>NC_136065.1:454582383-457082383 GCF_964261635.1 Lissotriton helveticus
TTTGAACCACCTGAATTGTCCTTGTTGTCCATGCTTAGCGGAAGTGTCTGCATTCCTAGGCATAAGGGTGGCTCTGTCTGGGTGATGGGACCAGAGCCCTGGGGTCGGCCTGGAACCACGGCCTGCTATCTCAATGTATTTGACAAGAAGGTAAACATTATGAAATTCATTATTTGTAATGACACAAGCTTTTTCCATACATAAGTGTCAAATAAAAATACAAGACATGTGACGTAGCAAGATATTGCAAAAATAGAAATGCAACGGGGAGAAAAAAAACGTGGTAATAGAATTTTTTTTCTGCGTTGAACTGAAAGCGCAGGATAGGCAGCCTCAATTCTCTTCCTAGTAACTGGCTGTAGATATATACTGTATTGGCGCGCACATAAATCACATTTCTAGCTATTCCGGAAAGGGTGGATTGTAGGTGAATGAGTTTCTGGTGAGCTGTACTTCCGCCATTGCAGTCTCAAGCCTGAGTGATGACAGCCATCAGTGGCAGCAGCCTGAGAGATGCCACTTGTAGCCGATGCCTTTGGGGCCTAGATAACAGGTGTTCCTATCCCCAGGGGCAGACGTAAGCCAGTGTCTAAAACAGCTCTCCAAGCATCGCTGCACACAAGGAGCATACGTTGATTCAGCACCTTCTGAGGAGCATTTTCAGGTCCTTCTTACATTGCAAACAGGGATGACAAATCCCGGACATGTGTTGCTCCGCTTGGGAAGGGCTTAACCCCTGTAATTGTTTTTATAGTGACACTATACGCCATAACACTGTAAACGCATTCATTCTGTTCACTAACAGACACAATAACCGCTTCGGATATTCCAGAAAGCCAAATTGATCATCATACCTGAAACCCAAAGGCGGAGGAACAGCATCAGCCCCTGAATACAATACAGGAGTGCTACATTACCTGGTACTGTATACTTGATAATGCACACACAGTCACACCTATCTTGCTCCATCTGCTGAATACGTGCATCTCTGTGCCTGTATTTGTACACTTCGCATCAAAGTCCACAGTGGTGGCTTTCTGAATACTTTTACCTTGGTCCCTGCTTGTGCCTCGCAGTGCCAATGGTGTTAGCCTGATACCACTGGCTCTGCAACTTATCTGGTCAGTCTGGGCAATGATCATATGGTGTGCAGAACAGGTATCAGACGCAGCTACCTCTTCTAAGCAGTGGTCAACCTGATGCCATCTTGCAGCACCCACACTGGGTGGGACGCGGACTAGGGCCGCACAGTGATTCATAGGAAACTGGCCTGAGATAACTCCTCTTAGTACCAAGAGAGCTCTGGAGCTTCAGACAGCCCTAGTCAGTGCAGCCTATAATTATAGATCTAGCGCGCAGTGACCACGCTGGTGCTGGTCCAACTTTCAGTCCATCCGGCGTGACTTAGTGAAGAGCCTGGTGTTTGTAGTAGCTCCTTGGCAGCCACCACCTGTTGCTGTCATCTGGTGCTGCGGGGTTGCGCAGCAGGCAGCGGGGTGCCCACTGGGGCAGACACCACTCAGTAGTGCTGGTAATCACTTTTATTAGGGTTGAGCAAACAGTTCTATAGTCCAGTCTAATACATTGTCCTGGCTGGCTGTAATGTGTGCCTCACTCACCTGATTTCTGGTGCTTTGCAGCAGTTGCAAGATCTTCTTAAAGTTTCTCGATGCTCCAATGGGTGTGATGTCTGATATTTCTATGTTTCCCTCCTCTTCATTGCTTGATTTTTGTTTGCAAGAAAGTGTCACTCATAGAAGTTGAAATGCCACTCATAATTACACTGAAATTGTGAAAATGCCACACACAACATTCTGAAACCTTGGCAGCTATGTCAAACGAATCGTAAATACTGCTGCTGGTCTCCTCATTGGTATGTAGAAAATAGCCATTCCCTCCCTGAAGTAGCCATGCTGGCTCTGGCTGTGGAGCTGTATCATGTTTAAAACCATCATGTGTCACTTAAACGGACTTCAGAAACAACATCCCTGCACACCTAGACCAGAACTTGGCAATCTCAGGTGGACAGTGCACACAGGAAGCCAAAACATTGCCAAATTGGAGACCTGGAGACACTGGGCCAAAAGACTGGAATGCTGCCCTCTATAGCAGGGATCTGGAGCAGCATCCAGACTGACCTAAAAACTGCTCAAATCCTGCGGTTCAGATGATCTCGAAAAAGCCCTTGTTCACTAAATACTGCCACCTTACGTGTTGGTTACACATCTAAAATGTACCTTGGGCTCCTGACCTTTATTGCTCCAGTGCTTCGCCAAACATATTCATGCTTTAGAAGTACTTCCACATCTATTTTGTAATCCGGAATTACGTAAATGATTCTTGTTTGGATTTAAATGCATGCAAATTTCTTTTGTGGGCATTCTAAATCTGCCATGGCTTTAGCTGTTTTCAACCCGCATTCTCCTATACGGTTACTAGGTGAGGGTAGCTTATCCTTCTCACTGAAATTTGTGTGAAGAAACCTTGCAGTCATTCTGCCCATGCTAACGTGTTGATGCGTGTTGGCAAAGCATGCACTGTCACTGTGCTTTACTGGTCTTTTGCATTAAAAAAAGAAAAAAAAAATACTGCAGACCGTGATATGTACCTGCCTGAGGGGGAAGCTTGCACTGCTTCCTCTTATGTTCCCATGCGCCCGTGTGTTAGGAAAGAGCGCATGCTTGATGCACATCTCGTAATTGTGCTGTCTGCATTAGAGAATCTTGTGCTGTGGATGGACATTTCGGAAATGGTGAAGCTTGAATTCACTTGCATATGCAAAACATTGAACTTGTATAGAATTTTTTTCTTTAGCAGCAGCCATGTTTTGTATACAGAGATTTACGAACTGACTCATGTTTGAGAATACAGATATTAATGTAGTCTGTTTTGGGCTCGTATGGGCCTGTGTGCCAGTTCACTTTTACCTTGTTCTCGCAGATTCACTACTTGTGCCTATTTTCGGTGTTCTCTGAAAGAATGTCCATAAGTACATATGACTGGGTGGGTAACCTGATGCTCTTTAAGGTCATCATCTACTATTTACTGTGCTTTAAAAGGTGATACAATTGAATATGTAATGAATATGTAATGAAAAAGGTGCTGTAAAATTCACCATTTTGGTCTGTATTTTTCCAAAATTTTCGTGGGGGGAGAACCCCCCCAAACCCCCTAGTAGCAGTCGGGCTCGCTCGCTGCGCTCGCTCGCTACGCGCCGGACGGGGGCTGGTCTGCCAAAATTTGCCAGGGCTGCTTTCTGGTCCCAGTCCGGCCCTGATTCCGGGCCCCGCTTCTGTCACCAGTGGTGGCCTGGCGAGTGGCGACTGTATTTAGCAAGGGTGAGGGTATCTGATGGAGGGGGTCTGTAGAGTAAACCCTTCTCGCCTGAGTCACCTCCAATGTATAAACTACCCCCACCCAGGCGTGAAGCTGCCATTTCAGAGTATTCTCATCCCTCCCTCCCAGATCTCTCTCAATAACAGGGTCTGCGGCAAGGTGCGCGCAAAGGAGACTTGTATATCCAATGCATTATAATAAAACGTTAGTGCAGGACATGCGGACTGAAAAATAACATGCCAATTTCAAATTTACATGAAACTTACTGGCAAAGAGTCACTCGAGGATTGTCAGGGTTGTACATGACAAAGTACAGAACATCAACTACAATATGGTGCGCAGTTTATGATGAATGGAAGAACATTAATAATATGAATATTAATAAGTACACTTATTTTATATGAAGGAGATCGGCGTATACGAACACTTGCAGATACAACGGCTTGCATTAATAGTAATTCATGGTCGGTAAACTCAATACCATTGAATTGGTTGCTGCTAATAATGTTTACAGCACATAGAGCGATAGAGGTGCTATTGAAGCGCTACATTTAAAACATGTTGTTATTCGGAGAGCTGCACCGGGGCGAGCGTGGCTGGGACCAGGTGTGACACCCCCATCGGACTCCTCCCACACTGCTGGACGGACCCTCCTGGTGGTGGTCGCAGAGGGGAATGAATGAGTCCTGCAACCGCTCTGGAA
The DNA here is from genome assembly GCF_964261635.1 of Lissotriton helveticus. Lineage (NCBI taxonomy): Eukaryota > Metazoa > Chordata > Amphibia > Caudata > Salamandridae > Lissotriton > Lissotriton helveticus. The sequence continues at coordinate 454,586,423 of NC_136065.1, forward strand.
ATGTTGCGACGGCTGCGAAGTTAGCAATTGTTAGGGGCCTCCTGCTAGAGGCCATTCCTGCTGCCTGTGTACAACCCCCCTCCTCCCCCCTAGCACCTGACTACGGTGGGGCATTGTCGGTGGAAGGGTCGGTCAGTCGCCCCTACAACAACACAACATATCAAGTGTCTCCCACGCCTGAGAAATAAACAGCCGAGATAACACATGATGGGTGCGCTGCCTCTGTAAATGGGCCTGTACACCACTGTCCCGAATAGCAGTTTGCTATCCTGTGTAAACTCCCTCGGCTGTCGAATTACCAGCCCAGGCGCTATTTGCGCCCGGGACCGATCGAACGGCATCCGCCCCCACTCCCACCCCCCCAGCCTGGCCATGAAAATCAAGCCTGTCCCTCACCTTTGGGTGCGGCCGCCGGGCGGGAGACACGGGGGCAGGCTCCACACCATCCATGCCAGCCTGTCTTTCAGTCACCTCTCCCATGCGCACTTTTTATTGCCCGACCCGCCGACCCCCAATGCGCTTGCGCTCCCTCCAGACTCCACCCTAAGGGTGAATAACTATACCGCGGCATGTGACATCACTGCGCGCCGCGCATCACGGTGCGGTGCACCCTGGCCCACCACCCAACCCAGGTCAGAGGTGACAGGCGGGATTTTAATAATTTAAATAAAATCGGCTGACCTCAAGGACACTGTCCCAGAAGGTGCGTCCAGCACCAGCAGCAGCTGCATTTTATACAGATTGTGCTCGTTTGCTCGGTCACGCCTCAGGCTCCAAATCGGCCCCAGGAACAAAAACCGGACCCCCTGTCACCAAACCGGCCCCCACCCCGTCCAGCCAACCGGGGGATTGCCCGGTGCCCGGAATTGCCAGTCCGGGCCTGCTACCATTCTTATGTGAATTTAGAGTTTATCTGTTTGTATCTTTTATGTAATTCATGTACTCTGAAGCCCTTATGTAGTGTAACTGGTTCTGTTGTAAAGCACTCTGACACCTTCAGGTAAAGTTTGTGCTATATAAAAACACATGAATAAATACATTGTAATAAAAAGAATGCTAAGCTTTTTTCTTAAGAAATATTTATTCTTAACTGGAGCACACCTTAGCTTACATTCTGTGTTTCTCCCAGGCGAAAAATGCCGGGATGGTACTGACCATTCTCACTACCAAGAACATTTGGGGGGGGCGGGGGGGCAGGCATCAAGATGGGAGTGCGGGGGCCTTCTGGGACCCCTGTGGCTACGGCCCTGTGTAGAGGAGCACTACAAAGCATGGGCGGGGAGGGAGGAGAGGCGCTAGGCTTTGGAGTGGGGGCAAGTTGCCTACGAGCACTGGACCGGGAGAGGGAAATCAGCGTAGCTGTCTTCACTGCACATGAATGCGTGGATTCTGACTGGAGAGGCCATTCCCGAGGGGCGTAGCAAGGGTGTAATGGACCCTAACAAAATCTAAGAAAAATATGCTTCCCAGTGAGGGTTTTAAATGGGCCGGGTCCTGTCGGTGGAAGCAGGTGCTGAGACGGGTCCCTATCGGGCTCTCCATTTTTACCCTGAGCGAAAAAAAAAACTTAACCCTGCAATAGTACAACCCGTTACTGAGTTTAGTGTAACTTCAAATAAACTCGTTTTTCTTCAGTTTTATATAGCGCAAACTTCGAGCGCTTTACATGCACACCAGTCACATTACACAACTACATAATAATTTTTTTTGACTCACAGGAGGTCAGGCTGGAAGTAACCTGTTTTCTCAACTCGACTGCTCTACCCCGACGCCACATCCTCGCAGACAAGAGAGTGTCATTTTCAAAATTATATACAACGAAGTGATAGTTGTTGCTAATTTATCTGGTGCTACTTACAACCATTGACAAAGCCAATAGTCCTGGCTTGTTGTATGTGTAATGTTACTTGTTGTGTAATATGTCTTGATGAATGGACAGAAGCAGCAAAATACCAATGGGGCAGCGCACTATGCTAAACACAGATTTTTGTCAACAAGTAATTTCCCACCCTCCCTCAAGCGCCTTGAGACCCTATGGGTATGTAGCGCGCTATATAAATCTCTTGACTTGACTTGACTTGACTTGTCTTAAGTGTTTTAAGACACACCCTTAATAACAGCGGCCACGCCCCTCTGAGAGACCCCTCAGTTTTTCATCCCACTTAAAGCCTGGGTCCCATTGCTGGTTGGGTAATAAACAAAATAGTCATAGTTACGGGTGCAGTGGGGGGGCCCTTGACATGCCTGTTCCACTCCACCTGTCGAGCGATTGATATCTCCCCTCAGTGGCTTCTAGGCAAGTTAGAAGAGTTTGTGGTGCTTGGGGCAGAAGCTACTTTCCGGGGCTTGACCCATAGAAATTGATTGCAATCCTGACCTCCCCAGTTGGCCAACTACCTGTATGACTCCGAGCAATTCCTTTTTTTCGCTGTGTCTACTTTTCCATAATAATGCACTGGAGAGCACTTAAGAACAATTCAGTTTAGGATATGCATTGTGTAAAAACCTTACTGATGTATGGTTTAGGAGACCATAATGTTGCTTCATCTATAGCACTGAAGGACTATAAAAGTGATATGAGGCAACGGATTTGCCTCTTGAGTCATTAATTAAATAGTCTGGGCAGAAGGGGTGTGGTTCAGGCCACCCAGTGCCGTAATGTAATCTAATGTGTTAAAGGGAAATAATAAAAATTTAAAAAATCACTTTTTTAAAACGTAAACGTTGACTTCAGGTATATATAAAGTGGCAGCCAGGGACACTTGCAGCAGGGGGGTGTACAGGCTGAGATCAAAGCTTTTCTCCTCAGCATCTATTGTCTTCCAGTCAGGATCCAACAGACAATACTGCAGGGAATTGTGGGATTCTGCAGTTTCCGCCTCCCTACCACCACCCTCTAGTCACTGGGAGTGAGGGCGGGGATCCTTGGGTTTTGGGTGCACAGTCTCAAGACCTATGCATGCCTCCCGCCCACACGATGTCATTTGCAAGCACAGCTTGTTAGTGTGGACATGGCCTATTTTATGACTACAGGGACTGAGCTGTGGAACATGCCATGCTTGCTGACAGCCTCACCAAAAATACACTGTGGGGCCTGGGTAACATTGTACTACCTCCCACTTCCTACGATGATGTTGACATCCAATTTCAAATACAGGCATAATTCTCTGATGCAGTAATGCATCGGAGGTGTGGTATTACCACTGGATTTAGGGTTTCTCCGCACCTGCATAGAATAACTTGAAGAAAATAAGTTTCCATAGCTCTTCAGCCTTTATGGATGCAGATTTAATACTAGCTAATTGTTGTTGGTAATTGGACATGGTGTGTCTCTGGCTAGATCCAGTATTCTTAAATTTTTGATGTGGCAATACCAATACGACATACCAATACGACATTGCTTGAAATCTGTAGAAAGTGCGTAAAAGTGTGCTAACCCATTTGGTGCACAATTTTTACACAATTTTGGTCTCCAGTGCCGTTTACAGCAGGAGTCTACTTGACAACTTCCCGTGTGACCAATTGTGTGTGCTTATTAGCAGAGACCCATACCCTTTTTTTTTTTTTTTTTAGTAAAAACTTTTATTGAGCAATAAAATAAGAGTTACAGAGATGGGCCCACAACCACACGGGCTGGCCGCTAGTAGCAACGCACAACATAAGTAGCAAACGATCATTCCCGTGACCGGGCACAAGGAAGGTACCAATTATTGCTCAAAGCATAGGACAGGACATGACAATTTTATAATAATCATGAAAACAACAAACTCTAAAACAAGGCGAATGCACAGTAATCAAGTCAGCCCACGAGGCGGAGGGGAAAGCAACTAATTCAGGAAGACAAAAGCAAATCAATGAAACTCGGCATGGCCGGGAGGGGGGGGGGGGGCCAGCGGGGAGGGCAGGAAAATCCTAAAACCATATGAAAAATTTTCGGGAATGTCAGCCTAGGGAGATAGGGTCACATCTGGAGCGTCAACCAGGGGGGGGGGGCACAAACATCTCCACGATATGCATTCCACTGACCCCAAATCTTCGTCCACGCCCTGGGTCTGCCCCTAGCCACATAGACGGTCTTCTCGCGGAACATGGACCAGTCCATGTTATCCTCCCACACCGAAACTTCGGGAGGTCTGGATGCGCCCCAAAGTTGCGCAATGTCCCGCTTCGCGACCATGTATCCCAAGGTCGCCCATCTGGTCTGGGCCACAGAATAGTCGGTGGGTTCCCACACGTTCAACAGGCATCGTCGGGCCTCAGGCCGCAGGGTAATACCAGTCACAACAGTCATCACCGCAAGCACATCAATCCAGTAGGCTGCTACCACTGGGCACTCCCAAAGAATATGCAGAAACGTGGCACTCATCCCACAACCACACTTACATAGACCATCCGGGGAGAAACCCATCACAACCAGACGCGGACCAGTTACATACACCCGGTGGAGGATCTTAAGTTGAACCAAACGGAGACGGGCGGGGATGGCGACCTCTTTCGGAGAAGAGAGTGCCGACTGCCAATCCTCGTCATCCAAGTCCAAGCCGTCATCGACCCAGACCTCCCGAAGTCGGACCAATAAATCAGCGCGATTATTAATAAGTTTCTTGTAAATAAGGGAGATAGTGCTATCGGGCAGGTGTCCATCCAGTATACGATCCTCAAGGGGAGAGGACTCGGGCAGGGTCACATCAGAAGTCAGAACTGAGGCCAGGGCATGCCGGACCTGCAAATACCGAAAAAACTCTCTATCACTCAAGTCATATTCAGCCTTAAGGACCTGGAAAGACTTCACTCTACCCTGCACACAGACGTCACCCACTTTACATATCCCAATCATATCCCAGCGGTCAAAGCCCTTAGTAGACCAGAGACACCCCAAACGTTCAGAAGCATAAAGCGGGGTCGCCATTGTCAGTCGATTCTCCCATCCCAAACTCACATTCGCGGCGCGCCACACATTGACTGCGATCCTGGACGGGCCCACAAGATGGCGCCCGGCCGATCTGGAATAAGCGCTCTGTTAAAATCCCCTCCCGGCAGCTGGAGTCTATCCATCTCAAAGGCCGGATCTCGACCCGGGGAATACATTACGTGATTAATGGCAGACAGCTGGGCAGCCCAATAATATCTCTTGATATCGGGGAGCGCCATGCCCCCGTCATACCAAGGGATAGTAAGTTTCGCAAGGGCGATACGTGGACGCCCGTCCCAGATCAGTTGCCTTTGAAGACTCTCGATCTCCCGGAAATAGGTAGCGGGAATGTCGTCATAAGAATTTTGAAGGGCGTATAGGAATCGCGGCAAAGACATCATTTTAAAAAGGGCAGCCCTGCCTAGAGGAGACAGGGGTAGCTTACGCCAACGGGCCACATCCAGTCGCAGTCTAAGAAGCGGAGGAAGGAGGTTACGCTCGAACCGGAGGGAGGAGTCTAGCGTGATAAAAATCCCCAAATATTTGAAGCCAGAGTGGACAACCTGGATAGGAAACCTGTCCGGTAATGGGGGCAAAACACCCGCGAGAACATATACACAGGACTTAGCCCAATTAATAACCAGACCCGAGTTAGCACCAAACGAAGTAAGAATGTCGAATAAGACATTTAAAGATTTACGCGGGGAAGTAAGATACAGAAGAATGTCATCCGCGTAAAGCGAGACGCGGTCTTCAAAATCCGGTGACCAACGGATCCCTTTGAGTGAAGGTTCCCATCGAAGCCACGCAGCCAACGGTTCCAGAGCAAGCGCGAAAAGCAACGGAGACAGGGGGCACCCCTGACGGGTCCCCCTACCAAGACAGAAGGGGACAGAAACTCGACCGTTTACTACTACCTGTGCCAAGGGTTCGGCGTATAACAACTTCACCCAACCAATAAACTCAGGCCCAAAACCGAATTTCTCAAGAGCTGCCCAAAGATAGGGCCACTCTACCGTGTCAAAGGCCATCGAGGCGTCTAGCGAAGCCCCGCCCTCGCAACCGCTCCGTGGAGACGGCGTAGATTGAGAGCCGTGTTGCGATGCGGGATAAATCCGGACTGATCCGGATGAACCAAGCCACTAATGACCGTCAAGAGGCGGGTTGCCAGGAGCTTAGCCAGGACCTTGGGTTCAACATTCAAAAGGGAAATGGGCCTGTAAGACGAACAAAGGTCCCGAGGTTTACCTTCTTTGGAAATAACAACTATCGTAGCCAAACGCTGATCATACGGGAGAATACCCCGTTCACGGGATTCCAAAAACATGGTACGAAGATAGGGCCCCACCTTGTCAGGACGTAGCTTGTACAATTCAATTGGCAATCCATTCGGGCCCAAAGCCTTGCCCGAACGGAGTGAGCGAATGGCTGTCGCTATCTCGTCCGTAGTAAAAGGGGACTCCAAAGAGACTCGGTCTAAATCAGAAACACTGGGCAGAGCTATATCACGCAACAAAAGGCGAGAGTCATCAACATCCCGTTCAGACACAGGGGTATAAACCACACGAAAATAATCCGCAAAACATTCAACTATTTCAACCGGGTCTGTCACTCCCACGCCAGTCGAAGTCTGAATCACAGGCACCACACGATTCGCCCTTTCCGTCTTATCCAACCATGCCAGTAATTTACCCGCCTTGTCCCCCACATCATACAAACGACCCTGTTGCTCCCGAAACATCAGTTTAGCCGCATCTGTGACCAAAGACTTATAAGCAAATTGCTTCAGACCCAGGGCGTGGAGTTTATCAGATGTAACGTTCGATTCTAGGTCAGCCTCTATCTCAGCAATCTCCCTCTCAAGGTCTACCACCTCCCGATTCCTCGCCTTCTTGGATTCGAGACCCATACCCTTTGACACCATGCAGTAGCGACACCTCCTCCCCAGGTGAACAAGAGAGGTGCTGCATCACAAGTTAGGCACACTGCGGATGAATTAACACAAACTCTTGCTACAGTATTGCAGCCTAGTGTCTCTTAAACATAAGCTCATACTAGGGTATTGTGATGTAGTGTTTCAAATTTAATTGAGTAAGGGATTTTGAGACTGCCTTCTGTACAAATAAGAATTAGAAAAAATGATTAGGGGTTCTGCCCACATAACCCTCCCGTACCTGAGCAGGAGACATCCAAGGATGAAAAAGTAGCAACAAAAGGTACTAAAGGGATAAATCTACTTTAATTCTCAAACAAGAAATAATGAATTATCTTGTGATATGCGATTTATACGCAGTATAGTTATATGTAAATTCATAAACACATATATGAGCAAACAGCCAGAGAGGCACAATATCACAAAATGATACAATCTATATACAACACATGCTGGGGGTCGCGTAACTAGTTACAAATAAGGTCTGGGCCCACGGGAAGGCCAAACCGGATCCAGAGAGAGAACAATATCAATTCAATTCAAAATACTGTATTGCGGTCAATAGACTATAAAAGTGCAAGTGCAACAAACTAACAATAAAAAAAAACTTTTTCTGATGCATGAACTTGAAGCCGCAGAGTCCCAGGTTACAATTTCAAATGTTCACAGGTTAGCCTACACCCCAATACATGGACAAACTGCATAGCGCACATACAAAGTTCCAGAGTAATAAAAAAGATACAGTAGGGGGCGTGGCTTGGACGACGATGCGCTGAGACGTGCCTTGCAGGAGCTCCGGTGCCCCACCGCCTGTATAAGCTATTTTTGGTGGAGTTGGGCACCGAGCTGTGACCCCGTGATCACTGGGGGCTGCTGGAGAGCGGGGGCGCCTGTGGCGTGAAGCAGATCGTTGGAGAGGGCAGCTGTATGTGCCGGCGGACTACTGGTGTCCTTGCGAACGGCCGCGCCCGCCATTTTGTGTAGCCTCCCGGAGCCAGCTACCTGCGCCCTAGCTCCGTATGTGAGTGGCCTGCGGGCTGGGCTCGGTCGGGGGAGCATACAGAAGCGGAGGCGGGCCGGCGGAGGTGCAGGAGAGGCCCAGCGGGTCCGGACACCTGCACACGACCTACGGGGCCTGACGCGGCCTGAAGGAGCGGTGGAGGTGGCTGGGTGAGCGGATTCTGCACCGCGCCTGGCGAGGCGGTGAGGGGCCTCCGGGGAGCGGCTGAGTCCTGCTGCGTTGCCCGCGACCTGCCTGGGGGACATAGCGAGTGTGGAGGGAGCTGACTCCCCGATCCTCCTCACCGCGGGCTGCTGGAGGGTGCCTGCGCCCCGGGGAGTGACTGTGCCTGCCATCTTGTGCCTTGGTGGTGCGGTGGTCCTGAGCCTGTGGCCGGCCCGGAGCTTCGTTTGGGCCCCCCCGTGCGATGAGCAGAGCTGGGCTTGGTCGGGGGAGCATACAGAAGCGGAGGCGGGCCGACGGAGGTGCGGGAGAGGCCTGGCGGGGCCGGACGCCTGGACACGACCTACGGGGCCCGACGCGGCCTGAAGGAGCGGTGGAGGTGGCTGGGTGAGTGGATTCTGCACCGCGCCTGGCGAGGTGGTGAGGGGCCTCTGGGGAGCGACTGAGCCCTGCTGCGTTACCCGCGACCTGCCTGGGGGACATAGCGAGTGTGGAGGGAGCTGGATCCCCGACCCTCCTCACCGCGGGCTGCTGGAGGGTGCCTGCGCCCCCGGGAGTGACTGTGCCCGCCATCTTGTGCCTTGGTGGTGCGGTGGTCCTGAGCCTGTAGCCGGCCCAGAGCTTCGTTTGGGCCCCCCCGTGTGACGAGCGGAGCCGCTGGGGGTCGAGAGGCCGCTCTGGTGCGTCACCCCCCTCCCTATGCCGCTGGTGTGGAGTGAGCCGTGAGGGACCTGGTTGTGACCTGCAGGGGCAGCGCGTGGAGCGCAGACGCCATTTTACGCTTTGCACGGGAGCGGAGGGGCCGGCGGTGAGGCGCTGGATCTATTGAGGGGGCTAGCCTTGGGCCCTGGCCTCAGTGGGGGCCCCTGTGAGATACGGTGAGCAGCTGGAGGTTGGCAGTGACGGCCGGAGGCCCTGCAGATCAGCGTGGAGGCGGGCGGAGAGAGGCGGCGGACTCCTGCACGCCCCCCCCTGGGAGGGGGAGTCCTGGCCCCCTGGGGGTGCGGGAGCTGGCAGTGGTCCGTGAGTTGGCGCTGGGCCCTGAGGACTGAGGGCCGCTCTTCTGCGCTCTGGGACCCTCTTGTGGTGGGTCTGGAGGTTGGGCCTCGGACTGCTGGAGGGTGAGTGGAGACTTGTTCTGCCATTGCTGTTGCCCCGGGAACAGGACCTGGGACGGGACTGGAGGTGAGGGGCGGGGGGGCCCGGGTCGTTGTGGACCCCCTGGATCAGCGGAGTGTGATAGACTGAGCCCTCGACGGTGGAGGGGGGCCCTCCCTGATTGCACACACGGACGGCGGACTCTGCAGAGCTAGGGGGTGCAGTGCTTTGCCTGGTGCCTCGGCATCGGGCTCGTCTGGGGGGGCTATCCTGTGCATCCCTGGTTCTCTGCCCCTCACATAGAGGTCTAGACACTGCCCTGGGCCGCTGGGCCCCTACTGCTGGCTGCGCTGTGCCTGCGCTCCCCTGGTGTGCCCGCCACAGTTGATTGGGGTGCTCTGGGGGGACCTTTATCTCGCTGCCACTTACCGCACTGGGCCGGCTGCTTGGGGGCACCGCCGGAGGGGCGGGTGACACGGCCTGGGGCAGACTCCCCCCTTTCTTCTTTAGCCTCTGCTGGACCCTAACACGCTGGGCACGCCGCTAGGCCTTGACTGCGGCCCTGACAATGACGCGCTCCAGGGGGGGTAAAGCGGACTCAGCGATGACCTCCAAGACCAACTCTGTGGCGGCCATGTGGGGCAAAGCAGGAGAGGCGGTGCCGACCGAGAGTTCCTCCCAACCCGTCGAGGAGCCGCCACCGGTGACCCAGGCCTTTATGTCCTCCTTTATGGCTGAGCTCAAGACAGAGATAGGTTCCCTGCGCTCGGAGGTGCACTCCTGTGTTAAAGAGCTGCGCAAAGAGGTCACTGAACTGGGTGATAGGATTGATGGACTCGAGAAAATTGTCGATGAGTGTACGGGGGACCAGGAACAGCTCTGGCAGAGGGTAGCGGCACTGGAGGAGCAGAACATCGAGCTCCAGGTCAAGCAGGAGGACCTCGAAAATAGAAGTCGCCGGAACAACTTGCGCATTCGGGGCGTTCCACTTGAAGTAGAGGGGAAAGACATCATGACCTACGTGGTGCAGCTCCTCCACGAGGTCTGGGGGGATGAAGAGGCCTCCCGCCCCGACTCTGGATCGGGCACATCGGGTTGCTGGCCCCGCGGGCCGTAGGTGCCTGCTCCCGGACATCCTGACAAGGGTGCACTACTTCACTGAGAAGGAGGCCATTCTCAAAGCGGCGAGAGAAAGGCGGGACCTCACCTATGACGGCCACAAGATTAAAATCTTCCAGGACCTGGCCCCCAACACCCTGCGCAGGCGGATGGCGTTTCGGCCAGTGACGGAGAGGCTGCGGACCCTCAACATTTCCTATCAGTGGGGTCATCCCTTCGCTCTCATCTTCCACTGGGAGGGCAAGCGTAGGGTCACCCGGTCCTACAGGGAGGCGGCGCAGCTGCTTAAGCTGCCGGAGTCGCCGACAGGAAGCCCTTCCCGACCGAGGCACCAAGAAAGGATCCCGGCTCGACCCAACTGGACCACGATTCCGCGCCGACGCCGTTCCCCCCGGTGGACGAGAGATCCTCCTCGCAGGCTAAGCAAGACATCATAGCGCATATCTGCTCTCTTGAGGGTGATCGTGAGGGGACGGGGTCCCATTCGTCGACCCCGTGACTTAGCGCCCACGGAGGGGTGCTGTCTTTGCGACCTGTTGCGGCTGCCGTCGCCTTTGACTCCTGCCCCCGACGATGATCAGTGGTGTTCGCGTCCCATTTGGAGGAGATGCTGGCCATTGGATAAGCTGTCTGCTCTTGAACTATCTTGACATGTGGCACGCACCACTGTTGCGGGATGTAGCTCTGACGCCCTTGTTGGGTGTCTGCTTGGTGCCCCCTGCGGCTCACTGACCCTTCCTGTGCCTGTGGCCACGGTACTATGCGTGGCAGACGATGACTCCCTGCCCTCGACGCTTGTACAGGGCTGTAATAATCCAATAAAAGCTTGATTTTTCAAGAAGGTTTATTGATCAGCACAGCATCAAATCCTTGTACAGCAGTGTCCAGGTTGTAACTGACAAGCAGTGCAGAATGCTGTATGAGCAAAACTCTGTACAGAATGTAGAATGTATAAAGAAACATAGCATGGCACATGCAGTTAAAGGGACAGGAATACAGGTTATATATTAACTAAATATTACAGAATATAACTCATCACCCTCATTAAATAAGTAAACAACAATATATCATATAAAATCTTGTAGAGCAGTAGGTCTTCTTCTGACACGCATGTCATCTTTGATTCTTGATGCTACTGAGTCAGAAAAATAACTTGTACCAGTTCTACCATTGGAACTGTCGCATCGACCAAAATTACCCTGAGATTGAAATTGTATATCATCTTGTGTAGGACACTTAGCAACCTTGCTAACATTCCAGACTTTGCCATCTTGAGTGATGACTGAGTTACTGAAGACTTCTTTAATTTGAATAGGTCTACCAAACTTACTCATTCCTTTGCTGACTATATAAGATTTCAAAATCCTTACCCAATCACCAACAGACAAACTATGCTCTTTGGTTTTCCATTTCTTGTTATACAACTCTGCTGACTTACTTTGTTTACAACTAACTTTGTTCGCAACCTTTTTAATGTCAACTTCATTCTCTTCCAAATTCTTACACTTCGCCTTAAACCACCAAGGACAAATACTTGAGGCGGGATCTCTACCTTTAAGCAACTTTAAAGGACTAACCTCTGTGGAGGTATGAGAAGTAATGCGATATGTCCACAGTTTTCCCCTAAGTATATTTAACCAATTACTACCCTCCTTAACAGCATCAGAAACAAAACCTTTTAGTACTCGGTTAAAGCGCTCAACCTGTCCGTTCTCATGTGGTTCATAAAGGGATGACCGAATGTGTTTAATATTGCAGGTCTGTAAAAATGATTTCATCTCAGATGAGACTAACTGTACTCCATTGTCCGACACTAACACAGAAGGGCATCCTTCTCTTGCAAACACTTCCTTGAAAAAAGAAATAACAACCTCAGAAGTTACTTTAGACACAAATTTTACTTCTGGCCATTTAGAATGATAATCTATCATAACTAAAGCAAAACGTGCCAGGATGAGTTTTGTGTGCTAACTTAAGTATCAGCTCTTGTACACCAGTTGGTGGAATACATTTACCAGATTTGAAAATCAAATCACCTTCACAATACAACTCATCTGCCACATTGTAAAAAGGAAGTAAATCATCCCTGATATTAGTTTTATTAGGCCAACCTTCTAAAAGATATGTCCTTAACATTACTAATTTCTCATCCTCCTCTTGACATTTCATCCAAAACTGTTCAGTTATATCCTGATATTGAGGAGAAACAACATCAGAAAGACTTAAAACAAAGTCAATCTCCTTAAGACAGTTAACATTATCTCCTTTACTTTCACACGGAAGATGTGACAGACAGTCAGCAGTAACATTTTTTTTTCCAGGAATGTATTCTACTGTAAAATTGTATTCTTGTAACCTTGATGCTAAACGTGCAATTCTTGCCGTGGAGTTCCAACCTCCACCAACCGATAATATACGTACAAGCGGCTTATGGTCAGTTCTCAAGATAAACTTGCTGCCCCAAATATAAATTCTGTAATGTTCAATGGCCCACACACAAGAAAGAAGTTCACGTTCAATAACTGCAAACCTGCGCTCCGTCTCACTCAATGTCCTAGAAGGAAAGGCCACATTCCATTCAATGACACCATCTGTTTGAGAAAGAACATACCCCAAACCATACAAACTTGCGTCAGTGGTAATGATACATTTCTTACCCATCCTAAAAGGTTTCAAAGTTGGAGAATCGACAATATCTTTTTTAATATCAGTGAACGCTTTTTCTTGTTCAGCCTCCCAAACAAACGTGTTATTTTGCCTTAATAACTTTCTTAAAGGCTCCATTTTGGTAGCAAAATTAACTGCAAAGTTGCTGAAATACTCACACATGCCCACAAAAGAAAGCAGTTGTTCTTTATTGCTTGGGGCTGGAGCGCTGAGTATAGCTTCCACATTCGATTTTTTGGGAACTAAACCATCCCCCGATAATGTATGGCCCAAATACTCAACCGATTTTCTAAAAAGTTTGCATTTGTGTGCTTTTAGAGTAAGACCATAGCTTTCTAGTCTACTACACACTTCATCTAAATGTGAAGCGTGTTCTACTTCATCTTTTGAAAATATCAAGATATCATCTTGAAAGCACTTTACAAACATATCAAGGTCCCTAAAAATTTGGAACATAACCCGTTGAAAAACAGTGGCAGCAGATGCCAAGCCAAAAGGCATCCTTCTGTATTGGAACAGTCCCATAGGAGTGATGAAGGCTGTATACTTTTTAGATTCTTCAGTAAGTTCTATTTGATGATACGCAGACCTAAGATCCAATGTGGAAAAGATCTGCGCACCATCAAAAAGGGAAACAAGCCCGTTAATATTGGGAAGGGGATGACAATCGATAACAATATTGGAATTAAGAGCCCTCAAATCAATGCAAACTCTCAGTTTTTGGTCAGGCTTTCGCACCAAAACTATGGGCGAAACCCATTCTGATGACTCAATAGGCTCTATAATGTTATCTTTCAGTAACTCATTTAACATTCCTTTTAATTCATCTCTAACATTTAGAGGAACGCCTCTTAGTTTTTGTTTGACCGGAAGGGCACCTTCCTTTAACACAATTTTATGTGCACAGTTTTTCAATTTCCCTAAATGATCACAGAAAACTTTGTCGAACTTGTTGCTCCAAACTGAGATATAATTTTTATCCTCACCACTAGAAGAAATGGTATTTATCATTTCTTGCTCACTACATAAGGAGATAGGAACCTTGGCACGTGGATTTAATTTTATGGCAAGTTCCCATTGGTCATGCCACCCAAGGACATTGACTCCTTTCACAGCAATGTACAATTTGATGTGAGCTAACCTTTCCCTAAAATTTAACTGAACATTCAAAAATCCTTCAATATCAATCTTATTTCCATTGAAACCTTCTGCTAATATATCTGACGGTTGTAAGTTAGAAATATCACACACATTTTGTAATTTTTCATCAAAATATTCCTTAGTAATTATAGTCCACGGGGACCCAGAATCCACCATAAGTTCAATAGCAATAGAAAAAATATAACAAACACATTTGGGAGATTTCTTACTTGTTAACACTACACATCCACTTTGAACAATAGAAACAACATAACCATGGTCAACATCCTGCTTTACTTCATCAACCATACTAATGGAAGATACTTTTGTAGGATTAATAGTATTAGAGGGTGTACGTGATTGTCCTGCTCGCAACTGGGTATTAAAACGTTTTTCTCTACAAACACTACTAAAGTGTCCAATTTCCCCACAAATATTACATGTTTTGTTCATAGCAGGACAACCCTGGAAAGAAGCAATGTGTGATTTGTTTCCACACCTATAACATGACACTGAACTATAAGTAAAATCAGTTCTTCTGTTATTTACACTAAAATTATTCTTTGCTCTTACATGTGTAGGAATAACATTTTTGTCATCTACTTTAGGCTTAACCAAACATACTTCTTCTCCTGTATTGTTTTTGCTAGAGTTAGAGTTTTGTTTACCTACTATATCCATCCATTTTTTCAGATAGTTCAGTGGACTTTGCGATGGCAATAGTTTCTTCCAAATTAGGATCACCTATACACCATTTTTTGTCCTGAACCTTTTTGTTCTTAACATGAACAATAATCTGATCACGGATCATTTCATCGGACATAGCACCAAAATTGCAATGCAAGGTCAAAGCTCTTAAAGCCGTGAGAAAATCATCAAAAGATTCCTCCTGCTTTTGTGCTCTAGTGTAGAATTTGAAACAGTTTAAAGCAATATTGGCAGTGGGTTTGAATCTTTTCTCTAATCTACCAAGAGCCTCAGTATACACATTCATAGTATCACCACTACCAGAGGGAATTGATAATTGGGGTAAAGTTCTAAAAATTTCTTGTCCCTCAGACCCTAAACAATGCAATAAAATACGTTTTTTTCTTTCTGCTCCCATGCGTTCTCCATCTATAGCCCTCATATAATTGAAAAATTCCTCCTTCCACCTTGACCAAGGCATAGGAGGATCACCCTTGATCTGTAAAAACTTAGAAGGAGGATCGAATTGCATTGTTACAGTTAACAAATAATACAGATATGCTTAAAATGAGTTAGAACATAACACAGAGCAATAGACTTATGGTAATTACCAAACAAAAGGTAAACTCAGATAGAGAATTAAATAAAGTCCAGTAAGCAAATAGTTAATACAAAAGAAAAATATAAAAATCGAATAATAAATAAATAAATACATTGTAAAATGTCAATGTACTTATAAACATTGGAATGAAAGAGTAAATTCACCCATGTCTTCCAAGATTTGGCTGCTAACTTTTCATAGATCTTGAGAAATGCATCAAAATGAATGCCAAAAAGGTACAAAAGTAATAAGGTCGGCAATAACACTGCAAACGCTATATGTTAATAAAAAAACTATATGTGGAAGCGCTGAACGATGGTGAATGTGTTCGCGTGAATCGAACAGAAACACCGTGCAATGGTTGCCTGGTAACGCTTATACACAAGGCAAAACAAAATGGAGGCACGTAACACGTTGCGTGACGTGTGTCACGTGATGATCTCAAATGCTGCAGAATGAAGTTTCGTTTGTTTCTTCACAGTGCGCGATGACGTTTCTTCAAAGTGCGCAACAACGTTTCTTCGATGACGTTTCTTCGTCGTGCTCACAGTGACAGGCACACGCAATGGTCAGCGACGTTTCTTTAGGTAGTAAAGACGTTTTCCAAGTAGAACTCTGGCAGCAGGAGGAAGAGTTCCAAAGCTGACGAGGTGTACGTCGTCAGACTAAACAAATAGTTGCTAAGAAACGGTGAGCAGCAATGAGAAATAGAACGTAGAAACAGCAAACATCGAGTTGCAGGTAACAAAAAAATTGAAAGATGCACACGATGTAAAAACGAGTTTAAAGTATCTTTAGGATTCTGGATAAAAAGAACTCTTCGTGGAAACAGTAGTAGTAGCAGTAGAATGAAATAGTAAGTTCCTTTATCAAGTAAGAAGCCAGTAAAATGTCTAAAGTTTTCCAAATAGTTCCAAAATTGTAGAAATGGGTCCAAACTCCGCTCCTGTGCTGAAGATGGCTGAAGAAAGGTTGTCCTCGTCGCCAAATTTTTTAATAATCCAATAAAAGCTTGATTTTCCAAGAAGGTTTATTGATCAGCACAGCATCAAATCCTTGTACAGCAGTGTCCAGGTTGTAACTGACAAGCAGTGCAGAATGCTGTATGAGCAAAACTCTGTACAGAATGTAGAATGTATAAAGAAACATAACATGGCACATGAAGTTAAAGGGACAGGAATACAGGTTATATATTTACTAAATATTACAGAATATAACAAGGGCCTTCAGAGAAGTGAAGTAAACTACATTGGTCACTCTGCATGCTCCACTCCGGGTAGCCATGTACTGAACAAAGCCACGTTACCCTGCTTGTGAACTTGCATTGCATCCTGACTCCCACTCGGGCTGTGGGGCCACCGGGGCTGCTGTCTCTTGTATTTCTTGAGAGTCCCCCCCCTTCTTTTACTGCTCCATAGGGAGTGACATTCCTGAGTGCGTCCAAACCCTTGGGTAGAGGATGCCCGGAGACTGGGGCAGCCCAATGTGGCCCTGTTGGCCTTTTTTGACCTTGAACGTTATGAGGCCTGTTTGGCCGCTTCCTAACTCTCTCTCCCCTCTTCTCTCTTCCTCTGTTTCCTTCCTGTCTGGCTTCCTTCCGACTTCTCTTCTATTCCTTCCTCTCGATTCAGTGTGTGGTGGAGTGGAGACAAGCTGCCTGCTGTCCTCTGGGTGGGGTGAGTGGAGAGGGGTTGCTTCTGCGCATTTCTCCTTGCGTTGGTGGGAGCGGGGAACATGGGCGGACCCTGATTGTTACACGTTATGTCTGCACCTATCCCTCAGACCCTGAAGGTCTTGACGCTCAACGTCAAGGGCTTGAACTCCCCTAATAAGCGCAAGCAGGTTTGGCGTTCTCTCCTTCAACACAGTCCTGACATCATATTCCTCCAGGAAATTCACTTAATGCAGGGAGACACACACCGCATGGCGCACCCCAAGTATCCTATTCAGTTCTGGGCCTCTGCGGACACTAAAACTGCCGGGGTAGCCATTTTGTGCAGAGCTGGTTTCAGGCGGGGGATAGGAGGCCCTATAAGAGTAGGGATGGGCGCTTTCTCAAAGTTATGGTTTACATGGGGAGGCGCCGACTTACCCTATGTAATGTATACGCACCCAATCAGTTGCAAGACCGATATCTCCAGACACTTTTGAGGGATCAGATCCCGTGTGGTGACCCGAACACGATCTTGGGAGGGGACTTCAATTTAGTCTGGGACCCGACCATGGATCGTAGCGATGCTGCTTTCAACGATACTGGGGCAATGTCCTCTGCGCTGCGTAAGCAGATTCCAGATTTAGGGTTAATGGATGTGTGGCGTTACCACTGCCCGGATCTGAGAGACTACTCGTTTTACTCGCATGCCCACAGGTCTTATTCCCGCATTGATTTACTCTTCATATCGCTGGAGCTGCTTCGCGACACGCTGGGAGCCTCCATATAGGACATATCACTGTCAGATCATGCTCATGTTGAAATGCTCCTCCAGGACCAGACTGTGCGCTCCCCTCGTGAGGTTCGTTGGTTTTTACCGCCGAGTATCCTTCGGGATGCTGAGGATGTGGACAGCATCCGAGAGGCCATAGATTCCTATTTTGCTACTAACGACACCCTGGAGATGTCCTTCCCGGTGGTATGGGACGCCTTCAAAGCCACGGTCCGGGGACACATCACCTCTCTGGCAATTGCTCGGAGGCGTGCCGCCTGCAAATTGGAGGGTGATCTGGTGCGGGATATCAAGAAGGCCGAAGTGCAGGATAGGGCACATCCGTCATTGGCCTCTAGGAGAAAGTTAGCTAACCTTAGGGGGCAGTTGAGGCTCTTGCGCACTAATAAGGCGGAAGGCGCTTTGTTGGCACTGAAGCAGCGGTACTTTGAGGGAGGCGACAAGGTAGGTCGATTGCTGGCGGGGAGGTTGCGGGCGCGTGCAGCTAAGGCCCATATAGCTAGTGTTCGGCTGCCAGATGGGGCGCGAGCTGTCTCAGAGACGGCTAAGCAAGCTGCATTTGTGGACTACTACGCCGCCTTGTATAGAAGGGAGCCGACCTCGGTGGGTGCGATTTCGGTAGTCCTGGCTGACTATGAGGGGGCAACACTACCCCCGGGGAGCGCGGCGGAATTGGAAGGCCCCATTACTGAGGAGGAGATAGCGGCGGCACTCGCAGATCTCCCCTTAGGGAAAATACCAGGCCCGGATGGCCTACCCCTATCCTTCTATCGCACATTCCAGACTCAGCTTCGACCTTATCTCCTGAGGCTGTTCAACTCTTTTACTGATGGCGAGGGGCCGTCCCCTGACATGGGCATGGCAGAAATAGCATTGATACCGAAACCCGGAAAGGACCCACGGTGTGCGCATCCTACCGCCCTATAGCTTTACTAAACACGGATCTTAAAATATACACTAAACTCCTTGCCAAGCGTTTAGATCCGCACATGCCGGGGCTTGTGGACCGTGATCAGGCCGGATTTATTCGAGACCGACAGGGGGCGGACAATGTGCGTAAGCTTGCGCACCTAGTGGGGAAGGTGCAACACTGGAAAATCCCGGCTTGCCTTCTATCCCTGGACGCGGAAAAGGCGTTTGACCGGGTGGACTGGGCCTTCCTTCGGGCGGAGCTCCAAAAATTCGGGTTGGGTCCGAAGATGATTGCAAGGATTATGGCCCCATACATAGGACCTCAGGCCAGAATCCGGGTTAATGGTGGCTTAACACCTCCGCTGACGATACATAGGGGCACTAGGCAGGGGTGTCCCCTCTCGTCCCTGTTGTTCGCCCTTGCAGTGGAACCCCTCGCGGAGATGATACGGCACGAGCCGGACATTCACGGAATAACCCATGGTGGTCGGGACAACAAGGTGGCGTTGTTTGCGGACGACTTGATTCTTACCCTTACACGCCCGCGGGAATCTCTGCCGGCCGTGCATAAGGTGCTTTGCCTTTACGAGAGAGCCTCTGGTCTCAAGATCAACCATGATAAGTCATGGGCTCTCAATCTTACCATCTCGATGGAGGAGATTCCTTCTTTGAAGAGGGCTGTGCCCTATCAGTGGGCTGAGAGCCATATTCGATACTTGGGCCTCACTTTGACCTCCTCACTGGACGCCTGGTCGTCTGTGAACTGGCAGGACTGCCGAAAGGAAGTCCTGGAGGATCTACGTCGTTGGAAGCCACTGATGTTGTCTTGGTTAGGACGGCTCAACGCTATTAAAATGTCGATCCTCCCCAAGGTTCTGTACGTGTTTCAGTGCCTCCCACTCCAATCCCTCTCCACTGCATACGGAGTCTACAACGCGAACTCACGTCTTTTGTGTGGGGTGGTAAGCGGCCACGCTTCTCGCAAAAGATCCTTATGGCTCCACGAGATAGAGGAGGTCTCGCCTGTCCCAACCTAGTGCATTATTATTGGGCCGCACATCTCCGTTTCGTGGTAGAGTGGGGGGTGCGAGAGAGTGAAAAAGGATGGCTGCATATGGATAGGGTGGTGACAGGGCGCACGATCTGGGATCTGCCGTGGCTCCATCGGACAGCCTGCTCTAAGAGTGCATACATGGCGGTACCCACAAAAACGGTGCTGGACGTTTGGGACACCATTGCCATGTCCAAAGGGCTCACTACGTTCCCATCCCCACACACTCCCATAGCATCGAATCCGCATTTCCCGCCGGCTCATCAATCGTGAGCATTTGAGCAATGGACGCAAGGAGACTGCAGGGTGCTCTGCGACCTTTTTGAGGGGGGCACGTTCAAGTCGTTTGACCAATGCCGGGAGGAGTTTCATCTACAGCGACGGCACGGTTGCAATATGCCCAATTGCAACACTGGGTCTCTAATGGGGAGATGTACCAAGCAGCCACATGACCCTTCACCCCCTTCGAAAAGCTGTCACGCTCCCTTGGGGGTTTAAAAAGATTGGTCACCCAGATCTATCACATCTTGCAACATCCGACGCATGTACTTACCCACCCATACCAGCGCCAATGGCAGCTAACGGTGGCCGCAGATATCGAGCCTTCACAATGGGATAGAGTATGGAGAGATATCCCCAAGGTTTATCGGAGTGCTGGAGGTGTCGGTCTGCAACAGGGGATTTTGTACACATATGGTGGTCGTGTCCGCTCTTGACAGTATTTTGGAAGGAGGTCCTCAGCCACATTAGGGGGGTGTTGGGGTTCCCCTTACCTGAAGCCATAAGCACAATCCTACTTGGCATTCGGCTTCTGGACCTCAAGGCACTTACCCGCAGTGACTGGGTTCTGACGCTCCAAATGCTGGGAGCGGCCAAGCAGCTTATAGCCTTGTACTGGAAAAAGACTGAAGCACCCCCATAGCCTCTTTTTTCGTGCAGCTCTGGCATGTTTTAGCTCTGGAGCTTCTCACTGCACGAATACAAATGCGCGACACTCGCTTTGGGACAGTTTGGAAGCCCTTGGTGTGTTACCTCTGTTCAATAGAACACGCACGCTACATGCCCACTAGACTTCGGACATTATACCTTTTTGATGATGCTGTCCTCCCCGCTGACCCCAACAGACTGCTCCCTTAAACATCCTACAGGAAGCGGGAGTTCCTGAGGCTATCCCTGATTGGCGGCTGCCCCCCTTCCCCCCATTGAGCATCACACGCCCCGCTCACACGACTCCCTCCCTGCCTCTTGCTTCCTATCCCTCTTTCTCTCCTTCTTCCTTTCCTATACTTATCTTTCGCTCTCATACATGTTTGTTGGCCCCCGTTGGGGCGCACGTGAGTAATGGCCTTGTTACACTTCTACCTGTTCTTACTGTCCTGAAGTCTGGACTCCATCTGCACCGAGTAAGCCTCACAGCTGTTTTTAAGCCACGCGGCCGGCCCTGATGGGGTTGTAGGCAAGGCGCTGTGTTAATATGTTTCTATAGACAGGACATATGATCTAATTGCTCTTTTGTACGCGGCCGACCTCGACAAGAGGTTGTAGGCTTATCACTGTGTTTCTGTGCCCATGTCCGGGGATTTGTTTCCAAAAATAAAACAGACTTGGATAAAAAATATACAGTAATTGGGCTGAGATAAAGCTGATACATTTCATAATAATAAAATACAAAAAAACCACTGTATAAAAACAAAAGTAAAAAAGTAGTTTAAAAATGAAACAAGTCCAGTTAGATAAAAAAGGTTTTGTCGGCTTTGCCCTATATAATAATTTTTAAAAGTAGCCTGCGCACACACCACATAGAAAGTAGGAAGCGCAACACAACGAATACAATTTGGGATGAAGAATTGTATTTCAGCAGCCTAAATGCCTCTACACAGGGGTCCCGCTTCGCTGTGTGGAGACAGCGCTCTTCTGACCTGTACTGCGGGGTGAATTGCTGGGTGTTCCCGGTTGCCGCTGTACCTGTGGGGGCCTGCTGACGGTAGCGCGCGGACTCCATGGACCAGGAGCCCGAGCGTGAAGCACACCTGCGCCGAGCTCCGCCCATTAATCACCGGCTACTTCAATTTGACTTTGGGTCACGCAGCGCGGGACGCAGTGCGGGACGAAGCCCGGACAAAGGGCGGACAGTTTAAGACAGTTCGAGACAGTAAGAGACTGGAGTGGGCCAGAAACTTTGTTCATTTATAGCTGGCATTTATAATATATGCTGAGTGGTTGTATATTTAGTTTCTTTTAATCAGGGGATACACCATTTGGTGGTGTGTTCTTTAATCTGTTTCATTTCAGTTTTAAGTATTGGAAGCTATATAACGGTTCGTTTAAACGTGAATAATGTCTAAGCTAAAGGCTACGCAGGCGCCGCATACACTAGACAACTATTTGGTGAAGGTTGTCAGTAAGATTAATAACGAAAGGCGCCAGTCGCTGGGTTTAGCCAGCCCCCCTCCGCCACCCATAATTGAAACAGTGCCAGTTGCTCTGGTACTGGATGAAAGCAGTAGCACTAATATTCATGACACTTCTGTTAAAGATACATCTGGGCAGGACATCCCTAATCTAGTTGATCTGGATGATTCAAATAATGCCACAGTTCACCATCCACGTACCCCAGTCCCCGGAGTGGTAAGGGCATGTCGAAAAGTACAAGCTAAGCGGGGAGGATCTCGCCCTTCAAGAAAAAGAGCTGCCACTCCCCCTATTGTCCCAGATAAGGAGGATAATAGTCAGGTTAAAGATGACATTGTTACGATGGATGCAGACTTAATTAAGAATTTAGTGGGTATCATTGACTCTAAGATCAAGGGCATTGTTAAACCCCTTATGACCAAAATTGATCAGCTTACTGCTGAAGTAAATAGGCTGGGTGGACTACTTAAAAAATCAATGGAAGCAGAGGGTAGCAAAATGATAATACCATCAAGTGACCCAGATAATCAGGATGTCACCTTGCAGAGAGATGTGGGTGCCAATAATAATGTTACACGTAATCCATCGGCTTCTCTGCCTCCTGTCTGCAATAATCAGGCCATAACAAGGGGTGACAGGAGTGAAGACTGGACTGAAGTAAGAAATAGGCGAGCTGCCACTAACCTCCCCCCTGATTGTGCCCTGTATGTGGTAGTATTAACAAATGTTCCCCCAGCTGAGAATGGCAAATATCAGGAAACCCATGAGACTTTAAAAAATAAAACGGTGTCTTGGTTGACTAGATACTGCGGTTTCCCTACAGCATTCTCAGATCATGTTTTGACCACCAGAAGGGTGAACTGTATTGGGAGTTCCAGGAAATGTTTCAGGGGGGATTGTGTTATAATAAATTGTAAGTACCCACAACATGCAGCTACTGTATTACTGAGAGCTGCATCCCTACCGACTACCGATGGAAACGTGTGTGCCCGCTCACTTGGTTTTTTCTATAGTCCACCTAGTATTCCCTCCCGTGAAGGTAGGAGAGGCTACCCTGGGACGGTTAGCCTGAGGCCACAACCTGACCTTGTGATACAAAACCGATACCAGCCCTTAAATTCTTTGGATGCTAACGATTGACCCGACTCGATAGGGAATCTTCGATCTCAGGAGCCTATAAATTCTTCTGTGATCGTTGACGAGGGAATTGACGAGGGAATTGATATGTCCTCTGATACTGGTACGAGCACAAATATTGATCATGGGTTGTGTGCAAATGCCCTGCCTGAATGTGAGGACCTAAATAAAACGACTCAGATTGAGAATGGGGGGAGTAATAATAAACTGAGGTCCGATAGTGTTATTGTTAGGGATAAAGGTGCAATAGTTGTCTGCTGGAACGTGGCAGGTCTGAGATCAAAAGAGAAAGACCCGGGCTGGATAAAGTTTATTAGTGCCCACGATATATTATGTTTTCAGGAAACTTGGAGTCTGAGTGAAGTTAATTATGATGGATTTGTTTCCTATAACTTATTAGCGACGGGTGGGGGCCTAGGAAGACCTAAAGGGGGTCTTCTTACACTTGTTACTATTTCACGCGCTATTGTGGTTAATAGGTATATACCTGTAGGTGACCTTGTTCAGATCCTCTGGTTAGTAGAGGGTAAAGAGCACAACATTTTATTGATTAATTATTACAACAACATTTTCAATGGGACTAGGGTTAAATTAGTTATAGATTTGTCCGTTGCTATTGACAATTTGTGTCAGGAAGCGAATGTTGTTTTCGATTTTATATGGGTGGGGGATTTTAACATTGCATTGTGTGAAATGTCAGCACAGAAGGTATGTGGGGTCACTAACAATGAGGGGTGTGACATTTTGCATTTTGGTCACAGTGGGTATGGCGAAGCACTGCATAAGCTCATGGGTTGTTATGATCTGGAAATTGTGGAGTGTGGCAAAGATGCTGATGGACTGCCCATCCCTACTTTTAAAAATCATCATGCCACTTCTATAATCGACCATGTGATAGTTTCGTCGAACATTATTCCCCACTGTGTCCCCCCTAGCATTTGAAGTTACTACATTAAGTGATCATAATCAAATTATTCTGAATACCAACCTTTGGGCTGGTTGCTGGACTGATGTAGGTAACGTAATTACAAATGTGGAACCTCACAGGACAAACGGTATAAGGCTAAGATGGATAGGAGAAAAGGCAAATGAATTATCCACCTCTATAATTAAGGAGAGCCTGCTGGACATAATTTCCATTTTAGAAAATAAATTTGATTATGGGAAAGTTTTATCATCTTTTAATGTAATTAATAAAGCGGTTGATGCCAAATTTACGGGACGTAACAACGGGCAGCGCAGGAGTGGTTCTGGTTGGTTTAACCACCACTGCACTGCCGCACTAACTAAACTTAAAAAGGCATTAGTAGTTAAGCCCAGGGACATAAATCTAATAATTAATTTGAGGGTGGAGTATAAACGTGTGCTAAAACAGAGGAAGTGCGAACTGCAGCAATTAGCTTGGGATTCTCTCAACCAAGCTGCAGAACTTTCAAATTGCACCCTATTTTGGGCCACTGTTAATCCCCCCTTCCTAAGAGATGAAAACACACCAGAGTTAACATCAAATGTATCTAGTGAAGGGTGGATTGCCCACTTCTCTTATATTTTCGACACAAATAGAGTTTTAGAGACCTGTCCAAATCAATGGGCTGTTTTGCCGCTTGATATCTCTGTTGAGGAAGTTGAAAGTGGTATACGTAATAGCAAAGGAGGGAAAGCCCAGGGCCCTGATGGGGTACCTATAGATGTTTACAGGGCAGCCCCAGAGGTATGGGGACCGCTCCTTACAACTGTCTTTAATGTGGCCATATGTATTGAGCCCCCTGCAACCTGGTGTGAGTCAATCATAGTACCTATTTATAAAAAGGGTAGCAGGTCTGATGCAAAAAATTATCGCCCGATCTCCCTTCTCGACTCATCAGTAAAGGTGATGAGTAGAGTTATGCTTGTGAGATTACAGGACTGGGCTGAGCAGAATGGTATTTTGGCTGATAGCCAGTTTGGCTTTGGAAAAGGTCGGGGTACGCTTGATCAATGCGTCAATCTTGACCTGTTGATTGGGAAGTATACTGAGGCTAAACCTGGCTCCGTGTACCTCTGCTTTGCAGACCTGAGTAGTGCTTTTGACATGGTCGATCACGCACTCTTGTGGTCGACACTGCTGAAGCAAGGCGCACCAGAAGGTATAATCTTTTTTCTCGCTAGATTATATGAGAAATTGAAAACTAGTGTGCGCTTTGGAACCAGAGGAGAATGTACCCCTAAATTTAGTGTTAAGAGAGGAATCAGACAGGGCTGTGTTTTGGCTCCCCTTTTATTTATTTTATTTATTAATGAAATTGATGCCATTTAAAAAAAAAGTTAATGCTGATGCTCCTCAGATAAATGGTGTACCAGTGCCGGTATTATTATATGCCGATGACGCTGTTTTACTTTCTAGGACCCCGATGGGTTTACAGCGGTTAATGGATAGTTTTTCCTCTTTCATTAAAGACAGAAAACTGGTAATTAACAAAGGGAAAACTTACACCATGACTTGTGGAGCCAAAGCTAGAGTTTTAAATACCTTTTTTATAGATAGAGAGAAGGTGCAACGGGTAGGAAAATTATGTTACCTAGGTATTACTTTTTCAAATGATAGGAAATGGAAAAATGAATTTATTAACATCCGGAATAAAATGGCTAAAAATGCCTATGGTATTTATAGATTTGCTGCCAAGATAGGGGATTGTCGACCAAGGGACATGTTAAAAATTTATCAGGCTAGATGTGCTACTATAGCTCTGTATGGGGCAGGAGTATGGGGTCACAGCTGTGTCTCTGAACTACAGCTGGAGGAAAATGTATTTTTGAAAAGACTCCTCTTTTTACCCATGTCTGTCTCAAATGAGTTAATTCATCGAGAATTAGCTGTTAATCACCTAGGTGATCTATTATGCCTCAGGCCATTAATGACTTGGCAGTCTATTTGGCTAGAGGAAGACAAGCAGTTTAATAGATCTATTGCTGAGGATTGTCTACGCCTGGATAAATATCAAAATATTCCCTGGTTGTAATATGTTGTTACTTGTTTTTCAGACATATTCAATTTTAATCTTTTGGATAACCCCGATGCAGCGTCTATGATCCCAAAACTTGAAATGAAAAATATCTTCTTGACTTACATGAGGAGAAAGCGGCCAATTGCAGCCGGATCCTTGTCCACTGTCCTTTTTTACAATAGATATATTACAGTGGAAGGTTTCCCTTCATATTTAACTATGGTAACTAGGAATTCGCACAAATTTGTGTTAACTAGGCTTCGGTTTGGAATGGCCCATCATCTAGTTGCCCATCCTAACATTAAACAACATCCGTCTGGGCCCTGCAGATGTGATGATGTATCTACCCAGAGTACTGTACACTTCCTGTTGTTATGTAAACTGTACACACAATTCCGTATTGCTTTTTTGAAACCTTTATTTGTTAAATATGGTGTATGCACAGTTACACATGCCATGAACTTAATTTTTAATATGGAGTCGGCAGACATTTGTTTTTATACTGCGACGTTTTTAAATCAGTGCATCAACGCTAGGAAAAGTATGATTTTTAATTGTAATATTTATTGATTAAGACATGTACGTTTATTTTAATATCTATAATTATTTTTGATGTGCTATGATGAGATGAAATATGTCATAACTGTTTTAATATCTTGTATTTTGCTTGTGCTTTTATGGTCATCTACTTGAACCGAATAAAGCTTCATGAAATGAAATGCCTCTACACAGTGTTTGGTCCCCAAATTTCTACATAGTTGGATTCACCAGCAGTGTCTGGGTTTTCTATAGCCTGAGCAGCAGAAGGAGACATGCAACTCTGATTTCTTTGCATTGTTACAGGCAGGACAGCTTAGAGAGAGTGTACCTGCCCATTTGTTGGAGAAAGCACACAGCGGGAGAACCCCGTGCCTAAATTGAATATACAATTTCCTCGCTAACGCAGGTTGGATGTCATCCAGGGCAGACTCTAGGCTGTACTGATCTTTTATTCTCAAAAACACCACTGTTAATGGACCTGTTTCTGAACACCCCTGTATACAGGCAAATGTGTCCCTCCTGTAGCTCTGAACCAGTTTCTTTCTGGAAACTGTGGTGCAAGCTTCCTCAGGATGGTGCCATAGACTCGCTCTGCCCATGTTCAGAAATGAGTCCCTAACATGTACCAGCAACGGCAGCTTCCCGGCACCATGCAGGCCCAAGATCTTCTTTAGCTCGTTCCTATACACAGCCAATTCCGGGGTTACCCAAAGTCTGCGTCAGAAGATTAGAGGTCTAAGAGCAATTTGGTCAGCAATTGGCCTTATTCTCAGATCCAGGCAGAGTGGTGTGAGGATAGAGTTGAAGGGGAGACCAAATATCTGCCTGACAAAAGAGTTCTCAGACTTAGTAATGTTTCTTAGAAAACTATACCCCCAAAGTTCAGCCCCGTACATTGCAGAACCCCTTGTTTGCATTTAATACATTTCCAATATTGGTCCAATAGGTTTATAAGAGGAGTTCCTAAATAGCTTGATCAACTCTCCTGTATTCTGCACTAACTTCAAACTAGTTTTAATAATGTGGGCCCCCCAGTCCATTTTTGGTTAAAGTGACCCCAAGATACTCAAATATAGATACCCACTCCAATGGAATGCCTTGTAGGCTGGGATTGGGGCGAGTAGAGTGGATTGGGTTAAAGACCATGTATTTGGTCTTTAAAACAATTAGTTCCAAGTCATCTACTGTCACAGAAGGCTTTGAAGTTGTTGAGGATTCTCTGTATGCCCATCTGTGGCTTTGAGAGCTATCGAGTATCGTCGGCAAACAGTTTATCTCTTGGTACTAGATCGATCGTGGATTTTAAATTTACGAAGATCAAATAGAGGCTGTCACCCTCAATAGTCACCGTTTTCCAGTACAAGAGTTGAATCCTGAATATTTGGTCTGTGGTGGATGTATTTTTCCAAAAGCCAACTTGTAATGGGCTCAGAATTTTAAATTTGTCCATCCAGGTTTGAAGACGTGCCAACAAAACCATGGCAACATGTTTCTGGCAAACATCAATTAAGCCTATGGGCCTGTAATTGGAGGAGAGAAGCGGTGAAGCCTTTTTATGGACTGGCAGAATTTCCGCGCCAGCCCACATTGCTGTGATAGCCATTCCCTGCAGTATAGGATTAAACAGGATCCACAAATAAGGGGCCTAAATGGTGGGCTCAGTGCGGAAGAGGTCCCCTGGGATCTTTTCAAGTCTGGGTGCTTTGAAAGGGGAAATGTCTGAATAGGATGTACCCCCACAAATAAGGATACTCGAGATTCGTTTTCGGTTGCATGTTCTTCCAAAGGGGTGAGGGTGCGTCATTGTTCATATACCTAGCTGTTTACATTAACAATTGTGAATCTGTTTTCCTACTTGCTTAAAGCACAGCAAAGCCTTAGCAATAATACACATGTACTTGTAGTTTAAATGCACTACCTTCTTTTTTTCCATGCTATCCAGTGGAAACTTGAGCCTGCTTGTTCAAGTGAGTATAGCACTGTTCAGAAGCTGGCATAGCAAAGCAAGAACTGGAAAATTAGTGGTCTGCCTTTTACTGCTGCTCTTCCTTAAAATGTTCTCACATTTTTCCCAGGAGCACCTGCAAGTTAGTGTCTATCTGAAGATTCCGTTTGATCCGTGGTCTTTCTACCACTTATTGCCTTGAGAAAAATTGGATAAATCTACTGCTAAAATGTAAAGAATTTAGCATTACATGCTCCAGCTGGTCAGGCAGTAGAGCACTGGCCCGTTGAAATGGCGATTGGAACGTAAAATATTTTTGATGTTTGCTGGCTTTTTTTGCACTAAGCATGTGTTAAACTTCTATGAATATTTATGGATGTCTAATTTCTGTGATGGGGAAAACTTGAACTGGAAGGGGGCACATGTTCTTTCTGACTTATGAACCCATACCGAAGCAGCAAAAGAAAAAATAAGCCAATTTTTGCTAGGCCACCCTCCTTATTGACAACCTTCGATGAGATGGTTGCTCCTTGGTAATATGAGAAATGTGTCTGATATAGAGTGTATATTTGTTTATTGTATAGTTAATAAAAACCATAACAATTTACATGGAACAACATTCTGCAAACATTAATTTAAAATAATTACCATTTTGCATAAAACATTTTTTTTTTAAACTCAACATAAAACGTATAAAAGACAATTCATGAATCAGGTTTTTGTACATTTCACAAACTTATAAAAGAACCTATTATGTGAATACGTGGAACTAGACATTATCTGCTTAAATCCATCATGTGCTTCCTTTTTTTGACCAAAAATACATCCATCTGGCTCCTAACCCTGAGTCTCAAAAATATGAATGCCAGTTGTTCAATAGGTGATGTATTTAACTCAAGTAGTCAGTGATAACACCTGTTTCATCTCCTCATCATTTTGTCGCTTTCGTCCCATATTGAGATTATCTCATTAAAATGCTGCTGCTTTCAATAGTTGATCATGAGCTCGTAAAAACTTTATCATTCTACAATTCATTTCGGAGTCAGTTGGATCCAGACCTCTAATGATGGTGGTTCTACGTGAACTTATTCCTCTATCCAGGAAGGCTCTCTTTAAAAAATTGACACGCACTGGTTGCAGCTTCTTGCAATGACATATAAGATGAATTAAATCTTCCTTTTGATAGCCGCAAAGACGGCATTCTATGGCAGGACGGAGGCTCTGATTATGCTTTCTCAATTTCTTTACTGATATACAGCAGCCAATCAAAACGCAGTAAAGAAAAAACAAACTACATTACCCAGAAACACAGGGTAACCATAGAATTATGAGAACATATAAATAGGGTCATAGAGGTGAACACTTCCTCTTTCTTTGCTGCTTCGCAGCCAGTTAAGTGCTTTTTGCATTACTTCTTGAATTATTGTAACGTTTGGCTTACCGCTTTGTTTGAATTGTATCTTGCTTGTGTTATTGTCACGCTGTATGCGCTTTTCAGCCTGTATATCGGCGCTTTGCGGCGCGTCTTTGTTGCTTAACCGGCTTCTGGGCTTCCTTTGGCTTGCACTAGGGGTACCACTCCCTCAATTACTTGGCTTTGCCTGCTTACTTGTTAACCTTCATTGGGCGCTTACAGGCACATTTTGTCACCATGGCAGAGTACTGCGATGAGGAAGGTTATGACTATTATGAGGAGGAGGAGTCCTCTACTTCTTTTGATGACTTTATGGGCCAGGCGCTTTGTCAGGCATTGCGCCACTGAAAAAGCATCTTGCAGATTATGCTGCGCAGCACGGCTGGGTGCCTCCTTCCTCTGGGCGTTCCAAAAAGTCGCCAAAAAACCCTCATTCCAGCCATTTTGCGAAACTTGCTAAATCCCTTTCTGCTCCTTCTGCAAAGAAGCGCAAGGTGTCCTCTCGTTCAGATCCTCCTTCTGATATGGATGACGGTACATCCTCGTCTTCTTCCTCCGAGCCTTCTAAGCCTCCTCCCTCCAAGAAGTCGCGTAAAGAACATTATGTTGATGCTCCTTCTTCTCCGCAATTGTTGACCTTCAACCCCTCTGACATTATACATCCTCACTCTTCTTCTTGGTTGCCTTCCCCAGAGGTGGCTCTTTACATTCAATCCCACATCCGTCATTCCTTTGACAAGGATGTAAGAGCGCGTTTACGCTCCGAGTGCCCACGTCCTGACTTGGCGGACAAGCTGGCTTCCACACCGGATGTTGATCCCACAATGGTCACTTACATGAGAAAATATTCAAAAGACCCTACCAAAGGTTTGGATAGATCGTGGCGCCTGTGCCAGGATAAGCTTTTAGATCTTTTGGGCCCTCTCACTAAAATTCTGGACATGGGATACCGAGCCAAGGAATCTGGCTTTCTTATTGACCCCGATGAGCTGGTCGGCTGGTCTCAACGGGCTGTCTGTTTGCTTGGCAATGCCAACTGTGCCTTGTCCACGGAGCGCCGTCGATCCATCCTAATGGAACTGGATCCAAGACTTACGGATTTAGCCTCCTCGGAGTCTGGCCCTTTAGCCCAAGGTTTGCTTTTTGGCGCTCCATTTTTAAAGGAGCTGACGAACTTTGTTTCCACCTTTAGCGGCCTTGACAAGGCCCAGTCTAATTTGAAATGGGCATTCCGTCCGGTTTTTGGCAGGGCCGGACGAAGGGGGCGTTCGTCCGGCCGTGGTTCCGGCAATGCTCCGCAGCGAGGGAACAAGTCCCAACGAGGCGGTCAACAGCAATACTCCTCAACCAAGTCTTCTTTCTACCCCTCTAAGAGAAGTAGAGGGCAACCTGGCAAAGGTGGATACTCCGGAGGTCATGGAGGACGTCAAGACTCTTCCCCATCAGGTGAGCTTGATTTCAGCTTCAACTGTAATTTTGGGGGACAGAATTCAATTTTTTCAAGACAATTGGCGTTTGATCTCAAACGATGCCTGGATACTGGAGACGGTGCAAGGGTACAAAATAGAATTTTACTCTCACCCTCACCAAGATCTTCGGCCTCGCCCCCTTGTTTTTTCCCGACAAGATCAGGAGTTCATCTCCGCGGAAATCTCCTCTCTTTTGGCAAAGGGAGCCATCGTTCTCACTTCTCCTCATCCCCAGGGTTTCGCCAGCAATGTTTTTCTCGTGGAGAAAAAAGGGGGAGGATCTCGTTTAGTCCTCAATTTGAAGGACTTCAACGGCGGAGTAGTTTATCGCCACTTCAAGATGGAGGGCATTCATCTTCTGCGAGACCTTCTTCAAGAAGGAGATTGGATGGTTCGTCTAGACCTAAAAGATGCTTATCTGTCCATCCCGATTTATGCTCCTCATCGCAGATACCTTCAGTTCCAATGGTTGGGCAGATGGTACGAATACAAGGTTCTTCCTTTCGGCCTGTCCTCCGCTCCGTGGTGCTTCACAAAGCTTCTTCGTCCAGTGATGGAGTCTTTGAGGTCATGCGGAGTGCGTCTTATAGTATATCTAGACGACATTCTCCTTTTGGCTCAGTGCCCTGTTCTTCTGCAATCTCACTTGCACTGGTCCATAGACCTTTTGCAATCCTTGGGTTTTCTTATCAATCCCCTGAAGTCCGATTTTTCTCCATCCCGATCGATGTCTTTCCTGGGTTTTCAAATAGACTCTGTTTCTTGTCAGCTCCTTCTTCCAGGTCAGAAGATAAGGTCCATCAAGAGGGACTTGAGATCGTTTCTTGCTCAACAGACTGTCTCGCTAAGGTCAGTAGCCTGGATTGTAGGTCTCTTATCGTCTTCCATCCAAGCGATCTTTCCGGGTCCTCTGCACTATCGGGCTCTTCAGCGCCTCAAAATACGTAATTTGCAGAAGGGTCTTCTGTATTCCGATCACATCCTCCTCTCGGAGGATGCCAGAACGGAAATGATGTGGTGGTTGGACCACATGGAATCCTGGAACGGCCGGGCTCTGTTTGGGAGGACTCCCGATGTTGTGATAGAGTCCGATGCCAGCCTTTGGGGCTGGGGAGCCCGTTGCGGCTCAGTGTCGACTGGGGGTCGTTGGTCCCCAGAGGAATTGACCCTGCACATCAATTGCCTGGAGCTGCTGGCGGGCTCCTTCGCGATTCGGTGTCTCACCCCTCAGAAAACGAATTGTTGCATTCTTCTCTGAATGGACAATGTTTCGGCGGTTCGTTATGTGAACAAACTGGGGGGTACTAGGTCCAAGCTTCTCTCGGAGATTGCGAAGGACTTTTGGCACCTTTGTCTGGAGCGCAAGATCACGATTATTGCGGAATACCTGCCGGGTTCTCGCAATCTGATCGCGGACTGGAACTCTCGTCACCTGAGAGACTTCAGCGATTGGAGGCTCCATCCTCGTGTGTTCCGCAAGCTGTCCCGCTTTTGGGGGACTTGTCATGTGGATCTCTTTGCCTCCCGGCTCAACACCCAACTTCCCAGATTCTACAGCTGGCGTCCGGATCCGGAGGCTCTGGCCACGGACGCATTTCTCCAAACCTGGCCTCGCCATCTGTGCTATGCCTTCCCGCCGTTCCTCATGATTCCCCGGGTTCTGGCCCAAGCACGTCTATTCTTGTCGGAACTGGTTCTAATCTCCCCTCTTTGGAGGGCTCAAGCGTGGTTTCCAGTTCTTCTGGAGATGAGCTGCTCGACGCCGCTTCTACTTCCTCACATGTGGAACCTGCTGTTGGATCCGCTTTGCGAGCCTCACCCACTGGTGCTGTCCGGTCAACTCCTTCTGGTAGCATGGAGAATTTCGGGGGACGCTGGCAAATCCAGGGCTTATCGGGAGACGCTACCAGATATATCAATGAGGCTTGGGCACCCAACACACACAAGCGTTATGCATCAAGTTGGAAGCGCTGGTGTGATTGGTGCTCACAGCGGTCGGTGGATCCCGTTTCAGCGGATCTTTCTTTAATCCTTAATTTTCTGGCGTCCCTAGCATCCTCTGGGCTAGCTTACAGAACAGTTAATAACTTTCGTTCTGCAATTTCTGCAGGCCATGTGCCTCTTGATGGTAAACCAGCGGGAGAACATCCCTTGATCTCTAAATTGTTGAGGGGCATCCGGATGGTAAAACCTCCTTGTCCCAAATATGTAGCCCTTTGGGATGTCTCAGTTGGTTTGCATTTCCTGTCAGCCTGGCCTTCTAACTCTCTTTTGACACACAAACAACTTTCAGCCAAGCTCACTATGCTTTTGTGCTTGGTCTCTTGCAAAAGGGTTTCTGATGTGCGGGCCTTGGATCTCGCTGGTCGGTCTTTTTCTCCTGAAGGTGTTACCTTTATTATCTCAAGGAGGACTAAGTGTAATACGCCCTCAGTCTCTTACCCTTCTTTTCCCCACAATCCTCAATTGTGTGTAGTTCAATGTATTAAAGACTATGAGGTAAGCACTGCACCTTTTCGGCATGATTTACAGGGACAATTACTTATTGCATTGCAGAAGCCTTTCAAGCCGGTAACTCCGGCGACTTTGGCACGTTGGTTACGTTGGCTCATGCATGAAGCGGGCATTGACACTTCTCTGTTTGGTGCTCATTCTCCTAGAGGGGCCATGGCTTCTAAAGCTTTTTCCATGGGTGCCAGCCTTCAGGACATCATGAAGGCTGCGGATTGGTCATCTGAATCTATGTTTAAGACTTTTTACTTTAAGCCTATTATTGATGTTGCATCTGTTGTGGTGGCGAAGCTTTAAACAAGCATAATCGGAGCCTCCGTCCTGCCATAGAATGGAAAATTTGCTTACATTCGTGCCAAGAATTTTCAATTCTATTAAGGACAGGAGGCGAGGATTATCCCACCCTTATTTCATGATTGTCTTTGTATGATTCATACTGCTTTTATACTGTACAACTCTGGTTCTTCTTTATGAAATGTTTCCCTCCCTGTACTGATTACTGTGTTCAACTTTTGGGGAACAGTTTTTACGGCCTCTGTCTTCTTTCCTCAGGCTCCGACCTTAAATGGGGTGTGCCGGGATTTTCTTCTCCTGATTGGTCTCTTGCTGTTCCTGTGGTTCTTTGAAGTTCCTTCTCCACGTCAGCCGGATGAGGACCTCTCCGGGGGACTCCTTTGATGGATTGTTTAAATTTATGTTGGATTCATTATTTATTGACTATGGACAAAGAAAGAGGAAGTGTTCACGTCTATGACCCTATTTATATATTCTCATACTCTATGGTTACCCTGTGTTTCTGGGTAATGTAGTTTGGTTTTTCTTTACTGCGTTTTGATTGGCTGCTGTATATCAGTAAAGAAATTGAGAAAGCATAATCCTCGCCTCCTGTCCTTAATAGAATTGAAAATTCTTGGCACGAATGTTAGCAAATTTTCCATTCTTTTGACTCAATGTGCTTCCAATGTGGCTCGTCGGCTAGGGTAGGAAATTTGCAAAACGCAATGCCATCAGTTGTTTTTTAATGTAGATAGAGAACGCAGTCTCTAGGTAGGCCGCCGGTTTAAGGGTTTTATAGTTATTAATCACTGTCCATGAATGAGAACGATGAGAAAAGATGCCTTTATCCGTTATCAACGAATGAAATGTTGCTGCTCTATTTAGTGACAGCTCAGTGTGTCTGATGCTATAGCCATTTGTATAACGATGGAGAATGATGCTAAAATATTTGCTGGTGCATACTTCAGTCAATATACATGCCACACAATGGGAAAATATTTAATACTATAGCAATTCTGTAGCACTTTAAAGCAACAGCTGTCCAAAGACTATTTAAGACCTTTTGCTAAACTTTAGTCAGCTGCTCTATTTCTACATAAACTTTAGTAGTGATTGTTGACTAGGATGAAATTCAGAATATCTTTTTTTTATTTTTAAATGTTTTAACATACTATGTATAATATGAATTGTGTATCAAGGTGTTTATATGTACGGTCTTATGAATAAAATGGCATCCAAATAAACAGAAGCTTTTAAAATGAACTTCCAAAGTTCAGTACTTGGCATATTTGGTGCATCAGGTAAGTCAGGTTGCACTGGACGAAGCCACATTCATATGTCAGGGGTGGAAAAACTGGTCGCTGTATCAGAGCACAATAGTTGTAAAATGTTTTAGGATACTGGCAATTTGTGTTAAATAGTGCTCCCTGATTTTGTCCTGCGTCTTTTCTGTTTCAATCCTGCGAGAGATATTTATATTTCCAAACGTACCAATTTCTCTTTTTGTGTTTTCACCACCGGCTTGAAGCATTGTCGGTGGGTGGTTCAAACTATAAGCAGAGCCAGCGACATTTCATATTACTGTTTTATTGATTGTTTCCTGTCTTTACAAGTGTTCACTTTTTTGGGGAGTTCTTGTCCCACCATGTTGGCTCTTGGCTGCCCGAAGTCCAAGTGACTTTCTGTGCCTCACTTTCTCACAGTGACGGCTTCGGGGCAAGAAAAGTGTGGGGGGGGGGCAGGGGATAAAAATATTAAGAAAAAATAGCACTTACCCACAGTCGCTGCCTCAATGGTCTTCTGCTCCTCTCAACTCGACTATACACAGGCTCCCAGACTCTCCATGCAATCCAGACGCTGCTCTCGTGCTATTACGAAGCATGAAAGCAGTGCCGGATTGGCTAGAGCGGGCTGGTTTGATGCTTACTCAGGCACAGGGGGCAGATTTACAATGAAAGTGACTCAGTGTATTCCGCAAGCCATTTGGCTGCGCTGCACTGAGTCACTTTCAAAGCACACGGATGCGACATAATTACAATCATATGTCACATCTCTGTGCTTCCCCCTGCGCTGACATAGAAACTACAGCCATGCAGTGGCGTAGGCACCCTTTCACCAAGGAGCAAGGATACCTGTGTCGTGGGGAGATTGTTTTAGTGCAGCAAGGGGTACCTTCCTGCACAAAACAACCACTACAGGCATTTTCCTCTTTCAACGTGTGCTGTAGAATGCAGCACGCATTGAAAGAGGAAAAAAAAGGAAAAATGAAAACATTTCTTCTCTTTGAGCCTCCCTATGCCTCCCCAGGGGAGGTGTAGCATTCACACACAGTTCCAGATTTACGATTCCTCGTAAATCTGGAAATGTGTCTGGTTCCACGGGTGCTGTGTGGTAACACCCACAGCAACAACCATGGAACGCCCCTTCCATGCAAAGTGCTGCGTGTAAAGGGGCCATATTTACAAGGACAGGAAAAGTCATGCAGTGTGACTTTACCTGTCCTTGTAAATATGGAGCAGTAAAATGTGCCACCAGTACGTCACAAAAAGTGAAGTACTGGTGGCGCAGGGGGCTTCTAAATCTGCCCCAGGGAGTCTGTGCTGTTTCTCCACCCGCTGTGAAACACAGCTGGGTTGGATAAACCTAAGTGCACATGTCAGTTTGGCTGTCCTAAGTGCCCACCACCCCTCCTCCACCTGCATCTACCAGAATGGCCACGCCCTTGAATTGAGCTAGCAAGGAAAAATACAATGATAATAACCTGTTTAATTATCATTATAATTTTACTTTTTTCACTGCTGAGAAAGCTGTGGGGTGATGCTCCTCTGCCTTAATGGAGGAGCCTCAGCTGCCTTCTCAAGAAGTACCCTCTGTTTTCCGGGCTGGTTAATAGAGAGCTCTTTGCCATAGGGAGAAAGGATTCTTTGGTCACCCTTCTCAGTCAATAATCGTATGTGTTTTCTGAAACTGAAGAGAATGCACTGCTTGTCATGTATTTTGTCAATAATGTTTCTGTGTAGGGGTCAACCATTAAGCTCACATATTGGTGTGTGCTTGGTCAAGGATATACAGTGTTAAACAAGAGGAAGGTTATTGACTCTAAAATAGCTTTCAGACGACATTCTTCCCTACCCTAGTCAATGTGAATGATTGCTACAAAATGAACTCAGATTTATTTTAACAATGACTTACAAACAGTCAAATTCTGCTTTTATCTGTCCACTTTTCTTCAAAATAAATCCATTGTCTTCTAACCAATCTATGTTACTAAAATAAGACAATCTGTGCTATTAATGAGAAGCAAAACCAATGACCTTCCTTTACTGGACTCCATAAGTTTCCTCATGTTCCCCAAAGCTTTGTAATGTCTATATTAAACCGTTGCATTAATTTCCATTAAAGTTGGAAGTTAATTAGCAGAACTACACAGATGATGGACAAATAGTATTCCATATTTACCAGGAACAAACTAAGGACGGTAGTAAAGCTGCAAGCTTATTTCCAAAGTTTGAAGTCTGGTTGAACAAAAGCTAGCTCCGCCAAAATGAGGCAAAGATCAAACTCATGGTCACTGGTACAGAACAATGGCTAGCA
The DNA here is from genome assembly GCF_964261635.1 of Lissotriton helveticus. NCBI lineage: Eukaryota > Metazoa > Chordata > Amphibia > Caudata > Salamandridae > Lissotriton > Lissotriton helveticus. The sequence goes on from NC_136065.1 coordinate 454,624,452, forward strand.
AAAAAAGCTTTCTTTGTGGGTATTTTAAGTTAGCATCTCAGACACTGGAACAAAGAATAAAGTAAGCATGGAGCCAATTGACTCCCAGCTAACTGTGGACAGCCAAGTCAATAGTATAATATAATCTTCTAACCAAAATCTCAAAATTTTCCTTAGACCACATCATCTGCTTTTCTGGTATGACAGCGCTATGTCTCAATAACTGCCAATACAGAAGGAGTTAAGGATTGAAGGAACAAGCAGCCTAGTTTAATATTTGCATTGTGGATATTGTGTCTGCCATTGCTGTTCATTTCCTTTCCTCCACCAAAGTTGTAAAATCCACCAAATTTAGAGTTCTCTGCCAAACGTCATTGCAACTGCTTAATGTAGCGTCCAGCCCAGCCTGGGTACCAGCTAATGACTATGCCACACACAGGGTTTAGTTAAAGATGTCTTTATTCTTCTGCATTTAACTGCAAACTCAACATTCTAAATCTGCATTCGCTTCACTACACTTAAACACTTACGTCACAGTTCTACAGAGTCCATCAGGAGCCAAAAGGGTTCCGTCATTGCTAACTCACACAACACTATATCTCCCCTCAATTAAATAAAAAAAATTTAACAAATATTCATGATTATAACTCTTCAATGAGTCTTTGTGGGGCTCTGATCACACGTCCCGACTGTGTCTTCGGAAACTTGTGACAGGTAGCTGAAGTGTTTGTGATGTGCGTTGGTGATGCAGAAACAACAGCAGTTAGGGGTTCTCCAATTGTCCTTTCAGAACCAGTTTCTATATTGACATAAGTGCCTGACGAGCGATGAGCCACATTTACGAAATGCAAGGAATCTCGTGTGGTAGACTTCCCAGGACGTTGGGTAGTCACCATGTGTCCTGTGCTGGGCACAACATGAAATGGCTCAGCATCCAAGGGAGTATCAGATTTCCATTTTCTAGTATGATGGCAAGCACTCAGTCTCCTCTAGTGAACGTATTATCCTTTGCATGTCGGCACTTATCTAAATAGGCATTGTTTTTATTTTACAATCAAAGTCTTTTATACAGGATTTTTCCTCAGTACTTGTTCTTCTGTTGGTCCATTGAGGTAACTGTTGAGGTAACTCTCCCAAACATCAAGGTTGTAGGATTTTCACCTATGGTCGAGCAGGGGGTTGAACTGTAAGCTTGAAGAGTAGAATTGAAGATAGTTTTAAAGGCGAGCTTTTCCAATACAGCCCACTGAATAGCTTTCTTGAGAGTACTCTTGAAACGCTCTACAAGGCCATTGGCCTGGGGCAAAAGGGATGTACTCTTTTGATTCTTCACGTTAAGATGACTGAGAAAGTCTCTAAATTCACGACTGCTGAAAGGTGGGCCGTTGCCAGATTTTAGGATCACAGGAACATCCCATGTCGGGAAGTTGCTGTCTAATCTCTTGATGACTCTTTTTTAGTGCTTAATGAGAGATCTTCTATCCATGGAAACAGGAGTATTCATCAATATTCACCAGTTGGTGATGTCCATTGTCAAGAGAACTGAAGAAGTAAATGGCAATTTGTTCCCATGCATGCTCTGGCAACTCTGACATGTTTAAGCTATGTTGAGTGCTTTTCGATGAACGGCAGTTACATAGATGACAGGCCTTCAATTCTCTTTCAACTCTCTCATCGAGATGGGGAAACCAGACTCAGTCTCAAGGACCTAATTTTGTGGCAGCGATCCCATGATGTCCTTCATGGGCCATTTCAATTATCTGTTGTCGCAGACTCTCTGGAATAACATTCCTCAAATTCTCAGGATAACGCCTTCTTGAGTAACAGACAGTTCATCTTTGACATTTTTAGCCTTCTGTTATTCACTGTAACTGATAAAAGGTCTAGGGTGTTGGTTCCAAGACTGATGTGCAATAATCAGCTCTAGTTTTAACATGTGACTATTTTGACTCATGGCAGTGGCAATTTGTTCCAATGAAATGGCAGCTTGTGTGCTGGGTTTCATAATGAAATGTATGTAGACTTCAGCTGTTTTAGAAGGGGTACCATGGCACTGTAGAGGCACTTATGAGAAGTAGTCGCAGGGTTTTGATCTTTCCCTGGACGGTGCACACTTGTGTAGTTGTATTCCTCTTATCGTAGACCTCCATGTTCAATGCGAGTAGGCATCTTGCCCTTTGGATTGCCAAAGATGGTCAACAACACTTGATTATCCGTCACAAGCTGAACGGCTTTCCATATAAGAATCAGTGGAAATGTTCCCAAGCCCACACCACTGCTAAACTTTCTTTCTCAGGTTGTGAATAAGCATTTTCAGATTGGTACAAATTTCTTCTTGAATATGCCACAGTATGACTTTGAGCATTTGGCTGTCCGCTGTGCTGTACAAGGACCCAACAGGGCTAGCATTAACATCAACCTCTGTAAGAATCTTTGGACCAAAGTATTCCATTTCAGTAGCATTCTTGATAGCTTGTTTGATCCTCTTGAAACTTTGTTCTCATTCATGTGACCATTGAAATGAAACATTAGATGTTGTTAAGTCTCTTGACAGAGCACTTACAGTGGCAAAGTCTTATATACTTCTAGAACAGTAGAATGTCAATGCAGATGCGTACAGCTCCTTCACTGTCCTTTTTGGACACAACCACTATGGGAGGAACCCAGGGCGTGGACTAGTGCAACGCTCAAAGATTTCCTTTTTGAGCAATGATTCAAGTTCTTTTTCAACAGCTTCCTGTAAATGTAATGCTGTTCATCTGTGTCTCTGAGCAATTGGACAGACACCCTCATTAATGTGTAGTCGTACTTTTATAGTCTTGTGTTTTCCTAACCCATGAAAGGGAATTGACTTACTATTTCATGGTGAATATTCATGTTATAGTTCACTGAGATCAGTCCCATATTAGAAGCTATGCTAAAGCTGAGCAAACAGGCACTTGACACTGTTCATTGAAGTACATGAATGGGTGCTTTTACATTTGTTTTCTTATGTTTCATCGTTGCTTCAAATAAACCCTGACTTTTTAATGGCATCAATGCAGCCCATGTATACACTTTAGTATAAGATGGCTTATGTTGTGGTAAAGGAGATACTTCTTTGTATCTCTCCTCAGGCTTTACGTTTATCGATGCACCACTGTCGATAATAAATGGTTTTGAGCAACTGTTTACCTTTAGTGTAATCTTCGGACAATGTTTGAATGACGTTGGTGCTTTTTCATGTCAACTATTCTTTGATCTGTGTTTTTCTTCACAAGCAGCCAGTCCAACATGTGCACATTTCTTCTGAGGTAAACATCGACATTGCACAACCATCGGCTTCCCTTTCATTCAATGTAGATAAAGAACTGTTTGACAATGATGTAGAGGGTGATTGCATTTGTTTGGTGTCGATTTGTCTCAATTGGTGTAGTTGCTTTCAGGCAGCCAATTTGTCTTCATGCCGTGTTGCACTTCTCTTCTTTTTTGCCTTGCAAACAGTCATAGTAGCAGTAGTTCTCTTTCCCACAACCGTTGCACATCTCTCCAATGGCGGGACATTTACCTTCAAGTAGAAATGCAAATCTACACCTGAAGCACAAATTCTTTTTCTGTGGAGAGGTAACTCTGTGTCCCTCAATCTTATGCTTTGGCTTACTTTTTATGTTCATGACTGCCTCTCTCTGGGCACCTCCAGCCTCCAAGTTATCAGCTTGTTGCTTTAGCAGGCCCTTCAGCTCTGGCAGCCATGACATCTCACTTCAGACGAAGGGCCATATGTAGGTGGCCAAATACCAGTCGGTAACAGCCGATTTCGGTATTTACCGATTCGGTAATTGCCATTGATTCCTACAGGCCTCAAGGCCCATAGGAATCAATGGCAAATACCGAATCGGTAAATACCGATTCGGTAATTACCGAATCTTAATGATTCGGTAATTTTTAAAGAATATTTACCTACATAGCATTTACCGATTTGTAAATACCGAATCGGTAAAATTAGGTATTTACGAATCAGTAAATACCATTTACCTACATGAGGCCCTAGAAGTTTCTCTCAGCATTTATCGTCTGAATGAATCTGACAGGCATCCATCAATAACTCTGAGGTGTATCGCTTTCTCATCATTAAACTTGCAGTGTTAGCTGAGCATATCTAGTCTCACAGCAAATTCATCGATGGTTTCACAATCTTTCTGTTGTTTCTGACTGAAAATGTACCTTTTGTAATCTACATCCATCTTCGCATTGAACTTGAGAGTTAAGGTTTATTTGATTTGACGGTATGTAATTTTGTCAGCTCACAGAATTTTCTTTATGACTTCTTTTATACCTTTACCAGCTAGATTCTTAAGGTATTTGATAATCTTCTTACTATGTGTTGTCTAGTGCATCAATGAGATTTTCGAATGTCTCTATCTAAGCATTCCATCTGTCGTCAATATTCAACTTTTTGGCGGTATCGTGTGGTGCTGGTTACAGGAAGGCAGCACCACTGTAACCATTGGTGGAATTTACTGAAGTAGAGAGTAATGTTCTTTCCGATGCTGCTTGGTGATCTTGTTTCTGTAAACCATCTCTGAGGCCTTGTGGCATGCTGGGCTCAGGGTCATGTTTAATTATGATGCGAAACGTGACTTTTTCTTGGTCTACATTTGAAAAGCAAACTTTCACTATACGAAACGCCACTCCCTGATTTCTGATCTTCAGAAACCCCTGGAGTTGTTTTGTGCCCCACACTGCAGCTTTGATGGCGCACTTCTTTGTTTATGGAAGGCTCCATAAATACAACCTGAGTGCGTCCTCTGGAGCCACTTCACCCAGTTCTGTGGTAGGATGGCTCCATTTAATCAGTTCTTGTAAGGACATGGATGTTTCTTGTATTTGTATTGCTTTGCTTGTAAGCATATCTTTGACCTGCCTGACACCTAATTGATCTCTGCCTCACAGTGCTTCTGATTGCAGCATTATTTTGCACTTAACTATAACTATTTCCTGCTCCTTCAAAACCTGGTTGCATCTGTAGGAGAGTAGGGTCTGCTTCCTATGGTTACCCTCACTTTGTGCCGTGATTCTCTGGTTTTTCGACTTTAGTCTGGCTGTGGCCCTAGCTGTTCTCTCTCTAAATTGATACCATGTACTTTAGGTACATACCAGATTAGTTACTGGGTCACCCTTGTGAGCCCCTGAATAGTGTACCACAGGTACCCAAGGCATAAGTGCACCATAGGCCTATCAGGGGCTGCAGCATGTATTGTGCCACCCTTGGTTTGCCTTCCAAACTGACACCACAGGTCTGTTCACATAGCCTGGGTAAGGTGGTGTACTCACCCCTTACTTAGATATAGTATACCTATAGCTATATATACATATAGACACATATACACCTATAAGTCACTCCTATCGCAGGCCTTAACAATCCTGGAGGCAGAGTTCTTGGTTTTATAAGAGAGGGTGCCCTAGCATGAGCTGAGCCCCTCTGCAGCTTTCGGAACCATCTCCTTAGAGCTGTTCTATGATAAAGCCATACCATATACTCTTAAGTGCATTATAATCCTCGCGATTAATGCTAACTTTGGTTTGGCTTTATCAAAACATATTGTGTAAGGTGTCAAACACTTTGGAATACTACCGCCCCGCCAGTCCTGGTGGCATGGGTAGCATTCCACCCTATTAGGGGGAGAAGACATGTAGTTACTGGTTTACCCGGTTAAAGTTAAACAGAGCCTCAGCATCACAAAATGGATGCTGCTGCCACAGACACGAGTCTGACCTCCTGGTGCTGGATGGAACTCCGGCTCGGGAAGCCTGGACAATAGGTTTCATGTCCAAGGAGGTGCTGGCACCTCCCCAGACAGGCTTTTGTGTATTGGGGCAGGAAGGGCTGTATTCAGTGAATGCTTTTCAGACACTGCCTGGGGCACACAAGGTGCTCCATGCATTTCCCAGTTCAAACCGGTTGCTGGGGCACTCTGCCCCAGCTCTGGCACGAACCTGGACAAAGGGAAAGGGGTGTAACCTAACCACCCCCTTCCCAGGTCCACCCATAGGAGGGACCTTAAAGGTAGTCCAGCCCCTAAACTTAGTATAAGTATAGGAACCCAGTCACTAGGACTTTAGAATACCCTGGACGACACTTTGAAAAATAAATCCTGGACTTTTGACATTCCATTTCGACTGGAAGACGGAAGACATCTCCCTTGTGGTCAAGGAGTGACCACCCTGTTCAAACAGGCACCAACAGCAACTTTGCCGGTCTGTATTTTTGAGGTGCCCGACGGATCCCAAAGAGTCTGCGACACAGGACAAGAACTTCCAGACATCTCTGACCCCGACCTTTGCTCACAGCAAAGCTGAGAACCGTGGTAGACAAGAGACATGTGGGACCGAAACTCCTTGACATTCTGCATTTTGCAAGCTGCACTCACTTCATGAGGTAACTCAAAGTCGTGCATTGGGGTGCTTGAATCCCTAGACCCGAGCACCATTTGCACTGAAGCTCAAAGGCCCCCACTCCACGAGTGACCCGTGGGCCCCACTTTTGCGTTTCAGCTCCACGCGTCTTTGCGGTTCCTAGCCCGTTGGCTAGTGAGCCCCCCCGAAGACTTTCTTTTGAATCTAACTTGCTATCCTGGTTGCTCCAGGCTTGCTCCAACTTCCCTACAAAGGAGAAGTTCCTCAGACCTTGCTGGTCTGCACCGAAGTCAATCTCGACATCCGCGTGGGTTGCGTTTGCCAAGGCTTGTTGGGTGCAGTCTAGATACTGACACCGCAGTCAACTAGATCCTTTATGGCACAGCTCGAATCCAGCTCCTGGTTGTCGTCGACGCCTTCTGGTTCTCATGGCTGAATAGACAAACTTCACATCTTCACCTGAAATCACCCAACATCTGGTGGCATCTTTCTATCGCCGCCCTGGAAACTGGCTAGTGACCCAGACTCTGTCCCTTCTGCTTTCAGGTTCTACAGATCTTTGACCCACCCTTGGATCCACCTGGACACTTTTCCTCTGGTCGCCTGCAGCACTTCTTTGCAGCTCTCCATTGAAAACGACAACGAAACTTGACAAGAAAAGACACCTATGCACCCACCTTCCCTGGGTGAAGTAACACGAGTACTCCTGTGCTCCTGTGGGTCTTGCCTCCCGAAGTGTCCTTGTTTAAAAGGGTTCCATCGTAGTCCATCTGGAAGTGTCCTTAAATTGTAAATTTGTAACTTCTTTGTTTCCCATAGAAAGTCAATGGTAACCCGCGGCTGTGTTTAGACACTGCACGCGTCTCCCGTGGGCCTCCTACTTCCTAACCTTTGGTTGTTTAGAGTAGCCCCAGCGATTCCACAGGCCCCAGGCCTGCTTTCTAATTCTCAGGTGGTTTTTATACCCCTATTTTAGTATATGGTTTGTGAGGCCCCTAGGGCATAACATATACTGTGCAACTTATCGTATATTAATTGAGTAACTTGTTTTGTACTTTTACCTCTGACCACATAAAGAGTGCAGAGGGGTTGTGTTTAGAATAAATACATATATATTTGATATATACCTTGTGTGGTGTCCTTTCATTTGGTACTCAAGGGATTATAATTGGTAAAACAACTTGCTTAATATGCTCTCTGAAGTCTTAGCCTGATGACTGTTGGTCCATGCTACCACTAGGATAGCTTTCTATAAGGTTGACTTTACAACCACCATCAATAAGGGTCGATTAGACTGGTGCAAGTTGCCCACTAGAACTAGAGGACATCATATGCTAGGCTAACTTCTCACAGCATACGACTTCAGGGTTATCACACCATATGATGTATGGCTTTAAGATGTGTAGTAGCGCCATACCTCTCTTTGCGTCCTTCCCAGCAAATTCTTGGCCAACAATATGTAGACTTATCAGTGAAGTTTTCCTTAACTTCAAATACTTTACACAGGCAGGAGTTGTACTTTGACTCCACATACACCAAGCATCGATTCAACTGAGGCATACCTGGCACTCATGGGCAGTCTGCTAGACCACGGCAAACTCTCTGGGAGAGCACTGTTGATCTTTGGGTTACTTATCCCCTATGTTGTTGCCAGTTGTAGCGCCCTTCCCAGTCTGTGTAACTGATAATGACTACGCCACACAAGAAGCTTCGTCTTTACTCTTCTGCGTGTAACTGCTAACTCACGTTCTAAACCTGTATTCATTTGACAACGCTCTAACGCTTATGTCATAATTCTACAGAATCCATCAGGAGCCAAAAGCGTTCTGTCATTGCTAACTCACACCCCTCTACACATAGGTGTTTCCACTATGTGGAGAAACACTCTGGCTAAAAATCCATCTGTGGTCACTATTCACAAACTGCATTTTGAAGTACATTTAGTAGTACTACTAAAGTACTACAAAATCAACATGCTGTTCAGAAACCCACAAATGTAAATCTCCACCGCGCCTGTCAAAAAGTGGCATGTTTACAACTAATTGGCTAGAGTTTAAGGGGGAGTAAGGACTGGTTAAGAGAGGGTTTGGAACAAAAGAGTAAGTTCAATCATATTCACAAACTGCACTTCTAAAGTTATAACAGACAAAAAGGGACCCAAAATAGTATAAATCATTCAAGCTCAGAGCTGAAGTAAGTTCAACACCACACATGGCCAACCATTGGTACTGCAACATCCTCCAATAGAAAATAAAAGCCCACCTGAAAAAATGATTATATAAAATGTAATTATTTAAAATAGTTAGAAATATAAAGAACTATAATTTCTTGTTTAAAAGTAAAATACAGTTATTATTTATTAGTTTAATCAATTTATTTTTACTTTACAAATTAAGGTAAGATTAAGTTTTTATAAAAATGCCTTTAAATGACCTTTAATTAATTCTATACTTCGCTTTTGATAATTACTAATTCATGATAAAGAAATATTTTATTTTTACTTTAGGTGGGAATCCATTTTTTTAATTTAACCTTCGGAAACATATTGTTTCTTTAACAACATATTTAATTTAATAATTAATTTATTTTCAAATTAATTTAATATTGCTGCAATTTTGTTTCTTTGACCTACATTTAAAACAAATATATACAATTAATTTACATTATTATGCAACATAAAAATAATCTTACTAATTATTTGCAAGCTCATTAAATTATTTCAATTTACCTTATACTTTCCCATAGAGCGATCTCTGTAACCAGGGTGAAGATCGCCCTATGGTAAACTGTAGGGATCTTCTTTTATTATTCCAAGCTATCCATTCATTTTACAAGCAATTACATATCCAACAATAAGCAATGTAGCCAACATGTAATTTGCAATTTGTTCATACATTTTGTCAAGGCTATGTTTTAAAGTTCAATCCTCCAATTAAATTAAAGACAGAAATTCATTTTGAAAACACTGGGCCAATTATAAGGTTGTGACCTGACAGCATCTGCAGGCCTATAGGTACAACATTGCAAATGTTTGAAGAGTAGTCCAGCAAGTTAGGGAAACAATACTTAACCTTAAGTGAAAGCAACCTCTTTACCTATCATTCTAGATGGAGCAGCTTAACTACAATCATTTTCGGTAGAATTCCCTCTGATGACTGATTTAGGTTCCAGGTCCATAATAATATCTACTGGGAGCACCTCCACTAGTTACCAAGCTCTATTAGAGCAGATATGCCATTGAGGATGCACAAGGGTACATCCAAACGTTTTACCTTCTCTAACATGTCTGTGGCAGCCTTGGTTTCTAAGAATCTAACGGCACAGACTAGTGATAGAAAATCAAAAGTCAGGAGATCTTGTCAGGCCACATAGTACAAGGAGCAAAGCAACGTTACTCAGGGGTATGAACATCCTTCTGGAATTGAGCACAGATGGCGTTGTGGTGAGCTTGTTTGTTGCAAATTTCAGCTGCATCCAACTTATTGAGCTTTCTGCCAGATTCTGGCTTATAATTTGATGTTGTACCCTTTGCCGGATTAAGACAGGGGTCCAGATTTATCATCATTTGATGCAGCACAACGCAGCAAGACAACTTGCATCACTGTGTTAAATGGAGAGGACAGAAATGCTATATACATTGCAGGCAGCATTGAAGGGACACCCTTTGCACATAAAAGATCCTTAGAGACGTTTTCTTCTTTCCAAGTGTGCTGCAGAAAGAGGAAACAATGTGGAGAAAGAAAAAGACTTCTCTTTGCTGTGCCGCTATTGGGAAGGCATAGGATTTTGACTCATTCCCAGGTTTACCAGTCTTGGTAAATCTGGAAATCTACCAAAAAGCATGGCTGGATGCTTGGAAACATCCACGCTCCACCCATGTAACGCCTTCCTGGTGCAGAGTAACACAAAGCAGTGAATTGCGCTACTGTACATTACTCCAGACTTGGCAGGCAAAGTATAGCCATGCAAGGTGGCTTTGGGTTGCTCTGTAAATCAGAGTCATGTGACACAAAGGCAACACAATCCTTTGATAAATCTGTGCCAGAGTCGCTTACATATTTTGTCGATGAAATATGTCACTTAGAATTTGGCCATGAAGTTCTACTTAGGACAACTGACCAAGAATTGAATACGGGTAGTTGCCCAATCTAATGTGGTCAGCTCTCAGGAGGATTTTTGGCGAAATGGCCACTGGTTTGAAGCCATACCAGAACAGTATTATGCAATCAACTTCAACATGCAGCAATGACTGCATCAACTAAACTGTTATAAGGCATTAAAGATGATGATACTGGCCTCCAATTTGCCTGCCAAGGTAGCATCAAAGCCATACCTCATCTTCAACAAATGTGGAAAAGAGAGGGGATTGCTTTCCCCTTGAGGGCGTCCTATACAACATTTATAATGCGAATCATTTCTTGTGTTTGGGAACTTTTTTTCTTTGCTTGAACAAGGCACAATACAAGTTCCATGTGGTAAGTAACATTGCAACCTTTACTGGTCAACGAGCTTCTGTAAGCTCCCATATTGAATTTAGCACTGAATCCGCTCTGAGATCCCCTTGTTCATAGTCCATCCGCTCCTGGAGGCCCTCTTTAAGATATTGTATTCACTACTGTAGGGCCGGTTTGCCACAGTGTATCCACTCGTGAAGCCCCACTTTGTGAAACAGTGTCCATTTCTCAAGGCCTCCTCTGGAGTGCCGTGTCCAGTTCTGGAAATTTCATGTAGAGTTTTTTGTGTCCAGCTGTGGAGGCCTCATCTGGAGTACAGGTCAGCAAACCCCATTTGGAGTACTGTGACCTGTTCTGGGAGAGGTGTGGCGCCGCGGCCAGGGCGACCGACGCTGGAATCTGGGGATCACAGTTCGATCCCCGGCTCCGGCGGCCGGTTAGCCCAGCACCATGTGACTCTGGGCAATAGCTTGCTTAATCTTCCCGACGGCCCCCAGCGCCTAGAGACCCTTACGGGTGATTGTGCGCTTTACAAATGTGGATTATTATTATTATTATTATTCTGCAAGTGTTGTGCATCTAGTTCTAGGATTCTAACTTTGGCTCAATTTCTCTCTGGGGGCCTCAAGTAGCATATAGTATCCACGAGTGAAAAAGCCACAGTTGAAGGGGTGTGGGGAAGTGTTTATAGAGAGTTGTGGGAATGTGGATTGTTGGATGGGAGAGAGAGAGAGAGAGAGAGAGAGAAAGAAAGAGAGAGAGAGCGAGAGAGTGTGTGTTTGTCTGTGTGTCTGTCAAGCAATGAATAGTAAAGAAGCAGACAAACTGTCCACACATATGCAGGAGCTTGGAAAAGTATGTTAGGAATACAGGGAGTGAAAAGGGGTATGGGGCATTGGGAGAAACAAGTATGGCTTCACCAGGTGCCATTCTGCAGACCACCCTCTGCCAGTATAGCATTCCACATAACATGGAACACTCAGAGGCTTTTTATTTTAATAAATCAATAGGTAATGGATTGTCTCTAAAAACACAGGTCACTGGCACACAAAAACTGTACTCATTTCATCGAATTTAAAAGGTTAATTGCCAAAATGAGGCCAGTCTGGATTCATACGCGCTAACTGCAACTCACACGCAGAAGTTGGCAAAAGCACAAAGCCAACATTACACTCTGTATGTTGTAAAAATAAAGTACATCTCTCACTAGCCTCGTGGAAACGGTTTTTGCCAGAACAGGAGCTTTTATAAGGCAAGCCTTTCCTTTACAGGAGCCCTGCAAGGGAAATGCTTATATTAAATTATTTGTAATTGAGGAGCTCCTTGAAGGACTATAATACTGTTAAAGGATCTTTTCCAGATTGGAAGTTATTGTGATATGTTTTATAATATGATTGTTACGTTTATGGCAGAACATGGTGTTCAAGGAATGCTCCTTTTTCAGAATATGTTGATGATGGTGGCCTACGTGGGGAAGGCCCCATGGTTGTCTTTAACCTCCTATGAACTAAATTCTGATGCAATGTCTTCCCTTTCTCAAGTGCAGTGGTCGAAGTGGGCGGGATCGGCAGGGCACAGCGTGCCCCTAGTTCTTTAATTTTAGGCAATCTGTTCCCCAACTTTTTATTTAAAATATGCTTCCCAGGACGGCAGAAATAGCCAAGTCCTATAGATAAGGCTTGGCGTTCGTGGCCATTCGGGGACAGGCGGGGAGGGCATAGAAGGAAAAGGGCTCTGTCTCTTCCTTCTTGCCCAGAGATGATGAGGATAGTCAGTGTTCACTTATACTGCTCTGCCGCTGCACCTCCTGTTTTTTTTTTCTCTTCCTCTTCTTCCCTCTCTTTCGGTCTCTGTCTTGCTCGTCCTCACTTGTTGAAACCTGTGACTTCAAGAAAAGGCACCTAACCTCTTTTTTCCTTTATCTGTTCCCCTGTGAAATGGATCCAAAAAAGAAAAACACTTTAGCTGGAAATGTCGCCTTTTTCTGACATTTTTATCGTACAAAAGTGCAACCTCTGGACGTAGAGAAAAAAGGTTCAAAAGATGAAAAATAAATAAATAACTAAATAAAGCTTGACAGAGTGGTCGCCAAGTGGGCAGATTGGTTTAATTGACAGCCACACACATTAGTGCCACTTTATATAGTTTACCAGTGAAGCGCTACCTTCGTTTTCTGGTCTATCTTTGAACAGCATTGTTTTCCCAGAGTGGAGAAGTGCACCATTCCTGGAGGTACTGCAATTCCTGGTTGATGGGTGGAATGGGAAACGTTTAATATGCTCATTGTCAGCTGTATTCCATATTTTAGTTCATAAAGTGTGTACTGCTGCTCTCTGTTTATGTACGTGGCCTTTTTAAACCATACTGCTAACATTTGTAAGGATATAAGCAATGGACATTGAAACTCGTCCCTTCTGGGCCTTGTGGTTATGTCGTTGACTTTTCAGGCAAAAACACTCATTTATTTCTGAAAAATTGGTGTAAAAGTGTTAAGGTAACCATGTTATTCCGGCTTACATTTCATATGTTAATCTTGCATTCCCTAGAAGTATTTGCTTTTTAGGTTTCGCCTGGCGTTTACTGCGCAAGCAGTATCGCCCAGGCAAAAAACTTTTGTAAACAAGTATGGGGCTTCGTTCCGCCTCTCTGTCCCATTGGCTAGCTCCATAAATGGAGGCTAGCCATTGGAACAGAGATGCGTCACTCATTCCCCGAGCAGATTCGTGGGCGTTCCCACGATTTTTACTCATCCCGCCCATTTTCGTGCGTCATTGCGGCGGTGGGCGGATGTTATTTTTTTTTTTCTCGTCCTGTTTTGGTCAGTTTCAAAGTGTCCTTTGCAGGAGTGGGCTGCGAGATTGAAGTTGCCAGGATGCGGTGGGCTGCGCGATTTCTTTCCTCGCAGGTAAGCGGCATTTTTAAATATTTTTTTTATCTGGTTTTCGCCCCCCCTCCCGCTGTCCGTGTGCCCGTTCCCGCCCCCCTCCCACTGTCCGTGTGCCCGTTCCCGCACCCCCCTCCCGCTGTCCGTGCTACCCCCCTCCACACTTAGCTCCCCATGAGTGGCTTGGTGTTTGGGCAGATATTTTTCGGCCCTGATTAAAGTCTTCCCGACTGGGTCAGACCTGACCATTACCACCCGGCATTGGGGAAAACCTGTACTGCCCTTCCTCAAGCTTGAGAGACACGCAAGGGTTTCCCCCGTCACCCAGGTCCTTGGCGTTTGTGTTTACATGCGCATCCATCTTTGTGCATGTATGTGTATTTCTAAGCACACAAGATGAGAGGTACGGTAAGGGTCTATTTTAATGTCTGTGCATCTTCCATCAAAACACCGGACCAGTTTGGTGCTTAATCAAGGGATTTTCAGTGACTGCCCAACTCTAAATCAGGTTGAGTCTCTTTCGCTGGCACCAGCAAGGAGCAAAATAACATGAAAACATGCCATGATAAGTGACTTCAACTCAAAATGTTGCGGAATTCCCCAGTGCTCCTCAAATTTTTCAAAACAGTCTGGCTCTGTGTGTGTGTGTGTGCGGCTGGCTCTGTGTGTGTGTGTGCGGCTGGCTCTGTGTGTGTGTGTGCGGCTGGCTCTGTGTGTGTGTGTGTGTGGCTGGCTCTGTGTGTGTGTGGCTGGCTCTGTGTGTGTGTGGCTGGCTCTGTGTGTGTGTGTGGCTGGCTCTGTGTGTGCGGCTGGCTCTGTGTGTGTGCCTTTGTGTGTGTGTGTGTGTGGCTCTGTGTGTATGTGTGGGTGCAAATGCAATAGGTCTCACATTTGTGAGAGATTTAGCTAATGGCAATGTAAATGACAATGCCATATATTTATCTGTTTTCAAAACCAACACATAAATACAAATGTTGTCATTTACAATGCCAATAGCTCTAACTTTTCCAAAGGCGAAACCATTGCATTGTAAATGCTTGTTCAAGGATGTTGTTAATTGTTTTTTAGGCAGCATATTACTCTGGTTGAGTGCATAATTTGAACTGAGGTGCATCTAGGTGAGCAGTATGGTGTTCAGTGGGGGAGAGGATATGACACTATGGCCAGAGCTGCTGAATTTGGAACTGGGGAACCAGGTCCAGCCTTCATGACCAGTCCACCAGACCAGTCTCCTAAGGGAGCACATTCCCAGAAGGCCCCACTAGACCTTAGAAGCTTGGGCGTCTTAGCACCAGCAGGTGGACCATAGCGGTGGCAAGTGTGGGTTAACCTTCATGTCCTGCCCACCACAATCCAAACTGAAGTTCACTAGCAGTCTTGCTGACAGGCCTACGAAGCAGCACACCCTAGAGTGACAGTAAATCGGTCACTGAGGTCACAGGACCCTTGAAGCCAATCTGTCTCACCCATTGATACCTCCATTGGCCTTGTTTAAGCAGTAGTAGCTGCACCTCATCAGGGAACGGCAATGCAGGATGTGCATGCACACCAAACTAAGTTTGAAAACTTCATGGTCTTCCTGCTTCATGCACAAGCACTTTTAACATGTGCTGCCTGTTTTGTTGCCACTGGAATTATGCAGCAAATGGAGGACAAAATCATGCTGCAGTGTTGACTACAATTTGCAGCAAAAAAGACTGAAGCGTAATGTGGTATATTTTCTAATACTTTATTTTGATATTTTTACACATACTAGCAGTCTCTGCAAAGATATTCCCTCATTAGTACCAATGTATCATACAAATGCAGCAGTGAGAAAGGTGACCAGTTGACCTTTGCAAAGAGCCCCTCACTTTGCAACAATACAAGTCTAATTGTTTAGTAATTTTCGATCCGTTTGAGCTACAAACAATTTATTAGTTAAAATCGTCAGATTATGCAGCAGATGACATATTATGTGGCAAATATGGCAGAGCCATAATTATATGGAAACTTTTGCGAACTAGGATATTTTGCCATTCATGTTTGAACTGCTCTTGTGGAAAAAGTGGAAAGTGCTGATGACAGGAACTCCATGGCTCGGAGACAAATGTCTTGTGATTCCACTTTTAGCGTATTTGGGATATTCTGTGATTGGAAACGTATCCCACTTTGTGACTATATTTTAATGTCAATAACTCATATTAACCCTTAAATAAACATGTGTATCCATAGGTTGAATTAACATAATAATGTATAACTGGCCAGTGAAATGCCACACAAATAATACAAATTGGGATGTGCTGCTGTTTCTGGCTACACTTCTGACTCCGCCTACTGACCCAATCATTGGGTTATTCCTGCCCTCTGATTCTCCACCCACAGTTCCCCTACTTTTTTTCCCCTCTTCGACCACTGTTCAAGTGTCATGGTCTGTCTGCCTCTTACACCAGATGGGAGTCTTTCCTCCTTTGTACATTACATGCGTCTTACTGGTGAGCCTTCTAAGTATGCAACCTGCTTTCTGACTGCTGCCAAAAGCATGTAAAACTATAAATGGGAAAGTAAAAATGGTTGTGGATAATGTGGAAAAACAGCAGCTTCATTCATGGCCGGTCACGGCTCACCTCCTTGCAAGAAAGAGCTATGACTCCCCGGTTGAGAGTTTGGGACCCACAGAAGCAGCATGGCCATTACAGTGAGGGGAAATGGTGGCGCAAAGTCACTGTAATACAAT
The DNA here is from genome assembly GCF_964261635.1 of Lissotriton helveticus. NCBI lineage: Eukaryota > Metazoa > Chordata > Amphibia > Caudata > Salamandridae > Lissotriton > Lissotriton helveticus. The sequence continues at coordinate 454,640,881 of NC_136065.1, forward strand.
AAACTTGCTCTGTGACCACCAGACGAAAATGTGATTAACATCCAGAATATGCCTGGAATCTGTATGTAATAAGGAGGTGCGATATCAGTGAAGTATAGGCCCAAAGCATGCCATTCATGGGTAATTTGAAGCAGCAGCATAGCAAAGGCCAGGAGCGGCTGGTGACTTGTTAAAGTGGTGAAGCGAGTGAAGTGCCCCACCAACTCCAAAAACACATTTTCCCATACTAAAAAAACCCTCCCTCGAAAACCCAAATTAAAAAATAAAACCTCTCTCAAAATAAAACAAACTACATGCATTACACATTAGATTCAGTAAATAAAACTAAAGTGTATCAACCCGCGGGCTCCGTGCCTCCTCCCTGTCCTCCGAAGCCTGTGGAACGAAGAACCCCGCCAACCGATTCTGGAGCTGCTCTCATGCTGTATGAGAGCAGCGCCAGGACTGAATGCAGCGGGTTGGCCAAATGCTCCTTCAGGCCCTAGTGGCCTGTGCTTGGTCTCCACCGAGCTGTGTAAGACAGCTGGGTGGAGAGCTTCAAAGTGCGCATGTCACTTTGGCTGGTGCAAGATCACCTGCCAAAGTGAAATGTCCACTTTGAAGTACGTGGTCACCACTGCTCCAGTCCTTCTGCTTCCAATCGGCAGCAGAGGACATGCCCTCCTTGCTTAGAGGCAGGCTGGCGGCTGCAGTGCGCCTTGGTTGATAAGCATTTGCAATCCAAAAGGTCTCGCATTTACGAGAGTTTTAACTATTGGCATTGTAAATGACAATGCCTTTTATTTATGTGTTGTTTTTAACACCTTGGCTGCTAGGGAGATTATCCTGCTGTGCTGGGCCCTAATGTAAATGGGTGTTGTCATGACGAGCTCAGCTCGTCATGAGCACACGAGCACCGTGCCTCAGGACGAGCTGAGCTCGTCATGAGCACGGAAGGGGTTAAAACAGCTAAATAAAACGCATTGTCATTTACAATGCCAACTGCTAAAACACTCACAAATGCGAAACCTATTGCATTGCAAATGCCAGCACCCATGCTACAAAAATAAATAAATAGCGTTAGGAGAGAGCGTGTCCTGCCTCAGTAGCAGGTAGGACAAAGCTATTTGAGAAAATAGTGCTCAGAGGCTGTAATTAAAGCCTACCAAGTAACAACACATGTAACGGGGGTGTCGCCATGGGAGGTTACAAAATTAGACAAGGCAGTACTGTGAAGGGACTACTACGCCTATTGATCAATGAACAGCCACAGTTTACAGTGGACAATGACACAAGTCAATGAAAAATATGGGCGGAGTGTGGGCGGAGCTTCAAGTCCCTACCTGACTACAGCATGCCTCGCAAAGCAGTGGATGTGCTGTCCAGGCTCAACCTAAAAATAAAATGGTGATTAAATAATTTAATTGCCATTTTATTTTGAACACTTTGCTCAGTACGCAGTGGATGGGGAGGGCGACGCTCCTCCACCCTCATAAAGAAACCGCTGCTGGAAAGTTCTCTGCAGCCCTTGCAGTGCAGAGGGGCCCCATCCCTTCAAGGGGCCCCAATCAGCCCCAGGCCAATGAGTAACCTTGTACTTTAAGATACTCTGTGACCCCCTTACTTTTTTGGTCTTTTCGAAAGGAGGCAAACATTTTGTTTTAAAGTGGTTATGGAGAAAATGTTAAAAATTTAACATTTTACAGTTGAAATGGCTAATAAGTGTGAGTTGTCAACTGGCAGATCTTGTCACAGAGGTATGAGTAGAAACTTGAGTAGATGAACTATTGCGAGGGCTTTGAAAAAGGAAGAGGTTGTTTGATTAACCAAAATCTATAGTAAGGGAGGGAGGAGGGAGAAGGTGGTGGATGTTAAGTATCCTCTCGTTAAATACATGGGAGTTTCCCTAAACCAGAGTCTGCCTGCAGGGTTGTAGATGTTGAATACGCTTGCTAAAGATTACTCTGAGGGGCGTCGGAATGTGATGGCTGTGTAAGACGGTGTTATGATGGGTCTATGTCGGAAGCAGGTGTAGAGGAGACATCGACCTGATGATTGTGTTTATTTCAATTCCAAGATCGCCATCTTGGTCTCTTTTAGGAGTGGTAATGTTAACATTGTGGTTAGGATTCAATCCTTACGGAATAGGATGAGAACAGGTCTGTGCAAGGGAAGAGGTTAAGAGAAGGATATGCTCACTTTCAAACACATTACTTTATGTACTTTTCAGTGTCGATCTGCTTTATATCAGCTTGAGAATCAAGGGTAGGTCATCGAAATTGTCTGACAAGTGGAAACACCACTGGTTGGTGATGATGAAAGAGAGCACTTTGAGCGAGTGAGATTGATCGAGGGTTAGTGGTCACTGTGGTCGTATGTGAACCCTAAGGGACCTCGAAGGTCATTATCTCCACTAGGACGATGGCTTTTCTTCAGTGTTAATGGTTTAAGAACCAAAACCATTGTACTGCTTTCCTGAAGCCCTTGTCCAGCACGAAGAGAGAGAGATGATGTTGAAAGAAGCAGAGAGGCTAAGAAAGATGGTAAGTAGGTCCTAACTATAACTACACAGTGGTCATTTTTGCTGTGTAATATACTACACAGTGGCAGTCTCTGTGTATAGTTAGGCCTGGCTTTCATTTGGAAATTGATTTTGTTGCCTTACCTGAATGTATAATATTCTGGATGTTAGCCAACAAAACAAGCTTTGGCACCCTGGGTACCATGGTAGATCTGATGCCTAACTTGGTAACTTCATTCTGCATTGTTCAATGATTGCTTGGCCACTGATTTTCTTTCCATCATTTGGCTGTCAGTTTCTCAATTATTCTCCAGTTGTCAGGGAAGTAAGGTTCAGGGATGACTTCTACAGTGAGGAAGTAGACTTAAGTAGCCTGATTCAACTGCTGAAAGAAGTGTTTCTGCAAGGATTTATTGGCATTGGTGGATGTAGAGTGTATAATTAAATAATTAAATTAAATGAACTCTTTGATGGTAGAGTAACGTTGAAAAAGGCGATGTGTAAAATCATCCCCGTACTCCACTAAGCAAGTGCAGTGAAAGTGCCCACATTTATCTAATTGGCTTTACTGACAGCAAAGAAGGACATTTTCAACATCCTCAAAGTTGATATATGACAGAAGCAGGCATGGCTAAACCACGCGTGCCTCTGCAACGCGGCACGAACAACAAATGCATCTTAACAAAGCATTCCTATACCACACATGCCTTTACCAAGCAATTTCTTTGTAAACGTGTGATAGGTAAAGGGATATGTGTGGTAAAGCTCACACCCCAGCCCCCTGCCCTGAGCCCTACAAATGCCCTTAACCCTGAAAACTGTCCCTCCCTCCTGCCACACCCCACCCTGAGCCCTAAATCTCAACCGACCCCGAACCCAGCCCCCCGCCCTTAGCCCTAACAACGGACCCCCTACTCCTTAAAACTACCCCAACCCTCCCCCTCCCTGTGCCCTAAAACCCTTCCCCCTGCCCTAAAAAGAACCCTGAGCCCTAAAAACGACCACTCCCCTAAAAACTACCACTCACTTCCCCAAAACCTGGCCCCAGGGCCCAGCCCCACTTACCAGACCGCCATCTGGAGCTTCCTCTTCCCACCCTTCCTCTTCCTGTGCCTGCCCATTCACGCACTAGACCGCGCACTGCCTATGCCTATGGAGTAGTGTGGCTCACTGGTTAGAGGCGGCAGGCCTGAGAGCAGAAGTCAGCCTGGGACCAGGGTTCAATTCCCGACGCGGCAGGGTCGTGGACCTTGGTCAGCGGACTCGATAATTCTCGCTTCGGTGCTTACTCTAATCAGGGGTTCCACTCGGCAACTCTGGGCATTAGCTTGCCTAATCTCCACAACGGCCCCACCAATTCCGGGGATGCCTGGCTCCACCTTGGGGACTCCCAGCAAGGGACCATCCCACAGGGAAAGCCAGGACGGGTTCCCCAGAGTTATACAGCGCCGGGACGCCCCGTTGCTGGGGCAGCTGTGCGCTTTACAAGTATACTATACTACATATGCGTGGTTGAGGCGAGCGTGGTCACTCCTCTTGTGGGGAAACGGCACGTGTGGCTCAGCCCGCGTTGTAAAGGCCGTTTCCCCTCAAAGATAGCTGCAGTAGAGGTGGCTCCTTTGAGAATTGAAAGGAGGGGAGAAAAGGGGGGCACTGCAAAATAACATTACGTATGTCAGCAGCGGTAGGGCACTCTTAGGGAATATACGAATAGCAGTGTAAGTATCCACTGCTCTAACATTATATTTTTCTTTCCTTTTCTTCACGCATAACATTTCCCACAGACCTCAGTGAAACAATTCGCATCTATTCCTATGTGATCAGACTTGGTGAAAATTAAACAAAATATTATGCTAAGTGTCAAACATTTATTATTTCAACTTCTTTCCCCAACGTCACGAAAGCCTTGCAGCGCTCCCGCCATGAACAGGCCCCTTGTCGGGGTTCAACGAGGGCTCCTCTGGTGCTGCGTAGATGGTGTATATTATTGTTTGAATATGCTCAGATCTCCAAACGTCAGTTTTGCATGTTTAAGAATCAACTGGAAAGAAAAGCAAGGCCTTTCCCAGGCCGGGTGTTCTGCCCCTCCCACTGCTCGCGAGCAGGGCGCGAGCCAGGCTGCAGATCGGTGAGATGAATGGCTTCTTCTCTCGCTGGCAGAGAAAGCAAGAACGAGGCCCGGAGACATCACAGCTTCTGCTACCGGGGGTTCATGAGCTGGGGGCATTACGCGGGATTCATTCAAGAATTGAAGAACAAGAAAAGCAGCCTTGTTCTTGACACCAGGCCGCTCAACATGTGTGGCCCTCGTGACCAAGTACAGGATTTGGGTACTGCGACACCGGAAGTCAGAATTTCAGATTCCCTCACCTAAATCTGAGTAATCATGTTTTTTCACTGGAATAGGAAATCAAATAAAACCTGGGAACCCCCGGCCGAAATCCTCATGATTTCACACCTTCACAGACTCGAATCCGCACCCATTTATCGCATGTGGTAAATAGTTGGGGGGTGGGGGGGTATTTTTAGGGTGGGGGTGCAGAGAAATGGGAAAACATTGGGGTTGAAGATAGCAGAGTTTGTGAGGGAAAACTTGGGGAGCGGTTGCTGCTCCACCTGTTGAGCAGCTGGAGGTCAGATGGTGGTTCAACGCAACAAGCCCCCGGGCCTGGTACCTCTGGACCCGAGAATAAGGGTCTGGTGTTTTCAGACACAGTAATCCCATGTCCAGAATCATTGGCATTTCAGAATGGCACTGAGATCTATTCTCCCGGGGATATGGCTCTGGGTTATTCAAAATGAGGGCCTATGATTGTTGGCAGGCTTATGTGCCTGTTCAAATGTTGGTAGCCATCCTGAGACAACTTCTATGGGCTAGCCCAATTATTAGATATCTACAATCAGCCCCAAACCCATACTAGTGAAAATTCTGCTAGACCCTTAAACATTTTCTTTTTCTCTCTACTGCACCTCCCCCCGACCATGGTGATACCTCTACAAATATGTGCCCTTCTCCGGCCTACAGTCAATTGCTGTACACATTCTCCTCCTGTGATGCTGATCAGCTACTTGTTTACCACCATCCCATTGGGAGGGCTGGCACGAAAAATGACACATGTTATTTCAGGTCTGTAAAAGGCTACTTTAAAGAAACAGGTCCATGCAAAATGAACATATCCTTGCATAAAGCTACCAAGCACAGCCACATTAATACAACGAAGAAAACTACTAACTCTCCCAACCCGTAAATTATCACCTTTGCCCCACATTCAGCAACACATCTTCAAAACCTAAACAATTTGCTAAAGCTCTGACCAGTCTTAGACCTATTACTTCCATAATAGCCTACTCCTATCAATTAAGGAGTCACCAGCACACGTCCACATACTGCCCCCTCCAATTTAACCCCAACTTCTTCACAGCCCCACCTGCCAAGAAGCTAGCTGGCCCCGGGGCTGGCTCATCTATCCAGAACACTAGCTGACCCATGTGTCACCTCTCAATCTGACCCTACCTCCACTCATTCCTCATATTCCATAACAAACCTACACCTTCAAAGCTGTCCGCCAGCAGCAACTGCACAACATTGTCGAAACTTATAGTAAAAAAATTACGGGTCACACAAAAAGCCCATTTTCATTCTCATTCAATCCTCCAAACCTATCTGCCCAAACCCACTTAAAGGGAGGGGGGGCGAGCATTTTCCAGACAATCATGTTTGCCCTCCCTTTACTCCCACTGCTACCCACCCTTCCCACTGGGGCTAGAAGACTACTCTCCAATCTAATTCACAGTCAAGTCCTCTGGCAGCCTACACCACTTTCACAAACAACCTAGGGGAGAATGGGGCTGCCCATCACTCACCACGTTATAAATAAAATAAATAAATAAATAAGTCCTCATTGGGAAACACATGGTATTTTAGGTGCATATAGGAATGCTTTAATGAAACACGTCAGTTCAAAATTAATATATCCCGGCTTGGCAGTTCGGACTGGACTGTTCCCATGAGGAGCAGGTTCAACACTGATTTGCATATGACTGGGTCCAAACTGGGGTGGCGTAGTGAGCAAAAAAACACTAGCTTTAATGCAGATCTTTTGACTGGGGTGAATGTGTGATTTATTCAGCATTCCGTCCATTATTAGTTGTCGCATCGCTTTTCGCCCTATGTGGGATAGGTATGCAAGGTGGGTCCCTTGCTTACTGTGCCACTGAGTTCAAGTTAGCCTAGTTGATGAGGGTTGATAACCTGAAACCGGTCCCAGGATGCTTCCAGTCCAGGGAGGACCCGACTTGGCAGTTCGGGCTGGTCTGTTCCCATGATGAGCAGGGCAGGGTCAAGACTGATTTGCATATGGCTGGGTCCAAACTGGGGTGGTGTAGTGAGCAAAAGAACTATGGATTTAACCCAGATCTCTTGACTGGGGGTGAATGTTTGATTTATTCAGCATTCTTTCCATCACTTAGTGGCGCAGTTCAAATTAATATATCTTGGCATAAAGCCTTACAGGTTACCAGACCGCACTAATACAACACATTTAGCTAAATCCTCCATACTTAACCTCCCCTCTTACTCAAGGTGCCGCTAAACAACTTAAAGTCATACATGTTCCCTAAGACTCTGTCCCGTCCTAGTTTCCCTCCTTCCAAATTGCTCTATTCCTAATACCTTCACAGCCACCTAGGTCATTTCCACCATATGCCCCACATCACTCCCAGAGCTGACTCATCTATAAATGGAATCTACCAACCTTTCAGCCACCACTCAACCTGCCCTTAAATCCCAGAACACCCATAAAAAACCTCACCAGGAGTTTTCTTGCGACACCCCTAATCTTTTTCAACATTTTAGTTATTCTACCAAATCTGTAAAAAAAAAACCTTTTCTCTAACAGTGGTTCTCCCCTCTTCTTAAAATCCAACTTTCCTTCTTCATTTATCAATAGCTGCTGGTTATAACCCCCCACCATATCCATCTAGGAACCTCTACCATTTGTGCAAAGCACATACCTCACCAGTATGCCTTTATTTCCCACAGAGCCTTGATCGTTTACTATGCTGTACCCAACAGCTGGACCAGACCGTTCTCTTTCAATCATAAACCCAGCAGATTTAGGCAACCCTTACTCTTTTGTATGTCCATCAAGGGCAGAAGTAGTTGACCCTGTTGCATATGCACTTTTGCCCACCAATTCTTGGCCCTTTATATCCCTTAAGTATAACTGTTTCCTAAAAGGTGTCTCTTCCACTTAATTTCCAGGCCACTTTTTGTCCCTATGACCAACCATCCCAAAGCAAAGTATGCTCTGTTATGGCGATACAATGTGAAAAGCCTGGTGGCTTACTGCAAGTTAGTGTTCAGCTTGGGACGACATGGGCTGCTGCCAACGAAAAGCATTCTAAAGTCTGCCTACTCCTATTTTCTGTAGTCTGATCCAACAGGCACACCTAAACTTTCTGGTGGTTCTCCTGCAATAGAGCGCCAGGCACAAGGGTGAGCTACATGTGCTGCCTGCCTTAAACAGAGAAGGAGGGCTTCACACATTATTGCAGAACTCTGTGCCTGCCCACATCAATGACAAGCGAATCCCTCAGATGTCTTGCATAATACCATGAAGGACGAGCTGTTTGTTGCTTGCCACTGTTGCCTATCGCTGGCAGCGAAGAGTTATGACCACTGGTGCCAGGACATCCTATGCCACAGAACACCCGTAATCAACCCACTGTTTCTAATGCTTGCTTCTGGACTCTCAGACATTACTATTTCTACGCCCGCTATTTGACAGGATGCCACACATCAGTTGCCCGACCGTGCTAATCCTGACTGTTCAAATAAAAGCCAGCATAGCCAGATACACCCCCCTTCTCTGACTGTAACTTCCCTATAACTCGCAGGCTCGCCACCTCACCCAAACGTGCTGCCACAGCACAACGCGGCCTGCCACACAGGGACATCAAACCTGGTTGCCCCTACAGCTGCTCAGACCAGATACCGGACTACAAATCCCTCTCCCTAAATAAATGATCTTGACTTCCCCTGCCATCCCACAAGCAGACTAAACTCTGGCCCGCCGAGCTGCCATTCTTTTCTTTCCCCACAGACCCACAGTTTTTCTGAATGCCACCTTGTCCCGGCATTACACGATCCATCCCTATGGACTGGCACCACTTCTCCCACACTTCCGCAGCGTGCACAGGTAAAGGCACCGCTCAGTCCCCTCTCCCTTATTTTCAGATGCCCCTCCTCTCCCAGGTGTCCACCTGACAAACAAAACAAGCATTTGCAATGCAATAGGTCTCACATTTACGAGAGTTTGAGCTATTGGCATTATAAATGACAATGCCTTTTATTTATGTTTTGGTTTTTAAAACATCAATAAAAGGCATTGTCATTTACAATGCCAATAGGTTAAACTTGTGTAAATGCGAGACCTATTGCATTGCAAATGCTTGTTTTTAGAGATTATCACCCCAGTTATTAAACACAGAAACCGAGATTGCGCAAGAAGAGGCCATTCACTTTACATTAGCTCTGATATGAACATAGTACATACCCACATACTGCTTAAGGAAACTTGGCTCCTAGCAGTTAAGGTTCACGGTCAGATAGAGGAGGCAATTTCTCCTTGGTGACATTTATATTCATCCATCACACAAGGAGAAGTGTAAGGCCATGTCCAATTTAATTTCGACCTTAATGGAGGTAAATCAAGAACATACCACATCACACATAGGCCCTCATTATGAGGTCAGTCGGACAGCAACCAATGTCCTTTGTTGCAGTCCGACTAACATCTCGTGCTGCGGTCCTACTGCCGCATTATGATGCACGGCAGGCAGTGTGCTGAGGGACCAACCGACGATTCCGACAGGCTCAAAGAGCCCAGCCGACCATTGGTTATAAAGTAATTCCCTGCAATGGGGCGGGCCTGCTCAGGCACAGCCATAGGGATTAAGATGTCTCTTTCAGGTAATCTTTCTATGGCGGCCCAACTGCCACAGAAAGGCTGTCGGAAATGGACTTTGGGGGACCCTAGCAGGGCCCTTGACTCCCCGCAGCCTTCACTATGAGGCCTGGGGAGCACCTCTGCCCCCCCAAACATCCATGCATTATGTGGCAGGCACCGCATGGTGCCTCTGACATGGTGCATGGATGTTAAAAATATATTTTCTTCCTATTGCGGCTGTGCTGCAGCCCACAGCACAAGCTGGCAGTCTGGTTTCCAACACGAGTGTCCAACCGGCATCGTAACGAGGCCCATAATGTTAAACAGAGATTTTAATATGTATCTATTTGATACGTACAATGAAAATCAACCCCTAGAGCAAGATTTTATGTGGTCCATACTAGGACATGTGTCTCAAATTAAAAATCATCATTATTAAGCATTATTCCTGAGCTTAACTCAGGCTGGTCTAAGAATAGTTAATGGAAGACAAACAGATGCTCAACCTCCTGCCTCGACCCAGTTCACAAAATACTTCAAAATCAACCATCGATTATACAATTATAAGTCTTGTTCTATGGAGATTTATTCAACATAGGTCAGCGGTTCCGAACGCACAATGAGGATGTAACCACACATGGTGCAGTCGCAAACTTCCATTTCTTAATGGGAGCTTGTGCAGAGGGCTGAAACCGTCCGCAGCATAAGCTATCATTGAAAAATTTAAGTTTTTAAACATCTCACGGTGCCTGCCACACAGTGCAGGGATGTTACGGGTGGCACCATAAGTTCCCCCATGGGCCAAATGCGGAGGGCCAGGGGTGAAGGGGCCCCAAAGTCAGTTTCTGACAGCCTAATCCCGAAGGCGGAAACACCGTCCTTAATGCATTATCAGGGCGTTCCGGCTGACAGAAGGGGTCCTTGAGCACGTCGGTACCTCATTGGATTCCCCAGCCAGTTTACCATCACAATACGGCAGTCAGACTTTAAACTTACCATGTCGGACGGTTGTTGGAGGCTTTCCGACCGACATCATAATCAGGCCCTATATTTTGTATCACAGTACTTTTTTCTGATATTCTATCTAAACACCCAAAAAAGTATTTCCTAATTACGCTTTTGGATAACCATTTTGCATCTCTCCTATTATACAAACTAAGGGGCCGATTATGATTGCGGATAATCCACATCCTACGGGCCGGCGGAAGCCACCGCCGGGCCGGAGGATGCAGAATATACGCTGTGGGCTGAAGAAATACCCCCCGTCAGATTATGATGGCGGGGGGATATTTTTTATGTCCGCAGCTTTTCCGCCGCGGTCGCCTTACGACCGTGGCGGAAAAGTTCTATCATGCCTGTCGGTGTCTATCAGACACCGCCAGGCATATTAGGAAGTCTGCGTTTCTATGCCTTTCCACGGCGGCATTTCCGCCGTGAAAAGGCATACGGTCTTTTGTTTGGGGGCCTGTTGCGGGCCCCCAGGGGTGAAGGGGGGGTGGGGGTTGCACATGGGGGGGTACCTATAGTACCCCCCTGCCTTTGCGTGCATGAAGCGGCAGGCATCACGCGGTGCCTGCCGCTTCGTGCATGCAAAGGTCAACATGCACTTTTTACCCTTGCGGCGGGTGCTGCTTGAAGCAGTATCCGCCGCAATGTTAAAGGTAGGGGATGTGACCGCCAGGGTGGCGGTCACATCCTAATTGCCATGGAGGGACCGCCGCTGCCCATGCGGACGGTCCCTCTTCCTCGGGGATGGCGGACGGACGCAGGTCCGTCCGCCATCCTAATAGGGCCCTAAATGAGAGGACAATATCATCCCAACCAATACCCTTTAATCAAACTGGATTTTGTCATGGCACAAGCATTGTAACAAGTCTGCTTGTCCTTATTTTTTGACAAAACGCTTCTGCCAAATTGCCTGCTGTATTCAAGTTTTGTTGACATTCTAGATGATCAACTTAGGTCCATATGTCTCTTGTATAGCAATACGTGGATTAGATTGAAGATCAGAGATGGAGAACGCATATCACATAGAATTATTACATTCTAATGAACTAAAGCGACCTTGTGTGCTTGCTCCACTATTATTTAACTTACATCTATCAGAGCTCTTTATTGTGCTGCAGCAGACAGATTCTCACCCTTCAAAAGAGGGTGGCAATTTAATATCACACTTACCATACGATGACAGAGTGGTTTTAGTTAATGCATTTCAAACTGATCTTCAAAGACTACTCACAGAGATCATGTGTATACCAGTTCCAACAAACTGGAGATACATTTAAGTAAAACAAAAAACAATGATAGTCCATACAGAGATAAATTAAGAAGGGTGCATGGTTCCTATAAATCAAACTGATAGAGAAAGTCCCACAATACAAATACCTGGGTGCAACCATTGACTCCGGTGGATCATTATTTAGTCATGTACAGCAGCTACATGCAAAGGCTTATGCCCTGACCCCGGTTTTTATTTCTCTCTACAAAACCTTAAAGGGCCAATACTGGATGCAATATTGAAGGTCACATACCCCAAGTTGATTCTTACTGTTAAGTATGGCTGGGAAGCCCTTCATGGGTAGGATGCACATACTCTGGGCAAAATATTCATAAAATAAAACTTTATTTTGTTTGCCAAAATCAAAGTCACTGGCACATGTTTGCTTGGAGTTTGGGGTTACAAAGCAAGAACTTGCACGTCAAGGAGCCTTCTTAAAATGTTTTTTTCAACTCAGATCAGTAGAAGATCATTGCCTAAATGAGATATTATGGGTCGAACTAGCTTGTAGTGGCACATACTGTCCTGCACGTTATCATATAAAAGCAGCTCTTAGTAATCTCCTAGCAGAAAAACTCTGGAATTCACCAATCACTTAAACAAACTTAAAAAAACTTCTTAATAATAATATAGAGAAATTATCACATTGTCAGGATTTGCAGAAGCTGAAAAACACTGACACACCTGAGTGGTTATTAATAGCTATACCACTTTACACCCTCAAGCATATTTCTCGGCTGGATACTCGAGTTTTCTAAAGGGTAAATTTTTTAGGTTTCGCCTGGCGATCCTCTGCGCAGCAGCGTTCACGCAGGTCGAAATCTTATGATCCTACAGTGTGGGGCTTTGTCCCGCCTTCTCTTCCATTGGCTAGCTCCATAAATGGAGGCTAGCCATTGGAAGAGATGGGTGTCCGTTACTCTTTTCCCCGTCCCGACGCGATTCGGGGGCGTTTCTGGGTCTTTTTTTAAGTCCCGCCCTCTCCTCTTCCCATTGGCTGGAATTTTACCTTCCAGCCAATGGGAAGGGGAGAGCACGAAAAACACGCCCACAAGGAGTTGTTGTGCCTTGTTTATCCCCCCGCCCTCCCTCCCGTTGTCCGTGCCTTCGTCGTTGTGGGGCAGTATCTGTTCTCCATTCTTTTGGATTTACCCCGTTGTCCGTGCCTTCGCCGTCGTGGGGCAGAATCTGTTCACCATTCTTTTGGATTTACAAGTATTCCCATTTGCTCAGCTAAGTGACTGGTAGAAGCCGCTTCATGGCGCACGTCGGTATGTAGACTCTTAAATGAGATTTCCCACGAGATCTCTCGGGAGACACAGTTGTTGATTGTGTCCGACAATGAAGTAGAAAACATCCCTTTGAAGCAACTGACCAATGCCCTCTTCCTCGGTAAGAGATTCACCATACACGCCAGATTGGCGGACATATATTAACGTCTTTTCTGCACAAAACGATTTGCTTACAAATCCATGCATACAAGATGCATTATTCTCTCGCACGAAGCGAGGCGGAGTGATGGTTACTATAAAGTTGTCACTCTTGATCTCAGTGTTTTAGGAGGCAGCGTCCTCCGAGCAGCGCTATCACAAGAAGCCTCGGTTACTAAAAGCAGCCCGAGCACGTGCAGTTATCCTGGCTAATGAGCTCAACGCACCCTGGGGATCCGAGTGTGCAGCGGCTGCTGCTTCGAAATCTTTCAGCAATTACTGGACCACTTAGAGCCCCTTCCGCACTGTCCATCCATCCCCAGCTGCCCGCACCAAGAACTCACAGGTCTCGCGAGCACAGCCCACGCCTAGGACCGCACCACCTGGGGACTTTTAGGGGAGCCCTGGGTCCATTCGCCCCATTTGTAAGTAATGAATTCTGTTTTTTACTAGGGAATGTCTTTGTATGTTCTTCTATCCACGGGTGTAGTTTAGTAATCTGTCATTGAAGTGAGTTGAACTTGCTGCCACCGTATTGTACAATTTGAGCCTCAGAACGTTTGAAGGCCGAACCCCTAAAAGAGGGTATGAATTATAGTGTCACTGAATTGTTGAACTCCGTCATAACAAAAACTGAAAATGCTTTTACCTAGAATGCCCGCACCCCATTGCACGCCTACTTCCACACAATAAATTCAGGATATCATAAACCTCTTTTTTTCATAAAACCGTAAGGGCATTAATGTGTGTTTTATGCAACACCTTTGTAAGGCTCTACGAATAGCACTGCTTCTCGGCGCTAAGGCAGTGCACAAGCCATTGCTCAGAAAGACACATTTTTCTTTGTATCTTTAGATAGAAGGGGGCTTTAACAAACGTATTAGCCTGGGTATGTTTTGTTATATTTTATTTGTCAGAGCTGTATTCACTGAGGCTTCTTTGCGCTATCTGAAAAACATAACAGGTAAAAAGAGAAAGAAAATGAAAAGTAAATAGAAAAAAGTACATAATCAAAACAGAAATCCTATGTAAGATTCCTAAGAACGCTGGAGTCTCGAACCATCGTCGGGATCTTCACTGGCTCAGGATAGAGAGCAGAGTTTGCTTCAAGGCCTTGAACTACATGTTCAAAATAAAAACAGGAGTAGCTCCAAAATACCTCCAATCCCTTGCCTGCCTCTACACGCCAAAGAGAAACCTCCGGTCCCAGACAGCAGCATGCTTCTGTATACCTAGGTTTAAACGGGCAAGATCAGGGGGCAGATCTTTTGCCTATCTTGGACCCTCCCTGTGGAACACGCTTCCTCCAGGCATCCGGAAGGAAGAAAACTACTGTAGATTTAGAAAGCTTGTAAAGACCTGGCTGTACGAACAATAACCACCTCACACAGTTTCCCTCCTTTCTGTCCTTTTTTTTTCCAGCTGTGTCTAGGCGCCGGGAAACCCTTCTTGGGTAGCTGTTGCGCCCTATAAATTGATAAAATAATAAATAAATAAGAAATGCTATGCAAAACCCCCCCACAAACTACAAAGAACCAACACAGGGTTGTACAGGAAGGTCTTACGTTTGTCACGGCTACCATCCCTGCCTACCCCAAATTCACTACATTTGTATTTCGATTTTGCTCTATAAATGTGTCACTGGAGGGCAGCTGTTGAACGGTGGGGTGGGGGAAGTCTGGTGACGGAACTCTTCTGTCAAAAAAGTGGTGGGGGTCGAATGGATAATTTGACTAAAAATGATCAAGGCTTTGAAAATTAATCTCTTTATGTCACGGGAAGCATCACGAGTGGAACACACTTATGGCTCATCTGAATAAGTGGGTTTTGTACAGCGCCAGTGCTTGATGCGTATTTAATTGATAACCGTTAATGAGTTCTATAGCCGATTGTCAAATAAGGAATTTTGAGAACTGCAAAGCACAACACGTCACATGGCATACGATAACAAGGCATGTGATAACAAAACAGAGTAGTATAACAGAACAACTTGCCAATACAAAACAATAAAGTACAGCTGATCAAAGCATGACACAGGGTGATACTGATACAAAACATAACATGGAAAGCGTAGCATAAAATATTATGACATAACTTAACACAACATTACATAATACAGCATAACAACAAGTCTTAACATGGCATAATATAGTATTACAGCATGTCATTACCTAAATAATTTTATTTATTGTAGCATAACAACATGCCATAACATAATATAGTATCACAATATGCCACTATTGTACATAACATAACGGAACAAACGTAATACCACAGCTTACTACTTGTCACTAAGGGGACCAAGAGGGATGTACTTCACAAGGATTGGGGGCTGTGTCTAACTTTCTATATTTGCATGTTAATATTCTTTACTTTCATCAAGCATTGCGTTTTTTATATTTGAAATATTTGGTGAGAACATACTGTGTGTGTGTGGCTGTGTGTGTGTGTGTGGCTGTGTGTGTGGCTGTGTGTGTGTGTTTGTGTGTGGCTGTGTGTGTGTGGCTGTGTGTGTTTGTTTGTGTGTGTGTGGCTGTGTGTGTGTGGTTGTGTGTGTGGGGGGGCTCTGTGTGTGTGTGGCTCTGTGTGTGTGTGGGGGTGGTCTGTGTGTTTGTGTGTGGCATTTGCGAGAGATTAAGCTATTGGCATTGTAAATGACAATGCCATTTATTTATCTGTTTTCAAAACCAACACATAAATAAAAATGTTGTCATTTACCATGCCAATAGCTCTAACTTTTTCAAAGGCGAAACCATTGTATTGTAAATGCTTGTTTTATTCAGTTTTGCTTGTCTCCTCTCCCTTGACCATGCTCCGAAGAGGGATTCAGCAATGGGAGGCAAACTATGCAAAGTTTGTAAACAATCAGAAGAACCTTAAATTCATGTGGCCTGCATTTGCCAGGTCCTACTGTCAGAAAGGAGAAAACTACTTAGAAAAGCGTTTAATCAAAGACTCATAAGAACATGTCGACAGGCCATAATTATCCCTCTAATCCTAAGGCCCCTAAGTGCCTTTATAACATTTCTGTTGTTGGTGACAAAGGAATTAAAGGAGTGAGTGGTTAAATCTTCACTTTTTAAAAATCCATATTTTAGACTGATTTCATACATGCTTTTGTGACTGTTTTTATGACTTACTTATTTCTAGAACTACTGCAGTGGAAGTCAAGGGATACACTTCTCCCGTAAGGACCCCTTTTTTTTCTTATATTTGTTTTTATGAATTGTCATACAATGATTTTTAGTAAATGATCATGAATAAACTTTTTACTGGATTGAATTTAAGAACACTGTCAATCTCTCCAGGCCATGAAAGACGCACCATCAGCAGGTACTACTGAAAGTTCAGGCGCAGCGCCTCAGTTATGGCGGAGGAGCGTTGCCCCACTGCTCAGAGGCAGCAGATATTAAAGACATTTATAATAAAACAATTTTGTTATTATTCTATTTTTCCCTGCCTTCTGAGCCGATGCGAGTCTAGGATGGGGTGGGGCAAGCCATTGCAGGGAGGAGGAGTGGTGGGCACTGTCAGTGCGCATGGCGGTTTGGCCGGCCGTATTAGGACCGCCAAACTGACATGCACACTTCGATTTCTCCAACCCAGCTGTGTAGCCCACCCTGGAGGAGAAAAGGCACAAGCTCCCTGTGCCTGAGCAAGCATCAGACTAGCCCACACAGGCCAATCCCGGCACTTCTCTCATGCTAGGTATAACATGAGAGCAGTATCTGTATTGGGTGGGGAGCCTGTGCAGTTTATCCCATGGACTGCAGAGTGGAAAGGAGCACCAGGGTAGCCAATAGTTGCAGGTAAGGCATTTTTATTTATTTATTATTAATCCCCTAACCCCAACCCTGTGCAGCCCTACCAGTTTAGGTTGGCAGCAGCCACCATTGTGTAAGCTTCTATGAAGAACAAAACCCTAAAGAACTGGCTGTTGGCATAAGGCACATATGTCCTAAAGCTGCCCGACTCTGGATGTAGGACCCTTAAGAGTAGGCACTGAAATCAGCAGAGCAAAGTAACCTCCCTGTAGGGAAAGGGGCAACAGATATACTACATGTTTTTCACCACTTATTACATATTTATATTGGTACTGGTTTAAGGAGCTACCAGCCATCAACCTTCTAGGATTGGAAAGTGGACTTTCTAGCATCAAGAATGCTTGTTTCAAGTGTTCTACAAACCCAGTGCCCAAATCCATGCTGACTGGTGGATGTGCAACTTTCAGAAACATCTCTGGAAAAATATAGCACATTTGTCATGGTTTCAAAGTTTTTCACTTAAGTCTTATACATGATAAATATGACTTTTATGACAATTTACTTGCACATATCCTTATTTGCCACAAAGAGATGGTTCTGTGAAAGATATACTGCAGAAAACAGTTACGGCCTCGTTACGATGTTGGGCAGCATCACTTCCGCCTGACACCGTATCGGTCATGGGACTGACCGACACCAGGTCAGTGGTCCCGACCTCTACATTAGGATGCGACCGAACACTGTTTGGTCGCATTCCTACATTTTAGTTTGGTAGCATGCATTTCAGCTATAAACTGTCCGTAATGCACGCTCCCATATTAAAATGGGAGGTGCAGTTAATCTCGGCACCCTGTGGCAGGCACGGTGTCTGTCACAAAGTGCAGGGTTCAACATCTCGGCCTCCAGCCGGAGGCCTTGTACCCAAGGGGTCCCAGCTGGGGGCCCTCAAAGACGCTTTCCGACAGACCGACATGGAAACCATGTTGGAAAGCGTCATCGTAATCTCAAGGGCGGAAAGGCCCGTTAGAAGCTAGCCGGAAGGACTTGTACGTTCCTTTGTGACCGCCTCTATTGTATTGAGGCAATCAGAAAGGAATCCGACCGGCATATTACGATGCGGTTCGGAAGGCTCCAACCATTCCTAACCGCATCGTAATCAGGCCCCTAATGTTCTCTTCGTGCTCAATGCCATTGTGCATGGAAACAATCTGAAATGCAAAGCTTCAGAGAAACATTCTGAAAACTTTTGACATTATGCATATAAAAAAATTCTAAAAGGTAAAGTTACAGAGAATTTTCTAGCCTGACTTGTTTTGACAACTTTATTAAAGGGTGGCCAGAGTTCATTGTCGGTGCAAGACTCCCCAAACAAATTTGACTGATAGTTCTTATATTATATGTGCTTTTCGTGCTCTAACCGGATAGAGAGGTAGCCACTAACACCCGTCAAATATAAGCGATGCCCAATATCACTTTATTACTGTTTTGAGCATTGATGATTTAAACCATAGGGATCTTACACTTTGTGTAGTCCTTTTACTTTGGGTGAGTCGCGCTAGTTTTAATTTATTCAACATTGGTGGCTGATTTACTTCAAGGTTCCTCATGCATATTCTGTTCTATTCACGGATATTTGTAGAGTGCATGGCTAGCCATCTAGGCCTCCGAGCGCTGTAGTAACTTACAGATACCCTTCCCATCTGGCTATTTATTTAAATAGGGTAGTTTTTAACAGTTTGCAAAACTGAAGTTCAGACTTTGTTTTCTTTATTTGCAAAGGAAGAGAATTTCAAAGTTTCGAGGCCAGATAAGCAAAAGAGCATCCTCCACTCCTAGATCTCTTTATTTTTGGCACTGTGAAAAGTTGCTGGTCAGTAGAGCGCATAGTTCTTCTAGGATTAGAGACAGTAAGTAGTTTTTGGGTCAACTTCAGGCCTTTCTTGTACATAATGCGGTGCGCACTAAACAAAGTCTTTAACTGAATTCTCTTGACTATTGGAAGCCAGTGCAGTGTTACCAGAGCCTTGGTTGCAGACTGGTATTTGGGGATTTTCAGTAACATAAGCACAGCCCCCTTTGGAAGACTTAAAGGCTATGTATGACTGTCTTGGGGCTGCTCAAATAGAGGGAATCTTCCACAGTTGAGACGTGAGAGGACTAACCCTAGCACTACTGCTCTGAGAGATGGTTCAGATAACCATCTTAGAAGTTTTCTCAATGACCTTAATAAGCCAAAACAAGTTGCAGTTAGCACTCTGGGTACTGATTTCTTCCACATAGAAATTGGCCAATGTATCTTCAACCACGTGGCAGGGTTATTTCCTACCACCATGAGCTCTGTTTTTTCTCCATTAAGTTTAAATATGATTGCTGGAGCCTGCTTTCACACCATCGGCTTACTCAGACGAATTTTTCCTCTTCTACCGGACACTTACCGTAAGACCTTGGTACAGGCCCTTGTAATGAGTCGCCTTGACTATTGCAACGGGCTTCTGATACAAGCCAATGAAGATGCCATCAATCGACTGCAGGTGGTCCAGAATACGGCGGCCAGATTGATTCTGAACGCCCCCCCAAGAACATCTTCCGGCCCCCTGCTGAGAGAACTACATTGGCTCCCAGTACGTCAACGGGTTAAATTTAAGATCTGCTGTACTGTCCACAAATGTCTATTTGGAAATGGCCCCAACTACTTAACCCAACTACTCCAGCCTTACAGACCAGAACGTGATCTACGATCTAGTAACCAACTCCTGCTTAAATCTCCTTTCATTAAAAAAACTAGACAAGGTGGCCGTGCCCTCTCTTCAGTAGGGCCGACTTTGTGGAATAACCTGCCCCTTAGCCTCAGGCAGACCTCCAACCACCTCACATTTAGGAAAATGCTAAAAACCAATCTGTTCACAGAAACATAAGCCACAGCTGTTTCATTTTGCATTTTCAAGCCTCCTGTAAAGTGGTCCTCGACACCTGTGTTTTGCGGCAAAGCGCGGAGATAACCCTTCCGGGCTCGATTCTTGCGCTATAGAAGCAATTAAATAAAATAAAAACACTGCTAGATGTCATCCAGTCTACAACTTTTTTTAAACAGTTATTGAGCTGACTGGCGGCTCTGTCTATTTGTTGAGAAAGGGAGAAGATAATCTGGGTGTCATCCATGTTGGATACTGAGGAAATGCCATGGGTCTTTGTCATTTCTGCCAATGGATGGACATACAAATTGAACAATGTGGGGCTCATGGACGACCCCTGTGGTACCCCGCATCCCAGTGAGTAACTCGCTGAAAATGAAGTTGCCTTACATACTTGGAGTGTTCTATTCTGGGGGAACAATGTAAGCTATTTTAAAACTCTTCCTTCTATTCCCCCGCCCTCTTCTAACCTCTTTACTAGCAATAGGTAGGACACAGTATCAAACGCCGCACTCAAATCCAACTGGATAAGGGCAGTCGTCCCACCTTCATCCAAAATGGATTTGAGTACCTTCTTGGCAGCCAACAATGCTGTTTCTGTGCTGCTGCCTGATCTAAAGC
The DNA here is from genome assembly GCF_964261635.1 of Lissotriton helveticus. Classification (NCBI taxonomy): domain Eukaryota; kingdom Metazoa; phylum Chordata; class Amphibia; order Caudata; family Salamandridae; genus Lissotriton; species Lissotriton helveticus. The sequence goes on from NC_136065.1 coordinate 454,661,336, forward strand.
TGGTTTGTAATGGTTGTAAAATATCATTGGTTTCAAGATAATGCGGGAGATTACTATTAACACATTTTTCAAAAATGTTGATAGGTCCTGGGAGAAGAGAAATTAGGTGATATTGTGGTACCTATTGAACTTAGTGCAACTGGCCACTGATGGAGTTGAGGGTAAACCATACTGTGTTATGCCCTATAGGATACTGTATGAAACTCATCGAGACCCACCTTATGAATTAAGGGTATTTGGAATACATAGTTATTTATATGAATCTCCTCGTAAAACTCACAAACCTTTTTGGTGAAGGTTGTGAATAGTTATCTTGATTTAAAATAAATGGTCTTTATATTTAATTATTTCTTTTTTATTTCTTTCCAGCCCTTAGGAAATCGTGGCAAGGGGTGCCAGACAAAGCACATGTTGGCTAGAGGGAAGGGGGAATTGATGAAAATAAAAGAATAATCTTTGAATGCTACATACAATGCCTGATGTGTGATCCTTGGCTTGCTCATCAGGAATCCACATTTAACTGTTTGGATCAGAGTGAAAACTATCTAACTACATGTATGTTATCTTTGCCCTTTAACATAAAATGAAAACCCTGAAACCTTTACAAAACATTTACAAAGGGTGAAAATGTGGGACTTCACAAAACTTTCCTGCCAAAACAAATGCATAACACTGTTCCAACTAGCACTAAATGACACCCTCAAAAGCAAATGGAAACAAACCTTACAAGGGCAGTCCCTTCGCATGCTGACTCCCAAGAATGCATGTGGGTCTCCACACTGTCGGAGGAGAACTGTTAGTCAAAGCCTTTGGCTTACTGCTCTGGTGCACTGGCCTGATACTACAAACAGTGCTGATCAGATGCCCCTTAAATCCTGTCCATGCTGGGCAAATAAGGTATTGTCAAATCGAAATCATGAGTCTAAAAGTAAGATTTCCTTGCTTCAACACAAAAGTTGAATCTATGACCTACTCGCTTGCAAACCAAGCATTAGAACCTAGACAGTGGCCTGCCTCACTCATTGCAGAGGATATCCCAACCACCTGTTATGTGTGATCTAGTCCTGACATCTACCACCTCTTTGTGGTGAGCAATGATTACATCAACCATACTAATGGCAAGATTGATCAGACAACCTCGGCTGATGAAGACATCCCTCAACTGTCAGTGACCCACCATTTACATTTGTGTTTAATTTGTGAGACTGGTTGCAGCTTGTGGCCATTGAAGACTTTGTCACACCTCAGAAGCAAGTTCTAGAAGCTCTTTGAACTAATAGAAGATCTTGCCATGGCATGAAAAAGGACACTGGCCACCTCTAAGAGAAATGGAGAAAAACTGTCTTAAAATATGGCATTCTTCAAAAGGCAGCACAACTAACTTACCGGACACCCATTGCCTGCACTGTGACTTACAGCATGGGATTTAAAAAACAGAATGAACAGCAGGATGTCCAGTGACGGCACGGGATTTAGCCTAAGGATGCATCCCAAAGTTCTTGGCAAAAGTACATTTGTGAGCACTTGCCCGTACCCCTCTCCACCCCCCCAGACCTGTAGGTCACAGTCCTCATTTTATCCATGGCCTTGGATAAAATCTGTAGCCACAATTCATTCTGTCATAGAGACTAAAATGGACATGAGACCTGGAACACCAGACCACCAGAGAGCCCAGATTTACTTCATGGAACTTTGGGGGAGGGATAGCGATGACGTGTTTGCTTACTCAGTGCTCCCATCTCATGCTATCTTCTTGCCTGCTCCTCATTTCATCCCTAAGCGGTGACCTCTGATGAAGTCAGCAGTATTAAAAGTCAGCCAGTCAAAATACTTTATTTCGATAAATCAATATCATAAAAAGACAAAAATACTATACAAAATTTACCTATACTGCAATACATAAAATATACAAGATAAAATCAAAATTAGTTATACACACTAAAAAGTATGTCCAAAGTTTAAAAATTTCCTTTAAAAATTCATAAAAATGAGGTCATGCTAAAAAGGATACAAAACATCATACATTATAGATACCCACAACTCATTTTCATTGTGTAAACATTATCTTTGTGTAAACATAATACTCGATTTCAACCCGGTACAATTCAACATTTAGGAGTTATTAATCGCGCTCCTATTCTTAATCCTAACAGCACCCACTAGAAAGCTGGCAACGTGGAACATGATCCTAGGGGTCTGCAATAATTGTAGAAACAGAAGAGCTGGCCTGACTTGAATAAACCCAGCCTCCTTTAAAATGGGGATCAGAAATTTCGCCCTTAATGCCGTGTAATGACCAAAGAACATCAAAAAATGCATTGTGTTCTGAGTGGGAAAATTATCACAAGAACATGGCATTGCATTTTCAGGGGTACTCCAAATTGGAAAATAACCAAGGTTCAAATTAATCAAATTAAATCGAAATCGAGTTAGGAGAAACCTATGATGCGGTCGATTTACAACTTTTAAGTACATTTCGGGACCTTCTTGGGTAGATATAATGATGTTAGCCCTCACAGTAGGTTTTTTTAATTCCATTTGTTCTCTCTCCAGAGTTAGTATTTCACCCATTGCTCCCTTAATTAGTGAAATGTCCTTTGATGTTATCAACTCTGGTGAGAAAAAGAGCTCTGGTCTCCCTAATTTGACAAAACTATTTTTAATATATGCCAACCACATAATTTTGTTATATCTATCTAACTGTAAACAGTCTTTCAGAATAATGTGGTTTAGGGGAATTTCCTGATTCAACCATATCTTGAGCCATGCTAATAGAGGAGCCATTTTTATCAGATCTGAAATAAAACCTACGCCAAGTTCAGTGTGAGTTGTATATGACGGGGTAGACTGTGGCACAGAGAGAACAGATCTTAGAAATTTGTTCTCGGTTATCTGTAAACAATCTGGGGAGCTATATCCCCAGATTGAACTACCGAAGGTAGCCACTGCAATACACTTTGCTTTATAAATTTTCATTAGTGTTGCTATTGGCCTAGCCCCCAGTTTTTTCGAGAAACCCTGAAGAGCAGAAGAGGTTCTTACCAGGGAAATATTTCTGTTTTTTAACTGTGGTCCCCAGTTCCCTCTCTCATCGAAAGTAATCCCCAGATATGGGAAAGTGGGAACTCTACAAAGTTCTTCTTTTCCACAGGTAAAAGTTTTAGAGTACTTCTTCCTGGAACACCTACCCATTATCATAATTTGGGATTTCTTAACATTTATTTTAAGGTCCAGGGAACCCATAAAGTTCTCGAAAACGTCCAAAAGACGTTGTAGACCAACCCCAGTCCGCGAAAGCAGGACAGCATCATCCGCGTATAGGAGAACTAGAATACCAAGTTCTCCTACACGCGGAATGTCAACGGAGGCCTCCTTTAGTACGGGTTCCAGGGCATTTATGTAAATCGTAAATAAAAGGGGGGCCAGGATGCACCCTTGCCTGACCCCTCTTTCTGAGTTAAAATGACTAGTACAGCGGCCCTCCGTAGTGACCCTAACGGAAGCTAATAGCCCAGAATTTAAGTCCGCCAGGAGATTGACTAAAGCCCTATCAAGACCCATATCGACTAGAATTTGCAACAACTTTGACCGGTTTACAAGGTCAAAAGCTGACGAGAGGTCCATGAACCCCAAGTACATGGACCCCTCCTTGGCCTTAGTATACTTATCCACTAGCAGATGTAAGTTAAGACCTTGATCTAGTGTGCTCCTCTTTGGTCTAAACCCATATTGGACATTTGATAAGATCCCTCTCTCGTTCACCCATTCATTCAATTTAAACAAGATGACCCGTCCCAGTATTTTAACAGAAGAGTCAATTAGAGAGGTGGGTCAATCAATCAATCAATCAGTGACACTTGTAGAGCGCGCTACATACCCGTAGGGTCTCAAGGCGCTGGGGGGGGGGGGGGGGGGGGTGCCGCTACTGCTCGAACAGCCAGGTCTTCAGCTTCTTCCTGAAGGAGAGGTGGTCTTGGGTCAGGCGCAGGTCGGGAGGGAGGGAGTTCCAGGTCTTGGCGGCCAGGTAGGAGAAGGACCTTCCTCCTGTAGTCGCTCTTCGGATGCGGGGGACGGCGGCGAGGGCGTGGTTGGCTGATCGGAGGTGGCGTTTGGGAGCGTAGAAGTTGACTCGGCTGTTGAGGTAACTCGGGCCTCGGTCGTGTAGGGCTTTGTGTGCGTGGGTGAGGAGGCGGAAGGTGATTCTTTTGTTGACGGGGAGCCAGTGAAGGTCTCTCAGATGTCCGGAGATGTGGCTGGTTCGTGGGATGTCGAGGATGAGTCTGGCTGAGGCGTTCTGGATCCGCTGGAGTCTCTTCTGGAGCTTGGCGGTGGTACCGGCGTATAGGGCGTTGCCGTAGTCCAGACGGCTGGTGACGAGGGCCTGGGTGACGGTCTTCCTGGTCTCGGTGGGGATCCACCAGAAGATCTTCCGTAGCATGCGTAGGATGTTGAAGCACGCCGAGGAGACGTTGTTAACTTGCCTGGTCATGGAGAGGGAGGAGTCCAGGATGAAGCCCAGGTTGCGTGCATGGTCTGTCGGTTTGGGTGCGGTGCCCAGGGCGGGAGGCCACCAGGAGTCGTCCCAGGCGGAGGGTGAGGAGCCCAGGATGAGGATCTCCGTCTTGTCCGAGTTCAGTTTCAGGCGGCTGATCGTCATCCACTCGGCTACCTCTTTCATCCCTTCGTGCAGGTTGGCTCTGGCGGCGGCGGGGTCGTTGGTCAGGGAGAGGATCAGCTGGGTGTCGTCGGCGTAGGAGATTATGCTGAGGTTGTGTTTGCGTACGATGGCCGCGAGGGGGCTCATGTAGACGTTGAAGAGGGTGGGGCTCAGAGATGATCCTTGGGGGACGCCGCAGATGACTTCGGAGGCCTCTGACTTGTACGGTGGTAGGCGGACTCTCTGTGTTCTTCCGTCGGGGAAGGAGATGATCCATTCCAGAGCCTTCTCCTGAATTCCGACGTTGCTGAGGCGCTGCACTAGGGTGCGGTGGCAGACAGTGTCGAATGCCGCGGAGAGGTCCAGGAGGATGAGGGCCGCTGTTTCTCCATTGTCCATCAGGGCTCGGATGTCATCGGTGGCGGCGATGAGGGCGGTCTCGGTGCTGTGGTTGGCTCGGAAGCCGGACTGTGAGGGGTCGAGGGATCCGTTCGTCTCGAGGAAGGCGGCCATCTGCTTGTTGACGGTCTTCTCGATGACTTTGGCTGGAAACGGGAGAAGCGAGATGGGGCGGTAATTCTTGAGGTCGGTGGGGTCCGCTGTTGGTTTCTTGAGTAGAGCGCTGAGTTCGGCGTGTTTCCAGCTCTCCGGGAAGATGGTGGTGTCGAAGGATGTGTTGATGATGTCTCGCAGGTGGGGTGCGATGACAGCGTCGGCCTTGTTGAAGACGTGGTGAGGGCAGGGGTCGGTCGGTGATCCGGAGTGGATGGAGTTCATTGTGCGGATGGTGTCTTCGGTGCTGATCGGGGTCCAGGCGTGGAGGATGGTGGTGGGGGGTGGTTGTTCGGTCATGGTGTGCGTTGGTTGGTTGTTGAAGCTGCTGTGTATGTCCGTGATCTTGTTGTGGAAGTATGAAGCGAGGGAGTTGCAGAGGTCTTGCGATGGGGTGACGTCGTTGTTTCCTGCGCTGGGGTTGGAAAGCTCTTTCACGATGTTGAAGAGTTCCTTGCAGTTGTGTGCGTTGTTGTCCAACCGGTCCTTAAATGCTGTTTTCTTGGCGGCGCGGATCAGCTGGTGGTGTTTCCGGGTGGCGAGTTTGTAGGAGGTCCTGTTGTCCGGTGTCGGTTCCCTTTTCCAGACTTTCTCGAGGGCTCGGCAGTTCTTCTTGGAGCTCTTGAGTTCGTTGGTGAACCATGGGGCCTTCTTGCTGCCGGGTCTGCTAGGCGGGGTCCTCAGAGGGGCGAGTTCGTCCGCGCAGTTGCTGATCCACTCCGTGAGGTTGTCGGCGGCCTGGCTGGGGTTCGCTGAGCTGGCAGGAGGGTGCTGGCTCAGGGAGGTGGCGAGCTGGTCTGTTGTGATCTTGTTCCAGCTTCTGCGGGCGGCCTGTTGCTGGTGTTGGTGGGTCGTCGTTCTCTTGAAGGTGAAGTGGACGCAACTGTGGTCCGTCCATTGAAGCTCTGTGGCGTGGCTGAACTCGATGTCTGTGCTGGAAGAGAAGACTGCGTCGAGGGTGTGTCCGGCGAGGTGGGTGGGGGTGGACACCAGTTGCTTGAGTCCAAGGTTGGCGAGGTTGTCGAGCAGGTTGCGGTCGTTGTTGTTCTCCAGATGGAAGTTGAGGTCTCCCAGGAGGATGTAGTCAGCGGAGGGGAGGGCATGCGGGCTGACGAAGTCGGCGATGTCCTCGCTGAATTGTGTGCGTGGTCCAGGGGGTCGGTAGATCAGTGTGCCTCTGAGGGTGGTGTTCGGGTTGGTGTGGATCTGGAAATGCAGGTGTTCGGCGCTGGTCAGGGTGTTGTCGGTGCTGGTCGTGAGACGGATGGTGTTCCTGTGGATGATGGCGATGCCTCCTCCCATCTGGTTGGCGTTTCGGTCCCTCCGGACGATCTTGTAGCCCTCTGGGATGGCGATGGCGATGTCGGGAGCTGAAGAGGCGTTCATCCAGGTCTCCGTGAGGAAGGCAACGTCAGGGGCTGTGGCGTCTAGGAGGTTCCAGAGTTCGATGGCGTGTCTGTGGACGGAGCGGGTGTTGATCAGGATGCACTTGAGGTGGGTGCTGCTGGAGTTCGACTTGGCGGGTGTTGGTGCGAGGCAGGTCCGGGTGCAGGAGAACTTGCAGGCGTGGCAGCTGAAGGGTCCCTGGGTGCGTCGTGGTGTGGCTTGGTGGCACTCTGGGCGTCGGCCGGTGTTGAGTGCGCTGAGGGTGGCGGCTGAGTACGTCCTGCGGGACGGTCGGGATCGTCGAGGTCCAGGGGTCCTGGCCCTGGGCGCGGTCCAGGCGCGGACGGGCGCAGACGGGCTTACCTTTGGCGCGCCTTCGGCGCACAAACGGCGCGCCCGCTGCGCGTGACCGCTGCGCGTTCGCACGGTCGCCATATAAAGGCGAAGTGCGCGGGTGGGCGGAGCAGCTGGGAGGCGGGAGCGGGGAGGGAACAGAAGGAAAAAAGGGGCGGGGTCGGCGTTGGTGGCGGGAAGCGGGGAGCGGGGAGGGAAGACGGAGGGCGGCGAGGTAGGCGGGCAAACAGGAAGGACGCTAGCTGAAAAGTAAACAGGCACTAATGGGAAACAAAAACGCTAACACGGGCAAGAATACAGTTGAACAAGCACAAAAGGCGGATAAAACAAAAACAGACAAGAATGCTAACACGGGCAAGAATACAGTTGAACAAGCACAAAAGGCGGATAAAACAAAAACAAACAAGAATGCTAACACGGGCAAGAATACAGTTGAACAAGCACAAATGGCGGTCAAAACAAAAACAACGCAAGCGGCAACAGAGTCAGACGGCAGCAGAGTCAGCCGGCGGCGAGGCAGGCAGCGCGGCAGGGACAAGGCTCAGGGGCACACGCAGCAGCTGGTGGCCGTGCGGCGCGGGGGTGTCCCACAAGTGGGTCACACTTACCTGTGTCGCACGGTCGCCATATAAAGGCCAAGTGCGCGGGTGGGCGGAGCAGCTGGGAGGCGGGAGCGGGGAGGGAACAGAAGGAAAAAAGGGGCGGGGTCGGCGTTGGTGGCGGGAAGCGGGGAGCGGGGAGGGAAGACGGAGGGCGGCGAGGTAGGCGGGCAAACAGGAAGGACGCTAGCTGAAAAGTAAACAGGCACTAATGGGAAACAAAAACGCTAACACGGGCAAGAATACAGTTGAACAAGCACAAAAGGCGGATAAAACAAAAACAAACAAGAATGCTAACACGGGCAAGAATACAGTTGAACAAGCACAAAAGGCGGATAAAACAAAAACAAACAAGAATGCTAACACGGGCAAGAATACAGTTGAACAAGCACAAATGGCGGTCAAAACAAAAACAACGCAAGCGGCAACAGAGTCAGACGGCAGCAGAGTCAGCCGGCGGCGAGGCAGGCAGCGCGGCAGGGACAAGGCTCAGGGGCACACGCAGCAGCTGGTGGCCGTGCGGCGCGGGGGTGTCCCACAAGTCTATAACAGGAAGGGTCCTGCCTGTTACCCTTCTTGTAAACTGGGATGATAATTGATTGTTTCCATGAAGCCGGTATATTGTCATGGGTTAGGGCATAAAAACGTTACACAGGATCTCTGACCAAAATTTTGGAGCACATTTAAAAACATCTGCAGGGACCCCATCAGGTCCGGGGGCCTTGTTTTTCAAGGTCAGGTCTATCGCCCTTCCACTTCTGCAACCTCAAAAGTTACAGCAGGACCCTCGATGCTGATAGTGGTGACCCCCCTTAGAAAATCATTACTAGGGTCAGAGTATATTTTTTCAAAATGTTTTATCCAGCCCTCATCTGTAATATTAGCCTCAAGTGAGGAATTCTCCTCACCCAAGAATAATGGTTGGTTTACGATTTTCCAGAATAATCCACTATTTTTTAGGGTATCGGGGTCGAGTAATTGGGCCCAAGCATCATCTTTCAACTCCTTTTTTCTTTCTAGGATAGCTTTTTTATACGCGATTCTTAAGCTAGCTATTTGGGCACGATCTTTTGGAGTGGCCTTCAGGGCTCTAAGTAGTTCTCCGTGTGCCTTGGAGCATATTTTATTAAACCACCTCTTGCCCTGAAGCGGCTTCTGTCTTGGGCCGGCAAGTAAACTATGATTAATTGCGATACATATATTATCAAAAGCAAGAACCACTTCTTTATTTTGCACCCGGTTTGCTAAGCATATTGCTATTTCATCCTCAACTTTATTCAATACCTCTGGCAAAATGGTTTCAGGGACTATATTTGTCCATTTTAGCCTACATACTTGATCTTTAACGGTCACATTTAGGCCACCTCTGTGTGTCACTGTTTTCATTAAATGTAAGTCCGAAGGCATTATTTCCATAAACACCGGATTATGGTCACTAAAAACCGAGACCTCAGTATTATAAGTTAAAACCTTATACAACAAAAAAGAAGAAATAAAAATATAGTCAATGATAGTACCATCATCTACTCCCTTAAATGTGGGGGGCCTGTTTTTCCCATCCCCGCAACCCGACTCATATAAATTCCATCTAGCCAGGAAGCTTTCTAGACCCTCCCCCGTCTAGTATGTTCCAAATGGATAGATGAAAAATAAGGAGGGCCTTCTTCCTCGAGACTAATACATGGGAGGGTGCAGGGGTGAATATTAAAATCCCCAAGGAATATTATTTCAAAAGTATTTACATTTACACTGTAGACTGACAAAAATGTATCAAGTACATCCAAATTATAACCGGTGCACTCATTTGCATTAGAATTATAAAAGTTTATGAATAGGATCTTGGCTTTTTTCTGGGTAGAAAGTTCAACAATTAGACAGTTCTCACATCCTGATTTACACTGAGAATAAGTACCTTTTATGTCAAGTTTAAATAGACTTAGTAAGCCGCCCTTCGCTCTACCTGCGGCACTACTGGTTGCTGGGTTTCCTACATTTTAGTTTGGTAGCATGCATTTCAGCTGTAAACTGTCCGTAATGCACGCTGCCATATTAAAATGGGAGGTGCAGTTCTTCTCGGCACCCCGTGGCAGGCACGGTGTCTGCCACAAAGTGCAGGGTTCAACATCTCGGCCTCCAACCGGAGGCCTTGCACCCAAGGGGTCCCTGCTGGGGGCCCTCAAAGACGCTTTCTGAGAGACCGCCATGGAAACCATGTTGGAAACTGTCATCGTAATCTCAAGGGTGGAAAGGCCCGTTAGAAGCTAGCCGGAGGGACTTGTATGATTCCTTTGTGACCGCCTCTATTGTATTGAGTCAGTCAGAAAGGAATCCGACCGGCATATTACGATGCGGTTCGGAAGGCTCCAACCATTCCGAGGCCCCTAATGCTCTCTTCGTGCTCAATGCCATTGTGCATTGAAAAAATCTGAAATGAAAAGCTTCAGAGAAACATTCTGAAAACTTTTGACATTATGCATATAAAAAAATTCTAAAAGGTAAAGTTACAGAGAATATTTTTTAGCCTGACTTGTTTTGACAACTTTATTAAAGGGTGGCCAGAGTTTAATGTCGGTGCAAGACTCCCCAAATAAATTTGACTGATAGTTCTTATATTATATGTGCTTTTCGTGCTCTAACCAGACAGAGAGGTAGCCACCAACACCCGTCAAATATAAGCGACGCCCAATATCACTGTATAACTGTTTTGAGCATTGATGATTTAAACCATAGGGATCTTACACTTTGTGTAGTCCTTTTACTTTGGGTGAGTCACACTAGTTTTAATTTATTTCACATTGGTGGCCGATTTACTTCAAGTTTCCTCATGCATATTCTGTTCTATTCACGGATATTTGTAGAGTGCATGGCTAGCCATCTGGGCCTCCGAGCGCTGTAGTAACTTACAGATACCCTTCCCATCTGGCTACTTATTTAAATAGGGTAGTTTTTAACAGTTTGCAAAACTGAAGTTCAGACTTTATTTTCTTTATTTGCAAAGGAAGAGAATTTCAAAGTTTAGAGGCCAGATAAGCAAAAGAGCATTCTCCACTCCTAGATCTCTTTATTTTTGGCACTGTGAAAAGTTGCTGGTCAGTAGAGCGCAGAGTTCTTCTAGGATTAGAGACAGTAAGTAGTTTTTGGGTCAACTTCAAGCCTTTCTTGTACATAATGCGGTGCGCACTAAACAAAGTCTTTAACTTAATTCTCTTGACTATTGGAAGCCAGTGCAGTGTTACCAGAGCCTTGGTTGCAGACTGGTATTTGGGGATTTTCAGTAACATAAGCACAGCCCCCTTTGGAAGACTTAAAGTCTATGTATGACTGTCTCTTGGGGCTGCTCAAATAGAGGGAATCTTCCACAGTTGAGACGTGAGAGGACTAAACCTAGCACTACTGCTCTGAGATATGGTTCAGATAACCATCTTAGAAGTTTTCTCAATAACCTTAATAGGCCAAAACAAATTGCAGTTAGCACTCTGGGTTCTGATTTCTTACACATAGAAACTGGCCAATGTATCTTCAACCACGTGGCAGGGTTATTTCCTACCACCATGAGCTCTGTTTTCTCTCCATTGAGTTTAAGACTGCTAGATGCCATCCAGTCTACAACTTTTTTTAAATAGTTATTGAGCTGACTGGCGCTCCGTCTATTTGTTGAGAAAGGGAGAAGATAATCTGGGTGTCATCCATGTTGGATACTGAGGAACTGCCATGGGCCTTTGCCATTTCTGCCAATGGATGGACATACAAATTGAACAATGTGGGGCTCAAGGACGACCCCTGTGGTACCCCGCATCCCAGTGAGTAACTCGCTGAAAATGAAGTTGCCTCACATACTTGGAATGTTCTATTCTGGGGGAACGATGTAAGCTATTTTAAAACTCTTCCTTCGTTCTATCCCCCGCCCTCTTCTAACTTCTTTACTAGCAATAGGTAGGACACAGTATCAAACGCTGCACTCAAATCCAACTGGATAAGGGCAGTCGTCCCGCCTTCATCAAAAATGGATTTGAGTACCTTCTTGGCAGCCAGCAATGCTGTTTCTGTGCTGCTGCCTGATCTAAAGCCGGTTTGTAATGGTTGTTAAATATCATTGGTTTCAAGATAATGCGAGAGATTACTATTAACACATTTTTCTAAAATTTTGATAGGTCCTGGGAGAAGGGAAATTAGGTGATATTGTGATACCTATTGAACTTAGTGCAACCGGCCACTGATGGGGTTGAGGGTAAACCATACTGTGTTATGCCCTATAGGATACTGTATGAAACTCATCGAGACCCACCTTATGAATTAAGGGTATTTGGAAGACATAGTTAGTTATATGAATCTCCTCGTAAAACTCATTGTGAATAGTTATCTTGATTTAAAATAAATGGTCTTTATATTTAATTATTTCTTTCCAGCCCTTAGGAAATCGTGGCAAGGGGAGCCAGACAAAGCACATATTGGCTAGAGGGAAGAGGGAATTGATGAAAATAAAAGAATAATCTTTGAATGCTACATACAATGCCTGATGTGTGATCCTTGGCTTGCTCATCAGGAATCCGCATTTAACTGTTTGGATCAGAGTGAAAACTATCTAACTACATGTATGTTCTCTTTGCCCTTTAACATAAAATGAAAACCCTGAAACATTTACAAAACATTTACAAAGGATGAAAATGTGGGACTTCACAGAACTTTCCTGCCAAAACAAATGCATAACACTGTTCCAACTAGCACTAAATGACACCCTCAAAAGCAAATGGAAACAAACCTTACAAGGGCAGTCCCTTCGCATGCTGACTCCCAAAGAATGCATGTGGGTCTCCACGCTGTCGGAGGAGAACTGTTAGCCAAAGCCTTTGGCTTACTGCTCTGGTGCACTGGCCTGATACTACAAACAGTGCTGATCAGATGTCCCTTAAATCCTGTCCATGCTGGGCAATTAAGGTATTGTCAAATCGAAATCATGAGTCTAAAAGTAAGATTTCCTTGCTTCAACACAAAAGTTGAATCTATGACCTACTCGCTTGCAAACCAAGCATTAGAACCTAGACAGTGGCCTGCCTCACTCATTGCAGAGGATATCCCAACCACCTGTTATGTGTGATCTAGTCCTGACATCTACCACCTCTTTGTGGTGAGCAATGATTACATCAACCATACTAATGCCAAGATTGATCAGACAACCTCGGCTGATGAAGACATCCCTCAGCTGTCAGTGACCCACCATTTACATTTGTGTTTAATTTGTGAGACTGGTTGCAGCTTGTGGCCATTGAAGACTTTGTCACACCTCAGAAGCAAGTTCTAGAAGCTCTTTGAACTAATAGAAGATCTTGCCATGGCATGAAAAAGGACACTGGCCACCTCTAAGAGAAATGGAGAAAAACTGTCTTAAAATATGGCATTCTTCAAAAGGCAGCACAACTAACTTACCGGACACCCATTGCCTGCACTGTGACTTACAGCATGGGATTTAAAAAACAGAATGAACAGCAGGATGTCCAGTGACGGCACGGGATTTAGCCTAAGGATGCATCCCAAAGTTCTTGGCAAAAGTACATTTGTGAGCACTTGCCCGTACCCCTCTCCACCCCCCCAGTTCTGTAGGTCACAGTCCTCATTTTATCCATGGCCTTGGATAAAATCTGTAGCCACAATTCATTCTGTCATAGAGACTAAAATGGACCTGAGACCTGGAACACCAGACCACCAAAGAGCCCAGATTTACTTCATGGAACTTTGGGGGAGGGATAGCGATGACGTGTTTGCTTACTCAGTGCTCCCATCTCATGCTACCTTCTTGCCTGCTCCTCATTTCATCCCTAAGCGGTGACCCCTGATGAAGTCAGCAGTATTAAAAGTCAGTCAGTCAAAATACTTTATTTCGATAAATCAATATCATAAAAAGACAATAATACTATACAAAATTTACCTATACTGCAATACATAAAATATACAAGATAAAATCAAAATTAGTTATACACAGTAAAAAGTATGTCCAAAGTTTCAAAATTTCCTTTAAAAATTCATAAAAATGAGGTCATGCTAAAAAGGATACAAAACATCATACATTATAGATACCCACAACTCATTTTCATTGTGTAAACATTAACTTTGTGTAAACATAATACTCGATTTCAACCCGGTACAATTCAACAATTAGGAGTTATTAATCGCGCTCCTATTCTTAATCCTAACAGCACCCACTAGAAAGCTGGCAACGTGGAACGTGATCCTAGGGGTCTGCAATAATTGAAGAATCAGAAGAGCTGGCCTGACTTGAATAAACCCAGCCTCCTTTAAAATGGGGATCAGAAATTTCGCCCTTAATGCCGTGTAATGACCACGGAACATCAAAAAATGCATTGTGTTCTGAGTGGAAAAATTATCACAAGAACACGGCATTGCATTTTCAGGGGTACTCCAAATTAGAAAATAACCAAGGTTCAAATGAATCAAATTAAATCGAAATTGAGTTAGGAGAAACCTATGATGCGGTCGATTTACAACTTTTAAGTACATTTCGGGACCTTCTTGGGTAGATATAATGATGTTAGCCCTCACAGTAGTTTTTTTTAATTCCATTTGTTCTCTCTCCAGAGTTAGTATTTCACCCATTGCTCCCTTAATTAGTGAAATGTCCTTTGATGTTATCAACTCTGGTGAGAAAAAGAGCTCTGGTCTCCCTAATTTGACAAAACTATTTTTAATATATGCCAACCACTGAATTCTGTTATATCTATCTAACTGTAAACAGTCTTTCAGAATAATGTGGTTTAGGGGAATTTGCTGATTCAACCATATCTTGAGCCATGCTAATAGAGGGGCCATTCAGTGTGAGTTGTATATGACGGGGTAGACTGTGGCACAGAGAGAACAGATCTTAGAAATTTGTTCTCGGTTATCTGTAAACAATCCGGAGAGGTATATCCCCAGATTGAACTACCGTAGGTAGCCACTGCAATACACTGTGCTTTATAAATATTCATTAGTGTTGCTATTGGCCTAGCCCCCAGTTTTTTCGAGAAACCCTGAAGAGCAGAAGAGGTTCTTGCCAGGGAAATATTTCTGTTTTTTAACTGTGGTCCCTAGTTCTCTCTCTCATCGAAAGTAATCCCCAGATATGGGAAAGTGGGAACTCTACAAAGTTCTTCTTTTCCACAGGTAAAAGTTTTAGAGTACTTCTTCCTGGAACACCTACCCATTATCATAATTTGGGATTTCTTAACATTTATTTTAAGGTCCAGGGAACCCATAATGTTCTCAAAGACGTCCAAAAGACGTTGTAGACCAACCCCAGTCCGCGAAAGCAGGACAGCATCATCCGCGTATAGGAGAACTGGAATACCAAGTTCTCCTTCACGTGGAATGTCAAGGGAGGCCTCCTTTAGTACGGGTTCCAGGGCATTTATGTAAATCGTAAATAAAAGGGGGGCCAGGATGCACCCTTGCCTGACCCCTCTTTCTGAGTTAAAATGACTAGTACAGCGGCCCTCCGAAGTGACCCTAATGGAAGCTAATAGCCCAGAATGTAAGTCCGCCAGGAGATTGACTAAAGCCCTATCAAGACCCATATCGAGTAGAATTTGCCACAACTTTGACCGGTTTACAAGGTCAAAAGCTGACGAGAGGTCCATGAACCCCAAGTACATGGACCCCTCCTTGGCCATAGTATATTTATCCACTAGCAGATGTAAGTTAAGACCTTGATCTAGTGTGCTCCTCTTTGGTCTAAACCCATATTGGACATTTGATAAGATCCCTCTCTCGTTCACCCATTCATTCAATTTAAACAAGATGACCCGTCCAAGTATTTTAACAGAAGAGTCAATTAGAGAGATGGGTCTATAACAGGAAGGGTCCTGCCTATTACCCTTCTTGTAAACTGGGATGATAATTGATTGTTTCCATGAAGCCGGTATATTGTCATGGGTTAGGGCATTAAAAACGTTACACAGGATCTTTGACCAAAATTTTGGAGCACATTTAAAAACATCTGCAGGGACCCCATCAGGTCCTGGGGCCTTGTTTTTCAAGGTCAGGTCTATCGCCCTTTCCACTTCTGCAACCTCAAAAGTTACAGCAGGACCCTCGACGACGATAATGGTGACCCCCCTTAGAAAATCATTACTAGGGTCAGAGTATATTTTTTCAAAATGTTTTATCCAGCCCTCGTCTGGAATATTAGCCTCAAGTGAGGAATTCTCCTCACCCAAGAATAATGGTTGGTTTAAGATTTTCCAGAATAATCCACTATTTTTTAGGGTATCTGGGTCGAGTAATTGGGCCCAAGCATCATCTTTCAACTCCTTTTTTCTTTCTAGGATAGCTTTTTTATACGCGATTCTTAAGCTAGCTATTTGGGCACGATCTTTTGGAGTGGCCTTCAGGGCTCTAAGTAGTTCTCCGTGTGCCTTGGAGCATATTTTATTAAACCACCTCTTGCCCTGAAGCGGCTTCTGTCTTGGGCCGGCAAGTAAACTATGATTAATTGCGATACATATATTATCAAAAGCAAGAACCACTTCTTTATTTTGCACCCGGTTTGCTAAGCATATTGCTATTTCATCCTCAACTTTATTCAATACCTCTGGCAAAAAGGTTTCAGGGACTATATTTGTCCATTTTAGCCTACGTCCTTGATCTTTAACGGTCACATTTAGGCCACCTCTGTGTGTCACTGTTTTCATTAAAAGTAAGTCCGAAGGCATTATTTCCATAAACACCGGATTATGGTCACTAAAAACCGAGACCTCAGTATTATAAGTTAAAACCTCATACAACAAAAAAGAAGACATAAAAATATAGTCAATGATAGTACCATCATCTATTCCCTTAAATGTGGGGGGCCTGCTTTTACCATCCCCGCAACCCGACTCATATAAATTCCATCTAGCCAGGAAGTTTTCTAGACACTCCCCCCGTCTAGTATGTTCCAAATGGATAGATGAAGAATAAGGAGGGCCTTCTTCCTCGAGACTAATACATGGGAGGGTGCAGGGGTGAATATTAAAATCCCCAAGGAATATTATTTCAAAAGTATTTACATTTACACTGTAGACTGACAAAAATGTATCCAGTACATCCAAATTATAACCGGTGCACTCATTTGCATTAGAATTATAAAAGTTTATGAATAAGATCTTGGCTTTTTGATGAGTAGAAAGTTCAACAATTAGACAGTTCTCACATCCTGAGTTACACTGAGAAAAAGTACCTTTTATGTCAAGTTTAAATAGACTTAGTAAGCCGCCCTTCGCTCTACCTGCGGCACTACTGGTTGCTGGGATGCAAAAATGACTAACCATCCAGAGAAAAGCTAGTAGACTGATCCCAAGTCTCTTGTAGGACAATAATGTCAAAGGTTTTTAGTGAATTAATCCACACATCATTTCCAGCCTTAGCCTTAATCCTGGCAATATTCCAGGTTGCAATTCTGAAGGTAGGTAATGGGGGCTGAGATTTAATTCTAGGTTCAATTGGGAGTCAATCATTTTCCTCCAGAGAGGATAAAGGAGTATAGCGATTGGATAGTGATAGGGCTTGATCGAATTGATTGTACGGGCTAGCCAACTGATAACAGTAAGGATCCAGAGTATTTGGAGGTTGATAAACATTTGGCGCAGGACATGCAACTCCCCACCGATTTACGAAGACAGGAAACTTGGGCTGGTCAGGTTGAGAAGACTGGGTGTTAATTAGATGGTTATAGAAAAACCCAAGAGGCCGTGCGCATACGGTGTTATCCGCTATAGGTAAGGAAGCTGCTCTAAGTAGGACTGTGGCAACATGTTGCAGATGCTTGAAGTTTATAATAATTCAGTCCCCCCCAGTATTCTTCCTAGAATTACCTATCCAGCTGACTCTTCGTGTAGAAATGATATCATTTGAAAAGGCAAATGGAAAACCACAATTCCTGTTCAACCACGCTAATGATTTATTTTTTAGGGCCGCATGTGTTTCTAGCCTAAGAATCAACCTCAGGGACGTTTGTTAATACAACTGTGTATGGAACACACTCCGGGGGGAGATTAACTGTAGTTCTTCTTTTAGGCACATTTCTCCCTCCATTGTTCCCCCCAACTATTATATTCTGGCTGACCGGATTCGGTGGAGGTGGTTGAGTTACTGGTGCTAAGAGTGGAAGTGATATGGGGACTGATGCCATTGGTGGTTGAGTAACTGATAAAGTTTGTGTAGCGTCTATGGTCCTATTCCCCCCTTTACTGGAGCTACCTGCAGCCCCCATTACATTATTGCCAGCATTGGCGCACTTGTGTGTTTTGGTCAGGGTTATGTGTGAGTTTAGAAGACCCCCTAATCTAGATACCACTCGTGTAACCTGATCTAATTTTACTACAAGAGGTTTAATCATAAGTTCGAATTTTGATTCAATAATGCTTGCCAATAACTCAATATGAGCAGGGAGCAGATTAATCAGCTCAGCATTATTTGTGGGTTCAGTTGCACACCCTGAACTAGTAGGTATGATCCCTGTCTTTTTTGATTCCCTGGCCCCTGCCCACTTTACAGGTGCCTTCCTACATGACCTCACAACTCTTTGTGTAGGCGATGGGGCAGGCGAAGGCCTAGGAGAGGGAGTCGGGGTCAAACTCCGGGTAGATTCGTCTAAATCTTCCCGCTCTTCCTGTGTCTCTACTGAGGATATATCATTGATAGTAATTGCAATCGGATCTTCATTACAACTATCTGCGGGGACTGGGGAAACTGGAGGGGATTTCGGACTTGTAGGTGAGGCCGTGGGGCTTACCCTATTTAAAGAAAGTCACCTTTCTTTGTTAATTTTACTAACCACCTTGACTAGATAGTTATCCATTGTCCTGGTCTCAGTCAATGTTTTTGCCGACCTGAGTTTCGACATTTTAAAAAACCTGAGGCACTTCAAGATTTATACCACAAGGACTGATGTAGCAAGAAAAGGTCACCCAGAAACTACTTCTACATCAAGTGCATCACAGAGGGACCACAATACATAAGGGTTAAATATGTTAGAGTATATATCTCACAGATTAGAAGGTTCCAGAGGAAAAGGAGCCAAAGTCCATGGCCCAGCCCGGCCTCTTCTGGCCTCTGACGGCTGCAGACGGCCCCGCCCTTGTCCCGGGCTTCTCCCGGCACGCGCCCGCGCGCGTCCCGCGGGACGAGGGACCGACGTTGTCTTTATGCACCTCGGTGAACGCTGGAACCGTTGGTGAGACAACCCCACTGGACCCTGCACCGGCGCTGCTTTTATGCGCCTCCTGTTGCTGCTCAGGGCGTCACTGGTGGTGGGAGGGACCCGGCGGAGCCAAGCCCGGCCGGGGAGCAGGCAGAGCAAAGCCCGGCCCTTTGCTGCTGGTGCTGCGGCGGAGCAAAGCCCGGCCTCGGTGAACGCTGGAACCGTTGGTGAGACAACCAACCAGTATTAAAAGAAAGTTCACTGTCACCAAAAATCAGTGTGACAAAAGATACATGTGCACTTGTCATCATTCCTGGGAACACTTTAGAAGATTAAGACCCTGATTTTGATTGGTCCAGAGGGTTTGGTGACAATAATCACACCAGATAAAACTGGAAAACCCAGGTTCGGAATTAAATAAGGTGCAATAATTGTTAGTGTTTATGAGTTTAGCTATTCAAAACGGGGCATACCATGCCTAATTTGGTGATTTCTTCACCAAAATCTAAATCTTCTGATCTTTTTCAGGCATTTTCACCTGGTGCATATTACCAGTTTTTACCTCCCAATGTGTACCTGTCAAAATTGTGTGTGGGGGGTATCTAATGAGCATGGTATAATCTCCACTCAATTTATCATTCTGATTCCTGAGAACCCCATGTCCCATATTCATTGAAGGTCAAAGAATAGACACAGTTGATCATTTTCCGTATCTGGGCATCTGCGTCCACAGAAAGGTGATATGGCAGTTTGCCGTTAAAGCTAGGAAACTTGCTTTTGTTAGAGTAATTGGGGCGCTTCGAGATTTTGCCAGCAAAATAGGGGGGAGACCAGTAAAGCAGCTTATCACTATTTATAAAGCCAAATGTGCCTCAACGGCAATCTATGGGGCTGGACTGAGGGGGATCGAAAACATATCCTCCATCCAAATAGTAGAAAACCATTTTTTAAGGTATCTACTAGCAATACCAAAATCAACATCTGTCTACATGACCCACATAGAGTTAGGCCTACCTTACATTTCAGATGTAATTAAAGTTGAGCCACTTCTCTTGTGGCATAAAATCTGGTCCACCACGGAGGCGGCATTAAATCGAGAAGTAATTTTGGACATTCTTAAGCTGGAAGGGGTAAAACATACAAAATGGCTGGCATATGTAAAAAGTGTTTTTTGCGAAATTGGACACCCAGAGTTCTATACCGACCCTATGTCTTTGGAGAACATTTCTAGGAAAACCTTGAGAAAGATCTTAATAGACCATCTGGAAGCCAAGAGGTGGGCTATCCAAAAACTAAATAAAACAACCCTGGACTTCCAAATGATTACTTTAAATAAGGGTCTTCAACTGTATCTTTCTACTGATTTTTCTTATTTTTCTAGAATGCTTCTCACCAGATTCAGATTGGGCTCCTTTTTCCGCCTAATAACATTCCCTTCTTGTAACAATTGGTCTCGAAATCTGTGCCCCTGTCCTTGTGATGACCTCTCTCCTCAATCGAACATTCATTCCATATTATTTTGTACATATTATGTAGTTCCTAGGAAATCTTTATTGAGACCTCTTCTGAAGAAATGGGGTTTGAGGTCCTGTAGAGATGCCTTTGTTCGGTTACAACAGTTGGAGGACAAGGATGTCATATGCACTATGGAACAGTTTTTTAAATTGCTGCTTAAATTCAGGAAATCTCTACATTAGACCATGTATGTTTGTGCTTTTAAATCTTTGGCTGTTTTTAACCTTTTAACATAGTCTTATGAAAGAGGTTTTTTATTCCCGGTTTTCTATGATGACTGTGTTTTTACTTATTTGACTGCAGAGGTATTTTTTAACAAAATGTAATGATTGCTTTTATGATATCCTTTGTGAATATCGAATAAAGCTTATTTTGATCTTGATCATTCTGATTCCTGGGATTGTAAAGGGATCGGAATTGCTGGCCCACTTGTAATTGGGATCCAAATAACCTTTGATCCCTTTTAAGGTTGGTGGTTTTGCAGATCTGTGGAGGTCGAAACCCCTCAATTGGAAGTGATGGAAATCTGCAGAACAGAGATAATGTGTGGTTGGCAATGTCTTTCACTCAACCACCTCTCAAGATGGTCTCATCTATTACCTGATGGGAAGCTGCAGATCCAGAATGCTTAGTTTCAATATTATGTATTGGGCTTTCGAATAGATGCATTTACCAAAACTAAACTTGTTTGGTGTATAAAAAAAGTCGTAGTGCCCAAAGAAAATGCCTTGTTAACTGCCAGAGAATATACCAATTAATTTATCATTGAACATGAACCATCATTTTGCTATGACCTAAGCCATCATTTTTCCACAGAATACATAATTATTTATACTGTCAAATAATACATCCCAATTATATTATGTTACAATAAAATTAACCCCTTCTTTTAGAATGGGAAAACTTGCTTCACCCATATAATATGCCAGGATGTGGATTAGTGTGTTCAAGAGACAATGCCTGCTTGCTCATCCTTTGCGTCTCTTCTCCCGTTCCTCCCCGCATCTCTCCTTCCCGCATGGGCATCCGCAGAAATTTTTCCAGGGGGGGGGGAATGTTAACGTCATCACCATCCTCCAACATGATGTGTGCCAGGTGGGGCACAAGAAACACTGGGGCGCAGAACTGGGATAGACTCAATTAAATGCCAGGAATCCAGGACATGTGATTGACCCTGCCACAGGCCAACAAACACCACCTGTAGGGAAAACGCTAAACTTTCTGACAAGGTGCTTTATCTCCATATGCCATATTTGCCTCATAATGCAAGATCTGCTGCATGATCTGACAATTTAAACTAATAAATTGTTTGTAGCTCAAACATATAAAAAGTTAATATAAAATGTGACTTGTGTTGCTGCAGAGTGGATGTCCTATTGTAAAGGTTGACTGATCACCTTTCTCACTGCTGCGTTTGTATGTTACACTGGTACTAATAAGGCAAAATCTTCCCAGAGACTGTTAGCATGTGTACACACGTCAAAATAATAAAATATCTGAAAATATACTGTATTACCCTGCAGCCTTTCTTTTAATGCATAATTTAGTCAACACTACGGCATAATGTTGTCATCCTTTGGTGCATAATTAATTCCAGTGGCCCCACAGCAGGCAGCACATGTTAAAAGTGCTTGTGAATGAAGCCAGGTGACTGTAAGATTGCGAACTTAGTTTGGTGTGCGTGCAAATCCTGCATTGCCAATCCCTGGTGAGTTGCAGCTACTACTGCTGAAACAAGGCCAATGGAGATACCTATGGATGAGGCAGACTGGCCTCAAGGGCAGGGCCAGCCATAGCACTGGTGGTGTCCTGTGCATTAATGTTTGTTAGTGCCCCCCCAATGACCACCTCCGCCCTTTAACCGTGCCCCCCAAGTTTCCATGGCCACTCACTCTCAGATACATTTAATTTGATTTACAGCGCCACTCATACCATTGTAGGGTGTCAGAGCACTTTACATCACACACATTACACAGAGACAATCAATATGTGTGTAAATCACTGTATAGAAAATGCTACATAAGACTAAGGACTACAAGGTGTAGGAGTCACATGACAACCATACTAGTAGCCCGTATAGTTTTATAGTGATTGGTCTGGAGGAACACAATACCCAGAATTTAAAACGTAATACCATGGTTGGGGGTTCTCGTTAATAATCAGAATTGATTTCTGTCCAAAAGAACACTTTTTGGGACATTAGGATAATCAAAGACTGGGGGGGAACATAACGCTTTAATTTATACCTTGCAGTTTGTATGCAGCTCTTAGATGACAGTTAATAGCTTACTGTTATAAGTTAGGATTTTAACTTATAAACTGCAAGTAACAAAAGGATCTCTCTGACAAAAGCAGTAGCTCACTGACCTATTTACATTATGTGCACTTTGTGATTTGCATGGCGCATGTTTTTTGCAGCCGGTACATTAACCCTCTGAGCTACCTTTCCATGAGTCAAAACTTCCACTACACAAAATTTGTATCTCTCCCTAGGAAGAACATTAATCACCAGAGTCATCATGACATTTTTATTGTTGCCGAAAATTGCTGGAGGCCAGGAAGGAGGCAGCAAGCTTTTTAAAACCATAATATACTTGCAAACATGATGCCTCCACCTAAAGTCAGCACCCGGTGCGGTCACACTGGTTGCGCCGCCCTAGTGCTGGCCCTTCTCAAGGGTCCTGTGACCTCAGTGACAGGGTCACTGTTGCTCTAGGGTGTGCTGCTTCATAGGCCTGCCCGCAAGACTGGAGGTGAACTTCAGTATGGATAGTGGTGGACAAGCCTTGAAGGTTAACCTACACTTGTCATGCTAGGGTCCACCTGCTGGTGCAAAGACACCAGGACTTCTAAGGTGCTGCAAAGCCTTCTAAGGACTAGCATGTGATTGTGCTCTCGCAGGAGAGTGGTCTGGTGGACTGGTTATTGAGGCTAAACCTGGTTCCCAGATCCAAATTCAGCAGCTCTGACCATAGTGCCACATCCTCTCCCCCACTGAACACCGTACTGCCCCAGTGAGAAAAACTCCCACTGTCTTCAACTGCAACCCAATTGTTGCCCGCTATAAACACCTGGATGCGGCTCAATTTAAATTACGCACTAGACTAGAGCAATATGCGGCCTACAAAAAAAAGTAACAACATCCTGAAAAAAGCAAACACTTATAGGGAATGCAAAATTTAGCAAACCATAGGAAATGTAAGCAGGAACAACATGGTTACCTTAATGCCTTTGCACTCACTATTCAGAAACCAGTGAGTGCTTTTTCCTGAAAAGTTAAGGACACGACTACAGGGCCCTGAATGGACCCATTTCAATGACCATTGCTTATATCGTTACAAAACGTAAGCAGTATGGTAAAAAGACCACATCCCTGGACGCAGAGCCGCAGCACACATTTTGTTTTTCAATCCACACAGAGCGGCACCTCCAGGATTGGAGCACTAGTTCCAAGTCCAGGGAAAACAAACAGAAGAAAACAAAAATAGCGCTTCACTGGCAAACTCTGTAAAAGTGGCGCTAATGTGTTTCAGTGTGAATAAAATCAGTTTGGCCAGTTTGCTACCACTCTGTCTTACTTTATTTAGTTATTTATATATTTTTAGCCTTTTATTCCCAATGCTGCACTTTGGAATTAAAATGTCAGAAAAATATGACATTTCCAGCAAAAGCGTCTTTCTTTTTTGGATCCATTTCACAGGGAAGCAAATAAAAGAAAGGAGAGGAAAGAGGTCACGATTTTCATAGGCGTCCGCAGGGGAGGCAAGGAGGGTCGCTCCAGGGGGGGGCAAGCGCCCCTCCTTGCCCCCCCTGCGGACGCCGATGCCTTCCCGGTCTCTGTTGTCCCTTGCCAAATTTGCCTTTCGAAGACTCTGTCTCTCATCTCATCTCACTCCCCTCCCATTTCGGCCTCCTCCCTCTGGTTTTCGTTTTATCTCTCTTTTCTGTCACCTATCTTTTTTTCTCTTTTTTGACTTCTCTTTTCCCTGTTTTGATCTGTCCCTTTTATCTCTCCTGCTTCTCTCTCTATCCCCTTTCTCTGGTATTCTTTACTACCTCTTTATCACGTCTGTCATGACTTCTTCCTTTCCGTTTTTCCTTCCCCTGGCCCCTTGTAGTCACACCCCTTCCCCTTATCTCCCTTTTACTCGCCTACGCTTCATTTCTCACTGTAATATCACGGGAGCACACTGACAGGAGAGGAGCCGAGGCGCCTTTTTGTTGGAAACGCTTCCTGACACAATAAAATAACATTGCAGTTCGTACTTTCATCTTCGTAGAAAACAAGGGGGCATATTATCAAAGGATTTATCGCCGCTTTTTTGGCTTTAAAATTATCTCCCTATTACCTAGCTGTCGTTAACACCAGTTAGCGACAGCTAGTACGAGATAGCGACCATCTTGGGCCCCGCTTTGCATGTCAGAGATATTTATCACTAATGACATGCAAAGTGGGCGTGCCAAGATGTTAGTGACTGGAAACAGTCGCTAACATCACTATCTCCTATTACCAACATTTGGAGATATTCGCGCTAAGCTGTGTGGAGCTTCTGATTGATACCCAATCCCGCACACACTTTCTTCATGACTGGGCCCACAAATTCACTCCCATTGTCCGACCATACAATTCTCGGCAAACCAAATCTAGGGAAATACTCTTTGAGCAAAACCTTGGCTGTAGACAAGGCAGTATTATCCTTTAGGGGGTAGGCCTCTATCCCATCTGGTAAAGGCGCAAACAACCACAAGGACATACTTCAGGTTGTTGCATCTCTCCATGTGAATGTAATCTAGCTGTATCACTTCAAACGGATACGTCGGAGGAGCAAAATGACCAGCTGGAGTTGGAGTTCCCTTGCCAGGATTATACTTCAGACAAATCATACAATGCTTCACAACATTCTCAGTACATTTTGGAATTCCAGCATTCTGCCATACTGGAGCCAACAACTTGCATATTCCCTTCGAACTAATGTGAGCCATTCCATGAGCCATAGTAACCACTGGGAGCACATACGCATCTAGCAACAACCATCGCTGGTGTTCTGACAACTCAACCCAACAACCTGTCGAATCCAACATACCCGTACTCTCTCTCCACGTACTCACTTCTTTTTCCGTAGCTTCAGCCTGAATCGTCTTCACACTTTCTATTGTGTCTTCACACATTCCACTTTCCACAACCCATCTTGAAGGACCTGCCACATACATACGGCTCATCATGTCTCTCGCCGTTTCCTTCGCAACTTCATCCGCAAACGCATTCCCTCGACCTACATCGTCCACAACTTTCTTATGCACACTACACTTCACAATTGCAATCTGTTTTGGGAGAGTAAGTGATTCCAGAAGTTCATTCACTAATTGCCCATGCTGAATCTTCGTGCCATGAGAATTAAAGAATCCTCTTTCTCTCCACAAACGCCCAAAACTATGGGCAACACCAAACGCATACTGGCTATCAGTATAAACATTCACTCGCTTTCCTTCTGACAATACACACGCTCGTGTCAATGCAATCAACTCTGCTGCTTGCGCAGAATTCTGTGCTATGTGTGCTGTCTCAACAACTGTATGTAAAGTTGTGACGGCATATGCTGCAGTCGTTTCACCATTCGGAAGCTTAAAACACGAACCATCTACCAATAGGGTACCATCAACATTCTCAAGAGGAGTATCCTTCAGATCAACTCTAGCTTTCGTTTCTTCTTCTGTACGAAGAAAACAATCAGGCTGTTCTTGAGCATCTGACTCTGTGGAGATCGGCAACAACGTAGCTGGATTCAACACATTACATCTTTTAATGTGAACATGGCTAGCTAAAAGTGTCAACTCATAACCCGACAGACGTGCACTAGTAAGGTGCTGAGTCTTGGTCCTGTTCAATAAGGTATCCACTGCATGTGGGACCATCACAATCAACGTATTATCCAATACCAAACCAGCAGACTGTCGGATAGAAACAGCCGCTGCAGCTGTAGCTCTCAGACAACTCGGTAACGCCTTAGCAACTGGGTCTAACGTAGCTGAAAAATACACACATGGGCGCTGCTTATCTCCGAACTGTTGAGTCAACACTGACAATGCACAACCTTCTCTCTCGTGAACATACAACGTGAAAGGTTTACTGTAGTCAGGAGTACCCAATACCGGTGCCGAACACAATACATCACGTAATTCAGAAAAACTTTTCTGACACTCATCAGACCAAGGGAGAGGATGCGGAGTATCTTTAAGAGTCAGCGCCAACAAAGGTTTCGCCAGCAGGGAAAAATTAGGGATCCATTGTCTACAATACGAGGTGATACCTAAAAAGGTGCGCACTTCTCTCTGTGTGGATGGCACACTCATTTGCGCAATCGTTTGAATTCGTTCTGGGGTCAACCTTCTTCCCTCCTTCGACAAGAGATGACCTAAGTAGGTTACTTCTTGGCGACAATATTGCAACTTTGAAGGTGACACTTTAGGATGAAGGTCAGACAAATACCGCAACAGAGAAAGAGTAGGCTCTTTACAAATCTTTTCGTCATCAGCAGTAATCAACAAATCATCAACGTACTGGATAAGAGTAGCACCAGTAGGCAACACAAAGCTATCAAGCTGAGTTTTCAACACCTGACTATAAATGGAGGGACTTTCACAATAACCTTGGGGAGCTCTCTTAAACCTGAAGCTTCGTCCTCCTAAAGAGAATCCAAAAATATCTCTACTCTCCTCAGCAATCGGAATGCTAAAGAAAGCATTCTTCAAGTCGATAACAGAAAACCAGGCTTCCGAAGCAGGAATCAGAGTCAACAAAGCAGTGATATCAGGGACAACAGGAAACTGTGGCACCACAATCTTGTTTACCTCTCGAAGGTCGATCACAAACCGGTACACAGGTGGCTGAGAAGCATCAGTACGCTTAAGGACAGGGAAAACAGGACTGTTACACACGTTACCTCTCGTTTCTTCAACCACACCCTTCTCAACCAAATCATAGACAATCGCTACTTGAGCTCTCTCGCCATCGCTAGAGATTTTATATTGGGGAATACGAGGTAGCCTAGCATTCGATTTGAGGGTGACAACTTAAGGTGGAATCTGCAAAAGACCAACATCATTAGGACCTGTAGCCCAAAGTGTATCAGGAAGAGAACGCAATTCCAGTGGAAGACAATCTTTAGACACATACATCGGAGAAATCACTTTCTTACATAGGGTAAGATGTACTCCCGAAGGAGAACAATGTAATGTCGCATACAATCTTTTCAGCAAGTCCAAACCCAACAGATTCTCATTACAACCAGTCGTCAAAATAAGAGGAGCTTCCAATTTACAAGGGCCAATAGAAAGGGGCAAAGGACTAGAAACCGGGTTGCTAACTGGGGCGCCAGAAAATCCTACTGAAATATTTGTCAAGCCAGACAAAGGTGCGCCAGGAAGTTTAGAGTGCATAATAGAACTCTTTGTCGCACCAGTATACAAAAGAAAAGGTTCTGTCACACCTGATGTAATCACTTCAACATAAGGTCCACTCTGGTCTACTGGAACTGACACTACTCCCTCTCTTTGCCCATGGCTGTCCTAACTATCATTATAACCAGCACTCTCACTATCGACATAATAATCATAAACATAGTACTGTGCAGACTGAGCACTCGGAACATTCTGTCTGTCAAAATAATTCACAGAATTCTGAAGGGAAGAGGAACGCTCATTCTGGGGTAACACACCACGTCCCCTACCCCTAGGAGCTTCCTGGAAACCACCACGACCTCTCTGACCAGATACGCCATTCGAATGCTGTAACAGAGCCGGGCAACTATTCTTAAAATGACCTTCCTCCCTGCAATAAGCACACTGATTAGGACAAGGAAAGAATCGCGGAGCATAAGGCTCAGGCTTCTGTAACAATCTCTGAAACTGTGGGGGTTGCTGAAACTGAGGCTGATTCTGACGAGGCGGATAAGCTTGCTGCAAAAGAACCTTCGTCTTTAAATCTTTAGTTTTCTTCTCTGCTTTATCCTTCTCATCTTTATCCCTATTCTTATAATATTGTGCAGTAGCCAATATCTGGGCCGACGAAGAAACAGCCCATGAACTCTCAGAGTCCTTTAACTTATTAGAAAGTTCGGGAAGCAAATTAAAGACAAATTTGTCCACGAACAACCTTTGACCACCTTCCGTACTCATGTCCTGACCACTATGATCGAGAAACGTTTCTTCAAACATAGTGAAGAAATCAGACACACTCTCGTCTTTCTTTTGTTTGCATGCTGCTAACTTGTCCCAATTCACTCGTAAAGCAGGCATCATAGTTTTCATTAGATTAATAATCCTACCTGGTAATTCTGCAACTAAAGGCTCAGGTTTGGCACCTCTTACTTGCCGACCATCTGCAGCAACAATATTAGCCCACGTATCTCCTAACTCTGCCGCATGATTCTCATGACGAATCTTCGCCCACAAAGGTTGAGGAACTACATTACCCATTAACATGTCTATGTCAGCTAAATTCATAATACACGCTTCAACTGTCTGAGACAACTCCTTGTAATAACCGGCAGGATTCTTACGGGGGTCAGGTAAGGTCTGCTTAAGAGCCAAGACCTCTGCTCACTTCCAAGGAACATGTACCCACACTCGCTGAAAATGGGCTTCTGCAGCCTGAATACCCCGATTAACATCACCCTGAACTGCATCTCTCCAGACAGGGGGAACCTCTCACATAGGATACTGCTTCACTTTCCTCCTAACAGATGGATCAGGTTCATACAACGGCTGAGGCGGAAGTCTGGTTCTGAAGGCAAGTATCGTCTCTACAGCATCAGTAACATCAGATTCCACTATCGTCCCTTTAGCAAATTCTGACTGAACATCAAGCACTTCCTGCGGAATCAGACCCAACTCATTATCTTCCCATTCCTGCCGCAGAAAAGCACACATCACATCAAAAACATACCTTTGCTTAGGCGGCTCCCACTGAAAGAAAACATCCATAACTGATGGAAAATTGTACCTAGAAGCATTCAAAATCCATCTACGAGCCAATAAATCCAACACTGCTCATTCTTCGGAACTAGGAAGCTGACTACGACTCTGCTTACGTTCCGAAACAGGGGTCATACTCAGTGGCCCAAACAACAGAGACAACAAATTGACAACAGTTTCCGTCATTCGTTTTCGTGCAGAAGGAGAAGAAGTAGGCACAAAAACAGGAAAGTTAAAATCTTGAGACGAAGGAACAGGAACAGTAGGAGTCGGAGATGCAGAAGCAGAAGGCAAAGGAGTTTGAGGCACAAATGGAAGCAAAGCTTGCGACCCTAGAGTGGGTTGCACAGTAGGAGGTAAAACCATCTGTGGAGCACCGGGTGGCTGAACAACAGCAGGAGGTTGAACAACAAAGGGTAAAACAACCGGGGTAATGGAGGCCCAGTAGCACCCTGCACATAAGGGGGTGGCAATCTCAGTAAATGAGACATCAAAGGATCTTTTTCAGGGTCTTCAGTCACTTTTGGAGGAGAAGACGGCAAGGCCGGATAACATTTATCTATGGCCATGCAACGCTGTCTATCTAAAACTTCACTCACTCGATCTTCCTCATCTGACTTAAACTGCCTAGCAGCTTGTAGTACTGACATATTCTTATCTTTCCTATCTCTCTTTGCTTTCTTAATTTCTCGCTGTTTGGCTTCCTTTCGCCAAAGGCGGAAAGAGTCAAACATTGCCGGCCGGGCTTTCTTCTTAAATAGCGCAACTTCCAGATTATCTAAAATATTTACTTCAAAACTACCATGTTGGGGCCATCGTAAAACACCATCCTTTTTAGTATAGCGGACCCACACTTCATTATAAGTAATAGGACCCACTCCGTGTTTTGAATAGAGCTCATAAGTCGGAGTTCCAACCGGAGGTATCGGACACGAATCCTCCAATCGGGAGTCCCTGTTGCAACCACAACTAAACCATTTCCTAATTTTGCTAAGACCAGGCATCTTATAGCTCCATAATCTAGCTTCAAACTTCAAGGGGTTATCAACTATCGATACACTCGTAAATATACGAGCCCCTCGGCTTTGATTTTTGCAAAAATTAAATCAAAACCAAGAACCAAAACATGGTCGTGGGAGCGACCCACTTATACTAAACCAAAATATCTGTCACGCCACCAGAAGACCGTCTATCATCTCGCTCTACAAAGGATCAATCAAGGGTCCAAGACAGGGCGACAGTCAGGGCAGCAGTCCTTCGTAGCCGTTGGAAAGCGGGAAGCCTCGCAGAAAAGACCTTCGGTCCACGTCGACATGCAGGGGTCAATTAAGTGGCGGCCTTCCTCCAGAATTTCCTCACGTGGCTCCTCACGATCCTCGGGCTTGGACCGGTACCGCTGAAGTCGCCCCACCGATGGGCACCAACTGAAGAACCGGGTTTTAGAACACAGCGGCGCCAGGGACACGCCCAAAGTCTTCGGGGTCTCCTGTCTTGGCAAACAGAGACACGGAATACATCTAGGCGGCGTCAGAGATCAAATTTATTAGCTGCAGCTAGTAACAGTAATCCCAGCAATACAACACGGTGTACGACTCAAGTAACTGTTCAATTTTCATAGAGCAAGACATCAGTATTTATACCCAATATTCTCATTATAAATGTACACCCACTGCGCAAAATTCTGACCAATAGGACACATTTTCTAGCTGAGTATCACATTAACAAAAACCCAATTTACAGTAACCCAACCCAAAAGTTAATTATTAGGAATGTCCCAAATTCAATTTCCACAAGCCGGACAAACCCATAATTGAAAGCACTACCCATGTAATGAAAAGTCGTGAGGAAAGAAACAATTCAGATGCTGATTAGGATAAGATATGTGCAAGGAAACTAAAAGTTAACGAGGTCCTGAACATTGATTGGTAATCTCAGACAAGGGTCAGTTTCAGGTGAAGAGGTCAGCGTCCTGCAGTTCACTCACAAGTCAGAAGGGGAAGGTTAATATGTACATGGACAACGAAGCCCATGCAACTTTGTTCGTTTACTTCCAAGGCCTACGTGAGGGCAACACAAAATGGCGTTATGAACAACGAAAACAAAATGGAGTCCGGTCCCGAAAACCACGGAACCTCAGCTCAAGCGGGGACAGTGAGAAATTGCTCAAGTGTGGACCACTGAAGTGGGGACAGTGAGAGACCGCTCAAGTGGGGACCGTGAGAAACTGCTGAAGTGGGTAGCGTGAGAGACCGCTCAAGTGGAGACTGTTAGAGACTGCTCAGGTGGGGACCGTGAGAGACCGCTCAAGTGGGGACAGTGAGAAACTGCTCAAGTGGTGAAAGCTCAAGTGGGGACAGTGAGAGACCGCTCAAGCAGGGACCGTGAGAAACTTCTCAAGTGGGCAGCGTGAGAGACCGCTCAAGTGGAGAGTGTTATAGACTGCTCAGGTGGGGACCGTGAGAGACCGCTCAAGTGGGGACCGTGAGAAACTGCTCAAGTGGAGAACGCTCAAGTGGGGACAGTGAGAGACCGCTCAAGCAGGGACCGTGAGAAACTGCTCAAGTGGGGAGCATGAGCGCCCACGTCAGCGCCCTCTCACAGTCCCCCCTTGAGAGGTCTCTCATTGTCCCCACTTGAGCGGTCTCTAATGGTCCCCACCCGAGCAGTCACACACAGACTCCACTTTGGCGGTCTCTCGCACTCCCCACTTGAGCAGTTTCTCAGGGTCCCCACCTGAGTGGTCTCTCACGGTCCCCACTTGAGCGGTCTCTCACTGTCCCCATTTGAGCGGTCTCCACTTGAGCAGTCTCTCACGGTCCCCACTTGAGCGGTCACTAATGGTCCCCACCTGAGTAGTCTCTCACACTCAAGTGGGGAGCGTGGGGAGCGTGAGAGACTCCTCAGGTGGGGACCATTAGTGACCGCTCAAGTGGGGACCGTGAGACAGTGCTCAAGTGGAGACCGCTCAAATGGAGACAGTGAGAGACCGCTCAAGTGGGGACAGTGAGAGACCGCTCAAGTGGGGACCGTGAGAGACTGCTCAGGTGGGGACCCTGAGAAACTGCTCAAGTGGGGAGCATGAGAGACCGCCAAAGTGGGGTCTGTGTGAGACGGCTCAGGTGGGGACCATTAGAGACCTCTCAAGTGGGGACTGTGAGAGGGCGCTGACGTGGGGACAGTGAGAAACTGCTAAAGTGGGGACCATGGTAGACCGCTCAAGTAGGGACTGTGAGAGCCCGCTCACGTGGGGACCCTGAGAGACCACTCAAGTGGGTACCATGAGAGACACTCAAGTGGGGACCGTGAGAGCCAGCTCAGGTGGGGACCTTGAGAGAGCACTCAAGTGGGGACCATGAGAGAGCACTCAAGTGGGGACCGTGAGAGCCTGCTCACGTGGGGGCCTTGAGAGACCGCTCAAGTGGGGACCGACAGAGACCACTCAAGTGGGGAGTGTGAGAAACCGCTCATATAGAGGTACTCCTCTGAGTGTCCATACAATACAATACAAAGTGCCTAGCATTCTGTCAGCCCTATGGTACACCTGGATCTGCCGACAGAACACATGCCTGGAGAGGGAGGTGGCACCGTGCAGTGGGGAACACTCCACTACATCCTGGACAGGCTAATGGAAAAAGCACTGTCAAAGCCAATAGGTGTCATCTGTTCAAGAGCTATTAGCTTTGCCAATGTATTTTAGCCTTGTTGTACACCAGTGTGGCTGCTGTTTAGCATGGCTATAACTTAGGGGAGTGGAGTGGAGTAGAGTGTCATAGAGTGGAGTGGTGAAGAATGTTGTGAAGTGGCATAGAGTGGAGTGTGGTGGAGTGTGTAGAGTAGAGTGGAGTGGTGTAGAGTGGAGTAGAGTAGTGTAGAGTAGAATGGTGTGGACAGGTGTAGGGTGGAGTGGTGTAGAATGGCATAGAGTGAAGGGACATAGAGTGTAGTAGAGGGTCATGGAGTGGTGTAGAGTAGAGTAGTGGAGCACAGAGGAGTAGTGTGTCGTACAGTAGAGTGGAGTGGCATAGAGTGGAAAAAAGCGGTAAAGACCTTGATGTTTATTTGTGTCACCCACACTGCTGTCATGCGTTGTTTGTTAGTATTATCTCTCTCATTAAATAGAAGTGTCACCCATGGCATTTAGAGGTGCCCTATTTGTATCTCGAATCGCTTATGCTGGATTATGGATATGGAGCTGCCGATATTGTTTGTGAGTTGTGGTGATTTGCAGTAGTTTGTGCTATGGAGTGTGGTGTTTTGTGTTGTCACCCACATTGGTCAGTCAAATCACGCTTGGTGGTTGATGATGTAAATTCGAATTGCTCAGTGTGTCCTTCCTAGTTAATAGTAGTGTTGGCTAGTGGTGTCATGTCTAGGTTTCATTATTGTATAGTGGTCAGTGTGGTCAATGTGCACCACCGCAGATTCAGTTGCTCACATGGCTGTTTCCGTGTCCTTTTCCCATGTCCCATGTTGGTGCTTTACATGCGTCACTGCCGGTCTGGATCCTGAGAACGCCCCGCCCCCTTCCTCGAGCCACAGAGGAGCAGATGGCGCAGAGCCGCACCCCGGGCAGGAGCTAATCAGGTCTGAGGATTCATGGTCTGCGGTTGGAAATATTATATTTTAATTTACTCGCCGTGTTGTGAACTTCACACATCGCACAAAAGAGACAGAGGGGATATTGTTGTGGGACATCAGTCACGGGACACGGCTCTAAGGGAGGAAACAAAAGCAGCCTTAATAAAGAGAGTCTAATGAACAAAGCAGCGGGGGAAGCAATTTCCAGCCCCGCACACAAAGGCATCTACAGCAAAAAGCAACAGATTAACAGTTTACACACCGCCTCCTGGAGAGAGCGAATAATGGCGGACCGGCGCATACAGTGCGTCCTGAACACTAGAGAGCTGCCTTCTGTGC
The DNA here is from genome assembly GCF_964261635.1 of Lissotriton helveticus. NCBI lineage: Eukaryota > Metazoa > Chordata > Amphibia > Caudata > Salamandridae > Lissotriton > Lissotriton helveticus. The sequence continues at coordinate 454,695,459 of NC_136065.1, forward strand.
TAGTTGCGCACTGCAGGGTCGGGCTGGCGACAGAGGAGGCACCAGCTCCCAGGCAATCAATGAGCAGCACCTGGAGACCAGCTCCGCGCGCTAGCCTTGGAATCTTGTGCTGGCAGAAGTCAACTTTGTTTGACAGGCCCCCGCTTCTTTCTGGGAACTCCTTCCCTTAGCCATCCATGTAAACAAAGGTCTTCAGTGTTGAGTACGAGAGCGACACAGCAAACGCCACCTGCCCTAAAATGAGTCTCACGAAGTCAGCCATCGTGGTGTCACCCCAAATATCAGCTATTCAAAATAACCTTAAGGCTCGAAAAATTACACCATGTTAGGAGGTATAATTCCTCAAGCTCTTACATCAACATACCACTTTGTTCACTTAGAAAACAGACATTCGGAGAACAGCACAAATTTACCTATCAATGTCACTGCCTGCTGCAATAATCTATACTCCAAAATATACCTCAGCAAGCATTGACAAAGAGGTCTGTCATTAAATTGATAACACAAGGAAAGCATATTTGCATGCCTATTTTTGAATGCTTAAGGCATTTAAAGCCAAACCTTTTGACTTTGCAAATGGTTAGTTAACATATACATTGGTTTCTGAATTTATGATATAGTCAGTGTCTGCTGCTCTGTAAAATAGTTCATTGTGCGTTGCAATGGAAGCACTTCCTCAGGCAGAATGAATGATGCACTGACCAGCAGCGGTGCGTCCATTGGGGCGTAGGGGCGTAGCCCCTCTAAGCCTGGACGCACCTGCGGCTGCTGCAGCAGAGAGCTAGCCTAAACACCTAATAAATAAAATACACAGCGGCGCTTCAATTGACTCGAGTGTTCGAGTGTTCCGACCGGGACAGACCCGATACAATAGGGAGTGCGCAGGGGGTGGGGCTGGTTTACAAGTCAACAACGTGAACGTGATGTCACAGTCTGTCCAGGGACTGCGCATGAGGAATTCTGTAGGAAACTTGCTAGCGCATGCGCTTTAGCCAGGTTAGCGACCGTTAGCCGTCAACTTCGAAGGGGCCAGGGGGGGGGGGTGTCTTTGGCTGGGCCCCGTTGTGTAAGAATGCGCCAGGGCGAGTAGACTGTGTGACCCCCTAGCCAATCCTGGCGCTTATGTAGCGCCAGGATTGGCTGGGCCACCGCGCCGAAATACAGGCAATCATTAATTGGATGCCGGCGCGTGGGTGGGTGGGCTGATTGGCCCTGGATTTGGGGGAAGTTTCTTTAGGGCGGGGGCTCCCTCTCTGTCTCCTCGTGCGCGCAGGGCCAGCAGACCGTCGTCACTCAGACAGCAGACCGTGACCGTCGTCACTCACTGTCAGTGTCCGACCGCTCTTCTTCACTGGACTGGACTCGTCTCGTCTAGCGTCTTGATGTAATTGGACATCGATCTATGTGAGTGAGTGAGAGAAAATCGTGTAAAATCATGGAAAGAGGGTAAAGAGGAGAATAAATGGCACGGGGTAGGTGAAACATGAGGAGGAGAGGGCAGAAGATACTGAATGACATGGCAGGGCTGCAGGCCGCAGACGAAGGCTGGGTGTGCTCACCGGGTGGTATCCGATGTGAGAAAGGCCATAATATGAAGTGTGAGGTCCAAGCTATCCTGATGTATTACGATGAATCTGAGTCTTAGGAAGGGCAGACGTTCGCAAGGACGTACATTCCACGTCATTCACACGGTTTCTGTGTCGAGGATGAGTGTCACTCCTACATGTTTCAAAATAAAAGTGACAAGGGACAAATCTAAGGGCAAATAAACAATTTGCAGTAATGTTTTTTCATGATGCTTATCAGACTGGACCACCTCCAGACCTGGCCTACTGTTGTTTCCATTCTAAGGATAACAAAAGTATGTGCAAAAGTTTCACGTCACTAGTACCAGTTTTACACCAAATATAGACATCAGTAACTGAAATTTGACCGGTTAGTCTATGCAAATTGCCTGCCACTGTGTGGCTGCCCGTGCCCTGCTTTCTTTTTAGTAACTTTTAATCTATTTGAGCAATATACATTTTTGTACGAATTTAGCAAATTATGCATTAGATGGTGGATTTTATGGCACGTGCAATCGATCCATAATTATGCAGAAAATACAAAAGGTTCCAGAATTGCATAACGAGAAGAAACAAATTCCATATGAGATAGAGCTAATGCTACGAATAAAATGCGAACTGAAGCACTACCAATACGTGTGGTCTCATTGTGCAAATGGTGCAAAGCTAACACCTTCATCGACTAACTAACCAAAGGCACGAGCCTCCTGCACTAGCCTCCATCTTGCCGTCTCGTGAGTCAGGCACAAGAGTGCTTCTGTGCAGCGTCTCCATGACAAAACTCTTGTTTACCGAGCGGAAGTCCTCGAGCAGCACGCGCTGCTGCGGCTTTGCCCGTCTGCGCCTTCAGATAGGAACAAAGGCCTGCGCCTGACAGCTTGGCACGGGAACACGAGAGATACTTCTAGGAAGAAGAAATTAAGATAAGAGCACAAAAAAAGGGTTCAAGACAACCCTAGACACCATCTCGTGGGTCTGTGCCAGGGGTCTCTACCGATGTGTTTCTGTGGCTCAGTTGGCCAAGGTACAAAGTGATGGAAGAGATAGGGCAGTGACCTATGGTAAGGGTGTTGTGTGCACTGTGTGATTCTAGGCAAACCACATTCTCCCCGAGCCGTGTTTCCTTTATCTGTTCAGGCTTAGGTGGGCTCTGTCAATATTTGGGATTAAAGTAAAGTAAAAGTAAAGTCCACATTTGTAAAGCGCACAATCACCCGTAAGGGTCTCTAGGCGCTGGGGGCCGTCGGGAAGATTAAGCGAGCTATTGCCCAGAGTCACATGGTGGTGGGCTAACCTGCCGCCGGAGCCGGGGATCGAACCGTGGTCCCCAGATTCCAGCGTCAGTCGCCCTGGCCGCCGCGCCACACCTCTTCCACTAGCGGCTATATGTAGCAGGATCATTCACCTAAAGGCAGAGTCCGTCCCTACCATTGGCCTTTATATTTGTTTTGTTGACGTGTTTTGTTTCAGGGGTGCTGCTTTCCCTCTCTCCCTCCTCCCCCCCCCACTACACCCCCCCAGCATGATCGGTCCCCCAGGGATTCTGCCTCGGCCGAGACGATTGGGGTAGAAGCGGCAAAGTTTATAGTTAAATGTTAGTATGGGGAGGCCAGGGTAGAATTGCGGGTGGGATGACAAGGGTTTTGGCTGTTGAGGGAAGACAAATGATGGTATATTGATGCATCGGATATACTGTTTCAAATATATTAATATGATTATGAATGCATTTGCTCAGCTGATTGTTAGTTAATATAGCATGCGACTTTAATCAGTAATGTATCACTAGGAAGATGCACAACTACTTATACAATGTATTGGAATGTTAAAACATACAAAAAAGTGAAGATACATACTATACTATGTTATATGCCTAAGAAATCTATTAAAATTGTGTTTAAAAAAATATGAGGACAGTCACAGCCAGTGTCTGCCACAGATCACACAGCGATGGCAGGTGCCACAGATCACACAGCGCTGGGCTGACGCCGTGCTCAAGGACACAGATCACACAGCGCTGCCGTGCTCACAGCCAGGTGCCACAGATCACACAGGGCTCTGCTGACGCCGTGCTCACAGCCAGGTGCCACAGATCACACGCTCCTGCTCTTAGTTGTCTGCTTTTTTTTTCTGTTAACTTGAAAAAATAAAAAATTTCAAACAGACCACCGATAAATTCCTAGCTGTGGCCTGAGGAAGCACATTTTTGGGAAGCAAATGTAAAAATGAAAGTCGGAACAAGACTCGTGAATGAGGATTGTTTTCCTCTCCACTCCCAGCCCCCCCCCCATCCCAAATTTGCCAGTAAGCCTTGAACTGCTTTCCTGTAATAGAAAACTGCATAATGCACGTGTTGTTCTGCTGTGGTGAGTGACGGATGACTGTCATTTCAGTGGGTCATTTTCCCATTTAATAGCTAGACCTCGGATCACGTATTCCTGCGCTGTTAAACCGTTAGCATTGTTAATCTGATTTGGGCATTTAAGGCTGCAGCCGTCTCAAGTTCTCCCTTATCAGGCCTGTGTAGCTCCTTCAGATCGGTGTTGTTTTTTCTTTACATTCCTGCACCTGTCAGAATGCAAAGAAAACAAAATTGCTGTTACCAATCGTGACAACGTGAGGTCTCGGTGAGTAGTGCCCATGGTGCTGATTAAAGAACCTCCAGACCCCAGTTTATTTTTATTTATTTTTTTGATTAGCGCCGAAGTTAGCCCAAAGGCTGTCTGAGAGCTTTGCATTTGAAAAGTGCGAAGAGAAAAACCATTTGAAAATCAAAACCACAATTTGCTTCAGTTCTATAAAATAATGTCACAGAACTGAAATAAAGATGAATTATTTTCAATCAAGAATGAGCTGTTACAGTTAAATTTATTAAATATATCCAGTGAGTTGTCGATTTATAGTTAGAAAAAATAGGAAGGTGGCAATGGAATATAAATGTAGAGCATGTAGTTCTGGCTTACCTGCCTGATCATATGTGAAGTTATGCAAATTCTCGTTGTATTACAATAGAATTAGATTAACATGCTGCTTGACAAGAACCATAATGTTTCTAAATCGGATCCCAGCTTTGGTATTTGGTATTTGGTATGAACTGAATAAATGCAACACAATAGATTTGCGAGCACATTAAAAACCAAGGAAAGGCTGTTTACTTCACTTTGCATTTTGAAACACTTGAATGTAATTTTAGTTATCTTACATTTATAAGTGCAAGGTTACAACTACTAAAACTCAAATCAAGGCAAGGCCTACTCACTGACATGGGGCAAGCTGATATCTCTAAATGTAGGCTGTGATCTGTGTTTGCCAGAATCTGGAATTGTGAATTTAGAGAATGGGATAATGGGAAAGGTATTTTTACAAATTAACTTTCACTGACATGAAGAAAGTTTTAAGACAGTAAAATCTAGACTATCATTATTTTTTGCCAAACAAAACCATGGGTCTCCAATTAATGTTGACATGTTGCCTGTACATCTTGATATTTACCACGTCCACAACAGTCCTTTGCAATTTCGCTGTACTGAATGATCACATCATATTAGAAACATGTATAAATTCCTTTGAAGTGGCCCTGGAGAGAATATCCATACATTCAATAATTACTCTTTTGATGTCATTGACAGCTGTACCTGTTTTCTAACATAGTTCCAGAATTAATCAGTTTGTGAGAAAAATGCTAAGACTGAAATTGGAAGGGAGCCTAGTTTTTGAAAGTCTGACTACTTCAGTGTGTAAAATGTTAGCTGTTGTGATAAAAGTCAGTGTAAGGCAATAACTGTGCAGGATGCCGCTTGCAATCACTCAACTCTACGTTTCATAGGCCTGAGATCTGAGTGGAGAGCCAGACTGCCTCTTGGACTTGTTAGAGTCCCATAAGGGCATAGGAAGTAAAGCAGGTGACTCAGTAATAAAACATCAACCAGCAGGTTTAAGAATATTTCTGAGGCCCACAGCTGGAAGTGATATTTTAGAACCACTGCAGTCTAGGAGAGTATTTCAGGACTTTGATCTTGCTTTTGAAAGTTGTTGGCTATTTTTGAGAGTAAGACGATCCAAAGGAGGCAAAACACAATCATGTGTATATTGAAAATTACAGGTCTCTTGAAATTAGTAGCCATCTGCAGCCCAGTCACATTCTTTAAGAAAGTACACCTCCCATGTCTCCAGTGGCAAAGTGAGCAAGGGACTCACGTCTGAGCATACCCTGCCAACTTTGCCTCAAGTTTGCCTCTTGAGTATTGAACGACCACTGATCTCTCACTGGCTGAAAGGACTTGTGTGACAAGCATCAGTTCCCAAAGTGGATGTGGTTTTTAATGGGATGGATGGATGTACGCTTTTAATGGGATATGCTAAAGTATTACCAAAGTATTCCTAACTGCCCCCGGCTCCTGGTTGTGCAAGCACACCCGCACACAGCAACCTCGAAATGGAAATAAAAAATTTAAAAAACTCAGAGATAGTGCAGGAGGCACTGAAAGGTTTGAAAAAAATTAAAGAGGAGTGTTGGGAAAGGGTTAGAAGGCATGGGAAGGTGTGCCAGGCACCAAATGGCTAGGGGCTAATGGGGAAAAGGTGAAATATTTTATAATAAGTTGAGCGGGATGGGGACGAGCGGAGGAAGCTATGGACGAGTAGAGGGAAACAACAATGAAAGTGACGAGGTGGGGGAAACTAAAGGGGAAGCAGCACACAGAGGAGAGAGCAAGAGAACACACACATTCCTGAGCAAGAGACGGCAGCAACAAAATCTCTCAAAAGCCAGTGCTTCTCTCAGACCCAGAGCATTTCTGCTGCCGATACATGGCGGTGAATGCATTAACACCACATAATCTTTGGGTCTCCCCCAGATTTGTGCACTGGTTCTTCCGGAGAGCCGTCCAACTGTGTTCATGGCTCTGTAGCCAGCCCTTGTAGTTCTTCTACCCTCTCTAGGAGGGAGAGCAGCCTACTGCTGGGTTGCTATTACATGCATATCTGATATTTTATTAATTTTACTGGTTTATCACGCTGTAAATTTTGCTCTGTCATTTCGCTTTTTTGCCCATGTATGTTTCCTATTCCTCCCCTGTTTTTTGTTATTTGACTAGTTCATTCATCCTCTTTTGTATGGTTTAAGGGAGGGGTAGTTCCACTTGTTTTGTTCTGCTTTAGAATATGCTGTAGAACCGTGCATGGTCATTCTGTGGTTATACTGAATAAGCAGCTACCTATGTTATGCCATCTATTAATGTAATAACTGCACTTTCACAATTGCATTATTAACCTTCCTGCTTTCTCAAATTTGCTTGAAAATGCTCGATTTTTCTTCTTTTTTTTTCAAAATTTTCTTGGGGAGGGTTATCCCCCCAAACCCCCCTTTTGGGGTTCGGGCTCGCTCGCTGCGCTCGCTCGCTACGGTGCTGTATGCTAATCACTTTGCGCCTCACCACTTTGAAATGTCACCCACCGCCCCTGGCACTGACTAAACAGTCAACAGCATAAGATGAGAAATGTTTACTTCTTTGAAACACTTAATGTATATCGAGCAACAGTGACAAAGGTCTCTGACACAGCTCAAAAATTTGAAGAACAGATCTTCATGTTCACTAGCTAGCTTTCCTAGGCTATGTGCCTAAATTATGGAACACTTCACATGTTTCTATTATACTATCAATCTTTCAATCAATGTAAGAGCTCAATGAAAAGGCACTGTCTAGAGAAATACCCTCGCCACCACATACACATCTTTTATTCAATTAACACCACTTCAATATGCGTTACATTTTGATGAATCTGTACGAAAGAAATGTAAAGCCATGTAATGTTTTTAGGTAATTGAGATAAGGAACAATCCATTTGGATGCAAGATCCTCTTTTAATACGAAGTCAATGACGTCCTTTCACAGACTTACCTCTGAAGTATTGTAGTCTGACCTATTATTGTAATGCCTACCTTATTTTGTAACCCCTTGCCTTAACACACTGATTGTAAGCTACGATAAGCTACCCAAAGTATGAGGTGAGCCCAAACTGTTCTACAAATTGCACAACATACTATGGAGAATTATGGCTCCCTCTGGGGCCTTGTTCTTGTCAATATAAAGTCTCAAAAATAGAAAATATTTATTATAAGGTGTACCAGAGGACAAGAATGAAAAGGGGGGGCCCTCGGCCCCCCCGCACGCATGGCGGCGCGGCGACCGTCTCACCTCCTCTCCCCTCGGGTCCTTCGACGGTGGGGGCGTGCCCTGGGGCCGCGGCCCACCGCCGATTGGCCGGCGCCCCTCCTGACCCGGATTCAATGGACTGGTTCCGGGTCGGGGGGGGCGGGCGATAGGAGGGGCCACCCGGCCCCCCGGGAATAAGAGGTAGGGAGCGCCCAGGAGACCCCCTTGTCCCTGGACGCTCCCTCGCTGAACGTTGTGCCCCGCGTTCGGGGCTTCTTTGTTTTATTGAATTTTTCCCTTTGTTTTACAGGCGGGAAAACGGACCCAGAGATTAACTGCGCGGAGCACCGTAGACGCGAGGCGACAACGTGTGATTTTAATTTTGTCTTTTAGGAGGCCAACGGGGTGTGCTGCGCGTGGAGCTAAGGGCCAGCCGTGAGAGTATCGGCCCAGCAGCGTCGCCGGGAGGATCAGCGTCGTCGGGGCAGCCGCCGGGAAGATCAGCGTCTGGAAGGGACGCGAGCCGGCAGCAAAGGCGGCGGGAGTAGAGGCGTCTGTTCCCAGGCTTCGGTTGTATTGCAAAAGCGGCGCGCACGGCGACCGCTTGAGGTATTTGGGGAACGAGGGTAGGGGAAAGACTGTGGCCCCGACTGTAGCCCGTGTGCTCCCTGTGTTATTTTGCTCACGCGAAGGCTCCTAGAGCATTGTTGGTGTGTTTTTCCTTAGTTAGCAAGCTAAGCAGGGTCGACCAGGGCAGCACCTGGATGGGAGACCCCATTTAAGGAGTAATTTTTTCACAAATGTGTAGGAATTTATAATAAATAGGTGCGGGGGGCGCGCAGAATTGTTTTACAACTATAAATAAAGGTGAATTGAGGTTTATAGATCTTTGAATGCTGCTTGATCTGCATTATTGACACTGCTTTTTTAATTGCAAGCCTCCATTGTTTTGGAAAAACGAGGGTTCTGTTTTCCCTACAATCAACCCACCTCTTTATTACATGCTGATGATACGTAGCTATATTGCAGACATTTAACGACATTAATGGTGCAATAGGTCTTTTTTAGGAGGGATATTGTGGTGATTTGGGCTGATTGTGCTGATATTATTCAAAGGAGTGTTATTTTCAATATCGCATGTACACGGTGATAACATACTTTTTAATTCCAGGCAATTTAACGACAATTTTGGGCCACTCACTAGCGGACAGGACGTAAGAGCATCCAGCACGCAAAGGGGGTGTGGACCAGAGCCGTGGACTGCTATCGCAGGCGAGGACAAGGGACTGGTCGGTAAGAGGGGTACGGGGGGCTAGCACTCATCGCTCCTGGTGGCCGCCGGGTGGGTCTACATTAGGTTTACTCACCCCTTACATAAGCGGACAAGCCGCTAGTGTTGCGGTCGCCGTTGCATGGTGCTGAAAGCCCCCTGGTGACCCTCCATCTGAAAGGTACACACGGTTGACCTGTTGGGAACTAAGTAGGCAGCGGGTGTTTTTTGGGGTAAGCGTCATGCCAGGTCCAAGGGGTGGAAAAAGGGGGTCCAACATGGAGGCTATGATGCGGGCTATGATGCGGGAGATGAGCGACATTAAGCAACAGCTAGGACAAATTAAGGAGCGGGAAGCTCGGTTGGAGGATAGAGAGGGCGAGGCACCGGGCCCGTCCGGGAGACCGATCCGCAAGAGGGTGGCACCAGTGCCAAGAGGGGAATTTGTCACCCCGCAAGGGAAACCTAGGTCCAAACGACCCAAGGAGGCGGTCCCCACCCCAGGCCCAGTGGATCCGTTACCCGCCGCACCGCCCGCGGTGGTCCCACCCCCGCATGTGCCTACACCCATTGCCCCTGTGGTGCCGGTGCCGGCAGGTCAACCAGTAGACGCTGGGTCTGCTCCCGCACCGGTGCCCACAATCCCGGGTACAGGCGGGCCACACCCGGCGCCCGCCCTGCCAGCTGTGCCAGGACCACTGGGCATAACCCCAGTGGTACCTGTTGTCCCGGGGGGTAATGTAGATTCAATGCCACCCGAATTGTTGTCTCAGTTAACGGCCATGATGCCATGGCTCCAAAAAGGGGGAGCCTTCCCGAATTCTGCAGACCATGCGGCAGAGGCGGCAAGGTTTGTAGAAAAAATCAGATCGGCACCGGTCGCCGACAGTGTTGCATTGCCAATTTCTTCTCCCCTTGCAGGTCCAAGTGTTCCCCAGCTGGACGGAGTAAAAGGGCAGCCGCCCCCGGTGCCCGCACTTGGTAAGGAAGTGGCATTGCCGCTCTTGGGGGACGGTGTGATACCTTCCAAGAGCGAAAATCTAGCTCAGCATGTGTCTTTAGCTGTGAAAGAAATGATTTGGGCTGATAAATACGTGTACATTTATTCTTTATTGTTGGATAATAGGGAAATGGAGCAGGCAAAAGCACTGAAAGAGTGGATGCTCCCAAGTGAATGGAGGGCGCAGTGTACTAGATTCAGGGTTGAGGAAAATCTCAATAATTGGATGCAAGCATGGGCTGTTTTCACTGCAGTTAAGGCTGAGCGTCCTCCAGATCTGCAGGCTGCATTGGCTTGCTACTCGAGCAGGATTGTGGGGTGGAGTCAACAGTATTCTGGGGAAGCATGGAAGGGTTATGATGTCAACTTTAGGAAGGCATTGGAATTCAATAGATCATTGCCATGGGACTCGGTAGATTCCATGGCTTGGCACAAACAGTTCTCTGACACTGCACCGCCCCCTCAGTTCGGTGCGGTCAAGGCGTTCACTAGACCGCAGCAGCCCTTTCGGCCCCCCCAAACGAGTGAAATACCTGGGAAATTTAGGGCAGGTGGGCCAGAGAAGAAAGGGGTGTGCTGGGATTTTAATAGGCGTACCTGCGCAAGGGCCGCGTGTAAGTTTAGGCATGCATGTTCCTCCTGTGGGCACCCCTCTCATCCAGAAACTACCTGTAGGTCCAAGCAAGGTAACACAGGACAGAGGGGTAGGGGAAAGCCACTATAAGTCAGACAGGTTACGCCCCCCCACTCCAGTGGATGTGGTGGCAATGATTCCATTGTTGAACAGATACCCTGACCACAAAGCGGCCACCCTACTCCAGGAAGGTTTTTCTAAAGGTTTTAGGATCCCGGCCGGGGGATACACAGGCAGTGCGCACTGTAGAAATCAATTATCAGTCAAACACAATCCGGCTGTTGTGGCCGCCAAAATTGACAAAGAGCTTTCCTTAGGCAGGATAACTGGCCCTTTTCCCGCAGTGCCAGTACCCAATTTTGTGTGTTCCCCACTGGGAGTTGTCCCCAAGAAAGAGAAGGGGCAATTCAGATTGATTCATAACCTGTCAGCGCCAAAGGGGGCGTCACTGAATGATGCCATTGACGAAGGTATCTGTAGTGTTAAGTACGCCTCTTTTGATCAGGCTGTTACCTTACTGCAGGCCACTGGACCCGGGGCGCTGATGGCGAAATCAGACATAGAATCCGCCTTCCGCCTCCTCCCAGTCCACCCGGCGGACCAGCATCTTTTAGGTTTCACCTTTAGGGATAGGTTCTACATGGACAAATGCATGCCTATGGGTTGTTCTATTTCTTGCGCCTACTTTGAGATGTTTAGTTCATTTCTTGAATGGGCCATGAGACAAGTGACGGGCCATCAAAGGGTCATGCATTACTTAGATGATTTCCTCTTCCTCGGTACAGCGGGTTCTCAGGAGTGCGCACTGGCATTGCAGGAATTTTGCGTGCTCATGCGGGCTTTTGGGGTCCCGCTTGCGCCCGGGAAGACGGTGGGCCCGACCACCTGCTTGGAATTTCTGGGCATCGAGATTGACTCAATGGAGAGATGTTTTAGACTACCCAGGGACAAGGTGTGCAAATTCAAGGCATCGCTACAGTTATGCCTCCGGAAGGAGAAGGTCACTTTGCAGCAATTACAGGAGGTGGTAGGGCAATTGAATTTCGCACTAAGAATCATCCCAATGGCTCGCCCCTTCTCTCGCTCCATCGCGCACGCGATGAGGGGGCTGAAGGAAAAGCACCACCGCACGCGCCTATCGTCTGAAATTCGCCAGGATATGCTCATTTGGATGGCATTCCTGGAGGATTTTAACGGTAGGGTGGTCTGGCCCGGCCCACTCACGACATCGGCGGAGTTGGGATTATGGACTGATGCGGCCGGTAGTGTGGGCTTTGGTGCCATCCTAGGGAATAGGTGGGTCGCTCAACAATGGCCAGAAGAATGGAACACATGGGGTTTGCTCAGCAACATTGGCTTCCTGGAACTTTTTCCAATATGGGTGGCACTGATGGTTTGGCCCGAACACCTATGTAACCAATCAGTGGTGTTTTGGTCAGATAACATGACAGTGGTGGAATGTATCAATCAGCAGGGGGCGCGGTGTCCTTTCATACTTCGTCTGATCAAAGAAATTGTTCTGCGGTGCCTTAAACTGAATGCTAATTTTAGAGCCAAACATGTCCCTGGTGTTTTAAACAATGCTGCTGACTCCCTTTCTCGCTTCAAAATGCAGGTTTTCAGGGAACATCTCCCCACAGCAGACCCCTCGCCAGCACACTTCCCAGCAGTACTTTGGCAGATTGGTGCCCCAGATTACAGGACCTCGTGGTCGCTAGCCTAGCCCCCAGGACCAAGACGGCTTACGAAGGGGCGTTTCTGTCTTATTGTTCTTTCTTGGGGCCACAGTGGGAAGTGCTTTGGGCGAAGGAGGATGGGTTTGCAGCCTATTTAGAATGGATGCACAAAGAGGGGCGCTCAGTGGCAGCGGCGACCAGACATAGGGCAGCAGTGTCATTCTTCGCTCAAGCTAGGGGCTTCAGGGATCCCACTAATACCTTTATGATACGCAAGGCGTTAAGGGGATGGCGCCGTATTCAGGGACACCAGAAGGATAAGAGGAAGCCCATGGGGTTGGCCCGGCTAACAGCCTTACTGGGCACGCTGGAGATTGTTTGTAACTCGGAGTGGGAAGTGCTTCTTTTTAAGGCGGCATTCTCCCTGGCATTTTATGGGGCGCTGAGAATTAGTGAACTTGTGGCAGGATCCAAGTCTGACATATTAGGTGGCTTGCAGAAGGCTGGGGTGACGATAAGGGGTGACACCATGTGGGTGATTATCCAGAAATCAAAGACCGATCAAGAAGCTAGGGGTCACACCATAGTTCTGCAACGGGCACCCGCCAACCCGTGCTGCCCGGTGAGGCACGTAGAATCACTCATGGGACGGATGGTCGGTTCAGCAGGCAGGGCGTTGCTCTGTCACGCCGACGGGAGCCCCTTGACCAGGTATCAATTCAGGAGAGTGTTCGAAATAGGGGTTACAAAAGCAGGTCTTGATCCTAGAGATTTTGGATCTCATTCCTTCAGGATTGGGGCAGCAACTGAGGCGGTGGCGGGGGGCCTCCCGGTGGAAAGAGTGAAGACAATTGGAAGGTGGTCATCAGACTGCTATAAACGTTATGTTCGGATTGACATGCTATGATTACTTGTCACTCACGCTTGGTCTCTTTCCGCTCTCTTACAGTTTCTCAGACCTGTTACGCAGGGGAGGAATTTGTCGTCGGGCACCGCCAAGATTCATCGGCACGGAGCGGCGAACAGGAAACAACAAAGAACAATGTTTGGATTGTCGGTCATTCATATGTGAAGCGAGCGGAATGTGTCTTCCTGTCAGGTGATAAGAAACAAAGGGCGGCACAACTAGGGTTGAATATCACGTTCTTTGGCAGAGGTGGGTTGTGTCTTCACGAGTTTAGGGGTTTCTTCCAAGGGCTGTTAGCACGCCAGCGGCCTCCACCGTCAGTGGTGATACTTCACCTTGGGGAGAACGACTTGGCAACACTGGGCAGGCGCATCTTGATTGAAGAGATTATCTCAACAGCGGGTTGGATAGCTAGGACCTGCCCCGGGTGCACGCTAGTATGGTCACAACTCATACCTCGACTTCAGTGGCGGGGGGGTCATTCGGTCAGGGCGTTGAATCACTCGGTAAAGAGGATCAACACACGGTTGGATAGGTTGTTTCGAACCCCCGTGTTACAGTCAATACCTCATGGGTGCATCTGGGGTCACAAGTATTACTTGAAGGACGGGGTTCATTTGACAGAGGAGGGTAATGTCCTATGGTCTGACAATATCTGGGCTTGGCTAGAGGGCTGGGATAGGAGGAGTGTGTCCTTAGGCAGGGGATAGAGGGGGAGGCCAGATCGTCGGTTAACAATACTGGCCTGTGGCGGTAAGGTCATTATCGGTGAGCACATATTTGAGGTCTGAGGGGGCGGGCATCATCCTATGGAGGTTCCCGCCCGGGGGGAGGGGCCTGCGGGCCACTCCCAGTACTCCAGGGGCAAGGTAATATGCAAAGGAGCGCGGGTAGGAGTAGTTCACGCTTTCCTTAGGCTGGTAGCCACCCCGCGCGCGTGGACTCATGACGCCACCGGCGCAGAGTAAGGGCCCTCCTTTAGTGGGTAAATGGAGTTTGGGGCGTAGACCGGGCAATTCCCGGGGTAACACTGCGCATGCGCACTTCTAAGGGGGAGGCGCAGCTTGTAGGACCTGACACCGGTAGTGACCCTGCCATATGGCCAGAAATGTACAAAAATCAAGGTAGGATGTTTAGTTTAAGCTAGGAACAACTTGTATGAGAGTTTTGTTAAGGTCAGGCTCTCAAACTTGTTGATAACAATTGTATAACTGAATGTCCTGCTGATTTTTGTATTCATTGTTGATTATGCAATTAAAACCTTTTTTTTAATTTCATACTTTAATAAATACGGCCGGGCGACTAGCGCCCGCCTTCCAAAAAGTAAAACACGTCTCGTGTCCACGTTCCTGGGTGTTGGGTGCCGGATTGGGGGGGAGGCGGCAGCTAGTCGCTGACCATGTGAAAAGGGGGGGCCCTCGGCCCCCCCGCACGCATGGCGGCGCGGCGACCGTCTCACCTCCTCTCCCCTCGGGTCCTTCGACGGTGGGGGCGTGCCCTGGGGGCGCGGCCCACCGCCGATTGGCCGGCGCCCCTCCTGACCCGGATTCAATGGACTGGTTCCGGGTCGGGGGGGGCGGGCGATAGGAGGGGCCACCCGGCCCCCCGGGAATAAGAGGTAGGGAGCGCCCAGGAGACCCCCTTGTCCCTGGACGCTCCCTCGCTGAACGTTGTGCCCCGCGTTCGGGGCTTCTTTGTTTCCCACCCACCATCCCTTGGTACAAAGTTTAAGCAGCGTTATGTCCGGTTTAATGGTAAGTTTCAAAGGTATGGACCGCGGGAGAGAGTAGGCTGTTGTTGTATTTTGTGATCTGTTGTTAGGACTTTTTCCCCTTTGTAGAAAAGTGATGTGTGAAGTGAACTGTATTTGAAGATATGTGTCTTTAGGCCTTTTTTCCCTTTGTAGCTATACGTTGATATTGTAATTTTGAGTAACATGAGTGAACCAAACTGTAATGTTATGCCATGTGTCGTTAGGCCTTTTTTCCCCTTTTAGCTATGCGTGGATACTGTTATTTATTAGCCAGTGTAGTTGTCCTTTAGAATTTTTCCATAGGTCGTCGTATTTATTAGGTATGGGACATGCGGTAAGGTCATTATCGGTGAGCACATATTTGAGGTCTGAGGGGGCGGGCATCATCCTATGGAGGTTCCCGCCCGGGGGGAGGGGCCTGCGGGCCACTCCCAGTACTCCAGGGGCAAGGTAATATGCAAAGGAGCGCGGGTAGGAGTAGTTCACGCTTTCCTTAGGCTGGTAGCCACCCCGCGCGCGTGGACTCATGACGCCACCGGCGCAGAGTAAGGGCCCTCCTTTAGTGGGTAAATGGAGTTTGGGGCGTAGACCGGGCAATTCCCGGGGTAACACTGCGCATGCGCACTTCTAAGGGGGAGGCGCAGCTTGTAGGACCTGACACCGGTAGTGACCCTGCCATATGGCCAGAAATGTACAAAAATCAAGGTAGGATGTTTAGTTTAAGCTAGGAACAACTTGTATGAGAGTTTTGTTAAGGTCAGGCTCTCAAACTTGTTGATAACAATTGTATAACTGAATGTCCTGCTGATTTTTGTATTCATTGTTGATTATGCAATTAAAACCTTTTTTTTAATTTCATACTTTAATAAATACGGCCGGGCGACTAGCGCCCGCCTTCCAAAAAGTAAAACACGTCTCGTGTCCACGTTCCTGGGTGTTGGGTGCCGGATTGGGGGGGAGGCGGCAGCTAGTCGCTGACCATGACAAAAATAGCCTTCTTTGATAAATCCAATGCCCATTCTATACTAGCGCACCTCAACTCGAATCACCATACTGGTAAGGAAGGCATTTTACACTGAGGCCCACATTTACTATTGTTTTGAGGGGGCACATGCATAATGCAATACAACACTAAAGAAAGCATTTCTTTATATTCCATTGTAAAGCCTCATGTGCACAGCACTAAATTGTGTTACACAAGCACTCCAGTGCAAATTTCAGCGCAAATGGGTATAGACTCGTGCATCAGCATTCTCAAATCTTTGCTTTAATTTATGATTTGCTATTAGCAACTAGGCCTAAGACCTTCTATCCAGAATGAAACACATACTGTTCACTCTTCCACATCCACCACATTTTACCCTCTGCCTGCTGGAGGTAAACAACTCGAGGTACAGCTTCCGAACGCCTCAAACCCAGTTCTTGACTATTAGTCTCCAATCTACCTTTGGATGTGGGGGAGAGACTAGACCTTTGATTCTCATACCACTCCTGAAACTTTTCTGTAAGTCCCCGATTGGCCTATGGAGTGGGAACTTGTGACCAATGAGCTTCGAGGGAAGTGTTCTTTACAATGGTGTTAGAAAATGTGGGGCCACTAGCTAAGGCAGGGGTGTACCATCCTTTCAAAGGGCAGTTGAAACAAGAAGAAGAAAATAAGACATGTCTCCACCCAGGAGGCTAGAATGATCATGTTCAGAATTCTTTGTGTAGTCCGCTGAAGGGGTGGTTATAGGAGCAGTGTATAACAACAGTTATAAGGATTCATATACTCGCACAACCCAGGAATAGCACTTTCCACCTCTGTCGAACAAAAGCAAACATGCAACAGAACACATTCATAATACATCACAAATAGGAGATACTGTTTTGTGTCAGAATATCGTTTGTAAAAATATTGACTTTAGAGAAATATTTGCCTAAATATAGTTTAGAAAAAAACCATATGCCATTGGGTATAGAGATTCTTAGAATAACTCCATTGGGGTGATATTTTAATAAATAATATTTAGGGCCAGATATTTGTGTCTGAGAATATTTTGGCTTTGATATTCTGGTTCATTCTCATTATGCAGATATCTATACTGATAGCCTTGTTCACATTCTCCACCACCTTACACTCCTCCTCCATGTTTCAGACGCTGTTGACTGAATTGAATATTGTTTGCCTTTTCCGATACCACTCGTTTATGTATCCTGATTTTATAATTGCTGGTCTATATTGAATCCTAATGGACACTGCATCTCTCTGATGAACGTGATTTAACAACACCTAGGGTTTTATTTGCTAAGAGTTGCGCTGTGCAATATTGAGCTGTCCCTACGGGCTTTTATACCGGTAAGTACGTTCAATGCTTTGTGTCACTTTGCCACACCAAGAAATCATGCAGAACCTTTGTAAATGACCATCCCAAGGGATAATTCAGAGTTTGGTGGACGCAGGACATTTGCCAAAGGTTGGTGGATGTACCGTTTGTCTCATTTAGAATGTATAGCCATGTATACATGAATACACTCTAAATAGGGTAGACGGGACTACTGCAAAAAACAGGCTGAGTGTCCACAATTTTTTGCAGATAACCAGCATTCACCAGACTTTAAATAACTCCCCTAGTAATTTACTGAGTCAGTTCATGACCCAATACAACTGAGATACACTGCAATACAGTTTGTATTTACAAGGGGGCTTCTGTGCTGAGAAGAGTCAAAGCTTTGCTGAAATTCTACCAGTCTGCATTCCATGCTGTGCTTTCACTTAATGTCATAGAAAAACACTTGGGGGCATATTTACAATAACTGGTGCATCCCTGCAAATCAGCAGGGATGCGCCAGTTATTGTGCGCCACAGCTCCGCCATCATGGATGCGTCGCATTTATAATGCGGCGCACCATGGGGTAAAAACGGCACAGATGCGTGATGCATCTGTGCCGTAAAAGTGGCGCATTGCTGGAGTTGCGTCGCAAGCGCGACACAGCTCCAGCAATGCTCTGGGTGCCCTATTTAGTTAATGCTGTGTCAATCCTTACGCCTGCTTCAGGCAGGCGCAGGGTTTTGACTCAGCATGGGCCTAAAAGTGACTGAGTGAAATCTTGTAGATTTCACTCAACCACTTTAGGAGGCGTTCCTGCGCCAGAACGCCCCCCCTGCACAGGAACGCCTATATGTGGCGCAGGGCTTTACAACATGACGCCTCTCCCAGATGCGTCACGTTGTAAGTACCCCCGCACCATGGAGCAGGATTTGCGCCGTCCCTGCGTCACAAAAGTGACGCAACGGCGGCGTAAATGAGGCGCAAGGGGCTTGTAAATCTGCCTGACAGATCACAAAGAAATACCCCATCATCCACCAAAAATATCTCGGTGTCATCAGAGGTGTACCTCATTCGACATAGCCACCCCTTGTGTTCACATTCAGTCTTCACTCAATCAAAGGTGTCCCTGTGGGCCAACAGTATCAAAGGTGAGCACAAAGACAGCTACTAGAATGGACAAATATATATTGAATAACACACATTGTGACATAGGCATCAATACAGCAAAATGCCAGGAGTGACATCACATAACTTCTCTTTGACCCAATCACATCACAGGAAGTTGCATCATGTGATCTGACACTAAATCTTGCCAGGAAGTGATGTCAAATGACCTTAATCCTGATTACATCATAATAAGGGACATTGCTTAATTTAAGATACTTTTTACATGCTCAATTATATAATAACATAAATTAATAACATGATTTTTCTGTCTATACGATCTACATTTTAAATAGGGTACTGACATGATAGGAACTGTACACAATTTTCGTTATTGCACAAATAATTATTTGTTTGGAGGAAGAGGAAAATATAGTGCCACTAAAACACAATATAACACTGGAATGCCAAATTATTTACACTTAAAACTCCTGATTTAACACTTGCCCTAGTATATACCCTGAGCATAAAATGTATTGGAAAATTACAAAAATAAACACAAAAAGATTTCAAAAACGCTATTTTTTAACCCACCTGAATTTTTGTATGTAGACCATTGTTAAGGTTATTGACGTAAATTGTTAATTGGCATTAATACATTTCGATTCACATCACTTGTAAAGCATTATCATTCAAAACAGCACATAGATTAGGTGTTTATTCAAACACATGAACTTCTATATTTTAGCAATAATAAAAATCTGCAACATCTTGTTTAGCAAATGTATATTTTATTTCATTTTAAAATTGTATTTAATATCAGAGTTTACATTACACGGCTGTATATTTATTTGTTTTATTGAGCTAAGCGTTGAATGCCTCAGTTCACAGCCAGAGTTGCAGAAACTAAACAGTGCACATAACAGCACTATTTAATGGTGTAATTTGTTATTGGTATTGCCTTTGCCACCTCTAAGGCTAAGGTGTCACACGGGGAAAGCCAGGGATCACAGCTGTGACCCCTAGAAACCCCCAAAAGACATAAGTTGTGGTCTGATCCTGTTAAAAAAACACAATACTTTTTCTGGTTTTCAGAATGCAGCATCCCTTTCTCAGATTCTCTCTCTGATTGTACCTCTGCTCCGATCCTAAAGAGTGTTTCCTTGCCTTTTGGCTAGGATAACGATATACAAATACCACATACATACCACATACATACATCAATATTTTTGGCACTAAACATCAGAGAATGAAGGCTGCGGTTTTGATTAACTTTTTCAGGAGATCAAGGGAAGACTGTTGGTACTGGCCTCACACTGTGAAAATGCATGGCACTCATGTTCTGGGGCCTTCACCTTAATTCTGACCACAAAACTGAGCAGCAAGAACAAGCATTGAGCACATGACCCACAGTGTAACAAAACGTTGAGCAGTCCAAGTCTCACTCAGTGAGACATATAAAAGTAGTAAATACACTATTGCCTGGCCAGTTCTTTACAAAGATAAGGAACTTTAGTTTCAATACACAATAAAATAATGTACATACAAAATTAGACAGCAGAGGTCATGCTGACTCTTCCCTTTCTCAATCGACCTTTGTGTATTCCTCCCTGACTGTTGAAGAAATTGTCTTTGTCTTTTAGTGTCAGGAAGAAAGTGGGGTGGAGTTGGCAGCTCCCTGGAAGGGGAGATCTAAAACAAACGCAACAAAGGGGGGAGGCTTCCCTTCTTATGCACCTCACACCATCTTGGCAGTAACACTTATGGGGAAGATTTGAGTAGTAAATGACAAGGATTTTCCCTAAACTGTAAAGGGACTTTCTGATGCCTAGTGCCACACTGTAGAGCATGGTCCACTACAAAATATCTAAGGAAGGCTCTGGAGGATCCCTGCTACTCACATCACTTGCTTGACCCTCTCCAGGCTCACTCTTATGCACAAATGGATTCTTGGATTGCCATATGTAGCACACACACTCACTAGGCACATCCAACTGAACATACACACACACATCGTCCATGTCCCTCCTGGATAGAGTGAGGGACCCAGGTGCTGTGGACTGATAAACCAATATAACAAGCATTTGCAATGCAATTGGTCTCGCCTTTGGGACCTTATATATATTTAGCTATGCAGCACATTAGCCTGGGGCTGAAACATCTACTGGTCTTTAACATGGAGGGAAAATGAGCACCGAACTGCGTGACACGCCAGGTATGGGAACACATGGAGAGAAATACTGACTTTCAGCTGGAATGATATATTCCAAAGCTCTGTTTTTATTATAAAATCAGGGCCTTCGGTGGTCATATCACTGAAAATACAAGATTTGAAAAAAATATTGTTGTCTACAGGTGATCATGGAAGACAATTTCTATAGACTGGAATCTAGAGAATACTAAAGTGATTCTGGTATTTTACTGACCTCTTCTGGTCGTTTTCTATCAAGAAAGTTAAATAGAGGCAGTTGCCATAAAAATTAAAAAAAAAGAAAGTCCCTCAGCAGAAAGCAATTCTGGTATTTTACTGACCTCTGCTGGTCGTTTTCTATCAAGAAAGTTAAATAAAGGCAGTTGCCAGAATTTTTTTTAAAAGAAAGTCCCTAAGCAGAAAGCAATTCTGGTGTTTTACTGACCTCTGTTAGTCATTTTCTATTAAGACAGTTAAATAGAGGCAGAGGCAGTTGAACAGAATAAAAAGCCCCTAAGCGGAAGCAGACAAGTCGTAGGGATGATCTCCTGAGCCCACAAAGTACATACACATATAAGTATATACTAAAGTATATTCAAGATTTTCGAATGCTCGACCTAAAAAAAAGCACAACTGATCTACCTGTAGGGAGGAGTCGGTTTCTCATGCTTCTGTGTACCACTACAGGGGGCATGATCTGGAGAGACCCGGCAGTGTGCAGTTTGCAAGTAGGGTAGCCTGGGCAGGTAGGCTCTAAATCAGAGGGCTGAATCTTCTCGCTGATCCTGTGTCAGGATATGGCCACAGTATCACTATGTAGATCAATCATGCAATGCTGGAGACAGTGGAACAAGAGGGTGTACAGCATACCACACAGCGAGCACCATAGCAAGTATAGGTCTGACACCATCAGTTTTACAATCTAGAAGCACAGAACGTCTCCTCGACCCTTGACATGAGAATCTAGCCCGGCAGCAGCCTCTCAGTTTCTGTTGTGTACAGTAAGATAGCGCAGCTGGCGAATATTTAATACAAGGCACCATGCATGATTAAAGATTACAGAGTCTGCTTGAAGTTCAGAATAAATATGTGACAACTTAAATCAGTGCTGAAATGTGGTAAAAATAGAATAAAAATAAAGGAGGCCCCCTACTGTTTAAGGTCAGGGACCAGGGGGAGTACTTGAAAAAAGTATAACAATGTCCTTACATGAGTCACGAAGTGATCTCTACCGAACCTTAGCGCCCTGTTTTTCTAGATAATACCAATCTCACAAATGTTGTTACCTACATTATTAAACATAACCTTTGAGATTTCAGGAGAATGAAAACACAGTCACATATGAGATACTACTAAATTAACAACTAGCAGTATCCACAATATACATATTATACATAAAAAAGCATAATCAGTGAGGAATAATAAAAGGAAAAAGGAGATAGTTTGTGCAAGATAGTACAAATGTATTTAGCAATATTATCGTCTTTTGTTATAACTGGCAAAATCAGTACTTATTATGAATACATTCAATAACAGTTTATAAAAAACATAAAAACAATGATTAAAATGTTCGTCAGAACAGGGGTCGACGCAGCGTTTCGGTTGGGATTTTCAATAAAAAACCTTCTTCAGGACCAGTTCTGAGGTCAATTAAATTCCTCTGACTTGGATCAGTCTAGAAGCTCATTAGATGATGAGAAGAAGAATATATTCGATATGCGAGCGTTATATGCTCATTACTCTTCACCGAGATTAACTCGGGTTCAAGCTTGTATGACAGGAGCCACCAATATCTGTAGTGTAGTTCCTATTATCCCAATAGGCTCTGCGCATTGGAATAATACCTTCAATAGTAAAGGCCTAGACCAGACGTTAACTAGGTCTACTACTGACGATATTAGACTTAAAGTTTTGGGTTTGCCAGCTAGCTCAGAGTTCACTAGAAACTTTCTCGAATGTTCAGGAAGGAATTAACTTCCCTGATTAGACAAGAAGGGATTTAGTTTCTGACAACCATAGAACATGACAACTTTGCTCTCCCCTAATCAAGAGTGTATCTCGAGAGTCGTGTGAACAAAAGGCAATTTATTTTACTCAGTCAGTACGTGCGTTCTTAGTCTCATCAGAATGTAGAGAAAAGGAAGAGACGGGCGTGTTCAATAAAAAGGTGTTATTTATTGATCAGTCTCTTTTCTCATACAAGAGAAATGGATCGATATTATTGCAATACTTATAGTTAAGTAAAGTGCATACATTAAAAGCAGAAGTATAAAATAATACTGTAAAAACATTGATATGGTTTCTAAGCCATAAGATGTTTTAAAATGAATAAAATATATTATATACACATATACATTTGACTAAACGTACTCAACTGGTGTTTCTAAATACGCCTACCCCGTGTACCTGACCTAAGCCTAATACGTGGGCGGGAATAGAAAGTTACAGTTTAAGTTAAGTTTGTTTTTGCCAAGTGAATAACTAAAGAATTCTCTGCGAGGGGTTATTCAGTTCTGTACCTGGAATTAAGGATGAATGAGGGATGGTATCTCTCTCTCTGGTCTCGATATTCCAGGCTGCCTGCGAGGGCTACCCGGAAGCGCCGGTGCTGGATCTCTCGGCAGGAGAAAGCAGCGCGTCTCGTTCTCAGCGCGTCAGGAAGGCGGGGCTGTGCCAGCGGGGTCTGCTCTGCTCTGGGCTTCGGCAAGTATGGCTGCTCCGTCTCGTCACCACCGCGTGTGTTTGCATAGGGCAATATCGGTAATATTTATACCTTTAAGGTGCCGAGATTGACGTAAGGATGGACATAGATACGTCAATAAGGATGTCATACGACTTGCTCGTTAGCACATTCTTTTGCTGAAGTTCTCGGTGAAATCAAAACAATGGCCGCAGGGTTTTGCCCAGGTTGTCATAGGTTTGATTTGTTATGAGAACTCCGTATGCCTTATCAGGGGCTGGAGGAATATCGCTTGTCTAATTAGATCGCAAGCGTTATGACCTAATCAGATAACACGTTCCTGTGCCGTAGTGTGACTGCGTCAGATAACGGTATCTGCATCATGGGGGTTTTCTGCCTCATGGGCTGACTGCTAGTTAACTTGTTGGTTTGTTTAACCAGAATAGGGTCAGGAATAGGGGGATCGATTCAGAACCTATAGGAATACATCCCACCCACTCCACGCTAACTATGGACATATTTACTAATCTATGCATAGTAAAACATACTATAGAGTATAGTGTATACCTTACCACCCCAAAATACATAAATGCATTTTGAAATTTTTCAAATATACGGAAGAATTGCAATCATATGTATTGTATGCACTCAAGCTGTAGAATAATGCCAAAGTAATCACGCATTTGTATACATTATTGCTATTTGGTATATGAGAATTTACACATGAAATGGCTCTTAATACAGAAAAAAAGTTCGAGACCATTCCATCACAGAATAAAATATTTATGAACATACCAGCGGGCAGCTAATGTCTATAAGCTATCTAAAATTTAGAAACCTTAGTTCTCTAAGAATAGTTCTTACTTTAAGCAGAAGATAGTGTCCCGAAAAATATGCAAAAATATTTTGGGGCTGCTGAAAAATTGCTGTCCGTGAACTGGAGGTAAAATTGTTCATGTGACTTTATTTTTAAAGTTGAAGGCCAAATTCAGGGAACGCCGTGTGCGAGCTTGCTCAAAAGTCTCTATTTCTGCTCTGGTGAGAACATCATATCATTTAGGCTTTCGAAAAAGCTGTCAACAGCTTCCTGGGAAAGTTCCACTAACTCGGAAAAAGGTGTAACCATGCATTCGTGCGCATGATTGTCTCCATTGACATTCTGATTCGCATTGCTGACAGAAGGTCGTACCTGTTCGATGCTGCTTTCATCTTGAACTTCACTACCCCTTAATCGTAGTGGTGAAGCTTCCACGAATGCCGTCATCAGGATTGGTAGCCTTTGAGGGCAGCACAAAGCGTGAAACTTGATCGGGCTCAACAATGTTTCTGCATCCATTGGCGCATCCGATTGTAGCGTCAGACAGGTGTCTAACACGCATTCTTCTCCGCATAGCAGACACCTTAATACAGGTAAAACACATCTTTGCCACATTGGTCGAAATGATAGAAACCAAGTCATGTTCAGGTCTCTAAGCCGGGAGAGTCCCAGGATTTTTGATATCCGGTCCCGGTATCCAATGGCTAGGATTGTTTCTTCCCTTGTCGCAAGAGTTTGGTCTGTGACATGGGTTGTCATAACGAAAAATAAGGACTAAGAATAGGATTCCTGCAATTAGTCCCAAGATCAGGGGAAGTCCGCCAAAAATCGAATGGACGAAATCTGGAAAAATACCCAGTATGGCTTTGAATGGTGTTAATGCCATCGAAAATACAGTCTTAAATACCTTTGAGACCCCATTGGTATCAGAAATATTTAAGATTTCATTCAGGATTTCTGCGAAATGTATGGGGGAATTAGTTGATAACAATGAATGTATCTCTGCAGTCGTCCTTGCGACTTGTAGATCATACGTTTTTTTGATGACGTGAGCCTTGTAGGCGTCTGAAGAAGCACTGTTTTCATTCTGCTTAAAGTATCTATTCGAATAGAAGTCATTTTAAAGTTGGGCCATGCCCTTGCCTCCCTGTCTGGAAAGGAGCTGGGGAACAATGAGCGTCCACAGCACTTGACCTTCGCAGTCGTAGTTACGAGATAAGGTGTCCCGGGCATAAGACTACAACATCTGCGATCTACAATTAGAATGTAACTCCCATTATAGAGTCTTTGAAAGAATGGTTCAATCTCTGTTGCAGGTGCGCCTTGCTGGTGACATGAAAGGTTGTATGAATTCCCTTCACAGGCTCCATGCAAACTAATTCCGTTACACAGAAGCGTGCCGCTTAGTGACATCGCACAATTATTGCCACTAAGAAACACTTTCTGTCCTTTATTACTGACACATGCATGTGAATAGGGCAGGTTCCATGTTGTTTTGATGTACCCCTTTCCCAATTTCTCGTACATGCCAGCCTGTATATATTTTTGGCAGTATTGAAACCTGAAGGTTGAGATTGGAATATTTATTATCCCATGTATTATCCATTCACTGACAGGTCGTTCTGACATTGTCACTGGTAATCTTTCGAGTTTTTCAATGCTCAAGATTGTATAATCAGCACCCTTTTGTGCCATACTGATTTGTCTATCAGTAAGGTTAAAGATATGGAATAGTGACGTTGTGTTGATTAAACGCCAAGGCACATAGCCTGAACGTAGATTTTGTAACGTCCAGCCAAGCTGTACAATAGAACGCAATTGAGACTGACCGTGTTGTAATAACAGTAAGTCTTGCGATAATATGTCGATTGCTGAAGACACAATGATGTCCAAAGAAAAAATTCTGGAGGACAGAGTCATTAACCCATTGTCCACTACAGAAAGTGATTTTTCCAAATTAATACGGTCAATTTCCCGTATTCTCTCTGCTGTTTCAATTTGAGTAACCTTCCAGGCCTCATTGTATGCTGCATATACAGAGGCTGCTATGAAACGTTTTTGACGCTGTTTGCGCGGTCCCATAATGAAATCACGCAAGTCAGCACCATCAGTAAGTAAAGTTAGGTGTTGCTTAATTTCTGTCAGTGTGGAAGTTTGTAGCCACTGAAGGCATAATTTGCCCACACTGTAGGTGGTTATTATCCCTGGGTGATGTCTTTGAGGATATCTAGGGTCTGGCCTGGTCATTTTGAACCCCTGTGTTTTGTTCAGGAATCTGTCTTGACAGTTATTAGTATCTGTGGGCCAGATCAACCACTGTTTCCAATCTGGATGTGTTCTGTTTTGGTTTAATACATAATTTACGTCTATCTCTTCATCTATAGAGCTATTGCTGTACATTGTTGGTTTTGGAATAGACGGTTTATTTAAGTCTTTAATTTTGGCTAGGCCAAGACAGGTAGTTTGTTGAACAGTGTCATTTAAAAATATCATTTGTTCTGGGATCATGCAGGCTCTAAACAAAGATTCTATACCCTGTACTTGCCATTCTTTTGTGCCCCAAACACTTTTCAATTCAACATTTTTGTCCCAATAATCAAAACCAAAAGTATTCATTTGTTCAAAGAATGAGTCAGAATATATCAATTTTGTGTTTGTTATCATGGTCTTAGTTCCTGTCTTATTTGACAATTTGAAATAAAATGTTTCAGCATTACTTATGTTAAAACCTGAAAAGTATGAATATTTGTCGTAAACGGTTCTTGAGCTCCCTTTTGGAGGGGTTGCACAATGTTCCCATTGATTATAATTTAAAACATTTCTAGGTTGTGCAGATCTATGTAGAAAATGGTTACCATAGTGGTTATAACAGTACATACTATCATAATTTGTAGAACCCTGCAAATAATCATGTTTGGTAAATTTAGCAGACATTACTAAGTCAGACATCATATTATTAATGCTTTCGAAGTCCCAATCATCAGCAAATGAGCTTGGTTTTGCAAAGTCACTCAATGAGATCTTAATTTGGTGTGGATATTTCAGGATTTCGACCGGACCATACATTTCATAGTCAGTGTTGTCCCAGGCTACCCCACCCGGTATCGGATTGGCTGTGAAGTTGACTGAAGAAAGTTCTCTTTTCTCGACGTGTGACGATGTGTGTGGTTTGAGGATCAAGTTGATTTTCTGACTTGCTGTGTCCATTTTAGCATATTTTCCCTCAATGAAGCGTCCCAAAGTAAGTACCATGATGAGCCAAAGTATGAGGATAAATGCACCAAAACCCACCCAAAATTCGATCCATGGAGAAATCAGATATGTTTCTTTCAGTTGTTTCAAAAGTTCTTTAGCTTTATCTTTAAAGGTTTTTGATGATGTCTGTGTCTTTGATTCACTGAAGCCTTCAGAGGAATCATCGAAGTTTATGAAGTAGCCGGATGCAGTTCTGTCAATTGTTCCAATTGCTTCAGGATTACTGTTTCCTGCATTTTCGCTTGGTACTTCATTGTAGATTGGTGTGTCTCTGCTAAAAGTTTTTATTTGGGTTTTCAGAGGTCTGAGTTCTATTGCATTGTTGCATAGTCCTTGTTGTTCTTCTGTAGGCGTTTCGAATGTGATGAGCCTCTTCGTTAGGACCTCTGTACTAGTAGCAAACCTTGGTGTTCGGCTACTTATTGGGAGTCCACTTGGCCTACTGTTTGTTATCGGCCACATGATTGTGGTTTTACCAGGTCGATGGATACAACTCGGTTCTCCTTTTTACCAGCAAGTGGCGGTAGTACAACTGATCTTGTCCCGTTGACAGACAAGACAGGAACTGCTTTTCTGTAAGAAGGCCCAAATTCCTTCTTTACCGCGATCTTTTCCCTGACTAGATCCCCGACTTTTGGAATCCAGACAGGTCTTGCTGGGACAGGTGGTGGTTCTTCAGTGGTTGTTGGCTGTTGTTTCAACTTTATGTTGCTCAGGTCTTTTCTTGTTTTGTTTAAGTCCTGCAAAATAGCCAAACGGTCTTTGATATCAAAGCTTTTTTCTTTCACCACTGAAGTCTGACTATCAATGTCAGAGATCAACATCCTAGTTCCAAATAATAATTCGTACGCACTGAATCCCTTCAGAGAATTTCTTGGCAAGTTATTTAGACTACGTTGGACACTTATTAGATGTTTGACCTACCCAGCTCCCGAACCTAATATCCTTTCCGTTATAGATTGCTTTATGCCTTGGTTTTTTCTTTACACCATCCCGTATCCCTCAGGAAGGAAGTGAGAAGATTCCCGCTGTGCTATGCTCATTTGGCCATGTTTCCCATCAGGCTGGAGGGCTAGAGTGAAAACAATGGTCAAACGTAGCATGCTCTTAGCGTATATGCCATTTAGACTCGCAAATCTTTGTATAACAGTCCAGACGTCAGCCGAGTGCTGGTGATCTACATTATAAGTGGAAACTAGCCTGTATATGTTAATCGCAAGCCTTCCTTTTTACTCTTGATTTTTTCTGGAGTAAAACGACGAGGTATTAAACTGTTTCTCTCCCCACTGCGATCTCTGTTGCAGTTTGGGCAGTTTTTTACAAACATGGTGTGACGCAGGCTCATGCCTGACCACCAGTACCGTGATTGTAATTCTTCCAGAGAATCTTTTAGTTTGAGGTGTCTGAGACCCTCGCCCATATGTGCGTCTGCGATTAACAAGTTTCTCCTGTCCATGTTTGGAATCACTCTATCCCCCACTCCAGGGATTCGAGCAAAAGGGACGGAGTTTGCATCGATTATGTATGTATAATTGAGTGGATAGTTGATCGGTAGCGCTGAGCAGTCGCCTTTTGATGACGTTTTCACCGCCAGTACTGTTTCACCGTCAATGTATTTTAATGTACGCTTTTTTCGAACTACGGGAGCCGATTTAGTGGCTGCCGCTGTGGCTGTCTCAGCCAATAAATTCCCTGCAACGTGAACGCCATCACGCTGATGACTCAGTGAGTGTGTCACATGAGTCTTTGGTAGCTCTTTTTGAAAAAGAGCTATTTGTTCCCAGAGCAGTTTCTGCTTTATTGGTGCATCTGTGTCATCTTTGTAACCGTTCTGAATCCATGTCTGCAAATCCTTGTTATATGATTTGACGCAGTAATATGAATCTGACACTATAAGTGTCGGGAATTCGTGATCCGCATTATCTAGCGCCATTTTCAATGCTAGTATTTCAGTTTGTTGTTCTGAATTAGTTTCTACTGAGTGTGTTTTTGTTAATAAAGGTTTTAGTTTACCTCCGCGCCACACTTCTTTTGTAATCCCACATGTTGGGTTGTATGCCTGTTCTCCCCAAACGGGGGGTTGAGCATGTCCGTCTGTATAAATTACACAGGCGTAATGTCGTAAAGGCAGAATGTCGATTGGCAGAGGGAATGTTCTTTCATATTCTAGATTTTTTAATTCTTCTAGTTCTTGGAGTACGGCACATTTTTCTAGAAAATTGTCAGCCAGGCTATACTTGATAATTCATATCCTAAGAACAGGACTGTCAGATGGGCAATTCTGGATTTTTTAATGTTGAATTTGTAACCCTCTGCTGCGAACCCAAGTATTATGGTGTTCACTCTCTTCAAGTGAGTCTCCAAGTCATCATCTGTTAAGTAAATGTCGTCGACATAAGATAATGCTTCATCATCATATATTTGTAGTAATTCTGTTACTCTCGCTGAGAATACTCCCGGGCTGTTCTTGTACCCCTGGGCTAACCGACAGAATTGTTTTTGAGTGCCATTTATTGAGAACGCAGACAAATATCTGCTCTCTGGTGCTATGTTTTGACAAAAGAATCCATTAGAGATGTCTAATGTTGTTTTGTATTTTTTGCGCACTATGTTATTCATTAGTGCAGCACTATGCGAATTTTGCACTGCAAAAGTTTTGCAACATGTGTTAAGGTGTCGGTAATCCAAAACTAGACGATATGAATTGTCTGGTTTGGAGACCGGAAACAAAGGGTTGTTCATTTGTGAGGTGCAAGTTTCAATCACCCCCTGGTATTCTAGCTGATCTACTGTTTTTTTTTTACCTGTTTTTTAGCTTCTTGCTTAATTGGGTACTGCCTTTGTGCAGTAGGTTGTGATTTTAACTGGATTTTGTGAGGAGGAGAGTCCTCATCCCATCCCACGTGATTTTTATATAAAGCAGGAGCTAGAGCCACTGCCCACTTTCTAGCAAGTGTGTATTTTTTATGAATTGGGATATGATTTGAGAAGGCAGGCATAATTACTTCTTCGCCATGAGGGCAATCCCTGACAAACTCTGGTGGCCAGTCTTTTTCAGCTAGAAGGATATCATAGCCCTTGGAGAGATTATCCCAAAATAGTCCCCTTATTTTTCTAGTCTTATCTCCCTCTATACGTAATGTTATTTCGTATATTTTGTGAGGTTTGCTAACTCTGGTGTCTGCAGTTTCCACTTGAAGATATTCATTCGTGTCCACTGTCTCCAGATGATTCATAAGGACTTTGCGAGCTATGCTCACTTCTGCTGCGCTGTCTAGCATTGTCTGAGCCCATTCCCCGTTTTTCAGTTGTGTCCTCAGAATTCTCGGCATTGTTAACTATTTTAATGCTGGCTACCTTCTTCTTTGGAAATTGTAATTTCTTTTTTAGCTGAGCAGGTTCCTTGTCTTTGGACTTGGCGTGCTCTTCTCTTTGTTCTGATCGTCCTCTTCTTTCCGATTTCTGCGAGGAAGTCTGAAAAGATTGAGAGGGACGTGTATCAATGTCTTGATATCTATCAGGCTTTTTTATATTATCCCTATTTCTAAGGTTATATCTTTTCCCAGAGGGGTCACTCTGGGGTGACCTGTGTCTTTGGTTCGGAGATTTCTCTCTTCACCTAGGAGACCTTCCTCTGGCCTGGAATTTCTTTTCTGTGGGATTGGATTGTTTGTTTCCATCCCAGCTCTTTTTCTGTGATGTTGAATTATTATTAAAAAATATTTTTTCAGGACTTTCAATTAGTTGTGGTTTTACTGGTATTCCACCTAAACTATCTCTACCTAGTTCCTCATAGGATTTTTCTATGATTCTGGCAATTTGAGCTGGTTGGTCTGCTATATCTGTTTCCTTTAACCTCTGGCGGATCGCCACGTTTGCTGCTTCTCCCTTTATGTTGGCTAATAATATAGCTGAGACCTGCTTGAAGTCTTTTAGTAATTTCATACCAAGAGTTAAAGCGGGTTCTGGACCGTATTCGTCTTGAATTTGTTTTAGCACATCTGGTATTACCGAAATGGATGGAACACCGTGCGTTTTTGTGTAGATGGAAGCAAAGACTGTACCCCAAGTGTCACAGTCCTCAATGTGTGGTGCGATTCCCATTGGAAGACAGATAGTCAGAATCCTGTGCTTTTCTAGCGGGGTGGTGTCTGGAAACACCGCCTCTATTTGGGTGCTTTTCTGCGCTAGCCAGAATGGTATTTGTTCCCGTTTAGCCGGTACTTTACCTAGGCAGGACTGGATGTTCTGTGGTGTAATTTTATTTGTGTTCCCCTGGTGAGGGGTCAGCTGTGGGAGTTTAATCGCTGGCTGAATTGTTGAAGTCCGCATCACATACTGGACTAATTGTCTATGTATTTTTATTAATTGTTTTAGCTGTGTTAACAGGTTAGCTGCAGACATCCCGTCGATGTCTGGATGTGGTGTGTATCCGGCTAGGACCGGCCACGTTGCTCCTGGTCTACCTAAAGGACCGAGCCTGGTGATGTGATTATTATGTTTTAGGGCGCCATCAAATAAGAGCAAATGCTCTTGAAATTTCAGTGGTACTTCCACCTCCTCGAAAGGAGTGTACGTTTCAGGAGGTTCCTCTATTTTGTAATAGTGGAAGTACTTTGTTACAGGATTTGCTGCTGGAAAATTTATCCATGAATAGTATACCTCTGTCTGCCGATATTCGTGTGCCTCAATTACGAATATGACTGTACCACCTCTAGGTGTCAGTCCATTTTCTATAAGTTTTATGGTTATAGATTTCCTTTTAATGACCGGGATGAGTATTATATCCGGGTCAGCTTCCTGTATGGTAGCATCAGCTGCTGCGAGTTCAGTTGCTAATCTAACTGCCTCTCTTCCTTCATCACTGTCTACCATTTTACCGACAGGATGGTTATTTTGTTTGTTTGCAGATCAGGTTTCTTATGGAAACAAAGATTAGATGCACAATATTTTGGAACAGTGTATCCTTCAACGTTGACTATACCAAGAACCATACATAGGAGTTCCCTCCTGCGAGGTCTGGCGGATATAACCTTTTACCCACTCCAGACGTCTTTGGAGTATTATGGGAGAAAGGGGTCTGAGTGAGAAAGCACGACTGAGTTACTTTAAATGTCTTACGTTAGTTTTATCGCCCTTTCCAAACGCGTTGGGCGCCATGTAGTGTAGTTCCTATTATCCCAATAGGCTCTGCGCATTGGAATAATACCTTCAATAGTAAAGGCCTAGACCAGACGTTAACTAGGTCTACTACTGACGATATTAGACTTAAAGTTTTGGGTTTGCCAGCTAGCTCAGAGTTCACTAGAAACTTTCTTGAATGTTCAGGAAGGAATTAACTTCCCTGATTAGACAAGAAGGGATTTAGTTTCTGACAACCATAGAACATGACAACTTTGCTCTCCCCTAATCAAGAGTGTATCTCGAGAGTCGTGTGAACAAAAGGCAATTTATTTTACTCAGTCAGTACGTGCGTTCTTAGTCTCATCAGAATGTAGAGAAAAGGAAGAGACGGGCGTGTTCAATAAAAAGGTGTTATTTATTGATCAGTCTCTTTTCTCATACAAGAGAAATGGATCGATATTATTGCAATACTTATAGTTAAGTAAAGTGCATACATTAAAAGCAGAAGTATAAAATAATACTGTAAAAACATTGATATGGTTTCTAAGCCATAAGATGTTTTAAAATGAATAAAATATATTATATACACATATACATTTGACTAAACGTACTCAACTGGTGTTTCTAAATACGCCTACCCCGTGTACCTGACCTAAGCCTAATACGTGGGCGGGAATAGAAAGTTACAGTTTAAGTTAAGTTTGTTTTTGCCAAGTGAATAACTAAAGAATTCTCTGCGAGGGGTTATTCAGTTCTGTACCTGGAATTAAGGATGAATGAGGGATGGTATCTCTCTCTCTGGTCTCGATATTCCAGGCTGCCTGCGAGGGCTACCCGGAAGCGCCGGTGCTGGATCTCTCGGCAGGAGAAAGCAGCGCGTCTCGTTCTCAGCGCGTCAGGAAGGCGGGGCTGTGCCAGCGGGGTCTGCTCTGCTCTGGGCTTCGGCAAGTATGGCTGCTCCGTCTCGTCACCACCGCGTGTGTTTGCATAGGGCAATATCGGTAATATTTATACCTTTAAGGTGCCGAGATTGACGTAAGGATGGACATAGATACGTCAATAAGGATGTCATACGACTTGCTCGTTAGCACATTCTTTTGCTGAAGTTCTCGGTGAAATCAAAACAATGGCCGCAGGGTTTTGCCCAGGTTGTCATAGGTTTGATTTGTTATGAGAACTCCGTATGCCTTATCAGGGGCTGGAGGAATATCGCTTGTCTAATTAGATCGCAAGCGTTATGACCTAATCAGATAACACGTTCCTGTGCCGTAGTGTGACTGCGTCAGATAACGGTATCTGCATCATGGGGGTTTTCTGCCTCATGGGCTGACTGCTAGTTAACTTGTTGGTTTGTTTAACCAGAATAGGGTCAGGAATAGGGGGATCGATTCAGAACCTATAGGAATACATCACATATCCTTACATATGAATGATGTATTGAAGCCAAATTAAATCAATGGCAAAACCGATGTAGCCGCAGCTTTATTAATTAGCTCTTCTTGTTAGGCACCGTCGTTTTGGGGGTTGACCTCCCGCTTATCATACAGGGTCGGCCTCCCTGCATCCTGTCGATACAGCGTTCCTGTTTGTTTTTTTTAATCATCAAGTATGTGGTAAAACACACTCAGATCCGTTAGGTTAACCCTTGAAGAATTAAACTTGGCAGAGGTTCTTATAAATTACTTTTATTAAGGGAGCCCTTATTGTATTGATTCTATAAAACCATTTCTATCACACCACTGGTTAAATGTTTTAGTTTTTGTAATTTATAATCTTTTCAGGTTGACTTGGCCTCAGTCATACCATTGAGATTAAGGCACATACTCCTGTTAATCATATCAAAGGGCAAAATGTTAAAAAAAAGTTTATGGGTATTATGAGAGAATCACTGTGTAAAGCAACTAACTAACTGTGCATTGAAATGAGTAATAAATAAACTGTTGTACATATGGCATGTGGTGAATGGTTCAAAGGAATTTAATCACATGCTCTAGGTCGACTACACGGTCACCCTGGCCTGTTTGCATTAACAAATTGCATTTTTGATGGAGATGAGTAACGTACAGAGTATGACTTCTTAGGCTTGAATGTATATTATTAAATGTAATAGAGCAGTATACTGATGACTTCAGGTGCTATATAACAATACTGGAATGTAGATGTTTACAGCTAGTTCAAGCTATCTCTCTCCCCTCCAGTTGACAGCAGATGCTGTCAATGCTCTCTCTTAGTTTCAACACCCTGTATCACTCGCTGCAATACCTAGATGAATTGGAGAGAATATTCTCATGCTTCCTTCACTTATAGAAACTAAAGCAAGCATTTCCAAAGCCAATAGATCTCTCCTTTGGGCCTATTAGGTTTGTCAATAGTTTTCGCCATGTCGTACAGCATTACGATGCTGTGCAGCAGGACTAAACGGAAACAAACTAAACAAAACAAGGATTGGCAAAACCAGTATGTTGTGCTTATGCGCGATCTCTTGGCTTTGTCAATGTTCTTTTAGTTATGTAGCACAGCAGCACGAGCTGCTGTGCAACATGGCGTAAATAAACACAAAGTGTTATTGCGCGGGTCCCGTTAACGGATTCATAGTGCTTTTCGTTGTTTACTTGAAATGTCTAAAAACATTAATAATGTGAGCTGCCTCGTTTGAAATAATTAAACTCCAAGCAAGTGATTAGCGGTACAACAATATGTAACTACTACATTCAAAGGTTTCACCTTGGGTCCTCTACAATGGCATGGAAGGTAACCATGATCTGACATCATGACCCTCTGTTGTAATATAGTATGTTGCTGTAGTGCATTGATAGACAATTACTTGGCCTCTTGGCGCTTATCTGCCTCCTGTGGCTCAGGTATATTTTATTCTGTAACTGTTTCCTAATTGTGTTCTCTCTTGTCGCTTCTCAGCCGTTTGATAATCCATAACAGCAAATAAGTAAGTGAAGACCGCTTCACCGCGGGAGAAGCAAGTTGCCGCTGCATGTGGCCGTGTGACAAGGAATAGAGTGTACTGTACTGAATTAACATTTATGTATCACTTTCGGCACTTAATAAAGCGCTATGCCGACAGATCTGTGTAGAAGGCCATCACTGATCTTGGACAATGGAAACTGAAATCGCTGAAAACACAAGGAATAGACAACAAGTTGGAGCCTTCGAAAAACGTGTGAAATAAATAAGCCGCTCCCTTCTGGAAATTAAGCGTAAGAGACTATTAAAACAAGCATTTACAATGCAATAGGATTCACATTTACGCAAGACCTATTGCATTGGAGGGCACGCAAGAAGACACGAACGGAAGTGCGTCGGGGGGGGTGGGTCCAGAAGTCGCATGTGGAAAATAGTATTTGAAGTAACGGGGCCAGTAGCCATGGAAGGATACTAATGACGACATGGCCGTCATGATGAGGGACTAACAGGCCTAAAACCAATCGGAAGGCAGCATTTTGGACCTAAACCAATGAAAAAGATGAGCAGAGAGTGGGCGGAGTGAAGCTTCCATGCCATACTGAATACCGCATGCCTCGCAAAGCATGCGCGCTGAAGCTATAGGCTCGACCTAAAAAAAGGAGTGACAATAACCAACAGCTGGAAGGTTTAGTAGTGGATATATTCTGAAATGACACAAATCTACTGGTTTAAAGTCTGCTCAGTTATTTTTTAGAAAATGTGTGGGGTATAAGGTGTTAGGTGATGTGGCATGGTTAGTGGACATTGTTGTTCCAAGTTTTTTCTTAAATTCTTGAAAAAACATTAGCCAGTTTATTATACCTTTGTCTTTTGAGAGGTAACTCTAAAAGTTTTGGGATCTTTGCTTTATGATGAGTTAAAAACGCTGGGGCAGATTTACAAGCCCCTTGTGCCTCTTTTACGCCGCCATTGCGTCACTTTTGTGACACAGCGGCGGCGCAAAAGATGCGCCATGGTGCGGGGATTTACAACGTGACTCATCTGCACCAGAAGGAGGCGTTCCTGCGCAGGGGAGCGTTCCGGCGCAGGAACGCCTCCTGAAAGTGGCTGAGGGAAATCTACAAGATTTCACTCAGTCACTTTGGGGCCCATGCTGCGTCAAAACCCTGCGCCTGCTTGAAGCAGGTGTAAGGATTGACTCAGCATTTGAAGGATAGGGCACCCTAGAGCATTGCTGGAGCTGCGTCGTGCTTGCGACGCAACTCCAGCAATGCGCCACTTTTACAGTAAAAATGTGTGACGCATCTGTGCTGTTTTTGCCTCATGGTGCGCCACATTGTAAATGCGGCGCATGCATTGTGGCTGAGGCATGGCGCACAATAAGTGGCGCATCCCTGCTGATATGCAGGGATGCGCCACTTATTGTAAATATGCCCCTATTTATTTCTTATCTCTTTCTGAGTCAGATAAATAGAGAGTGGGTCGGGCATTTTCTACATTTGCATTAGACAGAATTCTCCTTTCTGAAGTGATGGCTGTTGGGAAAAGTTTGGTGCCACCAAAGGGTTTCTTTTTCCTTTTATTAAGTAGAACAATCTCATTCAAGATATCCGATAGAGAGGAGTTTTAATAGTGTATGAGGATGATAAGGTTAGTCAGATCGAGGTTGGAGCAAGATTTTTAGCTCAGCATGTGGAGACACATCTTCTTGGTGTCTCTAATCCAGGCAGGAGGGTTATGTTTTGATTTAGCATTCGCGGCCGGGTTATGTTTTGATTTTGATTAGCATTCGCGGCCGATGAGTGGGTAAGCAGAAGGAAATCTGAAATTGATCCAGCCACCCCAATACTATGGGATCATTTCCTGTATGATTATTAGATTCAGAAATGATTACAGTTAGAATTGCACTTTTGGTATGCAATGGTTATTGACAAAATCTGTGCAGGTTACTGATGAAATCCGAGAATGCTCAGACAGCTAGGTAAGTAAGGCTGTTCCAGGAAGATTTAGATCACCTAAGAAGGTATAATTTTTTGGTTTCAACCTGTGAACAAAGATGAGATCAGGAAGGTACTCAACAAATATGAGGTTGTTTTCAGGCAGATGAGAAACAAGCATTTACAATGCAATGGTCTCGGCATTATGAAAGGTAGAGCTATTGGCATTGCTCATGACATTTTTTTTCATTTTTTTTAAACATAAATAAATGGTATTGTCATTTACAATGGCAATAGGTGAGCATTAGAGAGTTCTAGAGAGTATTCGCGGACGCAGAGCCGCGCACACAGACAGAGCCGCGCACACAGACAGAGAGCCACTCACACACACACACACAGAGCCACTCACACACACACACACACACACAGAGCCACTCACACACACACACACACACAGAGCCACTCACACACACACACTCACACACACACACACAGAGCCACTCACACACAGAGCCACTCACACACAGAGCCACTCACACACAGAGCCACTCACACACAGAGCCACTCACACACAGAGCCACTCACACACACACACAGAGCCACTCACACACACACACACACACACACACAGAGCCACTCTCACACACACACACACAGAGCCACTCACACACACACACAGAGCCACTCACACACACACACAGAGCCACTCACACACACACACACAGAGCCACTCACACACACACAGAGCCACTCACACACACACACACAGAGCCACTCACACACACACACACACAGAGCCACTCACACACACACACACACACAGAGCCACTCACACACACACACAGACAGAGCCACTCACACACACACACAGAGCCACTCACACACACACACACAGAGCCACTCACACACACACACAGAGCCACTCACACACACACACAGAGCCACTCACACACACACACACACACACACAGAGCCACTCACACACACAGACAGAGCCACTCACACACACAGACAGAGCCACTCACACACACAGACAGAGCCACTCACAGTGCTGCTCACTTTTCAGCAATATCGTCCAACATACCCTGCCTTTACCTATCATTTGTATCACAGGAATGCTCACAACAATTTACAACTCCTCTCAATTTTCAAAAAGGTACAGCTTTCTACTTTTGAATAAAAGGTCTGTGGCAAAGAAAGCGCCCACCCTGAATCAGAATGACGACTCCCTTTGATGCATCACAGCAAAACCAGTCCTGTCCTTTTCTGAGAATCACAGGCATATCACACTCCTTGGCATTACCACCCTCTGCAGAATCAAGGAAAAAGCTTGTAGCAGCACATTTTTAAGTGAAACAATAAGGGAACCCTGGGCTCTCTAGAGAAGGCATGTTTGGCGTCTCTGACTCTTAGGTGCCAATTGTATGGGGGAACTACTGATTGTGTCCGAGAAAAGGCCTGGTGATCAGATATGGTGGACTACCAAATGAGAGAAAAGTAGAGCATCAACACACTCATTTGAAGGTCTAATGTTGGACTGAGATGACGATCCCACCAGCAAATGTTGTGTTATCTATTTTTCCTATGGGAGATCTTGCTGTTTTCTTATGTTATCTCTGAAACCAATAAAATATGTTAAAAAAATGAGTGAACTGATATACACAACTTTCATGAATGATCCCAACCAGTGAGGCTTTACGATGTCCCATTAGTACTCTGTAATTGAGATTTCAATTTATGAAGCAGTTTTCCAGCTGTACATATTGCTATACATACATATGGTCAATCCATTTAGTTATATCATCTCTATTCCGAAGGCAACATACACACATGGGAAAAAAGCATGGGCACCTGGCTCAGGGGGGGCTGGAACCCTGCAGCGAGGGGCTGGCAGGCTTCAGGACAAGGCGAGTGCCACGGACCAGCCTAGGGGACAGATCCTGGGACCGAGGTCCGAGGACTCACTGGCGCTCCCTGCAGCGGCCGGCACTTGTAGGGGGAGGGACGAGCAGCTGGGAGCGGGGTGGGGTCACCGGGCAGCGATAGCAGGGGCGGAAAAGAACAGACAACAGCAGAGGGCAAGGCTGCCCTTAACTACAAAGTACTACTAAGCAGGCTAAATAAAGTGAAAAACGGGCACAGACTACTACAAAACAGAAAACTACAAAAATACTACTAAAAACAGGGTATATATGGTGAAAGCGGGCACAGAATAAGGGTTATAGAGCACAATCTACCAGACACAGTGCGGCAGGATGAGGAGACCAGCGGGCTCAGGGAGGGCTTGAACCCTGCAGCGAGGGGCTGGCAGGCTTCAGGACGAGGCGAGTGCCGCTGGTTAAGTGGGTTAAGTATAAAGAGGTCAACCCACCAGCACACAGCTACAAAAGGAGAACAGGTGACTGTGTTTTTGACCAGATGGAATCAAATTCAGTGGCATTCACTGCTGGTATAAACGTGATCCTGGGTAGCATGCGTGATGGGATTAAATGGCAGACAATGTAATAATATTGCCATTAAAAATGTATGCATCCTCATTCAATTACAACTCAATGTTAATAGTACCCCTCTCAATGGTACATATTCTGACCTCGGAAGAAAGAAAAGATTAAATTGGCACTTCACTGCGGTTGACGTTTATTTCACGAGGTTATCTTAGATGCTTGGAAAAGCATGGAAAGCTTGTAGATTCACATCTTTAAAAGCCAGATAAGTGCAAACATTTACTGACAATGTGGCAGAATATGAGAATCCTTTTACAAGGCTGACAAGGAGACAAGGACAGCGGGGGCGGGAAAGGAGACACTGACAGCGGGGGGAGCGGGAAAGGAGACACTGACAGCGGGGGGGGGGAGCGGGAAAGGAGACATGGACAGCGGAGGGGGGGGTGGCCGGAAAGGAGACACGGACAACGGGGGGGGGCGGGAAAGGAGACACGGACAGCGGGGGGGGTGGGCCGGAAAGGAGTCACGGGCAGCGGGGGGGGTGGCCGGAAAGGAGACACGGACAACGGGGGGGGGCGGGAAAGGAGACACGGACAGCGGGGGGGGTGGCCGGAAAGG
Organism: Lissotriton helveticus; assembly: GCF_964261635.1. NCBI lineage: Eukaryota > Metazoa > Chordata > Amphibia > Caudata > Salamandridae > Lissotriton > Lissotriton helveticus. The sequence goes on from NC_136065.1 coordinate 454,735,817, forward strand.
AGACACGGACAACGGGGGGGGCGGGAAAGGAGACACGGACAGCGGGGGGGGATGGCCGGAAAGGAGACACGGACAACGGGGGGGGCGGGAAAGGAGACACGGACAGCGGGAGGTGTGTGGCCGGAAAGGAGACACGGACAACGGGGGGGGGCGGGAAAGGAGACACGGCTAGTGGCACACACACATCATACATAAAGAGAGATGCCACAAGCCCGTGATCAGAGACAGGTGAGGCGAGCCTCGGCCATGAAGGTTTCAGTCTAAGGCTCGTTTTTTTTCCTCTACCATGCGCTCATATTAAAAGCGTGCATCTTTAGAGCACGCTACTTACCCGCTAGCACCCACGTGGTGCCTACTTTACTTCACCTCAGCTGTGCGCCCATCCTGGCTGCAAAGAAAGGCCCCTCAGCAAAACGCCCGGGTTGCAATCTCGGCTCAGCAGCGGGCCGTCGCCGCGGTGACGTGGGCAGCTTGAGTCGCGGGAGGAGGGCGGGAACAAACACGGACAGCGGGAGGGGGGCGGGAAAAAGACACGCCGGGGAAGAATACAACGGCCGACCTAATCAGCGGGAGGAGGGCGGAAACAGAGACGGACAGCGGGAGGGGGGCGGGAAAAAGACAGCGGGAAACGAGGACAGCAGCCTACCTCATCTTAAGGAGACTTAAAATGGCGGCCACAAGCTTTTGAAATTTTTCGGAATTGGGGGCGTGGTTTTGCTGTGCTGAGTGACGGACGACATCACTGTCTAAAGAACAGCAAAACTTACGCCCCCAAATCCGAAAAGGACGGGGCTACATCGGAGTGACGGATTTCTCCTCCAATGGCTGGCCTCCGTTTAGGAAGCCAGCCAATGAAGGAGAGACAGGGCAGGGAGGCGGGACCTTCTGCGCTACTAAGAGTCATTAAATCTCCGGCCTAAGACTGCGCAAGCGCAGCCTTTTAGGCCTTCGACCTAAAAAGGCTCCATGTGTTCTGTTTTTAACACACAAAAACAGACAGAAAACGAAGTATTTGACTCTGTGTTGGTTAGAGGGATCTGCTTAACCATATTCAAATCCTATTTACCAGGGAGTCTTTTTCTGTTGTGTTTAACTTCGGGTGACGTCTTGACGTGTGCAGTATCGGCGTGTTGGCGAGGCGAGCAACGAGCTGCAGAGTCACAGAAGCGGAGCAGAGAGATTCCAGCCATGGGAATTTCCAATGAGAGGACAGCCATCAGTTGTTCCCGTACCCGCTCCAGTTTCTGCAGTTAGAGCTGGAAGTGCTTTGTGCGCTGTGAGTGTGGCTGCCATAGTTGGCGGCCACAGAGTTAGAGCCCTAGACGGTCCGTGGAGGCGGCTCAGCTAGAGTCGGGCATGGCTTGCGGGTCTGCCTGTCACACCACACTTATTAACTGCCAGTGCAGTTCTCACCACCTCAAAAAACAGATATTAGCCACCACCTGATGCGCCCCACTCCCCAGTTGTCAGTGCAATTCCAGTGTAATGCTCTCTGCCGCAAAAATGGGATATTAGCCTCTGCAACCACCACCATCAGCTGCTTATGCTTTGTGATTTGTTTCCCTACCTCCCCCTGCACCTTTGCTCCCAGGCTCACAGGTACACCCGGTTGAGCCACCATCTCTATCAGCCTGAGCTGGAGCCTGAGTCAGCTGGACTTCTTGCTCTGGACATCCAAGAAGGTGAGCAGGCGGCCAGTTAGTTTCAAATTCAACCGCCGCCTTGCAGCAGAAGAAGAAGAGCACCTCAGAGTCCGTCAGTGCAAGGGGTAAAATTGGTCCTCCGGAGTATTGCCCCATCCCGTTCACCTACTCTCTGCCCCTGTTCAGCACTCGGCACTCAGTTCTCTGAAACTGGGAGAAGAAACTTAGAAGTCTCCAAGCAACTCACAGACCTTGCTGGTGGGGAACGATGTGCAGCAACACTCCTACATGGAACCAGTAATCAACAATAACTACTCAACCATCAAGCAAACAAGTAGGACATAACATGAAATCAGGGAATATCAGAGGCAACGCAAAATCAGTCAAAAATTTAAGGAAGACGCAAGCAGGAAAAAGGGCAACAAAAGGATATAACAACAATAACCGTGAGACACAGGATCCATCTTCAGAATTAGACTCAGATAGCATTGAGAATACCTTGACAAGTGAGTCCAATACTTAAGTCATTCCCAGGAAAAGGGTGTTTATTTATTTATATATGTGTTTTGTGGAGCGCGAACTTGACCCGTTAGGGTATCAGAGCGCTTTACAGGAAAACATAGTCATGCACAGAGTAGGCATAGCATCATCCAGTTACGGATCGAATGAGGGAGGGCGGGGAGCAGGGTACATGAGGGAGATAGGGCACGTATTTACAGATTAAATATCCAAATACTCAAGACGAGATAACATATTTACAGATTACGTTAACCAATGTTCGTGACAAGGCCCCAGGCTTCTGATGGGGTGAGCTAGATAATCTGAAGGGAGGCAATAGATGGCTATAGATCAGGGCCGTGGTGGTGGTGGAGGCAAAGTTTAAACAAGAAATTTACCCATAAGGAATGTTTTGGCATCCTTTTTGAAGCGAGTCAGAGAGGGTATTCATCTGATGTCAGGTGGGAGAGAGTTCCATATTCTTGGAGCAGCCCCGGAGAAAGCCCAGTTGTAGATTTTTTTTTCCGAAAGCGTACAGGTTGGAGCAGGAGGTCTCTGGCAGATCGGGAGTTTCTGGTTCCTCCGGAAATCACAAGTTTTTTGCTTCAGATATGCAAGGGAGTTAGAATATAAGGCCTTGCGCGTGATGCATGCTACTTTGAGCTGTATTCTTGCCTCCAGGGGAAGCCAGTTGAGAGCTTTCAAGTGCGGGGAAATATGGTCGTCTTTCCTCGTGCCGGTGAGTAATCTGGCGGCTGTGTTGAGGCTGGCTTTTAGAGGTGCCAGGAAGATCTTGGCTAGACCAGAGAGGGTAGAACAACCTTATTCCAGTCTAGAGATGACAAGTGCTTGTACTGCTATTATTAAGTCAGGAGCATCGAGGAAGGGTTTCAATTTCCTAAGATAGCTCAGGTGGAATCTGGCTGCTTTGGCCATTGAATTGTTGTGGTCCCGCATGTTCAGATTGCTGTCGAGGGTGATTCCCAAGGATTTGGCCGAATCCACGATGGTTGGTGGGCAATTCAAGACTGTGATAGCCTTAATCCATGCTTGAATCTCAGGGTTGGTGTTAGGCGGGGCGATCAGGAGAAATTCAGTTTTCTTTGCGTTGAGTTTGAGTTGATTGGATGCGAGCCATTGGACAGTGAGTTTCAATGTTTCTTTCAGGGATAGGATCTCTTAGAGAGATGAGGTTTTGATGTAGATCTGAGTGTCATCGGCGTACATATGATAGGAGATATTAGCAGTGCGTAGTACTTTGGTAAGTGGTTCCAGGTAAAGATTGAAGAGGGTGGGGGAAAGTGTTGATCCTTGAGGGACTCCAACCGTGACCGGGGATGGTGCCGAAAGAATGCCGTTGACAAGGAATCTCTGGGACCGGTTTTGGAGGGAGGACCTGAACCACTCTAGATCAGTGCCATCTAAACCCATCCTGAACTTGAGGCGTTCAAGTAGGTTTTCATGGTTGACCGTGTCAAAGGCCGAGGATAGGTCAAGGAGGATTAGGAGACAGGTTTTGCCTTGGTCAAGGGCTTGGAGAGCATCATCAGTGATGTGGAGCATAGTGGTTTCGGTGCTGTGCCCTGGTCTAAATCCAGATTGGAAGTCATCGAACAGGTGGAAGTTGTTGATGTGTTGACTTAGCTGCTGCTGCACACATTTCTCCATCACTTTGGCTAAGAGGGGGATGTTGGAGATGAGTCTGAAGTTGTCAGAGGAGGCTGGATCCAGTGACTGCTTTTTCAGAATGGGGAGGACTTGGCCGGCTTTTGGAGAGTCAGGCATCGTTCCTTTCCTGAGAGAGGCATTAATTATTGTAGTCCACCTAGGAATAATGGATTGGGCGATGGCAGCTAGGCAGTTGGAAGGAAGCGGGTCATCAAAATCGTTATTAGGGTTTAGGGAAGATAGGAATTTGGACACTGAGTCGTGGTCATAGAGTTTGAAGTGAGTCCAGTGAGCATGGTTTTTGGGTGAAGCCTGTGGGGGCGACGTAGCAGGAAGAGGCGGGTCGAGAGGTGTTTGGGGGTATGTGATAGAGTTGAGTTCATTTCCGAGGGCTGAGATTTTGGCAGCGAAGAAGGAGGAGAATTCCTCTGAGGATATAAGAGACTTGGGGGTTTCTTTTGAAGTTTTGGCCAATTTGTTGGATTGGTGTTTGACCAGTTCGAAGAGCTTGTGGGGTTTGTTCTTGGCCTTCTCTAGTGCGGTTCTGAAGAAGTCTTTTGTGGACTTGAGTATGTTCCTGTTGTAGGCATTTCTGGCCTGGCGGAGGAGTTTTAGATGAGCGGCAGAGGGGTCTTTCAGCATGTGAGAGGACTCGCCTCTCGTTGTTAAGGGATCCCATGAACCCGGGATTCTGTCTTTGATTTGGGATCTTTTCAGCTTTAGTGGGGCTAGATAATCCAGGATGTTTGAGATAGACGCAGAATAGTGATCATTGAGGCCGCTGACTGTTGTGATATGCGGGGGGGGGCGGATTTGCAGCGAGCCTCTAGTTCTCTGTGGTCCAGGTTCTTAGTGTCTCTGATCCAGCGTTTAGGAATCACCGGTTGCGATGCTCTTGTCTTGTGGGTGCCAGGTAGGAGAAAGGTGATGGCGTGGTGGTCACACCAGTCACATGGGTCTATAGAGATGAGTTTGACTGTTCATTCTTTGGAGATAATCCAGTCAAGGGTGGCCCCTGTTGAATGAGTTTGATCGGCCAGGAGGTCCTTGATGGCATTGACATGTGAATCCTTTGGATCATTCCAGTGCAAGTTAAAGTCACCAAGAAAAATATAATTGGCAATATTGGGACTCTTAGCTGTGATGATTTCCATGAGGTGGTTGGTGGAGGAGTCATTCATGCCTGGGGGGTGGTAAAAGATGTGTAGGTTGCACAGTAAGGTGGAGTTGCTGTAAATAGCGAGGGCGAGGTATTCGCAGGATTCAGTGGTGCCCGCCAGAGGTTCCGTGACCAGAAGGTTAGAGCGGTAGATGCAGGCAATGCCTCCTCCTTTCCTGTCAGATTGTCTGTCAAGCCTTGCGATGTTGTAGTTAGGAGGGACTAGGATGTCCAGGTATGGAGATGAGGATTCGTTGAGCCATGATTCGGTAAGGATTGCTAAGTCGAGATTTTTGAAGAGGATGAGATCAGCAGTATCTGCAGCGTGTTTAGCTGCTGACCGGCAATTAGTTAAAAGACCAGATAGAGAGGAATTGGAAGGAGTAGGTTTGGGAGTCTATGCAGACAGGTGAACAGGCGCTAGATTACTCTTGACCACAGTTCTGTTGCGGAGGGTAGCTGGTCTGTTGGGGTTGATAGTGACCGTGCAGATGGCGTGTTCGGCACTTGCGTCTAACGGATGAGGGATAGCTGGGGTATAGTTGAAGTCTCGGAGGGTGGCAAGGATTTACATTTCAGTGAGATCTAGTTGACTTGGAGTGGCAAAGGTGGAGTTGTAGGATAGGACAAGAGCACAGGTTTCTTCCTCTGATAGATGGCATGGGTGCTTGCGGGGGCGAAGATGTCTCAAGGATAGCGGAAGAGGTTGTTTCGTGAGCTCTGTCACGTGTGGGGAGGTGGCGTTTGGCAGGGGCATGAGGTTGGCGAGGGAGAGTTCAGCGAGGTGGAGGAGGTTCATTAGCTCCAGGATGAAAATATGAATGCTCTGGGTAAGTTTGGTAGTTTTGGTGTGCAGAGAATCTATGTCCCTATAAGAAGGAGGGCACGGGGGCAATGGTTCGGCAGCAGTTCTGACAGCGTGAATAGGTGAAAGGGGGGAAGGAGTAGTATGGCCTGTATTGTAAGCCATAGGATCTATGTTGGAGCCCCTTTGCGGGTTTAATAGAGGGCAGGAAGGGCAAGCAGAACTTGTCTTTAAGTCTTAGGGGGCGTAACAGTGCCATAGTCTACTTGGGGAGCTAGGAGAGAGGGGATCACAGGTCTAGGAGTGATTCTGTTGGCGAGGCCGTGAGATGTGCTGGATTGTTTCGGGTGGGCAATGACGGGAGACCTAAGGGGGGTTAGTGGGTGGCTGGCCATGCTGGAAGGGCTGGATGAAGGCTCAACAGTGCGGGAAAGGTAAGCGTGACTTGTATCGTAGTTCAAGGAGGCGTACCGGTGACATGGTCTACTTGGGGAGCTAGTGGGGAGGGGACCAAAGGACTAGAAGTGATTCTGTTGACAAGACCGGGAGACTTGCTAGAGAGGTTAGGTTGATCAGTGTTGGAAGAGTTTAGAGAGGTTTGTGGGTGGTTAGCCACTTTGGGCGGGCTGGACGAGTGCTCATCAGGGCGGGACTTAATTACCCTGCCAGAATTGAGCACGTGGTTTCTGAGGAGGGTAAAAAGGTCTGCAAATTTATTCAGGTTTTTGGGCGAGGCTTGGATGCCGTTTTTATAGAGAGTGATGCTGAGGTCAGCTTGCAGCATTGGGGAGGGTGCTATAGTTAGCTTAGTGCCGTACGGAATGTTCTTAGTAGCACGTACATTGAAGTGGTGAGCAAAGGTTTTGCGCCAGGCAGATGTTCTTCTAGAATAGAAGATGAGGTAATTCATGACTGTGCCGTTGTCTGCGCTGTAACGCAGGTCAGAGATCAGTGTCTCAGGGTGTCTTTTCAGGGTGGAGTGCTTGAAGGATTTTGTGGTGGTTTTGGAGAGGTTTGGGGGTAGACTAGAGTGTAAGGATTTTCCCCCATAGTGGACAGGCCAGGCCTTGCCATCTTGGCTCAGGTGGACTGCTCGAGCACCAATAGGGACAGTTATGCAGCAAGGTTGGCTGCCCACCGTGTGGGAGACAGAATTATACTGTGATAGTGCCACAGGGGAGCGGACTATTAGTATAGGAGCCTGGTTGGCAGCTCTAGAGAGAATAGCTGGCGAGGGTGCTGATAGGTGGTTGGCCGCTCTTGAGAGATAGCTTGTAAGGGTGAGGATAATCACGTTGTATTAGGAGCTCAGTCATTTCATGAAGCAATTGAAACAACACAACCTAGGTACTTGAACGTAACACTAGTCAAAACCTAATATTGCACAGAAAGAGAGGTTACAAAAAGTATATACTCAATATTTATTGAATTCTTCATGGAAAAACAAATATCACATATTGTCAATTAAAAGGTCAAATTTGTCACAATTCGTATTAAAAACATAAAAAACAAATGACACAACAATAAAAAAGTGGCAAAAGGAATAAATCTCGACGCGCGTTTCGGCGACCAGCGCCTTCGTCTGGAGCAGCCACGTTTACCCTATACAATAAAGAAAAAATAATAAAAAATATAGAACAAGAATAGCAACATTAAAATCCTCATATACTAATCAAAAAATACATACACAGTGTCTAAACAATTAAACCTATTTATATCCTCTCAATTTTGACTAGTTTACACATTGTATTATGTGCCCCTGTTACGGGCTTTCATTTCCTTGTTCATATTGGTGGACCCTGGACCCACGACTTACATTAATGATTTAGGAAATAATACTGCAAATATGTATTACGTGGGGGGCAGGTATCCTGGGTAGGGAGGAAAATGGAGGGAGGAAGGGGAGTTGAATGACAAAGACCTCCTCCGAGAGCATCAGTTTAGTTGATTAATAGTAAACTATTTGCATCAATTAGGTTGGATAATATTAAGTTGCCTTAGTAAATCGATCATGGCACTACAGTGATGTTTATAAATTCAAAGACAGGTTAGAAGACCTATAGGTACTAAATGATATAAAGTTTCAACATATTTATCCTATGTCCAACCTCGTGCCACTAGATCTTAGTGGAGATTTAAGACTAAGGCGTTACTTTTAAATACTTACGTATTAACTTTAGTGTAGTAATTATTGTATGCTATGTCTTCGCCACTGATCAGCAAATTATTCACAAAACTGCAAGGAAATGTCAGAATTATTTCACTTTTTATTTCTAATTGATAGGCGACATTTTAACCATGACTTTGACGATGATATATTTAGTTACCTAATTTCGTAACAGAAAAGGAAGTAGAGTCCTTATCGGTCTGTGTTTTTATATAGGAGGACGATGCCTCTACATAACATGTAAGTGTTCAACCTGTGCCAAAAGAAGACCCCAATTTTTCTCGTATTACTAATTCGTTATGAAAGGGCTATATTATTAGTGTGAATACACATTCATAGTTTAAAAATACATACAACAGTAATGCAGCCCAACTGATATACTTGGCTCAAATCGGCGAGATTATGGACATCCGGTTTCTATTAAGGTTGATTCTACAGAATGGGAGACAATAAGACGATCACTACTCTCCCATTATATGGTCGAGATACTATTCTTTTGAAAGATAAAACTGCACATGTTACCTGTCGTGCCCTTTCGCAATTTATTCACTCGGCTTGCACTTATTGCGGCTACGAAGAGTCGAGGTATTTAATTAACATTTGTAAGTAGATTCTAAAGATAAAAACTATAATAAATCAACTATTTAAAGTTCGCATATGGTACTTTCCAAATACAGTCCCATAGACTATATTGAGGTTAAGGCAAGGAAACCGCAATTACCTTTTTAATCTGAAAAAGCATAGTCACTTGCTCCCAGGACTTGCGGATGTATAGTAGCACAAGAGCTAAAAAGTAATAGGAATGGACCATATCATTATTAACCACCCTCCAAATGAGAACACTAATATGATGTTAATCGGCTCATTTGCATTAAAAACGGAGAGTACCTTTAATAACTGCAACAGTCGCAGTAAAAGAAGAGGGGAAGTTCTTCCTGATATGGAGAGTTCCCTATATCGATTATTTTGTTCTATTAAAGAAAAAATGAGAAGACATTTTGTTCTTCTTTGCAATTAGAACGTGGAGGCACAGTTTAAAATGTTCTGTCACCAAGCTGCTGCAATATTCAGCAATGATTCAGTGCGCTTACCCGGTACGAATATATCAATAGCTCAAAAACGTCCGGGAACAAGGCGTGGGGGTCTGGTAGCTTCTTTCGATGTCGATAACAATCGTATTGTGGCTTGTTCCGGCTATTTTTAAATCGTTTTTCGGCGGGTTAAAGGAAATAAGTATAATTGTTCACAGCTGTAGCGGAACTACAACGCTGATACGTCATGACGCTCTAGAGCAAACGTAATCAATGAGGGACTAGAGGGGAGGAACGCATTGTAAATACAAAAAACGGACTAACCCATTTCTTTCGTGAATTTACAAATGAAGAGAAATAAAATAAAAACAAATCATATATAATATATTGTGGTGCAACTCACAACATAAATATTAAAGAAGGACTCACTAGTTCACTTCAAAGTATTGCAGACCATATACTATGTTGTAGTGCAACTTACAGCAAAGATACTAAAGAAGGAATCACCAGTTCGCTTCAAGGAATGCAATGGTAGACAGACTATGTCTACATGCCAATGGCTACTTTTAACTGATCTTAAATTTTTCTAAAAGGTCAGGCTTGTAATATTAGTCAGATGGACAAGTATAATCTAGATGTTTTTCTTAAATTGAAAAGATCGAGCCAGGAATTATAAGTAAAAATCGGACGCAATATACCTGTAACTAGTTATATCTTCATTGCATCAAGGTACATCGTGTGAAAGTAATTAAGGAAATCTATCTTAGTATAGATATTAATATCCCAGAGTACAATTTAAGAAAAAATCTCTCAACCAAACTCAGATGCAGTTTCATGATTTCCCAACCTTCCTAGTCTATACAGAGCACTGAAGTATTGTCCCATTTCCAACCCAAAACTTTCAATTAACAGATAGCATTCTCCCATGGGATTTCATTGTTCAGGCCACGCCTAAAGGTGTCAAAGACAAAGATCCAAAAGACCTCTCTTTTCTTTCTTATCGCCATTCCACCCTTGGTATCTGGCATTTCATGGTCGGGCAATGTAGGGTGATTGGAGTATCTTCATACTATCGCCAGTTTAGGGTCAGGCAAAATGCAGTCTGCTGGTGAAATGGCTACTGTGTAGGTAACTACAGAAGCTCACAGCTCAGAAGGTTTATGAGCAGTCTGATTTCGAAGCGCTACCTTCATAGCTTATGTGATGTTCCCCATACCCAACAAGAGAGAGCAATGTCCCCGAATTTACCGGGGGGTCGCCATTTTAGGATCAGGCAGCCGTCTGTCCCTGCACATGTTCCTATTTAAAAGTACGCGTGGCTCGTAGCCTGGTGCCTTCTTGTTTTTGAAGTTCAGAGGTGGGGTTCAATTAAATAGTGTAGCGTGGATTTTAGGGATGGCGCCATGGAGAGCACAACCGAGGCCATCCTCCGGTCCCGTGAACACACGCATGTTGGACTTGGCCCTTAGGGCAGGTTCACCCCTAAACTTTTTGCTTTATGTGTGACCCTGTGTCAGTGATTTTTTGGGTCTCTGCGCACTTTTCCCTGGGTCCCAGAGTGAAAGTGTGTGCGTGTAGCATGGCTGGCCTGCCCTCCCATAGGAATGCATGGGGAATGTGTGTGTCCCTGGTAGTTCCTGATGCGTGGGGAGTGCAGGCTCGAGTTTAGTATGTGTGAACTCGTGAGAGTGAATGCTACGAGATGGTGTACGCGGCATGTATGTGTCTAGAAGGGAAGTGCTACTTCTGGACATTGAGATATGTGTGCAGTGAGGGTGCTGGATCGTGATTGGCTGGAGCTGGCTGGCATGCCAGGCTCCAAGAAGTCTGGATGGGTCTGCCCGGTGGTGAGTGTGAGATTAGCATGAGTGATGTGTGGGAGGAGTGTACCTGTGTCCTGGATGGGCTGGGTTTTCCCCACACAATGCTAGCTCCGCCCCCCTGTGGTGTGTCTAACGACCCTAGCCTCCCCAGTGAAAGAAATGGGTGGTTGGGCCATCAAGAGTGCTCCCAAGCCAGCTGCAACTGGTTTTCCCCCCACCCTGCACCTTGAAACAAAGTATTTTACAGTATAAGAAGGGGCTGTGTCCCCATGAATGTGTTCTGCTTTTGGATCCTGCCAGAGGGGGCTGTTGCTGCTGCTGGGGCCAGGAGGACCGCCACTTGGGGTGTCTCCCTGCCTGGAGACCCAGTGTGCTGGCTCTGGCCCAGCCTTGCCCCCCTGCCTGCCTCCAGCCCCTGCTGGAGCCTTGTCCTGTCCTCCAGTGCTGGGAAGCACTGAGGATTCCTTGCCTGCAGCTCTGAGAGCGCTGCTCTCTGCTCTTCAGCGCTGGGGAGCGCTGAAATCTCCTGCCTAGCGCTTGAAAGCGCTTTATTTTGCCCATAGTGCTGTGAGCGCTGTATTTTCGTCCTGTGGCGCTTGGGAGCGTCTTTCCTCGCTGATTAGCGCTGCTAGCGATTTGGGTGCCCTTCGCCGGTGCCCACCCGGCATCTGATCGCCCCGTGTGGTGATTTGGCGGCGCGGGTGCCACCCCGCTCATTTGCCGCTTTCCTTTGCCCGTTTTCGTGATCTAATCACGGAGGGAGCCCACCCCTCGTGAAAGTCCAGAGATCACCGCCGCAGCCCAGGAGTGTGTGCCGCCCCTGCCGGGCCGCCGCGCTGCCTACCGCGACCCGGAAGTGCTGGGTCGGCGGGCCAATCACTGCGCGGCCCGGGAGAGGCGAACCGGAAGTCCCGCCCCCGCTGCCGAGCCGCGAAGGGAGACGCAGCCGGCCGTGTTCAAGGCTCCCTGAGGGACGAGGAGCCCCCGCGCTGCCTGGAGAGGTGAGCCAGCAGTGTTCCTGCCCCCGCAGCACCAGCGAGGACCCGGTGAGTGCGGGGACAGGGTGTTTTAAATTCAGAGTGGCCCCAGTTGGCAGCGGGCCACTCCGACAACCAGGGGCATCCCTGTGTTCGAGCCCTGAGAGGCTCTTGCGCCCGTCCATTGTTCTTTGAGCCCCGAGAGGCTCTCCAGTTGTTCCTGGAGCCTGCGAGGCTCAGACCCGGCCCATTTCGTGTTGAAGAGCCTGAGAGAGGCTCAGGGCGCCATTCCTTTGTTCTGGAGCCCGGAGAGGCTCCAATCCGGCCTCATTGTTCGTCGAGCCCCGAGTGGCTCTCCAGTTGTTCTGGGGTCCCCCGTGAGGGCCCCCCCGCCCACATCCGTGACGAACCCGAGAGGCTCGAGGCCAGTTCCCTGTTCTTGAGCCCAGAGAGGCTCCAGCCTGCCATTTACTTTGCGAGCCCAGAGAGGCTCGAGTGCCCATTCTTGTGAAGAGCCTGAGAGAGGCTCAGGGCACCAGTTCGTTGTCCTAGAGCCCAGAGAGGCTGACCAGTGCCACAGTGGTGGTTCTTGAGCCCACGAGGCTCCCACGTTGCTCTAACTTTCCCTGCACCAGTTGCCCAGCACTTTGTGGGCAACTGCCACGTTTAGGCCCTGACATTGGGACACAGGGACTGTCACAGGTGGTGACTTATCTGAGTTTTGCGCAACTGTGTGTTTTTGCTTACACCTCTGAATGTATTGTGATGCATCATGTGTTTTCCCTCCTTACACCTCTGAATGAATGTTATGCATTGCATCATGTGTTATGTTCTTACACCCCTACAGGTATTGTGATATGTAGGTGGTTGTTTTCTCCCTAGTACAGGTGGTGCTAGTGAGGTCCTGTTACCAGTGATTACTGGTTGTGTACTCTATTTTTATAATTTGTGCTACAGTGATTTTACTTTCTACAAGTGCTAAGTTCTAAAAAGTGCATACCTTTGACAGTGGTCCAGGTGGCCCTGTCCTGTACATAATCCCTTGTAAATTCCGCCCGTGCCTGGTGGCACAGTGTAACAAGATGTGTGTTTTATCTAATGTATGTTTATTGTAATACAAAGGCTATTTTTATATAACCTTGTGTGGAGTTTCCTTTGTGGTGGGCCTTTGGGAGTTGTTGCTGGGGTGCGTGCGCAAATACTTAACTTACATCGCCTCCAAGTTTAGCCTTGCTGCTCGCGCCACGTTACCTAGAGGGTGAGCAGGGGTTATCTTGGCGTGTAACTCCCTTGCCCTGACTTGGGAATAGGAATCTCTGACTGACTTTGGCGAAAGCCCTGGCCAGCCAGGGATCCCATTTCCAACATTGGCGGCAGCGAGTGGGATAAGAATTTGTGTTTGCGTTGTACCACAGTAGCAGCTGGCCGCACTTCAAAGCTCTACATTTGTAGATAACCACATTTGGGGGATTATTGTTGTTGGTAAAATTCCTTTGTTTCTTCTCCTGAAGAGTGTCATTTGATAATTGTGTTCAGTACATTTGTCCCCCGCCCTGCTTCCAGAGTTTGGTACCTGTGTCGCTTTTGATCAGGTTGAGAAGTCAGGGGTGGTAGAAACTGCCTTACCGATCCGAGGGGAGGGTGTGTGTGGATGAATAGTGTGTTTTCCTGGACGCATGAGTATGAGTTCTCTTTGATAAGGAGAGTGTTGAAGTTTTGGAATTGTGTACTCTTACTTCAGATTGCTAGGTCCCGTGTATTGCACGTGTCTGTGAGCATCCTGTCAAGATGGAATCTCCTTTTAACCTCTGTGGCCTGTTTAAGTACAGTGTGCATGAGTTGGTACGGTTTTGTGAGGAGAGAGACATCCCAGTGAGTGAGTCAGACACCCAGTCCAAGCTTAGGGATAACCTGATCCTATGGCAGAAGGATGACTGGGAGCGTGAGCACAGTGAGAGAGAGAGGGCCCGGGCCGCACACCATGAGGGTGGTGGGTCTGAGGGGAGCCCTGAAGAGTCTGATGTGGAGAGTGAGTTTGACAGTGGATGGGCGCCAGCAGAGAGCGAGTACCCCCTAGATAGGGAGTCCCTTGCTGGGTCCAGTGTCAGATGTAGCACCCCATCCCTTTCCCTGTCCCCAGAGGAGTGGGTGGATAGGAGAGAAGAGAGGGAGCACCAGCTGGCCATGGAGAAGCTCAGGTTAGAACATGCCAGAGAGATGGCGCAGCTGGGTGTGAATGAGCGGATTGCAGAGGCTGAGAGGGCCTTGGCCAGGGAGAGGATAGCCCTAGAGGGTAGGGTATCCCCTGACCACAATTATCGTTTTCTGGATTCCCCAGGGAGGGTTGGATCCAGTGGTGGCAGCAATAGAGAGTTCAGTGCAGGAGGTCCCAGTCCCCTTCTCCAAAGAATAGTACCTTATTCCAGGGAGGACTCGTACAAGTTGAAGTTCCGGGGCAGTAGGAGGCTGCCTCACCAGAATTGGGGGGACTATGTGGATGATTGTCATGATGCACTGCTTGATTGGCTAGAGGTTCACGGGGAACCTGATTTTGAGGGACTGCTCAACCTGGTTATCAGAGAGCAGCTGCTCAATTGTTTTGCGCCAGAGTTGCGCCGACACCTGTCGAGGGATGACTATGTTAGTCCTTGGAAGCTTGCAGAGGAAGCAGACCGCTGGGAAGGGACCAGAGGTTCTGTAGAGTCATTGGTGAGTGATTCCAACAGTAGTGGTTCAGGTGTCCTCCAGCCCAGCGTGGTGGAGGAGGGTCAGAGTGACCCAGCTAAGTCCCAGTATAGCAAGAAGGGTGGAGAGGCGGACTACCTGGCTCAGTGGAGCAGGAGTCAGTGGGTGGCTGAGAGCCCCCAGAGGCCCGAAGCCCTGTCTCAGAACCTGGGTGGTTTCTTGAGGGAACACTGGGTTGGGGACCTAGGCTGTCCTGTAAGTCCACTTGAGGAAGATCTCCTAGTGAGTAGAGGACCTGGAGCGTCTGTAACCAGAGCTCCTGTGGTTCTAGAGTCTGGCAGTACCGCTCGGGTAGGGAGGGTACAGGAGGCCAGCGTGAGGAGTGATTGGGGGATGAGTTTCCCAGTGGATGCACCAGTGGACCAGGGACTAGCCAGTTGGGCTAGATCTTCTTGGGGGGACCCGGGTGGTGCCACTTCTGGTCTGGGGGATCTCCGCGCACTGTCAGGTAGACAGGGGATGGGAGATCTGCGCCAGACAGACAGTCACACAACAGATGTGTCATTTGTTAGCCTCAGGGGGAGGGTGTGTGAATCCCCAGAAGTCCTGGAGTGCCAGGCAATTGTTCCACCAAAGGTTTTAGACCGGAGGTTGGGAGGCCAGGTTCAGGGTCAGCCTGACCTGAAGGGTAGGACGACTGTAGCCAGTGTCCTGACCGGTTCTTCTTCCAGAGGAACTTCTCCAGTTGGGAGAGGGCAGACCTCTGGAAGGGGGTGCAGAGGGTGGGAGAGCCCACCTCTGACCCCGGTGCAACCTGAGGGGTTAAACCCTAGGTTGGGAGAATGGTGTTCTGAGGGTACCCCTCGCAGGAGGAGGAACCCTAAAAGAAGAGGTAAGGGGAGGAGAGCCTTCCCTGAGACTCCTGGTCCGCCTGAGGTTGTAGACCCTAGGCTGGGGAACCAGTGGCAGTCTGGCCCTGTCTTGCAGACAGGAAGAGTGGAGAGTGGCTACTATGTGCCTGGGGTTACTACCCCCCACTTCGTGAGTAGGCAGGAACCAGTGGCACCTGGGTGGCCTAGGGCCTGGTCCTGGCCGCGGACAGCTGAGGAGTACCAGTGGGGTAGCCCAGTTGGTCCTTACAGTAGCTTTAGAAGGAACCCTAGGGGTTCACCGTGGCATAGAACAGGAGGGTGTCCCGGCAGTGGCAGGCCTGCGTCCGTGTTCTATCGCCCCAAGCAGGGAAGTACATCACGGTGGTGATTGTTCTCCCCTGCGTTTTGGCTGGAAGGGGGTTGTGTTGGACTTGGCCCTTAGGGCAGGTTCACCCCTAAACTTTTTGCTTTATGTGTGACCCTGTGTCAGTGATTTTGTGGGTCTCTGCGCACTTTTCCCTGGGTCCCAGAGTGAAAGTGCGTGCGTGTAGCATGGCTGGCCTGCCCTCCCATAGGAATGCATGGGGAATGTGTGTGTCCCTGGTAGTTCCTGATGCGTGGGGAGTGCAGGCTCGAGTTTAGTATGTGTGAACTCGTGAGAGTGAATGCTACGAGATGGTGTATGCGGCATGTATGTGTCTAGAAGGGAAGTGCTACTTCTGGACATTGAGATATGTGTGCAGTGAGGGTGCTGGAGCGTGATTGGCTGGAGCTGGCTGGCATGCCAGGCTCCAAGAAGTCTGGATGGGTCTGCCCGGTGGTGAGTGTGAGATTAGCATGAGTGATGTGTGGGAGGAGTGTACCTGTGTCCTGGATGGGCTGGGTTTTCCCCACACAATGCTGGCTCCGCCCCCCTGTGGTGTGTCTAACGACCCTAGCCTCCCCAGTGAAAGAAATGGTTGGTTGGGCCATCAAGAGTGCTCCCAAGCCAGCTGCAACTGGTTTTCCCCCCACCTTGCACCTTGAAACAAAGGATTTTACAGTATAAGAAGGGGCTGTGTCCCCATGAATGTGTTCTGCTTTTGGATCCTGCCAGAGGGGGCTGTTGCTGCTGCTGGGGCCAGGAGGACCGCCACTTGGGGTGTCTCCCTGCCTGGAGACCCAGTGTGCTGGCTCTGGCCCAGCCTTGCCCCCCTGCCTGCCTCCAGCCCCTGCTGGAGCCTTGTCCTGTCCTCCAGTGCTGGGGAGCACTGAGGATTCCTTGCCTGCAGCTCTGAGAGCGCTGCTCTCTGCCCTCCAGCACTGGAGAGCGCTGAAATCTCCTGCCTAGCGCTTGAAAGCGCTTTATTTTGCCCATAGCGCCGTGAGCGCTGTATTTTCGTCCTGTGGCGCTTGGGAGCGTCTTTCCTCGCTGATTAGTGCTGCTAGCGCTTTGGGTGCCCTTCGCCGGTGCCCACCCGGCATCTGATCGCCCCTTGTGGTGATTTGGCGGCGCGGGTGCCACCCCGCTCATTTGCCGCTTTCCTTTGCCCGTTTTCGTGATCTAATCACGGAGGGAGCCCACCCCTCGTGAAAGTCCAGAGATCACCGCCGCAGCCCAGGAGTGTGTGCCGCCCCCGCCGGGCCGCCGCGCTGCCTACCGCGACCCGGAAGTGCTGGGTCGGCGGGCCAATCGCTGCGCGGCCCGGGAGAGGCGAACCGGAAGTCCCGCCCCCGCTGCCGAGCCGCGAAGGGAGACGCAGCCGGCCGTGTTCAAGGCTCCCTGAGGGACGAGGAGCCCCCGCGCTGCCTGGAGAGGTGAGCCAGCAGTGTTCCTGCCCCCGCAGCACCAGCGAGGACCCGGTGAGTGCGGGGACAGGGTGTTTTGAATTCAGAGTGGCCCCAGTTGGCAGCGGGCCACTCCGACAACCAGGGGCATCCCTGTGTTCGAGCCCTGAGAGGCTCTTGCGCCCGTCCATTGTTCTTTGAGCCCCGAGAGGCTCTCCAGTTGTTCCTGGAGCCTGCGAGGCTCAGACCCGGCCCATTTCGTGTTGAAGAGCCTGAGAGAGGCTCAGGGCGCCATTCCTTTGTTCTGGAGCCCGGAGAGGCTCCAATCCGGCCTCATTGTTCGTCGAGCCCCGAGTGGCTCTCCAGTTGTTCTAGGGTCCCCCGTGAGGGCCCCCCCGCCCACATCCGTGACGAGCCCGAGAGGCTCGAGGCCAGTTCCCTGTTCTTGAGCCCAGAGAGGCTCCAGCCTGCCATTTACGTTGCGAGCCCAGAGAGGCTCGAGTGCCCATTCTTGTGAAGAGCCTGAGAGAGGCTCAGGGCACCAGTTCGTTGTCCTAGAGCCCAGAGAGGCTCACCAGTGCCACAGTGGTGGTTCTTGAGCCCACAAGGCTCCCACGTTGCTCTAACTTTCCCTGCACCAGTTGCCCAGCACTTTGTGGGCAACTGCCACGTTTAGGCCCTGACATTGGGACACAGGGACTGTCACAGGTGGTGACTTATCTGAGTTTTGCGCAACTGTGTGTTTTTGCTTACACCTCTGAATGTATTGTGATGCATCATGTGTTTTCCCTCCTTACACCTCTGAATGAATGTTATGCATTGCATCATGTGTTATGTTCTTACACCCCTACAGGTATTGTGATATGTAGGTGGTTGTTTTCTCCCTAGTACAGGTGGTGCTAGTGAGGTCCTGTTACCAGTGATTACTGGTTGTGTACTCTATTTTTATAATTTGTGCTACAGTGATTTTACTTTCTACAAGTGCTAAGTTCTAAAAAGTGCATACCTTTGACAGTGGTCCAGGTGGCCCTGTCCTGTACATAATCCCTTGTAAATTCCGCCCGTGCCTGTTGGCACAGTGTAACAAGATGTGTGTTTTATCTAATGTATGTTTATTGTAATACAAAGGCTATTTTTATATAACCTTGTGTGGAGTTTCCTTTGTGGTGGGCCTTTGGGAGTTGTTGCTGGGGTGCGTGCGCAAATACTTAACTTACATCGCCTCCAAGTTTAGCCTTGCTGCTCGCGCCACGTTACCTAGAGGGTGAGCAGGGGTTATCTTGGCGTGTAACTCCCTTGCCCTGACTTGGGAATAGGGATCTCTGACTGACTTTGGCGAAAGCCCTGGCCAGCCAGGGATCCCATTTCCAACATTGGCGGCAGCGAGTGGGATAAGAATTTGTGTTTGCGTTGTACCACAGTAGCAGCTGGCCGCACTTCAAAGCTCTACATTTGTAGATAACCACATTTTGGGGATTATTGTTGTTGGTAAAATTCCTTTGTTTCTTCTCCTGAAGAGTGTCATTTGATAATTGTGTTTAGTACATTTGTCCCCCGCCCTGCTTCCAGAGTTTGGTACCTGTGTCGCTTTTGATCAGGTTGAGAAGTCAGGGGTGGTAGAAACTGCCTTACCGATCCGAGGGGAGGGTGTGTGTGGATGAATAGTGTGTTTTCCTGGACGCATGAGTATGAGTTCTCTTTGATAAGGAGAGTGTTGAAGTTTTGGAATTGTGTACTCTTACTTCAGATTGCTAGGTCCCGTGTATTGCACGTGTCTGTGAGCATCCTGTCAAGATGGAATCTCCTTTTAACCTCTGTGGCCTGTTTAAGTACAGTGTGCATGAGTTGGTACGGTTTTGTGAGGAGAGAGACATCCCAGTGAGTGAGTCAGACACCCAGTCCAAGCTTAGGGATAACCTGATCCTATGGCAGAAGGATGACTGGGAGCGTGAGCACAGTGAGATAGAGAGGGCCCGGGCCGCACACCATGAGGGTGGTGGGTCTGAGGGGAGCCCTGAAGAGTCTGATGTGGAGAGTGAGTTTGACAGTGGATGGGCGCCAGCAGAGAGCGAGTACCCCCTAGATAGGGAGTCCCTTGCTGGGTCCAGTGTCAGATGTAGCACCCCATCCCTTTCCCTGTCCCCAGGGGAGTGGGTGGATAGGAGAGAAGAGAGGGAGCACCAGCTGGCCATGGAGAAGCTCAGGTTAGAGCATGCCAGAGAGATGGCGCAGCTGGGTGTGAATGAGCGGATTGCAGAGGCTGAGAGGGCCTTGGCCAGGGAGAGGATAGCCCTAGAGGGTAGGGAATCCCCTGACCGCAATTATCGTTTTCTGGATTCCCCAGGGAGGGTTGGATCCAGTGGTGGCAGCAATAGAGAGTTCAGTGCAGGAGGTCCCAGTCCCCTTCTCCAAAGAATAGTACCTTGTTCCAGGGAGGACTCGTACAGGTTGAAGTTCCGGGGCAGTAGGAGGCTGCCTCACCAGAATTGGGGGGACTATTTGGATGATTGTCATGATGCACTGCTTGATTGGCTAGAGGTTCACGGGGAACCTGATTTTGAGGGACTGCTCAACCTGGTTATCAGAGAGCAGCTGCTCAATTGTTTTGCGCCAGAGTTGCGCCGACACCTGTCGAGGGATGACTATGTTAGTCCTTGGAAGCTTGCAGAGGAAGCAGACCGCTGGGAAGGGACCAGAGGTTCTGTAGAGTCATTGGTGAGTGATTCCAACAGTAGTGGTTCAGGTGTCCTCCAGCCCAGCGTGGTGGAGGAGGGTCAGAGTGACCCAGCTAGGTCCCAGTATAGCGAGAAGGGTGGAGAGGCGGACTACCTGGCTCAGTGGAGCAGGAGTCAGTGGGTGGCTGAGAGCCCCCAGAGGCCCGAAGCCCTGTCTCAGAACCTGGGTGGTTTCTTGAGGGAACACTGGGTTGGGGACCTAGGCTGTCCTGTAAGTCCACTTGAGGAAGATCTCCTAGTGAGTAGAGGACCTGGAGCGTCTGTAACCAGAGCTCCTGTGGTTCTAGAGTCTGGCAGTACCGCTCCGGTAGGGAGGGTACAGGAGGCCAGCGTGAGGAGTGATTGGGGGATGAGTTTCCCAGTGGATGCACCAGTGGACCAGAGACTAGCCAGTTGGGCTAGATCTTCTTGGGGGGACCCGGGTGGTGCCACTTCTGGTCTGGGGGATCTCCGCGCACTGTCAGGTGGACAGGGAATGGGAGATCTGCGCCAGACAGACAGTCACACAACAGATGTGTCATTTGTTAGCCTCAGGGGGAGGGTGTGTGAATCCCCAGAAGTCCTGGAGTGCCAGGCAATTGTTCCACCAAAGGTTTTAGACCGGAGGTTGGGAGGCCAGGTTCAGGGTCAGCCTGACCTGAAGGGTAGGACGACTGTAGCCAGTGTCCTGACCGGTTCTTCTTCCAGAGGAACTTCTCCAATTGGGAGAGGGCAGACCTCTGGAAGGGGGTGCAGAGGGTGGGAGAGCCCACCTCTGACCCCGGTGCAACCTGAGGGGTTAAACCCTAGGTTGGGAGAATGGTGTTCTGAGGGTACCCCTCGCAGGAGGAGGAACCCTAAAAGAAGAGGTAAGGGGAGGAGAGCCTTCCCTGAGACTCCTGGTCCGCCTGAGGTTGTAGACCCTAGGCTGGAGAACCAGTGGCAGTCTGGCCCTGTCTTGCAGACAGGAAGAGTGGAGAGTGGCTACTATGTGCCTGGGGTTACTACCCCCAACTTCGTAAGTAGGCAGGAACCAGTGGCACCTGGGTGGCCTAGGGCCTGGTCCTGGCCGCGGACAGCTGAGGAGTACCAGTGGGGTAGCCCAGTTGGTCCTTACAGTAGCTTTAGAAGGAACCCTAGGGGTTCACCGTGGCATAGAACAGGAGGGTGTCCCGGCAGTGGCAGGCCTACGTCCGTGTTCTATCGCCCCAAGCAGGGAAGTACATCACGGTGGTGATTGTTCTCCCCTGCGTTTTGGCTGGAAGGGGGTTGTGTTGGACTTGGCCCTTAGGGCAGGTTCACCCCTAAACTTTTTGCTTTATGTGTGACCCTGTGTCAGTGATTTTGTGGGTCTCTGCGCACTTTTCCCTGGGTCCCAGAGTGAAAGTGCGTGCGTGTAGCATGGCTGGCCTGCCCTCCCATAGGAATGCATGGGGAATGTGTGTGTCCCTGGTAGTTCCTGATGCGTGGGGAGTGCAGGCTCGAGTTTAGTATGTGTGAACTCGTGAGAGTGAATGCTACGAGATGGTGTATGCGGCATGTATGTGTCTAGAAGGGAAGTGCTACTTCTGGACATTGAGATATGTGTGCAGTGAGGGTGCTGGAGCGTGATTGGCTGGAGCTGGCTGGCATGCCAGGCTCCAAGAAGTCTGGATGGGTCTGCCCGGTGGTGAGTGTGAGATTAGCATGAGTGATGTGTGGGAGGAGTGTACCTGTGTGCTGGATGGGCTGGGTTTTCCCCACACAATGCTGGCTCCGCCCCCCTGTGGTGTGTCTAACGACCCTAGCCTCCCCAGTGAAAGAAATGGGTGGTTGGGCCATCAAGAGTGCTCCCAAGCCAGCTGCAACTGGTTTCCCCCCCACCTTGCACCTTGAAACAAAGGATTTTACAGTATAAGAAGGGGCTGTGTCCCCATGAATGTGTTCTGCTTTTGGATCCTGCCAGAGGGGGCTGTTGCTGCTGCTGGGGCCAGGAGGACCGCCACTTGGGGTGTCTCCCTGCCTGGAGACCCAGTGTGCTGGCTCTGGCCCAGCCTTGCCCCCCTGCCTGCCTCCAGCCCCTGCTGGAGCCTTGTCCTGTCCTCCAGTGCTGGGGAGCACTGAGGATTCCTTGCCTGCAGCTCTGAGAGCGCTGCTCTCTGCCCTTCAGCACTGGAGAGCGCTGAAATCTCCTGCCTAGCGCTTGAAAGCGCTTTATTTTGCCCTTAGCGCCGTGAGCGCTGTATTTTCGTCCTGTGGCGCTTGGGAGCGTCTTTCCTCGCTGATTAGTGCTGCTAGCGCTTTGGGTGCCCTTCGCCGGTGCCCACCCGGCATCTGATCGCCCCTTGTGGTGATTTGGCGGCGCGGGTGCCACCCCGCTCATTTGCCGCTTTCCTTTGCCCGTTTTCGTGATCTAATCACGGAGGGAGCCCACCCCTCGTGAAAGTCCAGAGATCACCGCCGCAGCCCAGGAGTGTGTGCCGCCTTCGCCGGGCCGCCGGGGAGAGGCGAACCGGAAGTCCCGCCCCCGCTGCCGAGCCGCGAAGGGAGACGCAGCCGGCCGTGTTCAAGGCTCCCTGAGGGACGAGGAGCCCCCGCGCTGCCTGGAGAGGTGAGCCAGCAGTGTTCCTGCCCCTGCAGCACCAGCGAGGACCCGGTGAGTGCGGGGACAGGGTGTTTTGAATTCAGAGTGGCCCCAGTTGGCAGCGGGCCACTCCGACAACCAGGGGCATCCCTGTGTTCGAGCCCTGAGAGGCTCTTGCGCCCGTCCATTGTTCTTTGAGCCCCGAGAGGCTCTCCAGTTGTTCCTGGAGCCTGCGAGGCTCAGACCCGGCCCATTTCGTGTTGAAGAGCCTGAGAGAGGCTCAGGACGCCATTCCTTTGTTCTGGAGCCCGGAGAGGCTCCAACCCGGCCTCATTGTTCGTCGAGCCCCGAGTGGCTCTCCAGTTGTTCTGGGGTCCCCCGTGAGGGGCCCCCCGCCCACATCCGTGATGAGCCCGAGAGGCTCGAGGCCAGTTCCCTGTTCTTGAGCCCAGAGAGGCTCCAGCCTGCCATTTACTTTGCGAGCCCAGAGAGGCTCGAGTGCCCATTCTTGTGAAGAGCCTGAGAGAGGCTCAGGGCACCAGTTCGTTGTCCTAGAGCCCAGAGAGGCTCACCAGTGCCACAGTGGTGGTTCTTGAGCCCACGAGGCTCCCACGTTGCTCTAACTTTCCCTGCACCAGTTGCCCAGCACTTTGTGGGCAACTGCCACGTTTAGGCCCTGACATTGGGACACAGGGACTGTCACAGGTGGTGACTTATCTGAGTTTTGCGCAACTGTGTGTTTTTGCTTACACCTCTGAATGTATTGTGATGCATCATGTGTTTTCCCTCCTTACACCTCTGAATGAATGTTATGCATTGCATCATGTGTTATGTTCTTACACCCCTACAGGTATTGTGATATGTAGGTGGTTGCTTTCTCCCTAGTACAGGTGGTGCTAGTGAGGTCCTGTTACCAGTGATTACTGGTTGTGTACTCTATTTTTATAATTTGTGCTACAGTGATTTTACTTTCTACAAGTGCTAAGTTCTAAAAAGTGCATACCTTTGACAGTGGTCCAGGTGGCCCTGTCCTGTACATAATCCCTTGTAAATTCCGCCCGTGCCTGTTGGCACAGTGTAACAAGATGTGTGTTTTATCTAATGTATGTTTATTGTAATACAAAGGCTATTTTTATATAACCTTGTGTGGAGTTTCCTTTGTGGTGGGCCTTTGGGAGTTGTTGCTGGGGTGCGTGCGCAAATACTTAACTTACATCGCCTCCAAGTTTAGCCTTGCTGCTCGCGCCACGTTACCTAGAGGGTGAGCAGGGGTTATCTTGGCGTGTAACTCCCTTGCCCTGACTTGGGAATAGGGATCTCTGACTGACTTTGGCGAAAGCCCTGGCCAGCCAGGGATCCCATTTCCAACAACGCACAATAAAGGCTGATCTTGGGTCATGGGGGTCATGCTTTTTAAAAGCACACAGCAGGGACCTCACCCCAGCACCACAAGAGGACGATGAGCCAGGCACCAACAATGATAAACTCATTGAAAAGAATCCCGTTGGCAAGAAGATCAAACACAAGATTGAACACAGTCAGCGCAAAAAACAACACGAGTCCAAGGTTTTCATCACGAACAGTAATAGGAGACTAATAAATAATCCAGAGCCTCAAATTACATCAGATCTATACTCCCTTGGCAAATCATAAGCCCATCACTAGCAGCGTTTAGAGGTCCTAGTACATTTACTAGTTGACAAGAGGCAGCACCAACCAATGATACCATCATTGACACAACAGTTATCTCATACCCGTTATGTAATCGAGCAGTCTGTAAACCAGCCTGATTGAGCTATACAAAAGGAAGGCTTTGATGATACAACAGTTTGGCAAAAAATCCTCCAAAGCCCATTTGAACAGCCATGGTCATTACACCTTGCTTACGCCAATTAAACACTTCCAGAGAGGTCATTCCACCCAAGGGGAAGAGAGCCACCTAAAGACAAACATCAATGAGCATATAAAAGAATTACCCACATCAGAGACAAATAGAATAACCACGGTTAACGGTTCCTAAGGACTTCAGGAGGAAACATCCAAAAAGTCAAAGGATCAGACCAAACGGCCCTCGGCTCAGGCAACAAACACACCTCCAGACTTCTCCGTTTGGCACCAACTGTTAAATACCACGGAAATCATCGGAACTGCAATGAGATACATTGCAGACGAATTGGACACACAAGTCGACTTATTAAATGTTTTAGTGATGCACATACAAGGGATACAACAAAAGCTGCAGTCATTGAACACCATGCTAACAAAAGTACATAGGGTCCAGAAACCACCTACAATGAATGTCATTGCCCTTTAATAATAGACAAACTTGCCACAGTTCCTACCTTAATGGCAGAATTACTGGAGGAGGTCAAGGAGTTACATAAAACATCTCCCATGGGTGGCCTCTTAAAATCAACAAAAGTTGCAATAACATGTCCGCACAAAAAACGGTCACGAACGTCACACAGAGACCGGTATCAAAGCCTTAGCTCAGAGAGAGTCAATACAAATAAAAGGAGCAACAAACATTTCACCTAAAGCAGCCAAACACAATAGAGAAAAACAGTAGAAGCCTTGCTAAACTCCAACCCACATCCCTCCCTCACAAACAGGGAACGTAAACGCTTGAGGAAAGCAAGGAAAAGTAAAGGGGAAAAACAGAGTGTTTATATGCTAATTACACAAATGCAAATCTCTGACCAGAATAGTGACAAGAAAAGAGTAAAATAATTGAAAGAAGATCATAACCCAGTGGGTTGCAATGAACCTAGTAAGAACAACCACACGCAGTCAGCTACTCACGAATTTACAGAATCAATTAAACAAACACCCACAGGCACGCCAATGGATAACACGTTCAAATGCCTGGACGACCTCGAGGAGAATAAGTCTAAAGGGCAAGCCAATATCACGACTAGCTCCATCCAAACGTACTTACTGCCCCAGAGACCTTTACACAAATAAAGACTTTGTCAAGAATAACAGCAGTGAGCGATAAATAAGGGCACAAACCTGCCGGTCTTCTCGCCCCTAGAGGGCAGACTGCTCAACGATTACCTCCAGGAAAAAGCCATTTCATTGACATACCGCAAAATACTAAACAATACACCAGACACATTGGGGAAGATTCGTGCAAAATGGGTCGATGATGTTAGGGTCATTAGTGATGACGACTGGCTGGAGGCCCTGGCTTCCCCGGCGAGGTGGCTATTCGATCCGTTTTTAAATGTATCCAACTCAAAACAGAGCCTACTATACTAGCTCGGTGCTTGTCAAAATGGGTGTTCTAAGCTCCTCACCTTGCCCCAGAGGATGTGGTCAAACCGGCACCTACCTACACCAGTGGTGGGAGTGCCCGATTACACAGACCTACTGGGGAAGGGTCACATCAGCGTTATCACTAATTTGTCACACAGATTTTTAAGTCTCTCCCCGCTTGTGTCTTTTTAATATTTGGGAAGCCACTGACTTGTCGAGAACTGAGAGACTGTGGGTCTCTCTGGGTTGCATGGTTGTGAAACGTAACATAGCCAGGACGTGGAAAGGGGTAGTTAAGCCACGGGTCAGGGACTGGGAATCGGGGGCCTCATTTATGAAAAGTGACGCATCGCTGCGTGAAAACAGCGATGCGTCACTTTTCACTGCGCACTCCTTGCGACAATCCTGATGCCTCATATTTAATGTATGACGCATCATGTCGCAAGGACTTACAGATACGTCAGTATTTCTGACGTATCTGTAAGCGCAAAAGTGACGCATTGCTGGAGTGTGTCACAAAAGTGACGCAACTCCAGCAATGCGTCCTTTCACATGGGGCAAGCCCCATGTGAAAGGGCTTGCGTCAGTCTTACGCATGCTGTGAGGCAGGCGCAAGATTTTGACGCAACAGCGTCCTAAAAGTGACGCAGTGAAATCTCATAGATTTCACTGCGTCACTATTACGAGGCTTTTTGCGGGGGAACGCCCCCTCTGCATACATTATACCTGACGCAGGTATAATGTAGCGCAGGGGTTTACAAAGTGACGCATCTACCTAGATGCGTCACTTTGTAGATATGGTGCAGCAAGGCACATTTTTTACGCTGCTGGTGCGTCACAAAAAGTGACGCACCGGCGGCGTAAAAGGCACGCACGGCCTCATAAATGAGGCCCCAGATATGGATTGGTGCATGCAAGCGGAGAGGGTCATCTATGAAGGCAGAGGATGCCCACAAAAATGGACTAAAATCTGGGGTCCATGGAATGTAAGCAGAGGGTCGATATGTACACCTTTTAATGACGCTTCCCCACTGTCAGTAGATCAGGAAGCTGAGTAATGTTTCTACAATGACGCAATGTATAAGACAAGCAACTGCATTGTTGATCCTGTGAATCATTATGACGATTATTGTACTACTGCAATGAGATAGTGAAAATGTTAGAGATTGCACTGCACTGCACTTTATTATTCTTTGTTTGTATTGTTTTGTTTTTGTTTATGCAATAAAAAGATTTTTTTAAAGAATAACAGCAGTGATGCTTCATTAGCAAGAAGTTCCCAAGTTACAGAACTCAGCATGTTAGATACTGATACAGGCAGGAGGCTCACAACTAAGAGGCCCGAAAATGAATTTGGACAGACCATCCCAACAGACACAAGAAATATCCTAACAAGAAGTATAGGAATAGTCCCCATAACAGAGCTTCAAAGTACACCCCCACTCAGCACAGAGTAAATAACATACACCCCAACAATCAACGGCAAATTGAAGCATCAGCAGAGACCCCAATACATGGCAACAAGATGCAGGTGAGGAATCCCCTAAGTCAGGACAACGTAAAGATTGAGCTGGTTCCTCATTATATATTGAGGGGCGCCCATGTCATTTTAAACCGAAGTGCAATACTACAATTGCTAGAAGCCATACCAGGTCTGACGCACATCAGATCAAGTAACCTTGAAAGAATCGAGTACAAACCAAACCCTGAAACACCAGAAACCGATATCACAATTACAAGCTGGTCAGATGCGACAATAGTAGAACAAATATGGCAGTAGCGAGAATCCTTCGTGCTATGGGGTATCAGGTTAACAACACATTATCCTAGCCCATTACAATGATCCATATCAACACTAAGTATATTGAAGTGAGCAATAGGACCCGACCACCCTAGGATACCAGACGAGGGACAACAAATAATTAGACACACCCTCTTCAATCGTCCCCAGCACCAAATTGCTAACTTCAAAGAAAATCAGCACGTTGGTCTCCACAGAAGCACAAATAAAAGGAAAGCATGAGAGATGTCTCAACGCTCCACCGCTCCAGCTCATCATTGTAAAATTTGCTCCTGGAAGGTTAATGGATAAAGAGCTAGGCGGATGAGGACGACTTCTTAAAATTCCTCCAATAACACAGAGATCTTGCCACTGCAGGAAACTTGGCAGCTTACAAATACCCAAATAGTGGGCTACAAGGAATACCACAACAAAGCAACAAAAGAAGCAAGCTCTGGGAGAGCTAATGGTGGTCTATTGATTTACATCACCACCGACATTTTCTGGGAACATGAAGAAGTGGTTTTGGACACAACATGGATGCAGTGCATTAAACTGAGAGAGCGCAAATCGAGAAAAAATAGAAGTGCACCATATTTACAAGCACGTTGCATCAGTTTAGTAAAGATTACATAAGAGTGTCGAATTAATAGAGAGAAAATACATAAGAGTGTTTAATTAAAATAGAATGCATATATCAGTGTGAAAAGCTAATGTAGAAGTGTGTAGAGATGTTAGAATGATGTTGAAATCCCATGTTATGTGGCTGTTGTAGAGGAGAATGTAATGCTGCTAAACGTAGAAATGTAGGCCACATGGCAGTTCACAGAGAATGAAAGGTGCTGTTACACTCTCACATGATATGGATTTTAATGTTGTTGTAATTCAAAGTATTATTGATCATAGAACTGAAATATATGTTTTATAGAAGTGTTTCATATAACCATTGTGTGTAATAAGTTAGAATACTGTTTAGACTAAGAAATTAAAGGTTTACAGAGTGCACAGGCCCGTTTCATGTAATTCTAATAGGCCTGAATAGATAAGGTCATTTCTTTTGATCTGCATGTGTTAGTTAGAGGAAGGTCATGTTAAGCATAAATTGCGGAGCCTGCTCGAAGGTTTACGACTTAGAAGATACGGTGGAGGCCGGAATTTGGGGCCCACTGTACAAGTGTCTGTTTGCAGGTGCAAGGAGGTTCCAATCAAGAGAGTGATGAATAGAGTTTTGTTCAGGGAGCTAGGCACAGGCCTGGAGGAGGCTTCAGGAATTTCCTGGGGGGTACCGTCCTGCCGGAGAAGAGCCTGAGAAGCAAGGTCAACGCTAACGATGGGCCCAGAGGAGTATCAGCATGGAAAATGCCAGAACCGACACCACGTGAGGGGCGTCTCTAAAGGGCGTTTCTATTTTAAATGTGATTTTTGTATTAGGGACAGCACCCCTGGGTGGAGTTAGGGCAGATGGTCTGAGGAACCTAAGAGAGCGGATGGGTAGGCAGATAGAATAACTGCGAGACACAGATTCACAACGAAGACTAAGGGAAGTGAGTGATCTTCTTTGGAAGTCACCACGGCTGACACCTTTTTAGGTTAAGATTTTACTAAGTAGGGATGTCACTTAGTCTAGTGTAGGGACAGTCTAATCTGGATTTTCTTCCTTTCTGTAAATGACTCACAAGTTACAGCTTGTGTCTATTCTTGCAACTGTGATGATTTTTGAATTGGTTTTGGTGATATTCTTCTGCCGACTAAGAGCATTTAGAAAATTTATGTTTGTATTGATACCAGTATATCTTTTGAACCTTATTTTGAGATGTTTGTATCTCCAGTTAACTTTGGCTTTATAATAAACTTTTAAAACTTATTCGTAGTAAGTGGTTCTTTAGAGTGGTGTAAGTCCTTAACTGATTGACCTAGTAGTGGATTGCCTTTTACTCTATGACAGGTATCAACGGTTCAGTCGACCTGAGTTGGGATCTAGATCTATAGCAATAGATCAAAAATCCCGCCGTAACAGTTGGTAGCAGAGAAGGATGGTTACCTTCTAGAGGAAGGTGATCTAGACTAGGTTAAGATTACCCCAAGGTCCCTAGAGATCGAGAGATGAGCAACAGAAGAAGAGCCTGCCGAAGAAGGTGCTGACGGTCCGAGAGAAAAGCAGCAGGGTCGGACGAGAGTGAGTATAACAAGGGTCATGCGTTGACAGATTGCGGTGTTTTGTGTTGTATCTGTATTGTAATGTCATGCGGAGTTGAATGCCTGTAGTGTGATTGAGAGAGGGTTGTGAGCGCGCGCAACCTGGCAAACTGGCAACCTGGCAAACTGGCAACCTGGCAAACTGGCAAACTGGTGAACCGGTGAACTGGTGAAAATCTTAAGTTCGGAGAAGAGCTTAAGTGGTTCGGGTGTATCGAACATCCAGAGTAGTTGTCGACCAGAGTAAAGGGGGTCATGAGGTACCATTGATCGCCCGCAGGACCGAGATAGGGGGAACACAAGAGTGAGTGTGTGGGTAACGGACGCAGGTCGAAAGTTACCGTGTGTAAGTAACCTATCAGTTAAGGCGATTGTCTGGACGTACGCGGAAAGACATTTCGTCAGTTAAGGTGACAATTACAGTTAGACTGTGGGCGTACAGTCAAGGAAAGTGATCGCTTGGTCGGAAGTAATCATTTTTCAGAGTATGAATGGGACGCATGCATGACCGGGCGACGAGCTGAGAAAGGAGGGGAACTGCTGCGAAGGGGAGACGAGTGACGTCAGCGAGAGCCGCGCTGTGATAGGCCGGTTGGTGTGAAGCCGCGCTGTGATAGGCCGGTTGGTGTGAAGCCGCGCTGTGTTAGGCCGGTTGGTGTGAAGCCGCGCTGTGATAGGCTGGTTAGCGAGAACCGCGCTGGGATTGGTGGATTGTCATCAGGAAGTAAACGAACGCGGAGAAAATGGAAATTTTGTAGATTTTGAACATGAAGTGTTTTAAATGTTTGAGAGCGATTTTTAAGAGAAAAAGAAGAGAGTCTTATTACGGGGAAGAGGCACCGCCAGAGGGTACACCAGCTCACTATATGGCAACGAATGTTGGGTTGCATACTATACTGTGGCTTGATACTTGGACAATAGGGAGATAGAAGGTACTGAGCTCCCAAGGGAAGATAGGATTGACATAGAAGGGAATAGGCCACTCCCTATAACAAATTGGGTACCTACCAAAGGTGAGGAGACACCTCAACATAGTCCTGTACAGAGAGTAGTCGGAAGGGTTGTGGTGCAGAAGATGCCAGCAATAGAGAGGGTTGAGTCTTATGGATTGCCAGATGCTCTTCAAGTACCCGTTACCATAGGTCCTATAGTGTCGGTTTATCACCCAGAGAAAGGGAGAGAGGAAGAACAGGTACGGCTAGACAGAGAAAGAGTTGAGATGTAAAGAAGGAATAACACGACAAATGCCTGGAGGCAATTGAGAGGACCGATAACGTGGAGCACCCCATTGGATTCAGCAGTGGATCCCGTAACAGAACAGGGGGGTCAGAGAGGACCGATGGACCTGAGGGGACCACGGCCGAAATCCTATAAAGAGTTGAGGGCTGACTTGAAGGAATGGGATAGGTCCACAGAAGCACCGAGCAACAGGTCAAGAGCAGAAGCTGAATGGGGAAGTCGAGGCAACGGGTCATTATCTCACTGCGGGGCTAGCGAAAGCAGTCAGGAGTGGGACGGTAAAAGTCAGGAGAGTAGAGGAGTTACACGTCATATTGACGGTGGAAATGGGCAGGAGCGAAAAAGTAGAAGTACGGAGTGTGGAGAGACGTCTCGTCTCATTCAAAGTGAGGGAGACCAAAGGACACAAGAGTACAGGGATAGGTTTAAGTGCACTCTCCACGCACCTGATGATAACGTACAGCACTGGAATCGTGGGAACATGGGGAACCGCGAAGGATCTTGCCATGCGTCGAGTGATCGGAGATCACAGGCAAATTGCGAAGGCATGGGGAATAATGGAATGTCTTACCATGCACCTAGAGAAACCAGGCAGAATGGGAAATGTGGGACTATGGGAAATAGAGAAGTGTTTCACTATACACCCAGAGAGGATGGAACTGCATGGGACCTGGAGAGATGGGAGCATGGGAGGACTCCCCATAACACGCCTGAGCCCAGACGTAGGACTCAGAGCTGTGATGGGAGAGATGTAAATGGACTCTCTAGAGATAGCATACTGAAAGCTGTGATAAAAGCCAAAAGACTCGATGTGACCAGTTTAAAATCTGACCTGGACGAGATAATAGATGGTGCGTTGCCTTTAGAAAGGATTGACATGTACGAACAAGATGAGCTGCTGTTTATAGCAAAGGATATTACTCGAAAGGCAAGAGCAACTCATGAGAAACTGTCTGAACTGGCAGACAAGTATATGGTAGATTTGTCCAGAACAAAGGCATTGCAGGGTAACCATAGGTTGCATTATTCAGATCAGGACTTAGAAGAGAGGACAACTGGATTAAAAACACACATAAGGGAACTGATCACAGAAATAAGAGCATGGAGAGATCTGGACAAATGGGAAGAGAGGTGGTCCAAGAAGGGAACTGTTAGGCGGAGCGCGAATGTGATGTCTCCGGAGGGAAGGCTACTGCAGATGGAGGCATTCCCTTTGCGAGAAATAGCGAATGGGAGTTATGTACACGTGCCCTGGAGTAGGGGAGATTTGGCTGCATTTACCAACTCATTTCCGAAGTTAAGGGAAAGTCCCGTAGAGTGGTACAAGCAGGTAGAGAGGTTTGTCAAGATTTCAAAAGTATTGTGGATTGATTTGAACACCTTATTCGACATTGTGGTCCCAGGAGACTTGTGAATAGCATGCAAGGTTAGTGTCGAATGGCCAACTGCAGAACCAGAAAGGGATGCTCCTACTAATGGACCATCAGAAAGAGTAATGTTAAAATATGAAAAGGTGATGACATGGCTGAAGGAGAAGGTGCCACCACAAGATATAGATTGGGTAAAAATAGACCGAACAAGACAGGAACCCAAGGAGACAGTTCATGAATTTTATGAGCGATTGCTGAAAACGTTCAAACAATACAGTGGATTAGATGTAATGGATCCCAAAGATATAGGACAGTTTGTATCGAAGTTCGTTTTGGGGTTGAGACCTGATATTTGTTTGATGATTCAGCAACATTTAATTTGTTGGCAAAACAAACCATTGGATGAAATGTTGAGATACGCAAGGTATTGCAGTGATGAAATAGATTCCAAAGCAAAGAAACTAAAGGAGAAACTGATGATGGTGCAGATGCAGTCGGCTGGAAAGGGTGGACAGCAGCAACAGGGAACAGGGACGATGGGACGGAAATCAAATAGTCAGAATAAGGACAACAAGGAAAACCCGAGACCTAGAATAGACGTTGCTACATTGAAAAAAAGACAAAGTGTCACCAGTGTCACCAGGTGGGACATTGGAAACGTGAGTGTCCCTATAACCCTGATACGGAGACCTAGGAGTAGAGGAGGAGGAAGTTCAAGAGGTTCCAGTTCAAGGGGTGACAGTGCCAAAGAGTAAGGTGGCCAAAGGGGGGACTTCGGCTCCACGAGCTCAGTTCCCGCAGCCACCAAAGATTACGACAGGGGGAAAGATCTATAGACAAATGCCTCTTTTTATAGACGAAGAAGAGTGTTACTACGTTGATCCATTGACGGGACGACGTGTAAGTAGAGAGGAGGACTGTACCCTCGGGGCAGTTCTAGAGGTGGATCAAAGAGGACCGTTTGTTGAGGCTGAAGTGGCAGGGTGTCCTACAACATTCTTAGTAGATATCGGAGCTACTCGATCAACTTTGAGATCGGCAGTGGTTCCAGATCTACCAATGTCGGGGGAAACAATTCAAGTGGTAGGAGTCGCAAATAGGAGAATGACTAACCCTTTGACGGAACCAGTGCTAGTGAGAATAGGAAACTACACCGATGAACATCAGTTTGTAGTATGTGATTCTAGTCCTGTGTGTCTGTTAGGAAGAGACTTATTGTGCAAACTAAACTGCACAATATACTGCACACCTCAGGGAGTGGAGGTACAGACTACAGACGAGGATGCTACCTTTAAAGTTGCAAATTCGAGAGTATGCGTAGAACTGTATCCTACCCTGACTGTGGAGGAGCTTCCTTGGGACTTACGAGATACAGTGTCATCGGAGGTATGGGATTATACTGGAGAAGAGGTAGGATTGATCAAAGGAGTAGAACCAGTGAAGATCATGGTAAAACCAAATGTTGAATATCCAAGAACGCCTCAATACAAATTGACCCCGGAGACGATTGCAGGAATAAAACCCGTAATCGACTCTATGATTCAACAGGGAATACTGAAGGAAATCGTGGGTAGTCCATGCAACTCCCCGATTATGGGTTTGCAGAAACCTAGTGGGAAATTTAGAATGGTGCAAGATCTTCGAAGGATTAATAACATAGTTGTTTCATGTTGTACAGTGGTACCGAATCCATCAGTGATATTGTTTCAGATACCATTCCAAGCTGAGTGGTTCACAGTGATAGATCTTTGTCAGGCTTTCTTTTCAATTCCATTAGATGAGGAGAGCCAGTTTCTTTTCGCTTTTAAGCTGGAAAATCGTGTCCTAACATGGTGTCGTATCCCACAAGGGTATACAGAAAGCCCATCAATTTTCAACCAGCTATTGAAGAAAAATCTTGAAAGTCTAGTACTGCCACAGAACTCGGTTCTGGTCCAGTACATAGACGACCTACTTGTTGCGTCAGGAACGGAAGAAGCTTGTAAGATAGATACCATCGCCTTGCTGAACCATTTAGCTGAAAATGGGCATAAGGTATCTCCGAGCAAATTGCAGTACTGTCTGACAGAAGTACAGTACTTGGGTCACCGGATAGAAAAAGGAAAGCGCAAGGTGTCACCAGATAGGATAGAGGCGATAATGAAGATGAACTCGCCTACGACACAGAGAGAAGTCAGGATGTTCCTAGGAATGGTCGGTTATTGCCGACAGTGGATAGCTAACTTTTCCCTGAAAGCAAAACCCTTACAAAAACTGACGCACAAGGAGGTGAGTGATCCGGTACCATGGGACAAGGATTGTTTGATGTCGTTCCTACAGCTGAGAGAGGACTTGTGCCGTGCTCCAGCTTTGGGGATGCCTGATTACGAAAAACCATTTTCACTTTACTGCTGCGAAAGAGAGGGTTGTGCTTTGTCAGTTTTAGTACAAACTCATGGAAATGCCCGTAGACCAGTTGCATACTTTTCGGCTACTTTAGATCCGGTAGCCGCAGCGTTGCCCGGATGTCTCAAATCCGTTGCTGCAACAGGTGTCAGCATTGAAAGGTGTGAAAATATAGTAATGGGACACCAATTAGTGGTGTATGTACCTCATTCTGTAGAACTGTTAAGGACCAGGACCAAGACACAGCACTTAACCAATAATAGGCTCACGCACTATGAGCAAGTTATTCTTGCTGCGGAGAACGTGACCCTTAAGAGGTGCTCTGTTTTGAATCCTGCTACATTGATGCCACTTCCTAATGATATAGAAGGCGAAGAATGTGAAGATCACGATTGCCTTGATGTGACTGAACTATGCACCAAGCCAAGACCAGATATTGTGGATGAGCCGTTGACTGACCCTGATGAAATTGTTTTGTTGATGGCTTATGTTTAAGAGACGATACTGGTCGGTTGAGAGCAGCTTATGCTGTTTGCACCATTACTGGAGTTGTGGAAGCCGCTTGCCTGGAAGGAGTACACTCCGCTCAGGTAGCCGAAATCATTGCATTGACACGTGCCTGTTTAGCAGGTAGCAAAATTAGAGTCACCATTTATACCGATAGCCAATATGGTTTCGGTGTAGTTCATGATTTTGGGCAATTGTGGTCTCAGAGAGGTTACATGACCTCCTCTGGTTCGCCTATTCGAAATGGGGAATTTGTGCGACTGTTGTTAGAAGCATTACAAGGTCCAGCAGCAATTGCAATCGTTAAATGTGTAGCCCACACCAAAAATACAGATTTTGTCTCGCAAGGTAATCGATATGCAGACGAAGTTGCTCGATATTGTGCGGAGCAAGGATATTCTTTCACGGAAGTGGAAGTAGGTGGGACTCAGGAAAAGACAGAGTTAAACATGATGCTAGAAACAGTTGATACTTGGGAGGATTTAAAAGACATGCAAGAGAACGCACCTGATTCTGAGAAAAAGGCATGGGAAACAGCAGGTTGTGTGAAAAGTGAAATGGATTTGTGGATGGAAGGGCAGTATTACCTGATGAATTAATGAGTCCAATGGCACGACAGATACATGGTCCAGTACACTTAGGAAGAGATGCCATGCTGAGGTTATTTAGGCAGACTTGGTATAATCCAAAGTTTAGGATTGCAGCAGAAGCAGTGTGTCAAAGATGTGTCACATGTCAGCAATTGAACGTAGGGAAAAGAACACCAGTTACAATGAGTCACATTGGGAGGTCTGGGGGGCCTTTCAACTGAATGCAATTAGATTTTATTGAGATGACAAAAATCAACCGCCTCAGGTATGTTCTGGTGGTTGTATGCATATTTTCCAGATGGGTCGAAGCATACCCTACACGCAGGTGCAATACACTCACAGTAGCAAAGTTGTTGCTTAGAGAGTTGATCCCGCGCTTTGGGGTGCCGACCTCCTTGGAATCAGACAGAGGAACGCATTTCAACAGTGAAGTTGTGAAGATGCTTTGCTCTGCATTAAACATTGATCAGAAGTTGCACTGTAGCTATCGACCAGAGGCTTCAGGTATCGTGGAGCAGATAAACGGAACTCTAAAGTCCCGAATAGCCAAAGTATGTTCATCGACGTCCTTAAACTGGCCTGATGCTCTGCCCTTGGTACTCATGAGTATGCGTAGCACACCAGACAGGAGGACAGGTCTCTCTCCACATGAGGTTTTAATGGGGAGGGCAATGAGACTTCCGTCTGTTCCAACTACAGCTTTGTTGAATATTACAGATGACCTGATCCTGGATTACTGCAAGGGACTTTCTGATGTCATTCATTCTGTGTCTCTTCAGGTGCAGGCTGCTGAAGTTCCATCTTCAAGAGATCTATGTCACGACTTGTGCCCTGGTGATTGGGTGCTTGTGAAAAAACACGTCCGGAAGAACTGCCTAGACGTGCGCTGGAAGGGGCCCTACCAAATAATCCTGACAACGAATACTGCTGTAAAGTGTGGAGGGCTGCCAAACTGGATTCATGCTTCCCATACTCGAAGAGTTCCAGCACCCTTAGAAGAAACAGCTCCTCTCACAGATGAAAATCCAGCTGTGGATGGCGAACCACTAGAGGGGATCAGTCAAGCTGTGGGGGTGTCGAAAGAAGTTGGGAGTGCTACAGATCAAGCAGAAGAAAGACAGGACGACAGTGAAACTGAAGTTGCCACCGAAGGAGAAAGTTGCTGTGAATACGGCTCAGACACAGATCAAGACAAGAGTGATCAAGAACCGAGTGTGAGGACAAGAAATAGGAGAACAAGGCGTGGAGAAGCTAGTTGGCCTGAAAGAAAGAAGAGGCCGAGCTTGAAGCCAAATCCAGAGAGAACTCTTGCTCCTATATCTGAAGACTCGGATTTGGACGAAGGTGCACAAAGACAGGAACAGGAAGGTCCGAGAAGATCGAGGAGGGTGCGAGTGCCCTGCAGAAGATACGCTACTCCTGAGTGGACCTACCTAGCAGCAGATGTCCCATGCACGGAGATCCGGGAGGGTGAGGGAAGTGACAGTGACCAGTACTGACCCAATCATAACATTGGAAGTAGTGTTGTTGGTCCAGGAGTGGAGGTCGAAGGGTTGCTGACACTCACTATCCCCAATCCTCCTTATCTGAGCAGGATAAGAGAACTGGTTTTAAACAGAATAGAATTTCCGACTTTTTGTTCAACGATGCCAACACTCGAGGAGATCATTCTTCGTTTAGAAATATTAGAATACGTGATTAGAGCCGCTGGAACACGTATGATTCCAGATTGCTAAAGACTTTGTAAATAAACAGATTGAAAGATAACCTAGCGCCAAGTGGAAGAAGAAGAAATTTAGGGACTTCCCATTTAGTGGACGGAGAAGGGCTAGGGTTGTCTGTTGCTATAGAACTCAAAGACTGATCTTGCAGAAGGGATTATCAGCTTCCAGGTGTGGTTCGGAAAGGCTGAATAAGCAAAGAAAAGAGACTTTGTGTTGTGAAAGAAAATCAGAACTACACTGTCTTGAGATCATGGAGGCCGGCAACCCAAACCGCAAGACAAAATGCATAGTAGGCACACTTTTAGTGGGAGTAATTTTTCTTATAGTTTTAGTAGTTACTATATCATATGTAGTGGGACATGAAAATGAAGAGAAGGCAACAAAGGAAGCAAAAATTGTATCGATACAGAAACCTACTACTGCTGGTCAAAGGGGGGACAATACAGAGAAAGATAAAGCTTTACTAGCAGCAGAGACTCGTAGGTTGCATGTGGATGAATCACAGGGAAATTTCAAATCAAATGCATATGCTAAATTGCTTTATGAATATATTGATGTTATGAAGGCAAAGGATTGCTATGTGTGCATGCAATTGCCAGCCTCTGTAGACGAAGGTATTAGATATCATCATCTTCCATTGACTTATGGAATCACATGTAGTTTGTTCCTTAGTATATTTTATGAACGTGATGGTTTTGAGTATTATTTTTCAAATTTTGATGCTGTTTTACCAGAAGTTCCAAACTACAAGCACATGAACAAGTGGAATTATTATAAGAGTGAAGATAGATTAAAGAAATTTTTCATTCGGTATAGGAGACAGAAGATCTTAAAGGCTTCAGGCCAATGGAAAACAGATTGGACAGAGGAAGAAAGGTCACACAAAAGAAAGGGTAGTAATGGTCCAATAGCTTTAGATCGAGAGCAAAAAGGGAAACTGTGTATATATAGGGGTAAAACCTATTATGAGAATGTGTTTGTGGGAGAAGTAAATTGTGAACATGCTTTCCAATTAGAATATTATACAAAGGATTTCTTGAAGGGAATGCAGGTGATCCCGAATGTATATTTTGTTTGTGGAAGAAATGCATACGTGAAACTACCGGATAATTGGTATGGATCATGTTATTTAGCAATTGTCTTCCCCAAAATATACCATGCTAAGGATCTAGAAATTATAGAGGGAGGAACTCAAGCTAGAGGAAGAAGGGATGTAAGCTATGAGGAGGTAGTTGGAGACGTATTTGGTGCTATGTTTCCTCTTTTAGGGATAGTACTGAATGATGTCAAGATTAGAAGATTGGCAACAGTTGTAGATAGGTTGTCCGCCAGTACTGCTAGATCATTAATGCTGGTGGAGGGAGAGATGCAATCGATAAGGGCAATGGTTCTTCAGAACCGACTTGCTCTAGACGTTCTGTTAGCCAAAGAGGGAGGAGTCTGTAAGGCTTTGAAGGTTCAGGAATGTTGTACCTACATTCCAGACAATTCAAAACCTCTAGAAAAGTATATACGGAACATAACTGAAATTCATCATGAGATTGAGGATTTGACACAGGTAAATGTGTGGGAAAAAGTAGGTCATGGAATGGGTAAAGTTGGAGGTTGGTTTGCCAACCTAGGAAAGGGTTTCATTTGGTACATACTGAAACCTATCATCATAATAGTGATTTGTATAATCACCTTGTGGGGATTGGTGCGGCTGTACCAATGGTATAGATCAAATAGGTTGCAGAGATGCAGGAGAGGAGATTAGCTGCGATGCAGGATAATCAGTACAGGAGTCTGAGGGCTCTAGAGATGATGAAACGAGAGAGTACTGCAACGAGTTCTGTTTGATTCAGTTCATACCTCAGGGATGTTGTTGTGATGGTGATGACTACTAAAAGTCATCAAAGGGGGGAACTGAGAGAGCGCAAATCGAGAAAAAATAGAAGTGCACCATATTTACAAGCACGTTGCATCAGTTTAGTAAAGATTACATAAGAGTGTCGAATTTATAGAGAGAAAATACATAAGAGTGTTTAATTAAAATAGAATGCATATATCAGTGTGAAAAGCTAATGTAGAAGTGTGTAGAGATGTTAGAATGATGTTGAAATCCCATGTTATGTGGCTGTTGTAGAGGAGAATGTAATGCTGCTAAACGTAGAAATGTAGGCCACATGGCAGTTCACAGAGAATGAAAGGTGCTGTTACACTCTCACATGATATGGATTTTAATGTTGTTGTAATTCAAAGTATTATTGATCATAGAACTGAAATATATGTTTTATAGAAGTGTTTCATATAACCATTGTGTGTAATAAGTTAGAATACTGTTTAGACTAAGAAATTAAAGGTTTACAGAGTGCACAGGCCCGTTTCATGTAATTCTAATAGGCCTGAATAGATAAGGTCATTTCTTTTGATCTGCATGTGTTAGTTAGAGGAAGGTCATGTTAAGCATAAATTGCGGAGCCTGCTCGAAGGTTTACGACTTAGAAGATACGGTGGAGGCCGGAATTTGGGGCCCACTGTACAAGTGTCTGTTTGAAGGTGCAAGGAGGTTCCAATCAAGAGAGTGATGAATAGAGTTTTGTTCAGGGAGCCAGGCACAGGCCTGGAGGAGGCTTCAGGAATTTCCTGGGGGGTACCGTCCTGCCGGAGAAGAGCCTGAGAAGCAAGGTCAACGCTAACGATGGGCCCAGAGGAGTATCAGCATGGAAAATGCCAGAACCGACACCACGTGAGGGGCGTCTCTAAAGGGCGTTTCTATTGTAAATGTGATTTTTGTATTAGGGACAGCACCCCTGGGTGGGGTTAGGGCAGATGGTCTGAGGAACCTAAGAGAGCGGATGGGTAGGCAGATAGAATAACTGCGAGACACAGATTCACAACGAAGACTAAGGGAAGTGAGTGATCTTCTTTGGAAGTCACCACGGCTGACACCTTTTTAGGTTAAGATTTTACTAAGTAGGGATGTCACTTAGTCTAGTGTAGGGACAGTCTAATCTGGATTTTCTTCCTTTCTGTAAATGACTCAGAAGTTGCAGCTTGTGTCTATTCTTGCAACTCTGATGATTTTTGAATTGGTTTTGGTGATATTCTTCTGCCGACTAAGAGCATTTAGAAAACGTATGTTTGTATTGATACCAGTATATCTTTTGAACCGTATTTTGAGATGTTTGTATCTCCAGTTAACTTTGGCTTTATAATAAACTTTTAAAACTTATTCGTAGTAAGTGGTTCTTTAGAGTGGTGTAAGTCCTTAACTGATTGACCTAGTAGTGGATTGCCTTTTACTCTATGACACGTATCAACGGTTCAGTCGACCTGAGTTGGGATCTAGATCTATAGCAATAGATCAAAAATCCCGCCGTAACAAAACTATCTGCTGTCCCTTACCTCACTTTAATAATTCTGAATATTTACATACACCCAGCACCCAAGCACAAGGTGGAACAGATCCAGTCATTGATAGGGTCGCTCAAAGCACTAAAATCGACATATCCCCAAGCGAGCATAATAGTGTCAGGGGACTTCAACATGACTCTATTACAGAGCCCTGACAGCAAGCTACCTGGACAAATACAGGACAAACAGGCCAATCAAACGAGATGCGATTTACCTGGTAAAACACGTATCTTAGTGCTTGAGAACCTGGATTTGTTCACACTAAACAGACGTTGTCCTTTAAGATGCCCACTAGCTTTTACAAGAGTGACCGAAAGGTCTTGCTCCACTATATATTTTAGCCTAGTAGAACTAGGCTTGTACAAGTACATTCCTAATTTTTACATAAATTAAAGATCGGAGAGCGATCACTTTGCCCAAATCTTTACCCTGTATCTCACCTCTACCAGGACCCTGTATCTCACCCTTGCCAGGACCCAAAAAGCCAACAATCTTGTCTCTACAGCTCACCCCTTTAATTTAAATGGAACAAAGAGTCAATAGAAGCCATTATGGAGACTAGCACTATCCTTCTGTCACATGCTGCCAATAAACTAACACAGAAAGAGGTTTGGGAGAAATTCGCTAAAATGTTAATCTTAACATTTTCGATCAAACATTCAAGCCACAAAGCAGAAGGACGTACTGGAGCAGCACGGTTCACTCAAAACTTAAAGATCATGAAGAAAAAACTCAACAAAGAATCACACACTATTGTGGACATCAACCTACCCAGGATTCAATTGCAAAAAATGCAGAAATTAAATGATCTTGCAAAAAGGAGATCAGAGTAGCGAAATACAAACATAACAAGGATGTTTGAACAAAACTATTGCATGTTAGTCAGCAGAGAAATATCAAACTTTTTGGGGCCAAAATAAATATCTTAATAAATGGGCAAAATCTGCATTCCAACATAGGAATCATGGAATCTGTTTGGACAAACCATATACTTACGGTATACAGTAAAGTTTCACAGCAAAGTATATCGATAAGACATGCAGAACCGCGAAGTAAACAACTAGCTTCAAACTTTAAGGAGGATAAACATGCTAAATCCAGGGAAGCAGCTGGGTTCATCGTTTCACCATAAATTTCATTCAAGAGGTCAAGACCAGCTCCCGTTTCAGCGATCCCAAAGCAAGCTGGGACCCAATCACTTTAATAAAATCAAATGTCCCCCACCTTTTACCAACAACAACTAAGTGGATCAAGCCAGCTCTAGAGAAAGAGATGCACTTTCAATCAGGCCCCCGTTAAAGAGAGCAAGCCATAAGGCCGAGAGCCACAAGCTGGCCCAAAAAGCAGGTCATCAATATCATAAAAAACTCAGATCAGAGGGGCACTGGGACCAATTGGCCCACCCAACGCTTTATTCAAAAGCGCCCCTAGTTTTTGGTCTACAAAATTACCCCCCTTGTTTCCATACGTTCTGGAAACTGGCATCATTCCAGACTCATGGCAGATGTGGAGGCCAAGATATACATCTCAAATTTGTTGCTTGAATTAGAGGATTGGACGACCAGCAGCAATCTAGTTCTAAAAACACAAACCGGTTTTCGTGCTGGAATGAGCACCCTAACCAACTTGTCAGCAGTCACCCTCTTGGCTGAGCAAGGTATCTCAAAATCAAGTACACTTTATGTTTGCTTCACAGACCTCAAAGCAGCCTTCGACAAGGTCCTAAGGGCCATGCTATGGAAAAAAAATGGAGGGATGGGGAGTCCCCCGGCGATTGTATGTCAGTACAACGCATGCTTTTACCCCGCATGCCATTACAACGCAGGGATTACAACGCAAGTCGTTACAATGACTTGCGCTGGGGGGTGCTGGATAGTGGAATAGTTTAATTTTCTATTCCAACTCCAGTCCCCGTGGATAGTAGGGAAGGTGTTGGATAGAAAAT
Source organism: Lissotriton helveticus (assembly GCF_964261635.1). Classification (NCBI taxonomy): domain Eukaryota; kingdom Metazoa; phylum Chordata; class Amphibia; order Caudata; family Salamandridae; genus Lissotriton; species Lissotriton helveticus. Next base: position 454,778,579 of record NC_136065.1, read on the forward strand.
TAAACTATTCCCTATCCAACAGGGCCCTCCAGCGAAAGTCGTTGTAACGACTTTCGTTGTAATCCCCGCGGTGTAATGGTAGTGCGGGGTAATAGTTGCATCGTAAAGGATGTTCCCCCCCCCCCCCACCCCCCCCGGCAAAACTGCTCAAGACAATCAAAAATCTTTTTTCAGAGACATATTTCAAACCAAACTAGGAGACAGCCGAAGCGTAACTAACAACATTTTCACCAATAATGACCAAAAACAGGGGTGTGTCTTGGCACCCTGCTTGTTTTACATCTACAGAGCAGACTCAGAGAACCATCTATGCAAAGTACAAGGAGACCCCCTGAAATTTGGCAATGAACAAATAGGAAGTTTGCAATATGCAGACGACATAGTCGTGATCAGCAAGACTCCACAAGGTCTTTAAAGGCTGATCTCCCAATTGGAGGACTACACAACAACTGCATACCTTGACCTCAACTACAACAAAACCAAGGTCCTGTGCTTCTTGAGCCCACAAAAAAGACAACCTACCTTCATTTGAAAGGCAAACGGTAACACCTTGGAACAGATCTTAACTTATAAATACCTTTGGGTACATCTAGATCGCCACCTGAATTACAAATAGCATACATCATCCAGGCAAGCAAAAGCAAACAAATTGTTATTTGCATTTAAAATCCTGCAACAAAAGTTAAGAGCCTGCTCAACAAATCATCTCTTGCAGGCCATTGCAGCAAAATATATCCCCTTGAATACTTATGGTTCAGAATTACTCAAAAGTAAAGGCGCAGCAAGTGTGAACACCTTACAATCCAGCCTCTTCCAAAAATTGTTCATATTTCCATGAAAGATATTGCATGCACACACACATCAGTTGGAGTTTGGATGAAAAAGCAGGTCCCAGTCAGACAAAGCACCTTAAGAAAATATTATTGGCGAATGAGGGCAGTAGCTGAAAACTCTTTGGCCCACCAGTGTTAACTTGAAATAGAAAAACAAGCAACTGCAAAGAACTCAGGTTACACTCCACTACACCAGTCAATTGCAGCCCTAAAGGTAATAGAGGCATGGTGCACAATAATAGAATATCCTGAGTCCAAACTGTTGATCAACAAAGCTACCAGACTGCAATCATTCTTATCTGTCAAAGCAGCTTTGGCAAACAAAAAGCAAGCGTGGGTGGTCATGCCAACATACAAAGTTTTAAAACCCCAACAATATCTATCAGAACATTTCTCCTTATCAAGAAAGTATAACCCGATGCTTCTCAGGCTGAGAGTTTTCCCATCAAAAGATTTAACACCGGAATGGAAACAGACCTGTCCGACCATGGAGTCTTGTCTCAGAGAAAACAGTGGAGAATCATTGCTACACTTATGCATCTGCCCGGCGTTTCTATCACCCCGGAAGAACTTATTACGGCCAACGTTAAAACAGTTGCAAATTGGGGGGGGCGTGGCTTGCATGGCGCCGTGAGCGGACGCATCTCGTCGGAGCTCCCGCAGTCCCAGGCTATACTAAGCCATTAAAGCGGAGTCAGGGGCTTCAGTTTCCACCCCCGGAGCTGTTTGGCGGGGGCCGCTGGCGTTGGCACCGAGTCCGGTCGAGTGTGGTGGAGTGAGGGAGGAGGACGAGAGCTTCTTCCCGACGCCGGCCGGAGGCTCGGAGGGGTGCCCGCCATCTTGGTGCCCGAACCGCTTCTCACGTCGCCCAAGCTGCCAGGGAGGTGAGCGCGAGATCGCGAGCGCTGCTGGTGCGCTCCTGGAGAGCCTCGGAGACCGCGCTCTCTGCGATTGCAGCGGCCGACCCTCTCGCGGCCCCAGCGGGTGAGCGGAGGTGCTGGGTCCCCGGCACGGATCGGGTGAGGAGGAGCCGCCATCTTGTGGTGTCCGGCGGACTGAGGCTGTGGCCCGGGTGCGGGGCCCTGAGTATTGTGGGCTATCTGGCGCTTCCCACCCTGAGGACCAGAGCAGGAGAGTCCTGCGGGTGGCTCTTCGATACAGGGCGAGCGGCGGTGAGACATCGCAGACGAGATCCACTGGACATTGCGACCCGCCATTTTGTGCACCGTGGGAGAGGCCTGCGTGTGGATCTCTAAGGCTGAGGGGCACACTCGTGGTGCTGCCCCTGTATGCGGTGGTGGAGGTTCCTGGCGGCCAGCGAAGACTGAGGCTCTTGACAGCGCCGACCACGACTGCTCGGTGTGGGGGTACCGGCCCGGGCCCCCTCCCCCCCCTGCGTTGTGCTGCTGGTTGCGGTGGAGGAGTGGAGCCCTCAGTGCGGCGACGCGGCAAGGGGCGAGACCTGGAGGACCGCAGGTGAGCGGTGCCCCTCTCGATACTCTGCGGAGCACTGGGTGAGCGGTGACGAGGCGGTGGTGTGGCTGTGTGCGGAGCGCTCTGGCTGTGGACTAGTGCTGTTCCTCCTTGTGGCTTCCTGCCTGCATCGGCGCGGACCTAGCCTCAGTGGGTGGGAGTCTCCTGACGGCGACTGCGACGGGAGTGAGGCGGCAGAGTGCTGGGTTCTGGTGGTGCGTGGCGCCCGTTACCCTGTTGACACGACGAGGCTGCGGTGTGAGGTGAGCTTGCGGAGGTGGCCCTCGAGGTGAGCAGTAGCAACGAGACCGGAGAGGAGGGAACGCTCTGCGGCTGGACAGACCATCTCTAGATGCCCTGGCTCAGCGGGCCCAGTCTGCAGGTTTGAGGTGAGCTGCCTGGACTCTGGGCCCTCCGGTGGTCGGGGTGTGGGCCTGCTCCCTCTATTCCGGACTAGTGCGCTGTCCCGGTGGGCCTCCCTACCTCCCCCCCCTGTCCGTTCTTCGCTCTTGCCGTCTGGTGCTGTGTGAACGCTGCGGTGGGGCGGATCTTGGCCTGCAGGTGGTCCCCCCGGTCGTGAGGGAAGATGACGCGCACTAACAAAGGCGCAAGGGCCGACCCGGCAGCGGCCCCTAAAGACAACACTGTAGTAGCCATGTGGGGCAAGGCGGGGGCTCCGGCTGCCGGAGAGGGCCCGTCGAGAGTGGCTGCGGACTCCCCGCCGGTTACCCAGGCGTTTATGGCCGCCTTTATGACTGATCTTAAAGCGGAGATAGGATCCCTGAGAACTGAGGTGCACTCCTGCGTTACTGAGCTCAAGAGGGAGGTTACGGAGCTGGGGGATCGTGTGGACGGCCTGGAGAGGACCATGGACGCACGGACGGAGGACCAAGAACACCTGTGGCAGCGCCTGACAGCCCTCGAGGAACAGAACATTGATCTCCAGATCAAGCAGGAAGATTTGGAGAACAGGGGTCGGCGCAACAACCTCCGTATCCGTGGCGTGCCGCTCGGAGAAGAAGGGAAGGACGTGATGGATTATGTGGCGCAGCTTCTCCATGAGGTCCAAGGAGATGAGGACGTCTCGCCCCCCACTCTGGATCGTGCGCATCGAGGGGCGGCCCCAGCGGGGAGATCGGGCCTCCTACCGGACATCCTCACCAGGGTGCACTTTTTTGTAGAGAAGGAGGAGATTTGGAAGTGCGCGAGGGACAAGCCTGACCTCCAATACAAGGGCCATAAGATTCAAATCTTCCAGGACTTGGCGCCTAATACCTTGAAGCGCAGACGTGCATTCCGCCCGGTGACGGAGAAGCTGCGGAGCATGAACATTTCATACCAGTGGGGCCATCCCTTCGAGCTTATTTTCCAGTGGGAGGGTCGGTGCAAAGCTCTGCGATGCTACAATGAGGCGGCACGGCTTCTCCATATCACGTCTTCTCCCCCGGAGAGCCCTTCTAGACCTTCGTCCCGCAAGAGAACACCGACTGGACCTGATTGGACCACGGTGCCGAGGAGAAGACGCGCCCCGCCTGTTGAGGACCCCACACACAGCCAGGCTAGACAGGACGTTATTGCCCACATTAGAGCTCTTGAGGAGGCCGTGGCCGATCCCGAGGGACGTTCTCCCAAGAAGCGCCCTCCTACGCCGTGAGGATGGCGCTACACTTGCTGCATTCCCCCTAAGGTACTGTTCTCCTGTCTCCTACTGCAGACAAGGGGTCGAGTGGCGGGGGGGGGCTGACGGGCTCCTGATTCCTCTACACTGGGCCTGGGGCGGTGGGGGCTCCATACCTCCTGGTGCATTCTAATAGCCATGTCCCTCCTGTACTGCCCCCTGGGGAGTGACATCCCAAAGGACATTCGAACCTACGGGTGTAGGATGCCCTATCCTGGGGACAGCGGACTCTGGCCCTGTTGGCCGCACTTCTATGGTTCATGCTGCCAGCCGGTCCGGCTGATGAATGTTTGTTCTATGTTCCTAGCTACCTCTCTCTTCCTTTCTCTCTCTTTTCTTCTTTCTCTCTCCTTCTGTGCGGGACCTGGGAGGGTGCAAGGGGTGGCGGGTGGGGTGAGGAGGGGGGGATCCATGCCCGGGGTGTATGGATGATGTGTGGATTGATGAGGGTGGTTTTGATAGCGAACTCTAGAGCTCCCTGCCATGGCTAGTAGTGTGAATGGCCCCCTAAAGATCCTGTCCCTTAATGTTAAGGGCCTTAACTCGCCTAATAAGCGCAAGCAGATCTGGCACTACCTTCTGCGGCATAACCCGGACATCGTTTTCATGCAAGAGACCCACCTTCTTCAGGCTGCCACTGGGTGCATGGCACATCCTAGATACCCTCTCCAGTACTGGGCGGCGGCGGATACGAAGACGGCAGGGGTGGCGATTCTGTGCAAGGCTGGCATCAGGCGGGGGGAGGATAGGCTCTTCCGAAGTGGTGATGGCCGTTTCCTTAAGGTGACTGTCGAGGTGGGATCACGACGTCTTACACTGTGCAATGTGTATGCCCCCAATTTGGCGCAGGATTGTTTCCTCCGAGACCTCTTGCACAATCAGGTACTTCAGGGTAGCCCCTCTCTAATTCTTGGGGGGGATTTTAATATGGTATGGTGTCCAACGATCGACCGGAGTGAGGGCTCCTTTAACGGGGCTGGGGCGATGTCTCTGGCGCTTCGCAAACAGATTGGCGACCTAGATTTGTTTGACGCGTGGCGATATTTTTCCCCGGATAAGAGGGAGTACTCTTTTTATTCGAGCGCCCACCGCTCTTACTCTCGCATCGATCATATGTTCCTATCCCATGACCTCCTCAGGGAAGTGGTGGACGTGGGGATGTTGGACATATCCATCTCGGACCATGCGCATGTGGAACTGCACCTTCGGGATCCGCGGAATTGTCCCCCCCGAGAGCGGAAATGGTGTCTGCCACCGCACATCCTTCGTGATGCGGCGTCTGTTGAGGACATTCGCACAGCCATTACCTCCTATTTTGAGACCAACGACCTGCCCGAGACGCCTTTTTCGGTGGTCTGGGACGCTTTTAAGGCCACGATACGGGCCACATTACATCCCTTGCGATCGCGAGGGCACGAGAGGGGAGGGCGGTGGAAGACGGCTTGGTGAGGGACCTGAAAATGCGGGGGCGCAGGATCAGGAGGGATCTACCTTGAAGACACGACGCCACCTGGCGAATCTTCGGGGCCAACTGCGACTGCTGCGTACGAACAGGGCTGAGGGATCCCTTCTGGCTCTGAAACAGTTGCATTTTGACGGAGGGGATAAGGTTGGAAAACTCTTAGCGAGACGGCTGAGGGTCAAGTCAGCCAGATCCCATATAGCGAATGTGGTGCTCCCTGATGGGTCGCGAGCGACGGCGGCGGGGGACAAACTGCGGGCGTTCCAGGATTACTACGCTTCACTTTACACTGCGGAGCCGCCAACTCCTGCCCTGACGGAAGAAGTCTTGGAGCAGTATAGCGGGACGACGTTGCACCCCCTCACGGCTGAGCTTCTGGAGGAGTCGATAACGCAGGACGAGATAGCTTCGGCTCTTAAGGAGCTCAATCTGGGGAAGACGCCGGGCCCCGACGGCTTGCCACTCTCCTTCTATCGCTTGTTCCAATCTCAGCTGAGTCCCTACCTCCTTCGGCTTTTCGCCTCTTTTGATGAGGGCCAGGGCCCTTCCCCAGACATGGGAATGGCGGAAATAGCCTTACTTCCGAAGCCTGGGAAAGACCCCACACTTTGCTCATCGTACCGCCCGATAGCGCTACTCAATACCGACTTTAAAATATATACCAAGGTGCTGGCTAAACGGCTGAACCCCCATATGCCTGACCTCGTCGACCTGGATCAGGTGGGCTTTATCCGTGGACACCAAGGGGCCGATAACGTACGGAAAATCGCGCATTTAGTGGGGAAGGCTCAGCACTGGCGGATCCCGGCCTGCCTCCTCTCGTTGGACGCTGAGAAAGCGTTCGACCGGGTGGACTGGTCGTTCCTCCGGGCGGTCCTTTGCAAAGTGGGGCTTGGTCCAAAGATGGTCGCCAGGATCATGGCGCCTTATGTTGCGCCAAAGGCTAGGATCCGCGTGAATGGGCGGTTAACAGACCCGATCAACATCGGTAGAGGGACTAGACAGGGCTGTCCTCTCTCGCCCTTGCTGTTTGCCTTGGCGATAGAGCCTCTGGCGGATATGATCCGTCGCGACCCGGGCATTCACGGCATTCCGATGGGTGGACAAATCCATAAAGTGGCGCTTTACGCAGATGACCTCATCCTTACCCTTAAGGAGCCCCGACAGTCTTTACCGGCGCTCCATACAGCGCTCTGCACCTTCGAAGGCGCCTCTGGTCTGAAAATCAATCACAATAAGTCCTGGGTACTTAACCTTACGATCCCTCCATCTGAGGTCCCCTCGCTAGAGCAGTTATGTCCATACCGATGAACCGCTCGCCACATTAGATACCTCGGCCTACTCCTGACCCCCTCACTAGACGGTTGGTCGTCACTTAACTGGAAAGATTGTCGCAGATCGATCCTTGATGACCTGAGAAGATGGAAATCACTTATCCCTTCCTGGCTGGGAAGACTCAATGCAATCAAAATGTCTATCCTGCCCAAACTCCTTTACCTATTTCAGTGCCTTCCCACGCCTATCCCCTTGACAAATATCCGAGCCTTGCAAAAAGACTGCACTAACTTCATATGGGGGTGGGTAGGAGACCCCGCTTTTCCCAAGCACTCCTTATGGCCCTGAGAGATCGCGGAGGGCTAGCATGCCCTAATCTGGCGGATTATTATTGGGCTGCTCACCTGTGATTCGTGGTTGAGTGGGGCACCAGGAGGAGTGAGAAAGGGTGGCTCCATATGGACAGGGCGGTCACTGGCCGTACTATCCGGGATTTGGCGTGGACTCATAAAGCGGGGCGGTCCCCGAGCGCGTATCTGGCGGTGCCCACAAAGACGGTACTGGACGTGGGGGATAGGATAGTGGTACGGAGGGGTCTCACGACTTTTCCCTCCCCACATACCCCTATTGAGGGCAACCCGTGGTTCCCACCGGCTTATCGCACCAGAGCCTTTGGTAAATGGACACAGGGCGACTGCAGAGTCCTTACGTATCTCTTTGATGGGGGTACCTTTAAATCTTTTGCCCATTGTAGGGAGGAGTTTCGGCTTCCACCTGAAGCTGAGTTGCAATATCTCCAACTGCGCCATTGGGCCTTGACGGACGCGATATACCCTGGGGCCACCCGGGATTTTACTCCGTTCGAGCGCCTGGCCCGCTCCTGCACTGACACGAAGGGCCTAATTTCCCAGATATATCAGATATTACAACATCCTCAGACTCCGTCCACGCAACCGTACCAACAAAGATGGCACACAACGCAGGGAGCCGATATCACGCCGACACAGTGGACTCGCTTATGGAGAGATATCCCCAAAGTGTATCGCAGCATACCACAACAAGAAAACGTGTACAAAGTAATGACACAGTGGTATTACACGCCTCAGCGCTTGCATAAAATGTTTTCCTCCTCCTCTCCCGGCTGCTGGAGATGCCATCATGTGCCTGGGGCTTTCCTACACATTTGGTGGACCTGCCCCCTGATCGCTATCTTTTGGAAAGAGGTCCTGAGCCACATAAGAGGGGTCCTGGGGTTCCCTTTGCCTGATGCCGCTAGTACAGTGTTGCTGTGAATCAAACCTGCCAATCTGCTCGCTCTGACCCGAAGTGAATGGACTATCTCATTACAAATGCTGGGTGCTGCCAGACAACTTATTGCCCTGTACTGGAAGAAGGCGGAGGCCCCCCCCTTGCTGCATGGTTTGGGAAACTCTGGCATGTCATCACTATGGAACTGCTCTCCGCGAGACTACAGTCTCGCACTACACGCTTTGAGAAAGTGTGGCAGCCCTTGGTGTCCTATCTGTGCAAAACTGAACATGCGAGAAGCATGCCTCCTAGGCTGAGGGTGCTGCGTTTAGTAGATGATGCTGTGATCCCCTTTATCCCACGTAGACACATGAGGTGATGGCTCTAGAGTCCGAAGTGTGCTTCCGGATGTGTGCCCCGACAACTGCTCCTCTCCGGGTACTCTCACTCCCCTTTCCCGACTTTCTCTTTTCTGTCTTTCCCTCTACTCTCTCTTTACGCTATATTTATTATTCTGTTGCCTACCTCTAGGCTCCTGGTTGTATGTTGGACCGCTAGGGTCCGATAGATGTTCTGGTTTGACCCCTGGTTGACGCCCGATCTTAAGGGCCGACCCTATGCGTGGTGACATTTGGGCGTGGTAGACAGCACACACTACTCTTTAACGCGGCCGGCCCGATTGGGATGTAGGCGGAACGCTGTGTATGAGACTGAAGAGATTATTGACCATGTACACACAGTATGGTATTGCAAATTTTTTCGTGACGCGGCCGGCCCCTTGGGGGTTGTAGGCTTATCGCTGTGTAACTGTCACCTTTTCTCCTGCGTGCTCCCTTTTGGGGGTAAAATAAAAACAGACGTTGAAACAAAACAGTTGCAAATTAGAACATGCCAATTGGCCGTAATAAAGCTACTAGGAGGCTCTACATTTCAGCTAGCATGCAAGGCAGTAAAGTTTTTGGCACTAGTTGCGAAAGAGTTAGAAAAGGGATACAAGCGATTCTTGTTTGCTGTTGGGGTCTCTCGCACCCCTTTTCTCCTTCTCCTTTCCGAAGCGAATAATAGATATTTTTTTGCCCTAGACTCTGCATATAATGCCGTGGAACATTCACAGCACGCTGAGAGGGCACATTTATCAAATGGTCCGGCTTGAGCATTACAAGCCCGCTCCTGTGACATTAAGCCTGCAGCTGCACAGATGAAAAGGTTTATAAGCATATGCACTTTACCTTGCCCGATTGAACAAATGCTGCTCAACTGTATTTTGCACCAGCTCTCTGAATTCTAACACCTCACTTGTTATGTCACTCAGGAGTCCATCTAAGCCATCATCATGATGTTCTGATCAGAGTGCGTCCTACCTTAGGCCTTTAGATTAGCTCAATTTCTCAGTTGTTTTAGTCTCTCTAAGTGTAGAAAGTAGATGTGGCAACCATAGGATTTTATTAATTGGTTTTATATTTTAAACTGACTTTTTGGTTCAATATCGTAAATTGACAAATAGGTATTTAATTTTAAACAATACTTTTTTTGATAACCATGTAGACCTTTTCCTTGATTTTAAATTGTATGATTTTAATTAATCAAACAATAAACACTATTCATTCATTTATTCAACTTCAGCCTTGCTTGCCGTCTCTGCTGTGCTTAGGCACGCTTTCTGTCCAATAACATGACTCTGCAGCGTTAAGTTACTGGTTCAGCATCAGACTCTGTTTCCAGGATTTCTGACTTTGTAGGACCGCTACTAACAGGGTTCTCGTGCAGCCAGGATTGTGTTTTCTCCCCCTTAATGGATCCTCTGTCCAACCAGAGACGCCTGCTCAGCAGCAGCTCTGGGGATCAGCAACTTTTAAACAGAAAGGTTAGAAATTCTAACCCAAGGTCACATTCCTTTACAGTGACATCTGAGACTCAAAGAAACTGTGAATCTAATCAGATAAACATTTACCCAACGAGTACACTGCTGGGAGCAGCAAAACATATTTTCACAGAGTCGCCTTTAGCCCTGGCTTTGCGCCAGATGGATGCCCTTGACAATAGCAATTTGGATAGAAGAAACATAGTATGGCCATTTACAATTTTGTATCCATCAGCAATAACAGTGTAAATTTATCCAGGCTATAGCATCCCTGACTTTAACTCACCATTTGTAAAACGAATACAAGTTGATTTGCGTTTTGAACGCTGTTATACTTCATATTGGGTGTCCCCCTGTGTTCCTGTAGAACCCATCCAACGCTAAGCATGATACTGTATATTTTGTCTGAGGCCCTTTGCTGGAGAAGAGTGGAGTTGACTGTAGTGAGTATCCTTAAGTGTGTAATTAACTACTATTGTACTTACTAGCCAAGTGACCTTCATCTCAGTGGTTATGGCAATGATCTACATCTGTCACAAATGTGTATTGGAGATCGCTTGTGGACCTAAGATGGGGATTGCTGTCTTCAAGGCGGACACCTGGCATTATGACACCTCACTGGCCAGTAGCTCTTCAGAAGGTGAAACTAAAGCAGCATAATAAACTACTTAGGCACAAAAAGAGGCATTAATGGTGGGGGCACCTGTGGGCACAGCATCGATGTGTAGCCCTGATTTATACATTGGTGGCCTAGATACCTCCCTCAGATTGCCCTCCTTTCGGTCTGGATCTAGACCGGCATTGACATGGACAGGAGGAGGTTTTTTCCTGCAGAGACTCACTGAGGCCCAATGTCTGGGCATCCAGTTCTGGGGCCTACTCTGATCTGGTTTATTAGCCTGTGACAGTGTGCAGTCTACCCAATAGAGATGATGGCTGTTCCCTGCTGCAATTCCCGGAGTAGCACAGCAGTAGTTCTCTCCCAGGGATAGCACCCATGAGCACTACTCATGTCTTCCCTGGAATTCGCTCGTGACTGAATTCTTTTAAAAAAATTATTCTCACAGCATATATTTGGGCACTTACAGGGATAGCCATTCAAACAACAGCTGCCCCCATCATTCATCCTGTGTTCAACTGCTTTACTACCACTTGCATCATTGTTGAATACTGAAGCAGATACACTGCTAGCATCCTTTTCAGCCTCCAAACATATGGATTACCTGGCTCTGTTGGACACTCACTTGTTGTAGTCACATAGCTCCCTCTATGAACACTTACATACTCATTGTAAAGGAAAGTGACTCTATAAGTGGGATGCTCATGATCAGTTCTTTGCAGCTACTGATCTGCTCCCATGAAGTCTGCCAGAAAGGCTGCAACCATCCCAAGGTATATTTTCGTGGTAAAGACAGAGATAACGTCATGTGGAAGGGGTAAATATACCATTCTTTTGATATATGGCAGAAGGAACTTAAGGCCCTGCCAAAAGACATCAAGAGAAGTGAGAAACGTATGTGTGACCATGGATTCAGAACTATATTTGCCTCCAAATGTCAATAAAATCACAAACTGCACCTTCTACACAATATATACACTGTAACGCATCTTTCCACACCTTGGACACCAACAAACTCAACAAGTTAGCCTCACGTTTGTAATTTCCAAGGTGGACTATGCCAACAGTCTACACCTAGGCATCCCCAGTTTCATTATACACAAAAACCAACTAATTAAAAAAAATTATACTGCAAGGCTTCTTTCCTATATCCACTTGAGTAAATACATGAACTTCCATCCTTTAGTCACTCCACTGTGGCAAGTCAAGCAATGTTTAAGGCACTGTGTATTATCATCAGATAATCACCACTATTCCTACAGGTTAAATTCAAGCAATACAAACAAAATGGAAATTTGCACTCCAGGCTTTCACCATGCTTTATCATTTTTATAAGAAATCCATACGAGGTACCACTTTCTTAATACAGGCCTCTAAGCTCTGACACTCAGTACTATCCAATAGTTGAACCATTCAGGAGTATTTACATTTCAGAAGAGAGGTGAAAACAACACTATTTCCAAGAAAAGTACATGATCTCTTAACCCTGACATTGAACCCAAAATAATGATTGCTCCTTCAAGTATAATCTTCTCTCCAGAGCCCACAGACATGGAAAAGACAAACCAGCACACAGCTTTCTATGTCCAGGCATGTTATGAATGGCTGGCCTGTGTCTGGCCTGTGTATTATATAGTAATGTAAAGTAATATGTAAACCTCCTGACCCTCCCTAATCTTAACACCACAACACTCAGCAGTCTCAGAGGCTATTGTAGTTCAAACAGGTTGTATAATAATTATTTTATATTGAGTGACCCTTTTACACTCACATAACACAGAACATCTAATTCATGTCAAGTCCATCACCTAGTACTGCACTAGCCCACGGCAATAAACCCCCTTCACCAATTGAGCAGGCATGGAATAACTTAGGATATCTCACACATACCACTGGCCAATAGAGGGCTCTAATTTAGTCCACCACTGCAGGACCCAAACAGCTACATTCTATAACAGCTACTAATTATCTCATAACGACAATCGTGTATGAGAAAATACTAACAAATCCCAGCAAATCTCCTGACCATCTCTCCTTCAAACCTATGCCTGCTCAAGACCATACACTTTAAATTAAGAATCTCAGAATGAACAGCCCACTGTAGTAACAAGCTTAGTGGTCTATGATCATATGAAATACAATCCAGGGCCCTTTAGACCTGTTCATAGCTGCCATTTTCCTGAAAATCACAAACTGTGAGCCAATCTCTCACACTTCTTAATCTATCACACAGCTAAGCGTTGTGACCCATAACATGATTACTTCTCCTCGGTGGTCATCACGCACAACATGTAAACACGTACCAAACAGGATCAAGACAACAGCCTTCCAGCAACACGCCTTAAACGATGTAGCATGCTACCCATGTAGGCAATCGCTTCAGAACCCCACATAGGTGTTGAAAGCACTATATAAATGTCATAATACAATACACTATCATTTGAGTGCATTGCATTCCAGAATCAAGACAAGGAGCATGTCACGCAGGAGTGCACTCAGATAATCATCAAGAAGAAAACAAGAAGTGTTGTTTGCACATATGAACAGAGGAGGAGAGGCATACAGAGAAAATGTTTTGCAAGGCCCAAAGTGTAGAGAGTTACCAGATATTGTACGTACAATATAAAAGACCAAATACATGGGTAAAGGATAGTGATATACTGCATCCATGTATGTACTGTAGTAACACAACAGAAGTGCATAGATGCTCTATCCTTATCCCCTCAACAGCCTTCTATTCTAATTTACTAAGAGTGTAAGAGAAAGGGTAACCAGTGAAAACTACAGAAAGATAACCGTGTTCTTTGGTTCATGTGTGCTCTGTGTTCCTGCCTCAACCTACTTCAAAAAAGGTGTAATAAAATAGTGCCAGGGCTAACGAGATAACAGAACACAGCAGCTGCTACCAACGGATGCCCCTAATTTACGTCTATATTTATAAAGCTAGGTGTTCGTCAGGCTGTCTATGTTTCAGTGGCATGATAGGACCATATGCACTACTTGTCATGCATCTCTGAAGGGAGCAATAACCTAAACAGATGCCCAGAAATTAAGCCATCAGCCAGTGCTTGCGTTGGGGTGGTGCGACCGGTGCTACTGCACCAGGCGCCAAGTTCAGGAGGTGACAGGGAGACATAACGCCAAGGATTCTGACAGCTTCAGGCAATGCTACTGTAAACCCAACGTTCACAGCCACAGTGCAAGACTTTCTTTTTTTCAATGGGCTTTTATTTTATTTTATAGATTGTAGCAATGTATAACTGCATGATGAACGAAGGGCACCAGGTCTGGTGTGCAAGAGGGAGGCAGCGACGCTTGTGAACCACGTGGCTCTGGCTGCCTGTTTGACTCAGGTCTGGCTGCCAGGCTCAGCAAATAATGGAGGAAGTGTTATAGAGACTCTGGGGCTTGTTTACAAGCCCTTTGCACCGGTGTCACTTTCATTGATGCACTAGCAGGGCAATGGGCTTTCCCATATTTACAAGGCCATGTAAAGTCACCCTGCCTAACTTTTCATGACCTTATAAATATGTTTCCCTTTCATGCATAACTCTGCATGAAAGTGGCATTCCATGGGTGTTGCTGTCAGTTTTCCCACGCAACATCCAGGGAACTTGACACATTCCCAGATACACAACATTTTGCAAACTATAAATAGAAACAGGAGAACGCCTATAATGAGTGTTTTGTGCAGGAAGGTATCTTTTACTGCACATAAACAACCAATAATTGCGTTTTGGTCTTTCTATGTGTGCTGCAAGCATAGAAAAAGCAAAAACGAGGCTCCTCGTTGAGCCATTCTAACATCTGCTATTGCATTGTGTTAGTTTTTGTTGCTGCCTCAGATTTACATCCCTTGTAAATCTGGGACAGCGTCAAAAAATAATGGGTGTTGCAGTGGAAGATCCACAGCAACACCCATTGCAAGCCCTTTCCATGAAGACACCTGCCTGCCAGAAAGGGTACCATATTTACAAATCAGCGTTAAGCCACAAAAAATGGCTTAACGCCACTGTGTAAATATGGTGCAGGGCATTGCGCTCTTGTAGTAAAAGTGATGTCCGGTGGTGCAATCCCCTTCCAAATATGACCCATAGTTCACTAAATTATATTGCACGTTCAGATTGCAATTTCCCTAATCTGTTCTACAGCGCTGTTTTCCCAGCGCACCGGCATAGAAAAGCATTGGCAACTGTGAGAGTCCACCGCGTTCACAGATTCTTCTGAACTGATACACCATAGTCAAACGACTTTGCCTAGTCACAGTTTTGACTCATTATGGGCCATATGTATGGAAGTTTGGTTTTGCGATTCTCAAATAGTGATTTTTTGCGAATCGCTATTTGAGAATTTTAAAACGCTATGTATGTAGGATTTGCAAATAATTTTGCGAATCCTACATATTCCTTAATTGCGAATTGCAAATTGCGATTTGCAATTAAGGAATACCTCCCCATTCATTCCTATGAGCCTACAGGCCCATAGGAATGATTGGGAAGACATTCTCAGTTTGCGATTCTCAATTAGAGAATCGCAAATTGAGAATGCAATTTCAAGGGTACCAGGGTGTCAAAAGGACACCCTGTTGCATCCCTGAAATGTGCATGTGTGCACATGGGGCACACATACATGCCCTAAGGGCATGTATGTGTGCCACATGGCACTTTGAAAAATGCAAAAAAGTTAATTTTTCTGAGAAATCGAAAATTACCACCAACTTGAAGTTGGTGGTAATTTGCGATTCCTTAAGGCCAAATTGCACTTTTTCTGTGCTTCTCACATTGCATTTAAGGAATATAAATTTGCGATTCCTTAAATGCAATCGCAAAATAAGGAATCACAAATTTTGCGATTCCTTATTTTGTGAGGCAGTTTTTCTTTCATAAATACCACTGAGCCAAACTGCGATCGCAAACGCCTAAATTCTGCGAATTTCGGCGTTTGCAATCGCAATTTGGAATGATACATATAGCCCTATACATATAAAGAAGCACATAATTTAATGTTCCTGCTGAAAAGATCAAAGTGTAACATGCAGATCACAAACATGTATTTCATGTAGATAGCTGAGTGGGTTACCTCTTTGAACACAGAGACCCTTTTGTTACTTCTAGTTCCTAAGTGAAAATGTT
Source organism: Lissotriton helveticus (assembly GCF_964261635.1). Classification (NCBI taxonomy): domain Eukaryota; kingdom Metazoa; phylum Chordata; class Amphibia; order Caudata; family Salamandridae; genus Lissotriton; species Lissotriton helveticus. The sequence goes on from NC_136065.1 coordinate 454,794,160, forward strand.
CGAATAAAGCACACTGAACTATGATCTGACATCAAAGAGCCGCATGCAGACTACAAGGCATAGGTTTAGGTTATTGTTTTTTCTCAATCTTTGTTATTCTAAGGTTGCTAGAAACGGTTACTTGGGTAGTCATAAATTATAATTAGATAGACAGCCCCAATCACTGCATTGCGTCTTAAATCCTGAGTGTATGTTTCACCATACCAAGCACTCTAGACTAAACGTATATTGCCTACCAGGATGTATGGTATGTGATTCCAACGTCTTGTAGCCCCTATTGTTTTATGTAACATGTATTCTATATTGATATACACAGTTGTATGTATAACTCTGTAAAATATGTGCGTGAAATGAAAAAGCACTCTGACACCCTATATTGGGATGAGTAGCGCAATAAAAGAAATGAAGAAATATGGGGTCTTGGCTATCGATAGATGATGGGTAAGGATGAGATGTGATAGCGAGGGAACCTGTGGAGAAGGAAGTCATGGGGGCGCCAACAAATATTGTCACGAAGGGAGTCACCAATTGAAACCGGCCCTGCCATCAGCTAAGCTATCTGACCTCTTTGCATATAAACACTGTATGTAGATATACAGCTGCTGAATCGTAGCAATACGAACATTCAATATAATAGAAACATTAAAAAAGCCTGCTGGTTTGTCAGAGCAAGGGGCACAGACCTCATCACACCCCTCCCTCTTCTGCTAATTGAGTGGCAAGGACATGGGCGGGAGGAGAGGAGGTAAACACGTTTCTGTGCTTTTGGTCAAAGGTGCGTGACTGGGGAAACATCCTTTACAACGCAACTTTTACAACGCACTACCATTACGACGCAACTATTACAACACAAGTCACTACAACGACTTGCGCTGGAGGGCGCTTTAGGATAGGGAATAGTTTAATTACTATCCAACACCTTCCCTACTATCCACGGGAACTGGAGTTGGAATAGTAAATTAAACTATTCACTATCCAGCGCCCCCCAACGCAAGTCGTTGTAACGACTTGCGTTGTAAAAGTTGCGTCGTAATGGCATGCGTTGTAAAAGCATGCGTTGTAATGTCATACATCCCATGACTGTAATTGTTTGAATGCATGAATGATCAAAGGAGTCTGTAATTGTTCATTTGTATGAGATTTGGAGCATGGGTTACTCAGCATTGGTAATAAGGTCGGGAGGGTGATGGGTTCAAGATGACTTAATGGTGTACATAGCTCACATATTGTGCACATTACCAGCAACATTCAGGCTATCCCTAATGTACTAGAGGTCTACATGTAAGGTACCATGGCCATTCTTGCCTACAGTTTGGCTACCCCAGGAATACTTGTAGTCCATATATGATATATTGTGAGCATTCTTGATGCCCTTCTGGCTAACTCAAACAGAACAATTGATGGACAGAATGCTAAAACAATGGCAAACATTCACCTCCAGTACAGCGATCTGGACCTCATTCCATTGTTTTTTTTGCACACCATGCCATTCCAGTTTGACCCAGCCATATGCCAATCAGTCTTGACCCTGCTCCCCTTGGGAATAATCCAGCCAGAACTGCCAGGCCAGGTACTCCCTGGACCGGAAACAAGCATCCTGGGACCGGTTTCAGGGCATCACTCCTCATCAGCCTGGCTAGCTTAAATCCAGTGGCTGAGTGAGCACGGGGCCCTCGTCTGGGCATACCTGGTGGGCGAGAAAGCAAAAGAAACACAGATGATGGACGGAATGCAGAGCAAATCAAACATTCACCCCAGTCGAGATCTGGGTGAAACCAATTGTTCTTTTGTTCACCATACAACAATCCAGCCCAAACTGCCAGGCCAGGTCCTCCCTGGACTTGAAACATGCATCCTGGGACCAGTTTCAGTGTATCACCCCTCATCAGCCGGCTAGCTTGGCTCCAGTGGCTTGGTGAGCACGGGCTGCACTGCTGGGCATACCCTTCCCACTTAGGGCGACAAATGCAAAAAAAAGAATTGATGGATGGAATGCTGAAACAATGTCAAATATTCACCCCAGTACAGAGATCTGGTTCCTAAATCCATCGTTTTTGGCACCCTGGCATAATAATGGTCAATACCTGACATAGTGTGGCACTGCTGGCATTTCCTTTTCTCATGCTTTTCCTCTAGTGCCTACATCTGTAGTAGCCACCAAGTCCTCAATAATGAGATTGTGAGAAGTCTATACTAACCAGGGTTCCTTTACGGAGTCTGTGATGGGAAATTAACCTCAGTAATTCTCCTTGTCACTCCAGTTAAACACCATGAGGCAGTCAAGGCCTAGCTCCAAAAAGTTGCAGGCTCAGCCTAGGTACAATACAACACGCATCACATTTTCAATAAATATGTGACTGTCCACCCAGATTTGGCAATACACAACCCTTTAACGATAAATCAAGATTATATGAATGTAGTTACTATACAAATTATAACTCAAATCACAGAACGAACACAAAAATGTGTGAATAATTAACATAACACAATAGTGTAATAAAATCCCTACTTACGCAAATTTGCTTGAGTTGTTGTAGGAAACCTATTTAGAAGAGACCAATTGCCTAAAAAATTTTCATATAAGAAAACATAGACAAAGCTGTCTATCTATCCCATGAGCAAAAGAGCTGGCAAACATGAGGATTCCCGAGTGTGCACCTAAAGAGAGATGGTGGTAACAACAAATCCGGTATCAGTAAATCCTTCATTAGATGACCCCAGATATCGGTACAAGCCTGCAATGAAAAGCATAATACAACCATAAACAATTTACTGAAAAGTGGGTAAGGGTATGTCCTTATGCAATACAATGATCACGACCACTGGCTGAGCATGACCCACACTTCAGAATGAACATTTGCAATTCTATTAAAATGGAGTTACTTGCTACCGTTTGGAAACTACTCACCACCCTAATGGTTGTGATTACCTAAAACAATACAGAACAAAGCAAAAGCAACTGCAAGTGACACAGTGCACCTGGTAACCTGAAAAAGAAAAGAACACAATGCCTTGAAGTACAAAAAGTGTATTTTTTTGGCTCACGTTAATCTCCTGGTTTGGGGTCAGTGGTATTGGTCACTGAAAATTGAGATATTTTACTACTTAGGCACCGTACAGGGGGTAGGTCACTGGAACCTCACCCAGAGGGAACTTACCATGTGATTGTTGGGGGACAGATGACTTTCTGAGCCACAGAAGGTGAGGTTCCGTGAATTCTGACCCTGGGTCATAATGGTCGTGGTTCTGTTACGAATTTGTTAACAGCGAACCGTAAACAGTGAGCTCAGCAAGCATGAGTGTTTCCGTCATGTTACATTGATGGATTCACTGTGTATTTGACGATTTCGTTCTGAAACCCTTGGGTTCCATTTTGTGCATGGCAGCCATTTTGTGGTTGCCCTCACATAGGCCTATGACTGTGGCTGAACAAGTCTCTGGAACACGTACACCTTGGCTTGAGTTTGTGCTGACTACTGTTTGAACTGAAGTGAACTCACCCTGCTGCCTGAAGCTGACCTTGCCAAACCAGTTCTTGCCCTTTAGCTGGTCAAGATAGAGATCAAGGAGCAGGACATTGCTGAGTTTATGGTACACGCACACACGCTTCTATCTTGCTTCTCATCTGTTTCTGTTCCTTCTTTTATGGCCTATTTACGATTTGGGTTGAGGTCTTTTATTATGGGTTTGTCTCCAACTTGTCCAAAAGAAGAATGTTTATTGTGGGTTTGTTTGATGATTAATTTTGGGCTGGACAAACTGAAAAATGGGCTTGTCATCATGCTCCTGTTTTTGTCGTGAAAACATGTGAGTGGTCAAACTGTAAATAAGGAATGTTTGCCTGAAGCACAATTTTTTGTATAAAAAGAGATGGCTTGCTTTGTAAAGTTGAGCAGTCTCCTGAGAACATACACCGTGTTGTACTTCTAGGATCTCTGTTACTGGCTGCAGCTAATAAATTTGATCTTTGACGTCACCAAGAAGTACCCCGTGTCTCTGTATTCTAAGACAGGTGGACCCGGAGACTTTGGGCGTTTCCCCTGGCGCCGCTGGGTTCTAAAAACCCGGTTCTTCAATTGGCGCCCAACGCCGGGCGACTTCAGCGGTACCGGTCCAAGCCTGAAGATCCTGAGGAGCTTCGTGTGAAAATTCTGGAGTAAGGTCTGCCACTTCATCGACCCCTGTATGTCGTCGTGGTCCGAAAGTCTTTGCTGCGAGGTTCCCCGCTTTCCGACGGCTACGAAGGACTGCTGCCCTGACTGTCGTCCTGTCTTGGAGCCCTTAGACGATTTGTAAAGCGAGACGATAGACGGGTCTTCTGGTGACGTGATCGATACCTTAGTTAAGTATGAGTGGAGCGTCTCGAAGTGTTTCTATAACGCTAACATTGATATGGCTTTCTAACTAGGCAGACAGGCATGGGACCACCACAACAACACCATGCTTGAATGAAGAACAAAAACACAAAGGGTGGTGGAGTGATGTTGTGTGTTCACTAAGAATAATCCCCACTCATCTCACTTGCACTTGGAGCAGTACATTTATCGAGCAGGCTTCCTCTGGTCTTTGGTAAGGTGTATTTTGAGCTTCAAATATTTTTAAGAGCTGTAGAGCTCATTCTGTGCTGCATCGCTTGCTTCCTCAATAAAACTATGCAAGATGAAAATACCATCAGGCACTCTTGTGCACCATGCTGGTGATTTGGACCACTTTCCAGTTGTTTAGGGCATAGAACAAAAAGTAAGCTATACTAGCAGGGTAGCGTAGGTTGGTCTTTTCCGCTTCTAGTTGTATCCATCGCATCAGCACATTACACATATTCCCTGGTCTGAGGCAGGTGAATCTTCCAGCCTGCTGGAATGTACAGGAACATCTGCTTTATGCAGCATCACTTGAGAAAAATTATGCCAATGCACAACATATGTGTATGCACATTATTGATTCATTTTGAGAAATAATAATTTTGTTTTGACTAGGAGTACCTTATTCGCTGTATGTAGGTAAAACTGCTGCACTGTATTTGTCAGTTTGCTATTTTTCTACTCTGCCTTTTTGAAGTACAAATAATCCTGAACCAGAATTCTAATTCATGTGTTTTAAAAAACACTTTTAAAACATTTGTTATGTATCTCTGATTCATGCCCGGAATAGGGCCATGAAATGCTAGTAATGTATAAACGTGTTCAGGATGAGTGACAGAACCGTCGCCACAGAGCGATTTGTGGGCAGTCGGGTTCTTGGATATAAACATTTTCTGCGGATGTTGTTGCAAAGTAAAGTCTAAGAAAGCTGGATAGCCTGTGGCCAACAATTCCACTTTACGGCGGGTGACTCTCACCTCAGACACACCAAACAAAATATAGTCAATAGTCAGTTTGTTCGAGAGTATCATAAATCCTAGGCCACCGCAGTGTGCGGCAGGTTACTTACTGGGTGACTGTGAGGGGCAGTGTGCGGAAGGTTACCGTGAGGCGTCCACCGCAGCGTGCGCCGGGTTACTGTGAGAGGCAGTGTGCAGAAGGTTAGTGTGAGAGCGCACTAAGGAGCTGGACAGTGACTGAAAGGCTCAACCTATCAGGACTTTCTCATTAGAGGAACTAAGACCACTCCCAAGGCGCCCGGGCCAATAAAAAGGTGGGCCCTCTCCTAATTATCTTTACTGCTATTTCTGCTGCATGAATATGTCTATGTTAAGACAGAGCGGGTTCTATCCGACGCCAGATCGTGTGTTTAGACACTCTAATGAGCCGCGAAGGGCCCTATAAAACACGATAAGTAAATAAAATAAAATATAATATTTCTCAGCGCTGCTCTTCAACAGCCCAGTCTGCTCCAACAAACACTGTCAGATCCCACTGAAAAGGGTCCCCATAGCAACAGGCTGTAAAAGAAGACATCCTTTATGAGAGTCGGATGCCCACTGCTTAGTGTGTGCTGGTGGTCTTCCTGCACATATGTGTAGGCCTTTCCTCCAAACAGTATTAATGTATATAGTGAACAAATGTATAATGTAGGATAGATTTATTTTTGTAAAGTGCCACACAGTGCCCTTCAGCTGCCTCAGTTTGCTTGCTCTACATAACACATAAGCAGACAAAATACAATAAATTCTCCCATATGATAATAAATTGCATAATTCGTTTGGGCCTTGCACACGTCAGAAGGCTGCCTTATTTCAGTGAGTGGGAGAAGGTGAGCTGTAAATGCATTGCCAAACGCCACCAGGATGAGCAGATTGGTGGGACCAGACTTCCCATGTTACTCTTTTGATGTGCAAAGTCTGGAAACATTTAATGTTCTCTCTTTTCTCATTTTATGTATAGTTTTTTGCAGGGCTCCAGCATGTTTTATCATAGGGTGGCTGTCTCTATGACACTTGTTAACAGGCTGATTACAAACGGGCAGCTGAAAACACAATAAACATTTTCAGACTTTGCATCAATGTACCTCAGACTTGGAGAAAGAGCAGGGCCATCAGACCAAGACCTTGCAAATATTTCTTTACCGATTTCACCCTACACTGATGATTCTAACAGTCATCAATAGGTTCAGACAATCCAAATTCAGGATGATTCTTATTGTCCCAGAACAATTAAAGTTCCAAGATCTCAGCCAAATTTTGAAGAGATCACGCAAGGGTCTTTTACAGGCTGGGGATCCTCTCAAGGAGTTACCACAGCATGTTATACTGCAGCCTGCCATCTTTTAGCCAGGCAGCCTGACCTTTGAACACTGCAATTACAGGAATCTGCATCTTCAGAAAGTCTCTAAAAGGAAAACAGCCTTTACAACGTGGGCAAAGCCACACATGCCACTTCCCCTCAAGCAGAAAAACTCTTGCCTCAACCATTCATATGCCTTAACCATGCATATGCCTTAACCACGCATATGCGTGGTTAAGGCAGTGCGTGGTCTAGATGACCGAATGGCCAAGAACAGGAAGTGTCGGGAAAGAACGCTCCACGCAGACAGGTATGAGGGTCTGGGGCTGGGGGATTGGGGGGTAGTTTTTGGGGTGGGGCAGTTTTTGGGCTAAGGGGGAGTCGGGTTTGCTTATAGGACAGGGGGTCGAGTTTTAGGGCTCAGGGCATGGGTCAGGATGGTTTTAGCGAAGGGGGTTGTTTTTATACCAGGGGCCAAGCTTTTAGGGCTCAGGGCTGGTGGGGGGGGGGGGGTAGTTTTAGGTTTAAAGAGTGGGGTTAATTTTTAGAGCTCTGGTTGTTTATAAGGAATGGGTCATGGTTTTAGGGCTCAGCGCATGGAGGGGACGAAGTAGTATTAGGTTTAGCGGTGGGGGTTGTTTTTAGGGCTACGAGGGTCAGGTTGTTTATAGGGCAGGGGACAGGATTTTAGGGAGGATTGGCTGGGGTGTGATCTTTGCCACACACCCCTTTACCAATGATGCCTTTTCCTTGAAATTGCATGGTAAAGGAATTTGTTGTTCAGACGCACTCATCGTTCAGGTTGCATTGTAAAACCACGCATGGATTAGACATGAGTGCCTCTATCTTACAACCTCTCTAAAATGATTATCAGAGAGATGAAATGCCAGTTTCTGGTGATAAAAGAAACCACCAATCCTGCCACAAGTCAAGAAGATGCACTGTTGCAATAGCAACCATATTTAACTAAATAGGACTTCCAGTTCTCTCCTTCTAGGACATCCCTCAACACTGAAAGTAGACAGAAAGAAAAATCCTCAATTTCTCATTTTAGATTTAAGATTAATTAGGGCTTCTTAAGAGGTATTTCTTTCCATGGGAACACAATACTGTCCACTCAATATTACTGTGTGCAAGGCTTCCCTGTGTAATCTTTCATTGAAAGCAGTTTCATGGCTTGAATGGTAGCCTATTTATTTAATCTCCCGTCTGCTCTTTTGTCTTTTATTTTTCCAGCGGTCTAAAGCCCAGAAATACATTCAGTTAACACATAATGAATACAAATACAAATAATAACTTAAGTTTTTTATTCTTCATGATGTTTTCACTCTCCCAGATGCCCCTTTTTGTTCTTTCTCCACATGATCTTTATCTGGACTGTTGGGCCAAGGGAAAACATGTCTCTTTGTTGAAATCTTGTTTCTACGTGTTTTGTTGAAAAGTCATACTACTGCTAAGCTTTCATACAAAGCCAATAAATCTCTTGATAGCCAAGATCTGAGGTCTGAAACATTTATGCTAACAACGTATGGGAGGATTGCATTGTCTATTTAAATCATAGGCATGGTCCTCAAGACTTAGCACATCACACTTTTTGTAAAGAAAGACCCTGATGAATAGAGGAAGGACATTTCTCCAAATCAGTGTGTGTCATTGTCAACAGGGGAAGAACTAGTCACTGCTCCAGCTTTTCTGCCATTGAGGGCTCAAAAATAAATCACTATAAAGTATCTATTTATGTGGTTAAAGGGTTAAAAAGACCCTGACCTACATCGCCTGAACTTATACCTTCCCCTCTTGTGAAGACTTTGTCGATGGCACAATCTCAAACAAGAAAGATGGAAAAATCAATTGTTGTTCTGTTGTTAAATAGCATCTTCCTACTGATTACAACCCCATCAATGTGTAGGCTGCACCTGCAAAACACAAGCCCATCACCTTCCACCACTGTATTGTCTAGCTTAGCATCAATGAGGCCTTCATCAACAGGACTGAGAAGATCTCTAGGGAAATGAAAACAAATGCATTGGAACTTAGAATTCAGTCATAGAGATGCCCGCCACACATAATTTCCTACTTTTGCAGCAAGGTCAATATACCAAACTGCGTCAATTTAGTAAATGGTCTGGAACAGCATTACATTTAAGTTAAAGCGTGTTAGTATCTTAGCTTCTGCCTTGTATTTAGTCAGATGTCATCCTGCACCAAACCAGGCTGGCTTTTATCAGCCTGGTTTGGGGATCAGTTATCTGAGGCACTAAATTTGTCATCATTTTAATCTTTGATAATCTTCAGTTGTGCTGAACACAGTTGGGATTTTTTCCTCGGTGTTGCTGGTCCTCTCATCAGCGTGCTGCAACTTCTGCACCTGATTGAGATACACCATCTGGCTGGATTCAATTATGTTTTTTATAACAGGGAGTCTGTAGTTGCTGTGCGATCATTTTACGCCTCATTGTTGCCTCAAATTTTGGAGCTCCGTAGGCATTGCCACAATTGCTAATTTTCTTTCCTAATTCTTTAATATTTACCACTCAATGCTTATGATGTAAAGTAATGGAATGTGCAATTGGTAAAGCAATTATATATAGCAAGCTTCAATAAAATACGTCAAATTATTCTAGGTGTGTGAAACAAAAACAACCACTAATTAAGTACTACACATACATCCAGGTGCACAAATGTTGTACTGAAAAATGTAATGGAATGTGTACATGTTTTACAACTATGTTAATGAAAGGAAACTTCTTCATAAATTAAACTCTTCCACAGCACAGTCAAGATGAAACTTTACAATTGGGTATCACATGTTAGACACAAATTGAGCAGGCCCAAGAAGGTAATTATAATTTTGGCTGATAACGACTTTCTTTGACCCAAGATGTTATGATCATCTGAGGTGATGGGACTTGCCATGTTCCAGTGAATAAGGTGAAGATATTTTTAATAGATATGATCCTCTGATGACGTTTTCACAAAGCCTTGTTTCTTTTAACTAAGGCTGTAAAGGAAAATGCCCCATTCCTCTATTTTCTGTAGTAATTTTGCACATTTCTTGCACATTTGTTGGCCAAATAAGGTTTATATTGGTCTTTCAGATGTCCTGCTGCAAAAAAAATGCTGGTGCCTAGACTTTACAGCCACACATAACATATCTTACCAGTTCTCTTTACTTCACTCACTCTCTGCTTGCATTTGTCTTTTTAGGCCCTTTCAATTGCCTACTTAGTAATAACGTTTATTTAAAGTAGAGAACTTAAATTAGGTCATCCAAGGGATATCATCCACTCTTTGGAATAATCTATCTCTAGCACATAAAACAGCTGGTAAGTAAACCTTTAGGGGTAAACTCGAAAGTTTTTTCTGATGATTTAAGTAGGCCAACATTTGTATGATAACAACTCAGTTTCCGGAAATAGTAGTAAATGTATTTTGAGAATTACACTGTAGCAGATTGGCTGAACACCATCATTTCTGATACTTCTCATGATGGATTCATTTGCCTTCACATTTTCATCAGCAGATAACAAAAAGGAACCAAAATTAATGTTCACACCCCTGTACCCTAAGTAGTAGTTAGCTATTGATCTCATTTTCGATGAGGAAGCGGCCCATTAAGAGTATGACGGGGAGGACAGGTCTCCTCTATCCAAACTTCATTTGTGGCCTGTTTGTAAGGTGAAAGTCTTGTTCTTTGTTGTTGCCATTTCAATAGATGGCAAGGAGGGAGGTGTGACAAGTACAGGTTCAAGGAATTCCAGAGGAAAGCATCCTAGATACTGCTTGATGTGGCAACGTTTCATTGGAAGACGGAAAGAATTATAAAGACATTTGACCTTGCAATGAAATTTGGTTGGTGGAGATAAGTCTGTTGGTATGGTGGAGTACTTTACTTCAGACATACTGAGGGTCATCCGCCCGAAAGTTTAGAATTGTTCACCAGCTCTGCAGATATCTCTAAATATTGGTTGTAACAGCCATCACGACAGTCCCTGTTAATGAAGTAAAAGATTGACAGACGGTACCGTCAAAATGACGAACCATTCATCAAACTTTTAACAACTTTTTGTTTTTCCCAAAACAATAGGCCAAAGCCGTATTTTCTTTTCGAAAGAAGAATAACTAATGACCCCCACACCATGGGAGTTTACTTTCACGGCGTGGGCATCTCCACATCATGGGAGTTTTTGATTTTTACTGTCCCTCACTGCCGCGTTTTTAATGGCGGTAGAGGAGAGTAAATACTGGGCATTCGACTACCCACTCTAAATAGGGTAGATGGGCAGTCGAATGGCCAAACTTCCAATGGCCCTTAGTATTACTGTTTGAATAGCTTTATTTCGAAATATTTGTCATTTCATAAAAGCATTACAGTACACAGACCGATATAAAAATATAAAACAATTTAACATTTCAACCCTCTAATCACTTTGTACAATAAACTTTAATATACAGACGTTGGTGGAAGGATAAGGGAGGGGAAACATAGCATCGGATGGTTAGAACAAGTTGAGTCTATGGGGATAACCTTACTGGAGGAGCAATTTCCTCACAGATCTTATCCTCCATACCCAGCCCAGAAATTTTGCCAAGCAACATGCAAACAGAGGGCAGGCATCCGATCTTAGGATTTGTAGGGCCTCCAAGTGCGACCGAGTGCCCAGACTCATACAAAGAGGTTTCAACCATCTCCTGCGGGGAGCTACATACGCTGGGCACTCGAACATTAGATGGGCAATAGACTCAACCCTGTTAACACAAAAAGGACAGAACGGTATGGTTTGCCAAGGTGGTTTCCAGCTTGCTGTCCACTGTCCTAAAGAACCCTGAATTTAAAATACAGAGACCTATCCATCGGGTTGGAGATCAAGTCCAGATAAGGTTCTCTAGAGGGGAGATCTTTAATTAGCAAGAACTCAACAGCAGATCTACATAGTTTGGAATTACTCGCTCTCTCATTTGCCACCCAAGCCCAAAATATTTTCTTTAACAACTGTTTAGGTGGGGATGTTCTGTTGGCCCAAGCGTCTCCCAGGCCCAGTTCACAAAGGAGCCACTTTACTTCCTTGAGCCAACCGACATTGTGCCATCCCGGGGTTGAGAGGAGTTCACGCACAGCATCTGCGTAGCTTGAGAGTTTGGTACGTTCCATAATAGAGCCCACAGTAGGAGAGGACGTAGCTTTGCTTGCTCGGATATGGGGCGTGTACCTGCATCAAGTAAAAGAGGGAGAGTGGGAGTACTGTGAGGTAGCCTCAATAGCTCTTTGTGACATTTATTCTCGAGGTGGGTCAAGGTGTCAATTTTCTGCGTACCCCACAGTTTGGCCCCATACAGCGCCGCGCTCACCACCTTGGCCCTATAAATATCTAATATCACCCCAATGGGTTTAAGGGGTGAGGCGCGATGTTCTTTTAACAATGCCCCTGTAACCCTCCTATGAGTCAGGATGATTTTTTGATGATGAGCCTTCCAACTCATGGAGTCGGAAAGTCTGATGCCTAGATAGTCGAATTCCCTTACCCTTTCAAGTGGGACTGAGTCTAGGGTTGGAGGATAGACTGTCTTCCTAGGGGATTCAAGACCAGGAATTTTGTTTTGCTTATATTAATGACTAAACCCCTAGAGTCACAAAAGTCCTGGAACCTAGAAAGCAACGTTTGAAGGCCAACCGGAGTTTTCGAGATCAGCAGGGTATCATCTGCAAATAGGAGAGTTCGTATCTTCCTGCCCGCCAGGGAGGGTGCGTCTGATGGTTGTTTAAGAAGGTGCTCCACCACTCCGTTTAGGTAGAGTGAAAACAGAGTGGGGGCTAGCACACACCCCTGGCGGACACCCCTATCTACAGAGATGCGAGATGTTTTTTGGCCCTGTTCGCCCCATCTGATTTGTGCAAAGTTGCTTTCATGGAACTTGATAAGCAAAGCCAGCAAATACGGAGGGATACCCAAACCCTCTAAGACATCCCACAATTGGTCGCGTGGGACTAGGTCAAAGGCAGTCCGCAGGTCTATGAATGCGAGATACAGACTGCCTTTGCCCAGTACGACCACTTTCCAATAGTATTACTGGCCATTCGAGGAGTTCGATAGCACCCTAGGCAGTTGCCCTAAAGTAACACAAAGTAGCATTATACCGTACTTTATGTCAAAGAGGCATACAAAGGGTGATGCATGGACATTCCCATGCACTCATCCATGTATTTTGATACTCAACCCTATCTACATACTATGGTAGAAAGGGATTCGCATTAAAAATGAATGCCTCCTTTAGGTAGTTGTAAAGTTGAAGAAAGGATTTAATTTCTCCAAGCCTTTCTAACTTTGCATGTGTGCTGCACTGTACAGCACATATCCAAAGTGATAAGGTGTTAAACTTTATCAAAGCATAGACGTTTGTGCTGGAAGAATACCCTTCCAATATAAAATCTAAGCTTTACACCACTCAAATAGCCTTATTCTATAGTGCAAGGCTGTGTGCACGGGCGGAAGATGGCCTAAGGTATGTCAGCACTGGAGGGGAGAGCAACAGCACCATATCTTAGTGAATATGGGGGCATATTATCAGGGGGGTTTATCTCCGCTTTTTTGGCTTTAAACGCCAAGAAAGCGGAGATAAAATTATCTCCCTATTACCTAGCTGTCGCTAACACCAGTTAGCGACAGCTAGTAGGAGATAGCGACCATCTTGGGCCCCGCTTTGCATGTCAGTGATATTTATCACTAATGACATGCAAAGTGGGCGTGCCAAGATGTTAGCGACTGGAAACAGTCGCTAACATCGCTATCTCCTATTACCAACTTTTGGAAATATTCGCGCTAAGCGCGAATATCTCCAAAAGCTAACACCTGCCCCTGAGCAGTTCTTAGCCATGTTATCCAATGGGAGGTGGATAACATGGCTAAGAGCATTAGCTCGGTAATGCATGAATATCGCTGACTTTTCAGCGATATTCATGCATTGCGGCCGATTTTTATCACATTTGCGATAAACCTTGGTAATACCAAGGTTGATCTGCGATAAAAATCGCCGCAGGTCGGCGATACATTTTTGTCTCTAACCAAGCAATAGCAATAATTATCGCTATTGCTTGGTAATATGCCCCATGGTGCTCTTGTGCTCTCTCCTTTTCACGCAATGCCTTGCAGCAACTTTGGTTACTATGCATTATCAAAGCGTAGTTAATCTGCCCCTTAGTTTCTTTTGAGAAAACAAGTATTTGTCACTGACAAACTTAAGGTCTGCCCGTTTGTAAATCAGGCGGATAAACCTTCAATTTGGCTGAAAGGGAAATCCGTTGCTGTTGAGACGTAGTTCCCTCTTCGCCAAACTGTAAACTAGCCTTTATGTCTTGCATAGTTCACCACCTACACAACCTACACATCTGCAGTCCCTTTCCAATCATCAGGCTTTTCGCAAGGGCTTAAAAACCTGGCTCTTCCCTAAGTAATCTCCTCTCCTCCGCTCCATCTCATACTTGGTTGTTGTTTGTTGCTAAGCGCCTTGAGACTTTTGTGATTTGTGCGCTATACAAGAGACTATGACTATGACTATGACATCACGGTGCATTCCACCGTAATGGGGCTTAATAAACTCAGCCGACCCAACACCAACATAATCTGACCAACACCCAGCTAATTCCTGATGCTCCAAGTGGTAAAGATTAAACTGAGCAAATCTGAATGCCTCACACTGCTCGGGAGACCTTTCATGCCTAAAGGCTCCACATATGTACATGATTGAAGCCCAAACAAGAACCTCAAGCACCAATCTTAAGAGGTCAATTTCCACTAACACACTCTTCAAGCTCCAGTCTGTAAACAACCATGGCCTAAACACTCATGTATGCAGCAATCAGACAAAGCATTCTTGTTGCAGCTTGCATATTAGGGACAAGCAAGGAAACATCACTGTTGTGAGCTGATATTTTAGCCACTCTATACAAATGACGTCTAACAAAAATGTAATCACAAAAATGAGCCTCATTTCTCAGTCAAACCATGTTAGGACATAGGCCCTTCCAGTGTAGAATTAAGAGTGAGACTTTGCATAGAATGTAAGGGGTCATTACGATGGTGGGGAGACCGCCACCAATAGGCTGTTAGTCTCACCGCCATCAGGACCACTTTCACCGCCTGACAAATTAGGATGGCGGGCGGTGTGATGGCGGTCGGAAACACCCACTGCCACACATCCAACAGGCTCCTTGAGCCCCGCCGGTGAGGCAGAGGGCCTCTCAATCCCTGCATTGGTGGCGGTGCCTACCAGGCACCGCCGTAGGGATTACAATGTACCTCCCCGCCAACCTTTCCATGGCGGTTCACCGGACATCCATGGAAAAGCTGACGGAAAGGGACATTAGGGGCCCTTAGCGGCCCCCCTTCCCCTCTGGCCCTAGGCTGTGGGCACTGGGGGGCACCTATGGTGCATGTCCCTGCACCATGTGGCAGGCACCACATGGTGCCTGCCACGTAGTGCAGGGATATGTCTGGTGACCCCTTTTTGTCTTGTGGCATGTGTTGCAAACGTCGCAAGACAAAAGATAGGGAATGCGACTGCCTCAGTGACGGCTGCATCGTAATTCCTACTGTGGGACTGCCTCCTTGTAGGCGGGCATTCCCAAATAAGAAACAATGGCAGACAGACTGAAGTCCATCCACCATCGTAATTAGGCCCATAGTTTGTACATAGACTTGCCCTCAGCTGAAGATCTTCAAACAACTTCAGTTGCAGAGAAGCTCTCATTGCAATGTCAACCCATACAGTTGGCTAAGGATTGTCGTCTTAACAGCGCATCTATATAAAGTTATATTCAGTGCCAGTTTTCAGGAGGTGACCCTGTGGCACTAGATACTATGGTCAAGGGAGCGCACTCTGTATGACAGAGTGAACCAAGGTAAGAACAGCCTGCAGAGATCTGTGGGCGCGCAACAGTTTTCAGGGGATAAATACAATGGCATGATAACTGCTGTGTTTAATGCACTTGAAGCAGAAATCTGAGATTTGTTTAGTCACAGTTTTGACTCATGATACAGTAGCATAGAGGGTTAATGTTCATGCTGCAAAGCACAACATGTGACATGCAGATCACATATTAGTATTTTATGTTGATAGCACAGTGGGTTACTGCTTTTGTCACAGAGATCTTTTTGTTCCTTGGAGTTCATAAATAACAGTCTTTCTGATATAGCACATTGAACTATGAACTGGCATAAAATTGCTTCATGCATATTTAAATGCGGATACAGATGGCCACATAGTAGATTCACACAGCAGGGAAAACGCAGACACCACAGAGAGGAGGATATTTCTTGTGGGCTGTGCTGAGACGGGAGAGATTCCAGCCGCCTGTTTAGTCATAAGGCAGGGCCCACTGAACTAGTTTGGACTTCCTTTGGTGTTCGCTCATAGACATGGCGAATCACCCTCAACTCAAGCACAACCTGTATGGATGAACACATGACCTTCTTGTAGTCCTAAAGAGGCAGGTACCTAAAGGCTAAAACATGCTGGCATTCAAGTACAGGAGCACAGCCGCCTACTGACAAAGCAACAAAAGCCTGTGTTCTAGAGTATACTGAACCACTGTTTGGGAGACACATATGCCTCTGAGTAGTCTTGCTGTACTACACATAGGTTGTACCACATTATAAGAGAAAAAGTGGACACCCGACAATATAATGCAACAATAAGGAGGATAGTGTGCTATGGACACTTGAGAAACTATGTTAATGATTTGAATAGAATGAATTATAAGAAAAAGTCTGTAGATATAACACACACTTGTAATATTGTTTCCATTATTTAATAAGTTGTTATGATTGTTGGTGAAGGGGTATGTGCGTTATCACGGTAAAGGCAGCAAACAAAAGGGAGGGACTGGGGGCACTTACCGCTCCAGCATATATGTCCCTGAATATATATATTTCAACAAAGGTAAGCAGTTCCTAGAGATAGTAAATCTGAAAAGAAGAGGACATGTCGGTGTAGGTTAATGTCCGAAAAAGGGGAGGAGTTGTCTCCCACTTTAGGAACTAGGGCCCTCACACACCCGGCTGGGTGTCATGCTTCATCATATGGCATGCTCCTCAATAGGCCGGCACTGCAATGACTGTCGGACACCCTATGAGGGGCTCTTTGTCGGAGATCTTTTATTCCCAATGCCGTTAGGTACGTGTTGGTATAAGGCCTTATGGTGTACATGAGTATCAAAAGTGTAGGTGCAAAGTGGGGTTAGTAATAATAAAATGGGATGTAGTGGTACTCAAAACTAATTTTAGTCGGTGAGTCCACTAAATAGGAAGGGGGCCCAGATTCCTATGCAATCCCCCGATGGTTAGAATCCCGTAGCGCGTAGGGGTAGCGCGCCTCCTTTCGAATGCGTCGCGGCGTGGATCCAACGATAGAACTGGAGCGGGCATAGGAATCTGGGCCCCCTTCATAATATCGCTGGGTGAACTATCGCCTCTAATTTGTTACTTTCTGCGGGATATATATTTTCACGATTCGGGATTTTTACCGCCTGGAGACACATTAGGAGTTTGGGCCTTATTACTAATATCGTAGGTCGAACCATCACCTGGACCTTTTCACATTGTCCAGGATTGATTTATTTATTCACGAGTTTAATCCCATTCTCCTGTGAATATTATATTCAGTTCGTGTACCGCCAATTATTTTTCCTGTTTGAAGATAGGGATATTCCTTAAAGACTCAATATAAAGATGTGAAGTTTCAGCCCTGATTTCAAATCATCACGCAATTTTAATTAATCAAAATTATTCTTCGAATCTGAACTCTCTGGTATACTTCTGATGTCTTGAGAAGATACTGAAGAAACTGTAAATATTCATTTGCGCCCTGACGAAGGATTGGTGGATATCGGTCCTGTTCCGAAACGCGCGTCGGCGCTTTTTTCCTTTTTCCTTGTTTGTTTGATCTTTTGTATATATATGAATGTTAATCTTTTGTAATTATTCTGTGTCTTTTGTATATATTGTCTATTGGTATGATTGATGATGGTCTGGATGGGTGTGATTGGTGGATGTATTGAAGTTATGAGAGGGCGTTTTTCACATATGTTTTGAAATAGAGTGTATATATATTGATATCTTTATTGTTTTTGGACTTATGAATGAACACTTCATAAAATGAGCATTTCAGAAAAAATAATAAATAGACATATGTTTTTCAAATAAATACTCTCAGTGTGGGACAATGATAATGTTTTGAAAAAGATTAGAGTGATTACCTTATTATATATTTTTGTCCTAGGGGAGGTTTCTTTGTTCTTGATTACAGTGTTTTCCCTGCCTCCTCCGCCTAGCACTTATATTCAGGGACCCTCGTGTGTTTTTGTCCAGTTACAAATACTACATCGCTTAACCCAAAGGCAAAAAGGAAGGCAGCTCAGACACATAATCTTGCAGCAAGAAGGGTAAATAGTTCCTCAAATAGAGGCAATTCACAAGTTACCACTAAAGAGTTAGTATCCCCAGTGTTTCCAGCTATATCAGCTGTCCCAGTGAAAACTGCACCTCTTATAGGTGGGAAAAAACCTTTACAACACAGTCATTACATCACATTACATATACAACACAGTCATTACAACACAACATCCTTTATATCGCATGCCATTACAACGCAGCCATTACATCGCATGTCACTACAAAGCATGTCATTACAACGCATGTCACTATAACGCATGTCATTACAACACGATATAAGGTAAGTAATGGGGAATAGTAATTTTTACCCCTACACTATCCAACACTTACCCTACTGTTGCACTCACTGGAGTGGGAATAGTAATTTTACCCCTACACTATCCAACACTTACCCTACTGTTGCCCTCACTGGAGTGGGAATAGTATTTTTTATCCCTACACTATCCAACACTTACCCTACTGTTGCACTCACTGAAGTGGGAATAGTAATTGTTACCCCTACACTATCCAACACTTACCCTACAGTTGGCCTAAAAGTAATATGTGTTGTAATGGTATGTGTTGTAATGGTGTGCGTTGTAATGGAATGCGTTGTTAATGTAGTTTAAAAAAATGTGTTGTGAAGGCATGCACAGTAAAATCATGCGTTGTAATGGATGTTGCAATGTGAAAACTGTGTTGTAAAGGCATGCATTGTAAATGTTTGCATTGTAATGTTATCCATTCCTTATAGGTACAGCTGTTACTGTCGCTGTGACCACTGTTGCTGGTAATATTGATAGTGCTCTCACCCCTCCAGCAACAGGATAGTAAAGGATCTTGGGAAGTGGACTGTAAACTTGTTTCAACTAGAGACAGTGGTGAAAGTGAAAAATCTATGAAGAAGGCTGGTAAACAATCGAAAGACTATCCCCTATTCTAAAAAATAAATAAAAGTGGGATTAGAGAGAATGACTGCACGGCAGAAGGACTCTGTGAAGCAAGATCACCACTGACATCCGATACAGGTGCAGTAGCAGTTGCAGATTTCTCATCGACATAAAATGGTGCATTGGCACTTAGCAATGGAGTATTAGATGTTCTGGTTTCTTCGATGTCTCTGCCTCGAATCGCAGCCACATTAATTTCTGGCAAGACTGGGCTGGAACTATCTGCCAACTCTGAAATATCACAGTTCGAAATTATCCAACTGTGTCATTGGTTCAAGAGTCATTGAAAGGCGCTGCTTGAGTCCATCCTAATCAACCTTCAATTCAGCAGTTCTAGCGAGTCTTTGAGACCATTCTTGCCCAAATCTGAGAATGTAAGACCTCTCTGGCACACAAAATCGCCTTAGTCCATCATGGGTTGGATAAGATTGTGGAAATGGTGCAACAAATCCCAGAGCAAATCAAAGAGATTGAACAGAGAGTATCGGATTTGGAGGACCACTCTTTTAATTGGAATAAGGGTATCGACGTCTTCCATAAACAACTGCAGGCCTCGCAAATTAAGGTGAACGAAATGGAGAACTACATAAGAAGATCCAACTTGCGGTTTGTGGGGCTCTCAAAGGAAGAGGAACTCTGTCGTGCAAACCTGTTGCTGGATATGGAAACCATGATTAAAGAACAAATACTGCAGAAAGCCCCTGAGGAACTTAAAATAATGCGGGCTCACTGAGTTCCTGCACAACGCTTAGCTAATGCTAAATACTCTGTAACAATTATTGTAAATGTTGCAGATTACTGTATAAAGGAGGCTATTTTATCTACAGCCATCCAGAGAAAATCTTTTTTGTCAACTGATGGGTCACAAGTTAGAGTATTCTCAGACATGTCGGCATTAGCGGCTCACTGAAGTAGGGATTTCCTAGGGCTTATTGGTCAGTTTAAAAATGCCAGAGCACAGGCATCAATTGTCCAACAATCTAAGCTCAAAATTCTGTTTAAGGGGTAATTTTATCTTTGTTTTTCCCAGGAGGAAGACCAAGAGATTCTGAAGAAAGGTATGAAATAAGGAAATGGTTAGTTATTGGATGAAAAATTGGGAAATTCGAAAGGCATTGGAGAGTATGAATTGACATATTGTAGTGTATTTTTAAATATCATGCAATCATGCACTAGTCACTTTTCTGCCTTAGTCGCTTTCGATACGCTATAAAGCTGGAGACACTGTGTCATAGTAGCACTTTGCACATGGGAAAAAGAGAAAACAAGTAATTGGCCTAGATGGTTGATTACGATGTAACTTCAAAATTGGATGTTATATATGCATGAATGTTTTCTTATCTTGTAGTTTTGCAGAATGTCTTTTGTATTAGTTGATTTTTCCCTCTGTTGCTGTATATGCAGTGAAAATGTTGGTGGGTGGGGAATGTGTAAGTTCCCAATTGTTTACTACTGTTTATAGTGTTGAAATCTTTTCCTGCTTTAGCAGGCAGGTGTGACATTTGCACTTAGCACATATCACTTAGCATGAAGCACATTGTGGAAGTATATTTCACAGCAATTTGGAAATAATTGGGGGGGAGAGGGGTGGAGTTGAGAAAGTGTGATCAGGTTTCATGTCAGGGCACCATATTGCAATGGATGGGCTGAGGGATAGGGACATGGGCCTTCCTCTTCCTCAGATGCAGCTAGGGTGGAAGTGGAGGGGAAGTCGGATGGGGGGAGCACTTGGGGTTTTGGGGAGGAGAGGGTTGGAAAATAGCAGATAGTGAAGTGCTGTGCTTTTAACTCACCTCAGAAGCTTGGTCATGTCAGAGCATAACTAGGTTGAGAGGGATGAGGAGTAATTTTGGCAGACTAGCAAAGCAAATTATACAATGCAAAAGTTAAAGGTGATATCTTGTAATGCCAATGGAATTGCAAATCGTCGGAAATAGGGGGTGCTGTTAAGGTGGCTAATGTCATTCAGCCCTGAAGTGATTTTTCTTCAAGAGACTCACGTGAAAAGCAATAACCTGAAAGTGTATATTCCAAAGCAGTACTCCCAAATATTCTCTGCATCTTCAGAATTGGCGATGAGGGGGGTCGCAATATATCTGAGTAACAGCGTTGACTGGGACATAAAAGATGTGATTAGAGATCCCAAAGGTAGATGGCTTTGGGTTAACGTTTTGGCTCTGGGGGTCCCAGTAAACTTGGCAAACTATTATGGACGCATTAGTGATGAGATTGATTAGTTAACAGAGCTGCATAATATTACTATGGGAACAGAAGGGTCTATTATACTAGTGGTAGAATTTAATTACATCCAGGGCCTCTCTTTGAATACATCAAATCAAGCGAAAAAAACAACTTAAAGCAAAAACTAAGAAAATCTTAACTACTATAGAATCTGACTTCCAATTAATATATCCTTGGTGGGAGAATCACCCTGTGATAACTCAATACACCTGTTATTCCCAGTGCATTAAAACAGCATCATACTTGGATTTTTTTTAATGTTGTCCCAGGTGCTGAATAGGGGTGGGTTCTGATATGCATGCTTATGCTTTTTCAGACCACTCTGCAATCTCGAACTCTATTGAGTTAAATGCTGAAATTACTGAGAGGCCCAGATGGCAGTTTGAGAGGTCTCTGCTTACTAATCAGGAGTGAGTATCAGACGTGAAGGAATTAATAAAATAATTTTTTCGGGTGAATTGAATACGGATTCAGGCTTTGTAATATGGGAGGCTTTTAAAGTCACTACGCAAGGGTATATTATCTCATATAAGGCTAATCAGAATAAGCAGCGGGAAGCACAAATATAAGTATTATAATTGGCAGGGAATATAGCACAGAGGCCTGCATTAAAGAAAGGGGTCTCGATCGCCCTAAACAAGAGTTAGAAAGGGCTAAACAAAATCGTAAGGATTTTTTGTACTGGAGGAAGCAAATAGCTCCTGCTTCCACACCCTCCGCCTCCTACGTAAGACCTTCAAATGGATTCACCTCGAACACAGAAAGACCGTCACTCACGCCCTGGTCACCAGCAGGCTCGACTACAGCAACGCACTCTATGCCGAAATAAACAAAAACCTCAGCTGCATGCTACAGAACATCCAAAACGCCGCTTTAAGACTGGTCCTCAACCTGCCAAGACACTGCCACATCTACCAGCACCTGCACACACTCCACTGGCTCCCCATTTAAGCTAGAGTCACCTTCAAGATGCTAACCCATGCTCACAAGGCCCTCCACGACACCGGACCAGCATACCTGAACTGCTGACTCAAATTCCACTGCACCCCAAACAACCCTACAGTCAGCCCAGCTCTCCTACGCCATGGTCCCCAGCACCAGAAAGACCAGATCGGGAGGCCGCTCCTTCTACTTCCGCGTGGCCAGAGCCTGGAACGACCTTCCGCTCCACTTGAGACGGATAACAACGCTCCCCATCTTCGCAAGCAACCTCAAAAACCGGCTCTTCGACAGACCCCCTCCTTGATGGACACCTGCGAACTTCCTGTATCCAACCCCCACCCCCCAGCGACTTGAGACCCTTACGGGTGAGTAGTCGCGCTTAACAAACACCGGTTTGATTTGATTTATCAACAACAAATGTATGAAGAAAATCAACAAATTGGAAAACACCTTGCCTGGGCCACTCGACTTAAACAAGACAAGCAAGTAATCAGGCAAATTGAGGACACTGAAACCAATTCGTTATTCTTTCCGGAACAGGCTGTGTCACATGTATTCTTGCAGCATTACAGTAGAATATGTGAGAATAAATATCCAGTTGCAGCTTCTGATATTGATCAATATTATAGAACCGTTCACCTACCTAGATTGTCTAGAACCCATTGGGAGGCAATTGTGGCCAAGATAACGATCTCTGAGGCAGAAGAGGCTCTGCAAAAAATGCCAAATGCAAAGGCCTGCTGGAATGATGGTTTCCCTTCAGAGTTTTATAAGATTTTTTTTAAAGGATTTCGTACCATTTTTAGTCAAATTATTAAATGGGATATTGGAAGGAGAAGAGATCCCCTCTACTTTGAAAGAGTCCAAAATAGTGCATTTTTTAAAGGAGGACAAATGCCTGACAAAAGCTAGCTCATATTGGTCAATAAATCTGCTTAATTCAGATTATAAATAATTGACTACGGTCTGGGCAGCTAGGATTACCCCCCTCCTCAGCCATAAATACAAATGGACCAGAGTAGATTTGTAGCCAAGAGATTAATGATGTCAAATACTAACTTTTTACTTCAGGCAATTTATTGTTTCTCCTGCAATCAAAATGCTGCAGCAATAATAATGCTGGACGCCGAGAAGGCATTTTAATTAGTTAAAATGGGATGCCCTGTGATTTAGCCAATTTGGAATCCCATTGCAGTTTATAACAATGATCACGGAACTTTATCAAGGAGCGCAGGTTGGAACAGTTATTAATTCCAAAATGAGGGGCTCACTAACAATTAGGAGAGGGACTTGGCAAGTATGCCCCTCTCTCCCATTTTATTTCCTCGTTTTCTTGAGCCATTGGCTGTAAAGATTCGAAGCACGGAGGAAATTCATCCACCCATAGGAGCAATGCTCTAAATTAAGCTATTTGCAGATGATATTATCCTGTATTTAAAACCAGATGAAGTCAACATACAAAGAACATTTGGCTTAATTTAAGCATTTACCAATATAGGGGGTATAAGATCAATGAGAGTAAAACAGAGATGCTTTTATTTGATGCTTAAAATTGGGGAATCTGCTTGCCAGTTTACAGCAGCAAGCTGCTCACAGGGACATATTCGATATTTGGGAATATTTGGGGCAAAAACCTATGATCAGCTTTTTCATTTAAATTACGCAACGATGTTAAAAAAGCACAATCTCTTTTGGAAAGGTGGTCGGTTCTTCCATTAACATTGATCTGGAGGGTCTGACTTATTAAAATACCCATATTACTACTATAACTATTTGTTTTTCTGTTTAATAATGTACCCATAACAGTGAATAGCTCTTATTTTCAGGAACTGGACTCCCTGGTGAGAAGCTTTGTTTGAGAGAAAAAAGCCCCTAGGGTGAAGTATTCAATTTAACAGCTCCATAAGACCCAAGGAGGCGACTGGTTGATGGCAAAGCAGTGGTGGAAACTTTTTGTTGTTGAATAAAATGGTACAGGATTCTGAAATCAATCTCCCAACTTTTATAAAAACAGCGAAATTGCCTAAGAAAACTTGATATAAGTTCATTCAGGAGTCAAACTATAGGCTGGATCTATAGCTTCCTTAAACTGCAGGAGTGTAATTGTTTTGGGTTCAAGCTATCTAGGGCAGTGATATGATTATGGAATAGCAAAGGCTTTAAGCAGCTGAGCGATTTTGCAGTGCGGGTTAACCATATTACATGGGAAGAGGGCTTACTGTAGATTGAGGTGTAGTGCAGCAGGCTTTTCTTGAGTTATGGACATATCATTCATTCTCTAAATATTAACGTACCAGCAAAAAACTTAGCAGCTTATTTATGAGCCCTTGCGTCACTTTTGCGCCACAGGTGCGTCACTTTTTTTAACGCACCAGAGGCGTAAAAAATGCACCATTTTGCATCATATTTACAAAGTGACGCATCTAGGTAGATTCGTCACTTTGTAAACCCCTGCGCCACATTATACCTGCGCCAGGTATAATGTATGCAGGGTGGGCGTTCTGACGCAAGTAAACCTTGTAGAAGTGACGCAGTAAAATCTATGAGATTTCACTGAGCCACTTCTAGGACGCAAATGCGTCAATATCTTACGCCTGCCTCACAGCAGGTGTAAGACTGACGCAGGCCCTTTCACATGGGGCTTGCCCCATGTGAAAGGACACATTGCTGAAGTTGCGTCACTTTTGTGACACACTCCAGTAATGCGTCACTTTTGCGCCTACAGATACATCAGAAATACTGATGTATCTGTAACTCCTTGCGACATGATGCGTCATACAGCAAATATGACGCATCCATCATGTGGCAAGAAGGGTGCAATCAAAAGTGACGTATCGCTGCTTTCACGCAATGATGCGTCACTTCTAATAAATGAGGCCCTTAGAAGCTTGGGTGCTTTAATTAGGAGCAAACTTATAGTCACCGGTAATTGGTTATTGCGGCTCTGCATTCACACTGCTCAGGAATTGACTGCTGAATGTAGGGGGATAATCATTGACAAAACGCAATCTAGGTTTTCGAAAGAAGTTTGGCAGTTAATTGCTGTAATGGGGCACAAATACTTTAAAAGGATGTAATTTCTGTGCCGGTGGATCGCATATTACATACGCCAAGCACTGCATAAAATGTTCCCCACTGTACCAGATCAGTGCTTTTGCTGCCATGGTGTGGGGGCGGGGGGGCTTCATAAGATTTTTGCATGCCCAAAACTTGAAACATTTTCTGCTATAAATAGAAGTCTAAAGTCCGGGATTGAAATAGAGGCAAGTGTAGTGTTATTTGGGATTTCCAAAAAGACTCAGAAACTAAGTAAATACGAACAGTTTTTTATCTCAATCTCATTCACGCTAGATCGTTCCTTAATATTGCAGAATTGGAGAACACATCTGGTTCCAACTCTCTGGAGCTGGTGGACTTAAATGTCAAGAACTAAAGAGTTTGAAGAAGCATATGCGAAGAGAGTAGGGGGTGATAGGAGGTATACAGCTATCTGGCATTACTTTTGGAGCCCTCTGAACTTGGCGGTGGTGTGAAAACCTGTACGTTTATTGAATCGGGTGAGAAAGGATATAATGGATCGTATGTTTATGAATACATTACGACCTGCATTCTCTTTGCTATGTTTAGGAATCAGAGCACAATGAAAAAGTGACATGTTCGTTTACTGAAGACTGCAGCATTAGCCAAAGATCACAGTTACATAAATGTCCAGAACTAAACTTCTGGATATATATGCACCAGCACTTGTAGTATGTAAAATGTGCAAGTTAGGTGTTCCATTGTCAATTAATCGTACTGTGAAGCACTAGCACTTTTTTCCATTTTTTAAGACAAGTCTATTGTATATTTATTCTAAATTTGTGGTATGAATTATTTATTTGCCTTAACTTGATGTGTATACCTGCTGAATAAAAATAAAACATAAAAAATATATGACACATATTTAAGCTGCTCTTTGAATGACAATTCATACAGAGTTGTGGAGATGTACAACTTTTAGTATTTTCTTTGTGCCAGTGGGAACTTGATAATGTGGTTGGTATTTGATTAGTCGTATGCAGGCAGTATACGGGAAATCTTTTTCTGACTTGCAAGCCTGTCTTAAGCAATGGGGTGGTTGGTATTCTACTACCATAGGGAATGTTAAATATTGTCAAAATTGTTAAATATCCAGAATATAGAATACCACAATACTATGAAGGTAAGCATATATACGTAAGTATAGTTTTATTTATATTCTATATAATATTCTTAACTCCACATCTCATTTATCTTGAAGATTTATATAGATTTTTCATATATCTCTATATTTTCAAGGTCCATAGATGTGGACTTTAGAGTAGTGAATCTGTACTTGCTTATACATGTATCTTCATGATATTATAATAATCTACATTTTGGATATGATATGTTTGCTCTCACTCAGTATTGTTACATCTGGGAAGGCACTACTAGTAATCCTGCCAGGTGGTGTCCGTTTTGTGATTGCCTTTAATGCAGTCACACCTGTAACAATTGGCAAAGCCATTAGTAGCTCGTGACTTATTTTTCATCAATCAAAAATAGCTGTCATTATAGAAAAGAAAGAAGACTCCACCTATGATGCCTACCAGTATTGATGATATAACGCCTACACATTGTAGTCCTCATTATCTTATGTAACATTTCCTGTACATTGATTTACACACTGTTATGGCTCATTGCCTCTGTATAATATGTATGTGATGGTAAGCGCTCTGACAGTCTACACTGGGGTGAGCGCTGTAAAATAAATACATTTGAGAGATGGGCTATGGAGGGATGAAGGGTACCGCTGGAGGATGGTAGTGAGGGGATCCGTGAAGAAGGATAAGGTCATTGGGGTAAAGGACTCACCAATAAAGACTGGTGCTTAGGGCACCACCCCCGCCACAGCCAGACCTGGTTATATTCGTACTTCTCCTTACATCAACAAAACACACAATACACACCCTTACCTCCACAGTCATGTGCCGTAACCTGCCATTACTGAGGCATCCACCAAAGTAAGAAATGATGTTGTGTGTCACTTTTATTCATGCATTTATTCGTACTTAACACTACAGACTCCTCAAATTGGTTGAAGGGGAACCCGGCCAAAGACAGGGTAGGTAGGGAGTGTTGCTGTCTTTGCAAAGTGTTATGTTACTACTCTTCTACCTACCATTCTAACACATATACCATTTTGGGACTAACATGCAGCCCTCTTGCTGGTGGCAAAGTAGGTGGGCCCTTGAATTGCTTCAACCTAGAACTGGTATGGCGGTGCGAACTGAGAGAAAACAAATTCAAGTGAGATAAACATATATATGGCACTCTTGCAAAAATTATAACACCCTGTTCTTGAATTATTGCACATGTTTTGCAAGTAGAGAGGATGTGTAGTTTGTGGGCTTCGGTGAACGAATCTCTGGTATTCACAGACTGTCTGTAATGAGCCATGTCCTTGTAAAATGGCTACCTTGGTAGAATGTGAAGCCTGACTGGATTCTGTATACAGATGTGAGGCAGGGCTGGTGCCCTGGGCACAGATACATATTGCGGTCCACAATTCGAAAAAATGGACTCAGTAAGTGTAGGAAATTACACAGATATAGAAGAAAGTTGGCAGTGTCAGTCCATGTGCATAGAAGTTAGAACATAGGATTTTTAAATGTAATTTGTTTCAGCAAAATGTTATCTAACCATCAGCTCTTTTAGATTTATTTATGTCACTAAAACATTACCTAAATAGAAAGAATACGTATTTTTGAGGGAGAGTTATATTTACTTATTCATTAAGCCTGTGCCACAACGCTGACTTGCTTTTTAGTACTACAGCAATAGATTCCTCTTGACTACAACAATGTGTTGAGGATTTGCATGGATTGCTTTTTGTTAATGCTTAGATAAAATAAGTAACATGCATATAGTTATTCAAACTCTGCATTGTAATTTGTTCAGTGATTGTAGGGTAGTCACATAGCATAAAGTCAGGTGGTCCTTAACTGTGGAAGTTATTCCATAAGTCTTCAGTTCCAGTCTCTGGCCAGGGATTAACAAACATGCCATAATCCAATTTTGAAGAACAGACTATGACCTAGGCAGCAGAAGCCATAAAGGTTTAAACTTGAGACAGCACATCAAAGCCTCTGGTTACATAGAGCTGACTACAGGTTCAAACTTTGTGCAGAACAGCTGTCCTCTTAGTCCACAAAGCTGTCCTTCAGGTAACTGAGATTGTACAGGCTCAGAACTGTGCAATGTCACACTGCCCTGTCAGGCTATGGACAGTTAACCGATCCCTCAGGTGACGGGGATATTACAGGGTATGGTCTCAGGTAGATGCGCAATCTACCAAGTTACATTGAGTTTGCAGTTGGAGTCATTAGACAGAAAATTACAGATATCCTATAGGTTCAGACAGCAATCCTAATGGTTACAGGGAATGTATAGACTACACCTTTGATTGCCACTTGGGTTATTATAAAGACTGTAAATGCTATGACATCTATGACAGCTATGACATCAGAGGGTGAGGTTAGCGCAGATGTTAAACAGATCTCTCAGGCTTGATACAGCAGATCTAATATTCAAGTTACAGGGTTCTCACAAGTTAAGTTTGAAAACAGAAGACCTATAAATCCGTTTACACAAATCTCTGAGTTGCAAGCCATGGCCTGCAAAACTGTCCCTTAGGTTGCCCAGATAATATAGGTCAAAGCCCGTGACCAGAGATCCCTCGCTAAACGGACAATGATCTTTCAGGCTCACCACTACCACTCAGATTACACAGATGTTAAAGGCTCAGGGTTAGGCAACAGTTATTAGTCAGATTACAGTAATCGTGCAGGGGAAGGCATAGGGCAAAAAGCAATCCTTTAGTTTCCAAAGTTCTACAAGCTTTTACATGCTTGAACATCTGTCAGCAAAGCTAAGTCTTATGTTACACAGTTCTTACAAGATTTGTTTGACAATTGAGCCATCCCTCAGGTGACATAGTTCCTACAAGATTGGGGATCTGACAGCAAACTTAGCCCCCAGGACAGCAAAGCTTTTCTTCAAGTTACACACATAGTAGGTGCTCAGAATTTTCACAGTACCTGTGTCCTCCAATGACCAGATGTCTTGGAGTTTAAGGGACTGATCTTTAGTTTGTCGGACATGGTACTGTATATCAGTGTGGTAGAGGGCTTTATGTCCTCTACCCATAGACATTACCATCTGCCAAATTTAGAAATCACCACTAGCCCAGGAGTGATCTACTTATCATGATATTAACCAACAGGAGTAGGCACCTGGGCACCTAGCCTGACACTTGCCTATAGCATTTAGTTCCTGCTTGCTCCAGCCTTTTTCAGTGACACCGTCGCTGCCCAGGTTTTTCTGCCCAGGTTTTCCGACTCACTGTTCTCCCCACCAACAGAAACCTTGCTAACTCCAGGTCCTACCTAATGCAGGCTGCAGCGCAACCTCATCAGTAGGCACCTGGACACTGAGGACTTAATACCACCAGAAAGTCAGAAAAAGCGACGTTCTTGTGGCATTAAGTCCTTCGCCATATTTACAAGGCAGTGTTAAGCCACTTAACGTGGCTTAACGCCGCCTTGTAAATAATGACCCTATTCGCCCAACACTTAGTGTGAACGGGGGGTGCAATGTGTTTTGCAGTGGCTGTTCCGCCACAACACCCATTGCTTTTTGACGTTGCCCCATATTTACAAGGTATCGGGCAGCACACAATGAAACAGCAATTCGCCTGTAAAGATTGTTTATGTGCAGGATGTGTCCCTTCCTGCACATAAACAATCACATGGCGCAAGGGTGCCTGCGCGAGTGCTAAGCAGCTTCTTGAGGTGCCACGCTAGGGGAAATGCAGGGGAGTGCCGCACTCTTTTAAATACGGTGCATCCCTGCGTTCTGAAACAGACGGAGCGTGTGGTCACCAATTGTGGTGTAACACCACGCTCTAACAGTTTCTAGTAAATATGACCCCTAGTCTGCCACTTGCCTGGGGTGTCCAGTTCCTACTTTTTCCAGCCTGATTCAAAGATACCACTGCTGCACAGGTTTTCCCACCAGACTTTTCCCACTCACCATTCTCCCCACCAACAGACGCCCCGCCCACCCCAGGACCTACTTTATGCAGGGCATAGCGCAACCGCAACAGTAGGAACCTGAGCACTTAGCCTACCACTGGCCTGTGGCTTGCAGTTCCTGCTTGTTCCAGCCTGATCCAGTGACACCGCCACTGCTGGGGTTTTCCTACCCTTGTTTTCCCGCCCGGCTTTTCCCACTCAGCATTCTTCCACCCAGCAGAAGACCCTCTCACCCCAGGACCTACTTAATGCAGGCGACAGCAGATTTGGGACCCCATCTCCACCCTCACACCCCTACGCCCTCTTTTTACTGAGACCTAGCTCAACCCCACTTCAGTGCCTGACATTGACACTGCAATACCCGAAAGATACAAGATCTCCCAATGCGAGCACATCAATAAGCCTGGGGGAGGGATCGCCATCATACACAAAGAATCCATCCAATGCACCATCACAAATAACAACATCACCCTAGTCATGAAACACTGACTCCAAACAGACAGCAAAACTACCATCAGGGACACCCTCACCTACCATCCTCCAGGACCACGTCCAGACTTCGCCAACTTCATTGACCCCTCACCATAGATTCCAACAACTACATTTTCCTCAGTGACCTCAATTCATCTTGACGACCAAAATGACATCAATACCAACCTCCACGACAACATGAATATCAGACTCACCCAACTCGTCCATGACCCCAAGCCCATCGCAGACCACATGCTAGACCCCATCTTCAACTCCACATTAAGGACAGCCATACCACGGAACTCACCTGAACCGTCACTCCTTCAACATCACCAGCTCATCGATCTCTGCCCGAGTCTGGCCAGCGCACCCCACCACAGTTGGAGCAAAGTCTTAAAGGACCTATGGATCAACGCTCTCAACATCACCCAACCCTTCTCCTCCAACATCCTAGACCAGAACGTCAGAAACTTCAACAATTGGATCACCAACTGTGCCAACATCATCACTCCTATTGGCAACAACACCCACAGAAGGTTGACTATGCAAGCTAGCTGTAACACTGAAGACCTCAGGAATCCCAAACAACATTAGGAACCATTGAAAAGGAGATGGTGCACCAGCAAGGACACGACCAACAAGACTGCCTTAAACCTCTACCGCAGACAGTTGATAGAGTCGAGGAAAAAGGCATTAACCTCATACATCGAATCAAGCTGTAATAATAACATAGAACTCTTCAACTTCGTCAAAGAATACTCCAACTCCTCAGCTACAACAAACAGCTACCAACGTTCCCCTCACAGGAACTCTGCGACAACCTTGTAAGCTTTTTCTATGACAAGATCGCCGACATCTACAGAAACTTCAAACTACAGCCCAAGGCCACCATCTTCTTCAAGCAACAGAATGACCCCTCTACCACCACAGACATCCAACATTCCAAATGGAACCAGATCGCCCCACAAGAAACCACCTCCATCATGAACTCGGTCCAATCAGTGGCCCCAATTGACCCAGGTCCTCACCATATTTTCAACCTAGGCAAAGCCAGACTCAGCCACCTACTCACCACCTTTTTCAACACCTTGATTACCATAGGCACCTTTCCAGAGGACAGGAAATATACAGAAGTCAATGCCCTAAAGAAACTATTGGCAGACCCCAGTGAACTCAACAACTATCGACCGATCTCCCTGAACTTGTTCCCAGCCAAAGTATTAGAAAAAGCCATCAACCAACAACTCTCCTCACATCTGGAACAGAACCTCCTACTTAACTCTTCCCAATCCGTATTCCGCAGAAATCAAGGCAATGAGACAGCCCTCAGTGTGCCTACCGACGACATCCGAACCCTACTCAAGTGCAGAAAGACAGCAGCTCTAACCCTCCTGAATCTCTTGGCAGCCTTCGATATGGTCTCCCACCACACACTTATCACAAGGCTGCACAACATAAGCATCCAAGGTACCGCGCTCAGATGGATAGCCTCTTTTCTCACTGGAAGTATGCAAAAAGCCGGCCTTCCACCCTTCCTCCCTTGTCCTCCAAACCCAAAGAAATCATATGTGGAGTACTCCAAGGATCCTCGCTCAATCCCACCTTCCGCAACACATATATGGCACCTCTCGCCAGCATCGCCAAAACCCACAGACTCAACATCATGTCCTACGCCAACAACACTAGTGGTGAGCGGTGAGTTCTGCTCCGCCGACAGAGTTCATGAGTTTTGTCACACCTCACTTCACTTGGAGCATGGAGTTCAGCAATAAAACTCCAGCGCAGCGCAGTAATACCGACGCACTCTATAATGCAATTTCCTGTAACAAAGTGTTGTTACTGCACACTCTGCTGGTTAGCCTGTGTTTCGTGACATGGGAGGAGCTATGTCATCCTTTAATTTTGTTGGCTGCCGGCAGTATCGCCTACTTCCTGAATATAACCGAATAAATGGCTCGATGTGCAGATTGATGGCTTCCTTTTTCCAATTGTAATAGCAGTGTAAAATGACCAGTGGAAGTGTTAAGGATCTGTGCATGCCAGCAGCCGAGTTATCGTTAAAGTGCAGATACCCTGAGAAACTTTTTTGAACAAAATATCTGCCAGCGACCTTTTCCCCTTTTGCCCTTACCATCCATGGACAGTGTGTTTTTGCTCCTACCCAGCATTGATCCATGGAAAAGTTCCTCCATTTCTCCGGAGCAGCTGGAAGCGCCGGTTTGGATTACATTTTAGTAATGCTGTGGCACATATGATGTTGCATGGCATGCTCGGATATCTGGAGCTTGAAATATGCTGGAGAACCCAGACCTGTGACAGGGTGAGTGTTGTACAGGTTAGAGGGATATGTGCTGGTAGACCAGGGGCTCCTTGGGATGACAGGAGGGTGGCAGGATTGGGTTACGAGAGATCTAAACAAGGCTAGTTGTCTTTGGGGAGCATTGCGGTATTGCTTTGCTTCTCGCTGATAATGCACACCAGTCACTGCTGCAGTCTCGAGCTGTCGAGTTATGTGGCGGGTTTTGCCCACTAGAGCTGCTGCTGTAGAAGATGGGGAAGGGCACAGAGCTGCTGTGATTCAGAATTTCAGATACCAGCTTTCCACAGAGTCAGCAATTCGTCTGCGACCCCCCTCCATCCCCTCCTTGCACCACCTGATTACAGCGGTGCCTATGTTGTTTCTGCTGACTCTAAACGTTTGGCCCGGGCAAGCCCAGACTGGTAAGGTCTGGAAAGGGAATTATTCTCAAGTCATGCCCCCCTCCTCACTGTATTCTTGAATGTACTGCTGAGGATCCTCAACCCCTGCTCCGTGTGCCATGGTGGTACTCTGATCTAACCAATGTCCTTGGTTCTTAAGGTTGTACTTTTGCTCCACAGCTTCAGGTGCTAGCGCAGTATTGAACCCCACCCCCACAATTTTCATAACCATTGTTCCTCTAGTCTGATCACTGGTTGAGTGTTATGCCAGTACCTCAGTCTGAATTATGCACCTCTGCTCTCATCCTCTTTGGTCCACCCTTATCTATTGCTCCATCCTTATCTAATGCTTTGGTCACTACTGCAGTATTTCTCCGCACCCCAATGGTGTACTCCTGTGACAGTACTACAGCTTATTGCTGGCTGTTGCCATTGCGGAAGTACTGTGCCCTCAACATCCTCTCTTGACACTGTGGCAATATATGGTTTTAAACTTGCGGTTCAACACTATGGTAGTACACCAGCTTCACCCAGGCTTGGGGCACAACACCAGTACTGAATTCCCTCCTTTGGACTTTGGACACCGCCACAGTACACCAGACTCACTCCCAGCTTTAGTCACCATTGAAGCACTCCTTTCTCATCAGGGTCTCACTCCAGCTCAGACCTAGGATCAGGCAGCAGCATTCCACCGCACATCAAACTCCTTAGTATTTCATAGAGTTTTTCGGCAACTCCGCAGAATTCCGCAGCGTGAAACCCCACAAGCTCCCACCAAGCCTAGACGACACACAACTCACCCTCTCTCTCTCCGAAGACACTACTAACATCAACTTGCACAACTGCATAACAGACTACACCATCTGGATGAAAGACACTGCCAGAAGCTCAACATGGATAAGACAGAGGTACTGATTTTCTGAACCAAAAGCTCCCCATGGGACGCATCCTGGTGGCCCTCAGAACTCAGACCTACTCCTACCATCACTAACCACGCTTGGAACCTAGGCCTCATTCTGGACACTAAGCTAATCATGATGACTTTTGTCAACTCTGTCTCCTTCTTTTGCTTCTTCATCCTGTGCATGCTTTGTAAGATATTCAAATGCCTACCCCAAAGCTCAAGATGCACCATCACCCAGGCCCTCGTCTCAAGCCGACTGGACTGTGGCAATGCTCTCTATGCAAGGATCGCAGCTCACCTCCTCCAACTACAGATCATGCAGAACCCCACTGCCAGACTTGTCCTGGATCTCCCTAGACAAACTCACACCACCCTCTACCTCAGGGAACTCCACTGTCTCCCTGTATAAAGAAAAAGCCAGTTCAAGGTCCTGACCCATGCATACAAGGTCCTACACAACTGCGGATTCACCAACTTGAACCACTGCCTGAACTGCCATCCGCCCACTAGACACCTCTGCTCCACGTCACTTTCTCTAACCCTCACCCGTTACCCCATACTAAGTAGCAGATGCAGAGGTCGCTTCTCCTCCTACCTAGTAGCAAAGACATGGAGCGAGCGACCCTTTCATCTACGGACTTTTCCAGTGTAGTGAAGGCAGGGCCCTGCTTGCGCTCATTGCTATGTTAGCATAGGCTTATTAGAAGTTTAAACACCATTTTACCTTTATGCTGCTTTTGCACACAACACTACATGTGACTGTTGTTGTAGGTTAGGCTGCGTGAAATTCTTCACATGAGAATGGCTTGTTTTCAACATCCCTAGACTTACATATCGACCTTAGTGAGTCTACACAGTGAGTGCTGAAGCCTCCAAGGTTATCATAACAATGTTAGGTGTTGTTCGGGCTGATCGGCTCATGCTCTAGACACAACATGCACGCAGCTGCAGCTAGCTGAAATTCTGACTCCTTTAATATTGCACTGCATGCATGATTTAGACACTTGGAGAAAATCTGTTTCCAGAGAGAGCGAGCTTTTTGCAGATACTGATGTGATTCCTCTCTACTGATCTTGGCGGTATGGGGTTCCCCATTCAAGCCTAAGAGACCTTCTAATATTATATAAAACATAGCTCCTAGCTTGGGAGGGTGGAATACAAGGCACAATAGGACCTGTTTCCATTATCATTATAATATGATTTCTCCTTTTGTGTTTTATGGAATTAGAACAATGCTGATCGTATTATTTTTAATCATATGCCTACTTATGTTAGCAAAAATACTGCATCTTAGAGCACGTTGTTAAAATAAACCTTTTAAACTTTCTTGTGTCTCTTTTTACCCATGTTGTGGACTGGTATGAGAATAAAATGAAAGAGTGTTCTTGATTCCCACCATTCCTGAGTGTATCCTAAGTCGCATGTTCTGGGTTGTCTAATCATTGGTACCTTTGCTATAGGACGAAGAGCATTGAGACCCGGCCCGGACTGGCCGTATCGGGCCCCGGGCAATCACCCGGTGCGCCGCACGGGTGGGGGGCCGGTTTGGGGCCCCTTTTTGTTATAGGGCTGTTTTTGCAGCATAGCTGCAAAATCCGCCCTGTAACAAAAACGGCCGAAAACCGGGCCTCGCAAAGAGCTCGGCAGCACCTCATCCCGGCCGAGTGGGGAGAGGGGGGCTGGCCGAGCACTTTGCCTGATACTAGTCTGTTAGGGGTTCTAGGTACTGAGGTGAGTTTTCGGTCCACCACAATTCACTGAGGTCCTGGGTATCTGTGCACAGTTCTGTGTATGATCAGAATCCCTGCAACACTGAAAGTCCCTGAAAACCTGGTTATTCGGATAATCAGCTGGACCCTTCCAATGCCTTGATACCCTCACGGGTGACAAGTAGCATTACACAAATTTACTGATTGATTGACTGACTGATTGACCATCATGGTGGTTCCTGTCAAGATGCAAAGACGTTGATGGACAGCTACCTTCGAGCTTGATGGCCATTTACAAAACTTTACCAACATTTTTGTTTTTCAAAATCAAAATCCCAAAGAGGGAGTTTGTTATAGGAAAACAAATAAATAATGACCCCAAAACATCTGGGGAGTTTTTTCCCTGAGTGTGTGGTAATTTTTTGGTTTTATGTCTGTTCCTCATTTTCTGCCTAGAAGTTACAGTCAGAAAGTAAGGACATCACACTGTCCACCCCAAATTGGGTGGTCTGTGTAACCTTCCTCTGAAGCTTTCCATCAAGGGAGCCAACATAGGCTCTGCTGGTGTAAAGTTGGTTGTCCTCCCAATGCTAATGAGGGCAAACAGACTGATCACTTTTGTGATGGAGTACCCTGTCTGTCAAACTCTAAATCTGCCTAGGCTCTCAGAGAGAATAACTACCCATCGGGTTACAAGGGTCTTATAGAGCCACTGTAGGAAATGTGCCTTTTCTGCATGGTCAACAGAGATGTTTTGCCTTTCGCTGGACCTTATGTTTTGCTGGTTTTAGAACTCAACACACTTTATCCCTACTTAGAGTTGCTAGATTACAATCTGTCTACAACCCATCTCACATATCTCCATCACACAAAGCAGCTACCTCAACAGGGAGAAAGTGCCCCTTACTATCCCTCCCCTTGGTGACAATGTACAGCTTTTGGCACCACAATCTAAGAGGAGTTGGCAAAGGACTAGCAAGGGACTGGAAGATAGCACCAATTCAGCACGAAATCGCAGGCCAGGGTCAACATAACCCCACTATCATGATCAAGCACCCCCCTTTGTTACTTACACAAAGAAGCCTATAAAGGGGGTGTGGTGGTTCTGGGTGCTGGGAAACAGCAACCAAGTGACTCTCCCTGCTGGAAGAATTGTTTGACACAATCTAGCAGGACCCCACGCACAGGCCTGCCAGTGGTAGAAGAGCAGTAGTAGCAGCACTATTAGCCACTTGCAAAACCCGCCATGCTCGTGTCCCCCTCTCTGGTACTGTAGACAAAGCGACGGTCTGGGGAGATGAGGCACTGGGGTCAATGATCAATCATCATCCAGGCACCAAGCTTATCCCTGATGTCTGGGAAGGTCAGGGGGTGGCCCCCACAGCAGCCATAAGGAGGAAACAAGGCAGAGGCAACAGCTCTCCAACCAAGGCATCGAAGCGATTGAGATCAAAGACAAAGGCCAAACCACAACCTGATGAAGGACCTTTAATAAACGTCTTCGGCCAAGAAGAAAAGGCAATGGAAAATCTGGGGAGACTAGTATATTGCTCGCCCCCCCCTCTAACAAGATTGATGCACAAAATTCAACATTCTAAAGGACGCCGGCCCAGCCCTCTTTTTGAGCAATGAAAGGCGTATAGAGCTGCAAACTCCCTTACCACCTCCACCTCCATGGCGAACTTGGATCAACTCCCTTTACCTAAGACCCCGACCTGCAATTAAGTTCCACTGCCAAGGCCATAAAAAACCGCCATGAGTAGAGTTGGAGATTGACAGGGCAAGTGTCCCCCCAGCATGGCAGGGCTCCAATCCGACAATCTACATAATCTCAGCAGAGTGGACAAGTGGAGTACCCCCAGTACGCAAGCATGCAGTGAAATACAAGGATCCCTTCGGCCAAATGCAGCCCCCAAGGAAGGGGTAAGTCCAGTTTACTCCACCAGCATAGGTGAACAAACAGTACCTTGAACTCTCTCACTTTAGCTTGGAGGCCTAGTGGTATCGCCCATACGACCCTCCAAAGCCCAAGTAGACGCCGAAGGAAAATACAACAAGGCACTCTTGTATTTAAAAACACCAGGATGGGAGGAAATACTGGCAACCTATTTACAGGACTCTTAAAAACTACTCCAGACTCCCGGGCAACCCAGCTCTCTACAAAGCCCTCAAGGTAAGGTATCAGAGGCAGGCGCAGAGCAACACATAATCCTTAACAGCATATGGGTGTCCCTTCTGAACACGGTACAGTCTATGTGGAGGCACTGTAGTACCAATCAAATAAGATGGACATCCAGTTCTCACTTCCTAACACCTTGGCTGTTTTTGTGGCCTGGAACGACGACAAACTAGCGAAACTAAACTCCCTGATCAAACTGGTTGAGTCTGACACTACATTCACCCAAAAAAACTGTCCCTCCACCAACATCATCGATAAGCTGTCAGCTCTCCCTACAATGCTGAATGACTTTGTAACCAGCTTCAAACAAAACCCAAAATCCCAGAGGGACCAACTAACTCTGGTGAAACCACCTGACCACAAAACAATCACCTGCAGGGACCACACAAACCTTCCATCGAACACTGAAGGTACCAGCGGGCATGCAATTTCAGCTCAAATGTCAGTGGTGTATGCAGGGAATCCAGGGGATCCAAACAGTAATACTCCAAATCTACACAGGGGCAGCACCAGGAGCACAGTACCAGATGTTACAACATCAGATTTGCCGGCAGATATAGCTGCTCTTCAATCCAGGTCAAAGGAGGCCAAGAACTCAAAAAACAATGCCAAATTTAAATGAAAAAAATAGAGAAAGGGGCACAATAAAAAAACTCGTTGACCAAGAAAGTATACCCGCTGTTTAACTTGACAGCAAGACAAAATGGAACGGCCTACAAAACCTCTCAAGACAAAGAGCAAGAAGACAAGCAGGAAGAAGGCCAGGCTCACATCCCAACAAACCCACAACGGGTTGGTAAACAGTCAGCCAAGACCAGCACTAGGACCCCCGCTGCAAGCCCCTTGAGCACACTGCCAGGGCAATCATCTGTGACAAATCCCAATCCTAGTGCCCCAGGGAAACAACCATTGGGATCGACGGTTGACCTCTCCGCCCCATCCGCCATCCAGTGACTCTCAATCTACCAACCAAATGAGCACAAGCAGACTCATTACTGAGATGGTCTCCTCAAATAGCACCGTGACAAGGCATGAACAGCACACAGGCACCAAGATGAATTTATTGACTAGCACCATCCATAAACCTTCACTAAATACTTGCACTAGCCAAAGTAATGCACTCAGGGCTGTTTCTGAAGCCACTGCGACAGGTGTAACCCCACAAGAGATCATACCGATGTTACACCATGCACAACAGGAACACAAACACCCCTCTAGTACTCCTGGGAACTATCAAGTAAACACCACAGTGCTAAACTTTAATCCAGAATACGCCTCCAGAGGGAACCATGATGCCCTTAACTGGGGAAATATACTTTGGCTATTATCAGAAATCCCAGAACTAAGTGACCTGATCTTAAAGGGCCTTATGGCAATCCCATTTAAATGCTCGGATGAAGCTCTGGGCAAATTGCCAAGAGTCCTCATGGAAGGGCACACCTTCGGGAAGTGGGGAATAAAGATCACTCCACGTTATGAGCCAGGATACCCCTTACCCCTGCTTCCTCCTGGACTCACAAGAGGGCTAACACATGCGTGAAAGACACACTCCTCCATGCTCAAGGGGGTAAGCAACCACTGGAGAATAGGACAAACTGAAACCGAACTATCAAATGAGGGCTCAAGGGGTATTGTGAGAACAATCACCTACTCACCCACGATAAGGTGACCCTGTATGGCC
Organism: Lissotriton helveticus; assembly: GCF_964261635.1. Taxonomy (NCBI): domain Eukaryota; kingdom Metazoa; phylum Chordata; class Amphibia; order Caudata; family Salamandridae; genus Lissotriton; species Lissotriton helveticus. Next base: position 454,834,121 of record NC_136065.1, read on the forward strand.
CAGGAGTAACCTTGGGCGAAACACTACGCTACGTTCGCGGAGTTTGCGGAGTTTGCGCAACTACGCGCTACGCAAATTGCACGTAGCACAGTGCAAAAGTGCATAGCGGGCATTTTTTGCTCGCTCGCAGTCCTCAACGTCAAGTTGGCGATCGCAAGTGAGCAAAATCACCATCCCGGCGAGACTTTTTCCTCGTTCGCGATCAGCAACATCAAGTTGCCGATCGCAAGTGTGGAAAATATACCTCCCAGCGAGATTCTCAACGCGGGGAGGTCAGGTTTCTCATTGCGAGTGGTCGCGTATGCTTGCGACCGATCGCGTTTAGAAACTACCAGTCCACGTTGAGAAAGCTGCAGCTCGAGTACAAATCTACTCGAGTGGCAGAAAATGACCGCTTGCACTGTGCAAGGTGCCATTTGCAATGATTGCACAGTGCAGACAAGCATCCGGCACTGTGCAATCAGTGCAAACAGCATTTTCCCTACCGCACTACCGTAGCTACGCGTAGCGTGCGTAGTACGAAGTGCACTTCGTGTAGCTACACGTAGCGCTACTATGCAAACTAAGCCCAGAGTTACCCAGGAGCCACATGACAGACTTAACACCCGCCCACTTCGCATGTGCTCCTGGAATATAAACGGCCTTACCACAAAGGTAAATGTTCTAGATTTTCGCAACTACCAGAGATCATTTGACAACATCCCTCTGAAGGAGACCTGGCACGCTGAATATGTCCACATTCAAGACTTTATGAACTTCTCTGCCCCCAGCTGTGAAGAGAGAGAAATAAGATCACCTCTCAAGCGGCTTGGCAACCTATGTCTCAATAGCAAGCATAGCTTCTGCAACAGCTCTGTAAATTAAGACTTCCGCTATAAGCACTATGAACGGTGTTGTGCAGGGGCCAGGGCGGCTGACTCGGAGTGCATTGCTCATATTTTGATCCCCAGCGCCGGAGGCAGATCAGCTCAGCATCATGTGACTCTGGGCAATAGCTCACTTACCCCCAGATTCATCAAAGTCATGTTTTGCGAGTCCTTAATAGCGAATTTTAAGGATTCGCTATTAAAGATTCGCAAAACGGGATGCATGTAGGAATCGCAATATTTTTTGCGATTTCTACTGATTCCTTATTTGCGATTCGCTAATTGCTAATCGCAAATAAGGAATGGCTATCCCATTCATTCCTATGGGTCTAAAGGCCCATAGGAATGAATGGGGAGTCATTCCTTATTTGCGATTAGCAATTAGCGAATCGCAAATAAGGAAGCAATTTCAAGGGTGCCAGCGTCTACAAAGGACACCCTGTTGCACCCCTGAAATGGTAATGTTCACTGGTGTTGCGCACACACATGTCCCAAGGACACGTGTGTGTGTAACATACAACTTAGAAAAATGCACTAAAGTGCATATTTCTAGGTTTTTGCTATTTACCACGTAGTTAGACTTTGCGGTAAATAGCGGCCCCAGATTGCGAATTCGCTATCTTGGAATGTTCTGTGCATCGCATTTAAGGAATCGCAAATTGCGATTCCTTAAATTCAATCGCAATTTAAGAACTTGCAATTATTTGCGAATTCTTAATTTGCGAGTGCATGAACCTTTAATGCATCTCAAATGCCATTTTTGCGGGCGCAAACGGCCGAATTTTGCGATTCGCACCGTTTGCGCTCGCAAAAATGCTTGATGCATCTACCTGTTAATCTCCACGACAGCCCCCAGTGACTTGAGACCCTTACGGGTGATTAGTTTGCACTTTACAAATACCGGGGGTTAATGAAATGCACCATTCTAATCAATAATATAGCAGTCTAGGTAGTTTTTTAAATACCTAAGTCTGGACTGCAGAAAACTAGTGCAGGAATTATAAAAGGATTACAGAAGAGGATGACGCCACACATCTTGTCATCTCCAAGGATTTCAATCTGAACCTATTAGGTGCACCCACTAATGACTTAGTAGCAGCTCAAACCTCACTCTGGTAGATTTCCAGGCACGTCAAAAATTCATTTGGGTCCCTTCTGGATGATCTTAAACACCTAAGCTTCAGGGCACTGAACGGCAAATCCACAGGATATATTCCACCGGCTGTCACATACCACTCTAACAGAACCAGTACCAAGCTGGATTACAATGTTGTCACACTCCCATTATTCCAATACGTTTACACATATCAAATTAGAGATAGAACTGGCAGTGATCACCTTCTTCGGGAAGTGTCCTTCTCTCCAAATGTATCCATCCCAAAATACATGGGGAGATAATGGGCACAACTCTCACTATCAACTATAAACAAATCAAGACTACCCCGCCCATTCTCAAGTGATTGCCTGCAGCTGTGGTGGACATACTTTTAGAAATCTGAAATCTGGGGGGGCAAGTGTCGAAGTGGTATCTATATGGGAATCCCTTACAGAAACACTTCAGGCAATGTACGCAAAAGCGATCAAAGCTAAGCCTTTCCGCAAAACCTCTACGAAGAGAAAGAACAGAGCACAAGCACTAAACAAGACGTTGCAAACCTTGCGGAAAAGACCTGGTGACCCAATAGCTCTAGCTGTTTTAAGACAACATAAAACATAAGATAAAAAAAACTGAAATGGGCCCTGAAAAGAGCAGAGGACAGCGAGCTTTTGGCCAAGCTGCAGTGCATACAGACTTAAAGCATAACAACAGTGCCAGATTCTGAGCCCCTAATACCCACCTCCTCCGACCTGATCACGGAGGCATTGACTCTTATATCCCTGAAGCTACCTGGGTACGGTTTTTAAAAGAACATTTCAACTTCCCAAAGAAAGGCTGTCCCCAGCAGGACACTTGGGAAACCTCATTCCTGATACACACCAATGAGGTGGATAACGACAAAATCATGAGACAGGTAGCCAAAGGGCTGAGGGAAGGGGCACTGGGCCCCAATGGCATTCCATCATCGGTCTTTAACCCGTTCGGTGCTGATGACGGCTCCCGGCCGTCATGAGTTACAGTGGGCGTGTGCTGATGACGGCCGGGAGCCATCATGACCACGCCCGCGATCGAAATGTGCCACACAGGCGCGGAATTCCGGCCGCAGCCAGGGGGTTAAACATGACACAGTTCTATGGACAGGAACCCTAGCACTGGATTTCTCACAGATCAGGAGTACTGGCACCTTGCCTGCCTTGTGGAGGGGCTCAGATATATCACCAATTTTCAAGGGTGGCAACAGATCACTCCCAACCAATTGCGGCCTAATCACTTTGATTGATAACAAGGCCAAATATTTTGCCAGAACTCTGCTTTAAGACCTACCACAATGGGCCTCTAATAACACCATCATCCTATTCAATCAGACAGGGTTTTCAAAATTGTCAGGCACAACAACAAATATAACGGCTATCTCTCTATTAATGGATGCAGACTAAGGCACGAAACACCACTATACATCTACTTCACCGATTTTAATGGAGCCTTTGACAATGTCAATCTGAAAAGGTTTTGGTGTAAGTCAGCAAGCTATAAAATACCCCAAAGCCTGCTGAACATGCTAATCTTGCTCCTGGAATGCACCACCCCTGGAAAATTCCAACTATCCACGGCTTGAAGGAGGGATGCTGTCTGCCATCAACCCTTTTCAATATTTTTCTGGCAGACCTGAGAGAGCAACTGCAAGCCTGCAACTGCCATGCTCCAAAATTAGAGTACATGTCAATATCTACCTTCCGCTATACTGACGACGTGGTCCTGGTCAGCCGCACTCAGGTCGGGCTGCAGCAGCTGCTATTCCTTGGCCAACGGCCTGACCATCAACTTTGGCAAAACTAAGAACATGGCATTTGACAACAAGAAAAAACTAACACTGTCATGGTTCTAGGGAGACAACCGAAGAGAAAGCATGGATTAGTACAAATACTTAGGGGTCATCATCGATAAGATAGGCTCTTGTACACTACAGAAGGAGGCAATAAAAAGGAACGGTTTGGCACTGGCTGTAACCCTTAAAAACCTAAAAAAAACTAGTTGGGTCCTCGCTGATGCGCCTACTCCAAGTAGCATGAGCAAAACTCATACTGACGATCTCATACGTGAGTGCACTGCTAACAGGCCGGGATGCCAGAGTCTTGGATAATATAATGGTATGTGCCTACAGAATTATCTTCTCCCTCCTGCTTCTCACCTCACCGGCTGGATTGTGCTCAGGTGTCATTCCCACCCACTAGCTCATAACAGACATCTGAAGGCACCCACTTCAGAACATTCTTGGACCAGAGGTAGGTCAGAAGAGGACTGAGCCTGCTGCCTGTGACCTGAGAAGATCCCTGAAAGGACTATCTCTTGTACACTGGACAAAGAAGCAAACTCCAAGGGCCATAACGCTCACCTCCTGTTAAAGCTACAGGGATGCAACAAGCTATAAGAGGCCTTTCCCAGCAACCACTCAGAAGACCAGTGGCAACTGGGCCTGACTCGGCCATGCTGTTTGACCTTTGCTTGTTACCCTGTGAGCCCCAGAGGTCCTGGCGGAGGGGACTTTAGAAGTGTACTCTTGTGTTGGATTTGGACTTAAAGGACTAAAGTCAGATGGTAAATTATTTAACAAGAACGCACCTGGGCTATATCTCTGACATGCACTCCATCATGGTCAGCATCAAATTGAGCATAAGTTCCACTCTACTGAGACTATTGACTCTCAGAAGCACTTTATTCTTCTTGTGACTTTTCCTATTTCACATTTTAAAAATTCATATCTCTGGTTTTCCTTATTGGATCTTCGTCATTTTTATGTCATGAAATGTAACTTTACTCTATTTTTCTTATTCAGTTTTGGATTTTTATTATGTTGCATTTCAACTTTATTACTGTTTTGGTACGGCATAAATACTTTACACGTTGTCCCAAGGGTGCAGGGACAGACTATTGAGTAAAAAAATTGAACTGCCCAAATATCGTGGCAAAAATATCGCGGGACAGGAATATCGACAGACAAATTCTCGTGGTCAAGAATTTAGATTTTAAGTAAGTAATATTGATTTAAAAATTTCGAAGTGTTTAATATCGTTTGCAAAAATATAGTTGTTAAAAATATCGATTTTTTTTATAATGTTATGTATTTTAGTATATATTTTAAATGTGTGTGATGTTTGTTTTTTTGTACAAGAATTGTTTGTATTTTTATTATATGTGTTAAAATTGTAGTAGTTATTAATTTTTTTCTATTTTAATTTTGTGTTTTTTTTCCGTAGCGGGTTCTGGCTTCATAGGGGAATAGGGTGGGAAGTAATTTAATTATATAAAATATATTGATTATTTTTAGTAGTTATTACATTTTTATTTATTTGAAATTTGCGTTTTTAGTTCCGTAGCCGGTTGTGGGTTTATAAGGGAATAGGGTGGGAAGTAAGTTAATGATATAAAATGTATTGAATAATTTTTAGTTATTAATATTTGTTTAATTGTGATGTTATAGTGTTAAATGTGTGAACTAATTTATTATTAATTATTTAATAATTAGTTGTTAATTAATTTACATGAATTAATTAGTAACTAATCGTGGTAATTGTGTAATTGATTTTAGGTGTGTGTTATGGTGTTTATGGGTGTAAATGGTGGGAAGGGTGGGAAGTAATGTATTTTTTATTGATGATTTATTAATTAGTTGTTAATTAATTTTAATTAATTAGTTAGCAATTAATTATGGTAATTGTGTAATTAATTGTAGGTGTGTGTTGTGGCTAATATAGTGTTAAAGAATATGTACTCAATGCATGTTTAATAGCCTTTTTGTATTAATTTTTTTAATACATGATAATTATGTTAATTATGGAAATAAATTTAAAAAAAAATGTTGAAGTCTTTTTATATACGAGTGGTGTTATAGGGTAGGAAATAAAATAAATACATTTATGTTTTAAATAATTTGTTTGTTAACATTTGCACATTTTAAATAAATATTGTTTATAAATGTATTTATTGATTTATTTTATATAATATGTGTACCTTTTTGTTACATGTAATTAACATTAGAATATGTGCTCTTTTTAAATGTTTAAAATATGTAATTGGATATTTTTAAAATATTGTTTATTTATTTTTAAGATTATAAAAAAAAATCAAAAGTTTAAATGTTAAGAGTAATTTTTTTTTCTCTTCTATCAACACTTTCCCTTCTGTTGCACTCACTGGGTTGGGAATAATCATTTTTACACCTCCGCTATCCAGCATTTTCCCTACTGTTGCACTTATTGGAGTGGGAATAGTCATTTTTACCCCTCCCCTATCCAGCACTTTCCCTACTGTTGCACTCATTGGAGTGGGAATAATATGTTTTACCTCTCTGCTATCCAGCACTTTCCGTTCTATTGCACACACTGGATTGGAAATAATAGTTTTCACCTCTCCGCTACCCTGCACTTTCCCTACTGTTGCACTCATTGGAGTGGGAATAGTAATATTTACCCCTCCGCTGTCGAAAACTTCCCCTACTGTTGCACTCTTTGGAGTGGAAATTTTAATTTTTGTCCCTCTGCTATTCAACACTTTCCCTACAGTTGCACTCACTGGAGTGGGAATAGTAAATGTAATTCTTCTGCTATCCAAAACGTATGTTTTAATAGTTTAATATTTTAATTAATTATAGAATGATTTATTTTTAATTTTTGATATATGTATATATTTTATTTTTATATAATTTGAACGTTTTTGTTTCATGATTTTTTATTGATAGTAAATTTAATATGCATAAAAACCATGGATACATACAAAATATCATAATATCAAAGAATAGCATGAATTCATATAGAGTAGTAATAAAAAGGAAATGCTACAATATTAAAGGGAAAGACAATTATAAAGGGGAAATAAGTTTAGTCCATGGAGGAGAAGATGAAAAACATAAGTTAAATATTATAAGAGGAAGGGGAATGTGGTAGAAAAATCCTAAATGAATCAACAAAAATTAAAGAATATGTATATGCCTATAAATATATATAGATAAACTGGAAAGGGTATAAGGAGGGGAGAAAGGAGTAGACTCCTTGCCCGGATAGAGTAAAAATATAGAAAAAAGAGAAAAAGAGAGAAGAAAAGATATAGGGTTAAAGGAGTATGGGGAAAATGGAAGGAGTTCAGGGATCAAGAAGAAAAGAAACCCATACCTGCGGAAGATTTCCCCTTGATCCTATAATTTATATATGATACGTTCATAATTTAAAAGTTTAAAAATTAAATAAAGATAGTAGTTAATACATTATTTTAAAGTAAATATATGTATATGTATAAATGATTATGTTTGCGTGTTTATATTTTTTTACTTAAGTTTTTTTTTATATTTAGTTTAAATGTATATTAGATTTGATTTATTCTGTTAAAGATAATAATATTAATCTTTTATATATTTAATATATTATTATATTTTATTCATATTTCTAATCAATATATTTACATCTATATTTTTTACTTCGATATTTTTGATTCTATATTTTTGTACTTACCTGTTTAAGTATAGGGAGTCGATATTTTTGCATTTTATTTTTTATTTCAATATTTTTTACATCTGTTTTTAGCATCGATATTCTATCAATGAACCTGTCTTAAGTTCAGCCTGTCTGCTCTTTGCCATAGCTGGGAGGCAGTTAAGCTCAGGTTAAATTTGTGACTTTAACAGTAACGGCTGGAGAACTCGAAGAGGTCTATTAGGATGGGGGTCGAAAAAGCACTCTGACCGCCATTGTCGCGGGAAAACACCGCCCGCTAGGACCGTGGGAAAACTGCCGGTCCAATTTGTATGCTCCGCAGTCGAAATGCGACTGCGGTGGTTGGATCGCAGCATTTAACATTGTGGCGGTTGCTGCTGCCAGCAGCACCGCCGCGATGTCGAAAAAAGCATGTCTTGCATGTCCCAGCACTGCATGGCAGGCTTTGCACAGTGCCTGCCACCTGCTACAGGGACATGTAGGGGGTACCATGGGTACCCCCCCAGTGCACCCACACACCCCCAACACATTGGGGGCCCGCAATGGGCCCCCAGAGACATTCTTCGCATGCTTTTCCATGGCGGTCCCACCGCCGTGGAGAGGCTGGCTACCGCCGGCATCATAAATCATAATCATGCCGGTGGAGCATGGCCCTGCACGGCACAATTGTAGCGGTCCAGTTCCGCCCATTAGAAAGGCGTGCGGACTACTAACGGTGGAAAAGTGGTGGGCGGAAAATCTCACTGACGCGGATGTCGCCGCCATGCTAATGGGACCGGCCGTTTTCCGGGTTCAGATCGCAGGCGGATGTCTGCCGCAGGTCCGGCGGTGGACATCCGTCCACCATCCTAATAGACCCCTTAAATTGGTGGGTAAAAATCCTGCCTCATGGCAGACAAAACAGCATAGCAGTTAGGAATGACATATGGTTGCTTGCACAGGGTAGCTCTGTATGAAGGGATGGTTGAAAGGGGTGGTGGGGTGAAGGGAGTGGGCACTGGAGAGTTTGGTTCACAATAATTTCTTTTTTTTTAAACATACAATTCCTAGAACAACTTCTTTACAAACTTGACCAAAGAAACACTCATGCTTTTTTCAGAGCATTAAATTGACCAGCAAGCCCTATCGTCCCCCGAGGTGCAGTTGCCAGGCAAGGGAGCTTGGGAGGTATCGTTGGAAAAAGGGAACCAAATGATGCATGTATTTAAACAAATTTTCCAAACAAAATCAGTTCAGAAGTATACTTTAACAGAAGTTCCACAGTATCAAAGAACCTACTCAACTATTCTGGAGTTCCAGCCAGACAGGAGCGCTGGCCAAAAAGGCCAGGGCTTCTGATTGCGCCAGTGGTATTGCACAAATAGACTAGAGCTGCTCAATGCGCCAATAGTGTTGCATCTTTTGAAGTTAAGTATTTTCATGTCCTTTCTTTGCCTTTAAACAGTAAATGCAGTGTTTTAAAAATATCCATCACATGTACAGTTTTTGCTCATGCCTTGTTGCTGCAGAAGCGACAGCATCCTACCCAAGACTTAACAAAATGATGATGGTGAATGTTCATTTCATTTCATAAAGCTTTATTCGGAGCATAGAAAACATGTCCATAAAAGCACACACAGTTATATATACAGAACATATGATCCGTTTAAAAAGAAACACATAATACAATATTATCCAGAGGGGGATGGAATAAATAATTAAAATGATTAAAAGCACATACTTTTCCTAGTACCAATTGCTTTGAGCAGGAAAGTAGCCGTAAAAAAGCAAATGTCCGGGTGGTGCAGATTAAAAAGCAGTTTCATAGAGTCATTAATTGTTCTTACTCCAAATCTTTTCAGCATAGGCTTTAGGAACATTTTCCGTAGCTCACTGTACAGTTGACATGATAAAAGAAAGTGCATAGTGCTCTGCTCAGCATTGTTATCACAAGCACAGGGTCCAGAAGGGCGCATTTTTATATTGGGACACGCTACCAGATAATGTACTGTTCCCATCCTCATCCTGGTCAGCACAAACTGGTGCGAAACTCTGGTCACCTGTGTCAAGTATGATTGGAATCCAATAAAGTCATTCATGCTATTGTACAGCATACAAGTAGAGAGTTTTATTTCCTCCAAAGCACGCCTCTCTGCACAATAGTTCAAGAAAGTAGCTTTCAAATTAGACTTGGAGATGTCAGAGGCACAATATCGATTATTAAACACATCAAACCCAAAGACCTTTTGAAAGCTATCAATGACATATTTGATCCAAGGGATCTTTAAATGCTGGTCCAATGTTAGGCAATCATTGATAATGGCTCTATTCAAAGAGGTACCATCATTCAGCCATACCGAGCGCCACAGTAATAGGGGTCTTAACATAATCATGTCATTCAGGAATTGAATCCCCAATTCCTTATGAACCAAGTTGTTGGAAGTTGATTTGGGTAAACACAGGAGCCTTTTCAGAAAATTATTCCCCTCTACCTGTAGACTCCCGGCTGATGACACACCCCATACTCCAGCCCCATACAGGGCCGCAGAAAGACATCTAGATTGAAAAATATTTAACATGTCTTTAATGCGCCTATTCCCCAACTTCTTGGCGAATACAAATACCCCGTTAGCACTCCTCATCATTTTTGTTTTAACGGCTTTATATTCTGTATCCCAGCTGCCGTTTTTAGAGAATGTAATCCCCAAGTAGCAAAAGTTATCCACTTTTTGTCACCTTCTATGGAATAATGGAAATTAGATTTCGGTTTAGATCGTCCTGATCCACACTCCATTACATAAGTTTTAGTCCTATTAATAACCAGTTTCCTGCTTTTGATGAACTGGACAAACCTGTCCATCAAACGTTGAAGACCCAATGGTGTTCTAGACAGCAGCACGGCGTCATCCGCATAGAGTAACACAGGGATGTTAAGGTTGTTAACTCTCGGGACATCTGCCGTAACTGTCTGTAGAACTGAATCGACCTCATTAATGAAGAGTGTGAAAAGCAGGGGTGCTAAAACACACCCCTGCCTTGTTCCACTCCCGATCCTAAACTTGCTCGTGCACTCCCCATTAGGTCCATACCGAACACTGGTGCATAATTTTTCATACAGGCGGGCCAAGAAGTAAACTATACCTTTGGGAGCTCCTATTTCAATCAGTTTAGCCCAGAGTATAGCGTGGTGTACCATGTCAAAAGCGCTGCTTAGGTCAGCAAAACACAAATAAATAGACCCTAATTTGGCCTGGGTATATTTCCCTACCAAAAGTTCTAAATTCAAGCATTGCTCTATGGTACCACGACCCTTCCTGAACCCAAACTGACTGTTAGTTAAGATCCCGTTGGTCTCTGCACATTCCTCTAATCTAACTAAAAGGACCCGGCTCATGACTTTCACAGATGAATCCAGTAAGGATATTGGCCGGTAATTTTTTGCATCACCCCGGTCACCTTTCTTGAAGATGGGGACAATTATTGATTCTGCCCATGTTGACGGTATCTCATAGCTAACTGCTGCATTAAAGATCTTAACCAGCAATGGGCCCCATATCTCCGGAGCAGTCTTATACACATCTATAGGCACCCCATCAGGTCCCTGGGCCTTCCTTCCCTTGCTTGCTCTAATACTATCCATGACCTCTGGTATGGTGATATTTAAGGCAACAATAGGCCACCCATTTCCAGAGGATACCGGTCCATTACCAGAATAAAAAATGATGGAAAAATGTTGAATCCATGATTCCATACTCACGTTTGATGTTAGCTCTGGTACCTTTTCGTCCTTAAGAAATGGGCAGTTCACAGTGGCCCAAAACAGTGTGCAATTCTTCAATTCTGCTGCTTGGCTAAGATCATCCCATGCTTCCTGCTGGAGTTCAGCCTTTCTGCGTCTAAGGGTAAAAGTGTAATCCTGCCTAAGTTGGGTCCCCAGACTCTTATCTCTAGGTTTAACTGCTAAAGCCTCTTTAAGATCTTTGCGGGCGGTAGAACAGGCATGGTCAAACCACCCCCTTTTTTGTCTACTCTTGTGCCCGGCTACTCTAGTAAACTTCTTATTGATGGTTGCATTAATTCTACCAAAGTGATCAATGCTGTCAGCCATGATTTTGTCTTGTTCAAGGATTGCCGTAATTTCTATCATACAGCTATTAATGATAGAATCAGATGTTATTTCGGCTTTATCTCCTTTCCACCTTAACCTGAAACCATTTGGTCTATGGGGTTCAATATTAACAATAGTACCCAAATCGGAAACAGGGGCAGGTTTCCAGATCATGGCGTCAATAGTTAAACAATTATGGTCACTTAGCATAACATCAACCACCTTAAGCTCTGAACACAGAGGAATTAGGTTAGAGGACATGCACATAAAATCGATAACAGTACTAGCCCCCCTCCCTTTGAAAGATGGTAAACTTTCTCCCAGGTCATTCTTTCCATTTTCCAAAATTTCCATGTCATGATCTATCAGAAAGCTATTCAAACTTTCTCCATACAAATTATGGGGAAAGTGAACGTCAGCATCCCCTGAACGATCATAGACACCACATAACTTCTGGGATGATAAGGGGCAAACTGAAATGTTAAAATCCCCCACAAAAATAAATTCATAAACACCATTAAAATTATTCACAATACGACTTAGTGCATTTTCTAGGTCATTAATTACTGTGTGCCTGGTACCATCAAATATATTATTATAAAAGTTAATCAAAAGTATATTTCTACCCGCTTCTTGCGCTAGCCATAGAATTTGGGAGTGAGCTCCCACTACTACATGCTTTTTCACCGAAATTGGTAACTTGACTGATATCAAAACCAGCAACCCTCCTTTTGCTCTACCAAAGGGCGATGCCAGGGCAAGAAGTTCATAGGATACAAAGCCATCACTGCCCTTAAAATTTTTGCACCAGGTTTCCTGTAGGCAAATGATATCAAATAAACTAATAAATTCTTTCCAACCTAGAATGTCCTCCTTGGCCGTCAAGCCTGCAATATTCCAGCTGGCGATATAGCAAGTTTCACTTTTCCTATGATGGCTAACATTAGGCGGGCCTTCACTAAATGTGGACATGTTCTCATCTGAATTAGAAAGCTGAATGTTATACCTAAAATTCTCATCTTTTCCTCCTACGGCCATACAATCTATAGTCACATTATTAACCAGTTCGATTTCAGACATAGTTGACCCTCCATTATAATTACTGTTTACATCCCTCTCATTTCCAGGGCCCATCTGATGTCTGTCATTTTGGTCCAGAAAACTCAATGACTGATACCTATTCTGGATTGGGACTTGATAGACCATCCCATTAGCAGGTGAAAAAATGCCATCACAAGTGGGTACAAAATTGGGGGTGTGTGTTATAAATCTGTTCCCACCGGGGGCAGGGTACAACATGTGCATAGGCAGAGTGGGTCTGCCATCAGAACAACCAGGGCTAAAGGTGGATAACACAGGTCTATTTCCAGTAGATGAAAAGATAAAATTATTATTATTAGCCCCCTCCCTACAATTAGCAGAAGGCAACCTGTTAAGATGGTTATAGAAATAGCCCAATGGTCTAGCGACGACATCTGTCTCTGACTGCGTTAATGCAGCTGCTCTGAGCAAGATCGTCGCAACATGTTGCGGGTGTTTAAAGTTTATAATTACACAATCACCCCCACAAGTCTTCCGGGTATTACCAATCCAATTGACTCTTCTGATAGATATAATTTGATCAGAGTAGCCAACTGGATAACCGCAATGGCGGTTTAACCAAGAAGTTGTTTTGTTTTTTAAGGAATCCACCGACTCCTGGATATGTGGAGTCTGAGTTAGAGCCGGGACATTAGTTAATACCACCACATAGGGTACACATTCAGGGGGAAGGTCTACTGGTCTTCTACATATCCTTACAGGTACCCCATCAGTCCCCCCCATGGCAGCTGGTGTGGCTGGTGTGGCTGACACAACTGGCACCGGCATAGTCTTGTCTCTATTTGGTACTGGTGGTGTTCTTACATCAGAGTTTAAACCTCCAGACACTACGGCTGCTGACGCAACCGCCGGTACCTGCGAAGGTCGGCCCGTATCATGTAGTGATGGGCGTGCCAATACAGGTGTCTCTTTTGGTGGTTGTTTCCCTACATTAATAGCAGGAGGGGCACTATTTACCTGGTGTGGTCATCCCTTATCTTGTTTAGGAGCTGGGTGAGGGCATGTAGTATCTTTAATAATTTGTATGGATTTATCCAAATTTACTACATGCTGATCCACCATGGCCCTCAGTCTCAGTACTTCCGCCCACAAATCATCAATTTTAACTACCAAAGGCTCCACAGCCAACTTCAATTTGTCATCGATAGTACTCACTAACAGGTCGATTTGGTTAGTATTAATGGAAACACAATTATCTTTAGATGATGCCCCATTATCCCCGATATTCTCCTTGTGTATAATATCCTTTTTTTTCCTAGCAGAATGGCTTCCCCGTTTGGGAACTACTTTCCTACATGCTCTCATAAATTTTATAGCTCTGGTGGACTGTAGAGGGGTGCCTTCAGGGGTCTCAGATGGGTTCAGTATATCTTCCACCACAGTAAGATCATCAGGAGCCTCAGTGGATTCGACATTAATACAGATGTTATCAGTCTCAGCTGCTATGATAGAATCGTTGGTAATAATTATATCCGCATTATTAGGATCCAATGATGAAACCAGAGGGAGATCAGGTAAGTTACACTTGCCTAGCGATTTCCTTCTATCGCTATTAATTCTAGTGACTACTTTCAATAGGTAACTATCCGGGAGTGTAGATTGGATAGACATATTGGGGGTAATTCAAAAGTCACGGGCAATATGAAGTCACAAACAAAGTTTTATACACAATTAGCCTCTAGCCCGGCCAAACTGGGCACGTACTCACAAATTCAGCCAAGGGAGGTGGCCCGTCCCGTCCCTGGTCGTCCCCGGACGGCCACAGACGGCCCCGCCCTTGTCCCGGGCTTCTCCCGCGCGCGACTCGCGGGTGCGAGGGACGCTCCGTGCCTTAAGGCGCCTCCGGGCGCTCGTGCGGCGTCACTCCCGCTGCCGGGGCACCTGGGAATTGAAGTCCCCGGGAGTTGGTGTGGGAGCGCTGGCCGTTTCCCTCACGGCTGGAGCGCTGATGCTGGACACGCTGGCCGTTCCCCTCACGGCTTGTAGGTAAGTCCCCCGAGGAGCTCAGGACGCTCCGTGCCTTAAGGCGCCTCCGGGCACTCGTGCGGCGTCACTCCCGCCGCCGGGGCACCTGGGTATTGAAGTCCCCGGGAGTTGGTGTGGGAGCGCTGGCCGTTTCCCTCACGGCTGGAGCGCTGATGCTGGACACGCTGGCCGTTCCCCTCACGGCTTGTAGGTAAGTCCCCCGAGGAGCTCAGGACGCTCCGTGCCTTAAGGCGCCTCCGGGCGCTCGTGCGGCGTCACTCCCGCCGCCGGGGCACCTGGGTATTGAAGTCCCCGGGAGTTGGTGTGGGAGCGCTGGCCGTTTCCCTCACGGCTGAAGCGCTGATGCTGGACACGCTGGCCATTCCCCTCACGGCTTGTAGGTAAGTCCCCCGAGGAGCTCAGGACGGTCCGTGCCTTAAGGCGCCTCCGGGCGCTTGTGCGGCGTCACTCCCGCCGCCGGGGCACCTGGGTATTGAAGTCCCCGGGAGTTGGTTTGGGAGCGCTGGCCGTTTCCCTCACGGCTGGAGCGCTGATGCTGGACACGCTGGCCGTTCCCCTCACGGCTTGTAGGTAAGTCCTACTTGAAACCTTGAGGCGCTCATTAAGAGTGGACAATGTTTTGCTGATCTCTGCAGATCTGATGTTTGCGGATCGGAATCACAAAACTTACAATAGTTACCACACCCTAGTCAACAGACTAGTCAAAATGCACAGTAAACCTACCTAAGCACCAACATTTACTTGTTATGCCCCGTTTTAAAGAGCACAACTTGTAAAAGGCTGGAATGATTGCACCTTTTTAATTTTGAGCCTCAGTGTATTGGATTTTAAAAGATGTGATAACTATCACACAACACTTTAATGTTTTAAAGCACCTCCAGTTCCTTTAATATTGATCTAATGGGGCTTTGGGGGGGCAGTCGACCTCATGGGAGGCTTGCACCCCTGGGGTTTTTGGGCCAATGGTGCGGCTCGATCACAAATTGGCCTCGTTTTGGGCTATTCCTTTGGGCTGGGGTGCTGTCTACATATCTGGCCATCTTGTGCTCCGTGTCACCATTTTAAGTAAGGTGACACGGCATCCGGCGGGGAGCCAGAAACCAATTTTTCCATCCCACCCTCCCTTCCTTTAACAGGGGTGGGTCTATCAATGTTATACTTGCTCTGGTGTTTCTGTTGAGTACAGGTGCACAGGGATGGGATAGTTGTATTTGGTTGTCGCTTGAAGCTAGTGCTGGGTGTTTGGCAGCTAGATTTTACAGTGTTACAGGTTAAGTTTACAGTTGTGAACAAGTTACATCAGAAGGAAGCTGTAAATGAGAACTGAAGGTGGGAGGTATTTAGATGGAGCGATGTTTATAGAAGTAGGTAAGAAATTACCGGGGTTAAAGTTCAACAATTATTGACCTAGTAGGGGTCATAAACAGTTGCAATGAAAGGATATAAGGGGGGAACCTTAGGGGTGTGGGGAGGAGCCATGTAGGTGAACAAATGTATAGTTAGGTGTAGTTTTGTGAGGAAAAGGCCAAGGTGAACACTGTGAGGTGCACCTGTCTTCAATAAAGTAGCCTTTTTCACACATGAAGAGAGAGTTTGTGATCTGTGCTGCACCCCTTCTGGCCCAAATCATGCCTACACATGCATATATACTTTGTCACACTTAATGCATACATTATTAAAAACGCACCTAATGCATACAAACATACAATCATACATATATAGCATGAATATACACAATAAATACCAAAGCCAATCCCTCACGGTAGGGAGAGGAGTTAAAGAAAAGGGTGAGAGTCTAGGCTGAGTCTGGTGGCTCAGTGGACTAATGCACCTACCCTATCAACCAGGTGGACTGCCTAGTTCTAGGCTAGAATCTCGGCAGGTCCACTCACCATTTTATCTTTCTGAGGCGGACAAATTGAGCACCACTATGTTGGGTAAACACAACTGTTATTTCAGCATCAAGATGCCCTCCAGAGTGAATGAGTGCTTTACAAATACAAGCTATGTGAAGCATGACAAGGGAAATCAAAAGCAACAAATGTTGAACATAATGTACCTTTTCCCCTGTGAAGAGCATTTCACATTGGGCTATTTATGGCAACATAAATATTTAACAGCTTGCTATTAAGAAATGCCCATAGTGCAGACGCCAGCTCAGTTTTATCTTCTCAGAGGAGAATCAAACGTCTACTGAATGTGAGACAGCCAGGCAAAAAATGGCTCAGTGAGCAGATCCATGTGAAAGAGGTCAGATTGATGAAGGCGAGACAGTCGGAGGGCCTTAGAAGAGTATTCTTATGCCCAGCGTGAAATTAAAGAAACATATAGTGAAAGGGAGACTGGAATGGGAGAAAAAGGAGAGTAGACATGGGTGAGATGAGAGGCAGAGAAAAAGAAAGTAAAGGAGAAGAGATACATTTGACAGCAGACAGCACTCACCAGAGTCCTCTGCGTGTTAACTTGTGCTGTTGCACAGTAACATACCTTGTGTATGACAGTCAGAGCTGCAGACAGTGTTTTAATGACTCAGGTTTTAATTATGCAGTCTGCTCCACTGCTGGCTCAAACACATACAACTACAAGGCCACAAGTAAGGCGCTAACTTTCTCCAGAAGACAAATCACACCCCTCACATTGCCTCCTACAGAAATGCAGCCTGCAATGACCAAAAGCTACATTGTTAGACCTGACATCCTTGATGTGGTTTTCCCTCTAACTTTTTGCCTTCAACCCTCCTCCCTTGCTCACTTTTTTTCTGCTGGCTTTAGGAGTCTGTGCACTATCCACTGTTAAACAGTTCTAAAGTGCGTGTGCTATTTCCTTAAAACGGGGTAAAATTGGTGTATACCTACATGGCATATTTTATTTACTTGTAAGTCCCTTACGGTTGGGGCAGATCCCACTATCCCGTCTAATTTTCGACCTATCTCCCTACTCCCATTTCTAGGTAAAGTATTGGAGAGATATGCAACTCATTGCCTTAGTTCCTTCATTGAGGCCTCTGATTACTTTGATCCCCATCAGGCTCGTTTCCGTCCCACTCACTCTACTGAATCAGTCATCTTCTCAGTTTTGGATGAACTAAGAGTTAGTGCTGACCATGGATCTACACAGGCCCTTGTACTTCTTGATTTATCGGCTGCCTTTGACCCAGTCGACCATCATCTTTTGGTCGACCGTGTCCAACGTGCTGGCATCTCGGATGTTGCCTTGAGTTGGGTCTCTTCTTTTTTGGAGAACCGTCAACAGGCGGTTCAGCTCTCCTCCTTTTCTTCCCCTCCTCGAACAGTAACTTGCGGTATTCCCCAAGGCTCTGCTCTTTCCCCTCTGCTCTTTAATCTTTATATTTTTCCCCTAATTTTTGCTTTACGCCATCGGGAGGTCACAGTGTTTAATTACGCTGATGACCTTCAACTCATTTTCACTTTCTCTTCTTCTCCTGATTCTATCTCTCACTTTCAGAACACTATGATCTTTATCCAGGACTAAATGAGCACAAACCATCTTAAGTTAAATCCCGAGAAGACGGAACTAGTCCTGATCGGAGGCCCATCCAATCCCTGGACTCCCAATTTCTGGCTTTCTTCTCTTGGCTCTGCCCCCTCCCCTACGAAGTCTGTGAAAAGTCTTGGCATTAAAATCAGTGACAACCTCTCGATGCACGCCCAGATTAGTATGGTCGTCTCATCCTGTTTTTTATGACTCCGGACTATTCGTAAAGTTTCCCGTTTTTTTACCACTGATGCTCTCAAGTTTATCCTTCTAGCCCTAGTCATCTCTCGGGTTGACTACGCTAACTCCCTTTACATTGGTATTCCCGCCTATGAACTGCGCCGGCTACAGCTTATTCAAAATCAGGCAGCTAGACTGATTCATAGACGGTCTAGATACCATCATGCTCTTCCGCTTTTGAAGCAATTGCATCGGTTACCTGTTGCTCATAGATGCCTATTTAAATTGGGGTGTCTTATTTTCAAATCATTAGCGGGCTTAGCTCCTTCTTATGTAGCATCTAGGCTAACAATCTACACTCCTCCTAGAAACCTTCAGTCCTCCTCCAAGAACCTTTTGGTTGTTCCACGCTTTGCTGGGAAGAAACATGGGGGGGTTGAGCTTTTCCTTCCAGGCCCCTCAATTCTGGAACTCCCTTCCCAATAATTTACGATCCTCCCTTTCATACTTGGAGTTCCGTAAATGTCTGAAGTCCTGGTTATTCACTAGGGCCTTTGAGGTCTAATTGTTGCCTTATTCTGCTGCTGGATCGATTTAGCGCCATGAAACCTTTCTGGTATACGTGCGCTCTATAAATTCCCTCAACTTCAACTTCAAGGTGGCACTATCTGCACCCAGGACCTGTAAATTAAGGTAACTAACAGTTCACCTATGCTGTCTTTGTAATTGTAATGAAAAATCCTAACTTATGGTTAAGTCGGATTTTAAATTACAATTTTGAAAATGCCGCTTTTAGAAAGTTGGCATTTTCCTGCCCTTGCCAGGAAGAAGGACTGGTGAGCTGCTGAAAAGACTGCCACTCTGATGTAATGCTGATATAAAGGACCTGCTGCCCTGCTTTGCTGACCTGCTGCCCTCTTGCCTAGGTAAGAAGGACTGGACCTGCATCTGTTGAACCCAGGACCCTAGAGTGACTCCAAAGACTAGTTTATTGGCCTCCTAACTTGAGCCTCAGGGACAGAAGGCTCCAAAAACCTCGACCCCTGCACCTGGACTCTGCCATTTGTGAGTCTAACCTGCAAAGTGGTGCCACACTAGTTCTTGACCCTTGGAAGTGGGCCTACGGTGCTCTGCCAGCCTCTGTGGATCAAAATGAACCAGCTCAACTGCTCTGCTGTGCAACCCTCAGCAGAACTGAAGCATCATTGCCACTGCATAGGCCTCCTCCGTCGCAAAAACTCTCATTGCATCAAAGCCCACTGCCTCATTGGAACTACCACTGTGTAGCGCATCATCAGCATAGGCCCTTGCATACATTATTAATGACAACCTTGACGATGTACTCTGCATCACAGACTCGCTGCTCCTTGGAACAGATGCATCACTCCGACTGTGCAAAACACACAAGGTGATGGACGGAATGTTGCACATTGGCAAAACATTCACCCCCGGTCACAGATCTGGGTTTAATCCATTGTTATTTTGCTCACCACGCCACCCCAGTTCATACATGCCCATATGCAAATCAGTCTTGACCATGTGCCTCATGGGAACAGTCCAGCACGATTGTGCAACACATTTTCGATGCTATACTTCACGTCGCAAAACCTTGTCAGTGGGATTCTCGACGACAATTCAGGATCTCACACCACAGCCTCACTGCATCTCAGAACTGATGCATCGTTTCGGCAGTGCAAAGCATCAGCTATGCAAAGGATCTGTGATGCCAACTCTTGAAATGCTCTGCAATCCAGGGTTTAGGCTGCTTTGTTCAGTGGGCCCAACTGGGTCCCTGTAGCTGGCCCATGATCCATCGCAGTTGGCCTGAACGTTTGTATGGGTCCGGCATGCCCAGATATCCACAGTTGGAGCATTGTGCTTTTTGGTGCTATTTTCATCGTAATCTTTAAACTTGCCTATCTCTGATTCTACTGATTGGATTTTTGTTGCTTAGGTCTTTCTTTATTTATAAAAAATCACTCTATGTTTCTAAGCTGGTGTGGGATCCTTTTGTGTGGTGTTTTTCACTTTATTACTGTTTGAAATATTGCACACATACTTTATGCATTGCCTCTAAGCCAAGCTTAACTGCTGTGCCAAGCTACCAGAGGGTTGAGCACAAGTTAATTTAGGGTTGTCTTGTGCCTCACCCTGGCATGGGTTAGTGTTGCTGCTTGACCAGGGTTCACACCCTAGTCAGTCAACAACCCAATTTCTTACGTACATTCTCTGAGTACCACTAACCCTCTATATATTGACTCCTTCTCCTATGACTCCTTCTCCTAAGGACTGAACGAAGGTATGCTCTGCATCAGTAATGTGACATACACAGTACACTGCTGAAAGTACCTTGCTGAGCTTTACGTGCAGTGAAGATCACATCGCTCAGATGCAGTTAATAGTATTTCAAGGCAAAAAGGTGGCTGTGAGAAGGAAACATTTCTGGAGGGATCTGGCTGTAAATTGGGAGGGTGGAGTGCCAAGGTCCTATTCCTGGAACCACCATTGGACTTTAAGGAATCATGCTGACAAGGTTTGTCATTTTTCCTTTAGGTGTGTAGTCACCCACCCCAATGAATAACGCAAATTCTTACACCCACGCTTCGGACATCAAAGAACTCCCTTGTGTTACACATATCTTATAGGAACATGTATCTGACACTGAGCCTACTCACAGGTCACAGCAACCCTATAGGCTAAGACTTTTAGAGACAGAGCTATCTTTCAGGTTTCAGGAGACCGAAGCCCTGTGGCAGAGGGCAGAGAACTTGCGCGCTGAGCGCTGTAATTCGATTTTTATTTTAATTCTTGCCTTTTCACTGCTGCTGAGTGCGAGCAGCTTCAAGCCTCATCCGTCCCGCTGACAACGAGCGGTGAACAGCAAACTTTGAATTTTAACTGCACTCCCCCTATCCCGCCTTCCTGACTCCTCCCATCACGGCGTCACAGCCTTTATAGGCTCCGCCCACTTTCGCCTCGCGTTAGACCGAAGCCCTGTGGCAGAGGGCAGAGGACTTGCGCGCTGAGCGCTGTAATTCGATTTTTATTTTAATTCTTGCCTTTTCACTGCTGCTGAGTGCGAGCAGCTTCAAGCCTCATCCGTCCCGCTGACAACGAGCGGTGAACAGCAAACTTTGAATTTTAACTGCACTCCCCCTATCCCGCCCTCCTGACTCCTCCCATCACGGCGTCACAGCCTTTATAGACGGCCCCCATGCGTCAGCGCAGCGGACGAGCGCAGCGGGCGCGACGTAGGCGCGCCGGAGTTGCGCCAGAGTTAAGCCCGTCTGCGCCCGTCCGCGGCCGGATGGGCCCAGGGGCCAGGGATGCTGCTACCCTTATACCCTACTCCCCCGCCGCTCTCAAGCGCCTACATGCCTCCGCCAGCTCTCTTCCTCTCGACACTTGGACGCGCATCACATCTCTTGGCATTGCTGGTACCTCATCCCCCCATCTTGGGTCGACGCCAGCATCTGTGGCTCCGGCTCCCATTGAGTCACAAGTACGGGTTTTATACCTAAATACTCGTTCTATGGTTAAGCACCAAGCCGACATCCTGCACCTGCTTCTTACCGAGAGTCCTGATGTCCTACTGTTATCAGAGACCTGGCTCACTGATGACTCACTCCCTGACATCTTGGCTGCACTGCCCCCAGACTACTTCCTGTTAAATACCAACCGCTCAGGAGGTCGTGCGGGGGGAGGGGTGGCGGCGGTCATACGCAAGGACCTGAAGATCATTACTTCTGCGGTTATGACCCTGCCGGAAGTGGACACCCTGGTTCTCAGTCTTGGGACGGAGGCAGGGGCAGTCACCCTCGTGGTACTCTACCGCCCCTCCCACTCGATGCCGTCTTTTCCTTCAGCTTTCATTGATCAACTCACCAACATTGCTACCTCCTCCCCCCGTACTGTCATCATTGGCGACTTTAATTATTGGTTTCAGCACGAGGACGCTGGCCCGCATGCTTCCGAATTGTTCGAGGGTCTTTCGAGCCTGAATTTTACTCAACTGGTCAGGTCGGCCACCCATAAGGGCGGCCACATCCTCGATCATATCTGGATCAATGGGGTCAAGTCCTCCCACCCACTAATAACACCTTGTGTGTGGTCGGATCATTTTTTGATCGATACCACAATATCGGCGGTTGGCCAGATTAGGGTCCCCCAGCGGGAGGGCGGCATGGCTCGCAAGTGGAAAGCTGTCGATTCCCCCAAACTGCTAGCCCACCTGTCCCAAACCTGTCCTTTGCTACCTAATGACACTGGCACTGATAAGCTCTACGGGTCGGTAGCAGACTGGCTTACGACAGCCAGCGACATCTTTGCCCCTCTAACCAAGTTTCCCCAATCCCGGCATAGCAACTCCCACAAATGGTTTACCCCCCATCTTAAATCCCTCCACCTCGAACTCCGTCAACTCGAGCGCAAGTGGAGGAGAGATTACCACCCCTTAAGTAGAGATGCCTATGTGGCCGCCCGCAATAGGTACAAACTTGCCATTTTTACAGCAAAGAAAACTTATGCATCAGGAAAAATTTTATCGGCCCCATGTCAACCCAAAGAAATCTTCAAAGTCCTCAATGAATTTACCTCCGACCCCAGGACGCTCCCCACCCAGGTTGCCACACAGGAAGCATGCAATGCTCTTAGCACCTATTTTGTCGAGAAAATTGTATTGATTAAGGACACCATCCGAGTTACTTCTCCCGGCGCTGGCTCTGTTTCGCCCCCCCACAACTCTTCTTCATTTTCACAATTCCCTCTCTTAGACCCCACTTCTTTGGCCACTCTTGCCACCCGCATCAAGTCTGGATCCCCAGACGACTGCTGTCCCCCGTCCATACTCCGGGCTATCTGCCACTCTTTACCCAACTGTATCCTCCCTCTGTTAAACTCTTCTCTCTCTTCTGGCACGGTGCCTGGCTCCTTCAAGGAAGCCGTTCTGGTCCCCCTCTTGAAGAAGCCAGGGGCGGATCCCGCCGTTCCAGCAAATTACCGTCCTATCTCTCTTTTACCTTTCTTTTCTAAAATCCTGGAGGCCCACGTCACCACCTGTCTCTCACAGTTTATCGAGAGTTCCAACTTCCTCGAGGCCAACCAGGCTGGCTTCAGACCCGGCCACTCTACGGAGACTGTGATCTTGGCGGTGCTGGATGCCTTGAGAGACGGGGTTGACAAGGGTACCCCCCAGGCCCTGGTATTATTAGACCTGTCTGCCGCCTTCGACACGGTGGACCATAACATCCTTTTCCACCGTGTCGAGCAGGCGGGCATCCAGGGCCTGGCGCTGGACTGGGTCAAATCTTTTTTGACCGGCAGGTCTCAGACCCTCAGCCTGGGTACCTTCAGGGCTCCCAGGGAGCACTCACCCTGCGGGGTCCCCCAGGGCTCTTCTCTATCCCCTCTTCTTTTCAATCTTTATCTTCGTCCCCTTCTTTTTTCTTTGAGGCAGTGGGACGTTCGCGTGTTTAATTACGCGGACGACCTGCAACTCATCTTTTCTCTTAACTCCCCTTCTGCTATTCCCAATTTTCAGGCAGTCATGTCCCACATCCTCCAGTGGATGGGCCATAACCAGCTAAAATTGAACCCCGGGAAGACGGAGCTCCTCCTTCCCGGTAGGAGCGCCACCTCCTGGGGGCCACAATTCTGGCCGGCGGAATTGGGTCCCTCTCCCACCCCCGTGGCCTCGGTGAAGAGCCTAGGGGTCACAATCGACTCCGGTTTATCCCTGGGGCCACAGGTGGGGACGGTGGTCTCGTCCTGTATCTACCAGCTGCGCAGGATCAGGAAAGTGGCATCCCTCTTCACACCCGATGCCCTCCTGCAGGTCATCATGGCTCTCGTCCTCTCCCGCTTAGATTTTTCTAATGCAATCTACCACGGTCTGCCTAAGACATCGGTAGCTAGACTGCAAGTGGTGCAAAATCAAGCGGCGAGATTGGCCCTAGGGATCCCGAAGTGGCAGTCCGCCAGGCACCTCCTGGCCAAACTCCATTGGCTCCCCGTTACCGCAAGGTCGGCTTTCAAGATCGGCTGCCTTATTTTCAAATCACTAACTGGGCCTTGCCCCGCCTTTGTGAAATCTTTGATTAGACCCTACTGCCCGCCCCGGAATTTGAGATCCTCCCATCTTCACCTTCTGACCGTTCCTTCTTACAAGCTTTGTAGATCCGGAGGCCGGAGATTTGCACACCTGGCCCCCAAGCTTTGGAACTCTTTTCCCTCTTCTCTTAAAGCCTCTAACTCTCTTACTCTTTTCCGTAAGTCCCTAAAAACCTGGCTCTTTCCTCAATCTGGTTAGTTCCTCTGCACCCTCTAGGTCTATCCAGCGCCAGGAAACCCATGGTGTCAGTGCGCTCTATAAGCACCCCTTACAATACAATACAATACAATACATAGATCATACAGACACGGAACAGTTCTTCTTGTACGTTAGGTACATGGACCCTACATGCTCAAACTTGTGACAGTAGGGTTATTTCTTAGGTTAGATAATTTTGCAAGATCACTCATCTAACTGCAAAGTTGATCTCTGGTTACATAGACCTTCCAGTCGCAGATATCTTAGAACAGAGCAATCACTCAACTTACAGAGATATCACAGGGCAAGGCTTTTGATAACAGAGCTGTCCATTAGATTATCTAGACCCCCTGGAAGAGACGTCTTCTCTGAGTGACTGTCTCATGACTAGGACACGGAGCAGCGTTTGGGATACTGAGCATGTAAAGATCAATTGAAGGGTGGAAAACGCAATTGAACACAATCCAAAATCACCCCAAAAATGCATTTGAAAGAAAAAAATGCATTAGTGGCCAATATAGCTCACATTTTGAATCTGGGGCATGTTGTCCACTGTCTTTTTTATAGGAGGCATCCTGAATCGTAAGTAGTTATTTAAGTCAATTTTTAAAGCAGTGTTATATAGTGACATATGACCTGACACCTTGCATGATTGTGGAGCACAGCAGAAAACACTTCTCTCACAGAAGCAGAGCTTAGAATCCCACTTACCTACCTCCATTTACACACTAGGGATGACGGAGGCAGGAAAAAAGGGGCATATTTACAATAAAATGGCAGAATGCAGAGCCGCACCAAATATGGCATCGCTGCACTCTGACATTTTCAAAATGCAGGGAAGCGCAGTATATACAAGAATACGGTGCACCCCTGTGTTTGCCCTAGTGCTCGTGCAAAAAAAGGTGCCTAACTTCAGCACAAGCACGCTGCTGCCATGTTGCAAGGGTGCCAGAGCTTCAGAGAACATTGTTTATGTGCAGCTAGGGACACCTTACTGCACATAAACAATCAATAATGGTGATTTGCACCTTCTATGTGTGCTGCAGAATGCATTCACAGAGCAAACAACGAAGAGAAATACATAATTTCTCCTACAATCGCCATTCTAAAGCCTGGTATTCCGTGGCGGATGTTTTTTGCGCTGCCTCAGCCTTGTAAATCTGGGCCAGCGTCCAAAAGCAATGGGTATTGCAGTGGAACCCCCACAGCAACACCCATTGCACGCAGGGCCGGACTGGGAACCAAAACCGGCCCTGGCAAAGTGCTCGGCCGGCCCCCCCTCCCCACTCGGGGGCAGGGGGGGATGTTGGAGGTGCCCCCGAGCGCTTTGCCAGGGCCGGTATTCGGCCGATTTTGTTGCAGGGCCGATTTTACAGCTATGTTGCAAAAACGGCCCTGTAACAAAATCGGCCTGAAAACCGGCCCCCACCCTTGCGGCGCACCGGGGGATTGCCCGGTGCCCGCTATGGCCAGTCCGGGCCTGATTGCACGCCCCTTAACCGCAGAGGACCGCGGCGGAAAAGGGCATATTTAAAAGGTGACGTTCTGCCATGCAAAGTGGCTTTGCGCCACCTTGTAAATTGGGGAAATGGCACTGCGCCAACCGGAGTGTCAAAAAAAGTGGTGCTCCGGTGACGGTGAGGGCTTGTAAATATGCCCCGAAGTCTGGTCACACTCAGCATGGGACCTTGGCCCTGACAAGATGCAGTGCCCTGGGCTGGGATCATTTGGTCCATGCTTTAACAGAAGTCTCTGATGGGAGAAGTGGGAGTACTGAGAGAGATAGCACAAAACCGCGGGAAAAGCAGACATCAAAGCAGGCACTTACACTGACATACGATGGTGCAACCGAGGATTGTCAGGAAAAAAGTGAGCACGAGGCGTGTGCCGGAGACCACCCTGACAGAGGCGCATCCCTGAGCTTTTCCTGGCACAAATATCAGTGAGCCGTGGCACGAGGACAGAGAGTAGTAATTACGGAAGCTTCAATTACCCAGACATGTGGGGAATCCCAAACCCCGTGAAGCCTCCGAAATTCCTGAACCGCACCAAGGGCAATTTCCTTCCTCAATTAGCAGAGAATGCGCCATGATGAAACGCGCGACCTCAGATCTAAAAGTGGACGGACTGGAAGAAGGAATGCGCACCATAGAGCCTGTTGACTGCTGGTCATAGAGAATGGAGAGAGAGGACGCGTTTACAAGAAGGTACAAGGGAAGACGAAATCCTCCAGGGAGTGGAAGGTTAACAACATAAATAAATGGTAACCTGTGCGAACGCGGAAAAACACTCGAACGCACGCAAAGGAGGACAGATGCAGGCAGGAGGCGTGGCTATCGAAGGTGACGAAAGAGATGAGTGGAGAAAGAAAATTAATATGGTGGCAGGTGGGAAGAAGATGGTATCTCAGTGT
The DNA here is from genome assembly GCF_964261635.1 of Lissotriton helveticus. NCBI lineage: Eukaryota > Metazoa > Chordata > Amphibia > Caudata > Salamandridae > Lissotriton > Lissotriton helveticus. The sequence continues at coordinate 454,861,138 of NC_136065.1, forward strand.
AGCTGCAGTGTATAGCTGTGGGCTTCTTACCAGACAAGGAGTGACGGGCACGATAAAGGAGAGTGACACAGATGGATCACCCCTCCTCAAAAGAGACCAGTGGGTCACTCGAGAAAGAGTGGGGGTCTCTGCATACAGAGTGAAGACACAGAGTGGCGGGTCACTTGAACGTGGCTTACAGACGGCCATCGGCTTCTGGAGATGGGGAAGCGATGGGCCTCTGGGAAGTGATATTCATTTATCAGTAAATAAGGATCCCCCCCCCCCCCCTCCGACAGAGAGTGACAGACACAATGGATCTTTCCTGGCAGAAGATCAAATGATCACTGTGGGTTGATGGTGATGTGTCACGCTGGAGTATGCTGAGTACTTGTCAGGTGCTTCGAACCGGAGCTTCAAGGGTCACTACTTATAGGTAGTGTACGTTCCTGCAAATGAAGGTTGCAGTGAAGTTTGTTCCACCGTGGCTGTCACTCTGGCTGTGCCTTAAGAGTGTGGAGCGTTAGCTCTTAGTTTTGAAGCCACTCTTGCAAAGTAAGGTAACAGAGATTTTGTATAGTGCACGTGAGGGCTTTAAGTGGGCCGGGTCTTGCCGGTACTCAGCACCAGCAGTTCTAAAAAGCAGGTGCTGAGACGGCTCTCCATTACTGCCCTCAGGGTAAAACAAAATATTAACTCTGCAGTGGTACCACACTTTACTGCCCATGATGTAACTTCAAAGAGCCTCCTTATAGTTCTTTCACAGGCTCATCATTTCAGTACTGAAGCATTTTCAATATTATAGACCACGAAGCCATATTTGTTGCTTATTTCTCTCATGGAACTAACAGCCAGTGACAAAGCAAATAGTCCTGGTTTTTGTAGGTGGAATGTTACTTGTTGTATTATATATCTGGATGCAATGAACTGCCACTCGGGCAGCACACTATCCTAAACACAGAGTTTAAGCGTACTGTGTTTTTTTTAGCCACATCCTTGATCACCTCGGCCACGTCCCTTTGAGAGACCCCCCCCTGTTTTTTCATACCACTTAATGCCCCAGTGCGCGTTTATCGTCATGTGAGGGGCATATCTACAAGGACGGCGATAAATAAATGCAAATTGCGCTTAGCGCTTTTCTATTTATCGCCTTCTATCACTGGATTATATCGCCCTGTTAGTGCGTTATTTACAACGCGTTTCCCCAGGGCGATATAATAACCAGCGATAGCGGGGAAATCGCCATTTTGCAGGAAACATGACTGATTTTCCAGCGATGTTCCCTGCAAAACGGCGATAACCTTGCTGATACGACCCACAGGGTCGTATCCGCACAATCCACCCCCATATTAAGTATGCCTAAGTCTGCATTTTGAGAAAAACAAAACAGGGCTTTGGCTAATGAACAGTAAGGCTAAGCCGAAATAACAGGAAAAACAAAAAAATTGGCCAATACTGAGCCTATTATACAACGTTCTTGACAAAAGTACCACTATGAATAAAACATACCGGTCCGTAATTTTACTAACGTCACTAGTTGTTTTATTTCTTTAACACTAGTATGCATTTAATTTCTGATTTTTTTGAGACACTTTTTTTTTGCATGTACAAATGTTTTACCAAAGAACAACACAATGAATTTACATATATACAATATTTATACACAACACATCCTACCTAAACCATTCATACATCTCTCATTCCTATGTACACAAAAAACAATATATAATATAAACTCCTGTCACAAAAAGTATCTGCAAGTTGCTGCGCAACTCGAACGAATTGAACAAATTTTGCAGCTATTAAAGTTCAATACAAAGGGAATTGACTTCACTGATTAGCAAATTCAGAGTAGTGTTAAATAAAGATTGACAAGAGAGTACTGTCCAGCTTAAGGCAAGTCAGGTCGGTCGACGCGTTTCGAACTCCTGCGTTATATGGAGTTCTCATCAGGACCAATACGTTTTCTTGCACTAAGGTCACATTAGAAGGCAGTGCACTCCGGTCCATTGAAGTAACAGCGACTTAGGGTCCACACGAAGCAGCCACCTCTATGGGTGCACTGCCTTCTAATATAAAGTGCCACGACGCGATTGAAGATTGGTCTCGTGGAAGTTCTTTGGTCCAAATGGTGTGACCTTAGTGCAAGAAAACATATTGGTCCTGATGAGAACTCCATATAACGCAGGAGTTCGAAACGCGTCGACCGACCTGACTTGCCTTAAGCTGGACAGTACTCTCTTGTCAATCTTTATTTAACACTACTCTGAATTTGCTAATCAGTGAAGTCAATTCCCTTTGTATTGAACTTTAATAGCTGCAAAATTTGTTCAATTCGTTCGAGTTGCGCAGCAACTTGCAGATACTTTTTGTGACAGGAGTTTATATTATATATTGTTTTTTGTGTACATAGGAATGAGAGATGTATGAATGGTTTAGGTAGGATGTGTTGTGTATAAATATTGTATATATGTAAATTCATTGTGTTGTTCTTTGGTAAAACATTTGTACATGCAAAAAAAAGTGTCTCAAAAAAATCAGAAATTAAATGCATACTAGTGTTAAAGAAATAAAACAACTAGTGACGTTAGTAAAATTACGGACCGGTATGTTTTATTCATAGTGGTACTTTTGTCAAGAACGTTGTATAATAGGCTCAGTATTGGCCAATTTTTTTGTTTTTCCTAAGTCTGCATTTTAGCAGACGTTAGTTTTCGGCGAAAACAGAGGTTGTCACCCAAAACTAACGTCTGCTAAAATACGTTGGCAGCCTTGTAAATATCGCGATGTGCACATCAGCGATATTTGCAAGGTTGTACTGCCCAGTGACGCCCACTTTGCATCTCATTAGAGATGCAAAGGGAGGCGTCGGGTAAAAGGGTGCTAACATGCGCTAATGCATGTTAGCACCCTCTTGTTAATAGGGCGATCGTTTTTTTGGCTTTAAAAGCCAAAAAAGCGGAGATAAAGCCCTTGTAAATATGCCCCATGGTCTCTTCGCTCTTGGCTGCAGTTGTGGGGCTGCCCACGGGACGGGGGCTATTAAGGGCTTAAAGTGATGATCTAGGGGATATTAGAACGTGTGGTGTGCAGTCTAAGCAAGTGCGGTCTATATGGTGGGCCTGGGAACCTGCTGTCCAGGCCTGTGTGGAGCTGACATATGTTTGCGTTGTCTCTTCGGGGTGGATGGCAGTTCAGGTGCCGCTCTTGTGATCCTCTGCTTAGCCCCAGTAAACAGCAACGTGCAGGCCATCGCTTGGGGCCTCTCGCCCTGGTGGCTCCACAGGGGCAGTTCTGGATGTGGTCTGGTGGCTGCAGCTGCCAATGGCATGTCTCAGTGGTCCTGGGCAGAGAGCGGTTTCCTCTCAGGTGCTCTACCTGCTTTTGTCTGCGTGATGAGCTGCTCTGTAATCATTGCTACAAAGAAGCCGAAAGAAAGGGAAAAACACCCCTGCTAAATATTACTTGTCAGATTTAATTAAAACTCTTTTGTTGAAGCGAACTTCAAAGGAGCAGTGTCTGCAGGGCGCAACAGGAGAGCTGTGGTGGGGGTGTTTCTTGTCAGGAGAGCATTGCCGGGGGAGGCTTTTGTCGGCTCGGGCAGTTTGGGGAATGAGAGGGCTATTTAATTGTGTTTTATTTTACAGCCTTCAAAAAACTCTTCGCTTTTCTTTCGTCTCTTACTAAGGTCTCTGTCTGCTCCTCCGTGGCCTCCTGGTGAGGTACATAAAGCAATTACAGACCCTAGAGCAAACAGTCAACTGGCCAAGCAGTTCAATTGGCTTCACAGTCGCAAAACGTGGCCAATAAATCCCCAGCAAAAAGTAGATAAACATAGGCAACTATTGGTCTGTGTCTGTGAATGGAAACACCATTCTGGTGAAACAGATATTCAAGTAACTCCTCAAATCAAAATATTCACATTTTCATGATTTTTGTACTGCCTACCAGAGCAAACAGTCAACAGTCCAAGCAGTTCCAATTGCCTTCACAGTGGCAAAACGTGGCAAATAAATCCCCAGCAAGAAGTAGATAAACATAGGCAACTATTGGGATGTGTCTGTGAACGGAAACACCATTCTATTGACACAAATATTCAGGTACCTCCTTAAATCAAAATATTCACATTTTCATGATTTTGAATGCTGCCTACAAGACAGCGCAAGTTGTTTCTTTGCAAATTACCTATTGTCAGCATACAATGGGCTTAGAGACCGTCCTTTGCTTACTATTGGTTGGCTTTACTGTCACTTTATGTGCCTGCTTTTCATTTGTTCGTTTGGGAGGGCTTTCCATTAGTTTATTGTTTGTCCCTCCACAGGAACACAGCTTCATTATTTGTGTCATTCCACTGCTTACTTTTCAAGCACTACTTTTTTTCTACAGTTTGGTTAGGAACTCCATGAGAGTTTGTGTGTACTCCAGCTGGTTCACTTGTGTGCATCTCTCCCCTCCAACCGTGTTTGCATTGCTCGGCCTGCTGTACTTCTCCCATGCCCCCCTCTCTGATGAGCTCGCCCTTGTGTGCCCGTGTTGCTTTCTCACCCGTCTGCTTCTGTCCCCACCCCAAGCTCCAGGCTGCTCTCTGTCACCCATGTGCTTCTCTTCTTCTCCCCATCCCAAGTTCCACATTGCTCTCTCTCCATGTCCATCACGGATCTGTAAATAAAAAGTCAAAAAAAGCAACTACGTCATATTGTAGGTGCATACCTACAAAATGATGCAGCCACTCATGTCTTAGGCTTTTTTCTCCTCTTTAGCCATGCCATCAGGGATGCTGTACGGCATCACTAAAAACCATTGGCAAAGTAAATAGGTCCCAAAGGCGATATTCATTGGCTTTGCCAATGTTTGTTCTAAGTCTGATAAGCACATTCACATCTGCAAAGATCTTTTCTGGTTACAGTTAGAAAATCCCAGACTTTCTCACACTCAGGCATGTCATAGCATTATAGAAATGAGAAATAATGTAAACACTGAGAAGTGCATTGAATGACAGGTGCCCAGCCTGAGGATTGTCAAAGGGCAGGGCCTTAAATAATCAAATCATTCACCAGAGGCCACAACGGTTAGCTAGCCATGCAATACAGTCACAATCACCAACAGAAGGCTTCACAATACCACTTATACCTCTATGATGCATGGGGACAACTCTTATATTCTGGAGGAGACAACCTCAGGAAAAATGTAATCTGGCGTGTGGTCTACGGTCAGGAGTTCGGAGCCCTGCTGCCACAGATAGACTTTTGCATGTAGATGAGCTCCGTAGGTTCCTTAGACACGCGCACCCAAATCATACACTCCTGAAACCACCTAACCCATCTCTTAACTCCACCCACCAACACAGACAAAGATCATTTGTTGGGGCAGGAAAGTCCCTTACATGCTAAACGGGCAAGTAGTCATGCCTTGAGTTACCCAACTGCATGAAACATCTGGTATTCTAACTTTTTAGGGTCCAGCACACAGGCTGATGCAGTGGGTAAACTAAGGCCTATGCCTGTCCTTTGGCTCTGAGGTCCAGAGCCTGGTTCTCAGACATGGAGGAGCTCACCAAACATGCCCTATAGATAACATGAGACCACTACCCATGTCCTGGGTGGTTGGCATTAAGTGGTGACAGTGGCATACTTTCTTTGTGATCCCAGCATGGAACATACCTTTTTTCTCTTATTCAGACGGAGTGTGCCACCTGCTGTCCCACTTGTGTAAAGTTGTGCTTGGACGAGACACCCACACTTCTGCACTGTCATTCTGTGTTAATTTTGAGTCCATGTTGTGTAAGGTGTTTATGATAGGAGGACTCAAAGTGGATGTGAATGTAAGTCTTCTTAAATGAACATTTTGAATTGCCCCTGGTTTTACATGGCACAAGACGGAGGTTGTGGTATAGCCTCCCAGACATTAAAAGAGTATTGACTGCATTTCTGAGCTGGAGGGTATCCCTTCACAATCACATTTGAGAGGATGGAGACAGGACTGTCTTTAGAAATTCTTTGGTAACCATTTTATATTGGATTGCTGATTAGTCCTTTCTGAGTTGTGGCATTTTGGGTCAATGGAGGGGAAATAGGTATAATTAAGCAGATTCTGTTGTTAGAGAGAGGGTAGCTTCTAGGTAGGGCATGCCGGTATTGTCCCTCTCCGAGTGCTACTTCAGGAAAGCTGATGACAGCCATGTGCAGAAGTTTCAAGTCATTGTGCTGATTTTGTGGCTCCTCCTGTCCTGTCCTACCGGCATCATCACTACTAGAGTTTGTCTGAGCATCAGAGAGAACAAAAATATAAGAACCAGTGGCAAAGCCAATAGGTTTTTCCTCCGCGACAGCCATTGTCTATGCCAAAGTCTTTTAGCCATGTTGTACAGCAGTGTGCAGTAGAGTAGAGTAGGGTGGAGTGGCATGTCATTGAGTGGTGTGGAGTGGCGTGGAGTGGAGCAGAGTGGCTTGGAGTGGCATAGAATGAGGTGGCATAGAGTGAAGTGGCATAGAGTGAAGTGGAGTAGAGTGGGTGTAGAGTGAAGTGCTGTAGAGTTGCATACAGTGGAGTGGAGTGGCATTGAGTAGAATGGAGAGGCATGGAGTAGAGAGGAACAGTGTGTATTATAGTACAGTGGAGTGGCATACCATAGAGTGGTGTAGAATACTATAGAGTGAGTAGAATAGAGTGGTGTAGAGTACAGCAGAGTGCTGTAGAATAAAGTGGCATAGAATGGAGTGTAGCAGAGAGGCTTGCAGTGGTATATAGTAGAGTGGCGTAGAGTGAAGTGGGGTAGAGTAAAGTGGCGTAGAGTAGAGTGGAATTGTGTGGAGTTGAGTGAGATATAGTGGTGTAGAGTGGGACTATTTAGAGTGGCGTAGTATAAAGTAGAGTGGTGTTGAGTGGAATGGAGTGGCCTACATTGGAATGGTGTGGTGTGGAGTGGTATAGAGTGGAGAGGCATACAGTGGCATACAGTGGAGTGATGTGGCACAGAGCAGAGTGAACTGGTGTAGAGTAGAGTGGACTGCCATAGAGTGCAGTGTTATAGAATGCAGTGAAAAGTAGGGTGTTGTAGAGTAGTGTGGTGTAGAGTACAGTAGAGTAAAGTGCATTTGAGTAGATTTCAGTGACTTAAAGTAGAGTAGGGTGCAGTGGCATTGAGTGTAGTGGTGTAGTGGGGAGTGGTGTAGAGTAAAGTGGTGTAGAGTAGAGTGGCATAGAGTGCAGTGGCATAAAGTGCAGTGTCATAGAGTGTGGTGCCATAGATTAGAGTGGGGCAGAGTGGAGTGTCGTAGAGTGCTGGTGCATAAAGTGCAGTTGAATTCAGAGCAGTGGTGAAGTGTGCAGTGGTGCAGAGTGCAGTGACACAGAGTGCAATAATGTAGAATGCATTGGCATAGAATAGAGTGGTGCAGAGAAGAGTAGGGTGGCTTAAAGTACAGTGGAGTAGAGTGGTGCAGAGTGCAGTGGCATAGAATCGAGTGGTGCAGAGTAGAGTGACATAGAGTGCCGTGGCGTAGAGTAGAGTGGTGCAGAGTAGGGTGCCCAGTAGACTTCAGTAGACTGCACTGACTTAAAGTGCAGTGACCCAGAGTACAGAGGCGCAGAGTAGAGTGCATTGGCATAGAGTTTAGTGGTGTAGAATAGAGTGGTACAAAGAAGAGTAGAGTGGTGCAGAGTAGAGTGATTCAGAATACAGTTGTGTAGAGTGAAGTGGCATACAGTAGAGTGGTGCAGAGTAGCTTGTAGTGGCATAGAGTACTGTGGGGTAGAGTACAATCATGTGGGGTACAGTGGCACAGAGTGGAGTGCAGCGGAATAAAGTAGAGTAGGTGTAGAGTAGCGTAGCGCAGAGCGCGGGGGTGTAGAGTAGAGTGCCGGGGCATAGAGGGCAGCTGCTTATAGTGGGGGGTAGGGTGGTGAGAGGTAAAGGAAGCAACATGGAAGGGGGCGGTGGAAGGGAATAGAAGCATTATGAATGGCTAGTTGAACCCACTGTCAATACATTCATATTTTCTTATCTTATTTGTTTATCATGATGGCCGATGAGTTACTTTCAACATGCTGTCCATCTTAGAGAGATAAAGGAATAAAGTAAAGTATATAGCATTGAAAACGCAACTCCCCATATGCAAAGGCAGAGATAGCCAGCTTTAAAATAAGTTTCCTATTAATTATCATTTTTTATCATCCAGGAATAGTAAATCAGAAGGATTTAGATTTTTTTATTTAACAAATTACCACCCGTACAAATGCACACAGGCCATTTTTTAATGTTTGTTGCATATTTTTTCATTGTTTACCTTTCTAAAGAGATCTACATATTTCGAGCAGCACATCGGCTGTCTTGGAATAGTGAAGAATGAGAAAGAATGAGAAAGGCATTCAAAGATGAAAGTCATTCTCGGAATATTTTTTTTTCTTATCGTATCTCATTCTTTACCTTTCCAAGAAAACCAGGGTCGGAGTGGCCTATAGGGCAAATTGGCAGTGCCCGATGGGCTTGTCTGACAGATCAGTGTGTGGGCCAGATTTTTAGCATTTGTGGTGTTAAAATCTAGATTGCGACTTAAACATTATCGGCGCCATCTTGTCCCTTTCAGGCTCATATGTGCGCGTAAGCAGCAGCCATTTTGAATGCCATGGCCTCTCTGCCCACTGCCGATAGCCAGCGCTTCTTTCACTCTCTCTCTCTCGACCTCGCAGACATTCCCTCCGCGCATTGACAGCCCCCGCTCTCACACGCTCGGGCCATAAACCACCTCTTTCAGCGCGACCCTGCCTCGGATCCACATCCCGTACCAGGCCAACACCTCCCTCCGTCCCTTTGATGCTCACATCCTTTGATGGAATCCCATCCTCTGTGCCCTATTGTCCGGCCCGATCCCAGGCCGTCACCTAGCCCTGCGGATGCAGTTTATTGCCCATACAGTAGGCAGCTGCCCCTCTTCCAAGGATCTAAGACTAATCGAAACCCCCTCCCACCCCATGAGATCCGATCAGCCGCACACATTCCGGGAATCGACGGAATATCCAGCTGTGCTACAGTCATCACCTGCTGAGACCGGGGTGGGGACTTCTACTGTCAATGTGTGTGGGAACGGGCATGAAGCGGGGATTTCAGGGATGTCTTCCGTACTTCAAAACATTTACAGGAATGTGTTTCATGCAATAAAGTCATAAACTTGTGTATAAGAGGCCAGGCCTCAGAGATGCGGTTAGAGCACCTCGAGAAGATACCCTGTTGTCTGATTTGACGTGTTCTGCTCCGTCGGAATAAACCTCTGTTTCCTGCCTTCCAGTCTCCAGCGCCTGCCTCTTTGTTTGATAAATTTGAGTGGTATGAGAGGCGATTAACGCCGGGCAATACTTGGGTATTTATCGATCGAAATCTGCCTCACCTTTTACAATTGGCGACCCAAACGTGGGGCCCATCAGCCACACGTGGATCCAGTGGGAGAGGTCCTGACGACAGAGTGAACGACTGCAACGATCGGGAAGTGCACCTGCCCGATAGACCCTCGTCTGGCAGCCGATCCTCCGAACTTCACCGGTTCCGAACAGACCTCTCTCGAGTGATCTACGGTCCTGACTGGGAACCATCAGGACTGCCGCAGCGATTACGGAGAATAGAGGACGATCGGGCGCTGGAAGCGGAAGACGAGAAACTGTCCTTGCGGTCCGGGTAAGGTCGTGTAAACACGACAAATTGCGAAAAGATTATCTGGCTGTCTGAAAATACTAGTATTTGCTCTCTGAATTGTTTTTGAGATATTCTCTGTCTGCAAACGGGGAAGAATAGAAATATTCTCTCTTCCTTTGCAGATAGTGAAGGGTAGGTAACGCGGACTTTTGTCCCCCGCTGTAATCTGTCGTGCCTATTTTTCTCCCCACTGACTGATTGATTGTTCGAACATTGGTTGTTCGAAGCTGGTTCTTTTTGAGGTATTCTCTGTTTGCAAATAACGTAGAATAGAAATATTCTGTCTAGTCTTTGCAAGTAGTGATAAGATAGGTAGTGCGGACCTTTGTCCCCCTCTGTAATCTGTCATGCCTATCTTCTCCCCACTGAATAGTAGTTGGTTCAACCCGGACCGCCTATTAGAGATGAACCATCCAGCTCCACTGGAAGGCACCCCTAATAAGGACATGTTCACTAAATACGGACTAGTCGCCATAGCTTATAGTAAACTATGGCATAAATATACAAGGAAGTGTTAGAAGCGGCTGTCTCTAGTTGGCAGAGGTATACACTTCTGACAAATAGGGACACACCTTTTCTAGTCAGGGCAAGGGGATCACACACTTAGACAACCCCTGCTCACCCCCTTGGTAGCTTGACAGGCTTATCTCAGAGGCAGTGCGTTAAGCATTTATGACCACATACAGTAATAAAGTGAATACACTACAAATGGACACGACACAGTAGTATTATAAAAATTAGAATGTTTATATAAGGCTTAGCACAAGACCAAATAACGACAAAAATATACCACAATCTTAATAAATACTCTTGGAAGGAAAAAGAATAGTTCAAGTACGGTTTCTTCTTAGCACAAAGTCTTTAGTAACAAAAGCAACTCTTCTTCTTTAAAACACAGTTCTTGGCAACAATGTAACCCACACGGGAGTCAAACGACGTCGAGGCAAAGTTAATCTAAAGGTTCGGCGTCGACCGCGAGGAGCGCTACGTCGAGCCCGAGTCGCACAGACCCCAACAACACAGTACCTTGGAAAAGTGAAGCACTCGATGATCAGCAGCGTCGAGATGTCCGGCGTCGCGTCGCGTCTTCGGCGTCGATCGGGCCTCGGAGTCGGGGCGATCTGCAGCGGCGTCGACCGAAGTCAGGCGGGAGCAGCGCTCACGAGGCGAAGCAGGATACGGCGTCGTCGTCGATGTCGATGTTGCAAGAGTGAGCAGCGCTCACGGCGTCGAGAGGGCTCGGCGTCGATGCGATCAGCGGCGGCGTCGACACAGGGTCACTTGGAGCTGGAGCCGAACACGCTACTCACTGGCGTCGCTACTGGCGTCGATCGGGCCCGGCGGCCGGCGTCGAAGGTGCGGGACACTGGAGCCGTTACTCACGATGTCTAGCTGGATTCGGCGGCGTCCGTCGGCGTCGAGATTGCTGGATTCTTCAGAGGTGCTGGATTTCAGGTTCCAGCAACAAGCACTTTTAGCAAATAGATGAAGTCCTTTGGCCCTGTGACTTCAACAGGAGGCTGGCACTCTTCGAACCCTTGGAGATGTTCTTTAGCAAGTTTGAGAGTACACACTCAGTTCCTCTCTCCTGGTTCCTTGGCAAAAATAAAGAAGCAACTGCAGGATTCCCCCAACAAACAGCACTCTGGCAGAAGGGATAGGCAGTCCTTAGATCAGCAGGCTTCTTGTCCTTGGTTCAGGTTACCTTGTCAGAAGTGATCTAAATTCTTGGTTCAGGGGTCCTTCTCTTATACCCCTTTTTGGCTTTGATCCCTTTGTCCATGCAGGGGAATTTCCCCCCATCCTGGGTTTGTTGTGGGTGTTGCCAGGCCTAGGCACCTGGCCTATTCACTGTGCAGGGCAGAGTCCTCAGCCGCCCAGCAGGAGCGGAGCCAGCATTGTCACTGGCAGGGGCAGGGCCATCAGTTGCCCGGCAGGAGGTGGGGCCAGGAAAGTCCCTGGCAGGCACAGAGTCATCAGTCGCCTGGCAGGGGGGCGGAGCCAGCATTGTATCAGGCAGGGCAGGCTATCACGAGCTACTCTTCCCCTACTCTCAATGCAAATGCCCCACTCATCCCACACTGACTCATTCAGACCTCTGGAGCCACCCAGCTCCTGTCACACGCACACCAGAACCAGCAGAGAACGGTAGACAGTTAGACAAGAAAATAGCTACTTTCTAAAAGTGCTATTTTCAAACACAGAGTCCAAAAACCATCCACACAAACGGATGCGTTATTAAACCCTGAGTTCAGGGATACCAAACTCGACATTGCACCATGCTCCCCGAGCCCGCTAGGATTATAGCATTAATAATCCTGGCAGCCCATTCTAACTGATGGAGGGCAGGTTACCTTACAATAGTGAAAAACTAATATGGCTGTAATTCACTATTAGGACATGCCAACCTTGTCAGGCTTGTCCTACCTTATGCTTACAATGCACCCTGCCCGTGGGCCTACCATAGGGGTGACTAACATGAAGTTAAGGGAAGGTTTAGGGACTGGCAAGTAGGTGTACTGGCGCAGTCCTCGTGACAGTCAGACTGCACGTGGTCTAGCAATGGTAGACCTTCAGACATACTTTAACTAGGCCGCTCTTGTGGGTGGCACAACATGTGCTGCAAGCCCACTAGCAGCATTTGTATTTACAAGCCCTGGCACTCCTGGTGCACTCTACTAGGGACTGACAGTAAACCAAATAAGCCAAACATGGCAGTCAATCAATACAGCAATTTCACATAGGGAGCACTTGCACTGTGGCACTGATCAGCAGTGGCACAGTGCCCAAAGCATATACCAGCAAAAACATCGTAAACAGAGGAGGCAAACAGAAAAAATGGAGGAGAGACTCATGCCAATGATGTCAGGTCTAACACGTGTCCCCTCCAGCTGAAATGTGGGGAGAACTACCCTTACCCTAGGGAGTCCTCATCACTAAGGCGGGAAAATCTGGACAGACCATCAGCATTGGCGTGATCTGTGCCAGGGCGGTGTTCCACCGTGAAGTCCATCCCCTGTAGGGAAATGGACCACCTCAACAGCTTTGGATTCTCACCCCTCATCTGCATCAACCATCTGAGGGGCCTGTGGTCTGTCTGAACCCAGAAGTGAGTCCCAAACAGGTAGGGTCTTAGCTTCTTCAGCGCCCAGACCACAGCAAATGCTTCTCTCTCTATCGCACTCCACCTCTGTTCCCTGGGAAGTAACCTCCTACTGATGAAGGCTACAGGTAAGTCTCGGCCCTCTTCATTCACCTGAGCCAGAACAGCCCCCACGCCATGCTCTGAAGCGTCCGTCTGGACAACAAATTCTTTCGAAAAGTCGGGCGCCTGGAGTATGGGTGCTGTGCACATTGCAGTTTTCAAGGTGTCAAAGGCCGTCTGACAGGCGTCAGTCCAGATCACAAGTCGTGGCTGCTTCCTGGAAGTCAGCGAAGTCAAGGGGTGCACAATGTTACCATAATCCTTGACAAACCTCCTGTAGTAACCCGTGAGACCCAAGAAGGCTCTTACCTGAGTCTGGGTTTTGGGCGGTGCCCATGCCAGGATGGTATCAATCTTGGGTTGCAGGGGGGCCACCTTGCCACTCCCTACTTGGTGCCCCAAGTACACCACTGAACCCTGCCCAATCTGGCACTTACTGGCTTTGATTGTGAGGCCTGCTCTGCGCAGGGCCAACAACACTTCCTGGAGGTGGCGCAAGTGTTCCTCCCAGCTGGCGCTGAACACTGCGATGTCGTCCAGGTAGGCGGCACTGAAATCCTCCAGTCCCGCCAAGACCTGGTTGACCAACCTCTGGAAGGTGGCAGGGGCATTCTTCATCCCAAAGGGCATAACCCGGAACTGGTAGAGCCCATCTGGTGTGGAGAATGCTGACCTCTCTTTTGCCCCATCAGTCAAGGCGATCTGCCAATACCCAGACGTTAGATCAAACGTACTGAGGTACCGGGCAGCCCCCAACCGATCTATGAGCTCATCAGCTCTGGGGATGGGGTGCGCGTCAGTCTTGGTGACTGAATTGAGTCCTCGGTAGTCCACATAGAACCGAAGTTCTGGTGAAGCACCAGGCGCTGCAGCCTTTGGGACCAAGACCACTGGGCTGGCCCAAGGACTGCTAGAGGACTCAACCACCCCTAAGGCAAACATTTTGGAGACCTCCTCCTTGATGTATGCTCTGACCTTGTCAGTCACTCTGTAAGCCTTGTGCTTCACAGGAGTGCTGTCCCCGGTGTCCACATCATGGACACACCACTGAGTGACACCAGGAATCAAGGAAAACAGATCAGGGAATTGTCCCAACAGTTGGCGACAATCCTGCTGCTGTTCAGGGGTCAGTGTGTCAGAGAGGACAACACCATCCACTGACCCATCTTGCTCTTTTGCATACAGGAGGTCAGGAAGAGGCTCACTCTCCTCCTCCATTCCAGCATCTGTAGCTAGGAGCATGCCCACTTCGGACCTTTCTAAGTGGGGCTTTAAACGGTTGACATGCAGGACCCGCAAGGGGTTCCTGGGAGACTTTAAGTCCACCATGTAGGTGACATCGCTCTTTTTCTCCACAACCTTAAATGGTCCAGTCCATCTGTCCTTGAGCGCACAAGGTTTCACAGGGGACATGACCCAAACTTTCTGTCCAGGCTGAAGCTCCACCAGAGTGGCATTCCGGGCGTACCACCGCTTCATCTCTTCCTGGCTGGCCTCCAGATTTGCCTGAGCAAGATCTCTGAAGCGCCTAGTCTGGTTCCTAAAGGCCAGCATGTAACTGTATACATCCTGGTGAGGTTTCCTGGGAGATTGCTCTCAGCCTTCTTTGACCAGACTCAAAGGTCCTCTTACCGGGTGTCCATACAAAAGCTCAAAGGGGCTGAACCCTAGGGACTTCTGTGGCACCTCACGGTAAGCAAACAACAGGCATGGCAAGAGGACGTCCCATTTACTCCTCATTGGTTCTTCAAGACCCATAATCATGCCTTTAAGGGTACGGTTGAATCTTTCAACCAACCCATTACCTTGAGGGTGGTAAGGAGTGGTGAACTTGTAGGTTACCCCACACTCCTTCCACAGAGACTTCATATCGTTGGAAATGAAGTTGGTGCCCCGGTCTGACACCACCTCTCTGGGGAACCCCATTCGGGAGAAAACACCCATCAGTGCCCGTCCCACCACGGGGGCCGTCACTGTTCTGAGAGGGATGGCTTCCGGGTACCGTGTGGCATGGTCCACCAAGACCAGGATGAACCTGTTGCCCAGGGCTGTCTTGGGGTCCAGGGGCCCAACAATGTCAATCCCCACCCGGTCAAAGGGGGTACTGACCATGGGAAAAGGTTGGAGGGGAGCCTTCTGCTTCCGCCCGCTTTTCCCACTTGCCTGGCAAGTTTGACAGGTCTTGCAATGGATATCTGTATCCCTTCTCATCTGAGGCCAATAAAAATGGGTGACAAGCCTGTCATAGGTCTTGTCCTGCCCCAGATGTCCAGCTAACGGAACGTCATGAGCCAACCCCAGTAGGAAGGCTCTGAAGCGCTGGGGTACCACCAGCACACGGGCTGACCCAGGCTCAGCAGCCTTAGGCTCGCTATACAGGAGATCGTTCTCCCAGTAGACCAAATGTGACCCTGACTGATCACCTGTTGTCTGGGCTGAGGCCTGCTGCCTCATACCCACAAGAGAAGGGCACACTTTCTGTTCTGCACAAAATTCTTCCCTGGAGGGACCACCATCCTGCTGCCAGTGGGTCAGCTCGGGCAGGTCTCCCAGTTCAGCAACTTGTTCACCTGTGGGTTCCAGGGCATACCCCTCAAGGTCTGCCTCCTCCTGGACCACGGGAACTACGGGGGACGGTTTCCCGTGCCCCCTGCCTCTTCTCTTCACAGCTGGGTCCTGGGCCATACTTTCAGGCTCCAGAACCCCATCAACACCCTTACTTGCTGTCATGGATCGAGTGGTTGCACACACCCACTCTGGCACACCCAACATTTTCAAATGTGTCTCCCTCTCCACCTTAGCCCAAGGGGAGTCTTCCAAATCATTGCCCAGGAGACAATCAACAGGCATAGCGGGCCTTACAGCAACCTGAAGAGTACCTGAAACTCCCCCCCATTCAAAGGAAACTTGAGCTACCTCACACTCTCTCTGGGAGTTGTCAGCAGCTATCACAGGGTAGAATGCGTGGGGAACAACCTGCTCTCTGGACACCAAGTGACACTTGACAGCTGTCACACTCGCTCCGGCGTCTCTGAGAGCTTCCACTCTATGGCCATTAATGGTCACCCACTGCCTATATTTCTTAGTGTTACTAGGCAGA
Source organism: Lissotriton helveticus (assembly GCF_964261635.1). NCBI lineage: Eukaryota > Metazoa > Chordata > Amphibia > Caudata > Salamandridae > Lissotriton > Lissotriton helveticus. The sequence continues at coordinate 454,877,107 of NC_136065.1, forward strand.
GGGGGTGGAGGGACCATTTCCATGTCTCCTAAAGAGACCAGGGACATCTCTGCGGGACCCTCCCCACCATGGGCAACCATCTCCTCCCCTCCCAGGGCTACACTCGCCAACTGACGGGGTGGTGCACTGGGTGGTGCACTAGAGTTCTTCAAGGGACACTGAGGATCATAAAAACGGTGTCCCACCTGCTTACAAGCGAAGCAGGTCATTGGGCCCCTATGACCAGGTTTACCTGGCGGGGCCTCTGATTTCTTCACAGGGGGAGGCTGGGAACCCATCCCTTGGTTCCCTTGGGGTTTACTTTGGGGCCCTTTCTGGAACTCCCTCTGTTTACCCCTGTCCCCCCCACTCTTCTGCTGGGGACCCTGCCCACCTTTGGCTGAGTCTCCCACTGGACCCTTGTGGACCCTGGTACTGACCCAGCGGTCCGCCTCCTCAGCAAGTTTTCTAGGGTTAGATATCTTGCTATCAATAAGGTGCTGGCGCAGCTCTGGAAAACAGTTATTAGACAAGTGCTCCCAAGCAAACAAATCATAAAGAGCATCATAACTTTCCACTTTGCTGCCCTTTACCCAACCATCCATGGCTCTGCAAAAAAATGACACATATTCAACCCACGTAGTACCAGGCAATTTCTTACATTCTCTAAAGGCCTGTCTGTACTTTTCTGGGGTTAGGCCATACCTTAACATTAAAGCATCTTTCATATGAGTATAAGACATCCTATCCTCAACAGGCATGTCTAACAGGGTATCTCTTCCCTCATTCACAAAGCGACCCCACAACCCCGCTCCCCAATCCTTCTCAGGGACCCGGTGGGCCAACAATGCTAACTCATATGCTTTAAACCATTGACCAATATCCTCATTCTTCTGAAAATCTTTGATCACATCTTTAGGAAAATAAAACCTACTTTCTGCAGGCACAGATGGGATGCTGCCACCAGAGGGATTCAATTCTAACTCTTTAGCTTTGAGCTCCCACTCCCTCAACCTGGTATCACGCTCCAAAGCTAACTTCTCTCTTTCAAACTCCAACCTTTTGATCTCCAGATCAGTTTCTCTCCTGCCTCTTGCATTCTCTATCTCCAACTGCCCATTTATCTTAAGTTTTGCCATTTCCATGTTGTATGCTCGCTCCTTCGCCCTTTCATCTCTTTCTTCAGGAGAAAGACCTTTGGAGGAAACACTGCTGCCAGGAGGGGATGTGGGCCCATTCACTGGCACCTCCTCCTCCCCTTCCCCTGTTGGTACCACCACCGGATCAGAGGGATCTCTGGCCTCTAACCAGGCCTCCAATGCTTTGAAATATTCTTCCTTAACTTTGAGGCCTGTTGTAGGAACTTTAAATTGCTTGCAAAAGGATTTCAGCTGCTGTAACTTGTAATCCTTTATCTTACTCCTATCAAACTCCTCCACAACAACAACAGGGGCAGTGACTCCGGCATCACTCATGGTCAAAACTGGCAGTTTTCAAAAATCAAGCTCCAGGAAAGCGGAGAACAAAAATAGGATATCCAACCAAAACAGATTGTGGCTGCGCTATGGTCTGCTTTCACTATGTAGCGCACTCTAATCACTGCACATGGGTCATAAATGCAAAGTTCAAATCCTCACCGCTGACCCACCAATGTTAGAAGCGGCTGTCTCTAGTTGGCAGAGGTATACACTTCTGACAAATAGGGACACACCTTTTCTAGTCAGGGCAAGGGGATCACACACTTAGACAACCCCTGCTCACCCCCTTGGTAGCTTGGCAAAGCAGACAGGCTTATCTCAGAGGCAGTGCGTTAAGCATTTATGACCACATACAGTAATAAAGTGAATACACTACAAATGGACACGACACAGTAGTATTATAAAAATAAGAATGTTTATATAAGGCTTAGCACAAGACCAAATAACGACAAAAATATACCACAATCTTAATAAATACTCTTGGAAGGAAAAAGAATAGTTCAAGTACGGTTTCTTCTTAGCACAAAGTCTTTAGTAACAAAAGCAACTCTTCTTCTTTAAAACACAGTTCTTGGCAACAATGTAACCCACACGGGAGTCACACGACGTCGAGGCAAAGTAAATCCAAAGGTTCGGCGTCGACCGCGAGGAGCGCTACGTCGAGCCCGGAGTCGCACAGACCCCAACAACACAGTACCTTGGAAAAGTGAAGCACTCGATGATCAGCGGCGTCGAGATGTCCGGCGTCGCGTCTTCGGCGTCGATCGGGCCTCGGAGTCGGGGCGATCTGCAGCGGCGTCGACCGAAGTCAGGCGGGAGCAGCGCTCACGAGGCGAAGCAGGATACGGCGTCGTCGTCGATGTCGATGTTGCAAGAGTGAGCAGCGCTCACGGCGTCGACAGGGCTCGGCGTCGATGCGATCAGCGGCGGCGTCGACACAGGGTCACTTGGAGCTGGAGCCAAACTCGCTACTCACTGGCGTCGCTACTGGCGTCGATCGCGCCCGGCAGGCCGGCGTCGAAGGTGCGGGACACTGGAGCCGTTACTCACGATGTCTAGCTGGATTCGGCGGCGTCCGTCGGCGTCGAGATTGCTGGATTCTTCAGAGGTGCTGGATTTCAGGTTCCAGCAACAAGCACTTTTAGCAAATAGATGAAGTCCTTTGGCCCTGTGACTTCAACAGGAGGCTGGCACTCTTCCAACCCTTGGAGATGTTCTTTAGCAAGTTTGAGAGTACACACTCAGTTCCTCTCTCCTGGTTCCTTGGCAAAAACAAAGAAGCAACTGCAGGATTCCCCCAACAAACAGCACTCTGGCAGAAGGGGTAGGCAGTCCTTAGATTAGCAGGCTTCTTGTCCTTGGTTCAGGTTTCCTTGTCAGAAGTGATCTAAATTCTTGGTTCAGGGGTCCTTCTCTTATACCCCTTTTTGGCTTTGATCCCTTTGTCCATGCAGGGGAATTTCCCCCCATCCTGGGTTTGTTGTGGGTGTTGCCAGGCCTAGGCACCTGGCCTATTCACTGTGCAGGGCAGAGTCCTCAGCCGCCCAGCAGGAGCGGAGCCAGCATTGTCACTGGCAGGGGCAGGGCCATCAGTTGCCCGGCAGGAGGTGGGGCCAGGAAAGTCCCTGGCAGGCACAGAGTCATCAGTCGCCTGGCAGGGGGGCGGAGCCAGCATTGTATCAGGCAGGGCAGGCTATCAGGAGCTACTCTTCCCCTACTCTCAATGCAAATGCCCCACTCATCCCACACTGACTCATTCAGACCTCTGGAGCCACCCAGCTCCTGTCACACGCACACCAGAACCAGCAGAGACCGGTAGACAGTTAGACAAGAAAATAGCTACTTTCTAAAAGTGCTATTTTCAAACACAGAGTACAAAAACCATCCACACAAACGGATGCGTTATTAAACCCTGAGTTCAGGGATACCAAACTCGACATTGCACCATGCTCCCCGAGCCCGCTAGGATTATAGCATTAATAATCCTGGCAGCCCATTCTAACTGATAGAGGGCAGGTTACCTTACAATAGTGAAAAACGAATATGGCTGTAATTCACTATTAGGACATGCCAACCTTGTCAGGCTTGTCCTACCTTATGCTTACAATGCACCCTGCCCGTGGGCCTACCATAGGGGTGACTAACATGAAGTTAAGGGAAGGTTTAGGGACTGGCAAGTAGGTGTACAGGCGCAGTCCTCGTGACAGTCAGACTGCACGTGGTCTAGCAATGGTAGACCTTCAGACATACTTTAACTAGGCCGCTCTTGTGGGTGGCTCAACATGTGCTGCAAGCCCACTAGCAGCATTCATTTGTATTTACAAGCCCTGGCACTCCTGGTGCACTCTACTAGGGACTGACAGTAAACCAAATAAGCCAAACATGGAAGTCAATCAATACAGCAATTTCACATAGGGAGCACTTGCACTGTGGCACTGATCAGCAGTGGCACAGTGCCCAAAGCATATACCAGCAAAAACATCGTAAACAGAGGAGGCAAACAGAAAAAATGGAGGAGAGACTCATGCCAATGATGTCAGGTCTAACAGGAAGGATCAGGAAAGTCAGTGGCCACTGATAGGATCCTTTGATGATAATAAAATAAACATACTGGAAACAGCCCTTCGTAACAATAAGGCAACGCCCACTATGCTCGACAGCCTCGGCATGTGGCGCAAAGAAGCAGAACAACGGAAAAAGAGAAACAAAGTCAGATTAGAGAAAGAGCTACGAAAAGCAGCTCACCTAGCTGCTAGAAAGTTGGAGGAAGAGATAAAGGAAAGGGAGAAAGCCAAACAGAAACAAGAGTCCGAAACATCAGGCCAGTGTCCCGTCCGAACACCCTCTATGCTCTACCCTGAGTTACCCTCGAAACAACGAGCGAACGATGACTTATTGTTAGGTCCCCCAATCATCTACATGCCTCCCCCATACGCCCCTTCCCAAACCTTAGTACAACACCCGCAGCCCCCAAGTACGGGTGAGAATAGTGCCAAGACCTCGGTCCTCACGGCCTCCGCACCGGACGAACCCCTTGTACTCAACACAGCACAAGCAGTAGCACTAGATGGCCCTGAGACTAGAAGGAAAGATTCCACTAGAATGAACCGATTGAGCAAAGATGAACGAGTAGGGATCGATAAGATAGTGAAGACACTGGTGGAACGAAAAGAGAGCGAGGAATATGTAACAGACATGTACAATTCGTATGCCAATAGCCACAGACGACACTTTGTTGTGCGATTTTGTTATCACACCCTCAATGCCTATGAGGATCGGTACCAAGATAAAGGTCCTGAGAGGTTAACGACCCTCTATAGGAAAGTTGACATTGGGGATGAAGGCGAGTGTGATGTGACGAACCTCTTCACGCATACGCTTGAAGTCTTCCGCCACCTCACTGAACAGAGACCAGAAACTAGCGCTGCGACTCCTATAGCGACCGAACCCCAAACAGAAAAAGCTAATACTATGATGCCTATAAAGGAGGCCGCTCCCTACTGGGTTCCCCCAAGAGGACAGGGAACACATGACAACATTAACCACCAAGATGCAAGAGGGAGAGTTGTTTACAACTGGGTCTACCAAGCATGGGATCGGCAAGACGAAAGAACCCCACCGCCTTTTATACTGAATTAGGCACAGCCTTGGGTTCGACGATTATGACCCTAGCGGACATCGATTTGTTTTTCGGGCTATGTCTGCCAGCTGATGTGTGGAACAAATCCGGAAAGTCGACCACCTTGAGCTGTTCGGTCATACCTGGTCGCAACTCGATGGCATAGATAGGCAACGAGAGCCTGGGCAGAAACCTTTAAAAACCATTCTAGACCTCCCAGACAAGATCGTCCAGAAATTGAAAACCCTGATCCCAGAAAAGAAAGTGGATTGGTCGATAGTAACGGCCTGCCGCCAGAAACCCCAGGAAGACGTATCAGAATACTTCTCCCGGTTTGAAACGGTGTTCTCCGATTACAGCGGCCAGGACATGACCACTGCAACCGGACATCATCTGTTTGTCCAGAATTACGTCAAAGGTCTGTCACAGGAGGTCTCACAGAAACTACAGACTAGCGAGAGTAGTTGGGCAGCCTCCAAACCCGCGGCTATCCTTCAGATGGCCCAGTACTATGAGCATCAAAAGAATGAGAACGATAGGGTGACTGAGAAAAAGAAAAAGGACTTGAAGGAAAGGGTGATGATTGCTCAGTTGCATGGGGTGACCAGTGGAAGAGAGCAGTACAAAGGAAGCTACCAATCGAATGCTCCTAGAAATCCACTCCCTAGAGACCGTACACCCGCACCCTACACCCCACGAACAGACATCGACGAGAACCAGTGTGCGTTTTGCAAAGGATTTGGCCATTGGAAATCCCAGTGTCCGGTTCGGCTAGAAGCAATCAAAAATAGGGACACGAGAGACGTAGCGAGCGAGCCAAGAAATAGAGGACAGGGACGAGGGAACACAAACGACACCAACAACGACAGATCAGGCAGACCGAATACGTTTGACCGTCCCCGACAGAACCAGTACCAACAGTCTGACTACGACAATGCCCGCGACTTCGCATAGGACCGCCAAGGGCAAGGGAGGGATCCAGTCGAGCTCCATGTTGACCAGCAAGGTCCTTATGTCACCGCTAAGGTCCTGGGTACGAAGTCTCCATTTTTGGTAGACACTGGCGCAACACGCAGCGCGTTATCTAAACGACTGATTCCGAGGGCACCCTTGTCTGGCTCACATGTAACATCGATAGGTTTTGATGGAACGCCCTCCACTAACCCCTTGTCCGCAATGATCTCCTTCGACTTGGAAAATAACACCACTGACACCACGTTCTTACTTTCATCCAACACCCCTGATGCTATTATGGGACTTGACTTATTGAAGCATTTCCGAGCTACTATTAGGTGTTCACAAGATGGGGTTCGAGTCATTCTGTACGACAACCCGACTATGCTCAGACCCTGTCCCACTTCACGCATGTTTTCCATCACTGACGCTGATTTGTCCCTACTCGACACTCTACCTCTGTACCTATGGGCAAAGACTGACTCGGACGTAGGACGCATGATGATAGACCCGGTACACATAACTGTTCGACAGGACGCAGTGCTCCCGAAACTTCCACAATATCGGATATCGCCCGAGGGCGAGAAGGCATTGGTAGAGATCATCCAGTCCCTGATAGATGCAGGAGTGGTAGAGGAAGTAGTTAGCAATGTTTGCAACAGCCCTATCCTACCTATTGTAAAGAAGCAGGGTGAGGGAGATGAAAAGGCGTACCGCTTCATCATCGACCTACGAGAGGTCAACAGAGTAGTTGTACCCCAGTACCCCGTAGTCTCAGACATCACCACCATTCTGACTCTGATTCCTTCCACTGCTACCACCTTCACGGTAATCGACCTCAAGAACGCCTTCTTCTCCATCCCTATCCACCCAGACAGCCGCTACCTTTTCGGCTTCACCTTAAAATCCCGCTCATATAGATTTTGTAGAGCACCCCAAGGCTACACTGAAAGTCCTAGCATCTACAGCCAGGCCCTCAAAAGACAGCTTGACGCAGTCCAGTTACCGGACGGAGTGGTGTTGATACAGTACGTCGATGATATCCTTTTGGCGGCCGACACCACTCCACTTGCAGTCACTGCCACCATCCAACTCCTGCACTTCCTCGCGGAGAATGGCCACAAGGTCTCCAAAAAGAAGTTGCAATTTTGCCAACCCCAGGTCACTTACCTAGGCCATCTCCTGTCCAAAGACGGGAGGAAGCTTACACCCGACCGAATTCAGACCATCCTGGACACCCCTGTCCCTAAGACACAGAAACAAGTCCGCTCCCTAGTAGGCCTCACCTCCTTCTGTCGACAGTGGTTGCCAAATTTCAGCCTCATTGTGAAGCCACTACTTTCCCTGCTGGCTAAAGATGTCCCCTTCCCGCTCCCTTGGACCCCCGAGTGCCAATCCTCCTTCAGAGAACTACGAGACGCCCTTTGTTCCGCACCAGTCTTAGGAACCCCCGATTACACAAAGCCCTTCTTCCTTTACACTCACGAAAGGGAGGGGTGCGCTTTGTCTGTCCTGACTCAGTCCATTGGCCCCAAGCAACGCCCATGTGCCTACTTCTCTGCCACTCTTGACCCCATAGCCAGAGCTTTGCCTGCCTGCCTTCGAGCTGTAGCTGCCGCTGCTATCTCTATCCGACAGAGTGAGGGGATTGTACTCTCGAATTCCCTTACGGTGTTAGTGCCCCATGCGGTTGACACCCTCCTAAACCAGACTAAGACGCAACACCTGACTAGTGCACGACTGACTGGGTACGTGTCACGTGTGCTTGCACCCCATATCACTCTGAAAAGATGCACCACACTGAATCCAGCCACCTTGTTGCCCCTACCTGAGAACGACCCCAATGTGCCCCCGATACATGACTGTGTGACCCTCACGGACGAACAGACCAGGAGCAGAGTTGATCTCCGAGACACTGCTTTTCCAGATCCCGATGGAGAGCTATGGGTAGATGGCTCTTGTATCAAACTCCCTGATGGCACTACCTCAGCCGCTTATGCAGTTACCACAGCCCGAACTGTAGTTGAGACAGCCCGCATCACACAACGATCGGCACAGGCAGCCGAACTGATCGCCCTCACACGAGCATGTATCCTAGCAGCCGGGACGATAGCAAATATTTACACAGTCAGCCAGTATGCCTTCAGGGTGGTTCACCATTTTGGGCCCTTGTGGAAGGAGAGGGGATTCCTGACCTCACACGGCACACCCATCCTACACGGAGATCTAGTCTCCGCTCTGACTGAAGCAGTCCTCCTCCCCAAACAACTTGCTATAATCAAATGCCAGGCACACAAAAAGGTTACGGACATCATTGGGCAGGGGAATGCACTGGCCGACATCACTGCCCGGACCACAGCTGAGAATAGGACAATGACACGCATGTATGTGACCAGGTCACAAACAGAAAAATGGAAGGACGCTAGGGAAACTATTAGGGACATCCAGATGGCGAGCTCATCCCACGAACTGACTGAATGGGCACGGGTGGGACTGAAAGACGATGAAGGCTGCTGGTGGACAAAAGACACGAACAAATGGTTGCTACCCAATTCATACTTGATCCCCATACTGACCATGGCACACTCCCCTGCACACATAGGATCTGCCCCTATGGCCGAACTTGTCTCCAAAGTTTGGCACAATGACAGGATTACAGACTCAGCCAAACGCCTAGTTCAACAATGTCTGATATGCCTGCAACACAACCCTGGGAAAGGAACTGTCGTGCCCCGGGGAGGGTTTGGGGTCCCCAACCATCCATTCGAAGTCCTGCAGATGGACTACATCCAGCTAGAGAGATGCCAAGGCCTAAAGTATGTGCTTGTCGTCGTGTGCGCATTTAGCAAGTGGGTGGAAGCCTATCCAACTCACGACAACACTGCCATTGCTACTGCGAAGGTCTTACTGAAGGAATTCTTCCCTCGCTACGGCCTTTGTCAAATTTTGTGGAGCGACAATGGCCCCCACTTCGTAGCCGATGTTATCCAGCTCATCTTGAAGGGGTTGGGTGTAAAGCAAAAGTTCCACGCAGTCTTCCACCCCCAATCTGCTGGACTGGTTGAGCGACATAATGCCACGCTGAAGCTCAAACTAGCAAAGATAGTGGCCACCACAGGACTGAAATGGCCAGACGCTCTCCCTTTGGCATTGCTGTCAATGCGTTCCACCCCCACCAAACACCACTTGACTCCTTACGAGGTCGTTTTTGGCAGGCCTATGAGCATCTGGTCTGCACCAAAACCGACATCCTTTCATGACGTCCCGGACGTCCTTATGTCTGACTATCTGTACAAATTGACCAAAACACTGTCTATTATCCATCAACAGGTGCTGCAGGCCATCCCCGACACTTCCAGGGGCCTCGGGCACGAGATCCAACCAGGTGATTTTGTCTTGATCCGGAATTTCCAGCGAGCAAAGAGTCTGGAACCTCGGTGGACAGGCCCCTGGCAAGTCTTGATCACCACCCGAACAGCTCTTCGAGTGGAAGGGAAGCGGAACTGGCTGCACGCACACCACTGCAAGAAAATCTCCTCAACGCTGACGACGACCGAAGACGTGGCTACCCAAGAAGAGCTCCTGAACAAAGACCGACCATCCTTGAGCTGTTACCCTGACACAGAGACACTTGAATTGGCAGAATTTCCCGATCCCACTGTGCCATCCAGAGAAGGGTATAACCTGCGACGAAAGGAGGGAGCTTCGGCTAAGCAGACCACTGACTAAGTTACAATTCTCAGAGCGGTGGCCTAACACTACTAAGGCTGCCAGGAGAGAAACCAAACGAAGTTTGTGGTTCTGCCCGCTACCGAGCCCCTTGAAGATGATGGAAGCGCCCGATACGAAGATGATGGAAGCAACCGGATATCCGAAGACACACTACAGGAACCCAAAGACTGACAGGTTACACAGCTCAAAGACTATTGCACTCTTTATCACCCTTCTCTTTTGCCTCCTCCTCGTGACCACCCTCTGGATCGTGGAAGAAAGTGCACCAGCTTGTGAGGTATTTCTAACCACTGCACAGCCTACCACCATGAAAGAACACCATCTGATCTCTCTTTCACCACAACTCCGAGAGAGACGGAAGGAGTTTTGGAACAACTCTTTCGTGCAGTTGCTACACCAGCACAACCTTGCCGCCAATGCCACAAATTGCTGGATCTGTGGACTGTTGCCACATGCCACTGGACATTCCATCCCCTTCATCCCTTCACCTTTCTCTGTCCATGGTTCCTGCCTTGCTTGGCTGATCCTCTTAGAAGAGAGTTACAGGGATAATGCCACCTCTGGAAAAACCATGTTGCACTTTTATCATGGAGTCTGGCTGAACAAAACAGGAAGAACTGCTGCTCCCTTCTGCCCGCTGACAACCAATGTCTCAGTTCACATGGACATTCCGGCCAAAGAACGAATTGAAATGCAGGTGTTCAACAACCCAGCCAGACCCACCTTCTCTTACCTCCAAAAACGAGCAGCTGCCACCCTGACTGTAGCCCTGTCTGTCGTCAACATCTCGGGCCTTGTATGCATCGAAGGTCTCGGCACACAGTTGGTAGCCACAGCACTTGCCGCATCACTAGAACTTTGGACTCAACTGACCCACCCTCTTTCGTCACCTCTCCGAACATGTACTTTGTCTGTGGTACAAAAGCCTACACTTGGCTCTCAAAGGGTTGGAGAGGTACCTGCTACATTGCCTTCGTCCTTCCTCCCACCTATGTGGCTCCAGCAAACCATCACCGACAAAAGCGAGCGAGAGACATTGAACAAGCCGACTCCACCGGAGCACAATTCCTGGATGCAATAAAGGGACTTGTTCCACTCTGGGGTCCGATGGCGAACAGCCGTGCCATCCGACATTTGACCCAGGCAGTCAAAACGACAATGAACATCACAGCTGGCATCCTCACAAACAATACAGCCGAGCTTCAGGTGGTCCGCCTGGTGGCCCTTCAGAACCGCCTTGTTCTGGATGTGGTTCTAGCGGATCGTGGAGGAGCATGCCGTATCATCGGGTCCAGCTGCTGCACCTTCATACCAGACAATTCGCCCTCAGTCTACAAGGCTATTGAACATCTCCATAGACTCTCCTCAGAAGTTCATCAGGAACAAGAAGAATGGTCACTCGGGAGTTGGTTTTGGAATACTGTAAAAGACTGGGGGTGGAAGTTGTTCATGATCATCTTAATACCGATTATTGTGATATGTGGATTCTGCATGGGTATTCAATGCTTGCCACCTCTGTGCTCACTTTGTGCCAACTGCATCTGCCCTAAGACTCTGGACTTTGAAACTGAACGCATTAAAGCATTGTATGATGTAGAGATCCGTAACATGATGGGGATAGACATAGACTGACAAGCTGGCTAGATATGTTGAAAAGGTAGGACTGTTAAAATCTAGATTGCGACTTAAACATTATCGGCGCCATCTTGTCCCTTTCAGGCTCATATGCGCGCGTAAGCAGCAGCCATTTTGAATGCCATGGCCTCTCTGCCCACTGCCGATAGCCAGCGCTTCTTTCTCTCTCTCTCTCGACCTCGCAGACATTCCCCCCGCGCATTGACAGCCCCCGCTCTCACACGCTCGGGCCATAAACCACCTCTTTCAGCGCGACCCTACCTCGGATCCACATCCCGTACCCGGCCAACACCTCCCTCCGTCCCTTTGATGCACACATCCTTTGATGGAATCCCATCCTCTGTGCTCGATTGTCCGGCCCGATCCCAGGCCGTCACCTAGCCCTGCGGATGCAGTTTATTGCCCATACAGTAGGCAGCTGCCCCTCTTCCAAGGATCTAAGACTAATCGAAACCCCCTCCCACCCCATGAGATCCGATCAGCCGCACACATTCCGGGAATCAACGGAATATCCAGCTGCGCTACAGTCATCACCTGCTGAGACCGGGGTGGGGACTTCTACTGTCAATGTGTGTGGGAACGGGCATGAAGCGGGGATTTCAGGGATGTCTTCCGTACTTCAAAACATTTACAGGAATGTGTTTCATGCAATAAAGTCATAAACTTGTGTATAAGAGGCCAGGCCTCAGAGATGCGGTTAGAGCACCTCGAGAAGATACCCTGTTGTCTGATTTGACGTGTTCTGCTCCGTCGGAATAAACTTCTGTTTCCTGCCTTCCAGTCTCCAGCGCCTGCCTCTTTGTTTGATAAATTCGAGTGGTATGAGAGGCGATTAACGCCGGGCAATACTTGGGTATTTATCGATCGAAATCTGCCTCACCTTTTACAGTGGGCTGGTTTTGTGGCTAGATGGGCTGTTTTTTTAGCGGTTATTTTCTGTAATATTACCATTTGTTTGTTATATACTTCGCTAATGTGGCCCACTTTTATTTTGGTGCCTGGGCATATATTTTTTCCCAGTACAACCCTGACGAAAACCCATTTGCCATATTGGATTTACAACCAATGATAAAGAGTGAAATAAATAATTCAAGCAGGGCTGTGTTATGGCACCCACCCTGTTCTCTTTATATGTGAATGGGGTGGTCAGCTTCCTCCAGGAGGTACCAGCTGATGACCCGGCCTTTGCAGGAGAAAGGGTGCCCACTCTCCTGTTTCCAGATGATACCCTGCTGATCTCTAAGACCCCGGGAGGGTTACAAAGACTCCTGGACAGATTTCAGCTCTTCTGTAAATATAGGGGGCTGGTCATTAACACTGATAAGACCAAGCTTTTGACATTTAACCCCTATAGACCATTTATCAATCTCACCCTAGATGGGATCTGCCTGGAGAGAGTTAACACGTTCGATTACCTTGGTGTTCGACCCTGGAAAATGCAGTGGAGACCTCACTTTGATACATTTCTTTTGAACCATGAACGTGCGGTTGGGTCACTAGGTAGAGAACATCGCTCTTCGCAGAGCAGACCAGTGGTCCCGGCTCTCCCGATCTATGCTGCAAAGGCAGTTAGTTTGGCCCTTAACGGTGTCGAACTATGGGGTTTCGACAATGTAGAGGAAATCTGCAGATCTGAACATAAGTTTATGAGAGACTTAGTGATGCTTCCCCGCAATGTACCATTGAAACCCCTGAAGAGTGATATGGGCAGATGCTCATTTAGAGATATTGCTAGGCTGCGACCACTGCTTTTCTGGGCCCGCCTACGGCGGACTTCAGAACTTTTTAACTTGCTGCTGCGCTCACAGAGGTAATGAACCTAGATGGTAATCAAAGCGTCAGCTGGATAAATAGTGTTAAGCAATCACTTATCGCCCTTGGCCATAAGGAATCGTGGAAAAGTCAAAACCCTCCCAGCCAGTTGAGCTTAAAAAACTTTATTGGGCCTGGGTTGATATGCAGGAGCTCAGCAATTCCAAAGCAGGAAGGCTTACAGAAATGTTTTACTTACATAAGCAGCGCATATGCTTGGAACCATATCTGGATTTCATCCAGACACCACGACGTGGGGCGCTTTACATACAGTTCAGGGTAGGCTCAATTTTGGTCTGTGAATTAATTGCAAAGTGGAGCCCCCCTACCAGACAATTGTGGGGTGTCCCTGCTTAGAGGCATCGAAAGAGAGTGTGGCCCATCTCATGTTTGCATGCCCAGCATACAAATCAGCAATATCCAGATGACTAAAACCCATCTGTAGACAACTGGGCACTTCTGACCAGTGCGCTGCTTTGCGTATTTTGAAATCAGATCCAAGAACTCTGTTTGCTTGTGGGGTGTCTAAGTATCTAAGCTGCGTCTGGATAATCAGGCATAAATCCCTACGCAGGGTGGTTTGATGAAATATCATGGTTTTATTCCATTTTTTATTTGAGCACAAATAGCTTGTCCAAATTACAATTCACCATCACTTTAAATAACCATTTTAAATGTAAATGTCCTATTTTAGTATTTAAGGAAGGATCCAAATCAATTTTATTTTCGAATTAAGGACCTGTCTGATACAGTTTGTTACTGCTATTGATATGGCATTATGCCAATCTAATAATGCTCTGACGGATTTGCACATACTGTTTAAAATATAACTCGTATTTTATTGATGAATTGTAAGAATGTTGATGCTTTTATGATACTTGTTATGGAAATAAAGCTATTTGACTGACTGACTGAATTCAAGCATTGGCTTTCAAAGCAGTGTCCACGTGGGATGCAATGAACTCCAAGCAGCAACAAGTAGCTCAATAGGCGTTTGTAGAGCTGACATGCCCTTACAAAATAAAAAACAGGTAAATTCAGAGTTTTTAAATAGAAAAGAAAGAAAGTATTTTATTATTTTCTTTAAAGACACCGTCAACCCAGCCCTGGTACTGAAATAGGCTACTTTTATGGTAAACATGCTCATCGTGCATATCGATAATGCCATCACTCTTAATAAGGGGAAGTAGTGGCTAACGCGGGCTGACTTATTGCCCAGGCTGAATGCTCTGGTAGATATAAGCTGACAATTTAACAGATAAAGGGAAGAAGACAGGTAACTCAAATCCCCACTTTTCAGGCCTGCTTCACAAAGCTAAACTTTCACTTTAGCTTACGTGTATGATTTTTTTTCAATTAACAAACAAATTTTACGAGTAGTATCTTTACGACTGCAGAGTCTCTGCACTCATGGCGGAAACTCCCCACATAAAAAGATTTGACAGGCCTATCTACTATATATGAATGTGTTAGGAAAATTCGCAGCCTAGTCAAGGAATCAAGGACTCCAGGAATGCCACCTCATGTTTCCCTCAATCTTGTGACTCACCAGATACAGGAATGGTGAGGAGGCCCCCAACCCAGCACTGGCGAGAAGATCATGTTTTGCAAATTTGTATTTTATATTTGTCCAACCCTTACCGCTTCAACTTTTCTTAAAATGTAACCTTGACCGAATCTGCAACTTGTTTATATGTAACTATATATATCGACTTTTACACTTACTACCGTTATTATGTGAATTTCGTGTTTTTCTGTTTCTTTCCTCAAGTGAATCTGTAACTTGTATATATGTAACTCTAACTATCTTTTATGTAACTCATGTACTCTGAAGTCCTTAATAATGTAACTGATCCTTTTGTAAAGCGCACTGACACCTTCGGGTTAAATTTGCGCTATATAAAATTGCATTAATTAAATAAATAAATAAATCAGACGGCTAATGTAGCCTCGTAGGTCAGAGCTAAACATGATTGGTGTTGTACAATTGGAGCTCAATAGAATTGAAATGATTTAGTAGCCCACAACAAAAATGAATGCCATCATGTCTGAATTAAAAAGAATTAACACAAATAATGACAACTAGTATAGTGGTGTGGAATGCACATTGGAGAAAAATGAAACAACAACCTGGATTGCTGTCTCAAAAAGAGTCAGTATCTTCAAGGGTGTTGAGAGCCGTTGAAATATGTATAGGCTCAGTGCTCAGTTTGGTATGATGGCTGAAGGTGGTGGGTACTGTAGGAAGCTGGCTCTTTTAATGGTATACCAAAAAGAGGAATACCGTGCAAAGAGTCCAGGTATTCCCTTACTAGTGGTCATGGACTTGCTCTTGCAATCCCAAGGAGCTCTTCGAGGGGGTAGTGTGGTAGAGCAGCCATAGGCTAATCAGAGAGGAGTGTTCGACATCTGAAAATACATGCCATAGTCAATAAAGGATGCACCCGACTCAAGAAGGAGATCCACACCAATTTATAAACATAACACATATCTTTATGTATGATTAGACACTAGAATTAATATAAGCAGGTAAGTATGTTTTGCAAGATAAATACTTTGCCGTTTTAAAAGGTTGACACAGAGTATAGAATATGGGAGGAAGAACAAATACAGCATTCAGGTACAGTACAGCGACTTACAAGGCCAATCTCCGGGACTTAAGGTGAGTATCGGGCAATGTCCAAGGCAGCACTGCAGGCCACCTCCTGTGGCACTAGGGCGGCCGGGTACAGAGGTGCAATACAGCATTGGGTGTCCAATGTTAGTTAATGTAGATCAGTCTGCAGAAAAAGAGGGTGAGAGTTTTGACTAGGAGGCCAGTCGGTTGTACCACTCAAAGGGCTCAAGTCTTGCGATGTTAGTGGACGTGGGGACACCAGTAGTCCTCCTCTTCTCAGGCTGGGTGCAGAGGGTCTTTGGGGTGTCGGGTTTCTTCGTCCAGGAGCACTAGAGGTTGAGAGGGCCTGCATACAGAGGCCGCAGGTGATGTTAGAGACTTCATGAGGGGTGATCCCAAAGTGGATTGGATCTCTTGAGGGCTTGGGGACAACTCTGACATCGTTGGCCCACTTTTACATGGGCTGGGGGCTCGGGTACAGTGGTGCTTGGCAACATCAGGTTTTGGCGCATCCAGAGTCCTCGCTGTTCTTCTTGGGGTGCCTGAAGGATGCAGGGGTGCAGCTCTGCTATTTCACAGGAGTCTTGCAGTCTTTGTTGAAGGCATGCCATCTCCCCAGGCTTTAGAGGCATGCCAGCTGCAGGACAAGATGTATTTGACGCTGTTTTGTAAGGGAAGAGCAGCTAGGTCAGCAGGGCTGCTGCCAAGTCACTTGCTCTTCTTCAGTCTTTTGCTTTTGCTGCTCTTCAAAGTCCTTCTTGTTATGGATATTTATAGAGCACATGGCTACCTGAAGGCATCCAAGTGCTAGCAGGGATACCGAGCAGGTCACACCAGCTTAGTAGGTGGGGTTTTGGAAAAAACAGGTTTTCAGAAGTTTACGGAAGGAAAGGAGGTTGGGTTCTGAACGTAAATAGAGAGGGAGAGAGTTCCAGAACGTAGCAGAAGTGCAATTGAAAGACCGACCACCACTTCTCCTCCTATTGATTTTGGGAACCGAGGCTAGGTAGAGACTGGATGATCGGAGGAATATATTAGGATGATAGGGGAAAATGATGGATCATAGAATGGGGGGCCTTTACTCCAGAAAGATTTGTGAGCAATACATAGGGACTTGAATTTTATTCTTTCCTCAATCTGGAGTCAGTGCAGGGTTTTCAGAGCTGGTTTTGTGGAGTGGCTGTTGGGGATCTTAAGAAGCAGGCATTCTGCACAGTTCTGAGTAACTTGAAGTCTGTTTGTGGTCACCCCTGGGGCTTCTAGATACAGAGCATTTCCATAGTCCAGGCTGGGGAGGATCAAGGCCTGGACCATGAGTCTCCTTGCTTAGAAGGGGAGGAGCGGGAGGACTTTACGGAGTATCTGTAGGATGCCATAACAGGATGTGGCCAGTTTCGTCGCCTGATGATCAAAAGTGAGTGACCGACATTCTGAGACTTTTGTTTTGTTTTTTGGGGTGGGCAGGGCACTGAGACAGCTTGGCCATGCTGAGCCAATATCAAAGGTGGGTGAGTTACCCAGCAGCATGAGCTCCGTTTTTTCACCATTCAATTAAAAAAAATGGAGGATTCCATCCATTTGGCAACACTTTCCAGGCAAGGACCTAGGCAGTGCGAGGTGTTTTCTGGATGATTTAAGGCCACCACTAGTTGGGTGTCATCGGCATATGTGGCAATTTCTATCCCAAAAGGGAGGACAATCTGTGCTAGAGGGCTCATATAGATATTAAACAGAGTCAGGCTCAGGGGCGAGGCCTGAGGGACGCCACAGCCAAGTGGAATCTGCTTAGAAATGCTATCTCCTTCGAAGACTTGGAAGGTCCTATCCTCGAGAAAGCATTGCAGCCAGCACTGCCTGATAGACCGACATTCCTCAATCTATGGATCAAGTTGTCATAATTAACAGTATTGAAAGCAGCACTGAGGTCCAAGAGGATTATAGCTGTTGATGCCCCTTTGTCGATACTCTTTTTGGCCTTTTCAACCACTGCCAGTAGCGTGGTTTCAGTCCCATGTTGAGGGCGGAACCCGGTTTGCGATGGGTGAAGTATGTTGTGAGATTCGAGGAAGGTTGAAATAATGGAATTAACATGCTTTTCTTGCATTTTACTGATCCCGGGAAGGAGGGAAATAGGGCGGTAATTTCCAAGAATTTCAGGGTTGAGGCTGGGTTTCTTCAATAGTGCCTTCACCATGGCGTGTTTCCACAGTGGCGATACTAATACAGTTGATATGGAGGAGTTGATCAGCTTTAGAAGGACCGGGTGGACTTCTTCCCCAGCCTTAGTTAGAAATTGAGGGGCTGCCGGGTCACAGCGGAAGCCAGATTTTACTGAGGCAAAGATGTTAACTAACGTGTCCATATCCATCAAGGGGATTTCCTTGAGAGAGTCCTCACCAGGGGCGGAGTTCTCCATGAACAGCGGATTAACAGTGGAGGGGGGAGGGGGAATTGTAGATATCCTTGATTTTATTGGAGAAGAACTCTGCAAGTTCATCACACCGTGCGTGCGAGCCCTCAAGGGGGCATCCCTCACCAGAAGCTTTAGAAGATGCTTAGCAGTTTTTAAAATTTCACTTGGGGAGTTTGCAACAGAATTAATTATTTCCTCATAGTAGGATGCTTGTCCCTCCTTCACTTTAGTCTGATACATTTTTATGGAGTCCCTGTATTTCAGTTTACTTGTGTGTCGTAGTTTCTTCTCTATTTCCTCTCAAGTCTCTTGCAGCTTTGTTTGTACTTATGCAGCTCGGGGGAGTACCACAGAGAAGGGTTCTTCCTAGTTTTTTAGGTCTCGCGACCTATCGATGCGCGCATGCGCATCGAGCGGAGTGAGAATTCAAGTAGCGAAAACATCATGAAACCACCAGCTTTTTGCTGGCGTTTTCATGCAGTTCACGTGAACCACGTGTTAAAACATGAACGCGCATCAGCCTCCCTCCATTTGCCGCACAGCACATCAAAGGGCTTCGCCCAGCGTGCGCTCTGCGGCTTCTCGGCTTCTCCTCCCCTAACTTCCTTGCATTTCTCCTCCCCCTCCCCAGCCAGCTTCCCCCAGGCCGTGTTCCCTCATCCCTTGCACCCCCTCCAATGATCGCACGTCACGACCAGAAGATTTGTTTTTTTAGAACAACCTCGTACAGCTCATACCTTGACTTTTCTTGCTCCGTCTCTTCTCCAGTGTCTTCCTTCTCGTCCATGTCTCCCTGGTCTTGTTATCTGCCTATTTTTTTTACCTCTACTTGTAATTGCACACATGTCACTTTTTCCTCTTGTAACGTATCGCTTGCTACCTCTTGTATTTTGTTTGCTTTTGGCACATGCACAATTGTCATCTTTGCCTCATGCAATGTAACGTTTGCTTTTGTAACACGTCCACTTGTAATTTTCTCCTCATGTAACGCTACTGTTCCCATTGTGAAGCGCTTTGACACCTTTGGGTAAAGTCCGCGCTATATAAAAACGCATAAAGTAAATAAAAAAATTAATCAAATCTATTCTCCCTTTAAACAGCTGTCAACGTCTAGCCTCCTGTCACTGCTCTTTCGTGTCCATATCTCCTCCGTTCACCCTCTCTCTACTCTGGCTTCTCCAGCGCCGTCGCATCTTTCTTAACCTCCCCCTCTCGCTTGAACTCTTTCTTCCGTGGTCTACTGTTCGGGATCTTCAGGATCTCAGCGTTCCCAAATCCCAAGTCTCTGTCTCCCTCTCTGAATAACAACTCCACGCTTGCCCCTGTTGGTGGGTCTCCCTCTTCGGGACTCCAGCATCTGTCTCCTCACCTCTTCCCGCCCTTCAACGCTCCTCCCTTTATCTGGCCTCACACTGTGTCGCTCCGAACTCCGCACTTCCCTGCCTTTGCATCTCTATCTCTGCCCCCCCCCCTCACCCCCTACCCCTTGTGCTCTTAGCCTCTCCTTCCCAATTCCGTCCTGCCCTCCATGTACACCTGGTTCTCACTCCACAGAGTCCACACACCCCTCTGCCACCTCCACTCACCTCACCCACTCCCGCCGCCAGGGCTACAGATGCCTACAGGCCGAGCAGAGCCGGCCTCACGTACACACTCATTATCTGAGCCCGAAATAAAAGGCATGAATTTTCCTGTAACGTATCGCTTGCTACCTCTTGTATTTTGTTTGCTTTTGGCACATGCACAATTGTCATCTTTGCCTCATGCAATGTAACGTTTGCTTTTGTAACACGTCCACTTGTAATTTTCTCCTCATGTAACGCTACTGTTCCCATTGTGAAGCGCTTTGACACCTTCGGGTAAAGTCCGCGCTATATAAAAACGCATAAAGTAAATAAAAAAATAAATCAAATCTATTCTCCCTTTTAACAGCTGTCAACGTCTAGCCTCCTGTCACTGCTCTTTCGTGTCCATGTCTCCTCCGTTCACCCTCTCTCTACTCTGGCTTCTCCAGCGCCGTCGCATCTTTCTTAACCTCCCCCTCTCCCTTGAACTCTTTCTTCCGTGGTCTACTGTTCGGGATCTTCAGTATCTCAGCATTCCCAAATCCCAAGTCTCTGTCTCCCTAGGGTAATGAAAGTAGCGTGGTCCACGGTTGTAAAATAAAAGCCTTTAAATGTTGAAAGGTGTTATGATTTTCCATCTTTAAGTAGTAGTTCTAAACAAGCATTGGCATTGCCAATAGGTCTCGCTTGTGGGACCTTATAAGTATTTAGTTTTGCAGCACAATATCCGATTATGCAACAAGGATATTGTGCTGCAAAACTAAATACTTATAAGGTCCCACAAGCGAGACCTATTGGCAATGCCAATGCTTGTTTATGAATGTGTTTCCTAGGTATGACAAGGTCCAGGGAGGAATCACTCCAATGGTTGCATTTGTCGCTCATGACAATAGGACAGGAATCTAAAGTAGGTATGGAGTTTTCCAGAGCCTTTTCAGCTTTTGGTTGTGCCGGTGGTAAGGCATGGTTTTGGCAGATCCCAGGAGAAGGGGACCAAAGAGTGGTCAGACCATGGCACTGGGACCGGGTCTCCTACTGAGATTTCCCTGCAGTTGGAAAAGATGGGGTCTAGGAGGTGCCCTTTTTCATGGGTGGGGCTAGTGACACTTTGCTTCACCTGAATGGCTAGGAGATTCTGGATAAGTTCAGTCACTACTGGGTCCGAGGGATCGTCAAAATGCAAGTTGAGATCCCCTAGTACAGTGAAATTGGAAGGAGAGCTTGCCAGGTTGGCGACAATTTCTTGTAAGACTTTGAACAATTGCCTGTGGTGTCCAGAGGGGCGGTATATAAGAATACCTGAAAAGGTGTGTGTGGGGGAAAGCGTGATGGAGAAGGAAACGTTTTCACAATCCGGTAGGATTTTGGGAACAATACGACATATAAAAACCTCTTCTTAAGTCGTCAGGATCTGGGGACCCCGTTGGCACCACTGGCCCTCGTCAGCTCGGGGTAGAGGGCTTGGGTGCAGTGGTGCTTTCGGGTGTCAGGTTTTTGCAGTCTTGAAGCCTCCCGGCTCAATCTTTGGTACCTACAGGATGCAGGGGAACAGCTAAATACTGAATTTAGTGACGTTACGGGAGTATAGGGTAGTAACCAATGGGCTACTTACCCCTGTGGTCACTATGCCCCCATAGGACAACTTCCTGGGGAATGTGGGCATAACCCTGTTCCAGAGATCCTAGATTTGCCATTATCAAGATGATCACTTCTGAAAAGTTGCATCCACTTGAGGTAGCACAGTTCAGGAGTGAAACTCACCTGAGGGTGGATACGCCTGTCTTACTTAGCGCATTTTCCCACCTGTCCAGGTGCCAAAGGGCTCCATAGAAAGGCGGTTGATTTCCTCTCTTGTGAGAGAAGCCAGATTTGTATACCAGATGCAGTGGGCCTCTTTGAAGCTCCCTGGCCATGGAATGCTAATCCACAGGTCATCCTGTGGGCAGGGGGTGTGAATCACTCTCTGCCCACGGTGGCTTGGTTTATGGCCCCCTGAGAGCAAAAGCCCTCACCCTTGGGGGTTATAAACCCCTCTCTGGTGACTGGCTGGTGAAAAACAGTCAGTCAGCACACTAGTTACTGATAGATCTTCATGGGGCACCTCTATGGTGCTCTCTGGGTGCATGTATTATTAAATCTGACACTAGCATCAATGTGGGTTTATTAATACAAGATGTTTGATACCAAACATCCCTATTTTCAGTAAAGCCATCATCTAGATGGGGAACTCGTCTTCACCAGTGTCCATACATGCTTTAAAATGACTTCCCTGATCACTTGTACTGGCAGTAATAGAACTGACTAGCACGGGAGCATGTCTGCTCCTGCAGTTATGCACTCAAACATAGTATTGTGCACCTTGCGTTAGGATGATAAAACCTGCAGTAGGAGTGACTTACCTGTACTGCATGCAGTGTCTGCAGACATGGCACAAAGGCTGTGTGTCATGTTGTGTTTTCACTTGTATCGGCACCAAGACACACAGCCTGTAGTGGCAGTTTGCATGAGCTTGGTGAGGGGTCCCTTAGGGGAACACAATTTGTGCTGTTGCCCCAGGGGACCCTCTTCAGTACCTCAGGCGCTAGGTACCGCGGGTACCATTACTAGGGACTTACAGATGGCACTGAAGGTATTGCCAATTGGGGAAAACAATAGCACAGTTTTAGGAAAGGGCTCTAGCACTGGGAATCTGGTTAGCAGGAACCCATTGCACCTCAAGTCGAAATCACATAAAATAGCAGGCAAAAAGTTGGGGTGACCGTGTCAAAAGGGCACTTTCCTACAAGGACTATCACTAATTTTTGGTGTTGGAGATTTATTTTTTATTTTTTTTATTTCAAATGAATTTTATTTAGAACAAAAAGAAAGTTTTTATATACAAAGGAACAGAATACAGGAGTACAGTATCGGTCGCCTTAGGGGAAGAAAAAAAAAGAAAAAGAAGACTTGATAACATTGTATGCCGGTTTGGTTACATACGGTATTTTGTAAGGGCATGTGTGCGGCATTCGTATACTCGGTATGTGGCTTCGTGGCGGCTTGTGTATGTACCCCCAGGTGACGAGGAAAGGAAAGTGGGAAAAGAGAAAGTGAGAAGGCGGGAGGGAACGCATTCTTCGAGTGCTGATTGGGTCGGCCATGCTTTTGCTCCTACGATGTGTGCGGGGGTGCTGTACCCCTTGGATTGCAGCCTAGGGGGGCTTGTATGAGGACAGGTAGTTGCCTAGGGAGAGCCACATTTCGCCCTTTGTGTGGGTGTTTGATGTTTGGTTTGAGGTCATGGTGTCCGCCCCCGTAGGAAGGTGATCCAGTTGAACCAACTCCTGAAGGATGCTTTCCCCGTGTCCTTCCAGTTGTTTAGGACCGTCTTAATTGCTGCTGTGAGTAGGAGGTCAATCAGATCCCTATCCTCTTTGGATTGGATTGACGGTGCCATGAAGACCGTGGCCAAACCGTGGAAATCTAGTTGTATTGAGAGACCTAGAGCGTTGTTTATAAAGTTGCTGATTCTGTTCCAGAATCGTTTGACTTTAGGGCAGTGGAAGATTAGGTGAGCTAGGTCTCCTTTTTGTTTGTTACAGTTCCAACACACGTCGCTGTCTCGTAGCCCTATTGTCGCTAGGCGGGAAGGGGTCCAGTATGTTTTGTGTAGAAGCCAGTATTTGGTTTGTGCTAGGGTGGTGGTGACCTTGTTGCGTGTTGCTGACGTCCAGAGGTTGGACTTTTCTCTCTCAGTGAGGCGCCTCTGGAGGAGTGACTCCCAGTATTCTAGAGTTTTGTTGTTGAGTTTGGATGTTTCTGGGCTTAGGAGCCTGTATATGTGAGACGTCTGGTGTCCGACCTTATTTAGGTTTGCTGCGTATTGTAGGATGGGGGGGTCTCTTTGCTTAGTTCTGCTCTTGTGATTGCCACCTTTATTTTAGGGAAATTGTAGAGCTCAATTTCGCTTAGTTTATGTGTGTGTTTTATGGTGTCGAAGGTGATGTGTGTGTCTTGGTTGCTTAGTTGGTTGGGGGTGGAGATGCCATGTTTGTACCAGGAGACCATGTTAAGCGTTTTCTCGCGGTATTTTATTTTTGGGTTAAACCATATCGATTCTCACCTAGTGTTTTTAATGCTAGCCTCCATTTTTTTGTCTACGTTGAGTAGGACGTTCCTGGTGTTCTTCAGTATCGGATTATTGGCAATCTCTCGGATGTTTGCTCGCTGTAAGTAGGGCTAGGGGATCGAGGCCATTTAAGATTCTTTTCTCTGGTGAGAACCATGCTGGCGTGTAGTCTTGTTCTGGGGTTAGCCAGTATACCCCCTGTTTGGCTATGCATGCTGTTTGAATTGTTTTAAAGTTCGTTACGTTTAGCCCACCCAGGCTTTTGCTTAGTCTTAATTTTTGTAGGTTTATTCTGGGTTTCTTGTCTCTCCATAGGAATTTGTTTATCATTTTGTCTAGGCGTTTGTGGAAGCCCTCTGTGTTGATCAGTGTGAGCATGTTGAGCATGTAATTAACCATCGGTGTTAGGATCATTTTGATTGTTTCTACTCTGCCCCACCAGCTGATGAATTTAGGTGACCACGTCTCTAGTCTCCCTTTCAGTTTGTTCAGTAGTGTCGTCTCATTGTGATCTAGCGTGGTTTTCAGGTCCCCCCAAAGTGTAGGCCAAGGTATTGCAGGAATCTTTTCTGCCAAGCCATCCCTGAGTTCCCTAGCACATCCCTGGTTGCATGTACGTTCAGCAGCTTGCATTCAGATTTATCTTTGTGGAGTTTATACCCTGAGGCCCGTGCGTACTCCTCTATGGTAGACATAAGCGCGGTTATTGACTGGCCTGGGTTTTCAGTGGTGATGAGGATGTCATCTGCGGACGCTGCTAGCTTCACTGTGTCGTTCCCGATTGGGATTCCTTTTATGTCTTTGTTATTTCTAATCATGGCTATGAGCGGCTCCAGGGCTAGTAGGAAGAGGGCCGGGGAGAGTGGGCAGCCTTGCCTTGTGCCTCTCTCTCTAGGGTGAGTGGCTCGGATGCTCCGCCAATGAGGTTCTGTGAATTCTGAACCCGTGGGTTCCATTTTGTGTATGGCAGCCATTTTGTGGTTGCCCTCACATAGGCCGATGATTGTGGCTAAACTAGTCTTTTAAGGACATGTACACCTTAGCTCGAGTTCATGCTGACTCCTGTTTGACCTGAGTGAACTGACCCTGTTGCCTGAAGCTGACCTTGTTAAACCAGTTCCTGCCCTTTAGCTGATCAAGATTAAGGATCAGAGCACAGGACATCATAAAGTTTTTCTGCACACAAACATGCCTTATCCTACTTCTATCTGTTTCTGCTTCTTCTTTTATGGTCTATTTACGATATGGGTTGTGGTCCTTTTTATTATGGGTTTGTCCGGCTTGTCTAAAGAAGAATGTTGGGTTTTTTCAATGATTGATTATGGGCCGGACAACTGTAAAATGGGTTTGTCGTTTGGCAGACCTTGCATGCCCATGTTAGGCATTTTTTGCATGCTTGCAAAAGTAAGGACTGCCCCTTACTTTTATGCTGAGTTTTGTAACCCTGAGCATATATAAGGCCTCTGTTCTCTGTACTCCTCAGACTACCTCATTCAGTTGCTACGGCTTGTGTGTGACGTGGCCTCACTTATTAAGTTTAATAAAGATGTCTTTTCATATTTTCAGCTTCTGTGCCAAGTTCTTTTTTTTTCTATTAGTAAGTATTCCCTGAGAATGAAGATTACAGTTCTTCAAATGGCGCGGCCAACGTGGGCTTCATCAGAGAAGTGAATATCTGTGGGAGTGATCTTGTCAGAGGACTGAAATCTACTGAGGAGGACAGAACAGGATTCTACTAAGGAGGTACTCTGTGCACAGGGATTCTGGAGATTCTTTGTTTCTGCAGCCCAGTATATTTCTGATCTTCCTGACTTTGATCCTCCACATGATGTCACTCCTGACTGAGAACCTTTTTGGCGTGAGTATTCTAAAAAAGACTGTTAGGTCATGTAGAACTTGACAGTTAGAATTTGGATAACCTTTTGATTAGTAAGAATAAGAAGTACAAGTGGGTCGCTCCCACGACTTTGTTTGGTTTCTTGGTTTTGATTTGGCTATTGCAATTACCAAAGCCGAGGGGTTGGTTTCTTGGTTTTGATTTGGTTATTGCAATTACCAAAGCCGAGGGGCTCGTATATTTGGGAGTATATCGTTTTTGATAACCCCTTGAAGTTTGAAGCTAGATTAGTGAGCTATAAGATGCCTGGTCTTAGCAAATTTAGGACTGTAACTTTGGAACTTTGGAATTTGTGTTGGCCAACTTTGGATTTGTATAGGTTTGTATATGCGAATTGCAATTTGTGTAGAACAGGTAATGGAGAATTTTCTCTATTTGGTTTATTTGAACGGTGCACGTACGAAAAGTACATTAAGCACTACATTCATTATAATAATGTATATTTTGCAATATTTTTGGCATGCCTGTTTAAAAGCTCACATAAGAAGAATGTGTGGCTTTATTTGGAAGGTACCATAGTGTGATGTGAAATTAATTAGCCGGCTCTCCTAGAAGGAATACTTAAATAGGTTTAAGTATACAAACATATTTCTTCCTTGGTGATTCTGTAATCCCCAGGGAATTATAATATGACATATACAAAACAAGGATCCTTTGTTCTGCGCAATTTTATAAATGAAGATATGCAGAGCGATGTTTTGGTGTTCTGCCAGCCAAAGCTAGTGAATTAAGTGTGTTTTGGCTTCTCGGATATGCAGCAGTCTGTTTTTGCAGTCTTTTGGAACACTATTGAGAAGCGTTTCTTGTAAATATGACTTACAACTAGTATTTGCAAATAGTTTGGTTTAAGTACAGTCTGTGGGCTGTCCTTTATTTTTGTTCTGAGTATTGAGTTGTGGGTTAAATGTGTGTTTAAATGTCTATGTGGTTTTCCCATTAGTGCAACTTCGGTAAGTACATAGCGATGGCGCTATTTATGAAATGCATGGCTAAAGCGCGCCGTATTGTGTGTCCTGAGTGTTTCACCCCTTTCTGTTTATGTCTGAAATGAGCTCAAATGTGTGTTTGTGGTTTTGTATGTTTTCAGTCTATTAAGCAAAATGTCTAAATGCTTAAAAAAATAAAATTAAAATTCACATTCACTAGGAATAAAAAGGCCCCCAAAAAACGAATGGTGTGTTTTTGTAGAAAAACCAACTTATAGCATTTCTTCATTATTTTGTATTACAGGAAGACATTTCAATTAAGGGTTTCCTCTCTTTAAGCATTTTTGTACGCATATTCTGGACTCTGTTGCTAAATAAAAATTGTCCTTTTTAGAAAGAAAAATGTGGCGCCAAATGTTGTTATGTTTTAAGTTAGGCTTCTGTGCTTAGGCTTATAAATGAATGCATCTAAAAATGATAGGCAAGGGATGCAGCTTGCTTTTATATGTGGTATTATCAAAAATGATTGGGTTTATTAAAAATAATTATTAAATTATGAAAAATCATTATTAAAAATAAGTGCTACAAAATTCGTTTTTTACTATTCGTGAAGCTTAATGCTCATACTGTGACCTCCTAGCATTATATTTTAATTTGAGTTGTGTTGCACTGCATAATGAGGACATTAGCATATGACATCTCACTTAGCGCAGGCGTAAAAAACTCATTTTTCTAAGGATTTGCATGAGATATGTCTAATGTCTAATATCTGTAATGTGTAAAGAACATTCTGAGGATGATTAATATGTAATATACTTATAGGATATTTATTTTTAAGTGCCCCAAATATCAAAGTCGAATTTGGGTATTTTTGCCATTTATAATAGCTTTAAAGTGCTTTTAGGCTTCAGTGAATGCATACATTTAGGTATAATACAAATTTGCAGGCTGTCCTCATTTGGGGTTTGCTTTTAAATGGCCCAGTGAGATTCATTTAAGGTTGATGAAATAAGTACCATTGCAACAAGCACTTGTTCTAAAACTGGTATGTGTGTTATTAGGTTCTGTGAATTATTCAGTAAATGTTGTTTAATAATCTGGAAACAGAGATAATTTTTTAGCGCCTAAAAAGGAGACATTATTTTTCAAAATAGAGTGAATTATTGCAGGTTAGGAGGAATTAGGAAGGCCTTTTGCCTTTGTCAGCCTCAGAATGAGCAGAGGGTGGGGCTAGTAGAGCTGCAGAGGCTTGCTCAAGTCGCGCTGAGGTGTTATCTTTAGTTTCCCTGTAAACAATGGAAGGAGGCTGTCATGTTGACATTTGTGACCTTTTAAATTAGGGCCTTGTCTCTGTGAAATGCAGAATGACCTTGCTAAACAGGCCTCTAAAGGGAGGGTTTTCTGGTTTCTCCATAAGAACAGTTGCTTTTATTTGACAGAAAATGAGGTATTGCATTAAGTTTTACACAGAAAATAAGAGGAAGCTCTTTATTCAAATTTTGAAGGCTACATGCCTAAGTGAGAACGATTTGCCAATTAAGAATTATTTTTCAAAGTGGAAATTGTGGCACAAAGCTAACATGGAGTGTCAGCAAAATAATTTTAGTTTTAGTTTAATGTTGCAAGCTGACCGACAAGATGGTAACAGTTAAGTAATGGAAATTTATTTTTGTGTCTGTTAATGTGTATCATGCTTTGTCTTCTGATTACAAGTTATAAAGGATATTTGTTTGTTATGAGAAATGTCTCTCTTTTGTGTGTTGTATTTTTTTTGGGCTTCTGCCTGCAGATCATTCATGGATTGTTCTTGGTGATTTTAAGGCTGACAAGACACGTACGTTTGATTGGTTGAAAAGAGATGTGTTTTTGCGTAACTCCTTTGGAAAGGAATGTTCAAGTGTTTTTCAAGTGACACAGTAGATTGTCTTGCCAGCCGATCACGACTGACTAGTGATCAGCTGTCAAAAGGAGGGTAAGGAAAGTAAAAGTAAGTGTGAGGAAAGTAAGGGAAAGTGTGTAAAAAAAAATAGTAATTTTGATTTTAAACCTGACAAATTGATAAGGCCTGAATAGTGGGTTTTGGGCTGCAGGTTCACAGTGCATAAAGTACAGGACGTGAAGTGTGTGCGTCACCGCTCATTCACATATGCTATTGTTTGTTTATGGTTTTTTTTGTGCTTGATATACAGCAAGTATATCTGATGGCTTGACATGTCTGTTTTGTGCGTTTTTTTTGCATGTTTTTTGTTTTATGTTGCTGCTTATGATACTATTACAAGTTTACCTGTGTTGTGAAGGGATATACATGACGATGTGTATCCTGTACAACAGCTGGGTGAATTTGCGCAAAATTTCGCAGATATAATATTTTTTCATCCTGTGAGCAAGACAGACAACACTTCACCAGTGCATGTCAAATTTGGCTATAATGGTAATTGAAGAAAAATAAAAAAGAATACAGGAAACAAGGTTTCACCTACAGTTAGTCACGTTACTGCCCCCCCTTCTCTTAAGGAACAGGCAGCCCTAAATTTATGTATCCTGATTGGAAGTAAGAATAAATTATAGATTTGTGACTCTTGTACACGGTGACCTAATTTTTATATTACATTAGTCAGTTTTGTTCTGCTTCCTAAATAGTGTATGGCCTTGTACCATAAAGGAAACAAGGTTTAATTTTTTTACCCTGAAAAAGGGAACTGGAACATTAGCTGAGATTACCGTATATGGTGTAGAGGCCAGCGGTAGAGCTAACTATCATGAACTATTTTGATTTTTATGTATCACCCCCACTCTTGGTGTTGTGTCACATGCCTGACTATCACCCAAATAATTTCTTGTTCTTCCTATAAATTTTTCTTTCGTCACTTCTCCCCTGATTGATGTTGCATTGTCCCTAGTAATTGGGGATGTTAGCTGTGTCCTAGTCCCATTTTCCCTTTTCCATATTCCTTTCACCATTTAGCCTTCTTTTATTATTATTATTGTATTAGGTTCACACTTCCAGATTGCAGTAATGTACCAGAGACCCCCATATTATGTATAAATCCCTTTTGTATAACAAGACTGGTTTTTAAGAATTTTTTTGGGGCCTACGTCGATGTTTTCCAGTCTGACCGTCATGGTAGTGATGGACTGGTTAATTGACTCAATGCTATTATAAGACGAGTTCCACATTTTGATCATTAGTCTGTGTATTGCACAGTGCACATGATGCACAGTTATTAAAAGGGAGGTATTTACATGTCCCTGATAATCTGTATCATGCAATTTCTCTTTTGAGATGTTCTAGATAAGGAATTTAGGAACACCTAGACTTAATCATTGAGAGAGAAAAAATATGTTTACCCCATTAGACGATGTCATCATGCGTGAGGACATCCATTCAGATAGAATCCCTATGTCGCTATCTACCTTTAGATGGTAGAGGATATGCTCTCACATGGAAATGAATTGAAGAGGCTAGAGGCACTGTTTTGCCTCCTGCCTTTGTCTTTGTATTACTTTTGAGAATGACAGTGTGTTCTAGACCAGAATTGTTTCATGGCGTATGGCCACTCCCTCGCAGATTGCAGACCACCTGCTTGCAATCCTCTTGTTAAAGACAAACTGTTTTTTTGTACTAAATTGAAGGTAACTAATAAATGTGTCCCATTTCCTACGTCACTAGGTTCTGCGGGATTAAGTCATAATAACCTGCGGACCTTTGATGAAAAGCTAATTCCCATCACTGACAGTCCCAGCACCCAGAAAAGCAGCAAGGCTGGACAGCGATTGCCAGCGCGCCATCCATGGTATCTCCAAAGAATCGTACTTGCTCCATCAGACGACATTGGACATCACAGAACCAGTTTCAGTGCAAAAGAGCCAAATAGAAGGATTCCAGTTATTTTGAGGTTTTAGTTTTTCACCTGTCATGTGCTGGTAACCTCTGACAGTAGGCAGTCCATTGAGCCCCTTGACCTGAGTTTTGGCCACACACCCCTTTTCTTTGCTCCAACGGAAAGGCAGTGCACCGGAGGATCCAAGACCGGCAAAAGGCACTACATTGTGGTACATATGATTAAATGAAAGAGCAGCCCGAGCATCCTCTGACACTGAAAAGCGAGTGTTGGAGTCTGAAAGTGTTGCTGAGTATGAAAGCCTGTTGCTCTTTCCTGATTAATAGTACTTGGGTCTGCATGAGATGATCTGTGCCCATGATCAATGGAGAGCACACTATCTGTAGTGCCTGCCGCAGAGGAGAGATATTGGTGCACTGCATTGAGACATTGAGACTTTCAAATAAGCTGCGAGTGATTCCCAGGAGGGCCCTCCAACGGATACTGAGAAGGACCATTTTCATGAAAGGCCTGAATGAAGAGGCCCATGCGGAAGAAAACAACAGAAGAGGATTTGATGAACAATAGAAGCCTGCCGGAGAGGCTTGGACGGACTCTGGGTATTTCCCATGCGATTGCATAAAATGGGTGTTAGGAGACTGATTTTTGCTGTTTTGCTGGCATTGTTTTAAAGTAGTATTCTGTTTAGTAAAAGCAGAATAAAGTCCATTCCCTGTGGAAGAGTATCCCTTTTCACCTCAGAGCATTGATGAGGATCACCACTGTTTCACCTGAACATATAATATTTTACTGAAATGCATAGGAGCCATAAAAAATGTTACTAGATAATTTTAGGATTTGCTTTCTGCTTAGAGTTGTGAAAAATGATAATTTTGTTTGTAATAGTGGTCATTACTTTCTCCTGTTGTCCATATGTTCTTAATAACATGTTTTCCAGTATTTTTAAGCATGACGTTGTCTTTTGTGGGTTGGATTGTTTTTGTTACCCAATTGACATCTGTACCCACCTCCCAATCTATGTCTCTTCCTACTACTACTTCTTCGCATTCTTTCCATACTTTACCTGAACATGAACTGGTTAGGAGGTCAGAGTTTACTAATAATTCCTTTGTACAGCTTCTGCATCAACACCAGTTAGTAATGAACACCACTAATTGTCGGGTGTGTGGTCTTATGCCACATACTACAGATAGAGGTATTCCCTATTTGGTTCTGTCATTTAGTTACAATGAGTCTGTGTGGGCATATAAGACGATGTTTATTTATGCCAACGAAGTCTATCCCTTGCGTTCCATGAAAGATAACTCGAGTAATAATGCCTTAGTGAAGGGAATAACGGATAATATTGACATCGATTCAGATACAGACTGAGTGATTGCCTATGTAAGGGCAAAAGGAGGTTCTGAGGTTCTGTGAATTCTGAACCCGTGGGTTCCATTTTGTGTATGGCAGCCATTTTGTGGTTGCCCTCACATAGGCCGATGATTGTGGCTAAACTAGTCTTTTAAGGACATGTACACCTTAGCTCGAGTTCATGCTGACTACTGCTTGACCTGAGTGAACTGACCCTGTTGCCTGAAGCTGACCTTGTTAAACCAGTTCCTGCCCTTTAGCTGATCAAGATTAAGGATCATAGCACAGGACATCATAAAGTTTTACTGCACACAAACATGCCTTATCCTACTTCTATCTGTTTCTGTTTCTTCTTTTATGGTCTATTTACGATATCGGTTGTGGTCCTTTTTATTATGGGTTTGTCCGGCTTGTCTAAAGAAGAATGTTGGGTTTGTTCAATGATTGATTATGGGCCGGACAACTGTAAAATGGGTTTGTCGTTTGGCAGACCTTGCATGCCCATGTTAGGCATTTTTTGCATGCTTGCAAAAGCAAGGACTGCCCCTTACTTTTATGCTGAGTTTTGTAACCCTGAGCATATATAAGGCCTCTGTTCTCTGTACTCCTCAGACTACCTCATTCAGTTCTTTTTTTTCTATTAGTAAGTATTCCCTGAGAATGAAGATTACAGTTCTTCACCATTCACTACCACGCTGGCTTTTGGCTCGTTATAGAGCGCTAGCACCATCCTTCTGAAGTTAGTCCCTAGGCCGAATTTTTGCATGCAGCGGTCCGGAAAGGCCATGACACTCTATCGAAGGCTTTTTCTGCGTCAAGGCCGCAGCATTGGTGCTGGTGGAGGCATGGTTTATTAGGTGGCATAAGAGTCTAGTGTTGTCATGGGACATTTAATTTTTAGGTAGCCTACTTGGGAGCAGTGTATGAGTTTGGGCAGGAGCGTGTTTAATCTTGTCGCTAAGATCTTCGCATAGATCTTGCAGTCTACATTGATTAGGGAGATTGGCCGGTAGTTCTTGGGGTGTTATGGGTCTTTACCTACCTTTGGGATCACTATAATATTGGCTTCCACCATTGTGGGGGTCATTCTCCCTTTTTGTATGCAGTTTGAGAAGACTTCTACCGTTATCGGTCTGATTAAGGGTAGGAAATGCTTGTAAAATCTCGCTGTGTACCCATCCGGGCCTGGGGCTTTGTTGTCCTTAAGGCTCGCAACTGCCTTTTCTATTTCATCGCCCGTGATGTCTAGTTCTAGTGTCTCCCTCTGTGTTTCTGTGAGTGCGGGCAGGGGGATCTTATCTAGGAGCTTGGCTCCGCCATCTTCGTTGAGGTTCTGGTCCTCCCTGTATAGCTCCTCATAGAATTCTTTGAAGACCCTGAGGATCTCTTTGTTTGAGGTTTGGGATTTGTTTTTGGAATCTGTCACTGCGGCTAGCGCATGCAGCCTTTGCTTGCTTTTTAGGTAGGAGGCTAGTGCTTTCCCAGCCCTGTTAGCGGAACACAGATTAATGGCCTTGTATTTATTCCGCCAGGTTCCTGCTCTCTCACTCAGGATTTTGTTCAGCTCGTATTTCTTCTTCGTTAGGGTTGTGAGAGTGTTCCTGTCTTCTAAGTTGGCTAGGTGGCCTGTTTCCAATTCTTTTATCTCTTTTTCAAGCTCTGTGACCTTTCTGTTTCTTTCTCTATTCATTCTTCCTTTGATGGAGAGTAGTTTCCCCCTGATGGTGGCTTTCAAGGCGTCCCAGAGGATGCCCCTTTCCGTGTCTGGGTTGTCATTAAGTTCTAGGTATTCTCTTATGGAGTCCTCTATCTCTGCTGTGTTGGTTTTGTTTCTGAGGAGTTCGTAGTTGAGCCTCCATCTGCGCGTAAGTTTTCCGTTGTGTTTCCCTGATAGTGTTAGGCTGATGTGTGAGTGGTCCGAGATTGACCTTGGTGCTATTTCTGTTTGGTCTATGAGGTGAGTGTGTGATTCCGAAATTAGAATGTAGTCGATCCGACTGTAGGAGTTATGGGGGTGGGAGTAGAAAGTGTAGTCCCTGGCGTCTGGATTTTGGATTCTCCATGGGTCCCTCAGTCGGAGTTTGGCGCACATATTTTCAAGGATATTTTCCCCCTGTGAGCTGTGGCTCGGCCTTTGTGGGTGTCTATCTGTGGTCTGGTCCAACACTTGGTTTAGGTCCCCTGCGATTATTTGGAGGTCATCTTGTGGAAGAT
The DNA here is from genome assembly GCF_964261635.1 of Lissotriton helveticus. NCBI lineage: Eukaryota > Metazoa > Chordata > Amphibia > Caudata > Salamandridae > Lissotriton > Lissotriton helveticus. The sequence goes on from NC_136065.1 coordinate 454,911,251, forward strand.
TGCTCAGCTTGTCTTCTACTTTGGTCCAGAAAGCCCTGTCCTCTGTGTTTGGCCCATAGATGTTTGCTATGTGTATTGTCTCCTCTCCCCTGGTCAGGCTGGTTATTAGGACTCTCCCTTTTTCATCTGCGTAGGAGTCTTGCAGTGTTAGTTTGGCCTTTTTGTTTATTAGTGTGATAACCCCTCTCTTTTTGTGGCATGCTGGTGAGCCTATTGAATGGTCTACCCAGTTTGCTTTGAGTCGTTTTGTGTCTTCGGCAGACAGTTTTGTCTCTCCTGAAGGACACACACGTCGCTTTTTAGCTTGGCTAGGTATTCTATGACCTTCCTTCTTTTGACCGGGTGGTTGAGTCCTTTGACATTGAAGAAGACAACTTTGATATTAGCTAGGAGCTGTCTGTGTTGGGTGTGTGTCATCCTGTGTGTTGTGTGTCGCGCTTGGTTCGTGTTACTCTGTGTATGTTTGTTTGTGCCTTTTTTGTCTTTACAGTGCCCCTTCTTTTACTGCTGTGTGGCCTGTCCAAGTTTTTTGGTAATTGTGTGCGTTCGCCCCCGAGTAGTGAGGAGGTGATGAAGAGAAGGAAAGAGAAGAAAAGTTTAGTAGATGTAGATGTAGGAAACCCATATATTTGTACCCGATGTTCCCCCCTTCCGCCCCTCCCTCCACCCCCGCTTCTTGCTGAGTGGGTGTGTGACAGCAAAGTTCCCTACCCCCAATCCCTGAGGCTCAGTGGTGAGATCTTCCCAAGGTCTGTGGTAGCTCGCCCAGTGAACTCTTTGGCAAAACATAAAGGATATATGTGAGACTTTATCAGTTCTCCTTGGTGTGTTCGCTAGGTTCGCACATCTGGCACATAGCGGTGAATTAAGCACAGCCAAACGAGTTCGATCTAGGAACTGGTAACAACCCCCAGCGTCGGAAGCCCTGGGGAACAAGAGAAGCCCACCAAGGCCCAGATAAGCAAGCGAAAACAAACTACTGGCCAAATTCCCCTCCCGTGACTTGGGAAGACGCAGCCCAAACAAGATGGCGATCGGGGAGACGGAAAACGGAGAAGGTGAGTGCCGATAGCGGTACCGCGATCGGCCCGCAACATACAAGACCCTGCCAGCGCGCGCCCACCGATACGGCCACACATTCTGCCCAGAGCTCAGGGGGAGAGCGGGCGATATAACAGAACGCCGGTCACTTCGACCGCGAACCTGACGCAAGGCGAAAGCGAAACGAAACCAAACGCAGGGCGCCGCCATCTTACACGCAACGGCCGCACCTACTTAGCTCTGCTCCCCTCAACCACGAAGAGACCACGAAGCAGCAATCGCAAAGGGGGCGGACATAGACGGGGAAAACGCAAGCAAGAGGGAACCTCCAAAGCCCTCCGGGACCCGCAAAACGAGCCGGGAAGCACAAAGCCATAACGGGAACAAGGGAACTGAAAGTACCACCGGGGGAGGCCATCTTGCGAGCCCAGACCTCCCCTCCCCTCCAAAGCGAGAAGGGAAAACAACACAAACCTTATATCCACCAACAGAACTACGGGAGCCCCCCCCCAACGGAAACCGAACGCACAAAACAACAAACCCGTGCAAACGACCCGGCTTAACCACAGCCCATGCAAATTCGATAACGGGCAAAACGAAGCGCAAAAAGAGCCCAGACCCCCCTCCAAAACGAGTACGGAAACAGCACAAGTGTGAAACAGCACAAGCCTTAAAACCACCAACAAGGCTACGAGTGCCCCCCCTCACCCCCCCCCAACGGGAAGCAAACGCACACAAGCAGCGGAAACGGCAGCCCAGTCAACTCCCGAGAACAGGCTCAACAAAGTGCAAAAGAAGCTTGTGGGAAACACAAAGAAGCGGCTCCGAGCGCAGGAGACAACAAGTCATAGCGCCTGATAAAGGACACAATGGGGCCACCACCAAAAATCCGACCCGATCAAGCCTTAGGAGCACTGCGCCTAACCACACTATGCTGATGGAGGAGGAGATCAGACCAGACATTAAGAGCGGTGACCGGGCGAGAGGGGGAAAATAGGAAGAAGGCTAACAACGGTGCACCACCAGTTACAAGAAAGGGCGCCACAACTGAGGCGCTGGCAGGGGCAAAAGCAAAGACGAGGACGAGGAGCATCGGAGAACCCAGCAGGTATAGAACCCACCACAAAACCTCTACACCAAGAGGGGAACCAAACAAGGCCCTAACCTCGCTCCAAAAGGAGGGCAGACTAGGCCGCTTCCAATCTAGAAGAGGCCTAGATACAATGGCGGGACAAGAGGGGAAACCCCTCAATGACACCAAAAAGCATAGGAAAGACACACCAGAATCACCCCTGAAGCAAAGGAACGAAACTACCCTGGACATGATCCTAAAGAAGGTGAATGAAGGCAACGAGGTGGCCAAGTCGCCAAAAGTAACCATTGACAAAATGCAGCTTGAAATAGCAGCAATAAGAGTCAACCTACACAACACAAACACCAGGATAGAGGCAGCAGAAAAGCGCATCAGCGACATTGAGGACGCAACGCTAAAAAGCAACATATCGCTAGCAGAGAACACCAAGATCTCAAGAGCCCTCCAAAAACAGCTGGCAGAGCAGGACGACCGAGCAAGGAGAGGGAACATCCGCATCCTGGGCATCCCTGAGGGTGCAGAGGACAAAGCCGGTGCCTGCACAACCCTGCTCGAAGAAATAATACCACTGCTTACTGGCCTCAAATTCGATAGACAATTTGAAATAGACAAAGCCTACAGAATGCCAGCACTGAAACCACCGCAGGGTAAAGGCCCTCGGCCAATAATATGCAGTATGCTGAGATCAAACCATACAGAGGCGATCTTCGCTTTCGCTCGGAAAAACCCGAACCTGAGATGGGAAAGCAACAAAATAATCCTCACGCAGGACTTCTCGAGACAAACAGTAGAGACTAGGAAAGGATTACTGTCACTGAGAGACACGCTACGCAGGAACAACGTCACCTTTAGCTTTGCGGGCCCAGCGAGATTCAAAATCACCGACAAATGGAAGACACTGATTTTCGACGATCCAAATGACCTAAGGAAGTACATCCAAGGCCCGCCAATAGAGGACATGGAGGCCAAGAACCTAGGAGCATCAAAAAGAAGTGCGTCACCAGACAATGCGGAGAAGTTGGAGTGAATGTTGAAGGAAGGGTCTACCTGACTCAGGACTTTTTAACAAACCGAGCTACCTCTTTACTGATCTACCTCATACTTTCTACCTCTAGACGCAACTGCGCTATGGAGATTTATTTTTTATTATAAGACTTTGATCCAAAGCAAAAGAGAGAGAGAAATGGAGAAAAGGGAGAAATAAATATTAAACGAAAGATAAGAAAACAGCGAGAAAGTAAGAAAGCATGAATGAAAAAAGATCCTGCAAGAGTGACAGTAAGTGATAGAAAGTGTTGGGAGAGGAACGAAGTATGATGGGGAATCAATATTCTGCAGCTTTTATATTTAGCTTTCCCATCAACCTGCCAGGAGCAGGTTCCTGTGAAATAATCTTGGATCCTACACTTATTTTTACTTTCATAGTTAATTAATTAATTAATAGTTAATTAGTTAATTAATATGAACTCCACCCCTTCTATTGAGCCTTATCTGGTATTTGTTACTTAAAAGCTCATATGAGCGATTCTTTTTGACCAGATTTAGGTTTGGTCTTTCAGATTTCTTGCTGGCATTCCCCGGGGTCAGGGATTGGGGTCAGCCTTTGGAGTGCTGCAGCAGCGCCAGTATGTCTCCGCAGGACAATTTCAATTTTTTTATGTTTTGAAAATGTAATGAGGTTCTAAGAAAGGCGTTTATCATACCTCTGCTAAAAAGACTGAATTTCCGTGAGGTGCATCTCGTGCTTCTGTATTTGCAATTGTTACCTGAAGAAGTTATTTTTAATGTGAGATGTTTTTTGAAAGCCGCCATGAGGTTGAGGAAAACATGTGACTTATTTTTACTGTTTGTTTATGGATGTTTTTTTATGAGCTTTGATATTTATTTGTTTTTATACTAATGTATGTTATGCTTATGGTTCACTATCTATGCACTGTCCATTTTTTTGGCCTTTGCTGCTGTACTGTGCTTTTATGGTGTTTACGTAAATAATCGACTAAAGCTTGTTTTGATTGAATTTATGTATACATATATTTATTTACTTATGTATTTATTTTCAAATTATGCACTCTTGGAGAGTATTACAGTAGAAGGGCCCTTGGAGACACAGTTGCAGTGGGAGAGAGCCACAGGGTGGGGGATATTGCAGGAGAGAAGACCAGTGATGAGGGACACAGAGGCAAATCTAACTCAAGGAGGAGTGACTGCTGAAGGTCTCCTCTGTAGAATGTTGACGGTTTGCTATCTCTGCAATCTTTTTGCCTGCATTTTAATGTAATTAAACATTCAACATTTCCCAAGTGCACATTCCATTTTGAACGATGTATTTAAATTTTTAAAGCAATCTGTGGTCTTTTACCATACATTGTGATTTAATTTCTGTAAAACTGTTTTGATTTCTTGTACCAGGCCAGTATGCATTGAATTCTTGAAAAGTTTAAGTAGTCCAAGTGTGATGGAAAGAAGGGATTCCAAAATGGATCACGTGATTTTAACGCCCCCCTTAAATCTTTAGATGCCACCCAGAACAGATGATGGCATTTTCGTAAAGTGCTTTCAATGTCTTGGTGACCTTGGAAGTTCTGCCAAACTTGGGCGAATTCCTCTAAGGGTAAAGAGCCATATTGATGTCATCCAGTGACATAAACCAAAGCAGGCATTCTTCTAAGATATCACTCCCACAAGGCCTCAATACAAAATTGTGCAACACACACATAGCACCACTAACCTACTCATGCACCTACAGCAATATAAAACAGAGCCACACACAAGTCTTAAAATATGAGCATTTAAAAGTGCATGAACTATAGTACCCCTTGCCTGTGCCTTTTCCATACGTAGGTCTACCAATGTATACACCCTAAATACACAAGCTCTTTAAAGCACCTACCAAAACACTAGCACAGCAAGAGATGGCACGCTTCATACATACCCCTTAATTCTATAACGCACAATTACCAATGCATATGCTCACAACTGCACCTATAGACACGACCACAGACATGCCCACCGATTTCACCCACTAACCTAAATCCCTGTATACACTAACACACAGTCACCTGCCTGCGAACATATAAACATGTTCCAACACAACACCTAACAACCCACAAAATCACAAGCACAACAGGTGAACACACAAACCTTTGGATAATAACAGACACATTACACTAAACACTATATATGCCAATCACCACACACCTTGTAACATTAACAGAAACACACACAACCACGCAAAAACATAGAAACTGCTTTATGAAAACACATTCTCACACCTTCAAATGTGCACAAACACAGTTACACCCAGGGCTTTAAGTGGGATGAAAAAACTGTGTGTAGGGGAGGGGGGAGATGTCCCAAAGGGGTGTGGCGATGAAATTAAGGGTGTGGCTTAAAAACAGGTAAGCTAAAAAAACTGTGTTTAGCAAATTGTGCCAGCCGACTGGTATTTTGCTCTTTCTGGCATTACATCCAGATATACAAAAAGTAACATTATACCTTCCAAAGGCTGGTAGGTGCATAAAATAATTGAGCAACGACTATGGATTTGTAGTATATAATATCGAATATGTTTTAGTTCTGAAACTATGAGACTGTGAAAGAACTAAAACCAGTCTCTTTGAAGTTACATCACAGGAAGTGAAGGGTGGCACTGCTGCAGAGATAAGCTTTTTTTTTCTTTTACCCTGAGCGTGGGGGCAAAAATGGAGTGCCCGATAGAGACCCCTCTCAGCACCTGTATTACGAACTGTCGATGCTCAGAACCGGCAGGACCCGGCCCACTTAAAGCCATGGTTACATCGACCCATAACTGACTACAGAAACAGACTTCCTCACAACCAAAATCCAAAAGGTGTGTCTGCTTGTGTGCGATCGGCATTTTTTTCACATGGCACATAAACAATCGCACCTCCTGAAGGCATTCCTGGTCAATTTGAAAGAGCCGGTTGTTTTATCACTTTCATTGCACAATTACTTGGGTATATGCGTGTGCATTTGACACCTTCTGTAAACTCTGTTCGTTTTTCACCTGCAACTGAAGTTTCCAGCGCCGTCTCCGCTTTTCATGGCAGTTGCTGGTGTTACAGCGCCCCCTACTGAACCCAGAGGCACGGCATTACGAGTTCAACTGTCTGCGGTAATCTGATTTAGATGCTATGTGACATCAGATGTATTGTATTATGGTGTTACTTATATAAAGCGCGTTTAACCTCATTGCATCATCGGATGTAGATGAACCCAGTCATGTGTAGATCAGTAGCATTGAAGGTGCGCCGGGATTCACTGGTGTGGGGGAGCGCTCTGTGCCCGGTTCATAACGGTGACGTTCTGCACAGTAAAAGGGTAGGTGGTTAAATTGATCTCGCTTGCACTGGTGCCCGTGCACCCATGCTACGTCACAGCCAGGTGACCCAATGCAGGCTGCCTCCTTCAAAGAGAATACCTGGCGTGGACAGTAGGTGCTGAGACACGAGAGAGGACAGGACAGTGACCTCAGCAGGCAGGGCCTTTCTTTTTACAGACAGTCCCTCGGCAAAAACGAATTTACTCCACGATCCATTCACCTCCCTCACTTTCCCATCTGTCCCCCCCCTCAATTCTTAATGTTGTTGTTGCAGTTTTATATAGCACAAACTCGATCCGAAGTTATCAGAGCGCTTTACACGAGCACCAGTTGCATTACAGACGACAAACGGACACATTACTGTGTTTTTTAGACACGGGAAGATTAAGTGACTTTTCCAGAATCACAGGATGTTTGAACCTCCCGCCAGTCTAGAACCTGGTTCCCCAGCTTCATGGTCTGGCGCTCTAGCCTTTAAGCCACACCCATTGGTGTTTCATTGAGGGAGGTCGGGGAAAGGGCCATCCTGGAGATAATGAACTGAACGCTGCTTCAGCGCCCCTCTACATCTAAGCTCCAGGGGCCTAGGCCCAGCTCGCCCATGCCAAAGGCCAGCCCTATCAGTAAAAAAAAAAAAGTAACCTCAAGAACCCATGCCCGACAGGGGGCAGGCGCTCTCCCCATATTTCGGCGTCTAGAACATGAAACATTTGGGGGCAGATTTATGTTGGTAATGCGCCACGTTTGCGTCATGCAACTGCGGCGTAAACGTGGCGCATCCCTATGACCCATTTACAACGTGACGCATCTAGGCAGATGCGTCACGTTGTAAAGCCCTGCGCCACTTGTGGGCGTTCCGGCGCAGGGTGGGCGTTCCGGGGCAGGTGCGCCTCGCAAAAGTGGCTGAGTGAAATCTATAAGATTTCACTCAGTCACTTTCAGGCCAATGCTGCGTCAAAACCCTGCGCCTGCTTGAAGCAGGCGTAGGTCTTGACGCAGCATTGGTCAGATAGGGCACCCCCGAGCCTTGCCGGAGCTGCGTCGCGCTTGCGACGCAACTCCAGCAATGCGCCACCTTTACGGCACAGATGCGTCACGCATCTGTGCCGTTTTTGCCCCATGGTGCGCCACAGTGTAAATCAGCGCACCATGGGTGGCGGAGCAGCGGCGCAAAATAACTGGCGCATCCCTGGGGATGCGCCAGTTATCATAAATCTGCCCCTTGGATTCATAACTAAAATTCGGCTTGCCGCTCTCCAAATGCAAGGAGACCCTGGAAATGCATGCACTCAGGATTTCTGAGAAGCATAAGAGTTTCCCACAAACCGAGAGAAGAGGGAAACCTCACCATCATCCTCGGGGAAATAGAAAAGGCAACAGAAAAGGCAGCAACATATATGGCTTCCTGTAGCCGCAGCGGCTGAAATGAAACTCAATCTATGCAACATGCCCAAAAATACCGACAAGTATAAATATTGCAGTCCTTGCAGTATTTCATTTAACCGACATATTTACCTTGGCAGGAGTATGACCTCTCCTGGCAGTGACGTAACTCTGGACTGGACTCCGTGAAACAAACGATGGCGCCAGCGCATTTCACAGGAGAAGAGAGGACAGGACGAGAAAGAGATTACTGACAAGCCTTGGGGAATATGGGGTGACAAATGCAAAAAGAACAATTGGTGGACAGAATGCAGAACAATGTCATACATTCACCCCAGTACAGAGATCTGGGACTAAATCCATCGTTTTTTTGCTCCCCATGCCATTCCAGTTTGAACCCAGTCATATGCAAATCAGTCTTGACCCTGCACCCAATGGAAATATGGGGAGCAGCACAGACTACTGACACTGGAATAGTGTGAAAAGGGACGCTTTTATTGAAACAGGTGCACATCACAATTAAAAGCACTTGGACTGATGCCTTACAACCTCCTATACAAGATTTACCTATGTTAAACAACCCCCACCTCTAAAGTTCCCCCACACAACTTTTTAAACCTATAATTCATTACCCCCTACTGTGACCTTTAACCTTTCACATTTGAACTTTAACCTTTCACCTTTAGGACTATTAACCTGTAACTAACCTAACTTCCTAATGCACCTTAAAGATCCTACCTCGTCCAGGTGTGAACTTGTCTACCCTTTCCTTTTAGCCTTTTCCGTGCTGATGACGGAACTGCTCCGTCAACAGTCGTGGTGGCGCTGTGCTGATGACCGAGCGGTTCCGTCATGGCCCGCCCGACGCGCCTGCGCGGTGCTGATTTCGCGCCTGCGCGGCGCGTTCTATTGAGCGGGCGGGGCCATGACGGAACCGCTCCATCATGAGCACAGCGCCACCGCGACTGATGACGGAGCGGTTCCGTCATCAGCATGGGCGCGCCGCGCGGCCCCCCGCCCCCTTAGCGCTGCGGCGGAATAGCCGCCGCAGCGAAGGTGTTAAGCCTGGATTGCCTCTGTCAACAACAAATAAACTTGGCTAAACAATGCCAACTTGACTGCCAACCGCCACCCAGAAAAAAGGGTAACTTTCACTTTTTTTGCCCCCCATGCCCCCAAACACAAAGGCACCTTCAGAGGCTTTGCAAGGTCATCCTGAACCTGAAACAAATAACAAGCAAACAAATTAAAGAGAAAAAACACAACCCCCCCTAAAGATTCCTCCACGTCATATTTAAAGCCAGCCACATAGACTCTTCAAAAAGACGTCCTGTCTCCATTGACCCTTTCCTTGCTTCCCTAATACTTCTATCTTCACAGCCCCAAGCCACTCCCTGACGGAATAAGTAATTCCACCCAGAAAGCCACTTGACCAAAGACGTAAATTGCCTGCAAGTCCTCCTAGATTGCTTTGAGCGAAATACCTCTTTTACTCCTGGTATATAATCAGCGCTCTGGTGTCATGGTTTAATTCTGGCATCTACCCCCCTACTAATAACCTATTTCAAGAGAATACCAGTTCCTCCCACTCTAGACCCCCTTCTACCATATGATCGGAAGTGAAACCGATAATGGGCAAATCCCAGAGTCTGCTCCTCTTTGCCTGCTGTTCATCCCTTTGTACTAAAGAATGCTCATTATCCAAAGAGACACACCAGTGACCTCCAAATTTAAAGCCAAACCTGAAAAACAGCAATAAAAATTGAGAAAAGGAAATATCTTAGCAAACCTCCTCCCTGACCTGGGCATATCACTAACAGCAGTTTGATTCCCCTCTCCCCAAGCCCATCATGTCTGCCATGTCCCGTCCCCAGTAGGCTGTCTCCAGGTCCTGTCCATACAACAGGCAAGCATTCCAAGACCTTGTGTGTCAGCAACTCCCAATAAGTACACACAACAGTGGAAAAGCCGTCCCTTGTGTTCCGCCACTGTGACACAACAACCTCCTGCACTATGCAACTTTTACCGCAGGGAAGTGGCTCACCTCCCCAGGCAAAATTTGAAACTGGGTACCTTCGCAACACAGCACTGCCAAGACCCTCTGATCAATCTTTGACTTGCACTGCCAAATCGGTATGTCTGCTGCCTCCCAGACAGACTTCCTCCCAAACTACCCCTTTACAACCAATAAGTAATATACCCTAGAAATTGCCCCCTGGACATCCCAGTCTTGAGGGTCAAGGCCCACACCTTTCCATGTTCTCTAGCGCATATCCCTGCTAAATATCAAATAACTTCTGACACTAGCCCTCCTGAGCTCAGCATCAAAGTGGGGGCCCCGCTCCTAGATTCCCTAACCCAATCTACCCAAAACTTGGACCCCAATTGTCTGTCATCGGGGCATATCTCCACCAAAACCCACCCCTGAATGCAGTACCTTTCCGTTGTCCAGCCTTTGGTACGCTAGGTTGTCTCAGTTCAATCAGCTGCAAACTAAACTGTACAACATCTTCAGTTCTCCGTCTGGCCTTTTGTCTCCTTTGCTTCCTGCTAAGCAGGACCTCCACTTAAGCCTCTGTAACCGTGGCCATCCTATAGAACCTCGCCTACTGTGAACAAGAGAAAGCATCTACGATGCCCTCATCCTCCCAAGGTGCATGACAAACTCTTAACATGCCCTCAAATTACAAAATGTTCACACCAGAACCACAACAATCTGAGCCCCTGCACATACGTCATATACTGTTGATTCCTGACTACCCACTGCTATGTTATTAATGTTATTAACGGCTAGGGCGGTCAACAGGGTCGGATTGGGATCACAATTTGGGCGGGCACTGACGAAAAAAGTGGCCCACATTTGCATGATGTGGCCCACATTTGCAGGGCGTGGCCAACATTTGCGGGCGTGGTCCACATTTGTGGCCGTGCCCTTTCATGAAATACACAAGGAATGTAAGTGGAAGGATATTGTTCTTGGGAAGGACACAGGGCCAAGGTGACATTGTCCTACAAGCTGAGCACCTGTAAAACAACCAGGCCCCTTTCTCTTAAAAAATGATTCCCCAGCCCTCCAACGCAGGAGCATCTGAAAACAGCGAGGCCCCTTTCTATTAAAAAATGATTCCCCAGCCCTCCAGCGCAGGAGCACCTGAAAAACAGCGAGGCCCCTTTCTCTTAAAAAAGTATTCCCCAGCCCTCCAGCGCAGGAACACCTGAAAACAGCGAGGCCCCTTTCTCTTAAAAAATGATTCCCCAACCCTCCAGTGCAGGAGCACCTGAAAAACAGTGAGGCCCCAGCTATTGGTACATTACTCTGCCCTCCCCAGCCCTTCAGTGCCAAAGGGCAATGGCATGGCAGGAGAGGGGCTAAAGCAAAAACACAGCTTCTGGGCAATCCATGGGAGTGGGGGGAGGCTAAGGTGAAGATGGTGTGAGTTCCCCACATCACCTGGCCCCCATAGTGAGACCCATTCTTCCTAGCCCACTATGCCCTGAATGGAAGGGCTGTGGGCGAGGACTAATGCAAGCACTGTTTCTGGGCTGCTTGGCCCCGGGGGGCCGAGGTGAAAATGGCTCATAGGCCTGAGCAACACCTGGCCCCCTGGGAGGCCGATTCTGGCAGACAATCACCCCTCCCCAGTCAACCATCAGCCTGATTGCTTGGCAGGGCAGGGTTTCAAGGAGAGGCCACAGCTGATCATCGCTGAACGGCCGGCCCCACAGTGAAGCTGCTTTCTTCTCCCTTTCAGTGCTCTCTGTGGGCTGGTAAAGGGGGAAAAAACTGGCCCACAAAGTGCACTGAGTCACCGGCCCTTCGGCCCATACCAAAATGCCTGCAGTGCCAATCCGCCCCTGGCAGTCGACCTTGAATCTGGGGAACCGGGTTCGAGTCTCAGCAATGATGCTGAACATCCTGTGATTCTGGGCAAATCACGTAATCTCCCCGTGTCTAGCAAAAATTATCAATGTGCCCTCATGTAACGCAACTGGTGCTATGTAAAGTGCTCTGGTACCCGATGCAGGGTCAAGTTTGCGCTATATAAAACTCCATAAAAAACAAAATTTGAAATACAAATTGTCTTGCGACTTTTAGCTGACCCAGAACTTTGCTCCTTTTTGACAGTACCTTGTGCGCTATTCTGCCATCTGGGGACAAGATTTCCCTCACGTGTTCTCCAGGAAAAAGCACTGCCATACCTATGACCAGCCGCCGTGTATCACAAAATGGTGGCTGGTCGGTTAAAACGGGGGCATGAATATCTTTTGGGCTCTAAAACAGCCCAAATAGCCCAAAGGGGGAGGAGCAGTTGCCCGGACCCCTCTTATTCCCCAAATACCCCGCTGGACAGACCTCTCTATGTTCGGCTGCCCCCGAAGACCCCCTTGGCCCTTCCTGTAAGACCTATGGGCCCTGCTACTGTTTTTAGACATGCTGCATAGCCTAGTGTCTACTGTGCAGCATGGCAAAAAAAAAGCACAATGGCACAATCGCTGTACTGTTGGGTAGACGCGTGCATGAATGCAACATGCATGCATGCACATACGAAAGGATACCTTTTTTTTATTATTTATTGATTCCAAATGGATTGGTAAATAAAAAAAAGTCGAGCAGAACGTTTTTTTTAACAAAAAATGAAACAGATGAGCGGGTTGCAGGTGCTGGTTAGGAAGGCTGTGGAGGACAGGTGGAGTGAAGCAACACGGTGGGGAGTGAAGTAACAAGGCACATGTGGGAGAAGCAACAGGTCTAGCCGGTAAGAAGCAAAAAGAGGGAGAGAATATAGGCGACATAGAGCAATGTGGAGCACAGGGCTGGCTTTAGTGCCAGCAGTGCCCAGTGCGACAATGTTTGGTTGCGCCCTCCCAATGACCACCTCTGCCATTGATTCCCTCACTGCCACCCTCCAAAGGTGCCCCTCAAGTCTCCATGTCCGATCCTTCTCAGATGCATTTAATTTGTTTTTTTGCTCTGCCTGCTGGTGTAGGGGGTGGGGGAGAAGCACATAGGTAAGAGAGAACAGAGCCGCAGTGGCGGCTCCCCCAATAAGGCGGAGGAGCGTAACCCCAATGCTCAATAAAATTATAATGATAATAACAAGTAGTTATTATCATTTTATTTTCCTTTCCGACTCCGGGTGGGGTGGGGCTGGCTCGCAGCAGAGGGAGCAGGAGTGGTTTGCACTCCCTCCCTACATGCACATGATGCTTTGACCAGCCCTCTAGGGCCGGCCAAACAGTCTTGCGTAGTTGGCATGTTCTCCATTGGTCTGTGTTGCACAGCCCCGTGAAGAACATGCCCAGCCTCCCAGGCACAGCCTGAGCAGCCTAACAGGCCACTCAGACCAATCAGATTGGCTGGCAGAGTCCGTAAACCTGGGTGCTTCTGGTGCAGGCTGCAGGAAGCCGCCGGGAAGAAGACAAGAAAATGGAGGAAAGAGGCATTCGGCGAAAGCGGCTGCAAAGCAGGTACGTTTTTTTTTGTTTTTTTTTAAATGTATCCATAGATCCTGCCCCCACTACCACCCTTGTTCGGAGGCAGCCGCCACGCGAGGGAGACAGCTGGAAAACAAATGCACTCTCATCGGATGCTTAAACAAAAGAAAAAATAGTTCAGTAAATGCTAGCAGAAGAAGCAAAAAGGCCAGCCAGCCAATGCAAGAGATAGCAGCAACAGCCGTGGTCCATACAGGTAACAACAGGGCGGCGGTGGGGCTTGGTGGGGGGTGGGATTTTGAGGGACGATGCAGGGGGGAAATTAAATAAATAATTAATTTTCCCTCTGCATCGTCCCTTGAAATCACCCCCTCTCACAAACAAGCATCCTAGGACCGGTTTTGGGCTTTCAGCCCTCATCAGCCAGAATAGCTTGATTCCAGTGGCATGGAGAGCACGGGACTCACGTCTGAGCATACCCGTCCCACTCGGGTGACAAATGCAAAAACAACAGTTGATGGACAGAATGCAGAACAATGTCATACATTCACCCCAGTACAGAGATCTGGGCCTAAATCCATCGTTTCTTTGTTCACAATGCCATTCCAGTTTGAACCCAGCCATATGCAAATCAGTCTTGACCCTGTCCCCCATGGGAACAGTCCAGCCCGAACTGCCAAGCCAGGTCCTCCATGGACTGGAGACAAGCATCCTAGGACCGGTTTCGGGCTTTCAGCCCTCATCAACCAGGATAGCTTGATTCCAGTGGCATGGAGAGCACGGGACTCACGTCTGAGCATACCCGTCCCACTCGGGGTGACAAATGCAAAAAAAACAGTTGATGGACAGAATGTAGAACAATGTCATACATTCACCCCAGTACAGAGATCTGGGCCTTAATCCATTGTTTTTTTGCTCACCATGCCATTCCAGTTTGAACCCAGCCATATGCAAATCAGTCCTGAGTCCTGACCCTTCGCAGACTTACAATCACAACACGGCTTGAAAAGCCAAGATGCCTTCAAGTACCTCTCCATACGTGATTTCCTCTCTAGAAAAGTTGGGGGCAATTCAGGGTTCTCTGAAGTGGAATTTGTTAACACCCTGCGCAATGTTGCTATTCCTCGAATAGGCCTTCTATACAGCATGTTAAATAAACAAACACCAGACGACCTGCCTAAAATAGCTAACAAATGGCTTTCCAAACTTGAATCCCCTCATAACACTTTCTTCAACTCACTAGCACTCTCTCAGAACATCTTGCTGTCAGCCAAAATGCAGGCACAACACTTCAAAACCATCTTTTTCTTATATATCACACCCAGCCAAATTGCCAAATAGGGAATAGGTAGAGGCACATTGTGCCCCCGATGCTCCAAATATAGGGCCGACCCTGTCCACATCTTTGGAACCTGCCCCAAACTTGCCCCAACTCTCTTTAAGAACCAGGAATTCTTAGAGGAAATCACAACCCAAACCACTGTGCTAACACCCACAGTAATTCTACTAGGGACCCAGCAGGTAGAGATTAGGAATATAAATGGGGGCTTAATATTCATTGCCATGGCAGACTGGAGGTTGTGTGTCACCTCTGCTTGGTTAGACCCAGACCCCCCCCCCATTCTCTCAGTGGCTGGCCAGGCTAATGGCTACATATCATCTAGAGAGAGCTGTGTACGCTTGGAAAGGCCGTAGAGGGCGGAAAAGGGGTCTGGACATCTGGGATGTGCTAAAGTCCTGGCTCAAGCAGTCGGAATAGCTCTGCCTGCTTTCTCTCCTTTGTATACTTTTTTCCTCTTTTTTCTTCATATCCTCGCCCGAAAACTTCTCTTATATTGTTTCTTCCTCTTTTATATTGTCTTCTTTGATGTAATAGTGCCATTCACTTGTTGCCTTTTTCTCTTCTCTTTCTTTCTGTGTCTTCACACCAGGATTTCCACTGGGGGGGTTGGGGGAGGGGTGGGTTTCTTAAACAAAAAAACAAAAAAAGAAAAGGACCGGTTTCGGGCTTTCCATCGTTTTATTGCTCACCATGCCATTCCAGTTTGAAAACAGCCATATGCAAATCAGTCCTGACCCTGTGCCCATGGGAACAGTCCAGCCCGAACTGCCAAGCCAGGTCCTCCCTGTACTGGAAACAAGCATCCTAGGACCGGTTTCGGGCTTTCAGCCCTCATCAGCCAGGCTAGCTTGATTCCAGTGGCATGGAGAGCACGGGACTCACGTCTGAGCATACCCGTCCCACTCGGGGTGACAAATGCAAAAACAACAGTTGATGGACAGAATGCAGAACAATGTCATACATTCACCCCAGTACAGAGATCTGGGCCTAAATCCATCGTTTTTTTGTTCTGCATGCCATTCCAGTTTGCACCCAGCCATATGCAAAGCAGTCCTGATCCTGTGCCCCATGGGAACAGTCCAGCCCAAACTGCCAAGCTAGGTCCTCCCTGGAGTGGAAACAAGCATCCTAGGACCGGTTTTGGGCGTTAAGCCCTCATCAGCCAGGATAGCTTGATTCCAGTGGCATGGAGAGCACAGGACTCACGTCTGAGCATACCCGTCCCACTCAGGGTGACAAATGCAAAAACAACAGTTGATGGACAGAATGCAGAACAATGTCATACATTCACGCCAATACAGAGATCTGGGCCTAAATCGATCGTTTGTTTTGCTCACCATGCCACTCCAGGTTGAATCCAGCCATATGCAAATCAGTCCTGACCCTGTGCCCCATGGGAACAGTCCAGCCCGAACTGCCAAGCCAGGTCCTCCCTGGACTGGAAAGAAGCATCCTAGGACCGGTTTTGGGCTTTCAGCGCTCATCAGCCAGGATAGCTTGATTCCAGTTGGATGGAACAGCCCAGCCCGAACTGCGCTTGATTCCGGTCCAGGGAAGACATGGCTTGGCAGTTCGGGCTGGACTGTTCCCATGAGGCACAGGGTCAAGAGTAATTTGCATATGGCCGTGTCAGGACTGGGGTGGCTTGGTGAGCAAAATAACGATGGATTAAACCCAGATCTGTGAATGGGGGTGAATGTTTTGCCATTGTGCAACATTCCGTCCATCATCTTGTGTGTCTTGCTGTTCACCCTATGTGGAAAGGGCATGCCCAGACGTGGTTCCCGTGCTCACTAAGCCACTGGAGTCAAGCTATCCTGGCTGAAGACGGCTGATAGCCATAAACCGGTCCTAGGATGCTTGATTCCGGTCCAGGGAAGACATGGCTTGGCAGTTCGGGCTGGACTGTTCCCATGAGGCCCAGGGTCAAGACTGATTTGCATATGGCCATATCTGAACTGGGGTGGATTGGTGAATAAAATAATGATGGATTAAACCCAGATCTGTGACTGTGGGTGAATGTTTTGCCATTGTGCAACATTCCGTCCATCATCTTGTGTGTTTTGCTGTTCACCCTATGTGGGAAGGGTAGGCCCAGACGTGGGTCCCGTGCTCACTAAGCCACTGGAGTCAAGCTATCCTGGCTGAAGACAGCTGATAGCAAGAAACCGATCCTAGGATGCTTGATTCCGGTCCAAGGAAGACATGGCTTGGCAGTTCGGGCTAAACTGTTCCCATGAGGCACAGTGTCAAGGCTGATTTGCATATGGCCATGTCTGAATTGGGGTGGTGTGGTGAGCAAAAAAACGATGGATTTAGGCCCAGATCACTGTACTGGGGTGAATGTATGACATTGTTCTGCATTCTATCCATCAACTGTTGTTTTTGAATTTGTCACCCCGAGTGGGACGGGTATGCTTAGACGTGAGTCCCGTGCTCTCCACACCACTGGAGTCAAGCTATCCTGGCTAAAGATGGCTGATAGCCAGAAACCGGTCCTAGGATGCTTGATTCCGGTCCCAGGAAGACATGGCTTGGCAGTTCGGGCTGGACTGCTCCCATGAGGCACAGGGTCAAGGCTGATTTGCATATGGCCATGTCTGAATTGGGGTGGTGTGGTGAGCAAAAAAAGGATGGATTGAGGCCCAGATCTCTGTACTAGGGTGAATGTATGACATTGTTCTGCATTCTATCCATCAACTGTTGTTTTTGCATTTGTCACCCCGAGTGGGACGGGTATGCTCAGACGTGAGTCCCGTGCTCTCCACACCACTGGAATCAAGCTATCCTGGCTGAAGACGGCTGATAGCCAGAAACCGGTCCTAGGATGCTTGATTCCGGTCCAAGGAAGCCATGGCTTGGCAGTTCGGGCTGGACTGTTCCCATGAGGCACAGGGTAAAGGCTGATTTGCATATGGCCATGTCTGAATTGGGGTGGTGTGGTGAGCAAAAAAACTATGGATTTAGGCCCGGATCTCTGTACTGGGGTGAATGTATAACATTGTTCTGCATTCTATCCATCAACTGTTGTTTTTGCATTTGTCACCCCGAGTGAGACGGGTATGCTCAGACGTGAGTCCCGTGCTCTCCACACCACTAGAGTCAAGCTATCCTGGCTGAAGACGGCTGATAGCCAGAAACCGGTCCTAGGATGCTTGATTCCGGTCCAAGGAAGACATGGCTTGGCAGTTTGGGCTGGACTGTTCCCATGAGGCACAGGGTCAAGGCTGATTTACATATGGCCATGTCTGAATTGGGGTGGTGCGGTGAGCAAAAAAACGATGGATTTTAGGCCCAGATCTCTGTACTGGGGTGAATGTATGACATTGTTCTGCATTCTATCCATCAACTGTTGTTTTTGCATTTGTCACCCCGAGTGGGACGGGTATGCTCAGACGTGAGTCCCGTGCTCTCCACACCAATGGAGTCAAGCTATCCTGGCTGAAGACGGCTGATAGCCAGAAACCGGTCCTAGGATGCTTGATTCCGGTCCAAGGAAGACATGGCTTGGCAGTTCGGGTTGGACTGTTCCCATGAGGCACAGGGTGAAGGCTGATTTGCATATGGCCATGTCTGAATTGGGGTGGTGTTGTGAGCAAAAAACGATGGATTTAGGCCCAGATCTCTGTACTGGGGTGAATGTATGACATTGTTCTGCATTCTATCCATCAACTGTTGTTTTTGTATTTGTCACCCCGAGTGGGACGGGTATGCTCAGATGTGAGTCCCGTGCTCACCACACCACTGGAGTCAAGCTATCCTGGCTGAAGACGGCTGATAGCCATAAACCGGTCCTAGGATGCTTGATTCCGGTCCAGGGAAGACATGGCTTGGCAGTTCGGGCTGGACTGTTCCCATGAGGCACAGGGTCAAGACTGATTTGCATATGGCCATGTCTGAACTGGGGTGGATTGGTGAATAAAATAATGATGGATTAAACCCAAACCTGTGACTGTGGGTGAATGTTTTGCCATTGTGCAACATTCCGTCCATCATCTTGTGTGTTTTGCTGTTCACCCTATGTGGGAAGGGTAGGCCCAGACGTGGGTCCCGTGCTCACTAAGCCACTGGAGTCAAGCTATCCTGGCTGAAGACGGCTGATAGCCAGAAACCGGTCCTAGGATGCTTGATTCCGGTCCAAGGAAGACATGGCTTGGCAGTTTGGGCTGGACTGTTCCCATGAGGCACAGGGTCAAGGCTGATTTACATATGGCCATGTCTGAATTGGGGTGGTGTGGTGAGCAAAAAAACGATGGATTTTAGGCCCAGATCTCTGTACTGGGGTGAATGTATGACATTGTTCTGCATTCTATCCATCAACTGTTGTTTTTGCATTTGTCACCCCGAGTGGGACGGGTATGCTCAGACGTGAGTCCCGTGCTCTCCACACCAATGGAGTCAAGCTATCCTGGCTGAAGACGGCTGATAGCCAGAAACCGGTCCTAGGATGCTTGATTCCGGTCCAAGGAAGACATGGCTTGGCAGTTCGGGTTGGACTGTTCCCATGAGGCACAGGGTGAAGGCTGATTTGCATATGGCCATGTCTGAATTGGGGTGGTGTTGTGAGCAAAAAACGATGGATTTAGGCCCAGATCTCTGTACTGGGGTGAATGTATGACATTGTTCTGCATTCTATCCATCAACTGTTGTTTTTGTATTTGTCACCCCGAGTGGGACGGGTATGCTCAGATGTGAGTCCCGTGCTCACCACACCACTGGAGTCAAGCTATCCTGGCTGAAGACGGCTGATAGCCATAAACCGGTCCTAGGATGCTTGATTCCGGTCCAGGGAAGACATGGCTTGGCAGTTCGGGCTGGACTGTTCCCATGAGGCACAGGGTCAAGACTGATTTGCATATGGCCATGTCTGAACTGGGGTGGATTGGTGAATAAAATAATGATGGATTAAACCCAAACCTGTGACTGTGGGTGAATGTTTTGCCATTGTGCAACATTCCGTCCATCATCTTGTGTGTTTTGCTGTTCACCCTATGTGGGAAGGGTAGGCCCAGACGTGGGTCCCGTGCTCACTAAGCCACTGGAGTCAAGCTATCCTGGCTGAAGACAGCTGATAGCAAGAAACCGGTCCTAGGATGCTTGATTCCGGTCCAAGGAAGACATGGCTTGGCAGTTCGGGCTAAACTGTTCCCATGAGGCACAGTGTCAAGGCTGATTTGCATATGGCCATGTCTGAATTGGGGTGGTGTGGTGAGCAAAAAAACGATGGATTTAGGCCCAGATCACTGTACTGGGGTGAATGTATGACATTGTTCTGCATTCTATCCATCAACTGTTGTTTTTGCATTTGTCACCCCGAGTGGGACGGGTATGCTTAGACGTGAGTCCCGTGCTCTCCACACCACTGGAGTCAAGCTATCCTGGCTAAAGACGGCTGATAGCCAGAAACCGGTCCTAGGATGCTTGATTCCGGTCCCAGGAAGACATGGCTTGGCAGTTCGGGCTGGACTGCTCCCATGAGGCACAGGGTCAAGGCTGATTTGCATATGGCCATGTCTGAATTGGGGTGGTGTGGTGAGCAAAAAAAGGATGGATTGAGGCCCAGATCTCTGTACTAGGGTGAATGTATGACATTGTTCTGCATTCTATCCATCAACTGTTGTTTTTGCATTTGTCACCCCGAGTGGGACGGGTATGCTCAGACGTGAGTCCCGTGCTCTCCACACCACTGGAATCAAGCTATCCTGGCTGAAGACGGCTGATAGCCAGAAACCGGTCCTAGGATGCTTGATTCCGGTCCAAGGAAGCCATGGCTTGGCAGTTCGGGCTGGACTGTTACCATGAGGCACAGGGTAAAGGCTGATTTGCATATGGCCATGTCTGAATTGGGGTGGTGTGGTGAGCAAAAAAACGATGGATTTAGGCCCGGATCTCTGTACTGGGGTGAATGTATAACATTGTTCTGCATTCTATCCATCAACTGTTGTTTTTGCATTTGTCACCCCGAGTGAGACGGGTATGCTCAGACGTGAGTCCTGAGCTCTCGACACCACTGGAGTCAAGCTATCCTGGCTGAAGACGGCTGATAGCCAGAAACCGGTCCTAGGATGCTTGATTCCGGTCCAAGGCAGACATGGCTTGGCAGTTCGGGCTGGACTGTTCCCATGAGGCACAGGGTCAAGGCTGATTTGCATATGGCCATGTCTGAATTGGGGTAGTGTGGTGAGCACAAAAACGATTGATTTAGGCCCAGATCTCTGTACTGGGGTGAATGTATGACATTGTTCTGCATTCTATCCATCAACTGTTGTTTTTGCATTTGTCACCCCGAGTGGGACGGGTATGCTCAGACGTGAGTCCCGTGCTCTCCACACAACTAGAGTCAAGCTATCCTGGCTGAAGACGGCTGATAGCCAGAAACCGGTCCTAGGATGCTTGATTCCGGTCCAAGGAAGACATGGCTTGGCAGTTTGGGCTGGACTGTTCCCATGAGGCACAGGGTCAAGGCTGATTTACATATGGCCATGTCTGAATTGGGGTGGTGTGGTGAGCAAAAAAACGATGGATTTTAGGCCCAGATCTCTGTACTGGGGTGAATGTATGACATTGTTCTGCATTCTATCCATCAACTGTTGTTTTTGCATTTGTCACCCCGAGTGCGACGGGTATGCTCAGACGTGAGTCCCGTGCTCTCCACACCACTGGAGTCAAGCTATCCTGGCTGAAGACGGCTGATAGCCAGAAACCGGTCCTAGGATGCTTGATTCCGGTCCAAGGAAGACATGGCTTGGCAGTTCGGGTTGGACTGTTCCCATGAGGCACAGGGTGAAGGCTGATTTGCATATGGCCATGTCTGAATTGGGGTGGTGTTGTGAGCAAAAAACGATGGATTTAGGCCCAGATCTCTGTACTGGGGTGAATGTATGACATTGTTCTGCATTCTATCCATCAACTGTTGTTTTTGTATTTGTCACCCCGAGTGGGATGGGTATGCTCAGATGTGAGTCCCGTGCTCTCCACACCACTGGAGTCAAGCTATCCTGGCTGAAGACGGCTGATAGCCAGAAACCGGTCCTAGGATGCTTGATTCCGGTTCAAGGAAGACATAGCTTGGCAGTTTGGGCTGGACTGTTCCCATGAGGGACAGGGTCAAGGCTGATTTGCATATGGCCATGTCTTAATTGGGGTGGTGTGGTGAGCAAAAAACGATGGATTTAGGCCCAGATCTCTGTACTGGGGTTTATGTATGACATTGTTCTGCATTCTATCCATCAACTGTTGTTTTTGCATTTGTCACCCCGAGTGGGATGGGTATGCTCAGACGTGAGTCCCGTGCTCTCCACACCACTGGAGTTAAGCTATCCTGGCTGAAGACGGCTGATAGCCAGAAACCGGTCCTAGGATGCTTGATTCCAGTTCAAGGAAGACATGGCTTGGCAGTTCGGGCTGGACTGTTCCCATGAGGCACAGGGTCAAGGCTGATTTGCATATGGCCATGTTTGAATTGGGGTGGTGTGGTGAGCAAAAAAAGGATGGATTGAGGCCCAGATCTCTGTACTAGGGTGAATGTATGACATTGTTCTGCATTCTATCCATCAACTGTTGTTTTTGCATTTGTCACCCCGAGTGGGACGGGTATGCTCAGACGTGAGTCCCGTGCTCTCCACACCACTGGAATCAAGCTATCCTGGCTGAAGACGGCTGATAGCCAGAAACCGGTCCTAGGATGCTTGATTCCGGTCCAAGGAAGCCATGGCTTGGCAGTTCGGGCAGGACTATTCCCATGAGGCACAGGGTAAAGGCTGATTTGCATATGGCCATGTCTGAATTGGGGTGGTGTGGTGAGCAAAAAAACGATGGATTTAGGCCCGGATCTCTGTACTGGGGTGAATGTATAACATTGTTCTGCATTCTATCCATCAACTGTTGTTTTTGCATTTGTCACCCCGAGTGAGACGGGTATGCTCAGATGTGAGTCCTGTGCTCTCGACACCACTGGAGTCAAGCTATCCTGGCTGAAGACGGCTGATAGCCAGAAACCGGTCCTAGGATGCTTGATTCCGGTCCAAGGGAGACATGGCTTGGCAGTTCGGGCTGGACTGTTCCCATGAGGCACAGGGTCAAGGCTGATTTGCATATGGCCATGTCTGAATTGGGGTAGTGTGGTGAGCACAAAAACGATTGATTTAGGCCCAGATCTCTGTACTGGGGTGAATGTATGACATTGTTCTGCATTCTATCCATCAACTGTTGTTTTTGCATTTGTGGTTGGTAGAAGGGCAGAGCCCAGGCATGCCTTCACGCAGTACGCAATGCGACTGCGCACTGCCGTTCTTCCTGGAATTGAACACCAGAGCAGCCAAGTAGCGGTAGGCAAGTGGAGCGAGCCACAGGAGTAGAGCAGGCTTGAGTCAGGACACCACCTGGAGGAGAACGGTATGTCTCTTACTCCGCTCCACTGCGATTGTGGACTTTTGGAAAAATTCGCACTCCAAACGGAGTGAGGAGTTTTAAAAATCCACCCACGCTTAGTAACACTACAATAGTTTGATGCACACAAAATACTTACAGCCTGATTTAGATTTCGGCAGATGGGTTACTCCTAAACAATGTTGACAGATTGGCCGTCCACCGAAGTCTAAATCCCATAGGATATAATGGGATTTAGATTTGGGTAGATGGAGTAACCCATCCACCAAAATCAAAATCAGGCCCTTAGAGAATGTTCATTACACTTATTTTTTCGTTGAATTGACAGCATCTGAAGCCCCCACTAGGTGCGGTCTCAGGAACAAATCCAAGACCCACATCACAAGATAGAGAGTCCTGACAGATAACGTGGTCTGGAGACAGAAAGAGCTAATTTTGAACAGAGTCCAGTTCATGTGGAGACCTTGAGGCCGGGGATGAAATGATGCAGGGAGAGGGTGCAGCATTACTGTCAAAGTTCTCAGCTTTGGAGCTGAGGAACCAGGTTATATTTATGGTGCCGGCTCAGCATCCTGTAATTCTGGGCACATCACTTAATCTTGTGTGGCCACAAAATGAATGTGAACTTGTGTAACGTAACTGCTGGTGCAGAGTGCTCCGAAAAGTGAAACGTGAGAATAATTATAACGTCCCTGTAACCTTTTGTTTTTTTTCTGTGAATTTCTGACATTTTTTAAAATTCTCTTTCCTAACTATAACGACCCTGTAACCTTTGGTATTTTCAGTGAATTTCTAAGGTTTTTCAAATTCTATTTCCTAACTATAACATGCCTGTAAACTTTGTTTTTTTTCTATGAATGTTTATGTTTTTTTAAACTAGTACTCACGTTTGCAGAGTGGTGGAGAAAGGGGGCTGGCCTCATACCAGCTCTCTGGAATTCCGATGTGTCACACTTTCTAGAGGTAACAGGAGGGCTTCTTGGCACCCAAGGGCCCTCAGCATCCAAGAGGACTTTATCACTCAACCATTAGTGCACCAGGAGGTGGATTTGAAGAGTGGTGGAGAAAGGGGGCGGGACCTCTGACCAGCTCAAAACAGGCACACTGTTTGGGACCTACTGGAGGTAACGGGAGGGCTTGTTGGCCCCCAAGGAACCTCAGCACCCAAGGGGAATTCATCCCCTAACCAGTAGTGCACCAGGAAGTGTGTTTTCAGAGTGGTGGAGAAAGGGGGCGTGGCCTCCAAAGACCTCTCAGCAATCCCGCTGTGTGTGAACTTAATGGAGGTAACAGGAGAGGTAATTAGCCACCCAAGGACCCTCAAGCACCAAGGGGACTTCATACACAAACTAGTTGTGCGCCAGGAGGCACATTGGCAGAGTGGTGGTGAAAGGAGGCAGGGCCTCAACAACTTGCTGGGCCAGCCTTTCTGTTAGCTTTTTCTTTTATTAGGGGAGGGGGCCATGTGCCCCCCCTTCCCTGGGTTGATTTGGCCCACAAGGACCCCATCCCACAGGGCGAGGCCTTTTTGCAATGGGGAGGGGCCACATGGCCCCATCCCTGGGCCAATTTCGGCAAGTGGACCCCATCCTCCAGGGCCCGGCCTACATGTAATAGGGGAGGGAGGCCATGCAGCCCCCTCACTGGGCTGATTTCAGCCCAGAGGACTCCATCCCCAGGGCCATCCTTTCTGAAATGGAGTAGTGGGCTGTGCGGCCCCCCTCCACAGGCCTATTTTAGCCCCAGGGACCCTATCACCTGGGGCATAGGCATGTCTGCTGGGTGTCCCCTGGACACCCAGTCTCAACTGGGCCGGGGGTGGGAGTTTGAATGCCCCTGCAGTCCCTGCCAGCTCCCCAACTCCTGCAGGAGCTGGCATTGCTTTCAGACATAGAGAGCTGCTGGAAAGGCAGCTCCCTCTGTCTAAAAGCAAATCTGCTCCGCTTCTAGCAAGCAAGAGAACTTTGTATGCTCCTGCTTGCAAGAAGCGGAATGTTTGCTGTGGCTTGGCAGGAGCAGTAAAGCTCCCACCAAGCCAGAGCAAACAGCTATGTCCTGGGGCGGGCAACCAGAGACGTAGCAGAAGCCGGTCCGGGGGGGTGGCGGTCTGCAGGTCCATCAATGGCTCATGGAGGGGAGCCATGCAGCCCCCTCCTATCTTTTATTTGGCCCAGGGGAGGCGGTGGTCTCCTGGGTGCGGGTTGTCCAGGCAGGCTCATCCGCATAGATATATCTTAAAGTGCCCCATGGAGTTGGCGTCCCGGGCTGCTGGGGTTCTTCGGGGCCGTCCAGCATTTAATTTCAAAACGCCTCGGAAAGGCGGCCATCCCCAGGGCTCTGGCGGGGTTTACCCGTGGATCTCCCCCCGCATTAAATTTAAATAAATATAATTTTTATTACATGCCATCAATCGCACTAAACTTTGGGCTGCACTGAGTGATCTAGGGATTCCAATGATTTGCTACAACTCATAATGAGCATGCACCAAGATACTTATGCTCAGGTTCGGTGGAACCAAAGTGGCGGACTCACTGAGAAGATAAAGGTGCTAAAAGGAGTCCGCCAAGGTTGCATTCTTGCCCCCTTTCTGTTCTCGCTCTATATTAACAACTTAAAGCAGGCTTTGGTCGCCTTGAAGACAGATTGCCCGAGAGTAGGAACGCGTCACATCCCGGTGCTTTTGTACGCTGATGACGCGGTCCTACTGGCCCGTACTCTGAAGAGTTTACAGACCCTAATTGACGGTTTTGCCAAATTATTGGAAACATTAGATCTTTCTGTGAACCTAAGCAAGTCCTATGTAATGCTGTAGAACAATACACTAAATCCTGAGCTAAAAAGAAATATGACAATATCAATATACAAATATCCAGTCCAAGGTTTCAGATTCTCTTCATTATTCTTCATTTATTTTCATTTTTGATAGAATCCAATCTTCACCAATACAAAAGTAGACAACCGCTGCCAACACGTGTTTCGTCTAGGTCGTAAAGACCAAAAGACTTCGTCAGGGCTGTAAATGTTACAATAAATATAATCTTAATTGCATTCCACTAAAAATATATCACACAAAAATAGATATTAATAATATTCCCAAAATATACAAAGTGGCATCAAATCAACAGTTAAAGCTTAGCTGGCTATATTATCTATGAACAGAATATAGAGGGGTTTATACAAAGACGTCCCTCAAAAAGTTGACATATACATTAAATTCATTTACGTGGACATTTTAGATCTATTCCTAATTGGGCTGTTATATACATTAGAAATAAGTATGGCCATACAATTGGAATCTGTAGAGGTCAGAATGGGAAGGAAGGTAAGGTAAGGTGAGAACACCAGGAAAAACCAAAAAGAAAAATAGTGCTATAATCTGTAAACCATAGTGGTATAAAATGAGAAAAAAGTGTGTTAATCAAGAAAGTGGACATAAAACAAGAATTGTGTGGCATTATAGATACCCAACGAAGCTCTTTATCCAAGTCAAAAAATAACAAATTAATATAAAAGTGAGCCCATAATGGAACCAAAGACCATATTAGTTCAAAAAGTAGTGACGAAAGAATATTTAAGCCAAACAAATATATTCGAACAACATATATTAGAGGTTTTGCTCACCATATAATTCAAAAAATGAGGAGTTGCGCAGACACAATGAAAATTGTTCTAGTCCATAGCCAGCAACACCTCATACACTGAAAATAAAAGTCATAAAGGGTCACTATTCCATACTAAAGTGAGGTTCTCCAAATTCAGCACTAAATTTAACGAATGCCAGAGTAACTTCGCCTAATAACCGGCCACAGTTTAAAATAACCAAATAATAATTTACAAATATATATTAGAAACTCACTCAATTCCAGAGGTCATCCAAGTACATAAGTGCGTCAAATTAAAACTTCCAGTCCTTTCAATAGTTTAGTTCAAAATATCAAGGAGCGAAGGACTTTTTATTATTATTAGTTCTTCACTAGGGTGCGACAATAGGTCTCCGCAGGACACCCTTCATTTTGTACTTTTGTGTTCTTTTTATGCATTACCTAGGCGTAGCTTTCTGGTGGATATTTTAAAACAAGCCAAGGTGAGACATGCTAAAGCCGCTCTACTTTTTTTGCAAAGGGCGAACGATCCCCGTACACTGTGTTGTGTAATTAACTTTTTGAAAGTGTCATTAAGACTAAGGAAAACAAGAGGGTAGGCCTGATCACGGACCTTGTAAAGCGTTTTAAATTATTTGTATAATTATGAGTCGGGATCTAGACAATATGTAATCATGTTTTATTTTGTGCTTTTATGGTGTTTTTTAATCACCAAATAAAGATCCTTGACTTGACTTGAGTCTGCCAAGGTTGTGTTCTAGCCCCAACCCTATTTACTTTATATATGAATGTGCTAATTAATGCATTATTTGATTGTGGGGGTGACCCTCCCAAATTCCGTCACTCCTGTTGCTGACGATACGTTGTTGATCACAAAAACCCCAATAGGCATGCAGAATGTATTAAATAGGCTTGCAACAGCTTGTATCAATTTTGGTCTTGAAATTAACTGTTCAAAGACTACATTTATGGCCTTTAACCCCCACCGTTCCTTTAAAGGGAAGTTGAGGCTGGGTTCAAATACACTTGAACAAGTCAAGGTTTTGATTACTTTTGAATAGTAACTTGAGATGGACCGACCAAATCCAAAAGTGTAGACCAACATGTCGACAATGCAGTTGTGAAAAATTCAATCAATCTGTTTATTGCCCCAGCTATTGAAATACATCGAGCTAGAGGTTTGGGCGTTGCTCTTTATGGTGCTGAATTGTGGGGGTATGAAACAGATAAAGTGCCTAGAGCGGGTTCTCTACTAAATCTCACAATTAATACACCACTGTTACCAGCACGACTAGATCTTGGGCTAAAGAGAATCAAGCACATTGCGGAACTGAAGGCTTTAGTGCAGGGGCGGCTGGTGTTAGGGGGCAAAGGGGCAAAGGGGCTTTGTCCTACTAGCTTCGGGACTAGCATTGGGTGCGAAGGGAGGAGATAAAAGAGAGAGACTGTACGCCATGCAGCAGCTTCAAATGAAGTGCTCACTGTTGCGTGTGATTACAAATTTAGGGGCATATTAGCAAGGGCCATATTGCCGCTTTAGCAAGTCTTTTTCCCGCTAAAGCAGTGATATTTTTATCACCCTATTAGCAAGCTGTCACTAACAGCAGTTAGCAGTCGCTAACACAGCTATCGCCTATTTGCAAGGCAGGCTTTGCGATTAAAAAAGTTGTGCTAAGCGCGATTATCGCCAGAACCTAACGCCTGCTCAGACCATGACTTAACCATGACTTAACCTGTATAACTAATGGGAGTTGGATATTCAGGTTAAGTCCCCATTAGCTTTAATGCCTGAATATCGCTGGATATTCACGCATTGAGCCGCTATCGCCAGATATTTTATCGCATTAGAGATAAACGTTGCTAATAGCACGTTATCTCTGCGATAATTGTGGGGACGGACACCCCGTAGGCCTTGGGGGTCACAGCATACATTCGTGGCACTCACACACAGAGGGGACACGCAGACGCAATGCTGGTCTGGACGGAAAGTGCCGTGCCACTTCCGCCCGTTTATTTTATATCTCTCTGGCCACGCCTGGCCAGAAAGTGCAACAATGTGTGCTAGTGCTTCCGGGGCTCAGGAGAGACCCTCGGAGCACTAGAGCGCTACATCCCTTCCCAACTTGGATTTTAAAAACTTGGATTGAAAACAAAAGTACGTATAGTTCAGCATCTGAAATCAGCCAGCTTCTGGCTTGGCTTTGGATTAGGTCTGAGATCATACCTCCATCGTCCTCGGGTTGGTACCTGATCAGCTCTCGGGCTGGATGTTGAAAGGCTTGCTTCGCCCTGGTCTGTGGTGTTCAGAGGTGTGTTTTCATCATTGGACCTTCCGGCCCCGGTCTCAGACTCGTCTCCTGCCGGTTCTGCTTGGTCAGGGGTGCACTGTCGAGCAGCCGGTATTTGTTTGAACCAGGAGACATTCCTAGTTACTTCCTCTCCGTCCCGGCGAGCTGTGACCGCAGTGCCTCGCGTTTCTTTGACAACCCACGGCTCTGGCTCAAACATTGTGTTGAATTTCCCTCCGGGCCTTCTGGTCCGGATTAGCACAGTCTCACCTGGTATCACATTTCGGAACTGAGCACGCCTTTTGTGGCTTGCTTTCTCATTCGTTCTCCTTCGCCGTTCCTGAGTGCGCCCAGGGAAGTAGGGTGTTGGTGCCCAGTTGTCGGCCATGGGAAGAAGGTCTCTTCTTGGTCCGGCAAACATCAGCGCCCACGGTGACTGTTGCGTGGTGCTGTGGGGTGTGCTTCTGTACTCCCATAGAAACAGTTGAAGAGCTTCCTCTGGGTCTTTACCTTCAGCGGTGGCGATTCGCAGGATCTTGTTGGTTGTCCTCATGAACCGCTCCACCTCCCCGTTTGCTTGGGGCCATTGCGGCGTGATTCGGTGGTGCCGGATGCCCAGGTTGTGGAGGAACTCTCGGAACTCACTCCCCTGGAATGGGGGCCCATTGTCTGTCTTGACGACAAGAGGAATTCCAAACATGGCAAAGGACTTACTCAAGAGTGGACGGATGTTGGCAAAGCTAGTTGAAGTGGCAAGATCTACAATCGGGTACTTTGTGTAATTGTCAATCAGCACGACAGTGACTCTCCCATCCGGGAAACTTCCAAAGTCTAGACTGAGCCACGACCACGGCGACGGGGCATGTTCTTCTGTGATGATTGGCGCGGGAGCGTCCGCAGAGCTGGTTATCTGGCATGCTCGGCACTGGCGCACCACGGTGTCAACAGCTTCTTCGAGGTTTGGGAACCAGACCTTCTCTCTCATCCTGGCCTTCATCCGGCGGGTGCCCTGGTGTCCTTCATGCGCTAGGATGGTCGCCCTTTCTTGTAGAGTCTTGGGGATGATCACCCGGTGACCTCTGAGGATGAGGCCATTGCTTGCCTGGCTCAGGTCATGTCGCACTCTCCAGAATTGTGTCAGGCGTGCACGGTCTTCCTCGCTCCACGTGCTGACATTTCGCAGGAAGTTCTCCCAGGACCCCGACTGTATGGCATCTGCCACTCGCTGGACGACCACGTCCTTCACATACTCAGGGACGATGGCGTCTGCTGTGAGGGCTTGTGGGCACGAGGCAGCCGACAGCATGTCTACAAAGTCTTCAGTGGGGCCTTCAAGTTCTGTGTGTCGGCACTCCTCTGGACCGGGATGTCTAGATAGAAAGTCTGCGGGGTTCTTTGCCCCAGGGCGGTAAGCGAGGTCCATTTGGTACTGCTGTACTTGGATTGCCCAACGTTCTATCCTCGGGGGTGGATGAGGAGCGGTGCCCTTGAACAAGGGTATCAGAGGTTGGTGGTCTGTTATCATGCGGAATGGGTGTCCTGAGATGTATAAGTGGAAATGGGCACATGCCCACTTCACTGCCAGGGCCTCTCTCTCGACTTGTGAGTACCTTGATTCAGTCGAGGTCAGTGCTTTGCTCGCAAATGCTAGCGGCGACCATGTGCCGGGTTCGGTTTCTTGAGATATCAGGGCTCCTAGACCAACCGGGCTGGCGTCTACTACTATTTCGGTGGGTTTGGAGGTGTCAAAGTAGGCCATCGTGGTGCTGTCTAGCAGTGCTGTTTTTATCTGGTCGAATGCTTTGGCTTCGATCTCTGTCCATCGCCATGCGTTCTCTTTCTTCGTTAGGTTCCTCAATGGCTCCGCAATTGTGGCCAAGTTGGGGATGAACCTCGCACAGTACTGCGCCATCCCCAGGAAACTGCGCACTTCCGACGCCGTGGTGGGTGCAGGGGCATTCTTGATAGCCACTGATTTGCGTGGGTCAACAGCGACTCCTTCAGATCCGAACACGTAGCCGAAGAATTCGATGGACTTTTTGAAAAATTGGCACTTGTCTTTGTGGAGGGTTACGCCATACTGTGCCAGCCTATGTAGCGTCGCCTTTAGCCGGTGGTGGTGTTCTTCGCTCGTCTTGGCATGGATTAGGATATCGTCGCTGACGTTCAGCACCCCTTGCAGCCCAGAGAGGATTTCTTTGATAGTGTTCTGGAAGATCTCAGCCGCAGATGAGATCCCGAAGTTCAACCTCTTGTAACGTCTCAATCCAAGGTGCGTCGAGAAGGTTGTGATGTATCGGCTTTCCTCAGCTAGCCGCAGCTGGTGATATCTTGCATTGAGGTCCAGTTTGGAAAACCACTGGGCGCCGTTCAGGTCAGTCAGGATGTCGTCGACTGTAGGTGTGAGGTGTCGTTCACGGCGAATGGCTTTGTTAGGGATCCTCATGTCAATGCAAATTCGGATTTTTCCCGGTTGTTTCGGTTTCTCAGCTATGACCATGGGGGACACCCATGGCGTTGGTCCGGACACCTTCTCGATCACTCCTTGTGTTTCTAGCAGGTTCAGTTCTTGCTCGACTGCGGCACGCAGGTGAAATGGTACTCTCCGGTGTCGGAGTGCAATTGGTTGCACCGTGGGGTCTATGTGGAGCTTGATGGGTGGGTGCTTGATGGTGCCAAGGCCTGTGAATAGCTTGGGGAACATTAGGAGGATGTCTTCAACCTGCAGCGCTCGCACTGCGTTTGCGAAGGCAATGAGGCCTAGGTCTTCCGCCGTGTTGCTCCCTACTAACAGGTCGGCCTCTTTGTCGATCACATGGAACGTGGTTGTGACTTCCTGGTCTTCTGCCCGGACCTGCACTACCATCTTGCCGCGCAGTGGGAGGGGATCCTGACTGCCATAAGTGAAAATCCTGGCTTTGGAGGGAACGAGTGTGGGTTTCGGATTTAGTGCCTTGTAATGCTGAATTCCCATCACATTCACCGTGGCTCCGGTGTCGATGACTCCGATCGCTGGCGATCCGTGGATCTGTATCTGGCACCTGGGTTGCGGTCGTCGGTTTCTCTTCAGCTCCTTGACGAAAGACACGAAATAGCACTCGTCTTCATCGTCTGTAGATGAGTCATCGTACTGCGGTTGCTGTGATCTGTGTGACCTAGTGGAGCGTGACGTTGAGTGCTCATCTAGTGACAGTTGTTTGACTGCTCCTGCTGCTGATCGCCTCCCTGAAGGGTTCCGTCCTCGGGGCCCTCCTCTACACATGCTGGCAAAGTGGTTGGGAATGCCGCATTTGGAACACGTCTTTCCACGTGCTGGGCAGCCATCTTGGGTGTGTTCATCCCTGCCGCAGTAGCCGCATGGCGTTTGGCGTCGTGTTCGCGTCGGCCCTCGACCTCTGCTTCCTCGGTTCGACATGCGCACAGCATCCACCCGTTCTGTTTTGATCACTGCTCCAGTTTCACGGTGTGGGTTAAGGGCCGCCTCCATCGCGGTGGCGCGGGCGTCAGACAGCTCATGGGACCGTGCAAGGATCAGGATTTCGTCGAGGGATATTCGCGGCTGCCTCAGGATTAATGTTCGTAGGTGTTTGTTTCGACAGCCCTGGATGAGTTGAGCCGTGACTTCTTTCTTTTCGTCGTCTTCGGTGCACGTGCTTATCAGATCTCTTAGACGTGCGTGAAACGCGTCCATTGTTTCCCCTTCGCGTTGTTTGGCTTGTCTGAATTTGAACCTCTCGTAGTGGGGGTTCAGCTGGGGGTCGAAATGGGCGTTTAGCGCGTTGACGGCAGCATCAAAGTCATTGGCGGCACCTGTGTTGGGGAGGTGTCTAAACAACTTGTATAGTTCTGTGCCTCCGAAGTGGAGAAGTAAGGAGCGCTTCACCTCATTGTCTTTCTCTCGGGTAGCTGTGAAGTAATTGTTGAGTTGCCCCAGCCACACTGCCCATCGGGGCGCTGCTGTCCCTGGGTCAATCAGCTCGCTGAAAGGCGGTAGCGCT
Organism: Lissotriton helveticus; assembly: GCF_964261635.1. Classification (NCBI taxonomy): domain Eukaryota; kingdom Metazoa; phylum Chordata; class Amphibia; order Caudata; family Salamandridae; genus Lissotriton; species Lissotriton helveticus. Next base: position 454,944,164 of record NC_136065.1, read on the forward strand.
TGTAACTGAGCGTGTGTGGAGGGCGTCGGGGCCTGAGCTATAGGGGGCGCTGCCACCTGTGGGGCACCTCCGGTGGCCCCTCCGGTGGCTCCTCCGGTGGCTCCTCCTTGGCCTTGAGACATGCCTGCGTGGGCGATGTCCTAATTACTGTCCTGGTGCTGGTTTGGCTTGCCTTGTGCTTGTTGTGCCTGTGTTTGCTGGGACTGTTGGACTGCAATGCCCCAATTACTGTCCTGGTGCTGGTTTGGCTTGCCTTGTGCTTGTTGGTCCTGTGTCTGCAAGGACAGTTGGATTGCCTTGTGCTTGTTTTAATTATGTTTTTATTTTTTCTCCTCGTGTGGCTCGGTGTCCCTTTGGACTGCTGCGTGCACGCTCTGTCGGTGCCTCTCTTCCAGCGTCTGGCGTTGCTGGGCCTGCGTGCTGCCTTGCTTCTGCTCGCGTGCTCACGCGATGCCGGCTTGAAGCCTGTGTCGGCCTCACTCGTCTGCGCATGCGCGCACTTTCCAGTCGGCCGGCCGGGCCTTCCTCCAGCGCTCTCTCGCCTTGCTTCAGAGCGTCGCCGATGCCGGTCCCCACGCAGCTCCTTGCATACGCTGCTTACCGGTAGGCGATTTCTTTCTTTTCTCGTCGCTGGGTCCCTCGTGTTGGTGCTGGGCCGGCGGTCTAGGCCGCTTCGGGGTTCGGCGTCTTCAGCGCCTCCGTCCGCTGTTTCTTTTGTGGGTTTAGTAGCATCCCATCCTCGTCGCCAGTGTGGGGACGGACACCCCGTAGGCCTTGGGGGTCACAGCATACATTCGTGGCACTCACACACAGAGGGGACACGCAGACGCAATGCTGGTCTGGACGGAAAGTGCCGTGCCACTTCCGCCCGTTTATTTTATATCTCTCTGGCCACGCCTGGCCAGAAAGTGCAACAATGTGTGCTAGTGCTTCCGGGGCTCAGGAGAGACCCTCGGAGCACTAGAGCGCTACAATAATATCCGGCAATAGGCAGCGATAAATAGCAAATATCGCTATTTGTTGCTAATACGCCTCTCAGTTTTTTCAGTTTTATTTATTTTTGGAAGGGATGAGGTCAGAGACCTCCTGCACATGTGCTGGCCGGGGTGAGGACTATAGCTCGCCCTCGAAGCCCATGCGAAAACAGTGATGTCAGCCTGAAGGCAGTGACCAGAGAAATCGGCAAATGGTTGGTTTTAAATGGGGCGCTTATGCTGCGGCCCAGGCATTTTTAGCAGCGCGCTATTCAAATGAATAGCAAGAGGCAGGGCTGCCCTATCTAAAAACAGAGTAGCGGGTGGCAGCAATTGGAGCATTCCCTTGCCTTCGCGCTACTTTTCAGGCCTTATTGGATAATGGGAGCTGGGGGGAAGGGCTGTGGAAGAGTTTAGCTGCGCAGCTCTGATTTCGGCATCATAGGTAGTGGTACGCAGCGGCAGCAGGTGTGCTATATTCCATGTGTTTGCTGCTCAGGACAGACACTGGCACCGGCTGCAGTCACTGTAGAAGAGAGCGGCACGATGTCAAAATTATGCGGAGTGCAGGCAGGCGCGCAACACGCATTGGGCCCACGGGGCTTCAGCCCCCCCCTCCCCCCCTCGTCTTGTGTGTCAGCCCGGCGGAGACAGCTTCACGGGCTGGCCGCACCCGAGTACTTAACAGGTCTTTAAAAGACCATTTACGTGTAAATTAGGGTTTTGTTGTGTGTTCACCCCTTCTTACAGCCACGCAGTCCGTGGTTGGAAGAATTAGACCCCCCAAAATATTTTCCACCCCCCCCCCCGAAATTTGGCTCTAGTTGCCCGCCTGAGTGCAGGTGGCTCAGTCCCAGCATCTCCACCGACTCTCCTGATCTTGGCATCTTTGCCCTCAGTCACACTATGCTGTATGTGAGTTTATTTCTATTTCTTTGCTGACAAACCGATGAGAAGAGTGAGTGATATGCGCATGCAACTCTATTTTATCGGTTTAAGCTACGGGATGCCGTTTACCATGCTCCTCAGAGAGCAAGCTGCGGTTGGAACCCCCTGGTCTTTACGTGTAGTGTGGTGACCCGAGGCAGACATTGGCTTTGACTCTGGTGGTAATATGAGCCCACGCACGCATACATCTTTAATTGTTAGTGCAACCCTAGTTTTACATCCTGAGCTAGTGGTAAAGTGCAGGAGTCAAATGAAATTACCTGGGGTCCCACTTGCTCCTGGCTCTCTTGGTGTTCGAAGGTAAGCTCTTTGAAGAGATTTCACTCTACTAAAGGAATATTACTGCCTCGACGTGATCAGTGTGGTGGGAATCTGAGGTACTAGATACGTCTCTTGGTGAAAATTATTTTGTGGAGCTTTCATAATTTTACTAAAAGAGCCAACATATTAATTTTATTTAACTTGTGGTGAGCAGCAAGGAGAGAAGTTAAACACGTCTACAGCTCGCTGGGGGCAGCAAGAGCCGTGGAACCGCACGGTAAAGCTAGAGAGTGTAACCGAGTGTGATTAGTGGGGAACCGAACTTATGAATAGCTATATTATTCTTTCTTATTTTACGAAGCTTTTAGGTGAACATGATAGATTGAAAGACCGATATACGCTGTTAGGGTGAATTAGAAAGATTTGAACTGCAGAATGCTGAATTTCATGTGCGCTCAGACAGGAAGGCCCTACAGTGTTCTGTTTAACATAGCTGGACATAATGCTCAGTGATTTCATGCCCAGCAGTTGCAAATAAGTACCACTCGCACCCTGCTGCTTGCTCGCTTTTAAATTGTATTTTAAACCCGCACTTTGCTGCTATTTGCACACTACTTTTAAAAATAACTTTCCTCACCTCCTGCACTTGCTGCCTGCACCCCGGTCCACCGCGGGGCTACCCGATTGTTGTGGAGGGTGCATGCTCACACAGGACGGCAGTCTTTCCTTGCTGCCAGTTGGGGGCGGAGCACCACGATTAGCGTTGTGCCGCTGCTGTGATTCTCTTCGCGCTGTGGACACGCGCTGAAGGTACGCTGTGGAAATCATTGTGGGGGACATAAGGCTCGGCGATTTCATGCCCAGCAGTCGCACATAAGTACCACTCACAACCTGCTGCTTGCTCGCTTTTAAATTGTATTTTAAACCCGCACTTTGCTGCTATTTGCACACTACTTTTAAAAATAACTTTCCTCACCCTCCTGCACTTGCTACCTGCACCCAGTCCACCGCGGGGCTACCCCGATTGTTGTGGAGGGTGCAGGATCAAACAGGACAGCAGTCTTTCCTCGCTGTCAGTTGGGGGCGGAGCACCGCGATTAGCGCCGTGTCCCCTCCTATAACTAGGGATGTGCTTCCCGTCGCACAGTGGATGCGCGCAGCAGGCGCGTTGCCGGCACGCCAAAGGCAAGCTCGTCTGCGCCCGTCGGCGGCCGACCGGGGCCAGGGGCCTCGCACCCTGCCCGATTTTCCCAAAGTTACACATCAAGGGAGCTTAAATCCCTTCAGGGACAATGGCCCATCCACCCAGACCTTCTCAGCTCCCTAAAAACCGTAGGAATACTGCAGTCAACAAACACCCCTCCCGTCCCTCTCCCAGACCCTCTCCCCCATACATCCCTCAAGAGTCCCAGGGTCTTAGAGCCTATAACCCCCCCTCAATTTCGCAGTCCTGACCAAGACCACTTATCCATATGGTATCTAAATACTCGCTCTTTGGTCAAACACTAGCTCGAGATCTTTTATCTCTTAGACTCCATCAAGCCAGACATCTTGCTTTTATCAGAAATATGGCTTACACCCGAATCCACTCCGGATATCCTGGCTGCCATCCCCGACAACTATTATATCCTCCAGGCTAACAGGCCAGAGGGGGAAATAGGGGGATTAGTCGCTGCCATTATCTCTCATTCCCACAAATTCACCTCCATTACCACCTCCAAAACTCCTTCGGTTGATTTCCTGCTGTTCAGACTCGACTCCAATAGTCTCCCCTTGACCTGTGCCCTCTTCTACAGGCCACCTGCCCACCTACCGAATTTCCTCCAGTCATTTAGTAGCATGACAGCCGAGCTGGCGATAAACCATGCCAAAATCCTCATCATAGGGGACTTCAACTACTGGCCTCACAACCAGCGCGAAACCGCTTGCTTGAGGGATTTCACGGACTCACTAAATGGTCTGAACTTTACCCAGCACATTAAACTGGCCACTCACAATTGATACATTGCCTACGCAGCGTGATCGCTCGGAACATTCTGGAGGAGCCGAAGGTGGCCCGTTGGAACAAGAATGAGAAGTGGTTTCTGGTTTCCGGACATTGTGCATAACTGGCAGCTGTGGTTCGATGACTTTTACACTTGCGTTACTTATGGTGGGATACCCAGAGGTGGCGGGGGGAGTGGGACTCTTTCCTCCTCCGGGTTTCTTTCTGTAGACTAGTTTAATGTTAGGGCGAAAGGCACACTGCTAGTTGGGGTGGCTTTTGAGTCTAACGCAGGGGTGCAGGGTGTTTGTTGGAGGGTGGGGGGGTTTGGGTGTGTCTCATTTTGTTTCAAGGCAACGCATTGTTTTTCTTTTTTGTTTTTTTTCTTCACTCACAATAAAGGACACATCTTGGACCAGGTCTGGACCTCAAACCTAGACATCTCTAATCTCCAGATCTCCCCCTGTGCCTGGTCTGACCACTTTTTTTTTATCTCTTTCTCCATCCTTAAACCCACCACTACGAAACCTGTCACCTCCGATCCTCTTATGATCAGGAACTGGAGTCGGGTAGACATCCCTACCCTCTGTGCTTCCCTCGCTACATCTATACCGAGTCTCCCCCAATCCTCCGGCTCACCATCCTCAGTTCATACACATGCCGAAGACCTCAATACCTGGCTAGCCCAGGTGAGAGACACCTTTGCTCCTTTGAAAAAACTTAAAAATAAACGACCCCACGATGCCCAGCTATGGTTCACTAAGAACCTTAAACACAGGAAACTCGCTCTACGCCAAATTGAGCGCAAGTGGAGACTGGACTACTGTCCCCTCAAAAAATCCACCTTCCTCGCTGCCTTAAGAGACTACAGATCCGCCATCCTTGTAGCTAAAACTGAATACTTCTCCAAAATCCTGAACTCATCCTGTAAAGCTAAAGATATCTTCTCAATAGTCAATGAACTAGTGAAACCTGACCGTGTTACCATCAAACCCTTGCCATCACAATCCCTCTGCCTCTCACTCAACAGTTATTTTATTGAGAAGATTACAAAAATTAAAACCAGTATCCCAAAGGCTGCCTCACCTCCTGATTTCGGCATCCCACTTCGTAACTCCTCTCTCTTCCCCAACTTCCCCTTGATCTCTCAGGAGGTCTTTTTTTCCCTCCTTAGGAAAGTCTGCTCCGGCTCTCCACGGGACAGCTGCCCCCCACATATTACCCGGGAGAGCTTCCTTATCATTCCCGACCCTCCCCTCTCTCTCCTTAACAATTTCCTTACCACTGGCGTGGTCCCCAACTCTTTCAAAAGAGTGATAGTTTTGCCCATCCTCAAAAAAACAGGAGCCGACCCTGGGGCACTATGTAACTTCCGCCCCATATCGATACTCCCGTTCTAGGGCAAAATTTTGGAGGCCTTTGTTGCAAACTGCCTCAGTACTTTCGTGAAAAACTCCCACTACTTAGACCCCCACCAAGCTGGCTTTAGGCCTCAACACTCCACTGAGTCCATTGCCCTGGCTGTCCACGATGAACTTAGAAAGGGGGCCGATCTGAACACCTCACAAGCACTGGTGCTCCTGGATTTGTCGGCGGTGTTCGACAACGTCGACCACTCTGTTCTCCTCGATCGGGTCGAAAATGCCGGCATCCGGGGCCCACCGCTGAGGTGGCTCACCTCATTCCTCCAAGACCGCAGTCAAGCGGTTCGTCTCTCCACCTTCACTTCGGAGGAAAAAAGCCTCACCTGCGGAGTCCCACAGGGTTCCTCCCTCTCCCCCCTTTTGTTCAATCTGTATATTCTCCCCCTGATCTCCGAACTCCAAAATAGATCAGTAATCATCTTCAACTATGCAGATGACCGGAGGAGGAGCTTCGCGCGCAACCAAGATGGCCGCGTGAGCACAGGGCTCCTGAGACCCTCGCCAACTCCTGCATCTATCCAGAATTTTATCCTGATTATGACGACGGGTTATTGAAGACGCAACCCAGCTGATATAATAGCTGCTTTCAGAAATCGATTTGGACACCGGGAACCGCAACTACGATACTTTGAACTTTTGTGGCCTGCTCCATGGAACTACCCGGGGCTCGAGTCACTGTGGTGCCCAGGCAGTAGCTGAACAACAGCGGCCGACGGGGTCCTGCTCACAACCTTGGAGTTAACTTTCGGTTTCGTTTTTGGTTCCTCGGCCTCCTCCTATCTCAAGACCGCTCTGGCAGCCCGGGATGCAACCTGACCCCGCAACTTCACCACGTGCCAGCTGCTGAGTGTTTCTGGTCGTGGGATATCCAGCTGGAACTCGCTTTTGGAGATCCCGGTGGGTGAATCGTGAGGAGTCATTTTTACCAGGTCTCAAAGGCCCCTCCGGGGCGCAACACCCAATATGGCGGGCAAACTCGATAGCGAGAAACGAAAGACCAAGACCATTCACCAGGGGGGGTACTATTCAATCGAATATCATGGATCGCTATACCCATCCTAAGGGGTCCCCCGGTGGTGCGAGTAGGTCTCTGGAAGAGGCGGGTGACGGCTCAGCCGCGGTGGATGATTTGAACCTGCATGATGTCATGGGCGCCATTGCTAGTATGAAGACCTCCATTGGCCAACAATATGAGGCTCTGGCCCTAAAGCTTGACACTGTGGCAATCGACGTCAATTTGATCAGGGCGGACTAACGAAAAGGTCAAATCCTTAGATTTGAAGACCTCCAGCCTTACGACTGATGTGTCCAATTTACAGACGGAGGTTCGCAACCTACGATCCTCCAATGATCTCTTTGCTCGCCGGCTGGAGGATTTTGAAAGTCGGGCCAGACGCAATAACGTACGTATTATTGGGGTCCCTGAAAAATCGGAAGAACCAGCCGCAGATCTCCTTGTGGAGGACCTCATCCTAAACCATCTCGCCCCCAAAGGCCTGAGCAACTTCTTTGCGGTGGATTGTGCACACAGAGTGCCGGGTGGGAAGCCGAAGCTGGGCGCCCCTCCGCGGCCTATCATCGCCAGAATTTTTAACTTCAGAGATAGAGACGCTATCCTGCAGGCATCACCGGTGGGCGGCCCGACGAATTTTGAAAACACTACGGTGAGCTTCTACCCAGATTTCACCCAGTTCATTCAGAAACAAAGGATGGGGTTTCAGGGGGTGAAGCGACGACTGAGAGACATGGGTATGAAATACGCAATGCTTTTCCCAAGTCGGCTGCGTGTTGAATACGAGGATCGGACGTTTTTCTTTGACCGCCCTGAGAGAGTGAGTGACTGGCTTGATACATTGCCTACGCAGCGTGATCGCTCGGAACATTCTGGAGGAGCCGAAGGTGGCCCGTTGGAACAAGAATGAGAAGTGGTTTCTGGTTTCCAGACATTGTGCATAGCTGGCAGCTGTGGTTCGATGACTTTTACACTTGCGTTACTTATGAAGGGATACCCAGAGGTGGCGGGGGAGTGTGACTCTTTCCTCCTCCGGGTTTCTTTCTGTAGACTAGTTTAATGTTAGGGCGACAGCCACACTGCAAGTTGGGGTGGCTTTCGAGTCTAACGCAGGGGTGCAGGGTGTTTGTTGGGGGGTGGGGGGGTTTGGGTGTGTCTCATTTTGTTTCAAGGCAACGCATTGTTTTACTTTTGGATCTGGGTGCTGTGTTCGCTGTGGGGTGGATTCTGCATTTACTTCCGGGATGGGGGTAGGGGGTTGAAGTTATTGTGTTGGAATGTTAACGGGTTGGGAGATAGGATAAAACGTGGGGTAGTGTTGCAGCTACTGAGACGCCTCTGATCGGAAACACATGCCATGCTATGAATCGGCGAGGATATCGTCTAGTTGCACACTCCGGATTCACTACTGGTTCTAGGGGGGTGGGTATCCTAGTTAGGAGCTCCCTCCCCCTGGAGGTAGACAACATAATCCTTGATGACAGGGGGCACTATGCTGCTCTCACTGGTAGTTGGGAGGGGAAGACTGTCTCACTGCTTTCTGTATATGTCCCACCTGGTCTGCAGACTACGACCTTTGCTGATTTGGGGAAAGTAGTTCTGGGGCTTCCAGAAGGCATTCTGGTGATGGGTGGAGATTTCAATTCTGTCGTATCCGATGGGGAGGACCGCTACCCCCCCCAGGGACCTCACGAGATCACAGTCTTGGTTGGGTGGCTTTCTGGAGATGCTGGGACTGGTAGATTGTTGGAGGCTGCTGCATCCGGGACAGGCGCAATACACCTTCCACTCTGGTGCTCACGGTAGTCTCTCTAGACTTGACTATGTCTTGATGCCAGCAGCACAGGCCTCTTCGATTAGGGAAGTTAGACACCTGGCCAGGGGTATTTCTTATCACTCCCCACTGTGGCTTTTGATGGACATTAAGATGGGGGCTGAGGGTCGAGTGGCCCCGATCAATCCTTGGTATCTCCGTAACCCCAAAACCCGTGCAGAGTTGGTCAAGTCTCTGGATCGCTATTTTGCTGAGAATGTGGGGTCTGTGTCCTCTTCTGTTTCGCTGTGGGAGGCTTTCAAGACGGTTATCCGTGGACAGGCGCTATCGTTAATCACTGGCACCAAGAAAAGCAAAAATGAGGCGGTGGTCCGCCTCGAGACCGAAATAGCTGAGCTGGAAGGGGATTTGGAGTTGGGTTTCACTCATGCTAAGGTTCATGTCCTCAGTCTCAAACAACTTGATTATAGGGCGTTGGTAACGGACGCTGCTAGAGTTATGAGTAGAGAGCAGCAGGGACGGCTATATGATGTGGGAGACAAGGCTGGGAAACTGATTGCTTGGTTAGACAGAAAGGAGAGGGCGAGTCGTGTAGTTCCTGTGGTTGAGAGAGCTGATGGAGTACGAGTGACTGATCCTGTTGAGATTGTGGAGTGTTTTGCTGAACATGTTCGAAATGTGTATTCCCCAGTTTCCGATAGACCAAAGGAAGACTCACATCTGCTGTTACGAGAGATTGCGTTGCCTTGCCTATCGGATTCAGATAGGCATCTGATGGATGCAGCACTTTCCGTTGACGAGGTGGCAATTGCTATTCGTTCCGTCCGTTCGGGAAAAGCTATGGGCCCTAATGGTCTCCCCATCGAGCTTTATAAGCTGCGTCCTAACGAAATGGCACCGTATCTTCGTGATATGTTCCTGGAATCGCGAGACATCGGCTCCCTTCCCCGTGATCAGCGACTTGCGACCATTGTGGTGATTCATAAGGAAGGGAAGCAGCGGGATCGCTGCGCATCCTTTAGGCCTATTTTGCTCCTAAATGCGGAGCACAAGATACTCGCAAAATTGCTGGCAAACCGCTTGATAAAGGTGATCGGTGACCTGATCCATCCGGATCAATCTGGTTCCATTCCACATCGTAATACAGCATTGAACTTGCGGCGCCTGCATGGCGTCCTTGCGAGAGCAGCGTCACTGCGTGAACTGGCCATCTTGGCTTCCTTGGATGCCACGATGGCCTTTGTTACAGTGGAATGGCCATATCTCTGGGCTGCTCTTGCAAAGTTCGCTTTTGGTCCTGGTTTCATCGGCTGGGTAAAACTTTTGTATGAGGAACCATTGGCTCAGATTGTGGTGAATGGTCGGGTTTCTAAGTCCTTTGTTCTGGGGAGGGGCACGCAGCAGGGGTGTCCGTTGTCCCCACTTCTTTTCGCTCTCGCCTTGGAACCCCTGGCTGCTTGGCTGCGGTGGGAGCCATCGATGAGGGGTAATCAGTGGACCCCAGACTTTGAGGATCGAATATCACTCTATGCAGACGACATCTTGTTGTATCTCACGTCGCCTCGAAAGTCGTTGATTGTACTGTTTGATGTGCTGACCTCGTTTGGGAGGCTTCCCTGGTATGATGGCGGTATCGCACTTCCGGATATTAGCCGATACTATTGGGCCTCCCAGCTAGGAGCGATTAATCATGGAATGTACGGTCCTGCGTTAAACCCTGCATTTGATATGGATAAGTGGCAGCTACCAGGTGGAGATTATAACAGGGCGCTTTATTCTAAATCTGCTGGAGGGAAACTTTCGGGACCCACTAAGATAGCGGTGCGAGTGTGGCAGTGTACGAATGCGGCAATGGGATGGACGGATTGACTGACCCGGGCGACTCCGCTCTGTGCGTCTGAAAGACTGGGCAGCCTGTGGAGGACGAAAGGCTTTGAGAAGTGGGATATGATCGGTATTTGCAGGGTGAGTGATCTTTGGGTCAAAGGCAGGATTAAGACCTTTGAGGAGTTGAAGGTAGAATATGAGCTGAGTGACAAGGAGTTCTTCCGTTATGTACAGATCCGCCACCCGTTGAGTTCGGTTTTTCCTGCAGGTGTTGCTATCCCGGAATCATCCCCACTCGAAGATCGGGTGCTTGACGGATATGTTCCAGACAGCACTATTTCTTTGATATATAAGAAATTGATTAACAATCGAGTTGACCTGTTCGTGCACCTCAGAGAGGTCTGGACCAGTGACGGTCTAGAGTTGGATGATGAGGACTGGCAATTGGCGATATCCTCACCCAAGGAGGTCGCGATTCTGGCCTGTCTCCGACTCGTGCAGCTTAAGATCCTGCATCGGATCTATGTGACTGGCCCTCGCCTGATTCGTATGAGTTATTCTGTGGATGGGTTGTGTAAGCGTGGATGCGGTTTAACTGGTACTTTCCTCCACATAATTTGGGAGTGTCCGGAAGTGGTAGTGTTTTGGAGTTGAGTGCATGCAGTGATGGAGGAGGTCACGGGTGTTACACTGTGGAAAAGGGTCAGGCAGATCAGGTCGATTACCCCTTTTCAAGGTTTGCCCGGCGCTAGCCGCCTCTCGCCCAACTCACGGTTACCAAATAAAGAGGCAGGCGCTGGAGACTGGAAGGCAGGAAACAGGAGTTTTTTCCGACGGAGCAGAACACATCAAATCAGACAACAGGGTATCCTCTCGAGGTGCTCTAACCGCATCTCTGAGGCCTGGCCTCTTATACACAGGTTTATGGCTTTATTACATTTATGACATCCGTGGCATTGCTTTGAAGCATGGAAAAGGCATCTTTGGAATCCCCTGTTCAGGCCCGTTCCCACACATATCTACAGTGGGAGTCCCCACCCCAATCTCAGCATGATGGCTATCGCGCAGCTGGACATTCCGCTGGGAACAGGAATGCGGGCGATCGGTCGGATCTGGGGGTGTGAAGGCATTGATTAATCCCCGCTCCTTTGATGTGAGGCGGGGTCCTACTGTAGGGGCAGTAAACTGTATCTGCTGGGCTAGGTGGTGGCCTGGGATCAGGTCGGACAATCGGACAGGGAGGAAGAGGTTATCAAAGGAGCTTGTTCTATGAATGAGATGAAAGAGTGTGGGGGTTCAGCACGGGATGTGGCTCGGAGGAAGGGTCGCGCTGGAGGTGCGTTTATGGCCCAAGCAGGAGAGACCGGGGGCTGTCAGGGCGCGGGGGGATGCTTGCGAGGCCGGGGAGTGAGGGGGAGAGACGCGCTGGCTATCGGCAGTGGGCAGAGAGGCCATGGCATACAAAATGGCTGCTGCTTACGCGCACGTATGAGTCGGAAAAGGGGGCAAGATGGCGCCGATAATGTTGATGCCGCAATCTAGATTTTAACAGTCCTCCCTTTACAACATATCTAGCCAGCTTGTTAGTCCACCTCAATCCCCAGTATATTTTGGACCTCTACGTCGTACAAGGCCTTCATACGCTCAGTTTCAAAGTCCAGAATCTTGCGGCAGATAAAGTTTGCTAGAAGTGAGCACAAAGGTGGTAAGCATTGGATACCTAGGCAAAAACCACAAATTACAACGATCGGAATCAGGATAATCATAAACAACCTCCACCCCCAGTCTTTTATTGTACTCCAGAACCAACTCCCAAGCGACCATTCTTCTTGTTCCTGATGAACCTCGGAGGAAAGTCTGTGGAGATGTTCGATGGCTTTGTACACTGAGGGCGAATTGTCCGGTACGTAGGTGCAGCAGCTGGACCCGATGATGCGGCATGCCCCTCCACGATCTGCTAGAACCACATCTAGAACAAGTCGGTTCTGAAGAGCCACCAAGCGGACTGCTTGAAGCTCGGCTGTGTTATTTGAGAGGATGCCAGCTGTAATGTTCATGGTTGTTTCAACGGTCTGGGTCAAATGTCGGATGGCACGGCTGTTTGTCATTGGACCCCAGAGTGGAACAAGTCCCTCCATTGCGTCCAGGAACTGTGCTCCGGCAGAGTCGGCTTGGTCAAAGTCTCTCTCTCGTTTTTGTCGGTGGTGGCTTGCAGATGCCACATAGGTCGGAGGAAGGATGAAGGCAATGTAGCAGGTACCTCCCCAGCCCTTTGGGAGCCAGGTGTAGGCTTTCGTACTGCAGAAAAAGTACATGTTTGCAGAGGTGACAAAAGAGGATGGGTCAGTAGAGTCCAGGGTTCTGATGGTGCTGCAGGCACTGCGACCTACAAATTGTGTCCCAAGGCCTTCGATGCAGACAAGGCCCGAGACATTGACAACAGACAGGGCCACAGTCAGGGTGGCGGCTGTTCGTTTCCGGAGGTAGGAGAAGGTAGGTCTGGCCGGGTTGTTGAACACCTGCATTTCTACACGTTCTTTGGCTGGGATGTCCAGATGAACAGAGGTGTTGGACATCAGAGGGCAAAAGGGTGCAGTTATTCTTTTTGTTTCGTTCAGCCAGGCCCCATGATAAAAGTGAGACATGGTTTCGCTGGAGATTGCTCTATCTCTGTAGCTCTCCTGCAGGAGAATCCGCCAGGCGAGGCAGGAGCCGTGAACAGAGAATGACGAAGGAATGAATGGGATGGAGTGTCCGGTGGCGTGTGGCAGCAACCCACAGATCCAGCAATTGGTGGCATTGGCGGCAAGGTTGTGTTGGTGTAACAGTTGTACGAAGGAGTTGTTTTAGAACTCCTTACATCTTTCTCGGAGTTGAGGTGAAAGAGAGATCAAGTGGTGTTCTTTCACAGTGACAGGTAGTACAGTGGCTAGAAGTGTCTTATGTGCTGGCGAACCTTCTTCCAAGATCCAGAGGGTGGTCATGAGGAGGAGGCAGAAGAGAAGGGTAATGAAGAAGGCAATAGTCTTTGAGCTGTGCATTTTGTCAGTTTTTGGGTTGCGGTATTGGGTCTTTGGGTATCCGGTTGCTACCATCATCTTCAAGTCGGGTGCTTCCATCATCTTCGTATCGGGCGCTTCCATCATCTTCAAGGGGCTCGGTAGCGGGCAGAACCACAGACTTCGTTTGGCTTCTCTTCTGGCAACCTTAGTAGTGTTAGGTCACCACTCTGAGAATATAAACTTAGTCAGTGGTCTACTTAGCCGAAGCTCCCTCCTTTCGTCGTAGGTTGTACCCTTCTCTGGATGGCACAGTGGGATCGGGAAATGTTGTCAGTTCAAGCGTGTCTGTTTCCGGGTAGCAGTTCAGAGATGGTCGATCTTAGTTCAGGAGCTCTTCTTGCGTGGTCACGTTTTCGGTCGTTGTCAGATTCGGCGAGATCTTCTTGCAATGGTGTGCATGCAGCCAATTGCGCTTCCCCTCCACTCGAAGAGCTGTTCGGGTGGTGATCAAGACTTGCCATGGGCCCGTCCAGCGGGATTCCAGACTCTTCGAACGCTGGAAATTCCTCACTAGTTTGAAGTCGCCAGGCTGGATGGAGTGTCCGGGGCCCCTGGAAGCATCGGGGATGGCCTGCAGCACCTGATGATGAATAACAGACAGTGTTTTAGTCAAGTTATACAGATAGTCGGACATTAGGACGTCCGGGACGTCGTGAATAGATGTCGGTTTGGGCGCAGACCAGATGCTCATGGGTCGGCCAAAAACGACCTCGTAAGGGGTCAAGTGGTGTTTGGTGGGGGTGGAACGCATTGACAGTAGTGCCAGGGGGAGAGCGTCCGGCCATTTTAGGCCTGTGGTAGCCACTATTTTTGCCAACTTAAGTTTCAGAGTGGCGTTGTGTCGCTCGACCAGTCCAGCAGATTGGGGGTGGAAAACTGCGTGGAACTTCTGTCGTACCCCCAACCCCTTTAGAATAAGCTGGATAACTTCGGCTACGAAGTGGGGGCCATTGTCACTCCATAAAATACGACAGAGGCCGTAGCGAGGGAAGAACTCTTTCAGTAGCACCTTTGCAGTGGCAATAGCAGTGTTGTCACAAGTCGGGTAGGCTTCCACCCACTTGCTAAAAGCGCACACAACAACAAGCACATACTTCAGTCCTTGACATCTTTCTAACTGGATATAATCCATCTGTAGGACCTCAAATGGATGGTTGGGGACGCCGAACCCTCCCCGGGGTACGACAGTTCCTTTCCCAGGGTTGTGTTGCAGGCAGACTAGACATTGCTGGACTAGTCGCTCGGCTGAGTCTGCAATTCTCTCGTTATGCCAAACTCGGGAGACAAGTTCGGTCATGGGGGCAGATCCTATGTGTGCAGGGGAGTGAGCCATAGTCAGTATGGGGATCAGGTACGAGTTGGGTAGCAACCATTTGTTAGTGTTCTTTGTCCGCCAGCAGCCTTCATCGTCTTTCAATCCCACCCGTGCCCATTCAGTCAATTCGTGTGGTGAGCTGGCCATCTGGATGTCCCTAATAGTCTCCCTAGCGTCCGTCCATTTTTCAGCTTGTGACCTAGTCACGTACATGTGAGTCGTCGTCCTATTTTCGTCTGTGGTTCGAGCAGTGATGTTGGCCAGTGCATTTCCCTGTCCTATGATGTCTGTCACCTTTCTGTGTGCTTGGCATTTGATTACGGCCAGTTGCTTGGGGAGGAGAACTGCTTCAGTCAGAGCGGAGACTAGATCTCCATGTAGGATGGGCATGCCATGAGATGTCAGAAATCCCCTCTCCTTCCATAGGAGCCCAAAATGATGAACCACCCCGAAGGCATACTGGCTGTCCGTGTAAATGTTTGCTGTCGTTCCTTTTGCTAGGATGCATACTCGTGTGAGGGCAATCAGTTCTGCCGCCTGTGCGGATCGTTGCGTCATGCGGGCGGTTTCGACTACAGTTCGGGCTGTGGTAACTGCATAGGCAGCTGAGGTGGTGCCGTCGGGGAGCTTGATGCAGGAGCCGTCCACCCACAGCTCCCCATCGGGGTTTGGGAAGGCAGTGTCTCGGAGGTCGACTCTACTCCTAGTCTGTTCGTCCGTGAGGGTCACACAGTCATGTATAGGGGGGACATCTGGATCGTTGTCGGGCAGTGGCAGCAAGGTGGCTGGGTTCAGTGTGGTGCATCTTTTTAGCGTGATGTGGGGTGCAAGCAGAGTCAGTTCGTACCCAGTCAATCGTGCGCTAGTCAGGTGTTGAGTCTTAGTCTGGTTCAGGAGGGTGTCAACAGCGTGGGGTACTAACACCGTGAGTGAATTCGAGAGTACGATCCCCTCACTTTGTCTGATAGAGACAGCAGCGGCAGCTACGGCTCGAAGGCAGGCAGACAAGGCTCTCGCTACGGGGTCAAGAGTGGCAGAGAAATAGGCACATGGTCGTTGCTTGGGGCCAATGGCTTGAGTCAGGACAGACAAAGCGCACCCCTCCCTTTCGTGAGTGTAGAGAGAGAAGGGCTTGGTGTAATCGGGGGTTCCTAGGACTGGTGCAGAACAAAGGGCGTCTCGAAGTTCTTTGAAGGAAGATTGGCATTCGGGGGTCCAAGGGAGTGGGAAGGGGATATCTTTGGCTAGTAGGGAAAGTAGTGGCTTTACAATGAGGCTGAAATTTGGCAACCACTGCCGGCAGAAGGAGGTGAGGCCTACCAGGGAGCGGACTTGTTTCTGGGTCTTTGGGACAGGGGTTTCTAGAATGGCCTGAATTCGATCGGGTGTAAGCTTTCTCCCGTCTTTGGACAAGAGGTGGCCTAGGTAGGTGACCTGGGGTTGGCAGAATTGCAACTTCTTCTTGGAGACCTTGTGGCCATTTTCCGCAAGGAAGTGCAAGAGTTGGATGGTGGCTGTGACTGCAAGTGGAGTGGTGTCGGCCGCCAAAAGGATATCATCGACGTACTGTATCAACACCACTCCATCCGGTAGCTGAACGGCGTCCAGTTGTCGCTTGAGGGCCTGGCTATAGATG
Source organism: Lissotriton helveticus (assembly GCF_964261635.1). Lineage (NCBI taxonomy): Eukaryota > Metazoa > Chordata > Amphibia > Caudata > Salamandridae > Lissotriton > Lissotriton helveticus. Next base: position 454,960,381 of record NC_136065.1, read on the forward strand.
CTGGGACTTTCTGTGTAACCTTGGGGAGCTCTACAAAATCTATATGAGCGGGATTTTAACGTGAAGCCGAAAAGGTAGCGGCTGTCTGGGTGGATGGGGATGGAGAAGAAAGCGTTCTTGAATTCTATTACAGTGAAGGTGGTGGCTGTGGAAGGAATCAGGGTCAGAATGGTGGTGATATCTGAGACTACGGGGTACTGAGGTACAACTACCTTGTTGACCTCTCGAAGGTCGATGATGAAGCGGTATGCTTTCTCATCTCCCTCGCCCTGCTTCTTCACAATGGGTAGGATAGGGCTGTTGCAAATATTGCTGACTACTTCCTCTACCACTCCTGCCTCTACCAGGGACTGGATTATCATTACCAATGCCTTCTCACCTTCGGGCGATATCCGATACTGTGGGAGTTTTGGGAGTATCGTATCTTGGCGAACAGTTATGTGCACGGGGTCGATCATCATTCGTCCTACGTCAGCGTCAGTTTTAGCCCACAGATACAGAGGTAGAGAGTCAAGTAAGGATGCGTCAGCGTCAGAGATGGAGAACATGTGTCGTGCGGGATGAGGTCTGAGCAGAGTCGGGTTATCGTACAGAATGACTCGAACTCCGTCCTGTGAACACCTGATAGTAGCTCGGAAATGCTTCAGTAAGTCAAGTCCCATAATGGCATCGGGGGTGTTGGAGGAAAGCAGAAACGTCGTGTCAGTGGGGTTACTGTCCAAGTCGAAGGAAACCGGTGCGGATAAGGGGTTAGTGGAGGGCGTTCCATCAAAGCCTATTGATGTTATGTGTGAGCCAGACAAGGGTGCCCTTGGAATCAGTCATTTAGATAACGCACTACGTGTCGCGCCAGTGTCTACCAGAAATGGAGACTTCGTACCTAGGACCATAGCGGTGACATAAGGACCTTGCTGGTCAACATAGAGCTCGACTGGATCCCTCCCTTGCCCTAGGCAGTCCTATGCAAAGTCGCGGGCATAGTCACAGTCAATCTGCTGGCATTGGTTCTGTCGGGGGCGGTCAAAAGTGTTCGGTCTGCCTGATCTGTCATTGCTGGCGTTGTTTGCGTGCCCTCGTCCCTGTCCTCTATTTTTCGGCCCACCCGCTACGTCTTTTGCGTCCCTATTTTTGTACATTTCTAGCAGGACCGGGCACTGGGACTTCCAATGCCGAAATCCTTTGCAAAACGCACACTGGTTGTCGTCAATGTCTGTCCGTCCAGCATAGGATGCGGGGGTACGGTCTTTAGGGGGTGGATTTCTAGGGGCATTCGACTGGTACTGTCCTTTATACTGCTCCCTAACTGTCGTCACTCCTTGCAATTGAGCAATCATCACTCGTTCTTTCAAGTCCTTTTTCTTTTTCTCAGTCGCCCTATCGTTCTCGTTCTTTTGCCGTTCGTAGTATTGAGCCATCTGAAGGATAGCCGCGGGTTTGGAGGCAGCCCAACTACTTTCACTAGTCTGCAGTTTTTGCGAGACTTCTGGTGTCAGGCCTTTTACAAAGTTCTGGACGAACAAGTGATGTCCGGTCGCAGAGGTCATGTCCTGGCCACTGTAATCGGAGAACACCGTTTCGAACCGGGAGAAATATTCTGAGGCGTCTTCCTGTGGTTTCTGGCAGCAGGCCGTTACTATCGACCAGTCCACCTTCTTTTCTGGTACTATGGTTTTCAGTTTTAGTACTATTTTGTCTGGCAGGTTTAGAATCGATTTCAAAGGTTTCTGTCCGGGCTCTCGCTGTTTGTCTATGCCATCGAGTTGTGACCAGGTATGTCCGAACAGCTCAAGGTGGTCGACTTTCCGGATTTGCTTCCACACATCAGCTGGCAGACATAGCCCGAAAAACAAGTCGATGTCCGCTAGGGTCATAATCGTCGAACCCAAAGCGGTACCTAATTCTGTGTAGAAGGCAGTGGGGTTCTTTCGTAGATCGGGCAAGGACTTTCGGAAAGTCAGGATGTCTTGCCTATCCCAGGGTTGGTAGACCCAGTTGTACACTACCCTCCCTCTCGCATCTTGGTGGTTAATATCGTCGTGTGTTCCCTGTCCTCGTGAGGGGACCCAATAAGGTGCCGCTTCTCTTATTGGCATCATGGTGTCAGTTCTCTCGGTTTGAGGTTCAGTCGCTACAGGGGTCGTGGTGTTGGCTTCTAATCTTTGTTCAGTGAGGTGGCGGAAGACTTCAAGAGTGCGCGTGAAGAGGTCCGTCACATCACCCTCGCCCTCGTCTCCAATGTCGACTTTTCTATAAAGAGTCGTTAGGCTTTCAGGACCTTTGTTCCGATACCGGTCTTCATAGGCGTTAAGGGTGTGGTAACAGAAACGTGCAACAAAGTGTCGTTTGTGGTTATCACCATATGTATTGCATATATCTGTCACGTAATCTTCATTTTCTTTCCGTCTACTAGCGTCTTTACAATCTTATCAATCCCTGCTTGTTCATTCTTACTCAATCGATTGAGTCTAGCAGAGTCTTTCTTCTTAGTTTCGGGCTCATCTAATGTTGCTGCTTGCGCTGCGCTGAGTACAAGGGGCTCAGCCGGCGCGGAGGCCGTGAGGACCGAGGCTCTGGCACTGCTCTCATCTGTGCTAGGGGGCTGCGCGCGTTGCACTAAGGGTTGGGAAGGGGCGTATGGAGGGGGTATGTAGGTGATCGGGGGACCTAGCAGTAGATCATCGTTCGCTCGCTGCTACGAAGGTAGCTCAGGGTAAAGCGTAGAGGGTGTTCTAACGGGACATTGGCTCGATGTCTCGGATTCTTGCTTCAGTCTAGCTCCCTCTCTTTCCTTTATCTCTTCTTTCAACTTGCTCGCGGCTAAATGAGCTGCTTTTCGCAATTCTTTCTCCAGTCTGACTTCGTTTCTTTTCTTTCGTTGTTCCGTCTCCTTGCGCCACATGCCGAAACTATCAAGCATAGTGGGCGTTGTTTTATTGTTACAAAGGGCTGTTTCCAGCACGCTTATTTTTGCGTCATCAAAGGATCCTATCAGTGGCCACTGACTTTCCCGATCCTTTTTGGTATATTTATGCCACAACTTACTATAAGCTACGGCGACTAGTCCATACTTTAAAAACATATCCTTATTAGGGGTGCCTTCCAGAGGAGCCGGATGATCCACCTCTAATAAGCGGTCCGGGCTGAACCAACTACTGAACAATGGGGAGAAGATAGGCATGACTGGTTACAATGGGGACAAAAGTCTGCACTACCTATCCTTCACTACTTTGCGAAGACTAGATAGAATATTTCTATTCTACAGTTTTCGCAAATAGGGAATACCCAAAGAGAGAACCAATTCCAAACAGTCAATGTTCGGACAAACAATCAATCAATCAAATGAGGAATAAAATAGGCGCGACGGGTTACAACGGGGGCAAAAGCTTGCGCTACCTACCCTTCACTATCTGCAAAGAGAGAGGGAAATTCCTGTTCCTCCCTGTTTGTAGGCAGAGAAGATCCTTTCAGAGAACCAATTTCGAACAGTAAATGCTCGAACAAACAATCAATCAATGGAGAGGGAAGTAGGCGCGACGGGTTACAACGGGGGCAAAAGCCTGCGCTACCCACCCTTCACTATCTGCAAAGGGAGAATACTCCTTTCCTTCCCCGTTTGTAGACAGAGAATCTCTCAGAACCAAACAATCAAATGCGTAATACTAGTATTTTCCAATGACAATCAAACAATCAATTCGCAATTCGTCGTGTTACACGACCTTACCCGGACCGCATGGACAGTTTCTCGTCTTCCGCTTCCAGCGCCTGATCGTCCTCTATTCTCCGTAATTGCTGTGGCACTCCTGATGGTTCCCAGTCAGGACCGTAGATCACTCGAGAGAGGTCTGCTCGGAACCGGTGAAGTTCGGATGATCGGCTGCCAGACGAGGGTCTATCGGGCAGGTGCACTTCCCGATCGTTGCAGTCGTTCACTCCGTCGTCAGGACCTCTCCCACTGGATCCACGTGTCGCTGATGGGCCCCACGTTTGGGACGCCAATTGTGGAAAAAGGGTCAGGCATATCAGGTCGATTACCCCTTTTCAAGGTTTGCCCGGCGCTAGCCGCCTCTCGCCCAACTCACGGTTACCAAATACAGAGGCAGGCGCTGGAGACTGGAAGGCAGGAAACAGGAGTTTATTCCGACGGAGCAGAACACATCAAATCAGACAACAGGGTATCTTCTCGAGGTGCTCTAACCGCATCTCTGAGGCCTGGCCTCTTATACACAGGTTTATGGCTTTATTACATTTATGACATCCGTGGCATTGCTTTGAAGCATGGAAAAGGCATCTTTGGAATCCCCTGTTCAGGCCCGTTCCCACACATATCTACAGTAGGAGTCCCCACCCCAATCTCAGCATGATGGCTATCGCGCAGCTGGACATTCCGCTGGGAACAGGAATGCGGGCGATCGGTCGGATCTGGGGGTGTGAAGGCATTGATTAATCCCCGCTCCTTTGATGTGAGGCGGGGTCCTACTGTAGGGGCAGTAAACTGTATCTGCTGGGCTAGGTGGTGGCCTGGGAACAGGTCGGACAATCGGACAGGGAGGAAGAGGTTATCAAAGGAGCTTGTTCTATGAATAAGATGAAAGAGTGTGGGGTTTCAGCACGGGATGTGGCTCGGAGGAAGGGTCGCGCTGGAGGTGCGTTTATGGCCCAAGCAGGAGAGACCAGGGGCTGTCAGGGCGCGGGGGATGCTTGCGAGGCCGGGGAGTGAGGGGGAGAGACGCGCTGGCTATCGGCAGTGGGCAGAGAGGCCATGGCATACAAAATAGCTGCTGCTTACACGCACGTATGAGTCAGAAAAGGGGGCAAGATGGCGCCGATAATGTTGATGCCGCAATCTAGATTTTAACAACACTGCTGCCCGAAGCCAGGCGTTGTTTGCTGAATGTTTGGGAACCGACTGATTATGATGTGGCGCAGACTCAGTGGGCGACCCTTGGGAATATGGTCGCCAAGAGAGATATTGCGCAGTTGTGTGGTTCCCAGAGACCGCCCATTGTTTTGGCATGGAAGGAGAACATGGATTGGTGTATGTTTAAAGAGAAAACGGTGTATGTGGCACGCGGCAGACCTAGGAAGTGGGGTAAAATCTGGGGCCAATGGAACTCATACCGGGGTGATATATGTACACCTCCCCTTACCGATATTCTGGATGTTCCTCTTTCCCCCTGACCCGACATTCCTAGTGTTGTCTAAGCCCCAACGTATTATGACTTTGCTTTCCCCCCTGCTCCCCCCTTTGCACTGATGATTTGTATTAAATTGTAATGCGCTTTCCTCCCTCCTTGAACACATATCCAGCTGTATTACCTTTTATTGCCTTGTTTGTTTATGTTTTATCACTAATAAAAAGAGTTACAAAAAAAACCTATGCAGATGACCTTCAGCTCATCTTCAACATCGATCCCTCCCCCTCCTCCATAGAGAACGTTCAATCCACCATGACCTTCATCAGCAGTTGGATGAACATAAACCAGCTCAAACTTAATCCTGACAAGACCGAGCTGGTCCTCACGGGGCCTCCAGGTAATCCCTGGAATTCCAACTTTTGGCCCCTCTCCCTGGGCTGCCTACCACCCCCTGTTAACTCGGTCAAGAGCCTACGCATCACCATCAGTGACGACCACTCCATAAGGGCCCAAATCAACTCGGTGGTTTCTGTCTGCTTCTTCCACTTACGCCGTATTAGGAAAATTAGCAGATTCCTCTCTCATGAAGCCCTCATCCAAGTTACTCTAGGGCTAGTCATGTCCCGCATTGACTATGCGAATTCCCTGTATGTCGGAATACCAGCGTACCAATCCCACCGACTCCAACTCATCCAGAACCAAGCAGCCAGGCTTATCCATGGCCAGCCAAAGTTCAGCCACACTAAACCTCTCCTTAAGAGCCTTCACTGGCTCCCGGTGGCCCAGCGCAGCCTCTTCAAACTGGGCTGCTTGTTCCACAAAGCCCTTTCCTCCCAAGGACCCTCATTCATTTCCTCCCGGATCCAACGTTATGTCCCGCCCCGCGTCCCATGCTCCTCTGGCTCCAATCTCTTGGACCCCTGCGCCTTCAGATGCAAGAAACATGGTGGCTTAAGACTCCTCACAAGCTCCACTCTTCTGGAACTCCCTCCCCCCAGAACTCCGCCTAATATCCCCCTACTCCCAATTTAGGAGGTTGCTAAGGACCCGGCTTTTCTCCCAACCACACAACTAACATCACCACATGCTGTGACTTCAGCCCCTCCACTTAAGCGCCAAGAAACTGCTGGTGTATGTGCGCTCTATAAATAATTTTTATCATATCATAGCTTGGCTCCGACTTCTGGAGGGAAGCATATTAATGTGTTGTTGTGTAGTGCTTCATATCCGCACCGTTTCTAAGCGCTGTAAATAAGATATTTTATTCTGGGGGAGTGATGCAAAGCATCTTTGCTGTGCAGCAAGCCCAAGCGCATATGCATTTAATTGATGTACATGTTAAAATCGATAAACTTTACGTGTACATAAGCGGCGTTCATTTATGTTCACAATAGCATATTGTTAAAGGTAAAATGACGGTCGTGAACATTGCCTGCGTCATCTCGCTTAGTGGGTATTTCTATGTGCACGTAAGCTGCAGCCATTTTACACATCACAGCCGTTTTGTACTCTGTTGGCCACCTTTGTTTCACCCTGTCCTTGCTAGCATCCTTCTGACTCTCTGACCAAACCTGATATGTGTGCTGGGGGCTATAAACCGTATTGTCGCTACAAACCTTAGTGCCACTTGCTGCCCCAAACTCGTTTTTCCTTTCATCTCTGTTTACAGGCAAACCCATGGACACTCTTACACAAACAGGTTCCAAATACCAAACAGACTCTTGCAAACATGATTTATTGCACTGCACACAGCAAGACTTGTTTTTGCCAACAATGGGACCTGTTTTTATCAACAGAACAGACTCTTAGATCTGGCCGGTCTCACATGTTTTAGACCCAGCTGCGAGATAACATTGTCTGTTTTGACATGGGTAGGGGCATAATTACTGTTGGGTTTGTAGGGTAACCTGCCCAGGAGGGGCACTCAAGCTTGTGTAACCATGTAAATAAAACAGATGCATTGTGTCAAACCTGTATAAAAAGAAGAGCCAAAAGAGATGCAGTTAGAACACCTCCCTGAGACATCCCGGTGTCTGCAGTTGACGTGGTCTCCTCGCGAGAGTAATAAACCTTTTTCTTGCCTTCCAGTTTCCAGCGCCTGCCTCATTATTTTGATAGCGAATCCAAAGTGAAATAAAGGTGACCATGCGCCGGGCAGCATTGGGGGTCTTAGGAGACTCGCTGCTTTTCACATACATACGTGTTCTTCGTAGTGCTTCGAAGCACTTAGACAAAGGGCGCACATATAGAAGAACGCAAAAATGCCATTACTCTGCAAAATGTTAGATATTTGCAATGAGACTGGTGCTTGCTCTGGAGAGCAATATATTATGTCTGCGAGTTAGGGGTGTGCATTGTGTATTTTCCTGTTCAACGCTGCACGGTTTACCCGGGTGCAAGGTCTCTGGTGTTGTTAGAGACAGCATTCATGGACCCCCGGGGCTAGAAGTGAAGGCTGGGTAGAACCCCCTTTCAGGCCAGGGGCCCAGAAGACCTGCCCAGCCTTTCCCAGAGTGTCTTTCACTCGCCAAAGCAAGGAAAGATATCACACCGGTGACATCAGTGCATGGTTTTAGGTTTTACTATTTAAAGGAAAATGGTTCACTTAAACCAGTAGGGTCAGTCCCCTTGATACGTTTTATTTTTATATTTGTATAGCGCATTGTGACGTCTCATAGTTGTCTTCAAAGCACTGTGCACATTGAATATAATGGCACAGAGTGTAACCTGGTAGTTTGGTAAAGCGATCTTTGACCAGGATAGTAAGTAGTGTTCTAGGTTGAATGGGAAGAGAACACCCACATGTTAGACTGGGACCTGTAGGAGCAGAGTCTTTTCCACCTGAAAAGGGATTTTCCACTTTGCGAGGGTGAAAAAAAAGGGAAATATACGAACGTGCATAAATGTTTGATAATGAGTTTGTAGGTAGGGATTCTTCTTGTATTCGTTTTATGGTGTGCTTTGACGTTTTTCAGGTGTTCTCTTGTTTTTTTCTAGCCAACAGTAGATGAAGTGACTTACTGTGAATCCTTCAAATTTGCTTAAAAATGCACTATTTGTCCACTCGTTTTGCAGGCTGTTCCGGGTCGCTCGCTACCCTCGCTCGCAGCAGTGCAGCACGGCAATAATTTTTCACCCTACCACTTTCGAATGTCACCAGCTGCCACTGCTTTAGTGTTCTGGGCTAGACTAATAGCAAAACTCAGATCCTAGTTAAAGAAGCCATAGCTGAAGTACAAACTCTCGACAGAGCAGCCGGATGAGTGAAGTGGTTCAGACAGGTTAGGCAATAGTTGTTGAGATTGGGGCTGAGGGATATATGGGAGGATCCCAAATCCCTGACAAAAGAAGTGGTACCTCTTTTAAAGGCAACATTTTAAGTCAATAGTCAGGATTCTTGTTTTAATGATGCAGCACTGGGCACCTTAACTCGAAGGTTCCTAGATTTTAAATGTATGTTTTTATTTCAAGCTGTTATGGATGAGATTAAACCTTCTCAAGAACGTGCACTTTATCTACAAATTAGGTACAGAACTTTGCCCCTGAAATCCAGTAAAAGTAAATGGATACAGGCTACTGTAACCCCACTGTGCCCTGTATGCAGCCTTAGCCCCGAATCAGTAGACCATTTTGTGTTTTTTGGTCCCTCGTATGCACAAAATCAGGAAAAAGTGGATAATATCGGTTTGGCATCGCTTATCAGTTATGCGTCCAGCTAAAGCTTTGCGAGTGCTATGATCAGATACAACAAAATGACAAGTGTTCGCATTAACAAGATATTTGCTTTACGCCTGGCGCACTAGAATGAAGTCACTAACTAGACTGAGTAATTTGGTCACAGTATAATGTTATCAGGAGAGGTTTATCTTTTTTAATATGGTCTTAATCATAGGGTGACATTTACTTAAGTAAACGGTCACATGATGTCAGGGCAACACACGATGATTTAGGATAAGGGTTCATATGTCAAATAACATCTTGATTTTACTGGCACAGTCTTAACATTGATGGCTATCAATTTTTACATATTTATTACCATGTTTATCTTTTAAAATTGTGATATATTTATGTTAAGTTTATTTTTTATTACTGTATAATGTATTTTATAAGGAAGATTGTTGTGTACATTTTGTGAATTATCATTATTTGGTCGAATAAAGATACTACTACTATAATTTGCATTATATGCCACTGGGACCTGGCCTTACCCGGAGGCTTAATCTAAAACAACTGCGAGAGCTTGCTCTAAATTTTATGCCACAAATTCATGAATATCATGAATTTGTAGCAATATTTTTATTTTAAAAATGCTTTTAAGCTGTGGCAGGGTCCCAGGGGGATCCTACGAGCATGGCTTGGGGGTCAGGGTATTCCTACCCTACCCACTATTCTTTTTTACACTTATTAGTTGAAGTGTTGGCAGCCAATCAGAGCTCTGCATTTCCCTGCACAACCTCATCTTTGTTTGCAATTAATCGCAATGATATTGCAAAATATTCTCGTCCACTGATAGCATTAAAATGTTTTACTTAGATTTCTCAAAAACAACTGAACAGATTTACACCAAATAACAAAAAGCACAATCTGTGTAACCGAATTTACCTTTGTGCCATATTTGATGTAATTCCGTCCAGAAATTGGGGCTGTTGTTGTGTTGACAGGACAGGTAGGGAACCTAGTGTTGCGTTTACACTGCGTTTTTACTGCAATTGCTGTTGATAGTTTTTGAGGTGTAGCCTGCTGAGATAGCGATTAAGTGGCCTGTTGAGATAGCGGTATCCCCACGATTGACGGGTGACTAACAACTACATTGTTGACCAATGACTCGGTTTAGCAGTTTTTATGCCTATATGGAAGTTCTGCATAACGTGTATCATAAAGGTTTTGAGGCGCAGTGTTGATACTTTTGAACCTTTAAAAGGTCGCATCAACTTTAAGTCCTTAATGCTAATATGCAATAAATCAGGTTTTTACACCAGACATGTGGCCCATTTGCTTGGTTTAACCTATGAGCCATAATAATGCTAGATATGCTATAAATAATAGATAAGTGTATCTTTGAGCCGTGAGAGGCCCATAGTGTTGTGTGAGGGACCATACTTGTGTTTTTAATGTTGTGAAGAAAACGGTACACCTTTCGAATCAAGGTTGGGTGTTTCTGTTTTTTCATAGAGCGATGCCTCTTCTACCCTGAGCTGTTGCCAGGTGGGGTGAGGCGTTTTCTCCATACCTTTGAGGTAAGATTTGATGGAGTTCATGTTGCCTATTGATTAGGCTGGCTTGAGGGCTACTTTGAGCCGCATAGTTTCCTAAGAGACATATAGTTCTGTAACCCAAACCTATCATTTGCACTTCTTGTCTTTCTCATAGATCTATCCAAAGGATGAGAAGTCTGACAATTGTGAGAAAGTAGATTCACAGTGTATCCTTTTCTTATAATTCACATTTGTGTGTTCACTGTTGCAGTAGCAATAATATTCTTTATAGGTCCTGACGAAAGCACTGGGTACATCTTTGCCCTCATAAGGTAACTGACTTCACGAATAAGGCTCTGACTAAACGCACTTCATGCGGCTTGCGCTGTGAATCTGTGCTATTCTGTGGCATTTTGTTTTATTGCAGGGACTCTGTCTTTTTAGTAGCTGAATATAGTTTTAAATAGTAAATGCCCCACATACCTGCACGATAATTGTTTTTGCACCGCTGCTTAGCGGGTCCTCGGCACCATCACAAACTTTTTTGGACGCCATCTTGGCTTGGGGAGAGTTTGGACGCCTGGCGGACGCCATTTTGGGACAACATTCGAGTTGTCAGGCGGTTACCTAAGACGCCTATTTAAACCTGCCACATGCTAGCGCGCAGCGTTTGCGCACAGCGTGCGCGCCGTGGGCACGCCGGAGGCGAGCCCATCCGCGCCCTAACGGGACCAGGGGCCATAAACCCTGGCCCATATGTCAGGTATAGTAGATCGGAGCTGATGAATTTACATCAGGGGAACCCAGAGCTTAGTAGGGATTGTCTAACATTGTTGCGGAAGGAAGGACTGCTCAAATCATTGTTTGAGCAGAAAAGTAGGAAAAATAGGAAAGTAGATAAGATTTTGACGTATGGCCTCTTAAACACCAGATTGCTTCAGAAACATAATTCAGAAATCTTTACACTATTACAAGATGGGGAGTTAGACATCTTGGGGGTCACAGAGACGTGGCTGGAAGACTCTTCTACGCCAGATGTGGTGGCCTCCCTCCCTCCCAATTATATGGCTATTTGTCAGAATCGAGCAAATGCCAAGAGAGGAGGGGGGGTCGCTTTCCTCTATAATAGCTGCTGGAAGGCTGAAAAAGTCTGTGCTGAAAGCTTGGGCGTGGCAGACATCTTAGGGGTTAAGTTCGAGGTGGGTACAGACTGTTTGGTCATCCTACTGGTTTACCGTCCTCCTCGGGCTGCTTCAGAGTTTATGGATGGTTTTGTTGAGTTGGTCTATGACCTTAGGTCTCGTTATAAGGACCTGCTGGTCATGGGAGATTTTAACTTCCACTGGGAGATATCTCCCAAAGAGGGGCAGGCAATCATCTAGAGGAAGCATTAACAGCGCTTGGACTGATACAACACGTGGTAGGTCCCACCCATGACAAGGGCCACACGTTGGATCTGGTGTGGTCGACTGACCCCGGGGTCAGGCCGGTAGTTAGTAGACCGTGTGTATGGTCTGACCATTATTTAATTAGGGGACAGAAGGTGGCACTAAAATGTGGAGGGAAATCCAGGGCAGCCTGGAAAACTGTGAGGTAATGGAACTCCATAAACGAGGAAGAATTGGTGGGAAACTTACTAAACTCCACCGTACCAACCACATGTGACGATAATATAGAGGTCACTTGTCAGAAGGTAGTGGACAAACTAAAATTAACCATCGAAGTGGTGGCACCGGCCAGAAAGGTGAAAATGGTGGACAAAGGAGCAGGAGCACCTTGGTTTATTGACTCGCTGAGGTCAAGGAAACAGGCCCTTCGGAAGGCTGAGAGAGCCTGGAGGAGGGACTATAATATGACGGCACAGAGCCTATATCTGCAAGAGCTTGCCACGTACAAAAAGGCTATCCTAGCATGAAAATCTGAGTTTTTTGAGACTAGGATTGCAACAGCCCGAAATCCGCAGAAAGACATCTTCAAGGTGCTCTCTGAATTGAGGAAGAACAGGGAGCAGAGACCAGAATTTTTGCAGGAGGACTGTCAAAGATTCCAGGATTTTTTTCACTAATAAAATTGAAGATCTCCTGTTAGAAATCTCTCGCTCTCCCGTCCTAGAATGCTCACTACAAGTTGCGCCTCTTAGTCCTAAAGTCGATAACCCCCTGAATACTATCCCCTTGATTACGAAGGAGATGCTAGCCAGCTTGGTAGGGAGGGTGAAGTCAGGCTCCCAGGTGGATCCTTGCCCCAAGAGGGTTTTTAAGCTAGCTATGCCAGGGTTGGAAGAGGATGTTCTTAACCTCCTAAATAAGTCTTTGGAAACTGGACAAGTTCCGGCTATGCTTAAGGAGGCCCGGTTGATTCCGCTGCTCAAGAAGCCCGGGGCGGATGTCAAAATTCTAAAGAATTTCAGGCCCATCTCCCAACTACCCTTTTTAGCAAAGGTTCTGGAACAGCATGTGCTGACATACCTCTCAAAGCATCTGGAGACTAATGATCTGTTAGAGCAGAATCAGGCCGGATTTCGGGTACATCATAGTACGGAGCTGGTGATGGTGTCCATTTTGGACGAATTGAGGTGTAGAGCTGATAAAAAGATCCCAGGGGCCCTGGTGCTACTTGATCTCTCCGCGTTTTTTGACACGGTGTGTCATAGTCAACTGCTGTCGCGTGTGAGAGATCTGGGCATCAGGGGGTCCGCACTAGGTTGGCTTACCTCTTTCTTGCAAGATAGATCGCAGAAAGTGCAGTTGTCCGACCTAGTATCAACATCAGCGGTCATCACCTGTGGAGTGCCGCAAGGCTCGGCTCTCTCACCGCTCCTATTTAACATTTACCTGCAGCCATTGATTTCAGCTCTTAATCAGATGGAATGTCAGATTTATAATTACGCTGACGACACACAGATCGTCATCCAAATAGAGGATTCTCCAGGAGCACAAGCCAGGTTGCATAACATCCTGAGGTACAAGGTAAACTGGATGTCCGCCAACTCCTTGAAGATTAATCCTGATAAGACCGAGGTGCTGCCTATAACCATCTCAGGCAGCCTTTGGAATGATGGGTTTTGGCCCAAGGAGTTGGGTAGGACGCCGGTACCAGCAACCGTGGTGAAAAGCTTGGGAATCCATATTGACAGGAATTTGTCTATGAAGAAGCAGGTGTCTGTAGTGGTAGGCACGTGTGTTGGTCTTCTGAGACAGCTTCGTAAGATCTCCCAATTGCTGTCGTTTTCCACTCTAAGATGCGCTGTGTCAGCTATGATTCTGGGGCGATTGGATTACGGCAATGCGCTGTATATAGGGCTGCCCCAGCAACAACTCTCGAGGCTTCAGACAGTAATGAATGATGCAGCGAGACTGATCTTTAAGAAGCCTAGGAAGACGCATGCCTCACCTCTCCTGCGTCAGTTACACTGGCTCCCTGTTAGACAGAGGGCATTGTTTAAAGGATTGTGTATTTCCCACAAGGCACTTTACGGTAACGCGCCCAGCTATATTAAAACTAGACTATCTGGCTATACCCCTGGTAGGGTGCTGCGGTCCTCTGAAGCCACTCTCTTGGTCAATCCATGCTTCCGCCTGTCTACCTTGGGCGGGCGTGCTTTTCCACTTTGCTTCCTGCAGCATGGAATAAACTACCACCTAATCTCGGTAAGGTGCCTAATCTACTGCCATTCCGCCGAATGTTAAAAACCATACTCTTCCGAGAAGCATGGGGAGTGTTGTAAGTTGGCTACCTGTTTTTTGTAGAGTTGTTTTTTTCTTGTACAAGCGCTTAGAGACCCTCTGGTGATAATGCGCTATATAAATTGAAATAAATAAATAAATAAAAATAAATAAATAAGTGCTGAAACATGTTGACCAACATATACTGGAGGATGGCTATTTATTGAAACCGTCCATTTGCACTGTTTTTAACATTTGTTCGTAATAGTCTAAGAATAAAAATTGTGGACACATTACTCAACAATTTTAATATTCACACTACACCTTCTTTGCACTGCATATTCTTTTTCTTCCCATACACTCGATGCAACAACATCTTCCTCACATCTGTTTTGTTACACACATTGAAAACATCATTGGGCTCCTCCATCATTAGGATGGAGTGTTAGCCCTGTTAAAGGAGACCCAGATGATGAAGCATGTCACTGGTACTGGTGAGTGATCGGAATCCGTACAAATTTTGTATATTTTTGGGTAGGTTTGGCATAATTCAGTCTTTCTTTGCCTTTGTTGGATTGAGACTCCAGGGTATGTATGTGTTATGAATAATTAGTACTGGGGCTGTATGCCCTGTAGAGTCTTTAAATTTAGGCCTTTGACCCTCCCTTAAGTTTAGTGTTTCTTGTTGTGTTGACATGACCTATGGGAATTAACATAGGGAATACACTCTTTTTTTCACCCCATTTTTTGCAGCCCCTGCCTCACGAATTACCCCAAAATTTTCAGTCTCCAACAAGAATCACTTTTGGGGGGAAATTTTGTGAAGATTTGTCAAACTACGCCAATGTTATATGCAAGTCAAAAAGTGCTTTTGCTATGGAAACATGATCCTAACTATAATTGCTGACCACCAATAGGTAATATATACATATACACACACACACACACACATATAAATACATATATATATGTTTATATACATATATAGTTATGAAACCAAGCTTGTAGGATAAATCGAGATTCAAGTTTGCTTAATGCAGATAATCTGTTCCCACCTCTGGAATGCTTAGATACCGAATCGATGCCAGAATACCTGGCCATTGCCCAGTCCCCATTGTGTGCCTCATTGAAGTGTTTGGCTGTACTGTAATTTAAGTTGTTGTTGGTTATGGCTCTACAATATTGTATTATGCGTTTTTTTACATGGATAGTTGTTGAGCCAATATACCCTTTTCCACATTGACCAGTTATTAACATGTCTGCAAAGTCAATCTTATATGATATCAGTTTTGGGATGCCCCATTTCCTATTTAGTATTTGTAGGATGACCTACTAAATGTTGCAGCTATATTTGCAGGCCTTACACTGACCACAACGGTGGAAACCCTTTCCCTGTCCCAACCAATAAGTCACTTTTAGAGTTGGGTGACTGTGCACTAGCATATCTTTCAAAGACATGTTTGCCTAATGCAATTCCTCATTAGGGATTTTTAACACGACTACAGCCCAAACCCCTGAATGGAATTACACCAAATTTGGCATAAAGCTAGCTTTTGGTCAAGAAAGAGCCCTTTTTATGATTTAGTGTAAATCTGTTCTGTTCAGTATTTTTCAGTAGTTTTGAAGTTAATAAACAAAAAATAAATGGAGTTAGATTCGACAGATCTTATGCTGAGGTCTGATTGGCTGCCAACACTTCAACCAGGAAGTGATGATAGCCATTTTGGGACTTGGACTCAGCAAAGTAAAGAAAAAAAGACAAAAAAAGAGAAGAGGGAAGGTTAGGAATACCCTGACAACTTAGGCCTAGTGGTGGGGTCCCCCAGAGGTCCCGCCAGGGCCAAAAAGCATTTTTTTCAAACAAAATGTCCAGCTTTAATCACAACGGATCAACGAATCTCGGGGGAAAAAAAAACAAGCGTGGTCTCCAGTACTTATTTCAACCTTGGCCCTCATGTGGTACAGGTCTCAGGGTATAATGCAATAATTATAATGGATAGGGGAGTGCACCTGGCCCCAAACCCCATGGCCGATTTCAGCCCCGGGGACTTCCACCTCCTTGGGACATGCCTGTAATAAGTGTGAGGGAGGGCCACACAGACCTACTCCAAAGTCCTTTAATGGCCCCAGGGTCAGACACCACCCCGGGGCAAGGCCTATGTTTTAGAGTGGAGGGGGGCGTGCATATTATCCTCCTGGCCCTTTATTACCCCGGGGACCACCATCTTCCAAGGTCCAGGCCAATTTAGAAAAGAGGGCAGGGCCACATGGCTGCCCTCCTGGGCTGTCTCAGCCCTGGGGACCACAACCTCCCTGGGCAGGCCCTGCCAATAGAAACAAAGGGGGCCCGATGGGCCCTTTTAGTAATTGGGTGGCCCCGGATCATGTGCTCCCCGGAGCCATAATAGCCCTGGGAGGGGACGGCGTGCCCTCTTCCTGGGTTGGCTACTTATGGGGGATGGGCCATAGGGCCTGGCTGCAGACCTGGTCTTTCAGCCGCCCCCCCCCCAGGCAAGCACAGCCAAAGGATGAGTAAGGCGAGGGGATGGGTGACTGCGGGAGATTGGCTGCAGGGCCTGGCCACAGGCCGCAGCCAATCCATCGCTGCACACGGCCGAAGGCTCTCTGTGGAACGGGGTTGGGTGCCTAAAGAGGTGGATTAACGTAAGGTAATAAAATATTACTTAAGGTAAAAAAAACTACAAATTCACTGAAAAAACTAAGGTAACTGGAGTGTTATAGTTAGGAAATAGATATAAATAACCTTAGAAATTCACTAAAAAAACAAAGGTTACAGGAGCATTATACTTAGGTTCAAATTTTACCCGCACAAAACCATAGAAATTCAACAGTTATAGTTATACTTATCTCAAGAAACTATAACTCGCACCCTCGAATTAGAAGGGAAAAATGGTGTCAGACCAGAGACCCAAAAAGAGTTCTGATATCAAGAGAAATCATAAAGCTAAAAGCTTCAGTATCAAAATTAGTTAAATAAATCGAGAATCAATAGAATCAGAACTTCTCATAAAAAGAGGTTTACAAAACACAGTAGAGTGTCAGAGTGTATGTGTGGACTGTGCATGTGATAATGTTGTGCTGACCTACTCTAAGAACACAAATTATTTTAAACAGACAAAATATATTGTTTCAATTTTTATGCAGCTTCTTTCTTCTGTTGGCCAATTAGCTTCCGATGCTCTCACGGGAACCCGATTACTCCCTGTCTCCTCACAGGAGCACAAAATGTTTCAGACCACAAGTTCTAAGGCTACTACTATGTCTTTCCCGTTCGTAAACTTTCTCATAATTTATCCTTCAATACAAGTCTACATTCTGACGTGCAAAACTTCTTCCCTTGCTTCTAAATACAAATTTATTCATTAGCTAACAATGGCCTTTTTAGAAGTTGAAACATCTGAATAAACGGGAAGAAAACATTTGCACAGCAACTATTCTTTGGAAAAAGTTAGTTGAAAAGGTCACAAATAAATTAAATGCTGAATTAACAGTTCCCTCACTCTGTTAAATCTAATATAGAGGCATCTCAGCATTTTAGGCGTAGCATGTTTAAGTATGATAGCCTAGTGCAATTTTGCATGATATTTTGCATTTTAAGTCTCATTAGTTTTGCAAATTAATCAACATTATTTTTCAATATTTATGAATGCTTCCCCAATTGCATACACAGAGGTAAGATCCCTGCAGAAATCTATATCCAGCAGCGGTTTCTTCATTTGGGCGGGGGAGCATCGCCACACCGCCCACAGCGAGCTGTGCAGAAAAAAAAAATGGCAATGAAAAGATTTTCTTGCCATTTTCTTTAACTGTGGTTTGCGCTGTAGCAGCAAGCTTGCTCCGAGCCCAGAGAAATACGGGGTGTGTCCTCTACTGCCGATTGGCAGCAGAGAACAGGAGCAGTGGCGGGCTGGTTGCTCCACAGTACGCATGTCACTTTGGACGGCTGTCTTGCTCCATCCAAAGTGACAAAGCGCAACTTGAAGTTCTCCACCTAGCTGTCTTAGACAGCTGGGTAGACACCAAGCACAGGCCTAAAGGGCCTGAAGGAGCATCCAGCCAGGACGTTCCATCCAATCCTGGCACTACAGAGCAGCGCCATGATTGGTTAAGCAAGTCAGGTCGTCCCGTGCTGCAGGAAAGAGGAAGAGGAGGTCCAGAGTGAGGAGAGCGGTCAAGTAAGTGTTGTTTTTTTAAATTAATATTTTATGTGTAGTGTATGTTTTGTATTCCAAGCAGCGTTTTTCCCAACCCACCACTCCTGATAGCGGGCAGCCACCACTGTCTATTTCATTGAATAATCTAATTCAGTCATAAATAGCACAAACTCTGTTTTAGGGTGTGATCCTAGGAAAGAGTTTTGATCAAAATTAGCAGTCAGTACAGATATTACTTACTTACAAAGTTACAAAATGTCCTTAAGTCAATAATTTACTTGAAAACTGACCTGATGGGACCAAATTATTCGTTAAGGGCTGCAATGTATTTAAAATAGCAAACTGTCACTGTCCTTCGAGAGTGAGGGATTCACTGGCATCTGCATACTCTGTTTAGAATGGCAGCCGCATAGCTGCCTTTGACCGCTTTGCAGCCCTGAATGATTAATTAGTGCCATTAGATCTGTACTCAAGTAAATTGTTGACCTGAGGTAATTTTAATTTGGAGACCATGGACCTTTTTCATGAATAACTAATTGCAAATCGAATAAAGTTCTTTGCAACGTTATGCATTTTAGGATGACTACATTTCTTGTCTGAAAGAGATGTGTGGGATTATTTTGAACTTTTAGATTTATGGTGCAATTCACTTTTTTTGCAGCAAAGGATGTCTTCTTATGAGGATCTATATGAAGTTCTGAGTTGTTGAGGTCTGGGTCAGAAATGCATACCTCCAGAGAAGTGTCACCTGTTTGCCTATGGATGGTGAGACCATCAATGAAAATGTTGGTAAGTAGAGATACAAAGCTTCTCCAGTGGTGCCAGGTTGAAAAACGTACAGCTTATTTTTAACTAAAAGATTTGATAGCAATTGTTTATCAACTAGTAATTCCTTCCTAGAAATTGTGGTCAAAATATTTCTTGTTTATGAGAAGGTGAACAAAATTAATGGACACTTTCCTCAACGTATTATCATGAGACTCTGGAAACTTTACTTTCAGGTAGCAAATGTCTCAACATTTTCAAACCTTCTCACTATCTGACTGTGTAATTAAATCTTCTTAATTTGAGTAAAACCTCAGGGTACCTGGAAAAATATACAGATCATGTAAAAGATGTTGTGATAGCTTTATCAGAAAAACTGAACTCATCACTAAGCACAGGTGTAGTTCTCATTGATTTTAAAATAGCTATTAATCAGTTTTGTGCAGAAAGCCTGCTCTAAGCATTGAGGATCCAGCTAACCATCGGTTATTGGTGTACCTCATCTATCAGGTAAATCTCTTTTGGATGAGAAGCAGTATTTTAGCAGCCATGGCCCTATCACGATTTGCTCCCTTCACTCTTGTGCCCACCAGCAGCGGGCCTACCGCTGGGACTTTCCAGTGTTCTAATAAGCTTTAAGACCTTCCACTGTATGCATATACCGATTTCCTGGCACTTGGACACTATTCAGAAATTCCCATCCATTTCTAATCCATGCCGGATTTTGTGGAAGCCAGTCTGCTCTTGCTAAAAACTCCATCGCCTAGAATTCCCTGCTCACCGGTTCGTCTCCACCAGTGGCATAACATAAAGTAAAGGCCCCCTTTGCAGAATGGGATGATGGGCCACTGAGTCTCTCCTATCTCGCAGATATTCATTAGCCTCGGGCAGAAAGGGGGCCACTTAAAGTATTAGGGGGCCCCATGAAGGACTGGGGACCACCCGGTGCCACAGGGGCTGCAGGGGCCTGCGTTACATCCCTGACCTTCGCCCCTGCAGGCCACGGATGGGTGGAGGGTTTCAGCACATCTGTGGCTGCTATCCTTCTCACACCTGATGCATGTGATCACTGCGAGCTCTTTTAAGCCCCAGCTCCCTTCAGTGCAGCGTTAGTCGTTGTAGCAGTGTTCCTGTTTGGCTGACCTCTTCTTTCATGGGCTTTTGCTATCCTTGTTTCCAGAGTTCCTGGGATATAGTTATTTCTTGTTTCCTGTTCCTGAGCTGTAGCAATTTCATTGGTTGCTGTACTCACTCTCACTGCAGTCAAAGCTGGAGTGGCATGGTGAGCAAAAAACAATGGATTTAGGCACAGATCTCTGTATTGGGGATGAATGTTTGACATTGTTCAGCATTCTGTCCATCAATTGTTCTTTTTTTCTTTGAATTTTGAGCCAGCACTTTTAGTGCACCCTTGAACTCTCTCTTTCTGTATGTATGTTTTCCCGGTGCCTCCTTTCTTTCTGTTTCTTCCAGTCTCATGTTTGCACCTTCCTGTTCCTGCTCTCTTAGCTTCCATTTAGTGTGAGTTTTATAGTTGCTTTATGCCAAGTGTTCCTTTTGGTTTCCTTTCTTTCCTGGTAAGCATGCCTCCTTGCTTGCTCCTTGTCCATTTGTGGCAGTGTATTTAGTTCAATATACTACCGCCGGTGACTCTCAGAATCCGGCCCGGGGTAAAAATGGATTAGAGCATTGTTCACGCCCTGAGCTGTTGCCAGGAGTGCTGAGTTCCCTCCTGACTTGATACGGGAGTACCACACCTATGCCTTTAGTGCCAACAATTGCCGTAAACAGGTATATGGTTGTATCGTTCCTTATATTGTGTGTTAAATTTCTTTCACAATCACTGTGCAGTAGTTACACCTAGGTCCTGAAGAAAGCCATGATCATAGAAAGATCTGGAATGGCTGAAAAATGTCGACCTCATCACTAGCGCGCTCGTACATTAATCCAGAGCGCTCTTGCACTTTTTAACCCTTGACACCACAGGATACCGAATAAATGTACTTTTTCCCCTGGTAGTCAATTTTAGCTCACTTATTGCTCCACTGCACCTCACATTCACCACACTGCTTTATGCTTCATTGATCTCAGGTGATCTGGTTTTGGATTACATTGAAAACATCAGCGAGCTCCTCCTTTACACTAGCGAGGAGTTGTAGCCCCTTGGTTGCACTAGTTTGCAGCCGAGAGATCCCTAAATGATGAAGCATGCCACTTCGGTGGGTGATGGGAGTCGGTCCTCTTAATTGAGACTCCTTCTATGTTTTATTTTTCCCTGTTGAATGTACTGCTGAAATGTCTGTCTAAGCACCTCTTTTTGAGACCCGCAGATTTTTTGTTGTTACTAGTGTATTTAGTTCTACATCCTTTTTGTTACCGCCATGCATGTTCCTATTTGTTCGCTAGGATCCGTAGGCACAACCGACAACTTTGGTGTTGTTTGTTATCCAATATGAGTGTTGTCTTGAGGTACTATAGATATCAGCTCCACAGACTGTGCCTTTACATGTATATCCTATAGGTGGGTATTTGCAGTCAGTATCTGTAATAGCAATTGTGGGTGAGGAACTTACTGAGCTTCATTCTTACCGTGCGGAGTTCCTTAGTGCTTTACCTCACATTCCCTTTATTGTTAATGTTGTTAATGTTGTTATATATGTGTCTTGCATGTCCATCTTGGGTGTTAGTTAGCGTGAATTCCAAATTGCCTCTTGAGTGCCTGCCCTTTCTGAGCCTTAACTTTCTTGTTCCCTTGTGCAGAGCTTCTCCTTTGGATCCCCCTTTCGCCTCTGACTCTCAGTGTGATCTTGGGCAGCTCTGTACCCAACATTCTGCCTACTTTGTCTTCCCTGCCACCAGTTCTTGCCAGAGTTCCTGACAGGCCCCAAGTTTCCATTTGAAGAATTACCTAATCATTATCATGTAACTAATAGTTTTTCTCATGGGGGCGGGGGGCTACTACATGATTCTTATATATAACTGAGATGAAACACAAAACACTGGATATATATAAATATATATAAACTATAAATACTCTGTGAAAGAATGGAATTCTGCTGGGTAATTAGAAATAGTATCTGAAACCAACTGAGCTCATTAAACACCAAAAATCAGTGAAAAAAAATAAACTGATTTTAATTGGAATTTACTCCAAGACAGTTTCTGAGGCGACCACATAGGAGGGAATAGTGAAACTGAAATGTCGACCTCCAAAAATATTGCATCCACAGCATCGACTACCAGCATATTATCAAAGTAAATCAATGTGAAATTAAAAATAGTACATTTATACTTGCCTATATACTTACTTGACAATATAGCTGTGATCAGTATTGTAGATGCTACCGTTTTGCATGTCTTTATTTAATCTATGGTAAAGTGATATATCCCCATACCTATATGCCAACAACTGGATACAGTAGGAATCACTCAGTTATTTCACTGGAATCTCCGAAGACATCGGTTTGGAACAGTAATTTCACACTTTCGTGTATAAAGCATGACGCAAGGTGCCAGTATAATACGCCATGTATAGTTCATACCCCAAATTAGCAGCTCTCACCAATGGCTGCAGCTGCGCTCCACGCCCCTTGACCCCTTTGAACAGGTTCGGTGTGATGGGCACAGAATATTAGTGGCTTTTAATTAGTCTAAATAACTCCGACATTGTGTCATCCATTAAGGCCGCTCATAGCCAAGAAGAGTGCCATATTAGACACCAGAGCTCTTCCCCAAGTGGGGGCCTTGCCTCTTAGCCACAAAGTATTGCTTTATAAAAACCATCTGCTGTCCCATAATGAGGTCCAGATTACACTGTGCATGTGTTCATCAGGCTGCTCCCCCCTCTCGTATTGCACAGTTACAATGGCGTGTTTATCTAAATGTCACTGTGATAAATATTTTCATTGCGCAGAGGGCCACTGGGTCAATCCGTCTTCAAAAATATGTTTCCTAACAAGCCAGGTCCAAATATGCTGTAAAGATCCCGCATTCTGTCAGCGTGTCGATAACAGGCGAGGAAGTGCCCTGCCCGCGGCATTTGTTATTGTAAGAGCATTCTTGGGGTTCCTGCGCCCCATGTCCCTCTATCTCCCACTGGCTGACCCCGGCAGCTCATTAAAGGATTAGGCCCCTCTGGGTGGAGAGGCTGCGCGCGGAGGAGCCGAGTGCACAGCTGCCGCCGGATTCGTGTGGAACCTTCCAGACCTCGGTGCGTCGAGTGTTTGCGTTCCAGATATCGGGGCAGGCCTTTCACAGACCGAGCCAGAGGAAACGGCGCACAGCTGGTGTGAAACACTAATGAATGGCCGTGAGCCTGGTGGGCCAGGCCCGTGAGAGTCTGGAGGGGGCGGGCGGCGTCTTACGAAGCACCACAGCGAGGCTCTGGTCTAGACATGGAGGGAAGCTATAGGCAGAGAGATAGACCCCTGTGGCTGAAGACACAAGGGAGCAGTGGCCCAGCGGTGGAGATAGGTAGCCAGATGCACAAACCCAGGGCCGGACTGGCCGAAGGGGCATCTGGCATTTCCCAGGAGGCTGGAAGGGTGATGGCCGATTTTGCAGTGGTGCTGCTATATCGGCCCCCAGTAACAAAAACATCAGGGGGCTGGTGTGTCAACATTGCCAGGGCTGCTTTGGGTTACCAATCTGGCCCGGGATAAACCGAGTGCACTTTTCTAGGAATGGCTGTGGGCTAACTAGACCAGGCCTGGAGGGCAACATCAACACATTGATTGGCCATAGTAGCTCAATCGTGACGTGACTCACCACACACTGTAAGTACATGGTGAAGAGCTCAACTTGGTAGGAAATTACGTGGTGAAGGTGTCTGGATTTGGAGGACTATGATAGTTGCCATTTTAGATATTTTAAGGCAGTCACCGGCACATGAATGAGAGACTGGTACTCTTGCATGAGGCTGCGGTTTGACTCCTAAGGTCTTTATATGGAACATATTGGCACAGTGGATTCTTGCAGGAAACAGAAGACTGGATTGCATGAGAGTCATTTAGAGTTTGGAAGAGGGGACATTTCTCTGAAAGTTGAGGGGGATCCGGCCCTGCCAGACTTGTGGGTCCCCCACCTCATTTAGAATCAAGAAGTTACCAGTAGCTCAGTCAAAGCCTCATCTAGGTCTTTTGTTAGAAGCCTTTGACCCGTGGTCCATTCCCAAAGGGCCACCAGGCTGTGTCGGAGGGAAAGCCCATCCTATTTAAGGTGCACATTCTGGGATACATTTTTCCTGCTCTGGACCACCATGCAATGCATGGCAGTCTGAGCAGGGAAAGTAACCAATGCCACCCTGTACAGAGAAAAAGCTCCCTGCTTATCAGGGCTATTACTTTTTTTGTTTCTCATAAATACCCATCTTAAAGGGCTTTTTTTACTGAGAAACAAGAATATTGCCGAGCAAGCTCTAGCAACATGACGGCCTACTTGACATTACATTTCTGACAAAAGTGGTCTTGGCATGTCTGCGGAAGCACTTTCATCAGTAATGCCTTTCTGGAATGTCTTGGGTAACTTTTGTGTTGGTATTAGTGGTGGTCTGCCGCAGGGAAGAAAAAGGTGGGGCGGGGCCTCTGTCACCCTGATGGGATGGTAGGCTGTCGACCAGAACTTAAGTGTCCCCTTAGGTTTATAGGAAGAGTAAAGACTGACATTGTAGGACATATGGACAAACAGATTTTAAGTATGTGAAGCAAGGGGGTGTTAAATACGAATGTATGGAGCATAATGTGTTTAGGCATTTAGGCCAGATGTACATGTGAACAATTGTGGACCAAATTTAAAGAAAATTGGAAAACTGCACCCGCAGGTTTATGGCCCCGCTTTGCAGGGCTGTAGCCTGAAAATTTTTATTTTGGGGGCCATGGTGCCCAGTAATAACATTATTAAGGTAGGTGTTAAGGGGGCACATTTAGGTCTCTTAAGCAAAGTTATTTATCATTCTGAAATGCAATTTGTGACTAAGTGTTAACCACAGTGTCTGCCTCTCCTTCCTTCTTGCCTCGCTCCTAAGCTACTCTGTACAGCATATTTATTTCCTCATTGTGGGAAATTGGGTTCCTAGTTGAGAGGGATGAACTCTACTCAAGTAGAAACCACAATCCTTGTCAAGGGGAAATCACAAGAAAATCCAAAATTAACCTGTGCTCAACCCTCTGGTACCTTGCCACAGAGCTGTCAAGTTTAACTTAGAGGCAATGTGTAAAGTATTTCTGCAGCACTTCAAACAGTAATAAAGGGAAAACACAACACAAGAGAAATCCAACACCATTTCGAAAAATGGAGCTAATTGTAATAAATATATCAAGGCCAAAATGACAAAAATTAAATAAATAGAACCAGAGATATGCAATTTTAAAAATGTAAGTAAAAATAGCACCAGAAAGCACAAAGTGCCACCTGTGGTTATTTGGCTATGCCAGACGGGGACAAATTCACAAGTTCAGGCAGCCTGCGATGGAGCACGGGACGGATACAGGGACCCCATTAGGCCCATTTAGCAAGAGTACCATGAATCCTGGTTGCAAAGAGATGCTGAGACCCGTGTTAAGGATGTGTCATGCTGCAGGGTCGATGCACGGTCCGGGCAAGGACATGCATCACAAAGCAGTGGTTCTGGGGAGTTGCAAAGTGCAAGGCGATGTCCTTGCTTGGATAGGTGTAGCACAGCGGTGTTTCCAATGGGCTTCTTTGGGTGAAGCAATGTCATTGCATGGAGGTGCATCACCTCTGATGGGCTGTGAAGGGCAATGCGAAGTCCTTGCGTCACGGGAGTCAGTGCAGCAAAGGCAATGCGCCGGTTCTACAGGAGATGCGCTGCGCCTTGAAGGAGATGCATCAGTACTGCTGGATCCACAGATGGGCTGACAGAGCACCTTCAGGACCACTTACAAGGGTAGATCATGTCTTTTCACTGCTTCCAGCAAGATTGAGTAGCTCTAGGCAAACATCAGCTCCAACCCTTGGGACCTCTTGTGCCCCAGGGCCTTATAACCAATAAACACTCCGTGAGTTTCCCCTGTTAAACGAGTCCGATATTGATGAGAACCTAAGGTTGTTCATGAACTCCTTTCCTCAAGCAGATTTGTGCACAGATAGGAAAAGTCAACCCAGAAGGCCCCATCGAATTACTTTATTGAGCAGTGATTTAAAATTGTACATGATGACTTAAATGTAACACATCTAAGGTGTGGAATCTGAAGTACTTCATTTACAAAAGAACCTACATATACATTCATCTAATCACGTGTTGGCTAGAGTGGTGAACAACGAAATAAACAAGTATTAACTTCGACAAAGACTTGAACCTCTGTTATTTGGAAGACAATGGTTTTTTTTGTTACCTTTCAGATGTACTATCTATTGACATGCAAATTGTTAAGATTTACATTTATTTTGCAAGTGCCAGAAATAGAAACAAACACTGTCAAAGCCAATAGCTCTTGCTCGCATTGTGATTTACAAAACACACCCAGTGACTTTGCCAATATTTATATACAGCTGGAAGAAGTATCTGGGCATTATAAACAGCAATAGGGACCAGCGGACAGGCGAGAAGAGCCACCAGCACAGGTCACTGGCAGTGTGTGCAGTATCCCAGGGCTGCACTCCAGATGTGAGAAGCATCACAGTGGCAGGGAAGAGGAGCTGCTAGGCAAGGATTAATTCACAGGCACCAAGCACATAAAAAGAAAAGGCCCAGGAAGGGTCCCTGCATCTGGGGGAATAGCAGACAGGTGTTCATGTGTGAGCAGCATCCAAATGCAGGGGAGAGGGGCTGAAGATCAGGGAGTAAAGAAGAGCTGCCAGGCTTGCAGAAAAGAAGTAGCAGAGGAAATGAGAGTTTGGTATCGAATGTGTAATGAGTGACTGTACTTTTCAGAATACATGATTGAATATGTGATGATTGCATGTACCGTTCAGCGGCAGTATGACACAGTTTCAGGCCCTACCAACTCTTTCACATAAAGATAAAAACACTACTCCGTTATCTGCTTCGTTACCAATCATTTATAATTTCACATGCTGTGCGGATACTACTGTGGAACTTTACTTACTAGGAAGAGAGACACTGATTTCAGTACAATGCCCTGAGAAAGTCTGTCAACAAGATGAGACAAGTGTTGGCTAGAGTGGTGAAATATGAAATAAACAAGTATTAACTTCGAAAAAGACTTGAACCTCTGTTATTTGGAAGACAAGGGTTTTTCTTGCTACCTTTCAGATGTAATATAGTCCATCATGCATCCCAAAGGATGTGGAAGGATAGACCCAAATAGCCAATAGAAAGGCAGCAAGATTAAAGTACTCAAGTGGCTTTGATCCAAGACATAACTGAAAATGTCTCAAGCCAATAGCTGAAGGGTATTGAGCCAAAGAAGGCAATGGATGAAGGAGGTCGGCCTACAAACACCTATATGTCTATATTATATATTGTTTAACCTGTAGGGCAAGTTTATAAATTAGTGATGGCGGGCATCAGTTACAGAGTGGCACTAACCTGTTAGGACGATTGTGTCATTCCAAGATTGGTTGGATAGGCTTCGGGAGTGCACTCTACTGGTGTGAGACATTGTTCGGTTCTGCTATTTGGCAAGGGCTCATGTCTAAATCGCATTTACTGCATAGGCGTCATATTGCTTTTGTAATGCTTGTTCCATCTGCCCGATGTGTAGGCTTAATCAACAATAAAGAGTTGCCAGCAAATATAAAAGTTTAGAGTTTAACAACATGAGCCATCTGAAATTGACCACCATTAATATATGGGACGGACACATTTAAAAGCATAGGTGAAGTTTTGTTGAATACATAGCATATTCATTTTTTTGATTTATTAACTGCAATAAAATTATATTAAAATATGAAGAACAAAATGTCACTCTAATGGTTCAATATTTAGGACAATACTCCCTACAAAAAGTGATGTTTTGTTTTTTTTCATTTAAATTGTCTTTATTAACTTTCACCATATTACATATCTATTATTACTTTCATTACTTCAGTAATGTCTTAGGTGCAAGTCAACAAAAAACCGTCATGGCTTCATTAAACCTGACATGGCTTCATTAAACCTGAGGCAATAAAGTATGATAAGCAAAGGAAATCAGCAGAGCTATTGACTTTGTCAATTTCTTTCAGAAGTGTTGTACAGCAGGTAAAGGTATGTGACAGTGACTTGTTGTTTCAGGGTTGGGTGGAGATAAATGGAGGTGAGTTTGACTTGAGTGCTCACTATTTCCATAGTGAAAAGTAGAAGCGATTACACCTTTAAAATAGGTGAGTACCTAGCTGTAAAGTTTCTCCATGGGAAAGTATTTATTCAGATTGAGAAAAAAAACTCAGCAGTTCTCCTTTGGTAAAATGTGCACAACCCACTCCTTCATAAGTTTGAATCCCAAAGTGGCTGATTCATCCTTTCATCCTTTTAAGGTCATTGAAATGAGGGTAAGGGAGACGGTAATAACACCATCAGAATGGTTAGTTTAAATGTGGAATAAAAATCCCTTTTCTTCTATGTAAGTAGGTCTTAAGGCACATTGTGAAGTTACAAAGTAGGCTGATAAACTAGTGAAAATTTGATGTTAGTTCTACTTGGGGAACCCTTCCATCTATTTTAAAAATTAAGCTATGCAGTTTGACCATTTAAAAACACCTTTGCCTCCTGTGTTTGGAAGGAGAGGTGGGTGAGCCAATCAAGTCTCCAGCCTGGCTCAGTTTAAGTGTCTGACTCTGGCTCGGCCCTTGCCAAATTATAGCTGAGTCAGCATTCAATGCAATGCCCTTTATCTCCCTATTTCTCGTCTTGAAGCCAAAAACTGCTGAGCACAGGTGAGTAGAGATCATTTGCAAAATATAAAACATTTATTTTTTTGATTGAGGTCAAAAGCAAAACATCAAATACATGTGTCATAGAGCTGCACTTCCATGTCTCTGATGAATGCCTGTGAGGGTGATCTTTGTGAAATCTTCTGCTCACTTTTGTGTCGCTAGATTATACAATTACTGTCATTTTGAAACTCTTTTATTGAGGTTTTTATTTTTTCACAACACGCCAATGATGCATTGTCACATATAATACTATAGCTATGAAACAGAGAGATTTTGTTGGGTCTCAAGTTTTGTTCCATGCTGTTGCACGCTGTAAGTGTCGGATCTAGGTGACGTAGCAGTGTAGTGAGCCCAGGGCCGGCTTTAGCGCTGGTGGCGCCCTGTGCGACATTGTCTGTTGGTTCTCCCTAATGACCACCTCTGCCACGGATTCCCTCACTAGCACCCTTTAACAGTGCCCCTCAAGTCTCCATAAACACTGTCTCTCAGATTCATTTAGTTTTATAGCGCCACTCATACCAATGTAAGGTGTCGGAGCACTTTACATCACACACATTGCACAGAGACAATCATATGTGTGTACATCAGTGTATAGGAAATGCTACATCTTCCAGGACTACAAGGTGTAGTGTAGGAGTGACATGTCATCGATAATGGTAGGCAATATAGTTTGAGTCCTTATTCTGGAAAAGCACAAATTCTGAATTTGAAACGTAACATCATTGTTAGGGGTTCTCTTTAATATTATGAATTGTTTTCACCTCAAATGAACCCTTTTCACAAGATTGAGATGATAAAAGACTGGGCAAAAAAACAAGTAGGTCTAATATATACCTTGCCGTTTTTATAAAGGTCTTTGATGACAGTTAATAACTCAATGTTCTATATTAGGATTTTGACTTATATACGACAAGTAACAAAAGGGAGCTCTCTTACAGAAGCAGGAACCCACTGACCTATTTACATTGTTTGCGCTTTGTAATCTGCATAATAGATGTTCTTAGCATCAGGCATTTTAACCCTCTGTGCTACCTTGGTATGAGTCAAAACTTCCTCCTGTCTCTTTCCAGAAAGACGATTAATCACCAGAGTTAGCTTGACATTTTAATTGATATCTGGAAATTGATGGCAGCCAGGAACACGGCAACAGGTGCTTCTAAAATGAAAATATACATTATCAAAATGACACCCCACCCCAAGTCAACGCCCTGTACGGTGGCACCGATTGCAACGCCCTAGAGCCAGCCCTGAGTGGGCCTTTTTAGGGGTCTAGAATGGAGTGTTCTAACCGTTTAGATCTCAACAGTGGCCAGGAGGGTATATGGTTCTCGATTGGTAAACTATAATGTAAGCAAAGCTGTTGGCTGGGGGAGTAACTTAACAGTAGCACAAGCATGTGGAATGGGTATAGTTATAGAGGGCCCATTGACTAGTGGGTGTTGGAGCGGGCCAAGGTCAGCGATGGGGCAAGAACGACCTACTGGGTTTCCATCCCACCGGTCTAGTTAGTCAGTAATTTATGTAGATTGGGTGTAGGGATACTCCTGGGGCCGAAGATCATGGCTGGGGATGTAGATTTAGGGCACTAGGGCGGTCTCGTGCTGGGCCATCATTGGGGGAATTTGTCCTCGTGCACTAGTTCCCGAAACTACTTGAGCATAGTGTCCCATGCTCCTGCTAAACGTCTATTGTAGAGGTGCCAGGCCTCCTCATAGTGTAGATTGGTGCTTTCGGTAGCACAAGTAGCCTTTTAATTTTCTTCTACGCTGAGGTCACATTGTACGTGATTGACCCGGCGTCGCACCTAGATCCCTTACTGCGGGAATTTAATAAATTTGGTGGACTCTCTAGCATCTCCATTAACTGGGCTAAATCAGTTATTTTTCACTTAACAGACGCCACTATCCCGGCCCCCTCCGAGTTCCCTCTAAAATGTGCGGACGAACCTGTGAAGTATCTGGGGATATGGCTCAGTAGAAATATGAAAGAAATATGGGACATGAATTATGGATGTGAAGAGAAAGTCACAGCGTGGGCTAAGCTCCCTCTTTCCCTAGCAGGGAAAATAGCGCTAGTCAAAATGGTGGTACTGCCAACATTTCTCTATTTATTCACCAATATTCCCATCCCTCTCACACAAGCCTTTTTTTAAATCTTTCAGATCTCTGCTGGTCTCGCTGGTCTGGGCAGGCGGACAGGCACACGTTTTGTGGGACCTACTGACACTTCCTCAACAGCAGGGGGGCCTGGAAGCCCTGGATATGCAGTTGTGTGCAAGGAGCACTCAGGCTCAGTTTCTCCACCACTGGGTACAGCCGACTCCCTTCCAAGCCCCATGTGGCTGTGGAGACAGATGCTGTGGCGCCTGTCCCTTGACCAGTAGCTTTATATCAGACTTACAAGCACACCAGCGATGATATAGACACATAGACACCCTGAGTTGGGCGTGGAACGAATTAAGGAAAAGAGCCGGTACTCCTATGCTGTACGGCCCATCCATATCCCTGGCGCATAACCCTATGCTACCCAACACAGGCGGCAGCATAAGCAAGACCATAGTACAAAAAATTAGTTCACAAACAAGTCAAGTCAAGTCAAGCAAGCTTTATTCGACGATTGTCATAAAAGCATATTCCATATGTATAAAAGTACATGTATAAAATTCAGTAGATAAAACCAGATTAAAATCCAGATTATAAAAATTCATAAAAATTCATAAGATACATAAATAAAATCATTCCATTAACAATACAAATATGGAAAATATTATTATGCAATAATTAATAAGGGTACTTGGCCTACGAGGTTACCTAATATATTATGCTTTCAGCAGCCGGGCTCTAATCGTCCATGCCCAACCCAGGAATTTCGCCACCGCTATATACACAAACTTATTGGGACTGGTGCAAATAATTCTAACTGCAATCATTCCTCTCCTCGTTCCCAATAACCTACACATTGGCCGTAACCACTTTCGACGCGGCGCCACATACATTGGGCACTCAAACAGAAGATGGCAATGGTTTCAGGAACATCCGAGCAAGCCGGACAGGCCACCTTGCCCCACTAGTCCATCTATTAGAGAATGCCCTTACCGGCAGGCTTCCCACTCTTAGCTGAAAGTAGAGTTTACGGTCAAGGGGCTTCATGATGACGTCCCAAAATTCCTCAAGTTTGGGGCAATCTTTGATTTCTAAAAATTAACCAGCCAGAGAGTGTGAAGGGGTGGTACTGAAGACCTTTGTAGCCACCAAGTTCCAGTACAAGTTCTTAAGTACCTTCTTTGGTGGGAACCTGACGTGCAATGGATCTTCCCACAATTCCCCTAGACCTAAGTCATTTAAAAGATTCCGGATATGTCCCAGCCATTTAACTTTCCGGGAACCGTCACTTTTAACTACGTCCAGCAGCCCCCTGGTATATGTATCCAGTTCAGGTGTAGTCCAAATCCGCCGCCAGTATAGGATTGGGCGCAAGGATGCAATTAGAGCTATTGGTGTTATGCCCAGGTCGTAAAATAGGGGGTTCAGTGGGGTGCTCCGGGGTAACCTTATTAGTTTTCTAAGAAATGTATTTTCAGAAACAGTCATCCCCTTTAGTTTTTTGTTTCCCCACATTTCCACACCATACAGAGTAGAACTAACTACAAACGTTTGCGGACCTATACCCCGAGGAGAAATTTCAATCGCCCCCGGTTCTAGCAGAGGGTCAAACTGTGCCATTTTCAGAACTATTTGTATATTATAAACTTCGGGCTGCACGTCGGTCTTTACATGACACTTTCCCGAGCCCCCCACCAACACTGCTCGCACTAGAGAACGTGCTTAAATCAGCTACACCACGAAGTCTAATGGCACGGATCTACAATCACATGCAAACTTCGGCCCCACTGACACGGCCACGGGCATCCTAGGCATGGAATGAAGAACTTCAAACTCCGCTCACGGAAGACCAGTGGGCCTATTGTTGTGACCAGCTCACGGCTCTGTCCCCTAACTATAAACTTCGGTTATTGCACTTTAAGTTCTTACACAGATTTTATAGGACACCAGCAGGTCTGCACCGTATGGGACTGAAAGACAACGACAGCTGTTGGAGATGTGGGTTCACTCCAACAACCTTTTTACATATGGCATGGAGCTGTCCCCAGCTGACATCATTCTGGTCCAATATATTTACCGTGATCTATCAGATAATAGACACACCTGTAGATCCCAATCCCCTGCTGGGCCTGTTGAGCTACGTGAAGGACACACCAGTTAAGGTCCATAAATGACATGCGATGCTACTTCTATTTGCTAAACACCAAATTGCCATACTTTGGGGGCGGAAGGGGGCTCCCTCTCTAAACGAGTGGATCTGAGACGCCACATACGGACACTCACAACTGACCACCTTTTGGGAATTAATGCTAGGAACATCCAGGCCTAGAGGCATGTGGGACCATTTGTTATGCAGGCCCGTGGGCGTGGGGAGGAGGTTGGAGATGGGCCGACGGAATCTATGTCTTT
Organism: Lissotriton helveticus; assembly: GCF_964261635.1. Taxonomy (NCBI): domain Eukaryota; kingdom Metazoa; phylum Chordata; class Amphibia; order Caudata; family Salamandridae; genus Lissotriton; species Lissotriton helveticus. The sequence continues at coordinate 454,993,664 of NC_136065.1, forward strand.
GTGAATTAACGTGGATGGCCTGGGGGAGGACTGGGAAGATGGATGAATACGAGGAGGGGGTAAAAAAGGAGGGACAAAGATGATGTTTTATGCAAAGGAGACTAACATGATATGCATAACCTTGTGTGTGATGCAGTGGATTCCTTGTCAAACTGTCATCTGGACTTTGGCAGTTGTGTTTTTGCAGCGCAACAACTCTAATCTCCGTCCTGTATCAAACAGTGTATCGTGCACACAGGAAATAACATTTGTAATTGTCATGGTATGCGGTTGTGCTGATAACTGTGTATTGATTAGCTACTGGCCTGATGTTTGCAATGTTTGTACCATTGTTTTAAAATAACAATAAGAAGAATTAAAAATAAATGTATTATTTTTTTTTTTTAAAGTCACAGTAGGGCATGACTAAAGCATGTGCTTTAGGTCAGCAGCATTAGACTGGGATCTAGGGCACGTAACGTTGCTGTTGAGAATATACCATTCAGCTTGGATGGTGTTAGGTCCTGTACAGCACTGTATATTGTATGTTTTTAAATTGTGCATTTTTGGAGATACCCTGTAGAGATTCAAGTTCCATGTTGCATTCTGAATCATTTTATAAATAAATAAATAAATAAATGTAGAGGGAACCTGATCTCTTCCTCCCCCACCTACCGGATGGGCTTTAGAGAAACCCCTACATGTTCCCGGACACCCTTGTGCAGCCACAACAATTTCTGTCATTATGCTGTTGAGCTCCATCTAAATTTGTTCTGTTAATCCTGACTTCCTTTGGTGGTCTTCCCCCAGATTTTTTGCTGTAACCCCTCTTGTGTTCTGAAATTAGTTTTTGTTGGCATTAGGACTGTGCAATTTACAAGTGCTAACCAGAGCCAAAATACTCAGGGTCTCTCCTTTAAATATGTTTCACCTGATTGGGATGTTTAATTGACTGATTTATAAGTCCCTATTAAAGTGGCACTACATGCACCCAGGGCCTGTAAATTAAATGCTACACGTGAACCTGCAGCACTAATTGGGAAACTGACTAAAGTAGCCCTTTAAAATGTGTCTCAGGCCAGCCATGCGTGCAGTTTTAAACTGACAATTCAACCTGGCAAAATAAACCTTTTGTTAGGCCTAAACCCTACTTTTTAATACATATAAGCCACCCCTACGATATGGCCTAATAGCACGTTGGACAGAGTGCATCATTGTATTTAAACCATAGGACAAACGTTTTTAAGTTTTACATGTCCTGGTAGTGAAAACTCATAAATTCGTTTTTCACTACTGCAAGACATATCTCTCCAATTGGATAACATTGGGTTACATCTCATAAGTCCTAACCTTTGATTGGGAACAGATAGAAATGTCACATTTGGAGTCAAATGAATTATAATTTAAAATGATATTTAATGGTAACGTTGGATTTTAAATCTCAATTCTGAAAATGCAACTTTTAGAAAGTTGGCATTTTCTTGTCCTAACCTTGTAGTGCCTGCAGCCTGTGTCCTGGGTCACGCGACTGCGAATGGCTTGGCAGTTGACCTTTGTTTTAGTCCTCCCAGTGAAGCAAAGGGGACTAGATGTTGACATGACAGGCTTTCCTGCCAGGATGGGTGAGATGAAGCTGTTACCTGCCCCACTTACATTTCAAAGGGTTGTCTACAGCACACATCATAAAGGGTTTTGACACCTCCCCTTTGTCACCCTAGACTACTTGGAGTCTTGGCAGGGGAAGGAAGGAACTTTCCAGTGCCAGATATGGGGTTTAATCGTGATGGGTGTTTGAGGTTCTATAGTCTTGATCCAACAGCACAACATTGATTACATATAGTCTTTAAGATATACCTTTTTCGGAACCACTTATTAGGTGAATTTCCGGATGTATACTTTGTGGGATAGGCTGAACTTGCCCTTTTCTTTCAAATTGAAAATATATTGGTTGCATCGTGGACATGTTCGGTACCTAATCTTAATAGACAGTATCTACCAAATTTGGACAACACTTTTCTTTGAAAGCCTTGAGGAAGTCACCGAATGTTCTGAAACACGTGTCGGTTGTTGTGCTGTTGGATCAAGACTATAGAAGCTCAAACACCCTTCAAGATTAGTCTTCTAATTGTAATGTCTTATTGAAAGTACAGGTGGTTTCTGTAGGTCTTGTTTGAAAATTGTGATGTTCTAATTTATTGCTTTGCTTGAATTAAAAAAATACATCTTTTTTATGAACTCACCTTTGCTTGTTATCTGTGATATGTTGAGACAATGAAATGAATTCTTGCTTAAAAAGGCTAAATACACAGTAAAAACAGATATCAACTTTTGGGTGCCAGGGTACCTTTATTGTATATTGCTTTTAGCTACCATAACTACATAAAACTTTCAAATTGCAGATATCTGGTTCTACTAATTATATTTTTGTCATTTTGGTATCATTTTTTTTTTAATCAACTCTATTTTTGGAGGTAGAGGGATTTTGCTTGTGTTTTGGTTTTATTTTATTACTGTTTGTTTGCTGCAAAATGCTGTACCCATTACTTCTAATTTAAGCCTAACTATGTTCGTCCCAAGCTACCAGTAGGTTAAGCAGAGGTTAATGTAGTGACTTCTGTGATTGATCCTGACAAGGATTGTGGCTCTGGCTTAAAAGGGTTCTCACCCCCCCCCCCAACCATTAACCCACTTTCTTACAAGTTCTATTTTTGTTATGTCAGGTAATCCAGTGACATTAACATAAAAATATTGTGAGCTCAGGAAAAGTTGGTTCCTCTTTTCCCTTGCAAAAGCAATAAGGGGATAGGAGTATGATAAATAAGCCAAAGATTAAGGAGCTAATTTACAAGCCCCTTGTGTCACATTTTCCCATTTTAAAAATGACGCACCAGCGGCACAAGGGGCTTGTAAATAAGTCCCTAAATATTTACATAATCTCTGCTACAATCCAGTCAACTATATTTAGGTGACAGCCGCTGTAGATTGCTGTCCCCTTCCACCTAATTACAAAGAATTGTCCTTTACGTTCTAAATGAGAAAGAGAAAGGGATATCCATTAAAGGACTGAATTACACTATGTGTAACTGGAAACCCTTTGGCTCAGATCCCGGCTTCACCACTTGACCAAATTGTGCAATTCTATGCAAATCACTTTACTTCATTGCACCTCATTTCCCTTGACCAGAAAATCTGAGAGCACCGTGAAGTGATTCAGTTCAGTGTGTGCGCTATGCAAAGACGTCTGTAGTATATGATTTAATTAGACAATGATGTTTCTCCACAAATAATAATCATGTTTCCCATATCAACTTTACATATCTTAAACCCAGGCTCCTAGTTCACTTGTGGCAAAGTTCCAAGGGCGTTGGGTATTCTTGAACGTTTCTAAGTTCATGTTTAGAAAATGCTGCTTTTAATATAAGTCATGGTGTGTAGTGATATCTAATGTCCTAAATATACATACACATTTTTTTCAAAAGTTTTCATTTTAAAAATATTTTATCATTACATTTTTGTGTGATTTACATGCACAATTTTTCAGTGCCTCAGCTCCTGTTTTGGCTTTTATGGAAAGGCCAATCCCCTGATTCGGTTCTGTTCTTTCTATGAATTTTTGGTTCCAGTGCTTGCATTGCTTCAATCCTGTAACCAAAATGTGTACTTTGAACATGAAGCCTTCTTCAAGAGAACGTATCCAGGCTATTTCTGTTTTTCGGTACGGTGATGAGAGTTGGGCCTTTTTAGGTCGAGCCTAGAGTCCGCTCGCATGCGCTGCTCTGCGAGGCATGCTGTATTGCAGTATGTACTTGTAGCCCCGCTCACTCTCCACCCATATTTGATGAAAAAGGGTTCAGGCAGATCTGGTCGTCTTTACCCCTTTCCTAGGTTTGCCCGGCGTTAGCCGCTTCTAACCCAACTCACGTTTTAACCAAATAAAGAGGCAGGCGCTGGAGACTGGAAAGCGGGAAACAGGAGTTTATTTCCGACGGAACAGAACACGTCAAATCAGACAACAGGGTATCTTCTCGAGGTGCTCCCTCAAGTTTCTCTCCGGCTCCGTCTTTTATACACAGGTTTATAATGCACAAACATTCCTTATGGCAATAAAGACACTTTGAAGTACAAAAAGGGCATGTTTGGGATCCCAGCTCCAGGCCTATTCCCATACCGGCCGCTCTGATGTTGGTTTCCCCTCCCAAATGTAACGTGCGATTGCAATCTGTAGCCGGACATTCCAACAGGACACGAGGGCAGGAGGGGGTAGTCTGATCTAAGGCTGGGCAGGCGATAAGATCACGTTTGCTATGCGGGGCCGGGGGGGGGGTACATCCACGAGACCTAGTTTTATGACTTGGGACTGGGTCGAGAGACCAGGTGTAGCCGGGGGGGGGGGGTCATCAGAAGAGAGGAAGGGTGTTCCTGGGAGGAATGCAGGGGTGTCGGTCAGATCTAGGGGTGTGAAGGCCTTTGTTAATCACCGCTTCTTTGACGTGATGTGAGGTCCTACTGTAGGAGGCAATAAACTACATCTGTTGGGCTAGGTGATGGCCTGGGATCAGGCCGGGCAATCGGGCAGGGAGGAAGAGGTTGCCGAAAGGGTCTGTTCCATGGGTGGGATGAAAGAGGCGAGGGGGCAGGGGTTCTGCACGGAGGCAGGGTCGTGTTTAGAGGTGCGTTTATGGCCTGCATAGGAGAGACCGGGGGCTGTCAGGGTGCGGGGGAATACTCGCGGGGCTGGGGAGAGGGAGAGAGACGCAGGCCATTGGCAGTGGGCAGAGAGGTCATGCCACACAAAATGGCTACTATCTAGGTTGGTGATGGGGCCTAAAAGGGGACAAGATGGCAGGGCCACAGTGCAGTGACTTTCACTTTGTCTTCGACAGGGGTGAGGGTGAACACAAATGAACGCCGCTTATATACATATACATTGTCATTTTCCACAGTCGCCGCTTTTTACATAAGCTAAGTCATTTGTGTGATTATCATAGCTGACAGGGTGTACGTATAGTCGTGTGTTGTCAATGGAAATAGCATTTGTCAATACTGGTGGATTTGCATATAACCGTGTGCAGTGGATGCAACATACAAGGTGGAATACATATAAATTTATATTTGTCGTATTTAGAAAGTGACCGATGAAACATTTTCTAGGCAAAAATATGGTTGAGGGGGGTTTAGTCCAATGCGAACAATTTAGTCAAGGGGTGTAGAAAGTTCCGTAGCAAGCCATCACGTGGTAAGCACTGATAGTTCGTTTTCCTTCGTTGGCGCTGTTGAGCACCGGCGGTGGAGCTATAGGTCCAGCTCGGGTCCTTCGTTACGCGTTGCAGGGTGTGATCTGTCCTTTGCCGTTTAGGCCACAGTCCTGTTTCCTAACTAGTCTCTTTCAAGGGTGGCTCATGCTGGGCACCTGCATTTCTTTCTCGGAGTCAAAATCCACATGGAAAGGAAAAAGGAGTTTTGTCGGATAATCGAGGGAGGAGAGGGCGGAGTGGGATCAGATCTTTAAGACAGACCAAGGGAGCAAAGGATAACGAGCAGGCAGGCCCATCGATCGGGCTAAAAGGGGCGGGGACTTCTGGCACGTGTGGGTCGGCGAGCAGAGGGCTTCAAAGCAGCTCTCCATCCTTTCATTTCCCACGTTTAAGAGTGGTGCCTCGTCCCGCGTCTCGCTGTTCTGCAGCTCCACCTTTGGTCGAGGTCACATGTGCTTCGCGATCTGCGGCCAGGCTGTGCGTCACGTCCGGCCCCTCTCCTTCGGTGATTGTGTATCTTTGGATAGGTACAAAACAAGCTTTAGAGAACTGGCAGGAGATACATTTATACATTTCAATACCACCCTCAACCTGAAGTAGTTGGGGAAACTTTCATCAGTCACAGTCAGAAGTTATCATTATGAAGTGGGTATGCAGGCATTTTTACTGAGTTTGTTCTAAGCCTGTTGGCGTTCATTCATGACGTATATTGGAGAGAAAACAGACTCTTATTATTTCATCAACCTCGAAATCGGATTCTACGGTAGAGACTCGGTTTTCTGGCACAAGCCTGTAGTGAAGGTCATGGGAGAGGGATAGAGGCTAAACATTCTTTTCTCGGGGAGCAATAGTTAATCAGGGTCATCAGTTATACCTCCGGGTGTGGAGCTGGGGTCAATCGAGACGTTTGGACATCCATGCTTGGGCGCAGAGGGGCGGGGCAATCTGGGCGTTGTTTCTAACGAGCTGAGAACAGAAAGCCACTGACTTATAGTCCTCCTGTAAGACGGCCAAATTAGGAGACTTTAGTCGTCTAACCTGCCCTTTCCTTCATTGCCAATTCAAGTTTCATCATTTTACGGAAAGGAGAGGCAGTAATATGGCAAATTATAATTGGTTTAGCTTCTGTCAATTTGTCGAACACCTTTGAGTTCGAAAACCAATTAGCCTCGTGCCGGTGGGGCACAACGTTACCGTGCAAAGGGAGGGGGAACAAGGGGGACCCTCGGAGGGAGAGTCGTCCGCAATCTAAATGAACTATTCGGTACACGTACAACATGAAGAGAGAGAAAAAGAGAAACGTGTACAATAATAGGCCATTTTTTTATGCGCACACAACACAAAACAGTAGGGGTCGTGTTATATAGAGACACAGACTGAGGGACAACGTAAATCATATATTACGTACACACGAATTCAAGCGGGGGGGTACATGTATTATATACAGAACTCAAGACAACACATAGTATAGTACTTGGCCAAAGATATTTCCTCCTGCATGCTGCGCATCCTTAGTATCCTATTTAATTCGTTTAGCTGTCTTCTGCTGTTGACCTCTGTTACATATTTTTACACATTCGTCAATTGTTCGGGAGCTAACCTGATCGGGCTAGTACTTACGGTGGGATTTTTGAATCGTTATTAGTGGATGGGTATTCAGGCTGAGGCAACGGGGGGTGTCAGTCGGGGGAACAATGGGCGTCTTCTAGTTTCATACCTAAAATATTCTTAATCTTCCAGGAGGAGGGTACATGGGTATACCTCACCCTGGAATAGCCCTGAACCTTTCCCAATTTAGTTGTCCTATGGGCCTACTCGTAGGTGCACGTCATTCTGGGCTGCTTCATACTGCCGTAACTCGTCAAGTTTCCGTTATCGTACAAAGGCATCTCTCTTATCAAGTCAACGCGTGAATCGTATATCCAGTCGAGTTACACACATCTGGTCATACACGCATGCATTCATATCACCCAAAGTCGTCGTGTCCTCAGGGGCAGTCCCCGTGGATACTGTATCATTTGTCCCCGCGGAACCATGGCGCGTTGCTTAGGTCTTCTCCATATTTTGGTCGATGTTCCGATGTGACCTGCAGTTTAGAAGGGGAAAAAGAAGGGGGTGGGGCAGCGTTTAAAGTACATCCGCGCGTATAAACCCAAAGAGGCTTTTACTCACCACGTACTCGACCTATCTCCCCGGGGTGCAGTCCCTTCAATCTCGGCATTTTAAGCCCAGAGGGACTGGTAGTGCGAGAGGCATAATCATTGATGAGCTGTGAAATACGTGGCATATAGAGTAAAACAGAACACCGGAACCTTTTTCGATTGCCTTATGTTGCACAAAAATAAAAAAAACACACGCATCAAGCTTGGACCGTTCATAATTTCACTATTTCTGGGTACTTTACCTTTTTCTTTTTACTTTTTAGTAACCAACTTGCTTTATTTCGCCTGTATGGTACGTAGATTGGAAACAATGGCTATGTATTTGAACTTAACAAATCAAGAGCTACAACTATATTCTGTTTTCACGAAATCTTTATTAAAAATTGACGATGCACAAATGCAGGCCTACAACCACGTGGGCCAGCCATGGAGCAGAACTGAGTCGGTGGTCGTTTTATTTCATCAAGGTACGATAAGTACAATAAAATCATATCAGAAAATTCATTTTGGGCGAGTACCGTCGGGGTTAGGAAAATTCGAACTTTCAATAATACTGTAATCACATACTGCGTCATAACTTAATGTCAATTCATTGTCCGAACGTTCAAGCAATACTCATCCCCTCCCGCCATGTGCTTAAAAAAAACTACATACATATCTCGTGATATCAAGTCTGAGCATCCGGAACACAACGGGGCATTGCGAGTTTTCGTTTGTACTGGCGCCATTTTGGGTGGGGTCAGGTGGGTCCAAGTATAGTCAAAATGTCTCCATCAGCTCGTGGTCGGACCAGAACCTCTTTCGGCAGTCCAGAAATTCCGCTAAGGCAGCAGAAGGGACCGGTGATATGGACCATCAATCAGAGAAAAGGGAGGGGCAACAATCTTTCCTACCGGGTCATACTGATGTTCCACCGGAACTGATCAAATCAGTAGTCTGCAGGATTTTTGGTCATTCCAACTGAGGCTGGCGTCAGCGTGAGGGTGCCAATGTCTCGTGGCTACATCTTGGTCGTTCTGTGGGCAATCATGGCAGTTCTTTCCCATCGGGGGGCGGTCGGGGGCCCGCGGAGGTCGAGGGCTCCCACAGTTCTCATAGAATCTTCAAAGCTGAGGAGAACGCCTCTGGACGGGGGACTCGTTTTCTAGCTGGCCAGCGACCAGGCCATCCTTGCACGCCAGGGTCATTCCTGCCGAGTCGACCGCCCTTTTTAGAAGTTCTGCAGCCACCGGCAGTCACTGAGTCAAATGGGCAGACGGACTCCAGCCTGACGGGTGAGGTGTCGCAGTACCGCCACAGTGGACGAGACCCTGCCGGGTGCGTGGAGCGTCTCTATACTGCCAGAGTGGACGAACCCTTTTTCCGGGCACGTGGAGCGTCCCTGCACCGCAAGAGTGGACGAACCCTGTGCTGGGCGCATGGAGTGTGGGGGTGCAGCTGAGGGACCTCCACCTGGGGAGGTGGGAGAGGCTCGTCCGCGCCGCCTCTCCCTCCCAGTGCACCCCACGGCGTCTCGCTGACATTTGTTATGGCCGGACCAGGCGATGAAGAAGAGGGGGGGGTGTCAGAGGCATATGCAAGACATCCCCCCCTCGTGGCCTGCAAGGCGCCGAAAGAGGAAGGGAATGGGAAGACCAGTACCTCTCGGGTCGGGCCCATGCCTTCTCTGGCCGATGGCGGCCGGCCGCTCCCTGCCACGCCCCAGGAACGGGTCCCTTGGTTCATCCTGGGGACAGGCCTTGGTGCGTGGTGTCGCCTCCGGACTATTCGCGTAATGGTTCTCCACCCCAGGCCGTCGTCGACGGCTTTTGTAGACTTTCCTGACGCCCAAAAACCCTACTAGAAAGCAGCCCAACGTAGCCCAACACTGCCACTTTGGGGAAGGAGGGACAGGAACGGCGTCAAGCAGATGGCGAAATGCATTGTGGGTTTGTTGCTGCAGCCGTTTGTCATGTAACTAGTTGTTTAATATATTTTTTGTTCAAATAAAAACGTTTTAACCTGTTACTTCGCTATCGTGTTGTATATTTCTAATAGTTGCCTAGGGTTTGTCGTTAATTGGGCGGGGTGATCGGTGGAGCCGAGCTGTCTTGCAGTCATGGCGTTGAGTTCGGCTCTTCTCACTAGTTCCATATTTCCTGTGGGGTTGTTCCTAATGTTTCCATTTCAGTGAGGTCGAAAAGAGATCTCATCAGTGGCCTACTGATTTTACTCGATTCCTTTTGTTTTTCTTAACGAGTTTTATGTTCTTTTATTTGCTAGCACAATACAGCGGCTAATCCGCATTTTCTTTATATATGTCCTTTTTATTAGGGATGTCCTCCAGTGGAGCCAGGTGGTCTACCTCTAATAAACGGTCCGGGTTGAACCAACTACTGAGCAATGGGGGGAAGATAGGCATGACGGGTTACAACGGGGACAAAAGTCAGCACTACCTATCCTTCGCTACTTTGCGGAGACTAGGTAGAATATTTCTATTCTACAGTATTCGCAAATAGGGAATACCCAAAGAGAGAACCAATTCCAAACAGTCAAGTTCGGACAAACAATCAATCAATCAAATGAGGAATAAAATAGGCGCGACGGGTTACAACGGGGGCAAAAGCCTGCGCTACCTACCCTTCACTATCTGCAAAGAGAGAGATTCCTGTTCCTCTCTGTTTGTAGGCAGCGAAGATCCTTTCCGAGAACCAATTCCGAACAATCAATGTTCGGTCAAACAATCAATCAGTGGGGGATAAAAATAGGCACGACGGGTTACAACGGGGGCAAAAGCCTGCGTTACCTATCCTTCACTATCTGCAAAGACTAAACAGAGTATGGCGATTCTGTGCTTGTTTGCAAATAGAGAATGATCCAAAAAGAACCAATTCCAAAACAGTAAATGCTTGGATAACAATCAATCAAATGGAGAAGGAAGTAGGCGCGACGGGTTACAACGGGGGCAAAAGCCTGCGCTACCCACCCTTCACTATCTGCAAAGGGAGAATACTCCTTTCCTTCTCCGTTTGTAGGCAGAGAATCTCTCAGGATAAAACAATCAAATGCGTAATACTAGTATTTTCCAAGGACGATCAAACAATCAATTCGCAATTTGTCGTGTTTACACGACCTTACCCGGACCGTATGGACAGTTTCTCGTCTTCCGTTTCCAGCGCCCGATCGTCCTCTATTCTCCATAATTGCTGTGGCACTCCTGATGGTTCCCAGTCAGGACCGTAGATCACTCGAGAGAGGTCTGTTCGGAACCAGTGAAGTTCGGATGATCGGCTGCCAGACAAGGGTCTATCGGGCAGGAGCTCTTCCCGATCGTTGCAGTCGTTCACTCTGTCGTTGGGACCTCTCTCACTGGATCCACGTGTCGCTGATGGGCCCCACGCTTGGGACGCCAATTGATGAAAAAGGGTTCAGGCAGATCTGGTCGTCTTTACCCCTTTCCTAGGTTTGCCCGGCGTTAGCCGCTTCTAACCCAACTCACATTTTAACCAAATAAAGAGGCAGGCGCTGGAGACTGGAAAGCGGGAAACAGGAGTTTATTTCCGACGGAACAGAACACGTCAAATCAGACAACAGGGTATCTTCTCGAGGTGCTCCCTCAAGTTTCTCTCCGGCTCCGTCTTTTATACACAGGTTTATAATGCACAAACATTCCTTATGGCAATAAAGACACTTTGAAGTACAAAAAGGGCATGTTTGGGATCCCAGCTCCAGGCCTATTCCCATACCGGCCGCTCTGATGTTGGTTTCCCCTCCCAAATGTAATGTGCGATTGCAATCTGTAGCCGGACATTCCAACAGGACACGAGGGCAGGAGGGGGTAGTCTGATCTAAGGCTGGGCAGGCGATAAGATCACGTTTGCTATGCGGGGCCGGGGGGGGGTACATCCACGAGACCTAGTTTTATGACTTGGGACTGGGTCGAGAGACCAGGTGTAGCCGGGGGGGGGGGGGTCATCAGAAGAGAGGAAGGGTGTTCCTGGGAGGAATGCAGGGGTGTCGGTCAGATCTAGGGGTGTGAAGGCCTTTGTTAATCACCGCTTCTTTGATGTGAGGTGAGGTCCTACTGTAGGAGGCAATAAACTACATCTGTTGGGCTAGGTGATGGCCTGGGATCAGGCCGGGCAATCGGGCAGGGAGGAAGAGGTTGCCGAAAGGGTCTGTTCTATGGGTGGGATGAAAGAGGCGAGGGGGCAGGGGTTCTGCACGGAGGCAGGGTCGTTTTTAGAGGTGCGTTTATGGCCTGCATAGGAGAGACCGGGGGCTGTCAGGGCGCGGGGGAATACTCGCGGGGCTGGGAAGAGGGAGAGAGACGCAGGCCATTGGCAGTGGGCAGAGAGGTCATGCCACACAAAATGGCTACTATCTAGGTTGGTGATGGGGCCTAAAAGGGGACAAGATGGCGGGGCCACAGTGCAGTGACTTTCACTTTGTCTTCGACAGGGGTGAGGGTGAACACAAATGAACGCCGCTTATATACATATACATTGTCATTTTCCACATATTTGCCATTGGCTTGTGTCATTGTCCTTCAATAATGCTGGCTTCTGAATGGTTAATATGCTTGTTAGTCCCTCCTTAATACACCCTTGTCTTCGTTTGTAACCTCCCATGAGAACTGGCCCTTTTACTTCGCTTGTTACACGTCTGCTTTAATTAGAGCCTGGGAGCACTAATTTCTTAATTGCCATTTTTCTGGCTGCTGTTGCAGGCACGACACGCTCGCTCTCTCTCACAAAGCTTTTTTTAAATTTAAGAAGCACGGCTGCCTCAAATGGGACAATGACGGATGTGCTTTTATTTGACCTGAACATGGGCACTCTTGTTTTGTTATAGTGGATCCTTAGTTGTCCATTGATGTCACCACGGCCGTACGACTTTAAACATATAATTGCTCATATTTCAAGCAGCTGTGTACTGTTTCGCTTAGGTAGTTTATGATGCTCATTAGGGACATTTAGGAGCAGCTTGCAGTACTGCACCTTGACATGCAGTGCTGGTGCCTTGCTCACTACGGACCTCCAAGAGCAACTTGTGCTACTGCACCTAGACATGCGGTGCTGGGTGAACAGCCATTACACCGCGGGGATTACCCCGCATGCCATTACAACGCGGGGATTACAACGAAAGTTGTCACAACGACTTTCGCTGGAGGGCGCTGTTGGATAGGGAATAGTTTAATTTTCTATCCAACACCTTCCCTACTGTCAACGTGGGCTGGAGTTGGAATAGAAAATTAAACTATTCCACTATCCAGCGCCCTCCAGCGAAAGTCGTTGTAACGACTTTCGTTGTAATCCCCGCGTTGTAATGGCATGCGGGGTAAAAGCCCGCGTTGTAATGCCATACACCCGCGGTGCTGATGCCTTGCTCACTAGGGACCACTAGGAGCTGCTTGCGGTACTGCACTGAGACATACCATGCTGGTTCCTGGCTCACTATGCAAGCATTTGCAATGCACTAGGTCTTGCACAACTGAAAGTATGAGCTATTGGCGTTACATTATTATTTGCAACGTCCAAAACTCAAACTGTCAGTAATGCGAGAACTATTGCATTGCAAATGCTTGTTTATTACAGCACCGGGTCTCAGAAAAAAAGTAAGTCTACCAGTTATACAATGTAGTAACAGTGTAATAGCATGTCCATCACTGCTTTTCTAATCCTTGAATTCTGGCCTTTGGAGTTTTTTTAAATTATAAAAATAGGGATAAAATTACAGAGTAAACAAGCATTGGCAAAGACAGTAGCTCTTGCTATTTTTAAAGACTTTTTTTTTTTTAAATCAGCACTTTCCTGATGCAGGCTTCAGTACTTTTAGATGGTTACTAGCGGCCCTTTAGGCATAACGTGAAAAATTTTCTAAAAACGACCAACCCTGGACAGGCATAAGGACATATGCACTTTGGAGGTGGATGGTGAGGGAGGTTTGGTGGGGTGGGTAGGTTATGTGTGGTTGGTTATATATGGTAGGTTAGGTGTGGTAGTTAAGTTATGGTAGGTAAAGTATTGAAGGTATGGTATGTACATATGAATGGTAGTTATGATTGGTAGGTATATATTTTAGGAAGATAGGCATGGTAGGTAAGTAGCTATGTTAAGTTAGTAGGAATGGTATAAAGGTTTTGTAAGTAATATAGGTAGGTATGTTAGGTTAAGTATGGGGGTGTTTAGGTCTGATACTGAAGGATTGATAGGAAGTTATGGTAGGTATGAATGTATGATAGGTTAGTTGTGGTAAATAAAGTCGGTTATGTATAATAGGTAGATCGGTATTATAGGTAAAGTATGAGAGGTATCAGTAGTTATGGTAGGTAACTCAGTAGTAGTTATGATGCATACGTTTGTTAGGGATCCTAGGAAGGTATGATAGGTAAGGTATGTTTGATTAAGTATGGCGGGTAGGTTAAGCATGATAAGTAGGTATGGTAGGTAAGAAGAGAAGATGTATTATGTTAGGCTCAGTTTGGTAGGTAGGTTAGGTATGATAATTATGATAAATTCGTATGAAATGTATGGTAGGTTTGTTATGAAGAGGGTAAATATGGTAGGTAGGTATTGGAGGTATGGTAGGTTAGGTGTGGTAGGTGGGCTAAGTTAGGTGTGGTGTACTAGATAACGTATAGCAGATTAGTTATGGCAGGATATAATACATTTTTTGACCGATAATTATATGTTTGCACTATTAAAGCATTTTTAGTGTCAATGCTTACAATTGTAACAGTTATTGTAAAGAACAAAAACATATTATTACACGTTGGAAAAAAGATTGAAATGTTGTTGCATCTTCAAGAAAGGCTAGATGTACTCAGATGTTATTTTGTGAGCAAAAAAATCAGTAAAGCCAACAACCAAAGTAAAACCAATGCATGCTCCAGGGAAACCGGTGGATAATACTGTGCCTATATTTTATGACAGTCTTAGGTATACAAACAGCAGACAGCGAAGTCATAAATCAGCAATTAAATTCTCCATATTTAGTACACCAACTGGGACTCGGGTTCAGCTTGCAGATCATGTTGCATTTGCAGTCTAACAAAAGGACTTGATCCTCAAAATGCAGTGGCCTGATAGAGCAGCCCATCCAATCAATGGCAGTGCGTGAAAAACATATGAAAGTCAAAGGCTGAAGTTGGGTGACCCGAAGCCCACTTTCCGCATATACTTCTTTTTGCTGTAGTAATGGCAAGAACTCTTGTAAGAGAAGCTGAAGCTGTCTGCAGCTAAACCTAGAAATAGGACTCAGCAGCAGTCCATGCCTAACAGGCCAGCTTGGGATCCTTACCCATCCATCAATGCATAAGTGTGGAATGCTGATCAGGGACATCCTTGGTATAAGTGCACTCAATGTGCATTTCTATGGTGGTGCATTGACATAGCTGGGCAATAACTAGGGCTTGGTGAGTGTCCTGCATTGCAATGGTGCTGATGGTGTCAGTGATCCAGGCGGTGCAGGTCTATATCGACTACAACAGGACCCTCAGGCTGTGTCCATGTCTTTCGGAAATGTGCTCATGGACTTTGGACTGCTGGGGTGTCTGCTTGAATATTTCACTAATCCTGATGCAGTTTGATGTTTGTCTGTATATGAACCGCGGCCTGTGTTAGGTCTGTCTGTCCTGACTGTGTTAATAGACCTCAGGCTCTGTGATGTCTGTCTGTATTGAATGTGTCAATGTTTCCTTGGTCGGTGAGATGTCTGTCCTCACTGTCTCAGTAGTTTTCAGCTGCCTGATGTATGATTGTATTAACATTCGGGCTCTGTAATATTTCACCCTATTGCGTCAGTTGCCTTTCAGCTGTGTTGACGCCTGTCCAGATTCTGTTAACACTAGTCTTTCGGCTTTTTGATGTCTGTCCTGAAAGTATTAATGGACCTGTCACCTCGGACTGCAAGATGTCTGTTTGCCAGAACGTGCTATAGTGCTCGAATTGTGTGAGCCTGGCCGACTGTTACCTTGGGGTACGTGATGTCTGTGAGTCTGTCCCTAACGTAATAATGATCTTTGGGCTGCTTGATGTCTGTCCTAAATGTGTGAGTAGTCATTCGGCTGCGTGATGTCTGTCCTGAAAATGTTAATATACTTTGAGCTGTCTGATATTTTGCTTCTTTAAAAATGGTAATTGCATTCGGTATGTATGATGCATGTCCCAAATGTGTTAATGGGCCTAGGCTGTCTGATGGCTGCCGTAAACGCTGTGTTGTGGTCTGGAGACTGCGCTTATGTTTTTAATGAATCTATTAATGGCCCTCTGTGTCCTTATCTAAGCGGAATGCGTGATTAGTCGCCGCGCTGCTCCAAGTCTGGCTTGTGTGCCTCGGTCCGCTTGTCTTCGGCTCTACAGCTGGCCTTATCCCGGCGCTGTCAGTCTCCAGGGAGACGCGGGCTCCGGCCTGACTGCAAACAAACACTGGCTGCGCTCGAGGAAGGAGCGCGTGCGGACATGCATGTGGGCGAGCGGAGTGCGGGTGAGTGTAATGCAAGGCTCGGACTGTGCGGCCAGGCTATAGTGACCCCTAATCCACCCCCTAGGCACTTCTGGGGTAATGCCCACTTCTGCCACGGGCACGGAGGGTCGGATGTCCCTTTCGGTCGGTGTGTGTGTCAAATCACAGTACCTACCGGTGACTCTAGGGGTCCACGCGGACAGCTTTAATGACTACTAGGGTTGTGTCTGGAGTCACTGCGGACTCACTCACTGAACCTGCCTCTTTGCAGCAATCTGATTAACTCTTAAATACCGCGGATGTCTGACGATACCTGGGTGTTTTTAAATGGCCTACAGGGAGTCTCCGATCTTGCCTGTGGGATTCTCAAATAAGAGAGTTTGAGAGTGGGTGTGTGTGTGTGCGTGTGTGGGAGAAAGAGAAAGAAGGGAGAAGGGGGCAAAAGAGAGAGAGAGAGATGGCCAGGGTGCGTTTATGACAGTCACCGGAATTGTGCATTATAATGAAAGTGTCAAATGCTCAGGGGGTTGTGTGTCTGGCGGCCACTGTGTATATGTGTAAGTGTCACTGTGTCTGATGGCTGAACAGGCGTTTGACAGTACCTGCATCCAGAGTCACTGCCTTGATCAGTTCCATCTCCTGAAGTACAGTCCAAGTTTAACTGAGGGTGAGTTTGAGTGTCTCGTTGTCCTCTGAATCTGTCCACGTGAGTGTGACTGTCACAGTCACAAATGATCTCTTATGATCACTCACCGCGGATGTTTTTGATAAGGCTGATTCTGTCACTTAGGGGCTCATTATGATCGCGGACGGACTTGATTCCGTCCGCGACCATCGAGGAGGAGGGAACCTCCGCATGGCCTGCGGAGTTCCCTCCTCTGCAATTAGGATGTGACCGCCACCCTGGCGGTCACTTCCTCTATTTTTAACATTGCGGCAGGTGCAGCTTCAAGCTGCACCCGCCGCAATGTTAAAAATGCATACATTGCATTTGTATGCAGAAAGCGGCAGGCACCGCGCGGTGCCTGCCGATTACTGCATACAAATGCAGGGGGGGTACCATAGGTACCCCCCATGTGCACCTCCCACCTCCCCTTCACCCAGGGGGCCCCGCAACGGGCCCCCGCAGTGAAGCTCCGTATGCTTTTCCACGGCGGAAAGCCTGCCGTGGAAAAGCATTTCTTTTTGGGCATCCTAATATGGCTGGCGGTGTCTGAGAGACACCGCCACCATATCAGGGCTTTTCCGCCGCGTTTGTAAGCCAACCACGGCGGAAAAGCTGCGGACGTAAACCTGGACCCACCAGCCATCCTAATGTGGTGGTGGGTCTTTGGTGGGTCCGCTGCGGTTTTTCTGTATCCTCCGGGCCGGCGGAGGCTTCCGCCGGCCCGGAGGATACTTAAAAAACGGTATCCTAATCTGCCCCTTAGTGTTAGTGTAGAAATGGTGCTTCGGAGTGCCTCTGTGTGCCTGTCTAAGGGCACTCCAGGTCTCACCGATGGGCAGTGCAACGACTCACATTGGTTCTCTCTGTTATACAGGGCTTTAAGTGGGCCGGGTCTCACCGGGTCTGAGCACAGGCAGTTATTTAAGGGGGCCTCGAAACAGGTCTCTATCGGGCTCTGTCTTGTGCCCTGGCACAGGCGGTCCTGTTTTTTTTTCCGGACTGCAGTGACAGCAGGCACATCGATGTGCGTGTGGTGAGCGTTGTAGAGGGGAAGGGAAATCCTTTTAAGAGAGTCATTTTCTCTCTGGATTTCCCTTCTCTTTTTGGATCTCAGGAGCAGTAACATTTTCGTGGTGTCACAAGGGCTTTAAGTGGAAGCGTTTTCAATATTATATACAAGCCATAGTTGCTGCTTATTTATCTTATGCAACTAACAACCTTTGGCAAAGCCAATAGTCCTGACTTGTAGGTATGATGTGACTTGTTGTATCATATATCTAGACGCAATGACACGAACAGTAAAATACAAGTCGGGCGGCACACTATGCTAAACACAGATTTGACCGCTCCCCTTTGAGAGACCCCCCCAGTTTTTTCATCCCACTTAGAGCCCTGCTGTTATAATAGTTGATTGTGTTAAAATGGATTTCTGCAGGTGTCTTTGATTATCTTTCTATTCGTCACCACAGGTGTGTCTGAGTGTGAGTGAGCGTGTCTATGGTAAACACAGTGAGTCTGCTTGTCACTCCTGGACCTGGTGTTTCTATAGTGATGTTGAGTTTCTCTTCTGATTACTGTGGGTCTCTCCGTTGTCGCAGTTGGTATTTCTGGTGGCTGCTTTCAGGATCTCTACCTTCCAATCACAGGGTAGCTTGATGCCTACTTTCTTGAAAGCTTGAGACAAGAGAAAGAAGCGCTCAGTAGTCCGCATGCAGTTTTCTCCAGGTTATTCTAATAAATGGCAAGTCTGGGGTTAAATACAGCAGCCATATTCACTAAATCCAGCAAAGCCTGCCAATGATCACCCTAGTTGTGCTTATTTGAGTAGTGGGACAGTTATCGCTAGATCTACCAGATCTGTCGTATTACCATGTCCTCTTGCTAACCCCATACAACTCACCTTCAAAATATACCCTTTCACCATAACCTGTCTGTTTACTCCATATTTATATGGTGCCCAAAAATAATGTCCCTTCTTTTTCCATGAAAAAAGCATACTTTAAAGACAATCTGCTCCACCACATTACTTTCAAGTCAATTTCAGTCTTGCCTGAACAATGAGGACATTTTAAATATATTATAAATTCCATGGGCGCCATTTAGACTATAGCAGATGTCCCACCACCCCGCCAGGTCAGCAGAAGCTCTTGCCTTGACCCCTCTCATGGAAGAATGCCCACCATATTTACAGGTCACCAAATGCCTGGCAGGATTCTACTTAATGAAAGTGCATTCTTCTCCATATTGGAAGTACCTCTGCCACTGTGGTAAATGCACTTTCATTTCTGTTGAATACCACCTTGTTGGCTGCCCCACTTCCAATACTGGTAAATGCATTTGGGCTTTGCTATTGCAATGTACCTGGCAGGCAGCGAGCTTTGTCTCCGTGTTTTAGGGATATTTTAATATTTTCCTTCCCAGGACCACCACCACCGCATGGGGGTGTTCATGGCAAGAAAAAAGAGTTACAGTTGCCCATCCGATACAGCGCGGTGTGAGCTTCACTGAGACCAGGCAGCCAAGAAGTAGACCAGTCCACAAGCCCAAAGTCTTCATTTACTTCAATAGCCATTTTCAGGGTCCCTGGAACCACGTGATTCTGCAGCCGATATTTTTCTACGTAAATATTGATTTTCCATATTGATAATCCAAAATCTGATGTATAATTTGAGGACCTCAAGAACAAAAAACCTGTTCCCAGCTCAAATCAGCCAGAAAACTGCATTTAAAAAGTAACATGTAGCTGCTACACATTGAAAAAAAATTACGGTCAGTTTCACAGGTGGATTATTGCACTCCTGGATTAAAGAGTCAGGATTTATTTTGAGATAGTGTTAATGTATCCAAATGGTGGACTGAAGTATGGGATTTTAGGGAAAACAGGCAAAAAAGCTTGCAGTCTCAAACCATGTTATTCATAAAATCACCAGGTTTCCCACTGCAATAAAGTATTGGGAAATATACAAAATCCCTTTTATGAGTGGGGAAAGCCATTCTAGACTCTCAAAAGAGGTTTTGCGTGTCATAATGAATCAAAATTAGAACAGAAAGCGAAAGGATCACCCCCTCACAGCTCTGATTCACTATGATATGTGTCAATCGTTTGCCAGTTGATCATATACCAACACTTCAAAGAAGGTGATATCTAATATGCAATGGGAAGCTGTTCCTGGAGTAAAGCTTCTCATTTGTGAATTGTATCAGGCACTTTCAGAATGAGCAGACAGTGATCCTCACAACTTCCTCCTAAACAGGATTTTTTTTTAACAGTAGCACTTGGGAACACGGGCTAGTTTAAAAGAAAAAAAAATCACGTTTGGCAATACAAATGCAGGGATTGAAGTCTGCCTTCATAGCAGGCCTACATTTACAGCCATTCACCGCAGGTTGCAAATAGTGACCTCCTGATTGATATTAGGCAGGTACTTTGCCACATTCTGAAAATGATTATAAAATATTGGGGTTAGACAAAAAACGGAGGACTTGGGTGTGCTTTGATACAATCATTAAAAAGAGAAACAAAACAAAAAAAATGTAATGGGCTACGCAGTATTATTCTTTATGTAATGATCCTAAAAACTGTAAAAAAAAAAAAAAAGGAAAAGAGAGGAGATAAAACAGACAACAGAGCCAAAGAGTATGCAAATGAATCAATGTATATTTTCAAAAAAAGTTGTGATATATACACATTGTTGAAGAAAACACGGTTGCTCTATAATCTGCAAAAAATGTGAGAAAATGTGCTTGTGCAAAGGTGCAGTTGGGAGTGATATTTTAACAATATACAGTAACATCCATTCGCAGTGCACACATGTAACTGCATGTAGCCTGTCTGCAATGAATGTAGCAAAGATGATATCCATATACTTGTCTTGGGATTGAGAGGGAGAACCTTGCAACACTGTAGCGTGAGAGCCCATTTGGATGCATACAATATTTCTTGAATAATGTGTATTTATTACCAATTTATTTGAAAATATATAACGATTCATTTGCATAACCTTTGGCTCTGCTTTCTGTTTTGTCTCCTCTCGCGCTCTTTTCCTTGTTTTTTGACCAGTTGTTAGGATCATTACATTATGAATAATACTGTGAAATCCAGGAAAATGTGTTTTGTTTTACCTTCTGCAAATGGGTAATTTGCGATGTCATATATTACTACATAGATTGCATTGCATATTACATTTCTCTTTACAAACCGATCATTGTACAACTTTAACATTCCTGCTTTGCAAACTAGCGTGGCTACAAAGGTATCTTATACATTTGAGAAAGTTACTCTTGTAAGTCTAATCTTACTCTTTTAAGTAGCTTTACTAGTTTTGGCTATTTGCTTCATGCAAGTGTAAATGTACTCAAAAGTGATAACTTACATGTCTCAACCTCCGAAGAAGTGAATTACCACAGCCAAAAAGGAGCAGTAGAAAATTCAGCACTACCCATTGACCAACCACTGATACTGCAACATCCTCTCATAGAAAATAATGGAGAAGGAATGGACGTAAAATAGAACCCCTGAGGAAATAATAATAAATCAAATTATTGTATTTTGAATAGAAATAATATATATATATATATATATATATATATATATATATATATATATATATCCATTTAATGTTAAAATGTAAATATAATTACAAATAATATTTCAAGAGAAAATATTTCAATAACCTTCTTTAATTAAAAAAATAAATACTAATATGTTTTTAAATATTTACATAAGTGTATGTTAATTCTATAAATAACTTGCAATTTTTAATATATATTACATAAATATAAACATTACACTTTAGGATGTATTTTTTAATACATTTTAAAAAAACAATAATAATTTAACATATTTAAATTAATTAAATATGTAATTCAAAATTAAGTTAATAGTGATGTTGCTTTTTTGTATTTTGATGTAAATTTAAAATAAACACGTGAAATGCATTTGCATTGCAATTTAGCATAAACTTATTTTTTCAATTCTTCTTTAGGTTTAATAACCTTTTAAAAAGTTCCCTATACTTTGCCATAGGCAGGTAGTTGTGAATTACTTTTATATATCTATTTTAAACGTAAAACAAAATAAACAATGCTAAAGCACTATTAGCTCTTTTTATATTTAAAATGTAATCATTTTCAATATATTACATTAAATGAAAATGATTTTTAAAACTTGAAAATAATAAAAGATCCCACCTGAAGTAAAAAATTGTACGTTTTTATGTATCATTAATTATTAAAAATGATGTATAGAATGAAAAACAATTTTCATTATGTAATAGTGGAAATTAAAGTTACATTAATTTCTACATTCCTAAAAGGCTAATAAAATATTCTACAATAAATTAATAAATATGTTTATATAAGTGTTTACATTAAATTAATTATATTTATATTTTAATTAATTTAAATAATTTAGTTTGACATTGTTTCCTTAGGGTTTTTATTTTAAGTCTCTACCTCATTATTTTCTATAGAAAGATGTTGCACTTTTACTGTTGGCCATGTATGGTGTGAAACTTACTCCAGCTCTGAGCTGGAGTACATTTACTATTATTTGGCATCCTTTTTTATTGTATTAATTTTATAAGTGCAGTTTGTGAATACAAATTGGCTTAGTCTTCCTAAAACCCTCCCTACTCCTCCCTAACACCCTCACTTTTAGTAGCATCTCAGTTTCCAGCCACCCTCCCTGGTCCCTCCCACATTCATTATTAAGTAGTAAAGTTACATGTGAAGAACTCCCTATGGAAAACATAGGAGAGGCTGATATTTACACTCATAGCTTTGTGAATTTTTACCAATTTAGTACTACTTCACGTACTACAAAGCGCAGTTTGTGAATCAGGCCCTATAGGATACACTGGGCGCTTTGCAGCGGTCAAAAAATCTTACACTGGGTGGAAAGACTTATTCCTTCTTAGTCATGAAAATGTTTTGCTTTGCTTTCCAACACATTCATGTTCACATTAAGGGGTCGATTCTGATCTCGCTTGGAATGCTTACGAATCAGATTTGGATTTAACGGATCCGATTTGTAGCCCTTTTTCCAGACCGATTCATACACTGGCCCAAACGACCAAGTACGATGCGAAGTTCGCGTACGCGAATTGTCTCCCAATCCTGATCCAGTCCGTACAACTCATGCGCAGACACTTCGTACAGCTCTATGGACTCTGTTTCCGAGCCAGCAAATATGATGCATGACTCGTACAGCCTTCACGATTCGGTATAACCGGATCAAAAAAGCTGCTGGGATCGTTCTTTTGGGGCTAGTAGTAGGCCCACCATCACCTGGAGCCCTCTGATTCAGATCAGTGGGGGTACCCATGGGTCTCCCCTTCCCATGCATGCACAGTGTGGTGGGCACCATGGGGTGCCCGCCACAGGGTGTACGATTTTCCGCACCCACCCCTTTTTGCTATGGGAGCCTGTGCGCGCATCTAGCATATAGGCTCCCATAGAGTTCAATGGGAGTCCGAGCGAACTGAGTCTGTAAGCATAAAAATGTATCGGACTTGCTTGGTCGGACTACAGTTGCACAAATCGCTCCTAAAGCCCTACAGATCCAAGTCGTATGGAGGGCTTTACTAGCGAGATCAGAATTGGGCCCTAAGGTGTTAGAAAAGCATAAGTCATTTCAAGAGGGAGCTCCGAATTTAGAAAACTCACAAGCATTTAACACATTTTTTGACAATCTAAGCTCTCAAATCTTAACTAATGCATCTGAGGCACTTGGATAATAAATATGTTCAGTATGGTAGTGTATGCCTGTTTTAATGTGGTGTGAACATAATTTCCCTTTTATATCATATGGTTTTACATACTTTGCCTTTCTCTACTGCATAATACAGTCAATCTGTCACATAATCTTGACAGAGATACTTGAAAGGTGTGCAGCTGGCAGCATATTGTTCCAGTCTCATTTACTTTCTACTGCACAGTATATTTGCCAAGGAATCGCTTGTGCTCTTGCAACATCAACGCCCTGAGGTGTACAAAGCTGAAAGTCACTGTTAGCTGTTTTTGCTGATTTTAGATGTCTTCTTATTTAAAGCCTCAGATGGGACATCTTTGGTGGGCTCACGTTGGGGTTGGTGTAGCAGTGCTTAATTTGAGACAGTGGTCTCCGGTGCAGAGCATCATCACTAAATTGTCGACACCTGTGCTAATGACAGCCCAAAACATGGTGGCGCTGTCTTTCTAATTTTGAAATGAGCACAACAGGACACGAGACTGTGCTACGCTGACGCCCTGCTGAACGAGAGCAGCGGCGCTGGACTCTTAAAATTGCTTTTATTTCTCCAAAGTCAACAGGAGACAAACTTTTTTATCTTACCCTTCAGGGCTCGGTGGAGTGTGGGCGCCATCTTCGTTTGGGCAGGTCAGGCGACCTAGCTCGGCGCCACACCCCCCGCGCTCTGCCCCTATTTAGTCGTCCCCCAATGAGAAAGCGCAGCGGACGAGCGCAGCGGGCGCGACGAAGGCGCGCCGAAGTCGAGCCTAAGTCGAGCCTAAGTCAAGCCCGTCTGCGCCCGTCCGCGGCCGGAAGGGGCTAGGGGCGCGTCCTCATGTCCCTCTTCACTATTCTTCTAGGGACTTACTTGCTCTCCAGGGCCCCTGGCCCCTAGCTATACCCACTATTAGGCGCATCTCTGCTCTTGGCCTTGATCCTTCCCCCTGCTACCCTACACTTATCAATACGATCCCTCCTTTGTCCCACTTCCCCGATTCTGACCCCTCACCCTTTTCCCCTCCCCTGTCCATTATATTGCTTAATACCAGGTCGGCAGTAAAGCACCACCAGGAGCTATTTGTGCTGCTTGATACCCACCAGCCCGACATGTTACTTTTAACAGAAACATGGTTCTGCGACTCCTCCCTGCCATCACTGTTGGCTGCTCTTCCCCCTTCTTATGTGGCCCTCCGCGCCGATAGACCAGCGGGGAAGACAGGAGGTGGTGTGGCTCTTATTGCTCGATCTGAGCATAACTTCCAATTTCTTCCCTCACCTACCATCAACCCCACTGAGCACCTTGTGGCTCGCTCCCTTGCCTTTTCTCCTCCGCTTACCTGTTTATTAATGTACCGCCCTCCCCAGCCCTCCCATCTGTTTTTGCCGGAATTTCAGGACCTATTGGCCACTCTAGCGATTAATCACGCTTCAGTTTTAGTATTAGGGGATTTTAATTATTGGCCCTCAGACACCCATGAATGCACTGCCTCTAAACAATTTTCCGACTCACTGGCATCTTTTAATTTAATCTCCCATTTACATACTCCCACGCATATTCACGGTCATGTATTAGACCAGGTTTGGTCTCTTAATACCTCTGTCTCTTCCATGACCGTGTCCCCATGTCCCTGGTCAGACCATGCCCTGATTTCCTTTTCCCTTCGCCTTAAGTCGGCAATAAAGATCCCGCCCGCCAAAAACATCTGGGCGCGGAACTGGAACAGAGTAGACCTTCCTGCTCTGTCATCCTCTCTTCTGAACTCCGCACCCAACTTAGAGGGTTTGTCTTCTATCGCTCAAGCCGCCGCTATCAACTCCTGGCTCGCTGGAGGCTGCGACTCGGTAGCCCCACTACGACGGATATCTACACGAAGATCCAAGGAGTCAAATCGGTGGTTTGGTGACGACCTGAAGATAAAAAAGCTTACCCTCCGGCGGGCCGAGAGGCAATGGAGAAAGGATTACTGTCCTCTACTAAAAGCTCATTATCTGACTTTGCTGAATGATTATAAAAAGGCCATATTAAGCGCTAAAGTCGCACACTTCTCAGCAAAAATTTTAGTAGCACAGAATAAATCCAGGGAGATTTTCTCTATCGTTCAGGACCTGGCCTATTCTGACAGGGCTACTCTCAAGCCCTTTCCTTCTCAGTCCCTCTGTGATTCTTTGAACTTTTATTTTTTAGAAAAAATTGTCAACATCAAAGCCAACATTTCACTCCCTTCCCCCACTTCCTCTGAGCCTTCACCCCCGACTGTACACAGCTGTCTTTCTTCTATCCCGCCGCTCACTGAAGAAGTGTTTCTTACAATACTCCCCAAAGTTAAGTCTGATTCTCCGGCGGACATCTGTCCAGCCTATATTTTGCAACAGATTTACTCTGCCTGTCCCAAACCGCCAATTTCCCTCCTCAATAACTCGCTGGCTCAGGGGGTGGTAATTCCAGCTCTTAAATCTGCCACCATAGTCCCCATTCTAAAGAAGCCTGGCGCGGACCCCTCTGTTCCAGCCAATTATCGTCCCATCTCTCTACTGCCCTATTTGGGCAAGGTACTGGAGCGACATGTAACATCGGTCCTCAGTGCCCATGTAGAAGCCAAGGGGGGCCTAGCGTCTGGCCAGGCAGGTTTCCGGCCTAGGCACTCTACCGAGTCCGTTGTGGTGTCGGTCCTGAATAATCTCAGGGAGGGCATGGACCAAAACAACCACCAGGCGCTGGTGCTCCTCGATCTCTCCGCCGCCTTCGACACGGTGGATCATTCCATCTTACTTTCCCGTGTCGGAGCGGCGGGGATCGAGGGTTCAGCCCTGGTCTGGCTATCGTCCTTCCTGAGGGACCGCACCCAGGCGGTTCGGCTGGGGGATTTTTCGACCACCCAACTCAAAGTCACTTGTGGTGTTCCTCAGGGTTCTTCTCTTTCCCCTCTTTTGTTTAATCTTTATATCTATCCTCTGATCTTTGCACTTCAGCAACTGGAGGTCACTGTTTTCAATTATGCAGATGACCTCCAGCTTATCTTCAACTTGTCTTTTTCCTCTCATTCCATTTCTAATTTTCAGTCTATTATGATTTTCATCTGGGACTGGATGAACCACAACCATCTGAAGTTGAACCCTGACAAAACAGAATTTGTCCTTACGGGTGGTTCCTCCAGTCCCTGGAACTCTTCCTTTTGGCCTTCTTCTTTTGGAACCCCCCCCACACCCTCCTCCTCAGTTAAGACTCTGGGCATTAAACTTAATATTCATCTCAATCTTCACTCACAAATTAGTTCTGTTGTCTCTTCCTGCTTTCTTGTTCTTCGAACTATCCGCTCTGTTTCTCGTTTCTTTTCTCCCCTTGCACTTAAATTAATCATGTCCGCACTGGTTATTTCCCGGCTGGACTACGCCAATGCCCTCTACAACGGCATCCCAGCGTATGGTCTGCGGAAGCTCCAGCTGGTTCAAAACCAGGCGGCCAGGTTGGTGTACGGCCTCCCCCGCTCCCATCATTCTACTCCCCTACTGAAGGCACTACATTGGCTACCTGTCAGGGAGCGATCCCTGTTCAAAACCGGTTGCATGGTTTTTCAGGCGCGTCAGGGGACTGCCCCTGCTTTTATTTCTTCTCTGTTAAAAGAGTACATCCCTGTCCGTGAGCTTCGCTCATCTACACAATCACTCCTTCAGGTACCCCGGTACAGACGCAAGAAATGGGGCGGAGCCAACTTTTCAGTCTTAGCACCATCTTTCTGGAATTCCCTCCCCGATCACTTGCGCCTGGCTAGACACTACTCTCTTTTTCGTAAAGATCTCAAGACCTTTCTCTTTACTCAGGCTTTTCTTAATGTGAACTGACCTTAATTTTCTCCTATTCACTGGTCTCCGTCCTGCTGCTAAATTAGCCTCCACAGCGCCAAGAAACCGCATGGTGAATGTTGCGCTATATAAATATTTTAAATTCAAATTCAACAGTTTTTTAATACTATTTTATACATTAAAATGACTAATATCAATTGCCAAAGCCATTTTTATAGCTTTGGGTGGCCAGGAATTGTGCACATTGACACTCTTGTAGAAGTGTTATGTTTAGTAGTAGCTATTGCCAGCGCAGGCAGCGGCAGTGGGTGGAGCAAGCTGCAGTGGCTTCCTGACAAGGCCCTGGAACTTTTTATTTTGGGACAAATTATGCACTGTGCTGTAGTATGTTTTCTTATCCCTCCTATCGACTGGCCAATACAATCTGGCATTGTCCCTGAAAAGTGCGAGGGGGCACCTGGTCGGCCTGAGTTAAGAACGCGGACGCAGGAATGAGAGATGTTAACAGGCGTTTAATAAAATCCATTTTGCATTCCCACCACCTCCATCATCTAAATTTATAAAGCACTTTATGTCCCACATTGTATCGATTCTTTTATTTTTTAAATACTTTTTCGATGACACATTTCTGAATGCTCATACACTCTGGTCAGTGATACCGCTTCAGGCCGTGATGTCTTGTGAGCAGGGTGCAGTACAGTAAATAAACACAGCCATCAGTCACTGTCCAATTAACTTTACCACAAGTTCTGAAGCGCCTTCAATTTCAAGTTATAATAGCTGTAAGATAACTGTGGTGGTTCATACATTTGCAGGACACAGACGTGTAGAGTAATGACAGATTTGATGCAGTATAAAATGCCACAAATGATTAATATGCCTGCTGCAAAGCACAGCATGTACCATTCATGTTCCCATATTTGTGTTTATTATTGCTACCTCTGTGGACTGCAGTTTTCTTTTAATTCAATCCTCTACCTATGTGGCAGGGCATACACTAGATGGTGTTTTTGTCAAGCCTGCTGCTTTGGGGTTGCGAGGTTTTCTCCCACTGGGCTGGACAAACCATCTAGTGGTAGCCTTCAACATTACTCTGCTGATGGACAGAGATCAGATGTAGCACAATTAAACCGTGTTTAGAAGGTGAAATAAAATCTCCATAAATATAGTAACTGCACTGAGTGAGTCATTAGGAAGCAATTATAGTTTGATGGAACCTACAGTGGAGGATTTTAACACTTGGGTGATGATTGCCATTGATCAGCTGCCTCCATTGCCACTAAGACTGGGAGCAGAACCAAAGCATTTGTTACTTGGCTCTCAACGGGGCAGATTTACAAGCCCCTTGCGCTGCCAGTACGTCACTTTTTGTGACGCACTGGCAGCGCATTTCTCTGCCACATATTTACAAGGACAGGAAAAGCCACACTGCGTGGTTTCTCCTGTCCTTGTAAATATGGCCCCTTTACACACAGCACTTTGCGTTAAAGGGGCGTTCCATGGGTGTTGCTGTGGATGTTCTCACAGAACACCCATCGAACCTGACACATTTCCAGATTTACGAGAAATCGTAAACCTGGAAATGCGTCAGTTTGCTCCAGGCGCAACGAGGAGAGATGCTTTAATTTCTCCTCGTTTTTTTCCTCTTTCAATGCGTGCTGCATTCTACAGCACGCATTGAAAGTGGAAAATGCCTGTAGTGATTGTTTTTGTGCAGGAAGGTGCTCCTTCCTGCACAAAAACAATCTCCCTGTGACGCAGGCTCGGTGCAAGGGTGCAGGGGCATGGCAGCAATTTGTGCACCAGCGCAGGGGAGAGCACAGGAATGGGACATATCATTGTAGATATGTGGCATTCCTGTGCTCTGAAAGTGCTGCAGAGTGGCGCAGCCAAAGGGCTTCGGTGCCGCACTGCGTCACTTTCTTGTAGATCTTCCCCCAAATGATTTAAAAGACCTTGGACGCCAGTGCAGAAGGCGAGTACGGAGGTGGAGGGAAATTCTTTAAAGTGAAGAAAAAGACACGCATACAGAGCTAATTCTCAAATACAAATGGGTCATCAGGATGGGTAAGTCTTCTTACTTCACTACTAAAATAAGTTCTGCCATCAATACTCCCAGTGAACCCTTTAAAGTGCTAAAAAGCCTCTACACTTCGCCGGCACAGCAAGCTGTGGAGAACTCTCAAGGCTTTTGCAATAGTGTGGAGGCTTATTTTGGGGATACGATCCTGGGGATCATATACTCCCCACAGGTAAAGCTGATGAGTTGACAAAATTTATGTCAAAGCTTACACTATCCGCCTTCCCTCCCATATCTCTTTTGAAAGTTAAAAATCTTCTCATGCTTTTGAGATCGGGCTCACCGTATTATTGTGTCCCACAGAATTTTACAATTGGCACCGGATCAGATTGCTGCCTTTCTTGAAAATGTTTGCAACAAATACTCTATAACAGGAACCTTTCCCCAACCATGGAAGGAGGCAATAGTTATCCCCCTTAAAAATAAACCCAATCAGGATTCTAAGGACTTCAACAATCTTCATCTTATTTATCTCCTACCTGCACCAGCTAAGATATTTGAAAAGAATATCAGTCAGGAATTGGTTAGGTTCATGACCACACAGGATATTCTGGATCCCTCTCAGAATGGTTTTCAAAGTGATTTGATTTGGAGGGTAAACGTTTGTAGGGTGACAACGTGGCGCTAGCCTATCTCGTGCTTGGGTAGTTCATCTCTCAATCTATTATGGTGTTCTAAATGACGAGGGATTCACCCCACTCCCTCTCAATGGGATCAACATTGACCCTATCACTGCTTAGATCATGGCCCATGAGCACACACTTCAATACAACCACCCTTATTGTGGGTAATACAAAAAACAACATCAGTATTCATAGTGTCCTTTATTTTCTGTCTTCTTTAGTCAGCCACCACGTGTTTCGTCATGTAGGGATTAACCCACAACTTCTTCAGGGCTAAACGATACAATGAACAACACAGATCTGGTTGTAGTGTGCTTACACATGACAGCCCACTGCCCCCACTGCCCCTGTGACACTGTGCTGTATAAAATAACAACTCCTAATGCAAATTATGCGGAAACTCATGCTAACATGCTTGTACCATTTATAACATTATGATATAATGGGGTAGCCCAATAATGTTCACGGACCTGGGTATCGATCGGTATAGGAAAACAATGGCCCCAGTCTTATCGTTTGTTATACTTTAGTTTAAGAAAAAACATTCATAATTCAAAACAACACACACGTATATAATAAATATAGGATCACTGGTGCAAATCGAATTCTTCAATTTGTAAATCTGCACATCCTCAAATGACACAAAAAGGCATCCGATATATATCAACAGTGGTGATAATTGATTCTTTTCAATAGTTTTCATAACAGATCAAAGTAAATATATACTCTCAACAGAAAGGTTGCTCCAAAGGGAGTGTGAAAAAGGGAGAAAAAAATTGTGCTCGTGAATAGGACAGATATGAAGGAAGGGAATCAATTCTAGATGTCTCAAAAAACACAATTACCACCACTACCTTTGAACCCTTTCTCTTATTTGAATGGCGCACCTGTTGCGTGTTACCATTTCATGAGTGACTAATTTTGAACCAACTTTTATTCACCCCCTTGTGTATTTTTCATACATCTTTACAGTTGTCTAAGTGTACCCAATTAACATCATTTTAATTCAATGTCTACACAATGCTTATTTTGATCAGTGGTGCCATGCCCCATAAGAGTCCACCTTATTATTGATCCAAACAGTTTCTGGATAATATATGTACAGGATGTACATCAATGAGTGCATATCCAATGCAAATATTCCTTACTACATATCAGCTCGTTGTAGTGATTCAGTTACTGCCATTACATACATTACATTATGATGCTTCAAATCTTATTCACGATACAGTGATATAACATGTCCATCTTGACATCCAATCATTAGATCAGAACCCAAAGTAATAATGATTCAACATACATTACATATTTAACAGTTTTCACATATGTCTAGTCAATTCGATTATAGAGGACATTTGACTCCCCCCTCACACAGCACATCAGGATTCAAGTTTCTATAAGGCACAGTGTCAAATAGTTAATATATCAACCCATAATCTCTTCCTATGTCCATATTATTCCCTCAAAGGAATTTGGTCCTTCTGTTTCCCTTGATATCATTCTCCTAACAAATATTGCATTTCATGGTCTGTTTCAAACCATACTCAAAGACCTTAAGACTTAATATCCACATTGTTATGTTATGTTATGTTATGGAAACTTGTATAGCGCATGGCTACCCCAGCAACGGGGTGTCCCAGCGCTGCGGACATGTCAGAGGCTAGTGCGTCAGAAGATGTGCTAGATGGGCGCAAACAGCCACGTTTTTATCAGTTTTCGGAATTGCAGGTGATTTGAAGTGGCCCGAGCTTTTAGGGGGTTGGAATTCCAGAGCTTGGGGGCCAAATGCCTGAAGGAGCGGCCACCGGCTCTACTCCTCCGAATCCTGACAGTGCAAGCTAGAAAAAGGTCAGCTGAGCGAAGTGCGCGCGTGGGAGTATAAAAGGAGCAAAGTCCTTGCAGAGTTTGGGGGCCAGCGTTATACAAGATTTTATGGGTAAGGCAGAGGGTCTTAAATTGAATACGTTGCTGTATCGGCAGCCAGTGCAGGCGCCGAAGAAAAGGGGAAATGTGACAGGTTTTGGGTAGGGCAAACAGAACGCGAGCAGCAGCATTCTGTGCTCTTTGCATCCTATTTATCACCGTCATATTGGAGCCTAGCATGAGGGCATTACAATAATCCAGGTGAGATAAAACTGATGCCTGGACTATAATCTGATTCAGAAAAGGGGGTGGTGATGAACAGATCTGGCGGGTAGGGGGCTCAAAGAAACCCAAAATGGGTTTGAGAGAGCGAAGACGCCTGTAGCAAGTACCCGCCACTTTTTTTGCGTGGGACTCCAGATTAAGTAGGTTATCTAGTATCACCCCCCAGATTTTTTACTGACTCCTTTGGTATAGGAGCTGGTCCCAGCGCAGAAGGCCACCAGTGCTCGTCCCATGTTTGTGTGCCATTGCCAATTAGAAGTACCTCTGTTTTGGAGGAGTTTAACTGGAGAGAGTTGTTAGATAGCCACCTTGATATGGCCAGGATATCTTCTTGGAATTTAGTTTGGTCTACCACATAGTTATTTGAAAAGTTGAAAATGAGCTGCGTGTCGTCCGCATATGATATTAACTGGATCTTACATTCTCGGGCCATCAAGGCCAGGGGGCGGACGTACACATTGAACAATGTGGGACTGAGCGCAGACCCCTGCGGCACCCCACATTCAAGAGGGAGCCTGCTGGATGAGTACGGCGGGGCATGCACCTGGAAGGAACGCTCAGATAGAAATGATGCGAACCAATCCAGGGCCGATTCCATGACTCCGATCTCCCACAGCCTCTCAAGTAGTATCTTGTGGGAGACCGTGTCAAAAGCCGCACTCAAATCCAGCAAGACCAAAATAGAGGTTGCGCCCATGTCCAAAGAAGCCCTTAGATGTTCTGTGACTGTTAGCAAGGCAGACTCCGTACTATGATTAGCTCGGAAGCCGTTCAGGGACACATCTAGAATCCCATTGGACTCCAAGTAGGCAGACAGAATGGAGTTGACATGTACTTCAGCCACTTTCGCAAGATAGGGAAGCAGCAAAACAGGTCGAAAACTATCTGACCTAGAGGGATCCAATGATGGTTTCTTCAGGAGGGGCACTACTTTGGCATGTTTCCACGATTTGGGAATGGAGGCTTGCTGTAGAGATAGATTAATCAGCTCTCGGCCTTCCTGCAGGACAGAGTCACTAAGTGATCTGAACAATTCCGGTTTGATGGGGTCATCCGGAGATCCTGATTTTACTCTCAAAGCCGGGTGTTTCATCCCTGTCTGCTCTATAGATGGAATAGTTAAGATGGAGTGGGGAGGATCACATTTATCACTAGCAGGGTTGGGGACACCCAAGGGGCCATCCGGTTGTAATAGGTCATATATCCCTTTGACTTTATTAATGAAAAAACAGGATAGTTCTTCACACTGAGCATCTGACACTATCGAGTTGCCTGAACCTTCCGGAGCCTTAGTCATATCTTTCACCAAGGAAAGATCGTTTTGGAACGGTTGGTGCTTGAGGTGATCAGGTCTGTATAGTAGGTGGCTTTGTTTTTTTTTATAAGTTTGTGGTACGCTTTGGTAGCCAGTCTAAACTTATTTTTGGCCAGGGGATCATAGGATCGTCTCCAGATACGCTCTAAAAGCTTACATTGTTTTTTAGTTTCAGCGAGCATCTTCGAATACCAGGGGTGGGAGTGATCTCGCTTAGGCCTCGAGCGTTTCATAGGGATAAAATCATCCAATGAATTATTTATCCACTCCCTATAGGCCCTACATTGCCTCCTTACGTCACTGTTTATGCAAGATATACCGCGGCACTCCAAACTTTTAGTGCTATTTTAGTGATATATTGTTTAAGCAGAATTGCTGGACATAGTTTGTTACTTTTTCACAGGTAACACAGACACTAGGAGACATCACTCATGTTCAATGATTTATTGATCTCATTGACAAATTTATCAATTTCAAATTTTTAAACAAAACGTTTTATACAAGGACTGAACACTTTAAGTGGTGGCGTATCCAAGTCCAGAGCAGTACATCAATTTTAAGTGAAAAGACAACTGTCAGTTTTCGGTAAAAAAACAACAGCCAAGACGTGTTTTGTCACTACTATGAATTTATAAAGGCTTTATCCCATTCATAAAGGTGAGTCACGTAATGTGTGAAGTATGAAACACGATGCTAGAAAAGGCCGTCTGGAGAGCCTCTGGATGTCAGATCTTGCTGTTTTTTTAAAACGGCTATAAACAGTAAAGATTTGATTTCAAAGTAATGTTGAAGACATCAGTCGGAAATAGATAATTATTCGAACAGTTGTTATGGCTTGCCTGTTGCGCTTCCATCTGTAAACAGAAGACCTTAAACTCAGAGCAGAATAAGTAGCTCTTGTCTTTTCACTGAAAATAGAAGTGCATTATTTATGAGGTTTTGCGTTAGGGCAGCGCTGCAGGCCTTCCTGCTGCCGCAAAAGAAAAGGACAGGAATGTGTCGTATCTATCAGATACGGCGCATTCCTGTCCTTTTCCCTTGCGCCGGCGCACAATGGGCTGCCATGCTCCAATGCAGGCACCTTTTCACCATGGTGCAAGGGTGCCTGCATTGCAGGGATGAATCTTTTTGTGCAGGAACCTTCCTGCACAAAAACAATCACAAGAGACTTTTTCCTCTTTCTATGCAGCACACAAAGAAAAAGGAAAAACCAGGAGAAATAAAGATATTTCTCCTTGCTGTGCCTCACTTACATTGCCCCTGGGGCAGCGTCATTTTTGGTGCTGCACAGAGTTACGATTTCTCGTAAATCTGGGGCAGTGTCAAAAAGCCATGGATGTTGCAGGGAACTCCCCCAGCAACACCCTTTGCACGCCCCTTTAACACAGAACACTGCGTTAAACTGAATCATATTTACGAGGCAGCATTAAGCCAAAAAAGTGGCTTAGTGCTGCCTCATAAATATGGAGCAGGCTCCTGAGAGGGGCCAAGGAACCGAAGTAGGCTGGGGGAGCAGTGGAAGAGAGGAGCAATGAACAGGAGGGTTGCTGAAAGAAATTATTAAAAATATATTTTAAAAAAGCTAAGGAGGAAGAAGAAATTAAGAGCGGTGGAAGGGGAGGGGGACAACAGAGAGCGCCCGAGTTGTGGGGTTGCAGGGATTTGTTTGGGAGTAATCTGCAGGTGACGGCGAGACCATGAAAGCACATGCACTTGCCTGAGTGCTAAAAGAAAAAGAAAGAAAGAGTTCTTTACACTATGGGAAGAGGAAGTGTAAAAGTCAGCCTATCACATTTTTTTAAAGAGGCTATATACCAAAGGAGGGACATAAATCAAAAGAGGCAAGTCATTGAATAAGAAGCAAACAAATTAAAGTGGCAGTTAGGGCACCCAATAGAAAATATCGACATGGCTCTAAGCTTACTGTAATCCTTTGGAATGGTTCACCAGAGCCGCCTTTTGACAGCTAAAAGCTGCATGGTATGACAGGCATAAAAATACCCGCATGTTACCTGATGGATGTTGAGCAAGGATTATTCGCTGTCTGTGAACCTTACTTTTTAAAATATGAACGCATTTATTTGTGGATGGCAAGTGCCCTCTAGTGCACAATGCGTGAACAGCGCGGAAGGGGATAGAAATAAAAGTGAGCTGAGCAGACTTGATCGTGGGATTTGTTGCACGGGAGTAAAGCAGGCCTATCTACACGTCTAAACTACACCATCAATGGACCGCTGACTGTACTTATTACTAAATCGTATGAATGAGCAATATTAGAAACACTTATTGTAGACTTTGACGGCGCCGTTGTAGTGGGGTATCAATTGTTCCATGACATCAAAGGCAACCACAGAACATGGCCCACTCCTCACATACAGAGACGTTGTAAAGCATGGGCAAAGAGGGCTCTGGCCTATGGTCCCAGCATTTCAGGGGGGCCTGATAGAACCAGCTCTGTTATGCAGGGCCTTGCCCTCAACAGTCAGAGAATAAAGAGATTATTTTAAATGCCGTTTTCTTTTTTTTCTTTTTAATATTGGTGACGTGTGAACTTCTACTACAGACATTTGCAATGAAATGTTATGTTCATGTTTAATGCAACATCCATAAAACGTTTTTTTTAGATTATAACAGGACCTCATGTATGAGAAATGGGAGGTGTCGCAGAGATTATGTGCACTAATATTAGTGAGCTGCTGCTGTGTTGCAATATTGAAAAAACGTCACTATACCTGTATATGTTAAGCAAAAACTGGTAAGCCCCTCCGCACACGCTATTAACATACCTCCCTTCACCATCCTTAAAATTTAAGGTAATGTCGCCACTGCCTTCCTTTTTAACCCACTCTTTTCAGTAAAGTCCCAGTGTGGTTTGGCTTTCCCTTGCCGAGGCCAAAGTACCCAGTAATAAGAGTGGAGCCAGAGGGGCAAGTGCTGTCAAAGGTGTGGTTTTAGCCATTGGTTTGAATGGAGTTCAAGTTTTAATTACAGCCAGGCACGTGACTGAAGCCACAGGTCACACAGGTAAGTTGCATGACTGGAGGTAAAGGTGCAACTGGAGTCAAACAGATGATTTCACCCACAGGTGTGATTGCAGCTAGGGGTATGATTGGAATCAGACATGTAATTGGACTCAAGGCTGTGAATCCAGTCAAACTTGTGATTGTAGCCTTATGTGTGATTGGATTGAAATGATATGTGTAGTTGCCACCAGAGGTGTAACTGAAGATGGTTGCCTGGTAGCAGTCAGAGGTGTGGCTGGTGTGCAGTGTTCGATTGTTCCCAAATTAGTGACTGGATTCAGAGATGCGATGGAAACCCAAAGGAATAGTTCCAGCCTGCATATGATTGTGGCCAGACAACTGATTGGAGCATGAAGTATGCTAGCAGCCAGAGGCCTGATTGAAGTCAATGTGTTAATGTCAACCAGAGTGGTGATTGCAGTCAGGGTGTTAATGTAAATCAGAGTGGGGATTTAAGGTGTTAATGTAAACCAGAGGTGTGATTGAAGTCATGGTGTTAATGTAAACCAGAGGTGTGTTTGAAGTCATGGTGTTAATGTAAACCACATGTGTGATTGAAGTCAGGATGTTAATGAAAACTAGAGTGGGGATTGAAGTCAAGGTGTTAATAAAAACTAGAGTGGGGATTGAAGTCAAGGTGTTAATGAAAACTAGAGTGGGGATTGAAGTCAAGGTGTTAATGTAAACCAGAGTGGGGATTTGAAGTCAAGGTGTTAATGTAAATCAGAGTGGGGATTGAAGTCAAGGTGTTAATGTAAACCAGAGGTGTGGTTGAAGTCAGGGTGTTAATGTAAACCACAGGTGTGATTGAAGTCAGGGTGTTAATGAAAACTAGAGTGGGGATTGAAGTCATGGTGTTAATGTAAACCAGAGTGGGGATTTGAAGTCAAGGTGTTAATGTAAATCAGAGTGGGTATTGAAGTCAAGGTGTTAATGTAAACCAAAGGTGTGATTGAAGTCATGGTGCTAATGTAAATCAGAGTGGGGATTGAAGTCAAGGTGTTAATGAAAACTAGAGTGGGGATTGAAGTCATGGTGTCAATGTAAACCAGAGTGGGGATTTGAAGTCAAGGTGTTAATGTAAATCAGAGTGGGTATTGAAGTCAAGGTGTTAATGTAAACCAGAGGTGTGATTGAAGTCATAGTGTTAATGTAAACCAGAGGTGTGTTTGAAGTCATGGTGTTAATGTAAACCAGAGGTGTGTTTGAAGTCATGGTGTTAATGTAAACCAGAGGTGTGATTGAAGTAAAGGCTCAATAGAACGCGCCGGGCAGGCGCGAAATCAGCGCCGCGCAGGTGCGTCGGGCGGGCCATGATGGAACCGCTCCATCATCAGCACAGCGCCACCGCAGCTGATGACGTAGCGGTTCTGTCATCAGCGTCAAAGGAGGTAATGTAAACCAGAGGTGTGATTGAAGTCAGGGTGTTAATGAAAACTAGAGTGGGGATTGAAGTCAAGGTGTTAATGTAAACCAGTGTGGGGATTTGAATTCAAGGTGTTAATGTCAACCATAGTGGGGATTGATGTCAAGGTGTTAATGTCAACTAGAGTGGGGATTGATGTCAAAGTGTTAATGTCAACCAGAGTGGGGATTGATGTCAAGGTGTTAATGTCAGCCAGAATGGGGGTTGATGTCAAGGTGTTAATGTCGACCAGAGTGGCGATTGTGGTGATTGAAGTCATGGTGTTAATGTAAACCACAGGTGTGATAGAAGTCATGGTGGTAATGTAAATCAGAGGTGTGATTGAAGTCAGGGTGTTAATGTAAATCAGAGTGGGGATGCAAGTTAAGGTGTTAATGTAAGCCAGAGGTGTGGTTGAAGTCATGGTGTTAATGTAAACCAGAGGTGTGCTTGAAGTCATGGTGTTAATGTAAACCAGAGGTGTGATTGAAGTCAGCGTGTTAATGTAGATCAGAGTGGGGATTGATGTCAAGATGGTAATGTAAATCAGAGTGGGGATTTGAAGTCAAGGTGTTAATGTCGACCAGAGTGGCGAGTGTGGTGATTGAAGTCAAGGTGTTAATGTCAACCAGAGTGGGGATTGATGTCAAGATGGTAATGTAAATCAGAGTGGGGATTTGAAGTCAAGGTGTTAATGTCGACCAGAGTGGCAATGGTGTTGATTGAAGTCAAGGTGTTAATGTCAACCAGAGTGGGGATTTGAAGTCAATGTGTTAATTTAAACCAGAGTGGGGATTTGAAGTCAAGGTGTTAATACCGACCAGAGTGGCGAGTGTGGTGATTGAAGTCAAGGTGTTAATGTCGACCAGAGTGGCGATTGTGGTGATTGAAGTCAAGGTGTTAATGTAAACCACAGGTGTGAATGAAATCATGGTGTTAATGTATATCAGAGGTATGATTGAAGTCAGGGTGTTAATGTAAATCAGGGTGGGGGTGCAAGTTAAGGTGTTAAGGAAAACTAGAGTGTGGATTAAAGTTAAGGTGTTAATGTTACCCAGAGTGGGGATTTGAAGTCAAGGTGTTATGTAAACCAGAAGTGTGATTGAAGTCAAGGTGTTCATTTAAACCAGAGATGTGATTGAAGTCATGGTGTTAATGTAAACCAGAGGTGTGATTGAAGTCAGGGTGTTAATGTAAATCAGAGTGGGGATTGAAGTCAAGGTTTTAATGAAAACTAGAGTGGGGATTGAAGTCAAGGTGTTAATGTAAACCGGAGTGGGGATTTGAAGTCAAGGAGTTAATGTCAAGTAGAGTGGCGGTTGTGGTGATTGAAGTCAAGGTGTTAATGTAAACCAGAGGTGTGATTGAAGTCAAGGTGTTAATGTAAATCAGAGTGGGGATTGAAGTCAAGATGTTAATGAAAACTAGAGTGGGGATTGAAGTCAAGGTGTTAATGTAAACCGGAGTGGGGATTTGAAGTCAAGGAGTTAATATCAAGTAGAGTGGCGGTTGTGGTGATTGAAGTCAAGGTTTTAATGTAAACCAGAGGGGTGATTGAAGTCATGGTGTTAATGTAAACCAGAGGTGTGATTGAAGTTAGGGTCTTAATTTAAATCAGAGTGGGGATTGAAGTCAAGCTGTTAATGAAAACTAGAGTGGGGATTTAAGTCAAGGTGTTAATGTAAACCGGAGTGGGGATTTGAAGTCAAGGAGTTGATATCAAGTAGAGTGGTGGTTGTGGTGATTGAAGTCAAGGTTTTAATGTAAACCAGAGGGGTGATTGAAGTCATGGTGTTAATGTAAACCAGAGGTGTGATTGAAGTCAGGGTGTTAATTTAAATCAGAGTGGGGATTGAAGTCAAGCTGTTAATGAAAACTAGAGTGGGGATTAATGTCGAGGTGTTAAAGTAAACCAGAGTGGGGATTTGAAATCAAGGAGTTAATGAAAACCAGATTGGTGATTGAAGTCTGACGTGTTAATGTAAACCAGAGTGGTGGTTGAAGTCAAAGTTTTAATGTAAACCAGGGTGGGGATTGAAGTCTTGGGGTATAATTGGAGTCAAATGTGTAATTTAACCCAGAGATGAGAGCAGAATCAGAAATACGATAAAAACCAAAGTTGTAATTGCAACCAGATATCTGATTGCAGCCTGAGGTGTGATCAAAGTCAGGGTTGTTATTGGTGTCCGAGTTGTAACTGTAATAAAATGTGTGATTGCAGCTCGAGGAGTGACTGCATTAAAACAAATCATTAAAGCCAAATTTGTAATTTCAGCCTGCTGTTTCATTGCAGAGGTGTGAATGGAGTCGGAGGTGTTAACAATCTTCTTGACTATTCTTGATTTAGTCCCGCAAGAACACACTGGTAAATAATGATTGTTTTGCATGGTTTAGCAATGAATAAAAGCTGTAAAGGAGAGGTATGCTAACAGCAAGGCAGAAGGTGTGGAAATATCCAGATAATTTTGTTTTGCATGATTTATTCTTCTTGATCAGAAATGAATGTAGAGATTGTATTAAAAGGTGTAAAGCAAATAATATCTAAGAGTGGGAATGATTGATTACTTGTCTAAAGGGAAACAGTGTTAGTTTCATAGTGAAAGGCTCTAGCAAGTGAGCGAGGGATCAGGACTGAGCCTTTTTGGGAGATGCATGGAAGGGGAGCTTTGAACACGACTACAACCCTAACCGCTGGATGGAATTTCACCAAATTTGCCAGAAAGCTCGCTTGTGGTTCACAGATTGTGCTTACAGTTTTTTGGTGTAAATCTGTTTAATAGTTGTGGAAAAATTAAAAGAAATCCAAGTTTGTTTATCTGGGATTGCAACGACTTTGCAAATAATAACAAGCTCATGGAGGTAAATGCAGAGTTGTGATTGGCTGCCAACGCTTCAGCTAGGAAGTGTTGGCAGTCATCTTGGGACTCTGCTTCAGCCACTCCCAAAAAAACACGAAAAAAAGAAAAGGGTGCAGGATAGGAATACTGAAGGGAATCCTCCCGGACCTCCCTCCTGGACTTCTAGAAGACATATGGACTACCACCTACCAGGGGCTTTGTTTTTACTAAAGAAGGGGTCCACGTGGACCTTCGTCTTGGACTTTTAGAAGCCCTGTGGACCACCACCTCCCTGGAGAAATCAAAACAATTGATGGGGCACAGGGATCCCCCATACCCTGGGAACCACCACCTCTCCAAGGCTTTTTTTTTTTAAGAAGGAGGTGTGCCGTGCGGCCACCCTCCTGGGCCATTCTAATAACCCCAAGAACCACCACTTTTAAGGAATTAGCAGAAAGAGGCAAAATAGAGGTACGAAATGAGCAGCAAGAAGCAGAATAAAAGTCAGAAACGAGCAGAAAGGGGCAGAGTAAAAGGACAGAAATTACCAGAAAGTGAGAAAATAAAGGTGCGAAACAAGCAGAAATAGGCAAAATAGAGGCCAGCAACAAGCAGAAAGGGTTAAAATTGAGGTCAGAAACAAGCAGAAAGAGGCACAATACAGGTCAGAAATGAGCAGAATGAGGTAAAATAAAGGTAAGAAACAAGCTGAAAGAGGGAAATAGAGGTCAGAAACAAGCAGAAAAAGGTGAAATAAAGATCTGCATCGAGTAGAACGAGGCAACATAAAGTTCAGAAATGAGCAGAAAGAGTCAGAATAAATGTAAAAAAAGGGCAGCAAGAGGCAAAATAAAATTGACAAACGGACAGAAAGAGGCTAAATTAAGGTGAGAAACAAGCAGAAGGAGGCAAAACATAGGTCAGAAACCAGTAGCAAGAGGCAAAAATAAAGGTGACAAGCAGAAAGAATCAAGATAAAGGTGAGAAACGTGCAGAAAGAGGCAGAATGAAGGTCAGCAACAAGTTGAAGGATAAGGTGAGAAAAAAGCAGAAAGAGACAAAATAAAGCTGAGAAACTAGCGGAAAGAGGCAAAATAAAGGTCAGCATGGAGCAGAAAAAGGCAGAATAAAGGTGAGAAGCGAGCAGAAAGAGATTGAATACAGGACAGTGATGAGCAAAAAGAGGCAAAATAAAGGTGAGAAACAAGCATAAAGAGGCGTAATAAAGGTCAGAAATTAGCAGAAAGAGGCAAAATAGAGGTACGAAATGAGCAGCAAGAAGCAGAATAAAATTCAGAAACAAGCAGAAAAGGGCAGAGTAAAAGGACAGAAATTACCAGAAAGTGAGAAAATAAAGGTCCGAAACAAGCAGAAATAGGCAAAATAGAGGCCAGCAACAAGCAGAAACAGTTAAAATTGAGATCAGAAACAAGCAGAGGGAGGCAAAATACAGGTCAGAAATGAGCAGAATGAGGTAAAATAAAGGTAAGAAACAAGCTGAAAGAGGGAAATAGAGGTCAGAAACAAGCAGAAAGAGGTGAAATAAAGGTCAGAAGTGAGGAGAAAAAAGCAGAAAGCAAGCAGAAAACTAGCAGAACCCATCAGGCACTCTTGCACCCAGTGACAGAACAACTCAGACACTCTCACAGCCACTCACAGACCCATTCAGACACTCATGTACCCACTCACAGACCAACTCAGACATGCACATTCACTCACAGACCCAGTCAGACACTCATGCAACCTCTTACAGAATCACCCATACACTCTCTCACCCTCTCACAGACCCACTCAGGGACTCACACACTGACTTCCAAACTCCACTCAGAGATTTTCACACCCACTCGCAGACCTACTCAGTCTCATGTACCCACTCACAGACCCACCCAGACACTCACTCAGACACTCATGCACCCACTGACACACTCACACATCCATTCAAAGTCCCACTCAGACACTCATGAACCCACTCACACACCCAGAAAGACACTTGTGCACTCACTCAAACACCCACTGAGACATTGATTCACTCACTCACACACTCACTCACTGTAAAGGTTACAGGTTACAGTTAGGAAATAAAATGAAAACAAACGTTATAAAGCACTGAAAAACCCAAAGGTTACAGGGACATTATAGTTAGAAATATCATTGAAAAAGACCTTAGAAATTCACAGAAAAAACAAATGTTACAGGGACGTTATAGTTAGACTCAGATTACACACATACAAAACCATTGTAATTCAGCAGCTATAGTTGCCTGAGCTATCACTTATGCCCAGGCAATGCACTGCTTATGACCACACATATTACATTACTCATGACATAGTCAGTGACATCACTGATGACATCTTAAATGACATCACTGATGGCATCATCCCCAGAACCACTCACACACCCACTCACACCCCTATACAACCTCTCATACAGCTGCTCATATACCCACACAACTGCTCATGTACCCATTCACAGACCTATACAAGTACACACACAACCACTCACTCATCCATAGAGCCACTCACACACCCACTCTTTCACTCATGCAGCCACTCACACAACCATGCACTCACCCATACAGCTACTCATACAACCAGTCATTCATTCATAGAGCCACACATTCACCCATACATTTACTCACAAACACCTATTTATTAAAAAAAACTGTGTAGCAAAGCAGAGCTTTTTCTTCGCTCACGCCAAAGTCAAGATGGCGAGCGCAAGCAAGGAAAATCCACCTCCCAGCTAGATTTCTCAATACTAGTGTTCAGATTTCTCAACGTGGCGGTTGCTGATGGTTGCGACTACTCGTGTTGAGAAATCTTTTATTTGCATTGAGAAAGCTGCCACTCCGGTAGAAAATCTAATTGAGCGGCAAGGAAACAAGCAACACCCTCTGGTTCTGCGCATGGTGATGTTCGTGCAGATTTTACAGCGTGGGATAAACACCCGGTGCTGAAAATCAACATAAAAAGCATGACCAAATGCACAATGCTGCTAACAGAACTCTTCGTAGTGTGGCGGAGGTTTTTAGTCACTTCTCGGAATTCCACTATGCGGAACTCCACTAACTCTACCCAGGCCTACTCAGCATATATTAGAAATAGTATCACTCATTAGTAGCATAGAAAATTGTTGTAATCTATTTCACTAACAATCTACAAAGAAAACTTTTGTTGTAGCTTATTACATATCTTTAAATTGAACAAACTTTTATAATACTCTCACACTTCCTGGATAATGTAATCAAAGATGTAATTAGAGATGTCATCAGTGATGTCATCAGTGATGCCACTGACCATGTCATGAGTGAAGTAATATGTGAGGTCAGAAGCAGTACACTGCAGGGGTGTAAGTTATAGTAGGCTCAGGTAACACACACATTTATTCACCTATACAGCCACTCGCTCATCCACACAGTCTCTTAACACAGCCATTTACTCACCTATACAAGCACTCACATACCCACACAACCACTTACATAGTCATTCACACATCCATACAAGCACCCCCACATTCGCTCACTCGCCCATACATCCATGTACACAGACACTGACTTTCTAATACGGCTACTCACACACCAATTCACTTAACCGAACACCCTCAAACAGCTGCTCACTCACTCATACAGCCGTCACACAGCCACTCAGTCACCCATACAGCCACTCACACAGTCACTCACCCACCCATACAGCCACTCACACAGCCACTCAGTCACCCATACAACCTCTCGCACACCCACTCACTCACCAATATAACCACTTACACAGCCACTCACTCACCCACACAGCTACTCACACACTCACTTATCACCAATACAGCCACTCACACACCCAATCACTAACACACCCACTAACACGTGCATACACACAGTCACACAGCCACTCATATATATTAGAAGTAGTATAACTCATTGGCAGTACTCCTAGTATATTAATTTAACTTTTGTAGTACCTTGTATGTTTTATTGATGTATAATATTTTATTCTTTTATGGATATGTTTTTATCTGAATAAAGATAAGAAATTACAAAAAAGATAGAATGCTACCGATCTATTTGTTATTTAGAATACTATGGGGAGGCAGAGGTCAGAGGCATGGGCTCAGACGGTTGAGAGCAGAGAGCAAGTTGACCAGGCTGGGCAGGCGGGTGGTGCTGTGGCAGCACAGCGGACCATGGAGGACAGGGGAAAGGGGAAAGGGGGCAACAAACCAAGCACGTTGGACATGTAGTAGAGACTGAGGCAATACAACAGACCATTAAGGTCATAAAGGAGAGGCAATGGCAGTACAACCATACATGCCAACAAACCCGATTCAAGCAGGAGACTCCCAATGCTTTTAAGCCAAAAGGGACTTTGTTTTAGCCGTCTCCCGTCTAAAATCTCCTCTGCTCAATGTAAAC
Source organism: Lissotriton helveticus (assembly GCF_964261635.1). Classification (NCBI taxonomy): domain Eukaryota; kingdom Metazoa; phylum Chordata; class Amphibia; order Caudata; family Salamandridae; genus Lissotriton; species Lissotriton helveticus. The sequence continues at coordinate 455,038,536 of NC_136065.1, forward strand.
CAATGGGGAAATTCAATCACCCAGACTTTCTTTTTCAAAATCTCCCTCTTACCAAGTTCTAAATGTTGGCATGTATGGTACATTGGACAACTGAGGGCAGGAGGAATGGGGTAGGGAAATGGATTTGGACAATAGAGGGCAGGAGGTAAATGGGGAGGGGCACCAAAGTGACCTTACAGGGCAGGCCTCAGGGGTTGCAGAAGCACAACACACCACAGTGGGCAAGCTTGAGGGCAGTGCCGCACAACAGAACAGAAAGCAATAGGGAGAAGCCCAATACACCACAAGGGGAAAGCAGTAGGGCAGTGCAGCACAACATCACAACTGTATAGAAAGCAATAATGAAGGTACAGGGCCATGCACATGGACAACAGCGAGCAGAGGGGTAAGATGCAAGGGCAGCAAGCTGACCATACTTGACAGACAGGAGGGGCAGTTGCCGAACAACAGGCCATGAAGGGAAGAAAAGAAGCGGGCAGGGGCACGACAATCGACCATGGAAGGCAGGAGGGAGAGAATAGGGGACTACACATGGAATATGGAAGGCAGGGGGCGAAGGGGCAGGGCAGGAGCAGCGAGCCGACCATGCAGGGCACGGGTCTCATGCACACTGTGTCATTGGAACCAAGCTGTACCCATAACTAGGGCAAAACTGGTCCTGCGGTGTTTGTGTTCCAGTTCAGGGAAGACCTGGCTTAGCAGTTCAAGCTGGACTGTTCCAATTGGAGTATGGTGAAGACTGATTTGCATTTAGTTGGATCCAAACTCAGGTGGCATGGTGTGCAAAATAGTGATGGATTGGGATGCGTGATTACCAGTGACTGAGATTCTTTCAAGCATTCCATCACTGTATTGTATACCTATTGGGCAGGTGGGATGGGCACTGGAAGCACAACACACCATGAAGGGCAAGAGGGAGCCTATAGTGGGATACACACAGACAATGGAGGGAAGGTGAGAGGGAGGTCATGGTAGCAAGCTGACCACACTGAGCAGGTGGGAGGGAGACTGGTATCACAAAAGACCATGCATGGCCAGTAGTGGCAGCACAGCGGTCACAGTGGGAAAGAGGGAAGGGGCAGGGTCATGGCCAAAGGACCTTGGAGGGCAGAAGGGAGGGTTAGGACCAGGACACAGACAAGAAAGGGCAGAGGCTTCACATCAGAACATGCAGGGTGGCAAGGAGGAGCAGTTGCAGCACAACCGATCATGGAGGGCAGAAAGGAGTGGCAGCAAAATGAGCCCAGGGATGATGGGAGGGGTATAAAGGCATGGACCTCAGAAAATGAAAGGCAGGGTGGAGGGGCAGGGACAGGCGGCAGTCATCTGACCATGCTGGGCAGGCGGGAGGGGCACTGGCAGATCAAAAAAACACTCAGAGACATATTTACAATAAAGTGGCAAAGCGTGTTGTTAAGCCAAGAAGGTTAACAGCACACTTTGTCACTTTAGAAATGCAGGGCTGCACTATATTTACTAGAATATGGTGTAGCCCTGCGTTTCCCCCTGTGCTGGCACAAACTTTAGCTGCTTAGCGCCAACGCAAGCAACCTTGCACCATATTGCAAGGGTGCCTGTGTTGAGGGGAGGGTTGTTTATGTTGAGGAAGGTCCCCCTTCATGCACATAAACAATCTTTAAATGCCGTTTTGTAACTTCTATATGTGCTGCTTAATGCACATAAACAATCATAGGCAATTTGCTGTTTCTATGTGTGCTGCACAAGGCAGCACGCGTGGAAACAGCAAAAACGAGTAGAAATAAAGCACTTCACCTACTTTTGCCTGTTTAAGACCAAGCTTTCCCTGGTCTTAATTTTGGCGCTGCCTCCTATTTAAACTGCCCTTTAAATAGGGGGCAGCTTCAAAATCAATGAGTGTTGCAGTGGAACATCCATCAAAAGATCTTTTATCCTCCCCGTTCACACTAAATACAGCGTGAAAGGGTGCCTTATGTGCAAGGTAGCGTTAAGCCACGTTAAATGGCTTAACGCTGCCTTGTAAATAAGGCGAGGCTCCTATCGCCATCACAACATGACGTTGTGGTGGTGATAGGGGCTTGTAAATATGCCCCTCACAGTAGACAGGAAGGGCAGTGGCAGGTCCCTGGACCATGATGGGCAAAAGGTTGGGACCAGGGGCAAGCACATAGGCATTAGAGGGCAGATGTAAGGAGAGTAGGGGCAGCAAACTAATCATGGAGTCTAAGTAGGAGGGCGATGATACAGGCATAGATTTGGGCAACGGAGGGCAGGAGGAGTGGGCAGGCATATCAAACTAACTGGAGGGCAATGACAGCACACTGGACCATATAGGGCGGGGGATGTGGCAGGTGCCTGGGTTCGGAAAAGAGAGTTCAGAGAGCAGGTGGGTCGGGTGGCAATCTAACTGTGCAGGGCAGGCGGGAAGAGCAGTGGCAGAACAACAGCCTCACGGGGCTTAATGCGGGGGCAGGGGTATAGGGTTGGACAATGGAGGGCAAGGAGGAGAGGGCAGGGGCAGCAATTGTGGATATTGGCATCAGAGCGGACAACGCCTCCCCACTGTCTATTGTGATGGACAGCTTGTTTTCCGATGAAAAAAAACCTAGAAATTCACTGGGAAAAAAACCTTAGATATTTTACTGAAAAAAGACATAGGTTAAAGGGATGTTAAAGGGATGTTATAGTTAGATGAAAATGTCACATGAAACATATCATTTGAAACTAAAAAAACAACTGAAATTCACCAGTTTTAGTTATCTCAAGTAACTATAATTCGTACCCTAAAGTGAATATAACTTGTGCCCTTGCCATACACTGCTTTTACCCTTGCATATTAAATCACTCATGACATATACATTGACTACATTTAAAACATTCCCAATCACATCTGAAATGCTGTAATTGTTGATAACACAGATAACACAAAATCACCTACACACTCTGTCCGTTTGACCCCGCCCCTTCCACATTAGCAGTATACAAAAGTGCTGGCTCTGGGTGGGTTGTCCTCAGGGCTGGCAGCCGGTCATGCCATGTTGCCAACCCCTTCTGTACAATGCCAAAAGCCGTTCGCAGTGTGGTGTGGGCTGCCTGTGAGGGGGTTTGCCGCAGGTCCAGACAACCCCCTGCAGAACATGGAAGAAGGGCTGGCTTTACGTATGGTAATTAAATATTACTTTACATTAAAAAAAACACCTAGAAATTCACTGAAAAAAACAATCACTGATGACGCCATGCAAGCTTCTTTTGTAGACAGTGCCCTATAAATGGGTGTGGCATTAGAGCTAAGAAAGAACGTGCAAAATAGCTCAGAATGCTATGAAACATCATTACTGCTGTCATACGTACAACCCTCATAGGTAAAAGTAGCTTGTGTTATGTGCACCATTGACCCAATACCATACACTTCATGGGTAGCTTAGTTCATGTTGACTATGAAACACAGATACAAGGGTAACCTATCCTGCACACAGTATTCAAATTGCATACAACTGTTCAGGAAAAACCAAGTCCCTCCAGATACTCAAGCCCTGCTACATAACAAATGCCCTACTATGGACAGTCTTTACCTGTATCAAACACCTGAAAGTCATTGAACCTACATTAAGAAATAAAGTGTATATAAGTAGAAACGTGGGTACTGTGAACACTATTTACTCTATGGCGATAGTTTTCTCTATACCACACAGTTTACAAACAGTGAAACTTTCATGAGAAATACACTACATAGTATTAAAAAGTATCAACTAAGAACTGTGTACACTCAATTCGGAACGTGTCCAAAGACCAACCATTCACTTAAAAGAACCAATGTCTGATGGTGCTAAAGATCATACTACTTGCAGCCTTCATACTGAGGTGAAAAACTTACAGATAACCGATTTCTAAAGGAAAACAAGCACATGTGCACAGGTTAGTACCTGGTGCACAAAGTGTTCTATGCTATGTAGAAATTGTCATGCTGAGATGATTCTGTCTAATAATTCAAAGCTCCTAACAATACTTAATATGTTTTACCTACAATCTGTGCCCTGTTAGAAACATTTGCTGCAGAGAAAGAAATCGTGTGTGGAACATGCTGACCACAAGTCATCAACTGTCACCTTCACACCGTTAGTTTTCAATGCAAATATTTATAACAAGTTAAATAACTCTACAACCCTAAGATGCATTAGGAGCACATACGTTTTGCAAACACTTACACTCATTAGCTGGACACAGGCTACACAAAATTAGGTAGAAAATTAACATGGATCTGTCACTATGTAAACTATAAAAAATACTTGCACACTCATTGATTGATGTCATTAGTGATGTTTTCAGTTATGTCATTTAAGATGTCATCAGTGATGTCATGTCACTGAGCATGTTATGAGTGATGAGTGCATGGTGGGGGCGATAGTTATTGTTAGCTTTGAAAGCATACATGGATGAACAAGCAGCTTTTTAAATGGCTGAAGGGTGTTCCTATCAGTGTTTAACCAAGGGTGCATAAGAGGACTATGCCGTACTATTATAATACCACATTCTGGCAACCATTTTAGGTTTAAAATACAAGGGCCTTATTTATGAAGGCCTTGCGCCGCCGGTGCGTCACTTTTAAAATGGGAAAAAGTGACGCACCGGTGGCGCAAGGCCTTCATAAATAAGGCCCCAAATATTCTGCCTATCACTGTACTGATTTCAAAGATGGTATGCATCATCATAAAAATCACAGTTTTATTACAAATCCGATTTGGGCAGTGCAAAGCAAAGTCAGTGATGTTATATAATTGCACTACAGAAAGGCTGAATACTTAAGTCCCGTCACACAATCGCACTCTGTATGAGCTGCTCACCGTTACTCTCATGAACCAATATCACTCCATCCTACCTGCGTTCAGAGCAAAAGCACTCATTCCTGCTAGCCCCATTCAGCCAGTTGCCATGTTGCTTCCCAAATGAATGACCATCCAAAGGTGCCCTTCACCTCAGCCACGGATTTCAATAAAGAGTTAATGTTTTCCATGTATCACTAGTCCATAAGCGCTGGTTCTGGCATCAGATGAACAAACCAGCTATCCGGCAATCACAATCCATGATTACACAAATTATTTCTGTGTTTTTTTTAGTTCAAAACGTTAATGTTGTCACTGACAAATTCACCTAACTATAGTGTTACTTTAACCTTTGTATTTTTCAGTGAATATCTATATATATATATATATATATATTCCAAAAAACACCTTTGCAGGCAGTAAAAACGCACTCGAGAGATCTTTTCCTTTCAGTTATTTATTGCACACAGTTCTTGCAGTTACCAACGCGTTTCACCGCCCACAGACGGCTTGATCACGGTCAATACTCTTCCACTTTCAACTACCTATAAGGTGTGGTTTGTGCAAAGTCACGTGATTTACAACACTTCCTGTCAATGATAGAGGATTGTGGATGATGTAGTTGCATGGTATGTACATTTTGCTAAATACATTATTAATGACGCAACTCACAGTGCTTATACTTTTCTCTTTGATGTATAGTTATGACACCCAAAAAGATTTATCAATCTCGCCCTCTGGTGGGCCACATATGTATGATATTCTCAGTTGGTTTCTTGCCCTCCAGTGGGCTTGCGGCATCTGCATACTATATACATCCTTCAATTGTATGCAATAACCACGTAAGATTTTGTACTTAACCATCATATAACTCTATTAAATATGAGCTGTTACTATATTTCATTGACATTTTTTGGAAGAAAAAGAATTATTCTACATATATACAAAGTCCCAATTCGATACTGCTGCAGTTCAGATTCTTACTTATTTACAAATGCATTTACAAATGAACATAAAGTTCTTCACTCTGATTCAGACCTTCCGGATGTAATGTTCTGAAATTTAATATCTGCCGGGATTCCCTGCATCTTAGTTTCCGTTCCCTATCCCCACCTCTTTCATGTGGAACAATGGTTTCCAATGCGTAGAATTTTAGAAGTTTCCAGTCCCCGTTGTGTGATGTTTCCATGTGCTTGGCCACGGCATTAGCTCTGTCTTTATTTGCCGTTGCCCTTATGTGCTCTAGAATTCGTAGCTTTAACTCTTTCTTTGTGCTCCCAATGTACTTCAATGCGCACGGGCACTCAATCACATATACAACGTATTCCGTTTTGCAATTAATTAGTTGTTTGATGACCCAAGTTTTCCTATTCGGCAATGCTACTTCTTTCTTATTCACCGCAATTTGACAAGCTTTGCATTGTTGACATTTTTGAAAGCCCTTTGTTTTGAGCCATTGTATGCCTTTTTTCTTTATTTCCGGATTTTGGTGGTGACTATGAACTAGTTTGTCCTTCAAACTCGTAGCTCTTCTATATGTCACCTCCGGATGCTTGCCCATGATTTTCCCCACAGTTTCATCCAGATGCAAGATTTTCCAGTTTTTCCTTAGGATACTAACAATTTGTTTAGATTCTCTTGAGTGGTCCATGATTAGTCTTACTTTTTGATTCTCAATCTTCTTGGGTTTTGTTTGTAATATATCCTCTCTTTTTATCTCATTCGCTCTTGCCCAACCCTTCATGATAGTACCTTTTTTGTACCCTCGTCGAGCGAATCTCTTGGCCATTTCGCAACTGTTCGCTGTCCAATCCTTATCCTGTGAACAAATGCGGCGGAGTCTCAGAAATTCCCCGTATGGGATATTGTTTTTTACTGAGGGTTGATGGAAACTTTCCGCATGAAGGGTGGCATTTGTTGATGATTCCTTCCTGTAGAGCGTGGTCTCCACTTTGTTCTCATTGATGTAAATTTTCGTGTCCAAAAAGGTTACCTCCTGCCGATTGATAGTATAGGTAAATCGCAAATTTGTGTCTGTGGAGTTCAATATTTTGAAATAGATTTCAAATTCCTCCGCTGTTCCGTCCCATACTATCAAGAGATCATCAATGTATCTCAGCCATTTTGCTATTTTGTTCACATGATGATCGTTGTCTGGATGCCAGGCCACCTGTTGCTCCCACCATCCCATTGTGAGACATGCAAAAGCTGGGCTGAAGGAAAACCCCATTGCACACCCCTTGACTTGCTGATATATTTCTTCTCCAAAAAGAAAAATATTTTGAGTAAGACATAACTCAATCATGTCCAAAAGCATCTGGTTGTGTCTGTTGAATTGTATGTTCCTCTCTTTTAGAAAGAATGCGCATGCATTTATGCCAATGCTGTGATCTATGTTGGAATATAAAGCAATTACATCCATTGTAATCAACATGTAGGTAGGTTGCCATGATAGGTCTTGCAGGTTTTTCAAAAGATCACCCGTATCTCTTAGGTATGAACTCAGATTCAGAACAAACGGCATGAGGAAATAGTCAATGTAGTTCGCCACAGGTTCCATGAGCGAGCCCTTTGCCGAAACAATCGGCCTCCCTGGTGGTTTTAGTGGGTTCTTATGAACTTTAGGTAGGAAGTAGATGGTCGCAGTTACAGGGTGTTTTGTTGTTAGAAATTTACTTTCATCCATGTCAATTAGATCTTCACTACACCAATCCATTATTTTCTTATCCAGATTTGTTTTGAAAAGTTGGGTGGGATTTCGCTCTAATTTCCTATAGTATTGTTTGTTTTTCAACTGAGAATGTGCCTCAGTTATATAATCTTTCTTGTCCAAAATAACAATATTCCCACCCTTGTCGGCCATTTTTATTGTTATCTTCTGATCTTCCATGAGGTTTTTTAGAGCAGCTCTTTCTTCCATTTTTAAATTGTCCCGATATTTTGTGCCTTTAATTTTATAGATGTCTTGGATTACCGCATCTTGAAAGAGGTCGATCTTGTTTCCTTGTGGCAACTGTGGGTAAAACTTGGACTGTGGTTTTTTTCCACTGAGGCCGGCTCCTTTTTGGGGGCAGGCCACTTCTTCAGGGATCACATCGTTTTCCTCCGTGACGTCCAGATTTACGAGCGTCATTAGTGCTGGCAGATTGCTTGTTGTAAGGCCCTGCACCTCCATATTCATTTCCGTTTGTTTATTCCTTTTCCTTTTCGCAAAGTTTGACATTTCCAGATTTTCCTGAAATATCTTCGCCAGTTTGATTTTCCGGATATATTTGTATATATCTGTACGTGTCTGCGCCATATCCATCGTTTCTGTGGGGCAGAAGTTAATACCGTACTTTAATAGTGATTGCTCATTTGGGTTTAGGGGGAGTGATGATAGATTTATTATCACCAAATCATCTGTTGTATTGGCCTCTTGCCAATTTACTTCAAGGTTTTCTGACGCATGCTCCTGGTTTTATATATATATGCCTACTCCATCTAGGTACAGATAGAGCACTACAATTTGTTCCCGAGGCTACTAGTCAATCTTTTTAACTTTTAACTTTAATCTCATTAGAGTATGGACCACTGATTTTTGTCACTTTTATGTATTATACACACATTTATAGGGCACATGTTTTAGATCTTTAATCTAGGAATCATGAAATGGACATATGTATTGGGTTCCGTCTTTTTTAACTGACTTCTTACTGCGTATTTGTTTTTTAGATATTTGGGCTGTTGTCAACTGTGACTCCCCATTTATTATCATTTTAGGATGTGACACTGGATAGTGTATTTGCACATGTTCATAGATATAAGTTTACCAATGAATCGATTAACGGACGTACTAGTCCCTGGGACAGAGGCTTATTGATTAGCCCTATGGTCAAGTATTAGCACTCCAATATATAGCAGTTTACTCATTCTGTACAATTGTATATCTACTGGCCTATCAGAGTTGTGTGCACAGTAATGGATTTTTTATTCTGTGTATTTGCACAGTGCAAAGTATTAGTACTGTAATATTTGCGTATTTGCACGGTAATATCTATTTATTTATTGTACAGACTTTGCACAGGACTGTGTAATGTATTGGTACTGTAATAACAACATATTTGCACAGTAATATTTATCATGGCGTATCTTGCACTGGCAAAACTGTCTATTTTAGCGCATTTTGCACATAGAAATACCCTCAACTCTGTAGCATTAGCATAACCAAACGCAACAATGGATCTAACTATTTGGCCATCTACCATTATGATTGATGTTTATCTATCATCAATCGGATGTATGCTGATCCACAAAGCCATATCTTCACTGGGGCCTGTGCTACTTATTGGAAAAACTTATATTAAATTAAATGTTTCCATTCCTTCACAGTTATTGTAATTATTACGAAAAAATCGATAAGGGTGCAAACACGAAGATAAAGATCATAAAAGGTAGGCTGTGTAGCAATGCTTTTGCATACGAACTCCCGAGCTCTCAAAGAAAATAAAAATCCTGACAATGATACTTTACATTATAGATAAAGAAACACACGATCCAGAAAGTGAATACTAGAACATACGACCAGCAACGATTCAGGTACTGGTTTCGTTATTTCGCGAATGGTAGAGAGGTGATTGACAAGAATTCTATTCAAATACTAAAATAGAGTTTCATTTTTCTTTTTTACATATATCCTGTAGATAAATAAAAAAGACAGAGCCCTGATGAGAACCCATAAAGTGACAGGAATGGGTTCAAAACGCGTCGGCTTTTGAATCAGGAATGCATTAATTTGCAGCACATTTAATGACTTTGACAAATTTAATATGCATTAATTTGCTACTTGTTTAATAATAGTATCTAAATGTTCACTTTGTCCTTTGTTTAGTTAGATATTATTTATGTGAGTCTAATTGTTGATCCAAATGAATATGGTGTTTATATATGTAATGTAATTTATGTGGTGTTTATATATGCAATGTGGAATGTAATTTGCTTTGAAAATTTATGTTGGATTTGTTGAATGTATTTAAGTGTCTTTTTTGTACCTAAACTTTTCTGAATATAATGAAATAAAAAGCAAAAAGGTATTAAGGAAATATACCAAACAGACCATATAGTAATACTGGTTTGTTTTCCTCAATTGGGAGGTGTCAAGTAAGGTGAAGTAGGCAATTTTTTTGTACACTCTTATTTCCATTCAGCATTGTACTAGCTATACACGTGCACTTAGTTTAAATTATCTTTGTGCTTTACCATTTCATTTATTCTATCTACATAATGTCACACAGCGATAATAATGTTATTCAATTTAACTTTATTGACTAGGTACGCTGGATCAAATTTACATTAATGGAAGAAAGATGTTGTTTTCCCGATTTTGTTGATTTCGAAGTATGTCCATAATTATCATGATGATGTCACCAATCATGTGGGGTGAACTGATTTCCTTTATAAGGTTTCCAAAGACGCAGCGTGATCATGTGGTCAAGGCCACAGGTCGTGGCCGAAACGCGTCATGGGCAGCACGAGCATTCAATAAAACTGTATATCTAAGCACCAGCAAGATACCGGAGTTCATTGTATCTGTGGACGCTTGCATTTTCTACGTTTGGATGCGTGTCTTGTGATATGCATGTATATATATAAATATATATATATTCGTCCAAAGTTTGCCCCACACTCGAAGACGCACACAAAGGCAAGCAGCACAGCTTCCAAGCAGTGTTCTTTAGTTAGGCAGAAACAGCAGTGCTCTCAGATACTTCTTTGGCCTCTCCCAACGCGTTTCGGAGCACTAGCTCCTTGCTCACGGGACGGCAGCTTGCGAGCAGATGCACGAGTGGCAGTCTGTTGATCAGCTGTTATATCGCCCTCCCATCTGCAAATGGCAATGTGATCGGAGGCCCTATGGAGGGTTCAAAACTATTGCTTGTAATGCAGAACCCATTCAGGGTAATATTTGATCAAGAGGACTACGAGTCCCAGAAAACTGAGTGATATGACCCCATGGGAGGGCGCTATAACAGCTGATCAAGGGACCGCCCCCTCGTGCATCTGCTAGTCCCCCGAAACGCATTGGGAGAGGCCAAAGAAGTATCTGAAAGCACTCATTTGAGATGTCATCAGTGATGTCACTGACCATGTCATGAATGATGTAATATGTGACGTCATGAGCAGTGCATTGCTGGTGCGCAAGTTATAGTTAGTTGAACTAACTATAACAGTGGAATTTCTATGGTTTTGTTAGAGTGAAATGTCCAGCTAACTATAACATCCCTGAAACCTATGTTTTTTTCAGTGAATATATATATATATATATATATATATATATATATATATATATGTATATATATATTACCTACTGGCGATAGCCAGTAGGTATATATAGTTAGGATTTTTTTCCTATGGGATTTTTGAAAATTCTATGTCGAATAACTTTGGCGTTTGAGGACAGAATTGGCTGAAATTTTCAGGAAAATGGAACATTTTGTTTCTGAGCAGCTCCTGAAAATTTGGGGGGGTTTTGTCAAGGGGGGGCCGAGAAAAAAGGGGGTCCCAAAACGTGTTTTTCCCATGCAATTTTCCATAGGGCGGTTGGCCTCACTTTTAGCCTGAACGGCTGAATGGATTTACACCAAACTTGGCAAAATTGTAGGGACTGGTAGCCCGATGTGCCTTTGCTATGTCTCAAGATATAGGCTCCAGTGGTTTTTACGAAAATTAACTTTGAAAAATATATATTGGGCTACATTGGGCTATATATATGTTGGAGCCCAAATGTAGCCCAATGTAGCCCAATGTAGCCCAATGTAGCCCAAAGATGGCCACCAGAGACAAAAAAAACAAATGTAGCCCAAATATCAGCCAGATGTAGCCCAACTATAGCCCAATGACAGAATGTCCCAGAGTGTTCTAAAGAACAACTAGAGTGCTAACAGTCCTACTTATTACAAAGGTATGGCACACCTGAAGCCATCTTGATTGGAATAAAGTGGTAACTCTTAAAACATTTAATTTAAAAAGGAACAAAATGAGGGGGTTCATTTTGCCATAGAAAGTATGATTAGCGAATATATGACGAAATCCCGCATACCATCAGTCCGCAAAAAAAATCCCGCATGTACTATTAGGCCGCAAATTAAAATAACGAAAACTTTTAGAACGAATATGCCTTTAGCATACACTAAACAACTAAACTACCCTAAACCCTAAAATACTACCCCCAGCATGACACTACACAAACAGTACAACACTACCCTAAACCCTAAAACACTACCCCCAGCATGACCCTACACTACACAAACACTACAACACTACCCTAAACCCTAAAACACTACCCCCAGCATGACCCTACACTACGCAAACACTACAACACTACCCAAAACCCTAAAACACTACACCCCAGCATGACCCTACACTACGCAAACACTACAACACTACCCTAAACCCTAAAACACTACCCCCAGCATGACCCTACACTACACAAACACTACAACACAACCCTAAACCCTAAAACACTACCCCCAGCATGACCCTACACTACGCAAACACTACAACACAACCCTAAACACAACCCTAAACCCTAAAACACTACCCCCAGCATTACCCTACACTACGCAAACACTACAACACTACCCTAAACCCTAAAACACTACCCCCAGCATGACCCGACACTACGCAAACACTACAACACTACCCAAAACCCTAAAACACTACACCCCAGCATGACCCTACACTACGCAAACACTACAACACTACCCTAAACCCTAAAACACTACCCCCAGCATGACCCTACACTACGCAAACACTACAACACTACCCTAAACCCTAAAACACTACCCCCAGCATGACCCTACACTACGCAAACACTACAACACTACCCTAAACCCTAAAACACTACCCCCAGCATGACCCTACACTACGCAAACACTACAACACTACCCTAAACCCTAAAACACTACCCCCAGCATGACCCTACACTACGCAAACACTACAACACTACCCAAAACCCTAAAACACTACCCCCCAGCATGACCCTACACTACGCAAACACTACAACACTACCCAAAACCCTAAAACACTACCCCCAGCATGACCCTACACTACGCAAACACTACAACACTACCCAAAACCCTAAAACACTACCCCCAGCATGACCCTACACTACGCAAACACTACAACACTACCCAAAACCCTAAAACACTACACCCCAGCATGACCCTACACTACGCAAACACTACAACACTACCCAAAACCCTAAAACACTACCCCCAGCATGACCCTACACTACGCAAACACTACAACACTACCCAAAACCCTAAAACACTACCCCCAGCATGACCCTACACTACGCAAACACTACAACACTATCCTAAACCCTAAAACACTACCCCCAGCATGACCCTACACTACGCAAACACTACAACACTACCCTAAACCCTAAAACACTAGCCCTAGCATGACCCTACACTAAACAACCACCACAACTCTACACTACACTAACACAACACTACACTACACAACACTACACTACACTACACAATCACTAACCCACGAAAAAATTAACACAAACCCACTTACCTCTCTCGTCATCGTGGTTTTCACAACGCAAATGCATTTACCATACATGCCTTTAAAACGTAATTCTTTGTAAAGGCATGCGCGATAATTGCACATGCGTTTTGAAAAAATGCGGGATAATGGTATGCGAGGTCAATGACCTTGCGGGATAATGGTATGCGGACTGAAAGTCTGCGGGATAAAAAATGCGGGAAAATGGCTGCAAACCATGATTAGCAGCAGACTTCCCTGGTGAGCACTAGCTTTACTACAGTGATCTAATGAGCAACTAGAGTGCTAACATTCAGAATTTATGGCAAATGTGTGACACATCTGAATGCCTTCTTGATAGAACCAAAGTAAACAAGCATTGAAAATGCAATAGATCTCGCCCTCGTTTAAGTTAAAGCCATTCTGTTTGTAATGAGGTGGCTTTTTAGCTTTGCTTTTATTAGTGTTTTTAAAACTTTCATGTAAATAACATGCATATGTATGCATATATGTATATGTGTGCATGCATTTATATTTATATAGATATGCAGATTATATATGTTTATATATGTATATTACCTACTGGCGATAGCCAGTGGGTATATATAATTAGGATTTTTTCTCTATGGGATTTCTGAAAATTCTATGTCTAATAACTTTGGCGTTTGTGGACGGAATTGGCTGAAATTTTCAGGAAAATGGCACATTTTGTTTCTGAGCAGCCCCTGAAAATTTGGGGGGGTTTCGTCAAGGGGGGGCCGAGAAAAAAGGGGGTCCCAAAACGCGTTTTTCCCATTCATTTTTCCATAGGGCGGTTGGACTCACTTTTAGCTCGAACGGCTGAATAGATTTACATGAAACTTGGCAAAATTGTAGATATGGTTTGCCCGACGTGCCTTTGCTATGTCTCAATATATGTGCTCCAGTGGATTTTGAGAAATTAACGTTTAAAAAAATATATATATCTGTGACAGCGCTCCGGTTAGCGCCCCGGTTTGCGTACCTGACGCGTAACGGAACTTCGCGAAGCGAAGCTGATTGGCTCTCCGGTGTCTGTCAACATTCTAAACAGTCCGGAGCGGCCGCCATCTTGTCTCTCGGTACGATCGAGAGACAAGATGTGGTGAAAAACGAAGGGGGAAATGAAGGAAAGGGGGCAAGGTAGACCACTCCTGACCCCTTAGGATTGATGAAGGGGATATTAAAGTGCCCCGCGGGGCAAAAAATAAAAAAAAAATTTTTTTGCGATTTTACGCCGTAGAGGCGCGTCCCGGTACGCGAACCGGGCAGCTCACCGGGCAGCTCACCGGGCAGCTAACCGGGCAGCTAACCGGCAGCGTAGCTGTCAACATTGTAAACAGTCCGGAGCGGCCGCCATCTTGTCTCTCGGTAGGTTCGAGAGACAAGATGTGGTGAAAAAAGAAGGGGGAAATGAAGGAAAGGGGGCAAGGTAAACCCCTCCTGACCCCCTAGGATTGATGAGGGGGATAGTAAAGTCCCCCGCGATTTTTCGCGGTAGAGGCGCTTCCCGGTACGCGAACCGGGCAGCTAACCGGCAGCGTAACGGGAGTCCGCCATCTTGTGTTTTTGGAGCGTCCGGTTCGCGTACCGGGTAGCGTCCCGGTAAGCGTAACAAGGGGAAAACCAAGAGAAACAGTAAAAAGAAATTAAGGGAATAGATTTCCAGCAAACTTGGCAAAATTGTAGGGACTGTTTGTTTGATGTGCCTTTGCAAGGCCTCAAGATATGTGCACGTGTGGATTTTGTGTAATTAAGGTTAAAAAAAATATATATATCTGTAAGCGTGCTCCGGCACGCTTACGTTACGGGTTTTGTTTGCGCTGCAGAGCCGATACGTCATGGTTATGCGACGCGTCATGAGGCGTCTCACGTGGCTACGTGATACGTCACGTAATAAAGAATATATTTTACAGCTATAGATATTAGCTTTTAAAAAACCAATGAAATTCACTGAAAAAACCATAGGTTATAGACCATATATAGTTAGGAATTTGCATTTACAAAACCTTGAAAATTCACTGAAAAAACCATAGGTTAGAGACCATATATAGTTAGCTGGACATTTTATTGACATAAAAGCAATGAAATTCCATATATAGTTAGTTGCACTAACTATATATCTCGCACCCGCAATCCACATATTACATCATTCATGACATGGTCAGTGACATCACTGATGACATCTCAAATGACATCACTGATGACATCACTGATGACATCTCAAATGACATCACTGATGACATCATGACACACCAATACCAGTTACTACATACGCACTCACTGATTCCTACGTCTACACACACATTCACTCATTCACCCATACAATCACTCATACATACAGTCACTCATTATTACAACACTATCATATGCACTCATACACCTATGCAGACACTCACACACTGCCACTCATCCATGGAGTTACTCACACACCTAGTCAGTCCTGTAAAGAATCAATCACACTTCCATTTCCTCATCTATACAGTTAAACACAGAACACCATACTTCAGTGACATCACTGATGACATCACTGATGACATCTCAAATGACATCACTGATGACATCTCAAATGACATCACTGATGACATCATGACACACCAATACCAGTTACTACATACGCACTCACTGATTCCTACGTCTACACACACATTCACTCATTCACCCATACAATCACTCATGCATACAGTCACTCATTATTACAACACTATCATATGCACTCATACACCTAGTCAGTCCTGTGAAGAATCAATCACACTTCGATTTCCTCATCTATACAGTTAAACACAGAACACCATACTTTTCACACATATACTAACACATACTTACTCTCTTATACAATCACTGATACAAGTACACATTGATATGCACAGAGTCACACACCTCCCAGCCAGCCACACACACACTCAGTCTTCCATACATCCACTCATTCTTCAATATGTAAAACATATTTAAACTTTACAAAAACACACAGACACTAGATGATGTCATCAGTGATGTCATTTGAGATGTCATCAGTGATGTCATCAGTGATGTCATTTGAGATGTCATCAGTGATGTCATCAGTGATGTCACTGACCATGTCATGAATGATGTAATATGTGACATCATCAGCAGTGGATTGCGGGTGCGCGATATATAGTTAGTGCAACTAACTATATATGGAATTTCATTGCTTTTATGTCAATAAAATGTCCAGCTAACTATATATGGTCTCTAACCTATGGTTTTTTCAGTGAATTTTCAAGGTTTTGTAAATGCAAATTCCTAACTATATATGGTCTATAACCTATAGTTTTTTCAGTGAATATATATATATATATATATATATATATATATATCAAACACACAGAGTTTCCCATTTAGGAGAGCCACATCAGCAGGTAGGTTCAATTCTGTTTTATTCAAGAAGCTGCAGCAGAGCGGGTGAACAAACGCCATAGTTCATAGCGGCCTGACGCGTTTCATGCTATCAAAGCATTTCTTCAGAGGCACAAAGTCCATTACCAGCGTGCAGCGTCAGCACTCATTTGTATTCCTACCACCTGCCCCAGTGGGCGTCGGCTCTCGCTGAGCCCGATGGTCCTTGTAGTGCTGTTGGTATTGCTCCAGTGAGTTGCTGGCATGCTGTAACAATTGAGACAAAAAATAAATTCACAGTGGGTCTGGAGAGAGTTCATAGCACGCTGTGTTGCACCATACTACTTCAAGACAACAACCTCGCTGCCGGTCCGGTCCTGGTCGTGGGAGAAGCCCTGCCATACAGTCTGTGGTAAGTGCTGCAGTCACCCGACTGACGGCACATTTGGCAGCGAGGTTGTTGTCTTGAAGTAGTATGGTGCAACACAGCGTGCTGCAGCTTCTTGAATAAAACAGAATTGAACCTACCTGCTGATGTGGCTCTCCTAAATGGGAAACTCTGTGTGTTTGAAATATATATATATATATATATATTGGAACCACAGGTTGCTTACAAAGCAATAAGGACGCACTCAGGAAATTGCAGCAAAGCGGGTTTATTTATCCAGCAACACGCTACGCGTTTCGACAACTGATTTGTCTTGATCACACGTGAAAACCCCCTGGTGGTGACAATGAGTTATACATTTCGATCATGTAAACATAGACAAGGGACATACCAGCAGTTCCACTACATTAATGTAGAAAAGCGACCGCCATTTTGAAATGGTAAAAAGTAACCATGGTATCTCCTACTCGGACAGTGCCTGAGAACAAGTACTTGATGCAGCACAAGTTACTGCAACCGCATACACAAATATTTGAACATTTAAACATGTGAGGACAAGTGCCTTTATAAACTTTAAAAATGTTCAAATGAAAAAATGCGAGTAAATATTACTGTATCTCGTAGTAGGATAGTACCTACAAAACAAATTCATATTACCATGCAAGATATTATCATGCAACATTGTAAGGAAGGATAAGGACTAGTGCCCTTCCAACTGAACCAGTTATTCCGTCATAGATGTGAATGTAAGTCAGATTCACTAGGTACATTGGTTAAGGCGGTCTGGAACAGTAATCAAAACATGGACTCGTCAATAGACATGTATAGCCATGTACCAGAAAAAGTCTTGTAAACAACACGAATATGTATACATCGGACAGCAGGGAGAGTGAGAAGAAATCAAAAAAAGTGAAAATTCTACTTTCATTCTTGTGGTAGTGTCATTCATCCAAAATTCCATATGATAGAGGAGCGTGACAATAAATGTGACAGGATTGAACACAGGAATTCTCCATCATATCCTGATATGGTTGGGATATGGATGTGGTTGGGGGAGGGGAACCACACCCCCCCCCCCCATTTCCTGGGATCCCTTAGTTCTATGAACAGTATCAATGTTAGCATCACAACAAGCTGTGCAGAATGAATAAGTTAAAAAAGATATAATCATTCATGTTTTCCTTTGCAGGTTTACATTGATTTTATTTGATTTTAACTGTATGTTTTATGTGTTTTTTCAGGATATGATGGAGAATTCCTGTGTTCAATCCTGTCACATTTATTGTCACGGTCCTCTATCATATGGAATTTTGGATGAATGACACTACCACAAGAATGAAAGTAGAATTTTCACTTTTTTTGATTTCTTCGCACTCTCCCTGCTGTCCGATGTATACATATTCGTGTTGTTTACAAGACTTTTTCTGGTACATGGCTATACATGTCTATTGACGAGTCCATGTTTTGATTACTGTTCCAGACCGCCTTAACCAATGTACCTAGTGAATCTGACTTACATTCACATCTATGACGGAATAACTGGTTCAGTTGGAAGGGCACTAGTCCTTATCCTTCCTTACAATGTTGCATGATAATATCTTGCATGGTAATATGAATTTGTTTTGTAGGTACTATCCTACTACGAGATACAGTAATATTTACTCGCATTTTTTCATTTGAACATTTTTAAAGTTTATAAAGGCACTTGTCCTCACATGTTTAAATGTTCAAATATTTGTGTATGCGGTTGCAGTAACTTGTGCTGCATCAAGTACTTGTTCTCAGGCACTGTCCGAGTAGGAGATACCATGGTTACTTTTTACCATTTCAAAATGGCGGTCGCTTTTCTACATTAATGTAGTGGAACTGCTGGTATGTCCCTTGTCTATGTTTACATGATCGAAATGTATAACTCATTGTCACCACCAGGGGGTTTTCACGTGTGATCAAGACAAATCAGTTGTCGAAACGCGTAGCGTGTTGCTGGATAAATAAACCCGCTTTGCTGCAATTTCCTGAGTGCGTCCTTATTGCTTTGTAAGCAACCTGTGGTTCTAATTGGATTTTCGGCTTGTGGTTCGCCGAACTTGGACGCCACCTGACTTGGGAGGTACGATCCCGGTAGAACCCTTCTGTGCCTTCATTCATATATATATATATATATATATATATATATATATATATATATATATATATATATATATATATATATATATATATATATATATATATATATATATATATATATATATATATATATATGTATATTTACATATGTACATAGAAATGTATATATATATATTTATATATCTACACAAACATATATATATATATATACATCGTCAACGTTCATAGATGTGAAATTAAGAATAGTGAATGCATGCTTACTTATACAAATTTACCTCAATATCAATATTTTTGGTAGGAAGATGTTTTTATTGTTCATATTCTGACATACAATAAATCAATTCATGCTCTGTTCTAGAGTTCTTTTAGAGTCGTTGTCTGGTGCCTACAACATAAGGAAGGATCCAAGTCCTCCCCTGCGAACAACTGCACTTCTTGATGTTGAGTGGGAAACTATCCCCCAGATGCATCAACAACCCATTTTGCGATTCCTTAATAGCGAAAAATACCGATTCGCTGTTAAGGAATAGAAAAATGGAATGCATCAAGAAATCACTAAAAAAATTGTGATTTCTTAGAATTCCTTAATTGCAACTCGCAAATTGCAAGTCGCAATTAAGGAATACCTTCCCATTCATTCCTATGGGGCTAGAGGCCCATAGGGATGAATGGGAAGACAATCTCAATTTGCGAATCGCAATTAGCGAATCGCAAATTGAGTTTGTGATATCAAGGGTGCAGGGGTGTCCAAAAGACACCCTGTTGCACCCCTGAAATTGATCTGTGCATATATGTTGCGCACACACATGCCCTTAGGGCATATGTGTGCGCAACATGAAACTTTGAAAAATGCACTTTAGTTCATTTTTCAAAGTTTTTGCAAATTACCATGAAGTTGTACTTCATGGTAATTTGTGTGCCCTATTAGTGAATTCGCTATTTTTAAAACTTTCATGCATTGCATTTAAGGAATCTCAATTTGAGATTCCTTAAATGCAAATAATCGGAATTTAGCG
Organism: Lissotriton helveticus; assembly: GCF_964261635.1. Lineage (NCBI taxonomy): Eukaryota > Metazoa > Chordata > Amphibia > Caudata > Salamandridae > Lissotriton > Lissotriton helveticus. Next base: position 455,058,776 of record NC_136065.1, read on the forward strand.
ATTTCTCAATTTGCGATTTTTGCATTTGGGATGATGCATCCCAAATGCAAAAATACCGGTCGCAAAGGGGCAGATTCTGAGAATCTGCCCCTTTGCGAGCCGATTTTTGTTTGATGCATGTATATGCCCACCTTTAATTTTAGAGAATTTGACACTATGGATTACAGCAATTCATTACTCTCGATTGTATCGTCTGTAATGTTCACAAGGCTTTACATGACAGTAAACGGTTGTTCTGAGGTTTCATATGTAATATAAGGTGGATTTGTAGAGCGCTACCTGTCACCAGTGGGGTATTCAGGTGCTGAATAGATTATTCAACAGCTTTCAATCAGGTAAACAGATAGTAACTGTTGAAAAAACTGGCATTGTTGGGACTCGGTTAGGGCCTCTGATGACATTAAAGTAATTTCAGCAAAGCCGTGTGAAGAGGGACTTTAGGAGAGATGGAGCCAGTACTTGAATATTTCAATCCAAGAGCTGCCTAAAGTATAGATGTGTGGTGGTCTCGACGCTCTCCAGTCTTTATATGGCCAATTTACTCGATTGCCTCAGTCTACGAGTGATTAACGCCCGAAATTAGGCTCCATGTGATCGTCACTCCTTATGTTTGCTGATAACCTCTTTTTGATATGCCAAGCGCCTATTGGCTTACAACAATAATCAGTAAAGCTGAGCCAGTTTAAATCTGAAAACTCCACCAATTTATAAAAATGTTATTTGGTTGAATCAAAAAATAAACTGCGCAGATTATGCTAACTCTGCCCCACATTCTCCACCAGTAAATGCAGTATTGAAACTATTTCAACAACATTCATGTTTTAGAATAATTTCTCTTTACATAGTGGCATGTGATCAATACTTTGACTATTCCAGACAGTGGGCGTGATTACTTCACACATTGTTTCAGGGTGGACTGAACCTCTGATTGCTGGCAGGAGAAGCCTTCTCATTTAATTTCTCTCCATGGACGAGTCAGGCTAAATTAACTTTCTGGGATTTGATCATTGTGCTGTTCCCCAATTCAAGAAGTTCAAAAATAGTCGCAAGGAGTCCTTCCATTTGAAAACTAACTTGATGAGCTGAGCCAGACAGGAATCGTGAGAACATTTTCATTTGCCATGCTTATCGAGTTAATTATATGGTACTTTTAATTTTTTTACTTCCAGGTCATCAACTGGCTCTGAGTACAACAGAAAAAATGGCTCAGCTGGAAGCAGAAACTAATGTGAAGTTGGGGCTGAGCCAGCGATACAAGTTGATGCTGCATCCAGTGTCAGCCGGTGCACAGAGCAGTGCCAAGGACTACGTACAGTTCCTTCAGTGAGTTTGTAGCAAACCTACTAAAGGTAGACTGAGATGATTGTAGTAAGAAATATCAAATCCTAAATATCAAGGGGGCACAATAGCATGACGACTTTATCAAGAGACAAAATATCAAAGAGGTAGGTAAGTATTTACTATTCTAAACTCCACATTTGCATACTTTGAAGAGATCTATAGCCCCAAGGTATGTATATGTAGAGTTAGGTATACAAATTTACCTTTTGATATTTTGTTACTCAATTTTGTGGTCACCATATTGTGACCCGTTGATATTTTGGGTTCTATATTCCCAGCCTGCACCAATAGAGCCCAGTATTCTTCTTAATCTTGACCCTTAATCGCCTTAATCCTTCTCAGGTCCCTTCATATCATCTTGTTGGATGAGGCTATTCATTTATGTTTGTACACTATTCTACTCTCTCCTTGAGTTTGCAGCTACTCACCTCTGTCACACTTAGTTGTAAACTCTCCGTGCAAGAAGCTCTTCTTCTTTATTCTACTTCCTTCTATGAAGTCTCTAGTATATTGTATTTTCGTCTCCAGTATGCCCCCTCCAATGTACCTCAAAATGTGGTGGCTTGTCATGATCCTCCACAAAGAATGGAAGCTCCTCATCTTAATAAGTTGGCACGTTTCTAATCACTCCTCTGGGCAGGATACCTCATCTTTATCATGCTCCTTTGAATACTCTCCATCTGCAAGAGTTTTGCCTCTTCATCAGGCAGTTTTGTATCCTATTAATGTCAGAGGGCACCGTCATGTGTTTACATCCCTTTAGTTCTTATCCTAAGAAGGACCCCTCATCGTCATTACACATGCTTCTCCACTTACCTTGAGATTAAGGCTCCCTATTTTCATCATGTATTTATCTTCTACCTCAATGGACTGACATACCTCCTCCTCATTGTGTTGCATTCTATTCCATCATCTTTAGTGCTTTGTTATTTTAATTGTTGTGTAAGGTTTTACTGTATTTGTTTTAAACCATGCTGAAAAGGCTTTGTGAATGGAGACCAAAGTCTTGTTATCTTCAAACTCTTTTTTTTCAATTCCTTTAAAGGGACCAAGAACGAAAAGTCGGTCCTGATGGATTTCTGGACTCAAAGCGCTTTACCAATAGCTACATAATAAAAAGTGCAACTCCTCGGTCCAAAAGCCTGTCACTTCTAAGTGGTTCACGAAACAGGACAGTTGTGGATCTCTCGGTAAAGAAAGCCAGAGACCTGGAGGAGCATGAACACAGATTAAAGGCCATCGAGGTAAGCGTGCCAGTACTAGAGTAGTGTTTCTGAGTTCACTTCTTCCGTGCTGGGATCTACTCAGCTGCAGAACAACCCACTTCCAAACCTCTAATTTTTTACACAACGCATGTGCAATTTAATACATTGTTGTTTTTCAATTACTTAATGATTATCTCTTTCTGTTGCACTGCACGCATTTATTAGGACTGCACATTGTTTAGTAATATTGAAAAGTCAACCTCATTATTACTTTTAGATATATATTCAAATATTAATAACTTGAAATACTATTTTGCTGATTATAACAGTTCAATCTCATTGCTTCAAGTGACTAAATGCAAATAAAGCAAAATACGTGTTGATTTTTATCATTTAAGGCAATAAAACCCAATATTCTGAGTATTTCGGGTGCATTCAAATTATGTTTTTGAGTCCATTGGTTATAATAGCTTCCTTATTACTTTTTTGGATGTGGATTCAAATAAAGTTAACTGCTTGTTACTTTTCCACTCAATAATACAAATTCAAATCCCTTTGGGCCATATTATCAAGAAAGGGCGATACATTATCGCCGCTTTTATCGGCAGGAAATTGCCGCTAAATCAGCAATAATGGGCTTGATAATATGCCCTTGTGAATTCCCATAGAAGCCCAGGTTAACACCAGAACCTGGGCTTCTATGGGAATTCACAAGGGCATATTATCAAGCCCATTATCGCCGCTTTAGGGGCAGTTTCCTGCCAATAAAAGCGGCGATAATGTATCGCCCTTTCTTGATAATATGGCCCTTTGTTTCTTTGGCATTCTCACTGATAAAAGACTATAGGCCTCACTTATATGTTAGTTTAAGGGTCGCATTTACATTATGGTAGGGCAAAAACTCCACTGTGATTCAGTACCCGCTCAACCAAACCTGCAGTTCTCCTGTCTCATTTAGAAGTGGGGTGATTGTTAGGTAGGCGGCATCGCTGTGGCATGTTTTTACTATTGCAAAACTGTTAATCTGTAGCCATCTACCACTGTCTTTCTGGTCAGTGCGTCACATCTCTGCACTCTTTAGGGCAGGCATTTCTAACATATATATTTTACTGTCCAGGCCCTGCAACACACAGGAGAACTGAGCAGGAGAAATGATCAATGGACACCAAACATCAGGAAAAAATTCTCTGTGTACCAGGCCAATTCATTTTAATTTTAATTTACAAACTAAACATCCACTTTTACAATGGAACTGTAGATACACCCTACAGCACGAAGAATAAAGGTGATAAATTGTGAAGGGGAATGTTATTTCTTTTCCTTTTTCATTTCTCACATGCCCATTGTTGGGAGAATGATTGAACTTTACACAACATGTTGGGAAGCACCATTTTCAATAAGATGGAAACATGATCATCCAGAAAGGGGGGCAAGTGGCCAGTTGAGTGAGCGGCTTCAGTGATAACCTGAACAAAATCTCCCAAGCTCAAATTCCCCAGCAGTTTAGATGCAGAGGGCTTCTACTCATGACGGTCCCAACAATGCAGGAGAGGGGCACACATTTATTACACAGGTTTGGGTGGCCTGATCAAAACATATTATGAATTAGCTATCCCACAAAACTGTCAATAAATTCAAATGCTCTCGAAAATCAGATCAGTTGCAAGTGCCATGTGTAGGTCGAAGATCTCACATTTGAAAAGACTGGTTGGCGACAAATATATGCAAAAAGAACAATTGATGGACATAATGCAGAACAATGTAAAACATTCACCCCAGTACAGAGATCTGGGCCTAAATCCATCGTTTTTTGCTCACCATGCCATTCCAGTTTGGACCCAACCATATGCAAATCAGTCTTGACCCTGCGCCCAAAGGGAACAGTCCAGCCCGAACTGCCAGGCCAGGTCCTCTCTGGACTGGAAACAAGCATCCTGTGACCGGTTTTGGGCTTTCATCCCTCATCAGCCAGGATAGCTTGACTCCAATGGCATGGAGAGCACCGGACCCACGTCTGGCATACCCGTCCAACTCGGGTGACAAATGCAAAATATATTAAAGAGAATTCCGAGAAAGTCATGCAACCTATATAGTGACAAGACAGTGGATAGAGCATTCAGGGAGACCACAGAAACATATGTGGACACTGCCAGCTGTGTTTTTCCTTGAAGAGGTCGGTGTAGCCACTGCGGCCAGCATGCCAGTTAATGGCAGGAGTGATGGGTGTGATCCCTGATCTATGGGTGAATGGGACCGGAACTGTCCTGATATGTACATAGGTTGTGACCCAAACACAATGCATATAACACACTATTGATTGATTAACTACCAAACGATGCATGCATCACCACCCACAAGGGTTGCTGAAAAATGAAGTCTATCAATCGTCCGGCAGGATGTCTGCAGGCAGACACACAGCAAAGAAACTGCCACTACCAGATGTTGGAGCTCTGGTAGAGTATTAGGAGATGAAGTCCAAAGCAGTGATGGCCTGGCAGCAGAAACGTGAACTGGTACACTGTCAGAATCAAATCAAATATGATCTGGACTGTGGCAAACGGAGGACAGAGAATGTAAAGGTGAAAGCTATCTGGAGAGAATAAGAAAGAGGACTGTGCTCAGCGCATGTAGTTCTGGTTCAGAAACCCACCGATGGATGCAACAGCTGCTAGTTGTTAGCAGGGGGTTGGTAGTGACACTATGTACAGTTGACATGCTCATCCCATTTTCAGCTTGGGAATGTTGAATGCTCCAGGAAGTAGTTGCTGTTCCTACCACTGTTCAACCAACATTGAGACTCTGTACCTTGACTGGCATTCCTAGTGCCAAATCTGCAATCCACAGTCAGCAAGTTGCACTGGAATGCACTGGATAACCTTAGCAGTGTGGCCTTAATGTCACTCTAAGATATCTATCTCCCCTAGCATCAGCCACATTTTTTGCGGTTTTATTGTGCCTTTTACCTTGGTATAAGAAGCTTCTTTGTGGCCTGGGTAAATACTTCTCTCGACTGAAAGGGTTCTTGCCAAAGTTTAGCTCCTTCTTTTACTCAACAATGCTTTATTTGCACGTTTTTAATTAAAAAACACCTCCAGAAATATGAAACTTCTATAGTTTGCCATGTGCAACAAATAATCTACTAGGTTTCAAATATTTCTCGATTTGAAACCTCGGAGTTGTAGTAAACTAGTTGGTTTCGATATTTGTCCTTCAATAGTTTCTTCCAATCCAGATTTGCTACCTTTAGCGGTAATGTCATTTTTGTCACAAAAGTCATTTTGTACCTGAACATTAGATATGAAATTGCATGACTTCTTCTTCAAAAACGTTTTCCAAAGCTCTTGGTGCATTTAGACGTTTGACTCTTTATTGACACGTGGGCAACATTTACATTCTTTCAAATACGGATTCTGGTGCTGGCTCCAAATTTATGCCGGGGGTATTAATCTCTGCATAAATGGATTATTTCAAGTTTTCTGATTAGGTTGCTGCTGAAGTAAAATCCTGTCTTGTGGCTGAGATCAAACACTGTGCCTCTGCCCAACATTAAACATAGAGGGCTCTTAATTAGTCACTTTGACATGTAAAGTTAAAGTGTTACAGATCACCAGAGAACACTTTCTTATTTCAATAGAAAATAACGCTGAATTTTTTGCTAGCATATTTTATTAATACATTTAAATAATCAACTGTAAACTAGTTCAGATGATTAAAACTAATGAAAAAAGTGATACAATCCAGTTCTCTACTTACAATATGGGATTCTACAAGAAAAGTAAGATGGATATTTACCCTCTGCAGGGCAAAAGCAATTTCATTTACGCATCTGCCTTTAATAACATGATGTTGCACACCCAACAAACCTTGCAATGTGTCTTTATATAAATAGTTAAATGAACATTAGAATGTGATGTCTTTACATAAACATTTAAATGAATATTAGAATGTAGTGCATAATATACTGTCAAAAAAGGATTACAATGAAAAGAAAGGTATTCATATTTCCAAGCAGTCACATGCTATTGCATGATAACTATTCAGAGCATTTTTCCTCTAGAACAGGAAATTAGGTCCATCCCAAAAGCCACATTTTCTCTAACTGTCACAAACAAAATTACAGACTTCACCAGAGAAAATTGTAACCAAAGGGAAGGCGAGCTCACGAGTTTCATTGGGGCAAAATAGGTTAATACCTAAATATTTAGATGTTTTTAGCAAGATGCAAAGGCAATATGTTGCAAAAGTGATTATGAACAAAGTATGATATAGGTTACCTGGTTAGACCTTCTCAATTCAAGGTTTCCTTGATTCCTTTCTTTGAGAGCGTCATTAAATAACGCTCCAAGCTGCTGTGTACTGTGGTTTTATTCATGACAACTTCTTCCAAGGTTGGTCATTTATTTTCCTTCCAAATGTTTGCATAGAGATGTTCCATCGGACACATGTTTTACCCTTGCATAGTTAGCGCTGTGGGCTTTGTCAAGGCTTGTGGTTAGAATTCAAAACTCGAGTTAAAATTATGGTAACCGTCATTGCTTAACATATACAATGTGAAGGGTAGCACACCATTTGTTTTGAAAGTAATCCTATTTTCAACCACATTTTTAAATTCAACAATGCGTGCTTTCACCAGTGGCGTGCTCAGCCCATCTGGCACGCAATCAACTGAAGAACATCCTAATGGGACCCATTCACGGCCCCAACCTGTGGCACAGCTTTTTAAATTGCATTAGCATGCATGTTTTTCACTTGTCACTTAAGTTTTATATGTATCCTCTTCATTCAACTCTATTAGCTGTTTCTACATTCAACACATTGACGAAGTTACCTGCGGGTAAGAAAATCAATGATTCAGGAAGTTTTGTGAAGGCAATAAGCGATGTCAGAAGCATACGTAGTAAGAGCATTGTGGCAATTATTCAGAGTAAGAGGGTGGATTATGGTAACTCGAGGAGTTGGAATTAAAAATAATGTATTAATAATGAATTATGGGTCCATTTGAACAGTGACTATTGTAAAAATAACAGCGAAATGTTTGAAAGTGTGATTTTTTGTGTTTAGCGCCAGGTCAAGCAATGCATGTTTACATGTTTGTTTTCAGTTTCCTCTGACGAAGGACCCTTGGAGGTCTGAAATGCATTGGGACTTAAATAAACTGCTTTTTATGGATTTGGCATTGGAGCGTGTTCTTGGGAGAGGTTTGGATGGCCCCGCAGGAACATAAGAAATATGGAAAATAGCTTATCCCTGCTTGTGGATGACAAATGTGTTGAATGTAGAAACAGCTAATAGAGTTGAATGAAGAGGATACATATAAAACTTAAGTGACAAGTGAAAAACATGCATGCAAATGCAATTTAAAAAGCTGTGCCACAGGTTGGGGCCGTGAATGGGTCCCATTAGGATGTTGAACCGTCATTGGTTGCCATTAATATTCTCTGGAGGATATTGTATTCTTTTTTGGTGGATTTGGAGAAAGTTTCATTACAGCACTCAGGGCCCGATGTAGGTAGCCCTTTACCGATCGGAATCGGCCGAAAATACCGATTTTCGGCCGTTTCCGATCGGTAAAGGGCTATCGAGATGTAGGGGCACATTTTCGGTAATTATACCGATTCGTTATCATTACCGAATCGGTAAATTTACCGATTCGGTAATGATAACGATTCGGTAAAATTACCGAAAATGCAATGTAGGTAGGCTATGTTCCATCAGCACATGGCTTACAGAATCGGTATTTTACCATGGAATACAAATCCATGGTAAAAAAACGATTCCTGTGTACATGCACATCTGTGCATGTACACATGTGCCATGTGACAGACAGACGTGCCCTTAGGGCATGTCTGTGTGCCACATTGCACACATGCCCGTTTTGGGGGTGCTAGAGGGTGTCAAAGTGACACCCCCTGCACCCTTGTGAATTCTTTAATTACCGATTCGGTAAATACCGAATCGGTAATGCCTAATCATTCCTATGGGCTTCAAAGCCCATAGGAATGAATGGGCATTACCGATTCGGTATTTACCGAATCTGTAATTAAAGAATTGTTAAGGATTCGGTAACGAATCCAGATGTTGGGACCTACATCCCATTTACCGATTTTGAAATACCGAATCGGTAAAATTCGGTATTTCAAAATCGGTAAATGGGATTTACCTACATCGGGCCCTCAGTTACTGCTGTTTGGAACAGATCATTCGAATTACCTGCATGTAATAGAAGGGTAAATGTAGTTTTAGGTCTAAGATCTGAGGATTTGGGGAGGTGATCAAACACCTAATGAGTGGGTGATCTGATCAGCTCTGACAGCAAGATCGGAGGCAGAAATATTTTTGTTCCTAAGAATGTCAGATCTAGAGGTTGTCCTTTTACATGTGTTGGATACACACCTACCCGTTTAAATGACAGAAAAGTTAGCTTCCTAAACAAAATTCTGTTGGTGTGACTGATCAGACCAGATTTTCAAAACACCTGAAATAGCTAGGTGGCTTAGCCAGATCAACAGCTGTGGAGATTGTTCATAAATGATTCAGCACATTCAGTGATATGTTTCCTGGTAAAAAAAAAGCAGAGCAATAAGGAAAACGTTTAATTAGATGACCCTTTGAATGTACACACAAATAATCACTCGCGAAGACTGGCTCGCGGGGAATTAATATAACATTTACTAAATTGTTACAGATTATCAAAATACCCCTCCTCTGACTCTTACTTTGGCGAAATGATTCATTTTAACATTACAGTTTCTGAATTACTGAAATTTCAGAGCCTAGAAGCCATTATTTAGCAATTAGTCAGTGAGAATGTGTTTGCATTGTAATTGTTGTTTTTGCACTTGTCAGGAGGCACAACAGTCAGTGGAAATTTGCACCCGTGGAAATCAGTCCACGTAGTATGGAAATGGAATTATAAAATCGCGCCACCTAAAACTAACCTATGCATTCTATCTGCTAGTATGCCACACTGTGCACACATTGTCCCAAATCCAGTCGATAAATTGAGCAGGACAAAAAAGCAGGTTGGCTGGTGTTTGGTTACTTTGTGACTTTTATTCAAATTGCATAAACTCTTGTTAAAAGTATTGGATATCCTTCTGAAAATTACATCAGCAGCCAGTTTCAAACAAAATGACATGCTTTTATCCTTGCTGCATAAATATTCCCAACGTTTGTCTAGATAGACTGTGAATTTGCCTCCTAATATATTGATTATGGTAACTTTATGGGAGGAGATGGAGCCGAGCGGCTAGAGCTGCTCCTTTAGGAGGAACCAGGGTGGAAATTAAATCCCAGTTTCCCTTCAACATCCTTTGATTCTGGGCAAATCAGTTAACCTACCCGTGCTTCACAAGAAAAAAAAACGTGTAACGTAGTCTGCGGCTGTAAAGTGCTCAAAAGCCCATGTATCAGGTTCTTGCAATTATACTGCAAAATAGTATTTTCACTTGCTCCCCCTGCTGGTTAGAACATACCAATGCAGCCTTTAGTCTTACAACTTTTTCAAGTAACGTGTGACGTGAACACGTGTAGTTTTTAATTATTAAATGCAACAGAAACGCCATGTATACTTTTTTTACTGCAGAATGCTATGTGGCAGCATAAACAGGAGGAGAGGGAATTGAACCGGGCTCAGGGGGATGTGATGAAGAAGCAGCGCGCCCTGAAGAGGATGGTGAGGGACTGTGAAACGGGTAAGGAAGTCTGTTCTGTGTCCACTTTGTAAGGCGTCCTCTGCAGATGCTCATGTGACAATCTACCAATCGGTTTGAAGATGGCTTCGCCATACAAGGTGAATGGATGCATGCATTCTCTTGCAGGCCACTGGCACAAGTCTGGGAAAAGTCCAGCCCGAACTGCCAAGCCATGTCTTCCCTGGACCAGGAACAAGCATCCTGGGACCGGTTATGGGCTAACAGCCCTCATCAGCCAAGCTAGCTTGAATCCAGTGAGCAAGGGACCCACGTCTGGGCATACCCTGCCAATTTAGGGCGAACAAAGTAAACACAAGGAGATGATGGACAGAGCCGCAGCGGCCGGTAGTAGGTGTAACTGTAGGGCGGTGACGTGGGGAGGGGCAGGGTGGGGGTTAGTAATGTATGGATTACGGACTTTAACAGGTAAGTAAACATAAATAAATAAAACAAATTTCGTTGCGCGCACTGCATCGCATTTAGTGATGTAGTGCACACAACAAAATTCATTTTATTTATTTATATGTTTACTTACCTGTTAAAGTCCGTAATCCATACATTACTACCCCCACCCTGCCCCTCCCCCTCCCCACGACACCTCCCTGCAGTTGCACCTACTACCGGCCGCGGCTGGGACAGAGTGCTGAAACTTTTCAGACTCTCACCCCCAGTCACAGATCTGGGTTGAATCCATCATTGTTCTTAAGCTAACTTCGCCACCCGAGTTCAGAAATCAGTCTTCACCCTGTGCCTCATGGGAACAGTCCAGCCCAAACCGCCTGATCTCCTTGTGTTTGCAGAGTATGCTTTGATGCCAGGACTTTTTAATTAGGGAGGGCCACAAACTTCCCACAGTTATGCAAATAAACACAGATAGGCTTTATCCAAATCCCAAGGTTAGCCGGTTACATTTCAAGAATAGAAATTAGATTTGATATTGTAGTTCTCTTTGGTGTCTCAGATTCACAGAAGGCACTTACTCATTTTGGTTTTCACAGAAGGCACTTACTCATTTTGGTATTCACAGAAGTTAGGAGTCCTAACTTAAGGACTCCTAAATGCCTTCTGTGAATACCGAAAGTCTTAAAGTTAGGATTTTTCTCAGTTTAGGAGTCCTAAAGTTAGGACTCCTAACTTCTGTGAATACCAAAATGAGTAAGTGCCTTCTGTGATGACCAAAATGGTAGTAAGTTTAGGATTTTGTCTTAAGTTAGCTCTGTGAATCGGGCCCTATGTTCAGTAGGTAACAGTGGTGGGGGGTGGGCAGGGTAAGGGGGGATTTCGAGGGTAGATGCAGAGGGAAAATTAATTATTTATTTAATTTTCCCTCAGCATCGTCCCTCGAAATCCCCCCTTACCCGGAACCACCGCCTCACCGCTGTTACCTGCACGGACCACGGCTGCCTGCTTTTTGAAGGGGAGATAGAAGCCAACGCTGAACGACCCCTCTGTGTCAGGAAATAAGCTGAGAAATGCTCATTGGTCACCACCACTGATCAGATAAAGGTGACCTCTCCCTGCTCCAGGACAGTAAGGACACTGCCTCTAGCTCTCGACTTATGTGTGATAGCTTCATGCATTCTGGGTGTGGTAGTCTTGTTTCACTTTCATATAACTAATTAGAATAACACACCTGAACTCAATAATTTGAAGGTGAAAAGTTCACGATTCGAAATAGTGTCCGTAATTAGTACCTTAGGGTACGGTGGTCGCTCTAGATCAGATTCCACAATAGAGTGCCTTAGTCATACTTTTGCAAAACTCATTGTTAGCATTACCTTCCAAACAAAGGACCAAATACACTTTTAACATTTATCGGATTAATAGGATGTAGGTAGCTGACTATTCAGAAACATCCACCATTTATTATTGCAGGATTTGTGTAATATGGTGTATGTTCCCCAGGCTGGTGTAGTTGTATTACAAGTTGTGTACCCTTTACAAGTATAATAGCTAAGTTGTTACAATATAGTTTAAAACCATCATTCTAATGTTCAAACCAACAAACATGCGATTTCATTTTTTTTCAGAATAAAGCTAAGCATCTTTCTAGGAAAGCAGAATTATAGCAATGGCTGCTTGCACAGGTAAATGGGAATGTTAAAAACAACTAAATAAATTAAAAAAAACTCTTACCTTGTGTTCGACCGCATCGCAGTCTTCAGCAATGCGGTGAGCCAAGGTAAGTGGTTTTCTTTATTTAGTTGGTTTTCCAGTCGTATTTTGGATACCACTATTTTAAGCAGCAGATACAAAATAAGTGTGATAGAATATATTGCATCAAATCCTTGATGTTTGATGGGCAGTTCCATGAAGGTAGACATGTTGTGATTTTTCGGTTTAATATCCTGGTCACAAATGATTATAAGGATGTTCCAGATCATGTTTTGGTTTCTCTGAAAAAACCAAGTGTAAAACAGAAAACTGCAGATTAACTGACCCTTCATACTAGAAAAATTACATTGTGCCACATTACAGAAAGAAATGGACCATGCAAATTTCCATACATGAATCATGATATACCAGTTTCCAGACAAGCCACCAAACATGTATTTTAAATAGTCAGCAGTAAAGAAGGTTCAACAGGTTGGCTCTTCTCCTATGTTTTGAGCCCCTAACAATTCAATTCTTGCCTCATGCTGAATCTGCTCACATTTAGTCACATTCGTTACAGCTTATCAGGCCTACTGAACATTATAAATACTCTATACATGCACACATGCTTCATTTAAATTATTATCACAGTTGGTACTAGTGTCCTACTTCTCTGTTGTCTCACCAGAGCACTCAACGACGATGTAGACAAATCTATTTTTTGACTGAAATCTGTTTAAACGTATATGGTTTGGGCTTGTAGATACTTGCGGCTAAATGGAGGATGGATGAAGCTAAGGGTTTAGTGCTGCCCATAATTACAGAAGTGTGGTGGATATAGATTGTTAAGACTTCTAAGGAAGAAGGAGGCATATTAAAAAACACCTTGATGAATACATTGGCAGGATGTACTATCCTCCTAACTAGTCATTAATAAATGTATTATTGAAATGTATAGCACTTTTAAGGGACATTTAAAAGGGGATACCATGAATAATGCAGAAAGACTAAAAGAGAGCATCTGAAGGCAAAGAAGCAGATGATTTAGGAATCTGATGGGCTGAAAGCGATTTGGGGAAAGGCTGTGTATATGATATGGTACTTGTCAGGGCTCATGGATTTTGATTGATAGAGTCTGAAGATATTCTGCCCCACAACCTAGCTCCACAAGTGTGTGAGTGAGCAAGAATAGCAGTATTAATCCCTCGAGGGGAATGGAAATGGAAGTGAGGGTAAGAGAAGAGACAGATGGAATGGAGCAATCATATCAACCACAAGTCTCTCAAACTTTAGGGGATTCAAGTTAACGTTTTCAAAGTTTAATGTCAAACTTATACTATAGGTATTCGGAACATGGTGCAGAAAGGTTTGATTGATCTTAGGGAATATGATATTGGTGATTGTGCCTAATGGCTTCATGATGACAGGGCACAGGGAGCCTAAGCCACAGATGTATTAAGCCAGTAACAGCAACAGTGGAATCCTGGGCTAGTGGCAAACCTGGAATTCATGGAGGAATCAATAGAACAAGCACAGCAAAACGTAATCCAAGTCACAGTTCAGGCAACCATTCAACAAACCCAACCAAATTGTAATCCTGAGGGCAAGTCAGAAATCATGCAAAAAGGTCAGGGAACCGAGAAAACCAAAAAGGGAGCAAAGCAACAAAGATGAGGAATGAAACAATAGCGAAAGAGCAATAGGCATGAGCCAATGCAATATGGAAAGTTGCATGGCACCTGGTTCTGCAACCACTCCTCACCTGGAGGTCCCTCCCCTGACTTAGACCAATGATGATCTTGACACCCCCAGCCGCCACAAACCAGTCCTACAAAACCATGCTGGTTTCTGATGCATATTCTAATGCGGCCAGTCCCAGGTGAATCCCTGAGTCTGCATAGCTCCCTTATTCCGTACTTCTTAGTTAAAGATATTATCAAAGACCAAAAAGTGAATCCCCGGGGTGGGGTAGAACAGGACTTGACAGTTAGAGTGAGCAGGAAATATGACAGAAAGGCGGAAGAGGAGATGATTGGACTCTCACTAAAAGTCATACGGCAGTAGTTGAGATAGGAGGCATGAACCACATTGGTGAGGTGAAAGCAGGGTTGTAAAATGAAGGAAAAGGCAGGCACACAGAAAGATTGGCGACATGGGAGTATAGTGAATGAAACAGCTTCATGCACCAAAGTGGAATCTGGAGACAACGGAAGATGTATAAACTACAAAGTGAGGGAACGAGATGTGAACTGAGCACACAATAGTTTCCGAAATGGCGGAAACTTCATTGGGAGTGGAGAGAAGGGTCAATGTGCGGCAGGAAGTAAGGCATGAAAAAGTCACACACATGATATGTGAATGGACGTGCAGGAAGGGGAGTTATCTTCCTCATGCACTTAAGAGGGAGAGACATGTCAGTGGCATAGGAGGACGGGTTGAGATTCTCAGTGGAGAAGTTGATGAAATAGCTGTGAGGGATAACGGAAAGGAGGGTCACACAACCACTGGCAGTGTATAGGGACACCTCCCTAAATTAAAGCATCACATTTCAGACGTTTGAGAATTAAGGACAACAATGTTATGGGACAAAGGATGATAGTCAATCATGTGCCTTGCAGTTTGAGGACATGTTTTTAGGGAGTGGAGACATTCATACAATCATGTAAAGGTGACGGTGGAAGTGCAGAAAGTAGAACAGTTTCTTTCTTTAGTCAGAAAAAAAGAAATGGAAATGGCAGTTTGATGGGAAGAAGAGGTATTTAAGACTTATCAGGCAAGAATGGTATTGAATAGATTCTATAGCACGGGAGCCACATCTGTGGTGGTGTCGGAGGGGCATACATAGTAATAATGAGGCAGATAATTAGCAGAAAAAATCTTGAATTGGATGTTAACATATGTGGCCCATTAAATATGTTTAAATTAATTTATGATTGTTGAAATAACCTACTTTTTCTTGTTTGTCCCTGCCTTTAACCCCTACCACTGACTTCATCTGCTGTTTGCCTTCCATCTTAACTCCAAGTTCACCTTTCATTTTACCATCTATTCTGTCTCCCGTTCTAATTTGTCTAAACCCAATTTTCCTCTCTTTATCAAACTTATCTTGTGATCTTAATTTTTTAGCTGTTCAGAGGAAGATGCAAGATGACCAAAGAAAAATGAAAGAATTAAAACTACAACAAGAATCTGCCAAGCAACAGTTCTTCCAGACAAGAGAACAAGTATGGCTTTTTAAACTACCATAATGTTAAATTGACTTCATCATCGTGTAGAATACACGTGCAGTACATTGTATGTAGATGATTGTTCCCTTTTATTTCTTATGCCGTTAAGTGCACTAATGATCTAGCAGGTACCCTGTTTGAAGATCTTCGCCTCGCTTTTTATTTCTTACTGACAACACATGGAATAGCCTCCAATAAGTCTGAAGAAAGAGTCATGTAGGGCATGTAACATGCTCTAAAAAACATGTGGATCTAGTTCTTTCTACTTGATTTCAGGGATAACTGACCAGTGCCCAGAGACCTCAGGTTATAAGGTACTGTGTAAATGTAGTTAGTCATTTAGTTCGAATATTGGAATATATGCTGACTGGCCACACTGGGACAAGAAATTGTAGAAGCAAGACAGTGTTAGTGAAAAGAGGATCCTTTGGGTTCCAGAACTTCTATCCTGCTGTCATGAATCAACATCATCTATTTTTGGGCAATATTAGTCGTGGGGATCCTGACATAGTTTGAAGAGTCGTGGGGATCCTGACATAGTTTGAAGACGAAGGAATAGAGGCATAGTTTGTGGACTTTATTCTTTACAGTTGTTCAACCAGAGCCTGAAGGAAGCTTATGAACAAGACAGTAATCTCTGAACAATAAGCTTGAATATTCAGAGCCATTAAAACCTTTTGCGGCCATGGTTTCAATTGTGAACATACAACCATGAGCTGAATTATTAACAATCTTGAAAGGTGGCAAGCGAGGCATAAATGTAGACACAGCGGATACTACTATGGTCATAATCAATTTCAATCTGTCAATTGCAGATATAAATGCTAGGCTTGAGTCAGGTTGCCTTACTTGCAAAGTTGTTCTTCTCCCATCTGCAGCTCTTGCTACAGGCCCTCACTTAACCTGCTTTTGCACCATAAACATACAGTGTCCTACCAATAATGATTCACTTGTGCGGCTGGGACTCCAAAACATGGCAGTCCACTTCATCAAAGGTCTAGAATACTCACTCTTTCTCTCATTCGTTGTGTAGACATGCCTCTGACTGACAATGAAACATCACACTATCTTCTCGTACCTCTGTGTATCACAAGAAGCATGTCAGTGTCATGCACCACCCGATCTCTCCTGAGAGTTCTTTATGATGTTATGTTATGTTAATCCTTCCAAACATTTACGCTCAGCCTTCCAAAATCAGCTTGCCACCTGGCAGTGGAGAGATAAATTAAGTGAAGGAAGGCCCTACTCTATGACGGATCCAAAACCTAGAACTCCTCCCAAGACACATGTATGCGGAGTGACTTCCTGAAGTTCCTAGTGAGTGCTGTGAACACCATTTCCTCAGCTAGTCATTTGGTTTGTGGATGACCACACTGTCAGCTGGGCTTACCTTCTCTTCCCCGATCTTTTGAATGTTCTGTTATTGTCTGGTGGTTGCTCCACGTCTAAAGATCCAAACTGTGCTTGCGGGGGATCCTTTTGCCAAAAGTGCTCCTAAAGATGGGGAGGAAGAACTTTCGGAAAAGCTTTAATGCCAAGCAGCCACATTGGTTTCGCAGTCATCTGACATTTTTTTACCTCCAGAAATAAGCCCCCAAATTGAATGCTTTTTTATGCAAAACAACAAAAATGTTGTGTCCATGCAAGCAGCTTTCTACTTGCATGTCAGAGCCGTTGTTCATTTTTTCTACCTGATTCAGCCATGTTTGCAAGTCAGACTTGACTGGAAAAAGCTGCATCAGGTCGTCCAACCTAAATAGGAAAGGCCTCCATCTTCAGTAAAGGCAGTCCCATTGGGGCAGTCTGACTCCCACCAATAATAATTGACCATTGGCAGCTCTGAAGGAGGCTCCGCCAGCCATTAATCTGCTCTCTCCCCTTCTTTAAATGGTGCAAGACTCCCAAATTTTGCAGAGCGGGAGTTCTGCAAATGTATGGAAAGGCTCCCACTACACCAAACACTAAATGACTTCCAAAGTATTTTCTATGAAGAGTTATTTCTTGATCCACTCTTAGAGGGGAATTACTCTTCAATATCCAGACCTGATTCACAAAGTGGTTTCTGTGAGTAGTTGTGCCTTACTCCGGGCTTACGTAGATCTTACTCATGAATTTGCAGGAGGAGCAAATGCTCACTCACAGAAAATAAAATGTAATGCGTAAAGCCTTTCGCTGTAGTCATGGCTTACTCTAAAACATTTTTAGAAGATAGTAGAAAAATGACATGAAGTACAATACGGAGGTATTAGTACTTTTGATGACATGCACTTTTTCACCAAACAGTTAGTATTGTGTCAAGGTCTTAAATGTGCGACACATTTGTTATTTCTGATCTGCTTCTCATGAAGTAAAAGCTGCAGACCATTGTCCTATCAAACAGAAGTTTAGGCAATAAAGTAGGATGTTGGCCAGTGTTAGCTCCTTCCCCCAGTGGATTGTTACGGTGCCTAGGCATGCGCTTTACACTTATTTCTACCAGTGCGTTCTTGGCTTCCTTAGCTTTTCTATCTGCATGGCGGTTCCGCGACCCGAGGCAGAATCATGGCGGAAATGGCGATTTGAGGAAGCCAAACCCCATGGGTTATTTCTGTTTACCCTCACTTAGTCTAGCCTGAAAGCCACTTTCACCACACTCACAATAAAGGGAAGTGCGACTGATGAGGAAAGTCATGGGGAAATTGTCTGTCTGATTTGATATGGGTCGAGGAGTAGCATGAGAGCTTAGATCATTAATGATCCTGATGCAGAGCATTTCCTGTAGCATGGAGCTCCAGGTTTGCTACTTAGTAAGATAGCTCAGTGATAACATGTAATTTCTGCGGAAAGGTTTGTGTCATCCACAGGACACAAGTTCTAATTCTGGTAAAATAGTTCAGTATGCTATGAATTGCCTGCAACCATCTAGATGTCACCTGGAAGGCATAATAAACACCTATCACCAGTTCCACAACAATGACGTTTGCATTGTGTGTAATATAAAGAGTCACTATTAGTGTAATTTCACACATAGACCAACATAACATATATACACAGGGAACTTGATAAAGTGAGATTACTCTTTTCTACTTACCTTTTGGCCAACTTGACAAGTCCCACCCATAGAGTACCTCCGCTTCCTCTGATGGCCTTTGGAGTCTGAATGCAAGCTATGCTCCCCTTGACTTCTGGTGCCCCTGATGCTTTCCAATGGAACAAAAGGCATAACTCTCTGTCCTTTAAAGGATTCTTTAGAGTTATTCTAAAGGTGGGGAAAAGAGACTTTAATGTGCCTAAAACTCCACATAGCAGTGTCGCTCGCAGATGTTTGTACCCGTGTCACCATATGACAATAGGACTTCAGAAGACCTGGTTCTTCGAGCAGTAGCGGCACCCCCCTCCCCTCAGCGCCTTGAGGCCCTCACGGGTAAGTAGCGCGCTTTACAAGTACTCTGATTGATTGATTGATTGATTGAGGTGGGTTACGTCTCCAAGTCAGACCGGAGATCTGGTCCTGGAATAGGAACAGACGTTGAAAATAAAACCCAGGCAGTTCCCACCCTATGCAAGCACTAGTTGTGATTGTTACTTTATTAGAAGTGAGTTTGGAATTTATTTGAAAAGCTACTGATACATTTGAGGTATTTTCCATGTGTTTTACTCTGGGTGGTTTTAAAATAGATATTAATCAGTAGCCTTTCAGCATTTAAAAATGAAGTATTCATTGCAAGTACCCTTCAGGTGGGAATTCCCAGCCCTAGATGGAATGGTACTCTAATATGTTGCAAACGAAAGGAGATGGTGGACTGAAACTTTTCACACATTCACCCCAGACGTGGGTCCCTTGCTCACTTTGCCACTGGATTCAAGCTAGCCTGGCTGATGAGGGGTGTTACCCCGAAACTGGTCTCAAGATGCTTGTTTTCAGTTCAGGGAAGACCTGGCTTGGCAGTTTGGGCTGGACTGTTCTCATGAAGCTCAGGGTAAAGACTGATTTGCATATAGCTGGGTCTGAACTGAGGTGGCGAAGTGAGCTAAAGAAGGATGAGGAATTCAACACAGATCTGTGACTGGGGTTCTAAAAAGTTTCAGCGCTCCGTTCATCATCTCCTTGTGTTTACTCTAATATGCCGATCAGAATATCGTCTCCCCTAAATAGAGGTAAAAACAGAAAATCTGCACCCAATAGAGTGATAATTTTGTATACTATATTTAGGGCGCTATATGAATGTCTAGTGATATTTCAGAAGATGACTTTTTAACATAGAACCGTTTAGAATATGTCTCTTCCGACTTATTTAACTATGGACAATTATTCCACAACACACTTCCCCCATTAATGTTTGAAAAAACTATAGTTTCTTCTTTTGAATGAAAGATTCAGCCAATCTTGAGTTGATGGGTTGATAAGCAACTAAAGATTTAGGACTTCTCAAGCGTGGTGCTAAGATGATTTCTGGGCAACTGGCTGAAGCCTGAAAGCCAATTCCTTCTGCCTTTCACTTTGAAAATGTAAATAAAATCTTTCTAACAAAATCGATATATCTTCTGTGTAGGTTTATGACCTTAAATCCTCCTATATGCTTGCCTTTTATGCAATATAAAAATGCATAATGCAGTGGACCAGATGACAATATTACACATGCATTAAATTGTTCTGTGAATCATATTGCTCAATTCTGACTGCTTTATAGGCGACCAGGGCAAATTTGCTGCAGAACAGACTGGATATACTGTCTACCAGAGACCAGGAGCAGAGGTCCAGCAGGACGCTGTGAGTGCTTACCTTGGGGACTTTAAATAAGGGGACGGGGCTTTGACATAGGTCTGCGGTTGGGTGAATCAAGGGTCCATCTTGAGTCTGGTTCCATCTTCTCTCCTGATGCATAGGACAAGATTGGAGCTACGATACGCACAGATGTTCCAGGAAATGAAGAAACGTCATGCAGAAATGGAAACGCTGCACCGGGAGTATGAAGAAAAGTTGAAACGAAAGGAACGCGAGGAGTTCCAGATCAAGAGAGAACTGGCAGAGCTGGCGACAGCAGTGAGCACTGAAGCACAAAGCAGTAGAACTCTTAAGAGCAGCCTGAGAAGGTAGACTGGAAATGGCAGAGTAAGGCATGCCTGAGAATACAGAGTCTAGTACAGCATGTCCCAAGCCCAATATGTGGAACCCTTTTCCAACTTGAGCTGTACACCCAGAAGTAGGCCAGAATACAATGAGAACTCCATTTGGATCCTGGATCAATGATCTTTAAAAACATGAGCCATCATGTCTTAAACTAAAGTGCCTTCTATAGCACTCACCAACCTTGAGTGCCCTTTGCTTCCCTGCACCAGCTTTCCAACAGCAGAGCCTCAGCTGTCTCCACTGGCAGATGCCGCTGACCATGTCCCATCCTCCAAAGGGCCAGGGGCCAATTTACTGCCTTTTCTGTTTGGTACAAACGAAAGTACTCCCTCCAGTACCTCACATCTCTATCTTTTCTTCTCTCTCGCTCTGTTACTGCATCGTTATGTACCAACACCCGCTCTATGATAAGCTCTCTCTGCCTCACCTATGTCTAACTCACATCTTTGTAAAAAAACGTGTCTCTGCTACACCTCTTTCTTTGTCGAATGACGTCACCCATTTCTCTACCACTCGCTGTGCCTGCCACTGTATTTCTTACTCTTCACATTGTCTCTTTACCTCACCTCTCTCTACCTCATTGTTCTGTTTCCCTCTATCTCTACTACATCAACGCCATCTCTCTCTCTCTCTCTCTCATCCTCATCTTACTCCTTACCTCACAACTCTATCTCTCTCTTCATATCTCTATACTTTTCTTCTCTCTTCATCTTTCACAGCTCTCTCTCTACATCAAATCTCTCTCCCTCACCTCTCTCAATCTCATATCTCTCTCTATTACGCCTCTCTGTCATCTCTCTCTACCCCTCTCTCTCTGTGTCACTCCATAACCCCAATTTAACAAACCATTCATTGACTATCTAATCTCTCCGACTAACCTCTTTCTCTCTTTCAACCCCTCTTCCCTCTACTTAACCTTTCTCATTACCTTCCTCCTTTCCCACTACTTCTGTTTCTCTATCTCTATCTACACCCTTCTCCCTCTGTCCCCACCACTTCTCCATTTCAACTCACCTCCTACCTCACCTTTCTCCCTTCCCATCCCTGCATATCTACCTACCCCACCTCCCATTCTACTTCTGTCTTAGAGCTCTCTCTCTTCCTCACTCTCTTTCTCTAGCTCTACGTCTGTATCAACCTCAGCTCTCTTTCTCTGCTTCACCTAAGCCTCTCTGCGTCACCTCTCTTCGCTGCACACTTCATTTTACTTTCTACCCCTATCTCTACTTTCTCTACCTTGCTCTGTGCTTGTGACCAACTGTCTCTCTAGACCTTTTCTCATGTTGCCCATCTCTCTACCACACAGTGCTCTGTCACGCTAATTCTCAAACTTGGGCCTGAATCACAGGGGTAAATTTACACTTTGTAGTAAGTTTACTATTTTTGTAGTATTCACAAACTAGGAGTTTAATTTTACTAATAGTGGGGCATAATACCAAGATTAAGCGATATTTATCGCTTAACACGGTTAGCGGCAATATTAATATCGCCGAGCTCCTCCAATTTTTATCGCAGATAAACCTTGCTATTATCAAGGTTTATCTCAAAAGCGATAAAAATCGGCCGTAATGCATGAATATCGCTGAAAAGTCAGCGATATTCATGCATTACCGAGCTAATGCTCTTAGCCATGTTATCCACCTACCATTCGATAACGTGGCTAAGAACTGCTCTGGGCAGGCGTTAGCTTTTGGAGATATTCGCGCTTAGCGCAAATATTTCCAAAAGTACGCCTTTGTAGGTAATAGGAGATAGCGATGTTAGCGACTGTTTACAGTCGCTAACATCTTGGCACACCCACTTTGCATGTCATTAGCGATAAATATCGCTGACATGCAAAGTGGGCCCCAAGATGATCGCTATCTCCTACTAGCTGTCACTAACTGGTGTTAGCAACAGCTAGGTAATAGGGCGATAAAATTATCGCCGCTTTAGCGGGAAAAATTCCCGCTAAAGCGGCGATAAGGCCCTTGGTAATATGCCCCAGTAATTTTATGACTGTGGAGACTCCACACTTGCGGCGGTGACCCCGTACATAAAAATACAGGCCTTTCATATCTTTTTATGTGCAAAGTTGTCCGCTCCGACTATTGGTAAAATTAAACTTGCTTTTGTGAATGCTAAAAAAGAGTAAACTTACCACAAAGTGTAATTTTACCTTTGTAAATTAGGCCATTAGTGTGTTTCTGTTTCTCTGGCTGCCAGAAGTCTCTCTACCTGTCCACTTCTACCTCTATCATCCTTTATCTTTCTAATGCACCTTTCTTTCTACTTTACTCCTTTTTGTACATCACCACTCAATGTACCCCCTTCCTCTCTCCTACATTTTCTTTTCCTACCCCTAGTGCTGTCTACCTCTCTTTCTGTTTCTAAAAGCTTATTATCTCTCTACCTATTTACCTACTTACATCTTCCTGTTTTTTCCCTCTGTATCTTTTCCCCTGGTCATATCACCTTTTCTCTCTTTACGTTACATCTCCGCCCTCCTCAACTATCTGTCTCTCATCTTTTTCCATACCCCCCTTTTCCTTATATTTCACCTCTCCCACTATACTCTTTTCTGTACCTCTCCGACCTTCTCCTTTCTTCCCCCTCCTCTTGCTTTTATAATACTCAGCAGTCTGACTTAATTGCATAGCCAGATCGAGAAGACCACACTTAAAAAGAGGTAAAGCGGGGAAAAAGCAGGGGAAGAGAAATAAAGATAATGTTATCAGATTTCAACAAATGGAATGGAGAAAATCCTTGGAGTTGAAGTAAGAAAGGCAGTAGTGAAAGGGGTATGTTTGTAATTATGAATATACAGCACTAAAGCTACTATTTCAAGTACTGTGTGCATAGGTCATATTTTAATAATATGAACTAGTCCACTAAACATCCTCCAAGTCGACCTTGCTGTGTCTTTCTTGCAATGGGAGGAACAGGCAGATTAGATACTGAATTCCACATAAAATGTTGTGGCAAGCAAAAAACGAATTTAGATCCTAGAGCTAAAAGGAATGGCTTTATCAAAGTTTGTTAAACCTTTCTTATGGTATTCGTTGTGTGAACACTGCGGAATCCTTGATGCCCAGCGGTCATAGCGGTCCTGCGGCAGTCCGACCGCCACACTCATAATACTGCGGGCAGCCAACCACTAAATTCATAATAATGCCCTAAATCAGCCGCCAACCACAGCAAAGAACCATAAATGGCAGAGGTGATGCCTGATACAGACAGTATAACAAATGGGGTTGGTGATGGACGGAGCTTCTGAGCCAATCAAACACTCACACCCAGTCAAAAGATCTGGGTTTGATCCTTCACCGTTCTTTAGCCCACTCTGCCACCCCAGTTCAGACATGGCTATATGCAAATCAGTCTGACCCTGTGCCTCATGGGAACAGTCCAGCCCGAACTGCCAAGCCATGCCTTTCCTGGACCGGAAACAAGCTTCCGAGGACCGGTTTCTGGCATTACAGCCGTCTTCAGCCCGGCTTGCTTGAATCCAGTGGCAAAGTGAGCAAGGGACTCACGTCTGAGCATACCCTGCCACACTTATGGCGGCCAAAGCGGTACAAAAGGGGGTGGTGATGGACGGAGCATCTGAGCCAATCAAACACTCACACCCAGTCAAAAGATCTGGGTTTGATCCATCACCGTTCTTTAGCCCACTCTGCCACCCCAGTTCAGACATGGCTATATGCAAATCAGTCTGACCCTGTGCCTAATGGGAACAGTCCAGCCCGAACTGCCAAGCCATGCCTTTCCTGGACCGGAAACAAGCTTCCGAGGACCGGTTTCTGGCATTACAGCCGTCTTCAGCCCGGCTTGCTTGAATCCAGTGGCAAAGTGAGCAAGGGACTCACGTCTGAGCATACCCTGCCACACTTATGGCGGCCAAAGCGGAAAAAAAGGGGGTGGTGATGGACGGAGCATCTGAGCCAATCAAACACTCACACCCAGTCAAAAGATCTGGGTTTGATCCATCACCGTTCTTTAGCCCACTCTGCCACCCCAGTGACATGGCTATATGCAAATCAGTCTGACCCTGTGCCTCATGGGAACAGTCCAGCCCGAACTGCCAAGCCATGCCTTTCCTGGACCGGAAAAAAGCTCCCGAGGACCGGTTTCTGGCATTACAGCCGTCTTCAGCCCGGCTTGCTTGAATCCAGTTGCAAAGTGAGCAAGGGACTCACGTCTGAGCATACCCTGCCACACTTATGGCGGCCAAAGCGGTACAAAAGGGGGTGGTGATGGACGGAGCATCTGAGCCAATTAAACACTCACACCCAGTCAAAAGATCTGGGTTTGATCCATCACCGTTCTTTAGCCCACTCTGCCACCCCAGTTCAGACATGGCTATATGCAAATCAGTCTGACCCTGTGCCTCATGGGAACAGTCCAGCCCGAACTGCCAAGCCATGCCTTTCCTGGACCGGAAACAAGCTTCCGAGGACCGGTTTCTGGCATTACAGCCGTCTTCAGCCCGGCTTGCTTGAATCCAGTGGCAAAGTGAGCAAGGGACTCACGTCTGAGCATACCCTGCCACACTTATAGCGGCCAAAGCGGTACAAAAGGGGGTGGTGATGGACGGAGCATCTGAGCCAATCAAACACTCACACCCAGTCAAAAGATCTGGGTTTGATCCATCACCGTTCTTTAGCCCACTCTGCCACCCCAGTTCAGACATGGCTATATGCAAATCAGTCTGACCCTGTGCCTCATGGGAACAGTCCAGCCCGAACTGCCAAGCCATGCCTTTCCTGGACCGGAAACAAGCTCCCGAGGACCGGTTTCTGGCATTACAGCCGTCTTCAGCCCGGCTTGCTTGAATCCAGTGGCAAAGTCAGCAAGGGACTCACGTCTGAGCATACCCTACCCTGCCACACTTATGGCGGCCAAAGCGGTACAAAAGGGGGTGGTGATGGACGGAGCATCTGAGCCAATCAAACACTCACACCCAGTCAAAAGATCTGGGTTTGATCCATCACCGTTCTTTAGCCCACTCTGCCACCCCAGTTCAGACATGGATATATGCAAATCAGTCTGACCCTGTGCCTCATGGGAACAGTCCAGCCCGAACTGCCAAGCCATGTCTTTCCCGGACCGGAAACAAGCTTCTGAGGACCGGTTTCTGGCATTACAGCCGTCTTCAGCCCGGCTTGCTTGAATCCAGTGGCAAAGTGAGCAAGGGACTCACGTCTGAGCATACCCTGCCACACTTATGGCGGCCAAAGCGGTACAAAAGGGGGTGGTGATGGACGGAGCATCTGAGCCAATCAAAAACTCACACCCAGTCAAAAGATCTGGGTTTGATCCATCACCGTTCTTTAGCCCACTCTGCCACCCCAGTTCAGACATGGCTATATGCAAATCAGTCTGACCCTGTGCCTCATGGGAACAGTCCAGCCCGAACTGCCAAGCCATGCCTTTCCTGGACCGGAAACCAGCTTCCGAGGACCGGTTTCTGGCATTACAGCCGTCTTCAGCCCGGCTTGCTTGAATCCAGTGGCAAAGTGAGCAAGGGACTCACGTCTGAGCATACCCTGCCACACTCATGGCGGCCAAAGCAGTACAAAAGGGGATGGTGGTGGACGGAGCATCTGAGCCAATCAAACACTCACACCCAGTCAAAAGATCTGGGTTTGATCCATCACCGTTCTTTAGCCCACTCTGCCACCCCAGTTCAGACATGGCTATATGCAAATCAGTCTGACCCTGTGCCTCATGGGAACAGTCCAGCCCGAACTGCCAAGCCATGCCTTTCCTGGACCGGAAACAAGCTCCCGAGGACCGGTTTCTGGCATTACAGCCGTCTTCAGCCCGGCTTGCTTGAATCCAGTGGCAAAGTCAGCAAGGGACTCACGTCTGAGCATACCCTACCCTGCCACACTTATGGCGGCCAAAGCGGTACAAAAGGGGGTGGTGATGGACGGAGCATCTGAGCCAATCAAACACTCACACCCAGTCAAAAGATCTGGGTTTGATCCATCACCGTTCTTTAGCCCACTCTGCCACCCCAGTTCAGACATGGATATATGCAAATCAGTCTGACCCTGTGCCTCATGGGAACAGTCCAGCCCGAACTGCCAAGCCATGTCTTTCCCGGACCGGAAACAAGCTTCTGAGGACCGGTTTCTGGCATTACAGCCGTCTTCAGCCCGGCTTGCTTGAATCCAGTGGCAAAGTGAGCAAGGGACTCACGTCTGAGCATACCCTGCCACACTTATGGCGGCCAAAGCGGTACAAAAGGGGGTGGTGATGGACGGAGCATCTGAGCCAATCAAAAACTCACACCCAGTCAAAAGATCTGGGTTTGATCCATCACCGTTCTTTAGCCCACTCTGCCACCCCAGTTCAGACATGGCTATATGCAAATCAGTCTGACCCTGTGCCTCATGGGAACAGTCCAGCCCGAACTGCCAAGCCATGCCTTTCCTGGACCGGAAACCAGCTTCCGAGGACCGGTTTCTGGCATTACAGCCGTCTTCAGCCCGGCTTGCTTGAATCCAGTGGCAAAGTGAGCAAGGGACTCACGTCTGAGCATACCCTGCCACACTCATGGCGGCCAAAGCGGTACAAAAGGGGATGGTGGTGGACGGAGCATCTGAGCCAATCAAACACTCACACCCAGTCAAAAGATCTGGGTTTGATCCATCACCGTTCTTTAGCCCACTCTGCCACCCCAGTTCAGACATGGCTATATGCAAATCAGTCTGACCCTGTGCCTCATGGGAACAGTCCAGCCCGAACTGCCAAGCCATGCCTTTTCTGGACCGGACACAAGCTTCCGAGGACCGGTTTCTGGCATTACAGCCGTCTTCAGCCCGGCTTGCTTGAATCCAGTGGCAAAGTGAGCAAGGAACTCACGTCTGAGCATACCCTGCCACACTTATGGCGGCCAAAGCGGTACAAAAGGGGGTGGTGATGGACGGAGCATCTGAGCCAATCAAACACTCACACCCATTCAAAAGATCTGGGTTTGATCCATCACCGTTCTTCAGCCCACTCTGCCACCCCAGTTCAGACTTGGCTATATGCAAAGCAGTCTGACCCTGTGCCTCATGGGAACAGTCCAGCCCGAACTGCCAAGCCATGCCTTTCCTGGACCGGAAACAAGCTTCCGAGGACCGGTTTCTGGCATTACAGTCGTCTTCAGCTTGGCTTGCTTGAATCCAGTGGCAAAGTGAGCAAGGGACTCACGTCTGAGCATACCTCTGCCACACTTATGGCGGCCAAAGAGGTACAAAAGGGGGTGGTGATGGACGGAGCATCTGAGCCAATCAAACACTCACACCCAGTCAAAAGATCTGGGTTTGATTCATCACCGTTCTTTAGCCCACTCTGCCACCCCAGTTCAGACATGGCTATATGCAAATCAGTCTGACCCTGTGCCTCATGGGAACAGTCCAGCCCGAACTGCCAAGCCATGCCTTTCCTGGACCGGAAACAAGCTTCTGAGGACCGGTTTCTGGCATTACAGCCGTCTTCAGCCCGGCTTGCTTGAATCCAGTGGCAAAGTGAGCAAGGGACTCACGTCTGAGCGTACCCTGCCACACTTATGGCGGCCAAAGTGGTACAAAAGGGGGTGGTGATGGACGGAGCATCTGAGCCAATCAAACACTCACACCCAGTCAAAATATCTGGGTTTGATCCATCACCGTTCTTTAGCCCACTCTGCCACCCCAGTTCAGACATGGCTATATGCAAATCAGTCTGACCCTGTGCCTCATGGGAACAGTCCAGCCCGAACTGCCAAGCCATGCCTTTCCTGGACCGAAAACAAGCTTCCGAGGACCGGTTTCTGGCATTACAGCCGTCTTCAGCCCGGCTTGCTTGAATCCAGTGGCAAAGTGAGCAAGGGACTCACGTCTGAGCGTACCCTGCCACACTTATGGCGGCCAAAGCGGTACAAAAGGGGGTGGTGATGGACGGAGCATCTGAGCCAATCAAACACTCACACCCAGTCAAAATATCTGGGTTTGATCCATCACCGTTCTTTAGCCCACTCTGCCACCCCAGTTCAGACATGGCTATATGCAAATCAGTCTGACCCTGTGCCTCATGGGAACAGTCCAGCCCGAACTGCCAAGCCATGCCTTTCCTGGATCGGAAACAAGCTTCCGAGGACCGGTTTCTGGCATTACAGCCGTCTTCAGCCCGGCTTGCTTGAATCCAGTGGCAAAGTGAGCAAGGGACTCACGTCTGAGCGTACCCTGCCACACTTATGGCGGCCAAAGCGGTACAAAAGGGGGTGGTGATGGACGGAACATCTGAGCCAATCAAACACTCACACCCAGTCAAAATATCTGGGTTTGATCCATCACCGTTCTTTAGCCCACTCTGCCACCCCAGTTCAGACATGGCTATATGCAAATCAGTCTGACCCTGTGCCTCATGGGAACAGTCCAGCCCGAACTGCCAAGCCATGCCTTTCCTGGACTGGAAACAAGCTTCCGAGGACCGGTTTCTGGCATTACAGCCGTCTTCAGCCCGGCTTGCTTGAATCCAGTGGCAAAGTGAGCAAGGGACTAATGTCTGAGCATACCTTGCCACACTTATGGCGGCCAAAGCGGTACAAAAGGGGGTGGTGATGGACGGAGCATCTGAGCCAATCAAACACTCACACCCAGTCAAAAGAACTGGGTTTGATCCATCACCGTTCTTTAGCCCACTCTGCCACCCCAGTTCAGACATGGCTATATGCAAATCAGTCTGACCCTGTGCCTCATGGGAACAGTCCAGCCCGAACTACCAAGCCATGCCTTTCCTGGACCGGAAACAAGCTTCCGAGGACCGATTTCTGGCATTACAGCCGTCTTCAGCCCGGCTTGCTTGAATCAAGTGGCAAAGTGAGCAAGGGACTCACGTCTGAGCATACCCTGTCACACTTTTGGCGGCCAAAGCGGTACAAAAGGGGGTGGTGATGGACGGAGCATCTGAGCCAATCAAACACTCACACCCAGTCAAAAGATCTGGGTTTTATCCATCACCTTTCTTTAGCCCACTCTGCCACCCCAGTTCAGACATGGCTATATGCAAATCAGTCTGACCCTGTGCCTCATGGGAACAGTCCAGCCCGAACTGCCAAGCCATGCCTTTCCTGGACCGGAAACAAGCTTCCGAGGACCGGTTTCTGGCATTACAGCCGTCTTCAGCCCGGCTTGCTTGAATCCAGTGGCAAAGTGTTCAAACGCTCCGTCCATCATCCCCTTTTGTATCGCTTTGTTCGCCCTAAGTGTGGCAGGGTATGATCAGACGTGAGTCCCTTGTTCACTTGGCCACTGGATTCAAGATAGCCTGGCTGATGAGGATTATGAATCCGAAACCGGTCCCAGGATGCTTGTTTCCGGTCCAGGGAAGACATGGCTTGGCAGTTCGGGCTGGACTGTTCCCATGAGGCACAGGGTCAGACTGATTTGCATATAGCCATGTCTGAACTGGGGTGGCTGAGTGAACTAAAGAATGGTGATGGATTAAACCCAGATCAGTTGACTGGGGTTGAGTGTTTGATTTGTTCAAACGCTCCGTCCATCATCCCCTTTTGTATCGCTTTGTTCGCCCTTAGTGTGGCAGGGTATGCTTAGACGTGAGTCCCTTGTTCACTTGGCCACTGGATTCAAGATAGCCTGGCTGATGAGGATTATGAATCCGAAACCGGTCCCAGGATGCTTGTTTCCGGTCCAGGGAAGACATGGCTTGGCAGTTCGGGCTGGACTGTTCCCATGAGGCACAGGGTCAGACTGATTTGCATATAGCCATGTCTGAACTGGGGTGGCTGAGTGAACTAAAGAATGGTGATGGATTAAACCCAGATCAGTTGACTGGGGGTGAGAGTTTGATTTGTTCAAACGCTCCGTCCATCATCCCCTTTTATATCGCTTTGTTCGCCCTAAGTGTGGCAGGGTATGCTCAGACGTGAGTCCCTTGTTTACTTGGCCACTGGATTCAAGATAGCCTGGCTGATGAGGATTATTAATCCGAAACCGGTCCCAGGATGCTTGTTTCCGGTCCAGGGAAGACATGGCTTGGCAGTTCGGGCTGGACTGTTCCCATGAGGCACAGGGTCAGACTGATTTGCATATAGCCATGTCTGAACTGGGGTGGCTGAGTGGACTACAGAATGGTGATGGATTAAACCCAGATCAGTTGACTGGGGGTGAGTGTTTGATTTGTTCAAACGCTCCACCCATCATCCCCTTTTCTATCGCTTTGTTCGCCCTAAGTGTGGCAGGGTATGCTCAGATGTGAGTCCCTTGTTCACTTGGCCACTGGATTCAAGATAGCCTGGCTGATGAGGATTATGAATCCGAAACCGGTCCCAGGATGCTTGTTTCCGGTCCAGGGAAGACATGGCTTGGCAGTTTGGGCTGGACTGTTCCCATGAGGCACAGGGTCAGACTGATTTGCATATAGCCATGTCTGAACTGGGGTGGCTGAGTGAACTAAAGAATGGTGATGGATTAAACCCAGATCAGTTGACTGGGGGTGAGTGTTGGATTTGTTCAAACGCTCCGTCCATCATCCCCTTTTGTATCGCTTTGTTCGCCCTAAGTGTGGCAGGGTATGCTCAGACGTGAGTCCCTTGTTCACTTGGCCACTGGATTCAAGATAGCCTGGCTGATGAGGATTATGAATCCAAAACCGGTCCCAGGATGCTTGTGTCCGGTCCAGGGAAGACATGGCTTGGCAGTTCGGGCTGGACTGTTCCCATGAGGCACAGGGTCAGACTGATTTGCATATAGCCATGTCTGAACTGGGGTGGCTGAGTGAACTAAAGAATGGTGATGGATTAAACCCAGATCAGTTGACTGGGGGTGAGTGTTTGATTTGTTCAAACGCTCCATCCATCATCCCCTTTTGTATCACTTTGTTCGCCCTAAGTGTGGCAGGGTATGCTCAGACGTGAGTCCCTTGTTCACTTGGCCACTGGAATCAAGATAGCCTGGCTGATGAGGATTATGAATCCGAAACCGGTCCCAGGATGCTTGTTTCCGGTCCAGGGAAGACATGGCTTGGCAGTTCGGGCTGGACTGTTCCCATGAGGCACAGGGTCAGACTGATTTGCATATAGCCATGTCTGAACTGGGGTGGCTGAGTGAACTAAAGAATGGTGATGGAATAAACCCAGATCAGTTGACTGGGGGTGAGTGTTTGATTTGTTCAAACGCTCCGTCCATCATCCCCTTTTGTATCGCTTTGTTCGCCCTAAGTGTGGCAGGGTATGCTCAGACGTGAGTCTCTTGTTCACTTGGCCACTGGATTCAAGATAGCCTGGCTGATGAGGATTATGAATCCGAAACCGGTCCCAGGATGCTTGTTTCCGGTCCAGGGAAGACATGGCTTGGCAGTTCGGGCTGGACTGTTCCCATGAGGCACAGGGTCAGACTGATTTGCATATAGCCATGTCTGAACTGGGGTGGCTGAGTGAACTAAAGAATGGTGATGGATTAAACCCAGATCAGTTGACTGGGGGTGAGTGTTTGATTTGTTCAAATGCTCCGTCCATCATCCCCTTTTGTATCGCTTTGTTCGCCCTAAGTGTGGCAGGGTATGCTCAGACGTGAGTCCCTTGTTCACTTGGCCACTGGATTCAAGATAGCCTGGCTGATGAGGATTATGAATCCGAAACCGGTCCCAGGATGCTTGTTTCCGGTCCACGGAAGACATGGCTTGGCAGTTCGGGCTGGACTGTTCCCATGAGGCACAGGGTCAGACTGATTTGCATATAGCCATGTCTGAACTGGGGTGGCTGAGTGAACTAAAGAATGGTGATGGATTAAACCCAGATCAGTTGACTGGGGGTGAGTGTTTGATTTGTTCAAACGCTCCGTCCATCATCCCCTTTTGTATCGCTTTGATACAGACAGTACCAATGGTGATGCTTCATACATACAGGGCCAACTACAACAACAGTATTTTTCTTTCAGAAAGGATGACTACACTGCATGTAGGGTATCCAGCCTTTAAAGCACTATCTACATAGCCAACTTTGCACAAAGGATGCAAAGAAATCTATAGCAAACGCCTTGCAAGATCTGTGCAGATCTAACTTGTGAGGTTAAAATTGTTTTCTCTGAGTAATGGTTGACCTAAGACCAGCAAGCAAAGTTTCTAGTATTAAGTTTAATCTAATTTAAGTAATATTGTACAGCAGTAATATCACGTAATATTACACACATAACCAAATGGACCCTTAGTGCCTTTTGGTAGCAGCATAGGCCAAGACATCGTCTCTCAAAAGGTTGGACGTGCCACAGTTAAATCATGCATGCTCTTGCACCTAATATAGAAACGTGAATTGATGTCCAGACTTTACAATCAAAAACGGAAATCGGTTTTATTAAATCACCCCTAAGAGGAAGAAAACGGCTTAAAATCTGTAGTTTTACCTGTAAAATGTGTCTAATGGGATGTCCCAAAGTCACTTTGGAATTGGAAATTCCTCAATAATTCACATTATAAACTCTTTTAACCTCTTAAGTGATTGATTAATGCACACAGTATAAGAAAATGGTAATTTGGAGTTCTCAAAGAACAAAAGTTGTAGTAAAGACAGAAAAGCGACCCAGACAAACCACAAAGTTTCCGCAGCTCTGAAGATGAACTCAGTTGGTCCTCCTAATCAAGTTTTGCTCAATGCAGTGGCATAGCAAGGGCAGGGGGTGGTTCACCCCACGTGGCACAAGTTTTGTTTTGGGGTGGCGGCCTCCCTCCCCCGGTCTTACCTGCAGCATCGCCAGTACCCCCTGCCCACTCTTACATACGGCCGCAGGTATCGCCAGCAAACCCCTCCCCCTCCGCTATTGCATATGGCCCCGAGGGGACCCCTGCAAGTACCGTCGCGGGTGGCAACTAAACTAGCTGTGCCACTGGTTCAATAGTACTTTTAATGGCTCAATTAAAGCCTGATTGGATGCTGCAGCCAAACTGGGGTGACAAAGACACTGCCTCCAGTGGCACAGTCATGGCTAGCAACTCAAATTTAGAAATAACCTCAAGGGCCAACGACTCCAGGTTAGTGCATCTAACCCATTTTGTTTCCTGAATTACGATATTAACTGCCCCATAGAAGAAAGCCCACCCATGTACCACCGCCTTTGCTGGTCTTTGCCTTCCAAATAGACCGCTGTCACAGGCTACAACAGCTGACGGCTGGAGTTCAGCCCCTGTTCCCACTGTCAAGATTACAATGTGGCTCACCGCCAAGCCAACTGTGGGAGCAAGACTTCCACACTCGACCTGGTAGAAACGCAAGATATAAGGTGAGAACTCACCTTATATCCAGCTTCCACTCCTCCTTCCGTCACGGAGACCATCTTCCAGATTCTCCCTTTGTTGCAGACCCTCGCCCACAAAGAAAATACACACCATTGATGTCAACTACTAAGGTAAGCCACTCGTACATTTCTTCACTGTTACAGTGGCTGTGGACCTGTGCTTTTGGACAAGGTATGTTTTTCATAGGTGTAATTCATATGTGTATATTTTCAGACTTGCTTTGTGTGAATACACACATATGTATTTGCACTGTGTAACAAATCCAAAAATAGTGAGGTTCCTAGCGCATCGACCCCCTTCCATCTGAAGATCACTGCTATGAGAATGCTAGCACAAGAGAAACATCGTAATATGGTGGGCAGGATGCCGCCAGCTTGGCGTCGATGACTGACCTGCCACGGGCCCGGGGTAAGACCACCATTGTCATAATCAATGAATCAATCAATCAGGGATTTGTGAAGCGCACTACTCACTCGTGAGTGTCTCAAGGTGCTGGGGGAGGGGGATACGAGCAGCTCCGTCTCATTCGAACAGCCAGGTCTTGAGGCTCTTTCTGAATGCTTGCAGAGTGGGAGTTCGTCTGATGCTGAGGGGGAGTTCGTTCCAGGTCTTGGCCGCAATGTAGTAGAAGGCTCTTAGTACTGTTCTGGCTCTGTGGATGCATGGGATTTTCACCAGGGCAAGGTCGGCAGAGCGGAGGTTTCTCTGCGGCGGCTTAGAAGGAGATTCTTTCCTTGAGGTATTGGGTCCAGTGTTGTGGAGGGATATGTAGGTGTGAGTGAACAGCTTGAAAGTCACTCTCTTTTCGACAGGTAGCAAGTGGAGGTCTCGCAAGTGCTGGGTGATGTGGTCTTGTTGTGGGATGCTGAGGATGAGTCTGGCTACGGTGTTCTGGATTGTCTGGAGTTTGCGGAATAGAGATTTTCTGAACCAGAGATTTGTTATTTAGGCACCTAATTGTGTTTTGTTGTTATTAAAGACACCAGAGTTCAACGCAAGGACAGCGCAGGATGGAGAACATTAATCAAGAGTCGGAATTTGTGAATAAGCAACTGCAGCTCGAGAAGCAGATGAAGGGCCTTGAGGCGGACAGAGGTGCGCTGGACAGAGACCTGCCAGTAGCAAGAGACTTTCTGAATGAGAAGAATGCAAAAGGTGATTGACAACCTCCCTGTGTCCTTGTGAAAAAGCAGATCTCAGAAATAGGATGATATTATTGCAAAATAAAGGGTAGCACAGCCCCATGTTACAAAAGGTCTCTGATATGTAAAACATGACACTGTGCAAAGTGTGTGCGGTGTGGCATCAATGATCAAAGTTAAGAATATTCAATAGCCATTTGTTAGGGGCTGATGGTCACTCTAATACTATTCTTTATATTTATGATTTAAAGCACATGGGGCAATATCCTCCACAAAAGGGGTTCAGTGACCGCTGACGTTTTTATGATGTCTGGTAAATCACGAAGGTTATAATCAACAGGTGAAAGACACAAATATTGTTTATAAAAATAGTGTGACATGAAGATTGTGCCAAAAATACTGTCACCACCAAACTATCATGGAGTAGAGTATCGCAGGTAAAAATATCACTTTTTTAGTATATAATATCATTGACTTTAAAATAGTTGTAAAAATATAGTTTTTTTAACTAATGTAATATATATTAGCATATTAATTTCAGGTGTTCTCATTGTTAGTAAAATTATTATTATTATTTTGTTATTTTAATTTGTAATTTATCATGTAGTAGTGGGTTACGGAGATTGTTGTGAAAGAGGGCAGTAAATAATAAAATGATGTATTAATTTAATTTTAAGGTTAATTAATTTTTAATGTATTTTGAATATTTAATTGTTTATTAAGTATGTAGATTGTTTAATTGTCATTTTATCTATTATGCCTAATTTGTTCATTTTAATGTACATCTTAATTCTTTTATTTTTGTTAGTAATTTATATTATAGCAGCGGGTTGTTGGGTATGATGGGGAATTTTAATATATTTAATTAACTAAATTGTTTAAGTGTTCTATTATTTATTTAATTTTAATTTTTACTTTCTAATATACTTTTACATTTTTATACTTTTATAATTTATATTTTGGTAGTGGGTTTTTGATTCTGCAAGGAAATAGGGTGGGAAGTTATTGAAATTAAATAGGTGTTTTATTAATTAATGTTTTTAATTAATTGATCAATTGATAAATAAATATGTATTTTTGTAATTGTTACCTTATTATGTGAATTATTTGTTGTATTTAAAAAAATATTAATATAATGGTGCATACTGTACATAATATTTACAGTTTATTGTTTATTTATTAATACTTACATTTGTATTGTTTTATTGAAGTACCTTATTGATTATTGTTGTATTTGTTAGCGTTTTATTCTTTTTAGTGTTTGTGGTTTTTGGGTTGGAAGGGGGAAGTACATTTAATTCACTTAATTTAAAGATTTGTTTAAGAATATGTTATAGTTTATTAATTTAGTATTGCCTGGTTTATATAGTATGTCTTTGTATATATAGAATATGGTTTAATCATTTCCCATGGTTCGGTATTTAAATGTTTTATAAAAATTGATTTTAAGTTGGAATGGGATATGTAACCCCTCTGAAGTCTACCACTTTCCCTACTACTGTTGCTCAGACTGGAGAGGGAATGGTAACTGTAACCCCTTCAAAGTCTAACATTGTCTCTACTGTTGCTTACACTGGAGATGAAATACTAGATCTAACCACTCTAAAGTCCAACACATTTCCTACTGTGGAGTGGATAGAGTAAATATAACCTCTGCGAAGTCCAACACTTTCTATACTGTTGCTTAGATGCGAGTGGGATAGTAAATCTAACCTCTTCAAAGTTCAACACTTTCCCTACTGTTGTTGAGGCTGGAGTGGGAACAGCTTAGGCTGGAGTGGGAAATGTAATTCAACCCCCTCAGATGGCCAACACTTTTCCCTACTGTTGCATGCATGGGAGTGGGAATCGTAAACATAACCTCTGGAAATCAAACACTTTCTCTACTGTTGCATATACTGGAGTGGGAATAGTAAATCTAATCCCTTTGATGTCCAACACTTTCCCGACTATTAATTTGACTGGACTGGGAATAGTAAATCTAACCCTTCTGAAGTCCAACATATTCCTAACTGCTGCATGCATTAGAGTGGGAGTAGTAAGTGTAGCCTCTCCGAAGTCCAGCACTTTACCTGCTGTTGCTTAGATTAGAGTGAAATAGTAAATCTAACCCCCTTGAAGATCAACACTTTCCATACTGCTGCTACACTTGAGTGTTAATAGTAAATCTAACTGCTCTGAAGTCCAACTCTTTTTCTACTGTTTGATTAATTGGAGTGGGAACAGTAAATACAACCTCTCAAAAGTCCAACACTATCCCTACTCCTATTTATATTTGATTGGAATTGTAAATCTAACCCCTCCGAAGTCCAAAAACTTCACCACTGTAGCTTAGACTGGAGTGTAAATAGTAAATCTAACCCCTTCAAAGTCCAGCACATTCCCTACTGTTGCATTCAATTGAGTGGGAATAATAAATATAACCTCTCTGAAGTCCAAAACAGTTCCTACTATTGCTTAGATTGGAGTGGAAATAGTAAATCAAACCCCTCTAAAGTCCAACATTTCCCATATTGCTACTTAGACTGGAGTGGGAATAGAAAATCGAACAGCCCAGAATTACAACACTTTCCCTACTGTTGCTTAGCCTTGAGTAGGAACTGCAAACCTAAGCTGAGTAAACAGCTGCTTTATGGCGTACCTTGAAGTACATTAATGGGTGCTTGAACTTTTGTTCTCTTATTCTTCATCGTTGCCATAAATTAACCTTGACTTTTTAGTGGTGTTGATGCAGTCCACTTATACACTTTCGTTTTCGATGACATAGGTCGGGGCTCGGCAGACAGTTCATAATATTTCTACTCAGGCATAATATTTATTGATGCACCACTATCGATAATGAAAGGTATTGAGCAACAAGTGACCTTTAGTGTGATCTTCAGACAATGTTTGAATAACTTTAGCACTTTGTCATGTCGGTTTCTCTTGGACTAGTGTTTTTCCTCACAGGAGGCCAGTCCAACATACCCAAGCTTTTCTGAGGTTAACATCGACATGGCACACCCATGTTCTTCACTTTCATTTGATATTGACGTGGAAGAACTATTTCACGAAGATTTAGATGTCAATCGACTTCATTTGGCATCAATTTACCTCAGCTGATGTCGTTTGACCTTATGGGCATGCGTCGAACGTCGCTTCCGGAATGTCCGAGCGCCCATTTTGTCTTTGCAGTACAGTAGAAAAGTGGTCTCAATAGTGGCAATTTCAAAGCAAAAAGATTAAAGCATTCACAGGATCACCTTCAAGAGTCTGCAATAGACGCAGTGTATTCTCAAAACATCAATGGATTGTTAAAGACATCACAATTGTCTATGCATTTGAAAAAATGAAAAAATGATGCTCAGGTTGGGGGGAGAGAATAACATGCTCAGGGTAAATGTGCTTTTGTGAGGGTTGTAAAAGAGGGATAGGTAATGTGCCATATATACATTATATTTACATGATGAAACCTGTCCAGCCTATAACAGGCAAATTACTACAACATAAACACATAGCAGTGTGAGGACGCTGATAACAAATCTCAGTTGTCAAAGCTTGTCTTAAAAGGAGCACAATTCAAAGTTTTGACCTACAATGTTCCATCAATGATCCAGCCTAGATTTCAATCCAGAAGTTGTACCTTCTTGATCGTACCTAGTAATTATCGGATGCATATAATTCTGAAAAACTTAAAATTCTGAACCCTCAGGGGTTTGTACAGGGGTCTGAATTTAACGGGCTACTCATAATAAGGGTCTTAATGTGGGCCTTAATATTCGTCTGGAATCTGGGTAATTTCATGATATTCTGATTTCCAACATGCTTTGTGCTCCTTGGAGTAATATATACACATCTTACCAACAGCCATGATTTCCTCCAACATGCAATTGTTTCACATTATTGAATAATCTTTTGACATCAGATATATATTTCCTTGTACAGAGACAAGAAATATTTTGGAATTGGCGAATCAACTAGAACAAAATTTGACGTCTCAGAGGAAAAATGCTGAGGAAGTTTCTATCCTGAAAAGCAAGAAAGTTAACAGGACATCAAAGGTACTTAGAAAGGCATGGGGTTTTGCAATACATGCTTGAAATGTGGTAAATGTACACTTTATATGACTTGTATTTGAATTGAAACAATAAACTACATGCAATTACTTACATTTTTTTAAATAAATAATGATTGTAGGATTTGTCAAATGTCTCAGCCCAAATGTGTCCATAGATACCCTATACAGACTAAAGTAAAGATACCCTCTGTGCCTCATTTAGAGTTGGATGGCAATGCAACACCACATGATAGGTGGTGTAATTTAATAGCATGTTTGAGGGATTTCCACCAGTGGTTTAACCTCTAGATTTAGCACATCTGCTGGAAATAAGAAAGTTTTTATTTGCCAACTTTGAATCATACCCATAGATTTTTAATGACTTTATAACTAGTTCCATGTCCTGTGTCCCGTGCCCTGATTACCAGCACAGAGCAAAAAATACTTTAAATTGGATCAGAAACTTTAACGTACATTTTAACGAGTGACCAAACCCCATGGGGAATTATGTTCTTATATTATTATTAATTAAACATGTCAAATATGTACAAGCCTTTATAAGCAAATTACACCAAGCTGTTCACCACTTCGTAAATCACACACAACCTCTTACATGTGCCGAATTAGTCACTATGACGAGAGTATATTATTTAACCAGCAACAAACCCATTAATAAAGAGGTTCTCTACATTAGAGAATGTTTTTCCTCGATACTGCGCACATCTGGCAGGTGCCCACCCAGCAAACAGCACATTGTATGCTGTTTGTCCTGTCCTCTGCTGATATCCTCCCTATTTTGATTATTTAGAGTGAGCCACTTGTACTGCCTCCATAAGTATTGTCATTCATGAAACTGATCACTATTATTGAATATAGTTCCAGGACATAAGTCGAGGTGGTGGAGGGATACACGCATTAGAGATCCTCTGCTTTCTAGTTTTGGGCCTACCAGGTACACTAGTATCCTCCGCAGATTGAGGGACATTTCTTGCTCTTGAGAACGTATACTATGGGAACTAACATTTATCGTCCCGTCACAAGGCTGCCTTTAGAATTGCCACCACAATGGGCCAAAAGGAAGACGCATGGGAGCTTTCCCCCTCCTAATAATGATGTTCATGCATGTGATCTAGCCATTGCATTCAGTTCTGGGACATTTCACCACCAGAATTTCATTGTCCCACACACACAGCGTCAGCTACCATGTGACACCACAAATTCAGCACTGCAGTCATCTCATTCCACTATGCAATACTCCCCCGTGACTATTTTCCTGACTGCCACTCTTATCTCTGCCCTCTCTCGCTGCTTCAAGGAAGACCAAAAGAGTCAGTGTAAATTAAATTGTTTCACACAGGTGTAGTGGTGGACCGTGGCCAGGAAGTGAAGCCAGGACTGATACAGAGATCCACCTTCATGTTTGACCACTTCCTTTAGCCTGCACATTTCTTTTTACTTGCTGTTTTAGGATGAGCCTAGGCAGCACACATGCGTTGTCTCTTGACATGCTGTATCTCTTTTGTGGGCTTTTGACACACCCATCAATTTGCATTGATGATTGTTTGTGTCGTTCTGAAATGTGTGTTTTTCATTGGTGCATTGGTTGTATTTGTCCCTCCTTTGTGTGCTTGGTTCCCTCCCATGGCGACAGGCCCTATTACATGTACTCTACACTCCTGTTCATTTATGCTTATTGCGGCACACTATTTTTGTTTTTCCTCACGTTTGTGTTATTGAAATGTGGTGTTATATGTGCTTGAAGAGTGAAACACATAAACACACTCTGCTGGCGGCATTTGGAACTAGGTGAGTGGGTACAAGTTTCTGCATTTAAATGCTTTTGTAGCCCACGTGGCTTTTCTTTTTTCAGCACGCATGGCTTCTTTCTCAAGGAGAGTTTAACAAATGCTTCAACCACGTTTTTTTTGCATCTGCCCACGTGGCTTCATTCACGGAGAGAGTTCAACCATTGCTTCAACCATTGGCATAGTTTTGTAATTTTGTTTAATTCCTATTTGGTTTTGATTGCCATTGTTTAAGTTTATTATTTGTTACGATCTACATGTTTTTTTAGGGGAGAGCCCAGTTCCCCAGTACCAAAGCCGGCAGCTCTGTATATAACGCAGCATCCTCTTAGATATCTACTTTGAAAATCAAACTTGTTTTGATGAAAGTTGACATTGCTGAAGCTTATCTATTCTGCTCCCTCTGTGTCCCACAATATTAGACATAATCATCATCATAATACTAATAATGATAATAAATAAAGTAAGACAATTCTAATGAAGAGAGAATAAATAACCACGTATGTCAAAATTTCCTTTAGTGTCATAATAACGAGGTTTTGGGGATGGGCTTGTTTCAGGTTTCTTTTCCTGGGCTGGGCTTATTGTGGGCTTGTTTTTCCGAATTCTAGTTCTTATTTCCTTTTTGCTTTCGAGAGTCTACACTTGATTTTGCCGATGTTCCGCACTCATTATCGCAAAACTGTGGATCTCACACTGTATGCTCATGTATGCCTGACTACAAAACCAAGATGCTCTAAATAAACTTTATGTAGACCCCGAAAAATAATCATTTTTCTCTTCCTGTATCACCTGTATTTAGTTCAACTAACAGTATCTCTCCGATCTATTTATTGAACATAGGTCACATCATGAGTGGCTTCAGACAAACACATGCTTACAATTTCAGCTTTTTTGTTGATTTTTTATTTTATTTTATTACTTGTAAAACATATGAGTTTCATGGGCATAATGTCAGACATGCTGCTTCATTTCTAAAAAATTCTTGCACATGCACTCTGACCTAATAGTATTGGATTTTACAAATAAACTACATTTGAAATTTTCTCTCCCACGCAATTACGTTAACATTCTTTACCGTTAATATAATCATTCCATCTTGTTCATAAACTGTTCTAGAAAAGTGTTGCAGAAAATACCAAAAGAGAAAGAAAAACTCACAAAAATCGAATTGAGAAATACAATTTAAATTCTTTATATTTCATTGAAGCTGCCAAAAAATCTCAGGAGTTTGTCTCCATTGTGCATGTTCAAGGCAAGTATTGTTGCTTTAATGAAACTCGTGGGAAGCCTGTTGGGTAATATACTTCCAATTAACGCTTTGAGAGCGGAGACATCAAAAACACAACATTCCTTGATTGATGCCTTTATTATGACACTTTTACTCATATGGGGAGTTTCTTGAGACCTGTGTTAGATGTGGCACACTTCCATAATGTACAGGTATTTTGGTTTTGAGAAACGCTAATTCCTTTTCTTGATCATTGATTATGTTCACGTTCTTCCATGTCATCCAGGAGAACATTAATGCATTGAGTTACCCGCACACAGTTCAATGTGTGCTTAGGTTGCACTGTGCTGGTGTTTTCTAATTCATTTTTTACACAAATTAACAAAAGAAAGAAAGAGACACCACCCACACCTAAGTACAACACTCCCTCCCAGGTACATGGACCCTGATGCAACAGTTGCTTCTGCCATTCCAGGTCCGTCCTTCGCTGCCCTTCCTTAGCCCCAGGCCGCATTTTGGGGCAGATTTACAAGAAAGTGACACATCTATAGAGATGCGTCACTTTCCCTGTGCCACCCTGAGAAACCCTTGCGACACCATGGATGCACAGTATTTACAATACGGCACACCATGGCACAAGGATTGGCGCAAAAGTCATGCATTGCTAGAGTCGTGTCGCAAGCACGATGCAACTGCAGCAATGCATGGGAGGTCTATCCTCATTGTGCTGCATCACTCCGTACTCCTGCTCCAAGCAGGCATAAGGTTTTGACACAGTGGCGTCCTAGAAGTGGCTCAGTGAAATCTTGTAGATTTCACTGTGTCACTTCTACGAGGCTTTTTTGCCTGGGAACTCCCACCCTACATACATTATACCTGACACAGGTATAATGTGATGCAGGGCTTCTCAACGGGACACATCTCCCTAGATGTGTCACATTGTAAATGGGCCGCATTTTTATGCCGCCGCTGCTTCACAAAAAGTGACACAACAGCGGTGCCAAAATTATGGAAGGGGCTTGTAAATCTGCCCCTTTGTATTTAGAGAGCCTCTGGGTTTTTCAAGCCCTGTCTGGAGTATGCTTCCAAGCCCCCGCTAGAAATCTTTTTTTCCGCATTTGTACACCAGCCCTAAAGGCTGAAGGACTAGCAGAACTGCAGGTGTTTTCCCTGTCCAGTTTCAGGCATCCAAGAAAGAGAGCTGACACCTCTACGTCTTGCTTGAAAAGTTTACAAAAGCGGGTTTGTTATTGGTCTTCAGGCAGCTCCGTGAATAGATCTCTTGTTGCATAAGGTTACTGCGAACCATCATTTCACGGTTATTCCTTCTCTGTCAAGTTGCAGAGTGTTCAAGCCGTTATCTAGTCCCTTTGCTCTCTCAGGTGAGTAAACCACTAAAACTACAGTTTGTACAACTGTGAAGTGCAGCCAATTTATTCAAATTGGTTTTATGGCAATTCTTTTAGTGATTAGATCACACAACTTTTGCACATTTATTGAGTCTCACTGGGGGCCTAAAGATTAATTTCTACGATGCTTAGTCTGAAAGGGTTCGTGTCTTGCTGTCAAGGATGCCTTTACCGATGATGGAGTCTGGAGCGACAATCATTTGTGGCACCCCCCCAATGCACTCCTTCTTCATGTATTGCCTCACTATCCCCCTCCAACAGTGCCCCTCCTCGTTCCATATCCACTCTCTAACATACATTTAATTTTTTTTATGTGCTACTCATAATTCACTGACACTCAGGGGCATATAAGCAAGAACCTCGTTAAAATTATCGCCGTTTTAGCGGCAGGAAACTGCTGCTAAGACGGCGATAATGGGCTTGCTAATATGCGTTATAGAATTCCAATAGAAGCCCAGGTTAGATGTCCTGCACATCTACCCGGGGGTTCTATTGGAATTCTATAAGGCATATTAGCAAGCCCATTATCACTGTTTTAGCGACAGTTTCCTGCTGGTAAAATGGCGATAATTTGAAC
This sequence comes from Lissotriton helveticus, assembly GCF_964261635.1. Taxonomy (NCBI): domain Eukaryota; kingdom Metazoa; phylum Chordata; class Amphibia; order Caudata; family Salamandridae; genus Lissotriton; species Lissotriton helveticus. The sequence continues at coordinate 455,102,910 of NC_136065.1, forward strand.
GGGGTTCTTGCTAATATGCCCCTTAGTTCTGTGATCTGCATGGTACATGTTCTTTACAGCAGGCACATTAATCCTCCGTACTACTTTACGATGAGTTTAAACTGCCACTAGACAAAATTCAGATCGTTCACAGGTAGGAACATTGACCACCAGAGTTATCTTGACATTTTAATTGCTGCCTGAAAACTGCTCGATGCACAAGGAAATTCATGCGCTTTGAAACCAAAAGTTATTTTTAAACACGGCGCCTTCCACCAAAGTAAGCTGTATGTTCGGCTGCACGGGTCGCACCGACCTAAAGCAAGCCCTGTCTGCTCTCTTTGTTGTAAGGTGTGTTAGATTCCAAAAAATGTAATTTAATTTATTTAATATTTATAGAGCACAACATTCATCCCTGGGGATATTACGGCGCTAAGGACTACGGTGATGTGTAGGATCCACAAGATTGGTGGATCAGAAATCAGTCTTTGGGGAATAGGTGTGTTTTGAGTTGAAGAATGCTGTTAAGGATCAAGAAATTAGGAGTACCTTTGATCTCACCTTTTTACGTTTTAAATTATTAATGCATGCTTTAATTTGACACTTGTACAGTAAGCACTAAACAGATCTCTTTCAAGTGACAGCTTGTTTCTATAGCTTTCGCATCTGTTGCGTCAACCTAGCATGGGTTCTGTGCTCCCAAAGGGTGCAACACGCTCCATACATGATTTGAGCCAAATATAGTTAACTAAAATATCGATTTTTTTAATGTATTAAAAATAATATAAAAGTAATTAAATAATAAACACAATTAAATAAAACGTAGTTAAAATAATGTAAAAAAGCTTAAAATAATAAATGTAATGTTAAAAGATTTTTTTAACATACATATTTACTTAATAATATTATAAAATAATGATTAATCCTAATTATAAAATACTTAAAACATAATTACAAATATATTTACATATATATAAATAAACCTATTATCTAAATATAAACATAAATAATATATAAATAATTAAATAATACTTTTTATGTTAATTAATAATGTATTCTACATTAAATATAACAAAATTAAAAACATAGCTAAGGGAATACAATTAGTATTCATACTCCAACAATTGCAAAAGTAAAGAATGTGTTGGATAGAGGGAGGGTAAAAATTACTATTCCCACTCCAGTGAGTGCAACAGTAGGGAAAGCGTTGGATAGCGTAGGGGTAAAAATGACTATTCCTACTCCAGTGAGTGCAACACTAGGGAAAGCGTTGGATAGCGTTGGAGTAAAAATTACTATTCCCACTCCAGTGAGTGCAACAGTAAGGAAAACGTTAGATAGAGGGAGGGTAAAAATTACTATTCCCACTCCAGTGAGTGCAACAGTATGGAAAGCGTTGGATAGCGTAGGGTTAAAAATTACTATTCCCACTCCAGAGAGTGCAACAGTAGGGAAAGCATTGCTTAGCGTAGGGGTAAAAAATCACTATTCCCACTCCAGAGAGTACAACAGTAGGGAAAGCGATGGATAGCGTCGGGGTAAAAATTCCAATTCTCTCTCCAGTGAATGCAACAGTAGGGAAAGCATTGGATAGCGTAGGGGTAAAAATTACTATTCCCACTCCAATGAGTGCAGCAGTAGGGAAAGCGTTGGATAGCGTAGGGGTAACAATTACTATTCCCACTCCAGTGAGTGCAAAAGTAGGGAAAGCGCTGGATAGCGTAGGGGTACAAATTACTATTCCCACTCCAGAGAGTGCAACAGTAGGGAAAGTAATGATTTTATATTTAAATAAGTACATTAATTATCAATAGCAATAACAAAATAATTAAAATGAATTACCAATCACAAAATATTTCATAATTAATTATAAATATGAATAAATATTATTTATTAAAAAGTAATTACCTATTAATAATTATTTATCAACCAATTAAGTTTCAATACCAAAAATGTAATAAGTAATAAAAATGTTACCAATTAATAATTAATTAACAATAAATTATTCAATACACAATAATTTCAATAATTACTTAATTACAAATAAATGACTTCACACCCTATTCCCCTATAACCTACAACACACTCCAAATAATAAATTAATACAATTAACATAATTATCAATTAATGAATGATCAAAAATGAATTACCAATTAATAAAAAGTAATTACCAATTAATAATTAATTATCAATAAATTAATTAGCAATACAAATAAATGAAAATAAATACTTACTTAATTACAATTAAATTTCTTTCCACCCTATTCCCCTATAAACCCACAACCCGCTCCAAATAATAAATAATACAATTAACATAATTATTAATCAATCAATTAATAAAAATCAATTCACAATTAATAACAAATAATTACCAATTAATAATTAATTAACAATCAATTAATTATCAATACATATAAATAAAAATAAATATTGACTTAATTACAATTAAATTACTTCCCACCCTATTCCCCTATAAACCCACAACCCGCTCGAGAACTAAACGCAAAATTAAATTAAAAAGAAATAATAATTCATAAACATGTATATTTAATTTACGATAGTTAAACTACTTGCCACCCCATTCCCCTACAAACCCACAACCCGCTACAGAATTAAATTACGCAAGAATTAAATAACATAACATTCATTACTTTAAAAAAATTAAACATACATTACAAAAAAAAAATATAATTTTAACACATATACTAGCATACATAACAATAAAAAAATCGATATTATGGAAAATGATATTTTAAATTCGATATTTTGGAAATCGATATTTCTTACCTCAATTTCGATATTCTATCCAACTATATTTTGGTAATTCGATATTCTGGCATCTCTATATTTTTGATTCGATATTCTGGCCAGTCGATATTTCAAATTCGATATTTAGGGTGTTCACCTTTCTGAACATCTGCCTTACTCTGAAATTAATAAGGTTTCTTTGGGAAGAGCAACCAGTCCCTCTTTCTCTCTCGTACAACCAGCCCCTCTCTCTCTCTCGTACACTCTCACACCCCTCTCTCTTGCTTTCTCATGCACACTTCCTGCCTCTCTCATGTGGTTGACTGAAGGTCTAAGAACACAGTTTCTTTCCTGTGCCTTTGTAAGGTTTCCGTCCCTCAATCCCATGCTCTCCCCCTCTTCTTAGGGTGTCTACTGCATACACAGGCACTCACTCTTTAAGTGGCTGTCGCCTGCTTTTCCATTCTTTCTCTCTGTCTCACACACTCTTTCTGCTCCTCTATCTGGAGTTCATCCACACCTTTATGCAGAAACTACCTATCACTCTCTGTCTTCCTGTAAATCTATTCTGTGCAGCTCTCACCTCAATCCATCCACCATGTCACATAATTCCCCTACACAAATCCACTCTACACCACAAAATTCCACAACTAAAATTTCCAATCCAACCCACATAATTCCACTCTAAACCACATACATTGACTCCACTCCAAACAGAAACGACAACAGCTCTTACTCTCTCAAATGAGAGACCTATTGACATTGCCAATGCTTGTTTTTATTGCAGTGCCACTGCCATATCACCACTCCACTCCTTGTAATACTCCTTTTTATGGTCTGGCTGGACAGTGCAGGCAGCTATCAGCAGACAAATATATATGCATCACTAGAGAAGGGCTTTGGCTCTGCCCAGATGTTGGGAGCCAGAAATACATGTCTTGATTGGGCAGAAGCTGTGTGCTTCTAAGAAAAAGTGTTTGCCCTCCATGCAGCTATGATCATTTAGGTAATTTATCCAGCTGTCTGAGGTTGAAATTTCAGAGGTACGCAGATAACATTATAATGCTAATAAAGTGTCTTAGATAAGCAGACCATGTATGTTGTTTTTTGCCTGGCAACAGCACAGATGTTTGGAGGGTAACCATTAACCTACATGCATTTTAGGTCTGGCTTGACAGTGCAACTTTCACCTGACCTTTATCCCACTCCAATATTATTATCCAATATTATTATACCGTTCTATACTTCCGCACAAATACATATCCATTGCCACGAGATCTACCTATATTGATTCACATTTCCAGTGGTTCTTGTTTTGGTTATTTACTGCAAACCCAGTATACAGGTCATCGCTTATGGGAATCAGACTGATTGCCTTCTACTTCCTCATATTGATGTTTCTTTTATTGTGGCGTGTTAAGACAGTGGTTTATGCTGCACATTCTCCTGGGTTGTTATGGTAGGAAATGTCATCGTGCCTAGATAGCAAGTGTAAACTGGTATCCTAGCAGAGTATTGAACTTCTGTGTATATTTTATTGCACATCTTTTTGTATTGTGCTGTTTTCTCACAGGTTTTAGTTTAGTTCCTGGGTGTTTCATCTTATTTGTTTCAGTATGTTATGGTCTCAGACAACATAAAGGGTGTTACTCAATGACTCCAGGTAGATGTATCCTCTTTGAAGAGCTCTCACTACGTCATTAACAGGCATTTTTTAGGGATCAATGTGCATTGGGCTGGGCAGCTATTTGCCTGCTAGTTTACCTTGGTATGCACCTGTTACAACGCATTCGTTACTCCGCACTACCATTACAACGCGACTTTTATAACGCATACCATTACAACGCATTGCGCTGGGGGGCGCTATAGGATAGGGAATGGTATCATTTACTATCCAACACCTTCCCTAGGGTCCACGGGGACTGGAGTTAGAATAGTAAATTATACTTACCACTATCCAGCACCCCAAAGCGCTATGCGTTGTAATGGTATGCGTTGTAATGGTCGCATTGTAATGGTAGGTAGTTGTAACGGTATGCGGAGTAACGTCATACATCCGTTTACCTTTCTGTTCCTGCAGTTGATGGTTTGGACAGTACTGTTGTAAGCCTTTTTCCCTAATTAGTAACATCTCCCTCCTGTTGGAGGATGGCTGCACTACCGGGCTGGCCTTGAGGCAGTGTGAGGGATGTGGCCCCTCAGGGCGCTGACTTGGAGGGGGGGACACTGACATCTGGGGGGGGGGGGTTGCAGAGTTTCTTGTGCGTCCAGCTTTCAGGCAACAATAAAATTGTCGAAATCACTTTTGTGTTTAATGTTCCTGCGAGAAAAAGAGAGAAATCGTAGTTTTGCCTAGTGGCAGTTTTGACTCGCTGTAAAGTAGCACAGAGGGTTAATATGCCTGCTGCAAAGAACAGATATGTATTTTTTGTGGATAGCTGGGGGGGGGGGCAAAAACGATTGTCGCACCAGATGCACCAGCATTAAACTTGGCCCTGCTTCAAGTGTCTCAAAATATGTGCTCACATTGAAAGTCATTAGTGTTGCAGATGTGTGGGCAACTGCCTAAAGGTAGTGGCTGAAAATTCAGCACTGTGAAGTATAGTCACATACTGCAAGAACTCTACAAGGAAAAGGCAGGAGGACTTGGGGGAGATTTACAAAAATGTCAAGCAATGCAGCAGAGCCACCCCGCGAGGCTGTACTGCATTGCGCAACAGGGAAAGAGCATTAGAGGGCCACATCTTCAGAAATATTGCTCTCTCTCCCCTTTCAGTGGTCGTGCGCCATGCACACACCTTAGCTCCATAGCACAAGGGTGTGTGCATGAGTCTAACATAGGTTTTGTACAGGGAGGGGACCCTTCTTGTACAAAATACTATGCCTAGACACGACGGAAAGCGTTTCCCACTTTGTATGTGTGCTGCATTGTGCAGCACACATGCAAAGTCACAAAAGCACAGAGAAAGTTAAGCATTTTTCCTGTTAGAGTCTCCTTTGAAGGGGTTTTACATTTTGGCGCAAAACCATGTCTACCAATCTTTGTATATATGGTTTTGCATCAAAAGGCATGGGTGGTTGCATGGGAACGGCCATGTTCTACCCATGTAACGCCCCCTCGGCTGAGAGGGAACTTTTTTTGCGCTGGAAAGTAAATAGCAAAAAAAAAACATTTTGCACTGGTTAGTGTCACTTTTATGAAGCTAACCCAGCGCAAAATGTTTGTAATTCTCCCCTTCAATGTTCTAATTAGTTTCCAGTAATCCACATGGCTCTGAACCCTAGCCATACCCGTAAAGAATAACAAGGGACAATAACTAACTTTTATGTTAAATTTAAAGATTTTGTGAAGTTGCTTGTTTCTCATATATGACTCACACTGTTCTTTAAGTACTGTGATGAGAAATAGTTAGGCTCCTTAGAGTTAATAATAGAAAATCTAAACCCAATGATACGATATCTGTGAAACTCGATTTTTAAAATGATATTCTTTTATAATGACGTTTTTTTATAACTAATAATGATATGTTGACATACATTACCTGAGCATTACCTGAAAGTAATAATAGCATCATTGACTATCCTATGAAATATCAAACTTTTTTATTTTTAAACTAAGTTTCACAAAATGGTGTTTAGGGCCTAGGTAGAAGTAATAGCCACCCACAGGCATTACACACTAAGGTCATTTTCTATACAGTTTTTTGTGTGGTTTTTTTTGTATTCCTCATATACCAAAGATGGGTATTCTAGGTAGGGAACCCCCCCTCTCTCCTATGTTTAAGATGTTCCGCCTTCGGTGCCCAGCCCTAAGGAGAGAGAGAAAGGGGAAACCCCTCTAGCTTATACTGTTTGCTTAATCCACTCCAGTCCTCTTTAACCAGGGAGCCCTTTATTGGATTGGAGAAAAAGTCCCAACAGTACCCAGGTGAAATCATTGGAATATCCTCATCTGTTCCGCCATGCCACAAGGGCCGCCCAGATCTTATCATTGCTAGTGCTATCACAAGCCATATCCGATTTGCTGATATAGATGACATATTTCAGGGAATCTGGATAAGTTGGGGGTTTTACGTCCTTCCAGGATCTACATATTTCCCATCTTGTTAAGATCATCACATAGAAAATAAATTTATCCGCCATGTCATTCGGATGGTATTCTGCGACTAGCCCAAACAGAATTGTCCTGGAGTAACCACAATTCGTATTCCCAGTACCTCAGCCAAGAACTCTTCTATTTTTGGCCAGTATTCTATGAGCATTGGGCATTCTGCGAACATATGAAGATCATCAGCGGCAGGAAATTTGCATCTTGGGCAACCATATTCTAGGCTTGTAATTTTGACTAGTTTTTTCGGTGATAGGTATACTCTGTATAGAGTGAAGAGGTGATTCCTTTTGAGGAGGGCGGACTTAACCACAGAGTTTAACATCACAAAGGAGTCTGCCCACAAGTCTTTCAGGTTATCATGATCCAAGCCCGCAGCACCACACCACAACTTTTGAATTTCTAACTCTGTCACTCCCTCTGCCTCCAACATAGCCCAGTACCAGTGAGATATCTCTTTTTTCCATCCCCCCTTTCTTTTTACTAGATCGAACTTTGGATTTGAAGTATTGAAAACCCATGGTATAGTGGCCCACCAGGCTGAAAGCTGATAATATTTAAACCTAGTAGGTGTTCCCCCTGTTAATCTAGAAAGGGATTCCCAGTCCATAAGCTGTGAGTTGTTTTGTAGATCCTGCCAATACATTATCCCTGCTAATCTGAGGGGACGTGATAACTGATCTTTAAGGCACTCGGGTGTTCCCAGAGAATCCCATATCGGAGCCTGGGGCGCATAGTAAGGAATTCCCAACTTTCTTCTAAGGAATATCCAGTTTTTCAGAGCCGTACCCAAGATCTTTAATCTCACTTTTTTGTAGAACCTAGGGTCGCCAAACTTAAATAAAAAGTATTCATGCCCCTGCGGTATGCCATGCAATAATGCCTGAAACAGTCGGCCTAAAGATGATTTGTCAGCCCTATCTGCCAATAATCTAAAGTTTTTAAAATGAAAGGAATGGCAATAGATAAGTATATCTGGCAAAGCTAAGCCTCCTGATTTTAATTTTCTTCTCAACTTTTTCCAGGAGATTCTTGATAACTTCGAGTTCCAGATGAAGGAACCAATTTTCCCCTGTATTTTATGTAAGTTAGCTTTTAAAAATCAAAAATGGATTCAAGATCTTCTCTGCTCCAACCAAAAGGGAAATACTAGAGGAGTGGCGATGATAATCCGAGCCAATAGTGGGATTAGAGTAGAGAATTATGAGACTGACTGCTCGGGCAGATGGTTGACCACGTCCCTAGTCGTAGATAGATCTCGACTGGCCTGCGCAGTATATTACGGGCCTAATCGAGACTCCCCAGAATTTCTGATAAGTCTCAAATCTAGTCTCTGTGACCTAAACATGCCTGTTATCTTGGGGGGTGATTTCAATTTGGTCTTTGATGCTACTTTAGATCACACTTCTAGGGCCACGTTTACCCCTCCACATAAATCAAAAACGGAGCTAAAAATATCATGAAAGACCATAATCTATTAGATGTGTGGAGGATTAAAAATGGCAAAAGAAGGGACTATTCTTTTTTCAGTCATAGATACAGGCACCACTCACGAATAGACTTCTTTTTGGTGGAGCAGAATTTACTTTCAGCGGTCGATTCCATATTATACATCCCAGCCCTGTTATCAGACCACTCAATGGTAGAAATAACGATTAAGCTTACACAGGGGAAACAAGGAAGAAGATGGACCCTTGATAGAACAATCCTCCAAAGAGATGATGTAAAAGAGGATCTAGTCAAGCTGGTAGTCGAATACTTTGGGTTCAATAGTGGTACTGCACCCGACCAAATTGTCTGGGAGGCCTTTAAGTCCTACCTGAGGGGGCTCCTAACCACCTTTACGATAAAGAGAAATAAGGCCAACAGAAAAGCAGATGAAGACTCTCTCCTTATAATAAAACAAAAAGAACAGGAGCTACAGAGAGCCTCATTGAACCAGGAGACTAACTTGGCTACTATACAGAGGGAGCTAGATGGTTTAAAACCCGAGTACCAGGCAAATTTAGACAAAATAATTATAGACAGGTGGGATGCTAGTAAATTACAAAATTTCTCCTACGGAGAAAAATGTGGACGCCTTCTTGCTTGGAAGACTAGGTCGGATAGAGTCAGAAATCAAATAAAAGGATTAAATCTGCATGTTACGGGGGCTCTATCGTATGACAACACTCAGATCTCGGAGGAAGCTAAACTCTTTATGCAAGATCTCTATACAGAGAATAATGATTCCTCAACTCAAGAAGCTGTAGACTGGCTTAAGCAGCTGGAGATACCTCAGCTATCAGAGACAGATAGTGCCTTTTTGAGTTCAGCTATTAAAGAGGGAGAGGTATACAACCAGATAAAAAAGATGGCCAAAGGAAAAGCAGCCGGCCCTGATGGGCTCCCGGTTGAAATATATCAACTAGGCGCCGACATAGTCGTTCCTATTCTTATGACTCTGTTTAATAAAGTACACCTGACAGGAGAGATTACTCCACACACCTGGTCAGAAGCTACAGTCACCCTGATTTTGAAGCCTAATAAGAACCCTCTGGTCATCGAATCTTACAGGCCGATCTCGCTGCTAAATACAGACTATAAAATCATTGCGGGGGTTTTGGCAGCGAGATTGGCCAGAGTTATTAAAACTGTGGTGCACGAGGATCAGAGGGGCTTTATGCCGGGTAGCCAATTGAACGAACTGACCTTCCAGGCCATTGCTGATATAGATGTTGCCACTGACAAGAAACTCCCCCTGACTATTGTAGCCATTGATGCGGCTAAGGCATTTGACCAAGTTAATTGGTCTTATCTATGGGAGGCACTATCCGGATTTGGTATCTCGATAAATTTTATAACATCAATTAGAGCACTCTACTCTAATCCCAAGGCAAAAATTCTTGTTAATGGTCTCCTCACAGATTGGGTGACAATATCACGTGGTACCAGGCAGGGGTGTCCCCTTTCTCCGTTATTGTTTAATTTGTACATTGAACCCTTTGTTATTCGGCTAAGATCAGATCGTCTGATTAAACCCTTTAATATTGCAGAATTGTCTTTAAAATTCGCTCTATATGCAGATGATCTTTTAATGTTTACTTCTAACCCAGAAGAGGCAATCCCCCGACTCTTTGACCAGGCAGAAGCTTTTGGGGCTATTTCGGGCTATAAAATAAATAAAGAAAAGACGGAGATCATGCAGTGGAATCAGGAGGTGGTGCTTCCGGAGGTAAAATCACGCATGAGATATCTCGGAATACATCTGGCTCAAGACATCACGGAGTTATCTAAAATAAATGTAGATAGAATCTATAAGGAGATATGTGGCCTCTTACAACATTGGTCAGGTCTCCAGTTGAATATTTTTGGGAGAGTAAATTTAATCAAGATGGTCATCTTGCCCAAAATCACCTTTCTGTTCAACTCGATTCCACTAATGTTTAGTCCGAAAGACATAGCGAAAATAAAGGGGAAAATTTTCTATACAGTCTTACGACAAAAATATTCACACAGTCAAAATGACACCACAAACACAGATTTAGCACAAATGGGTTCTGACTACTCTACAATTCAGTTTGTTTGTTTTGGGGTTTTTGTAAAATAAACTCAATCTTTAATAAGTTTTTCGTACATTCAGTCCTATATATGGGCTGACCAGTTTCTTGCAATTAGGCTGGACGGCAGCGATATCCACACCATATCAGGCATTTTTTAACGAAAAGCCCAGGCACCACAAAAGGGTAGAGAAGGTTGTTGCAGGTCTCATGGGAAGATGAGGAACCCAGAGTGCACACTCAGAGCATGTCCCCAATGGACCCAAGTACGAGTGCGAACTAGGAGTGAACCTCCGTGGCAAATCTCTGACGAAATCTCAAAAAAAGATTTTAAACAAAGGGCTGGGGTATGTACCCACACCATTGGCGAATCAGTTCAAATTGCATAAAGAGTTACATGAGTTTTTCTGAGCAGTAAGGCGCAAACATTTTCTCAAGAACAAATCATACACACAGAATCAGGGAGACACAGGCCTTAGGATAAAGCCCACCTTCTGTCCACTGACTATGAGCACACCCCCTAAAATACTTACATTGAGCAGGCAGTATTCAAAGAGATTGAGGAATAGCATACAACAAAACGATTTGACAATCTCCTGAGAATTGAAAGGGATGCCTTAACGGAGCTCAAGAACAATCGAGATATTGCAATCAAACTGGCAGATAAGGGTGGGGCAGTAGTCATTTGAAAAAAGATGATCATTGGACTAAATATTTAAGACTGTTGGGTGACCGTAAGAAATACCAACCCCTTGAAACTGACCCCACAGAAGCCCTTTGCAATGAGATTAAATGTATGGTTGAGGGAGCAGAGATAGGGGGTTTGTCTCTAAATATGAGGAGCAGAATTCTTGGTGTACCACCATCCAGTTACCACCTACTTTTATACCCTTCCCAAGATCCATAAAAATATGATCCTCCTACCAGGGAGACCTGTAGTCTAAGGGATAGGGTCAGTGTTAGAACCCACATCATGCTTCTGTGACTTCTATCTGAAACCTATAGTCCAGAAGACTCTGACTTATCTTAAAGATCCAAAAGATCTCTTGAGATTGATTGAGGACTTGGACTTTGATGCATGTAGGCAACTCCTGTTTGGTTTAGACATCAAACGCCTTTATGCGAGCCTCCCAAAAATGGAAACCTTATAGGCTTTAGAAGAGGTGTTGTTCTTGGAAGAGTGGAGATATGCCACACCTAGACACTTTGTCTTTGAGTGTGCCTGATTGCCCCTCTGCAAGAACTTCTTTCAGTTTGAGAATCAGCTGTACCTACAGACCCACGGGACCTCTATGGGCAGTGTTTTTGCTCCGAGCCTGGAGGTTCTGTATGTACATAACTTTGAATCAAAGTTTGTACTGAATAAGATCAATGCTTTTAGATCAAGGATAGTGACATGGAAAAGGTATATTTATGATGTGCTAGTGGTGTTGTAGGGGGACAGTCACACATGGCCACATCCTTTATCAATTGGCTCAATGCGTGCAACCGTAACCTCAAATTCACTTTCACCATGAGCAGCATGTAAATGGTATTTCTTGACGTGAAAATCACAATGGAAGGGGGGAAGTTGAAATCTGTAACCCAACCGAAACGAACTGAAAGGAACAACCTATTAAGCTTCCTCCCGAGCTCCCTACAGAAAATCTACCTTACAGTCAGTTCTTGAGCCTAAGGCGAAATTGCAGTGAATCCAAAGATTACAGGGTCCAAGCTGAAAACCCTAGTCGAGAAAAAACCTTTGCTGTTTGATGGTCTCTCTGTGCTGTATCATGGTGTGTGCGTGCTTCAGACAAGGGACTGTGTGCTCCAGCCAGCATGACTGCACGGAGGAGCGCGCACGCACCCTACAGGCTCAATGGTTCTCGCTGGGCAGTTTGCAACTATCCGCATGCAGCCGCTGGTCTTATGGTCTTGTGGGAATGTCTCCTCCCACTTTCATGTTGCATGTGAGTGGCCCTTTTGTCAATCTATTGACATCATTGTGTAGTCATTTGGGCTATTTATTACATGCTCATGTGAGGGACTTCCTGCTCCCATAGGACTGGTCATCCAGGTTGGTGACACCTATGACATCAACCTACATGCATCCCCGGCTCATGTGAACGAGATTAAGGAGATAGCCTAGTTTGCATCTAATACTTCCTGGAGGTACGAGACATTATGTATTCTTTTCTGTTTATTCACCAATCGTGAGTATGCACTCCAGTACTGCCCACTCAGGCTGCCCTATGGTATTTCAACGTCCAGTCCTGTTTTACTTGTTGAAAGGTGGAAAAACCACCTTTGAACTTTCCTCTGCATTCTTTGTACCTGGTTTCAACTGTTCTGTGACTTTCCACTTAAAATCCATGACTGTATGACCTCACGTGATGTAGTTGTGGCTCAATTTAGTTGTAATTCTAGCACACCATACATTACTCCGGTGCTCCACAATCCATATCCGGACCTTACGTATTGTCATCCCTATGTACTTCATTTCATGGGGCAAGTAATCATGTAGATGACTCTGTTAGTGTCACAGTTGGTATATTTCCTGTTTTGCTATCTCTTTGGTAAACCTAGATCAAGCTTCCTAGTGCCTTTTGTGAGATTACATATATTGCATTTACCACAGGAATAATGGCCCATTTAAAGGTATTTATCAATTAAAGCTTGGTGCAGGAACATTGTTCTGTCACCATTTCAGTGATGGTTGGCCTATATCCCACAACAACCCAATGTACTCAGTGAAGGTGGAATGCTTTTGTTGCCTTTAATTATTCTCTTGGTATCAAAACCAGGCTCAGTAAACTAAGTTGATGGCAAATATGGTATTTTGTTTAAATTCCCTGTATTTCCAGCATTCAATAACATATTAAAGTGTATTACATTCTGTGTAATAGTAACTGAGTTCCTTTCGTATCAGCTCTCCGCAATGGAAAATATACAGCGACATGTGATGGAACTCCAATCGGGCATGCAAGTCCCAGAAACCCCCATTTCACTAGAGCATGAAGAGAGAAGAAAGATACTGACAGAGTCCATCAAACATTTACAGGTATTTATCGGAATAGGACAGAAAAATGTGAAGGAATTTAATGCCCTTAATAATATATCAGAACGAGAAACAAGAGAGAAGAAAAGAGAGATAGAGGAGCATTTCATTTTTAGCTAGTTAGACTGGCATTTTTTTTTGTCTGAGCATAAAGACTTTTCTGTTTCTTTTCTAAAATAATACATTTCTCAGCTTCAAGAATAAATTAGACTGTTATTACAAATATTTATATTTACCGAAAAGTGCAACATTACAATTCTTACCTTTTGACTACTCCGTTTGCAACTAAGGTATGCAATTTTCATATACACATTTAATTAAATCTACCTCTTTCAACTATAAATGTAAGCACTTTGGAAAAAACAATTAATTTTGATTAACCTAGTAAATTCTAAAAACGACTTATTGCCCTAAGCTCAATTTGTGTTTAGTACTGCTTACGACAAATTGTCATCAGAGACCTATGGCACCATAGGCACACTTTTGGTAATAAGCCAAGAAATTCTGCTGGCAATCCCTTTCACGTGGTTAGGGGAAAGGGGACGGGGATTGGGAGTGAGGAGAATATGTACTCTGCCAGACCCTGACATATTAATATGTGTATGAGTTGCTGTTTGCAAATGTCTGTAAAATGCATATTTTTGTCTATACATTTCAGAGAATGTGCTGTAAAAAGTTCCTCTAAAATTAAGCATTTGTGCCCGTTTCGAAAAAAACACCATTGAGGGAGACCATCCTTCCCCAACAACACTTAACAGTGTTGCCCTTGTCCCTGTGCCCACTTGGTGCAATATGCTGCTGGCATTATGATATTTTGCAGGGCTAGTTTAAGTTTACAGTTTATCCATTCCTTGATGCCCATACAGAAATGACATGCCAGCGCTGCTCCCAATAGTGATTTGGGTGAAGAGACGGGAACCTGCAGACTTCAGCCCACATCACTCATGGCAGTCAGTACATACTAGAGAAACTAGAGAAACAGTTGCATCGCACTAATATAGGCATTGGGCCAGTCTCAAACAGTGATTGACCACCTGCATTTGTGGCACGACCCTCCGTCAGCTTCTGATTGAAAGGGAGGCACATTTGGAAGGTTGTGTGTCTGTTTGTGTGGGTGTGTGTGTGTGTTACGTTATGTTATGTTGGAAGCTTGTATAGCGCCTGGTTACTCCAGTTCTGAGTGTCCCCGCGCTGAATTCCGACAGGACCGAGATAGTTAAAAAGAAAGCTGGGTGGACACTACTGTTGATTTAGACTTTTTCTGAATAACCAGGTTTTAAGGTGTTTTCAGAAAGCTGTTTCAGAGGGCTCCAGTCTGAGATGTGAGGGAATTAAGTTCCACTGTTTGGATGCAAGGAACCTAAACGAGCTACCACCAAAACGTTTCTGTTAAATTTGGGGACACCGACAAGTCCTGTCCCAGTAGATCTTAAACAGCGCATAGGATGGTGTGGTCAGATCATCGGAAGAAGGTATTCTTGGACCTTTGCCCTGTAATATTCTGTGAACATAACATAGGTCTTTGAAGGATATCCTTTCCTCAATATGGAGCCAGTGAAGTGTTTCCAGGGCTCGCCCTGTGGGGCAAATTTGGGGATGTTCAACAGCATACGTTCTGCCGCCTTTTGCACCCTCTGAAGCATATTTATGCTCCTCTTGAAAGACCCCAAATAAAGGATGTTGTAATAGTCCAGTCTAGGAGCCACAAGGGCTTGGTCCGCCAGTTTTTTTTGGCAGTCCGGAATAAGCCAGAGGATTTTCCCGATCATTTTTAGGATCTCAAAACAGGTACCTTTAAGAGTGGAGATTTGGTCCGAGAGTAAAACCAAACTCCAAGGTTTTTAACTTTGTGGTTTGGGGGCAGTGGGGAACCCATCTCACTGGGCCACCAGATCGAGGACCAAATAGACGATTGCTTCCCCACCACTAAAATATCAGTTTTACTGGCATTTAATCTCAGGCAGCAGTTTCTCAACTAGTTAGCCAAGTTAGTTAGACAAATCTTAAAATCCTCTGTCGCTTGGCCGTTGTCCTGGGCCAAGGTAAGAATCAATTGTGTGCCGTCCTCATAAGACACCGTACGCACTCCATGTTTTCCAAAAGGTCTGCCAATGGAAGCATATACAGATTGAAGAGGGTCGGGTTCAAAGCTGAGCCCTGAGGTACGCCCTGTTTCAACTGTCGAGTGTTCAAAACAAATACTTGTAGGGTGACTTGGATGGTGTGACCCTCCAGGAAATTAGCCAGCCAACCCAATGCTGTGCCACCCACCCCTGCACGTTGCAGTCTGTGTAATAGCAAACCATGAAAGACAGTGTCAAAATCGGCACCTATGTCGAGCCATGCCATCTAACCAATATGTTTGCGTCGAGCATGACTAGAGCAGCCTTTTGACCGTCATCTGCTATTTTGCAGATAGATGCAGATGCGAGTAGCAGTGCAGATTCTGTCCTGAAAAGTGGTATAAACCCAGATTGTGTTTCATGGAGAAGAGTCTCCTCCTCCACAAACTGCATGAGTTGTTGATTAACAAATTTCTCAGCAATTTTTACAAAGAAAGGCAGTAGTGATATAGGTCTGAGGTTTTCAGGCAGTGAAGGATCTAGAGTTGGTTTCTTCATAAGCAGAATCATCATTGTGTGTTTCCACTCCATGGGAACACGGCCCAAACAGAACAATTGATTTAGCAGCTCAGTTACTACTGGTGCAATGGCTTCTCTGCCCAGTTCTAAATCGTCGGGGATGCGGGTTCCAGAGGAGATCCAGACTTAACATTCAGCATCAGACTATTGGTTTCACCCCCCGAAATAGGGTTTAAGTTAAGGAGCTTGCCTGCAGCAGCTAATGGAGTACAGGCCACGGTTGTCAGCTGAAAAGTCATGGCACTCTCAGGGAAGGAGGTGTAGATGTTGTTAATTTTATCTAAGAAGGATTGTGCAATCTGATCAGAAAGACCAGTTGAAGATGGAATTGACACAGCTGTACATTCTAAAGAGGTTACAGTTTTAAATATCTGGAAGAGTTCCCTCGACAAATTTTGGGATTGTTTAATTTTTTGGGCGTAATAGTTTGCACGGGCATACCTGAAATCTTTGTGATGATTTTTCAGGGCTGGAAGATACACATTTGTATGGCACTCATCATACTCTTTGCGCCACAGGCGTGTCTGTGTGTGTGTGTGTAGAGGGTGCATGGTTGAATGGTAAGATTTCATATCCAAAGGCATGAGGTTACTTATCTTCATGCATTTTATTATTCAATATGCAATGCTAGGTACTTGTAATTGTGTGTTTTATGAAATGGATGTGTTCTTATGTTGACAATCTGTGGACTTTAAATGTAAAGATTATTTATTTGATTTTTCTACTGTTCCTGAGCAAGAATTTCCATCACACGTCCTGCAAATTCAACAGTGCTGAGGTTTAGTTTAATTTTAGTCTAATTTGTGTGATTGTATGACAGAACCTGTTCATTAAAAATGGAGTCTTTACATGTTTAAAGATATCTGCTGGCAATTGTTTCACACTTTGTTTCCAGATAGATTTGTATTATTTCTATCCATTGATTACTTAATGTTCCCCAAAAAGTATGCCTTACCTTATTTTTGATTTTATACAATGGCATTAAATTCGAAAAGTAAAACTATCAGATTTATCTTGCTCACTTAAACATTTATCATCTACATTTGCAATATTTATTACATTTTGAGTAAATACTCTATTTCTAACCATGGTATTTTAATCTTCAATCAGTAAGACAGTGATTTCTTCATTCATTTAAACTGTGAATCCTCATCTAGGATGTATATCCTCAATATTGAGTAGGAAACATTGTGGAACCTTAATTTAGTGGACAAATATAGTGGGGCACAATATCGAAAGGTAAGTATGTATGGATTTTCCATACCTAACCCCACATATATCTACGTTGATGATTTATAAATATACATATCTTCAACGTATGTATAGAGTTAAGAATAGTAAATCTATACTTCCTCTATATGCACTTTACCTTTCGATATTTAGTCCCTCAATATTTTGTCCATGATATTCCTATTCTTGATATTTAGTCTAGAAGTCCCATTTTCCATAAGAATTCTAGTTTTCTTATTACCTCTCTGTGCGCCATCTTAATGAATCCAAACTCCACCTCGTTTTTAATGGTAATTTCCATCCACCTCACATAAAATCGCATCAATTTGTGACAGCTGTATTATTATAACTTTTCTTAGTGCATGTTCTTTTTTAGAGTTGAAAACTTTCATGACGTGATCCTTCTAATACTGCACATTTTACGTGCAATTATAGCACATACATTTCAAGAGCGAGCGCCATTGTTTGTCAGTACATGTTGTATGATGTATTATGACTACTAAAGGTTCGCATTCCACATAGTTGTAATGTATAGACTGTTATATCAGTTACAAATATCTAAATTTATGATCAGGGGCAGATTATTATCATGCTTGGTTAAATGCTGCAATGTTCAAGTGTCAGTTCTTCTATTGCTGCCTTTCTGGGTGTTTTTTCTCCAGGCAAGACTTATACTTGGTTTCCAAAGTTGGTTTGTCATTTCGGCTGCAATGCAGTGGTCCACCTGGGGATTTTATAAAGTGATTAGCGGATTAGTATCCACAGAGGGTGAGAGGAATTTTCATAGGGAGCACTCATTGCAGCATTGATTTTGGCCTTCTACTACACTTTATAAATATTTTTTTTAATGGCCTCAATCTGTTGATAGCGTTTCTTTTTAGGAATGAAAGTGCATACAACTGCATTACTTTTGGCATAATATCTGCAAAGAAAATTGCGCAACTCTTAGGTTTTTTAAATATTTCCTGAATTCTTGTTATGTAACACATGGTAATAGTTGTGTGCCTAGATTTAGATTTACATCAATCAGACGTACACTGTCAAGTAATTAATTAACATTAAAATGGTATATTACTTACTTTAATGATTGTGTACTTGGTCTCCTCTCTTGTCTAAAAATCTCAGTATATAAAGCAAAACATGCAAAGATGTCATTCTGAATATAAATTAATAAATATTTGTAGTGTTATCTCACAATCAAGAAAAACGTGTCATAATCAATGTACAATTAAATATCTGCTATCATCAAACGAAATTCTTTTTCTTCAGTCACTGATAAATTCTGTAGTTTGGTCTTGAATTGAAGGACAGTGAGGTCTCCGGTTATCACCCATTCATTTTGTATATCTTTGACATCATGTTAATCTTGTCTTCCCCAAACAATTTAGAAATCTGTGTCAAATGCAACAGATTCTGAAAAGCTCATGTTTAAGAGCATGCGCACAGCGGAGAATTCCTGGGAGAAACAGGAGAAAGTTGTTGCCCGACTGCGAGAGAGTCTCGCTACACTGAGGAAGGAAAATTCTGCTCAAGTGAGTGCACTAGGATAACATTGAGTATCAGGAAACATCTTCTTTGTCTTGAAACAGAACCACGGAAGCGTGAGTTAGAATGTATGGCGGGGGAAACAAAAATGAAATCAATATTGTAGAAGACAAAGGAAGGAATGAGACAAGGCAAGAAGTGTAGATGAATTGTAAACTAAAGTATTAAGAGAAAAAACAGGATCTCAAGTAAAAGTATGGTAGAGTTAAAAGCATTGAAGGGAAAAATATTAGGAGAATCGGACTGTTGTCAAAGTTAAAACCAGTATGAAATGCAATCAGTTTTGAACTTCTTGGAAGAAGATAAAAGTGACCTAAAAATAAATCCCTAATCCAGGCAAAATCTCCAGCAGAGATTCTTGAATACTTTTCTGCCATCTAACCAATATGGTTGCGTCAAAATATTCACTACAGTCATCCACACGTGTATAGCACATCATAATTCAGCTTAGGTGCTGCATCTTAATGGAAAACTGAGTGCCGTCAACTTATGAAACTAAGCATAAGTAATAATGCACAAAAGTAATCATTTGGCAACATGCCTTGGAAACTCTGGGGACTGGCTGCCTCTTTTGTAATACAAGAAACAAAAGACTGTAGACGTTTTAACATAGTAAAGTTATCTCTCGGTCTAATAAAGCACTGAGGAAACACATATACCCCAACACCCATTACTTGGTTCATATCACTCCTTCCACCAAGCTCTTCAGAATGGAGGTGCAGGTATTTTAATTTTGGTGGCTCTCTGTGCCATCAAAAGACCCAGGTACTTCAAAGCAGAGAGTTAAGGCTCACTGATAACAGAAGAAAATTGAACAGTGTCAATACAACAGCTTGTGCGGCTTCAAAACAGGCAGATAAGGTGTTTGTTACCACTCACAGCCAAAGTCTGGAACAGAGATGAGTTATATTTACTTTCTGGGCCAATTTACATAAAGTGCCCTGGTGGTGGCACAGGAGGCATGTTTGTTTATACCCCCAGGGCACTTTTGTATTTGGGAATGGGCACTCACTCAGCCATTCTTTCATTTAGATTTAGCTGCTGCACATACAGAGCAGGTGTGGTTCTAAGGGGGGATTTATGACGTTACAACGCATTCCATTACAACGCATGCCATTACAACAATTTTTTTTAAACTACCTTTACAACGCATTCCATAACAACGCATACTACATTTACAACGCATACCATTACAACACATACCATTACATTGCATGTATGGTAAGTGTTGGATAGTGTAGGGGTAAAAATTGCTTTTCTAACTCCAGGGGGTGCAACAGTAGGGTAAGTGTTGGATAGTGTAGGGGTAAAAATTACTATTCTAACTCCAGGGGGTGCAACTGTAGGGTAAATGTTGGATAGTGTAAGGGTACTATGCGTTGTGATGGTATGCGTTGTAATGGTATGCGTTGTAATGACATGCGTTGTAGTGGTATGCGTTGTAGTGTCATGCGTTGTAATGGTTGCATTGTAATGGCATGCGATGTAATGGATGTTGCGTTGTAAAAGTTTTGTTGTAATGGTAGTGTGTTGTAAAAGTTGCATTGTAAAGGTTGTTTCCCTTCCAAACTTGGAGTTTGTAATAATGTAAGGAAAGTAGTGATAGAGGGGTGTAAATAAACTTAGAAAGTATTAACTAAGTGAAGAAAATAAAGAAGAGAAAGGATGAACACAGAGAATAAAGAAGGTAGAGGAAAGAAAGTGGACGTTTCATAGAGGAATACTTTTATTGAAATTCTTGCCTAGAGTACTTAGACTTCTCCGCAATGAAAACATTTGTTCTTTCTCCAGGTCCAAAAATCCCTTTCAGAAGCAAACAGAAAGGAGCAGGAGTTGATGTGGCGGCTCCTGCACGAACAGTCAGAGTTGAGAAAGGTGAGCAGATTTTATCTACCATCAATTTGCATTTCACTCTACATATGATTAAGACTCGGTTCTGGGTCGAAACGCGGTGGCCTGCTGAATATATTTCCAACTGCAACTACAATTTTTGTTACCTGCGCTCGGTTGGAGGGCTTGTTTTTCACGATATGGAGGGTGCATGATTGTTCTGATGAAATCTATTTTTATACATTTGTTTTTTAATTCAGTACATGCTATTTTAATAATGCCTCCCTATTTATTTCCATGAAATAAAAACTTGACTGACAGTGTCAAAAGACTGCTAACATATCCAGATGCCCAGAACCTAGCGATCTCTTTCTATTAAATTGTTACTTGACGTTGTCTAATGTCATTTGAGGACCTCTTACTGGCAAAATGCCTAACTAGTGATCATCAGCCATACGCTCAGAGTTATTTAACAGTGCAGGTAATACAACAAGAGACAGGCTTTTAAACTCTACAATCTGGAGTGGTCTCCTCATTTGTAGTCATACTGTACACTTAGGGGCATATGTACAAGCACCTATCGCCACCACAACGTCACCTATAATGACGTTGTGGTGGCAATAGGGTTTGCGCCTTATGTACAAGGCAGCGTTAAGCCACTTAACGTGGCTTAGCGCTGCCTTGTAGATAAGGCCCCCTTTCATGCTACGGTTAGCGTGAAAGGTGTGGGCAGTGGGTGTTGTGGTGGGCATTCCACCGCAACACCAATTCATTTTGACACTGCCTCCTATGTACAAGGAGGCATCGACAAATTTAAGACCAGGTAAAAAGTGGTCTTAAGATGGCGAAACGAGAAGAAATGCATTATTTCTCTTTGTTTTTGCTTTTTCCATGTGTGATGCCGTGTGCAGCACACTTGGAAAAAGCAAATTGCCATGGTTTGTTTATGTACAGGAAGGTGTCACTTTCGTTTGTGCTGCATGAAGCAGCATGCATGAAAGTGATAGGATGTCATTTCTAGGATTGTTTATGTGCAGGAAGGGATGCCTTCCTACATATAAACAATCCTCCCCTCCACGCAAACACCCTTGCACTCTGGTGCAAGGGTGCCTGCGTTGGTGCTAAGTTTCTAAACTTAGCGCCATCGCAGGGGGGGAACGCAAGGCTGCACCACATTTTTGTAAATATGGTGCAGCCTTGCATTTCAGAAGTGGAGGAGAGAGGCGTTAGGCCAGGAAGGCTAACGCATCTCTCCTCCACTTCCTTGTACATATCCTCCTTAGCTTTGATTGTGGTAGTGAATATCAAAGGCAGAATATCAAGGGATCACAAAATCGTGGCCAGAATATTAAGGGACAAAATATGGAAGAGGTAAATTGACAGATGGAGGTATGAGTTTACTATCCTTACCCCCTATCTACACTCCTTGAAGATATATAGATATATATATCTCTCAAAACTGGTATGTAAATGTAGAGTTAGGTATAAAAAGGGCACACAAATCTAGCTTTTGATATTTTCTCTCTTGATATTCTTGCCACAATGTTGTGACCCATCAATTTTATGTCTCTGATATTCCAAAAGCACACACTTGGTTTCGGTGTGGGTGTA
This sequence comes from Lissotriton helveticus, assembly GCF_964261635.1. Classification (NCBI taxonomy): domain Eukaryota; kingdom Metazoa; phylum Chordata; class Amphibia; order Caudata; family Salamandridae; genus Lissotriton; species Lissotriton helveticus. The sequence goes on from NC_136065.1 coordinate 455,125,179, forward strand.
AAAACCCAAGCTACAGAGAACAGTGGTAAAACAGGAGGCCTTGTTATCTCTCCCAAACACTATCTCTGCATGTGACATAGCCACCCCTCAAAGGGAAACCCAGGCTGACTTCACGGGATGCCCTGCCCTCTTTTTGTGGACAGCCATGCGATCTTTCTTCCAATCTGATTAGCTGTCCAGTGAATATTCATATTACCCACAATGCTTGCAGCCCTCTTGGGCAGGAAGTATATTCAAAGCTTAAAACTGATCTGAAGAAATATGGAGCATTTTTTCAGGGGATGTTCACAGTGCCTAATTTGTAAATAAATAAGTGCCAGGGTTCTTGTCCGGAGAACACTGCAGTTTGCACCACTCATTGCACTTGACAGCGCTGCCATTGATAGTAACAACACAACTACTAACCATCACACTCCTACAAGTGTGACAATTCAGACTATTCCAGGCCCCCAAAGCCATAAGAAAGGCTTGGACGGTAAGTAATAGTAATTTTTAATGTATATTGAATTAATAAGTTACTATTGTTGTAATCATCGGAGACGGTGCCGCCTAGTGGCAGACAGTCACAAGCACCGGTGTTGACAATTAAGTGCCAGTGCCGAGCACCGGAAACCACCAGATAAAATTAAGCACTAGGGGGCTTTATTTATGAAGACCTGCGTCAGTTTTGCGCCGCTGTTGCATAACTTTTAGTGATGCAGTGGTGGCGTAAAGAATGTGCCATGTTGCGCCATATTTATGAAGTGACACATCTAGGCAGATGTGTCACTTTGTAAACCCCTGCGATACATTATACCTGTGTCAGGTATAATGTATGCAGGGTGAGCATTCCCCTGCAAGAAAGGGTCGTAGGAGTGGCACAGTGAAATCTATGAGATTTGCTGTGCCACTTCTAGAACGCCAATGCCTCTAAACCTTACGCCTGTCTCATGGCAGGCGTAAGGGTGATGCAGGCCCAAGCCCCATGTGAAAGAACATTGCTGGAGTTGCCTCACACTTACGACACAACTCCAGCAATGCACCACTTTTGCGCAGCAGATACGTCAGTAATACTGACGTATCTGTCAATCCTTGCGACATGATGCGTCATAAAGTAAATACGACCCATCATTCGTGTCACAGGGAGGGTGCACTGAGAAGTGTTGTATTGCTGCGTTCACGCAGCGATGCGACACTACTCATAAATGAGGCCCTGGGTGTACAACATGTTCCCCAGGACTCTGGTAGTCTGGGCTTCACAAGAGTTGTTGCTCTCTTGCTTCTTCCAGCTATGACCTGCCATTTGCAGAGCCAGTCCTCCAACTGATCACATAGCTGACGCAGCAGATAAATAAATATGGTTCTTACATCTATCTTTATTTCAGTGGCACAGCCAAAAAGAAGATAGCTATGGGAAGCTCCTGAGACACAGAGCCTTGATGAAAGAAGAACAGTATCTCCTTCAACAAGCAGAACAGGTGAGCGCTGAACTGCACTGAGACACTTGGTTTGAAAAGCATAGAGGGTGTGAACCGAATACATTGCACTGATCTGGGATGTGCACTACAGAAATGTATTGAGACATAAATTGTGATGGAGTGATGTGTACGGAGGACCTGAAATCGTTATCGTGAGGAGTGCAATATAATAGAAAAAAGAGCTGTAGAGTGCTTTATAACTGGACTGGAAAGGTGTATTGTATGTGGAGGGCAGTTTGAGCAACATTAAATGATTGAGGGGCATATGTAGGTAATTTTCATTTTGCGATTCTCAAATTGCGATTTTTAGGGAATCGAAATTAGAGAATTGCAAAACTAAATGAAGGTAGAATGAGCACATTTTATTGATAGAAGGCCCATAGGAATGAGTGGGAAGACATTCTCAATTTGCGATTCTCAATTAGAGAATCGCAAATTGAGTTTGCAATTTCAGGGTTGTAAGGGTGTCAATAGAACACCCTTTTGCACCCCCCTGAAATTGACATGTCTGCACATGTGGCCCACATACATGCCATGTATGTGACCCACATGGCACTTTAAAAAATGCCAAAAAGTGCATTTTTCAAAGAAATCGCAAAATACCACCAACCTGAAGTTGGTGGTATTTTGCGATTCCTTAAGCCAAAAGTTGCACAACTTGGGTGCTTCCTACATTGCATTTAAGGAATCGCAATTTGCGATTCCTTAAATGCAATAGCAAAATAAGGAATCGCAAATTTTGCGATTCCTTCTTTTGCATGTGCGTTTTTGTGTGCTACATAGCACACTGCCCTAATTGCGATCGCAATTAGGCTTCCCACATATGGCCCATAGTCATTGTGATGAGTGGTGGATCAAGGGACCTGTGAGAAGTGCGATTTGTTAAATGCAGTGCACTGAAAACTCATGACCTCAGACCCAGGAATGCAGGGGCATATTACCAACGATTAGCGATATTTATCGCTAACGATGCTTAGCAACACATTTTTAACGCTAAGCATCGCCAGAAATTATCGCAGAGATAACTTGCTATTAGCAAGGTTTATCTCAGAAGTGATAAAAATCCTCGCGCTAACTGCCAAATAAGAGATTATCGCTGGAAAACCAACGATAATCTCTCGAAGTTTGGCGTTAGCTTGATGATAGGGGTTCACAAACTTAGCCATGATATCCACCTTCCATAGGATATCATGGCTAAGTCAGGAAAATACCAGGTGTAAAAAAAGCAGTGCTAACCGCGGTTAGCGCTGCTTTTTTTTATCACTAACAGGGTTAGCGAAATCCTTGATAATAGGAGAAATGTCGCTTAACAACATTTCTCCTATTATTTTTCTCTGAAACGCCCCCTTTGCATCTCATTAGAGATGCAAGGGGAAGCATAGAGAAAAAGGGTGCAAACATGCGAATTTGCGTGTTAGCACCCTGTTGCTGATAGGGAGATAATTTTATCTCCGCTTTCTTGGCTTTTAAAGCCAAAAAAGCGGAGATAAATCCCTTGATAATATGCCCCCTAGTTCATTGACTCGTTGAAATGTTGTGAGTGAGGTCTGCATTGAACCAAGGTGTTAAAACAATAGAAGCATATAGTATGAGTGCAGCTCTCCCTTCTGGACTTCTGGCTCTGTTCTCCATGTTTAATGACCTTTTTGATTACACTACTTGTGAATAACAGCCTATTATTAGTATAATAAAAAAGAAAACCCTTGCTACAAGCGACGGTCCAGCAGCAGCCAGAGGCAGTAAATCTGTCTGATGGCTGGCAAGGCTCATAGATGTGCCTGGACCAGTTATCAGACAGATTTCCCAGGGTTGTCAAAGTCCCAGCCATGGCCTCAGAATGCTAGGGGTGCCTTAGCGATTGAATGTTGGCCTCTCTAGGCCTCCTTGACCATCTGGGTAAACACAAACGAGCAGTCATGAAGTAGCTTAAAGCGGGTGATGTGGTGTGAGTCTAGGCACAATACTACACAGTTATAACCACTGGATTAAAAGAGGCAGGGCCCAGCCAGAGTGGTGATATCACAAAACTTTAGAAACAACTCAAGAATCCGCAAATACATTTACATTGTATATGTAAGTAAGTCATAGAAAGCACACAATATAATACACAAAACAATACACAATAAAATATTGCTATAAAGCTGCATGGCTGAAAAACCAGGACTGTGGGGCCTCACTCTTATGCGTGCCAAGGGGTTTGCCATCCATGTTTCATCTCTTTTCTTATTACACTTCAAGTAAATAATAATGCATTATTCACTATGATATAATAGAAAAAAATCCTACCCGTGCTGCAGCCTGAGATAATGAATCTGTTGGATGGCTGTCACGGGCGCATAGAGGCACGAGCACCAGACATCACAGAAATGACTAGGGCAGGGTGAGTCCTAGTCCTGGCGTTCAGTGCCAGACACACCAGAGAGCCTCTCCATTTGTGATCACATCAGTGTTACCTGTAAAGGTAGCCCTGGGAGCATTAGCTTCCAGTTATGTAGTGTCCTGGACTACGCTTCAATCACCTCAACCCCTCCCATTGAGTCACTATGTGGGGTGAGCATAGGAGCCACACTGACCTCACCGTATACCGTGACAAGTTGAGAGAGGGTGAGACGAAAAAGCAAAAGGCTGAAACTGGGACCTGCTCAGGTATAAACAACTGCCAATGGCAGTAGCGGTCGCTGGTATTGTGAAGGGGTGGGGGGGAAGGGGAATACAAACGAAATAAAAGAAAATTATAATTATTAAAATGACACTTACCTGCTTCAACGGCCGCCTTGCTCCTGATCCTCCCGTCCTTGTAAGGAGCCTGCTGCACACTGTGCATGCTCCAGACAAGGATGCCAGGATCAGGAGCTAGGCAGCATTTGGAGCAGGTGTAATTTTAATAATACTATTCCCAGCATGTGAGCAGTGCTGGGATTGGTCTGAATGCCTCGGTTCGGCGCTCAGACATTTACTTGGAGCCAGTGTTGGTTTCTCCACCCAGCTGTACAACACAGAGAATGGCTAAGTGCGCATGATGGTTTGGCCGGCCAAACCATCAAGCACACTTGGCAGTGCCCACCACCTTCAGTTCATATATGACAGGTCACTATTACAGACTATTCAATGGAGGCCCATTCCTTAGGTTCACACTATGGACGGGGGGTGTATGAACCTTGGACCAGGTATTGACCGATTCAGAACAAGTTCACAAAGGATTGAACCTTTCTTAAGACAAACACCCACCTGCAACCCATTAACAAGACTCACGTCAAGTGCTCACCAATTCATGTAATTCACACCAAGAACTGGCCCATTTTTGAGATTCACACCAAGCAATGACCAATTTAAAACCTTCATGCCAAGAACAGATTCATTGACCAACACTAAGAGCTGAACCTCTAAAGGATTAGCAAATCATCCTGACCTTATAAAGATAATCACTCAAATGACTGACTAAATCACCATACTCAAGGCAAGGACTGACCCATTCAAGGGACTTATATCAATACCTGACACATTTATTAACTCACACCAAGATTTGAACTGTTTATAAAGCCCACACTGACTACAGGCATGCTTATGAGATTCATTCCAGGGACTGAAGAATTCTTGAGATAAACAAGGTCTGACCCATTAGTGAGAGTCATTCAAAGCAGAGGCTGGCACATTTACAAGACTTAAACCAGTGAAATATGCAACCGTCTGGCTCCAACCAAGAGCTGACCCTTTCACGACTACCACTTCAGGCTCACATAGGTATAAGCCTCTCTCCCATCAGTGAATGAGCATAACCTTCTATGATTGTCTAATGAATGTTTGAGATTTTACAGTAGACCTTTATTTCTTACTCACTGACTTATTCGACTATCTACCATTTGTACAAAGAAATCTCTGTGTAAGTTGTTTCAAATATCCTAACATAGTTTATCCCTTACAGGAACATACACGCATTGCCAAGGTCAAGGAGAGACGCCACGCTGATGTGCATACAGCGACAATCTCATGAGAAGCACCAATGGTCACTGAAAAATTCTCTACACTTGCCAACTCATGTTACAGTCTCAGAACGGTGTCATCTAATATTACCATGGCTTTGATTCTGTTGATTTATCACTTTACTCCATGTCTTAATAAATGAGATGCTCCTTGCAGGTATTATGTTGTTTCTGCATCCTGTCCGTACCACAAAATATACTGAAGTCTACTCTTCTCATTCAATTGTGTTTCTTTGATTTGCTTGGGTAATTTCCAGAACATTCTGAGCATGAATGGAACAGTGCCACAAAGCACAGCAAAAAATCTGGCACCCTTATTCTAGGTGATACAGGATAGTGCGTTCTCTGCGGCCACAAGCATGAAATCTCAAAGGAAATAGGACAATAAATAAGGATGTTTTTCCAATCATGATAGAAAAGTGATGCCTCTTTGATAACATTTCTATAAGGAATTACCAATCCAGTGATAGGAGAAGGTTCCTGTTTCTGCACCCTAAAGTTGGCAGCATGTAACCCACAATTTAAGATGATCTAGCAATACAGGCAGAGCCTATTCCAAAGATGACAGTAGGATTTTGTATGCAAAATCCTACAGCTCTGTATATTTTCAAGTGTGGCATTAGGATATTTTATGTGTATTGATAAATGTGCACCAACTTACATAGCCAAGTGAAAACAGAATGGTGTTGTGTCTGCCCATAAGCTCTACAAAGTGGGAGCCATTTTATGGAAGGAATATGTGTATGATACTTTGCCTAAGGATGTAGAATCACCACCCTATTCAAAGTAAGTATGATGGCACGGTGCAGTCATACCTAAAACTGTGCAAGTCTGAGCAAATCTGCATAGAACTGGGAAGATATTTACAAATGGTTTTAACTCTGATGCAATTGTAATCATAAAAAGGCACACATCTATAGAAGTGGTAGTACTACATATTACTGGGATGAATTGAATAGATCAGAGTGATGCAAGCGATGCAAGCCAAAGGATTTTTGACCCCAACCTCCACTCAAGGGTACGAATTCCTTATGGAACTTTAACCTGTGCATATAGGCTGGGGGCATGTAGAATGGGAAAACAGATAGAGGTCGGTCTCGGTAGCCAACCTATGGGCTGCATCATAGGGACTTGTCTGTAGAATGAGTGACTGCTCCCAAGATGACAGAAATCGTAACAGGGTATTTGATTCGTTGCCCCAACCACTTGGTTCTGAGAAGTCAAGAAATGCAATATTGGGGAAGTTACAAATCTCCATTATACGCTAGACTGGAGTATACAAGGAAAAGCAATCATGGTGATAGTGAGTAGCGCGTTAGCCACATGCTTTACTGCCGATCTGTAGGAATGTAACCAAATTCTAGCACAACTTTCTTCTAGCTTTGTTTGGAATTAACATGGCCTTTGTGTAATCAGACACCCAATTCCATGGGAGCATGGGAGCATCACTCATCTGTCCTTCGGAGAGGTGTGCACCCTGAAAATCGTATCCAAAATATCAAGGCATGCAAACATTGAGAACAAAATATAAAATCCAAAATAACGAAAGGTAAATTAAGTATAGATTTACCATGTCTAACTCCACATATATGTACCTTACTGATAACTCTCTCTCTCTCTCTCTCTCTCTCTCTCTCTCTCTCTCTCTCTCTCTCTATATATATATATATATATATATATATATACACACACATATATATATATACACACACATATATATATATATATATATATATATATATATATATATATATATATATATATATATATATATATATATATATATATATATATATATATATATATATATATATATATATATCTATAGGATTTAGCAAGGATGCCCTAAGCATTCTGAGAGCACACGACGGCGCTTTTGCTATCCAGCATCACATATCATCTTGCCTTCATGCTCCACATCAATTTAAATTGCCGACACGTTTCAGGGCCACCATGCCCCTTCTTCTTGGGCATCATAAAACAGCAAAGGATGCACGCACTGTTTCATTTCCGGTTTTTATTCACAAGTGCAAGCCCCTCAGTGGGCGTTAACTGAGTGTAATTCCCCTGAAGGATTATGGGGCTTGCAGTCCTTAGTGCATGTGTCTTTCTACACTAATAGTAAGCTCCAATGTCAGTTTGTTGATTTTGCTTTCCATTAATCCTTAAGTAGGCTGCTTTGCATTCTTGCGCGATGTATTAAAATATGAAGCGCTGCACTCCTGAGTCTTTCAAAGTTGGAGACTCGAGTCTCTACCTCCGGAGGATAACGTTCCGCCCCCGATGGTGATGGTGCTCTCAGCGCGGCTGGGTCGCCGCTAAAAGTATGATTTAGCAAGGATGCCCTAAGCATTCTGAGAGCACACGACGGCGCTTCTGCTATCCAGCATCACATATCATCTTGCCTTCATGCTCCACATCAATTTAAATTGCCGACGAGTTTCAGGGCCACCTTTGAAAGACTCAGGAGTGCAGCGCTTCATATTTTAATACATCGCGCAAGAATGCAAAGCAGCCTACTTAAGGGATTAAAAGAGGATTGAAAGAGCAACATTGAAGGCTAGTGCGCTGGATGACAAGACACCCTTCTTCCCTAGTCTGGAATCTAAACATAGTACTTACCAGACTTATCGGACCTCCTTTCGAACCTCTACACTCATGCAAACTGCAATTCTTAACGTGGAAGGTAGCATTCTTAATTGCCATCACCTCACTCAGGCGAGTTAGCGAATTACAAGCACTAACAATTCAAGAACCTTTCATGCAAGTACATGCTAACAGGGTGGTTCTTAGAACAAACCCTAAGTTTATGCCAAAGGTCGTATCCAATTTCCATATTAATCATTTAATAGAACTGCCAGTGTTCTTTCAAAATCCACAGTCAGTAGCTGAAAGAGCCCTGCACACACTAGATGTAAAAAGAGCTCTTCTTTACTATGTGTACAGAACGAAATCATTTCGAAAGACAAAGCAATAATTTGTTGCTTTTGCACCACAACATAAAGGAAATCCAATATCAAAGTCAGGAATAGCCAGATGGATAGTTAAATGCATTCAAATATGTTATCAAAAGGACAAGCACACTTTAACCGTCCCCCCAAGAGCACACTCTACAAGGAAAATGGGGGCATCCATGGCTTTCCTAGGGAATATTCCTCTTGAAGACATTTGTAAGGCAGCCACATGGACTACCATACACACTTTCACAAAACACTACTGTGTAGACGTGCAAGCAAAACAGCAAGCTGCTGTAGGTCAGGCTGTCCTCAAAACTCTTTTTCAAACTGCTGCGGCTGGCACAGGTAACCACCGCTAGAGGGGATACTGCTATACAGTCTATGCACAGATATGAATTCAGCAGCCCACATGCCTCAAACGGAATATGCTACTTACCAGTATGCATCTGTTCTTGGCATGTGGGGCTGCTGACATTCATATCGCCCGCCCTCCTCCCCGGTGCCTGTCGCAGCCGCAGCATTTTCTTTTGCATGGCCATCTCTTACTTTCCTATCTCCATCTCTGCCACAATGGCGAAAAACAATCTGAGGATGGAGAAGATGCCCATGCACACAATAGTCCAGGGCAGGAGTCACCTATCTCGTGATACTTCGAAGACTCTTCCAAGACAACAAAGTGCAATCATCCGGACCCAACACTAGGCGGCGATCTATGCACAGATATGAATTCAGCAGCCCACATGCCTCGAACATATATATATATATATATATATATATATATATATATATATATATATATATATATATTCCCAAAGTTGTCCTGTGCTTAGAGGACGCCACTCCGCAGGGATTGATTCTCCAAGCCTTTATTAGCAGCAGGCAGCCTTCCAAACAGTGTGTATTCAAAGACGCCCTGACGTGTTTGTTCCCTCCAATGGGTGATTTTCTGCCTTTGGTGGCTTTCCGAGCACTAGCCTTCAATGTTGCTCTTTCAATCCTCTTTTAATCCCTCCAGTGGGCCTCCGTTTCGAAAGCTGTCTGTAATGTTAAGCAATCCCTGTGCCTGTACACCGGCACAATTCCGGAATGTGGACCCGCCATTACTTCACGCGGGCGGTGCATCCTCCCAGGGCCGGACTGCCACGTTTGAAACCTCTTCCCAAAGTTGTCCTGTGCTTAGAGGACGCCACTGCGCAGGGATTGATTCTCCGAACCTTTATTAGCAGCAGGCAGCCTTCCTAACAGTGTGTATTCAAAGACTCCCTGACGCGTTTGAGGCAATTGGCCTCTTATTCATAGGGCACAGCAGTTAGTGCGCGGCTGCGCATTACAACCCTTGAGTTCCCACTTTGCATGCCGCTCCTACATGGGTATTTCAACAGCATGCTGGGCGTTGTAGTGCTATTTGTTCCCTCCAATGGGTGATTTTTTGCCTTTGGTGGCTTTCCAAGCACTAGCCTTCAATGTTGCTCTTTCAATCATCTTTTAATCCCTCCAGTGGGCCTCCGTTTCGAAAGCTGTTTGTAATTTTAAGCAATCCCTGTGCCTGCACACCGGCACAATTCCGGCATGTGGACCCGCCATTACTTCACGCGGGCGGTGCATCCTCCCAGGGCCGGACTGCCACGTTTGAAACCTCTTCCCAAAGTTGTCCTGTGCTTAGAGGACGCCACTGCGCAGGGATTGATTCTCCGAACCTTTATTAGCAGCAGGCAGCCTTCCTAACAGTGTGTATTCAAAGACTCCCTGACGCGTTTGAGGCAATTGGCCTCTTATTCATAGGGCACAGCAGTTAGTGCGCGGCTGCGCATTACAACCCTTGAGTTCCCACTTTGCATGCCGCTCCTACATGGGTATTTCAACAGCATGCTGGGCGTTGTAGTGCTATTTGTTCCCTCCAATGGGTGATTTTTTGCCTTTGGTGGCTTTCCGAGCACTAGCCTTCAATGTTGCTCTTTCAATCATCTTTTAATCCCTCCAGTGGGCCTCCGTTTCGAAAGCTGTCTGTAATTTTAAGCAATCCCTGTGCCTGCACACCGGCACAATTCCGGCATGTGGACCCGCCATTACTTCACGCGGGCGGTGCATCCTCCCACGGCCGGACTGCCGCGTTTTAAATCACTTCCCATAGTTGTCCTGTGCTTAGAGGACGCCACTCCGCAGGGATTGATTCTCCGAACCTTTATTAGAAGCAGGCAGCCTTCCAAACAGTGTGTATTCAAAGACGCCCTGACGTGTTTTGAGTCAACATGCCTCTTATTCATAGGGCACAGCAGTTAGTGCGCGGCTGCGCATTACAACCCTTGAGTTCCCACTTTGCATGCCACTCCCACATGGGTATTTCAACAGCATGCTGGGCGTTGTAGTGCTATTTGTTCCCTCCAATGGGTGATTTTTTGCCTTTGGTGGCTTTCCGTGCACTAGCCTTCAATGTTGCTCTTTCAATCCTCTTTTAATCCCTCCAGTGGGCCTCCGTTTCGAAAGCTGTCTGTAATTTTAAGCAATCCCTGTGCCTGCACACCGGCACAATTCCGGCATGTGGACCCGCCATTACTTCACGCGGGCGGTGCATACTCCCACGGCCGGACTGCCGCGTTTTAAATCACTTCCCAAAGTTGTCCTGTGCTTAGAGGACGCCACTCCGCAGGGATTGATTCTCCGAACCTTTATTAGCAGCAGGCAGCCTTCCAAACAGTGTGTATTCAAAGACGCCCTGACCCGTTTCGAGGCAACATGCCTCTTATTCATAGGGCACAGCAGTTAGTGCGCGGCTGCGCATTACAACCCTGCATCTCCCACTTTGCATGCCGCTCCCACATGGGTATTTCAACAGCATGCTGGGCGTTGTAGTGCTATTTGTTTCCTCCAATGGGTGATTTCCTGCCTTTGGTGGCTTTCCGAGCACTAGCCTTCAATGTTGCTCTTTCAATCCTCTTTTAATCCCTCCAGTGGGCCTCCGTACAATAGTACAAATAGCGTGTACTGTCCGAATAGTCAATAAAGTTTTATTGAAAGCCTGTAGAGTGCAATGAAGTCAATTCACATGTACAGAAATATCGTGCTAGATCGAGATAACTGCCCAGAGTGGTGCTACTCAGTACGTGTGTCTTATGTATATCCATGTAAACAGACAGTATCCCAACAGGTATCATTCATTTAGACAGTTATAAAGATACGTACAAACATTATCATTGACAGACAAAAGAGACTCAATATATCCGTTTTTATGTGCCAATGGCATCAAAATAACACAAACAAATTTAGAGTGGACAGTACTATCAGCACTGAAAGTTTAAAATTAGACAACCCAAGTTGTACTTGGTGCAAACAAGGTGCAAGTGGTGTGCCCGGCAGCGACGCAAGTGACAAACGTGCTCAGCGTGAAACGGCGCAAATAATACAAGTGTACAGTTTTTACAGTGGTACAGTGTGACTAGATCCTTAATAGGAACAAATTATTTAAGATATTCAAGGGTGGTCACAATGTAGGTAGCGCCTTTTAATTGGGCTGAGGAGTCGACGACGTTTCGATCCAGTCAAGTATGGATCATCCTCAGGACAGGGTTGTAGAGTGAAGCAGTGCCGTCTACTGTGACGGAATGTTCCAGGGCGTCAGCTTGTTCGGAGCCTGGAATAAGGCTGTGACCTGTGAGGCGTCTGTAATCCCGCAATAAATTTAAATGACAGGGACCAGGAATCAGCGGTCAAGGACAATTGTCGAAGATCGCGGTGGCCGGGATTGAATCTCTGGCTGCATGAAGAGCGTCTTCCGGGTGAGTCAGGAAGGCTCGGGACTTAAGTATATCCGGCACACTGAAGTAAGTATGCCAATAGTGCAAAAAGGACAGTGCCTGATCGGCAAGGTGTCATTGAGAATGGTGTAAAAGTACAATACAACACCAATGTGGCCCTAACTTTAGTGTCAAAGAAAAAGGCACCACAAGGGTACCCCCAGGTTAGTCACAGTAGTCACTAAGTAGAGAAATGCACCTACGGATGAAGGCAAATGCCTATCCCAACTAAGGCACAAAGGCAGAAGCTGCTGGAGTATTGCCAAGTGGCCAAGTCACATCTATTATATATATCTATATATATATATATATATATATCTGATTACCAGTCCAACTCCACATCAATTACGGAAGGCACTGACACCGTGAATCTTCAACTCAAGAAAAATGTTTATTCCATGAAACTGCAAAAAGACGCGTTTCGGCGGAAGCCTCCGCCTTGCTCACTTCATCTGCACAAGGTAATGCTAACATGTTTTATGCATTTCAACACATCTGAACAAACCTATGGTGTGACTGGTTGTTCATCACCATAGTAACCATGAGTCACTCTACTAAACATAATGGACATGGAAGAGTTTAAGCGCACTTCTACCTGTGCATATCACCATCATAGTTCTTGCAGTATAAAATACTCTTTACATTTTTCACATTTGTCTTGAGGGTAATATTCTTGTTACACTGTATCAGCAGCCTAACCAAAATTATAAACAAGCCGATTTTTACAATTCTCATACATTGCAAAAGTCACATTCAAGCGCTAGTGTACAAACGTGAGTGAAATAATGTCGAACTCATAATCAAACTTAGTAATAATTATAAGGAATCTCGCACAGAGTTAAATTATCCGTTGCAATTGATCACATTCTATTGATAGGACTGCGGGTTTTAGGGCTATTTATAACTACGAGCTGCTTCTAAGTAGAGAGCACTCATACTCAAAGTTACATGTGCCTAAGTGGATACATAGCACTTAAAATTACGTGTAACTCAGTTAATCGTATCCATTGAGCCCAAATAGAAAACGGACCTCATCTCCAAGTGGAGTAAGGGAATTATCTTGGTAAAGGCTATATCAGCATAAATGCCTCGCTAACAACCCAAATACATGTCTATTTGTATCAATAGCAGGTCTTAAGTATATCTTTCTGTGCTTCCAGATGGTATGATCTGTACTCTTTCTTAAAGTAATTATGTGTTAGATAACGTGTGCATAAAGGAAATTTTTAGCCTAAAACAAAGTATTTACATAAATGAAGTTGCAGATGTATTTAAAGAGTGGGTTTCAGTTAAGGAAATAGACTGCGTTGGATTATAAATGTACTGTTAACGCTTCATCCGAATTTAATCCATTCGGGATCTTGGAATCTAACAAGATAATGTACCTAGATTCCAGGCGTCTAAGGGCTAACCTGCGGTTTCCTCCTCTAGGGTTCTTAGGGACACTGTCAATTACATAATAGGAGAGATGTTTTATGTTGCCTTCATGTACCTTGTTTATATGTCTGGCCACTGGGTACGTTTGATCATCATTGTTTATGGCTCGCATGTGTTGTAGGATTCTGACATGTGCCTGATGGATGGTACTCCCTACATAGCGCTTTCCACAGCTGCAAACAAGTACATAGACAGCATACTCTGTCTTACAAGAGTACCCGCCTCTGATCGTGTAAGGTCTATTTCTAAAGGGTACTATCACCTCTTTAGTATTGATACCTTGTTTACAGGCTTTACATTTCTCACATTTTTTGAAACCTTACTGGGTTGGGGGCCATGCGACAGTTTTGACCACCGCCGGTGCATTACAGACCAATTGGCTTCGCATCGACTTTGCCTTCCTGAATGTTATTGAAGGTGTGTTACCATTCAATTGGCCTATTACGGGGTCATTGCGTATAAGTGGCCAGTGTTTTTGCAAAATTCTCCTGACATGGTTGTGATATGTGTTGTATCCCGTTATCATTCTAGGAAGGTTACCAGTGGACTTTAATTGACTATCTTTATTTGCCTCTTTAGTTACAAATAAAAGATCTTTCCTGTTCTTTTCTTTGCATTTCTGTTCTGCCTTCGCCAAAGTAGATGTTGTGTATCCTCTTTTGCCCAGCCTCTCAAAGAGATTGGCTTTTGCCAAGTCCGTACCTGCTGCTGTACTGCAGTTGCGGGTCAAACGCAGACATTCCGCGTAGGGGATCGACTTCTTGAGTTTGACCGGGTGAAAACGTTGTGCATGAAGCACAGCATTTCCTGCCGTAGGTTTTCTGTATGTTCTGGTTTGTATCCTGTTCTGCTCTACATACAGTTCTAAATCTAGGAATTGGATGGTATCTGTGCTCGTGGAACATGTGAACTTCAAATTCAGTGCATTGTCATTTATTTCTGTGGCAAAAGCTACAGCACTCTCAACAGACCCCTTCCATAAGATGAAGATATCATCTATATAGCGTTTATAGAGTATCACGTGTTCTCTCATCTTGGTCTCCTGCGTGGTTGCCAGTACTTGCTCCTCCCACCAGCCCATATGCAGATTAGCATAACTGGGGGAGAAGCAAGTACCCATAGCTGAACCTTGTAGCTGTTTGTAATGCAGTTTGTCAAAAAGGAAAGTATTGTTATTCAAACACCACTCCACCATTTGTAATAACATTAAAGAGTGTTGGTACAATGAAATCGGTCTCTTGTCGAGGTAATGTTTTAAGGCTCTCAAGCCATCAGCATGGCGAATACTTGTATATAAAGACTGCACATCCAAAGTCATGAATACATATTCATCTTTCCAGTCAAACTCATACACTTTTCTAAGGAAATCGCCACTATCCTGTACATAGGCTGGAAAGTCTTTGACATAAGGTTGTAGGAAATGGTCCACATAAGTACTCGTGTTTTCAAATAACCCGCCAATGGCCAAGATTATTGGTCTCCCAGGAGGTCGTGTAGGGTTTTTATGCACCTTAGGTATCAAATATAATTGGGGCATGGTAGGATAGTCATTTTTCAATAAGTCAAATTCTTTCTTATTGATCAGCCCCATGCCTTTCCACCTATATAGTTCTGCATGGTACTTTTCTTGGATTCCAACAATTAAGGTGGGACTCACTCTGCAATAACATTCGCGATCGTGTAGTTGACACAATGCTTCCTCATTGTACATCTTGAGGGGCCACAACACAATATTCCCACCTTTATCAGACCATCTCACTACAATGTCTGTTCTAGATTTTATTTTTAACATCAGTGCGTTATATTCTTGTCTTTGATTCTGATTTTTAGTACAAAACTTCCTCGTGCTCATTAGTGATAGATATTTCAGTTCTTTTATTACGTTTTCTGAAAATAAATCAAGACCATCTTTCAGCAGGATAGGCATGAACACCGATTTGGGCTTAAAATGAGTTGTGACCGTTTGGTGTGTGTTCAGATTCGCTTGGTCCGCTATTTCCCCTGGCGTCAATTGGCTTAATGATTCGTCGTACTCCAGTGCATTCATGTCACCTAGAGTTGCCATATCAGCAATAGATAATATGTTATCAGTTCCAGTGCCGGTCTCTTTGTCAAGGATTTTTCTGTTACAGTTCCAGAAATGTTTTTGTAATTTTAATTTCCGTATATATTGAAACAAATCTATTCTTGTTTGGGCATAGTCAAAATTTGTAGCTGTACAATATGTAAGTCCCAAGGATAGAATTCTAGTTTCCGGTGTGGTTAGCTCCAAATCTGTTAGGTTGATAACTGTATTATCCAAATTTCTGTTTTGTTCGTCACCCATTATCGTTTCCTGTTCTTTCTGTAGTTTGATTTCGCTTTCTTCGCGGCTCCGTTTGCCCCAGCGTCTGTCCTTTCTTCGTCTGCTTTTTGATTTTTGTCTTTTAATTTGCCTTTGTTCCAGTCCTGCCGCGTTCTCAGTGGTCGTAAGGATTGTAGGCACTGTAAACGAAAAAAAGCTAGTTCTTGTGCTGGGTTGGGGATCGGGCCCATTGCCCCCAATGAACTGTTACTGTCTGAATCCGATTCAATCGATGTACTGTACTCCGTTCCACTTGTGGCGGGCGTTATGTCTACCCCGCTTACTGTTGCTGAAAGTTGTTGTCTTTTAATGTTATCCAATTTTCTGGTGAAGGTGTAGATTCGCCCATTCATATAGTCGTTTCGATCTCTTTGAAACTTAATGGCCTTGCGTTCTTTAATTTCTTCTTCGTGTTTCAAAAGTATTTTTTTGATGTCTTTGAGCATATTGGCTATTTCTTCCTTATTCTCCCTGGTGTCCAGATCTTTCAAGATTTCTTCAATTCTAGATATCAGTTTATCCCGATCACTGGCTGCATACTTAATTAGTATTTTGAGACCGTTTTGTGACCACTGGGCATTATTGTCGGCCCATTCTTGTAATATATCCTGGTCCGGATTTTCATATGTCGGGGCCACTAAAATTCGGAGTCCTCGTGGGACCCTGCCTACGTCGAGATATCGTTGAAGGGATTTGATTTCCCACCATTTGGCCACCTCTTTTTTGCGCAATTTTTCTAACACAATCTGCACAATCTATATATATATATATATATATATATATATATATATATATATATATATATATATATATATATATATATATATATATATATATATATATATATATATATATATATATATATATATATATATTCACTGAAAAAACCATAGGTTATAGACCATATATAGTTAGGAATTAGCATTTACAAAACCTTGAAAATTCACTGAAAAAACCATAGGTTATAGACCATATATAGTTAGGAATTAGCATTTAAGAAACCTTTTTTTTACTCACACAAAACCATTGAAATTCCATATATAGTTAGTTGCACTAACTATATATCGCGCACCCGCAATCCACTGCTGATGATGTCACATATTACATCATTCATGACATGGTCAATGACATCTCAAATGACATCACTGATGACATCACTGATGACATCATCCATTGACTGTGTGTTTCTGTAAAGTTTAAATATGTTTTACATATTGAAAAATGAGTAGATGTAGAAGTGCCTAAATAAAAGATTTAGTAGGTGCGTGACTGACTTTATGAATGAGTAAGTGATTAAATGTGTCTCACTGAGTGCATGGGTTAGTGACTAAACTGTCTTAATTTGTGCATCATTATGTCTGTTGTTCTGTAAAGTGCTGCATGTGTTGATCAGTAGCTATATGAGTAACTATATGGGTTATTGATTGATTGTCCAAGTATTTGTATGGGAGACTGAGTGTGTGTGTGGCTGGCTGGGAGATGTGTGACTCTGTGCAGATCAATGTGTTCTTGTATCAATGATTGTATAAGAGAGTAAGTATGTGTTAGTATATGTTTGAAAATGTAAGGTACTCTATGTTTAACTGTATAGATTAGAAAATGGAAGTGTGATTGATTCTTTACAGGACTGACTAGGTGTGTGAGTAACTCCATGGATGAGTGGCAGAGTGTGAGTGTCTGTATAGGTGTATGAGTGCATATGATAGTGTTGTAAAGATGAGTGATTGTATGTATGAATGATTGTATGGGTGAATGAGTGAATGTGTGTGTAGACGTAGGAATCAGTGAGTGCGTATGTAGTAACTAGTATTGGTGTGTCAATGGTTTAAAAAATTATATTCTGTATTTAACACTGGGTGTAACAGAGGTTATATTAAAGTGTGAGGAGATGCATTATATTGTCACATGAATGATGTCATCAGTGATGTCATTTGAGATGTCATCAGTGATGTCATCAGTGATGTCATTTGAGATGTTATCAGTGATGTCATTTGAGATGTCATCAGTGATGTCATCAGTGATGTCATTTGAGATGTCATCAGTGATGTCATCAGTGATGTCATTTGAGATGTCATCAGTGATGTCATCAGTGATGTCACTGACCATGTCATGAATGATGTAATATGTGACATCATCAGCAGTGGATTGCGGGTGCGCGATATATAGTTAGTGCAACTAACTATATATGGAATTTCAATGGTTTTGTGTGAGTAAAAAAAGGTTTCTTAAATGCTAATTCCTAACTATATATGGTCTATAACCTATGGTTTTTTCAGTGAATTTCATTGGTTTTTTAAAAGCTAATATCTATAGCTGTAAAATGTATTCTTCTTTAAATCAAAAAATATATTTGATATGTTTATTAATAATTTGTTTTATTATTATTATTTTTTGTTCGCTCCCGGTTCGCGAACCGGGAAGCTTCCCGTTAGCTCAATTTGGTGCCGCGACCCGGTCCGCGAACCAGTAAACGTTCCGTTTGCGCAACTGTCGCGTTAGAAATCAACATCGTGACGCATCGCGGAAGCGCGACGTATCACGTTGTCGCGTAATGCGTCTTATGACGCGCCGCGTTAGCGCACCCGGAAGTGCTCCGGTAAGCAAACTGAGACGCGAAGCGCAGCTCCCCGGAAGCGATCCGGGGCGCGTCGCGAAAGCGCGACGTATCGCGTTGCCGTGTAATGCGTCTTATGACGCGCCGCATTAGAGCACCCGGAAGTGCTCCGGAGCGCGAACCGAGGCGCGAAGCGCAGCTCCCCGGAAGCGATCCGGGGCGCGTTCCGCAGCGCGTAACATAAGCGTAACAGGTCATGTGACTTGTTAATAAAACTTTTCATTGGTTCATTTCACTTTTGGTTTCCTAATGATGTAAGTCTAGGTCAGGTGACCTAAAAATAACACTTTTCATGGGTTTAGAACTATTTTTTTTCCCAAATGATGAAAACCCCTCCTTCTTTCCTCACTCTGACTTTCATCTTTGTGAGAGGAAGACCCTTTGTGATCACTGAGCAATGTCTTCATTAGTAGCTTCAGCTGGTGCACCCCCACCACCACCACCACCTCCTCATAGGAAGAGAGGACCACCTCCACAGTTCATTACCAACACAGAGGAGGAAGAGGATGTAGAAGAGGAAGAGGAGATACAGGGAACACAGTTTTTACAAGAGGAGCACCGGGTATCTCATCATAAAACTAGTTTCATTTGGCAGTTTTTTTCTTTTCCTGAAGGACAGAAAAAAGTTAATGCTCGATATGTCACGTGCCTGATATGTAAAGAGGGCTTATCTAGAGGCACAGAAAAGAAGTATAGTTACGGCAACTATACTATGCACCGTCACATGGTGAGGTGGCATCCACTAAATTACAGCCGGGCAGAGATGCGTGACCTTCAGGATAACCCACCAACTCCTGTGGCCAGGACATCAACACAGATATCTCTGTCGGGGCCAGAGGCACGGGAAACAGTGCCAAACATTCAGGAAAACTTTGTCCACATAAAGATGGTCCGTTTATATTGCGGTACATTACTCTCATGTGGCAATATGAGCATTAACTTAATAAACAGAGCATTTGAAAACCACAAGTGCTCTAAACGCCCCAGAAAATAAAAAAAATTTTTGCTCCTGTTGAGCCCTTTCCAATGCCTGTTTTTTGTTGTTTCCCCTCCCAAAAAAACAAAAAAAACATAAAACTGTTCAAAAAATACAAAAAAAACAAAAAATGTTCAGAAAAATAAAAAAAAATATAAAACAACAAAAACATTTAAAAAAAAAGTTCTTTTCAGAACTACCTCCCCTTTATAAAAAAATTGCTAGAATGTTTAGCACTCTGCAAGCTCTATTTCTTTTGGTTCGCTTCCCGGTTCGCTCGCCGGTACGCGAACCGGGAGCGAACCAAAAAAAATTTACAAAAAAAAAAGAAGAGTAAGTATAAGGGAAGTAAACCGAGAGTAATGTTAAAAGAAAGACAGCTATAGGGACTAAACCAGAGATACTGTTTAATAGATTTATTTACCGAAGAAAAGAGGGAAGAGGATATAATTCTGAAAAACAAAATAGATAAGGAAGTGAAAGAAAAAAAGGAGAGTAGAAGAATAACAAAGAAGAGTTTGTTAGAGAATGTGAGTGAATGTTCAAAATAAGATTAAAACATGTGGAATAACAGAGAGAAAAAACAGAAAGCAGAAAAGAAGAAGTAACAGAAAAAGAATAATGAAACAGCAAAGAAATGTAAATAACATAGGGGCATATTATCAACATAGGCGATAAAAGTTTTGCAGCTTTTATCGGCAGAAATGTGTCGCTAAAGCCGCTTTTGCTGCAGAAAACTGCAGCTAAAACCGCTTTTGCAGCAGTTTTCTGCCGATAAAAACAGCAATAATTTTATTGGCTGTGTTCATAATATGCCCCTTAGTGTGCTTCAACTACACAGAGAAAGCATAATGAACAAGTAGTGAAAGAGTGATCAGTCAAAGACACTAAGAGTAATAGAGACGAAGTGAGTGAACAAGAGTGAGGAACTATGAGAAGAGAGGGACTGAGAAAAGGAGTGGAAGGAGTAGAGTAAGTAAGTAATAGAGAAAGGAATGAGGGAAGTAGCAAAGGCAGGAAAGTGAGGGTTAAAGAAATGAAGCAGTGGAACTAATAGTAGTTAAATGTGATAGAAATGTAATGAAAAGAGTACAAAACATTTACCTTATAATTGTCGTTAACTTAGTCACTTGTTATTTTTATACTTTCAATCTGTGAAAGAGAGAACAAACATTTGAAAAATATTAAAACATGTATTTAAAAATAGAAAAGACAAGGGAAAAGATTGAAGGACAAACAGTTTTTCAACAACTTTGACACTTATAGAAGCTTCTGCTTCTCCAGGCCCCCTACACAGTCCTAAAGATATACATTTTAAACTAACAGTATCTTGATGCAGTTGAAGTGAGGCCTATCTTGGAACATGGTGCATCTTTTGCACTGCTGTTGTCTCACAAAAGTGACGCAACGGCAGCGCAAAAGAGGTGCACAGCCATCATAAAGCTGTCCCTAACATTTTAAATGATTGTTTCAGGATGCCAATAAGGTGTGCCCTATCCAGAGGTTTGTTTGAGGTGAGGCCTACTCAGGGTTGCAGATGAAATTTAGAGTTGTTGAATAGTACAGAGGAGATAATACATGTGCAGGCCTACCAACGAAGTGAGTCATGCCCACTGCACTCTTGAACAAATGTCAGACCTCCTCTGTCTCCTGGAACAGGCCTAAACCTCATCTACACAATGTGATGTGTAATGTTAGGAAACACAGGTAATATAATAGAAAAACGTGCAATTTTTTTTGCTCATTCCACAATCACATCACCTGTGTTTCCTTTGCTTAGGTATCTCATTGTGGAAATGTAGTCTATCATATGAAAGACTACGTAAAATGTGAGCACTGTATGCAACAACTTTGACACTTACAGAAGCCTCACCTTCTCCATGCCTCCTACACAGTTCTAAATGTACATCATAAATACAAACAGTACAGAATTAATTATACATGTTAAATGGTTTATTTTTGCTGTTCTCGGAATGTATCAAATTTCACTAAAAACAGTGAGTTGAAGGTATTCATCATATAACAGCGGGGGAAAAAAAACACAATCAAAATGATTGTGTTTAAAAAACCCATATAACATAACCAATCAGAAATCAGAACTCCTCAAAAGTAACTTACTTTCCATGACGTCGAAGGATGTCCTATGAACAGCTTACAATCGGTTGTGCTGTTTTTATTTTCAGCCCGCCACTTTCTGAAAGAAAACCTCCATCGTTTTGAGAAATATGTTACATACAATAAATGACTTCTCGCTCTCTACCACACATTTCCACAAGGCCAAATCATGTAAGAGCCATTTATAACTCTTGGAATTCTTGTAAGCAAATCCCGTCATTTTCTATTTCCGCAACTTTCAGAAAGAAAACTTTCAAGATCACTTTCACAATCCTAGACTAGTAATATCTTACCCTTCTTGCTCAGTCATGTTCTACATTTCCTATGACACTGATACTGCTTACTATGAAGCAGACTTACACTACCTCTATGACTACTACAATTATTTAATTCTCTACATCACTTTTAATCACAAAGCAATATAAAACAGTAGATAAAATTATATCAACCCCATGAATCATTATACGCCAGTTACCTACCCTAAATTCTCTTTTCTGAAAACAGAAAGTAAGAATATTTTTAAGTAAAAAGGCAACATTGTATCGTAGTCAAATGGCAATAATTTCCAAAACAGCAAATTGTTTTACATTTTATATAAGCTGTGTAATAAGCGGATCTTGTCAAATGTCCATCATGCCATATAATAGCTGCAGTTACAAATGTTCTTCCTAAAATCAACGACTGTGTAGCCACAACATTTGTAATTAAAGTTGAAGACTTACTTTCATCAGGTTTATATACTTGGATTTTTAAAATGACATTATAATCAAAAGTTTGGACCAATAATCTAGACAGCATTGCAGACTTACATTCCCTCTACTCCATGTTTTGATTCGCAGCTTGAATTGGCTTATAAAAAAGAAACAGTTTTTCTGAACTCATTCAAAGTGCAGTTATTTTTCCATGACGTCAAGTGTTATGGTAAGAAGACCGTTTGCTTTGGAAAATACTCTGTTGTCCCTCAACTAATCTGTGCCCACCACTTTCTGTAAGAAAATCTTCTTTTTTTCCAGGAACTATTTAATACTCAAAAATAACTTATGTCTCTGTACTACACTTATCCTCAAGGCCAAATCGTGTAGGAGCCATTAGAACCTCTTGAAATTCCTCAGAGCACATCCCGAGATTCTTTCCCTAAAATTTTGGTTTTAAAAACACCAGGTAAGAATTTTTAAGGTCATACGGCAATTTTTTTTTGAAAGTTAAAACAGAATCGTTGCAGAATGACCAGCCGTTTCTAGACTTTAAATAAGCTGTGTAATGTCCTGATGTTATTGAAGGACCGTCATGATATATAATTGCTGCAGTTACAAAAGTCCTTCCTGATATTGACAACTGTGAAGCCACAAAATTTTTAATTAAAGTTGTCAATTTTGTTCCATCAGGCCTACATCGTTGGAACATTAAAATGACATACTGGCCATATGTTCGTATAAATAATGTTGACATCATTTCAGATTTACATTGGCTACACTCCATGTTGTGATCAGCTGCTTTTACTAGCTTATTAAAGGACACTAATTTACTGTCTGGCAAAGTTAAATATATATATCTTTCTGAGTCTACACTAGTAGTACTTGATACCCTACAGTTCTCGCAGTCATGCTGCCATTGATAAGAAAGCCCAAACAGGTGATCTACATCTACACCTTCAGCATGCAATACATCAAGCATATACATTAAAAACTCCTGACAATCTTGCTGAATATTTTGAGAGAATTGTGTTTGACCTGAACATCTGTCTAACAGATTTCGAATTTCAGACACACTTTCTATTTTTGTTCTATCAGTGCTACATTTCTCTAACACAGAATTTAACAAACTGCAAAATCTGTGATCCGAATTGACCACAATCTCTTCTTTTACATTTTCTAGAGAAAACAAAACATTAACCACTACATTAGCATAGCAGTTGACACCAGAACTGTTTTCAAATTGAAAACCAACAACATCTTCAACAGAATCCTTTTTCTTTCTGCTTATAATTTCAGGTTCATCAACTTTTCGTCTTTTTGCTACAACCTCCCTAGTATTGGTCACATTTCTTCGTTTCCGGCCTACCACACGTTTCTCAAACAAAGGATATTGAGGCAAATGTGGCGCATACTCTCTTCTTAACCTATTGTATTCCTTAACACAATCTAGATCCGCACAAATGTTTGTGACATCACACTCAATCAAGTACAATCCCGATAAAGTTCTAACTCGTGACAATGCCACATATGCCATACCCTCCTTGAACACAGAACTGCCAATATTCACCAATGCACTGTCTACACTTAAACCTTGTGATTTATGGATTGTCACCGCATATGCCAAGCAAACAGGAACTGCTTACGGCGAACATATAAGTCTTTTACAAGCAAAAATCTAGCAGAGCAACGACCAATTAGCTGTACTTCCTCAATGCCATCAAATTTAATTTTTAAAAATTCAATTCCATCTCTATTTCTGTATTTCACAAAATCAACAACATTACCCATTGATCCATTTACCAAACCTCTTTCAACATGTAAATTCCTTCTTAAAATTATACGGCAATTTAAGCACACATTCAGAGTCTTTTCAAAACCTGCAGTTTTAGATATAGTCTTCTCTAATGAATCCAATTTTGTTTTCAAATTCTCAGACAAAATAATTGTTGATCCCATATGCTCTACTCTGTCAATAGCTTCCAGTTTCACAATCTCTTGGTTTTCTAAATGCAACATTTTGTTGTTGAAGATGGCACATCCTGCAAGAGTTGGCATCAAACATATTCCAGATTTCTTCTCAGTAATTTTCTGAAAAATATTCTCAGGCACAACGTCTTGTTCTGGATATAAATTTGACAGTAATCGTGCATGTAAAGCTTCTTTCCCATGCTCGGTCACTTTTCCAATTCTAACATCTTGTAGAATATTCTTGTAAACTTCATCCTTCGCCTGACGCATATTTTCATGCAGTTCAGCATAATTGAAGTTTAACCATATATTGACGTTGCCAATGCTCCCTAGGCACTTCCTGGTATCTTCATGCGTGAGCATTTTGAACACAGGTTATCCTTTCACTGGTGTCAGCTGCAGAAGATCTCCGAAAACAATGATGTGTTTGCCACCAAATAACACATCATACTCTGTTTTAAGAACTTCTTGCATTCTCAAATGCACAAAGGCAAGCATGACATTGGAAACCATGCTTACTTCGTCAATGATAAGAAGTTTCATTTTCCTCAAGACTCTTGAAACTTCACAACAAGCATCTCCAGATAACTTGAGGTATTGTAATTTGTTATCATGCTCCACTGGCAGCATCAGTAGACGATGCAAAGTAATACCTTTAATGTTATGTGCTGCCAGTCCAGTTGGAGCGGTGACAACACAAGACAGCGATGACTCAGTCCTTTCCTTCAAATAACATGAAATTGCTTTAATGAGGAAACTCTTTCCAGTTCTCGCTTCTCCACTCACGTACAGTCGGACAGGCTTCAACGACGTACATGAGCACTCTTTCTTCTCATGACTTAATCCATGATCAATTTGCTTGGTAACTTCGTCATATATTTTCCTCTGCTCAACGTTGAGTTGTCTTTCCAAGTCTTCTAAGTTAACCGCATCCTCCTGAGCATGTGCCATGGCTCTTTCCACTTCATTCATGGCAGTGGCAGCTTCATTTTCGATAACAGGTCCTCCTAGTGGATCCTGACTCAATGAAACAGAACTCTGGCTGTCCTGAGAACTGTCTCTGGCAATCTCGGCTGCAATCGTTGCTTCCTGCTCGATTTCCGCATTCAACATTTCTACATATTTGGGAAAAGCAGGACTTTCTATGGTCTCCTTGGCGGCAGTGAAAGAGTCTTCGTAACAGAGGAAATCTCCAAGCAGTTCCTCTTGTGCACGCCAAGGCTTGAAAAGTTGTAAAAGTGCTAAATAGAAAAACTCCTTTTTTTCAGGAGATTCGCCACTCAATTTACGATGGTTTACCAAGTGGCATTTTCTTTGCTTGACCAGACATCCCTCACTTCCAATTACAGCATACACTCCTTTATCAATATCTTCTTTGATGTTCCTCTTGAATATGTAATTTTGTAGAACCTCATACAGACAAACATTCTCAAGGTGACTGCTTCGATTTGGATAATATGTATCCAACATGTTGGTCTTCAAAATGTCAGTACTGTTTGGCTCCTTTTCCGCCAAATACTCAATTTCCCGCACAGGTTTCAGAACTCGATTACGCGTTGCAGCAAGACCAAGACTCGCCCAAACGATACTCCTAGATTTGGCATAGAGACTTGCTGAAGACAACCGGTCAGAACATTCGTAAGCTCCGATTTCTCGATGCGACAACATCTTCAGACTGAAACTGTACAACTTCTTACTGAGGCTCTTTTCATGGGAAATGTCCTCCCACATATCCTTCAATTCTGTCTTTTCTTTTTTGGTGATGTAAGATGTCACATACCGAGCCACAGCCATACAGTTATCAGCCACAAACGGTATACAACCTTTACAACGCAACTTTTACCACGACCTACCATTACCACGCATTTTTTACAACGCAGGATCCATTACAACGCATACCATTACCACGCATGTATTTACAACGCAGGTACTTTTACAACGCATACCATTACAACGTAAGTATTGGTAAGTATATTATTTTATTAAAAATATTATTTGGGTTTTTTTGGTAAAGGGGTATTTTTAGGGTTCAGGGTCAGTTTTGGGTTTTTGGGTAAAGGGGTATTTTTAGGGTTCAGGGTCAGTTTTCAGTTTTTGGGTAAAGGGGTATTTTTAGGGTTTAGGGTCAGTTTTCAGTTTTTGGGTAAAGGGGTATTTTTAGGGTTTAGGGTCAGTTTTCAGTTTTTGGGTAAAGGGGTATTTTTAGGGTTCAGGGTCAGTTTTCAGTTTTTGGGTAAAGGGGTATTTTTAGGGTTCAGGATCAGTTTTCAGTTTTTGGGTAAAGGGGTATTTTTAGGGTTCAGGGTCAGTTTTCAGTTTTTGGGTAAAGGGGTATTTTTAGGGTTCAGGGTCAGTTTTCAGTTTTTGGGTAAAGGGGTATTTTTAGGGTTCAGGGTCAGTTTTCAGTTTTTGGGTAAAGGGGTATTTTTAGGGTTCAGGGTCAGTTTTCAGTTTTTGGGTAAAGGGGTATTTTAAGGGTTTAGGGTCATTTTTCAGTTTTTGGGTAAAGGGGTATTTTTAGGGTTCAGGGTCAGATTTCAGTTTTTGGGTAAAGGGGTATTTTTAGGGTTCAGGGTCAGATTTCAGTTTTTGGGTAAAGGGGTATTTTTAGGGTTCAGGGTCAGTTTTCAGTTTTTGGGTAAAGGGGTATTTTTAGGGTTCAGGGTCAGTTTTGGGTTTTTGGGTAAAGGGGTATTTTTAGGGTTCAGGATTAGTTTTGGGTTTTTGGATAAAGGGGTATTTTTAGGGTTCAGGGTCAGTTTTGGGTTTTTGGGTAAAAGGGTACAGGGTAAAAATTAAATATAATTAAATTTAAATTAAATTAAATTAAATTGATTAAATTAAATTAAATTAATTAAATTACATTAAATTAAATTAAATTAAATTAAATTAAATTAAATCAAATTAAATTAAATTAAATTACATTATATTAATTTTAATTAAATTAAATTTTAAAAAATATTATATACTTACCAATACTTACGTTGTATTTGTATGCGTTGTAAAGGTATATGCGTTGTAAATACATGCGTGGTAATGGTACTTCGTTGTAATGGATCCTGCATTGTAAAAATTGCGTGGTAATGGTAGGCGTGGTAAAAGTATGCGTTGTAACGTCATACATCCGCCACAAACTGTATATCCATGTTAGCATTCCACATGGACAAAATCACTGGGTTGTAGTCGTTGATGTACTTGGACTCTTCATTCCTCTTCAAATTGTATGTGTTTTTAGGTGATTTCTTCATCACATTATGTCGCAGCGAAGACATCAAACTGTTCACTCTTCCTTTAGAAATCACCGGTCGTGGAAAGGCGAAACGACAATTGGTGTAGAACTTGTCCTTGTTTCTGAATTTACGACGACAGTACTTTCCGCAACGATGGCTTTGGAAGCGTAGAACTTGTTCTCTTAGGCTTTTGTCCTCCTTTGCGTTTGGAACAGCACATGTAGAATACTGTTCTATGAAACTCATCACTAAGTCTTCTGGATCTGTTCCAAATTTAGGTGCATCCTTGATCCACAGCAGCATATGTATATGAGGAGCACCTCTTGCTTGGTACTCCTTTCTCCAGAAGAAATCCAACACCTCTCCAAGAGGTGGATTCTTCTTATTCATGATGAAAGACATCATAGCTTCAAATCTATGATTAAAGTACCTGCATACATTCACTGGATCCAAAGAGCACAGTTCTCCGGGTGTCTTGAATTCGATGTTTTCGATGTTTCCATTTGCCTCTCGTAGAAATTCAAGTAAGTCTTCCCAGCCATACTCGGCACAGCTCAGAGTGAGGAACCATGTGGGAGTTCCTAAGTTCCTCAGCATACATTTTAAATCACCATGACGACGGTACCAGTACTCATTAGTACCACGCTGACACGCCATGAGATTAATCAGGTGACAATCCAAAATACTGTCTTGGACACTGACTTTATCCATAAAGTCACTTGCCGAGATGTTTTGCATCTGTATACCACTTTTCAAGATGTGGTTCACTGCATATGACAGTCCAGACAGATCGCTTTCAAACAGGAGATGAAACAAATAGGGAATGCATTGTCGAAACCTAGCATCTTCTGCATACAATCGTAAAGTCCGGTATTCAGAAGCAGGAATTTGATGAGGTCGCTCATCATATCTTCCTCCTTGACCTGTTGGAAATAGCTGTGGGAAACACCGAGCTTCCAAACTTTCCTCCCAGACACTAATGGGACTCCCTTTGGCTTGTTTCATTTGAAACAACTCAATAGCATTCCCCATGACTTCCTTGGAATGCAAAGGATGAACACTATAATGTTCATATATTTCTTCACTTTTAGAGGGTTCTACTTTCTCAATTTGACCAGCACACAAATCGCTATCCTCTTCCTCACTTACTTCCTCTTCTGCAACATATACATTCTTATAGTACTTATTATTTTTTTTCAAATACAATGTTGCCTTTTTCACTTTCCTAACATCTACTAAATCTTGCCATATTTTCTTATTCTTTGACGGAACCCCATTAACTAAGATAACCAGAGGTTCCTCTTCCACTTTTTCTACTCCAATTGTGTTAATGTTTTTCTTCAAATCTAGAGGCAAATAAACAACTCTTCCCTTTAATCCTCTCTGTAAATCTGATGGAGGCAATTTCCCTGTTTTTGGCGCTCCATTCTTACAATAGCCTGAAAGGGATGGATACTTTGAATCAAAATAGATTCATAAGTATTTAAATCCTTCAATTCAGAAGGAATCTCAACCAATTCCAGATTATTATGAACCGCTCTAGCAGGCATCTGGTTTTGATTTAATTTATTACAACAATAAGTACACACACGTTGATCCGATCCCAAATCAAAAAAAAATTCTACCATCAAGTATGTTGCGAAATCCTTCCATTCACTATTATTTTCCCTTTCACTTTTTGCATATAAATCCACTAACTTAGTCTGATTCTTATAATAAGTGCGTCGACAACACACACAAGTGAAATTAGGCCTCTCACTTGATTTCACCTGAAACGTGGCAATTTCCTTCTGAAAATTATCTGTACTGGAAACCTGTACACTATCTTCCACATTACCCTCTTCTTCTGGGTCAATTTCAACATTCTCCTCTTTACTTCCAAAGTAACAAAACTCAATTTCTTCACACATATTCTTCACATCTATTTCAGAACCATGCAAAAGAGCAGCGCATAATTGTCTAAGCATAACTGCTGGACTCTTAGCATAATACAACATTCTAACTAATTTCCTCACTTTATTATGATGCACTGCTAGCATCCTGAAATGATGAAAAACACTCTGGCATACTCTCCTGGAAAAACAAGCCAGTGAATGACCATGCAAACCTGTCACTTCTCTCACTCTGCAAGGATCTAATTCTTGCAACAACTTCATTTTCTGCTTCAAACTTTTCTTATTAAATGTCCGTACAAAATCACAAAGCAAATTGATGGAATCCTGTCGCACACTGCAAATACTACTACACTTCCAGGTGTACACAGGTCCCTTAGGACGTCTTCCTAAAACCTCATTACCTAACATCTCTTCTGCCTCTGTTGTCACAAGTTTTTCTTTTTCAACTGGACAACCATCTTTCACCTCATAAGCTCGACCGCTGGTGTCAACTGCATGCACCAAATCATTATCCTGGAAATAACTCTCCTCATTGAAAAATGCCTCACAACTTGAACTATGCATCCATTCTCCGGAAAAAACTTCACAAAAATTACTACGATTAACTGTTCTCTTCCATCTACTATTTCTTTTGAAATCATAAATTGCCTTGTTTAGCTTTCTAATTCTATTGATTATCAAAATAAATAACTTTCGTTTAATTTCAAATGCCTGATCAATAACTTTCTCAACTTTTTTTTTTCTCTTATAAAAAACAACTTTCTGTTGACCTTTCTTAATATTTTTTAACAAATTGCCAATTATCCTGTTGCGGAACATTCGTTTACGAATGTCCCTAAACTGTTGTTTCCTTCTACTATCATGCACAGAGTTATCTCTTGCTCTAGCAGTAACATTTTTGACTGGCCTTTCCTTTCCGTTTAAATTGCTTCTCTTTTTCTGGACAAAAACATTTTCTGTAGTACTACTTTTTTTTCTAGAAATGTTTCTTATGAATGTTTTCGTGGTCTTACCCGGTGCTTTCTTGGTGACTTGACGATTTTTTATTGTAGAGGACTGCTGCAGTAAATGATGGACCTGCTGTCTTTGACGTTTTGTAGCCTTTCTCATTCTATCCTTAGTTGGCATTCTCAAAATTTGAAATGATCTGCAGTTGAATCTGTGGTAAAATATAATAAAACATGTTATTAACCACTATTACCAAACAGTAAATCAATAACAGTCATCAAAAACTTAACACACTACTTGACATTTTTACATAGAATATTTTTTAGTGCTTTGGCAAATTTAGAATACACAAATATCAGAAAAGAAATGGAATTCTTATTCATTTTACCTGTCCTGTTTTATATGTGAATCTGATCTAATTTTATGAGCATATTTTAATATTTTATTGAAGACACTACACATAACCTGTTTTTGAAGGTGTGTTTAATTTTAAATGAAACGGTTTACATTTTTATTTTTCATTTATTGTAAATTTTAAAAATAAATGTTTATAGTTCCATAGGCTCAAGCAAGTCAGCTTCCCACCCTATGTCATACAATTCTGACAAATCGGCATCCTCATCATGTTCTTCATCATCCTCAGGATTTAAATCATCCAAGGGATCTACTTCCACTGACGTTTCAATTACAAGTTCAATGATGAGGTCGAGATCAACTGATTGCTGATTGTCACTCATGGTTGATGCTGTCGTTATCTTTAAAGAAAGAGAACAACAATGAGATGTTGCAGAGTAAGAGACAAATCTCAGAGATTATAATAGTAAAATTGTTTAACAAGAGTAACATTTTGCAGCTATTATTTAGCCTTGTCCAGCGATGCTGAGGAGGTGAGGCCTATGTCCAACTTTTCAGTGAACAGGACTCATCTCTTCTTAACCTTGGATAAGCCTCACCGACTCTGTGTCCCCTGCTCATACTTAAATGTACAGGGGCAGATTTATGCTAAGTGGCGCATCCCCACGGATGCACCAGTTAATGTGCACCGCTGCACTGCCACCCATAGTGTGCCGCATTTACAATGTGGAGCACCATTGAGCAAAAACAGCACAGATGCGTCACACATCTGTGCCGCAAAAGCAGCACATTGCAGGAATCTTGCATAAGCGCGACATGTCTACTGCAATGCACAGGAGGAAGCCTCAGATTGCATGGTGCATCACTTCTTATGCCTGTTTCAAACAGGCGTAAGGATTTGATTCAGCAATGCTATAAAGCTGAGTCAGTGAAATCTTCTAAATTTCACTGTGTTAGTTTTACAGGGCTTTCATGCAAATTAATGCATACCTTGCAACAAAACACCTATATGAAAACTGACGCAGGTTTCATGTGGCACATGACTTTACAGCATGACACATCTGCCTAGATGCATCAAGTTATAAATATGTCGCCACATAGCAAATCTTTTGCACCGCCGCTGCGTCACAAAAGTGACGCAAAAGAGACATACACCTATCATAAATCTGTCCCTAACATTTTAAATGATTGATTCAAGATTACGATAAAGTGTGGCCTATCCAGAGATTTGTTTGAGGTGAGGCCTACTCAGGGTTGCAGATGATAATTACGCGTGTTGAAGAGTACAGAGGAGATAATACATGTGAAGGCCTACCAATGAAGTAAGTCATATCCACTTCACTCTTGAACAAAGGCGAGATCTCTTCTGTGTCCGTGGACAGGCCTAAACCTCATCTGCACAATTTCATTCGTAAACTTAGGAAACACAGGTGATGTAATTGAAAAATGTGGAGTTTCTTTTCCTCATTTCACAATCACATCACCTGTGTTTCCTTTGCTTAGGTATCTCATAGTGCAGATGGAGTCTAGCATATCAAAGAGTACACAGAAGTTCAGCAGTGTATACAACAATTTTGACATGTACAGAAGATTCAGCTTCTTATCTTGTTGGAGATGAAGTGAGACCTGTCTTGCAACATGATGCATCTTTTGCATCACTGCTGCATCGGTTTCATGTGGCACGGGACTTTACAGCATGACACATCTGCCTAGATGCATCAAGTTGTAAATATGTCGCCACATAGCAAATCTTTTGCACCGCCGCTGCGTCATAAAAATCACACACAGTGACGCAAAATAAGCTTACACCTATCATAAATCTGTCCCTAACATTTTAAATGATTGATTCAGGATGACGATAAAGTGTGGCCTATCCAGAGGTTTGTTTGAGGTGAGGCCTACTCAGGGTTTCAGATGAAATTTACGCTTGTTGAAGAGTACAGAGGAGATAATACATGTGAAGGCCTACCAATGAAGTAAGTCATGTCCACTTCACTCTTGAACAAAGGCCAGACCTTTTCTGTGTCCGTGGACAGACCTAAACCTCATCTGCACAA
Organism: Lissotriton helveticus; assembly: GCF_964261635.1. Lineage (NCBI taxonomy): Eukaryota > Metazoa > Chordata > Amphibia > Caudata > Salamandridae > Lissotriton > Lissotriton helveticus. Next base: position 455,157,997 of record NC_136065.1, read on the forward strand.
TGTCATTCGTAAACTTAGGAAACACAGGTGATGTAATTGAAAAATGTGGAGTTTCTTTTCCTCATTTCACAATCACATCACCTGTGTTTCCTTTGCTTAGGTATCTCATAGTGCAGATGGACTCTAGCATATCAAAGAGTACACATAAGTTGAGCAGTGTATACAACAATTTTGACATTTACAGAAGATTCAGCTTCTTATCTTGTTGGAGATGAAATGAGGCCTGTCTTGCAACATGGTGCATGTTTTGCATCACTGCTGCATCGGTTTCATGTGGCACGGGACTTTACAGCATGACACATCTGCCTAGATGCATCAACTTGTAAATATGTCACCACATAGCAAATATTTTGCACCGCCGCTGCGTCATAAAAGTCACACACAGTGACGCAAAATAAGCTTACACCTATCATAAATCTGTCCCTAACATTTTAAATGATTGATTCAGGATGACAATAAAGTGTGGCCTATCCAGAGGTTTGTTTGAGGTGAGGCCTACTCAGGGTTTCAGATGAAATTTACGCTTGTTGAAGAGTACAGAGGAGATAATACATGTGAAGGCCTACCAATGAAGTAAGTCATGTCCACTTCACTCTTGAACAAAGGCCAGACCTTTTCTGTGTCCGTGGACAGACCTAAACCTCATCTGCACAATGTCATTCGTAAACTTAGGAAACACAGGTGATGTAATTGAAAAATGTGGAGTTTCTTTTCCTCATTTCACAATCACATCACCTGTGTTTCCTTTGCTTAGGTATCTCATAGTGCAGATGGACTCTAGCATATCAAAGAGTACACATAAGTTGAGCAGTGTATAAAACAATTTTGACATTTACAGAAGATTCAGCTTCTTATCTTGTTGGAGATGAAATGAGGCCTGTCTTGCAACATGGTGCATGTTTTGCATCACTGCTGCATCGGTTTCATGTGGCACGGGACTTTACAGCATGACACCTCTGCCTAGATGCATCAAGTTGTAAATATGTCGCAACATAGCAAATCTTTTGCACCACCACTGCGTCACAAAAGTGACGCACAGCGGCGCAAAAGAGGCACACGGCTATCATAAATCTGTCCCTAACATTTTAAATGATTGATTCAGGATGACGATAAGGTGTGGCCTATCCAGAGGTTTGTTTGAGGTGAGGCCTACTCAGGGTTTCAGATGAAATTTACGCTTGTTGAAGAGTACAGAGGAGATAATACATGTGAAGGCCTACCAATGAAGTAAGTCATGTCCACTTCACTCTTGAACAAAGGCCAGACCTCTTCTGTGTCCGTGGACAGACCTAAACCTCATCTGCACAATGCCATTCGTAAACTTAGGAAACACAGGTGATGTAATTGAAAAATGTGGAGTTTCTTTTCCTCATTTCACAATCACATCACCTGTGTTTCCTTTGCTTAGGTATCTCATAGTGCAGATGGACTCTAGCATATCAAAGAGTACACATAAGTTGAGCAGTGTATACAACAATTTTGACATTTACAGAAGATTCAGCTTCTTATCTTGTTGGAGATTAAATGAGGCCTGTCTTGCAACATGGTGCATGTTTTGCATCACTGCTGCATCGGTTTCATGTGCCACGGGACTTTACAGCATGACACATCTGCCTAAATGCATCAAGTTGTAAATATGTCACCACATAGCAAATCTTTTGCACCGCCGCTGCGTCACAAAAGTGACGCACAGTGACGCAAAAGAGGCATACACCTATCATAAATCGTTTTTTTTAAGCCCTTGCTCCATTTTTAGATCACTTTTAACATGGCTATGTAAGTCAAATAATCAAGATCTAAATTTGCCAAGCACAGATGGGGGCGTATTTACAAGGACCTTGCACCACAGGGAAAGGTCTTAAATTAAAATGGGAAAAATAACATCAGAGAGACACAAAGGCCTTATAAATATGCCCCAAGCAACCTATGAAGCTCTAGCAGTACATATCAAGAAACCTAATTTTTTTCATAAATTGTTTTTAAACACATCAACTAAATCAATTAGATACCTACATTCAAGGGGAAATGACTTAAAATGGCCTAAGACACATGAAAGCGTTTTTTTGAAGTCCCTTGCAACATTTTTGGGTCACTTTTAACATGGCTATGTTAGTCAAAGAATTAAATTCTAAATTTGCCAAGCACAGATGGGGGCATATTTACAAGGACCTTGCACCACGGGGAAAGGTCTTAAATTAAAATGGGAAAAATTACATCAAAGGAAGTCAAAAGCCTTGAAAATATGCCCCAAGCAACCTATGAAACTCTAGCAGTACATATCAAGAAACCTAATTGATTTCAAAAAACGTTTTTAAACACATCTTGTAAATCAATTATATTCATACATACATGGGGAAGTGAGTTAAAATACCCTAAGACACATGAAAGCATTTTTGTAAGACCCTTGCACTTTTTTCGCATCACTTTTAACATGGCTATGTAACACAAAGAAACAAAATCTATTTGTAAAACACTTGACACAAAGCAACATTTTAAATACACAACTTTCTTCATAATTTTCTCCCTAAACCATACTATTCTCTACCAAAATTAAATGAATCTTTTCTCACCTTAGCAAATACTTTATGAGTTTCAAAACAGTCTCAGAAACACACCAAATTGTCTTTAGCAGAGCAAAAGGTATGCACTCCAGAGTCTGCAGCTATGAAAAGCACAGAAATGCTGTAACTCATCACACATATCTCTCATGTCACCCAATCAAAACTCTTCCCTCACTTTTTTCAAATCAACACCCTTCCCCCCTCTGGCCTTTCTGCCTTTTTTGCATAGCAACCACCTCCTGAAAGACCTCTCATGTTTGCAAGTTCACACAACAATGTTTCAATTGAACTCTGAACTCTCAGTGCACCTGCGTATCCAGTGCAATCTTTCATTAAATGATTTTTTCTTGACCATTCAAATTACATCTTTCAAACAACACATCCATGCACCCTAACTTTCTGTTTTCAGCAATCAAAATCCACCAATCACTGTTACTGCTTCCTTAACACAGAAACTCCACAGTTTTTTTCATTTTAAACTCTTATTTTTCCAACTGCCATTTCATTGCCACACTTCATCTGACTGCAGCAGAACCTTCTCTCACCATGTTTTCTGTCTGGATTGTTGGACATAGTTACATCTACTGGGCTCAAAGGTATGCTGAGAACAGAAATTTACCTAACCTCAATTTACAAGATGTGGAAATTAAGTGGTTTGGCCACAGAGGATTAAAATGTCACCAATTGATACCATTGGTGAAAACCTTTATGCATTTGCCAAAACCTGACCTGTTAATTGTGCACTGTGGAGGTAATGACTTGGGCACTTTGACTGGTGTAGGTCTAGAAATGCTTTTAAAGGACACCTTTGAGCAATTGATGGCACTTTTTCCTCAAACTGCCTTGGTATATTCAAATATATGCCAAAGACAGAAATGGAGGTGGTCGAACCAATTTTGTCCACAAATTGAGAAGTCGAGGAAGCATGTAAACAAATCTGTTTCAGCTTACATGAGAGACCATGGAATGGGCTCCATGTACAACAATAACTTGCGTTACTACATGCAAGATATCTACAAAGGAGATGGAGTTCACTTCTCAGATGAGGGCAACAGAGTTTTCATTTTGAATTTAAGACTGTGCATTGGTACCTACTTATAAGTACCTAAATGTACCATAAACCCAAAAGCTCTTCTCAGAGCTACCCTACATCTGATCACTCACAATTATTATTTTACTCTAACTTTTTTCACAAATTTTCAACAAAGTACGCTCCCCGGAGCGCTACCCGGTACGCGAACCGGAAGCTAACCACGCGAAATTTTTTAACAAAATGTTTTTTTTCCGCACATATGGGCCTCCTCAGCCACCCTCAGAAAACCTAGGGGGTCAAGATACGTCTACCGTGCCCCCTTCTACCCATTCTGAATATTATTTGCCCTCCTTTTTTTTTTTGTAAATATTTTTATTGAAGTTTTTCCCCTCGTTTTTTTTTTTTTCCCCCCCCTTCCCCCATTACATGGACAAGGCACAATAAGATTCATAAGGCAGCCACATTCTCAGCCACATGTTCAAGACAAAAAAAAAGGGATAAATATATTACAGTGTACATACTACATACAAATCCTATCAAGATATATACAAATACAAATAATATATGTTACCTCCATAATACATATATACCTCAAAATACCTTATTCATTTCCAGCCTTCCAATCAATCAAAGGACCCCAGATTTGTATGCCCAGCTTTTTACCCTTTCTCCCTTTCTTAGAGTAAATAGCTGTTTCCAATTTTTGTATTGACAAAGTTTTCCCGAGCCATTGATGATACGTGGGAGGATTTGGATCTAACCAAGTTGAGGCCACAAGCAATCTAAAAATCGCCATTGCTACAAACAGAAAATATTTACAATCAATTTGTCCGTTAGGGGAGAGAATATTATTTGCCCTCCATCTTGTATTTTAATTCGACCGAAACACAAAATGGTGGACTCCCGTAACGCTCCAGGTTCGCGTACCGGGGCGCTCACCGGGAAGCGCTCCATCAAAAAAGGTGGGAAAGTAATTTACAGAAGAAACCCTGGAGACACTTTCACCAAATATAGATTTGCTCATACTACATACCAATCCCTACCATTTTCAAAAATTTGGTTGGAATTCCATTTAGCCGATTAGCCTGTAGACCTCTCTAAATACCCTGAGGTAAATTACTTCACAAAACACATCTGAAGTGTTGGAATTCACAACCAATTAAAATGTTACTTTAATTTTCTATTTTTTTTTACCTGACATTTGATTGGTTATGTACCTGAATATATATAAAGGAAGAGAAGGAAACACAGCCATTTTGACTACTACTTCCTGGTGTACATTTCAATAGGATTTTCACTAATAACTTCAACTTCTTTGTAAAGGTAAGTTGTTATTTTAAAAACTGAAGTATATTGTGCACTTTAAGTTAATATGGTAAACTTTTTCTGATAGTTATATACTATCCCTCTGTAGTAGTTATAGATTTAGATAGACTGATCTGTTATAGTTATGGATGGAGTTACGCTTCTCTTTTATAATTATGAATTTACTTACGTTAAATTACATACACTTTTTTATATTCCTACTTCCACTCTGATACTATACACTGCCCAAAGATAAATTCACTGTTAAAAACTGCCTATCTAAAATTAATCCCAACAGTGCCCTATCTCTACTAATATATTTTTTTTTTATGCAAATTTCAGACAAAATGGAAGGCGAACAGAAAGTTTCATTTGAAATTGTCCTTGCAGAGACCAACCAAGAAATCATTGATCCAAATGACATTGAATTTATGGATGAAACTTGGGACCAAGAACTACTGCAATGTGTGCAATCAGTAGATGTCCTCCTTGAAAATGAGGACATTTTACACACTCAAACATTACAAGCTATGTTTAATGAAAATAATGACATTTCAGACAGTGAAATATTAGACATTTTATTAAATTTTGAAACACAATGACAATAATAAATAATTGCTTAAAAAATAAAGAAATAAAAAAAATCAACAAAACAAACAATCAATTAACATACAATATTTGAAAAGTCTATCATTCTTTTTTCCTTATAGTACGCGCCCTTTTAAAGCCTCCACATCAAACCTAGGGGGTCAGGGAGGATCTACTATGCCCCCTTATGGTCATTTCCCCCTATGTTTTGGCCTCCTCTTGTCTCTCGATCCTACCGAGAGACAAGATGGCGGCCGCTCCGGACTGTTTAGAATGTTGACAGACACCAGAGAGCCAATCAGCTTCGCTACGCGAAGTTCCATTACGCGTCAAGTACGCGAACCGGAGCGCTGCCCGGAACGCGCTTACAGATATATATCTTTTTTTGAACGTTAATTTCTCAAAATCCACTGGATCACATATATTGAGACCTAGCAAAGGCACATCGGGCTACCAGTCCCTACAATTTTGCCAAGTTTCGTGCAAATCCATTCAGCCGTTCGGGCTAAAAGTGAGGCCAAGCGCCCTATGGAAATTAACATGGGAAAAACATGTTTTGGACCCCCCTTTTTTCTCAGCCCCCCCTTGACAAACCCCCCCAAATTTTCAGTGGCTGCTCAGAAACAAAATGTTCCATTTTCCTGAAAATTTCAGCCAATTCCGTCCACAAACGCCAAAGTTATTAGACATAGAATTTTCAAAAATCCCATAGAGAAAAAATCCTAACTATATATACCTACTGGCGACCGCCAGTAGGTAATATATATATATATATATATATATATATATATATATATATTACCTACTGGCGGTCGCCAGTAGGTAGTTATAGTTAGGATTGTTTTCCATAGAAAATCCGCAACATTCTATTGGGAATAACTTTGGCGCCGGTGGACGAATCTTCGCGAATTTCTCAAAGAAGATGGCCCGCTCCGCTCTGCTCCTTCCCTGAAAGTTTGGGGGGGATTTGTCAAGCGGGGGCCGAGATAAAAGGGGGGTCCCAAAACGTGTTTTCCCAATGTTAATTTCCATAGGGCGGTTGGACTCACTTTTAGCCCGAACGGCTAAATGGATTTCCACCAAACTTGGCAAAATTGTAGGGACTGGTAGCCCGATGTGCCTTTGCTATGTCTCAAGATATGTGCTCCAGTGGATTTTGAGTTATTTAGGTTCAAAAAAATATATATATCTATAAGCGCGCCCCGGTACGCGCACCGGGGCGCGCACCAGCGCGCTACGCGAGTTCGTGAGCAGAAAGCTGATTGGCTCTCGGGTGTCTGTCAACATTCCAAACAGTCCGGAGCGGTCGCCATCTTGTGTCTCGGTAGGATCGAGACACAAGAGGTGGCAAAAACAAAGGGGGAAATGACCAAAAGGGGTCAGGGTGGACCCCCCTGACCCCCTAGGTTTGATGTGGGGGCCATAAAAGGGCTCCGCGGGGGGAGCGCCCGGTACACGCACCGGGGAGCGTACCCGGGAGCGTACCATGGGGAAAACCCAGTGAAACAGTAAAATAATAATTTAAAGTGCTTAGAGGTAGGGTAGCTCTGAATAGAGTTGTTGTGTTGTGTGGGTGATTTAAGTACCAACATGTAGGTACCAATGCAGAGTCTTAAATTCAATGTACACCGTCTCCTCTGTAGATAATTTGCATGTTGTTACAGAAGTTATTGTGGTATATGGAATCTATACCATAGTCTGTCAGGAAATCAGAAACAACATGGAGGCAGGAGATGAAAAAGAGATGTCAAATACACATTGGTGATAATATAGTGGGAGAAAGGAAGTAACTATGAGCAAAATTACTATGTAACACAAAAAAGTTGCACAGTATACTATAAGTCTCACTTTATATTATAATCATTTTGGTACTATTTCATGAATTATATATAAAAATGAATAATGTCTCGAACAATTTTTAATTATTAAATATAAATTTATTGTTGTGAATCTTCAAAATTTAATAGAACTTCCAACATTAGATCATCTTGAATCTCCTCATAATTTTGATTCCTAGATTCTATGCTTTCTACACAGTCAATTAGTTCTTGGTCCAGAGACTGATCCATAAATTCCAAGTCAACAATATCTTCTTCAGGATTGTTCTCATCCACAATTTCAAAAGAAATATTAACTGTGTCTTCTTTTCCTTCCATTTTCTTGCTGTAAACTGCTTAAAAAATAACTATATCAGTAAAGTTAGGGCACTGTTGGGTTTAAGTTCAGACAGGTACTTCTGAGTTTTTAACAGTGAAGTTATCTTTGGGCAGTGTATGGTATCAGGCAGGAAGTAGAAATATAAAAAAGTGCATGTTATGAAGCCTAAGTAAATTCATAATTATACCAGAGAAGCCTAACTCAATCCATTACTATAACAGAGAAGCCTATCTCAATCTATAACTATAACAGTGGGACAGTAAATAACTATCAGAAAACGTTTTTCAAAATGAACTTAAAGTGCACAACATAGTTCCCCTTACAAATTAACAACTTACCTTACAGAAAGCTGTTGAAGTTTTATGAGAATATCCTTTATAAATGTACCTCAGGTAGTTCTAGTCAAAATGTCTGTGTTTCCCTCTCATGTTTCATATATATTCATGTACATAACCAATCAAATGTCAGCACATAAAAGTAGAAAATGAAAGTAACATTTTAATTGGTTGTAAATTCTAACACTTTATATGTGTTTTTGTCATGTAATTTACCTCAGGATATTTAGACAGGGCTACAGCCCAAATGGCTCAATGGAATTCCGCCAAATTTGGGAAAATGGTAGGGACTGGTATGTAGTAGGGCCTATTCTATATTTGGTGAAAGTTTCTCCAGTGGTTTTTATGTAAATTAACTTTCAAAATTTTTGGGGAGCGCTTACCGGTGCGCGCCCCGGTACGCGTACCGGCAGCGCTACGGGAGTCCTCCATCTTGTGTTTCGGTAGATTTGAGACACAAGATGGAGGATAAACAACGTTGGGAATGGGTAAAAGGGGGCACGGTAGACAACCCCTGACCCCCTAGGTTTTCTGAGGGGGGCTTAGGAGGCCCATATAGGCCCAAAATTTGTTTTTTTGTTTTTACATTTTCGCGGGGGGAGCGCCCGGTACGCACACCGGGAAGCGTACCGGGGAACACACCGGAAAGCGTACCGGGGAGCGTACTTTGGTGAAAACCAGTGAAAAAAGTTAGAGTAAAGTAATCATTTTGAGTGATCAGAGGTAGGGTAGCCCTGAAAAGAGCTTTTGGGTTTTGTGGCTGATTTAGGTACCTACAAGTAGGTTCCAATGCACAGTCTTAAATTTAGGAGGAATATTCTATTCCCCTCATTTGAGAAGTGCACACCATATCCTCTGTAGATATCTTGCATGTTGTAACGCAAGTTATTGTTGTATATTGAACCCATTCCATAGTCTCTCATGTAAGCAGAAACAGATTTATTCACCAGTTTCCGTGCTTTCTCAAATTGTGGACAAAATTGGTTGGACCACTTCCATTTCTGTCTTTGGCATATATTGGAATATACCAAGGCAGTTTGTGGAAAAAAGTGTCATCAATTGCCCAAAGGTGTCCTTTAAAAGCATTTCCAGACCTACCCCAGTCAAAGTGCCTAGGTCATTTCCACCACAGTGCAAAATTATGAGGTCAGGGTGTGGCAGATGGTGAAAGGTTTTCACCAATGGTATCAATTGATGACATCTCAATCCTCTTTGGCCAATCCACTTGATGTCCACATTTGGTAAATCAAGGTTGTGAAAATTTCTGATAGCTGCATACCTTTGAGCCCAGTGGATGTAGCTATGTCTATTATTCCAGACAGAATACATGATAAGAGGAGGTTCTGGTGCAGTCAGATGAAGTGTGGGAATTAAATGGCAGTTGGAACAGTAGGAGTTTGCAAAAAAAAACTGTGGAGTGTCAGTGCTCTTGAATCACAAGCAATGATTGGTGGATTCAGATAGTTGAAAACTGAAAGTTAGGGTGCATGGTTCTGTTCTGTGAAAGAAGTAATTTGAATGGTTAAGAAAAAGTCATTTAAATAAATATTGCACCGGATTAGGTGGTGTATTGAGAGGTCAAACATCCTTGCTGAGTTCATTTGCAACATTGTAGAATAAACTTTTAAACCAGTGAGGAGAGAGTTGCTATGGTAACAGGTAGAAAGGGCTGATGGGGGGAGGGGTGTTGGTTTGAAAATAGAGAGGGAAGAGTTTTAATTGGTTAACATGAGGGATATGTGTGTAGAATTAGAGGTTTTCTGTGCCATTCATGGTTGCAGTGCCTGGAGTGCATACCTTTTGCTCTGCTAAAGAAATATTGGTGTGTGTGTCTGACACTAGTTGTTTATAATGATCTGTCCACATCAGCAGATAAGATACTGCCAGAGCAAAGCAGGGGCGACGGTGTATGTAAAGCACAAGGTGCTCTCTCATCGTTTTCCCCGTTGGATGCCAACATGCTGGCCGATTCACTGAAAAAGCCATGAACACTGAATTATCCGCATTTCTAGAGACATGGCATATTCTTGATAGCACCCAACATGGCTTCAGGGCAAATCATTCCACGGAAACTGCCCTGCTGAGGGCGGCGGAAGAAATCCGGATGGGAATGGATGAGGGAGGTAGGGTCACGTTGATTCTATTGGATCTAACGGTGGCCTTTGACACCGTAAACCATGAGGTACTTATCCAACGGCTGCAGGATATCGGTGTCAAAGGACTAGCGTTGGATCTCCTCTCCTCTTTTCTGTCGGACAGGGAGCAAGTTGTTTCCTGGAATGGCCATCAGTCAGACATCTTTACTCTACCGGGAGGAGTTCCTCAGGGCTCTGCGTTATCTCCTACCTTGTTTAATATTTATGTCTCCCCTTTGGCCAAGATAATAAAGAACCTTGGCTTTAAGCTGGTGTCATACGCTGGTGACACTCAGCTGATTGTCTCCATGTCCCACTCTGTAGACGTCAAGCCCGCTGATTTCGCCGGCTGTATGTCGGCAGTCATGCAGTGGATGAATGCACATTTTTTAAAACTGAATACAGAGAAGACAGAAGTCCTAGAATTTGGACAGAACGCCTCCATCTGGAACCACAACTGGTGGCCTACGACGGCCGGAGCCTGTCCGGTACCAGTTGTGAAAGCAAAGAACCTTGGGTTCATTTTTGACAAAGATCTGGCTTGGAAGTCCCAGGTGAACCAGGTAGTGTCTGCATGTTTCTTTGTGCTTAAAGGGCTGAGAAAGATCTTGCCGTTTATCCCTTACCATCTTAGGAAATCGGTTTTAATTGCCACTATCTTTTCAAGAATAGATTATGGCAATGCCCTCTATCTGGGAGCAGGGTGTGCACAACTGGCCAAACTCCAGTCTATCCAGAATGCCTCTGCCAGATTGCTACTCGGTCTGCCCAAACACCACTCTACTTCACAGGCCATTAGGCAGCTACACTGGCTTCCAGTCCAGAGTAGGATTGACTTCAATGCGCTGTGTTTAGTGCACAAAGCATTGGCGGGAGGGGGGCCTCCGATCTCCAACATCTGTTTTCAAGGTACACGCCAACCCGTCCGCTGAGGTCTGCCTCTCGCAATCTGGTTGTGGTGTCTAAAATTAACAGACAACGTTGGGGAGGGAAGAGCTTCTCACATCTGGCCTCGAAGCTTTGGAATACATTACCTCAACAGCTAAGGCAAATCCCCAATCATTTGCGGATCAGGAAGGAAATTAAAACATGGCTCTTTACTAAATAGGATGGTGGCAAGTTCTTCAGCATGTTACCCTACACAGCGCCAAGACGCCTCAGCATTAGTGCGCTTTACAAATATCAGCACTCACTCACTCACTCACTCACTCACACTGTTCTCAATCTCCCAAAGCATTTGTAAAGGTGAGTAATGATTCATTTAATATAGATAGAGACTTGTATACTCTATGGAGAAGATTTGGAAGCAAATTGTGGTTTTTTAATGTTGCTTTGTGTCATGTTTTTTGATAATGCTTGGTAAAAAGTTTTTGCTGCATAGAGGATTTGTATTTTGTGAAATAGTGAGGTTTCAGTAGTGAAATTGAATACTTGTATATAGGACCTGCGCTCTGTTTCTAAAATGTTATTTAAAAAACGATTTTGGGGCAAATCAATGGCTTTTACATTTTTGAGAAGGAATAAATAGTGTCTGCATGATTAAATAAATATATTTGAACCTTTCACAATGATGTCACCTGTGTTACCTCAGATTAGGAAGCAGATTGAGCTTCTTTCTTGTTGGTTTGTGTAATGTTTTTTGATGATGCTTGGTATCAACATTTGCAAGATAGAGGAATTGTATTTTGTAAAATAGTAATGTTTCACTAGTGAAATGGAATGCTTGTACATAGGATCTGCGCACTGTTTCTTAAATGTTATTTAAAAAACGATTTTGGGGCAAATTAATGGCTTTTACATTTTTGAGAAGGAATAAATAGTGTCTGCATGATTAAATAAATATATTTGAACCTTTCACAATGATGTCACCTCTGTTACCTCAGATTAGGAAGCAGATTGAGCTTTTTTCTTGTTGAATTGTGTCATGGTTTTCGATAATGCTTGGCATCAATGTTTGCAAGAGAGAGGAAATGTATTTTGTAAAATAGTGAGGTTTCAGTAGTGAAATGGAATGCTTGTACATACCTGCGCTCTGTTTCTTAAATCTTATTTTAAAAACGATTTTTGGGCAAATTAATAGCTTTTACATTTTTGACTAGGAATAAATAGTGTGTGCATGATTAAATACATATATTTGCAGTTTTCACAGTCACTTGTGTTACTCTAGATTAGGGAGCAGATTGAGTTTTTTTCTTGTTGCTTTTTGTTAAGTTTAATGATAATGTTTGGTATCAACATTTGCTAGATAGAAGAATTGTATTTTGAAAAATAGTGAGGTTTCAGTAGTGAAATGGAATGCTTGTACATAGGACCTGCGCTCTGTTTCGTAAATGTTATTGGAAACACGATTTTGGGGCAAATGAATGGCTTTTACATTTTTGAGAAGGAATAAATAGTGTGTAGATGAGGTGAGGCATGTCCAGGGGTGCAAAGGAGGTGAGGCCTGTGTCCATGAGTGCAGTGAAGAAGACTCACCTCCTCTGACCCTTGGACAAGCCTCATCTCCTCTGTGCCCCCTGGACAGGCCTCAATGTATTTGGTATAATTGATGGTAACAGGGTGCAGATGAGGTGAGACATGTCCAGGGGTGTAGATGAGCTGAGGCCTGTCTAGGGGTGCAGATGAGGTCAGGTCTGTTCAGGGTTGCAGATGAGGTGAGGATTGTCCAGGGGTGCAGAGGAGGCGAGGCCTGTCTTCAAGAGTTTGGCTACTAGAATAGTGGTAATTTATACTAGGTTAACGGCGCCACAGGGAGATGTGCACTTTTCTCGTATACAAGTAATTGGATGCCGATTTCTTCACGGTGCTACAAGGAGAAGAGAACCACTCTCCCTCTTCTAGTTAGGCGATGCCACAAAATGTTTGTTACTCCTTAGCACACGTTTTGATATTATATGATATTGTTAAATACAAGTGTTTCCACAGTACAGTTCATACACCAGCAAAATTAAATGTCTTAATCCTTTTGTTCAGGGTTTGTCGCTGTTTATTGAAGGAGACGTCACAGCCAACACGTGTTTCGTCGTACTGGGGAATGTAACCCCCGACTTTTTCAAGGCTGTTTAAAGAAAATGGTAATGTTGTAGCCCATTACTTTTGATCATAACATTTGATCAGTTTTAATACATAACATTACATGGTTTTTAAGATTAGGTGGTAGTGCAATATTCCAATTTACATTTTTTGTAAGCATGCTCGTACTGTGACATTATTAGTTACCACATTTGGTACATGCTTACTGGTATTGATAAAGATTCGTTTGCAGTGTGTTTTTTCTTAACATCATAGAAAGTATGAGCCCATTACAAGGTATGGAGAGACCGGTGATGGTGTCATTATCATTATCTTGGGGGTGACATGCAAGATTCTTTTGGTTGTGATTATTTTGTGAAGTTTAACGTGGGTTCATGCTTATCTAGGAACCATGCATTCTTGTACCTATTCTCTGTTGCTGTATCTCGTTCTGCGTGAGGGAATAAGGAAGCAAGATGTAAATCCTATTTGGGACATCTAGTACTACATACGTACTATTTTTAAAGATTTTTTGTAACTTTACTCACGTTAGTTGAGGTGATACTTCCAACCCTCAAAGGGGTTCTGGTGTGGATATCGTGGGTATTATTCAAGCTTCGATGATGTGATGACCAAAATAATGGTTCACTATCTGTAAGTTGTAATTCATATATCAGACTTTAATTTGGTACACTCAGAAAATTTCTGTTTTTGACAAAGTCGTGCTGTCTTTGAGCAAATATGCCTCCTGGCGTCCTATGCATTATATTGGGTAACTGATTATCAAAAAGGTGCTATTAAGTTATTTATGAGTATAAAAACGTATATAAGCTATATATACAGCGTAGTGCTACCCGATGTAAAGTATTTGTTTCTTGAGCCATAATATTTTTAATGAGCGAAGGGCTTTACCGATATTGGAAGTGCTCCCCGTCTCTTGCCCCCAATGTGCATATCGCCGAATAACACTAGTTTTATCCCTTTCTTTTATGGTGCTCCCCACGTCTCTTTCCCCGTGTCCATAACTTATTATTAAAGCTAGTTCAATCGGGTCTGTTTCCTTTTTATTTTTTCAACTCCGACATGCACCAGAGTTCCACACGAGTCTCACACACAAACGTGTGGACCCTCCCCCGGGTGGTTAATCATAACCTCCGCGCTCTTAAATCTTACCTTTTTGTTGTGTTCTTACGGGAGTAAATCCGTCCCGTCTGCCTCACGTAAGATGCAGCGTTTGTTTCAAACGACTGGCGCCATATATTTAGCAAGGAAGCGCTGCCCAATTACTGGCAGGCGTCACTTCCTGGTTGCTTCATTTGTAAGCCTAGTACCGGTTTCAACATTCTTGACTGCAACTGCGGCAGCCATTTTAGACTGCCTATTTAGTGTATTAGAATCAGTCCTTTTAGTGGTTTTCTCCACTGTTGTCCTCTTATTGAGGTATTCAATATATGTATTAAATACAGTCACGTTTTTTAAGACATGAGCTACACAAGTTAGGTAATTCCCGTTTGGTGTTTATATCTCAATTTTATAGTTGTTCAAATTTGTTAACGCTACCATTGGTTTAATCATATTGGGAAAATGTGTCTCTTTAAAGAAAATAGTAGTTAAAGCGTTTTAGTTGTTACCGGTAGTTGCTTCAATTTACATTGTGCCTAATTCTAATGAATCCTGTGTTTCACATGTGAGGGCATCAAATCGGTGGTGGCTGAAACCCACCCACCCGTGCTTCCAATCGTGCTAGTGTGTAGTGTGATTTTCACTGTTCTCTATAGGTTTTGTATTGGGCCAGTCACTATTGATATCGAATTCTCCATCCCAAATGGGCTCAGAACAGTTTTATGTGCCATTAAGTGGCCTCATTCTCGTTCAGTGGTACAGGCTTAACATACATTTATTTTCTTTTTTTTTGAATTAAATTATAGCACAGATTTACATTACATAATATACAATGTTACTCTTTCGTTGTAGTTCCTCTACATTGCAGATATTCGTCACTCTATGCATGTTGTTTCCTAGGTTCTTCCTATGTTTACAGTGGTCTACCTTATGTATGCTTGTGTTGTGCTTATGTGCCTAAAAAATAAAGTAGCTCCTGGTCAATGTTAAGGCCCAGTTCTACACTTTTCAGAGTCATAATCCAGATAGCCTCTCTCCGTCGCAGGGCTAGTTCCCTGTTACCCCCTCTGGGGTGGATAGGTACATGTTCCATCCCAAAGTACTGGAATGAGTGGCTCGATGTTTGTGCAGGGCAAACTGACATGTGAGCTGCCACTGGGTAGCGCATGTCTCCTTGTTTGACTGCCCTGATATGTTCGTTTATTCTGTCTCTTAGCATTCTTTTAGTGCTCCCTACATATCGTTTGCCGCATTTACAGTCTAGGGCATAGACCACAAATTTACTACAGCAATTGATAGTCGTCTGTATTCGGTATTCCTCGTTATGTGGTCCTTTGAAACCCTTCATCTTTTTGTAGGCCCATTTACATGCTGCGCACATTCCACAGCCGAAAAAGCCTGGGTCTGTTAGCCAACAACTTTTGGTTGTTTTTTGCGGGTAACTCGGGCTCAATATGTTTCTCAATGTTGTCCCTTTTCTGTATGTTAGTGTTGGCTTTTCTGTTAAGTGTTTCTTCAGTATGGTCTCTTTGCTAAGTAGGTGCCAGTGTTTGTTTAGACTCCTACGCAATACAGGAGCCCAATTATTGTAACATGTCACCATTCTAATGGTCTCTATATTGTTTACTTGTTTAGGCTTTTCTGTTAGTGTGTCTATTCTGGCTAGTTTGTTTACTCTACTTTCCGCTTTCTGTAATACCTTCTGTTTGTAGCCTCTGTTCCTGAATCTTTTAATTGTTCCTTGTTTTTGTGTTTCAAATTCTGTGTCCATACTGCAATTGCGGCGTGTTCTGACTAATTCCCCATAAGGGATTGCATTCTTTTGATGTTCTGGGTGGGAACTAGTCGCATGTAGCAGGGAATTGCAAGTTGTGCTTTTCCTATATAGTCTGCTTTGTATCGTCTTATTCTCAATATAGAATTCCACATCCAAGAATGGTAATTTCACATTGCTGTGTTCCATAGTGAATCTGATATTTTGATCATTATCATTTAGGTATGTGTGGAATTCTTGTAATTTCTCTGGTGTACCTGTCCAAATCATCAAACAATCATCAATATATCTTCCCCAATATAGTATATCTTGGTTCCATTCTGAAGCTGGTGGGCCCCAGATTCTCGTTTCCTCAAACCTCCCCATCACTAGGTTGGCATATGAGGGCGAAAATCTGGAGCCCATCGCCACTCCTTGCTTTTGTCTGTACCACTGATCCTTAAAGAGAAATATGTTGTTATCCAAAATTGTTTCAATCATTTCTAAAATCATCTCAGTATGTGACCAAGCACTGGCTGGTCTTTTGTTAAGCATTTGTTTTACAGCTGTCAGTCCCGTGTCTCTTTTCATGCACGTATATAAAGAGACAACGTCTAATGTGACCATTGTCATGTTTTCATCCCACGGCAGGTCTGCCATGGTCCCCAGGATGTGTTTCGTGTCCCTTATGTACGATGGGAGGTTTTGTACTAGTGTTTTCAGGAACACGTCTACATACTCTGAGAGTCTCTCAGTTGGCCCCCCGATTCCTGATATAATTGGTCTACCCGGAGGGAACGTGTGAGGTTTATGTACCTTGGGTACCGTATAGATGCATGGATATCTTGGTCTATCTATCCTTAAATATGTGTGCTCATTTTCATCAATAAGACCTTTCCCATGCCATTGTTTTAATAGCGTGTTAATATATTCTGTCAGTCTCCACATTGGGTTGGTTCCTATCAGTTCATAGCATTCAGCATTTTTTAACTGGGTAAGTATTTCATGGTCATAATCCCTACTTTGCATTACTACCATGTTTCCCCCTTTGTCTGCTTCTCTGATTGTTATTTCTCTGTTTGTACTTAGTTCTTTGAGTGCTTTCCTCTCTTCCTTTGTTAGATTGTCTCTGTGTATGTGTTCAACTGTTTTCTTCATGTTGTGTTTGTCTAAATCTGCTGTTACTGCTTTGTAGAACTGATCAATATTGTTGCCTGCAGTTAGTGATGGTGTCCATTTCGATTTGTCTTTCAACCCACTTGTTATGTTGTAATCAAGGTTTATGTCAAAATCCCTCATGACCCTTTCTGTGAGTATGGCCTCATCTTCACATTCCGTGATTGACAGTAGTAGTCTTGTGTCTAAAATATCCTGAATACAATAATTACCATTAGCCATCATACCCAAATTTTGTTGCACTTCTTTATTTGTCGGATTGGTCATTTCAAAGTGTTTTTTCAATTTTAAGCGTCTAGTAAACTTAAACAAATCAATTTTTGTATTACATACATCACCAACATTGTTCGGGCAAAAACTCATACCTTTTTCAAGAACAGAAATCATGTTATTCGTGAGTTCCAATTCACTCAGATTCATAACAGTAACATTGTTTATTTCCTCTGATTCACATTCTGGTTCCAGGACCTGGTTCTCATTCCTGCTCTGCCCTGACCTGGCGCCTGCTCTTTTGCCTCTCCTTGTTTTCCTTGTGGGCCTGGTTTCTTGCTTTCTCTGTTCCCTTTCTTGATTCTGTTGATTTCTAATAAAAAACTATTATTAGGATCAACTGCACTCATAGCTCCCATTACTTCTATGCTTGTTTCACTTGAATTAATGGTATCGATAGAAGTTGTACTTGAGCCAACCGAAATGGTTTCACTTGGAGTCTGAGTGGGATTTTTGGGGATTAGGTGATCATACTTTTTGGCGAATGTAAATACCCTCCCGCCCAGGTAGTCCCGCTCATCCCTTTTAAGTTTCTTGCTTTTTTTCTGTTTAATGTCCGTGACATGTCGCTGCACTATGTCATCTAGGATCTGGTAGTTCTTAGAGGTCACATCAGGGAGATTAAAATCTTTGATTTCCTGCTCTAATTTGTCTATCTCCGCTTGTAATTTGGCCACTTTTCTTTCACAATTTTCTATTAAGATCATTATCAGATTATTGGAATTATTGGTCAATTCCTTCTCCCAAGCTTGTAATAGATCCGGTTCCAGGTCTTCATAGGTTGGCATGATCTGTGACCTGAGACCCCTTGGGATCCTTTTAACCTTTACATATTGCTTCAGGGTAGCCGCATCCCACCACCTTGATGATTCCGTAATTTTAAGCTTCTCTAACCTCGTAAATTTTTTCTTTGAGACCCTCAGGTCTAGAAGGTTGTCCTCCATGACCTGCCGAGGTACTGGGTAGTTGTGCACCTATATTGTTGAATAGGTCCTCTGCCTCTTTGTCTCTATCTGCTCTATTGTTAGTCATAGAATTCATAGTGGACCCGTAGGCTGCCCCTAGTCGAAGAAAACGTTTGGCTACTAGAATAGTGGTAATTTATACTAGGTTAACGGCGCCACAGGGAGATGTGCACTTTTCTCGTATACAAGTAATTGGATGCCGATTTCTTCACGGTGCTACAAGGAGAAGAGAACCACTCTCCCTCTTCTAGTTAGGCGATGCCACAAAATGTTTGTTACTCCTTAGCACACGTTTTGATATTATATGATATTGTTAAATACAAGTGTTTCCACAGTACAGTTCATACACCAGCAAAATTAAATGTCTTAATCCTTTTGTTCAGGGTTTGTCGCTGTTTATTGAAGGAGACGTCACAGCCAACACGTGTTTCGTCGTACTGGGGAATGTAACCCCCGACTTTTTCAAGGCTGTTTAAAGAAAATGGTAATGTTTTAGCCCATTACTTTTGATCATAACATTTGATCAGTTTTTATACATAACATTACATGGTTTTTAAGATTAGGTGGTAGTGCAATATTCCAATTTACATTTTTTGTAAGCATGCTCGTACTGTGACATTATTAGTTACCACATTTGGTACATGCTTACTGGTATTGATAAACATTCGTTTGCAGTGTGTTTTTTCTTAACATCATAGAAAGTATGAGCCCATTACAAGGTATGGAGAGACCGGTGATGGTGTCATTATCATTATCTTGGGGGTGACATGCAAGATTCTTTTGGTTGTGATTATTTTGTGAAGTTTAACGTGGGTTCATGCTTATCTAGGAACCATGCATTCTTGTACCTATTCTCCGTTGCTGTATCTCGTTCTGCGTGAGGGAATAAGGAAGCAAGATGTAAATCCTATTTGGAACATCTAGTACTACATACGTACTATTTTTAAAGATTTTTTGTAACTTTACTCACGTTAGTTGAGGTGATACTTCCAACCCTCAAAGGGGTTCTGGTGTGGATATCGTGGGTATTATTCAAGCTTCGATGATGTGATGACCAAAATAATGGTTCACTATCTGTAAGTTGTAATTCATATATCAGACTTTAATTTGGTACACTCAGAAAATTTCTGTTTTTGACAAAGTCGTGCTGTCTTTGAGCAAATATGCCTCCTGGCGTCCTATGCATTATATTGGGTAACTGATTATCAAAAAGGTGCTATTAAGTTATTTATGAGTATAAAAACGTATATAAGCTATATATACAGCGTAGTGCTACCCGATGTAAAGTATTTGTTTCTTGAGCCATAATATTTTTAATGAGCGAAGGGCTTTACCGATATTGGAAGTGCTCCCCGTCTCTTGCCCCCAATGTGCATATCGCCGAATAACACTAGTTTTATCCCTTTCTTTTATGGTGCTCCCCACGTCTCTTTCCCCGTGTCCATAACTTATTATTAAAGCTAGTTCAATCGGGTCTGTTTCCTTTTTATTTTTTCAACTCCGACATGCACCAGAAGTCCACACGAGTCTCACACACAAACGTGTGGACCCTCCCCCGGGTGGTTAATCATAACCTCCGCGCTCTTAAATCTTACCTTTTTGTTGTGTTCTTACGGGAGTAAATCCGTCCCGTCTGCCTCACGTAAGATGCAGCGTTTGTTTCAAACGACTGGCGCCATATATTTAGCAAGGAAGCGCTGCCCAATTACTGGCAGGCGTCACTTCCTGGTTGCTTCATTTGTAAGCCTAGTACCGGTTTCAACATTCTTGACTGCAACTGCGGCAGCCATTTTAGACTGCCTATTTAGTGTATTAGAATCAGTCCTTTTAGTGGTTTTCTCCACTGTTGTCCTCTTATTGAGGTATTCAATATATGTATTAAATACAGTCACGTTTTTTAAGACATGAGCTACACAAGTTAGGTAATTCCCGTTTGGTGTATAAATCTCAATTTTATAGTTGTTCAAATTTGTTAACGCTACCATTGGTTTAATCATATTGGGAAAATGTGTCTCTTTAAAGAAAATAGTAGTTAAAGCGTTTTAGTTGTTACCGGTAGTTGCTTCAATTTACATTGTGCCTAATTCTAATGAATCCTGTGTTTCACACGTGAGGGCATCAAATCGGTGGTGGCTGAAACCCACCCTCCCGTGCTTCCAATCGTGCTAGTGTGTAGTGTGATTTTCACTGTTCTCTATAGGTTTTGTATTGGGCCAGTCACTATTGATATCGAATTCTCCATCCCAAATGGGCTCAGAACAGTTTTATGTGCCATTAAGTGGCCTCATTCTCGTTCAGTGGTACAGGCTTAACATACATTTATTTTCTTTTTTTTAAAATTAAATTATAGCACAGATTTACATTACATAATATACAATGTTACTCTTTCGTTGTAGTTCCTCTACATTGCAGATATTCGTCACTCTATGCATGTTGTTTCCTAGGTTCTTCCTATGTTTACAGTGGCATACATAAGGTAGACCACTGTAAACATAGGAAGAACCTAGGAAACAACATGCATAGAGTGACGAATATCTGCAATGTAGAGGAACTACAACGAAAGAGTAACATTGTATATTATGTAATGTAAATCTGTGCTATAATTTAATTTAAAAAAAAAGAAAATAAATGTATGTTAAGCCTGTACCACTGAACGAGAATGAGGCCACTTAATGGCACATAAAACTGTTCTGAGCCCATTTGGGATGGAGAATTCGATATCAATAGTGACTGGCCCAATACAAAACCTATAGAGAACAGTGAAAATCACACTACACACTAGCACGATTGGAAGCACGGGAGGGTGGGTTTCAGCCACCACCGATTTGATGCCCTCACGTGTGAAACACAGGATTCATTAGAATTAGGCACAATGTAAATTGAAGCAACTACCGGTAACAACTAAAATGCTTTAACTACTATTTTCTTTAAAGAGACACATTTTCCCAATATGATTAAACCAATGGTAGCGTTAACAAATTTGAACAACTATAAAATTGAGATATATACACCAAATGGGAATTACCTAACTTGTGTAGCTCATGTCTTAAAAAACGTGACTGTATTTAATACATATATTGAATACCTCAATAAGAGGACAACAGTGGAGAAAACCACTAAAAGGACTGATTCTAATACACTAAATAGGCAGTCTAAAATGGCTGCCGCAGTTGCAGTCAAGAATGTTGAAACCGGTACTAGGCTTACAAATGAAGCAACCAGGAAGTGACGCCTGCCAGTAATTGGGCAGCGCTTCCTTGCTAAATATATGGGGCCAGTCGTTTGAAACAAACGCTGCATCTTACGTGAGGCAGACGGGACGGATTTACTCCCGTAAGAACACAACAAAAAGGTAAGATTTAAGAGCGCGGAGGTTATGATTAACCACCCGGGGGAGGGTCCACACGTTTGTGTGTGAGACTCGTGTGGAACTCTGGTGCATGTCGGAGTTGAAAAAATAAAAAGGAAACAGACCCGATTGAACTAGCTTTAATAATAAGTTATGGACACGGGGAAAGAGACGTGGGGAGCACCATAAAAGAAAGGGATAAAACTAGTGTTATTCGGCGATATGCACATTGGGGGCAAGAGACGGGGAGCACTTCCAATATCGGTAAAGCCCTTCGCTCATTAAAAATATTATGGCTCAAGAAACAAATACTTTACATCGGGTAGCACTACGCTGTATATATAGCTTATATACGTTTTTATACTCATAAATAACTTAATAGCACCTCAGTTACCCAATATAATGCATAAGACGCCAGGAGGCATATTTGCTCAAAGACAGCACGACTTTGTCAAAAACAGAAATTTTCTGAGTGTACCAAATTAAAGTCTGATATATGAATTACAACTTACAGATAGTGAACCATTATTTTGGTCATCACATCATCGAAGCTTGAATAATACCCACGATATCCACACCAGAACCCCTTTGAGGGTTGGAAATATCACCTCAACTAACGTGAGTAAAGTTACAAAAAATCTTTAAAAATAGTACGTATGTAGTACTAGATGTCCCAAATAGGATTTACATCTTGCTTCCTTATTCCCTCACGCAGAACGAGATACAGCAACGGAGAATAGGTACAAGAATGCATGGTTCCTAGATGAGCATGAACCCACGTTAAACTTCACAAAATAATCACAACCAAAAGAATCTTGCATGTCACCCCCAAGATAATGATAATGACACCATCACCGGTCTCTCCATACCTTGTAATGGGCTCACACTTTCTATGATGTTAAGAAAAAACACACTGCAAACGAATCTTTATCAATACCAGTAAGCATGTACCAAATGTGGTAACTAATAATGTCACAGTACGAGCATGCTTACAAAAAATGTAAATTGGAATATTGCACTACCACCTAATCTTAAAAACCATGTAATGTTATGTATAAAAACTGATCAAATGTTATGATCAAAAGTAATGGGCTACAACATTACCATTTTCTTTAAACAGCCTTGAAAAAGTCGGGGGTTACATTCCCCAGTACGAAGAAACACGTGTTGGCTGTGACGTCTCCTTCAATAAACAGCGACAAACCCTGAACAAAAGGATTAAGACATTTAATTTTGCTGGTGTATGAACTGTACTGTGGAAACACTTGTATTTAACAATATCATATAATATCAAAACGTGTGCTAAGGAGTAACAAACATTTTGTGGCATCGCCTAACTAGAAGAGGGAGAGTGGTTCTCTTCTCCTTGTAGCACCGTGAAGAAATCGGCATCCAATTACTTGTATACGAGAAAAGTGCACATCTCCCTGTGGCGCCGTTAACCTAGTATAAATTACCACTATTCTAGTAGCCAAACGTTTTCTTCGACTAGGGGCAGCCTACGGGTCCACTATGAATTCTATGACTAACAATAGAGCAGATAGAGACAAAGAGGCAGAGGACCTATTCAACAATATAGGTGCACAACTACCCAGTACCTTCTAGACCTGAGGGTCTCAAAGAGAAATTTACGAGGTTAGAGAAGCTTAAAATTACGGAATCATCAAGGTGGTGGGATGCGGCTACCCTGAAGCAATATGTAAAGGTTAAAAGGATCCCAAGGGGTCTCAGGTCACAGATCATGCCAACCTATGAAGACCTGGAACCGGATCTATTACAAGCTTGGGAGAAGGAATTGACCAATAATTCCAATAATCTGATAATGATCTTAATAGAAAATTGTGAAAGAAAAGTGGCCAAATTACAAGCGGAGATAGACAAATTAGAGCAGGAAATCAAAGATTTTAATCTCCCTGATGTGACCTCTAAGAACTACCAGATCCTAGATGACATAGTGCAGCGACATGTCACGGACATTAAACAGAAAAAAAGCAAGAAACTTAAAAGGGATGAGCGGGACTACCTGGGCGGGAGGGTATTTACATTCGCCAAAAAGTATGCTCACCTAATCCCCAAAAATCCCACTCAGACTCCAAGTGAAACCATTTCGGTTGGCTCAAGTACAACTTCTATCGATACCATTAATTCAAGTGAAACAAGCATAGAAGTAATGGGAGCTATGAGTGCAGTTGATCCTAATAATAGTTTTTTATTAGAAATCAACAGAATCAAGAAAGGGAACAGAGAAAGCAAGAAACCAGGCCCACAAGGAAAACAAGGAGAGGCAAAAGAGCAGGCGCCAGGTCAGGGCAGAGCAGGAATGAGAACCAGGTCCTGGAACCAGAATGTGAATCAGAGGAAATAAACAATGTTACTGTTATGAATCTGAGTGAATTGGAACTCACGAATAACATGATTTCTGTTCTTGAAAAAGGTATGAGTTTTTGCCCGAACAATGTTGGTGATGTATGTAATACAAAAATTGATTTGTTTAAGTTTACTAGACGCTTAAAATTGAAAAAACACTTTGAAATGACCAATCCGACAAATAAAGAAGTGCAACAAAATTTGGGTATGATGGCTAATGGTAATTATTGTATTCAGGATATTTTAGACACAAGACTACTACTGTCAATCACGGAATGTGAAGATGAGGCCATACTCACAGAAAGGGTCATGAGGGATTTTGACATAAACCTTGATTACAACATAACAAGTGGGTTGAAAGACAAATCGAAATGGACACCATCACTAACTGCAGGCAACAATATTGATCAGTTCTACAAAGCAGTAACAGCAGATTTAGACAAACACAACATGAAGAAAACAGTTGAACACATACACAGAGACAATCTAACAAAGGAAGAGAGGAAAGCACTCAAAGAACTAAGTACAAACAGAGAAATAACAATCAGAGAAGCAGACAAAGGGGGAAACATGGTAGTAATGCAAAGTAGGGATTATGACCATGAAATACTTACCCAGTTAAAAAATGCTGAATGCTATGAACTGATAGGAACCAACCCAATGTGGAGACTGACAGAATATATTAACACGCTATTAAAACAATGGCATGGGAAAGGTCTTATTGATGAAAATGAGCACACATATTTAAGGATAGATAGACCAAGATATCCATGCATCTATACGGTACCCAAGGTACATAAACCTCACACGTTCCCTCCGGGTAGACCAATTATATCAGGAATCGGGGGGCCAACTGAGAGACTCTCAGAGTATGTAGACGTGTTCCTGAAACCACTAGTACAAAACCTCCCATCGTACATAAGGGACACGAAACACATCCTGGGGACCATGGCAGACCTGCCGTGGGATGAAAACATGACAATGGTCACATTAGACGTTGTCTCTTTATATACGTGCATGAAAAGAGACACGGGACTGACAGCTGTAAAACAAATGCTTAACAAAAGACCAGCCAGTGCTTGGTCACATACTGAGATGATTTTAGAAATGATTGAAACAATTTTGGATAACAACATATTTCTCTTTAAGGATCAGTGGTACAGACAAAAGCAAGGAGTGGCGATGGGCTCCAGATTTTCGCCCTCATATGCCAACCTAGTGATGGGGAGGTTTGAGGAAACGAGAATCTGGGGCCCACCAGCTTCAGAATGGAACCAAGATATACTATATTGGGGAAGATATATTGATGATTGTTTGATGATTTGGACAGGTACACCAGAGAAATTACAAGAATTCCACACATACCTAAATGATAATGATCAAAATATCAGATTCACTATGGAACACAGCAATGTGAAATTACCATTCTTGGATGTGGAATTCTATATTGAGAATAAGACGATACAAAGCAGACTATATAGGAAAAGCACAGCTTGCAATTCCCTGCTACATGCGACTAGTTCCCACCCAGAACATCAAAAGAATGCAATCCCTTATGGGGAATTAGTCAGAACACGCCGCAATTGCAGTATGGACACAGAATTTGAAACACAAAAACAAGGAACAATTAAAAGATTCAGGAACAGAGGCTACAAACAGAAGGTATTACAGAAAGCGGAAAGTAGAGTAAACAAACTAGCCAGAATAGACACACTAACAGAAAAGCCTAAACAAGTAAACAATATAGAGACCATTAGAATCGTGACATGTTACAATAATTGGGCTCCTGTATTGCGTAGGAGTCTAAACAAACACTGGCACCTACTTAGCAAAGACACCATACTGAAGAAACACTTAACAGAAAAGCCAACACTAACATACAGAAAAGGGACAACATTGAGAAACATATTGAGCCCGAGTTACCCGCAAAAAACAACCAAAAGTTGTTGGCTAACAGACCCAGGCTTTTTCGGCTGTGGAATGTGCGCAGCATGTAAATGGGCCTACAAAAAGATGAAGGGTTTCAAAGGACCACATAACGAGGAATACCGAATACAGACGACTATCAATTGCTGTAGTAAATTTGTGGTCTATGCCCTAGACTGTAAATGCGGCAAACGATATGTAGGGAGCACTAAAAGAATGCTAAGAGACAGAATAAACGAACATATCAGGGCAGTCAAACAAGGAGACATGCGCTACCCAGTGGCAGCTCACATGTCAGTTTGCCCTGCACAAACATCGAGCCACTCATTCCAGTACTTTGGGATGGAACATGTACCTATCCACCCCAGAGGGGGTAACAGGGAACTAGCCCTGCGACGGAGAGAGGCTATCTGGATTATGACTCTGAAAAGTGTAGAACTGGGCCTTAACATTGACCAGGAGCTACATTATTTTTTAGGCACATAAGCACAACACAAGCATACATAAGGTAGACCACTGTAAACATAGGAAGAACCTAGGAAACAACATGCATAGAGTGACGAATATCTGCAATGTAGAGGAACTACAACGAAAGAGTAACATTGTATATTATGTAATGTAAATCTGTGCTATAATTTAATTTTAAAAAAAAGAAAAGAAATGTATGTTAAGCCTGTACCACTGAACGAGAATGAGGCCACTTAATGGCACATAAAACTGTTCTGAGCCCATTTGGGATGGAGAATTCGATATCAATAGTGACTGGCCCAATACAAAACCTATAGAGAACAGTGAAAATCACACTACACACTAGCACGATTGGAAGCACGGGAGGGTGGGTTTCAGCCACCACCGATTTGATGCCCTCACGTGTGAAACACAGGATTCATTAGAATTAGGCACAATGTAAATTGAAGCAACTACCGGTAACAACTAAAACGCTTTAAATACTATTTTCTTTAAAGAGACACATTTTCCCAATATGATTAAACCAATGGTAGCGTTAACAAATTTGAACAACTATAAAATTGAGATATATACACCAAACGGGAATTACCTAACTTGTGTAGCTCATGTCTTAAAAAACGTGACTGTATTTAATACATATATTGAATACCTCAATAAGAGGACAACAGTGGAGAAAACCACTAAAAGGACTGATTCTAATACACTAAATAGGCAGTCTAAAATGGCTGCCGCAGTTGCAGTCAAGAATGTTGAAACCGGTACTAGGCTTACAAATGAAGCAACCAGGAAGTGACGCCTGCCAGTAATTGGGCAGCGCTTCCTTGCTAAATATATGGGGCCAGTCGTTTGAAACAAACGCTGCATCTTACGTGAGGCAGACGGGACGGATTTACTCCCGTAAGAACACAACAAAAAGGTAAGATTTAAGAGCGCGGAGGTTATGATTAACCACCCGGGGGAGGGTCCACACGTTTGTGTGTGAGACTCGTGTGGAACTCTGGTGCATGTCGGAGTTGAAAAAATAAAAAGGAAACAGACCCGATTGAACTAGCTTTAATAATAAGTTATGGACACGGGGAAAGAGACGTGGGGAGCACCATAAAAGAAAGGGATAAAACTAGTGTTATTCGGCGATATGCACATTGGGGGCAAGAGACGGGGAGCACTTCCAATATCGGTAAAGCCCTTCGCTCATTAAAAATATTATGGCTCAAGAAACAAATACTTTACATCGGGTAGCACTACGCTGTATATATAGCTTATATACGTTTTTATACTCATAAATAACTTAATAGCACCTCAGTTACCCAATATAATGCATAAGACGCCAGGAGGCATATTTGCTCAAAGACAGCACGACTTTGTCAAAAACAGAAATTTTCTGAGTGTACCAAATTAAAGTCTGATATATGAATTACAACTTACAGATAGTGAACCATTATTTTGGTCATCACATCATCGAAGCTTGAATAATACCCACGATATCCACACCAGAACCCCTTTGAGGGTTGGAAATATCACCTCAACTAACGTGAGTAAAGTTACAAAAAATCTTTAAAAATAGTACGTATGTAGTACTAGATGTCCCAAATAGGATTTACATCTTGCTTCCTTATTCCCTCACGCAGAACGAGATACAGCAACGGAGAATAGGTACAAGAATGCATGGTTCCTAGATGAGCATGAACCCACGTTAAACTTCACAAAATAATCACAACCAAAAGAATCTTGCATGTCACCCCCAAGATAATGATAATGACACCATCACCGGTCTCTCCATACCTTGTAATGGGCTCATACTTTCTATGATGTTAAGAAAAAACACACTGCAAACGAATCTTTATCAATACCAGTAAGCATGTACCAAATGTGGTAACTAATAATGTCACAGTACGAGCATGCTTACAAAAAATGTAAATTGGAATATTGCACTACCACCTAATCTTAAAAACCATGTAATGTTATGTATAAAAACTGATCAAATGTTATGATCAAAAGTAATGGGCTACAACATTACCATTTTCTTTAAACAGCCTTGAAAAAGTCGGGGGTTACATTCCCCAGTACGACGAAACACGTGTTGGCTGTGACGTCTCCTTCAATAAACAGCGACAAACCCTGAACAAAAGGATTAAGACATTTAATTTTGCTGGTGTATGAACTGTACTGTGGAAACACTTGTATTTAACAATATCATATAATATCAAAACGTGTGCTAAGGAGTAACAAACTGTCTTCAAGAGTGTAGTGGGAGAGAGGCCTGTCCAGGGGTGCAAAGGAGGTGAGGCCTGTGTCTAAGAGTGCAGTGGGGGAGAGGCTTCATGAAGTCCAGTCCACTGCACTCTTAGACACAGGCCTCACCACCTCTGCTCCCCAGGACAGGCCTCTCTCCCACTACACTCTTGAACACAGGCCTCACCTCCTCTGTACCCCTGGACAATCCTCACCTCATCTGCAACCCTAAATCGTTTTTTAAACAGGCCTAAATGTATTGGGTATAATTGATGGTAACAGGGTGCAGATGAGGCGAGGCCTGTCCAGGGGTGTAGATGAGGTGAGGCCTGTCCAGGGGTCCAATTCATGTGCCCTAAATCGATTTTTAATTAATATATAAAAAACAGAGCACAGGTCATATATAGAAGCATTTCATTACACTACTAAAACCTCATTTTTTTTTACAAAATACAATTCCTCTATGTAGTAACATTTCTTTACCAAGTATTATCAAGAAATATGACACAAAGGAAGAATAAAAAAGCGTAATCTGCTTTCTAATCTTAGAAAACACAGCTGACATGTTTGTGAAAAGTGCAGATATATTTATTTAATCATGCAGACACTTTCTAATCCTTCTGAAAAATGCTAAAGCCATTCATTTGCCCTTTAATCATTTTTATATTAACATTAAAAAAACTGAGCACAGGTCATATGTAGAAGCATTCCATTTCACTACTGAAACCTCATTTTTTTTACAAAATACAATTCCTCTATGCAGCAGAAATTTTTTACCAAGCATTAACAAAAAAAATAACAGAAAGCAACAATAAAAAAACACAATCTGATTCATAATATGAGGAAACACACCTGACATGATTGCGAAAGGTGCAGAGGAGATGAGGAAAGTCGAAATGGCTTTCATGATTGTGAAAGTTGCTGATGAGGTGAGGCCTGTGTCTAAGAGTGCAGTGGGGGAGAGGCTTTATGAAGTCCTGTCCACTGTACTCTTGGACACAGGCCTCACCTCCTCTGCTCCCCTGGACAGGCCTCACCTCATCTGCACTCCTGGTTAGGCCTCACCTTATCTGCATCCTGTTACCATCAATTATAACCAATACATTGAGGCCTATCCAGGGTGCACGGAGGAGGTGAGGCTTGTCCAAGGGTCAGAGGAGGTGAGTCCTGTTCATTGCACTCTTGGACACAGGCCTCACCTCCTCTGCACCCCTGGACAGGCCTCACCTCATGTGCACAATCTACTTACTAATTAGAAAACACAGGTGACATGATTGTGAAATGTGCTAATATATTTTTTAAATCATGTAGATACTATCTAATCCTTGTCAATAATGTAAAACCAATTCATGTGCCCGAAATCTTTTTTTAGAATAACATTTAAAAAACAGAGAAAAGGTCATATGTATAAGCATTTCATTACACTACTGAAACCTCGCTCATTTATAAAATACAATTCCTTTATGCACCAACATTTCTTTAACAAGTATTATCAAGAATGTATAAGTCTCTCTTATATTCTCTTCCTGACTTACTCTATTTTTCCACCAGTCCCCTTCTAACACTCTCTCTCTGACTTATTCCTTTTTACATCCTGACTCTGTGTTACACTCTCTTACACTTTCTCTTTGACTTACTCTCTCTTACACCCTGTCTCTGATTTATTCCCTCTCTCTCATTACTCCTTGTTACATCCTCTCTCTGATTTACTTCCTCTTACACCCTCTCTCAAACTTACTCTCTCTCTCTACCTTTTACAGCCTCTCTCTGTTTTAGTCTCTTTTACATCCTCTCACCTTCTAACACCCTCTCTCTGTCTTACATCGTTTTAACCCTCTCTCTGTCTTACACCCTGTTACATCCTTTTTCTGACTTACTCCCTTTCTTTGACTTACTCCCTCTCCCTATTACATCCTTTTTCTGTCTTAAAACATATTATACACTCTTTCTGTCATTCTTCTTCTCTATGTTTTACTCCCTCTACCTGTTTCTTTGTCTGACTCTCTCTGTCTTTTTGTGTTACTTCCTCTAGCTCTTTTTCTCTGTCTTACTCCTAGTTACATAGTTTCTGTGGTATAAACTTAGATATGTTGTAAACTAGTGTTTATATCGTTTGCTTATTGTCATTGCTTTGTTGTTTGGTAATAGTGGTCTATAATGTGTTATTTTTTTCTTTACCACAGATTGAAATCAAGATTTCAATAGTAAGGAAATATGCCCTCAAGGCAGAGGAGAAGAAAAGATGCCAAGCGGAAAAAATCAAAAACAGCAACGGAATTAAAGCACTCCTCTACAATAAATACTTCAAAAAACAAAAAAAAAGCTCCTGGTAAGACAACTAAGTCTTTCTTTCGGAACATATGTAGATAAAAAAAAATGTTAATGGGAATGTGAATATACAGAAGGAGAGAGTAAATTTGAAAAGGAAGGAGAAGCCCCCCAAAAATGTTACTACTGGAGCAGGAGAGAATAATATGTATTGGAATAGAAGGCAAAACCAATTTAGGGACATTCGTAAACGAATGTTTCGCAAGAGGGTAGTTTTAAATTTGTTAAAAAAAAATTTAAAAGGTAAGCAGAGAGCTGTTTTTTACAAGAAAAAGATAATTGTAGAAAAGATTGTTGATCAAGCTTTTGAAGTTAAGAATTTTTTTTATTTTAGTAATCAATAGCATTAGGATACTTAACAAGGCAATTGATGTTTTCAAATCGAACAGTAGATGCAAAAGAATAGTTAATCGGACTCATTTTTGTGAAGTTTTTTTCTGGAGAATGGATACATAGTTCAAGTTGTGAGCCCTTTTTTAACGAGGAGAGTTACTTCCAGGAGAATGATTTGGTGCATGCAGTTGACACCAATGGTCGAGCATATGAGGTGAAAGATGATTGTCCGATTGAAAAAGAGAAACTTGTGTCTAGAGATGCAGAAGAGGTGTTAGCTGATGAAGTTTTAGGGAGACGTACTAAGGGTTCAGTGTACACTTCGAAGTGTAGTAGTATTTGTAGTGTACGACAGGATTCAATTGATTTGCTTCGTAATTTCTTACGTACATATAGTAAGAAAAGTCTAAAACAGAAAATGAAGATGTTGCAAGACTTAGATCCTTGCAGAGTGAGAGAAAACACAGGTTTGCATGGGCATTCACTGGCTTGTCTTTCTAGAAAAGTATGTCAGAGTGTTTTTCATCATTTTAGGATGTTAGCAGTGCATCATAACAAAATGAGGAAATTAGTGAGAAGGTTGTATTATGCAAAAAGTCCAGCACTTAAGCTTAAACAGTTAAACAGTGCTCTTTTGCACGGAACTGAATTAGATGTGAAGAAGATTTGTGAAGAAATTGAGATTTGTTATTTTGGTGAAAAAGAGGACAGTGTAGAAATTGACACAGTAATAGAAGGTAATGGGGAAGACAATGTACAGATTTCAAGTACAGAAAAGTTTGACCAGGAAATTACCAAGTTTAAGGTGAAATCAAGTGAAAGGCCTAATTTTACTTGTGTGTGTTGTTGACGGACTCATTATAAGATTCAAACTAGGTTAGTTGATTTATATGCAAAAAGTGAAATGGAAAATAATAGTGAATGGAAGAATTTTGCAACTTATTTGTTGGTGGAGAATTCTTTTGATTTGAGTTCCGATCAGCGTATTTGTAAATATTGTTATAATAAATTAAATGAAAACAGAATGCCTGCTAGAGCTGTTCATAATAATCTTGAGTTGGTAGACATTCCTCCTGAATTGATGGATTTAAATACATATGAATCTATTTTGATTCAATGTGTCCATCCTTTTCAGGCTATTGTTCGCATGGAGCCTAAGATAGGGAAATTGCCTCCTTCAGATTTACAGAGAGGATTAAAGGGAAGAGTTGTTTATTTGCCTCTAGATTTCAAGAAAAATATTGATACTATTAGTGTAGAAAAAGTGGAGGAGGAACCTCTGGTTTTTCTAGTTAATGGGGTTCCGACAAAGAGTAAGAAAATCTGGCAAGATTTAGTGGATGTTAGGAAAGTCAAAAAGGCAACGTTGTATTTGGTAAAAAACAATGAGTACTAAAAACATGTATGTGTTGGAGCAGAGGAAACAGCTGCAGAAGAAGACAGTGATTGTTCAGCCGGCCAAATTGAAAACGTTGATGTGTCTAGAAGTGAAGAAATATATGAACATTATACTGTTCATCCTTTGTATTCCAAAGAAGTAATGGGGAATGCAATTGACTTGTTTCAAATGAAAGCAGCAAAAGGAAGTCCCATTAGTGTATGGGAAGAAAGTTTGGAAGCTCGTTGTTTTCCACATTTATTTTCAACAGGTCGAGGTGGACGATATGACGATCGACCAGTTCAAATTCCTGCATCTGAATACCGGACTTTAAGATTATATGCTGAAGATCCAAGGTTTCGTCAATGCATTCCATATTTGTTTCATCTACTGTATGAAAGTGACTTGTCTGGGCTTTCTTATGCAGTAAACCATATACGGAAAAGTGGAGCACATCTGCAAAATGTTTCGGCGAAGGACTTTATGGAGAAAGTCAATCTACAAGACAATATTTTGGAATCTCATCTAATCAATCTCATGGCATGTCAGCGTGGTACAAACGAGTATTGGTACCGTCGTCATGGGGAATTGAAATGTATGCTAAGAAACTTAGGAACTCCTACATGGTTCCTCACTCTTAGCTGTGCTGAGTATGCATGGGACGACTTACTTCAATTTCTACGAGAGGCAAATGCAAATATACAAAATATAGAATTCAAAACACCTGGAGAACTGTGTTCTTTGGATCCAGTGAATGTATGCAGATATTTCAATCATAGATCTGAAGTTATGATGTCTTTTATTACCAACAAAAAAAATCCTCCCATTGGAGAGGTTTTGGATTTCTTTTGGAGAAAGGAGTATCAAGCGAGAGGTGCTCCTCACATACATATGTTGTTATGGATTAAAGATGCACCCAAATTTGGAACAGATTCGGATGAAACAGTGATGAGTTTCATTGAAGAGTATTCAACATGTGCTGTTCTGAAAACTACCGAAGAAAACAGTTTAAGGCAACAAGTTTTACGCTTTCAATCCCATCGTTGTGGAAAGTACTGTCGTCGAAAATTCAGAAACAAGGAAAAGTTTTATAAAAAATTTCGTTTCGGGTTTCCACGACCAGTGATTTCTAAAGGAAGAGTAAATAATTTGATGTCTTCTCTGCGACATACTGTGACGAGGAAATCACCAAAAAATACATACAATTTAAAAAGAAACGAAGAGTCCAAGTACATCAACGACTACAACCCAGTGATTTTGTCCATGTGGAATGCTAACATGGATATTCAGTTCGTTGCTGACAACTCTATTGCTGTGGCTCGATATGTGACGTCTTACATCACAAAAAAAGAAAGGACAGAACTGAAGGAAATGTGGGAGGACATTTCACATGATAAGAGTATAAGTAAAAAATTATACAGTTTCAGTCTGAAGATGTTGTCACATCGAGAAATTGGAGCATATGAATGTTCTGATCGGTTATCATCAGCAAGTCTCTATGCCAAATCTAGAACTATCATTTGGGCGAGTCTAGGTCTTGCTGCAACACGAAACCGAGTTTTGAAATCTGTACAAGAAATTGAGTATTTGGTGGAGAAAGAATCAAACAGTACAGATATTTTGAAGACAAATATGTTGGATACATACTATCCAAATAGAAGTAGTCATCTTGAGAACACTTGTTTGTATGAAGTTCTGCAAAACTATACTTATAAGAGGAACATCACAGAAGATATCAATAATGGAATATATGCTGTCATTGGGTGTGAAGGATGTCTAGTGAAGCAGAGAAAAGGCCATTTGATTAATCATCGAAAATTGAGTTGCGAATCTCCAGACAAAAGGGAATTTTATTATTTAGCTCTTTTGCAACTCTTTAAGTCATGGCGTACAGAAGAGGAACTACTTGGAAATTTTCTATGTTACGAAGATTCTTTTAATGCAACCAAGGATAACATAGAATGTCCTGTTTTTCCAAATTATCTGCAAATGTTGAACGAAGAAATAGAGCAAGAAGCCACAATTGCTGCAGAGATTTCTAGAGACAGTTCTGAAGACAGTCAGAGTTCTACTTCATTGAGTCAGGATCCACTAGGAGGACCAATTATTCAAAATGAAGCTGCCACTGCCATGGATGAGGTGGAAAGAGCTATGGAACAAGCTAACGAGGATGTAATTAACTTAGAAGATTTGGTGAAACAACTAAACGTTGAGCAGAAACAGATATATGACGAAGTCACAGAACAGATTGAACATGGATTCAGTCATGAGAAAAAAGAGTGCTCATGTACATCATTTAAGCTTGTCCAACTGTACGTGAGTGGAGAAGCGGTAACTGGAAAAAGTTTTCTGATTAAAGCAATTGGAAATTATCTGCAGAAAAGGACTGAATCACCGCTGTCTTGTGTTGTAACCGCTCCAACTGGGCTGGCAGCACATAACATTAAAGGGATTACTTTACATCGTTTACTGATGCTACCAGTTGATCATGATAATAAATTGCAATACCACAAGCTATCTGGAGATGCGTGTTCTGAAATTTCCAGAGTCCTGAAGAAAATGAAACTTCTTATCATTGATGAAGTAAGCATGGTCTCAAATCTAATGCTTGCTTTTGTGCATTTGAGAATGTAAGACATTTTTAGAACAGACTATGATGTGTTCTTTGGAGGGAAACACATTATTGTTTTTGGAGATCTACTGCAGTTGACTCCAGTGAAAGGACAACCTGTGTTTAAAATGCTCACGCATGAAGATACCAGGAAGTGCCTAGGAAGCATTGGAAACGTTAATATATGGTTAAACTTCAAATATGCAGAACTGCTTCAAAATATGCGACAGGCAAAGGATGAAGATTATAAAAAATACTCTACAAGATGTAAGAATCGGAAAACTAAGTGAGCATGGGAAAGAAGCTTTACATGCACGATTAATTTCAAATTTGTATCCAAATGAAAACATTCTTCCAGAGAATATTTTTAAGAAAATTACTGAGAACAAATCTGGGATATGTTTGATGCCAACTGTGAAAGAATGTTCCATCTTCAACAACAAAATGTAAAAGTTAGAAAATTAAGAGATTGTGAAACTGGAAGCTATAGATAAAATAGAGCATATGGGAGCAACAATTATTTTGTCTGAAAATTTAAAATCAAAGTTGGATTCATTAGAGAAGAGTATATCTAAAACTGCTGGTTTTGAAAAGACTCTGAATGTGTGTTTAAATTGTCGTATCATTTTGAGAAGGAATTTAAATGTTGAAAGAGGTCTGGTAAATGGAGCAATGGGTCATGTTGTTGATTTTGTGAATTACAGAAATAGAGATGGAATTGAATTTTTAAAAATTAAATTTGATGGCATTGACGAAATACAACAAATCAGTCGTTGTTCAGCTAGATTTTTGCTTGTGAAAGACTTATATGTTCGCCGAAAACAGTTTCCTGTTTGTTTGGCATATGCGGTGACAATTCATAAATCTCAAGGTTTAAGTGTAGATAGTGCTTTGGTGAACATTGGAACTTCTGTGTTTAAAGAGGGTATGGCATATGTGGCATTATCACGAGTCAGAACTTTATCAGGATTGTACTTGATTGAGTGTGATGAGACAAAGATTTGTGCAGATCTAGATTGTGTTAAAGAATACAATAGGTTAAGAAGAGAGTATGCTCCACATTTGCCTCAATATCCTCTGTTTGAAAAACGTGTGGTAGGCCAAAAGAGAAGAAATGAGAATAATTGCAGTGAGGTAGTAGCAAAAAGACAAAAAGTAGATGACACTGTAATTGTAAGGAGAAAGAAAAAGGATTCTGTTGAAGATATTGTTGGATTTCAGTTTGAAAATAGTTCTGGTGTCAACTGCTATGCTAATGTAGTGGTCAATGTTGTTTTTTTTCTTCAAACTTTACAAGAACAGATTGTTGAAAATCGGGATCAAAGATTCTGCTGTTTATTGAATTCTGTGTTTGAGAAATGTAGCAGTGATAGTGCAAAAATAGAAAGTGTTTCAGAAATTCGAAATCTTTTAGACATATGTTCTGGTCAAAAACAATTTTCACAGAATATTCAACAGGATTGTCAGGAATTTTTAATGTATATGTTTGATGTATTGGAAGATGAAGGTATAGATATAAAAAATCTTTTTAGCCTTTCTTATCAATGGCAGCATGACTGCGACAATTGTAGTTTATCAAGTAGTACTAGAATAGACACTGAAAGATTTATATATTTGACTTTACCAGACTGCAAATCAGTGTCTTTTAATAATCTAGTTAAAGCAGCTGATCACAATATGGTGTGTACCCAATGTAAGTCTGCAATGCTGTCCACATTATTTATACAAACTTATGGTCAGTATGTCATTTTAATGTTCCAACGATGTAGACCTGATGGAAGTAAATTGACAACTTCTATTAAAAATTTCGGGGCTTCTCAGTTATCAATTTCAGGAAGAACTTTTGCAACTGTAGCTATTATTTATCATGACGGTCCTTCAACAACATCAGGGCATTATACAATTTATTTAAAATGTCGAAAAGGTTGGACTAACTGTAATGATACTCATTTGACTTTCAAACAACGTTTGCCTTTTGACTTA
This sequence comes from Lissotriton helveticus, assembly GCF_964261635.1. NCBI lineage: Eukaryota > Metazoa > Chordata > Amphibia > Caudata > Salamandridae > Lissotriton > Lissotriton helveticus. The sequence goes on from NC_136065.1 coordinate 455,195,384, forward strand.
AAAAATTCTTACCTAGTGTTTTTAGAACAGAAATTTAAGTAAAGGTAATTGGCCTACAAAGACGGGAGCAGTTAATAAAATGTAATCTGCTGTTTAAAATTATATTGTGAGTAAAAGTGATGAAGATAATATAAGAATTCTACTTCTCATATAGGTACGGTAAGTGGATCTCATAGTAAGTGATATCAGTATTATAGGAAATGTTCAACATGAGTGAGCCAGAGATGGAAATATGAATTTTTAAACATTGTGAAAATGTTGTATAAGTCTTTCTTTCAGAACGTCGGGAAAACGCTAATTTCAGAGTTTGTTTTGAGTAATTTGAAAACATACTGATACATCTGACACTATTTGGCCTTAAGGAAAGGTGAAGGAATGAGCAAAGAGTCATGACTGAACACAAGGAGGATATGAAAACATTGAAAAATATTTCAGATGTTCTAGGAGCTTTTCTTATAGAAAGTCGATGAAATGGAATTTTTAGAGAACAGCAGAATACTTTCCAACGAAAAGGACCTTCATGATGTACTATTTGGCCTAAAGGAAAAGTAAGTAAATCAAAGATTAGTGTACATATGTGACTTGTAAGTTTATATGGTTTTTTTTCCCGCTGTCATATGATGAATAGTTTGAACTCACTGTTTTTAGTGAAATTCAATATGTTCTGAGAACAGCAAAAATAAAATATCTAACATGTCGTACAAATTATTCTATAGTTTGTATTGTGTAATTTATATTGTATTCCCATTGTCTCACACTCACTTTCCTTTTTCCATTCTCTTTCAGCTCTCTTTACTCACTCACACTGCCTTTCTCTCACTCTGTTTCACCCCCATTCGTTTACTCCACTTCTTTCACAGCCCCTCATTTCCATTTCAACTATCTGCATCCCCTCTCTCCCTTGCATCACTTTTCAGCTTTCAGTCTCTCTGCTTTACTTCCCTTTTCCGTCTTTTCCTCCTTTGCTCTTTTAGTAATTCCTCTTTACTCACTCACCTCTTTTGTCGCACTCTGTCACTATAACTCACCCCCTCTCCCTCACTTATCTTTCTTTTGACCTCTTCTCTCTATTTTTCGTTCACTACCTCTATGTCCTCAGTCCTTCACTCTCCTTGTGTTATGCTCACTTGTGTTTAACAACTTCACTGCTCCTCTCTCATCGTTTTTCACCCCATTTCTTTTAGTCCGGTTCCATTACTACCCCTCATTTCCTATCTTTCAGTGTCCTTCTCTTTACTTTCATCACCGAATCACATTCTCTCAGTACCACTGCTTTAGTCCTCTTCCCCTATCTTTCCTTATTTTGCTCCCTTACTCATGTTCCTTTCCTCACTCATTGTACTCCACTTCACTCAGTCCTTCCCTTAGTCCCACCGTCTACTAACTTCCTCACTCCTTTTCCCTCAATCCTTCTATATTATCCTCTCTCCCTTCATCCCTTCACTCTGTGACTCCCCTTCACTCACTCTCAGTCATCTTCCATTCCTCATTCTTGTAAATGCATCCTCAATCAGACTCCTTTCCCTCTCAGTCATTCCCTTTTTACTTACTCCTCTTTCCTGATTTAGTTTTGCTAACTAACATTCTTTTAGTATCTTTCTTACCTTCAGTTCATTTCTCTCTTCTTCTCTTCCTCTCTGTCACTGAATGTATCTGCCTTACTCTTAGTAATTTGCTCTCCTTCTATTTCTTTTTCCCTCTTTTTGTCCTTCTACATTACTTTATTTCTTAGTACACTTTTATGATTTTTAACCTCTCAACTTGTCTCTTCTATTTTAAAATATATATTTTACTAATTATAACTTATTTTTTCTTCTCTCTTTCACAGATACAAAGTGTAGTAAAAACATGTAATTAAATTTACATTAATTATATGGTAAGTGTGACTAAAAATGTTTAGTTTGTCATCACCCTTTGCTTTAACCTCACTACTATTCTCTCACCCTACCTCACTCCAGGTTTCCTTACTCTGCTTCCCTCACTTATTCTTATCCTCCATGTTTACTCCTCTTTCCCTTACTTTCCTACCACATTCAACTTCTTTCAGTCCCCCTGCTTTACTTCCCTTACCCTCTGTTCCCTTCCTTCGCCCCCTCACTCATTTCCTTTCCCTTACTCACTTACTTCACTCCTCTCACTCCTTCTCTCAGTCCGTCTGTCCTCACAGTTCCTCACTCCCGTTCCCTCACTCTGTCTCTCTTACCCTCACTGTCTCTGTCCCCTCACTCTGTCACCACTCTTTCGTCATGCTCACTCCCTACAACTCACCCACACTCCCTCACTTACCTTTCTTTGCTGCATCACTCAGTCCCTTTCAGTCACTCCTTCCTTTACTCTCTCTGTCCTTTCTCTCTGTCACTCCCCATGTCTTACCCTTATTCACTTTTATCCACCCTCTTTCACCCCTCTTTACTTACACTCGCTGCTCGTTTCTCACCCTCCCTCACCGCTGTTCCTTTACTCCGGTTCCGTCACTACCCCTCATTCTCCATCCTTTACTGTCCTTCCCTTTACTTTCAACACCCACTCACATTCTCCCAGTACCTCTGCTTTAGTCTTCTTCCTCTCTCTTCCCTTCTTTCGCTCCCTTATTCATTTTCTTTTTCTCACTTACACCCTAATACACCTTCTCTCTGTCTTACTATGTAATACACAGTCCCTCTGTGTTGCTTCCTCTAGCTCTCTTTCTCTTAACATCACTCTCTCTGTGTCCTTCCCTCATGCTCACTCCTTCTTTATTTATTTTTTTATTTTTTTGGGGTGCGCGCCCCGGTACGCGTACCAGTGCGCGTACCCTGGAGAAAAAAGAATTACAGAGTTTTTTAAAAATGTAGCATTTTTTTATAAATTGGAGGTAGTTCTAAAAAGAACAGTTTTTTTTATTCTTTTTGTTGTTTTATATTTTTTTATTCTTTTTTTGAACATTTTTTACTTTTTTTGGCTTTTATGAACAATGTTATATTTTTTTGTAATTTTTATGGGGACAAACAAAAAACAGGGAATTGTAAACGGCTCAACTGGAGCAAAAAAAATCAAGAAAAATCAAGAAAAAATTAAGGCTTCTTTTTGCACTTGTGGTTGTCTCCAGCACGGTTGATCAATTTGATGCTTTGTTCACCATAGGAAATTGTAGTCCCACAAAATATACAAACAATTTTAAAATCTCCAAACTGGGTTTGGATGTTTGGGACCATCTCCCTTGCCTCTGGACCCGATGGAGTGGGTTGTTTGCTTGTGGAGGTGCTAGGAGAAGATTGGGGAGGGTTTCTGGTCAGTTCTTTGACCTATGCCGCAGAATAGTTGTTGGGATGCCTACGTTGCATGTGGCGAATCATGGTATTATTACCAAAAGAGTACTTTTTCGCAGGGTTCCCCCTGGAAAGTACAGTGCCACATATCAGACATGTCAATTTTGGCGCATTGGCTTTCTTTAGGCCCCTTGGGATTTTAAAAAACTCCCACACCATGTGCTCTCTCGGTTTATAGGGGGGACTATCTTCAGGCAGGAACTGCCTCTCCTCCTCCTCCTCCTCCTCCTCCTCTACTTCTTCACCACCAATGTGGTGTTGTGGTGGTCCTTGTGGTGGTGGTGGTGGTGGCGGTGCAGATGCTCCTGCTGCTGCTGCTACTGTAGCCATTTCTCAATGAATAGAAACAGGTCTTCCTCACTCCAAGAACAAAGTGAGAATGAGGAAAAAAGGTGGGGGCTTTCATCATTTGGAAAACAAAACTGTTCTGAACCAATTAAAAGTGTTAATTTCAGGTCACATGACCCGACGCACTTACTCTACGCGCCCGGGGGCGCGCCCCGGGGCGTGTAGCGTTAGCACGTCGGGGCGCGCCCAGGGGCATTTACGTTGCGCGATCGTATGTGCTCGGGCGCTTCCGGGTGCGCTTACGCCGTGCGTCATAAGACGCATCACGCGGCTACGCGATACGTCACGATGATGTTTTCGTTCGCGGCAATAGCGCTAACGGGACGCTCACCGGTATGCGCACCGGGGCGCGCCGCAAGACTGCGATTACCGGTGAGCGCACTGGTACGCGCACCGGGAGCGCCCCAAAGCAAAAACATTTTTTTTTTAAAACAAGAACAATATACATAAAAAACAATAGTATTACATAAATATACAATATAGGATTCATTATAAAAAATATTATATTTCATAGCTATAGAATTTTGCTATTAAAAAACCTTTGAAATTCACTGAAAAAAACATAGGTTTGAGGCCCTATATATAGTTAGGAATTAGCATTTACAAAACCTATGAAATTCACTGAAAAAGCCATAGGTTTCACACCAGTTATAGTTAGGAATTAGCATTTAAAAAACCTATTAAATTCACTGAAAAAACCATAGGTTTGACACCAGGGGCGGATGTTACCCGCAATACTCTCAAACTCCAACTAGAAAAAATTGAAAAACATAGCCATCAATTCAGAAAAGTATATATGTATCCGGGAAGGGACATCCAAATGGACCCAATGAAATTCCAGTCTGGCACCTGTCCATCACCCAAAAAGACTCCCTCCAAAAAACTAGGAGAACCAGCGGAGATTAATGGTGTGGGAAAAGTTACAGTCAATATCCCAGCACTGCCGGCAGGAGCACGAAGAGTTCTTGCCAGTATATGCCAGTGGGGCACAGGCGCCACAGGCTTCAAGTCCACCCCATGAGTGTCGCAACCAACACACCCTGTGGCACATGCCTGATGTAATTTGTGTCAAGCGTCCAGTTCATGGGCAGCTCAGTCCCGCTCCTCCAAGCCTCCGCCAAATGCACCAGCTAGATCATCCGGCACTAGTTTCTGAGTGTCAGATTTACCATATTCTTTAAGGGCCTTTTGCAGCAGCTTTGGGTCACTATATATATTCTTGCCTTGCCATTAATCATGACCCTAAGTCTGGCAGGGTATAACATTGCATACTCCAGGTTGTGCTCCCGCAGTCTGTGCTTTAAGGGTGCAAATTGCTGCCTCGCCTCCTGCACCTTCACGGTGAAATCTGGAAAAAGCGAGAGCGAAGAGCCCCCAAACGTGAGCTCATGCAGCTCCCTAGCAAGCGTCTGCGCCGCATCCCTGTCTCTATATTTTAACACCTTAGCAATCCCAGGGCACGGTGGGACACCAGGAGGGGTCTAGGCACCAGGGAGCGATGAGCGCGCTCCACAACAACATGGCTGAGAATTTATCCCAACGCAAGAGATTCACCAATATCTGCTCAGCAAACACCTCTATATTGCCCATGGCTGTGGTTTCAGGGAGGCCCGTGATGCGTATATTGCAGTGCCTTGATCTGGCTTCCAGATCTTCAGCCTTGTCCTGAAGGGCCGTGAGTAGCTGAGAATTATTTGTTTCCATTTGGGCATCTTCTACTTCAGACACCCTTCTCTCCGCCATGTCGAGCCTCTCAGCATGTTTATCAATACGCTCAGACATGCGGTCCAACTGATAGGCCAGGGAGTCGATTGTCCCATTGATGTTGATCAAGCTCTTCTGCGTGTCTGACAATATATGGCGGATATCCCCTTCAGGCTCCTTATCAGTGTCCTCTCGCTTGCAGATGGAGCATCAACACATCCCTTCCTGTGCGCGATTTACGCTGCTCGAACTACAGCTTGAGCTGCGATTTGTCCACCTCACTCCTCACCAGGTGTTTATATCAGGCCTCACTCGTGACTGGTCACTGTGCGGGACTCCAGACTGCCATCCGCTGCTCGTCAAATGCTCCGCCGCCATCTCACCTTGCGGATCATGCACACCAGTAGGGCCCACAAAGGCAGCTCACTGTCACAACATGCCCCACGGCGTGAGGCCGAGGACCCAGCAGGCATCAGGCAGCTCTCTTCCCAGGGCCCATCAGCGCGGACAGCAGGGGCACGTCAGGTGGCTTGATGCGATGCTCCATCGCACTCGTTGATTGGGCAGAGAGTCTCCGCAACACCCCAGCTTTCACCGCATCAGGGCATCGGAGCGTACCAGCCTTGTCGGGTGTGTTGCGATGCTGCCGTAGACGCAGGCTGCATCGCGCACCCCAGCCAAGCCGCACTCAGGATACTTCAGAGCCGCTCTCCCGCAGCTCCGCCACCATCAATAATGACAACGCCGGGAAGCGCGCTCAAAGTGATTCAAATGGTGCCCGGGCTCATGTGGTTTATCCCCACGGATGAAGAGGATTCCTTTACAATTGTATTGATGGCTCCCGGAGCTCGCTTAAGCAGTGGCCATCTTACAGCCAGACAAGCTCCGCACCCCCTGGGCAACATTTTTTTGTGTGGCTCTTGCAGCAAGGTTTGGGAACATACCCCTGAAAAAAGAGAATGCAGAACAATAAGGTGCTTTATTGTACAGGGTAGGCTTCACGTCTATGCACTCATTTCTTGGGATCCAGTGAGCAAAGAAACACTTTTCATGCACAGTGCGTGCAGAGGACTGTACAACACTAAACTTAGAGTCAGGTCACAACTCAAGAAGAAAAGAGGAGCAAACCTCCAAAACATTTCCACTGAGCATTAGAAAGATGAACAGAGGGATCCTAGAACCAGAAATCTGGTTATCGTTTACCTTCTCATTTGGAAGTATAATATTTTAAAGGGAAGAAATAATAACAAAAAATGCATGCACAATTGCCAAATAAAACAATTCAAGATTCAAAATCATCCATTTGCATTGCTAGGTACAACACAATAAAACAGACACTATAAAGCTGACTACTTCTCATTTTAAAAATGTTCATATAAGACATGTAGGGGTATATTATCAAGAAACGGCGTTAAAATTATCGCCGCTTTAGTGGCAGGAAACTGCTGCTAAAGCGGCTATAATGGGCTTGATAATATGCCCTTGAGAATTCCCATAGAAGCCCATGTTCACACCAGAACTCTCTTTTTGATAATAAGCCTCGTAGTTTGGAGTGATAATGGCCATTCTATTGATATTTGTTGAAGTAGTGAAGGGAATTTCATTTCATTGAAGCCACATGCAATTTTAGAGGGAAACAGTCAGAACACCACGGTCTGAACCACGCGTGTTTCGACTACGCAAGCCCTACTATGCTTGCCATACCCACGCATATGCCATAACCACGCATATGCTTCGTTAAGGCAGTTCCCGTTGTAGCTGCTGGAAGATGGAAGCAGGAAGATGATGCGCTGAGGTAAGTGGGCTGTTTTGTTTTTTTAGGGTTGGGAAGGGGTTGGATAGGTTTTAGGGCAGTGGAAGGGTTTCGGATAGTTTAAGGGACTGCACAGGAGGGTGGGGGTGTCAGGGCAGTGTAAGTTAGGGTGCAGAGTTTTAGGCCTTAGGGCATTGGGAAGGGAATGGGTAGTTGGGTTAGTATTTAGGGCGGGTGGGGTCGGGGTAGGTTTTAGGGCAGTGGAAGGGGTTGGGGTAGTTGAGGGACAGTGCAAGGACAGGAAGTGTAAGTTAGGGTGCAGGGTTTTAGGCCTTAGGGCAGTGGGAGAGGAATGGGTAGTTGGGTTAGTATTTAGGGCGGGTGGGGTCGGGGAAGGTTTTAGGGCAGTGGAAGGGAAGGGGTTGGGGTAGTTTAAGGGACAGCGCAGGGGCAGGGTGCGAGGTAGTGTAGGGTTTTATGCCTTAGGGCAGTGGGAGGGGAATGGGCAGTTGGGGTAATTTTTACGGCTGGGAGGGGGTTGGGTAGGTTTTATGGCAGTGGAAGGGGTTGGGGTAGATAAAGGGACAGTGCAGGGAAGTGTAAGTTAGGGGGCAGGGTTTTAGGCCTTAGGGCAGTGGAAGGGAACTGGGTAGTTGAGTTAGTATTTAGGGCAGGTGGGGTCGGGGTAGGTTTTAGGGCTGTGGAAGGGAAGGGGTTGGGGTAGTTTAAGGGACAGCGCAGGGGCAGGGGGCGAGGTAGAGTAGGGTTTTAGGCCTTAGGGCAGTGGGAGGGGAATGGGCAGTTGGGGTAGGTTTTAGGGCTGGGAGGTGGTTGGGTAGGTGTTATGGCAGTGGAAGGGGTTGGGGTAGATAAAGGAACAGTGCAGGGGAGTGTAAGTTAGTGTGCAGGGTCGAGGTAGTGTAGGGTTTTGGGCCTTAGGACAGTGGCAGGGGAATGGGTACTTGCTGTAGTTTTTAGTGTTGAGTGATCGGGATAGGTTTTAGGACAGTGGAAGGGGTTGAGGATGGTTTATGGAACAGCGCTGGGGAGGCTGGGGTGGTGGGGTGGTCGGGGGATGCGGGGTAATGGCGACCTTATACATAAACAAAGTGGAATCCACTCTAGTGGTGGTAGTGGTCCCTACAGTGGTGGGGAGCACACAGTGTTGTGTAGAATACCCCTCACACACCAACAGGCCCCTTGGTGTCATGTTTCATCATCGGGGTCTTCGCACCCCTCTACGGGATTCGGCGTGCTCCGACTTACGACTACGTAGGAGCACTTGAAGTGAACTATGTGTTGGTGAGTGTGGAGGGGTTATTGTGTGAGTAGTGAAGTGGTGAGAGGTGAAGGTTTAAAAAATACCTGGCACGTAGGGTGAAAAATAAAATTTATTAAGCCCTCGGCTGGTATTGTTAAAAGGGTGCAGGGTGAGGTTGTCACTGTATTATAATGTACATCAACCTCAAAAAGTGCGTCGACATGACATGTTTCGGAGTGTGGAAACTCCTTCTTCAGGACGAGGGAGTGCACAAACCTCTTCACCTTACTCACATGTAGTGTAGATGTTAAAGTGTTAGTTACAAAAATAAAATCTACAGAAAATTAGGTGTAATGTTCCTAATTATGTTTTTATGATCAAGAGGTCTGTTGCGCCCAATTGGCGATAATAGAACAAGACCTGTGAAGATAAAGCGCATAGTAAATAAAAAACATGTGTGTCCTTGTCTTTTTCTTACAGGGTTCCAGACCACACTAGGTCACAGATTACCCTATTTTTTTGAACAGACATTTTCTGATGATAATCTATATCCTAATGTGATGTTTTTTATTTACTATGCGCTTTATCTTCACAGGTCTTGTTCTATTATCGCCAATTGGGCGCAACAGACTTTTTGATCATAAAAACATAATTAGGAACATTACACCTAATTTTCTGTAGATTTTATTTTTGTAACTAACACTTTAACATCTACTCTACATGTGAGTAAGGTGAGGAGGTTTGTGCACTCCCTCGTCCTGAAGAAGGAGTTTCCCCGATGATGAAGCATGACACCAAGGGGCCTGTTGGTGTGTGAGGGGTATTCTACACAACACTGAGTGCTCCCCACCACTGTAGGGACCACTACCACCACTAGAGTGGATTCCACTTTGTTTATGTAAATTGCCAGGGGAGATCGAATCCACTTTTCCTCTCCCTCCCTCCTTTGTTAAAAGACTTAATGGTGACCTTAGCAACACATACCCTTTCACCATTCATGCCTATACCACGAAATTGCGTGGTAAAGGAATGCGTGGTTAAGATGCATTCGTGGTTGGTTTGCGTGGTAGAGGCATGCGTGTTAAACCATTCGTGCTTCTATCATACAACCAATTTTAGAACTATTAAGTACATTTATATTTTTAATTAATATTTAAGGTTGCTCATCTATTAGAATGATCCATTTGAATACAATGAAAATGTTTCTGCTGCCTCTGGTGACTTCAGCTTTTATTGCATGGCTTCATATGCGATGCTAGTCAATACTGCATGGCATGTATGCAACATATTTCGAGACACTGATCTCCTGTATAACTGAGGAAACTGCATGCTCATTTAGGGCATCTCAGCAGTAATTGAGGACAGTTCAAAATGACTTTTATTACTTTACTGTTATAAGTCAAATTGATCATGCTTGGACTAACTTGTGAAACTACTTGATCAATGTGGTTCCATTTTCTGCATCTATCAGCGGGCTTTGCAATGATAACTTAAATGGCAAAGAACTTATAGTGATTTATGAAATATTTTGTACCATGTTGTGTTTTAAAGATTTTAATTATATTATACTTGCTATCAAATTGTGTTATGAAAAAGAGCAATTGTGTAAACGAGTTTCCATGTAGAAGTGTTCTTATTTAGGAAATTGTTTTGGAATTGTTATGGTTCTTGTCTAAACATTGCTTTTTTGTCACTCTTAGATATTCAGAATTGACTTTAATTTAGTGTCCCCCAGGCACTCTGTGGTCATAGGGTGCCCCAAAAATGTATGGTTCTGCCTTGATGCCTACAGTCAGTACACTTGAGTGGCCTTTCATTCAGTACCGATTGATGGTTTTTGTTGCCTCTCATATAATATATTTAATCCCTGAGTGCAAGACTTTTAAGCTTAAGAAGGATAACCAGAAGGCTCGTATACAACAAACATGTTTATTATTTAGACTTTTGCCGGCAATGCAAACAGTGCACACAAGAGGGTGGTTGGCGAGGGCCAGGAATAGGAAGTTCAATTTTCTACAAGAAAGAAGTATGGCTTACACCTCCACTTCCTCTGTGCACAGTAAGCTTCCCAAACCCAAACTTTATGATGAGCCATGAATAAATACTACTTACATAAAGCACTTGACCTTTTGAATAAATGCCATTATGATAAAAAAAAGTACAACATAAATTCCTTCTGTAATAGAGGGTGTTTAGACAGAATTTCGGAAACAAAAAGACTGAGGGACAAAATATTGTATCAAGAATATAGAGGACAAACATATCATGAAGGTAAGTTTCTATAGGTAATCAAAGTTTTACTATATATAACTCCACATATATGTACCTTGACGATGTGTGTGTATATATATATATATTTTTTTGTTTGTTTTCTTTTTTCTTCAAAGTACGTAGATGTGGAGTTAAGAATGGTAAAGCTATACTTACCTATTTGCACTTACCTACTGAATATTTTGATCCTCAATATTTTTGACATTAATTTTGTCCACACAATGTTTTTGTTTCCGATGTTCTGTCAGTGATCCGTAACTGAGCTCTCAAGACTCCAGTGCAGAAGATACCCATGCTTAACCCATCCGCCTCATAAGCGAGGATCGAGTTGTCCTTTTTACAACAAACAAATACTGGCTAACTGTTCATATTCCAGGGATTTTCCAAAATTGGGGAACCTTAACCACCGTATTCAAAGTCAGTAAAATAGAAACATTGTTTTTCATATACATGAGGGTTTGATTTATAGCACTTTAATATACACAGTGAGAGTTTTCTACATAATGTTTCCTGTTTCTGTTTCTTTTCTGATTCTTCTATTCTTGTTTCTTACAAAAATACTGAACATTTTGAAAAACCCCTGTCCAAGTGTAAAGCCTAATCTATACATGCAGATACTGATACTATCCCACATTCTTTCTTTCTGGTCCCAGTGCTGGAGCAGATACTGCATTATATTTTGGTCCTGTAGAACATTTCACCAACACCTCAAGGTTGCTTGTGTTAGCGTGTGGTCTCATAACGAATATCCTTCTGGTCCGACGTTGTGGTGCATTCCCCAAAGTCTTTTTCCTTCTGCTCCAGACAAAAAGTACTGAACACTTTGGAAAACCGTTGTTCAGGTATAGAGCCTTTGCTAGACCTGCAGATAACCATGGTATTCCACGTTCTTCCTTTCTGGTCCCAGTGCTGGAGCAGATACTGAATTATATTTTGATCCTGTAGATCATTTCACCATTGCCTCAAGGCTGTCTGTGTTAGTCTGGAGGATCATCAGGAATAGTATGCTGGTCTGGTGGGTCTCCCAAAGTCTTCTTGCTCCAAGTGTTGGAATATTTCAGGCGATTCTGCGCAAGCTATGCTGCAGTCCAGCACATCAAGAACGTGATCATTTCACAATAAGGAGCTCATGATGATCAGCGAATTAGAATCCCTTTTGTATAGAAGAGAGATATCCAAATCCAACTTCTTGCTTCAAGAACCCCGAAGACTTGGTAGGACTTCAACATCTGCTACCCATCTCCATTGCTTTTTCTTGCTGTGCTTTAGTTTCCGATCTAGGGATATTCCTTAGGACTTCTAGTACGGCCTTATAGCAAAACTCGTACTGATCCTACAAAGAAACAAGTTTAATTAGCTTAGAATCCAATGATAAAGCTTAGACTTTAGTAGTATGCATGTAGAAAGACTGTGTATAGGAGCATCATCTTACTACAGATTAAAATATGCTGCATGTCCTCTCTTGGTTGAGCAGTGCGATCCAATACAAAGTATCATTATATAATACACACCACAATCAAAGTTAGCATGTCAACCCTTTATAAAGATAGGTGAGGAAGTTATAAGGGTTCACACCCTGAGTAAATAAGCATCATTAGTGAGGTGGATACATGTAGTAAATGGAGGGATTTGGTACGTTGGAAGGGAGTGGTCATTAAGACGTGGATTGAAAGGTAGGTAGGGGGTTCTCGGAAGAACGTACGCAGGATGGGAAAGTAGAGATGTTGCGTAAGGAGTATTAACTATTTATAATTTTACAAAAGAAAACATCTTTTGAGAGGTAACAAAACAATGAGTGATAGGGATCTAGAGGACAGACCAACAGTAGCTGCGGTGGATACAGTTTTGATATCCTGACTTTCTATGTGTTGTTGTAATAAGCAAAGTCATTTTACTTGAACTATGACAGGTAAAATATAGGGTTATTAGAAAGGAGTGCTCAGTGCATGGCTGAAGTGATTACATTTAAAGACGCCGGAGGTGAAATGATGAACATGGCTTTCATTCGCAAGTCAGAGAAAAGATGCTTTTGTCATTTCCTGATATCACTGACTGTTTATCAAAGTGATTTTTCATTTAAAAAAAATCTTCATATCTGCATTTACAAACTGATCAACACATTATTTCCACAGTTCGGTAAATACTTTAAATGATATTTTGTTTTGTCGGAACTCAATCATTACAATTCCAACTCTCAGTATGAATAAATTATACATCTTTAGGTTCTCTGCTGAATTGGCGTCCTAACGCCACCTGCTGCCCACCTGACTTCAGTGGTTCTCATACTGCCCGCAGAAGCTCTTTCCTACAGCTGGCTCTGTCCTGACTTTGCCTGCCTCACACAATTCTCAATTAACCTCATACACTCCTCAGCTGCCTTCAAACTGATGTCAGCATTCCTCCAGCTAACATATTTTGCCGGGCTCCTAGCGGTTGGACTTTGTGACACACCAATTAGGTGGTCCTAATGAACAAGAGCCTGGTCGTACTACCGTTCTGCATTGTGTTGTGCCCAGCCCTTTGTGGAGTGACGTAGCCCAAAGCCCTTACACCCTAAAGGTTATTTTCACAAAATGCTGCTGTTTGTGTTCTTCTAGTGCTTCAATAAGGCTCAATCTTAAACTGCAACTAGTTAAGAAAGAAGAGATGGGCATATTATCAAGGAACGGCGTTAAAATTATCGCTGCTTTAGCGGAAGGAAACTGCCGCTAAAGCGGCGATAATGGGCTTGATAATATGCCCTTGAGAATTCCATTAGAAGCCCATGTTCTGGTGTTAACATGGGCTTCTATTGGAATGCTCTAATATAATCAAGCCCATTATCGCCGTTTTAGCGTCAGTTCCTGCCGCTAAAGCGGCGATAATTTTAACGCAGTTCCTTGATAATATGCCCCAGAGTGCTTTGAACAACAAATCTTCTTCCAAACATTTGTAACATGTCTACATTTTGAACCATGACACTCAAAGGCACATTGGGAATGCAACAGCAGGGAATGTGCGCTTGTGTCCATGTGACCACAGTTTGCACCACCTGACTTTTGTAGCCAGAGGAAGCAGAGGGTAAGCCATGTTAATGGTTAACTCATGCCTTTGGCAGACATTAAAAAACCCATTCATTGCAACCAAAAAGAGGCTTCTGACCCCTATTCCACCATTGCAATTAACAAGGTGGAAAGGCAAACTCATTCTGGATATCCCTCCCCACCTAGCTGTGCCATATCGCCTGCAGGTGCTTAGTTAGACCTCTGATACTAGTGCTATCTTTGTGCCACTTGATACCCAGGGTCAGATTGATCAAAATTTGATGCAGCATAATGCAACAAGAAAACTTGCTACAGTGCGTCAAATGGAGCGGGCAGGAATGCACCATATTTACCCTGGCCACATTTTCAACATTTCACCCTGCCCTACCCTTGCCCTGCACCACTCACCTTGGTCTGGATCATCCCAAAACGCTGGGCTCTCATCTGTCTTACAATTTCCTTGATGCTGAACTGAAAGGAAAACAGGTGAAAAAAGTTGGTTAATAAGGCTTTGTGCAGTATTGCAAAGTGGCAACACAAGTCTAGCATCACCCTCTTCACATGGCACTACACAGCTGTCTTGGCATGTCACTACTAGGCCTGGGCATTGTTTGCGTAGCAGCACTCGTAGCTGATGACACTGTGTACTTGTCTGCACTGTGAAAAACTTGCAAAATAATTGCAAATGGCATCCTGGACAGTGCCAGTTATGATAAAATAACTATCTCTATCGTTATATGTTAAAGTGCATATAGTACTTTCACTACAGTGAACTGAAAAATTAGCAAGCAGTGAGAGAGGTGATGATTTTGGTATCCTCCCTAACCTAGGGGGAGTACTAAACAGATGCCTTGAAAACAAAAAAGCACATCTTATTGAACGATTTGGTGGTAGTCCCATCCTCTTAGGACCACCCCAAACACAGTTATTGGCAAAAAAACATTCCCAATCAAAGGCCCTGCAAAGCATTATGGGATGAGATTAGCTGTGGGCAGTAAATATTATGTAGTATCCAATGTCAAAATAATTCCTCAAAGAGCTGCAGTTGAACTGGTGGTTACTAGATGGGCCTCATTTATGAGGCCGTGCGTCACTTTTACGCTGCCGGTGCGTCACTTTTTGTGACACACCTGCAGCGTAAAAAATGTGCCTTGTTGCACCATATTTACAAAGTGACGCATCTAGGTAGATGCGTCACTTTGTAAACCCCTGCGCTACATTATACCTACCTCTGGTATAATGTATGCAGGGGGGGCGTTCTGACGCAAGAAAGGGTCATAGAAGTGACGCAGTGATATCTATAAGATTTCACTGCGCCACTTCTAGGACACAAATGCGTCAATTTCTTACGCCTGCCTCACAGCAGGCGTAAGACTGACGCAGGCCCTTTCACATGGGGCTTGCCCCATGTGAAAGGACACATTGCTGGAGTAGCGTCACTTTTGTGACACACTACAGCAATGCATCACTTTTGCGCCATACAGATACGTCAGAAATACTGACGTATCTGTAACTCCTTGCATCATGATGCGTCATACTGTAAATATGACGCATCATTGGTGTCGCGAGGAGGGCGCAGTGAAAAGTGACGCATCGCTGTTTTTACGCAGCTATGCGTCACTTTTCATAAATGAGGCCCTAGATGTCCCCCACGAGTCAGGTGCAAATGCTTGATGAAAGGGTTTCAATGGTTTTGCATTTGACTCGTGAGGGACATCTAGTAACGACTAGTGGAACTGCAGCTTGATGTAAGAATAATTTCAATGCTTTGCATTTGACCCGTGAGGGACATCTAGTAACGACTAGGTGAACTGCAGCTCTTTGTAGAATTATTTTGATATTGGATACTATAACATTCACTGCCCACTGCTAATATTGTCCCATAATGCTTTGCAGGGCCTTTGGTTGGGATAGTTTTGTTGCCAATAACTGTGCTTGGGGTGGTCCTAAGAGGATGGATGGGACAACCACTGAAGTTCAACAAAATGTGCTTTTTGTTTATGCTTCTTGTGTTCAAGGCAACTGCTTGGTCCTCTCCCTAGCTTAGGGGGGAACCCAAAATCCTCAGCTCTCTCATTGCCTAATGCTTTCATTGTTAAAGTTCACTTTTGTGAATTGATTATATGCTTTTAAGCATGTAAAAGTGCTTTTTCAAAGCAGGTGAGGATGTTGTTGATTAAGCTGCTACGCTACGTGAGTAAGCATACTACATGCAATTTGTGAAGTGCAGGGTAGTAGTATTTAGCCCAGGGTTAGTCACTACACTGCATCTTTGCCTCAGAGTTGGAAGGAGTACTTTCTTACCTGTAACTCCAGTTCTGTTGTAGGGGTATCTCTGTTATAGTTATAATCTAGTGAATAGAGCCCATGTGCGTGGACCCTGGAGCAATCAAACATCATCTCTTAAACTGTCTTCATTGCAGTCCTGCACAGACACTTAAGAGAAAATTAAAGACAATAATGCAGCCTGTACCTACAAGGCTACACTGTCCAGTACTTCTGCTAGAAATGCCAAGGATATAACATCAATCACACATATAACACAATCTGTCAAGTTTCACCCACAGAGAAACTTTCCTCCAATCACCAAATCCTTGGAATGATAGAGAGGAAGGTAGGGACAGACAAGCCTCCTTAGGCTGCCATTATGTGTCTGGAAAAGGGAGACCGTGCCTTTAAGGAACTCTCTGGAGACCCTCGGTATCCCAGCATGCTCAGCCCCTTCCTTTTACTTTCAGTTCTTTTTGAAGGTGCATAAAGCAAGGCCTGTAGCATACATCACAGTACCATTTTCTCCACCAGGGAGGAGGGCGAGCGCCTATGACTATAACAGAGATACCCCTACTTCAGAAGTGGAGTTACAGGTAAGAAACTACTCCTTCTGTAGTAGGAGATCTCTGTGTATAGTTATAATCTAGTGAATAGAATGGCAAGCCCATCCAAACAACAACCCGGCGGTGGAGAAGCTAGACAACACCACTATTGTGCGAACAAATTCCGCAGCGAAGCCTGCCCAACCTGAGCATCTGCTCTGGTATCTGTGCCCAGACAGTAGTGCTTAGTAAAGGTGTGGACCGACTTCCAAGTGGCCGCCCTGCAGATCTCTGCAATGGGAACATTTAGAAGCAAAGCTGTTGTAGCTGCTTTGCCCCTGGTAGAATGAGCCTTTGGCTTACCCCCTAAGGTCTTATTTGCTTTCTGATAACAGAGCTGGATACATGACACAATCCACCTAGGGATGGACTGTTTCGAAGTAGCCAGACCAGTCCTAACCGACCCATAGTTGACAAACAGCTGGTCGGATCTACGAATATCCTTGGTCTTATCCAGATAGAATTTCAACACCCTTCTGACATCCAGGGAATGAAGAGACCGCACGGCTGGAGTGGAAGGATTCTGGAAAAATGTTGGTAAATTTATAGTCTGATTAACATGAAAATCAGAAATCACCTTGGGAAGGAACTTAGGGTGAGTACGCATAACAACCTTAGCAGCATGAAATACAGTATAAGGTTCCTGACAACACAATGCCTGAATTTCACTCACCCTGCGGGCCGATGTAATGGCCACAAGGAACGCCGCCTTCCAAGACAGGTGCTGCAGTGAAGCCTTATGAATAGGCTCGAAGGGTTCCTTCATCAGCCTGGACAGCACCACATTCAGTTCCCATGAAGGCGAAGGAAACCGAACAGGAGGGAACACCTTCTTCAACCCTTCCAAAAAATCCTTAATCACAGGAATCTGGAAGAAGGATGTCTGTGAAGGGCATTTTCTGTAAGCAGTCAATGCAGCTAGATGAACCGTAATGGAATGATAATTAAGGCCAGACTGAGCTAGATGCAGAAGGTACGGTAGGATAACATCCTACTTGCAGGTCATCGGATCATAGTTCTTAGACATGCACCAGATGCAGAATCTCTTCCATTTGTAAGCATAAGAGGTCCTAGTAGACGGCCTCTTAGCCTCCTTCAATATGTCCATGCAATCCTCAGGAAGATTCAAGTGGCCATATTGCACTATCTCAGGAGCCATGCCACCAAACTCAACGATGAGAGGTTGGGGTGCACCATCTGCCCCCCGAACTTCGCGAGAAGGTCCGGCCGACACGGCAGCTGCCGATGAGGCAGGATTGACCGGTGAAGCAGGTCCGTGAACCACCACTGCCTGGGCCATTTCGGAGCAATGAGGATCATCAGCGCCTGGGACTGGGCCAGCTTGATGAGCACCGCCAGAATCAGGGGAATGGGTGGAAAAGCGTACAGAAAGCTGTTCGACCACCTGATCCATAACGCATTCCCCAGGGTCCCCGGTTGGTAATACCTCAAGGCGAAGTCGCGGCATTTGCTATTTTCTGCGGTGGCGAACAGATCCACGTCTGGAGTGCCCCACATGGCAAAGATGTCGTCGAGCACTTCGTCGTTCATGATCCACTCGTGGGTTTCTTGAAGCAACCTGCTGAGGGCATCCGCCTGAACATTCTGCACACCGGGCAGATGAGTCGCTGTTATCGTCAGTCCTATGGCTAGAAGCCAGTGCCAGATCGCCTGCGCTTCCTGTGACAGTGTGCACGATCTTGAGCCCCCCTGCTTGTTGAGGTAATACATAGTGGTCGTATTGTCTGTCTGCACAAGCAAGGAGTTGGTCTGGAAGGACGGATGAAAGGCCTTCAGTGCCAATTGAACAGTTCTGAGTTTTTGAAATTGATGTGATACGTGGACTCCGCCGGAGACCACGTTCCCTGGATCTGTAGATGGTCTGAATGCGCTCCCCAGCCCAGGAGAGACGCATCCGTCACGATAGTCTGAGTCGGGATGTCCTTGTGCAAAGGAACCCTCTGAGGAGATTCTCTGCTGAGCACCACCATCTCAGGGATTGTTGGGCGTGAATAGACAACTGAATCCGGTCGTCCCAACACTTTTTCCTCTGGTCCCACTGGTCTTCCAGACATTCCTGTAGCGGCCTCATGTGTAGGCGCGCGTGCGGAGTGAGGAAGATACAAGAGGCCATCGATCCCAGTAGAGAAGACACCGTCCTCATTGTTGTAGATGGAGCAGCTATGAGAGCGTGAGCCTTCCGAAGGATGGATAAGCGTCTCTCCTCCGAAGGAGACACGCTTGCCAACAACGTATTGATGGAGGCTCCCAAGTACTGCAGGCACTGCACAGGAATCGGGAGAGACTTGGACAGATTTATGTGCAACCCAGACTGTTCAACAGGACGGCCATCCTGTTGAAGTGCAACTGTGCTTCCTGGAAGGTGGAGGCTTTGATCAACCAATCGTCCAGGTAAGGGTAGACAAATACCTTGTTCTTGTTCTTTTTCAGGTGCGCTGCTACCACAGCCATGCATTTCGAAAAAGTCCTGGGTGCAGACTTCAGTCCAAACGGTAGTACGGTGTACTGATAGTGATTGGTGCCAACGAGGAAGCGCAGGAACTTCCGATGTTTCCGTGCAATGGGCACATGGAAGTACGCATCTTGCAGATCTATCGCACACAGCCAGTCCCCTCTCTGCAGCTGAGGATACATCTGGTGCAAAGACAGCATTCGAAACTATTCCCTGCGAATCCACGTGTTTGCTTGTCACAAATCCAGAATGGGTCTGAACTCGTTCTTGTCCTTCTTCTGGACTAGGAAGAAGCGTGAGTAAAGACCCTTTCCCCTTTGAGACAGAGGGACGTCTTCTATCGCCATTTTTCTTAACAGGGTATCGGCCTCCGCCTGGAGCTTGCGCAGCCGGAACTGCGAGCAGAACGGTGGAATCGCTGGAGGCGGACTGGTAAACCGAAGACTGTATCCATTGCAAGCAATATTCAGCACCCACTTGTCTTGAGTAATGTTTCTCCACTCTGCCAGGTAATGTTGGATGCTACCCCCCACCGGAGCGGGTAACGGATGAGGGGGAAGAAGCACCTCAGGGCCTAGACCCAGCCGGGCCTTTGGTCGTGGATGAAGCCTGCTAACCACCACGGCCCCTCTGGCGCTTTTGGAACGGGCGCCGCTGGAACTGCTGCTGCTGCTGCTGTTGTTGCTGCCCAGCCTATCGACCTTGCCCTCTACCTAGTGCCCCGTACCGTCTCTGGAACGAGCGGAAGGTCTTCTTCTGTTCCTTCGGCTTCTCCAATCCGACAGCCGTCAATGTCTCCGCCTCCGCCTTCATGCGGGCCATCTCCTCGTCCGCATGTTTTCCAAAGAGGGTCTCACCCGAGAACGGTAGATTGGCAACCCTCTGCTGCGCCTCGGGCTTCAAGGACGTCAGACGCAGCCAGGCGTGGCGCCTCACGTTGACCCCGTGGCAGTATCCGTGCGCTGCCAGGAGGGAGGAATCCGCAGCCGAAATGATCACCTGGTTGGAGACCATCAGTCCTTCATTAAGGATTTCTTGGAAATCCTCCCTGTTATCCCGGGGAAGGAGTTCCACGAACCGTGTTAGGGAGTCCCAGAGGGACCGATCATAACGTCCCAACAAGGCCGAGGCACTCGCGGCCTTCATAGACGTGAAGGCCCTCCCGCAGACCTTCCTGCCTGCCGAATCCATCCAGCGGCTCTCCTTGTCAGGAGGCACTGTCGATGACGGGGTGGTGGCGTGTTGCTTCCTCGCCACCGTCACAATCACTGAGTCCGGCGCAGGGTCCGAGCGAAGAAACACAGGATCCGAGTCCGGGGCCCGATACTTCTTTTGCAGCCTGGAAGGCGCTGATTTCGTAACCGCCGGGGTGAGGAAGAGCTCCATGGCGGCTTCCACCAGCCCTGGCACCAATGGCAACAAGGGGCGAGACAACTGTTTCTTGTGCAGGGTCTCGAAGATGACGGACGTCAAGGGCGTGAGCACCGTGAGTGTGAGGCCCAGCTTAGCCGCTCCTCGCAGCAACACCTCCTGGAAGGAGACAATGTCGTCGATCGGGACACCCTCGTCCGAGGGGAGTCCGACAGGGTCGGCGAGTAGTCCCTGGCACTGGACGAATCCGTGTGGTGGGATCTAGACCTGTCCCTCCTACGGCGCCATCTGGACCACATAGACGAGCGACGGCGACTCCTGGACCTATCTCTCCATCTCCGGCCTCGGACGTTCCGCGGGCCGGAAAGGAGGGCGCTCTGGAGGCCGAACCGGGAGCCTAGGTTGCGGAGGCCCCGTAGGTGGCATCGGCAATCGAGGCAGCAAGGCCGACCTTGGCGGAGCCGGTGGAGGAGGACAGTGAGGAGGAACCGGAGGCGGTGCAGGAGTAGGCTGTTGAGGCAGTGGCGGAGGAGTCGGGGTACGCGGAGGAGGATCCACAGGCAAAGGAGGAGGTATAGGCAACCTCGGTTTGGAGGGTGAGTCAACTTGAGAGTACTTCGAGCCCGGAGACTGTCCCACTCTCCTTTTCTTCTTCTTCTGTCCAGAGGGGGGCGATCTTGAGGCCCTACCCCTCGTAGATGAGCGACGGCGCCGCCAGGACCGTGTGCTCGCTGAAGCCGAGGACTCCGTCCTGGTCCTAGAACGTCTAGGCTTCCTCCTTGACGCTGAGCGTCCTTTTGACGTCGACAAACGTCTCCTTGACGTCGACGAACGTCGCCTCAACGTTGACGAGCATCTGCTCGGCATCGATGGCCGTCGCTTCGACGTCGACGGTCGGTGCCTCGATGGCGATCGTCTCCTTGACGACGGCGATCTCCTCGGCGTCGACGACCTCCATCTTGAAGCTGATCTTCATCTCGACGTTGCTGACTTACGTGTCGACGTCGACGGTGACCGGTGGTGTCGCCTCGACGGCGAGCGCCGGTGTCTTGACCCCTCGCGACGTTGATAATGGCTCGACGACGAATCAGTCCTCGACGTCGAGGTCTCGACGTCAGTCCCCTCGACGTCGATCATCGACGCCGCTTTGACCCAGAGCCCTGCGGAGACGGGGAACAGACTGTGGTCATTCCTTTCGACGCCGACGTCGAGGCCATCGACATCGAAGGAGACTGGTGGTGTTTTCTGGCCTTCTCCTTACTGGGGAGCCCCCCAGAGGCCTGCGTACGGGCAGAGGAAGGAGCCCCTTCATGCCCAGAACCACCTTGTCCTTGCTGCCTTCTCTGCTCCAAACCTTGGAGCCTTGTCTTCTCCCTGTCCTTCAGGGTCTTTTAGGGAACTGTAGACAGATATCACACTCCTCAGGAACATGAGAAGAAGGCAGACACAGGATGCACACCCTGTGAGGATCCGATTTTGCCTTTTTCCTAGAGCACTCAGGGCATTTATCAAATAAGGCAGGCATATTTGATAAAAGAGCAGTCAAAACACCAGAGAAACTCCAGCAAAGATGAAAAGAGGCAAAAACACGTCGAGTGAACACACTCTAACACTTTAGAAGTGAAAAATTAGTAGGAAAAAAAACAAAAAAGGGAGAGCTCAATGCTCCAGGGTCCTGCTAGCAGGAGCCGGAAAAAAGAACTGAAAGTAAAAGGAAGGGGCTGAGCATGCTGGGATACCGAAGGTCTCCAGAGAGTTCCTTAAAGGCACGATATCCCTTTTCCAGACACACAATGGCAGCCTATGGAGGCTTGTCTGTCCCTACCTTCCTCTCTATCATTCCAAGGATTTGGTGAGGGGAGGAACGTTTCTCTAAGGGTGAAACTTGACAGATTATGTTATATGTGTGATTGATGTTATATCCTTGGCATTTCTAGCTGAAGTACTGGATAGTGTAGCCTTGTAGGTATAGGCTGCATTATTGTCTTTAATTTTCTCTTAAGTGTCTATGCAGGACTGCAAAAAGACAGTTTAAGAGATTATTTTTGATTGCTCCGGGGTCCACGCACATGGGCGGGACTATTCACTAGATTATGACTATACACAGAGATTCCCTACTACAGAACTACAACTTTAGCAGGGCTGTCCCACAGCGCCAGCCTTTCTGTCTACTATCTGGTCGTGATGCAGTTTAATCCTCTCTCCTGAAATAGCTATGCGGCATATTATCAAAAACTGCGTTAAAATTATTGCCGCTTTAGCGGCAGGAAACTATAATGGGCTACCAATAGAAGCCCATGTTCACACCAGTACATGGGCTTCTATGAGAATTCACAAGGGCATATTATCAAGCCCATTATCGCCGTTCCTTGATAATATGCCCCCAGTCTGCTGGGTTCATGCTGCTTCTATGTATTATCTATTTCACGTAGTCGTGCATGTCTACTCGGTCATCTCACATGCCAACTCATGTCGGCTGTAAATAGATTGAGCTATGTATGATCTATTTCACGTAGTCGTGCATGTCTACTCGGTCGTCTCGCATGCCAACTCATGTCGGCTGTAAACAGAATGAGCTCCGTTGGGTTGGAATAAAAAACAATTAAGGACCAAGAAACAATTCAGCATGGGATGCATCCTACCTAGCTATTTAATACCATTCAAAATATCACCTCAGTAAGACATCCTGGCACCCAACGTTCCCAGTTAGGGAGACATTTAGTCATGGAAGAGCTAGGCAGGGTTAGCAGCTCCCACCTCTGACTTGCCTTTGCTACTATTGGCACTGCCCTTGCCACACTTGTCTCAGAGATCAAGGAGGCAGAAACCGACAGTAAAGCGGGCTCCAATCAATCAATCAATCAATGCATTTCTAAAGCGCGCTACATACCCGTGAGGGTCTCAAGGCGCTAGGGGGGGGGGGGGCTGCTACTGATCGAAGAGCCAGGTCTTGAGAAGTCTTCTGAAGGCCAGCAGGTCCTGGGTCTGTCGTAGGCTGGTAGGGAGAGCGTTCCAGGTTTTGGCGACGAGGTAGGAGAAGGATCTGCCGGAGGAACTGAGGCGAGGGCGAGGCTGGCAGAGCGGAGACTAAGGGGGGGGGTGTGGAAGCTGAGTCGGTCGTTGAGGTATGTAGGTCCGGTGTTGTGTAGCGCTTTGTGTGCGTGGATGAGGAGTTTTAAGGTGATCCTCTTGTTGACGGGGAGCCAGTGTAAGCTTCTCAGATGGGGTGTGATGTGGCTTGGTTGTTGTTCCTGAGTAGAGGGCGTTCTCGTAGTCGAGTCTGCTGGTGACGAGGTCCTGGGTGACGGTTTTTCTCGTGTCGGGGGGGGTCCATTTGAAGATCCTGCGGAGCATTCGGAGGGTGTTGAAGCAGGACGCGGAGAAGGCGTTGACTTGCTTGGTCATGGAGAGGGCAGAGTCGAGGATGACCCCTAGGTTGCGTGCATGGTTGGTGGGTTCCGGGGCAGTGCCTAGCGATGTGGGCCATCAGGAGTTGTCCCAGGCTGATGGGGTGGGTCCGAGGATGAGGACCTCCGTTTTGTCTGAATTCAGCTTCAGTCTGCTGCCCTTCATCCAGTCCGCGATGGCCTTCATTCCTCTGTGGAGATTGGCTTTGGCGGTGTGGGGGTCTTCGGTGAGGGAGATGATCAGCTGGGTGTCGTCAGCGTAGGAGATGATGTTGAGGCTATCTTGTCGTGCGACGTGGGCGAGTGGTGCCATGTAGATATTGAACAGCGTCGGGCTGAGGGAGGATCCCTGAGGGATGCCCCAGATGATCTCGGTGGTTTTTGACCGGAAAGGTGGGAGGCGGACGCTCTGGGTTCTGCTGGAGAGGAAGGATGTGGTCCAGGCCAGGGCCTTCTCTTGGATTCCGGTTTCATGGAGGTGTGCTGATAAGGTGCGGTGGCAGACCGTGTCGAAGGCTGCTGATAGGTCCAGGAGGATGAGGGCGGCTTTTTCTCCCTTGTCCATCAGGATCCTGATGTCGTCGGTGGCAGCGACGAGGGCGGTCTCGGTGCTGTGGTTGCTGCGAAATCCGGATTGGGAAGGGTCCAGGATGTTGTTGTCTTCGAGGTAGCGGGTTAGCTGTTTGTTGACAATCTTCTCTGTCACTTTTGCCGGGAATGTAAGCAAAGAGATGGGCCGGAAGTTCTTGAGGTCCTTGGGGTCCGCCTTGGGTTTCTTCAGTAGGGCTTTGATCTCGGCTAGCTTCCAGCTTTCCGGGAAGGTTGCTGTTTCGAAGGAGATGTTGATTGTTTTCCGGAGGTGGGGCGCGATGGTAGTGCTGGCTTTGTTAAAAACGTGGTGAGTGCAGGGGTTGGAAGGGGATCTGGAGTGGATGGAGTTCATGGTTTTGATGGTGTCTTCGTCGCTGACGGTGGACCAGGCGGTCAGGCGGCTGGTGCGGGTGGAGGTCGCGGGGGTGGTGGTCTCGGTGGTGGGTGCGGGGGTGTTGGAGTGAAGCTGTCGTGGAAGTCGGTAATCTTGCGATGAAAGAAGGTGGCCAGGGAGTCGCATAGGTCCTGTGATGGTGGAATGTCGTTGGTGTTGGAGCTGGGGTTGGAGAGTTCTCTCAAGATGCTGAAGAGCTTATTGGTGTTGTGTACGATGTTGTCTAGGGGGTCCTTGAAGGCGGTCCTCTTGGTGGTCCTGATGAGTTGGTGGTGTCTGTGGGCTGTGTGGTTGTCTGGTGTTTGTCGTGGAGCCATTTCTTCTCCAACTTCCAGCAGGTGCGCTTGGATGTCCGGAGGTCTTCGGTGAACCAGGCGGCTTTCTTGTTGGTGTGGTTGGTTGTGGAGATCTTGAGAGGGGCGAGGGTATTGGCGCAGTCGCTGATCCACTGTTTGAGGTTGGTCGCGGCGGTGTCGGGGTCGATGAGGTATGCGGCTGGTCTCAGGGCGAGGGTGGTTGTCAGTTGATCCTTGGTGACCTTGCCCCAGCAGCGGCGTGGCAGCTGTTGGGTGCGGTGGTGTGTGGTGGGTTTCCTGAAGGTAAAGTGGACGCATCTGTGGTCGGTCCAGTGGGGTTCGGTGGTGTGGTTGAAGGAGACGTGGGAGCTTGCGGAGAAGATGGGGTCCAGCGTGTGTCCGGCGGCGTGGGTGGGGGTAGTTACGAGCTGATTGAGTCCGAGGTTGGCGAGGTTGTCGATGAGGGCGGTGGAGTTGGCGTCGTTGTTGTTTTCGAGGTGGAAGTTAAGGTCTCCGAGGAGGATGTAGTCTGTGGAGGCGAGGGCGTGGGTGCTGATGAGGTCGACGAATTTTGTTGCATGCACTGCATCACCAAATGCGATGCAGTGCGCGCAACGAAATTTGTTTTATTAATTTATATGTTTACTTACCTGTTATACTCCGTAATCCATACATTACTAGTCCCCACCCTGCCCCTCCCCCTCCCCACGTCACCGCCCTGCAGGAACTCCTACTACCGACCACGGCTGTCTGTACTAGTTACCACTCCTCGCCCTTCCCTTAGTCCATCTGCTGCAAGTAGGAGGCTGCTGGAGAGCTAAACATCAGTGAATCGATGTGATGTCACCAGAGGTGGGGTTGATCGATGCGTGAAGAACACCCTAGCTGTTTCAGTATGTGAATTGACCTCTAAGGATTTTGTTCATGGCGGAGGGTACTTCTTCAGCATATCCAGGCAGGCAACAAATCCACACTTGTGTTCCAGGCAATGAGTGAATTCCATTGGAAGGGAACGCCACTGCGCTCACTGCTGCTACATCTCTTCAGTAAGTAGGAAATGATTTCAAGTGCTGATTGGGGTGGGCAAAGCAGGCCCAAAATACGTTTGCGTTGCTACTAAATTATTTTCTTGGTGATACAGTAATGTCTTCAGGGGGTTGACCAGCACGTTCACTCAAATGCACCCTGCAGCTCCTTAGGCAGTGAGGGGCAGATTTATGATGACTGGCGCATCCCCAGGGATGCGCCAGTCATCCTGCGCTGCTGCTCCGACACCCATGGTGCGCCGCATTTACAATGCGGCGCACCATGGGGCAAAAACGGCACAGATGCGTGACGCATCTGTGCCGTAAAGGTGGCGCATTGCTGCAGCTGCGTCGCAAGCGCGACGCAGCTCCAGCAAGGCTCAGGGGTGCCCCATCTCCACAATGCTGCATCAAGACCTACGCCTGCTTCAAGCAGGCGCAGGGTTTTGACGCAGCATTGTCCTGAAAGTGACTGAGTGAAATCTCATAGATTTCACTCAGCCACTTTTAGGAGGCGTTCCTGCGCAGGAACGCCCCCCCGCGCAGGAACGCCTCCTTATGGCGCAGGGCTTTACAACGTGACGCATCTCCTAGATGTGTCACGTTGTAAATAGGGCGCATTATTTGCGTCGCCGTTGCGTCAAATAAAGTGACGCACCGGCGGCGCAAGGCCTTCATAAATCTGCCCCTTAATGCATTTCCATTGGGGCAAACTTGATTTAGCGGCCAGGGAGTATTGACATACTTCCAGTAGAGACCTACTCCTGCCCCATGAGGTTGAATGGTTTCACCTAATAATACCCCTATAGTCTTTTGAAACATGTGTGTATAAGCAAGTGGGTGTCTCTCTCACAATCAATCTACTGAAGAAAAATTAAATTAAAGTGATGGGGAAGACATCCCTTAAGGATAGGAACCCTCACTCACCCGAAGGTGACATGCTTCATCATATGGGTCCTCCTTACCAGTGCTGAAAACCTAGTCAACACTGGAAGCTGCTACTTCGGTGTTAAAGAAGGAGCTTAGAGATGTTTTATGAGAGAAGGATGATAATCCTATAGATGAGATGTGGGGTGTAGTGAGGTAAGCAGCGCTGTATAAAGGTGTGGATAAGTGAGATTTAAAACTGGCTAAGTAGAATCACCACATATCTTTATTAATGTGTTCTACCTGTCAGGGTTAAAAAGGAACAGCTAAGTGGTAGGGATATAAACCACTGTCACTAGAAGGTCGACATGTTTCAGCCTAAAGATCTATAACAAAGTATCTGCGGCTTTCTTCAGGACCAGAGTATTATGTGTATATGCTGCTGCACTCAAGTGAAATTAAATAATGAAAAAATGATAATAAAGTGTTATACACCACCGGTATTCCTGCGTATCATTTGTCTGTCAGGTCATACCCAGGTATCTGTAGATTTGAAAAATAGAAAGAGAGAGACATACATTTTGCTAAATTATCACATGTAATGCATCCTTTCAGTGTTGTAAATGTTATGCTATTCTAAGTCATATTCATGATGGCAGCATTTTATGTGCTCTTTTACATATACTGGTACCAAGCAATATCCAACTAGGTACTTGTTTTCATCCTCCCCCTTTCTACAACTTACATAGTATTAGTATTTGTTAAACCCTGGGTTTGTTTTCTCTCTTGTTTGAGGTAGTTGCTATGTTTTCTGAGAATTAAGAGAACGGTGTACCTCTTTAGTCACTGATATTATTTCCCGCAGAGCGGGACCTCCCTCCAGAGCAGCCAGCCAGGTAGAGGTGAGGCAGGACTATCCTACAATTGAGGGTAAGTCTACTGCTCTTATGACTATGTTCATAGCATAACATTTACAACACTGAAAGGATGCATTACATGTGATAATTTAGCAAAATGTATGTCTCTCTCTTTCTATTTTTCAAATCTACAGATACCTGGGTATGACCTGACAGACAAATGATACGCAGGAATACCGGTGGTGTATAACACTTTATTATCATTTTTTCATTATTTAATTTCACTTGAGTGCAGCAGCATATACACATAATACTCTGGTCCTGAAGAAAGCCGCAGATACTTTGTTATAGATCTTTAGGCTGAAACATGTCGACCTTCTAGTGACAGTGGTTTATATCCATACCACTGAGCTGTTCCTTTTTAACCCTGACAGGTAGAACACATTAATAAAGATATGTGGTGATTCTACTTAGCCAGTTTTAAATCTCACTTATCCACACCTTTATACAGCGCTGCTTACCTCACTACACCCCACATCTCATCTATGGGATTATCATCCTTCTCTCATAAAACATCTCTAAGCTCCTTCTTTAACACCGAAGTAGCAGCTTCCAGTGTTGACTAGGTTTTCAGCACTGGTAAGGAGGACCCATATGATGAAGCATGTCACCTTCGGGTGAGTGAGGGTTCCTATCCTTAAGGGATGTCTTCCCCATCACTTTAATTTAATTTTTCTTCAGTAGATTGATTGTGAGAGAGACACCCACTTGCTTATACACACATGTTTCAAAAGACTATAGGGGTATTATTAGGTATTGAGATTGTAATTGGGAATATACCCCCAGTGGTCTATAAACTGTCCCTTTAGACCCCCTATCCACGGTAGTTTCTTTTTTTTGAATGGTTTCACCAACAATATTATATAACTGCGCTATCTCAACACCTGCACAAAAGAACACTTCTACTTTCAGAAGGAGGAAACAACATCTACCCTTTCAGTCAAAATTTTCTCTGTGTCTGTAAGAAGAGGACAGAAAAACTGACATGTCACTGTTATTTAACTAGAGAGTTTACAGAGTGCTGAATGTCCCCTTTCGGTAACTTCAGAGCGCTGTTGCAAAGGAAAAGTCCCCACTTGTTCTCGTGCTGGCTATGAACTTCGCTTCTGTCAGACATCCGAGCAATGGACTCAAACTGAAGGCCATATTTACAGGAAACTGGCGGATCGCCGTGTTATGACAAAATTGGTAACGCTGCGCTCGTACAGTTTCAAAACATAGGGATGCGCTGCATCACAAGAATGCGGTGCACCCCTGCAATACCCCTTGCTCTGGCACTAAAAAAGCTGCATAGCGCCACCGCAGGCACACTTGCACAATGTTGCAAGGGTGTCTACGCTGCAGGGGCAATTGTTTATGTGCATAAAGGCACAAGTTCCTGCACATAAACAATTTTTACAGCTGATTTGCTCTATCTATGTTTGCTGCAAAATGCAGCACACAGGGAAAGAGCAAAATACCACGAGAAATAAAACATTTATCCTCGTATTGACTGCTTAGGCCAGGTATTCCCTGGTGATATTTTTTGTGCTGTCTGATACCGTGAAAATATAGGGCAGCGTCAAAAGGCAATGGGTTTTACTTCAGAATACCCACTGCAACACCCATTGAATGCCCCTTTCACCCTGAGTGCGGCGTAAGTAGGGGCATTATTTATAAGGTGGTGTTAAGCCATAGTAAGTGGCCTAACACCACCTTATAATGAAGGCGAAGGAGTTGACGCCACCCGAACATCAGAAAAAGTGACGTTATGGTGGCGTTAACTCCTTGTAAATATGCCCCATAGATTGCACTCAAAATATCCCTAAACTAGAGACAAATGTCGTTTGTAGTATTAAACAAAATCTCTGTTCTAATGAGCGATCCAGGGGAAGTACTTTGGGGCATCAGTATTTTTTATCCCCCTGGGATAATAATAGCAAATGATTTCACAAGTGTACCCTCTAATCCAAGTTTTAGCCTTGATAATTGGACCAGAATGGCTAAACTTTGTGGACAAAATGTTCTCAGAATTTTCCTTTCACACTTGTTTAAGAGTGCCCAAGATGTAATCGGCGTGCTCTCTAATGCATAGGATAATGTAGGGGGAATTTTTATTTTATAGATTTGTATTAGGTGATCAAAATGTCTTCTACCCATGGAACAGTAAAAAATCTGCAAAAAAATTGCATCAACATGTGCTTTGTTAAGTAAATTACTAGATTAGATGACTTTCCTGTTTATCTCATTTTCCTGTTTGTTCTTTTCTGACGGAATGGCTCGTGCCTTCTCTTGCTTGCATTCAGGGAAGTACTTTTTTTTTCTTTCAGCCCTCCATGACAGTGCATGCGTTTTCTCACTCTCTATTTGGTGTGCTGCTTCAACGTTGGCAAAAAGCATTGGCAAAGCCAATATGTGAGACTTATTGGCTTCACTGATGATCATTATATGTCAGTAATGTGTTTTATTATGACATGGTGTATATCAAACTATACAGTAATAAATATAGTTGGACTGATTGTCATAGACTATCACTGAACTGCTCCGCATCAGGGATGGTGAGGACAATGATATGACCAACTCAACTGACAACTTGCTGGAATAAAATATATACATGTTAGAGTCTGGGCTCCTTGAAATTCGTATTCCTGTGCTAGTGATGGAAGGAAGATGAGTTAGATGTGTCTGCCTTATATAATTAACACATCTAACGTTGATCACATGCTAGAGAGGCACTGGACGAGGGCGAAGTGTGAGCTGCTGAAAAGAGACAAACACTGCTGACTGTGTTGTGATCCTAAGAGACTTATAGCTAGATACAGGAGAGACAGGGGTCACAAGCACACCTGTGTTCTTGAAAACAGTCATGTTCTTATCTGTGATCGGATTTATAGAATCCCCCCAAAAATGTGGGTAGCAGCAATATTAGGCCGTGGTGGAATTTCTGTTACGCCAGCGTAATCTCATGTAATTTCAATCACTTTGTGATACTCTTATTACACAAAGTGTCCAAAATGACACTATTACATCACGTCATATAAATAAGCACCCCTCGTGAAAAACGTTTAGCACAAGCACATGAGAACAACGTGACTGATCATAAACTGAGCAGCATCTGTTCGTATTTTTTGTGACCTTTTTAAGAGCAATACACATCTTTGTGCCCGAAATGAATGAAAGGATACATTTTGTTTTAAATATAGCACCAGTTGCTGGTGGTGCATTTTGCATAACCACATAATTTGGCTTAATTTTTCTCAAATTTGTGTTATTTTAAGTTACATTAATTTCAGACACCCCTACTTATTATATCCCTCTTTTATTCATTAAAGACCATATGATGGGGAGGGCAGGTACACAAGCCACAACACCCAGCACTAAGAGATGGCACTGCATCCAACACATTCTCCTCATCTATGCACTTAAAGACTGGATAACCACCTACTTTACCAGTTGGAAAGCGCCTTAGAACCTCAGAAAAAGTAAAGAAAGTGCTAAGGAAATATGACAATTCAATAAAAAATTGCTGCTTCATACGTGATGACCATAAAGTAAGATCTTAATTTGTGACTCAGAAAAGAACAGAACCCTAAGTGTCTATAGCATATGCAAAGAATCCTTATTACACAGATATTTCTTGCAACTCACATCAATCTGCTTTTCTATGCACTGCAGTAGCACATCGACACACAAGAGGACGCCGGTGCGCCCCACCCCGGCACTGCAGTGCGCCACCAGGGGTCCAGAATGGTGGATCTTCCTCATGTATCGGACAAAGGTCACCAGGTGTTCAGAGGAGCTTGGCGTGCCGTGGTCTGGCCATGTGGTGAACTGTAAATGTTTGATCATGCGTGCTTCACCGGTCTGGAAGAGAAGATGTCACAGGCATTAAAACAACGCATCATTCAATCATTAAGACCAAGATGGGTACATATCATGTGCCACATACAATCAGCACATCACAGTGTCACCCGATATCACAGAGGTCAACAGAGGTCAACAGAGCCAGAGAGGACCTCACCAAGAAAAACACTCTATGACCGAGAACAACTTTCACACTAAATACAGAGCAGCACTAGATATAGAACAGAGCTCACTGAACCCTGCCTGCTGAATACAGAACAGCTGTGAACAATCTTTGCACGTTGGCTAGTGCTGTTCTCCCCCAACACTGCACCACACATGCAGAACAACTTTCACTAACACTACAAATCAGATATACTACAGGTCTTCATAGCAGCACACCCTAGAAAGTGGACAGCACTCCACTGGAGTAACTAAACTAGAGGTAGCCCCCTACAAGGTATGTGAACGGTACCCCCTCTGTACTCAATCAGGAGCTCTACAGCCAGAGTATTGTGCTGAGGGTGCCCCCCTGGAGCTTGGAGCCCCCCTGCACCACGGGGCTACGAGGGCCTGTGTTACGCCACTGCAACACTCATATAACTCTACACATGGCATACAGACCAGCCCTCAACAATCACTGTACTCTGTATTTATGAGAAACAAACTTTACAACGCAACTTTTACAACGCACTACCATTACAACAATACTTTTACAACGCAACATCCATTACATCGCATGCCATTACAACGCAACCATTACAACGCATGACACTACAACGCATACCACTACAACGCATGTCATTACAACACATAACATTACAACGCATAGTACCCTTACACTTTCCAACACTTACCCTACTGTTGCACCCCCTGGAGTTAAAATAGTAATTTTTACCCCTACACTACCCAACTCTTACCCTACTGTTGCACCCCCTAGAGTTAGAATAGTAATTTTTACCCCTACACTATCCAACATTTACCCTACGGTTGCACCCCCCTGAAGTTAGAATAGTAATTTTTACCCCTACTCTATCCAATACTTACCATACATGCCATGTAATGTTATGCGCTATTATGGAATGCGTTGTAAAGGTAGTTTAAAAAAATTAGTTGTAATGGCATGCGTTGTAATGGAATGCATTGTAATGGATGTTGCGTTGTAAAAAATGCATTGTAAAGGTATGCGTTGTAAAAGTATGCGTTGTAACGTCATACATCCGTATTTATAGCAGTCCTCAGTCAACTCTACACCCTGGTGTAGCATCTTGCTACAAAGTCAAAAAGTTTATTATGTTTTGGCTCTCAAAGAGGGCCACATAAAATTAAACACACCATTATACAATTAAAATAGTTGAAAAATAGCGACATACAACAAGAGGAAAAACACTACATTATCGGCGAGTAAAGCAATCATCAACTTCTCACTGTACATCATTAATAAATATTTAAGAACCCTTTAAAAAATTTAAAAATTCTGCAACAAAACATTTCATTTGGAGGGCAGTAAAGTGCTTGGAAGAACATTTTTGCATTTACAATTCCTAATTGTAAACCGATTGGTTTTAGCCATTTATGGCGCAAAGAGCGCAATGCAGGACAAATAAACAAGACGTGATTACGATCCTGTACAGCACTATTACAAAGATTGCATAATGGAGATCCCCCATACCATTTTGCTAAGAGTAAATTAAGTGGAAGCAGATCATGTCGTAAAAGGTACCATAGTCTACGGCATCTTGCTACAAGTAAACACAGACACTTCTTGTGGTGTAACTGGAGCTTTATTATCTACATCCAGTACCTTCCCTGTCCCTACTCTAACTGCCCTCATCCTGTCCCTGCTCCGCCTCTTCCTTTCCCTGACCACCTAGCTCCTCCCACCCAGCTACTAGACTGCTAACACATAACATCTCCCCCTTTCTTAACAAAACTAACGACATATTCAATCATATCTCTTCAATGAGTCTCTTTGGTCGCTGGACATTGCGGCACGGCCTTGCGTTCACTTCATCAGTGTTCTCTTCAGTCTGAGGTACATCCAATTGGCCCAGATCCTCTAGAGCGTCCCGTTCAGGGGTCTCAGGATCTAGTGACGCAGTGTGGTCAAGCAACAATCCGGTCGAGTCTCGGGAGCACTTCTTAAAGTGAGACACGTTTCTCGTAACTCTACGGCGGTCAGACTCCGCCGTCAGCATAGTGCCTTTCTGCT
Source organism: Lissotriton helveticus (assembly GCF_964261635.1). Taxonomy (NCBI): domain Eukaryota; kingdom Metazoa; phylum Chordata; class Amphibia; order Caudata; family Salamandridae; genus Lissotriton; species Lissotriton helveticus. The sequence continues at coordinate 455,229,300 of NC_136065.1, forward strand.
GAGTGACCAGTAGTGGTTCATCGCGAAAACGACAGTCCGTTTTCTTCTGCTGGTCTTGTTTCACTAGTACATAGTCTCCTTCATGTACAGAGGGTGATCTTGCTCTTTGCTTAGCGTCTGCATACAACTTCATCTTGTCCTTGTTTCGCTTGTCCGTGTCTGCCATCTCTAGATGGTTGTGGGTGGGTGATATAGCTCGCAGTGCTCCATCCCAGGTTGGAATTCGGTTTCTCATGGGGCGACCTAACATCAGCGTGGCAGGACACTTGCCGGTGGTCGAGTGGGGAGTTGTCCTGTAGGCTCTGAGGACCTCGTTGAGGGCGATCTGTAGGTCCTTCTTTTCAGCACAAGCCTGCTGAAATGTTTTCTTGATCGTGGCCATGAAGCGTTCAACGGTGCCGTTTGCTTGTGGCCAAAGGGGTGTGACTTTCCTATGATGGAAGTCCAAGTGTCGAGCATATGCATCAAACTCATGTCCATTGAAGGGGGGACCATTGTCTGTCTTCACCTCTCTAGGGACACCCAAGGTTGCAAATAATTCATCCAGCATCTTAAGAGTACTGGAGGCACCAGTGGAGGGCACGAACAGTGCGAATGGGAAATGAGAGTACTCGTCGATTATGACTATCACATACTTGCCGGAAGGTAATGGTCCATAGAAGTCCACGGCAATTTCTTGCCAAACTCCAGCCGGTAAGGGGGTCATTTGCAATAGGGCCGGGGGATCACCTTTGCTTGTCAGTTGGCACGGGTGGCAGTCTTTCAGGGTGGATTCCACCATTTGGTCGAGTAGGGGAAACCACACACGTTCCTTGAGTGCTCGCTTTGTGGATACAACTCCCCGGTGGCCTTCATGGGCAAGATCAATGACACCTTGCTGTAGATTGCTGGGGGTCACAATTCGCTGTCCCCGCAGTATGATTCCTTCTGAGGTCACTGACAGTTTCTCATGGACGTGCCGGAATGCTTGTAGCTCTTGTTTGGTGTCCAGCTCACTGTCTTCATTCTGAGGGTCATGTCTCCACCTGTTGGTTCGAATCTTGCGGAGTACCTTTTGTAGGACGGCATCCTGCACGGTGGCGTCTCGGATTACATCCATTGGAATGGCAGGAGGTAGCGCCTGGTCAGCTACGAAATGGATATATTCCTCTGCAATTGAAGGATGAGAATTGGTTGATGCAGGCGGATGCCGAGACATGTAGTCTGCCGGGTTTTCAGACTTTCCCGGCTTGTGTACGATCGTGAAAGTATACTCCTGAAGCCTCAAGCCCCACCTCTCAATTCTGGGGGGCATTTTAGATCGGGGGTTGCCGTAGATGGTGACTAGCGCCTGGTGATCAGTGATCAGGGTAAAGTGCTTGCCGTAGAGGAAGACATGAAAATGTTCACATGCCCAGACCACTGCAAGGCTCTCCTTCTCGGGCAGAGAGTACGCCTTCTCGGGATCGGACAGGCTGCGGCTGGCATGGGCAACTATACGTCTCTGGTCAGAGTCATTGTCATATTGTGCCAGAATGGCCCCCAACCCTACGGGGCTGGCATCAACGGTGACTTCAGTCATGCGTCTGGGGTTGAAGTAAGAAAGGTTATCGGCTGACTCCACGGCCCGCTTGATCTCTGTGAATGTTTGCTCACACTGAGGAGTCCATTCAAAGGGTTGTCCTTGCTTGGTCAAGGTGCGGAGCGGGTGGCTGATGGTCGCGTAATCCCGGATATACCGGGCGCAATAGCTGGCCATTCCCAGGAAAGATCTTAGATCACTGACGTCCTGAGGACACTTGGCGTTGTTCAAGGATGCCACTTTCTCCGGGTCAGGTTTCATTCCTGCTCCTGAGAAGATATAACCGAAGAACTTTAATGTTGATTGATGAAATTCGCACTTGTCCTTGTTCAGGGTCAAGTTCGCATCAAGCAGGGCATGACAGACACGGTTGAGTGCAATGTCGTGCTCACGGGTGTCGGAGCCATATACAAGGATGTCGTCGCTGTAATTGAGCGTATTGGGGATGTTTTGGATGATCTGTCGAATAGCCTCTTGGAAAATTTTGGCAGCTGATGACACACCAAAGCTTAGCCTCTTATACCTGAAGAGTCCTAGGTGTGTAGCAAAAGTTGTGATGGGGCGTCATTGGGCATCCAGCTCCAGCTGGTGATAGCCCTTGTTGAGGTCCAATTTAGAGAATACCTTGGCTCCGTTCAAAGCCGAGATCATGTCACATAGAAGTGGCCCTGGATGGCGTTCACGTTCTATCGCAGTGTTGGGTATTCGCATGTCGACACATAGTCTTACTTTGCTGGTGGTGCCCTTTTTCGGTACAACGACCACTGGCGAAACCCATGGGGTCGGACCGTCCGTGCGTTCAATGATGTCGGCAGACAGGAGGTCATTGATCTCTTCTTCGACAGCCTTTTGAAGGTGGAAAGGAACATGCCGGGGGTGCTGAGCAACATGTCTGATCTGTTTGTTGACATGCAGGTGTATCTGACGATCCTTCAACTTCCCCAGCCCAATGAAAAGGCGAGGAAAACGGGAGACGATGTTCTGGTCATCACAGACTTTGAAGAGGATCTCCACAAGACGGAGACGTTCCGCAGTCGGCAGGCTCAGCAGACAGTCAGCTTCGGGGCCCTTGATGACATGAATGACTGCATCAATAGTGAGATTGTCATGTGCAAGTGTAGTCGGGAATTTGCCAAGACATTGCAGCGGCTTCCTTGACATCCAGGTGTAGACCCGTACAGGTGCATGAGCAAGCGTCGGCTTGGGGCGCATCCTCTCATACTCGGTGACGGGGATGTAGTTCAGCGAAGCTTCGCTGTCCATTACAAATTTAGTGTCATGATTCCCTACTTTAATGTGTAACCGAGGATACTTCTTCAACTGATCTGGGTCTGCGATCATGTATGCATGGTGGGTCGTGTATTCGGAGTCTCGAGATGAAGATCTGGAGCCTCGGGACGGAGATCTGCGCTCTCATCGCAATCTGTGTGAATCCCTGCTGGAATGTGTCGAGCTGGAGGACCCCGTGTCTTTGTCATGGACGGCTCTAATGTGGTGCTTTCTGGTGCTCGATCGAGACGACCTCCCAGTTCCACTTCGCCTCTCTTTGTTGTACTCGCCGCACATCGCCTCGAAATGGTTCGTCCGACCACATTTTCTGCACCGCTGGCCCATGGCTGGGCAGACGTCCACGTGAGGATAGTCATATCCGCACCTGTAGCACCTCCTTGCTCTCTCTGGTCTCTTCTCTCTCCGGCCGGTTTCCCGCCTCCTGTGGTCCGAGCGCCTCGAGCGAGACGACGGTCGCGATGTCCAACGATTGTCTCTCGAGCGTCTGCCCCCGCTACCACGGTCTTGAACTCGATGTACTTGCTCATTGCTCACTTTGCGTCCAGATTCAATGGTGGCGGCATGCTCCTCAGCCTGATCGTAGACGCGAGTCAGTTCCTCAATGTCGTCCAGTTCTTGCGGCTTTCTCAGCAGTCGTCTCCTGAGGGATTCTGAGTGGCACCCCTCTATGATCTGTGACTTGATGGCGGCGTCGGTCGAAAAATTGTCGAAATCGTAGTGCCTCGATAGTCTCACTTAGCTCCCTGGCACTCACTCGGAGGCAGGCATTATTTACACGCTGCATTTTACATTTGTCTTTTAAAATTGCCGATTTTATTTGTTGTACTTAATGTGATTTTACCTGCAATATTAGCAATGCTTCCTGCGACTTTGCACACTTAGGACTGCCACACACTTGATTTTCAAGGGGCGACTTGCACCCTAAGGGCCGATTTAGGGCCCCGGTCGACTCACACTGTCCTCCCTGGCGCGAGCTTTTCAGGTGCCATCTTGGGGGTAGTCGGAGGCTCAGCGCTCTAGTGCTTGGGTGATTCTCGGCCCCGGCACTTCACTTATGGTGGCCATTTCCCATCCGCGCAGCGGGCGCGCTGATGGCGCGCCAGAGGCAAGCCCGTCTGGGCCCGTCCGGGCCACTACGGGGCTAGGGCCAAAACCTCTGCCCGAGTTTACCCTGCTGTCTGCATGTAAATTGGGTCCCTCTCCTTATACCAGGGACGAGCTGTTAGCACTCCGTCCAGCCACTACCCAACACTGCAGGTACCCAGTCAGACCGGACATACCATACAGACGGTGTGCTTACTGCCCTAAGCTTGGTAATGGCTCCAAAAAGGGAAAGCCAACGCCTTCTTCCCTGGCCTTTGCCCTACTAAATTGCCGGTCTCTGGTTAAGAACTCGGTTGAAGTAAATCTCATGATCCAGGATAATAAAACTGATGTCCTGTTTCTTACAGAGACGTGGCTCTCTGACAGCTCAGAGTTCGACATAGTCAACTCTTTGCCTAAGGGCTACGCGATACAGTGCCTTCACAGGCCTCACGGCATAGGTGGAGGGCTAACTATAATCTACAGGGAGACTCTAGCCTGCAGGATAGAAAATGGTGGGATCTCTGACGCAGAGAGCATACGGTTTCCCATCCAACTCTCTCCCAATTACTCGCTGTCAGGGCTGCTGATCTATAGACCTCCGGGTGGGGTCAAGAAGTTCACCAGTTCCCTGCTGGAGACAGCATTGACACTGGCAGCCTCGGCCCCCAACTTCCTTCTTTTAGGAGATTTGAATCTCCATTTGGATGACCCTGGAGACAAGGTGGCCGCTGATCTGCTGGCTGAACTGAAAGCGTGTAATCTGACCCTGCACAATAATGAACCCACGCATCTGAAGGGTCATCTACTGGACCCTTTATTTTCTAACGACCCACTCCTGGGGGCTTTCCCGCCATGCCCCCTCCCCTGGTCAGACCACTTTCTTATTCCTTTTAGTCTGACCCTCATGTCAGAATCAAGTTCCGATTGTAAGGGCTATATTCGGTCTTCACAAAGACCTTGGTCTAAACTGTCCTTTGATGGTTTAACCACTGCCCTTGAGCAATCTACTCCTGCCCCCCTCTCGAACCCTCTTGAAGCAGATTGGAGTTTCCACAATTGGTTACTAGGAGCACTGGATGTGGTGCTTCCCAAGAAGTGTAGTTCCAAGAAAAGTAATGGGTTTAAAAACCCTTGGTACACAGCTGAACTTCGCGACCTTAGAAAGGTCTGCAAACGACTGGAACGCGCCTGGCGCAAAGACTGGTCTACCAATAGTAAAATCCCATATCAGGATGCCATGAGGGCATACAAGCTAGCCTGTAACCACTCGAAAGCGGCCTTTTATGAAGAGAGAATCAGGACTGCTTCTAACTCCTCAAGAGAAACTTTTATTATAGTCAAGGAACTCCTGAAAACCCCCTCTCCTTCATTGCCGCAATCTACGAGCAGAGCTAGGTGCAACGAACTTGCACACTTCTTTGACAATAAGGTCAGAAAAATCCTACAAAGTCTTCCTCTCAGTACCCCTCCCTTTGAGTCCTCAATGCAGGTCGAGAGTGGTGTGAGCCCTTTGTGGGAAGTTATCACTCCCATAACTGAGGAAGACTTCCACAAAGAATTAGTCAATCTCAAAAGTGGCTCCCCCACTGACCCTATGCCGATCCATATTCTTAAGCGGATTGCACAGACCATCTCCCCGCGGGCCGCGGACCTTTTGAACGCCTCCTTCGGTGGTGGGGAAGTCCCCCTAGCTGGAAGAAGGCAATGGTTAAGGCTCTTCTCAAAAAGCCGGGACTTGACCCTGACGATCTGGCGAACTTCCGCCCAATTTCTTTGCTGCCGGGCCTGAGCAAAATTGCGGAAAAGGTGGTCAATCAGCAGCTGTCCACGTTTCTAGAAGGTCACGACTTGCTTAAGAACTCGCAAACAGGCTTTCACCCTGGGTAGGGTACTGACTCTGCCCTGATTGCAGTAGTGGAGGAAGCCAGACGCATTCTTGACGCAGGAGGCTCCGCAGCTGTGGTCCTTCTTGACCTCAGCGCGGCATTTGATACCGTCGACCATGGTATCCTTATTCAGCGCCTTACTAGGGTGGGAGTATCCGGCCAGGCTTTAAGCTGGATGACTTCCTTTCTGAATGGTCGGTCCTATCAGGTCTGCGATGGCACGACCCTCTCCGAGTCGATCCCCCTCCAGTGTGGAGTCCCGCAGGGCTCTTCGTTGAGCCCGACGCTTTTTAATATCTACATGGCCCCACTGGAGGATGTGGTTTCACCCTTCGGGGTGAAAATAGTGACCTATGCGGACGACACCCAGCTTGTCGTCTCGCTATCCCACCAGGAAAATGCGGCAGAAAGATTCCGGTGCTGTCTCACAGGTATTATGGCCTGGATGACGGAATCACGGCTGAAACTCAACGGGTCCAAAACGGAACTTATGCTGTTGGGTAACCTTTCCACCTCCCTTCCCAAAGCCATGTGGCCCCCCTGTCTGGGCGAGGTGCCCCAACCCAAGAATGAGATTAAGAGCTTGGGGGCATGGCTGGAGCCTGACCTGATGTTCAGAGTACAAACTAAGAAAGTGGCAGGTATCTGCTATGGTTTGTTACGCTCTGTCTGGAAGGTGTTGCCTCTTCTTCCCTTCAGCCCCAGGAAACTTCTGATCCAGGGGCTAATACTGTCAAGGTTGGACTACAGCAACGCCTTGCTGCTTGGTGCCCCTGAATCAGCCATTAACACCCTTCAGCGAGCACAAAATGCGGCGGCCAGAGTACTGACAGGCACGGCGAAAAGAACTTCGGCCAAACCTGCTCTCAGATCACTCCATTGGCTCCCCATCCGGGAGAGAATTAAATTTAAGGCCCTTTCCATCGCCTTTAAGTCTCTCCAGGGAATGGGCCCCCCTATTCTCAGGGACCTTATATGCCCCTACAAGTCCTCGCGTTCCCTCCGCTCTGACGCGAGCAACTTGCTGACCATCCCCAGAGTGAGGAGAGAACGTTCCGGAGGCCGGAGGTTCTCTGTGATTGTTGCCAAGATCTGGAACGATCTTCCTGTCGCTCTTCGCCTGGAACCCTGTCTCCAGAAGTTTCGGAAATCCTTAAAGACCTTCCTTTTCCCGCAGGGAGTCTGAGTCCGTTGTCTGAGGATCATGGAAGCTTGCGGTGTGTACCAGCGCTGGGACGCTCTTGGGCAGCCATGCGCTTAAGAAATCAATTTTCATTTCATTTCATTTCACGAGTGATGAATGTGCTCATTGCCTCGTCTTTCCCTTGACGTGCCTGATGAAAAGCATGGCGCTCATAGTCCACGTTCTTTTTATGGAGGAATCTCTTGTTTAGTGCGTCGCGTACTTTGTCATATGTTCCGGTATCTGCAGCAGGGAGATCCTTGATGAGTTTACTTATTTCACGCCCAGCTAGATTCCGGAGAGCTATCAGCTTGTCCTTGTCAACGGTCACTTTGGACCCTTCAAGGTAGTCCTCGAAGTCTTCGAGCCATTCCTGCCACTTGGGGCCCATGCTTCCACCTGTCGTTAGGGTGACTGGCTCTGGAGCCCTCAAATGTGATCCTCCTGCAAAAAGGGGCTTGGCCTCATTTCGTCACTGTGATGTTGACATCGTGGGACCGCACAATACTGTGCTGGATACTTCTGGTTGCTTTGGCACTGTTCGACCTCAAACCTCTACGCAGTTTGCTTCCGAGTGTCTGTTTGATGGGTTTGACTCGTGCTTGTTTGCTTGTGTTACATTTTTATTGTGGCTTTGCACTTGTCAATGCTTGTTTGTTCCTTTCCGCCAATGCTTGGTTATTTGCTTGTGCCAATGCTGGTTTATTTACTTTTATCACTGCTTGTTCATGTATTTTCGCCAAGGCTTGTATGTTTGCTTTTGTCAATGCTTGTCTATTTCTTTCTGCCAATGCTTGTTTATTTGTTTCTGCCAATGCTTGTTTGTTTGTACTTGTCAGTGTTTGTTGAAATGGCAGGATGCCTGACTTCAAGATGGCCGCCCTACCATTGCTAAGGGGTCTGTCTCGAGAAGTGCCTGACTTCAAAATGGCCGCCGTCACTGCAGACACACGAGGCTTTCTCTCTCTCGGCTCATTCAGTCCCAACTTGCTCTGGACTCACCGGCAGTCAACTTCAGGCAACAGCGCAGGTCAGGATACACTTTTCTTCAATCACTACTGCCACCAGGTGAGGTTGGGGTGGGCTCCCGCCTTGCTCTGCAGGTTCCCGCGCTTCCTCGCCGACAGCCTGCCACAACTCACGCATCGGGCATGAGGTTTTCACCGTCGGGGAACGCTCGAGCCCGGATTTCAGCGCTCTCAGCAGCGCTTGTCAGCAGCACTTCCCGGACGTCGCTCGCTGCTCTGGGGCGCTTCTTCCTCGGTCTTGAGCGCCACACAGGGTCGGAGTGGGCTCCCGATCTCTGTATTCGCGCCACTCACTCGGGGCATACGCTTCCAGCGTGAGACGCGCTTTAGCGCGATGGGCTCCTTTTCTCTCGAGCGGTTCAGCGCTCGGTCATGCGGCCCCTCTCAGCTTCCTCCCGGTCTCTGGGGGAGCAGGGTCACCGGCTGCTGTCGTTCAGGCGGCAGCTGGGCTTCACTCGGCAGCGTTTTTTACGACGCTGCCTGGGGACAGGTGTTCACTCAGGGTGCTGCAGGCAGTGAATTCAGCATCCCACCCTCGTCGCCAGTTGTAGCATCTTGCTACAAGTAAACACAGACACTTCTTGTGGTGTAACTTGAGCTTTATTATCTACATCCAGTACCTTCCCTGTCCCCACTCTAACTGCCCTCATCCTGTCCCTGCTCCGCCTCTTCCTTTCTACCTAGCTCCTCCCACCCAGCTACTAGACTGCTAACACATAACACCTGGATACAGGACAACCCTCTACCCCACTACACATCTGATAAAAACACAACTTCCTAACACTACACTACAGATACAGCTCTGTCCTTATTCAAAGCTACTCCTGTATTTGCTACAACCTTCAACTATCCATAGAAACATCATAATTCTAAACGCTGGACACAGAACAACCCATCTGAAAGAATAGCCCTCATCTACCACAGCACATTAGAAATAGAGCAGGTTATAAACAATGCTAATGAGTGCCAAACCTGTCTGCCCACAAACCGCCAGATTACGAGCTTCCTAGTGTCTGGCCGGCTTTTTGTGGCAGTCCCACGGCGGTGTCTCTGAAAATTGGCACTGCAGTGGGAATGCCCAACAAAAGTTCCTGCACGGCATGGACTGTTAAGTCCATGCCATGCAGGAACTGGGGTGCATGCACACAGGGGAGCACATGTTCTGCCCCCCTAGATGCACCCCCATGCAAATAGGCAGGGCCTCCTTTGTTTCAGGACCGCCAGCCTTTTAATGGAGGAAGGACCTCCATGACAACACTGGCGGTATTGAAACTCGCAATATGCATGGGGCACCACCAGCATATTACTGAGGCCCTGACCACAGCGCCTCCACCAGGAAACGACGTTAGTCGCCTGGCAGCTGCGGCAGTGCAATGGTGGTCTGACCGGCCAAATTGTAATGGAACAATCGGACTGCTGTTGCAGCAGTGGCTGGACCACTACCGCCGTGCCCCCACACGTTTGGCGGTCCCTGGACTGTCAGACTCATAATGAGGCCCTTAGTGAATTCAGTGTTTTCTTACACAACACTACAACATTGAAAATAATAAGTGTTAAGCGCACTGCACACTTAGCTTTAGTTAGAACAGTACATCCTGCACAAAACAGCCCACTAGCAGCCTATTGGAAAAAAAAATTCTATGTGTATTTGGCATTAAATAGTGCTACACTGCAGGCGGAACACTCGCCTAGCACTGCTCGACAAATAGAGAAAAGTCCACTATGACCCCAAGAGAAAGAATACAAATATGCCTTTTAACTACCCATCACGTACAGAACATATTTTACCAAACTGCATGTGAAGAATATAGGCCTGGGTATGAAAGAGCTTCTGGCTGACTTACGGAGCAAAGGTAAGAGACTTGTTTGGGAGGTGACAGAACAAGAATCAACAAATATTCAAAATAAGCATTAATTGTTGTAAACTTCGCAAGCCTTGTCTGACTCAATGGCCAAGGCAAGTTTCACCTCTTTCTACAGATCAATCAGAGAGGAATCCTTACTGGGACCTGCAGAATGTGTACATAACAAACCTGGCCCAGCACTACACAATATTGAAAGAGTTTGTCTACATAATGGTGAACAACGTTTGCAACGAAACTTTTACAACGACCTACCATTACAACGCAATTTTTACAACGCAAACTATTACAACGCATTGCTCTGGGGGGCGCTCTAGGATAGGGAATAGGTTAATTTACTATCCAATAACCTTCCCTACTATCCACGGGGACTGGAGTTGGAATAGTAAATTAAACTATTCACTATCCAGCGCCTAAAAGCATTATGCGTTGTAATGGTATGCGTGGTAAAAAACGCATTGTAAAGGTAGGCGTTGTAAAAGTATGCGTTGTAACGTCATACATCCCTACATAATGGACACAAAACAAGTGTTATGTGACTCTACGCAAAGGACGCCGTTCTATCTAGTCTGAACTAATTATAGAGACTGGGCACAGAGCAAGACTTAGTTCTCTCAAGAGAATAGTTGCATAACAAACCTCAACAAGCTTATGCTTCGCCAACTTTAGCAAATAAGGAAATGGCACAGTTGCTGCTTCCACTTACCTTCTTTTCCATAATCCTGACAATTCGTATAATGAAATATTCTAGGATCTGGTAGTTCTCCAGTGTGAGGAAATATCTGCTTAGCTCCATAGGTTCCTGCAGCACTGGGGGCCAGTAACGGTGGCATTTGACTTTTCCCCGCTCCCGCTCTCTGGTGATCATGGCGATCACATCTGACTGGTTCTCCCAAATCATTTGCCAGAAGTGATCCTGCGTGCACGGCAGGGGTCCTTGGGTGGAGATATACTGGAACTCCTCTGTTCCGACTGGGAGGCGAATATAGCTGGCATTAATGTAGGCCCGCTCCTCTCCAATGGGAACTCGGGTGCCATCGTCTGTGGATAAAAGGCTTGTTAAAAGGAATGGTATCAGGTGGCATAGGCCACAGAATGAATGGTTAAAAAAAACAGTGTTTAGGGCCCTGGGCTGAGTAAGGGATAGATTTACTGCACAGCTTAAAGATGGGTGAGGGTTTCCAAATCTATTACGATCATGTTACAGAAAGGGTAAGGCTCATTTTCTATGAGTCAGAGAAAGCATTGGGCTGATAGACTGTGTAAACGACAGGGTAGCAGTTACGGTCAAGCAGTCATCTTAAGGGACAGTCAGCCTGATTCATCATTCTCCCGTTTTGCGAGCCCCTACTAGCGATTCATAAGGAATCGCTATTAAGGACTTGCAAAACGGGATTCATGTAGGAATTGCAAAAAATATTGCGATTCCTACATGTTCCTTATTTGCGATTAGCAAATTGCTAATCGCAAATAAGGAATAACTCCCCATGCATTCCTATGGGCCTACAGGCCCATAGGAATGAATGGGTAGTTATTCCTTATTTGCGATTAGCAATTAGCTAATCGCAAATAAGGATGCGATTTCAAGGGTGCAGGGGTGTCCAAAGGACACCCTGTAGCACCCCTGAAATGTAATCTACATTGGTGTTGCGCACACACATGTCCAAAGGACATGTGTGTGTGTAACATGCAACTTAGAAAAATGCATTTAAATGCATTTTTCTGAGTTTTTGCTATTTACCACGAGGTCTGACCTCTCGGTAAATAGCGGCCCAAAATTGCAATTTCGCAATTTTAAAATGATTCATGAATTGCATTTAAGGAATCTCAAATAGAGATTCCTTAAATGCAATTCTTCGCAAATGTGCGAATTCTTTAATAGCGAATTTTGCATTTGGGATGATGAATCCCAAATGCAAAAATTGCACTCGCAAAAGGCAAGATTCTGAGAATCTTGCCCTATGCAAGTGCAATTTAGCTTGATGAATCAGGCTGATGTGAGCACGTTTTAAGGTGTCAGGCAGGGTTGCGAATGTAAAGTGAAACAATTACAGACGTATGTTTTCAACATTGTGGTTATTTCAAAATTATATTTTCAAGATCAATTTTTCAAGCATGTATTCATTCAAATATTCCTTAGTAATTTTACTACATTCAACCCACTGAATACTTCAAAGACATATCAGGTATAATATCAAATTTCTTCATCTACAGAGTCTGGCGTTTGGGAACTGAGGGCCCGATTCACAGAACTAACTTAAGACAAAATCCTAAACTTACTACCATTTTGGTATTCACAGAAGGCACTTACTCATTTTGGTATTCACAGAAGGCACTTACTCATTTTGGTATTCGCAGAAGGCACTTACTCATTTTGGTATTCACAGAAGTTAAGAGTCCTAACTTTAGGACTCCTAAATGCCTTCTGTGAATACCGAAAGTCTTAAAGTTAGGATTTTTCTCAGTTTAGGAGTCCTAAAGTTAGGAGTCCTAAAGTTAGGAGTCCTAACTTTACTACTCCTAAACTGAGAAAAAATCCTAACTTTAAGCCTTTTGGTATTCACAGAAGGCATTTAGTAGTCCTAAAGTTAGGAGTCCTAATTTCTGTGAATACCGAAATGAGTAAGTGCCTTCTGTGAATGCCAAAATGGTAGTAAGTTTAGGATTTTGTGCTAAGTTAGTTCTGTGAATCGGGCCCATGGATGCACCATCATTCAGCCATAATTATTGTAGCTGAAAAAGCCTATCAAGCAACCGAATGCATTCTGACTATCCCCCAGATTCATCAAAGTCCTGTTTTGCGAGTCCTTAATAGCTATTTTTAAGGAATCGCTATTAAAGACTCGCAAAACGGGATGCATGTAGAAATCGCAATATATTTAGCGATTTCTACTGCTTCCTTATTTGCGATTCGCTAATTGCGAATCGCAAAGAAGGAATGGCTTTCCCATTCAGGCCCATAGGAATGAATGGGGAGTCATTCCTTATTTGCGATTAGCAATTAGCGAATCGCAAATAAGGAAGAGATTTTAAGGGGCCAGGGTGTCCAAAGGACACCCTGTAGCACCCCGGAAATGTTAATGTACACTGGTGTTGCGCACACACATGTCCAAAGGACATGTGTGTGTGTAACATACAACTTAGAAAAATGCACTAAAGTGCCTTTTTCTAAGTTTTTGCTATTTACCATGTAGTTAGACTTTGCGGTAAATAGCGGCCCCAGATTGCGAATTCGCAATTTTAAAATGGTTCATGAATTGCATTTAAGGAATCTCAAATTGAGATTCCTTAAATGCAATTATTCGCAATTTAGCGATTTCTTGTATTGCGATTTTTGCATTTGGGATGATGAATCCCAAATGCAAAAATAAATAGCGCTCGCAAAGGGCCAGATTCTCAGAATCTGGCCCTTTGCGAGCCGATTTTTGCTTGATGAATCTGGCTGTATATCCCTTACATGAACACACATGCTTAATACTTCAGTAAGCAATTCCCTGCTCTGCCTTTCTTCCCCCCTTATTCATTGCGAAAGGGCTGTGCAATTCTGCCCAAAATCCTGTTAATCTTTCATAATATAGTGTGGTTCCACAATATCATCCAAGCATCAAACTACAGATATATTGTGAATATAATATTGACTCCAAAATATCATTGCGAAGTTTACAGCAGTAAATCTACACTTACATTTGATTATATTTCAGAAGCCAAAATCATGATTACAATATTTTTGTAGGTTGATATTTCTCACAACCCAACCCAAACCTGGATCGAGGAAGTTAGAATCAATATACAGTGTAATACACTAGCATTTCCCTATTAGACCAAGCGGTATCATGCAAAAGGACCGGGGGCCAAGCATAGAGCCTGCAAAAAATGTTTTAACTACATTCAGGGGAGGTATGTGATACAAGATTTGAATATTGTTGTGAATATTCTTTGGTAAAGGAGAGGAACAATTTATTATCTGAAAAAAAGTGAATACAGATATTAAAAATACATAATCGAGAACAAGAAACTGCTGTTGGTGTTATAACAAATGAGAGGAAAGCTAATAAGGGTTTTATATTACAGAGCCAAATGGCACTGGTGTTTTTATACAGGAGAATTACTGTGGTGGGATGGGTGATATGTGACGAGGTAGAGAAATGAAGTGTGTGTTAATTGAGACGTAGGATAATAACAGTGCTATGAATGCTCGTTGAGCACCATTGATATACATGTATGAGAGAGGGAAGGAGGACTGCAGAGAGAGTTGTGTGAGAGAAGTGAGGAGCACTGCTATATGTGTTGTGTAAGGGAATAAAGGAACACTGCTATGTGTGATTTTCTCTCAGTGTCGAGGTATGCAGCAATGTGTATTGTATGAGCTAAAAGGGGTAGGCTGTAGTGTGTGTTGTGTGAGAGTTAAGAGGGACGTTGCAGAGAGCACATTATTGCTGCAAAGTCCATTGGGTGGGAAAGAAGACGACTTCTGGTATGAATATCATATGGCAATGGTACACTGCTGTCCACAGAACAGAATACAAACAAGCATTGGCATAGCCAATAGGTCTCACCTTTGGGACCTTATAAGTATTTAGTTATGCAGCACAATATCCTTGGTGCAATAACATTAACTGTTGCATGGCTAAACACTTATAAGGTCCCAAAGGTGATTGGCTATGCCAATGCTTGTTGATTGTTGGTGGACCCATGATGACACTAAAGTTGGTGCCCTCTACGTCTTTCAACTTGTTCCAAGATAACCTCATGTCGCGATATTGTGCTAAGTAACTTGAGGTTCTTTAGTTTTAGACTTGGAAAAACAGGTGTGAGTCATTCTCTCCAGGCACGAGCTGCTAAGGAAGAAGGAAGGGTCAGTGAACAGGTAGAACAGGAAGAAGGGAGGGCGGTCGCTGAAAGCAGAGACACCCGAGAAAAAGCTGAGGGAAAGTAGACAGCATATGTTCCACACAGAGAACAGGCAAGAGTGGAATTAAAATAGGTGAAACACTACGGGAGAGAAGGGTTAGACAGGCGGAGAAGTTAACAATTCTGAAATAGAGAGACAGAAAAAATCAAGGGAAAGGAGAGGAGAAATAGAAGAAAGATAGAAAAGAAAGTGATAAGAAGGAATAGATGAAAAGAAGAACGTGACGGAAAGACAAGTGCCTAAAAAAACAGAACGGGACCCTAAAGACGAAGGATAAAGAAGAGTCAGAAAAAAGGGACCGGAGAGAAGCTAGAAGGGCTAGAAAGAAACGAGAAAGAGAAGCTGAAAAAAAGAGAGACAGGAAGAAGAGAGAGACAGAGAGAACTGAAGATTGACATCGGAAACACAGAGAGGGAACTGGTGATGTAAGAAAGCTGAACATAATCATTGCAGGCAACCAAGTATCATAGCCCTGAGACGCTTCCAACGCCAGCTTTCTACAACTGTAGCCTGTGAATGCACATAAAGTGTCGGGGCAGGCACGTGGCACCACCTTACCTTCGGCAAGTGTAACCCCATACTTTCCAAGACCTTGGCCCCTAAAACAGATCGCTTCTAGAACATGCGATTACTCTGATCTTGCATGCTTAGCAAAGCCAAAATTAAGCATCACTTATCAAAGTTTTTTTTCCCAATGAGGCTCACTACAGCAAAACGTGAATTGCCAATTGTAGGGCAAACAACATTTAAATTAATATCAAAACACATTCATACCTGCTTGCTATATGCAATCTTGCTGCGCAGAAAATTGAAAAAGGGAGGGTATTATTCCCTTCTCTTTATAGCTCCCAGACCGGAAGTTGAAAGAAAGCCATATTTCTATTTTTTGGTATTGTTTAGCTTAAACAGGTAATCTATGTCTGCATATGGAGAGCGGTGTCTCGCTCAATGTGGACTGGGAAGAGGAAAACAGACTAGAAGGAAGTGCCCAGTAGCTGCTGGCTGCACTCAGATTCCATCCAAACGCCTCACAAAGTGTGTAAGATTGAACTGTTTACTAGAACTGTCCGACTAACCCTGCCCAATGCCTCGGGAAAAATTACTACTTAATGAACATGTCACAGGAAGTTTTAAATCTACCTGGATCACAGCAGATGATGTTAATTATTGCATCACATTTAGTGCTTGCAGATTTAGAGGGCTGGGAAATGGCTGTTAACCATGCGGAAGTGCTGAAAACAATTTCACGCCTGTGATTATATTGTGATAATAAAGCGAGCCACAATAAAGAAAGCTAAAATGGTGGCAAGGGCTGCGCGGGCTCCCAACAGAAGTAGCTGTGACCAGACACGTCCACCACTGCAATCAAGGGAGGCTCATGTCAGATTCCGCGGGAAGCCGAGGAGCCTGGATATCACCCGAGGGCCGAAAGCATTGAGAACAGCTGCCAATGAAAAGTATGTTTTTGCCCTTACAGATGACGGATCAGAGGTAGCCTGTCAGTCACGTTGTATCTCAGTTTGTTCGTATTCAAGAGCGTTTTCAAGAGCGCCGACGCTCTGGAGATGTCGCCCTACAGAGTACTCGACTGGTTAAAAGAAAAGCAAATCGTGAAATGCACCGGGGACGGGGACACAGGCGGCCATCAAAGTGAAAGTGATCGCGATCGTGGGCTGTAAGGGTGCCCGCGATCGCGATCACTTAATGAGCCATGACGAGAGATGGTCGGGGTGGCGACGGCGGTAAGCACAGGAGTGGTGCGCGGCAGAGCGAGGCACGTGGGAGAGTGAGAGGAAAGCCAGATGGCGCTTCTGCTCGTGCCTGTGCGCATAAACGCAAGTAGAATGCCACACAAAAAGTTGTGGTAGGACTTTTAAAAGCCCACTAACTAAATGTCTTGCAGAGCGGCGCATGCACTGGCTCAGGCGAGACCTAAAAAAGGGGCTTAACCAGGACAGCCACTAGAGAAATCAAACTCCCTGTGGAGGGAATGGCGGCACAGACCCAGCTTTTCTAAGTCTACTGAAGAAAGAGGCTGCATCAATCTTTAATTCTAGCATTAGCAAGGCTCAAGAAACACATAACAAAGACACTTCATTACGTCACTCACATGGAAGGATGTCCCGATATCGGTTCCGCTCCCGATTCTCTGGATATTTCCCAACCTGGCAGTCATCTAAAGGCTTCAAATGTTCTAAGGTCTGGAAAGAAATTAAAAGGGATACATGAAGGAGACTCTGTTCTTCAGAAGAAGCACATGAAAATATTAAACATTTTGCTTCATCTCACATACATTACTTTTTCCATATTAGGCTACATGCATTCACAGGAATCTTAAATCTCATGACTTCCAGGTCACCTTTGGGAGACATATCTACTTTGCCAAATCTATGTTCCTCTTTTGGTTGATATTTGTTCTATCTAACTCTTCAGGGTCCTTCCTCCAAGATATTTGTCTGCTGTGTCTGTTCCACATGAGGTTGATAATATGTCTTTTTCATCACTTTAAGATGATCTTTCAGAATGAGACGTTTTTGCTATATGATTTTTCATTCACTGATGAAATGTGGGTTTTATCACTTTGAGGTCCTGTGTGATGAAATGTGCCTATTCTACACCTTCAACATGATCTTTGGGTCTTGTGTGCCAATTATATTGCTTATGAGTGACTTCTGAAATATACATGCCTAGTCTTTCTGATCATACTTGTTTGCTCGGAGTAATAAGAAACTCACACTTTAATCTTATCTCCATTCAAATCTTCTGTTAACCAGCTAACTCACTCAGAACCAAAAGATTTGTTTTTCAGTTTGTCGGGTTTTCTGGGGACTTAGGTGGTTAATTTCTTTTAATATTCATTAATAAATACCATATTTTTAAATGCAAGATAACTATTGTATTTTTTTTTGTTTCCTTTGTGTGTTTAATTCTTTTATCGAAGTGCTATTCATATCTTTATTTTCTTAAGGGTTGCAAGGGTTGGTGTGGAATTGGGAGGGCAGTGTTTTTTTTGTAAATATATTTCCATTTTTTATAATGTGTTAATTTAAAATATATGATTGACAACAACGTATTAGTAGTAGTATTAGTATTTAATATATTAGAACCATTTAAAACAAATGTAAACAATATTGAAAATAATTTTTTTTCCGTCAAAAAAAAGAAATTGTTGGAAGAATTTGTATGGTAATTTATCATTATGAAGATTAATCAGGGCACATAATGAGGGATTGCAGTGATATTCTACAGCACGTATTTGTATTTTCTTTTATAGTTTTAATTTGAATAAGTTTATATTAAATATTTAGTTATATTTGTGAATATGTATTAACATTATTTAGAAAATAAATAAGTATTTGTGGCTGGGAATGATTGAATTTTATTCGCCTATATTTTATTTAATCTTCTTAGTTTGATAACGTATTGTGTATATACAATATTATTTTTTTTTAAGTTAAAAGAACGTTCAAATATTTCTTTCAACAGTCATACGCACTTTCTCCAATGTAATGCGCACTGATACATTTAGTAATTCTGACCACCTCGTACCCTACCAAAAATATGTATACACTTCTGAAGGTTAGTAGGACTGCAGTTCCTATATTAAATCTAATCCCCCTCCAAATTATATTCTCCTTCCGAATGCTCCTGTGACTGGATTTAGAATAGTAAATATATCCCTCAGCCCAAATATAAAAATATTACTAAATGTTTATAGGACAGGAGGTAGAATAGTAAATCTGCCCCTATGACCCCAAATATATGAATGTTACCCAAAGATTATGGGAGTGGAGTTTGAGTAGTAAATCTGACCTCGCCTAATTGTACTGAAAAAAACGAAATAGTTATGGTAGAACTATTTAAATTAGTCTCAGTGACTGGTTATTGCCCTGGATCTCAATTCAGTCCATCTGGTTTTTTTTCACCATGTCACCTCAGACAATCATCCTTGTTCCCGATCCAGTAGGAAAAGCTCAGCCTAAACTGGCAGGCCAGGTCCCCCTGAGCAGGAACACAAGCAAACCCATACTGGTTTCACCATATTTGTGACTCATAAGCAGGGTGCACTGCGAGTTATATGGCTCAGTGAGCATGGAGCCCATTTTCTGCACATATGTTCCACACTTAGGGCGTTGCACTGAGGAACATAAAAAAGTGATGGTTGCATTGCTTAAGGTAATCTCAGATGTTGGTAATTACTCTCGGCCGCAGTAGGTTAATTCTTTTTTGCCCACCATACCACCTTAGACAGGAACTAGCCATATGTAATCAGTGTTAGTCCTGCTGCAGGAAGAATATCCAATCCAAACTGCCAGCCCATGACCCCCCCTCTGAGTGAGAACGGAAGTGATGCACTTATAAGTACATCCCTTAATGTTTGCAGGACTGAACATAATCTGGAAAATCTGACAGCTTCTAAATATATGCACTTTCCCCAGTGTTATTAAGACTGGAGTTAAACAAAATATGTGAGAATTCTCCAGCGCCAAGGAGTTAGAGCAGTAAATCTGATCTCTCCCAATTGTATACACATTGCCTACTACTTGTAAGACGGAAAATGGAATTGCAAATATGACCACCCTCTCACAAATATATGCACTTACCCCAAAGTTTTCTCGACTGTAGTGAAAATAGTAAATCTTACACACTGCAAAATATGTGCTTTGCCGAATGTTTGTTGGACTAAAGTTAGAATAGAAAATCTGACTTCCAAAATATCAGCAGTTTCCCCAATGATTTTTTAACTGGATGAGGAATAGCAATTCTCACCCCATAATAATCAATGCAAAAACTATTTATATTTTTTGAGTTTAAACTTTTATTATTATTTTGTAGATTTGTATGCAATTTAAGAATTAAAACATATGTGGTATTTATTTAAATAATATTTAAATTATTACATAGTTAAATTAGTTGAGAGTATGTGTTTTGAGATAGCTGTGTTTAATTTAAACATGCATATTTACTAATCATGTTTCTAAATTGTTAGTTTCTTTTCTAAATTACAATAATATATTTTCATGTTGTCGTTATTTCTAACATTTTGTATCTCCTATAATTTTTTTTCAGTTGTTAATGTTATTTGTATATAATTTGTGTTGTATATACATATAGTTTTATCATCTTAATGTATTGAGTAATGAACACCAAATATATATTAAAAGTGTATTTCTAAAAAATGCAAATATAGTTAGTTTGCTTATAGTTCTTTAATAAGTATTTTAAATAAATATATGTTTAAAATAACTATTCCTTTGTAATGACTTCAAATACAATTAATGAACATAACTTAATCATTTTAATAAACATCTGCAATGCTATTGTAGTAGATATTTTTGTTAATAATAAAGTTGTTCTAAAAATATTATTCTGTAGTAGTAGATATTTTTATATTTTCTACACTATATACATTTAATATTTTAATAGTAGATATTTTGAGGATTTCAATTTTAAGTTTAGAAAGTACATTTTTGGTAATAGACATTTTTGACATCAATATTTTGGTACACAGATACTTGTGTAGTAAATATTTAGGGGTACAGTCACTCACAGTATCCTTTCTATTTTATTTACTTGCACTGCCTGCCTATTGCCAAACTACCTTTAAGTGCGATTGATTCTGACATCAGGTGATTTACAATAAGTGACCTTCTTTCCTGCGGGATAGAAATACATCACCTGCCATCATCTTTTCTCTAGAACCGCAACCTTCTATTCCTTCGCCAAAGTAGGAAGGCTGCTTTTAAGACAATGATGTGGCATGCCCTACCCATGTCTCTACAGACTATCAATGATCATCTTCATTTCCACAGGACCAATAAAACCTTTGCATGCTTCTTCTGCCTTTGTATTTTGGAATCTCCAAGTCACAGGATGCCCAGCTCTAGGGTACAGACAGAAATTTACTTCATAATCATCGGCAGCATCCCTGCCAAGTGCTGTGTATCACAGCTTAGCTGAGCACATTTGGTAATTTTCACAGCATCACCGCAAACTCTTGCAACTGTCACACAATTAAATCTGAGCTGTGTGTTCAGTCTCAGAAATGCTTGCAAGGGGTTCCGAATCTGGCCTCAGTTCATATATTACGCAGCTGTGTCACCGAAAGTGTTAGTGACAAATGGGTTTTGTCTGGGCTGTCACAGAGACAGCAGTCTGAGGTTTGCAGTATGACTCGTAAGTTGTATGACATGACTCAGACTGGGCAAGTTGGCAACCCTCACTGGTTTTCAGTCTGATTATGGTCGCATGGAAAAAGGGGTAGGCTAGCTCCAGGTGCAGTGGGTATGCATAGAAGTCCGTTCTAGGACTTCAGTGTGGACAGTAGTCATTTCAGAGGAAGTGCTCCCCTGGTCTGTGCAGCTTAGTTGCTCACCAATTGCCCAGCTGCCATCGCACATGTTAAAAAGTAAGTAATAATAATAAAATAATTCCTATTTGTGAGGAGAGGTGTGGTGCAGCAGCCAGAGCATCATACTCCGGAGCGCAGGGATCATGGCTTGAGCACCGGCGGCAGTTCAGCTGAACACCATGGAACTCTGGGCAATAGCTCACTTAATCTCCCAGACAGATCCCAGTGCCTTAAAACCCTTAAGAGGGTGATATGTTCATGGTTTGTAAATAGGAATTATTATTATTATTATTATTATTTCATTTAATACCTAACAGGCATGGATAGACAGGCAAAATAGAGCATATCCTTCTTGCTTACTTTGGGGGCCATGATGCCCTTTCTATGCCTATGCCAGGATCCCATCACCCCTCTCTCCTCAGTTGTTAGCCTCACTCTCCTCTGTCTATCAATTTCCCTCTCTGGTTGCCTGCAATCTCCTCCAAACAACATTTCTCCCCTTTCTTTGTTCTTACTCCCTTGTCCCTATTCTATCCCTATGCCCCCTCCACCCTTTGTTGCTCTTTCCCTTTTCTTTTTATCTTTCTCCCGACACCCCCTCACCATCAACCCTCGGTCAGATTTGAAACCCAGTAGCAATAATGAGTTTAGGACTTTGAAAATCTCAGCAATGCTACAGAAACCCATCAAGGGGAGAATCATTTACACCCACACTCTCTTTCTGGACACCCTGTATGTCTGCATAGGGCACAGACAGCATCACCGACAGTGCAATGTCCTCTGTGAGGTGAGGGAAACAGCCTATCTTCACCTCCTGAGAAGGACTGTGGTACTTACTGCAAAGACCACAGTCCTCAAGGCTGACAGCAGAGTAGGTACACAGGACAGATGGGAGGAAGGTTCTGCCTCCATTAGTAGAGGAAGATTCTGTCTTTGTAATAAATGCCAGGGCTGGGGTGTGTGTGTGTTATGTACTGGAGACCTATTGCCAAGGAAGGTGGACGGCAGCATTGGGTAGGAATGTAAATCCAGTACTTGAATGGCGCATGAATCACCCCCGAAGTGGCATCTCTGCACTGGGGGCCATTGTGACGATTAAGCGAGCTATTGCCCAGAGTCGCATGGTGCTGGGCAGACCCCTGCCGCTGGAGCCAGGGATCGAACCATGATCCTCAGCGTCCAGCGCCAGTCGCCCTGGCTGCGGTGCCACACCTCTTAGCCAGTCCTCATTTCTGGGTCTACGTACTAGGGATTACACCTGGAGTGCAGTTGCACCTTCTCCATCCTTACTGAATGGGATCACCTTGAGCACAGTACCTAAGTAATAAGAGGTAACAACCGATAAACACTTTAGGTGTGACCATGCCTCAACTTGTTGCCAAAGCCAAGCTGTCAACAAAGACTTATCCATCATGGCTTTCTGAAAGAGAGCTCACTGAGCATGCACTCTAGCATACACTTGTCACATATGTTCAATTCCACTGGTCCCTATTTTTTGATTGTGTAGGGCTTCCTCTCTGGCAGATTCAAAGGAAAGAGGGTCTTGTGAATACGCAGCAAGGAAACAACAGTGCTGCTCATCCTCACCTGGTCCTCTCTTACAACCTGAGAAGGATGGTTTCAGAATAGGATTATTAACCAGGCACGCTACTGAAATATTCAAAACTCACTTGCAGAAAATTGAGATCTTGCTTTTGTGCAATTTGCAAAAACATCAGAAGAGGCTCTTGGCTGAACTATATGGGGCAGATTTATGAAGGCCTTGCGCCGCTGGTGCGTCATTTTTAACATGGGAAAAAGTGACGCACCGGCGGCGCAAGGCCTTCATAAATCTGCCCCTATATTTTTAAATTGTTGCACAGAAATAAGTGTTTACACCATAAAGTGGAAAATAGACTGCTAACTTATGTGGTAAGCTTCGGGTCTGTGTGATTCATTCTTTCACCTTTTTTTACATAGTATTCTAGTGCTTGCAGTTCTACTATTATAATCATAAACACAGCACAAAGAGGGATCAATTCAAAGCCAAAATTTAGGATTACTTTTCAGCTGCTTGTGATATATTGTCACTCAAAGTATTACACACAAGGAAGGCAAATGTCACGCACAGGCACACTACAAACAAAGAAATGTTATATATGCACAGTGAAAACTTAACAGCTATGCAGCATTTGTGTCTCACTCCTTACACATGTGCGACCTACTCCTGCATTTGAAGTGAGGCACACTTAACCATGAGAAAATAAATGTTACGAATCAGACCCCAAGTACCTAAAACCTTCCTGATTAATAAATAATCTTCCAGGTGTCTCAATTACTCTAGTAGGAGGTACCACCATTTTGCTTGTAGTGAGACCTTGCCTCCCCAGTCAAACTTTTTTCTTCCAAGGTTCACACTACCAGTTTTTTGTTGATATTAGATTTCTATTTAGCTCCTAATAAATGAAATAGGAATTTGTTGTCACTCAGACAATTACACCTGCAAAGTGTAAAGAGTGGCTTCAAGTCAATATGATTGGACACTGGTGTCCAATAAAGACATCTTAGCGCAAGAGTGATCTGTTAGTATCACTAAGAACAATCAGTGAGAATGCTGCCTGATTCGGAACTGACTAAAGTTGTTTTAAGGCTAGTGCTGGTAGACTTCAGTAGAGACTTCTGATATAACCAAAGACCACCAAGACCAATGACCACCAGTGCTGTCACTGATGTTACTAGTAATTGAAAGTTGAAACTGGGGAAAACATTTGTTGTCATTCTCAAGTGGCTTGCTAGAAGCCCTTCATCAATTTATAACCTAATGGAATGTTTGCCAAAAAGGATGAATCCTTGATTCCCACTGAAGGCACTGAGTGTTTCATTTCCATTGACCACCTATTTTCTGTCCAAATTAGAGCATTTTCCTACCAAGGCTATCACCAGGGTCCTATTGGGGTTCACCTTTTGGAAGCACTCACGCAACCATAGTGATAAACAGACTGTAGATCAATCATGTTGACTTTGAATACCGACTGTGTGTGCCCTGCATATATGCAGAGGTTCATGTTGCATGATCTCATCAACAGTATTAGTGGTTGCAAGCTATAAGTAAATCAAAACGATGGCAGGACGGGCCCGGCCGAAGTGCTGCACTTTGTAAATGTACAGGGGTAGATAAGTAGCTTTTATTTGTTCTGACTGACACATGTATCTATTTTGAGGAACAGCTACTTATAGAGGGTACCAAAAAATCTCCTATTGCAGAAATAGAAAAACGTGCCAGAGGGAAGGCTTGCATCATTGCCAGTAAACATCATTGTTATCTTACAGGTCCATTTGTTGTCATTTACCACTACCAAGATTGCAAACTAAATCCCTGGTTTAGATATTAGGCTTGAAGACTATCTAGAAGAGTTGTTTTTGTCACAGTACCAAGACTTCTAGATATGGAAACTTAGACATTTGCTTACAGTTAAACAGTCTTTGGAATCTTGAGAAGATGTTGGATGAAAGGCTTAATAATGGTTTAGTTAAACGATATTGGGATTAGGTCGGATCACAGGGATGGAATAAAAGCTATTTTCAAATTTGAGGAAGGGTTCTGCGTAAGTCAGTAACTTTTATAATCTTGCGGGAGACAGATGTTAACTCGGTGGGGACTTTCAGCCTTGAAAATAGTTACATTTTCTGGGAAGGTAAGTAATTTAGCAAAACTGAAGGAGTTTTTCGGTCTAATCTATACAAGGCTGGTGGACAGAATCAAACATTCCTCCTTCTATGGCAAGGATGCCACCAAGAGTCAACATTTGCTTTTCTATGTTCCTGACTTAATTTTCTATCCATTTCATTGATTACAACGGTATTAGCACTTCAAGGCAACTTACGGTGATATGGGTCTGCTCTATCGCATGTAGGGCATTTTGTCATGGCCACTGTCTGATTGATTGGCTTCACATTATCTATTCCATGTGATATTCACGAGACACTTTGGCCATCATTGCAAGTACCCCACATATATGGGCATTTAGTTGCCCAAAGGTAAATCCACGATGATGTGCAGAAAGGCCATTACTACACCTGAATTCTACAGATTTTCTCGCAATCCATAATCATGCAGATTTTGCAAAGTGAAATTAGCTTGGATAAAAATTGAGTATGTGCAAAATTACTGCACAACTCTGAATGTTGGGATCGGGTGCAAACACTGTGCCCAAACTCATTATTATGGGGAGACTGGTAATGAGAACCTTTATGTTAGATATGCCAACGTATTACTTGAAAGTGCCTTTGGGGTGACATATGTCTGCATAGCGACTAGAAGGTCACTTACAGAGGACATATGTTGTTTCTTATATTTCCAGGTCTGTTGCGTTAATGTCTTTCTTGCTCTGCTATCAGTTATTTGTCACCTTTTGGTTACGTTTGTCTGTTTAATTACTTCAAGATCTTTTTCTGCTGATCCATGTCTTCTCTATCACTTTTAAGTGTTCTGACACATGCATTTCACTTCATACACTTCTTAGTCACAATCAAGTGAGTGTTGTTTGTAAAGTGCATGGAAGTTGACACAAGCATATTTAAGCAATGAAAGCTGTGGGAGAGGTATATGCAGGTGTCTTAACCATGCTCATTGTCTTATATCCAATGCATAAACACGATTGGAAATTAGGGACGTTGATGTGACCATCTCACATACCACAAATTCCTTGTAGGCTTCCTGCTGGTCCACACACTGCTGAAGAGCAATGGCCAACATTCGTAGGCCAGCCGGGGCATACCCACCATTCAGGGAGGGCACTATGCATGACAATCCATCCAACTCCTTCTCTGACACAATGGAGGCACCTGTCAAGACACAATAATCTGTAAGTCAGTTATGTATGTGGTTCATCAAAAAAGGGAAAACATATTTTACGAGTAGGCAGAGAATAATATCTTTTACAAAGAGGTAGTAGAGGTATTTCATTTATAGAGAGGAGACAATAGGTAGACACTTGCATGTCAGAAGTAAAATAAAAGGGACGTTTTCAGGTCTTGAGACAGAATATTAAAATGTCATTTTCAAGAGAGAGCAGAAAGCATAAAAGACAATGACAAGTTGTATCTCTTGGCTAGGTAGCTATGTAGAAGTAAGGAGAATAGGAAATGGAGATATGTTTTAACCAGACGAGATATAACCATATTAGGACAATATGGGATGCTGGCATCTTCAAGAGAAGCCGTAAAAACACTCACAGCTAATGTTGACGGGACTACAGAAACATATCTAACAGCAGAAATCAGCATACAGACCTCTACAGAGAAGGAGTGTAGTATGGAGTCACCTGCAGGACAATATATGTAATATATACATGTAGGGATATCATCCTTATTATGTATGAAAAGCATGCATATTGTGTTTGCAGAATGTGCAAAGATTCTGCATGCCATTGGCCACCTACTGTCAGTGAGCCCATCGGAACTCTAAGCATGTATCGCTGTGTAGAAGGAAGAATGAGACAATTGAGTGCGCCTCCATTTATGAGAGACAGCAAGGAGCTCACAAGAAAGCTGCTAAAGAGGCACACCTTTGTGGCCTTGATGCTGTCACATCGGAATGTCGGGTATGGGGGAAAGATCCCCCCCCTGTTCAACATAGGTCCTTCTTCTGAAGGATGGTGATGGAAGAGTTGGATGTCCAAGCTCAAGCCAATGGCAGATTACTCAGGACTATCTAGATTCCATCCTCTGTTCACCAGAACTCAAATTAGAATGTTAAGACTACATACAGGAGATGGCAATTAGTCATAAGATTCTAAAACCAATGCTCCCTTTTAGACAGTAATTTGGCCACAAATAGCTAGTTAACTCTGGAAGGACTACCATCCACAGTGAATGAGAAAGAGGAGTAGGATCTCAGAACTGAAGCTATGGGCTGGAATATAACTGAGGTTTAGCCTCCAGTTAGGTATACACTAGTCTCTTTGCCAGGGACGCTCCGCATGACCTGATATTTGTATTCCCCAATCAGCAACTCTTCATGACAAACTGAAAGCACTGCTGCAGCAGTGGCAGAAAACACTTCACAGACACTGGGTACCGCAAATACTCATAAATAATAATACATAACTAAAGACCCGACTTCATTGGTCCATGAAAGTCAACCAACACATAAATACACAAGCTCTCTGGGGGTTCCAACATTGACAATTATGTTGGTGGACTTCTGCTTCCCGGCAGTTTGACATAATTGAAAGATTGTATGATGCATTTGACCAAGAAATCCAACCCGGGAAACCATACCTTTTCTTTCATTAACTGTATTGTTGATACAGCTCCAGATGACTTTCACGAGCAATATTTATTGCATGCTTGTGTAATGTTTCTGGTATTACAATTTAGCGTCCTCTCAACAGTATTCTATCATTAGTCACAGTAACCTTTTTCTTTGATATGCTTAAATGCTATCAACTTGCTTCAGTAATTTGGCTGTAGAAAGGATGGGTTTCCATTTATGTTTGGAATTGTTTTAATCACATCCTGTAAAGTTACATCTATTTTGGTAGCCGTTTTGAGTTCTTGGGTTGATATCCTTTCTGGAGTTTATCCTCTTATGATGAAATGTATGTATTGTTCAGCTAATGAATGACTTTGGTTAAAACTGAGCAATAAATGCCATCGAATATAATCTGGAGGATTGGATTCTTTGCCTGGCTTGCGCACTATTCTAAATTCATAGCCCAAGATCTTCATTCACTGGCTTTCAATCTGTCGTGGCATTTTGTCTTTGGATTACCATGTATTGCAACAAGTGCTCGATGATATGTAACAATTGTAAATGGCTTCCTGTATAGAAACAAATAATGGTGCTCACAATCCCAGACAACAGCCAGCAACTCGGTCAAGGTTTGGCTTGCATAAGAGACTCTTTGCCATGAGGAATCCTTTTGTGGCTTCTGTTCAGCAACTGGACCGGCAGCCACAGTCAATTCCGTGCACAATTGTGAGTCAAAATAAGCTATCTTGCATGAAGATGACACCTCTTCCTTTACCTTGTTGAATGGTTAGTTACAATACTCACACCAGTTAAACGTGTGACTCTTTTAAGTCATTTCTCCCAAACGTGCAGTGATCATTGTGGTATGTAGTACGCGAAATAACCTGTCATTCTCACTCAATGGCAGTATTCTCATGTGTACACATTTATAAATCTTGTGCATTTCCTTCCTTAGACACTGCTACAGTTAGGCATACCAAAGGAATTGGCCCAAACACTGGTTCTATTGTGTCTGGCTCCAGAAGGCTATACATTTCTTCTTCTACCTTTAATTGAAGGTGTATTTGTTCTGTGATTTTGTGCTATTTGTTATACTGCCTCATTTATGAGAAGAGTCATCTGAGAGTATCTGAATTTCCCCAGACCTTGGGACAATTGTGGGAATAGCCTCAATATTTGGTGTTCTTCTAAAATCCTGGACATCATGGCATGAATATCCATAATTTGTGCTGTCACATTACTCAGTAAACTACAAGCTGGAGTTTCACCTTTTAGTATGTCTTAAAGTTAGGATTTTTCTCAGTTTAGGAGTCCTAAAGTTAGGAGTCCTAACTTTACTACTCCTAAACCGAGAACAATCCTAACTTTAAGACTTTTGGTATTCACAGAAGGCATTTAGGAGTCCTAAAGTTAGGAGTCTTAACTTTACTACTCCTAAACTGAGAAAAATCCTAACTTTAAGACTTTCGGTATTCACAGAAGGTATTTAGGAGTCCTAAAGTTAGGAGTCCTAACTTTACTACTTTTAAAACTGAGAAAAATCCTAACTTTAAGACTTTCGGTACTCACAGAAGGCATTTAGGAGTCTTAAAGTTAGGACTCCTAACTTCTGTGATTACCAAAATGAGTAAGTGCCTTCTGTGAATACCAAAATGGTAGTAAGTTTAGGATTTTGTCTTAAGTTAGTTCTGTGAATCGGGTCCAAAGCTTTTAAACAGTCAAAATTGATATCAAATTTTACTACAATTACTAAAAATGCATGGGTTAACAGTAATTGTTTTCTAATGAGATTGTTCCCTATGAAAACACAAAAACACATACAACTTTCTCTTTCCATATATATTTTTTCCAGAAAACAGGGGGCTTGGGGAAAAATTCCTATAAACAAGCCATAAATCAACAGAATACACACACACATGCACACACATACAGATATATAGCAGGTGTAGGGATAACGGATCTATGCAAACCCTGTAAAAAATCCAATAGAAAGAACTACTTTTCAAGATTAATGGCATATACACATTGAAACATAAGCGTTCCAAAAGTAATTTCGGAAAAAAGTAAATCTACAAATTGGTTTCCAAGAAATATTAAATGTCATTCATTTTGGGAATTTCCATTAAACTTTTTAGGGGAAATACTTTGTCAGTAATGGGTTTTCATCAGATATTTTTCTATGAAATTTCAGGCAAGCAGTTTTAATTACCAACCACTATAATTCAGGTCCAACTGTAACTGTTAGACCTGGCCCTTTTGAAAGGTTTATGTCCAAACTTTTTGCCTGTTGCCTCCTATTTTCTGACCCTATTTTTGTTGGCTATATGATTCTAGGGACTTTACAACTGCTGATCAGCGCTAAAGTACATAAGCTCTTTGTATAAATTGTGAATATGATTGGGTATCCAAAACTGCCATATTTGCTTTACTGATAAGTCCCTAGTAAAGTGCACTGAGGTTGCCAGAGACTGTAAATCAAGTGCTACTAGTGGGCTTGCAACACTAGTTGTGCCACCCACATGAGTTGCCCTGCAATTGTGTCTCAGACCTACCACTGGAGTGTATGCACGCACAGTTGTTAACAGCCAAGTTGACCTGGCAAGTACACCTAATTGCCGGGCCCAAACCTTCCCTTTCATGTAAGGAACCCCTAAGGTAGGCCCAAGGTCCCCCAGTAGGCAGGTTGCAGTGTATTTGAAAGGTAGGACATGCACTGGTGTTTGTGGGACATGCCCTGATAGTGAAATACTGCCAATTTCATTTTTTCACTATTGAATGGCAATCTGTCCCAAGGGCTAACATGGGAGCTGCTCTGTAACATTTTACAAGTATAACTTTAGATTGGGACAAGATAAATAAATGGAGTTTAAGCACTCTGCACTCAGAATTTAATGACACACCTTTTGGTGAAGGTGGTTTTTAAATTGTGTGTTTTAAAAAGTGGAAATTTTCTTGCTTTACCATTCTGTGTGCCTCTGACTGTTTGTGTATTCAACATCTGGTTTTGAAGTGACAGGAGCTGGGAATGTTCATTCCCTCAGAGAGTCACAAAGGGGGTTGAGGTGTTCCCTTCCTTGACTCGGTTGCTCGATGCTGGGCTGAATAAACCTGGTCTGCATTTAGAGCGGTGGGAGGTGTTTTGCTTGCACCTGAATTATTATATTTTTTTTTAAATGTTTTATTTAGGAAGTTTTATATAGCGCTGGCCTGACCCTAGGGTATCGGAGCACTTTACAGCAGATCCATTGCAGAGATTCACAAAACACAAAATAGAAGAGCGACACTGTGTCTCCTTTTCACAATGCTGTCTCCGTTCCCTGTGGTCATGCTGCATCAGGGAGGACAGGACTGGTTTGGACTGGGTTCAGAGAACCTTGCCACAAATAGAACAATGACAAAATGGGGTATAAGTATGAGACCTAAAACCCCAGGACTTTATATTACTTCAAGAAACAAGAGGACCCTGCCAAGAAGAAGAGCGGAAGAACTGTGTGAAGACGCTTCCTTTTCTGTCTGAGGGGTGGGTTGGCCTGCAATTGCTTCTTCGGTCTGTGGCGGAGGAGAAGGACTGGCTCTTTATGACCTGCTGTGGTATCCTGCTTGTGAAGAAAATCTCCAAGGGCTGTGTGTGCTTGCCTCCCGTTGGAAGTCTCAGGGAGATAAAAGACTTCAAGAAAAGATCCTTGCTATGTCTAAAAAGGAACCTGCCTGGGGGAGAGAGCTGGAGAAGCTGTGTGAGGAGCGCTGCCCCAAACATGTGTGGGATAGGATGGCCTGCAGTGCTTGCTCGTGCATGGAGCAGGAGAAGGACTCAACTTTCCTTTTGCTAAGAAGTAAGCAGGTGTTGAGCGTCTGTTTTGTGGGACACCAGCGTGTGCTTTTCGCCATTGTTTGGGGAGCGCTGTGTGTTGCCTGAGGGGCGTTCCCCCCTTCATTGTTCCTGCCATAAAACAAAGTGAAAGTGTGTGAGGAGTGCTTCTTAATAGTTGGAGACCCCGGGTATTGTTGGGTGCATTTTCTTCATCAGCACACCACCATGTGCTGAAGATCGGGGCTGAGCCCTGGCCGCTTTCCGAAAACCTAAGAGATCGCTGGGCGGCCACAAGTCAGCCTGAGCAGGCGCCGCAGGGGCACCAGGCGGTCCCTAGCAATCTGCCCAAAGCCACCAATGTGTACAGAAGACAGCAGCTCACTGTAGCCCCGCCCAGCAGGCCACCACACCGAGGGCCAAGGAGTGTGAGGATGCTCTCAGAGGACAAAAGGAGCAGGACCCTCGCGGGCACCAGCCATCGACAAACGCACTCGCGCCTCTCACTCCGGGTAGCCAGAGCGGCAGCACTGAAAGGAAGTAGCCGGTCCTGACCGGGGAAGTGCCATCCCCCACCTGTTTTGTTCAAAATCATGCGCCACTGCACCACCAAAACATGAGCAGCTGCAACTTTGCATACCTGTGGGGTATTGAGCCCCCCACAACCATTCGTAGTTGCGCCGCCCAATTGCGGGCAGCTGTGTTATTACATACCACAGGGGGCATTTCCTTATTGACCGCAGTCGCTGTGGTCATCGGGCAGGCAGTCTGATAACCTGCAAGAACTGCATCGCACCAGAACAGTGTGCTGGATGGTCATTGGCACCTGGGAGGCAGACAAAAGCGTCGTAATCCGGGTCCTTTTTCCTCACTGCCCGTATTTCTTGATGATGGAGATAAATGTATTTTTTTCTCCTGAAGACAGCACAACAAGTGTCTATTTTTCAGGTTCTTTCTATGATGTGCAGTAGAGGGGTTTTATGACCTATGCAGCACCAGAGTAGTTACTGTGATATTTTAACTATTATGACATGTGTTGTTTTTATGGTGCATTGTCAGGATAACAAGTCTTATTTCAGGACTTGCGATGTGGGCATAGTGATGGTGTGGTTTCATGACATATGTGCCGTATAAGTCTTGACTTTAGTGCACTTACTATGATGTTATGACTACTGTTTCCTAACGTGTGCAATCTATGAGTTTTTAGCTTATTGCACTACCATTGCTGTTGTGACCATTGCCTAGTGGCAAAGTGATTCATAATCTATGTGATGTCATAACAATTGCCTAATTGGCAAAGTGGTTTGTGTGATTGTGGTCTCATGTGTTTTATGTATAATGCAAAGGATAATTTTATATAACCTTGTGTGGAGTCTCTTTTTGTGGTGTGCCTAGTTTGTCATTGGTGTGTGTGTGTGTGTGTTGAACAAACACTTTAAACATTGCCTCTGTGATAAGCCTGACTGCTCTGCCAAGCTACCAAGGAGGTGAGAGGGGGTTATCTTGAGTGTGTAACTTCCTTACCCTGACTAGAGTGTTTGGTTCTGTCTGGCTCTGGTACATACCCTAGACAACCAGAAACCCCATTTCTATCACTGACCCTCTGAAAAAGATGGTTTGAAATTTGCACAAATTCAGGAGAGCTCAATGACATAGTTGCATCAATACCTGCAAGACAAATGTATTTACCATTGTATTTCAATAATTTAGGGCAGTGGGTCTTAACCTTTGGTGTGTGGATCACTGGGGGTCTGCGAAGCTTACTCATGGGGTACATGACTGCTTTGAAAATGAAATATTATTAAAAGACTTGGAAGGTGTATATAAATAAAGCAGCAAAATGTAAAATTTAAAACAATTCTGAAAATGTGAACAAATGATAAGTTGGAGGCTAAAAATGAAGTTGGTATGCTCCGATTGGTTTTTTGGGAGCAGTCAGTACAAGTGCATCAAACAGAATATAATATGGATGATGGGTGGCCTCAGTTCAATCAAGAAAAGCTCCACACTTCCCATTAAAATTAAAGTTTAGATTTTTTTCTAGTTGTTTGTGAATTAAATAACATATTTCCTCATCGGTGAACTCCTTTGAGGAATACTTGTTCCTGTATTTTTTTGTATTGTTTTGTAGTTTATTTAATCAAACTACTTAGTCCAGAGTCCTTGGCTTCCAATAATGACTAAGTGGGAGTCACTGGATTCTGATAATGGTTCAGTGGGGTTCCTAGATTCCAGTATTGATTAAGTGCGGGTCTACAGAGGTCAAAATGTCAAGAACCACTGGTTTTGGGGATTTCATGTAAAACATTGTATTACAGGGTTATGCAATCATTGTATACCTCTATGCTCAGAGATTTCCCTACTTTTTGCCTTCTAAGTATCAAATTATCAAAAGTACATACTTGAAATCATGTTTACATTGTATGTAATACCTAAGTACCCTCACATGGGCACTTATGTATTGTTATCTCATACCCATTCTGTTGGTTGCTGTTGGACAGGTCTGACTTACATTTACAATATTTACAATGCATGATTTGAAAATTGTTGAATACGTTTCTTATATAAGGATGTTTTTTTTTAAAGAACAGCATCAATCAACAGCTTCTTTAAAGTTTCCCTGTGGATTTCTGCAGTTATCTTAAGCATTTTTACTGAGATTCACTGGGATTCCACATGCTTTGTTAAAATTCTGCCAGGTGCTGGTCCTGCCATGGTGATTTCCCCATGCTGAGTAGTGCATCTGCTTGTAAATTGTATGGAGATCCACTGTCCTATGGATATTTGATAAGACTTCCACCTTCCACAGCTGAGGCCACCTTAAGACTGCAGCATTCCGAGATCAATTTTATTTGAGTTGGATTGGGAGTAGCCATCTTGCTAGTTTCTATATATTGAGAGGGATGCAATCTAAACAGTGATTATTCTACTCTTCACAAGACAGCATTATATGTGTTGGGCTCCATAAATATTCCTCCTTAAGATAATGTTTTAATCATTTCTTTTTCCCTTCTTCAATACCTGTCCTTTGTAATGTCCTTTGTAGTAATAGCGCTTGCATACATCCTTCGCCCCCGGACGATGGATGTGAGACCATCACTACATATCCCTCATTCTGGTCCAAATAGTTTGTACAGTCCAATTCTTTTATTTGGGGTCTTTTAAGTTTATTATAATACTAAGACTGACCTGCCATCTTGGCACTTTGGTCTCTACTACCACTTACTTATGAGAATCATCAGAAGCAAATTATCAGACCATCCCACCAGTACTTCACATTTCCCAATCCTATAAGCAAGCCCTGTGGATGCCAGGGAATAGTATGTTCCAATGAAAGCATGATATGTATGCATATTACCAACTCCTGGAAAGGTGACAAGACATAGGGGGCAGCTTTTAGCTCCCTAGTGTTAAATTATGATTTGCCTTAGGCGAGACACTACGAGAGGGCATCAATCACACTCTC
This sequence comes from Lissotriton helveticus, assembly GCF_964261635.1. Taxonomy (NCBI): domain Eukaryota; kingdom Metazoa; phylum Chordata; class Amphibia; order Caudata; family Salamandridae; genus Lissotriton; species Lissotriton helveticus. The sequence continues at coordinate 455,263,969 of NC_136065.1, forward strand.
TGACCTTTAGGCAAGGCAGGGAAGATACGACACGAAACACCCATCTATGGAGAAGAAGAGTATTTTTTTTTCTAAATGGGGCATGTCCAAATATGTTTACCACACCACCCTGTAATGCCATGTACAATTTGGTTTTTTACACCATGGCAAGTCAAGGCTGGGGTGTTGGTAATCTCGATGGTGTCAAGGTTGTGTGGAGGTCTTTTTAGGTCAACCCTACCAGACAGAGCAGCTGCTTGGTTGAAAAGGACCAAATGTGGGCTTACTAAGAATGTACTGTGTGGTTTAAAGCCCACCCATGCCTTATCATTGGCTGGCTTTGTCACTCTGATTTCCTTACTTTCTATTCCATCACTTGCCCTGTCTATCTTGATCCAGATGGTGTTTATTCATCCCAGCAGTATAGACTCTACTATCCTCTTGATCTGTTCTTCTACTGCTCACTTTCATGGAACTACTTTGTTTTTTGATTAAGAACTCCATGAGAGTGAGAGTATATTCCAACTCTCTTCCACGTGTGCGCCCCCAAATATTCCACACTCTCTGTTTCTTTCTTGTGTGCTTTTCCCCACTCCAAATGATGGTATCATCCTAGTGTGCTACTGCACTCTTGAGGATTTCTCCTACACTCTGTGTTCTTGTCCCTTGCTCTCTGACTTCATTGTGGGCTTCTCCTCTCGTCTCTACCATATGCCCTAAGCTGCTCTCTCCCCTGTGCACTACTTATCCCCTCCCCCACCTCACCACTTACTGTGGAGCATTGCAAAAAGCCATTGGAAAAATCATCAGGTCCCAGAGGCAAGACCTATTAACTTTGCCTTGCTTTTTATCTTTTTTTATATCATGCTCTGGCCTATATTACAGTTTTGGAAAGACCTACATAAGTGGGTGCGTCCTATTAAAAATACTGCTGCGCAGTTGCGGCTGGCATGGCTCATTGGTTGGGGGGCGGGTGTGGGAGGGGTCACGTGGGAGGAAGCATAATGTAATTTTTTTTTAGAAACTTACCTTTAGGCTGGGTACCGCGTCTTGCTTCTGCTCTCCTGTCTCCGACTCCAGTAACAGGAAGCAGGCAGCCAGGCTCCCTCCCCCAGGCAAATCACAGTGCTGCAATGCAGCTTTGTGATTGGTCTGAGCGCCATGTCACAGCGCTCAGCCAGGGACTGGAGGGGTGGGCATGTTCTCCATGCAGGATGTAATGCAGCCTGCATGAAGAAGGGAAAAGTGCGCATGACTGGTTTGGGCGTCCCGAGAGGGACGAAAAAAACAGTCATTGCGCACTTAGGAGTGGGCAAACCACTGAAAGTTACCATAATTTTATGTTTTTTCTCTCGCACTGTGAGAAAGCAGTGGAGCAACGCTCCTCCGCCATAGCAGAGGAGCCGCCACTGCTGCAGCGTCACCACTTCCAGTGTGCAGCTTTTTTCAGTTTTGTCTGAATGTTCATGAACATAAGGAGGAAGAGGGAAACAAGTGTCAATTTTCCTGAGATTGCGATCATTTTCCAGAATATGTTGCATGTGGGCAAGCACACTTGAAACTCACAATGTTCTTTCTAGCTCCAGAATAGCTGGACAAAAATTCACCAGACAAAGAAAAGACAGCAAGAGACGAAAAAGCCACCCTGCCATTAAAACATTCGGGGGCAGATTTACAAGCCACTTGCACCTCCTTGCGTCGCCATTGCGTCCCTTTTTTTTGACGCAACGGTGGTGCAAACAATGCGGCCAATTTACAGTCTGACGCATTTAGGGAGATACGTCACGTTGTAAAGACCTGTGTCACATTATACCTGCGTCAGGTATAACGTATGCAGGGTGGGCGTTTCCACACAAAAAGCCATGTAGAACTGACGCAGTGCAGTTTACATTTCACTGCGTCACTCTACGCCTTCATTGAGTCAAAATCCCTACACCTGCTCAGACCAGGCGTAAGGAATGATGCAGGGCTTATTGAATGGGACTCACCTATCTGTTGTGGCACATTGCTGGAGTTGCTTCCATTTTTTCAGCAACTCTAGCAATGCGTCACTTTTGGGCCAACAGATGCATCAGAATTTGACACATCTGTTAATCCTTGCGCCATGGAGCACTGTATTGTAAATACAGTGCATCCATGGTGGCGCAAGGACATTTGGCGCTAGAACAAGGAAACTGACGCATCTATGTAGATGCGTCAGTTCCTTGTAAATCTGCCCCTCGTTGGGAAATATTGGATGAATTCGCACAGAAATTCGCTTATTGAAAAACTATAGCCTTTTGTAAAAATAAAAAGTTCTGAAACGTCCCCTCGTTTAACCTTTGATCTGTTTTGCTAAATCTGCATGGAATCTCGCATATTCAAAGTTTTAATTTTTAAGCGCTTACCCCAAGTTCAGTACAAAATGACCAAGAAGGGGTTTATGGGAAAGGAGCAAAAATGGGAATTCTTATGGAGGGAGATGTTAATGTTAGCTACAGAGGTAAGACTGCTCCCCTCTGATATCAGATGAGGCCATAAACACTGGATTGCTGGCTCTACCGTGCACGTCGGGCCAATCCAACATGCGAACAGTAGACCAGTGATGTCATCCTGCATTTGCAGGTTTCAGTCCGGCCCCCACTCTTGCGCTGAACACAGCACGAGCCGGTGTGGTGGCAAATAAATACAAGCATTTACAATGCAATGGTCTCGGCATTATTAAAGGTAGAGCTATTGGCATTGCTCATGACATTTTTTTTTTTAAATCATAAATAAATGGCATTGTCATTTACATTGCCAATAGCTTAATCGTTAAATAAATGGCATTGTCATTTACAATGCCAATAGCTTAATCGCTCGCATATGCATGACCTACTGCATTTACACCCACACAGAGCCACACACACAAAGCCACCCACACACACATACAGAGCCACCCACACAGAGCCACCCACACAGTCATTCACATAGAGCCACCTACACAGAGCCACCCTCACACAGACAGAGCCACCCACACATAGAGCCACCTACAAAAAAAGCTATCCACACAGAGCCACACACACACACACACACACACACAACCACACACACAGAGCCACGCACACACACACAGAGCCACGCACAGACACACAGAGCCACGCACACACACACAGAGCCACGCACACATACACAGAGCCACGCACACACATACAGAAATAAATCGTTAAATAAATGGCATTGTCATTTACAATGCCATTAGCTTAATCGCTCGCATATGCATGACCTATTGCATTTACACCCACACAGAGCCACACACACAAAGCCACCCACACACACATACAGAGCCACCCACACAGAGCCACCCACACAGTCATTCACATAGAGCCACCTACACAGAGCCACCCTCACACAGACAGAGCCACCCACACATAGAGCCACCTACAAAAAAAGCTATCCACACAGAGCCACACACACACACACACACACACAACCACACACACAGAGCCACGCACACACACACACAGAGCCACGCACAGACACACAGAGCCACGCACACACACACAGAGCCACGCACACATACACAGAGCCACGCACACACATACAGAAATAAATCGTTAAATAAATGGCATTGTCATTTACAATGCCATTAGCTTAATCGCTCGCATATGCATGACCTATTGCATTTACACCCACACAGAGCCACACACACAAAGCCACCCACACACACATACAGAGCCAACCACACAGAGCCACCCACACAGTCATTCACATAGAGCCACCTACACAGAGCCACCCTCACACAGACAGAGCCACCCACACATAGAGCCACCTACAAAAAAAGCTATCTACACAGAGCCACACACACACACACACACAGAGCCACGCACACACACACAGAGCCACGCACAGACACACAGAGCCACGTACACACACACAGAGCCACGCACACACACACAGAGCCACGCACACACATACAGAGCCACACACACACACACACAGAGCCACACACACACACACACAGCCACGCACACACACACAAAGAGCCACACACACACAGAGCCACACACACACAGAGCCACACACAGACAGAGCCACACACAGACACACAGACAACATAAATGCAGTGTGTATGTGTTAGCTGATCACTGCATAAGTGAGTCAAAGAATGTGTTGAGGGTTTCACTTAATCAACTCTTTCAGCTGTAGTGCTTTAAGGATGAATTCTACTTGGAAGAGGTTTGATAACGTTCTTTAGACCCCCAAAAGAAGCGTTTTGCTTCATTTGTGGGACCAATAAACGCTATTGCTACCTACAAAATATAGATTTTTCACAAAAACTACAAAGTTGCTGGTTTTCAGTTCGTCAGAAAATGTGCAGTTTAAGTTTTGCCAGACAGGAGTGTGCTTGTGCCCTCTGTCGTGCTGTGTGACTCTAAAAGTGGACGGAAGTGGTACTCACGGAGGTTGTCAGTGTTCTCCGGGACTATTTCCGCCAGCCTGAAGGCCCCTTCCTCCACGGTGTCGAGCAGCATGGTGGTGGCCCGCAGCTGGTCGCTGGTCGTCAGGTCCCTCCACGCACCCACGGCCTGCAGCTGCAGGAGGTCGTTTACCAACTCCACCATGACTTGCGGAGCCGAGAAAACAGGATGCAAACCCACAGAACAGGCTCTTCCAAATAGCGCACGCACACCTTTTAGCACGCACGATATATAACCGCACAAAATAAAAACCGAAAACACCCAAAGTGTACCCCTCAGAGGTCTTTTACTATCTCAAGAGCAGTCACCAACCTGGGGGGCAGTTCCGGACAAACAGCAAACAAATTACATGTATGTTAGAAATGTCTGCAGATCGAGAAACAACAACTAGTGCCTCTAAAGTAATCGAAAGGTGTGACATAGCCCTTTATAAAACAAAGAACCAGGGATCACTACCCAACTGCAACCATCAGGCACGACGCGTTCACGATGACACAGACTTGTCTTTCCTCGAATAATCAATTGTTGTTGGGCTGAGTCAGCAGTCATTGGGGAAGCAGTACGGCCTATGGACTTTCAAAGCTCCTTCTGTTTCCCTCCATGACCAGCCATTACACACAGTTGGGTTTATTTTCAAAAGATGCCTTTTTGTGCCACTTCATAGGAACAACAGAAAATGATGCATTGTGAACACCCAATGATATAGATAGACAGACAGACATGTACACACACATCTGTTACCAGAACAGGACAAGTTCACGACTTTGTATGTAATGTCTCCTGTCTTTAGACAGCAGAGAACACAGAATACTATCTCCCAACATACAATGACAAAAGTGACTTAACTGAGAATGGACAGTTATCTCCCAATAAAACAGGTTGGTTGCCTTTTTTTTACATCCACTGGCTCCTCTGGTGTCTGCATTATTGTATACAAATGACAATGACTCAGCAGAGCATTGCATTGTCCCTGACAGTACTAATGAAATGTAGCTTGTGCCAGCCCCACTCTATTTGGTAAAAGTAGTGTTTGTTACTGGAGTATTTGGATGGCTCGGGGTGCGGGTCACCTGTTGTCGTCCTTTAAAGGGTAACCGGCGTCTCTTCTAAAAGTACAAGGGCCTCTAGGCCACAGGGTAGACCCGTTCCCCCCTCGGTGCCCACCGATCCCTGCCCACAGCGCGCGTGCTGCTTGCCCTGAAATAAAATGGGTGCTGTATGTCTCGTGGGTTCGCCCGTGCTCGCCAGAGCCACCCCCTTGCTCTGATGCCACCCTCTGAATGCACCACGGAGCGCCTTGGCTCGACGTACCCCCTTTTCATCCAAACCCGAGCTTGGCACACCTGAAGCCCGCGTCATCCACTCCAGAGGCGGGTGAAGGACGGGCACCACCCTCTTGTGGGTAAGTAAGTAAACCGTTTGTAGAACGCACAAATACCAAGGTTTCTTGGCGCTCTAAGCGAAGCCTCCAAAAGGGGACACGGGACTCCTTTTACCGACTGGGCCGGGTTCAACCGCTTCACTAGTAACTTCTTTTTCATACAGCGCCTGCTACTGTAATGTTGCCACTTCTTGGCACTGTGAACAACATGTGCTGCTAGTTGTAGAATGTGCTTACTGCTGCATCGCTGCTGTTTCTTGGCACTGTAAATAAACGATGTTGCAATTACCAAATTCAACTCTGCATTACTCGATTTACCGAGCTCTGAATGTTGAAAGGACCCGATCCTGTGGCGTGTCAGTTACACACAGCACTTAACACAATACACGTAAAGTGAAACAGGAGAGTTGTGGAGACACCAAACCCAGTGCCACTCAGCGCAAGTCCGAGATGAAAAAGCACCGAGTTTACCTACAGCTGAGATGAAAGATTGATGCATTCCCTATAAACGTTGCAATAAGGCAATTTGTCATGAACCACACAGTTTGGTCAAGTGGGGTAGCCAGGATTCAAAACAGGGGCTTGTACGAAATCGGAACAATACCGCGGAACCACGTTGAACTAAAAATAAAATGCAGCAGGGACAGCTTTAGTCCGTGTCTGTCACTTCTAGACCAGGGCTAATCCCGTGAATGTGTTCACTGAAGAGGGAACGGCGCGAGGGCAATCGCGTTCTCCCAGGCTCTATTAGCTGCACAAACATGGCATTCCAGGCCCGAGGCCAGCACACAGCTCTGTGCACACAGCCCTGCGCACGCGCCGCCACTGGTCCACAAACACGGCATTCCAGGCCCGAGGCTAGACAAGCAGCTAGAGCGGACCGGGAGAACAGGAAGCAGGGACCCTAGAAGCATGTACTTGAAAAGCTGTGCTCTTTCAGATAAAGTCGTCAATTTGCGCATGAAAAACGGCACAACACGAAAAACGGCACAAACGTACAATTATGGGACAGAAAACACAAATAACGGCACAAACCGGGAAAAAGAGGCAAAAAAACAAACAGGGGACAGAAGGCACGAAAAACTTACCTCATGTCCTCGATAGACGCTGTAGACGCTGCTCTCCTGGTTTTACCGAGCAGCAAAATGGCGGCCGCAAAGCTCCAAACATTTTCGGATTCGGGGGCGTGTTTTGGCGTTCTGAGTGACGGATGACGTCACAGGTGGAAAGAACGCAAAAACACGCCCCCGAATCCGAAAGAGATGGGGCTTGATTTGAGTGATGCCCCTCTCCTCCAATGGCTGGCCTCCGTTTAGGAAGCCAGCCAATGGAAAAGAGGTGGAGGAGAGAGGCGGGTTCAAGCCCTGTCTAAAAAACATTAAATCTCCGACCAAAGACTGCGCAAGCGCAGCCTTTAGGTCCTCGACCTAAAAATGGCAATGACATGCCATTTTATTTATATGTGTTTGTCCGCTGCGCTCACAGCAGCAGGGGCAACGCTCCTCCACTCCTGAGGAGGAACAGCCCTGCTTTTTATGATGATACTGATGCTAGACTGTTTCTCCTTTATTTTTCAGTTTTAATTGTATTTCTTTTTGACACAGGCAGGGGTGCAGCTTCCTTTGGTGCAGCAGATGCAGTGGCACCGGGGCACAGAGGGTGTGAAGGCCCACTGGACCCTTATTATTACTGTATTTCACAGCTCAAACAGCGTCCGGGGGCCAACTACTTTCCTTGCACTAAGGCCCATGGCACACTGGCTTTGGCACTGGAAACAGATAAATAGGTTGTCAATGTGTGAAAGTCATTATGAACTCCCATTACCCCCTGATAGGACCTCCTCATCCCAGTCATTACATAACTTGGTGATCACGCCCCAGACAGGCTCTCTACATACATTTTCTGTTTTATAGTCATAGCTGCAAGGCTACCCCATCCCTCATCCATTCTTGTTCTAGTTCCTGTACAAGATAGTTATGAGGCATGCTATTCTTTATTTTAAGTACATGTTGAATGTTTTTATGGTGTTTGGTAATCACCGTTGGAAGATTTCAACTGGAGTTGTGTGCACCACCCGTGACCACACTCCCTGTTTACGTGCAGTGTCGGGAGCTTTGCTTGCGGTCTGCAGGTAGGCCGATCAGTAGATAGGATAACAAGCAGCTCTCTGGCCCCTGGGTAGTGTACTTTACGCCTGCTTAGCTGAGGGGAGGTGGCACTCCGGTTTCTTAAGCAACCATATTTTCTGTTACATTAGAATTAGTTGCTGGGACACAGGTGTAAAGAGGAAGTAGTACCCTTAGCACTGCTTTTCCTGCTTCTTGTATGGCAGTATTGGCAGTATCATCAACTGCTTTGGGCAAAATTGCACAAAAAATAAACAAAATGCAGGTTTTGGAAGAAGAGGATATTTTGAGATATCAAAGACAGCCCTCCAGGACACAACAAAGAGGTGGAAGCTTGCTCTAAACATCCCGCAAGCTAAAAACCAGAAATGTGACCCTGATGAAGATTAGGACGATTGACCAAAAGGAAAATACATTCAGGGAATGTTTTTTCAGACATATTAGTCCATCTAAGGTTTGTTTTTGGAGTTAGCCCTAAAATCCTGTATGAAGAAGGGTTTTTAGCTCTATACAGTACTTCCCTCTTCAGGATCTGATAAACGACATAATTGCCAAAGAATGGAGAGACATTGATAAGCAAAATATCCCACAATTCCTAAACAAGAAGTACCTGATTGAACTGTTGGCGTATACATTTCCCCAAATCTGGAAGATATACTCTATTTTGCCTTCAATGGCATCTTCTTCTTCCTTATCCTTTGAGGAATCTCCTTTGTCAGACGCAATAAAGAAAAAAGTGTAATCAACCTTAATGAGATCATATGCGACTTCCAATGTTGGGTTACGTGCTAGCACCTACGCCGATTATGCTTCCCAATTTCTATTAAAGTACTTTGAAAATATGTTTGATTTTATAGGTGATTCCTCTCCAATCCTGGCAAAGGTGGAAATTCTGTCCCAGTTACTTTCATTTGACAATGTGACCTTTGATCATTTGTGGGCATTCATATCAGGAGCAGAAGTAGCTAGGTGCAGAAAGATTTGAATGAAGCTCTGTAAGCTTGAGGCTAATCAAAAATCCTGGTCCATATTGACACGGTCCAAAGGTCCACTGAAGAAAAGAAGATTTTGAAACCCTTTAGATTGTTCCAAAGGACAAAATCTTTCTTTCAATAACATAATCTTCAAGGGAAACAATATAATGGTGTCCCCTTTTGAGACTGGGCTTGAGGTCAGAAAGCCTTGTTTGGAAACAAATCCTGATCTGAGGCAAGTAAATCATCAAGAATCAAGTCAAAAACAACTACTTGGAGGTAGGAGCAAGACTTTAATGTTTCCTATCTCAATTGACATACCAGATTTCAGATCAGTGTGTACTGTTGATCATTTGTCAGGGCTATTAGATGACATTTCTTCAACCTCCACCGAAGAACATATTCTTTACCAAATGGCAAACTCTAAAATGAAGTAACGTTTACAGGAGTTGAGAAAATACTACACAATAAGGCAATGGTTCCAGTCACTTTGCATCAAGAGAAAGAAGATGTTTTTTAAATTCAGGTTTTAATCTGCAAACTGGATGGCCCATTTCATCCAGTACTGAATCTGAAGTCTCTGAACAAGTACTTAAAGTTGAAACCTTCTAAAGGATCACACTAAAATTGATGACTCCTCTGCTACAAAGGAACAACTTTTTGGCAAATCTGAATTTGGAAAACACTTATTTTCATATTCCAGTTCATGCTGAGTCAAGTTAGTTTGAGGTTTGCAGTGGACGAGAAGCACTAGCAGTTTCATGTTCTACCATTCGGCCAGTCAATAGCCCCATGGACCATCACAAAGGTATTGGCCCCAGAGGTAGCAGTTTTAAAACTTAGGGGGATACTAGTCTTTCCATAGCTTGATGATGGCCTAATTTGCAGTTCTTCTCTCCCTAAGGCGCAAAAAGCAGTTACATTGACAATTAATCTACTTGAACAACTGTGGTTCAACTTGAGCTGGTGGCTTCACAAGCCCAATGTAGAAAACAGTATTCCATTCCAGATTCCTTCCCCAATTCAGTTAACAACAGAGGCCAGCTGGTGGGGCTGGGGATCATCTCTGGGAGATCAGGAGATCAAAGGGCAAGGGATCAGAGGGGGGCAGGATTCATTCCTCCAATTGGAGGGAACTGTCTGCTGTATGGAAAGCAAATATTTTTTTGTCATCTCCAAATGTCAGGCAAGAATCTTGTAGTAGAGGCAGACAACCAGGTGATGAGATGCTATCATACACATCAGGGAGGTACAAAGAGTGCCCACATGAACATGTTGGCCTAGCTCATTTGTGCTTGGGCTGAGAGGCATCTCATTTCGATGAAGGCAGTCTGCATTCATGGGAGAACTGAATTTTCATGGGAGAACTGAATTTTCATGCAGGCAACCTGTCACAATCTGCCTTCATCAGTCTTTTACCATCAATCTCAGCCACTGTACATTCTAATCTGATCAGACCTCCGTGGATAGACATGTTTGCCTCTCCTCACAATGCATTACTCCTGGTATTTTGCACAGATGTGAGCTGTCAACATGCATGGAACGTGGATGTTCTATCGATTCCCTGGCCCCAAGGACTCTTGTGTCCCTTCCCACCAATTCCCATCCTCCTGAGTGTGCTTCGGATGATTCAGAAAGAGAGGGTATCAGTGATATTGATAGCTTCTTCCGGGCCAAGATGCCACTGTTTCCCTGTGTTGTCGAGTCTCTCCAGGGGCAGGTTTGTCAGACTTACGTCCCCTCTTCAGTTCCTGATATTACCTTTGGAATAGGTCCAACAGCTGAAGTCGATGGTCTGGAACTTGAGAGACTAGCACTGGAAAATATTGGATGTTCCATCCATGTACTGAAGGATAGTCAGCTCTCCCTAAAGGAGTCTTACCTTTCTTCCTATAAGAAAAACTGGGGTTCTTTTTCCAAGTCGAGATATATTAAAGGATTAGATCCAGTGATTGGCGACCTCTTTCAAATCCTTTAATTTTATAATTAATTTTTAATAGACGGTTTTATGAAGAATATAGCCACTTCTAGCTTAGCTGCAGAATGGTCAGTAATTAAAGCCTTTAGGGGTTCTCGTGGTGAGATGGATAAGATTGTCCCCTTAGTTCTAAGGTTACTGAAGAGTTTTCATCAAACCAGTCACACAGATTGTCATACCCACCTGAGATTTGCTTACTGTGATGAGGGGGTTTGCTATTATATCCATTTAAATCACTAGAAGTGGCAGATATGATGTGGGTCTCATGCAAAACTGCCTTTTTATTGACAATTGTGTCTGCTTAAAAGGTATGGGGAATTGGGTTAATTCCAAAGATAAATACAAGGTTTCACTTACAACAGGAGGTAATTCTCCCGGTTTTTCAAGAAGGAGATGGCTAACAAGTGCCTTCCTCTTTACATATAAAGAGGACATTGCTGGTTTATTTACAACACACTAAGGAGTTCAAGCTACCAATCGCAGTTTTAATTTTGTTTAGAAGCGTCAACAAAGGCAAGAAATTTACAACTCCCACTGTGAGCCGCTGGGTTTGTCGGGCTGTTTGCCAAGTTTACAAATCCCTGGTTGAGATTCTCCTTTCTCAAGTTCAGGGTTGATCGATTGGATTGGTTTCTACTTCTTGAGCAGGGGATTCTGGGGTTCCAATCCAGGAGATATGCAAAGCTGCCACAAGAAAGTCTCATCATACTGTTTTAATCATTATAGACTTGATGTCATGAGTTCAGCCACTGATAATTTTGCGTTTGTTGTTGTAAAACCCGCAATGAAGATATTGTTGTCCACAATAAATAAGCTAGACCATCAAAACATGGTGTAAAACGTTCTTTATTTTATTGCTTGTAATTTCCTCACTATGTAGTAACTGGGACGAGAAGATCCTATGATAGGGTAATTAAACCATTACTTACCAATAACTTTATACCAATTAGGGTCCTCCTCATCCCAGTGAGCACCTCACCCTCCCTCTCGTCCCTTCCATATAGTGTTACACCTCTTTTCTAGACTTATTTCTTAAAGAAATGGAGGAGGGAGGAGACTTTAAGCTGTAACAATAAAAAAAAAAGGACTAGCATGTAGAAGGCCTGTCTTTTGGTGGAACTGCCCTCACTATGTAATGACTGGGATAAGAGGACCATAATCGGGTTAAGTAAAAGTTTCATGTGCTTTTCTTGAACTTCAAAAATGATGTATAGGACTTTGCAAAATTACTCCTGAAATAACAAATCTGCTACTCTGACTTGAAACTAAAAATTATCGATAGGCAATTATAAGAGTAAGAATTAATTTAATGAGTAACTTTAGAATGATATTCAATCTAAATCCTCTAAATTAGCCAACAAACTGCCTAATTCTAGTAACTCGTAGTCCCTGATTGGCCTGGTAACAGGAGTTCATGAGTAATGCAGGAAAACGGTTGGTCTGTTCATGTTCGCTTAATAACAAAAGCTGTTCAGAGTAGCCAAAATCTCAAGGGACTGGAGAAAGGTAACTGTAAATGAGGAATAACAGGAATCTGGTGTATTAAATTCACCATTGGTTTTTCATCATTTTTACGTGGACCCTCAGGATCCAACTTGGAATGTACTTGTTGTTCCAGTCCTCGTGGATACAGTTCTGGCTGGTAACGGTATTTCTGAGGGTTGGAATTACCAGGCCCACTAACAGATATTTTGTAATGAGGCTGTAAGTGCTTAGGAAAACAGGCAAAATCAGATGGCAAATTACTTCTGCTGTCATGCTGTATTTACATTTGACCGGCTCGGCTGGCTAGAAATAGCACTTTTTTTATCCGACTGGGCTTGGCAATAACCATGTATACTAGAGGAAGTGCCAATGTAGTGTCAATTTGACATTGTACCTGTCTCAGGGACTGAGGTCCCTGAAGAGGACGCGTCCTCCTCCTCACTGCTCCAGCTGTCAGGCTCCCGGAGACAGTCTGTCCTCTTTAAAGATGTACTGCGCATGGGACCAAAGGGGGATTCTCGCCCATTGTGAACCCTGTAATAAAGGAAACATTGAAATACATAACATCACCTCTCTTAAACAGAACAATGTCCAGTGCTGGAAAAGAAAAGATGAAGGCATTCAACTAAAAACTTGTGGAGATCAATTGGTGGTGCCACACATAACTTTGAAGCAGCTTCTAGTCTGACTCGTAACTTGCCATTCTTATTACTACAATGTTCCTGGACAATTTAGAGAAAACCATCACTTTCAATCATGTCTTCCTCCAATATTTTAAAGCAAGGGTGATTAACAGTGATCCACAAAGTTTAGATCCATGCTCAAATATCAGGATAACCATAGACTATGTACATGATGCCCAACTAGACTCATGGATGTGAATTTACCCCCTGTGGAAGGTCTGGCATCTTCCAGGCCCTATGGGCAAACGTTTGCCATCCGCTACTATACGATGGCACCTGCACCAATAGTGTGGAGCAATATAGGGACCTCAGAAAGAATACTGTTACTTAGAGTCTTTACTAATCTAACAGCCATAGATCAGGGGTGTCTAATGTAGGTCAAGGAGAGTGGTTTCATCTCATGTCAGTTTCTCCGTTATTTACAAATGTTTTACAAAAATGTATGTTATGAATATACTGAAAATTGTTGAACACTCCTCCTGTAGAGCGATCCCTTTCCTGAACTCTTATACTCAATAGCTCCAGACAGTTCTCATCCAGCTACTCTCTGGCATACTCCCTGGAGGCAAATTCTTACTAGAATCTAGCACAATTCATGACTTTGACTGACACATTCAACCACCTATTACCGGGACATAAAGTGGGGCTCCAGAAAGAAACTGCTCTCATAGACTGGAGATGCAAGAAGCATATCGAATCTAGAGAGATTTTGACATACAAGCTGCAGCAAACTAATTAAAAAAATAGGACTTCCACTTGCAAGTTAAAGTAGCAATGAAACTCCTGAGTCACAATTTAATTGTACCTCAAAGTAACTTGCCACAAAATGCCTACTATTTCTAAGCAGGAGTATCTCCCGGCTTCCATCTGGCCTACAATTTGGAGTAAACGAGTTATTTAAGGGAGATCTCCCATCCGCAATCTGGTGTACTTACCCACAATCTGCAATACTTCAAAAAAACTCAGATCCAGACCTCAAACCTTCAGTCTAAAGTAAATCAGGGGTGCGACATTCTGCCACTAACAGACTTAAGAAACCAAGAAAGCCTAGAGAGGCTACACAGTGACATCTTGAAGTGATGCTGCTCTTTCTTTACAGGGGCTGCAAAGACCTCTCTTGTCTGCACCTCAGATCAGTGGCTGTGCTTCAAATTCAAGTACCATCCAGCTGCAACCCAGGACAAAATGAGTAGTTCTTCTTAGCGGAAAACTGATTTTCCGATATTATTCTCTTACACAGCAGATTATGTATGAAATATTTTTGTACAGTACAAGTCATACAATACCAACATCATCCATTTAAATCCCAGGAGAGGCATGACCACGTTTAATATACTTATTACCAAAAGTTATTATTTTACCAATTCTACAGCTTCTTTGTCAATTACGGATGTTTCCTTCCTGAGGTCTTAAGAGTGATCAAGCCTGCAGTTTATATGCACATCCCAAATCTTTCCATAACTAGAATTCCATACTAACCACATCCATGGCATTAAGTACCTTAGCATTCTGGAAGGGGCTCTTCGGTTACCTCTCATGGTGCAGCAGCTTCGCTCTGCATGAAGACAGTCAATTTAACATCACTTGGTATTCTATAGAAATGTACCTGCTGTGGTTATCCCCAGAGCTTTGGTGAATCTGGAAAGGCGATGACTCACTCCGCTGGGATGAGTTTACTTTGGAGGAGATACGTTTCGTGCCTGCACTCTAAGAAAATACAAAAAACAATAAAAGGATTTAATAAAATAATGGAATGCATATGCATATTTAAGCTCCCATTATGGGTTTCTCTGAGGAGGATCCCCATTCGGGTTACCACTCTATACAACTTCAAGTGGTTTTGTGTTTCTGGGCCCGAGATTAATGGGTACAGAAACACTGGAGAGTGGCAAGGGCTGAAGGCAGATACACAGCCTGGCCCTCTCCACCCCCTCCAGCAACAAGGACTTCAGCAAACAATGCCCCACCCTGCCTGGCAATAGTCTGACATGGCCACACCTGACTTCTCACCCCCCACTATCTCCCCCCTCTGTCAAACCTCTTTGCCCCGGGGAGGAGCCAAGCCGGCGTTGAAGATGGCCGCCCAGTCCCCCGGCTCCGTGTACCATCTCCTCCAGAGGGCGCCTTCTGCCTGATATCCTGATTCAAAAAGGGCACACACGGGCGCAGGAGCAGCTCCGGTACTCGATGGCGCGTCCCCGAGGTTTGTACCACCTCCACACGGGGAGAAACGGACAGCGGCGTTTGCGGCCCGAGGCAGCTTGAAGACCGGGGACTCGTCTGACTGCAGGACCGGCCATCAATTGAACAACAACGGCCACCAGCTGCAGTGAGGGGCCGGTCGGCTCCGGATTGAATCGGACCGGCCGATTTTCGGATCGCTCGCTCATCTGATTGGGGGCATGAGTTAGAGATCGACCCTTCATGGTTCCCCTGGGTCGTTTGTCCTTTTTTTGGGAACTTTGCTCGCTTGCCGCCGGGGACCGTGGTGAGACCCGTCCCGCTAATTGCGGGAGAATCCCGAATTTGAGCCCGGCCGCGTTTAATAGCGCGGACTCCCCCGGCAGCTGTGTTTTGGCTACGTCTCCACTGTTTGGGTGCCCTGCTGGTGATACCATGATGCCTGATGCTCTGCTGCGCGTGCCCCGGCCCCGATCTATGATGGTGCTTCCTCGGAACGTAGCGAGGGGAGCAGAGTGCTGCATCCGTGAAACCGAGTCCCGACCTGATTTGAATCCTATGGAGGAAGGGAGCTTGACAAAAAGGGGGCACGGAGCAGAACTACATCTTGGCGATCTCCTTGCTGCCCTAGCTGACCTTCGCGATACCTTGGAGCAGGATGCCCGTTCACTGGGTGATAAGCTGGATGATGTTGTCTTTGTGGCGGAACTAATGAGCCCGGGTGGTTCGTGGGCGCACAGTGGTATGCTTCACTTCTTACCCAGACGCGACAATATGGCGCCGGTACTGATATCCTAGAATCCGGGACACGGGCTCTCGAGCCATCTCCAGTTGGTGACATTCGTGATCTAGAACTATCCGTGGGCTCCTGCTTGGAACCGAGCGATGGACTTTCTTTCCACGCCATGCTGTTGGTATCTCTGGTTCTGCTCCAACCATGTTTTAACACTGTGACAATCTTTCCCTGCTCTGCTTTGCCGATTGCGATGTGGCAGTCATGTTATTGCGTCAGGTTGGGTCCATCACGCTGGCAGGAAGCGGGCTCGGATGAGGTCCGATCGCATCGCAGCACTAAAGAATTGCTGCTGTCTGGGTTTGCTCTGATATTCCTATTCCTTACGATTGCGGATTTGGAGTGCGACGATTTGGTGGGCCATCGTGATATGCGCAGGACAGGACAAGGATAAATGATGTTTCCTCCGTTTCGATACTTCCTGCTTGCGGGTTTATGAGGGATGTGTGGCATATTGTCTTATTTGTTGCCATGCTGGGCTGCTCCTGTGCCTAGTGCACTGTTCTATTGTATTGCTTTTAACGGAGGTGTTTTACATCCTGTCCGCATACGTTATTTGCAGAGGGAGAGGCCGGGGGACTGTTAGAGGGCTCCCCTCCGTTTTTCATTTCTTTCTTTTCCTTCCCTCGCTTGGGTTCCTCTTTTAGTCTAGGTGGGTGGTAGTTTCTTTTCTCTCTCTTCTAAACCTCGGGTTTCATAAAATGGGCGACAGGCACTCTGCTGAGGGGGAGGCCGTAGCCGGAAGCAGGGGTGCAGGGTGGGGGGTATTCTCTGTTTTTCTTTCCCTTTTTCAGTTTCTAGGGCCTCTTTTTCTCTCTTGCTCTGCTTGGCTTTTTCTTTCCTTTCTTTCTTTTTCTTATCTTTGGGATTCCGAGTAGTAGGTGGCTTACCGGATGTTCTTATGTCTCAAGCCAGTATGGGGGATGTTATAATAGTTCCTTTTTAGGTACGGCGGGCGTGTGCTGCATTGGGGGGCGTAATGTACTATTTGTTGTCTATCCTGTTTAGTGCGCGTTAGTGCCTGCGCCCCGCCTGCAGTGGTCCCGAATGTGCATATCCTGATTTGTGATGTCCCCTATCTCTGGTGTTACTGGATTGTATGACATCGGATCCTGTTCTATCTCTGAACTTTAAAAAAAAAAAAACCTCTCTTATCCTGGTACCACTATGGTGCGACAGTATCCTGGGTGTTGATGTGGACTTTAGGAGGCGGGATGTATGTGTTTTGACTTATTGATTTGCATTGACCGTCTCTGTGATAATGGCCGGCTGTGCTCTTGCTGGCCTGCAATTGTATCTGCCTTATGTCACAATAAAGGTTTTCAAAAAAAAAAAAAAAACCTCTTTGCCCCATTTATTTACGACCTGCTCGTAGCAGGTAGTAAATGTCATCAGTGAACTCCCTGAATTAGACAAATTAATCCAGTCTGCCTGAAATAACCCAGTAATTCTGAGGCTGACAGGTTATTCCGCTTTCTGAGGAGTTTAACTCAGGATCTCCATTGACTTGTCCGGAGATACCAGCCAGAATCATTAATTCTGCCCCTGGTATCGCCCCAAAGAGTACACAGGGAACTCGTAACTCAATACCTTATTCTGTAAGGATTAAGCAGCTGTTTCATTGGTCCCGGAGAAGCAATCTCAGCATTACAAGTTGAGGACACAGATCAAGTGAACCATGCCATATTACCTGAGAGGTTTTTGCAGTGGATACTGGTTCACTTCCAACTGTACTTCCCATGCAGCGTCCCTGTTTTCCATTGGCTGCAAAACATAAGTGATTTTTTTTTTAATGCACAAAGTAAAACATAACTCCTTTGATATTCTGATGTCCAAGATCCCCTTCCTTTATAACTGGAGTAAAATCCTGCTGTTTCATACAAGCTCGGAAAAATGTTTTCAAAACATGCTTTCAGTTTAAAAATCTGAAGGTTACATCCCAATATGTGCCTCCCCTGTCACTGGCAAGGGTGCGTTTTGCAATGTACTTGGAGCAAATACTCAGGGCCTTATTATGACTTTGGCGATCTCATAGCGAGGCTGCCACGCCACGTCCCGAGACTGCCAAAGCTATCAAAAACTGCCCACCAGAGTACGACTTTCAAAATCAGTTGGCCAGTTCTTTGGAGGTCAAACGGCGGTGTCTTTGAAAAACACAACATGTGTCCCCCTGCATGCACCCCATGGCTCAGGCGCACAAGGGGACCCTGTAGGACCCCCTTTGTTTGCTCACCACCACACTTTTCATGGCAGCCACATCACCATGAAAACTGTGGCAGTGAGGAAACTTGGAACATGTTGCGTCCCTGCCATGCATATTGCAGCTTCAATATGGCCGCAACACCGTGGTGCAACATTGTGGCGAGGCCAATGCGGTCCAACTGCCCAATTAGTAATGGTGCTTCGGACCGCCGGTGCAGCAGTGCCTGCACCGCTACCATGGCTAGAGTGGTTCGATGGACCGCTGTAGTTATAATAAGGCCCTAAGAATTCCAGAATCACCAAGAAGGTGTTGCTTCCAGCTTTTATTCCTTATAAATCTGTTGTGAAGACAATATGCAACCAAATACACTAAAATAAGGAGCGATCATGCCAACCAAGCTTCAACCTAAAGTTTTCAAAGATCTTGCTGACTAAAAGTATCTCCTCAAAAAAAAGAACCCGTACTGAAATACACACAGAAAGCACAAGTAGAGGAATACATGGCTACTATGAAAATATATGAACTGGGTATGAGCCTTTGAAAAAGTCCTTGAGTAATGAGCTGCATGCCTCTAAGAAAATAACATTCTACAAAGAGGTCTGAGAGTCACAACGGTACATCTTTAAGAGGATCTTGTTTGGGAAGCGGAATGGCTTTGATATGTGGTACATGGATTGTAAACCTAGAGGACTTAGGGCCTGATTTACATGTTGGTGGAAAGGGTATGCAATGGCAACGGAGCAATCTTTCCACCAACATAATGTTCCGCCTGCCCGATTTAAATGTGGGCGGACCTTTAATGTAATGATTGTGGAGACTACTCTGTCTACCCCATGGAACACTCCTCTGATGGCCCGACGGTGTAAAAGCATTGGAGGCTGACGGGTCTGCCCACCCACCTAATTTAGTTGGGAAGACATACAGGTCAGTTTTCACTGCCTACATGAGAATTGCAAATTTGTTCTTCAGTAGGAAGGTATTCAGAGGATGAAGGTTGGCTGAATGTCTCCATCCTTCTCTGGCATGAGGAAATAGCAAGAGTAGCAACTCTCCATTGTTTCCGAGTCAATAACCTTCTTGATGGCTCCTTTGGAAAGTAAAGTTCACACTTCTTGCAACATAATGGACAGGCATATCTCTGGGATTCGCTCTGTTGTGGGGAAAGCATTGGCAAAGTAGAAAGAAAAGGTAGGACACAGCCATGCCGAACAATCTGGAGGCCCCATCTGTCGGACGTGATTGATTTGCACCCTGGGAGAACATGCTGGATCCTGTCTCCCACAGAGTGGTTGAATGACATAAATGGAAAGCTAAAAAAGCTTGGTATATGGTCTGAGGCAATCGGCAGACTGTAAACGCTGACTTCCTGCACTTGGCGTGGAGCTGTCCTGGTATCCAGTCTTTCTGGAGTGATATCTTTGAGGAAATGAGCAAAATCCTGGAGGTGGACATGGCCCCGGAACCGTGTTTGGCGCTCATTGGCAAATTCCAAGAGGCTTCCAGTCGCAATCCGCAGACTCACGGATATGGGGCTGTTAATGGCTAGGAGGGTGGTGGCACTCAGCTGGATGAGAGGACCGCTCCCAACCAGAGCCAGGTGGGCACGAGATATGTTGTACTGTAGCACACAAGCAGAGAATTATAGTGAGTTGCTGCCCCCAAGAGTCGTCCAAAAACATTCTGGGCACTGTACCGCGCCTACCTTAGTGGAAGGGAGCAGGAGGAATCTAATAGTCAGGAGACACGTGATTCAGAGACGGCATCAGGGATCCAGTCTGGGGAGCGGTGTAAAGTGGGTATTGGCTAGATGTGCGAAGTGGCAATGCGGAAATACTGTTTGCACTTGGGCTGGCTGAGACATCGCACCTGCGACAGACATTCTAGCTGGGACAGCTTAGATGAGGCGCAGACGAGGCCCTGGAGAGCACTTGGAGCAAGTGTAGCTGGGATGTGGGATAAGGCATCATTATAGCACTTACACCTTCATTATACACAGTGCACACAAGGGGGAGGGATGGGGGGGTAGGACAGTTATTTGAGTTGTGTGGTAACATTGGTTACGTTATGAAGCTGACGCGTTTGTGTATAATCTACGCTATGGCACTGAAGGGGGGAGGGTGGGGACAAACTGATAGCGCACAGAAGAAAAAAGCGCATGACACACTGCTCCCTGCTCTCTTGGCAGTGACATTTGTGAATTTACTAGCCCCTTCAAGGAATACGCTGCCGGACCCCAGGGTTGTCAGCTGATGGGCTGTGTCTACCAATGTCTATTGTTTACTTGGAATATGTATAACGCGGCCGGCCCTAGAGGTTGTAGGCTTGGAGCTGTGTAGCTGAAGTGCGTGGCAATAAAATAAATAAAAGAAATTAAAAAAAATTTTAAAAAGCTTGGTGGCTGTTGCTGCACGTCAAGGGGACTGTCCCTTGAAGGCCTGCATATTGTCTTCTAGGTCCTCATCCTCAACCTCGAAATGACTCGGTGATTGCAGCAGTGACTGGGCAGACTGACGTTGCCTATATGCTAGCCCACAAGAGTAGCCTCAGAATTTCCTAAACTGATGAGGAACCTGTTTGCCAAGGGTCAAAAGACCCAAAGAGTGTGCCATGGCCCTTTTTTGAATGAAATGTTCCATGGCAGATTCAACATTTTTGCCGAACAGGCATTTCCATGAGAGAGACCTGTACGTCTCTAGAGAATCCTGTGGAGCACACCCATGCATGGACGGTGGAGAACCATGCTGGTGCCCATCGCCCTGATCAGTAACATCAAGGTCAGCACGAGTCATGTTTTTTCCCCATAAGTGCCTGACTGAAAGGGATCAAGGGCTTAGATGTGGCTTTCCAAGGTTGTGAGATTTTCATAAGGACATCGGCCTTAACCTCAATAGTGGACAGCTGTAGGTCTAGGACCTCCGCTGCTCATCAAATTATCACTGCAAATGATGTACTTCATCCACTGAAGGTCTGAATGGCGAGTTCAACTCCGTATCACAGGAAGTATTAATCTCTCTGGCCGCTTGTAAGTCCATGTATAGATTGTCATCATCATAATGCGGGGACAAGTCATCCCCATCCACATCTTCAACATCTCTGAGTGGTGGCAAGCTTTGGGGAGAATTGGAGCCAAAAAGATAAAGGAGCCTCTGATAGAGCTTTTACTCTAGTAGGGGCACAAGATTAGAAAATGGCTATATGGCTTCCGGTTGTGCATTAGCAATTTTGTAGCACAATATAGGTTGAGATCATGCTGAATTCGACTCACTACACTCAAATATTATTGAGGGTGCTAGTGCAATGAAGCTGGTGTGTCCTCCTAAACCTAATTGAATGTACAAATTTGTTCAAACTGAATACAATTATTTACTAGAATCTCATAAGAGTACTCTTAATGCCCTTTGATAGTGTCTTAAGCCCAGGGTTAAGACACAAGGGTCAAATCCATTTTCCTCTGGCTACATATTAGATGGGGCAACTTAAACAGCCATGTTGTCGTCTGTGTCGGAACATCTTTTCAGATGGTTCAACCCCTTAGGTGGGCCGGTAAAGAATTCCAGACTTTAGCTGCCAAGTAGCTAAAAGATCGAGCCCCTAACCTAGACCTCCTCACCCTGGGTACGATCACTAAGAAGGCCCTTGCAGATCTCAAACTGTGTGAAGGCAGGTACGGTCGTACCATTGGAAAGGGGTATTTGGGGCTTTTACCATATGAAATCTTGTGGCACATGGCTTTAATGATCATTCTGTTTTCCACTGGGAACCAGTGTAGTGTAGCGAGGGCATAGGTAGCTGGTGGCCTCGTAGGAAGATTCAAAATATGCTGTGCTGCTGCGTTTTGAATCTGTTGGAGTTTCTTTAAACTCTCGTTGGCGGAAACCCGACATAGCACGTAACAGTAATCTATCTGGGAGGTTATCAGAGTATGAACAATGGTTTTACTAGTTTAACTGGGAGCAAATCAAGGGTCTTTCTCAAAATACTGCAAGTCCCAAAGCATTTCCCTGCAACGCTGCTGATCTGACTCTCAAAACACAATTTGGAGTCAAACCAGATGACCCAGAGCATCTGGCCACCAGGCTGATATCCAAATGGAAGGGGATTTGCGAACTATCAGTACCTCAGTTTTATTGGCATTCAGCTTCAAACAGGTGTTAGCCATCCAGGAGGCCAATTCCTCCAAACACGTTTTAAACTGCATCACGGCATCCTCACCAGCTTGAGCGAGAGTCACAATTAGCTGGGTATCAACAGCATATGACACAATTTTCACGTTGTGTCTTTCAACGATATCTATGGGACAGATATATTAATTGAATAGGGTAAGGCTTAGAATGGACCCCTCCGCTACACCTTCATCTAGTGGCCTTGTCTCAGACATATATGGTTTTTCGGCTACTTGAAAGCTACGGTGTTAGAGGAAGGAGGCTTTCCACCTTAGTGCCGTTCCCCCGTCACGGCATCACAACAGCCTGTGTAACAGAAGGCCATGGTATACGGTGTCGAAAGACACTCTTAGATCCAGTAGTATTAGGGCAGCCGTTTGCCCGGCATCCGTGTAGCACCTTAAGGTTTCTCTGGCCAATAATAATGCTGACTCCATAGAATAGGATGCCCTAAAGCATGATTGCGAGGAATGCAACAGATTATTTGATTCAATGAAACTCACTAGTTGAGTATTCACCTATTTTTCAGTAATTTTAGCAAAAAAACAGGAGGCATGAAATAGGCCTGAGATTAGGCAATTGCATAGGATCTCCAGTAGGTCTCTTCTGTATTGGAAGCACAACTGCGTGCTTCCACTTTTGAGGAACATAGCCCGCTTGAGGTGACATTGAAATGAACTGTTGCAGGTTAGGGAGGATAATATTCATCCCATGAATTAGGATTTTGGGTGTCACAGTATCCAAAGGAGATCCTGATTTAATTTTAGTAAAGAGGGAGTTTAACTCATCCATATAGGAGTCCTAAAATGTATAAAACTTCACTTGTTAACCATGTCTTCTAGCAGAGCTATTGATCCATCACAATGTTGGGCTCCACGGAGAAAGGTGGCATGGATATTGGTTACCTTAGAGACAAAGAATGTGGTAATTTTTTTACAGCTTTCGATGGATGGTGTTGATTTAGCAGAGACACATTCTAGGGAAGATAGAGAGTGTAATATAGAAAATAATTATTTTGGAGAATTACTTGAGCTCCAATTGTCTGGGTGTTGAACTCTCTATGAGTGCTTCTAATAAGTCTATGATATTGTTTAAGCATTTCTTTATATTTGTACTGATTGTCTAAGCAGTAATCTTTCTGCCATAGATGATCGCATGCAAGTTTGTTTGCCAGTAACTAAGACCTCAATATACCAAGGTGCAGAGAGTGTAGCCTTTGAGTTATGCTTGGTGACTAGTGGGGTATGTTGTTGATTGCTCTTATGGCCCAATTCTCCAAGTTAGTATTTGCTGTGTTCACGTCTTCCCCTAAGGCAGGAACTGAGGCTGCGAGTTCTCTTGAGAAGACATCAGGAGAAATCTTAGTCCACCTCATCGTAGATACCAATTTATTCCTGCAATTCACTGGCAAGGTATTCGGAATTGTTATTTGAAGTGTAATCAAATATTGGTCCGTCCAAGGGACAACCATAAGGGTGTCCACCAAGAGCATGGAGAAGTTAGAAAAATGGGCTCTAGATTATGACCCAACTCATGAGTGGGTCCTATTATCTGCTGCGGTAATTGTATGGGTATTTGATTCTGTGTGAATAGCTGTAGTCAAATTAGTATCTTTGGTCATTTATCTTTAGTAAAGTTTAATTTACTGTACTATTAATTCTTAGAGGCATGGTACTGCGGCTGGAATTGAGTTGAGGGATGGTGTCTTGGTGGGAAGAAGCTCTTTGGTCTACTAGTTGATGAAAAGTATTCATCTGAAGAACCCCCAAAGACCAGCATACTCAGTTTCTGGGATGTTCAAATAATTGTGTGCTTTTTGAAGACTAGGCCAGATATTAAGTACTTAGGTTTAAAACAATTGCCATAGAAATTGTCAACATTTATTTATTTATTTTACACAGTCTACCACCACTTCTACCTCTGGAAATTAGTAAGATTAACTGTTGTATAATGCACTTATTGAAAAGGTGAGTTCCTTGGACTTGGAGGTAAAATGAAATCGGAAGAAGGCTCTTACATTTGGTATAGATTACCAGGGGGACCCTTGAAGAAAGAAAAGTATGGAATTTTTTACAGAGATTTAAAAAACATTTCACATATTGATTCAATATGATGGTTTTGAACCTATTAACTTAAGACAACTGGCTTTTTGTCTTTTCCAACTCATGAGCCACAGACACTTATCACTCAGAACTGAGTACTGAGATCCTGAAACAGCTAGTTTCAACAGATGCATAAAGAGATGTACTTGGAAAATGTTTATTCTTTGTGCGAAAATTAACAGGAGCCTGATAAACTCAAAAACATACCTCTAATTATGGATTGTTGCTAAAGTAGGAGTAATCTTCTCTAGTGCTGTAATGACCTTACCTCGGGCTAATAGGTCATCTAGTTATGCAGCCACTCAGCACTACAGCTAGGTACGTCCACCTGAGGACAGACATGTATACATGTGTAACACCTGGACTTGCATCCTAAACGGGCAGCAGCAGATGCAGGACTAGGAATATGTTTTTTACAGCAGCTCTGAAAAGCAATCTAATTCTTGGTACACTGTCCATTTCAGAAATCTTATAACAATATCTGAGAGCCTGTGTCATGCAAACGATTGCAGTTTGGGCTCCAAGTCTCTCGTGACTAGACACAGAAAGGACAGGTATAGGTTACGAACCCAATGAATAAGTGAACATGCACTCTTTGTTTCCATTTCAGATCTGAGTGACAGCATTTTTTTGAAGGGCAACTTTTTAGTCGTACCTAAAATGGGAATTTTCAACTAATTAGAAATGAGAGAGAGATGTTCACATGAATACTCTTGTCACAGCGATCATCAGTACAGCATATTAATGGGGACTACAAGAGTCACTGATGATGGTGCCTTGGAGAAAAATGACAGCATAATATACGATCCTTTTGATAATGTTTGCATCTGTCAGATATCTCTGTCACTCAACATATCTCCAAGAAGACTCCAGTCTCATAGATGCTAAATGCTTCACACCAACTCACACACAGACTGAACCCTGGTACTAAGGAAAGAGCGGGAGAACAAGCAGTCTTTGACTGATATAGGTTCAGTGTCAGGAGTGTTGATTAACGCCCATTCAGCAGTGATGAATGAAAAACATATATAGACACCTAAGGCACAGGAAGCAGCAGTTCTAATGCTTTCCTTGAAGAGGAGGACCTCTAGGTACCTGGAAGGAAAGTTGAGATACCAACCAACACACCTTTTTTTCTGCCAATCAGAAACTTGCGTTTATTTTACTTTGTATTGGAAATATACCCTTAATCCAAACGGAAACTATAAAAATCAGTAATGAAATAAAAAG
Organism: Lissotriton helveticus; assembly: GCF_964261635.1. Classification (NCBI taxonomy): domain Eukaryota; kingdom Metazoa; phylum Chordata; class Amphibia; order Caudata; family Salamandridae; genus Lissotriton; species Lissotriton helveticus. The sequence continues at coordinate 455,289,686 of NC_136065.1, forward strand.
ACTATTTTAATTTAGGGACTAATCTGGGCACGGGCATATGAAATATTGTATGTATCAACCAAAGGGCAGATCATTATTCCTGGGAACCTGGGCAAGGGAAACCACAGTAGGTAAACAGTGGTTCCTGTAGGTTTATTTAAAAGCTAGCCTACTGTTAGAAGAGGGAGGTAAAACTCAGTTTTACCACAAGGGGAACTTCTGCAAAAATAGACTTTCAAACACGGACTACAGTATTTGGAAATAAAAAATGATACGGGGACTCCTTAGTAGTATGCAAAACAATTGTTTTAACATTATTTTGAAGTGTGATACAATGCAGTGCCTGAATGTGTAAAAGTGCAGAAAGTGTGGCAGAAGGAAAACACTGATAGTCAAGAAAGAACTCAATGGCTGCTTTGTCCTTTTTAGGTCTCGCGCCTAGCGTTGCAGTGCGTAGCCCTGTCGCGCAGCGAGAGACTTCTTGTAGGGGATTTTAAAACGAACCTAGGAATTGCACACGCTTGTGCATCTGCTTTTCCTTTTGGCCCACGCTATTGGCCTTTGCGTGTGTCTTTTTAACAAAGACAGCACGCAATTGGCCAAAGGCGGGCACGTTGCTCCGCCCATGGCCTATTGGTGTTGGTTACCCGCACCGTCGCCATGTGGTTTCAATCATCGTGCCCAGACACGGGCGAGATAATTGAAACCACATGTCCCGCTGTGGCGCGCACGCACACCACTCATGGGCTTGTTCTTTTTTGGATCCATTTCACAGGGAAGCAACTAAATGAAAGAAGGAATGCGAGGTTGTGAACCGCTTCTTCAAGTCACGGTTTTCAGTAATTCCTGCATGTTGCTTTTTTATTATCTTTATCTACAGAGGCCAGTGCAGAAACCTATATATAAGATTTATGTGTGCACGTGCCATCCCTTTTATTGTATTTTTCATTTTTATTACTTTTTCATTGATTCTGTAATTGTTTCAGTCCATTCAGCTTTCTTGGAAGTCCTGTTAAATATACAATTACAAGAAACCATAATTGGAAATCCTAACTGCTGGCTTTTGACTCTGGTCTTTGCACACCCCTTGTTCCTCAGTCTTTTTTTGCAGGGCGAGTGTTTTTGAAGGATGAAGAGGAGAGGTGATGCGCTGTAGTCGGTGCCTGGTGTACCTTTTAAGTTAATTGTGGCTTGAGGGTGGTGGAATGTATTTATGGTGCTAGAGTATGGAATTTTACAATAAAACTGACAGTCTCCTTCGCTATTCATTCCCACATAGACGGAAACACACATGTATGCAAGGCGTGGCAAGGGCTTGCAGGTTTAAAAATGATCTCTGGAAGGGAAAGCACCAGGCATAATATATGGACATCTGTATTAATAGATGAAGTCATGTTTTGGTAGAGTTGTATTTCTTCATTCCCATGCCCCTGATGTATGTTGCGGAGACTAAAGCTGCTGGCTGAAAAGCACCCTTTTGTAAAAGTGACCCATTTCATTATTTTTCGGTCATCTCATTTGGACTAGTGCTCCACACTTCTGTTTAAGGATATACAGTGAAAGGTGTACAATTGGAAGTTTCATAGCAGACCTTTAGAAAGGAGACGCAGGAAGCATCTCGGGTTTTATTTAATCGGGTTTTCTCTATCTGTTGATTACTCAGCTGTCCTAGGCAGCGAATACAAATGGCTCAGCAGCAGCTCCACTAGTGATATAACTGAATTAAAGTCATCAAGGATGCGGTCCATCCCCAGCAATAAAATGACAGGGCAGTGCTGGGAGGTTCTGGCCTATAAATCATGCCCCGCAGTAGACAAGCCTAGGACTACAATGTCAAGAGATCAAACATCAGTGTTGTAATTTCATGGCTTCCATTGACTGTCCACGTTTAATGAAGGGCAGAGTTCAGGGGTGGAATTTGTATGCATCCGCTCGAATGGGTTTCTGTTTTATGCCTCTTTTTTTGCATGATGACCTTGGTCCCCTAAGCTCTATCTCTAATGTTCAGCTACGTACGCCACAGCAATAATTCTTCCAGCGTGGGGTGTCTTGTGCAAATGAGACGGCAATGTTGAGCAAGTTCCTTTGCTGTCTATTAACGTGTCCGTGTAATGTTATCTGATACTTGTGTGGCATAGTGGCACTCTGCATGGAGCCATTACAGGGAGACCTAAATGCTTGGTTGTAGAAGTGTAGTTGTTGTAGGACCAATATATAAAGAGTAGGTTGGTGTGTTAAAGCTCCTGACAATTGGCCTGGTCCTGTTGCGGTGAAGGTGATGCTGTTAGAGGCACATGTTGAGCTGTAATTTTATTCTAAATAAGAAGGTAGTTGTAATAGTAAGCTGTTCCATGGAGGTACTACCACACCCTATTCAAAAGGTTACACACTGAAGGAAAGGTCTTGTCGAGAAAGGAAGTCTCAAGCTCTGTTTTTTGGGCAACATTTGTGTGTATGTTTTCCATTTGCATCACAGGATGTCAGCTGTTACAATGTTAGTTGGTGCCAATCAGGCTCGGAAAAGGTTGTCCGTTGGCATAGTTGCAGAGCAAGCCATTGGAGTGTAAACCCATTTTTGCAACAAGATGTTTATTGGATAACTGGACTAACGGGCTGAATTTTACAAATGAACTGCTTTTGAGGAAGTCCACCACTTTAGTCTGCGGTTTTTGGCACTTCAAAATGTATTCACAATGATCTCTTTGCCAAAAGTGGTAGTTAGCCGGGATTTAGTCTGGAAAGTTGTATTGATAACTTTTTGTGTGAAAGCAAAAGTTGTACTTAGCAAATTGGAAATGGTACATTGTTAGAGTTTCTTCAAGTAGTCAGCCTAGGGCCGTACTATTTAGGGTATTCAACTTTGTGGGCTCCTGTCAGGGCGCTGACCATGTTGATACCCGGAAACACACAGGAGAGCAAAGTCCTTCGCTCCCTACATGTCCTTTGTCTTGGTGACAGTTCAGCTTGTTCCCACTTGCACAAACTGACCAGTGCAGACACATGCTCAGTGAGTAGTGCCGAATCATGCACCTGTCTGCAGGTGGACTTTCTGCTCAATTAGGTTTTGGTGCACAGTTAGATTTTGTTGTCGAATTGAACCAACCATTGGTTTAGTATATTTTGGCATGACAATCTTCATGTTGGCTGGCAAACTGCTGCAAATTTTACACGACGAGTGAGGGAGGCAGATGCTTCTGCGTAATGTTACAAGGGATAGGTCCCAAAAATAAGCAAGGTGGTGGTGGTTTCAAAAGTATTTTTTCCATGGTGTCACTGAGAAGACTTGCAGGTGGGAGATGGGTCCATGGCTCCGCCTTGTAGTGACAAGCAGAGAAGGGACTGTTCCCCTGTTCCCGTGTTCCCTTGCAACAAAATATGTTAAGAGAACCAATACACAGTGCACTGGGTCTGAACTCACTGTAAAATCTAGACACCTTACTGCGCATACATTAACTGCACAGAAATATCATCCAAAAGTAAAGAATAGAAAAACAAATGCAATAAGTTTGCAACTACTATTAAAAAATGTTTTAAAAATTGCATCGTTGGGAAGCAAGATGGCGGATTGAGACCACCAGTCCGGAGCACAGCTAACGGCAGGTCCAGCTGTGCTAAATGCTACAGTCTATTCTTTGAGTTTGTCGACCGTTTGAATTAATGGGAGCATTGCTGATTACCTTTAGACGGTGGTAGTTCTTTCGAGGTGTGATTTCGCGCTTGAAATCGGATGTGGCGGCCGTTCGGAAGCCGACTCAGGCGGCTGCTTTATTCTGTGCAGCTGACCTCGTCTGGTCCGAGCGGCTGGTTCGCGCTCGGCTGGTCGAGCCTGAAGGCTGCCTACGGAGCCCCGGGGTCTATCCGTGCAGCAGCGAGCGCGATGGTGCCCAAAAATGCATTGAGGAGCACCCGAGCCGGGAAAGCAATGGCACAAGCGGGACAGCCGAAGGGAACGCCACCAAGGGTTTTGATTTGGTGGAGTCTGGGAGTGAAAAAGCCATGAGGAGAGTCGAGAAAACGGCACTAACAACTGGTAAGCCACTTTTACGCCTACCGCTGCTCAGTAAAGTAGCAGAATCTCTAGCTTGTAGCACACAAAATGCGGAGCATGCTTTAAGAATGCGCTGCGGAGATCAAGCTGCTCAAGGGCCAGCCCCCGATTTATCTTGTAACATTGTAGCTACCACTGAAAGAGATGAAAGCGTGGATGTTACAGTTTCAGTTTCCAAAGGGGCAACGGGGATAGAGGCCGATGTAGTGGCAGAGGGCTTAACTAGCGGACTAGTGCTGCTCTTGGACCCTATTCTCCACACAGAGCCCCTGAAACTACAGGTACAAGAGGAAAAGTCTCCAGGGGGAAGCCCAAATGCTCTTGTAATAGAGAACTTTCCGTCAATCCTAAATAGCACTGCGGCTTCGGCTTCCGTATCTGCCCCAAAAGCTTTCTGTACTAAGCTGGCATTGTTAGAAGATGAAACAACAGGTGAAATAACGGAAGAAGCTGCGGAGATGGACATTATCGAGGGGATAGATACAGACGAAGAATATGTAGATTATCTGGATTCTACAAGCGGTACACCTTTGGATACAACTAAAACTGTGGGTATAAAGAAAGGAAGAGGCAAACCTAAGAGTAAGGCGAAAAAGGTAATCAGTAAACCGAAAGTTTCAGCCTCAATGGAAAGAGTTATTGCAGAAAATAGCTCTCTCCGGAAATGGGTACAGGCGAAAGTGGGTGTAAAATCTATGGCCTTACGACTGTCTGGGAACAGCCCTACCGAAGTAGGCTTAATTGCTGCTGCTAAAATGGATAAGTCTGACAAAATTCCTCCCAAGCCTCATACAAAGATACTAGAGGTGTGCCAATCTGCTGTATCAGATCTTACAATGACCTCTATCCCAGTCCCAGCCTCAGTTGCTGCTACGACCTCAGCTTCAACTTCGACTTTGACCTCCGTCCCTGCTTCAAAAATAATGTCAGTTCTTGTCTCAACAACGTCAGAAACAGTAACAACAGTGACAAGCACATCTCCGATGCTTACTACCAGGGCTCCTGATAACGGTATTAGTAACCCATCTGGCTCACCTGGCACACCTACAGCTACTCTACTGCCCAGTACGATTTTGGCGGCGTGTAGTCAAGAGGAACTATCATCATCATTCAGTTTGATCTTGCGACTACTAAATGAGCAAAGGCAAGAGGCCCAAGAATATTACCAGCAGATGCGAGAAGACAACAGTAAAACGCAGACTTCGCTACAGGAGACGGCCGGTGAACTGGGTTGTATGTCCCATGAGGTCGAAGAGCTACAGCAAAGAGTTGCTGATACTGAAGAAAAAACAATTCATACAGAAGCTACTGCAAACAGACATGTGGCTCAGATTGGGATTATGCAGGCCAAACTCGAGGATATGGAAAATCGACAACGCCGTCAGAATCTGAGACTGTTTGGAATTGGGGAAGGGACCGAAGGAGCTGATCCCAGGGCATATATAATACAAATACTTCAGAAGGCATTCCCTGAACTCTCCGACTGGGATTGGGACTCGCAGATACAACGGGCTCATAATCGACCATTGATACAAAGAAACAAAGGGGGTCAATACCCTCGCTCATTTCTGATCAACATAGGAAATCTTTTACTGCGACAAACCATCTTATTAAAAGCAAGACCCAACACTCCGGTCTCAATAGATTCCGTTACTTTTTTTGTGAGATCTGATCTCAGTAAAGCCACAATGGAGCAGCGTTGGAAACTGCGTCAATTTATCGATCCGATTAAAGCCCTCGGTGGACAAGCCTTTTTACAGGAACCAGCAAGATTAAAAACTTTTAGGAATGGACGCACTTATTTTTTCTCGAACGAGAAGGAAGCTGAACAAGCTGTATCTAAATGGCAAATGGAAGCAACAGACAAGAGGGTGTCATAATAACAACAATAACTATATTTACTATGTAGATTCTGTGGAACTGGCCAGAAAGATGCTTGGACAATTAATCTATTTGAATCAATTTCTATGAGATGGCAATACCATTTACTACGAAGATTTTGAAAACTGTTCAGAAGATGTCTGGACATGATGATAATTCAAATTTGAAAAAATCAAATGAGAGTTTTTCGAGCCCCTATTCTATTAAAAAAAAAAAGTTTAGAGATAATGTATAGCAAGGTTTATTTTTCGAATTTTTCAAAGATGGGAATTTAATCTATATAAGATGTATCAAATGAGATGTTTGGCATGGAATGTGGCGGGCTTGAACAGTAGGAATAAAAGAAGATTAGTGTTTGAAGAGTTATCTCCGAGACTCATATAGCATATAAAGACCGAAACTTACTTAAACAATTGGGGTATGATGTTCTTGTGTGCACTGATTGAAATATTTCAATACGGGGGGTAGCTATTCTAAAACAAAGGCAATTCAGAGTAGAAATTGGAAAAACTTTTGTTGATAAAGCGGGCAGATGGGCCATAGTCCAGTCGACATTGGCAGATTGTAAGTATACATTTTGTGGCATCTACGCCTCAAATATAGATGATTCATAAAAGGGGGGTGGTGATGGACAGAGTATCTGAATTAAGCAGAACACTCCTACCCATGTCAAAAGATCAGGGCTTGATCCATCACCGTTTTTTAGCTCACTGCACCATCCCAGCTCAGAACCTGGCTACATGCAAATTAGTCTGACCCTGGCCCAGTGCATCATGGGAACAGGGCAGACCAAACTACCAAGCCAATTCTTTACTGGACGGCGTTTGATGTGGCTCAGGTGGAGTCAGCCCCGCTCTGTATGATATTATTAGATGCAGAGAAAGCATTTGACCGAGTGGGGTGGGACTTCCTCTGGGCTACACTGTTGGCATTTGGTATCAAAGGCCAATTCTTGAACTGGATTCAGGCCCTGTATGACAACCCGACCGCCAAAATCAGTTATTTAGGGAAGTGCTCCTCTATTTTTCCAATACAACGAGGTACGAGACAAGGGTGTCCCCTTTCACCCTTGCTATTCGCTTTAATAATGGAACCATTCATATCTGCCTTGCAGAATCAACCTCAGATAGCCCCTTTTGTATCCGGGCCAAACTTACTTAAAATAACTGCCTATGCGGACCACATCGCAATATACTCTACAGACATGTCTGAAGCTATGAAGGGCATTATACTGGAAGCAAAAAGATTTGGAGCGGTTTCCGGATACAGGCTTAATACCAATAAGACTCAAATTGTTATGAACTTCAAATCTTTGACTCCTGTGCAGGGAGTATGTGAGGCTGCCACTTACTTAGGGGTACAAATTTCTGCTAAAATAAACAAAATAGTTCCTCTAAATTATGAGAAATTATTAAAAGAAACTGTAATTTCACTTAAGAAATGGCATAAGGTGCCTTCAAGTATCATTGGTCGAATAATTTTGGTCAAAATGAAGATCTTGCCTAAATATCTTTATTTGTTCTGTTCTATCCCTTTACGGGTGGATAATCTTTATTTTAAACGATTATACGGGATTCTTAGTAGTTTTATTTGGGGATATAATAAAGCTCGCTGAGCTATTGCTTTATTAAAACTCCCATTTATTCAGGGTGGTCTTGATTTCCCAGATGTTAAGTTTTACTTTTGGTCAAATTTTTTGAGCCGCTTTCGCAGCTTGCTGAATCTCACTAATAGGCTTTTCTTTCACAAATGTATTTATTTATTTATTTTTGTGCTTATATAGTGCAGGAACTCGACCCCCGAAGGGGTTTCTCCGCGCTTTTATTCATACCAAAGCTATGTCCAGAAAAAAGATCATCAGGCAATACAGGATATCTACATTGTCAAGAACAGATGAGTCTTTAAACATTTCCTAAAGGTAGCGAAGTTGGGATTTTGCCTAAGAGTAAGGGGCAGGGAGTTCCAGAGAGTGGGGCCTCGATACGAGAGGGCTCGGCCTCCCTGTCTTTCCTTCTTAATCCGTGGTACTTGTAACAAGGATTGGGTCTGAGAACGCAGAGAGCGACCAGGCTCATAGGGTCTGAAAATTTCAGATAAATACTTGGGGCCAGTGCCCGACAGGCATTTATGGATTATACAACATATCTTGAACTTCACCCTCTGGCGAATTGGAAGCCAGTGAAGTTTGTTCAATAGAGGGCGTGAAGGGGTTCTGGGTGGGACATTCAAGATTAGTCTGGCCGCTGTATTTTGGGCTACCTGTGGTCTGTTTAGTTGTTCTTCATTGGTGGAAATGAGCAGCCCATTACAGTAGTCCAGTCTACTGATTACCAGTGCCTGGACTAAAGTTTTCCTATGACAGTCTGCTAAATAGGGGAAAACCCTTCTCAGAAGTCCAATGACCCCAAAGCAGGATCCAGTCACCTGATTAACCTGGTCTTTAAGAGTCAGGGACTGGTCAAGTCGGACCCCAAGGTTTTTTACTACCTCTTTGGGAATGGGGAAAGGGCCTAGTTCGGGGGGCCACCACTCAGGTGACCATAAGAGTGGGGCCTCTCCGAAAAGCATGACCTCTGTCTTACCTACATTGCATTGTAGGCAGTTAGAGGTCATCCAATGGGATATAGCTCTCATCCCAGCAGCAAAGGTATTTTTAACTGCTGGTGTTAGTGTCTGAAAGGGGAACAGCAGTTGAGTATCATCTGCGTATGATATTGGTGTGAACCCAAATTCCCTCACAATTTCTGCCAAAGGGGCCACATACACATTGAATAATGTGGGGCTTAGGCATGAGCCTTGTGGGACCCCCTTGGTGAGCTCCCTGGAGATGGAAAGATGGGAGCCCAATTGAACCCTTTGTGAGCGGCCAGTGATAAAGCTTTCTAGCCAAGCTAATGCACTACCTCCTATCCCTACCCTCTTCAGACGACTGATAAGAATGTCATGAGACACCGTGTCGAAGGCAGCAGACAAGTCCAACAGCACCAGAATCATGGATCCTCCTCTATCCTGTGACATCCGGATGGTATCAGTCACGGAGAGGAGGGCTGATTCGGTGCTGTGGTTTGGTCTGAACCCAGATTGAGAAGGGTCCAGACCGTCTGCTGCCTCGATGTATTTAGACAGGTGAGTATTAACATGTTTCTCAGTCATCTTACTCAGATGGGGTAGGAGGGAGATCGGGTGGAGATTTTTCAGGTCTGACCATGGCATTGCAGCATTTTTACGAATGGGGTTCACTATCGCCTTTCTCCAGACACTGGGCACTCGTCCTTCCTTGAGGGAGAGATTGATTAGTGTACGAAAGCTTTGTATAAGCTGGCTCCCTAAAGAAACTATCATCTTCACGGGCAGGAGATCATCCGGAGATCCTGATTTAATATTACTATGCAGAGCTGTGACCTCAAGCAGACTGATTTCCGGAATGATTGTGAATCCACTGCTTTCTTGCTCTGGATTCCTGAGGGAGGGGAGGTCAGTGTCAATTGTGTAGTTTGAAGTTTGAGTGATTTTCTGATATATAGATTCAATTTATTTTTTTTTTAAATGGAGATATCATCACATAAAGTTTGTGTGAACTCATCAGGGCTTTCGCAGGCCACGGGTTTTACAAATGATTGGAGAATTTTGTAAAGCTCTCTGGATGAGTTTCCTGCGTCTATGAGTTGTGAGGCAAGACTATTTTTCCTAGCCAGTTTTATATTTTTGTGATATTTAGCTAAGGCCTCCACATACACCTTCTTACTACTAGTTGTATGCGTCTTTGAAATGAAATGAAATGAAATGAAAAGAAGTTTTATTGAGCGCTACAGCTGCCCTGAGGCGTCCAGGCGCTAGGACTAGAACAGTGTCTTCCAGGGAGACGATCCAGGGAGAGTCAGAATTTAGTTAAACAGAAAGGTCTTAAGCTGTTTACGAAAACTCAACAGATTGGAATTGCTTCTCAGATGACAGGGGAGAGTGTTCCATAAATTGGAAGCATTATAAGCAAAGGAGCGTCCTCCTGCTCTAGCTCTCTGAATCCTAGGGACTTTGGCCAAAAAGGCATTTGAAGAGCGGAGTGATTTATTAGGTTGATAGGGTAGAATCAGGGAGTGATTAATCTCTGGACTGGTTTTCCAAAAGGCTTGATGGGCGATACACAGTGTTTTGAACTTAATTCTATCCCTAATGGGGAGCCAGTGCAGAGCTCTTAGGCCGGGCTTTATCGAGACTCTACGTGGGACTCCCAGCAATGTGCGGGCTGCACAATTTTGTGTCTGCTGAAGTTTTTGCAAACTATACTCCGGGGCCCTGAGGTACAGAGAGTTGCTGAAGTCAAGGCGAGATTGAATTAAACCTTGTATCACTATCTGCCTGGCCTCAAAGGGAAGAAGAGGAAGGATTTTTTTAATCATCCTAAGGAGGCCAAAGCAGACTGCCGATACCTTGGTCGCCTGTGTGTTGAAGGTCAATGATTTGTCCAACCACACTCCCAGACTTTTTATGTTGTCTCTGGGAGTGGGGGGGGCGCCCATGCTCAGAGGCCATAACAGCTCCAAGGTGGCGGGGGCTGAAGGGCCTAGGAGCATGAGCTCCGTTTTGTCGTCATTGAGCTTCAGACAGGACTTTCTCCAAACTTTCTCCGATTTCCTACATCTCTGTTTTTCCGCCCTCAGTTCTTCTGAATACCAAGTTTCTTGCTTATCTTTGGGATACTGTTTGCACAATTTCAGGGGAGCAAGCGAGTCTACCGCCTCTAGGAGGGCCTTATTAAACTTTATGATGCCGCTTTCGACATTATCGTTCTCAGAAATAAGTGGATCTTTCCAGACCCTCTGAAATCCTTCGAGTGTTATATTACGCCATCTCCTACGCCATGTGGCAGGAAGTGGCTTTCGTTGTGGCAAGTGAAAGCCTAATACAGTGAATTCTACCACATAGTGGTCGGACCAGATGACAGGGGTTGGCGGGAGACATTTTATTTTAGGACAATTTGTAAAAATAAGGTCTAAAGTATGTCCACCCGAATGCGTTGGGCCACTGTTTTGAATTTTCAATCCCAATAGCCCCAGATCAGAAAGCAAGGAAATTGCGTCAGGGTGATTAGGTAGGTCAATGTGAATGTTAAAATCTCCAAGGAGGATAAATTCCTCCTTGGCTTTAAAATAAGGTGCTAAAAGCTCCGTTAATGTGAGCGAAAAACCTGAACAGGGTCCGGGCGGTCGATAGATCAATGCTCCCTTCCAATGTGTTTTGGAGGAGGAGCGGATCTTGAAAATCATAATCTCCATTTGAGCACAGCATCTTTGCTCAAGCAGAGAGACTTTCAAGCCTTCTTTATATATCACTGCAATTCCTCCCCCTATTTTTATCGGGCGATCTAAATTAAGAATCTTGTATCCAGCCGGGATCCCTAGCATGATAGCCGGCACTGTGTGTGGTTTTAGCCAGGTCTCCGTAAGGAAACATATGTCAGGTGTGGTTGCGTGAATAAGATCCCATAGTTCCTGGAAATGTTTAGGTAAAGAACGTATGTTTAATAGAAAGCTTTTCAACCCATTTAGCCTGATATGAGAGGGGTTTTCTACAGTATTAGTGCTGAGAGGGGGGTTTGTGGGGGAAGACAGGCAGTGTGACTCTACAGAAGCAGATGTATATAAAATGCTATAATTGCTAACAGTCTGGTGGGTCAGGTGAGTAAAGGACGCTTGAAAGCCACAGATAATACACAATACAGGACCCTCAAGACACAGCCTATTATGACAGTGACAGCCAGCGAGTGTGACTGGTTTCAGACTGCGCAATACCTGAGCCGAATAGGAAAGTTTCATAATACCTGCAGTTTCTGGTATCTCAGCAATAAAGCCCATGGCCCCTGGTCCCGTCCTGTCGCGGACGGGCGCAGACGGGCTTTTCTTCGGCGCTTCTTAGGCGCGCTCGTAGGCGCCCCCTGCGCACAACCGCTGCACGCTTGTTGTGAGGGTGTGGCTAAATAGCCCTGAGTAAGGTAGCCACTAGAGCGCTGACCTCTGCTCTAGCGTAAGTGCCTGGCTCTTACCTGTCCGCCCTCTGCTCTACGGCACTAATTGCCGAGTCGGACCAGGGCGGGCAGGCTGCAGTTTGGAGCTCAGGTGATGCGGGGAGAGTGTCAGGAAGTATATACAGCAATTAGGCAAGTTAGATTTTTAAAATCAAATCTAAAACAATAAATAATACGGCAAATTTTCAAATCGTTATCCTAGCTCCTCGCAGCCCACGCAATAATGCCTGGTGATCCTGATTCTTACTCAGCTAGCGGGTGAACAGCGGGTCGGGAAGACACTGCCACCGTCTTCCTTATACTGGGGGAAGACTCCAATATGTTTCTTTATAGACTTAACGATCCAAACTACTTTAAGCGGGTAAAATTCAAGACGGCGCGGGACACTATAAGTATCTGGCGTGCGCTTCTCATTAAATGCAAAACTTCTCTGTGTAATTATAGAACTCCCTTGTGGAGTAATCCTGGCTTTTCCTAAATCCTTCATGATCAAGCCGGTAAACATCTTTCCAGCTTAGGTATAAAAACGCTGGTTTTGTAACATTTGAAAAATTGAAGGACTGTCATAATCTCACTGAAGGGGCTCGGTTTAAATATTATCAGATTCGGGACTACTTTGTACGTAAGTTAAATCTTACTACCATTTCTGATTCTGATATATGGAATTGTATACATGCGGAAAAAGATAAGTCACTGATAAGTATAGGGTATAAAATTCTTAATGGTCTCAGGAAGGAAGACTGTTCGAAGTTAGCAGAGAAGTGAAGTAGGAAATTGGATATCGATGTGCCGCCAAATTTAATATCTACAGCCCTTAACAGTATAAGCCGTTCAGTGCATTCTTTTAGCCTTAGGCTCCAACAACATAAAACTATATGTCAGTTATATTATACGCCAGAAAGAATTTCGAAGTGGGCATCTTACAATAGTAATAATGATCGCACCAAGTGCCCAAAATGCGATCTAAGGGCAGCTGACCTGAATCATATGTTTTTTACATGCCCAGAGTTAACTGAATTTTGGGAGGGAGTTATTAAAGTTCTCTCTCAGAAACTTGCATGTCCAATCATACTTACAGCTCTAGATGTGCTGGTGGGCGGGTTCAGCGGGACCGGGTGTCAGGTCGATCTAATGAATGTTTTAATCACTTGTGCCAGCCTAACAATAGCACGGGTTTGGATACAACAAAACCCACCGACAGTTTTTGAGTGGTGGAGGTTGGTCAAGGACACATATGATATGGAATATGCCCTGGCACAAACAAGGGGAATTCAATCAAAGCGGAAAATGGAAAAAATCTAGGGACCAATAATATAATCTCTCTCTTTTTTTTTTCCTGTTACCTGTCATGTTTAATCTTGCTAACTTCCCTTTTTAGTAATTACTTTTGAATTATTGTATGTAACTATAAATTATCTTTGGTTTTCCTCATGATGTCAATAAAAAATAAAAAAACTTGCATCGTTTACCAGCCACTGTAAAGGCTAATTTAACCAATGCGGCGAAAGAGCGGTCTATGCTGGTGGTGGCTTGTGCCTTAGCTTGGTGGTAACACATTGTTCAGGTTCGAAGGATATGCTGTGTCTCTTGCAGGCCCAGCTATGATTGACACAGGACGCAAACCAGAGGAGAGGTGAAACAGTCATGCTTACAAAACCTGGATTTAAATTGTCTTTCACCATAGGTGTCAAATGACTTCGAAATTTATGAGCAGATTGGGGGTGAGGGGGATAGTCTAGTGCAGTTATGTAATGCTTAATCTTAAACAATTAGCAATGCCAATAGTTATTAGCTTTTAGCCGTCAGTGCAGGCCTATTTGTTGCTAGTGGTTTTTGCTAACATTGTTTAGCATCCGCAAGGGGGTTGGGGGGGACTTTTTTGGCAATGCTGAGCAGCCTCGTAAAAAAGACAAAAAAAGCATTTGCAATGCAATATGTCTCGCATTTACGCGAGTTTAAGCAACTGGCATTGTAAATGACAATGCCTTTTATTTATGTTTTATAAACTGAAATATAAAGAAAAGGCATTCTCATTTACAATGCCAATAGCTCAAACTCGCGTAAATGCGAGACCTATTTCATTGCAAATGCTTGTTCTATAATGAAACCAACGTTATCTAACTTGTTGCTTGGATCACAAGTAGTGGTTTGTACACTTCAACAAAAGACACTAGTCCAGAGAGAATTATATGTCAACATTTCAACCCCAAGGGGACAGTTATGTAAAAGGAGACATCTGATGGTTAGCAACCCTAGAGATAAAATGTGAAATGGAGGGACACTAGTTTGAAAGATGTCTGTATGAGTCCTTGTTGTAAAAACCTCAAATGACAGCAGCAAAAAAGGTTCTAAATAAATCTATGGTTTATATAAAAGAAACACAGCTTAATCATCGCCTAAGGAATGATAAATATGCAGGGAAAGGAAATGGTGTTTACTAAAGGTTTTACGTATATTCTTAAATATCTTGACAGGAAAGCTGAAACAATCTCACTGGTCTATACAGGATGAGGTGAAAAAAGTGTTTGCATTACCTTCAATGCAAATTTGAAGTGGTACTCCTTTATCAAAAGGGCCAACCACGTGACAGCTCTGACCATATTGAGGAAATGAAGTGACTTAAGCTTGTGACTTAGGAGTCAATTTCTGGGGCGGGGAATGATGCTTTATCTACCAGAGGACAAATGTACGAAGCATTTTTATGACTGTAAATGCTCAGACGCGGAGCTTGAGACCCCAGAAATGCTTTCTTAAATTTGCTAATTCCGTTTCAGGAATCAGTACACTTTAACCGACTCCTAAAATAAGATTGTAACCCCATACCAATTCAGTATTTTGGAAAAGTTATTTGTAGGTGCCCCTTTCAAATACCAAATCTGAATGCAATGTAGCAATGTTTTGCAAATGAAATCCGGTTGTAAAACATTGAAAAATTCCAACTCATTATTCAGTTGGAGAGGTAACGCATTTGCGAAATGGAATTGGTCCCCTCGGTCTCCTTTTCCTTTTAAACGTAGCCCTATTTCCTCTAAGAGAATGGGCTGCATTTGAAAAACATTTGCTTTATTGAAAGGTGATCAGGGACATGTGGTCTGCTGATACTAGCAGCCCACCATCCCTGAGAAGGTCACTGATCCAAGTGAATCGCAACTTGCCACCTATCTCATTAATATTCGCATGGTAGGTCGGACTTCAAATTGGAACTTAGTGAACCAATCTTTTGGTACATAGGTTTTTTCTTTACATTTTTCACATGTCACATAACTTTTGGTTGCAAATTGCGACCAGATTTTTGTGAATAGGTCTTCCTTCGTACACATGGACATTGTGCTTTTGGAAGGTGATATATTCTCCCAAACTATGGGGATGATAGTTTCTGTTTATGTAATTGAAGGCCACACAAATAACTTTCGCCTCCCCAGTTGGCTTCCCTTGAAAACTGCACATGTCTGAAATCAATGTTACTGATACATGTAAAGAAAAGACTGTTTGGAAGGCTCAATTTTGCTATTTAAGCAGCTTTCCTTTTTATTTGAAGAATAACACTGCCCTGGCAATGTCACTAGTGTAACATCAACCAAGAGTAGTATCCCCTGTCTGATAATAAGCTGGAAGATCTAGGAGATACATTGTACCTAAGACTCCAGCATACAGCTCTAGAATGCCCAACCATGGCATACCCTGACAGTTACACTTTTAAGAGAACCCAGACTTTTGGCAATACACACATGCTTGGGTGCATGGGGAAACATGCAATCTTTCAGCAAAAACTATTCAAACACTGAAGGACCTTCAAATATGGGACGCACCTCAGGGAATATAGGATCTTTCAAAATGAGACCCCGTGGCACTAATTAAACATCCTAGTCCCACACCCATCTTTGTAAAACATTAGTATGCTCCCAAGTATTCTTCACACCACACTCTGTACGTGTCATGGGACAGCTCCTTTATTACCAAAACCCTGAAGCTCTTATCAGCAATCCCCTCTTATAAGCAACAATCCATACATCTTGAAGAGCTCCTTCACTGTACATGCCCTGCACATCTAGACGGGGAAGGGATGTTGCCAATTAGTTAAGTTGCGGACTATAAAACAAGGACCGGTAAATTTCAGCCCATTATTTGCAGCTTGATCAAAATGTATGATCCTGAGGAAATCGTCTTATTGCTTTGCACCTCAGTTACATATCATCCACCATATATTATTAATCTAGAAATAATTTAGCTTCCATTGTGCACTAAAACAATGTATTAATTCATACATCCTGCACATTTCTTCAGAGTCATTGCTAAATACCTCTTTATTCTGTGTTGCACAGTGCATCTTCTTCGCACACATCTGTGCACTTAAACATGTAGTTCTTTTAAACACCTGCACCAGACATATCCACACAAAACTCCTACATTCTCCAAACCCATACACCTCATCAGATATTACCACACTTTACACCTCAGCCTACCTTTCAATATCCACCATGTGAATCTCACAGAGGCCACATCTATCACCCAGAACATGCACATCTCCTCAGATGTCTGCATCCTTCACAAGCTATGGCCTCTGCAGAGATCGCCTTCATCAACAAACTGTGACTCCTACAGAGATCACTATCGTCCACAATCTGTGATCCCCTACAGAGGTCACCATAATCCACACCCAGGCCATTAACAGAGTGGTCTCTATCACACAACACCTGTAACCTCTTTTGAGATCTCCATCACCCACAAACTGAGATCTTTAACAAGAGCTCCATAATTCACAATCTGTGACCCCCAACAGACTGCCATCATCCACACCCTGTCCACCACCAAAGAAATCTCTATTACACACAACCTATAACATCTTCAGAAATGTCCATTAACCACAAGCCCGACCTCTACTGAGATCTCCATCACCTTCTGCTTGTACTTTTCTCCAGAAACTGGCATCTCCTAAACTATTAACCCTCCTCAAAGAGGTCTTATATCATACACATACCACACATCTTCTCATAAACATCATTCATCAGCCTAAAATAAGTGCTTTGAGAGAATTGATAAAAAATTTAAAGTTTACCACAAGTGGGAGCACCATTTGCCATTGAAGATATCACCTCTTGACTTTCAGAGCATACAGACAGAGATGAGTTAGGTCTGCAGACAGTGAGATGAACAGTGCCCTTCGCTCGACGCAGAACATCAACAGCAGTGCTGTGTGTGAGGCCAGACAGAAAATCACCATTCACCTATGAAAAGCAAGTCACAGATGCAGATTGTGAAATCACCAATCCATTCTCAAAAGCATTCTGTTCAAGTAGATGGCTGTGGACTTTTATATTGTTTTATACATACAAAGATAAATGATGATAACATTCAAGAACATACATATTTAGAATTAAAGAACATAAAACAAAAACTTGTCCTAACAATTTAATGGCAATAAACATAAGCACAATAAATAGTTCTTAGTTTTTATATGGGCTTGTCAGCAAAAGTTAAAAGAAAATGCTAACAAAATTTCCTATGTAACATAATGCTCCCATTTTTAGGTCTCGCCTAGCGATGCAGCGCAAACACTGGACACCTAGGCGAGATCTATTGTTGTCGACTTAGTTTGCGAAGGGGGACAGGATATGTCCACGCTAACAAAAGACAGCAGTTGTGCATGCGTATGGCCTCGGTAGCAGAACTTGGAGGACAGGAGATGTGCATGCGTACGGCTTGAGGCGGATTAACACGCCCCCTCCTTGCTTGCTCGCACGCGTACAGTGACGCACAACTCGCAGGGCATGAGATGTGCACGAGTTCTCTTTTTTAAATACATATACACGTGTACGGCTCACGGCGTGATAACACTCCATGCTCTCTCGTTCATTGGCTTCCTGCCGCCCCTTGTGTGCCTGTTGCCCCTTGTGTATTATTGTTGAATTATACAAATGCCCTGCAATCTTTATTTATTGTTTTGCATGCTAATTTTCTTTTATTCACACTTGCTGGCTGCTTGACGTTTCTTGCGCATTATTACAAAAGACAGCAGTTGTGTACGCATGTGGCGTCATTAGCAGGACTCAAAGGACAGGATATGTGCGCGCGTACAGCTTGCGGCGCATTAACACACCTCCTCCTTGCTTGCTCACACACATACAGTGACGCACAACTCGCAGGGCAGGAGATGTGCACGAGTTCTCTGATACTTTTTTAAGTACATTTACGCGTGTACGGCTCACGGCGTGATAACACGTTGTGCTCTCTCATATGGGGCCCCCTCACAAACAACGATAACCCAGCAAACTCCTTGGTCAGCCCTACAATTTGACGGTGAGCTCTTCCTGCTTTGCACCTCTCCCATACCCCTCACCACTCGCAAAGCTTAGAACTCTTTGCCATCTCCCTAGGGCATGACTAAAGTCTCCCGAATCCTCGATGCCCTCTTAGCATTCGCCCCCTCCATACTCCTAGCCACCTCTGGCAACAATGCGCTGCCTGCCATAAGCCACCCTTCTCCCTGCTCTCAGTCTCAGCACAGCCATTATCAACCTGTACGATGCCACACGGGTTAAAAGAGAATGCACGCATACTATTTCTTATTATTATTGCCTCTAATTTACAATCCACTGCTGAAGTTAACTGCAATTGAAAAAATAGCAACGTTGCCAATTCAGGAACTGTAAACTCACTAGCACAGTCCAGGCCGTTGCTGTAACAAACGCCGCTTTTATCAAACACTCAGCTACACTCAGCTACACCGTGTTTGCAATCGCCAGCAAAAAACTCAGCTGCAAATTAACACAAGCCCAAAGCCTTTGTATGCTACAGGCCACATACTTACTCATTATTGTTTAAAAATAACTTACAGTTTTATATACTACTTCGATGCTGGTCCTCCTATGCTGCTCAGCTCCCCACAATGCGCGCAAGATGTCTGCATGCGTAGAAAGACAGTGTTGTGCACGCGTATGGCGTCGTCAGCAGAACTCCAAGGAAAGGAAATGTGCACGAGTACGGCTGGCAGAGCATTAACACGCCTTTTCCTTGCTTGCTCGCACGCGTACAGCGCCATTAGCACAACTTAAAGAACAAACAAGCATTTGCAATGCAATAGGTCGCGCATTTACGCGAGTTTGAGCTATTACCATTGCAAATAACAATGCCTTTTATTTTTGTTTTCGTTTTAAAATCGTAAATAAAGGGCATTGTCATTTACAATACCAATAGCTTAAACTCAAGTAACTGCGAGACCTATTGCAAATGCTTGTGATAATAGGTAATGCAACAGGACTCGGGAAAAAAAAAAAAAAAAAACCTGAATACGTCACTGAGGCCACGTTAATAGGTGCCAAAATGCCCTTTTTCTGCGATTACCGGCTCGGGCCATATCTGTGACAGAGGTCTGCAGTACAGAGTTTTGCCAATCTCTAAAGGTGGGTGGTGAGGAGTCTTTCCATTTCCTGCAGATCTCTCTTATTGCGAGCAAGATGGAATAAAAAACTAAACATCTGGGTAAGTGTTGTACTCCTTCCAAGACTCCAAAGATAATCAGGGGCAAATCCATTGTGACAGATCTTCCTAAAGACTCAGAAAGGCACTTGCTGATATCCTGCCAGAACACTGTTAGTTCCGGGCAATCCAAGAACATATGAGTATCCGAAGCAGCAATCAAACCACATTTTGCGCAGGACACTGGCTGTCCTCCTACAAATTTAGAAAGTCTTGAGGGGGAGTAATACGCCCTATAAAAGGTGAAGATGTGATTTCTTCGAAGCCATGATGGCTTGACAATGCTCCACAGAAGCTCAAAAGAAGACTTCCAAAGAATTTGTAGGTTCAGATCCACAAGAACAGAACCCCATAATGACCCTGGCAAGACAAAGTCTCCATCTGCCTCCTCCATAATAAAGTTATACCATCTAGATATTTCTTTCTTTTCTGGACCTCTGTTTGAATAAGTCAGAAATAAATGGGCTATGTCCACCAAGTTTAAACTTATTTTTATTGGCAAGAGATGTTTTGTAGGCTGCAGTCCAACTATACATCTGGATATATTTGAAGCGTGAAAAATTATGGCCAACCTTGGCTTGTAAATGTTCCCATGATAATAGATCACCCTCATAGAAAAGGTCACCCCAAACCTCCATGCCTGCCTCTCTCAGAGGAATTGCCAAGATGTCATCAAGCCAGGCAGGACTTTCAGGCAAGTCCCACAACGGAGTTTTTTCACAAAAGTAATTTACTTTTATTGATTTCATAATTTCAGCCCATGTTCGAGCAAGACCCTGTAGGGTCTTCAGTTTAATTTTTTTTAAAAACTTAGGATTTCCAAACTTAAAAAGAAAACTAGAATGATTAATATTTTCCCCCTCCAACATAGCTGCATACATCATGCCCACCCCCGAGGCGTCGAGATTCTTCAACAACATCCTTGAGTGGGACAATTGGAAGGCCCAAGCATAGATTTTTAAATCTGGAGCCGCCAACCCACCCTTTTCACGTCGCCGTCTTAGTTTTTTCCAAGCGATACGTGGAAGATGGTTGTGCCAAATAAAAGATGAAACATTTGATTGAAATCTGGCTAAAATATTTGATCAAAGTATAAGGGAATGGTATTGAATAAAAAAGATATTTTTGGCAGAATAGACATTTTGATAAGATTGACCCTACCTATTAATGAGAGAGGGAGATGCGACCAAGATTGGAGAAGCTTACGGCAGTCTTTAAGTACTGTGGACAAATTAACTTGGACTATTTTGTTTATATCTTTTAAAATTGTTAAACCTAAGTAACGCATTGAAGTGCCAGGATGGAGTTCCATAGGAGGATTTTCATCATTCCAAATAAGCATTTCCGTTTTAGCTGCGTTTATCTCATACCCCGACACCTGTCCAAAAGCGTGAGCCAATTTCACTATAGCCGGGAGAGCCGTAGCGGCCTCTGATGTTAATATAAGTACGTCGTCGGCGTATAAGTGCCACCTTCCTCGACCAGCCTTGATAGTTAAATGGTTTGATGGAGATCTCCTCCCTTAGGTACTGCGCAAAAGGCTCGATGTAAAAATCAAAAAGTAAGGGGGAGAGCAGGCACCCCTGTCGGGTTCCCCTAGTGATAGAAAAGGGGCTTGATAAGTCTCCATTGACGAGAAGAGATGCAGAAGGATTGCTATACAACAGGCTGATCGCCCTACGAAAACTTGCTCCCACACCAAACTTGGCCAAGGCCTCCGACAGGTACACCCAATTTACCCTGTTGAAAGCCTTGGTTGCGTCCAGTGTTATCGCCGCCAATGGGAGCCTATTAGATGTTGCTATATCTACGGCACCAATTAAATCAAAGGTCAGTTCATACAATTGTCTACCCTTTAAGAACCCCTTTTGATCTAAATGAAGGATAGATGGTGCGGTGCCGGCCAATCTTGATGATAAGACTGTGGTAAAGATTTTATAATCCACATTCAGAATGGATACTGGCCTATACGACCCACATTCTTCCTTAGGTTTACCTGGTTTTAAAATGAGGGTAATAGAGGCATTATCCCACGATGCTGGGGGAGACATTCCTTCTAAAAGTATTCTATTGAACAACTTTGTAAGGAAAGGAGCTATCTCTGAGTCTAAGATCTTGTATAACTCAGCCGGAAGGCCATCGGGTCCCGACGCTTTCCCCTTCTTAGATTTCTTAATAGCAGATATCACCTCAATCTCTGTTATGGGGCTATCCAAGTATTGGGATTGTTCAAGATAGAGGGAAGGTAGAGTAATATTGTTCAACCAACTCTTGGCAGACTCAACCGATATCACTTTGTCTTCTTTATATATTACCTGGAAAAATTCCCTAAATGCCTTCCTGATATCCTCGTCTGAGGAGAGCTTGGTGTTACCTATTTTAATAGATGCAATGTTGTTCCGGACCTGATCTACTTTGGTCTTCCAAGCCAGCAGTTTACCAGCACCTTCGCTATATTCGAAGTGGGCCAACTTGCTGGCTTCCCATCTCTGTTGGACCCTCAAACTCAAGGATGATGCCAGACTACCCCTCAAAGTCGCCAATTTATTATGTAGGGGATCTAATATCGACCTCGAAGATGTACTATTTAGGTCGATTTCATGTTGAACACAAGCCATATCTGATTCTATAGAAGAAATCATTTCGTTATATCTCTTTCTCCTAAAGGCGACTTTGGCAACAACCAACCCTCTCAATATTGCCTTAAATGAGTCCCAGATAATATTATCAGAGGCTGTTCCATTGTTAGATAAGAAGAAGTTGTGTGTCTCTGTCTTTAGGAACAAAATGTCCTCCTCATTAGTGAGTAGGGAACGATCAAAGGACCAAACAATCGAGGTTTTTTTACTACCAAGTCCCATCACCAATTTAACAGCAGAATGGTCTGAGAGATGTAAAGGGAGATATTCTATTGTTTTAACTGAATCGACCAGTCTTTGAGTCATTAAAATATAGTCAATCCTTGACTTATGGTGATATTTATAATTCCTGTAAGAAACCCCCTGTTGGCTTCCTGACCTTTGTCGCCAAACGTCAACAAACCCTTGCTGTCTCATGGCGTCTAATAGAAAGGATCTGGTTTTAGACAAAACCATGAAAAATATCATTCTTATTTCTCATGTGGAAATCTAAAATCCTTCTAAATCTGTCTCAACAGTAGACTAACAGGATTCCTATTCTGATGTGCCTGGCCTAACTGACAAGAGACAGGAAATAGCCAATGAATTCAACTTACTGAGAAGACAACTACTCCGGCCTGAGAGACACTTTAATTACCATATATCAGGTACGGTACCATTCAGTGGTTGGTAATCTATTACCCACATGGTGTCCTGTTTCGATGGATTTGTATTTGTTGAGGCTGATGATTTCGGATTCCACTTTTCTACTATCTTTTTTTAGCCAGCACTCAAATGACTAAAGACTCTGGTAAGAAGGGTAAATATATGCGACCAATATCAGATTGTCCAACCCCATTGAGAAAATTTTTTAGGAAATTTCACTCACAATGGGCAAAGGTATTTTGTAGTTGCAAAGAATGTGAATTACAAGAACAAATGGTCTGCAGCCCTAGAACATCTTTTTGTAATGTAAATATCCACTTTTGTGAACCAGAAAAGATATTAAGACACCCAAAAGGGATTTTGAGACAATTTCAGAATCGCAAATGGTGGGGTTGCTTGAAAGGGGGTATCTTTCTTATTTTCGAGTCGCCATGGGATGTACCAATGGTTTGAGACATTAATTGTGGTTGCAAACCATTGATCGGTTACTGAAAGCCAAGTTGAATAACTGATTTGCAAAGTGGAAGCTGTAGAACAGTTTCCCCTTTGAGAATGCTATAGAGCAGCCTCATTGGAAGAACAGAGTGGTCAAGGGGACCACAGCCTGCTTCCCTAAGTGTCTTCACTGTTTGTAAGAATTATTTGCAAAAGCAGAACCTGTCCATGTAAGTGACAAAGGCTACCACTAAAAAGAAATGTTGACATGCTTGGAATAAGATCACAGGGTTGAAGATCTGGTGTTCCTCTCAGGCCTGCATCCCTGCATTTGCAGCCATTCATAGATCATTGCAAAATGCAATCGGCCTCAGTACAATTCATGAAGTAGGAAGCAGTGAGATCCTCTACGAATATACATTTTGTAATGTGACTACTTTGTAAATCAGTTGCATCGCAAAACACTGAACAGTTCACAAATTAGTTGTGTGCTATTTGTAATCTGGTTTACAAACTACCCTTAATACATCAGGCCCATCTTTGTTTGCAACAAAGTAGAGTGCACTGGCTTGAATACCATGATACCAGCCAGACGTGGTCAGTATCCTTGATGCTCAGGGTGGTACCAAGGTAGGACAATGTCTACAAACATCTTCATTACACACACCTTAAACCATCTGCAATTAGACAAGCAAGGTCCTCTGTGATGCCTAATTTGCTAAAAACAGATATTACGCAGCTCGGCCAATCACAGATATTTTACCCCTGCCACCCTGACTGTCTAGAGTCAATTCTACTTCTCCATCTCAGTCACTTGACTGAAAGTCTGAGTTGGCAGGAGGATAATTCCTTAAAATGAATTGGCCAATCATAATGCAGCTTACCGTTCCGAGTTGCGGCACTGTCAGCATAGCCTATGACATATCTCACAGTCAATGAGCTCACTTTTTATGCTTTTCACAATCACTAATATGCAGATCATCAATACAGAAAGGGAAAAAACTATTAAATGAACAGGGACGTACCTCATTCAGTGAGATTTAGGGAGTCAGGGAGTCTTATATTTTCTTACATTTTCTGAAAATCAAATGTATGTACCAAGCTAAAAAAGATGGTGTGATTAACGAGGAGTCTGTTGTGATTTACTCCGTGCATGGGGATGAGAAAAGATCCCTGTGTACACTGCAGTACAGACCGTGGATACATTGAAGGCTGTGCAGCTCTGCGTGCCTTGGTCGATGATGGGAATAAGGGGAGTTTACTACAGGTAAATGGCGTGTTCTGATTGTCCAAGTTTGGAGGGAGTTGGTGGAAAGATGTTTTGAAGAAATGTGCAATATATTTCAATTGTGTGTCTTAGAATAGCTGGTAGGAGGAGATCCTCGTCTGACTTTGCTGAGGGAAGATCGTTCACTAACTCTGCTACCTGAGATCCCATATCTATGAGTTCTTGAGTTGGACTCTTGAATGTTTCTGTCCCTTTACCCTAAACCTTAACTTGGTTCATTTCAGACTCACACCTTCTGCTTAGATTTTCACATGCCATCTTTTGATGCTTTATTGAAAATAAGGAAGTTCCTTTATAGAAATGATTCTGCCTCTCATTTGCATTTGGTACTTATTAATGATTTGCTTTGTCTTTTACCTGATATATCTAGGAGGATTGATTAGCAATACTAAATGTTATGCTTATTTGATTGATTGGTTTTCTGAATGAATAAAGCTTGTAACTTTGACTAATTTGCTAATAAAACTTCCATGGTGTGGGGACCATATTGTCTCTTGTTCTTGTGAAGTCAAATTGGTTTCAATGTCATTTTAAATTGATGTTTGGATATTAGGTCACAGAATACACTTTCAGCTGATACCAACGGTCCATACGACCAGTGGCACAATCTGTTTGACGACTACACCAGAGCCAGAAGGTATAGAAAATTGCCCTGCAACAGACATTTGTGTAGGCTTTAAGGATGATTGCTATTTGCAAGGTGAACAATATTCTGGAAAGTAAACAATATTTGTTTAGCCCTTCAAACCCATTCAAGCTTTGAGATGTCTAATGTTGTATGGAAAGAGATAGCGAATAAAAGATGTATATAAGAAGATCGGTCAGTTAAGCACACACTAAGAAAACTGCCACCTGCAGATTACAGTCCTACTAATACAGTGCAGTCAGCTTAGTACCTATTGCGGTGGTCTGTGTACAACATGAAAGTCAGAGTTTCTAATGTCAGTAAAGATGCTTAATGGGTTAGTGCATCTACTACTCAAGTGTGCATGTCTGTGTTAATGAGTGTTTGTGCATCAGTTCATGTCCTTGAAGGTATTGCATTTCATGTTACATATTTGATATAGCATGAATTTAGATTGAAGGAGAAGCAGGGTGTGCTCCAGAGAAAATGCTTATGTCAGCAGAGTAGTTACATTTCAGGCACTGTTCATCAACCAGGAATCTATCCAAGGGTCTATTTGAGATCACATTTCAAAACACAATTGCAAGAGCATTTACGAGTATGGGAAGACGTTCTAAGGAGTACACTTTTACGTACTCTTACATGCTTTTGTAAATAAGCCCTTAAGTATCCATTCCCTATTAATAAAAGTCCAAAGACAGCAACGGGCCTGTCTATTTGTATTAACTGTATATGACTATATTGATTATATTCCCATTTTAGATGTTTTGGGGACAGTTCAAAAAGTTATGTAAGAGTGTGTAAAAAAATACAACTCGAGTACTACTTTTTTTTTCAAATGGCTTGTGAGTAGACCTCAATACGTGATAAAACTTGGAGGGAAAGCAACCTGGTACTGCAACATTGATAGACAGCACAAGGTCCAGTTCCCTGGTAAAAGGAGCTTTGCCACTTAGTTGTAATATATGTTCCAAAATTATTTTTATATGGTTGCGCATTAATTTAGTTGGCAATTTAAGGGAATTATGGAGCGTATACAATAAATTAGTGAAAATTGGTAAAGTGATTTGCAAAGTAAATACTTCTTGCCGCATTTAAACATTAACTTTTTAACTTTCTAGCTTTAGGATTAGAGTGGCTCTGAATAACAACATACTGTATTTCCTTTACGCTTTTTTACCCACCTAGTTTAGAAAGACCCTTACAGAGGTGGAGGTGCCCGTAGGGCAGTTGACCTGTTAGTTTATCTATGAATTCCTGCCTGCACCTTGACAATAGATTTAGCCATTGACCCATCTAATTGATCAGGATTACTGACCCCACACTCTGTTGCAGACACTTCAGTGACTGCAGAGGTATCCATTCACCTGGGGATCTCAAGGTAGTCAGCTGAAACATAGCGGGGTCACGAGGTAAAGTCTCTGATGTGGGATACATTAAGATATTGAGCAACTATGATATCCTCTGCTTCCAAGAGACCTGGGATGCTCAGGGGTGTTTCCATATGGATGGATATGCTACATTCCTTGTTACAGCTACTCCTGTCATCCACAGTAGACCCAGGCGAGGACTTGCAACACTTGCTAATTTGGACTTGAACTGTAAAGCCGAGAGGGTCTCTTCCAGCTTACTCAACATCCTAAGCATCCTCTAGACCTTCCCAAATAAGTACAGGGTGTTAATTGGCAACACTTACAACTCTTTACTGACCAGAGAAGCCCAAGATGATTTTCAGGGCCTTCTTTGTCTGGTAAATTTACGATGATTATGTTGTTGGGAGATTTTAATTTGCACCCTTAGTGGCTCCGACATTTTGTCTTTTACCACGGACCACATCCATCTCCAACACACCCAGCAACGGGGCATGATAAACAATTCGGTCTCAGGGTATAATTTAGTTAACATTTTGCCAACGAGGCATTGAGTAACAATGACTGGACTCCTACATTTAAGGGGAGAAGTCACAGTTCAATTATTGATTACATTTTTGTTTCTCTTTGTTTATTTTCTACTCTCGTCAACTTTAAGATAGAATGGGTTGTCCAAGGCAACTACAATCCTTTATTGCCTACTTTTCAATGGGTTGAAACATATGTGAATGTGGCACGTTTATTTAAGGAGCCTATTGTAACATCAGACCAAACCTCAGGATTAGATGTGCCAAGATTTCACCCTGATGATTTTCTCTCTGATCTGGTCACCACTTGTCAACCTGATTTTCTTATTTGACTTAATGAAGATGCCTCTGAACCCAATATCCATGAAGCTTTTTCTAACGTTTGTAGTGTAGTCAGACTGGCCCTCTCTGGATCACATATGGTAGCTTCTTCCCCACACAGTAAATAGTTTGATTAAAGGTGTTCGAGGGTGCACACGGATTTGCTGGTGGCCTTGCAAAAAAAAAAAGCTATGCATCCAGTAAGATGTAAGAA
The DNA here is from genome assembly GCF_964261635.1 of Lissotriton helveticus. Classification (NCBI taxonomy): domain Eukaryota; kingdom Metazoa; phylum Chordata; class Amphibia; order Caudata; family Salamandridae; genus Lissotriton; species Lissotriton helveticus. The sequence goes on from NC_136065.1 coordinate 455,317,156, forward strand.
TGGCTAGGGCTTTATATAGTTACACCTGCATAGAGCGTAAAAGTGATACAAGCATGGACCAATCATTTTGATGCCATCTATAATCATGAATGCTTGAATTACCGTTCTCTTTGCACTTGAGAGGAAAAGAGGCACACTTTCCGGGGGAAGGAGGTGAAAAAAGATATCCTAGCCCTTCCCTCAGGTAAAGCCCCAGGCTATGCCTGGGTCCCTGGTGATTTGTACAAACCGCTTCTTGATCTTTGCAGCCCTATTTGACGTTGCACTTAAATGTTGCCACATGAAACTCTCTGCTGTCGTGATAAAAAGCGGTGATAGTACCAGTATTTTAAAAAGGGAAGAGAACAGACCCAGCTTGGTATAGACCCATCTCGTTGGTGGATTCTGAGGTGAAAATCATTGGCCAGGTACTGCTAGATTGCTTAACGACCTGGGTGAACGAGCATAACATTCGGTTGGATGTGCAATATGGGTTCAGACCATGCCGGGGAACTATTGAATAGAACCTGAACCTATACCTGCTCATAAGCAAAAATACTAGAGCAAAGGAGGGGTCTCATCCACCTGGTTTTCATGGACCTTAGCTCAGCTTTTGTTAGAGTTAACAGTACTAAGCTGTGGGCCCTACTAGTATCTATTGGGGTTGAGCCTGCACTAATCACTTTCTTGCGCACTTTACATGAGGGGTACTCGGCCTCTGTCAGATACAGCCGCTATGGGGAATGCACTCTGCACTTTTCTTTGACAAGAGGGATTTGCCAGGGTTGCATCCTGGCACCCTTTCTTTTTTATTCTATATATTTATTGATTTAAATCATTTTTAACTGAACAGAGCCAGGATGTCCATAGTGTTGATGGCCGCCTAGTACCTGCCATTCTATATGCCGAAGACACAGTTCTGACCACTAGAGAGCTGCAGTGACTTTTATATCTTTTTATATGTTTTATGGAAAGTCTGGACCTGACCACCAAATTTGCCAAATCCTACACTGTGGTGGTTGGCCCTAAAGGCACTAAATCCAGGAACTTTGTGGATAAAGGACATCACATTGCCAGGGTTTACAATCTTCTCTATTTTGGCATATTGTTGTATTCTCATCTTAATTGACAATCTCTGATTAAGAACAATATAATGCCATTTAATAGGGTCAATCATAGTATTGGTGGCTTCTCACTGCAGTTAGGGCGTACTTACATTAATACTGTCATTGATATATTTCAAGCTAAATGTATCCCTAAAGACAGTTTTGTTTGCGAGATCTGGGGGTGTGCAACTACTATTTCGATCCAGACTGTGAAAAAGAAGTTTTTTAGGTGTCTTTAAAGGTTTTGTAATGTATACCCGCAGAGATTGTTCATGAGGAAGCGGGTTTGTAATACATCATGGATTTTGTTTACCTTCATCCGTTGCCACTTGGACCTTCAGTTTGGCTGAAAGAGGAGTTAAAACTCAACAAATTAATTGTATGGGACTGTAAGGGCTTGGATCATATGCCGTACACCTCCTGGATGCACTATATTATGAGCAGCCTGGGAGGCCTCGGTAGACCGGACCTTTTTTTTTTAACCCTCATTGTATTGTTAAAGCAGATATTGACTGGGTTATGAGGGACTTTATATCCAAGGTGGGAGTGGAGCGTGACGCCCTTGCATTGACAAAGGGTTCAATTAGCCACTTCATTCTAGTAAGATCGGTGAGTGGCTAGGAAACCTACTTGACCCTTGATATACCTCAGGAGGTTGCTAACTTATTTCAGACTGAATCTGATTCATCCACTTTTGTTTGCAAAATCGTGACTGGCATTATTTTTATTTGTCCCGGGTTCAGCACTTTACGCTAATTCGGTCTCTCCTGATATCTATACATTTTAAACAAGTCATACCAGCATTACTGTTTTTACAACTTTTACCTTTTCCTAATGTATGTTTTTTGCTATCTTGATGCTTATCTGGGGTTTTAAAATCAAAGTGTTGAGATTTTAATGCATTTTTATTTGTGGCCCCATCCTGTTGATTATTTTATGTTTTTATGAGATGTATATTTGTATTTTTACTTTTATGATTTGCACTTGCAAAATCGAATAAAGTTTGATTGATTGATTTATTGACCGACTGTGTAATGTTTTATCATTTAGATTCATCTTTGTCCATTTTTTTTCAAAGCATGGGTATATTTAGCCTTACCCAAGCTACAGAGCTTCTTGCAAAAATGTACTAATAAGATACTTCTCATGCATTAGTCCCTATGTAATCTAAAAATATAGGGCCAGATGTACTAACGTTTTTTGCGGGTGCAAATGGGTTTTAGACCCGTTTGCGAATGCAAAAAACGTGTAGCCCATGTACTAATCAATTTTGCGAGTAGGAAATCAATTTGCGACTCGGAAAATAGGATTAATGACTCGCTATTTGGAGAGGGTGTTTCAAGGGCGTACTTTCCTAATAGCAACTCCTGAAGCTATGTATGACAGTTTTGCGACCGCAATTGCATTTGCAAAACAGTAGTAGTTAAACCACCCCTTCCCCTTTGTGTGTGGTTCTAACAATATTTTTTACGGGCAGGCAGTGATCCTAGGGACTATTGCCTACCCTTGAAAAATGAAACCGAAAAGTTTCATTTTTATTTTTTAAATGCATCCCGTTTTCCTTTAAGGAAAACGGGCTGCATTTTAAAAAAAAAATGCTTTATTTAAAAGCAGTCCCAGACATGGTAGTCTGCTGACCCCAGCAGGCCAACATCCCTGGGAGGGCCAGCCATTCCCAATGGGGTCGCAAATTGCGACAGCCTCATCAATATGCATGAGGCATGAAATTTGCAACCCCATTGGGAGCCGCAAACAGTGGCTCAGAAACTGTTGTGCATCCCAATTTGCGAGTCGCAAATGCAACGCAATTTGTGATCTGCAAATTGGTAGGTCGTACATCTGGCCCATTGTGTGCAGTTTTTAAAAATTTATTTGCGATTTTAGAAGTAGTTGAGAAGTTGTTTTTGGGGGTGTTGGCTCTTAGAAACAAAGAAACCATTTCAAATTAACTTATTTTGATTTTTATTTATTTATTTATTTATTTAATGCGATTTTATATAGCACGAACATTACCTGAAGGTGTCAGAGCGCTTTACAAAAGAAACAGTTGCGATACATAAGGATTTAGGATTACATGAGTTACATAAAAGATACAAACAGAAAAAATTGCAAGTGTACAAGTTGTAAAGTCACACAAGGAAGAGATACAAACAGAAAATTGCAAATGTACAAGTTGTAAAGTCACTCAAGGTAGAGATACAAATGGATAAACTCTACAACATATACTAGTGGTTAGAGTTATCTCTATATACATATATATATACAAATAGTGGATTTGCTCAGGATTACATTTTACTAGCGATTAGGCTGGACAAATATATATCACATATTTACAGAGTTAACAGGAAAATAAAAAAAAATAAAAAGGGGTTGAGAGTGATAGGTGGGGGAGAAAAGTCGGAGGCTGAGATTGGTGAGAGGAGAGAGGGGGACCTGAGGGGGAGAAAGAGATGAGGCAGTCCAGCAAAAGAGAAATGACTGAAGGTCGGCAGGATGGAATCCAATGGACCAAAGGAAAGGACAAGAATCCACAAAATGGTGGACCCGGGTCGTGGGCATCGATGGAAACCATTTCAAGATGGCAAGGTGCAAGGCTCACCGTCTAGCATCCCGCGGTGAGTGACAGCAGACAGTGGAGACCCCATGCATCCAGCGCTGCGCTCACCCCTCAAGAAGCACATCGTCAGCCGCCAACTCCGCTCCGATCTTCCGCACCACGAGTGGCTAGACGAGGCTCACTGAAGTGCTGGGCTTCTCCGAGAGCGCCCGCGCTCACCGAGTATAGTGTGGGGAGGTGCCGGCAGCCGCGGGCAGTGGATCAGCCTCGGCAGCAGTGATGGCAGGTGGCGTAGCTCCGCCGATGCCATCTGCGGTTCCTCTTCATTACCGGTGGGGACGGCAGCCAGGTGGCACTGGGGAATCCCAGTGCTGCAACCACCCATTCCCTGGTCCCTGGTTGTGTTGGAATCGAGATGGGCCACTTTCACTGGATATTTTGCCGAAAATGCGATCCCTGGCCCGACAGCTCCCTTTCGCCTGCCGCCACCACGGCTCCCTTTTGCCTGCCACCACCGCTGTCGTAGCACACAGGGTACCGGTGGGGTGGGTGGATCCTGTTGTGTTTGTGCTCAAGCTAGGCTCGAGCACCTTATAGTGTGGGTAGGTTTATGCTTGAGCGTGTGCTCGTGCTCTGATGAGTGTGATTCTAGATTGGAATGACTCTTCTGTGCGGCCGCGGGAGCCGGCCGAGCATTTCTGGTCTGCCCACTCCAGCGGGCAGATGCGGACCCAGCAGTCCTGTCGGGACCTCGGGGGGAGTGCTACGGCACTCCCCCAGCCTTCTTCTTCTCGACGTTGGGGCCTGGGGATGGGACCCCGGGCCCCTGGATATCTTCGGGAGGCGTGACGGCGCTCCCCCTCACTTTGCCACCTCGGGCCCGGAGATGGGTTCCCGGGCCCCTCCTCCTCTGAATTGGGTTGCGCGACGGCGCGCCCCATCAGCATTTTCGTCGGGGGCCAGGGTGGGCTCCTGGCACCCCGTGTTGGCATTTTCATGGGGAGCGCGACGGTGCTCCCTGGCTTCCTTCCACACAGAGGGGTGGGGGGCGCGACAGGCTCCCCTGCCTCCATCTCCGGTGAGGGCCACGGTGGGCTTCTGGCCCCCATGCAGGGCACCGTCACGGGGAGCGTGACGGCGCTCCCCGGCTTTACTTCTCCTTGGGGGCTGACCCACCCCGGGGGCATCTCTGAGACCGGCGGCGGAGCCCCACACGCTTCGTCATCAGTCTTCTTAGGGGTCAAAGGTTGTCTACCTTCCGGGGGCCATATCTCAGCCCCTGGGGGTCCGATCTGCCCCATTTTTGCGTCTTCTTACTTCTGGTGGCGTCCCCAAGCAACTGGGAGCACTCTCCTTCGCTCTCTGGGTCTCCAAGAGGGTGAATTCTGCAGGGAGCAGTCTTCACTGGCTCCCTGCGCCTCTCTTCTCCCTGCACAGAGGCCCCTGCTTCTGCGCACCGGTCCTGGGCGCTTCTTCTGGTGCTGTTAGGGGCCAGGGTGACAGTCAGGGGGTCTCTCCTTCCCACTGCCCATTGCCAGGCTTCAGCACATTCTGCCTCAGCAGACCACACCCCAGAGCGGCTATTTCAAAATCTGCAGCGCAGGAGGAATACGTGTGCACAATCATCTATTCAATACTCGTGTAAAACTTTTGAGGTGTCCAAAGTGCCCATATATAACAATTTCAATCATATGCAGAGCACATTATCTTCCTTAATAAGTTCTTAAAATGTGCATCCCTTTTAGGCACTCATAATAGAACAGGGGAACTCACGCTCTGGGATACCTACAGTGGATCTTACAGACCCAACTCAAAAGGCTTTTATGGGCCAGAAAGGCTAATCAAAATGTTTGTTGGGTCAAACGATGGAAGCCAACATCTGTACATCAGATCAAAAATCTCGAGTGAGTGATGGGAATTTTAAAATGCAGATTCACTACTTGCAGGCATTCCGGAATCCATAGCACCAATGCAGTGATTGGGCAATGAATGCTCAGAAGGCATTCTCCTACTTTTATCAGTGATCCTCCATGCTTCAAAGGACAATCACAGGCTCACAAAGTAAGCAAGTTGGCTGGTGACTTTTATAAATCTTTAAGCTGAAATAAATATTGACCTATCAAAAAGAACTGATACAGTGTGCAACATTTTATTCTGGTATTCAGGTAGCAAAGTATCAAGAAAACAGTTTTTTATGTTAGCTCCCAAAGGAAAGCTATATCCAACATTTCTATATGAATGCCATATCAATATTCACAAAAGTTTACCAACTATTGAACCTTACAGAGAAAGCGTTTATTTGTATTAAATTGGAACAGCTGGCACAGACCATCGAAGGAAGACTTTAAAGATTGCTCCAATGCACATGAGCATGCGTGGGAACAAGTATGAGATCAGCTGTGGTGCCTCTCTTTTGTGACATTATAGGGAGACTGCAGAAGCTGGAACAGCTGGTTTCCAACGTTCTGGTGGATTTAGTTATCTGCCACTCCAGAAAACAAGGCAGAGGTTGACTCATACAATGAATAAGTGATGGGAAACAGTTCTACTATTGTGGTACCTTCCATTTTCTGTTGAGGGTGAGGAGCGGAAAATCATTGCAAACTATGCCACAGGTTGGAATCAATAATTAAGGCATCACTGCTCATCGCTCACCACACTGGATGTGAGATCAGGCCTCCAACACTTCTTCACACATGTAGATCGCCAGAGTATCAGTATATGTCTTAAGGTTCACATATGAATCACTGAACTTACTCAATTCTACAGAGGCACTAGCTGAATTTCAATCACCTTGCATGGAAGAAGGGTGTAAGGAAAAGCATCTTTTTGATGCGTGATCACCCACAATGTTTTGGACTGCTGATTTTTTTACTCTAAGAGTGCACTAAGGCCTGCTAACCAGACCTCAGTGCCAGTGTTCTAACCCTTTACAAAATGTATGTTGAAGTAGCTACCCCCAATTGGCATACGCTGACATATAAGTCATCCGTGGCACCATATACTAGGGACTATAGGACCCAAGACAGTATTGCAAATATATGTCATGGTAAGTTCACACAACCATACCCTATAATACATCACAATCCTCACAAAGGAAACCAGCTGCCAACCACTGTAACACCCTGAATGGGTTGCCGATCCAATTTATGCTTGATATGCAATCTATATAAATGAATGAATGAATGAATGAAGGAGGAGTTTTTAAAGCGCGAACTAAGCCCAAGGGCATCAAGGCGCTATAGTACAGACAGGCCAACAGGCACAAACAGCGTGCATACTAGGATTTACTTCACAGAGAACATCCAGGTCTTTAAGGACTTACGAAAACAGGCGTAGATCTCTTACTTTTACATTTGGAAAGAAAGAGAGCAGGGTGTTAGGCCTTGATAGGTTATATTTGTCCCCAACCCCTATAAAGATGCTTCCTCCAGAAGGCAGGTGCTTCCCGTAGTAGGCTAAATTCCCTTTGTTCCAGTATGAACAGAATTGATTATTTTCCCTGTTAGTCATCCTGGAAAGAGGAGTAGATTATGGAACTCCTTACCAACAGCCTACGCTCTGCCTCATTGTATTTCCAGAGGCAGAGGTTAGGTTACTGAATTCACCTCCAGTAGCACTGAGACTTTCACTCAGTCTGCTGCCAAAAGTCTCAAATAGCAGGCCAGGAAGAAATAGGGTCTCCATGGACTGCCAATGCACTCCTTCACCTTAGAAGCTGCATACACCCAGAACTCTACCCAAAGCTAATGTTGCTGTTTCATTTATCTCCACCTTTGCAAGGAGTATCACAGAGGGATACCTACTCTCCGTCCAAGGAAGGCTAGTTCATCTCCCCTAGGGGAGACTCCACCTCGGTCCCTCCAGTAAATTGGACCCAAAGGGACATATTACGGAAGTGCCTCGGGTGCACAACGGGCATTAGCGCCCGCCTTGTGCACCCCTGAGGCACTTTGGTATTACAGAAGAAGCAGCAAACGCTTGTCTGGCCCCTTTTGTAATACAGATAGCGCTAGCACACACACATCGCCAGCAATATCACCAAAGGGCTGTGGCCCATCCGAATGAGGGAATTCCTTTGCCTCTGTGCCTATGCCGTATTATAGACACAGGCGCAGAGGCAGAGAAGCTGTTAGGAGGTGCACTGTCAGCGCGCCCCATGATGCCAGCACTATGGAAGGGGGAAAGGGAGTTGTATGGACCCCCAGACATCCACTTGCCGGCTAGTGCAATCACTAACTGCACCAACCTGCAAGAGGACTTTAATCCTCCTTAAAATTGCAGAATGGTTGTTGCCTTTTTCAAAGCCACTCCATTTTTCAATTGAATAAGCTGCCATCAGGGCAGCCAAGTTCATGGCTGTCCTGCGGGAAACACATTCAATGTAATATGGTGCACTCTCCTTGTTAGCGCCTAGCGCACATTTTGAAAGATATGCTCACCACTAACAATTTCCACTTGATTCTTGTGAATACCTCGGGCTTTGCATAAAATCCTCAGATATCCTCCCTTACAAACTACATATACTTTACCATCCCCCAGGTAAAAACGCTTTTTTCACAGACCAACCTGTGGAAATCATTACAACTAACTCAACCCCTTGCTCCAATGACATATTCCTAGGGAACCTCAATCTTCATTGGGAAGACTCCTTAGATAAGCAGGACAATTCTATCAAAATTTTCCAAGCAGACCATTCCCTGTTCCAAGCCTGTTCACTACCAACTCATTCCAAAGGGTCTACACTTGACTGGATCATCTCTAAAGAAAAAATGGTTGAATCTATCTTGATCGTCCCATGTGATTGGTCAGACCATCACAATATTACTTTCCAAATACCCTCCACTAAAAAGAAAACTTCCTCGCAGCAGATCAAGCCCAGACATTGGATTAGAGACAAGAAAAACCTTAACTGGAGCAATCTAGCTTCCCACTGTGAGAAAGTACTCACTCCTCCTAATACCTTTTCAGACGTCAATGATCTAACTGATCACTACAACTCCATGACAACCAAATTATTTGACCATGTAGCCCCATCAAAACTCAAAAGAATACCAAACAAAGGCAAAATCTTGTGGTTCAACAGAGCCCTGAATGAAGAAAGACATAAACTGCCACTAACTTAACGGAAATGGAGACATCCTTCCCCCCTTCAACTCAAACTGCTAAGAAAGTCAAGAAAACTCCGATAACAAAAGTATTCTAAAATCCCAAAAATTCTTCTTCAGATCAGAACCAGACAATGCCAAATATAGACCGAAGAAAATCTTAGAAATGTTATAACAACAATCAAACAAATTGGCCAAAAGCGCACACATGACTTCGAAATCGCAGCTAAGGAGTGAAGAACTTTTTCCTTTCTTCATAGTTAAAGCCAACGTCCAAAAACGAGCTCAGGACAGCCGAGAACAACTCAGCTACCCTAAAGAACTCTCAAGTTGAAGATCCTATTCAACCTGATCTGCCTATGCCCAAAAATAACTCTCATTGGTCAACCTTCAAACTTTACGATCTCAGTGATATTACAAAAACCTTAGCGACTATCAAACCAAATAATCAGTACAATGACCCTCTCCTCTCAAATTGTCTATCTCCCATCTACAATATCATCTCCCTTCTCTGGACCGAAATCATTAATGCTACGCTCTCGCAAGATCACATCCCGGATTGCCTAAAAATTGGTCAAGTCACCCCCATCCTAAAAAAACCTACAGAAAACCCCTCGGACCCTAATAACTTCAGACCAATAACCAACATTCCCATGCTAGCCAAGGTTTTGGAAAAATGTGTTCAGCAACAATTCAACCAACACATCACGGATTTCAAGTTACTGGACGACTGCCAATCAGGTTTCAGACCGGGCATAGCACAGAAATAGCAATTCTTCATATAGTCGACAATGCCCTACTCGCGCTTGACCATAATGAAACCTGTCTACTAGTCCTGCTTGACCTTTTGTCTGCTTTCGACACTGTTAATCACGATACAGTCCTAGAAAGACTAGAAAACAGGATGGAACTATCAGGCACAGTCCTTCAATGGTTCACATCCTTTCTGGAAAACAGATCGCAAAGGTTTATGGTGAATAAAAATCTTTCCCCCTCATCCCCTAATCTACCAGGAGAACCACAAGGCTCAACTTTTTCCCCTGCGCTATTCAACCTCTGTGTCGAACCCCGAACAAACTATTACAGCAAGCGAATATCTCCTTCCACATGTATGTGGATGGCACTCAGTTGTACATCAAGATCACTTCCATGGAAGAGATCAAGATGATGAATCAAGCTCTTGGAAAGACCTAACGACTAACTTCCTCAAGCTAAACTCGCAAAAAACTGAATTCCTTCTAATTTCCCCCCCAAAAAAATTTGGTGATAAAGGAGTGGACCAAGATGATCAATGCTCTAAATTGTATGCTGACTCCACCAAATCGCTTGGAACCACACTGGATAAGAACCATAATATGCAAACACACATCAACATGTTGGCTAAAAATGCCCACTTTCAACTCAGCTATCTCAGATAAATGAAACCATTCATCAAGAACCCGGACCTCAAAACTGCAGTTCAGGCTTTAGTCATCTCCAGGTTGGAGTACGGATGTACTACCTTATCAGGGCTTCCAAAAATCTCAACAGCCCCTTTAAAAGCCTGTCTCAATGCAGCCGCAAAACTGCTAACAGGATCTAGAAAATCTGACTATATCTCGCCACACCTGAAGGCGCTCAACTGGCTACCCTACGAAGCTAGATTTCACCTAAAGATGGCCTGCATCACACATAAAGCTTTACACCACAAGACCCCCCAATATCTAGCCCAGACACCTACCATATCTGGAGGAAACAGACACTCTAAGAGTTCCAACAATCTACTCCTGGAACCTTCACGCTTCAGCAAAAGTAGAAACTTTTGACAGAGCATTCTACGGAGCTGCACCAAGAATATGGAACTCACTCCCACCGAGCATCAGAAAAATCTCTTCAGCACAATTATTTAAAAGGGAAGCTAAACCTTCCTGAAGAGCAAATTCCTCCCTTAACTCCTTACAATCCTCACCCTCCTGGGACCTATAAAATGCAACAGATAACTCTCTGACTTGCCCCTCTACGACTCCGACTTAAGCTCTAAACTCGATATCACTCCTGCTGGCATTGAACCAATCAACTACTATAAACTTATATCTATACTGCCCATGATGACACCCTCGCTAATAGGATTTGCTCGTACTTTAACTTGTTCCTACTGCTCCAAACAAATCATCTCTACCTATATGTTCTATTGTTTTGTTCTGTGCCGAACTTCATATTTGCCACATATCTATATCTCGTACCCTATTAAAATTTTCTTGAACTTGTTTGCTCTGTACTTTGAAGCGCTCTGATACCCTACTCAGGGTCTTGTTTGCACTATAGAAAACACTAAAAATAGAATAAAATAAATAAAAACAAGGAGAGTGCCCCTTATTCTATAATACGGCCCACGTGCCATGTCACATAAAGTGAGCACTGAAAGTCACTGCCATATATTTGCACTGGCTCATATTCTAAATAGTGGAACATTTAGAGCATCCCTATTTTAGGTAGTATTATGATTACATATCGGAGTCAAAAATATTGTCCTACCAAAATATTGCCCAAAAAGAATGAGGACACTAACATTAACTATACTAACTTTTTGTATAAATTAAAAACAAAATGGCAACTAAAAAAATATATAAGACCAAATATTTTCACATAACAAGTAAGTATATTGCATTTTAAATATTGAACATTATACCTTTAAAAAAATAAAGTAACATCAAAAATATTGCAGAATGCAGCACATGTACAAAGAGGCAAAAATTTGAAATAAAGCTATTTATTATTATTATTAATAAATTAAATTTATAAGGCGCTCAGCTACCTGGAGGTTTCCCGGTGCCATAGGACCACAAGCAACAGAGAGAACCATGTCTACTGATTAAATAGCCAGGTTTTAAGGCCTTTACGAAATATATTAAGGCTAGTTTCATGCCGAAGAGATGAAGGTAGCGAGTTCCACAACACTGGAGCCAGATGGGAGAAGGAACGTCCGCCCATGTGTGATAGTTTGATCTTGGAACTTGAAATTTGGCTTGCGTTGAAGAGCGAGGCGCATGTGTCGGAAGAAAAGACTGGGCTAAGGAACATAGATACAGGAGTGCTATGCCTTGTTCAATTTTATGCAAATAGCATAGGGCCTTAACTTTGGTCCGGTTCTCTATCCTAAGCCAGTAAAGATCCCGGAGAGCACCTGAAATGGACGATGATTTAGGCACATGGGAAAGCATTCTAGCCGCCAAGTTCTGAACCACTTGTAATTTGCAAACTGTCTCCTTGTTGGCTCCTAAATACAGGACGTTACCATAGTCCAGCCTAGACATGATCAAGGCTTAAATCATGTTTTTTTTGGGTGGGACCAGGCAACATCCAGAGTATTTTACTGAGCCATTTTAAGATGGTAAAGCAAGTTGATGCAGTCTTGACTACTTGCGGTCTCATAAACAGCTGATCGTCGAGCATCACGCCTAAATTGCGTGCAGCTTGCACCGGTTGGGGTAGTTTGACCATTTCTGGCGGCCAGCGAAGTGAGCCCCAGAGATCTTTATTTTTTCCCAGGATCAGAACCTCAGTCTTTCCACCATTTAACTTAAGTCAGTTTGTATGCATCCAGCTAGCTATTTTTTGCAGTTGATTCACAAGTTTTACCAACATTTTAGAAAAAACAGGTAGCAAGGAGATCGGGCGGAAGTTTGGCGGTTCGCCTCACCAGGGGAAGAATAGCATTTTGATGCATTCCCAGGTCTAACACTAATGGTGAATCTAGGAAGGAGCCACAAGCCATGGGTGTATGCGGGGGAACACCCACGGTCCACCCACGTAGTGACCCCGTGGGGCAAAGTAATACAATGCAGCAATTTGCAATGCCTTGAGTAACTCCAGATTTATTAAGCCATGCACACCACACAAAGTGGCCTTCCGTGGTCTGATAAATCTTACTTAGGTTTCGTGTTGCCATTGCGCTATGCAAGGATTACACAACACCTTGATAAATCTGGCCCTACGTTTGTCCATGTGAAAAGCCATATGAGCCCCGGTTCCACTTTTTAACTTTCTACGAAAAGAATTGATCTTTTTTACCCCTAGACTGGTAGGGGACAATCCGTGAAGCATGCTCACAAGTGGGTCCTCTCACACTGGGTTTTCTATTACAGTTCCATGCCTTCAGAGGTTAAACAGGAGATTAGTGAACTTTGCCTCAGACTGAGACATTCCTTTTCTCCTCCCTGGGGTGGGCTGCAGCATGGATTTTAAATTATGACATTGTTTGTTGCCCCAGATGGATGGTTTTGTAACATATGTTTTGAAAGCTGAAAAAACTAAAAAATTTACAGTGGAGTGTTCCAAGTTAGGAAATACTTTCTCCTCTCTCTACATGAAGGTTGGGACATAAATGTATTGTCCTGAAGATTATCTCTGTCTGTGACACAATCCTTTATTTGCAGCGTGACTACAGAATGTAACATCAACACCATGGGATAATCAGCAGTGAACATTAATGGAAAACTGGAGATTTGCTAGGGGCCCAGGATGACCATAGGAAGTGCAAATATTTATTTACCTGGAGTAATATGTCACCTATTTGTAGTCTCCCGTCCACGTCAGCAACACTTCCAGGGCTAATAGCTTTGATTTGGAAGGATCCTCCAATTCTTTTGCTAGTCAGTGCAAATCCCAAACTGCCATTCAGTGGCTTTTCCAGGTTAATACTCATTTTGCGGCCCTGTAGAAGAGCATAAAGAGTTACATTCACGTCTTACAAAACAATACAAAGAGAAGATATAAAGCAAATAGGCTTACGGGAAACACAGAACTATACAGATACAACTTTTGGAAGAAGGTAGTAAGATAGCTAATCACATGGTGTGTTTTCTAACTTCATTCTACAAAGCACAATCACATAATGTGCCACAATCACATAATGTGCTTTCCCATCACATTAACAGTTCCTAACCCATGATGTATTTCATAACTTCATCAAATAGATTCCAATCAGATCATGAAGATTCTCATCCAAGCCACTTTTGGCCTTTCAATTCCTCTTTTCATTGTCATTGACTGGTGAGCATAAACGTTTCCTTCCTGCTTTTCTGTGTTTTCTCCTGTCTCCACCCTTCTCCTTCCCCATTCCTTATTTACCTTCCTCCCATTTAAAGATTACTTAGAAGCTACCATTGTGCTGGACCAAGAATGGAACAAAGCTCCTTAAGTATGCATTTCTGATCAGAAAAGAGTATCAGCCCCCTGCAGCCCAGCACTAGTTTCAAGTTTTCAACTGAAAGCAGAAATTCAAAAGATAGAGCTATTTTAAGATGTACTGCCACTCACATTAATGGAAAGAAAAGACGATATCTCGGTTCACTAGGGACATGAGATTTTAGACTGTGATGGGCAGTTCATCAGATATCAGTTCCAGTACAATGTGCAACAACTGTTCCCAACCCAAAGATACAGTGAGACACCATTCCACCAGAGCAACCACTTAATGGGAGTCTGGACAGAAGGAATTAGAATAAATTGACTTTCATTCAAATTTTAAATAAACTTGTTTGACTTAGGGTTATTTCTAGAAGTAACTCGAAAAGGCTCCTAAAACACTAGTAAAGGGATAGGGGGCAACAGAATAGAACTGGAACAGATATATCCTGATAGGGCCATCAGATACTGCTGTGTGATCTTCAGTATTACTGGGGCACCTTCGTGAGACTGAACTCCCATAGAATAGCATGTTCCCATTAAAACCTATGAAAACCGGAGAGCAGAATGGATCAGAAAAGATCCATGGACCAAGAACATGGCTCTAGCAGGAAAGATACTTTTTTTAAAATATCTTTCAAACAGTTATGTCCCAGGACTTCATACTTTCATCAGTCTTGCTCTTATTCACTGCACTTCAATTCTTAAGTGCTTATTGAATAGGCATTTCATTTCAAAGTAACAACCTTGCTTGGATATTGATACTTGAGTGTGTGTGTGTGTGTGTGTGTATGCTTGCGTGTGTGTGATGACTAATTGCCCACAGCTAGCAAGAAGAGTAAAAGAAGAACTATAGGAACAAGGTTTCAGGTCTGAACACAGGCCCAGCCTCCTAGTCAGTAGGAATCAGATGCAGTATCATCTCTGGTATTGTGACATCTTATCTACAACTGTAGGGCATGGAAAAAAGCGTGAAACTTGTAATTGTTAATCCATATCCACAAACACTTCTAATTGACTCAGGGCCTGGGTCCTGCATGGACATCCTTAAGTTAAACTAAGGGTACAGCAAGAAACCTTTTAACCTCAACATTTTTATAAGTACATGTTTAAGGGTGTGGATCTTAAACAATGCATGATAAGCCCATAGTTAGTCTTTCTCGTCTATTCTTCCAGAGAATTCCTCAAAATAAAAACAAATTATTACCCCATTATATAAATTCCAAGCCCATGTCATAAATGCTGATCCGCCATACTGACAAACTCACATCTTTATAAATAGAGCCAGTAAAATTATGCAATAATGGAGCCTAAAACGTGACAAGGGTGACTAAATTGTGCAGCAGAGGAAAAGCAAAGTAAGTGGTAAGGAAAGAAAAGCAATACTGCATTGTGTGTAATGAAAGAAAAACCTTGCGGCATTATCTATAGCGTTATTATATGTTTATTTCAATATTCTAACAAAATGTAATATGAAAAGGATCCCAATGTCTTAGACAACATATAAGTTATTGTGAAGGGGATCTGTGCACCTCAGCAGACCATATGCAATATGTTAGTCATAAACTAACACCCGTGATTTTTTGACACAACAATGTACTCGCATTAAAACAGCTCCCGTTATTTTTGTTCATGTTGTTCTCGCACTCCTATGCTATAACTGAAAGCCAGCATAGTTGTGCATCCGGGTGTAATATCACAATTTTAGAAATTTCAAATACCAGATATAAATTTAAATTCCCGAAATTACAGGAATTATGCTGACATAATTGAAATGTTGCCAACCCCTAGTATAAAGCCTGATTTTACTGTATGTACCTGTTGAAATGATGGTATTCTATTTGGTATTAGTTTACTCAGGAAGTATTATCTAAACTGAGCATAAACAGTGGACTATCGGATGAGACATATGGGAGTCAGCATGGTTTACTGAGCGACACTAACATGACCAACCTTGTAGATGCCAGCAAGGAGCCCTATTTGTATACCACCATCTACATGGACTGAAATTTAGGGGCTAAAGAGCCCTTGAGTGCCTTATAAACTTCACAAGGGAGACCATCAATGCCAAGCTTTTTAACCATTGCATATGTGATCTCTTCGGTCTCTACAGGTACTTTGAGCTCCTCCATCTGCAAAGATGAAAGATGAAAGTTTCTAAAATATTTACAAATACCCCAAAATACAACCTTTGTAGTGTGGGAGGGGTACCATAAGTACTCTATTGGGTAAGGCACATTAGCCATGCAAGAAGACAGTCTCTTTTATACCCCTCTGTGTGTTATCTGGATGCAAGCTGCCTATACTCAAATAGTCTAAGATGATCTATTCATACTCTACATGTCTTCCTAATTTTCAACAGTGTTCCTTGACCATGTGTATCCTTTGCTAGCTCTACCTCAAACTTTCTCGTGGCCGCTAATATTTTTTGTGCATGCTACATGTTGAAGAACTTAGGTCCTTATTCGGATGTCGGTGGGACCGCCACCAACCGGCAGTCGGTAGCAGTCTGACCAACAGACAGCCCTTTGGTCCAACCGCTGCATTATGATGCAGGATGTGAGACCCTTGTCTGTCAGAGCGGAGACAGCCGCCTCTGTCGGGATCAGTGATCCCTATGGGGTGGAGGTCGAGATCGCAATCCCTGAATGGCGGGGGTGTCTGTATCTGCACCTCCGTTGTGATTACAATGTCCCTTTCCAACAACCTTTTCTTGGCGGGAATGGACTTTGGGGGCACCAAACAAGAACCCTGCCCCTTATGGGCCACTGTAAAGTGGCCCTGGGGACACATGCAGTGCCCACACGCACATCTATGCACCATGTGCCAAGCACCAAATGGTGAATGGCACACTGGGCATGATGTCCACAAAGTGCTTGCTTACACTGCTACTTGTGCTTCGGCCCTTTTCCTGGGTGAGCAGCACAAGCAGCCATGTTAAAGAGCACTTTCTGGCAGCCAGTACAGCGTCCGCATCCTAATTCAGAGGTAAAATAAAACGATGTTCTTGCATAGATTTATTTTGCATTTGCTGGCTTTTAGCCAGCGCTGTTGGGAGAGGCGGGCCAAGGCATGGGAGGGGGTAGGATGAGTGCTATGTGCACACTACTTCCTAAGTGCTCATATGTGTTTGTACAGCCATCTCAGGCTGACCAAAAAACACATGCACACTTAGGTTTTCTCCAGCGTGGCTGCATTGAACAGCTGGGCTGGAGAACCCCCACAGACTCCCTGGTCTGAGCAGGGCATCTTTCCTGCTCGCTCAGATCAATCGCGCAGGGATTGTACAGAGAGTCTGCTCCAGGGGCTGCTGGGACCAGGCAGGAAGAGGAGATATGGCGCAATGAGACACGATGCAGAAGGCTGCTGGCAGTAAAAGGTATGTTTTTTTAAATATTGAATTTCTAACCCACCCCCCGCGATGCCTTCTGCGCGACCCCACCGCCCCACCACCCTTTCTTTTTGGCAGCCACCACTGACGTTATTCCATTCCATGGAATTGAGGGAAGAATGGAGCAATAGTGAAACAATATACTGTAAGAATAATCAAAGGATTGCATGATCTTTAACAGTGAAAATGGCAATAAATACATTTAAAGGCAACTATTAAATGTCTTTAAGAGACAAGAATAAAAAAATTCTCTTGGAGAAATATGGAAAGTTAATATGTGCTATTAGTCAAATAGCGTCTCTATTCAATAAAAAAGAAGATCGCCTCAAGGATCGAAAGAGGCCTTTAAAAACCAAAGTCAAAATGCAGCTGTACAAGAATATAAGGGAGGCGTTAAAAAGTGAGGGAAAAAAGAGAAAGCATATTATTAAACAACATGGAAAGGTAATTTCATGGGAGGAAATAGAAACAGCTATTCTTTCCCTGGCCACCGGGAAAGCTACGGGGCCAGATGGCATACCCTTAGAATTGTATAGAGTCTTTAGAACTCTCCTGAAACAAGATCTTCTGCAAACATGTATAGAAGCGCAAATTGGGGTAGCACCTCCCTCATGGAGCCACTCTATAATTATGGCATTTTTAAAGAAAGACAAACCACCTCTTCTCCCCTCGTCGTTTAGACCAATATCGCTTATAAATGCGGATAGCAAAATATTTTCGAAGATTATAGCCTCTCGTATATCGGGGGTAATTTCTAAAATAGTCTCGCCGGTTCAGCATGGTTTCATTCCTGGTCGGGACACTTCAGATCATGTTAGGCGTGTAATTACTTTAATGGATAGAGCTGAGGCGACGAGCAGTGACCTTGGTATTACCCTGTTGGATGCCGAGAAGGCATTCGACAGGGTAGCCTGGCCATATCTGTGGGAAATGCTAGAAATTAAAGGCTTTGGTCCCCGGATCATTTCGGGCTTAAAAGCGCTATATGCATCACCCACATCCTGTATAAAACTTGGTTCAAAAAAATCGGATTCTTTTTCTATTTCTAGAGGCACCCGTCAGGGTTGCCCTGCTTCTCCACTCCTGTTTGCCCTTTATTTAGATATTTTTTTAAATAAATTGAATTCAGCAACGGGAATCCCACCTGTCTCAGTAGCGAATTTGAATTATAGAGCACTCGCATACGCCGACGACATAGTGGTGCTTACAACCAGTCTTCAGGAAGCTCTGCCAGTAATAGAAGATCTCGCTACTCGCTTTGGTGCCTTTTCCGGTTATAAGCTGAATATAGCCAAGACCCAACATTTATTTGTAGGTCAGACACCTCCCTTATCGATCCCATTGGTTCCAATAGCGACGTATTTGGGTATAAAAATTACCTTTCCTATATCATGCATCCCAGCTATGAACTTTAACCCAATTTTTCAAAAAGCAAATGCTACACTTGAACGGATTGATCATTTTCATTTATCCTTATTTGGCCGAAATAATGTTTTGAAAATGACAATACTTCCTAAGTTTCTTTATATGTTTCGCTCTATACCACTTGAGTTTCCCCTGATGTTCTTTAAACAATTGGAAAGGATGACATCTAGGTTTATATGGAGCTATAAAAAACCTCGAAGATCCTATAAAAAGATGGTTTTACCCAAAGCTAGGGGGGGATGGGCTATCCCGTACTTCCTGTATTATTATGTCGCGTCTGTCTTACAGTTCATTTCCCCCTTGATCATTGGTGAAAAAGTAAGGATCCCACAGAGTCAATCTCCCTCCATCTACGAACTTATATTGGGTGAAGATTGTCGTGGATGCTTCCTGAAAAATATAGAGCCAAGTTACTACAAGAAAACTAAATTCAAGACGTTGAAAGCAGCCTTTGGAGTATGGAAGATAGTTAGGCAACTCCTGGGAATTAGGAAACTCTCGATATATACACCCTTCACTGCCTATAAAATATTTCCATTTGTGTTTCAAGATCTAGCAATGGTGCGGTGGCGAAACAAAGGAATACAAGGGGTGAATGATATATGGCAGAATAATCGGCTACTTACTTTCCGGGAGCTTACAACCAGATATAATTTTTCAAATCAGGATTATTTTAAATATTTACAGATACATCGTTTTTTTAATTCTTTGTCACCTGTGGAAGTATCTGGTATTACTAGGATTTCATTGATCGATGATCTGTTTACCAAAAAAAGGATTGGACATTATTACAGAGCTCTTCAGACTTTATGAACTGACGACTTAGAGACTTATGCTGTAGGATGGGCTGAGAAGTTAGGGGTGGAAACTATTTGTTTTGAGGAATCAATCACACTAGCTAACACTGTGTTGGTCACTGGCAGAGCTCGTACACAGCACTACATGGCTTTATTTGACCTTTATTATACACCTCTAAAAGTCTCAAAATGGGGTGCGACGGTGGGTATAACCTGTAATAGGTGTGGGTGCCATGTTGCTGATTCACTGCATATGTTTTTTACATGTCCATCGCTAGCTCCGTTTATAAAGGCAATTCAGACATTCTTGATTACAGTGCTAGGTTATCCCCTCAATTTAACGGGGGAATATGTCTTAATTGGAGTAACTGCTGAAGTCCTACCAGAGGGGCATAAAGGGCTTATATTTATATCTATGGCTATATTGAGAGCTTGTATTACTCAAGAATGGATTAGCTCCTCCCCCCCTCCATTCGAAGCATGGAGAGCACGCCTATTAGCTGCGTATAATATAGAGGAAGCTATATATAGTACAAAGGGTAAAAAGAAAAGATCGCTGGGAACGAAGATCTGGGACCCAGTTCGGCAATGGATCCAGGGGGAGCTGACCTGATAATTATATGTTGCTACTGTATTTACTATCTGATAAACTTGAATGGGATTTATTCTGTGTTTACTGATGGTAGACTGGGCCTTTTTCTCTCCCTTTTTTTTTTTTCTCTCCCCCTTGCCTGTTAGTGTTTTCTGCAACTGTATGTATATAAATGCTGATCGGAGAGATCATTATTAATGCGTTAATCCTGCTTTGCTTGCAAAAAATTAATGTAAAAATGATAATAAAAAGAAACAAAAAAAAAAAAAGGAAAGGGTTATAAAAACAAACCTAAAAAGATTGCCTCGATAGAAAAAGAGAAAGTGTGGACTGAAACGATAGCAGCTCTCAGACTCAGGAATACCAAATTGTTTTGGAATATTGTAAGTAAAACCATGGGGGCATGGAAGGAAATTAATGTCCCTCCAGTCACTGAAGAGGAAGGGTGCAAATACATAACAGAGCTCTATGGAGTACAAAATAAGAGTAAAGATAACCAACATACACTGATATTAATTAATATAAAACTCACAGTGTCTTATTACTCAAGCTAATTCGGAAGATTTTATATAATCCGTAAAAGAAATTAAACTAATCATTATCTCGCAAAGTTCACAGGCTCAAGGCCCTGTTGGGTTATGTACTATATATTAAAGGCTACACCCAGGAAATGGGCCAAAATTATAACTCCAGTCTTTGCCGCCATAATAAAGGGTCACATAACTACTGAGTTTTGGAAGGGGATCTATATGATGCCAATATATAGCAAAAGGTGCACACTCTTCACCTAAAAATGATTGTATGATTACTATATTGGATATACCCAGCAAAATATATACTAAGCGCTAGATACACTCCTTACAGGATTGGGTGAGAGAAGACGAAGTCTAACCGATGGCCCAGCTGGCTTTAGGAAAGACTTCCCCATGGTGGATGGGTGTTTTGCCCTAAAATCAATTGTGGAGGACTATACTGTCAAGAGGAGGGTACCAACTGGGGTCAGATCCAACTGAATTGTATCATCAGCATAAACGATTGACAACATAGGTTCACCCCAAATTGTTAGGGGAAGAGAGTGTGTTTGATTTTAAACTTAAGGTGCATCTGCAATGTATTTAGAGAAGAGGAGAGGGGCCAACATACAGCGGTGACATAATCCGTTTGGTGTATAAATTATTTGGGTCAGTAAGCCGTTGTTTCCAACTACCACCCTTGTCCAAGCGGCATCATGTAGTTGCTTCATCAATTTCAACAGGGCCAGTAAGATATTTCGATTGCCATTTTATCCTACAAGCGGTCACAATTTATGGTATTGAACGCCGTAAATAGATAAATATACAAAGAATAGATCAGTACGCTCCTCTTGACAGTATAGTCCTCCACAATTCCTTTTAGGGCAAGACACCCATCCAACATGGGGAAGTGTTTCCTAAAGCCAGCTGGGTGAATATGAACAAGGGCGCAGGGTGAAGGGGGAACAAGAAGTACCTCAAGACTACAGGACCAGAGATATGTAGATCCATAAGGGCAGCGCAAGGAGCGTGATGATAACTTCTGGTGAGGTTTGCCCCTCCCTGCCCATTCTACTGGCAGCTAGCAAAGAAAAGAATGGATGCATCAAATAATGAGTGCTGGTATATAATAAGTTGCTATTGCTGCATGAGGTGCAGGGAGACTGGCAGCGATAAACGTCTGTCCCTCGAACTGACAGTATAGATGACACTCTGAATAAGGGGGGCCACACTACCTCTATATCGTCCCCTCCCCCTGGAACTGATTGGGTGTCATCTTTACCGCAATTCTGTTGCTTTGTCTTCCTATCTGAGAGTCCCCACTCCTGCACCCCCTCTCACTGCTGATCATTCAGATGTACTCTGAGGCTGGGATGGAGCAGTGGTTTGTGATAAAGCACAAACATAGACAATGGCCACAGAGGTAAACAGTATGGGTGCAGTGGAACACTCCTCATCAACAAGAGCAACAGATGGTGAAACCCTTGTGCATATTGCTAAACCAGATGCATCCCAAGAGCTATAAGTAATACTAGAGAGGCCTAGAACTTAAGATAGTCACAGTGGTCCAAGATTTAGGTCTCTTAAGTGCAGATCAGACCAAGCTGTCTAAGGTGATAGTAGATACAGTCTGCATTGTACATGGGACGGCCATGGGCGAAGGACCTCCAGGAACCTGTTGGACCTCCAGAGAGAGTGAGATTCCTGGAACAATGTCCTGAAGACTAAGAGGGGTGATGTTGGAGAAACAGTTCTTGAGTCATAGGCCTACTAGAGCAAATGGAGGGGCCCAGCATTGAACTGTGTATGGCTATTTTTCGACATAGCTTCTCCCAGGTGCCTATCTAGGGGCTTATTCTGATGTCGGCAGTCGGACCACCTACCGCACTCGCAGCGGTCAGGAGAATGCCCGACAAGAAGTCTGACTGCTGAATTGTGGAGGAGCCGCCAATAAATAAAGTTAGGCTCAAGCACTTATGGCCACTTTCTAACGAATCTCCAATCTCCATATCGCATATAAGATGGAAATGTTCTATGGGAACTGCCGCAGTCTATTAAAGATCATCTACCATTATCAAATGTGTTTCTCCCACGTTGATCGCTCTTTGTCCTCTCTTATTCTTGCTGGAGCTCATTGAGAGATGGTGCACTTTGAAATTTTGCATTACAATCTTCCCGCAGTAATATGGGGGCTTTGAGTAGCTTGCCTCGATTTTTGCTATTAGATATATGAGATCTCTAAATAACTTCTCTTGGGATTTTTTAGGGGGAAAATATGAAGTTACAATTATTAACTTCATTCTACTGCTTCTAGTACTACATCTATTAGACATCTGCGTTCCAGATTTTTTACGGTAATAAAATCTGTGAATTCTTACATTATTTACACACATCTCAATGATTTCCTAACATCTACTGAAAGCTTTAGCCCACCTAATGGTCTACCATACTTACATTTTACTGCTTTTAAAGAATAAGTGAGATAATCGTTCATCATAACGTTTTCTGTTTCCCACGTGTCCTGCAATGCCACAACAGTAATGTCTTTCTGTGAAAGCAGAGATGTTAGGGATTTCCAGTGTGTCTTCAGGCCCGCAATCAATGAAATTATGTGCATAAAAGTGTTTTCAGGGCTTCAGTAATAATGGCTTTGAGACTGGATGGTCCAGATTTATGGCTGCAGCTATTCATGTCCAATCTTCTTGATTGAGGCACCTCCTTTATCATTGGTATAAATATGACTTTCAGATGCCTATTTCCTGATTATAATTAGTTCACCTGAAGGCATATTATGAATTGGGGTAACGTTGTTACCTAATCTCTACTCAATAGCATGCCTCCAGCATTGAGAATTACCCCATTTCTCATCCTTCACCGGAAAGTGCCTTGCCTTATCCATTTAAACTTTTAGTGTACATCGTAACCTGAAAGTCTCAAGTCGTCAACTGAGGCTAATACCTCATTAGCAACAGATCTTGAGTAAAAATAGACTAGGGCATGTGGCCAGGTCATATATTGCTCGTTTTCTCATGGGAGATAAACCAGTTTGATATCTTTTAAGGCTATTTTAGAAAGCTTTTGGAGTGATTTAAAGATAGAAAGTATTTTTGAGCTTTTTAGGTATAGCTAATAGCTCATGACCCTAATCTGCAAAAATATCCACTATTTTAAGTGTGCAATCTTTTGTAGGGCAACATACTAAATGGTTCTCACTTTCTGCTTCTCCTGCACATTCTGTTACCACTGACATATATAACCTTGATAAACCCTCCTTGATATTCGACTGAATGATTGGGAGTATACTAGTTATTTGAGTAGGCTCTATGATCTGATTTATTTGCTTGCCACTACTTCTATTGGTAAGTTTCGGGTCTGTTTTCCCTTTTTGTTCACTGATGTTTTCTAAAATGACTGGGGTAGAGAGGTGCTCTACTTTAATGAGTTCTAGTTTCAGGGTTCGTGGTGTAACATATTTTAAGTGATTAACTACTTATGATGTTATCTCTGGTCTTTGTTCAAATTTCGCTTTTTCCACAAAGTATATGAGAAAGAATTGGGCAACAGTTGAGTCCAGTACCTCTGTTATTCCTTTTAGACCTGTTTCGGATTGGATCCTCAGTATAATTTAGAGTTGACAAATCAAACCTAATTATTCTTCTGCTTTTCCTAGAGATTTTTTTTTCTTCTTCTTTTGTCTTAGAGAGGGCCTCTTCTGATTTTGAAAAATTGGAAAGACTTGCTCAACAATCTTAGGCTGTATTTTGTGGGTTGTAACATATGTCTTACTTTTTCCTTTACTAAATACTAGGGATTCTACTTTCTTCTTAGTACATCAGTTGTTTTAGGGGTAACACTAACGTCTTCTTGTATACTACACCTTACATTTGGGGCGCGTTTGTGGGTACCAGTCCCATTCAATGAAGTCTGACTCATTTTCTCTTGTATATCACTGGATTTAAGTTCTCCCACTATACTTTGGGTAATTTTTCCACTCTCCATATTAATTTGGGTTTCCAATGTAATCTTTTTAACCCTGGTCCTAGACTCTAGTAGATGCTATAATATGAAAAGATTTGCATCACCATTGTGGTTGGAGTCTTTCACTAATTTTGTCAAGAACTGAACCACAGATTCCAAGATTTTTTTATTTGGGCTAACAAAGTCATAATATGTTCTATTTCACCTATTCTGCCCTACTTGCTGTGTTCAGTTTTCTCGCCTTCTAGGGGTATCTCATTATTTGCTGGTATACTGGTCTCACAGGAAATGTCACTAATATCATACAGCAATCAATGATCCTGCATGTATGGGAGGGTTATTTCCTGCAGTAACCTGCCCCCTCTGTTGGATTGTGGCTCATATCTCATATGGGGCTAGAACTCTGGCTAGTTTTCCATTACCTTAGCATCCACACGAGCATAGAGCATAATAACATGTCTTCTAAAGCTTTTGAGTATGTCATCAGCATTTACAATATTCTCCAATATTAATTTTTCACTTAAAACATTAAATCTGACCTGTTAAATCTCCAACACACTGGGCTTCTTTGCTTCAACCTTACTCATTTTAGAGCCTACCTCTAGCATAACAAGTGCTAGCTGGTCTATAACATTTGGCTCAATGTCCAGGTTAACCTTGGTATTATCATCAGAGACTCTGCACATCAATGGAAAAAGTTTGCTTCTGTGTGACGATGATGGTGACACAGATATTATACTCTTACTACTATCTATAACTGTGTGTATACTCATAGGGCGATGGGCCCTGTGTGTTTATTATGGAAGAAGAGGATGGAGAACGCCCCTGTGGATTTACAGCAACATCATGGCCCTCCATCAGTCTAACTCCTTTGTATTCTTTATTTTGCAAGTCATTTTCTTCCGAAGCGCTCGATTTTTTAAAGATCACTTGTAAGAAAGATATTTTACCTAGATCTCAGGATCAGGAGGATGATGACTTTTAAATCTTATTTGGGCTGTTTTTGTGAGTGGCCCACTTAAAACGTGTTTTAGGACACATAAAATCTCTAATTGAGCCTTTTCTGCTCATATGATTTTTCTTTGCATGATCTATTTCCACCTGCTTGTTATTCTGCGTTTGACAATCTATTCCATTACCCAAAGGCTTTCCCTTGCATTATCAGAGAGATAATCTTGGCTTTTTTGTGTTCTCCTCATTGGTTGATTACCAAATATTTCATTTATCGTTATTATTGTCTAGGATCATCCATCAGCTTTTTTGCCCTAACTTCCTCCATAACTTTACCTAGCTTATCTCCAAGACCAGGTGAGAACAGACATTGTGTCAGTACTGTCTGCTTGTTCTTAAAACATTATGTTTTTTTGCTAAATCCTTCTTCTTCATTATCCTTGCTCTAAGGATCCTTATAGGACTTTTGCTCTCTAGTGTCTACTTTTCCTTAATACGGATACCAATGTTACTTTGGGATAGGTTACCTGATGTGAACCTTAGACAGGACTTGGCTGCTGATGATGATAGTTTACACTTCATAATTTTTTCAGACTCAGATGATACTAAGATGTTACCCAACATATTTTTTATTAAACACCAAGATGGATGAGCCAATCTTGAAGTAAGATTTCACCATTTGGAGAAACTGATTCATGAACTTAAAGTGGTTGCCAGCCTTAGCTCACACAGAAAAGAACTTTGAGTAATGAGGGCAACGAAGACACTCAGAGTCGCCAGCCATTTGCCTCTCTGATTAGCCCCTCACACCCTGTAGAAATCAGCGACCACCCCCTACCACAGTGCTGTCACACCTTGATGCATCCCTTACTGGAGCTCCAATCCTAGTCGCTCACCTTAGGGGACCCCTAATGGAAACTGACAACTGGGAGCTCCAATGAAATCAGCTGGTACGTGCCCCAGACATCAAGGCGGACTGGGCAGACAGACTGTGGGAGCAGGCCCAACTGTGCACACTTACAAACAAGAGGTAGGATGCAGAAGGACAACCAGGTCAATTAGGTCCTTGGGTTTTAGGGTGCGTAGCTCTTACCCCGGAGAGGCATACGGGGCACGAGCACTTCGCAGCACAGTTGTGCTATGAAGTTGGGCTGGTACTTACACAGCTTGTTACACTCCTCTGTGCCTCCTCATCAGCCCTCCACCGTTCATCAACACGATGGACACTATGGTCTCCCTGGGGTTCCAAAACACGGATCACAACAGTTCAACAGTTCAGTAGAACTCAACGACTGGCCCCAGTGACTGAAAGCAGGCCGAAAGTTAAGCAGTTCTTAAAGCATTTAGAAGACTCAATCGACAAAAGAGGAGTAGGTCACGGCCAGGAAATAGTGCCCAGCCATCACCTCTACCTGCTCACTGATTTAGGTAGATTTGGACCCCCTGCAGATACAAATGATGGTATGTTAGTGTGGGCATGAATCTGGCTCTTTCAGGGGGGTGCTGCTGCACATTAACCACACACAGGTCACTAAACCGGCCGCTTCTGCACTACCAGCCTTCTACCCTTCGCCATGGCACCTGAAGTTGACTGAGCTGACTCTGCACCTGCTGCTGCCTTCTGCATCTGCTATCCTTCTTTTGCTCACCTCAGGTTCTTTCTGTAGCACTCTCTGAAATACCTGATGACTCAAAGTACCAGCTCATAAACTGGCAGCATGTAAAGCGTAGGGGAGATGGTGATGGCAATGCGTGATGTCACGATGTGGAAGCACGAGGTGAAAGCTGGCAGAAGCAGCCGCTAATATCAGAAGGGCCGCAAACTGTTGAAAAATAGTATGTGGAAAAGGACTGCGTGGCCAGTACAAAAGACCTCTTGCCCCTTTCTCATCTTCCTGGTGCTTCACTGCTTCGCTGCCTCGTTGATCGGGGCTCCTTGCTCCTCGTCACTCCTACCCTCACATTCACCCATCTCACGTCTCCAAGTAAGTGCTGCATGGCTACTAGAAATTAAATATTGTCTAATCTGATTATCTCTCAGTCACTACTATAAATGAACAAGGATGTAATACACAATGCTTCTACTATATAAATCTCCATTTCGTAACTACTGTAGTATTTACATTGACACAGAGGCATAGCTTAGTTAGTGAGATTCAAAGATGAGAATCTCAAATTTCCCAACTAAAAAAAAGGAGTGTACCACAAGTTGAATCAGTAGGGTGCCCAAAGTTTGAGATAGACTGTTTCCATGATGAGCAGGGTCAGTACTGATTTGCATCAGGTGGGCCTCTGGTGCTGATTTAGAGTTTGGTGGACAGGGTACTTCATCACAATGGTGACAAGGTTCCCAGTCCCCGAAACTCAAGGTCTGCCCACCTGATTATGAGTCTCCCATGGTATGAGATCTTTTAGTTTTTAGTTTTCAAATGCAAACTTCCTCTTCAGGAGTTACTTTTTGAAATATTAAAAACTTTGGAAAAGTCTGATGGTAGGCCTTCATGTTTAACAGAGCCATCCATCAAACTTTTCCTACATTGACAGGAACTGCCATGACTGCATTTCCTGCCGGTGTATAGACATACCTGCGATACTTATACATTTTTCCCGCGAAGTAAAGGCAGTGTGGCTGACGTGAAGTCCTCTTCCACACTGTCTGCCCATCAAAGTCTAAAATAAGTCCCCTTTGTCTAGAGTGGCATAATGGGCAAATAACAATGATTCAGAATACTAACCTAAGCAATTGCCAGTGATTATATTATTATTTGCAAGCATCCGTCCCATCACCTTTTGCGTGTTTGATTGCCAGGAGTAAGCCTGCAAACCTCAGATTGGCGCAGATTTAAACGCCTACTACTGCCAATATTTGTTTAAAAAGTAGTATAGTTGAATCCATTCAAGAACACTTATATGGGTGCGTATTTGATACTTGTTTGGTAAACCGGTCACTATGTATATTTAGGTTTTTGATCTGAAAAATTTCCTAGTGATAATCAGGACAATGAGAAGACCAAACACAGACATAGAAGAGCCGACTCAGGGCACCCAGACTCAACTTCCAAGCCATGAGATAATTTATTTGAGGGATGTCACACCTCAAACAACCCCCTTGAAGCCACACCCCTGAGTGGACATTCTGTATTGACAGAGAAATAGAGAGTGCCACACCTTAGTCAAACGGCTCAAAAGCACACTTTGTTCTTGGAAAGTCATTGCACAAGCCGCTCTCATCAGATGAGTATGTAGGGCTCGCTCTCAACTTGCGCCCCTTGAGTACTGAAGCATCTGCCAATCTCGTACTTGTTAATAGGCATATGCAATGCAAGGGACAGCTATATGTTGAAAGTAATCGCTGTCTTGGAGCATTACATTAAAATACGTAGACCCTATGGGAATTCCAAAACTATGGCGGCAATTGCATCACTGCTTACAGCTGCACATATACAATATGTTTTTAAAGCTTATTTGGAAAGGCAGAAGAAAATGTAGAAGGTGTTGTATGACACAAAGAAAGGAGCAAAGTATTAGAGACATCATAGGGTCACATAAAATGACAAACAATACAGTGTTATGAAATGAGAGCAAGAAGACAACTACAACCAATGGGATAGAATGAAAAGGAGGCCACTTCTCATTAAGCCCTCAATAAACAGCAATAGGGAAAATAAACTGGATATGTCAGCTTACTGACAGCTTCACCTCTCTGCCACTTTATGCCACACCTCTTCTAGGTCTAGATACATCAAGCACTTTCATATTTAGGTGGACTCCCAGCAACCACCACAAAACCACATGAAGGTAAGAGAAATGAAGAGGGTACTCCGGATATGTAGAGGATCATCCAACTCTACGAGTAGCTACTGGCAGGCCACCTACCCAGCAGTAACTAACACTGTCCCTTCAGCTATAATATTTCACCAACAGCAACACTCATATGAGCTCACACCAATCCAGAGCCTATCTACCAAAAGGCAATAGGCCACCCATCTCACTCCCTTTCAAACACAAAAACACATCCACATCCACTCTTTCACTTAGATACAAAACACACACACTTCCACACAGTGATAGATGCCAAACACATACAGACACTAATACAGATAGAAATCACAAATGCACAAACATACACACACACTCACAGATACAATGCCCACTCAAACACATACATATCTTCAGCAAAGCCTCAGCTAAGTCCTTTGTTTGGCCAAACTTCTCTACGTCTTGATTTTCATGCTCTGAATATTCAATAAAAGTTCAACGTTTCTGCTGCTCTGCTGTCATCTATAAGTTCTAGATCTATCTCTAAGAGGCTAATATAGAGAAAGAGGTAAAAGGGAAAAACTGCATTCTCCCAAGCTTCCCAGCCATATAAGGAGGACCAGGCAAGATGGCCTTTTCAATCGCAGAGGCATCCAACACTTTCCCATCTGGAATGTCATAGGAGGTGTTGGCAAAGCCAAAAAAGGTGTTGGACTGCCATCCCAATTTGGGTGGCTGGTCGGCACTTGCATTCCCTGTTCAAGGCTGCAATGAAACCCATGCTGGTCTTGCATTAAAACGCAAGCATGTGTCATTGGCATGCATGAAAAAAATGTTCATAATTTCGGAGACAACCTTAAAACCTGACTTATCCGTGTCTTTGCTCCTCAAAATCACCAAAATCTGCATCCCTTCCACCTGTGGTCCCATCTGTGGAGCTTACACTAATTAAGACTGTTGTTCACCTTTCTCAACTATCTTCTCTTCACACTTTGAGTATGTTAGGTTATTTCCACTATATGAGTATATACGGTTGGGTTCTTTCCTGGATTTATTTTTATTTAACCGGTTATTAATTTTCTGTGTTCTGGAACTTATGGATCCATTTACTTAAGATGTATCTCTGAGCTAAATGTTTGGTCCTCTACTCTTTCCATCCTACAGAACTCAACTATCTTCTATTATGTCTTCATTTGGTTTTCATGCTAATTTCCATATACATGATATCCAGCTATATTTCTCATTCCGAGTACTTGCTGATTCTATTCTAGCTCGCCTTTGTGCCCTTTCTTACAACTTACTCCACAGCTGCGCGTATTTGGTGATCACTTGGCTCTTCTTTGACATTTCCAAAAACACATTTCTTTAGTGTTCCATTCATGGTGGGGCCCATTCTCAAACTGCACTCATAAATACAACATGTCAATCTGACTTTGGCTACAGCAAGGAGACTACCAATAACAGAGCTAAATCTAACTGGCTTCTACTTGGGGAACACTAGTTGCATTACCCATAGTGGGCCACACAAAAGCAGCACATAAAAATACTAATAAATGATTGTTTTCATTGAAGATCTCACAAACAGTGCCTACTCTAATTGAGCTTTATGCATACTATTGACTTCTTTGTCTAGCAAACTAGGTAGCGCAAAGCAACACTCACATATATCAATGCCACCAGAGCACTATCAACAACAAGACTAACCCAATCCACTCTGCCTAGGCACATTGTGAACAGCAACAACAACAAACATTTAAAGAGGGTCAAGGGGGATTTTAGAGACCACACTCTGATACGGCCCCAACATTACTGGACGAACAGAAGTATCAGAGGGTCTAATATAACAAGAAGGGGAGCGCTATATATACACCTAAAGAGGACTAACAATGACCACCTTCATCAACATACCAAGGAAATAATATACCAAGGAAATAAGGGTCACCCTCACATGGAGTCTAACCAGTGATCATATGAGGATTCCCATCAGTCACCACACGGAACCGCCCTTCATCATTTGGGTTCCTCTTGAGACCACTAATGATGTTATCTATTCTATTTCACATGGAGGGTTATGATGGCAGAATACCCTCCCATGATCAGATAGATTAACGTGGTCTCTCTTCTTAAACGGGGAGGATGTAGTAAAGAGGGGACTGATATCGTAGTGCAAAAATTAGTGAAAGTAAAACAAAACTAAGTGTATGTGAAATAAAATTGGATGAGGGGGTGCTGAGCGTAGCTTTATTCTGTTGCTACCCACTCCGCCAATGTTAAAAAGTAGACAGGGATAATCCAATAATTCTCGGATCATCTAATGTATTCTGGGGTCAACATGTTTCTGCAATGTGTGACAATAGTTGTCATTGCTTTCATCAGGACCATTATACAATATATGCTACTACGAATTTGTGCTCTCAAAGAAAAAAGAAGTGCTCAAAATTATAAATGAATTATAAATGATTCAAAACTCGATACTAGGGTCACCTGTATCCACTAGATGTCTGTATCGATGATTTCACCATTCCAATGAGGATATTGCTAGAAATAGTGAAAACATGAAGTTGTTATATCGTAGTCATTTAGAGCAAACATAGCTTTCCTGTGCTTGTACATCTATACTAGGTCACATTTATATAATCCTAGTGGGAAGTAACGTTCTTCCAGGCACACTCATAATGCCATTTCATATAGTGCACTGATCTCAACCTTAGAAATGAATTGTCAAAGTGACCAAAGGAGATTAACATCTTACCCCACTTGGAAGATGTATAGACCTCACCCCACCTGGCCACGGCTCAGGATGAAGGGGAAGCACCGCTCTGAAAAAAGGGCAAAAAACAGCAATGCTGAAAAAGCCACTTGATTCTAGTGTTTAACAGATAGTCCCATAAAAGCGCCAATAGCGCTGCCCAATGCCCCTCTCACATGTCGTGATTGGCCTTTAAGCATGATAGTTTCTCAACTACAACAGCGTAAAATATGCACCCAGTCAAAGAATAAATCCAACAGCTTGTTGGGAGCATAGAGAGTCACTCGCACTTCGCAGTGCTTTAGCTAATTCTAATATTTTCGAAACTCTCGCTGAAGATATATGCAGTAAAATATACAAAGAATTATCAACTCACAGCGCTTGCAAGGGTTGTAAAGCACAGACACGCATACACGTCTCTCACCTGACCGTCGGTACTTCGAGTCGGTGTCTAAGCCGATCGGGGAGGTGTGGGAGTCCGCCTAAGCTGCCGTATATATCGGCGTGCATGATTGGACAGATGCGTGTCACATGGGTTGTTACATGGAACACGATTGGCTGGATTTTGCACCAATAGGGTTACAGTATTCTCGTGATCCAAAAGGTAAACAATGAGAGCACTCGAATACTCGGCAAGATTATCAGAATGGTATATAGCCCGAATTTTTTATAACATCCCAGCCTGCGCTAATACAGCAGACAATCCATACCGCATAACATTGCTGTTGCTTAGATTATAACGTACGTGTTCTATCAGTTAAGGTGCTTGCTTTTTATGAATGGTGATTTCGCGCAATGTGTTATAAAAAATGGGTGTTAATGTAGAGGGTATGGAGACTTGTTAGATCAAACCGTGTATATCATGTATATCAGACCGTGGATGACAAAACAAGAAAAAGGGAAGTATAGTTGAATTAATCAGGTCTATGCCCGCAGCAGTGTCAGAGCATTTAAGGCTGAAGAGAGTACCATCAGCTGAGAAAAAACTTTATAGGTTGACCCATGGTATATCATCATTTAGCCCGCCACGGTTGGTACCCAATTTGAAAACCCATTTTTGTTCTTTCAACAGCAGAAATCTGCCTATGTCGGTGATATGTAGCGGAATGTTAGGCTGTTCAATAACTGTCCACTGGAATGCAGTGGATGGATGGCGTGCCTCAAGAAAATGATTCGTAAGTTTAGTGGCTTGCCTCTTGCACCTAATGGTGCTCTTGTGTTCCGATATCCTCACTCTGATCTTCCGAGTGGTCATCCCCACATATTTTAGTCCACAGGGACATGTGATTAGATATATTAAGTTGTCACTGTCACAGTTTGTGAACTTGTTTTGAATCCAGGGCCGTGTTGTGCCTATATCAATTTCTGTCGATTTTTTCGTTTAGGGGCAGGAATGACAAGAACCACATGGGTGGTGACCTATCACAGGAGGAAGGTCCCATAGTGTACCCAGAGCCCTGGGTTCTCTGTTGCGTGGTCTCGTGTGGATCAAACGGTCCCTCAAGTTTGGGCCTCTCTTGAAGGAAAACAGCGGCATCTGAATTGTAGACTCATCAGAGTTCAAAATGGACCAGTGGCGTTTAACAACTCTCTGGATCTTATTGGACAAGGTCCCAAAAGTGGTGACAAAAGTTAGTCTTTCCAGGGGAGGGTTTTGCACTGGGGGTTCCAAAAGAGCTGAGCGATTGTTGTTCCTGGCTCTTTTAAGCGACCGCTGCACTAACTTCTTCGGATATTCCCTAGATATCAGTTGTTTTTTTAGGGTCATAGAGTGATTCTCAAAAGCTGCTGCACTTGAACAATTCCTATGAACTCTAAGAAATTGTCCGTACGGTAGGTTCTCCCGTAAGGATTTGGGGTGGTGGCTGTTGAAACATAACAAAGAATTCCTCGCCATGGGTTTCCTGTAGAGTTCTGAGTGTAAACCCTCTGCAGTGGATGTAATGAGGAGATCCAGGAAAGCCAATCTGTCTTTCCCTATCTCTATGGTGAAACGAAGGAACTCATTCCTACTATTCAGCCATCCCAAGAACTCCAAACAGCTCTCACTTGTGCCTCGCCATATAACCAGGACATCATCGATGTACCTTTTCCAGGTTCTGATACATCGAAGGAAGGGGTTCGTGTTGGCCAACACGTACCGTTGTTCGAATGAGTGCACATAAAGATTTGCCAGGCTGGGGGCGTAAACGCTCCCCATACTGGTCCCTGACACTTGGAGGTATATCGTGTCTTCAAATTTGAAAAAGTTGCATTTAAGAGCTAGCGTGGCACAGGCCATGATAAAGCTCACAGGAGTCATACTTTCAAGAGTCTTAGATTGCAACAAGTACTCAATTACTTCCAATGTTTCGTCTTGAGGTATTGAAGTGTAGAGTGCCTCTACATCGAACGAAACCAGGAGATCCATGGTGCAGTCAAATTCAATTTCGGGTAAGAGGCGTAGTACGTCACTTGTATCTTTTAAATACGTCGGCATCTCTTGTACCATAGGGCGCAAGAAGAAATCGACGAATGTTGACAATGGTTCAAGAATTGAACCGCTGCCCGATGTTATGGGCCGTCCCGGTGGTGGTCTCTGTTCCTTGTGTATCTTGGGGAAAAAGTAAAAATAAGGTGTGATAGGGTGAGCAGTACATAAAAAAGAGGCTTCTTGGGATGTAATCCATCCCTCAGATAGAGCCTCCTCCGTCATGGTGGAGATGATGGTTTTTAGTTCCTCAGTTGGGTCAACATCAAGGGGGCGATATGATTTCCTATCGCTGAGTTGACGGAGACACTCGGAACGGTAAGTGCTGGTATCCATAAGGACCGTTGCTCCCCCTTTGTCTGCAGGTTTTATTGTCAATTGTCAAAGATTTGGAGAAATTCAAATTTGATAAGGTTTATCCTTATACAAGCGACACTTATGTCCCTCCTGACTTTACAGCAAATGGACGCAAAAATGGGTCCAATTACGGAACTTCGAGTTCCGATGATACCAGTTCAGGAAGCGACAATGGGTCCACATATCAAGGTCCAAAGCCAAGAGGTAGAGGAAAGAGAAATTACCGCAACAATTGGAGAGGCAACCAACATAACCAAACATTTATTTGGTGGCCCCCTAATACATGGCAATATGGTGGGCCTCCATTTCCTCCACAGATGGGACCACAACAAATGGGCCCGTTCCAACCCCATATGGGACCTTTCCCACCTCAATTTCCCAACAATTTCTCAGGACAGCCTTTTTTAGGCGTGGGCCGAGGTCGATCACGAGGCAGAAAGAGAGGCCAGCAGCAACCACAGGTCCACTACAGCCCGCCATCAACCTCAACCAGGAACCTGAGGAGTACAACAACAACCACCTTGGATCCGGGCTTGTGATCAATCTGAGCCAGCATGTTTTGACACCCACTGAGGAGAGAGCTCTAAATAGAGGTCTAGGTTTTGTACCAACTCATGTTAATGACCACTTTGAAACTCGTCTCGAACTAGCCCAATTTTTAAG
The DNA here is from genome assembly GCF_964261635.1 of Lissotriton helveticus. NCBI lineage: Eukaryota > Metazoa > Chordata > Amphibia > Caudata > Salamandridae > Lissotriton > Lissotriton helveticus. The sequence goes on from NC_136065.1 coordinate 455,352,716, forward strand.
AAAAGTTAGACTACATTTTTTCTTTGCTAATAAATCAAGATCAGAATTGGAAGTGATACGAGAGACTAACACTGGATTGAAACGTAAATCGACTTTCAATCCTCCCGCACATGCCATGCCTCCTAAGGTTTTGGCATTTGAACAAGCCCTGGAGCGGAATATAGAGGACCTATTCTCTAATCAGGAGAAATTCTTCTGTAACTTTCCCAAAGATGAACAACTGGCCGTGAGAACTTTGTCTACATGTCAAGAATTGACAATAAAACCTGCAGACAAAGGGGGAGCAACGGTCCTTATGGATACCAGCACTTACCGTTCCGAGTGTCTCCGTCAACTTAGCAATAGGAAATCATATCGCCCCCTTGATGTTGACCCAACTGAGGAACTAAAAACCATCATCTCCACCATGACGGAGGAGGCTCTATCTGAGGGATGGATTACATCCCAAGAAGCCTCTTTTTTATGTACTGCTCACCCTATAACACCTTATTTTTACTTTTTCCCCAAGATACACAAGGAACAGAGACCACCACCGGGACGGCCCATAACATCGGGCAGCGGTTCAATTCTTGAACCATTGTCAACATTCGTCGATTTCTTCTTGCGCCCTATGGTACAAGAGATGCCGACGTATTTAAAAGATACAAGTGACGTACTACGCCTCTTACCCGAAATTGAATTTGACTGCACCATGGATCTCCTGGTTTCGTTCGATGTAGAGGCACTCTACACTTCAATACCTCAAGACGAAACATTGGAAGTAATTGAGTACTTGTTGCAATCTAAGACTCTTGAAAGTATGACTCCTGTGAGCTTTATCATGGCCTGTGCCACGCTAGCTCTTAAACGCAACTTTTTCAAATTTGAAGACACGATATACCTCCAAGTGTCAGGGACCAGTATGGGGAGCGTTTACGCCCCCAGCCTGGCAAATCTTTATGTGCACTCATTCGAACAACGGCACGTGTTGGCCAACACGAACCCCTTCCTTCGATGTATCAGAACCTGGAAAAGGTACATCGATGATGTCCTGGTTATATGGCGAGGCACAAGTGAGAGCTGTTTGGAGTTCTTGGGATGGCTGAATAGTAGGAATGAGTTCCTTCGTTTCACCATAGAGATAGGGAAAGACAGATTGGCTTTCCTGGATCTCCTCATTACATCCACTGCAGAGGGTTTACACTCAGAACTCTACAGGAAACCCATGGCGAGGAATTCTTTGTTATGTTTCAAAAGCCACCATCCCAAATCCTTACGGGAGAACCTACCGTACGGACAATTTCTTAGAGTTCATAGGAATTGTTCAAGTGCAGCAGCTTTTGAGAATCACTCTATGACCCTAAAAAAACCAACTGATATCTAGGGAATATCCGAAGAAGTTAGTGCAGCGGTCGCTTAAAAGAGCCAGGAACAACAATCGCTCAGCTCTTTTGGAACCCCCAGTGCAAAAACCTCCACTGGAAAGACTAACTTTTGTCACCACTTTTGGGACCTTGTCCAATAAGATCCAGAGAGTTGTTAAACGCCACTGGTCCATTTTGAACTCTGATGAGTCTACAATTCAGATGCCGCTGTTTTCCTTCAAGAGAGGCCCAAACTTGAGGGACCGTTTGATCCACACGAGACCACGCAACAGAGAACCCAGGGCTCTGGGTACACTATGGGACCTTCCTCCTGTGATAGGTCACCACCCATGTGGTTCTTGTCATTCCTGCCCCCAAACGAAAAAATCGACAGAAATTGATATAGGCACAACACGGCCCTGGATTCAAAACAAGTTCACAAACTGTAACAGTGACAACTTAATATATCTAATCACATGTCCCTGTGGACTAAAATATGTGGGGATGACCACTCGGAAGATCAGAGTGAGGATATCGGAACACAAGAGCAACATTAGGTGCAAGAGGCAAGCCACTAAACTCACGAATCATTTTCTTGAGGCACGCCATCCATCCACTGCATTCCAGTGGACAGTTATTGAACAGCCTAACATTCCGCTACATATCACCGACATAGGCAGATTTCTGCTGTTGAAAGAACAAAAATGGGTTTTCAAATTGGGTACCAACCGTGGCGGGCTAAATGATGATATACCATGGGTCAACCTATAAAGTTTTTTCTCCGCTGATGGTACTATCTTCAGCCTTAAATGCTCTGACACTGCTGCGGGCATAGACCTGATTAATTGAACTATACTTCCCTTTTTCTTGTTTTGTCATCCACGGTCTGATATACATGATATACACGGTTTGATCTAACAAGTCTCCATACCCTCTACATTAACACCCATTTTTTATAACACATTGCGCTAAATCACCATTCATAAAAAGCGATCACCTTAACTGATAGAACACGTGCGTTATAATCTAAGCAACAGCAATGTTTTGCGGTATGGATCGTCTGCTGTATTAGCGCAGGCTGGGATGTTATAAAAAATTCGGGCTATATACCATTCTGATAATCTTGCCGAGTATTCGAGTGCTCTCATTGTTTACCTTTTGGATCACAAGAATACTGTAACCCTATTGGTGCAAAATCCAGCCAATCGTGTTCCATGTAACAACCCATGTGACACGCATCTGTCCAATTATGCACGCCGATATATACGGCAGCTTAGGCGGACTCCCACACCTCCCCGATCGGCTTAGACACCGACTCGAAGTACCGACGGTCAGGTGAGAGACGTGTAGCGTGTCTGTGCTTTACAACCCTTGCAAGCGCTGTGAGTTGATAATTCTTTGTATATTTTACTGCATATATCTTCAGCGAGAGTTTCGAAAATATTAGAATTAGCTAAAGCACTGCGAAGTGCGAGTGACTCTCTATGCTCCCAACAAGCTGTTGGATTTATTCTTTGACTGGGTGCATATTTTACGCTGTTGTAGTTGAGAAACTATCATGCTTAAAGGCCAATCACGACATGTGAGAGGGGCATTGGGCAGCGCTATTGGCGCTTTTATGTGACTGTCTGTTAAACACTAGAATCAAGTGGCTTTTTCAGCATTGCTGTTTTTTGCCCTTCTTTCAGAGCGGTGCTTCCCCTTCATCCTGAGCCGTGGCCAGGTGGGGTGAGGTCTATACATCTTCCAAGTGGGGTAAGATGTTAATCTCCTTTGGTCACTTTGACAATTCATTTCTAAGGTTGAGATCAGTGCACTATATGAAATGGCATTATGAGTGTGCCTGGAAGAACGTTACTTCCCACTAGGATTATATAAATGTGACCTAGTATAGATGTACAAGCACAGGAACGCTATGTTTGCTCTAAATGACTACGATATAACAACTTCATGTTTTCACTATTTCTAGCAATATCCTCATTGGAATGGTGAAACCATCGATACAGACATCTAGTGGATACAGGTGATCCTAGTATCGAGTTTTGAATCATTTATAATTCATTTATAATTTTGAGCACTTCTTTTTTCTTTGAGAGCACAAATTCGTAGTAGCATATATTGTATAATGGTCCTGATGAAAGCAATGACAACTATTGTCACACATTGCAGAAACATGTTGACCCCAGAATACATTAGATGATCCGAGAATTATTGGATTATCCCTGTCTACTTTTTAACATTGGCGGAGTGGGTAGCAACAGAATAAAGCTACGCTCAGCACCCCCTCATCCAATTTTATTTCACATACACTTAGTTTTGTTTTACTTTCACTAATTTTTGCACTACGATATCAGTTCCCTCTTTACTACATCCTCCCCGTTTGAGAAGAGAGACCACGTTAATCTATCTGATCATGGGAGGGTATTCTGCCATCATAACCCTCCATGTGAAATAGAATAGATAACATCATTAGTGGTCTCAAGAGGAACCCAAATGATGAAGGGCGGTTCCGTGTGGTGACTGATGGGAATCCTCATATGATCACTGGTTAGACTCCATGTGAGGGTGACCCTTATTTCCTTGGTATATTATTTCCTTGGTATGTTGATGAAGGTAGTCATTGTTAGTCCTCTTTAGGTGTATATATAGCGCTCCCCTTCTTGTTATATTAGACCCTCTGATACATTGTGAACAGCAGCAACCCTTTCATCCCTATGTTGGTCTTACTAAGGATATAATAATCTTTTCTAGCAAAGACTCAATAACCCACATACACCACACCTGGGGACAAACAAAAACGACGATATCTTCCCCAAGTTGAACCCACCATCTACAACATCAACCATATAGACGTCACTGACTCCATCAAGTACATCAGCTATACCAGCCTATCCTGAACAAACAGATATCACCCAACGTACAAACCAAATACGGGTCCCCTTATATATGTAACACCACTCTGTCCCATCAGGTAAAGGCTCTCAGGGATAGGCACTCTTTCACTATGCACCACAGTTCAACCCACAAGTGTGTTCAGACCATCCATGCCTCACACACTTTTGTATACTTCTGCACCCAGGCCCACACATTCTAGTCACGTGACCAACATGACTTTTATACCCATGCCCCTTTCTATTCCTTTAAAACTGCCCTCAAACAAAACTTTCTTTCATTTAGTCACCCTGAAATAACAACAGCCCTATAGTGATGTCATGAGCACATGGTGGCGCCCTGACCATTCTCTGGACTTAAATGTCCAATTTAGAGCTGACGTCAAAGTGACAATAAACAATCATCTGTCTTTTGAGTGTGTCTTCTAGGTGACAGGTGTATCTGCCTCTACCATGGGAGGAGAAACTTTGCGTAGGGGTGTAATTAAAGGCCCTGCAGTCCCGGAGGTGCAAGGAGGGCCCCACCCTACAGGGGGCCACATTCAGCCTCAGGTATATGAATACCTGTGACACAGGGATACTTCCCGGTCCATGGGACCCCTCAACACATTCTGGGGTGTAAGAGGGGCATATTTAGCATTACGCCACTGACTTTGTGGGGGGAGGTCTTTTGTCAGAAACTCCCCCTCGCTGATGGAGGAACTTTTACCATCTAAAATGGTCACTTACAATTGCCCACCAAAATATCACTGTTAATTATTTTCCTGGAAGTCCGCCACCCTTCAGACGGGAGTCCTTGAGATAACTTTGCTGAACATGGTGGCCAATGTGCCACTGGTAGTACTGTGGGGTTACCTCTGCCATTTTTGGGAGAGTTACTACAGCACCTTGGTGAACCTCTACATTTGTCAACCAGGCTGCGTGAGATGTAGGTGGAAGTTCTATAGTTTACTGGAGGATTCTCCTTTACAGCCCTTCTCTATAGACCCTAAATTATGGCTAGGGCTCCCGGTTTTATGGTATTTATCTTTTTAACAGTTCCGTCAGTATTTATCCATACTTATTTTGTACCCATGTTATTGGTATTTATCCGTATTTAGTTTGTGTTTTGAGAGTAAATGGAGTCGTAAAATGGTACATTTCCACCTATATTTAACTGATAAACGTGCACTCATACTTTGATGCCTGTCTCCTTTTGGAAAATTAGGAAGCCAAAAATAACAAAACACTACACCTACAGGTAAATATTAGCATTATAAACAAGTATGTTAAGCTATGCCTGTATTTAAGGATATCTCTTCCCAATTTTTACCACCCGTGGCTCATCTGTTGACCTGGAATTCATGTAGGACAGCATAGTTAGTCACCCACAAGTAGCACAATTGTCTGGTATTATGCATTTAAAAATAAATACAGACAGGAAACAAATTGTTTTCTCTCTGTATTTATTTGTAAAAATCAGTAAAAACGGAAAACTGGGAGCCATAATTATGGTATACTATTTTATGGAGCATCTGTAAAACATTTCTGTTTGATATACTCGGTGAGCAAATAGATATAGAGAAGCATAAAACATATATGATTTACCTCGGGCTGCGTGGAAGGTATGTTCGGCTCCGCAGTCTGCTCTTCGGACGTCGTTCCTTCTGAAAGACAATGAATGGTACAGTCCTGAGCTCGCGCATAACTATCCAGGCCTGACTAGGCAGGTGTTAACGCCTCGAGTACTGGCGGTTCTCTGCTGACGTCACCAGCCTGACGTGTGCTCACTGACCTGGCAGAGATGTGCATTTGACAGATATTCTACGTAAACACGCACCTTCTCCGTGTACGAGGTGTGGGGGTTTGCTGGCTGCGTCCTTGTCGTTTCTGCGCTACTGACAGGGCAGTGGACCGGACGCGGCCCTCTGCCCCCACCCTCGCCCACACACACTCTATATACCCCCCAGATGGTAGTCTCCCAGCAACTCGGGGTCAGAAGCATCAGTCAGAGCAGAGGAGCACAGATAACTCACAGAAATGTTCAGTGATACGCCAGTGGGGGCCTTCTCTACTAATTATTAATCCCGTCACTTAACAGCTTTTATCGGCTGCAGCCCGCGAGCGGCCCGGCCTGAGAGGTCGGGGACTGTCCTGTTTAGTGCTGCGTTGCGTTGGTTGCCTGTGTGTCGCTTTATACCGAACTAACACAGAGTTAAAGACCCGAGGGGAAGAGATACATAGGTGGGAACTGGAAAATCAGAAAGGAGGGCCCTTGTCAATGCACTGAATAGAGGTCATAAGCAGTTCTCCGACGGCCTGCTGACTGAAGGTCACAGTTGCCACATAGCGGCGAGGGTGGTAGCGTCATCCGAGTCTTGAATACTTTGTACAACCAAACAAGACTTGCATATCCTGCAGTCCTCGCTGTTGCATTGCATGAGCCTATGTAGCCTCTTACTGTGCATGGAGGAGGGCACTACCCCTCAGCAAGGGCCTGCTTGACTCAAGGTACCAAACTTGCCAGCGTGGCATCATTTGATGTTACACCATTGCATCTGAAGAAGCAGGGGAGAATCAGAACAGGCCCATATATATAATCAGTATCTGGGAAAATCAGAGATCCTGGTCAGGGCCTGACAGGCCTATTTTCCACCGGGCATTTCCCTGGTGGGCTGGAGCTTTGGAAGCCACTTTAAAAAGCCCAGTGCTGCTGCTGCATATGCCACTTTACACAGCTCCAGAGGTTAATTGTAGCAGGGCAGGGCAGTCTTCAAAAGAGAGAGAGAGGGAGCGAGGATGAAGGTACAGAGAAAGTGATCGGAGAGAAGAAGAGAAGTAGAGAGAGAGAGAGAGCGAGACTGGATGGACGGAAAGAGAGAGATTGAGCAAGGTGTTGAAGGGAGTGGGGCTCGTTCGAGCATTGTTACCAGAGCTGCTTTTGGTTCCCCATCCGGCACTGATCCTCCTAACAGCCTTCAACTGCCAACCTGACTCTCAGCTCTTCGCCAGTAGCTAAGAGTTTTACCCCACACACACATTTGGGGCCCGATGTAGGTAGCCCTTTACCGATCGGAATCGGCCGAAAATACCGATTTTCGGCCGTTTCCGATCGGTAAAGGGCTATGGAGATGTAGGGGCACATTTTCGTTAATTTTACCGATTCGTTATCATTACCGAATCGGTGAATTTACCGAGTCGGTAATATTTACCGATTCGGTAATGATAACGAATCGGTAAAATTACCGAAAATGCAATGTAGGTAGCCTATGTTCCGGCAGCACATGGCTTACAGAATCGGTATTTTACCATGGAATACAAATCCATGGTAAAAAAACGATTCCTGTGTACATGCACATCTGTGCATGTACACATGTGCCATGTGACAGACAGACGTGCCCTTAGGGCATGTCTGTGTGCCACATTGCACACATGGCCGTTTTGGGGGTGCTAGAGGGTGTCAAAGTGACACCCCCTGCACCCTTGTGAATTCTTAAATTACCGATTTGGTAAATACCGAATCGGTAATGCCTAATCATTCCTATGGGCTTCAAAGCCCATAGGAATGAATGGGCATTACCGATTCGGTATTTACCAAATCGGTCATTTAAGAATTGTTAAGGATTCGGTAACGAATCCAGATGTTGGGACCTACATCCCATTTACCGATTTTTGAATACCGAATCGGTAGGATTCGGTATTTCAAAATCGGTAAATGGGATTTACCTACATCGGGCCCTAGATGTTCAGCCCCTATTAGTCAAGCCCTGCAGCGTTTTAGCTTTCTCAAGTCTGTTCACTGTGAGTGGCTGGCAATAAATAACTCGAAGCATTTATAACACGTACTACCTAGGAATTCTCTTGGTCGGAGTCTTAAGGGGTTACCTTAAAATAAGAAGGTTTGAGTGTCTTTAAAGGTAGTGCGGCTAAGCAAATTTCTTAGCGCATCTAGTGCCAGATGTAGGTAGGATTGATTTACGGATTCATAATTACCGAATTTTACCGATTCGGTAATTATGAATCGGTAAATCAGAGGGGTGGGTATGTAGGTATTCCAGATGTGCTGGAATACCGAATCGGGGAAAATCGGTATTTACCGATTCGGTAAATACCGATCGGTAATGCCCATTCATTCCTACGGGCTTTGAAGCCCATAGGAATGAATGGGCATTACCGAATCGGTATTTACCGAATCGGTAAATACCGAATTTCACAAGGGTGCAGGGGGTGTCACTTTGACACCCTCTGGCCCCCCCAAAAGAGGCTCGGGTGCCATGTGGCAGGCATACCTGCCCTAAGGGCAGGTCTGCCTGTCATATGGCATAGGTGTGCATGCACACATGTGCACGCACACCGGAATCGGTATTTTACCATCAAATTGGATTTGATGGTAAAATACCGATTCGGTAAGGCTTGTGGGACTCAGAAGAGTCCCACCTACATATCAAATTTACCGAATCGGTAAAAATACCGATTCGGAATTTTACAGAATCTGTAAATTTACCGATCGGTAAATTTACAGATTCTGTAAAAATATGCCCCCTACATCTCAAAATCCAATTACCGGTCGGTAACGGCCGAATTCGGCCGTTACCGACCGGTAATTGGCCACCTACATCTGGCCCCTAGAGAGGAATTGTTGGCTGGTCCCTGGACTGAGCGAGCCCTACTACCCTGGAATTTTAGCTTCACTGAGGCGTGGCCAGCAATCGGTTGTCCGGCAGAGGACATGTATATCGTTCTCGGAATACCGTTTAACATAAATATTGTGCCCTAAATACCATCTATGAAAAATATCATCACATTGGAGTTAGTCGTGCTTAATTTGTGAACGAATGAGTGCTGGTGCCCAAAGCTCTACTAAGAAGGCCGTGGCTGGTGCTATTAAATGGCGCTGTGTGGAAATCCAAGCCTGCGTAGTCTCAAATTCACCTCAGGCCTCTATAATACACTACCACACCCCCGCCCCCTTTTCTCACTGTTTGCTGGTTCATGCTTTCTCCCTTTCTGATAAGTTTATCCCTTTCTTGCTCTCTGTAAATTTCTGATGAGGAAAAATATGTGCCAGTCGCCAAAAATGAGTGCCGTTGACTTCCACTGGCAATCACTTGCTCAAATTAAGCGCTGGAGTTGGTAATGTACTTCAACCTCCAGAAGACAATCTTAAAACAAATTCTGTCCCACACTGGTACCCAATGGACTGATTTTCTAACTGACATGAAATGATCCTTCTCAGTTACCACATCAATGAGACAAAGTCAGCACACTGAGCTCTCTGGAGGCAGGCAATCTCAGAGGCTGGCAGATCCATAAAGAGGTGGCAGTGGCACACCTGCATGGAGGCGGCTGTGGCTTACTTGCATGGAGGCGGCTGTAGCAGACCTGTATAGAGGCGGCTGTGGTAGACCTCTATAGAGGCGGCTGTTGGAGACCTGCATGGAGGCGGCCGTTGGAGACCTGCATTGAGGGGGCTGTGGCAGACCTGTATAGAGACAGCTGTGGGAGACTTGCATGGAGGCGACTGTGTCTGACTTGCATGGATGCGGCTGTGGCAGACCAGTATAGAGGCGGCTGTGGGAGACTTGCATGGTGGCGGCTGTGGCAGACCAGTATAGAGGCGGCTGTGGGAGACTTGCATGGAGGCGACTGTGGCAGACCAGTAAAGAGGCGGCTGTGGGAGACCTGTATAGAGATGGCTGTGGCAGACCTGTATAGAGGCGGCTGTTGGAGACCTACATGGAGGCGACTGTGACATACCTGCAGGGAGGTGGCTGTGGCAGACCTGCATAGAGGCGGCTGTGGCAGACCTACATGGAGGTGGCTGTGGCAGACTTGCATAGAGACAGCTGTGGGAGACTTGCATGGAGTTGGCTGTGGCAGACCTGTATAGAAGCAGCTGTGGCAGACCTGTATAGAGGCGGCAGTGGGAGACCTGCATGGAGGCGGATGTGGCTGACTTGCATGGAGGCGGCTGTGGCAGACCTGTATAGAGGCGGCTGTGGCAGACCTGTATAGAGGCGGCTGTGGCAGACCTGTATAGTGGCAGCTGTGGCAGACCTGTATAGAGGCGACTGTCGGAGACCTGCATGGAGGCGGCTGTGACATACCTGCATGGAGGTGGCTTTGGCTGACCTGTATAGAGGCGGCTGTGGCAGACCTACATGGAGGCGGCTGTGACATACTTGCATGGAGGTGGGTGTGGCAGACCTGTATAGAGGCGGCTGTGGCAGACATATATAGAGGCGGCTGTGGAAGACCTGCATGGAGGCGGCTGTGACATACCTGCATAGAGGCGGCTGTGGCTGACTAGCATGGAGGCTGCTGTGGCATACCTGTATAGAGGCGGCTGTGGCAGACCTGTATGGAGGCGGCTGTTGGAGACCTGCATGGAGGCGGCTGTGACATACCTGCATGGAGGTAGCTGTGGGAGACCTGCATAGAAGCATCTGTGGAAGACCTGCATAGAAGCAGCTGCCATAGTTATGCACCGAGTTAACAGTGCCCTCAAACTCTCAGGTTGCGTGTGCCAGAGAGAACAGAGACAGGATGGGTCTGAATTTATATAGCTAATACTAACAACTATAGGTTCCTATTCCTACTTGTCTGTTGGGAGGCATATAGGTGTCAGAGGTAAAACCATGGTTCTTTATTTTGAATGTAGGAGATATTTCCATTAAGGCAGAGGAGCGTCGCCCCGCTGACTTCAATAGGAAAAATAAAACGATAATAACGTATCGTTATTATCATTTCATTTCTCCTATTGAAGTGTGCGGCTCTCGGGGTGGGACAGTTGGCCAGAGCAGGGAGAGGAGTTGTTTGCACTCCTTAAGTGTGCATGACTGCTTGTCCGGCCCTCTCGGGCCAGCCAAACAGTCCTGCGCACTTTGCATCTTCCCCACCAGGCTTGCTTTACACAGACTGGTGAGGAACATGCAAAGCCTCCTTGTCCCCATCTGAGCACCGTGGTTCTAGTTCTCAGAACAGCATCTGCAAAATAAAATATTTTAATATTGTTTTATTTTTCAGCTACTGGCAGAGCCAGTGTGTGCAGGGAGGGGTGGGCCAGGCCATGGGAGGGAGGAGGAGGAGTGGTGGATGTGCATTTTGAAGTGCGCATGTCAGTTTAGGCCGGCCAAACTGACATGCGCACTTAGGTTTCTCCAACCTGGCTGTATGGCAAAGCTGGGTTGGAGAAACAGGACAGGCTCCCTGTGCCTCAGCGAGTATTAATCCAGCCTGCTCAGGCCAATCCACACAGTGCTCTCATGCTTGAGAGCAGCATGGGGATTGGATGGGGAGTCTGTGATGCTGGCTCGGGGACTGCTGGGACCAGGAAGTGGAAGGAGACGAGCCTGAGACGGCTGGCAGCACCAGGTACGTTTACAAAAAATTATTATAATTATTAACTCAGTGCTCCCCTGTGTGGTGCCCCTGCACCCCCCCCCCCACCCTTCTGACTCCCTGCGCCCCCTCACCCAGTCTACCACTCTACCACCACTGGTCGGTTATATACTGAATAGTGCTAGTGGAAAAGAGGAGCCCTGTGGTACGGCGATGTAGGTTAAGACAACCTGGGATAAGCTGGAGCCAATTAAAGCTTTTTGGGTTCTACAGGAAAATATAGATACAAACCAAACAATGGTGGTTTTATCTGCATCATCTCTTATTACCAGTGTGTCCAGTAAGTACAGAGGAGTCGGATGTCACCCGCTGCGGACAGGTCGAACATTATAACAAGCATCTCTCCACCTAGCTGGTAAAGAAAAGTCCCAAAACCACCAAGTGCACCTTCTGTGTTAAGCTTGAGTTGAAAACCCATTTGAAAGGGAGAGAGTCATTTAAGTCATGCTGCAGTTGGGAGACACACATTTTCTCCCTGACCGTGGCTGGACAGGTACAGTAGTGACAGTTGAAGGAGAGCCCCTTGTTACTAGTGCTACATGGGGTACAAGGTCAGTGCTGTTCCATGTCCTGGGGATTTTCAGAGATACTTGAAATTGCCTACAACAATAGTTTCTGCCTTGAAGCTTGTGGGCCAAATGGGCAACTCCAGACTTCCCGAGTGGGTTGATGGTCTTTTCCCTCTTTCCATGCTACGGAGCAACACTTTATGGGACCATCACTTGCATTCTCTCCCGGTAAGCCTCCAAGCACTAAAAGCTTAGGGGTTCCTCTAGATTCACACAATACCTTTTATATCCAGTAGTGACCTAGTTGCTGACCTTTCCTCCAGAATAATCAGTTCTGTGTTTTTTTTATATAACGATTGATTAGCACCTGAACAATTGCTTTCATCAATTTTGCTTACAAGTGCTTGCAATCATCTGGCCCCCTTCTTATTCTCTTTGTATACCAACGGCCTTGAAGAAGAGATGTTGAGGGGGGCCCAGGACCTGCCACGGGCAAAAAAGCGCCTGATTCCCGCTCTGCTTTATGCAGACGACGCCGTCATTTTGGCGCGCACTCCGCGCGAACTACAAAAGTCCCTGAATAGGTACACTGACTACATGGGCAAGCTGGACTTACATGTGAACGTTAAAAAAACGTTCGTCATGATAGCAGGCAGTGGGAAAAAACAAGTGAAGAGCATTTATCCCAAAGTTCAAAAACTTGAGGTAACTGACCAGTACCCGTGCCTAGGTATTATGATTGATAAAAAACGGAACTGGCGGCCTGCAGTAGAGGCAAGGTGTCACCTTTTTAAAAGAGCCACAGCGGCACTGATTAGCTTCTCTCAGAGACTGGGGAGAAGGGCACCAGTAGAGTTACTAAAAATTTATAGTGCAAAGTGTCAGGCGATTGCACTATATGGGGCGGGCCTCTGGGGTCATGTAGACGTCAGTACCCTTCAGGTCGTAGAAAACTCTTTTTTTAGATTCCTCTTGGCAACACCGAGATGCACTTCTATCTATGCATCTCATTTGGAACTTGGTGTCCCCTATTTAGAGGATCTTATAAAGATTCAGCCACTACTGCTTTGGAGGCGCATCTGGACCTCTGATAAAAACTCACTGACACAGACAATTGCAGCAGAGACAATGACTCTTGATCGAACTAATAACATAACATGGCTTCGATACATCAGAAATTTCCTTAAAGACCTAGGCATGGAGAAGTATTATTTCCAACCCGAAGGCATTATCGATTTACCAAAGAGAGCGCTGAAACAATTGGCACTGAGTCACCTAGAGTCACTGAGGCTGACCTCTGAGTCCATGAAACCCTCGGTCCTTCACGCCAATATGATCCAGGCCACATACTCCATCCAGCCTTATCTAACACTACAGATTAGTACCTATGAGAGGATGTTACTGACAAGATTCAGGCTAGACCTCTTTTTCAGACTAGTAGCCTTCCATGACGGAACTAGGTGGGATTTAACCTTCCCTGTCTGTCCTTGTGACGAAGAATCAAAACAAACTAATTTACACACAATATGGTTTTGTAAATTCCACCTTCCACATCGGAAAATATGGCTACTACCTCTGTTAAGGCATTGGGGACTGAGACAATGCCGTCCTGCAATGCTTCGCCTCCAATTGCTAGAATCTGAATCCGTTTGTTTTCACATCCTGAACTTTTTAAAATGCGTCATGAAGCACAGGAAAAATCTGTAAAATGTATCCTGGATGTGGTTTCAGATGATGTAACGAAACAATACGCTCCATTATTTTAAATGTACTAACTTGACTCTGTCTGAATCTTAGCTTGTAAACACGCTTTTTTTTTTACTTTCTAAGATATGAAATTGTATTATCAAAATGTTGCTTTTATGGTTTGCCAATGTGTAAAGCCGAATAAAGATATTTATATATACTAGTGCTACATGGGGTACAAGGTCAGTGCTGTTCCAAGTCCTGGGGATTTTCAGAGATACTTGAAATTGCCTTCAACAATAGTTTCTGCCTTGAAGCTTGTGGGCCAAATGGGCAACTCCAGACTTCCCGAGTGGGTTGATGGTCTTTTCCCTCTTTCCATGCTACGGAGCAACACTTTATGGGACCATCACTTGCATTCTCTCCCGGTAAGCCTCCAAGCACTAAAAGCTTAGGGGTTCCTCTAGATTCACACAATACCTTTTATATCCAGTAGTGACCTAGTTGCTGACCTTTTCTCCAGAATAATCAGTTCTGTGTTTTTTAATATAACGATTGATTAGCACCTGAACAATTGCTTTCATCAATTTTGCTTACAAGTGCTTGCAATCATCTAAGCTTAATAAAAAACCTGGAGACACCCACCTCATCCCATGAACTCATACTTGTAGTTTCCTTTCTCCAAGGTCTTGCTGGAGGTTACTTCTCCCAATGTGTCATAGTAAACACAGATAACACCCCACTCCTCACATGCTGCTCTTTGTCCATCAATAACTCAGTCAAGTGTTTGTCAGCGCATCACATTCACCCTGCCTTTCGACTCTGCCATCTGCTCTTTGCAGGGGAACGCTAGCATCTCAAAGTGAGGTGAATCAACTTGTAAGTTCATACACTGCGCACTCCCCTCCCCCATTTCTCCCTGTTACCCCATTTCTCCCTGTCAACAACCTTGCTGTGACTTAAACAGCGGTGCCTCCTCTGATAAGGCAGAGAAGCGTTGCTCCACTGCTCTCAGAGCAGTAAAAAAAAGGAAAAAAATAAATAACAACATAGTTATTTTCATTTTCTTTTTTGTACTTGGTATGAGTTCAGGCGTGGCTGGTGTCATGAGGGTGGGAGGAGTGGTGGCAAACTCCTCGGCTGACTGTCTTCGCCCCTTTCTTTAAACCAGACCTGTCTAAAGAAATGTGCACAGCCGCCATTAAAGTGAAAGCACAGAATGGGGCGATTTCACAAAACAAGCATTAGCAATTTAATAGGTATCGCATTGCTAAAAGTTTGAGCTATCGGTGTTGTAAATGATAATGCAACACCAATAGCTCACATTTTCTGTAATGCGAGACCTATTGCATAGCAAATGCTTGGTTTTTTTAAGCCACCCCCGTCCCACACCACCTCCATGATGACCCCCTCCGTTCTCTGCCAGACGCCACTGGTCCTAAAACCTGTGTTTATCAGCTATGTTCGATGTTCAATACTTTGGTACTGAACCCGCGGAGCATGCTCCACTCTAGATGAAAGTTCAAGTTCCTGCAATGACTATAAATTCAAGCATAATTCTTACCTTGGTCTGATCCTCCAGGCATCACTGGGAGTCCACCTCTGAAACATAAACAACATGTGCAATAAAATATGTCATTTAAGGCAACTATACTAATAACCCAGCATTCACACAATTATTACTATAATGCAAAGGTCAACTTCAAGTCTCTTACCACAGTGCATCAAAATGTACATGAGAAAAGACTTACCTACCTCACACATCAACTCACTACAATATTATTACAAAATTCATATTGAAACAGACTACCACTGTCATAAACTACTATAAAAGAAATAACAGATAAATACACCACTACTCTCACTACCGCTCATGCACCATCACAATGTGAAACAACCACAATAAGATACCACAAAACTGTTGTAAAAGTAAAACACTCCACATCATAGTGCAAGATCCTGTTACAATTTGGAAACAATCCCTTGTAATATAAACATTACTCCAATATAATTCAACCAAACCACCACTGATGAACATAAACACAAAGACAAACCCATAGTCAGTCTGAGTACGACCAGCATGAATACATGTACTGTTATACACTGTCACCATTTAACACTAAGGGGCCAATTTCGATGCGGTCAGAAGCGACTCCAACTGTCCGTCGGAGCCGTTCCGACTGCATCAAAATGTCCCATTCAGATTCCTTTCCGACTGACCCATTTTGATGGGGTCGGTCGGAAAGGAATCTGAACCGGATTTCCGAATGGCCTGATGGGCTCGGAGAGCCTGTCTGCCATTCAGAAAGCCTCCAGTAATCCCTCTGGCTGCTCTTTCCGCCCGAGGGATTATGATGGCAGATTCCGACAGCCTTCCTGTGCTGCCCTTTCCGACACAGAAAGGCTATAGGGATCCGACTTTGGGGGGCCCCAGCAGGGCCCCGTGGGTGCAAGGCCTCCGGATGGCAGCCTAGGGGGCACCAATGGTGCCCTTCTGTTTATCCCTGCACCCGGTGGCAGGCACTTTAAGGTGCCTGCCACGGGGTGCAGAGATGAACTGCACCTCGACTCTTTACAATGAGAGCATGCTCCCATTGTAAAGAATAGGAATGCGACTAACAGTATTCAGTCACAACCAAATTGCTGGGTTGGGGCTGATGAAATGAGGTCGTTCGGTCCCAGTTCCCAAACTATGTCGGAGGGACTCAGGTCCATCCGACATCATAATCGAGCCCTGAGTAACATGTGGATCACCATACAAACACAAATGTACCACCATAAACTCATACTTCCAACTCATTAAATACTCACTCAGTGACTGATTCACAAAGGGCCCCAACACTGGTGGTGGAGGCCCCGCAGTTGTGGGAAAGTCTCCGCAATCGGGGCGGAATCTCCAAATTGAGTATGATCAGTGCCAAGATTTGGCCCCGAGGGCAGAGTCTACCCCACAACTGTGTGGCCTCCGCCTCGATGGCGGAGGCCCTTTCTGAATCTGACCCATAAAATGCAACGTATATCTAATGGAGCTACCATCTTGTACTTAATCTTGTATCATGCAGCCATGCCCTGTGTCCAATTCTACACTGCAGCGTATGGCTGACCATATAGAGGGTGTCATTTTAGTTTAGGCAGACCTGTTTGCTTGTCAAAAAATCCCTAAGAACTAAATTCAAATGTAGCTTTCATAAATTCATCCATTGCATTGTTTAACTAGCAGCACATCCCGACGTTGTCCGGGTATGAATTGCTGCCGGCCAGTAGTATATTGTTTTGTAGGATTTTATTTGGATAGCATTTCTTATCTGTGACAGGCCTGTGAAACGCTCTGATTCACAGTGCACTGCTGATGCACTTAAGAGTGCGCGTTCAGTAGTGTGTGAACTCGAGTTTCCCTACTTTATTTTTCCTTGCAATATTATATAGCGCAAACTCGACAACATGGCATGAGCACAATTTACATTACAGAAGAACACATTCATTTGTGGGAGGCACGGGGAGACAAAGCAATTTGCCTGGAATCACAGGATGTTGAGCTGATGCCGAGATTCGAACGTAGCTCCCCAGCTCCAAAGTTCGCAATTCTAGAACTTGTGGCGGGAGGTGCGTCTAAAAGTGTATGTCGGTGCTGGCCATCAATGAGAGAGACCTGTGCATTTTTCAAATCGGTGGTGAAAAAATATGAGTATGTTGCTGGAGATGTGGGCCGCCTCCCTCGGGGGAGGGTAAACACCCATTATTCCGCATCTTTCTTTCCGGATACCATCACTCCGCATACTTTCATTACGAAAGTACCATGACTCCGCAATGCCATTATAACGCATGGCATTACATTTCATATGCTTTTACCACGCATACATTTACAACGAAATTCGTTGTAAATGCATGAATGGTAAAAGCATGGTTTTTTTAATGTTTGGATACGGTAAGTATGGGTATAGGGGTATATGTTTTGGTGTACTGAGGTATATGTTTTGGGGTGTTTGGGTATTTTAAGTGTTCCAATATAGTTTTGGGTTATGGGGTACAGGGGTAGTTTTAGGGTTTAGGGATAGGTATGGGTTTTGGGGTACAGGGGTATTTTTAGGGTTCAGGGCTACATTTGGGTTTTGGGGTATAGGGGTATTTTTAGGGTTCAGGGGTAGGTTTGGGTTTTGGGGTACAGGGGTATTTTAAGGGTTCAGGGCTAGGTTTGGGTTTTGGGGTACAGGGGTAATTTTAGCGTTCAGGACTTGGTTTGGGCTTTGGGGTACGGGGTACTTTAGGGTTCAGGGGTAGGTTTGGATTTTGGGGTACAGGGTTATTTTTGTGGTTCAGGGTTAGGTTTTGGTTTTGGGGTACAGGATATTTTTAGGGTTCAGGGGTAGGTTTGGATTTTGGGGTACAGGGGTATTTTAAGGGTTCAGGGCTAGGTTTGGGTTTCGGTGTACAGGGGTATTTTAGGGTTCATGGGTAGGTTTGGGTTTTGGGGTACAGGGGTATTTTTAGGGTTCAGGGCTAGGTTTGATTTTTGGGGTACAGGGGTATTTTTAGGGTTCAGGGGTAGGTTTGGGTTTTGGGGTACAGGGGTATTTATAGGGTTCAGGGCTAGGTTTGGGTTTTGGGATACAGGGGTATTTTTAGGGTTTGGGGTACAGGGTACAGGGTATATTTATAGGGTTAAGATGGGTTAGTGTTTAAGGGTGTTGGGGTATTTTAAGGAGTAAGGGTGGGTTATGATTATAGGGTGCAGGGGTATTTAAAGGGAGCAGGGTGGACACCCGGAGCTGGAATGTACAGAACCTGGGAAGAAAAAACAATGAAATATTGGGCACAACGTTCTCTTTATTTTTTTCTGTAATCCCGCGCCCCGCACACGCCCACGCCCCCAGCACACACCCACAGCACACGATATGTGACATGGCATGAAGGGCGGAACGTACCACACGCCCCCAGCGTTTGTCACGCCCACAGCACACGCCACAGCACAACGCAGACACGCCCACAAGGGACTACTTTGCTGGCACGGTTCTTTTACCTTTTAAATGTATATGGTGGGCGTCTGCATAGCCTTTGTCCTTCTGCTGCAACTGCCCTTTCCAACGCTGTATTGGGTGTTGTGATTGGTGCTGTGGTTCCTGAGATTACCCGCCTCAAAGGTTTTGGGCTCTCTCTTTATTATATTAGTATGGATAAAAGTGATCGCCATAAAATATTTTCAATAAAGCCTGTTTCAAAAAACCTTATCATGTCTTTGAGTCTTTTTAAAACATTTTTCAGGGCACAAAGTGGAAACATAGAACCAACCACTAAGGATTTGCACATTCCAGCTGAAAAACATACAGCTCCAGCTCCGAGTGC
Organism: Lissotriton helveticus; assembly: GCF_964261635.1. Taxonomy (NCBI): domain Eukaryota; kingdom Metazoa; phylum Chordata; class Amphibia; order Caudata; family Salamandridae; genus Lissotriton; species Lissotriton helveticus. The sequence goes on from NC_136065.1 coordinate 455,371,865, forward strand.
TCTTAAAAAATATGGTAAGCTCATCTGGGTACATGGTTTAATGACCCAGAAGACTTTCTGTTTTTTTTATTGTTGCTGGGGGGCTGCTCCAGTTATTGCAGCCCCCACAACATTAAAATAAATGTTTTGTGTGTCCCTGACTTTTGTAGGGGCACCACCAGTAAGGAAATATATAGTTAAAAAAGCCCTAGGGCGTTATCGAGTGCTCCTTGCTGGAGCAGTGAATAATAAATGAGCCGCTCCTGCCGCTAATATATTATTCATTTTTTAGTTACTATTTCTAATTTGAGTGCCTTGGTGACCACCAGGGGCACCCATAGTATTTTCCTAATATTGGGGGCCGGCTCATTGTCCCTAGCTGATGCAGGCCTTTTTTCTTAACACTGGGTGTCCCTGTTCCCACCCTTGGCACCCAGAAGATAGTATTCATTGAAAGGGCTGTGGGGGGAACTCCAGGGCCAATGTGGCTCCTGCTGGCTCCACTGGCTCACACAATTTCTACTCACTGGGTCCCCCCGGAGAAGCCCCAAGCACCCTATGGCCCCATCCAGCTTCCCAGCCAGCACCATACTGGGTGCTGGCTGGAGCAGATCCATTACTTTGCTCCAACCCACACATGAGCTGCTTTCTTCAATGCTCTTGCCATGCGGGAGCAAAGTTGTGTTCCCTGTTCAGGAGGGTGCGGTCAGTGAATAGATTTCTATTTCCTGCCTGCACACTTCTAGGCTAAACATATTACATGGGCAAACACACATATGTTTTTTGTGTAGAATTTAACAGAACCAAGACGGATTTCCCTATCAAGTGAAACAGTAGGCAAAAAATGGACTGGAGTACAACCTCAAGCCATATGCCAGTGCCTGAAACTTCTACAAGTATTCCAACCATCAGCTATTTGCAAATTTAATGGGAGGTCTCCACAAGATCGCTGCTCAGCAGCCTATCACATATCAGACTCCGAGGAAAACCTACAGGGCAGCTCGAAAGTGTGGTGTAAATCTTTAGCGGCCTTGACCCTGAATAGGCCCATGAAATGGCAACGCTGTCCTAATTATTAAAAAACTGGCAATATTGAAATTTTGTTTTTTAAAACCATACCTGCCTTCACACTGTACATTTGTTGACTTTATGAAGATTGCTAGCTTTGTTGGGATTCAACCTCCTGATCTTGCCGCTCACTGCTTCTTTCAAAGGCGAAGGCTCCAATTATTAGTTATAGTTATTAATAGTTGTCTGGGAGCAGGAGAATGGGGCAACAATGCTTCTGGATCAGCAATTTTGTGAAACATTGTTCAGTGAGTAGAGTAGGACTGATGCAAGACACCAGCCAAAGTACCTGAAACCCTGATTTCAGTCAGAGAATCCTAGCAGAAATGACTAGCCTTTCAAGAAAAAAGTTTGACGTGTTGTATCTTGAAGCACAACCTCAGTGCAAATACAAATCCAGAAGAAACAAGAAGGGATCCTCTGCTCAGAAAGCAGCCTGAGAAGGCAGGACCTACATTTCTGAGTGCCACTTACATGATTTACTCTTGTGGAGAAATAAATCTGCTGTTTACTGTCAGACTCTTCTGAAGATTTGGAATGTCCTGTGTTTCTGATCAATACTGGCCAGCTTCTTAGCAAATTGATTTGGAAAATGGTACTGTAAAATGAATTGTTCAATCCAATTTGTTTTACAAAACTTAATTGAGGGAGAACTCCTTGTAAACCCTACTTGAGAGGTTTAGGCTCACTCTCTATGTTTGGCTGGTGCTGGCCATACCTCAGACTTGGTTGATTCATTCTCTCCTCCCTTTGGAAGTGGAGAGAGTCGTGGTGCATTTGTTGATCATCTCGCGACCAGATTAAGCTAATACCCTCTATCTAGGAGTTCCAGAGGCATTGGTGAACCGTCTTCAGGTGTCCAAAACGCATCCGATAGGCTCCTTTTGCGTCTTCCTAGGTGCTCATCCATTTCATTGGCTCTGAAAGCTATTCACTGGCTGCCTATCAAGAAAGGATTGTATTCAAAGCCTCGGTCCTGGTTCGCAGGGCAGTGTTTCTGTCCAGCCTGAGTTATCTGGCAAAGAGATTTGTACAGTATCATCCTTCTAGATCACTGCGCTCCTCTTCCACTTCTCACTTGTCATTTCCCCATTTTAAATGCATCCATAGGGGAGGCAAAGCCTTCTCCTTTCAGGCAGCCAAAGCCTGGGATGAACTCCCACTGGACCTGCGTTTGATTCTGCTTGAGACTGCCTTCCGTAGAAAACTTAACTCCTGCTTTTTTCTCAGTGCGACTATGTGGTCTGGAGTATTAGTTGTGCAGCTCAGGAGTTTTCTCCCCCTCTTTAGCGCTCGGACACTCCCTGGAATAGCTGTGCACTCTATACATTTCATCATTCATTCAGTACAACAGACTCCTGCATTAGGTGAGCCTTGAATACAGCAAACTTACAATTGAGTTGACTTTTTGGAGAGCAGCAGACTCATAGTTGAGTTCGGTATTGAGCACAGAAGAGTCACAGTCGAAACAAATACTGAGTACACCATACCCATGGTTGAGGTGAGGATTGACTAGGGCACACTCATAGTCAAGGGGGGTACTGAATTCAGCATCCTCGAGTTTGTTGTGAGTATTGACTACAGTATACTCATGATTACAGACAGTAGTGATTAGAGCACACTCCTTATTCTGGTGAGTACTGAACGCAGTATCCTCATGGTAGTGGTGATTATGGAATACAGCTTACCCATGACTGATATATTCACTGAGTACAGCATTTTCATGGTTGCAATGAGTATTGAGTACAGCATATGTATGGTTGAGGTGAGTACTGAGTACAGCAAACTCATGGTTGACATGAGTAATGGGTTCAGTATATTCGTAGTTGAAATGAGTATGGTATACTCATGATTGAGTTTTTAGTACAGCTTACTCAAAGCCGGGCAAATAATGGTTAATGTGAAAGACTCCTGGTTGATATGAGTAATGAGTACATCATACTGATGGATGAGACAAGTCATCGTACCCATGGATGAGATGAGTATTAAGTACAGTAAACTCATGGTTGAGTTTTTGGTACCGTTGAGTTAAGTGCTAGCAGCCAGATGTACGACCATTCTGTTTTGCATGTCCCAAATTGGGATTTTGTTGCGACTCGCAAAATGTAATGTACTAATGTGTCTCATACACATTTAGCAATTCCCAATGGGGACGCAAATTACCTGCCTCATCAATATTCATAAGGGAGGCAACAATTTGCGACCTATTGGGAATGGGCTACAATCACAGGGATGGTGGCCTGCTGGGGACAGCAGACCACCATGTCTGTGTTTGCTTTTTAAATAATGCAACTTTTTTCTTCAAATGCAGTCTGTTTTCTTTAAAGGAAAATGGGATGAGTTTAAAAGAAAAAAAGAAAAAGTTTCTTTTCATTTTTTAAAGGCAGGCATTGGTCCGTGGGACCACTGCCTGCTCTTAAAAAATATTTTTGCATAAATTCACAAAGGAGAAGGGTTCCTCTAGGTACCCCTTACCTGTTGTGACTGGCTTACCACCTACTTGAAGTAGATGGTAATATGCCATTATTTTGCTATTGCATTTGCGGTCGCAAAACAATCGTACATCCGCCTGCAACTCACTATTATGAAGGGACACCCTTGGCATCGCCCCTTCCAACTAGAGACTTGAAAACCGTATTTTGCGAGTCGATAATAGGTTTGTACATGCTACAACCCTTTTTAGCGGTTGCAACAGCCCGATTTTCCATTAGTGAATATTAAAAAAAGGTCATACATCTGTTCCTAAGTTCAGAATACTCATGGTGGATGTGAGTACTGCACACATAAAACTCAATGTTGAGGTGAGTACCGATTACGAATCACTCAGGATGAGGCTAGTTCCTGGTGAAAGCAGGCATGGGCTTGTAAAAAGTCTAACTGGCCCCAAGTTCTGAGAAGCATCACATGCCCTCCCCTTGAGTGGGAGCTCAGACATTCAATAAGAGAGGAGTTTGATTTGCAGCTCTGGCTCATATTAAGCGGAAGATTTGTTCACGTTTCCTGGGATAATTAACACAAGTCAGCCATTACAGAAGCAGCGGGATCTGCTTTAATGACCACAGGACAGTGGGGGCCGTCAAACCATTACAGCTAGAGAGAGTGGCCAGGGGGCATTTAACTGATGAGTTACAAGGGTACACTTCCCTCTGTTAGAGCCAGCCCCTTCTTGTTGTGTACTGTGTGAGTCTTTTGGGAGGGGGTCATTGTAGCTCACAACATTTAGGTCAAAATATCAATCTGTAAAAATACTGAATCCACTATGTGATCGAGGTAAGAAGATGTGGAGTTAAGAACAGGAAAACTATACTTATGTATATTTATACATTTCTTGACATTATTGTGATAGTCAATGTTGAGGATGCAATATTTTTGCAGGAAAATTTTACGACTGTGATATTGTGACATACATTTTTTTGTTTGTGTGTTTCTGTGCGTCTGTGAGTATATGTAGGTATGGGTGAAAAAGGTGTAAGATACCTCTGCCATCGTATTTGCATTGGTTTTCACTGAAAAGTAATGCAAAGCAGCGCAAAACGAGGCATTGCATTACTTTGCGTTAAGGGAGAGTTACATGGGTGGTACATGGGCATTCCCATGCAACCACCCATGCTTTTTGACGTTAAACCCGATTCACTAACAGAAGTTGACACAGTTTAGCGCCAAAAATAAACACTGCTGAAAAACAGGCATTAAACGGAGAAATGTTTAAATTTCTCCGTGCCTTTCTAACTTTGCATGCATGCTGCCCTGTGCAGCACATATACAAAGTAGGAAATTCTTTTAGACATGTCCATGCATAGTATTTTGTAAAAAACGGGTATACTTCCTATACAAAACCTGTGCCAGACTCAGGCATGCACCCTAGCGCCTTGGCACTGAAATGTGTGCCTGGTGCACGCCAGCTTAAATCAGTGCGAGCGCTAGGGAGAGGGGCGGAGAGAGCGACTTCTCTGTGAACACGGCGCTCTCCTGCTCCTTCCCTGTCACGCAAGGCAGCACAGTTACTTAGGAGGCTGCACTGCATTGTGTGACAGTGTTCAGAATCTGGCCCTGAGAGTCTCCTACCTTCTCTGGAGTCCAGAATAAAACATTTCTTTCGACAGAATCGTCTTGCAGAGGGTACTAATTAATTATTCAAACATCTGGGACTAATGTTTGAGTCTTTACTATCCCTTGCCAACATAATGAGTAAGGGGGTCTTTTCTGACAAGGACATGCTTAAAAAAGTGTTCCCATTGCTGTGTGCAGATCACTATATTTATTCAGCACTTATGCAGACATATACAAGAAACACATCCTTGAACTACAGAGAATCTAAAACCAGGCAGCCATTGTTAGTCTGGGAATTAATAGATTTGACCACATGAGCTCCGCACTGAAGATGCACACACACGGGGGTATTCACAAATGTCACTTTGGAGTAAGCTTAGTAGTACCACAACAGTACTACTCACGTACCACAAAATGATAATCACTAACCTAAATGCCTCTCCTATCTTTTATGTGTGGATACCCTTGCCACTGAAGCAGAGATCTCCCACAAGTACACCTATAAATATTAGTAATATTGAAATAGTAAATGTATTAGGGATGGGGGAATAGCTGGAAAATGGGAAATACTTACTACTAAATGGGAGTAGTTTAGAGAGGGCTAAGGAGGGATTGAGCAAAGGTCAGGCACCCATCCAGAAAAGAGTGAGACCAATGCTATTCACAAACTGTATTTCTTTAATTACTATAACCAAAAAGCCTAAAAATAGTAGTAAATGTACTCTAGCTCAGACCAGGAGTAACCACACATGGCTAACCACTGCTACTGCAACACCCTCCATAGAAAATAATAGATGCAGGAACTTAAAATAGGACCTTAAAGTAAATAATGTTAAAATCAATTAACTTAGTTTAACTTTTTAAACATATATATTTAATTTAGTCTTTAACAAATTTTATATAAAAACTAAAGATAATTTATTAATAAAATATTTAGATAACTTTCTTAATTTAAAAATATGCAACATTAGTTTTCTGAAAAAATAATTAAATTCATTTAATTTAATTATATACTTAACATTTATATAGGTATTTAATACATAATAAATAAATATAAACATTTTAGTTTAGGTGGGGATTTTTATTAATGATTACAAATATTTTGAAATTGTAATTAATTCAATGTTATATTTAAAATAAATATATCAAATTAATTTAAATTAAGATGATCTATAAACATATGTTTAGTATATTTCTAAAGTTTACTATACATTTTTACTTTTCTCTATATTTTACCATCAAAAGATTTTGTCTCTGTGCAGGAGACCTCCACCTACGTGTGAAAGTTATTAGTAGCAACTTTGCACTTGGAAATTAAGCTTTGTCCCCTAGGTGGAGACATCTAAGTCTACACTGCATAATAACTTTACCCTCATAAATGGCGAACAGTCAAAAGTAAAAAAAATGACTACAAAGTGTAAGAGTACATTAACGTGTAGATTTCCTCATGTGTAAATTTACCTTTAGCATATTAATGCACATTATACCAAAGTTTGTTGTGGTAAAGGTCTGGTTCATGCAGAGAACTTGGCTCTCCTTACACACCATTCAGGAATCGTCTGTTAATCCAGTGCAGCTACATGAAGCAGCTCATAATCAATTGGGTCTAACATTGGTGTATATGATGCAAAGTTTAATACCTTTGCAATACTCAAGCCTAGACGGAAATCAGAGCAAAAACATTGCAGTGTTCAAACAAGATTAAACGTTCACACTGTTTAGAAAATACTTTGGTCATATCACTGTCTGTTAGCAGGGACCGCTCATCTAACAATATTCTCATCCAATTTACAGGACTATCTCTATACCTGCGGAGGTGCTGTGCCACCCCACTTCGGCCTTCTTTTCAGAATTTCCACCATCAAGTGGAACCTGTCCATGAAGTCAATGAGAAGACTCTCTTCCATGGGCCTCAAGAGAATCCTAATCTCGACCACCAGAAGTATCATTGGACAATCTTCCTGAGATCAGTGACGCTGAAGTGCACTTGCTGCTGAACTAGGGGCCCTATTTATCAATATGAAGTTACTATGAGACAACACATAAGTACTCACAAAACTCCAGAGCCCTCATTACAAGTGGCCCAGAGTGGGGTAATACCACTCCAGAATATTCTGAGTAGCCAGGTGTTTCTGGCGATGCATACTTGGGCAGACCAGGTAACCCCAGGATCATAAACACGAGACTGGTCCTAGAAGTGGAGCTGGAGGGGGCTATGGACAGCCGCGACACCCCCGCTCGCTCTCCCACTGAACTATAGAGAAAGCTGGAAATAATACCCCAGTCCTCTCTTCACCTGCTTTGGCCGATCCCAGGCCCCCCACCAGCAACTTCTCCTGCCAAAAGAGAGCCCTGCATCTATTTACCACTACCTTTATGCAGCATTAAATGAATACAGATCTATTTTACCCTGGAATAAAAAAACATGGTATTTCTCATTCTGGTGGAGATAACTTGTAATCCCCAGATTTTGGCCTGTAGATGCTGTCTGGGATCAGAGATTCAACCCTCTGCTATCCCCGCACCTAAACTGTGGGAACACCTAATAAGGGCCTTACATGAATAAAGATTAAAAAGTAAAAATGATCTAAGTACACTGATGTTGGTTTTCATTTGTGGCAGACAGGTTAGAACCTCTCTTGCCAAATGTTCAGCTTTTGCTCTCTCTGTCCCATTAGAACATTACTCACATTAATCAATACTGCAAGTGTTATTGGAGGCATCACAAAAATCCTTTATAATAGTCAATTGAGAAAGGAAGTGACCTTGTGGCCTGGATCTGGACGAGGTGTTTTGGAGCTTCACACACTTGGACTGCCTGCTCGATGCACATGTCCTGTGTGCAAAGCCCACAGATGGACAAAATCCGATCCCCGGGCAGCAGACTGCCTTCCAGGCTCGCTGGAGAGTCAGGCACCACTTCTTCCACATAGATACCCTCTGGCAGCAGTCTTTCAGAGCCTTGTGTCAACTTTAATCCTAGCAGAAAATAAAGAAATGCACAAAAGCAATACTTAATATCAAGACCAAGGCAGAGTGAACCACCAGAACACCTTGAAATTGTGGAGTAGGTAAGAGTGTGACCAAACACTCTAACACAAAACACAAGCAAGCGCGTACTCCCAACAGTCAATTAATATTCAGGAAGAAAGGGTGTATGTACCCTCTAGAATTTAATACTAAAGAGTGGGAGATGTAGTGCTACACATCCTCCACTTAGGGGCCGATTACAATGTAGTTAGGAAAGGATTCCCACCAAATTGGTTCTGGAATACTTTCCGAATGACTCGTATCGGGGGACTGAGTGATTTGGATACATCCGGAAACGATTTGGTCGGACTCCAATTGACTTTAATGGGAGCCTGTGTTCCGAACGTAAACACAGGCTCCCATTGACAAAAGGGGTGGTTGAGGAAAGTCGTGCACCCTGTGGCGGGCACCCCAAGGCGCCTGCCACACTGTGCCTGCATGGGAAGGGGAGACCCATGGGTACCCCACAGGCCCGATTTGGAGGGCCCCAAAGTCCGATTCCCACAGCAAACCGATTCAGAAAGACTGTGTGAATCGGTTATCATACTCACTCCTTCGGAAACCGACTCATTGGGCTGTATGATTCGGCTCCGAACGACTTGGGCTGCCTGAATCCCAATCGGAACTGATTCGGACAGCCCGGACGGTTTCCTTGCATCGTACTTGGTCATTCTGAAAGGTGACTGATTCGGTCAGAAACAAGGCTTCCGAATCGGATTCAACCGAGTCGAATGCCGTTCAGAGCTTTTCCTGACAACATCGATATTGGCCCCTTAGTCGTAAAATGGTGCATGCACAAGTTTAATTACCTTAAAAAACATCCCAGATCTAAAAAATGAGAGTCACACCTGTTATAATTAATTTTCCAATGTAGAAGTTCTCTGTCCATTTTGTAAGAGACTAGTACCAAGGCTTTCAGACTGCAATATTCTCTCTCTCTCTCTCTCTCTCTCTCTCTCTCTCTCTCTCTCTCCTACATAGCTGCAAAATAATAGCAAACCCCACGCCTGTCAAAGGTTTATGTAACTGTATTACTTCTAGAATATCTGCCATTAGACAAGGGGCTGGATGCCCAAGGCTTTTCAACCACTGGACACCCACATTTACCCTCCTGTGAGCCCTAGAGGTTGGAAAGAACAAAAAATTTGTAGTATGTTTATCTAGGGACCTGTATCGATACTCCTATTTCTGACCCTTGTCCGGTTATTATTCACTAATATCCATACAACGGCACAGAAACCCGTTTTCAGATTAAGCCATAGCGCATGCTGTCACATTGAGCAAGCACTATTTCTCCAGCCCCCTAGAAAGCACAACGAGTTCTCTAAACAAACCAAGCCTCCAGCAAACCTGGGAAATCCCCGCTACTATTGTTTTGATTTCGTTTGAGAACTCCTGTAAAGAATGTAAGAACGACCAGTTCTTAATGACATCTTTTATTGACGTCTTATGTCAAACCCGGCACCTTTCAGGTATAAATATACCGACGCTGCCCTAAGCAAGCACACGGTGGTGATGAGCTTGGAGCAGTGACTACTTGCCGGAGAGCCAGCTGATGCAGGAAGCCCACGGACACTGCCCCTCCCTTTTGACGCGCTGAGAGAGACGCTGTCTTTTCTCCTGCCGAGAAATCCAGCCTCCGGCATTTCCAGCTTGCCCTCGCGGGGAACTGGGATACCGAGTCCTGAGACAGAGATACCAGCCCTCCTGCCTTCTAAATCCCAGGTACTGAACTGACTAACCCCTTACAGAGAATTCTTGAGTCAGATTCTTGGCAAAACAAACTTAACTTAAACTGCTACTTACTTACTCCCTCCCACGTATTAGGCCTAGGTCAGGTACACCGGGGTAGGCGTAGTTAGAAGCACCAGTTGAGTACGATTAGTCAATGTATATATGTATGTATATCTTTTATCCATTTTAAAGTATCATATGGCTAAGAAACCATATCAATGCTTTTACAGTATTATTTTATAATCCTGCTTTTACTGTATGCACTTTACTTAACCTTAAGTATTGCAACTGTAGCGATTCATTTCTCTTGTATGAGAAAAAGAGACTGATCAATAAATAACACCTTTTATTGAACACGCCCATCTCTTCTTTCTCTACAATCTGGTGGAACTAAGTATGCACGTACTGACTGAGTAAAATAGTTGTCTTTTGTTTTCACACGACTCTGGAGATATACTCTTGATTAGGGAGAGCAAAGTTGTCATGTTCTATGGTTGTCAGAAACTAAATCCCTTCTTGTCTATCCAGGGAGGTTAAACTCCTCCTTGCCTATTCGAGAAAGTTTCTAGTGAACTCTGAGCTAGCTGGCACACAAAACTTAAGTCTAATATCGTCAGTAGAAGACCTAGTTAACCTCTGTCCTACGTCTATACTATTGAAGATATTATTCCAATGCGCAGAGCCTATTGGGATAATAGGAACTACACTACAAATTAAGCCTCCAATGTCCAGGGGAATCTCTTAACATGTAGCAGACTCCGTTACATTTCCTCCATAATAGGGATAGTATTGTGGAGGAAATTCAGCCAGTGGATTCTACTTCACATTTAGAGTTTCCTACAGAATCCAAAGGATTTTCAGTACCCTCCAAACTCTAAACAAGGTTTTTAATGTCACTACTTTCCCCCTGCACTGCGGGTGCGGTATGGCCCCGACACACCGCTGCGATGTTGATGCCGAGTACAGTAGTGTTATCATGTGAATGCAAACTACTTTCTCCTTGCACATTGTCTTGCAGGGTGTACCACCACCAGTGGCGGCCAGCATGGATCGAAGGTAGGGGGCGAGGCCAAGGGCGGCAGGGGAAGGATGCAGCAGAAGTGAGCAGCAAAAAATTAAACAAAAAACGTACCTTCTCGTCGCTTGCTCGACGTGTCTCTCCTCCATAGTCCTCCCTCGCTGACCTGAACAATAGGAAGCACACCCAGGCTCCCAGTCAGCCAATCACGGCGCTGCCTTAGCAGGGTCGTGATTCGTCTGAGTGCCATGTTTCAGTGCTCAGGCGCTGACTTGGAGCCTGGTTATGTTTTCCATGCAGGCTGTAATGCAGCCTGCATGGAGAACATGCAAAGTGTGAAAGAGTGTTTTGGGCGGCCCGGGAGGGCTGGCCAAGCAGTCATTGCGCACTTAGGAGAGTGCTACTACTCATATCCTGCTCTAACCCCCTCACACAAAGTTGCAGAAGTAGCAGAAAATAAAATGATAATAACGCCAGTTATTATCATTTTATTTTCTCTTTATTTCACTGCTAAAAAGCAGTGGGGCGACGCTCCTCTGCCTTAGCAGAGGAGCCGCCACTGACTACCACTCCTGTAGAACCAGGGACTTTCCCTTCTTTCTGTTTTTGGTGAACCTTTCAGGCCTATTCAGGCATTTTAATTTTACTTGGGGCTGCTCCTGCCTACTGGGCCAACTCACCTAGCTGCCCGACACTCACTCTTCCATGTCAGTTGCAGAGGACTGCTTCTTTCACCCTCTACCCACAAGCCTACTCTCTCTTACTGTGCTGACCTATTCCTTTTATGCAGTTGCACCCTGGATCGTTGTTGTTGACAGCATTCCAACCAGCCACAGGTCGCAAGCCACAGCTGGGAGGGTCTTAATCACCAGAGCCTCTCTTACCCGCCCAAGACTCCTTAGTCCACCCACAGTGGAGAGGGAGGTACACTTGTGTGTGAGCACCCATGTTGACCAGCCTCTCAAGGCTGCAGAGGAGTCACAATGTTGAACACAAGCAAGAAATAAAAATAAAGCTGTTTCAGGCCTCACCACACAAAATAATGGTGCGGTATGCAACTTTCTGCTGCTGGGGAAATTCTCCAGTCAGCATTACCGAGAGACAGTTGCCTCAGGATCCCTAAGATTTAATGTGGAATTTCTGTAGCCTTGTGACAGACTCTAACAATATAGCTTTCTCTTCATTAGTAGCAGCTTGTTGTAGGGGCCTGGATGCGCTCTCCCCCACCAAGCTCCAATGTTCTTTTGACTTGACCATTACTCACCAGCACCACCAAGCCACCAAGGTCCTCTATGGCAGTCAACTCACCTTTCCTGTTACAGAATTGATGTTCTGAACAATGTATACATGGTTTACCAGTCAATGCTTGAATAAAAAGATGTAAAAAAAAACTCACCTTTCATTCCTCACCAGCAACTCAAGTCCAGTGCCACCTGTAAGGTGACTATGAGCTGCAAATGTCAGCAGTGCCTGCTTTCCAACAAGCCTCTTTGACTTTGTCTGGCAGGGCATGAGGGAGCTTTTATCACCACCACCCCTATAGAGTGCAGAGAATAATCAAGGGGTGTGTACACCCCAAGGTCCTGGTAGGGGTTCATCCAGTCCTGCCTGTGTTTTTGCGGGCCCCTAGTTAGCTTTCTGAGCATGTGTCTGTACTTCACAGGTGAGATGGAGTTTCCTGTGATTAGTGGGCCACACCCAACCCAGTTTTGCCACATCATCTCTCCACCCCTCGATGTCTCTGTGCTGCATTCCAGGAAGGTTTAAAAATGGCACTTAAATCCAAAACTGAGACACATCTCCACCCACCGCGGCCAAACTGTTTCCTCCCAAACTCTTCAAAGAGACATATTGCTTGGAGGCAGAGACAGAAGTCTATGCCCTTCCACTGCCAAGTCGTCGAAGCACACTGCCATCGAATTAGCAAATAAATGCAAGATGTTGACTATGGAGATTCCAACCTCCTCCCCATCCTTCAGAAGTAGATTCTTAGTCATTCCTATAATGGGCCTATTGCCTCCTGGTGTCTTAGATGTGACAGATGGTGCAGCAGAGCAATTTACTCACTTGGTCAGGCAGCTCAAAGGATAAATCTCAATAAGAGAAACATGCTGAAATATAAAGTATATTAAGAAACTTAGTTGAGTCAAAAATGACCCTCTTATTTGGATTCCTAGACCACGACAACAATAGTGGTCATAGTAACATGTATCAAACTGAAGTTCCAGTTTAAACAACATTTAACATACTCAGTGCACAGTGAGAACATTATATGTGAGATTGACCAAAGCGGGATGGTGCAGCCCTTTTGGTCTCTAATTAAATCATTGTAGTTTAATATGGGTCCAATCTATCAGGGAGTGGCATTTTTTAAATTTAATTTCACAGATAATTAGTGCAAGAACATCTTGAATGACATACTGCTAAAGGCCCAACAATCATTAGGAAATCTTAAAATAGTTCGCTATACTCAACTGCCAACATCTTCCTGGTGCACAAAAGTACCCTAAAGGCCTATTCCATTGAAAGAAGTTACAAAGGGGCCTATTACGATCGCGGATTTCCCGCATCCTCCGGGCCGGCGGAAGCCACCGCCGGCCCGGAGGATGCGAGAAATCCACCGCGGAGGCTTGAAAGACCCACCGCCAAATTAGGATGGCTGGTGGGTCTTGCAATCTGTCTGCCGCTTTTCCGCCGCGGTCGCCTTCCGACCGCGGCGGAAAAGCATTAACATGGCTGGCGGTGTCTATCAGACGCCGCCAGCCATATTAGAATGGAGTAGAAAGTATGCTTTTCCACGGCGGCTTTTCCGCCGTTAAAAAGCATACGGACCTTCACTTCGGGGGCCCGTTGCGGCCCCCCTGGGTGAAGAGGGTGGTGGGGGTGCACATGGGGGGTACCTATGGTACAACCCTGCATTTGCGTGAACAAAGCGGCAGGCACCACGCGGTGCCTGCCGCTTTGTGCACGCAAATGCCGTGCATGCATTTTTAACATTGCAGCGGGTGCAGCTTGAAGCTGCACCCGCTGCAATGTTAAAGATAGAGGATGTGACCCCCACCCTGGCGGTCACATCCTAATCTGCACGGAGGGACCGCCGCTGCCCCTGCGGACGGTCCCTCCTACTCTATGGTGGTGGACGGACTCAGGTCCGTCCGCCATCATAATCGGCCCCATAGTGTGGTCACACAGAAAATAATTTCCTCACAGTTTCAGTGCCTCATGAGGAGCTGGGATTAATTAGCCGTTCACTCGCATTAAGTAACAAAAACTTAACTTTCATTGTTTCCAAGTGTTCCAATCCAGCAAAACTGGCTGAGACCTTTGCATTGCATTCTGGTCCTTATGCCCTCAATTATTCTTGAAAGTGCATGCCTCATCTGCAACTGAGCTTAGGTAGAATTTAGGGTTGTTTTAAAACTGTTTATAAATAGTAATAAAAGTGGGATGTTCCTTCACACCCAAGGCCATCACATTGAAAAAAGCAGTTGTAGAGCTGCCACATGCAAAACAAAACATAACTCGAATATCTGTGACTCATGTGGGATTGGCCTTACATAGCATTTTGCTTGCACCTCCCAGTGCAACATAGTGGGATATTCATGAGTGGTTTGCATCATGCTTGAGCCACGCAAAGTGGTACATGCGTGACACAAACATCTAAGTCAGATTTATGAAGCCATGCAAAGCCACTCCAGGGAGGTGTTCTGTGGGCATTGCTTGGGTGTTCCCATGCAACTCCAATGGTTTTTGACCCAGTTCCAGATTTACCAAACAGAGAATGGGTCAAAAAGATATGCCATCAAGGAGAGGCATAACAAGGAGAAATAGGTTTATTTTTCTTAATATTTTTCCTATTTCTCTGTGTGCTGCATTCAAGGTCACACATAGAAAAGGGAAAAAAAGTATCTCAGGATTGTTTTGTGCAGGGAGGTGCAAGGGTTCCTGGGTCGGCGCTGTACTGCCAAAACGGCACAAGGGGAAAGGATGGGAATGTGCTGTATTGGATAAAAAACGGGGCATTCCTGCCCCTTTCCTGTGATGTGATGCATGATATCACAGCAAAGTGACTGCTGAGCTGCCCCGTGCCACACATTTTGTAAATATGCCCCATAGTTTTGTAGCTTGCGTGTATCTTCCTCCAGTGGGATTTGCAAAGTCACTTTACTTCTTTAATTCGCATTGCATTCTGGTTCTTGATTTGCTTTGTTCCGTTTTGAATGCTTAAGATGGGCAAAGCCACACTTCATTTATGCATTTTATAATTTCACTATATTGTAGGGGTTCGTGAAATTACGAAATTCACTTTATTATATTAAATGTAAAAACGGAATGACAGGGCATACCTCAAATACAAAACGTCTTTCAAATTACTTGCAGAAGAATAGTTTGAGATAAAAATTGGCAGGTGAGACATCTTCTGTGCAAACTAGTCTCACATATGGAAAAAATCACTTGAAATATTGCAGAATTTGGGAAAGAAGTAATTCTTGAATTGTGCAAGTGTTAACATGTTTAGTAAATGCCTACTTTATAGCTGTTTGGTGAAAAAATAATTGCTTTCTTGCAAAAAGAGCATGTAAGAAGCAGCATTAGCCATAACTGAAGAGCAGCGCTGCAACAGCAACATGCAAGTGCCTGTAACTGGCGTATAGCACAATACAGGATCTTCTATGTAGATTTTCAGAATTCTGCCTTGATACTTGACTCTTTTATTCCATATGAAGATGCCGGCACCCTGCTACCATTGCTAACAGAGCACCTGACCTTACTTTCAGGACCTCAGAGAATTACTTCTCTCATAAACACATTTGTTATTTAGGCCAATGAAACCCAAACCAAGACTCCATGATATAATTTTGGAATTTTGCTCTTCTTTGTTTTATGATGTCTACCCTGTTTGAAATTGCCTCCGTCCTACAGGAGACAAGCAGACGCAGAACCGAATAGCTAGCAGTGCAGGGCCGGGATCTTTGATGATTGTGTTACCATAAGACCACCCCTCATCTCTGCACTCGTGAGGAGCGTGCAGTCCACCGTATTTTGGTTGGACATCCCTAACTGAGAGCGCCTTACTTAGGATAAGTATATCAACATGGCACCTGCATGATATTTAAATCATTTTTGAATCATCTTTCTGCTTTCTTACTTTTTGCAGGGAGGGATATTACTTTCATTTGTGCCCTGACGAAAGCCGTGGACACATTGGTCCTTACACTAGCTGAAACATGTTGGCATACATAGGGTCATAGGACCATTATATCCTGGGGACACCCTTTTTCTGAACTTTTAATGATCACTATCTCTCCATATTAAAGGGAGACTTGGAGTAGATGGTGTTTTTTTAATCTTGAACCCCCCTGTCTATTTCTCACAAGAGCTCCCTGGAAAACGGTTGAGCCCACCCTGGCCTGTAGGAGCCAGGGTTCTGTAGGAGCTAGGATGCCCCGATGATGAACATGAAGAGGAGACTGTATACACAACCGTATACACAAAGAAAACAGACCGGAATACACACCTGCATTTCTCAAGTTTCCACCAATGAAATCTGCGTGAGAATCTACCATACAGCCAGTTCTTAAGAATAAGGCGTAACTGCACCAAGAAGGAGGACTACTTCAACAATGCCAGACTTCTTGTAAATAAACTAGCTGAAAGAAACTATCCAAGAAAATTGCTGAAGCGCGCAATGAAAAGGGCTTGGGTCAACCCTAGAGACACCCTCCTACCACCAAAAGTCAAGCCGGATAATACGCCATTGGTCTATGTCACCACGTTTTCTGGTCTCACCAACGAAGTGAAAAAAATTGTACGAAAAAACTGGAACGCGATAAAGGGTCTGGAACCGTTTGCAGACACACTCATCTTTGATCTGAAGAAAAACAAAAGCATATAAGAAAAGTTAGTGCCCGCAAACACTGTCCAGTCGCTACGCATACTGTCGTCCTTACCTCCAATCAAAGAACATAGGAGATGTGGAAATTGCATTTCAGGCAACAGCACGATTGAGGGTACCCAATTTACATACGTTAACAACTATATGAAGCATGAAGAGTTCATGAATTGCAACACACATAATGTCATCTATTGTGTAATATTCCCTTGCCCAAAAGCCTACATTGGGAAGACCACCAAGCCCATAAAAAAGCGGATAACCCAACACCGCTCACGAATAAGATGTAAGACCTTAGGTACACCAATGGCAACACACTGCATAGACAAAGGCCATGGCCAAAATGACATAAAACGGACAGTGCTAAAGCACGTAACTGGAAATAACATCGACAATTTATTATTCAGATTTGAAGCAAAAACAATAATGTATCTGGGTACGAAAGAGAATGGTCTGAAGTGAACGCAATGAACAAGATAACACACTGTGCATAATAGGAATATATGCAAGTAATGATAGAAGACTGCACGTCAGAAAGTCCGTAGCTCGGTACAACAGCTACAAACAACCAGTATTGCCCCAGGTCGAGGACATGAATGCTCAAATCCCAAAGCGCGAGGAGGACATCCATCGAGGAAGTACAGATTAGTCAGAAATGTTGTCCAAGATTGAAAACCATGATATGTGCCAGCATGGGGGAGATCTCAAAATACACTTGTATCTTTGAGGCACTATATGATTAAACCACCGAAAGTAGATCAACAAGTCGTATTGCTACCACTGCAACGTTCATCACCATGAGAACACTAACATAGGAAGTCAGGCGAAGTCAGGCAAAATGCGCCCCATACGACACGTGCGTAACCACGTTCAACGCAGGCAAGCGGTAGGAAGGAGAACCGGGTTGTTCAAATGCCGGTCGTTGTGTAGTACACGAAAACGCCTGGAGAATTGAGGAGCAGAAACCCGAGGACCCCAGATGATAGCCTGGAAATCGACAAGCTCACCATCAACATAAAACAAGGTTTGCCGGAGAAGCTGTGTAGAATGCTGCCATACACAAAACTCTAAATGTCGATCACTTGACCACGCATTTCATTTGCTGTAACTCATTCAATACAGCGGCGGGCACTGACAGAGTAGCGGGGAAAGCATGAGGCACGTACATGTTTTGTAAATCCCTTGGACGATGGGCAGTTTACGATCACGTAATGAGCACAATTCAGTTTCAGCATGAGCAGCACGTTTCCTATTCTAATTGCGCTTTTTAAAAAAAACACGAATCCTTTAGAACATAATCAGGCGACAGTGCATGCCGTAGATTAAATAGAAACATCGAGCCCCGAAACTAAAGGTATTCCATTTTCTTTACAACCATAACCCTAGAACGCCAAAATATAGAAGGAAACAAAAAGAACAGACTGAACTGAAGAGTTAAGTGGGCTATAACCAACTGCACTCCGGCGTATTACGAAAGCCCGGCCTGGTATGTAAGGAGCCAATCACAAGTATTACTTAAGAGTAATTAGTAGAAGGAATAGAGTCACAGTATTATTATTTTCATTCACATAGGCTATAAATAACTGTACACCGGCGCATTATGAAAATCCGATCCGGTATGTAAGGAGCCAATCACAAATATTATTTAAGTGTAAATAGTAGAAGGAATAGATTCATATTATTATTATTATTTTCATTCACACAGGCAATAGATGTCCTACCCGAACACAGTCCTGCCCTGATGAAGACCTTCTTATAAATATATCAGCCTGGTCCCCCCAATGAAGGTCGAAACGTGTTGGCTCTTATCACCAAGAGGCCTAGAGCAACCAAGGAAATATCACGTCAAATAATAAATGTCTTGCGCTGGACTTAACAAGCTCGAGATTAGAGCTTGAAAATAAGTCTCTGACCTCCTTAGGACCTAGAGAATAGACAACATTGAGGACCTAAATAAAAAAGGTCGCAATACTAAACGCAATTCAGTAGGTGTGATGTTCTCTCCCTTTCCCCTTTAAGGCTGGTGAGTCTTTACTCGTGTTCTTAGAACTTGGAATGTAATCTGATCAGAGTTCTTTACTGTGTCAGTTGCTGTTGGCTGTTTTAGGATGAGGTTTTAATAAACCCACCTTGCTCACTCAAACATTTTATTCCTCTTTTCTCAAAACATTTAACAATTTTACACTGGCGACGATCGGGAGTCACCTCAACTGAACAACTCAGCAAAGTGACCTGACCGCATCTCTCCTCCAGCGGCTGCTCTTCAATTCGTGAAGCGAAGCGTTGACTTCACAGCGGCTGAAATTGACTTTGGTTCACTGGTGAGGAGAGCGGGAGGCATATTTTTAAGAAAACGATACTGGGACAGTAAAAATAATAATTTATGCTGAAGGTTGCGAAGGAATTTTAACCTCCGTGTAAAGTGAACGTTCTTTTGTGCTTGCGCTGTCTTCCTAGTTGAACTGCTCGCGCTAGCAACAACGTCACTCACATTGTGTTCGAGCGGACGTATTACGTGCAGGCTTCCTCAACGCTGCGCTTCAAAGAGTCTGAGCTGCGTTCCAGCATCACGTTAGTCTATTTCCTTAACGCTGCGCTTCAAGGAACCTTGCGCTGCGTTCCAACATCTCATCCTGCGTTCAGAAGGGTGTTCCAACGTCGAGCTCGCTGATAGAACGACCTCATTATTAAAGTGTTCTACGTTTAAAAAAAAAAAAAAGAGAACATACTTATTATTCAATTGTGCCTCACGGTGAAGTTTATTTAACAAAGGACAATGCAAAATAAATAATAACTCGAGCGTCTTTAATAAAAAAAAAAAAGGGAAAGAGACTACAATAAGAAGCTCTCCATATAAAACAAGAGGAATTTTCACATATGAAAAGGTTATTTAATTAATTATAAAAGTGAGGAATAATATAAACACCGTTAATAAGTGTTTGATAATTATTTTTTTTTCTTTCCCTCTTCTTCTGCATTTAAAAAAAAAAAATCAAAATGTAACTCAGCCAGCATTTTTCCTTACGAGTCCAGGTGAACCAAATGTGAAATGGAAAAGGTGGAAATTTTTTTTTGCAAATTACGCAAGGGTTTGTGGAACAAACTTGAGTGCGGAAAGGAAGCATTCGCTTCTTTTACATTGTCTGGGAGGTGAAGGGCAAGATGTTCTTGAACATTTACCTGATCTATCGGCTGCCGAACAAAGAAATCTAAATGAATATGAGATAGCGATTCTACAACTTGATAGACACTATTTACCTAGACTCAGCACTATAATGGAAAGATACCATTTTGGCCTGAGGGAACAAAAGAAAGATGAGTCGGTAGAAGATTATGTATCTTCTTTAAGGAAACTCGCATCGTCCTGTAACTTTGGTCAAACCCTTGATGAAAGGATTCGAGATCAATTTGTGTTAAGATGTGCACATGATGAGATTAGAAAGGAACTTTGGTTGAAGGACGAACCCCCTCTTGAAGAAGTCTTAGAAATAGCTAAACAAGTTGAACATATGACAAGATGTGTTGGAGAGCTTAGAAAAGAGAAAGAAAAACCTTCTACTGCTGAGTCGAAAGATGAAATAAAAGTTGATGAGACTGTTTGTCAATTAAAAAAAACAGATAGTGTGAATTTAGAAGAAAAACAAATTAGGCCATCTAATCCATCTAATAACAGATTTTCATGTTTTAGATGTGGTCAAATTAATCATTTGGCTAATCCTCCTATTTGTCCTGCTTTAAAGGTAACCTGTAATTTATGTAACAAGAAAGGTCACTATGCTAAATTTTGCAGGACAAAAACACAAAGCGGTGATAATTCAAGGAGAAGATGGTCTCAACCTCAAGTAAGATCTATTTGTTTTGAGGTGAAAGATGATAAATCAGATCATCCATCGTTCATGGTTAAGGTAGAAAATTCAATGGTAAATTTTAAGTTTGATTCTTGCTCCAAGATAACAATAATTGATGAAAAACTATTTAATGAATTGTTTAAAAAAAATGTGAAATTGTTCAAATGTGATATTTTGCCTTTAGGTTATAAAGCCTATTTCCATGTTAGGATATTTCATGGCTGAGATAGAACTTGGATCTCACATTATTGTGGGAAAAGTTTATGTGTCAAAAAAAGGGGATGCGCTATTGGGTTGGTTACATCAACGTCAGTTGGGTGTTACACTCGATCCCAATGCCTCTCCTCAAGTTCAGATTCACGAGATATCTAATACTGTATGTAACGTGAGTGATGAAAACTTATCTTTGAGATTAGCTAAACAATTTCCAAATGTTTTTAAAGAGGGTTTGGGATGTTTGCGTGGTTACAAACATCACATTAAATTGAAGGATAATGCTCTCCCTATTGTAGCAAAAGTTAGGAGGATCCCTCTCATGGAGCAAGTAAAAGTTCAAGAAGAGTTAAATAAACTTGTTAAGAATAACATAATTGTACCGGTTGAAGCAACTGAATGGCTTGCTCCAGTAGTTATAGCTAAGAAACCTACTGGCGAGATTCGTCTTTGCATTGATTTAAGATCACTAAATAAAGAAGTTGTGGTTGATAGGTTTCCTCTTCCCAACATAGATGAGACGATTTGTACTTTGGAAGGGGCTAAATATTTTACTACTCTTGACTTAGCTTCCGCCTACCATCAGGTGGAGCTAGATGATTCTTCTCAAGATTTGACTGCCTTCATTACACCTATGGGTACATTTAAATTTAAGAGGATGCCTTTTGGTCTTGTGTCTGCGGCCTCTGTTTTCCAACGGATCATGTCTAAAATTTTAAGGGGGTTGATTGGTGTTAAGTGTTATCAGGATGAATTATTAATTTATGGTAGCAGCATTTGTGAGCATGATACACGGGTGTCTTTAGTATTGGAACGCTTGGAGGGTGCAGGAATGACTTTAAAAAGGTCTAAGTGTAAATTCAGAGTACAGGAGGTTAATTATTTAGGTCATCGTATCACCGGTAATGGTGTCTTTCCTAAGAAGGAGTTAGTTGAGGCCATTGACAAAGTGAAAGAACCCACTTGCAGAGATGAACTTCTCTCATTTTTAGGCATGGTGGAGTTCTATGGTAAATTTATCTTTAATTTTGCTGACAAGACACATAATTTAAGAAGGTTAACAGTAAAAAATGCTGTCTTTGACTGGTCAAGTGAATGTAAGGCAGAATTCTTAAGTATTACGAATGAGTTGAAAAAAGCACCTTCTCTCCATGCTTTTGTTCCTGGTCTTCCCACTGTTATGTTTACTGACGCAAGTGATAAGGGACTAGGTGCGGTCTTAGTTCAGAAAAAAAATGGTAAAGATTTCTTGATTTGCTGTTCTTCTCGTTGTCTCAGAGGATCAGAGTGTAATTACTCTGTAATAGAGAAGGAGTCTTTAGCAATTTTCTGGGCTTTGAGAAAGTTTAAAAACTTGATCTGGGGCACGAAAGTTTGCGTTTTGTCTGATCATAAACCTTTGAGAGAGGTGTTTTCAAAAAAAGGGCTAGATGCCATATCTTCCAGGATCAGAAAATGGATTGTTTCTTTGCAAGAATTTGAGTTTGAGGTTGAGTACATTCCTGGGATAGCTAATAAATCAGCTGATTGCTTATCAAGATTGGTTGACTGTGACAATTCTGAGTTGGATGTTTCTTGTGAGTTGGAAGAATTTACAAATGTATGTGAGGTAACTGATGGTGCTATTTATGAATCTGAATGGAGATTAGAGTTGGAAAAGGATGAAGAAATTTCTAAGGTCATTCTTTCCTTGAAGAGTAATACCCGATTGAATAAGCCTTGGTTATTAGTTTCTGATGAACTTTCTGTTAACAATGGTCTTTTGACTCGAGGGACTAAACTTGTTCCTCCTAGTACTTTAAGGGAAAAATTGTTGTCACATGCACATTGCGGACATTTGGGCATTGTAAAAACGAAAGAGTTTCTACGTATGCAATTTTGGTGGCCCGGAATGGACCTAGAAATTGAGAGAATGGTCAGAGAATGCCCTGATTGTTGTTCTAGTGACAAGATTTTGAAAACAAGGCAGATGCCAATGGTCAAGAGGGTTTTACCAGGTCATCCTTGGGATGAGGTTGCCATTGACATTTTAGGTCCTCTAACTGGTGTTTCTGACACTCCTTATCTCATAGTGTTGAATGATCTCTACTCTAGATGGATCGAAGTCTCTGCTGTCAGGGAAATCACTTCTGATGCTATCATTAAATTTTTGGAGCCCTTGTTTAATAAGGAAATTTTTCCCAATAGTTTATTATCTGACAATGGCCCTCAATTCTGTTCCTCTTTGTTTGTTGATTTTCTGAAGAAATGTGGGGTAGTTCATAAAAGGTGTTCACTGTACCATCCAGAAACTAATGGTGCCGTTGAGAGAGTTAATAAGACACTGAAAGAGTCAATACAACTTGCTCGCTCTTCCGGTTTAAATTGGAAGACCACTCTTCAGGACAGGATTAACACTTATCGTTTTGCCCCTCATTCCTCTACTGGCAGGTCCCCATTTGAGTTGTTCAAAGGGAGGGTTCCTAACACGTTGTTGTGTCCTGGGTGGATGTGCTTGAATAAAGGTCTTGTTAACAATGATATAGGTTCTTGGAGAACTAAGGAATTACTTAAACAGGATGCTCGCAAGTCTTACTTTGACAAAAAGAAAAATGTCTGTTTTCAGGAGGTCAAAGTGGGGGATTTTATAAAAGTAAAGACTCCGGTGGGACGCAAACCGTGGTCCAAATACACTGACATTAGAGCTGTTGTCAAGATTTTCAAAAATGCTGTTAAAACTGAAGATGGGAGAATTTGGAATAAGAGTCGTGTAGTTGTTGTTGATCCGTATTTGTCTCTTCAAAGTGACTCTGCTCATAACAGTGATTCGTGCAATAATTTTCATTTTCTTCCTAACTCTTCCTTTGACAGGTCATTGTCCTCTTTCAGAAGGAGTCAAAGAACTCGTAGAGCTCCTGGTTATTTAAAAGATTATGTTTGAACATGTTTTTTCTTTTTCATGTTTTTCATGATCTTTCTTGCTAATGTTTTCCTTTGTTTGCTTGGTTTCAATTTGCATTTGCTTGGCAATATATTTCCATTTTGTTTTCTTTTTATTCAAATGTATAGAAGGGAGATGTGTGATGTTCTCTCCCTTTCCCCTTTAAGGCTCGTGAGTCTTTACTCGTGTTCTTAGAACTTGGAATGTAATCTGATCAGAGTTCTTTACTGTGTCAGTTGCTGTTGGCTGTTTTAGGATGAGGTTTTAATAAACCCACCTTGCTCACTCAAACATTTTATTCCTCTTTTCTCAAAACATTTAACAATTTTACAGTAGGACTATAAAATTCTGATTGGAAGTTTATTCTTTTGAAAAATGGAAAGCATCACTATACTTGTGTTTGATGTTGTTATTTATGTGTGAAAAAATTATTTGTTAGTGATAAAATATATGTATGTGATGTAAATACTGTTTTTGATTGCCGCTTTTGAAAATAGGTTTTTGTACAGAAAAAAACTCACAGAAGTTATATTTTAATGCATCATGTGATGGGAACCTCCACTCAGAGCTAATAAAAAGGACTATTGTGGCACAAGTAAAGTTTCATTTATGGTTTCAGAGGTATTCGCTTGTTTAGATATGATTATATTGATTCCAGCCTCTTGTTCCTGAACTGAATCACTCCCCTATCTATGTAGTCCCAATGATGAAGCATGACACTATTATAGTGTGTGAGGGGAATTTAACGAAGAGGTTGTACTCCCAATAAGGGTAGTCATCACTCCTCATTTTGAGAACTGGGCCCACTCATTAAACTGTATTTCCTTTGGTTGGTTTGGATACTTTTTTGTCTGTGAACAGTAGGGCGAAACATGTGCTGGCTGCCTCTTTCTAAATATGGAACTACAAATTCAAGAACATTTAAAGAATTTTAAAAATCTACATAGAAAATCCTGTATTGTATTCTATCTAGATTGTAACACATTTATGAATATTTATGAAAATGAATCATTTATGGATTCAATCATGCAGTATAGTTTGATGTTTTTACACTTCCTCTAACTCTTTGACTTGTCCCAAAAGCAGTAGGCCCATCCCTTTCTTGCCAGTTGTAATCTTACACTACTTATTTACCTCATAGTCTGTGTGGCAGTGGACTTTAGGAGCAAGAGAATTTCCTCTTTTTCACAATGAAATTTAGCATGGCGTGGCTGTAACTAATTCAGTTACCAGTAGCAGCTGCTGGGGTTTTGGGGAGGAAGTAAAGAGACAATAGGATGCTTTAAGCACCTGGATCTAATGGATCCCCTTGCATTCCTCCAATTCTCTCACTCGCACCCCCGTTTCATAGGTCCTATTTACTAACATTTCAATGCTCCGCTTCAATTTACAGTTAGAGAACTGAATTAGTGAAGCAAGAGCATAGCTTGGTACCGAAAGCCCTCTGCTGCACCATAGACTTATGCTTCATTGACAGTATTCCAATATTCTAAAGATGGGAGTCAATTTATGCTGGGAACCGTCATTACTGACTTGCAATTAAATGAAGTTACCTAACAACACATCGTAATTCAAGCCACAATGTTGTACTACCCTACGGGTAGCTAACAATTTCTTCCCATAAAAATTGATAACAATGCAAAGGGTGGCCTTTTTAAACAACTCTGAGATTTGACAAAGGTGGTAAAATAGAGGTTAAGAAAAAGCAACGCATACCGTCCTCCAAAGTGTAACTCACCTAACTGTCTATTCTTGTCTTTAACAAGGATGATTTCAGGAATTTCACCCAAATGATTTATATCAATTTCTCCATTGAGCACAGGCTTGATACTTGCATGAGAGTCATGCTGGGCCATCATGGCTTCTGTATGTGAGACGTCAACTGAAGAGTAGCAAACAGGCACTGATGCATCTTCACTTGAGAGGTCAATGGGATAGGGGGGCAGTTCCATCATTTCATCTTTTCTTGAGATGTCAGTGGGTGACAGAGGTAGATGCAACGGGGCACCTTCACATGAGACATCGATGGGATAAGGAGGTAGGTCCATCATTTCATCCTCCCACGAGAGGTCAACAGGGAAGGCAGGCAGCTCGGTCATCTCATTCAAGTAGTCCGTTGGATAAGGGGGTAGTTCCATTAAGGCATCCTCGTGAGAAAGGTCAATAGGGTAGGACGGCAGCATCATGGTGTCATCCAGTGTTGAGTCAGCATGATAAGAGGCCAATGTCCCCATGGATTCCTCATATACAATTGAGTCAGGGGTAAGAGTTGAAAGGTTAGCATTATGCAGAAATATTCCCGTCTCCTCAGAAGTGGCACTGTTTACATCAATCTAGAGTAAAACAATAATAGTTTAATCTTTACCTTTCCATGTCAAGTTTTCCCATAACCATTGTATACCAAGACTACTGAATTTCTCATACCATCTCTCCCTCTAATAAAAACTTTTCTGTTACTTGGAAAATAACAATAAAACAATAGTAAAATAAGCATTAACTATGTAAATAGGGTTGTAAATAGGGTTGCTATTGGCAAACTGGTGCAATGGTTATTTTTTACTGAAAGACAATGCCACAAAATAAAAATAAATAAAGATAATATGCAGCCATCTCAGTGTGGTGGTCATATGCATGCAATAAGATGTGTAAATTAAAATAATTAAACATCACATATATTTTAAATTAATAATACGGTGCTTCGTACCAGGCAGGTGTAATTAGGCTCCTTTCCAGGGTCAAGGTACGGTAACAAGACAAAATATCGAATTCAAAATATAGAATTACCAAAATATCGAAATAAAGAATGGACAAAATATCGAATGGACAGAATATAGTGTGAAAAATATTGATTTGAAGGTAAGTAATTTAATATCGAATAGTCATTTTTACCCCTACGCTATCCAACGCTTTCCCTACTGTTGCACTCTCTGGAGTGGGAATAGTAATTTTTACCCCTACGCTATCCAACGCTTTCCCTACTGTTGCACTCACTGGAGTGGTAATAGTAAATGTTATATTTATTATTTCATTAATTTTAAATTACTTTTAAGACATTTAAAAAAATTAGATATTTTGACTAACTACCGTATATTTTTAAAAACTATAATTTTGATTCAATATTTTTGTACTTACTTGTTTGTAGATGAGAATTCTATATTTTTGCATTCTATATTTTTTCTTCGATATTTTGGTAATTCTATATTTGTGAATTCAATATTGTGTCAGTGATCCCAAGGTACATCACAGAAAACTATGATTATTACTGACACAAAGAAAAGTTACCATCAGCTTAGCATTACTGTAAGCTGACCAAATTGATCAAACCCACAAGGAACACTAAAAAATTATAAAGAAAAGAAAGAGAAAGAAAATAGCAAAGTTAAGTATTGTCCTGCAAATGGTGGCATTGAAGTGCACTTCTTTTATACTTATGTGCACATGTTATTCCGCAATCTGCTGCCCTCACAGTGTAAGAAAGCCAATGTCTGTAGAGGACTGGCTTAATGCCTCAAGCTGTTCGCTCTAATGAGCGGAAGTAAAATGTGAACAGACCAATTGATGAAAAGGGCTGACCCAAATCCCTTCTGTGTATGTATATTTATATTAAAAAAAAATTATTATATGAGGCGGTTGACACAAATAAAGTTGTCTGTGTACTAGACCTACAAAGTTTCATAGGAAAGGCCAAGCCGATTTTTTTCCAAAATCCATCCTATGACATAAATGGATGGAATTAAAATACATATTTTCCCCTCTAATGCGAAAGAGTCAGTTAGCCTCATAGGTTGGCATTTGAAAAGAGAAACAACTTAGCTTTGAATATAAGGCAGTTACTCTACAACACGCTAACAAAGTACTTTCTGAGTTTTCCATACAAATAATTATTGGGAAGTACTGAAACAACAGAAAGTTGCTTTTTGGATGATACAGAAGAGCGCAACCACTTAGGCATACAGCTGAACATTTCAGCAAATAGCATAGTAGCATTAGTTCATGCCAGGATTAGGCCACAATACAACAGAGTTTATCGCAAGTTTAAGTCCAGCCACCTGCCTGACGTTCTTTTCTTTTCATGTATTTACTCAACACTGATGTGTGTTTGGTGATTTGTTGGCATTCTATTTTTTGAGCCTGTATTAAAATTAGATTATGAGTTGGAGAAAATTAGGAAGCCAAGTCTGCTCAAGTAGCTACTCTTTTCATGAATATCCTCTGAAATGCTACTTTTTAGGTCTCGGCTGTAAACAGTGCATGTGCTGTCTCGAAGAGACAAGCTGTATCTACTTTTGTGGGCTTCAGCCCGCCCATAAGCTTCCCATTTGCTGGCTCCATCATCGCTCTCCTATTCTTTCTCCCCATTTGTTGACGGCAAGCATTTGTCATGCCTCTTCCTGTATTTACTCCTTCTTGAGAGCACGGACCAAGTACACTATCCCTCATTTTACTAACATTTTAGAAACTTCTAGATTCTTGGTTAACATGTCCTCCTCAGGTGCGCTGCTGTTTTCATTCACTCCATCGTTAAGCGCTGTTTTTTTAATTAGCTTGCCCCATTTTTCATTTTCTCCGTCCATCAATGCCTGCACATGTGAAAGGGTGGAGACAACGGGTCATGGTGGCGGCGTGATTTCGCCATGTGAGTGTGTTACGCAGTTGTTTGTTTCATCGCACAGAAAAAAAAACAGGGAGTGCCTTGTCACCTTTTCCCTGAGCCCCGGTCTCTCTCCATGTCCACTCTGACGCTACTGGGCAATTGTGTTAGAAGCGCAGATTGGGTCTAGTTGTGCCCCTGTGACTAGTCCCCATAAAGAAAGCGTGGATTTTCCTCACACAGTTGATGCTACTGTTTTATTAAGCTACTGCTGCAGCTACTGCACGTCCTTCGCTTGCCGTTGCCTTGTTTAAAACTGCGACACCTATGACTAGAAACACATTACTGTACAGCAAACTCAGCAGGGATGGGAAGAATGACATTGGGGAGGAGCCGCTCCTCGTCTTCTACTGTATGTGCGGAAAGATTGTACTGATGCTGGGTGAGTGTGAACACTGGGCTGCTGCATCAGGGTCATTCCTGGAAATTCTAGGGCACCATGGTAGGGGAGACACATTGAAATATGGGAGGCCAGTGTGTAAGCGCAGGCTCGGCATTGAAGAGGCCACTTACTGTCCATATGAGCACAAAGACACGTAGCGAATCACAGCTAGGCAGTAATGTGGCACATGTGTCCCTAATGCTTTCATCTAGTCCAAGTTCTTTAGCCAATATAATTTGTTTACACAATACCTTTTCATACTATTAATGAGAAAAGTGAACCTAAATGTTGAAGAAAGATGATCCTTAAAAAGCAATAAGTGGATAAGATTGGCACGCATTAATTAGGATACTTGGCCACCAAGCAGTGATTACAGCTTTTTTTTATCCTGTGTTCATCGCATGTGTGTGTATGTCTTGTCAGAAAAATCCGTCAGTGACCTAGTGGGTTCTCTTGAATCGCAGCTGACTAGGCATGGGCCTGGTGCAGTGAGGGGTGGCACTTGCACTTATGGGGAACTGAGCAATCAATACTCAGCAGCAGCAAAGTACTGGTGGCTTGGTGCGTAGTACACAAGAAGTGACTGGGAGAAATGGCAAGAGCCAACTTCTCTCTACTGTCAGTGCTCAGCCTGTTGCACGTGGGCATGTAAACAGTCAAGGCAGGCAGCAGATACATGGGGCACCTCATCTCACAACATCAATGGCTCCCCATGCCAGTGTATTACTAATAAGCCCCTTTGTCCTAACCACAGTGCTAAGAAGTTCCAAATCACTGGCAGCCACTTTGCCACAGGAGAGCCCTTCTGCCCCAGCTATAAAGACAAACTCCGCACCCCTAGCTCCTCTATGTACACTTGTTGTGTGTTTGGGGGAGGTATGCGCTCCCTGATGTATGTTGTGCGCTTTACTCAGCATTAGCATGTATGCTCGTCCTTGAATGGATGGACACCTGAATTCTATCCCTCCTGTTTGCACTCTTCCTCTTGCATATGTGGGCCTTCCCGGGGCACTGGGTTCTGCCTGTTTGTATTTGTGCCGCAATGCCCCTTTCGCCATCTCTGTAATTAGGCACTCCCATTGTCGAGACCGATTGGCTATGCCAATGCTTGTTATATTTACAAGTGAGCAGCATAGATGAGTATTCAATAAGGGCTCTAGAATACCAGCTGGGTAGCTCATTTCCAGAAGGACAACATGACGGAGCCACTGCCATGGCCTGCATCCCATTGTTAGAGCAGATTATTAACCCCTTCGATGCTGATGACGGAACGGTTCCGTCATGAGCGTCGGTTGAGCTGTGCTCATGACGGAACCGTTCCGTCATGACTCCGCCCGCGCAAGGCGGAGTCAGCATGGGCGGGGAATTCGCGCCGCACGCATGCGGTTAAGTCAAAACTAATGTTTAATATTTTGTGTTTTTAAATGACCATGATGAGTCCTGGTTCTGTGTTCAGTTGCAATGACAGCTGAAGAAACATGACTTTTAAAAGCGGCACTATGTGCATGTTTCTTTCCTTTCATCTGTCTGTAATCTGTCTGACTTCATGTCGATCCTCTTGTTGACTTCGCACTTATGTATTTTATAGCTTCTTTACTCATTTCTTCAAAGGCAAACCCTATGACAGTCTGTTTGATTTAATATTAGAAAACCTTAATTGCCATTAAACGGATCAGTCCCTGTATCAATTGCTATTTGATTTTGTACTTACAATATTTCTGGAGCTGAACCATTTTGCTTTCTGTAAGGATTCTTAATTTTGAATAAACCCTTCTGATTTTGGTTTTGAATATTGTGCTGTCAATGTATTCTTTTTGTTGCCTTGGATCCTCATGCTTTGCGACTCTTACAGCCCCAATCCTATGTATCTGCCTTTTGAAAATATTGGTGCAAAGCGCCAATGGACTCCATCGGACTGGACTATAGGGCAATCAGGTAGTGCCCGATGGACTGGTCTGACAGATCATTTGTTTAGCAGTTTTTCAGGCCAGGCCAGGTGGGTCAGTTTTCACTGTTGATCTCCCTGATGTTACCACAAACATTGCCTGCAATAAACACAAATGCATGCAGTCCCCCATACCTTGCAAAATACCCTTACAGTGTGTCTGATTTGCAAATGAGGGGCACTTTTTTTTAGCTATTTAGGTTTGCTAAAGGGGGGCACTTTTATTGTAGTGCCATTTTTGTTTGCCTCAGATTGACTACACTAACAGAATTTTGGTGGAGAATGCGGGAGATGGGGGCATATTGATATAAACTGGGGAAAGATCGATGCAAATTTTGGTGCAAAATTTAATTGAACATTTGCACCCTACAAAATTGTCAGAAGTTAGGGAATCCTGGAACCACGTGGATTATGTTACTGTCAGGAGTTTCATTATGTGAGTATAAATAGGACTTTGTGAAGTGAGTTGTCTTGCATAGTGAGTTATCTTATGCAGGTTGTGGCAAAACACAGGTGTTGTTTTGTGATGTGGAGTGAGTTGTTTTACGGCGCGTACAACTCACATAGAGTATTATTTCATTGGGTTTTGAGTTTTGTTTTGCACAAACATTGAACATTTCATTGTATTCTAATGTTGTGTGCGTATTACTGAAGTTGTTTTAAACCAGGCTCTTGATGAAGAAATTTGAGATTTTATGTGCAAATGTTTTTGGAGTTGTGTATAAGGTTTACTAATTTATGAAAATGCAAGATCTCAAGATAAAATAGTATGGTTATATGATAAAATGTATGTGGCATCACATCAGGTTAAATGGTAAAGTTCTATAGTCTAGCTCTGTATGAAGGAATCTGAGTAGTGTTGTCCGGCTGGAGGAATCTGAATCCATCTTTCGCAAAGGTCTGAAGAGCTTTCTATTTCCTGTAGGTGAATCTGGTGTGCCGTTGCGTATTTCTGATGTGGCTTTCTGGTCCTTTGGCTGCCACCTTAGCGCGGGGACACACTCTGTCAGTGTAACCAGGCGCTCTACAAACTCAATTAACATAACATAACCTAACATATTCCTTGGTGCATGGGAATAGACACTGGCAATAGAGACGCTGGCCAAAAGAAGTGGGTTACCACTGGTCTAGAGCATATATTGATGTTATTGAAAGCACTTCCCTTTTGTGTGGTGAGTTTGATTTACACTTCCTACCTCGAGTGTGAGCACACCCGACCTCTGTGCACTGTTGCAAGAAAATGTTTTCCAATTATAATTTCAAAAACACTATATACATGAATTATACGCACTCAAATTTTAATTCTGATGCAAAGTTCATTAGGTAACTCTAATCCTAATGCAGATTTAAACATACACAAAAAACCTTTGTTTATATATTCATTATGATCATGAACAGTAAATAATCAGCAAGTTAATTTATAACAATACACGAATTTAGAATTTTTTTGATCTGCACCCCTTATCCTGGTAGGCAGACACAGTATTTATTTGGTTGATTTATGTAGTGCGCTTCGAGTCTCCCTCTAAAATTGTAATGTTATTGGTTGTATTAGTTAGTATTGTATATTGTGACTAAGGTTGAGATTACAAACGATGCACATTTGAATAAACAAGCGATTCCTGCTATTGGAGAAGATTCTTCCCCCACAATTAGTACCCCTGCCCATGAAATAGTTATGGACTATGGGTGACATACATGTTTATGGCTTAAAGAATGGAATATAATTCCTGCTGACTATAATTGGTAACAGTTTCCTGTGTATGATACATTTGAAGTGAAAAACACAGAGAATTTCAGGCCTATCATGTTTGAGATGAAGCCGCAACCTAGACATGTAAAGTTCGAAGCCTTGAATGAGTGAATATGCCCCACAGTGAACAAGAGGCTTAGGATTTTTGTGAAAAAGAAAGTTTGTTGATAAAAAGTTCAGAATCAGTGGAGATCACTGTAAAACCATATGCAGTGTATTCCATACTCCTCAATACAAGCTTATTCCTGGAGCAGAAGAGAAGATTTCACCTGTTATCGATAAGATGATTGAGCAGGGCATTTTAAAAGAAGTGCTAGGGAATCAATGTAACTCTCAAATCTTGGGAATAAAGATACCTTGTGGAAAATGAAGAATAGTACAGAACCTGTGCAAAATGTACGACTTAATACCTTGTGTCACAACGACCTAAAGGTGAGACTCCATTTTGTGCAGGCTGGACTCCAATTTTTACCCGGTCATTTGCCTGTCATCCTGTTACCAAAAAATGGTCTGTCTTTATCTTTCAAAGAACCTGTGAAAGTGACAACATATCCAGACAAAGACCTTGAGGAACACCTAATGTGACATAAATCTGTGACAGTGTTCCGATTATCTATTTTGAAGGTCAGACAGTGAATATAATATAAACAATATAAACAAAGTAGTCTGAATTACTTTTGTCATACTGGTTTCCACTAGTTCATCTGGAGACTATCATATTGGTGCATTCTGGTTATGTCAGGAACCAAATATTGATTCAACCATATAATGTAAAAGTCAGTGGCTAATACAATTAAGAAAACATGAAGAGTCCCTGATTCACAGAGGTCGTCGTCCCAGATTATCGCACCATAATGCCAGAAAATGCCAGACTACTGTATTGCTGTAGCTTTCATTCCTCTGCTGAGATATGATACCGAGCAAATTCTGAGAGGAGCTGAAGCCAGCTAATGTGTGCTTTCAATTCAAAGGAACACTCTCTGCTGGCAGGAGCCTAATAACCACAGCTTCTTCACTGTAAAAAGGTTTGCAGTGTACTGAGCCCCAAGAAACTCTAGTTGCAAGTAAGCTATTCCATGCTCTCGTAACTGTAGCGCATAGAAGTTGTCTTTAGGGTGTTTGGTTGCCAAGGACATTCCAACTATGTTAGAAATATTCATATTATTCTCGCTGTTAGTGACATGCATTAGTGCTGATTTAATAATTTTCTGCATGGTTATTGCTCATGTGCTAAGCAACAAGATAAGCCTGTTGAAATAAATACTATAGACTCCAAAATGGCTTTTCTAAGTGGGTGCTTGGGTGTGGTATTCTAAAGCATGAAATTGTGTTTGGATTACCATTGTGTTCCCAACCCCCTTTAAGGGAGTGTTAGTAACCCAGAAAACACAAACACCACATCAACAGGCGTGTTGAGTGAGTTTCTGTAGTGCTACAACTACCTGGACTTTCATTCTCAAGCATTGATGCGCTGAACCAAGTTCAGGCACCCATGGGTAGGGGAAGCGGAACCTTGTAGAACTAAGTCAGAGCCTTAGTTTACACAACACTTGTTGCCCCTGGTACTGAATCATGCAGTAATTATGTTTTAGATACGCTCGGCTGCCCA
Source organism: Lissotriton helveticus (assembly GCF_964261635.1). NCBI lineage: Eukaryota > Metazoa > Chordata > Amphibia > Caudata > Salamandridae > Lissotriton > Lissotriton helveticus. The sequence continues at coordinate 455,405,958 of NC_136065.1, forward strand.
GTTGTTTACAGTGGTAGATGCATTTTTCTCAATACCTCTTCATGAGGATAGCCAATTTCTTTTTGCATTCAGATACTGCAATAGAGTTTTAGTTTAGTATAGGATACCTTAAGGCTATATATGAAGTCATCATCAAAGTACTTTATTTCAGTCAAATGACCGTAAAAGTGCAAATGCGATAAATAATACATTCAGTACATAAAAATAGTAGCCATTGTAGATTTACAGTCTCATGCACAATAGATACCCATTTAATTCATATAGGATATCCTATGATAAGGCAAATAAGCTCAAAAGAATGTGCACAACATAAACCTCCAGAGGACCTAATCTAGACTCGAGGGGTCCGCCTTGTTATATCAAGTCCATGCCAGTCTAGGGGTATCTTTATTATAAAAAATATGATTCTTTTAAAAGGCTACTTCCAGGGTTAAATATAAAATCAATGCAAAATGCTAAAAATACCTACTAACTAAAATACCCCTTAGATACATAAACACCAAGAAATAATCACTACATTTGCAAGGTCACAACTAAAAGCCTGTTCCTTCATATGACCCGAGCCCTCTTGGGGAAGTTTGAGATTGCACATTATTACACCAAATTGGCGTGAATAATTCAAGAGGTCCGTATTCTATTTTCCTAATATAGTAAATTTTTCTCTTTGACCCAAATTGATACTTGTTTCAGTTTTCGTACACATACAGGTTCATACAACACACAATGCACAACCTCCATTGAGTATACAAGCCAATTCTATTATAAATTAGTTAGCGAGTAGTCAGCACATAATGTGAATTGAGTTAAAACAGATGGTGGTTTACAAACAAACGTTAAAACTTTTCCCTTGTGCCTATAAAGTGCAAATGCATTTGTGCTTGGTGGTGCTCTAAGCAGGTAAACTTTCACTGCAATATCACCTTTAGCTAGGGGCTCTATTTTTAACACCCACAGTACGAGACAATTTGTATCATTGTAAAGTGCAAGTGCATTTTCACTTATTAATAATTTGAGAAGGTAAACAGACCACTACAATAACACCTTTAACTTAACTCCTTTACCGCGGCGCAAATTCCGCCGCGGTGCAGGAGTTCTGAAGATTGGGCGAGGCAGCGTCGGCCGACGGACGTGTGCAGCACTACCGAGGTAGTGCTTGTGAATGCCGTTGGCCGACGCGTGCACACAAGAGGTTAAAGGTTTCAACTCTCCAGGCCCATTTTGAGAGATGAGACACTTTATACACTATTGCCTCCTTGGTGTCGTATCTGAGAATTCTGGATGCTTCCCAGGGATGGAATGCCCAACAGCTTACACACTGAGACAATCCATTTCTTACGTGGTTCTTTTATAAATGGGACAGAAGAACAAAAAAATGCTCAAAAGATTTGTCTGTCTGCAAACAGAAAGGCGAGTTGGAAGTAGCCAGTCCATTTTTGTTCCATAAAGAGGTGAAAGAGTGTTGTGGTAAGATACCATACCTATGTTTTATATACATCATTTTGGCCGGGGCTGGGTATATTCTGTCTAAGTAAGGTTCAAACGACGGGCTACATTTGTGACTCAAACACTTGTCTGTTAGGCTCCCTACTTTTTGATCTTTCCTTAGTTGTTCCAGTTTGCTTTCCCAATAGATTTGTTTTAGTGTCTCAATGGTGCCCTTAGTCGTCTTCCCAGGGTGAGACCGTGTAGGAGAGTAGGGTCTGCTTCCTATGGTCACCCCCACTTTTTGCTTTTGCTTCACTGGTTTTCTACTTAGACGTGGCTGTGGGCCTGCTAATCAGACCCACAGCCCAGATGCACTCTCTCTAAATTCAAACCATGTACTCTAGGTGCATACACAATTGGGAATTGGTTCACCTTGTCAGCCCCTGTAGAAGTGCACCCTAGGTACTCAGGGCATAGGTGTAACCAAGGCCAACCAGGGGCTGTAGTATGTATTAGGCCACCCCTGGCTGGCCACTCAAACTGACACAACTGGCAGATCACTCAGCTGGGGCAAGGTCGTGTAATCACCCCTTGCTTAGGTATAGTATTCCTATATCTACCCTTATATATAGACACACAGTAACCTACAAGTCACTCCTATGGCAGGCCTTAACAATACTGGAGGCAGAGTGCTTGGTTATGCGTGAGATGGTGCTCTCGCATGAGCTGAGCCTATCTGCAGCTTGCGGAACCATGTCCTTATAGCTGTTCTATGATATTGCCATACCATATACTCTTAAGTGCATAATAATCCTCGCGGTTGAATGCTAACTTTGGTTTGGTTTTATCTAAACATGTTGTGTAAGGTGTCATATGCTTTGGAATACTACCCCCTCACCAATTCTGGCAACGGGGGTAGCATTTCACACTTCTAGAGGGAGAACACATGTTAGTTTTGACTATCCCGGTTAAAGTTAACCAGAGCCCCAGCGTCACAAAATGGACGCTGCTGCCACAGACACAAGTCTGACCTCCTGCTGCTGGGAGTCCTTCCAGTAGCAGAGGTTTGGACAATAGGTTTCCTGCCTGGAGAGGTGCGAGCACCACCCCAGACAGGACTTTGTGTATTGGGACAGGGAGGGCTGAATAGATTGAGACACTGCCTGGGGCACACTAGGTGCTCCATGCATAGTCCAGTTCAAACCGGTGCTGGGGCACTCCAGTCCCTGCTCTGGCGCGAAACTGGACAAAGGAAAGGGGGTGTAACCACCCCCTTCCTGGTCCCACCGATAGGAGGGACCTAAGTAAACCAGCCCCCTTTAGTCTTATAAAGATAGGAGCTGACCCAGGAGACTTTAGATTTATCCTGATATCGACTTGAAACAAAACTCTGGACCCTTCGACATTCACCTGAGCTGAAGACTAAAGAATCTCCCTTGTGGCCAAGGAGTGACCACCCTGGGCAACCAGGCACCATCCAGCAAATCGACGGCTTGCTTTGTTCCCGTTCCCGCCGGTACCCGAGCACAGAGCCCGACAAGACCTCGACTCCCGGACCTCTCTGACCCCACTGCATGACTCCAGCACAGCTGAGCCCCGTGGAAGATGTCGGAACCCGTGGAACCAGGCAACTTGGAAAGTCTTCAACTTGCTAACAGCGCAGTTCCTGAGGCATCCTCGAAGCTGTGCACTGGGGACTGAGACACCCGACACCGAGCTCCACCTGCACCGAAGACCAGCCCTCCACACTCCACGAGATCTGCGTGGGGCCCTTCTGCTTGTGTTCTGCGCGACGCGTTGTCCCGGTTGCTGGCCAGTTGGCTAGTAGCCCTGAGACGACGATCCTTTGAAAATCCATCGCTTGTCTGGTTGCTCCAGACTGGCCCTTGCTTCCCTGAAAAGGTGAAGTACCTCAGACCCTCCTGGTCTGCACCAGAAGCTCTTTGTGTATCCTGCGTGGGTTGCCTTTGCTTAGGCTCCGATCTTGAAGTCGACCCCTCCATCTGTGAGAACATTCGTGGGACAGCTCCTCTCCAGTACCTGGTCATCCTCGACGCCTGCTGGTCCGCGTGGCTGCAACGACAAGCTTCACGACAGCACCTGATTGCTCCTCGATGACGTCTGGTTCCTTCCTGGTTCCACCCGGTCACTGGCTAGTGACCTAGACTCTGTCCCCTCTGCTTTCAGGTCTTCTTCATCTTCGATCCACCCTTCGATCCACCCGGACATCTTCCTCCTGGTCACCTGCAGCATCTTTCTCCAAGGCTCCATTGGAATCAACGACGAAACCCGACACACTTTGACACCTATGCACCCGCAGCCCGTGGATGAGGTAACGCGAGTACTTCGGTGCTACTGTAGGGATTGACTATCCTAGTGACTAGTTTTGTTAGTTGTATATTCCTAGTTAGACCGGAAGTGTCCTAAATCTTCATTTACTTACCTTCTAAGTTCCCATTGACTTTCTATTGACTCTCGCGTGAGTGTAGTTACACTGCACGCGCCTCCTGTGGGCCTCCTACTCCTAACCTAAGGTTCAGATAGTGTAGCCCCAGCGATTCTCTAGGCTCTAGGCCTTTCCTTTTCCCGAGTCGTGGTTCTTATACCACTTACTTAGTATATGGTTTTACGCGCCCCTAGGGACAAACTGTAATTTGTGCTATTTAAAGTATTTCTAAGAGTAACTTGTTATGTGCTTTTGCCTCTGATCTCATAAAGAGTTCAGAGGAGTGTGTTAGTGAATAAATACATATATATTTTAAATATATCCTGTGTGGTGTCCTTTCATTTGGTATTCAAGGGGTTACATATGGTGAAACAGCTGGCTTTACACGCCCTCAAGAGTCTTTTAGCCTAAGACTGTTCTGTCCACACTACCTCTAGGATAGCTGGTCTATAAGGTTGACTTTACAACCATCACCATGAGGGTTGTTTGGACTGGTGCAAGGTAGTGAACATCATGTACCAGGCCAACTTCTCACAGACCACACCTCCTCAATCCTAAGGCTCTCACACAATACTTTTATTTTCCTTAGCAAGGAAAATAATATTGAGCCTCATGATTTCCTCTAGGGACTTCCTGTAGTTGGCTAGTTCAGGGGTGGACCAGATGTGAATCCAAAACGTTAAGAGTTTTAATAAAGTCACATGTTCTATTCTTTTAAGTCGTAAGTCGAATTGTGATGGGATTAAATGGGTGCGTCTAGGTAGATAAAAGAGAGACCTAACAAATTGGTTTTCAACATTCCTAAGTGGGGCTGTATCTGTCCATCTCCAGAGTTCAGCACCATAAACAGCCCCCAAAAGGGCTGTGGCCCTATATACTTCCAGGGCTCGTGTCACTGCCCCACTGGAAATGGCCATGTATTTCTTTCCTCTCGCCATGGCCATTGTAGTAAAGTCATTTTACCTTTCCTTAACTATTGGTCCCAGGACATATTGTCAGAAAGCCTCACCCCAGCTAATCGAAATATTTTACATGCTCCATAGGGGCCCCCTCAATCCTCAATTTGACCTTGAATGAACGATGGGGGTTTAAAACCATACATTTTGACTTTTCTGGATTTATCTCGTGGCCCCTTGCGCAACAAAAGGATGAAATACGATCTAGCAGCAGAGTACCAGAGATTAAAAGCATGTCATCAGCAAACATTTTGGTGCATTGTTATTGCAGTTCACTAGCCATTTTACTGCTCCGTTAATGTATAGACTAGAAAGAGTCGGCGTCAACTTGCCTGACACCTCAATTAATGCATATCTTAGATGTAAGGTCTCCTTCCGCATTCCACCTAACCTGTGTGTACATTTCAGAGTCTAGGGGACCCATTACGATGTCGGGCGGATCGCCACCGCCATGGTGGCGGTGGCGATCCGCCCGACATTAATGGCCGCCCGCCACCCATTTCTCCCCCACCATATTACTATGGAGGGGGGACCGCGGCGAACGTAAACATCGTCCGCCGCTTTTCCGCCCAGGTCGCTTTGCGGCCGGTACGGAAAATGTTTAATATGGTGGCGGTGTCTATGAGACACTGCCAGCCATATTATGATGGGCTTCCTGACATGCTTTTCCGTGGCATGCGGAGACTCCCTGCGGGTGCCCGTTACGGGCCCCCTGGGAGTCTGGGGGATGGGGGGTGCACATGGGGGGTACCTATGGTACCCCCCCCGCATTTCAAAGTGCAACATGGCAGGCACCGCGCGGTGCCTGTCATGTTGTGCTTTGAAATGCACAACGTGCATTTTTACCATTGCGGCGGGCAGCGCTTCCTGCACCGCCCGCCGCAATGGTAAAAATACAGGATGCGTCCACCAGTGTGGCGGGTGCCTCCTAATGCCCAAGACAGGACCGCCGCTCCTATGGCGGGCGGTCCCATTTTGCACGAGGATGGCGGGCGGGCAAAGTCCGCCCGCCATTCTAATGGGGGCCTAGGTTTTTTAAAATATCGAAGAGATTCTCCGGAATGCCAAAGCCATCGAATACTGCCCAGAGGTGCTCCCTAGTGACCAGGTCAAAGGCCACCATCAAATCAATGAAGGTGACGTACAGGTGATCCTGATTCAGGGTGACGTAGTTGCAGCACAGCGCCCTGAAGCAAAAGACCTGATCCAAAGTACTGACTGTTGGAAGGTGGATATCTGACTATGGTTACCCCAGATTTTTTGCCTTGTGTTTAGCTGGTTTTCGACTTAGTTGGCCTGGGATCCTGCTAATCAGGGCCCCAGGCTATCTGCTCTCTCTATAAAATGGACTCCATGTACCTTAGGTACATACCTAATTGGATATTGGGCCACCTTATGAGCCCCTGTACAGTGTACTGTAGGTACCCATGGCATAGGTGCACCCAAGGCCTACCAGGGGCTGCAGCATATCTTTTGCCACCCCTGGCTGGCCATCCAAACTGGCACAACTGGCTGATCACTCAGCTGGGCAAGGTCGTGTAATCACCCATTGCTTAGATATAGTATACCTATGTCTAACCTTATATCTGGACACATATACACCTATAAGTCACTCCTATGGCAGGCCTTAACAATCCTGAAGGCAGAGTGCTTGGTTTTATGTGAGATGGTGCTCTAGCATGAGCTGAGCCTGTCTGCAGCTTTCGGAACCATGTCCGTATAGCTGTTCTAGGATATTATTCACAATCAAAAGAGGGAGGAGGACTATTGTGTCCAGTCAATTACCCTCGTCAGATATCCAAAATCAAAAGAACAGGACACTTGTAACTACGTTACACAAGGTTTGTTTCAGACTCTCCTCATAAACGCTATGTGGTTAATCGTTGCGGTTTATGTCGTTTTTCCGTCCCACATAGACGTTGTGGCATTTATCATTGGGTTGTCCGAATGTGCTGTATGCCAGCCTCAAACCTGAGGCAACCTCTAGTGCTGCGTAGTAGTGTCCAGAGATGTGCACAAATACCCCCGTTGATGAAGGTTAAGGTAAAAAACACATCAGCATCCTAAGGACTTTTTTAATTAACACAGGATGTGATTTGTGGTTAAAAGAAAAAGTGGGTATGCCGTAAGATCAGGTTACTGGATCTATGCATATCGCTTTACCGTCAACATGTTTCAGCTCCTCTGTGCCCAGCCGGATCTATGGAGCATTCGTCAGGACAAAACAGGACAAAAACACAATTAAAATTACTCACACAACTTGTGCAGTGTTCACTGGATAATATTAGTTACCCACAGTTTTCATAAGGTTCAATTCACCTAGGCCCTTTGTTGTCCAGACCTTGTATAGCTCAGTAAAGTGAGCTTCCCATACACCGGGTTGTAATATTGTACCCGGATCATTGCCAATGGTATGCGACCATGTTGCTATTAGAAACCAAAAATCCTTAGTGTTCCTGTTGTTTAAGGATTCAGCATCTTTTCCCCTGTATTCTTCCTCCCACCCCCTTTTCGCCTGTGTTAGTTTTTCTTTGTAGGTTTTTCTAGCATGCACAATCCCCTTTCGTTCCCTATGTCTTACTGCTTCTAGGAGAACTGTTTTGGCCAGTCTGCAGTCCATTGTGTACCACCCATGATAGTTTGATCTGTGGTCACCACTACGTCTCATCTTAGTAAGGAGTTGTTTAATTTGCCCCACGAGTTCAGAATGAAGATCAACAAAGTTAAGGCATTAGGAATTGAAGTCTCTAAAGGGGCTAACTTTTCTGCAAAGAGATTATAAATTCCCATCTGAACTTTATCGTCGTTTGCTAGTGAAGCCCATTTCATGTTCGCTCTACTGTTGCATTTGTTGATTCTAGTTCGGAGGTGGTAGTTCCAATTACAAGTAAAATTTGTGAGGGCAGTTAGTGCATCATGATCGCTATCATTTCTTGTTGTTTATTTATTTATAAAGTTTTATATAGCGCGAACTTGATACCATCATGCCTATTAAGGATGGCCAAAGGGGACTGTCCATCAAAATTGAATCTAGGTTATTTGTATAAGAGCCTCACTTAAATGTGGGGCGGGCGGGCAATCAGATTCAGTGTAGCCATTGGCCATGTTCGAGTTGTAAGTAGCCATCAGATCAGTTAACTTGGTTGACTATCCTAGGATGTCTTGTTTTATATCACATTACTTCTTGTTATCAGTGTCCCATGACTTTGGGCCATCAGGAGCGGAGAGATTAAGCCCTCTGGCAATTTTATATTAAAGTTGCCTGCTATAATTTTATGGTGTGTGTGATTTAAGGGTTCAATAGTGTTAAATATTTGACTAACAGTTCCTGAATAATGGTTGGGCTGAAAAGAACGGATGTACACATTTACGACTGCAATGTCCCCGTTCCCCAATGAGGGCCAGCGGGAACAGCTACACCCAGTAGATCTCTATAATCTGTACACAAGCTGTTGGCTTTGAGGAACAATTCCATTTTAAGCCATATTAACAACCCCCTGGTGGTCTTCCTGCTTCAGAAGGAACTGTGCTAGCTGTGAAAGTGTTATAACCTGCTCTATGTACAGGTTCTGTAGCCCAAGTTACCTGCAGTAAGACTATAAGGAACTGGTCAATGAATACACCCCACTTTCGGATCCTCTAGCTTGGCTCTTATCCCCGCCATATTCCAAGACAGTAGTTTTATAGTTTCTTTTTATCCAACATCTTCCTTTGGATATTGCATTGGCATGTTTGCAATCACTCTATCCCTTAAGGATTGCGAGTTTGTGTCTAATACGGCTATATTCTCCAAGTGATAGGGAAGTTCAGACTTGTTAATGTTAGGTGGAGGGGCATAAGTCGCTAATAATAGATTATTAACTGCCATCTGAGTACCTAGTAGTCAATCAGGGTCAGACAAGGCTTTTCCACATTCCATGGTAGTAGTAGCTGGGTAATTGCTAGCAGCTACGTTCAATGTGTGAATGTTGCTAGTCCGTTTCATAAGAAGTGTGGGATTAGCCTTAAGTCTTATGCTTGGTTCATTGTGTGTCTAAACCTATATTTCAGCCCTATTAAAGCTTTCACTAGGTCATAGCTTACTAGCTTTAGGGCAATGTAATCTGTTGGGCATTGTTCGTTGCTAAATCTGGCTGCTCTCAATAGGTCTTCTCTTATAACAGATCTACAGTCCCTTATTTCTGTCAGCCAATGGATGACTTTATTAATTAATGAGGCCTGTGTTTCTCTTGCTATAATTGAAATATTTGACACAGTCACCATGTATATGTCCCACTGCTCTTGTTGCCCCCCTGCTGATCTTGTTAGCCTATTTAGTAGTGATGTTAATGAGTTCTGTCTCATGTTTTGGGGCTCTTCCACCTTTTCACCCCTCTCGGACTCCCTCACTGACATCATGTGTCTGAATGACAGGTTAAGCTCACAGCCCTTACCCAGTTGGGATGTAAGTGTGACTCCCTGACCATTCTGGTAACCATAGTTGTAGTTGCTGCACAAGGCCTAGTTATAGTACAGACTATTGGTCCATGCTGGTACTTACCCCCCTGGTTCACTCGGAGACCCGAACTGGTCAGCTTAGTTTCCTCTGTATTTGGGGGTATTTCAGAACTAAGTGTTAACACTAAAGTTGTTAATTTATTGACCTTTTAGTTAACAGACTTTATCGGATTGCTCATGTATTCTTTCAATCCTGCTATATGTTCGTATATGACCTCCATCTGTTTGAATGCAACGTCTCTCTCTTGAGCTATAGATTTGTTATGCTCCAGTGTGGGTAGAGCATGCTCAGGACTAATTACTTGAAGCTCTTCTGAGTACCCTAGCACATCGAACTGATTACAGCACTCAATCATTATTACAGGTAGGGGGGAAGCAGCTCTTAGAAAAGAGCCCATTCTAGAGATGTAAGAGGCATCTGAGGAGGTGGGTGTGGCATTATAGAAATTCAACAGCAACAGATTAACAGACCGCTGGGAAAAAGATAAAGCCTGCAAGGAAGGATTATCAATTGGTAACAATTTCAAGCGACAATGTACATCCAAGGAGACATAAATTACCAGCCCACCCTTGGATATTCCCACCCATTAAGGAGCGGCTGGAACAAAGAAGGTTTTATATCCCTCTTGGAAAAAACTGTTTGTGTTGGCCCATGTCTCCTGTAGGCATATCACATTTAATCCTTCTATAAAAGTGATCCATCCGGGGTCAGTAAACTTGCTTGCTTATCTGGCTACGTTCCATGAAACAAATTTGCAGGCCTTACCATCTCCTAGACCTGTAGGGAGAGCCCCTGTTTTCAGTTGGTGGAAGGATGATGTTTCTGTTGGTTCTATACAAGCGAGTCAATCCCAGGAGTCCAACGTTTCCAAAGTTGCAAAAAAGTTGTGAAGGGGTGTGTCTTGTGTTACCCTCTGCCGATCCAGCTGGGGACGAACAGGGTAAACCGGGAACCTCCATGAGTCCCCCCCATTAAGGGGTCATCGCACTGTTAAAAGGTCTGTAAAAATGCCCCAGAGGAAAAGCCACAATAGACAAGATAACCCTACATGAGTTGTTCTGTGACGCTGCATACAAGATTCTCTCTACCAGGTGGGGTCTATTAAAGATGACAATTATACAGTCTCCTGCCAAGTTTATTGTAGACCTCCTGACCCAGGAAACTCTGCGCACCATATTTATAAATCTCTCCAACCTTACACCAAGGGTGGTGTTGCGATTCAACCAGTGCAGAATCTTGTTCTTGAGTTGATAAAAATCTTCGGCGGCACCAATGGGAAGCACTGGGACATTCCCAAGTGCTACTACATATGGCGAAGATTCAGGTGGAAGATGTAAGGTTGGTAGCCCCTCCTCCGTCTCTGCCCCTTAGGGTCTGCTGCTTGGGCATCTGTGGCAACCTCCCCACCTCTCGATGTCTCGCTCAATGTAGATTTAGCTGGACTAGGGCAGGCTATGGGGTGCTGGGGTTTCGATGCCACCACTATGCCCAATAAGTCTACCACCCGGGCTTTTGAGACTGCCAGAGGCCGGGGAGGAAGATTGGCACTACCTTGCACAGGTATTAATGGTGGAAACGGCATATGCCAACTTTGTCCTTGCTCACCGGTTATGTCACTGGCTGACCGGGGACTGGCTAAAGCCCCCCCAGAACTACTTTGATGGTGAGTGTCCCCAGGTGGCCTTCGGTGGAAAATCCTCATAAGCTCCAGTTCCACTGGGGCTAAACGTTGCCAAATAGGGTCTAGTTTGCGGTCTATACTTGTCAGAAAATAACCCCTCCAGCCATCCATTATGGCCTCCATATCATCCTTTGTCAATGGCTGTGGTTTGCTGACAAATTGTCCTGACCCCTCTGCCCTTGGACGTTTTACTTTGGCCCCTGTCAACAGGCCCTTATTTAGTGTAGTTGGACTTGCAGACTCGGGCCTGGTGTTGATGGCTAACCCTACATCTGGGCATTGTCCTCCCTCCACCCCCACACTTGGGGATCTTGCTGGGATGGATGAGGGTCCTTGGTCCAGCTGGGTATCCTGGGCCGACTGTGATAAGCTACCCTCGATATACCTAGTGGTCTGGAAACAGGGCAAATTACAGGGGAACGATAATGCTGGTGGGCCACCAGCTCAATTTCCTTATCTATGATCCCAGCTGCTCTCAGTAAAAAGGAATCCATTGTAGAGGTTGCTGGCCCTGGGGAACTGACGCCGGGCCTTTACGTTCCCCCATGGTTCCCAAGCAGGGGTAATTACTAGCTAAACAGACTGACCGGCAGGGAGTACTGAGAAGGACTTTAATATGACCACAGTCAACCCTGGCACCCCTATCCAAAATTCAAGATACCAAAGAAAGTTCATCCTACCTTCCCGTACGTGAAGATGGTGGTAATTTTCCACGAGGCTCCTTTGTCAGTAGCTTCCGTCTGGTCTCACCCAGGAGTCCGCACTGCTACACAAGCTACTACTACTAAGTCCCAGGACCAAGAGGGGTGGCCCAGTCCAGCCTCCTCCGGGCTCTGACAGGTGCAGACGGGCCCATCCTAGCCCCAGGCTTCCCCCGGGCGTGGCCTGCGCGCGGGAGGTAACCAGCGCTTTTCAGGGCATGCGGCGCAGGCATGCTGAATGGCTCCTCCTCCTCCTTGAGAGTGGCGTTTCTGGGACACAGAGTCCATTAGGTGCTGGAGCGGTAATCCAGCTAATGCAGGCGAGTTGCAACAGGCAGTAACGCGTCCCGCGCAGCGGGAGGCAACCAGCGCTTTTCGGCGTGTGCGGCATGGGCGTACTACCTGGCTCCCCCTCCTCTTTGAGAGTGGCGTTTCTGGGACACTGAGTGCAGGCACAGTAATCCAGCTAATGAGGGTGAGTTCCAACAGGCAGAAAAGCGTACACTTATTGTATGTGTTCTACATTCAGTTGAGACACTACTGATTCATACATGTAATCAGCATCTAACAAACAGTTACTTACCTAAATATTAGCAAATTATTCTGACAGCACAACATATTTCAATTAAATGCTGCAATGCTCTGAATCCTGCAGCTCTTTTATCATTTCCAATGAGACAGGTTGATGAAGGGAAAGATTATTTATATGAAACAATTGTGCACCAAACCAAGATTAGATGTTCGAGATGTACCACTCAATTTGTTATTATTTGTGGATGGTTCTTGTCTGAGAGAACATTCTGGAACTCCGCAAGCAACGTATGCAGTTTGCACAATAACATATTTTGTGGAAGCATCATGGTGGTGCAATGTAACTACAGCACAAGTGACAGACTTGATGGCTATTACAAGACCATGCTCCGTATCAGAGATATCAATGGCAAATTATGGCTCAGGAATATAGTATGCAATTTGTGGCGTAAGGGGGTAACTATAACAAAATGCTAGCATTGGTACAATGAAGGTAATTTTTAACATATGGGGAACTCACAAGGCAAATTTTGAAAATATGATTTGAACCCCTGGTAAGTTTTATGCCCAGTTACTTTGAAAGATCACCAGCCGTCACTTCTAGTCAGAGCACATCAAGGACACAGAAAAGAGAAAAACAGAAGGAGTAATGGAAAGGGCACCCTACGGGTGAACAGAAAGAGAAGCAGGACAATGAACAAGACCCTTATTGGTACATAAAAATATAATATGGACCTATAGAATGACCACGTCATGGGTCTACAAAAATGGATAAGAACAAATGTTTTTTCTCTTTGCCCTTGAATGTCTATGGAAACCAAAGAATATCTTACCATGCCTACAGACCTTCTGTGACTACAGACCTTTTGTAGAAGAAAGACTATAAAACTCTAAAGTAAAAAAAAGATAATGGATAAAGAAGTAAGGGTCAGATGTACAACCCTAAATGGCATGCGAACATGGGTTTGCGACCCGTTTGCGCATGCAAAATGCCCCAGGGCCATGTATGATTCCTAAATAGCGAGTCACAATTTATTTCCGAATCGCTATTTAGGAATTGTGTCTCGCTATTAGGAAGGGGCGTTCCCTTCCTAATAGCGTCCGCAAAGCAATGTATGAATGTTTTGTCACCGCAAGTGCGGTCGCAAAAACTCGCAAATTACCACCCTCTGCAAGAGGGTGGTAATGCAGTCGAAATTTGGAAGGGGTTCCTAAGGGACCCTTTCCACTTTGTGACTGTCTCTAAAAATATTTTTTAAGGGCAGGCAGTGGTCCCAGGGACCACTACCTGCCCTCAAATAATGAAACAAAAACGTTTCAGTTTTCAAAAAAATGCATCCTGTTTTCCATTAAGGAAAACGGGCTGCATTAAAAAAAAACAGCTTTATTTAAAAGCAGTCCCAGACATGGTGGTCTCCTGAACCCAGCAGGCCACCCTCCCTGGTCGGGCCTGTCATTCCCAACGGGCTCGCAATTTGCGGGAGGCTCATTAATGTTCATTAGCCTCATAATTTGCAAACCCAATGGGAATCGCAAACAGTGTTAAACACACTGTTATACATGCCAAATAGCGCCTCGCAAATTGCAAGTCGCAAATGAGTCGTAATTTGCAAGATGCTATTTTGCAGGTCGAACATCTGGCCCTAAGACCACTACCTGGGTGAACATATCCCTAAAGACAGCCATGACTAGCTTTAAGACTATGTGGTACACTGGTTTAACAGACACCTAGTCCTCACAATTACCACCCCCACCCTACACCTTAGCAGATTTTCTGCCCCCCTACAATCATAAATACCCCCCTTACTTATTTAATGAGCCAAGGGTTCCCAAACTCACATGCCTTTTATACTAACTTTTAGGAAGTTGGCCCAGGGGCTTACTCTCTATACTGCATACATGCCAACAGAGGTGATTCAGGCGGTAGATACCCCATTTTTAAAGTAAAAAATTACTTTAATTAAGCTTTCTCACGCGTAACTTTTTTCCTAATTTCAATACAAGGAAATGGGGACAATAACTTCCCCAGATTCGTTTTTTAAAACATCCCTTTTGTTTTTTAAAATGTATGACATGCATGATATGAGGACCGAAATACTGCATTCTTACACCGCCTACCCCTTTATAGACACTTCACAACCTCCTATGAGTGTAAACCAGCCTTGACATTCAATAACTGGCAATCTTTGACCCCTATCACAAAACGAACATCATTTATGGAGTGATCCCCCCTCTGACTACCCATTTAGACCATGATATCCTTGAGTCTGCCTATCTCAGGACCAGTCTGATTAAACCCCTCTCTAATATTCCTTCTTACTTCACCGACATCAACATCAACCTTTTTCCTCCTTTCGTATCCTCTGCATCCACATCAGACACACTTCTAGAAGCAGTTCACTGAAACATCTCTCTTACCTTACAATGACGTACTGAACTCGTGAACACAGTCAAACAGACAACCACTCCTAGACTGTTTGGAAATTAGTCCATTGCGCACCTCACAAACACTCCTCCAACCTCCTTCATCTACATTTGCACTCAAACTCCCCTCGATGAAACCCTCAAACATAAATCTCTTGCTCGAATAACTGTTCAAAAGTAGCCCTAACTCACATGAACGGCCTAATTTAGATCTTAGCGGATGGGTTACTTCTTCACAACGGTGACAGATATCCCATCCGCCAAAATATAAAACCCATAGGATATAATGGACTTTATATTTTGGTAGATGGGATATTCGCCACCATTGTGATGGAGTAACCCATCAGCCAATATCTAAATTAGGCCCAAAGTCTCCTAACTGAGAACCGAACCAAATCTCCTCCAATTTAGGAAAGCACTGAAAACTCTTCTGTTTCCCTGATCCTCCCGTCCCTCCCACCGCTACTCCCTCTTGACTATCAGGTTCTAGCGCCGGGATGCTCTCGGGTTACTGCGCGCTCTACAAAAACCTTAAATTAAATAATATTATCCCAACATCTCCAAACGTGTCACTAAAAACTTTAAACACACGCAGATGAAAAAATTTCAAGAAACACACTTTGCAAACCAATACATCAGTAGTTAAACCATAAAGACTAACCTTCTCTTCAATACATACCACTCAAAAGTTTGGTGCGCCAACCTTATCAAGGAGCTAAGAGCCTCTGAATTTAAGGATATCCCCCATGGAAACAGACTAACAGTAAACACATCTCAAACTGGCAGATAATATGATCATCTCTATCTAGAATAAGAACATAATTATCCAATCCACAGACAATGTACTGACACAACTTGATCTGCACTTCAAGAGCATTCTTTAAACCCAGAAAAAAACTCTCTCTAACCGATGCACACCTACTTCTCCAGGCACATCATGTGATAGAGGTAGTTAACCTCTATCACAAAATCCATTCCTTGCAACAATAGAGATCCTCGTCGCAACAGAACCTTGAAATATCTTTTGACTCTCCACTGCACCTCAAACTTTCTCCCACTCACAAACCCCCTGTCTTTCTCCAATTAATAACACAAAGAAGAGCACACACCCCAACCAGTGATCGTAGTTGACCCTTTATCACAAAATCCATTCCCTGAAACAATAAAGATCCTCGTCGCAGCAGAGTCTTGCAAGATCTATTTGACAGTTCCATAAAAGATCGACTAGTCAGACCACCTCCTAATACCCTTCAAACTCATATGCATCAAATAAGTGCACGGGGGCTAACCAAAATAGCCTTAAGGATTGATCAGAAATGTCAACGATGTACAGATATCTTGCCTCAAAAACAAAACCTCCATGAAACTGTGGACAGTCCCCACTAACAATAATCCTAACGCCACTCTGTCCACCCTCAACTTCTTTTGCTAGATGTAACAGACTATTTGGTCCCAATGTAAACAAAAAAATTAAGGGCATAAAAACAGGAACTGGTCCTCCAAAGACCAACTCATTGAAGAAGAGCCCTCAGACTAACAGAACAGCAAGGCTTAAGAGTTCTTTGAAATAAGATCTCTCAACTCTGCACACAAAAAAATGCAAAGTATGTAGAAAATACATCCTGGAAGAAAAGGCAACTCTACCAGAGATTAAGAAGTGCCTCCAAAAATCAAGTGAGAAAACTATTCGAACTAGTCAAGAATCTCACCATTCCTCGGTTACCCACTATCACTCCCAATCCCAAAGAATCATAAGAATAATTCTCCAAAATTCTTCGACTCAAAAATAAGAATAATCAAGCACTCTCCGGACTCAAAATCTAAACAGCACACAACAGAACCACTAACCAGCAAATCCCTGCTGAAATGGTGAACTTTCAAGGAAGTAACACACTTCAATGTCATTTCAACTATCACCTAAAGCCCTGACAACTACTTTGCGGGTCCGGTCCCACTAAAATCACCTCTGCCTACACTCCGCTCCTGAGCAAGTGATAATTGATTCTCTCTCTTAAGGGATTGTTCCTGGTGATCTCAAAATAGGTCATACCACCCCTCTCCTAAAGAAACCCAATCCAGACACAGAAGACCAGAACAATTTTCACCTTGTATATAATCTCCCATTCATTGCTAAAGTCATGGAAAAGCTGTGTGGAGAAACAACTGAATGCCTTCATTGAAGAAAACAATCTGCTTGCCCCTTCCACCAAAGTCAGGATTCAGACCCTCCTGCAGCCCATAATAGATGACAAAAGCTTCTTTTAGACAAAGGGGAGTCCTGTATGCTTGTTCTAGTAGATCTATCAGTGGTGGTTTACGATAACAACAATATCTCACTGCTACAAATCCTAAAGGTGCATTTGCACCTAGAAAGCCAGGTGCAGGTATGACGTACCAATTGCCTCTTTACTGGAGCAAGAAGTCACTCAAGGTTCCATCTTCTCACTCACCCTTTCAATTTATACATGGAACCTCTAAACTCGCTCTTAAATATAAATCCAACATCTAAGTCCAGTCATACGTTGACGACACTCAACAATACCTGAAGGTCTCTTCCCCCAGACAACATAAATACACTGAGATCAATGTTAAAGGAATCATGAGCATCGATGTACCAAAGCCACCTCAAACTAAACCCGCAGAAATTTCTTCTGACCTCAGCTCACCCCTGTCAAACCTGGCTTGACTCATTAAACATTGCTGATGGTAAGTCCACAATTGTTGAGATAGCAAAATCCCTGGGTTTCATCATGGGCAAGAATCTAAGGGCCTCATTTGCCAACGAGTTTTTACAAATTATATGACTCCCTGTAATACACATGGAAAGCTGTGAGTGACACAGATTTCCAAACTGCTAAGGCTGAGTTCCTAAACAGTAGAACATTGTAAATAGGCAGTTGCAAGTAACAGTAATTCTATGAGTGCAGATTTAAGATTTGGTTTGTGAAGCTATGGCTGTATTTTGTTGACCATGAGACCAAGCACAACAGTCTACAGTACCAGAATAACTGCATTTAAGAGTTTTTCACATTTTCCTCCAGTCACCTCTCATTAGGTTTTAGGAGAAAGGTCAAATAGAGGGCAGAGTGGGAGCGGAGTGGCTTGTATAAGGTCAACAGGGTTTGCAGAGTATCTTGAAAAATCATTATAAACCAGCCTTTTTTATGTTTTCCATATACTTTGCTTTTGTTGCCACACAAGATGACACTACCTGCTCTACTCTTTTGAAGAACAATACTTAATTGGCAAGCCTTTTCATAAATAAAGCCGTTAGCCCCTTGTCTTGTACTTTACTATCATTGCCTTATGAGTAATGACACAGTGTCTCAGTTTCAGCACTGCACTTCCTTTAGAAGTTGTAGGTACCAGCAATTCTCTTTGCTTTTACTGGGAAATTTATAGTGAGCAATAGCTGCTTCTGTGCTCATAGTGTCTCTACAGTTGCGCCGCAGGAAAGATCTAGGACAAGTCCTGAACAATCCAGCCAATTTATGTAGTTACTCTGTAGAATCTCTGGATCAAAGGACCAGCCAATTGTGTACTAAGGAAACTCTATTTAGAGAGTAGTGATGACACCTTCCTGGGCAGACCTCCATGGAGGGTTGCATATCAGAATCTCTCATGGACAGAAATATCACATTTTGTGGTCTAAATATTGTTTACAAAAGGTTTACCTCATTGGGTGTAGATTTTCTATCACTAGCTCCAATTGATACATTTATGTAAATGATAAATGATGACACAATGCCTAATTTAGATGTTGACCGAAAGGTCACTCGATCACAGCTGTGACAGAGTATGCTTTCTGCTAACCTTAAGGTCCTCCTGCATGATATACATATGGGAGAAACTTCAGTACGTAGACGGCGGAGACTAATTCGTCTCAGCCAACTACATACCCCTCCAACAGCCCGACAGAGTAAGGGCCATTGGAGGTTTGGCCATGTATCTGCCCATCCAATTTAGAGTGGGAAGACACATAGCCAGTTTTTACTTTTACAAAACGTGGTGGTTTGTAAAAGGAAAAACTTTTCAATGACCCCCCACACCATGGGAGAACACTCATTGTTTTTTTTTTTGTATTTTCAACAACAAAACCCACTTTGGGGTTTTGTTTTTGAAAATAAAAAAAACATGAAAGTGTGACGTACATCAATGTCACGTTGATGGATAAGCGAGACATACGTTCATTATATTTAAAGGAACAGCTGTGACAGACCTGGGCTGCCTGACATCTCTAAATGTGGTGGGCAGAGTATCCAAAGTTCTACACCATGGCGACAGTAATAACTCTGTGTGCCAAAATTTAAATCAGGCCCACAATATTTACGGCAAACAAAAAAAAATACACAAATTATATTACAAATATACATTGTGCGCACCTGCCTAAGCTCATCTTCCTCTTCCTCCTCTGCCTCTTCCATGTCTTCCCACTCATTGTCACTGTCACATGACTCCCTGGACACTTGTGACTGAGGACAAGGGATTGTCGCTCGAGGTTGTGGTGTGGGAATTATGGTGGAAGTCGATCTGGAACTGTTCGTTGCAGAGACAGGGCTGACTGATGTTGAACTAATGGTGAGGTACTCCTCATCTACTGGGGTAGGGGAGGGAATTTCTGAAGAGAAATATGTGGTAGACACATCATACACTGTAAGATGACCTGTTGGGCTGAGAGAAAGAGGTATTAGCAACAGATACACATAATGTATTGTATGACACAATAAAAAGAGTGAGAATATTTAAGAGCAATACCATATCGGAAAAGAGACAAACAAAATTGAGTTAAAGTGGAGTGAAACTGCAGAACTGAGCAAGAGGTGTGAGATAAATACATGCGACAACCTTCATGGCAGATAGAAAAGTGTGAGAGGAAACATACTGCATATTACAGAACAGGAATTAAAAAAGGTTAAGAGAAACTAGCACAAAGAACTGCAGGACTGACTGAAAGTGGAATTGGAAACAGATCGGTATTCAAGACATTCTGAAAGATTTATGTGAGAAGTAAAAAAAAAGAGTTTGCAAGTGGTGTCTATCAGAATTTTGACTTCACAGACTGAAGAGATTGGTGGCTATTTCTGGAAGTGAGGGCATTCACAATTCATATATACATGCTACATTCAACATGAGTGTTATTTCTTACCTCTCGTGGATTTCCACATCACACACTGAATAGCAGTTACATCTCAAGTCCTCCGCTAGCGAAGATAGAGGCCCAGACACAATCTTGCCTGCTGTGTAGTTCTGTGTATGTGGGTGTTTATAGTCTGAGAGTGATTCAGGGTTCAGTGTGCCCTCTCTACCAACTCCCACAATGGACACATTTCCTCCCCTGGGGACAGAATCCACATGTGGTTTCCACTTAGGTGTTGGAGTGCGCTTTCCTCCTCTAACAGCGGTGCCTCGCTGAGCTTCAGTGCCACGGCTCATGGGACTCCGAGGTTGAACATCTGGAGACTTGCTTCGGTTAAGTTCTTTGACTGGTGATGGAGCAGGAGTCTGGAAAGTTTAAAAATAGGCTCTCTTAGTAGTTACACATTTACTGCTGTAGAAAGCAATTCTAACCTTGGGTTCTGGAGTAGCATGCAACTCAACGCAAATGGCTGCTACACCTCATCGGGGTTTGTAAGCGCTAGATAATAATAATTAAAAATTACAATCACAAATCTAGGAACCTGGTGATTAGCCGAAAGTCTATGGTGCCTGATCAGGGCATGAGATTAGGTGGCCAATGGCAAAGAGATCAGTGATAGCTCACACACTGCCATTTAAACTCAAATACCTCCATTTCACTGCCTGTGACAATCTCTGTAGACAATTCTGTAAAAGATTATGTGTGACCTAGGTGTGGGTAATAAACACCAGAAAGACTGCCATCACCCAATGAAAATTGGGTTTAGATAATCTTTGCAATACAATTATGGGGAAAAAAGAAACATTTGCAGAAAGTGAAAATTATCAAAAATTTGCTCCATTTTATTCAGAAGTTCCCCATGTGTTGGATAATTCTCTCCACATCTTTAAATTCAATTAAACTGTCTACATACAAGACTCGATTTTTGACCTTAATGGAGTGTGTATTTCACTCCATGGAGGCCTTGGTACTGGGGTAGGCTATACCGCGTACCAAAGCACATCTAACTGTGCTTCTTGGTTTGTTTGTGGGCTCACTCAAAAACACCTAAACACACTTTCCGGGCAGGTCCTCGAAATGAGAGACACACACGCACATACACAGCATTGTAGCTCCCATCAAATTCATATAACTCAAAGTACTTAAGGTGGCATCAAATCCAACAACATGATGTTCAATGGGGAACCCGCTGAACAGAAAAGTGCCTAACATAATGTGGAAAGTCTCTGGAATAATTACCAGACTAAGGAGGATACAGTCCTCTGCTAGAAACACATATGATACATGACGAAATGAGGCTTACTT
The DNA here is from genome assembly GCF_964261635.1 of Lissotriton helveticus. Taxonomy (NCBI): domain Eukaryota; kingdom Metazoa; phylum Chordata; class Amphibia; order Caudata; family Salamandridae; genus Lissotriton; species Lissotriton helveticus. The sequence continues at coordinate 455,427,062 of NC_136065.1, forward strand.
TGCAAACAAATACACCATGTCAGACTAAGGAAATCTTCAATATCTTGCAGGAACAGACCAACAACTTTGCCCTAAAAAGCAACCATTGTTTGTTCCAAAAATACTGCAAATCCAAAAATACTGCAAACACCTTGAGTTCTTTGAGTCCAAAACGCCAAATCCGCACAGCCAGCATCAACAAGACCGAGTAGAGCCCTCAGGCGCATCTCACTTCCACAGCTATAATTTGCCTTCATTTTCTTACCAATGGAAACTTTACAGGTTATCATGATCCTGTGACAAGAAGGAATTCTCCTTATATATGAATAGTTCTAAGACAGAGTAGCAAGGTTCATTGGGTTGAAAGTGTAACATGAACCCAAACCTCGATTCATTGTTGTAAGTGTTGCTGAGATATGATTAAAGCACAGTGGGCAGTAAGGGGGACATAAGAAAGAGAGAGAGAGACAGACAGACACACAGACAGAAAGAGATGGAGAGAGACAGCGAGAGACAGACAGAGAGAGACAGAGGCAGAGAGACATAGAGAGACAGAGAAAGAAACAGTCGCAGCAATCCCCTAACTCCTCCCTCACCCCGCATACAACATTGCAATACAGACATGACAAAAATCCCCAGAGGCAGTATCGCTATCATCTTCAAAGAATCCATCCAATGCTCCAGCACCTTGGAAAGCACCACTAGCAACACAGAACACTTGGCCTTCAAACTCTTCACAACCTCCAGCAACATTCTGAGGGGCACCCTCCTCTTCCACCCTGCAGGAAAATGCACCAACTTCAGCTACACCACTGTGGACTCCAGTGCCTTCATCCGCATTGGCATCCTCAACTACTACCTGGAGGACCTCACTGATTCCAATACAACCAACCTCCTCAAGGATCTGTCCAACTTTGAACTCACCCAGTGAGTGAAAAGCCCCACACACATCACTGGACACCTACTGGACCCCATCTATGCCCCTGTACAAGCACATATTGAGTAAAAAAAGTAGACCTAAATTAGAAATTAAGAACATTTCAGGTTTCCTTGTGTGCGAGCTCACAGAGCACTGCTTTCTTCTGTAATAATCCACATATGACTTACAAGGCAGCCTGGCATTAAAGAATAGGAATGAGCCCAACCAGATAATAAATTACAGGGATATCTTTTAAGAATGGGGTGCAGGTAATTAAGCAGGCATGGTGAGCGATAAAGCAACAGTGAATGACAAATCGATAGTGCAAGAAGCATGGTCATTCTCGCACATATCTGTTTACAAACACAGAAATGTTTGTTGAGGTGAATCAACCTAATAAAGTGCAGATATTGTTATCTGAATGATATGTAGAAGAGCCCAAGAAAAATTAAATAGCTAGAGAGAATCACATTATTTCATGTATTTTATTTGCACATGTGTTCTTTTTACATTCTTAAAATTTTATTTTTATGATCTTTAGTAGGGTAACAGAATGCGTCCCAGATTTAAGTGTATAGTATATGAATATGAGGAAAAAAGTATTCAAAAGACAATAAATGCAACTGAAACTGATGTTCAGGTGTACTGAGTGGCATGGTACAAAGAGATGTGGAACAAAATATTCAAACTATGATGCATACAATTGGAACGGATTCTGAAATGTAGGTTTGCATTCTTTACTGACAATGTGAGCTACAAAATATTGGCCACTGAGCACAGTGAGTATTATTTATTTATATTTTTTATTTATAATTCTTTATTGCTTGATTAACAAACAATCATTGCAATTAAACCATTAATGTCATGTATAAAAACAGTTAATTTAAAAATTGTGATATGTTAATTAACTAGGTCCATTTTCATTTACCTAATTCGCCAATTGATAGACAACTGTACACCAAAAAATAGTGGGTATTAAATATTAGAATCATACAAGAGTTACAAAGTTCAGTAGCAAATTGGTCCCTCAGTGTGTAGTGATCAGTTGTTGTAGGTAGGCATACATGCCTCTTTAGTCAGGATAGCTACCTAACAACACTTAACATAGTAAGGGATGATGTATCTCCTACTGCACAATATAAGTATATTACGAGTTCTCGCACCTTATGCCAAGTACCTTTATCAAATCTTGGAAATCGAAGTTTACTGTAATATCTGGGAATCAATAAAATAATTGGTCCTCTCCTGCAGAGTTACTTTATTCCTGCTAAGGCATGAGTAGGTTATCTAGTTCATTTATTTCATAATGGTATTTAAGGGACTGCAAATCCCAGAATGCACAGATAATGCACTGGAAGCAAACAAACATCTGACAGAAAATGGTCCCATGAATGATCAGCTAATTGCTCTATAGAGGAGATTCCCTCCTGCACCATTATGCAGGTTATAGTTGCAGAAAGGATTCCCCATGGTAATGCTCCTGGGAGAAGATGAGAGGACCTAGCTTGTTCTCAAACATCTCTAGACAAGAAAATGGAAGATCGGATGAAAGTTCTAGTCTAAAATATACAGCACCGGAATAATGCCTATGAATGGAGCTTATTCCTCAACTTACCAAGGATCAGCATAGTTGTATGCCAGCTCATGTGCACTGCAACTCTGGTATGGAAAATTGTTGTGTCTTTACGTTCCCTTTTCCTACATGGATGAATGGGTGCTTGGAAGGGTGAGTGTGGCTGATAGAAATGTGATGATGCAATTAATATTGGAGTTGTGTGCTCGGGCACGATACACAGGGGCATATTAGCAAGAACCTTATTAAAAATGATCGCCGTTTTAACGGCACTGCCGCTAAAACGGCGATAATGGGCTTCCTAATATGCGTTATAGAACTCCAATAGAAGCCCAGGTTAGATGTGCAGGACATCTAATCTGGGCTACTATTGGAATTCTACAATACATATTAGCAAGCCCATTATCGCCGTTTTAGCGTCAGTTTCCTGCCGCTAAAACAGCGATAATTTTAACGAGGTTCTTGCTAATATGCCCCACAGTTTCTCAGCAGTTGCAAAAGGATGGAGCCTCCAAACAGAAGCCACTGGAGCAGTGGCAGCAAGTACACTCTAATCTGTATTGAGAACTTGCTAACACCAATCCATGTGTCTCTTGACTCGTCTATGTAAAGATTCTCCTTCCAGGATCTACAAAAATGTTTTGGAGGTCTGTCTGTCTTGGTAGTTTGGGAATAGGGAATCCACAGACTGCAATGAAAATTCTTGTGAGTCCGACTGCCTGTGAACAGTCATGTTTGAGCTGGGCTGTGTACAAGATGAGTGAGAGATGTAAACCTGAGAATTGTTGTCTGCAAATCCTTAACTGTGGGTTTCTATCGGAGGTATCCAGCACCATCAGGTAAGAAAACGTGACTGCTAAAAGAAATCTGTCTTCCATGGGAAGACAGGTGTAAAGTGAAATTACAGATGCAAATGAAAATGCATTGCTGGCAGCCTGATCTGCACTATCTTCAGGCCGGGTCTTCTCAACTCTTACAAATCACTACCACCCACCAGTTGTATCGGAGGCCAAGGAACCTTGTTCAGTCTTAGGCTGCTGAATCGGCTCACTGATGGAACATAAACTCAGAAAAACCATAACGTGAGAGCCCATTCAAGAAAACTGTTCAGCTCGTTCAAGGACCAAACATCAAACATAAGCCAAACAGAAAGATTTTCTCCCACTTGGAGGTTTTTAATACTTTTTCACCATGATATCCCTTCTTTGACAATGTGACCTTTTGATTAGGATCACCTATTTCCTAGGGTCGGCCAAAAAGTCCCACAGTTATATTTTCACCTTTTTAAAATATAAGGCCAACTTTTATTGAGTCCCACGGGACCCAATATTAATGTGTGCTCCCTTTGACTTTCACTAGAATAACCTATTTCTTCCCACTTTCTTTATACTGCTTTTCCTAAACCCCTGAGTAATCTAGTTAATAAATGCTCCCTTTTGTTACTGTAATTTTCACCATACATTCTGAACTACTGTTTTGAGATGTGTTATCCTTGTGTTACAGTGACACACCATGAAAGCAAGTCTAAACCTCACCCCATCCTACCAAAGGGTGAGAGAAAGAAACCTTAATGCACCTCTTGTTTATCTCTGGGAGTCCCTCTTATGAGGTTGCAGTGGGAGAGGTACCACGTCTAAATTTCTCCAACTGGGAGAGGAAGACCTCCTTCACCCAATTCCATCTAAGGGAATCTTGAGGTGTGACTATCATATATTTTGGGTGTTCTGCTTCGCCCCTACATCTGCTTGTTTCGTTAAGCCCAAAAAGCCTAGTCTCCTAGCGGTTATCCACAATATTCAATTCAACACCATTTACATTTCCATAGTATTTGTTCTCCGCAGACAAACTAGAACCTGGTCCCATATTTTTTTCCCTGACTACGCTCAACCTTTTGAACCGGACTGATCCTCTTTTTCTTATCCTTGCCCCCTCTTTCTCCATTTCAGTATCTGGAGCTACTCCTTCTATCGAGACATTTCAGCCAAGAAGGAATGTCTGGTGTCATCAGTAAAAATTAAAAAAAAGTAACGCATTTTCACACAGGAAAAATTATATTATGATTTTGCTAAAATTACGCTGGGGGCTGGAGGAATAAAGAGATGTACTATCTGCCATCAAGCCAGAGTACATTCCAATGTTTGTATGCAATGAGAAGTAAGGAAAATGTAACTTACCCTGTAATCATCTGTTCCTGGCATTTAGAGCTGTAGATTCACGTGCTGTGCATACTCCTGCCATCTAGTTTTGGGCTCGGACGTGTGGAACTCGTTTTTGATTGAAGATGACTTTTCAAGTCACATGGTGTGGTCACTCCACCTACTGTAGGCAAAGAGCGGCGCTGTAGTGAGATTGTTTTCCCGCCCAGTGGGTGAAGATGTAAATGGAGCATAGAGATACAGTAGAGATGACCATGTGAAGTAAAGAATTAAGGTGAGAGTATCTGAAACAAATTGGGGGTCTGGGAATGAGCATGTGAATCTACATCAGCACATGCCACAAACAGATGCTTACTGGGTAAGTAATATTTTCAGTCCATGGCATGTGCAGCTATAGATACACATTCTGTGCATGGACTGTAAAGCAGTCCTCCCCAAAAGTGATGGTTCAGCCTGAGGATATTGCGGAAAATTGGAATAGTGTGCGTAACACTTCTTGGCCAACTCTGGCTTATTGCCTAACTAGGACATCAACACAGTAATGTTTAGTAAAAGTGTGAAGAGTGGGCAAGTAGCTGCTTCAAAGATGTCAGCTATTGGTATATACCATAAAAAGCCACAGAAGCCCCTTTCTTGTGCATGGAATGGGGTTTGGGAGGGACAGTTAGCTTTAGCATAGTACGCTTGGATACACTTGGCAAGCCAACTAGCAATACATGCTTTGCTAAAAGCACACCCTTTATGTGGTTTGGAGTAGGACACAAAGAGTTGTGTTTTACGAAAAGGTTTTGTTTTATTGTATTTGTTCTGCTACAGGCTCTGGACTTGGAAAGAAAACTGGCAACTCAATTGTTTGATGGAAACTGGAAACCACATTAGGAAGAAACTGGCGGTTTGTTCTAAGGACCTGCCTATCAGGATGAACATGGAAGAAAGGCTCCTCTAAGATGAGAGCCAGTACCTCACTGATTCACCTGAGAAAAGTGATAGCTACAAAGAAGGCTACCTGCCATAAAATAAACTGAAGTGACAAGCCTTAAAGGGACTTAAAAGAAGGGCACATGAGCCTAGTTAGGATGATGTTGTGATTCCATACCAGTGCAGGAACCGTCCGAGGCAGGATAACCCACCTGAGGCCTTCCATGAAGGGCTTAATACCTGGTCTGCTGAAAAAATGGTGTGTGCTACCTATCCTGTCGGTAAGCAGCCAAATGCAATGGATGGAGGTGTAAGAAGGCCTGAATTTTGAAAGTGAAGGAGGTAATAGACAATGTCTTGTAACAATGATTTGAGAGGATTGATTTATTTTGGAAGGCAATGGTGCACACAACGCTTCCATTTTCTGCATTGCAGCCTCTGGCTATAGGCCTGTGTGCTTCATAAAGAATGGACATACATTGTGATAGGTTAAGGCAACCAAAATCTAAGACCGCAGGAGCCATATTGCAAGATTGAACTGCTGAGGGTTGGAGTTTCAGAAGGTTCAGTAATTCTGCATGAGAAAGTCCGGACTGTGGGGAAGCTTCTCATGAAGGGAGAGTTCAAGCAGAGTGGAGTATCAGAGATGGTGTGCCCCGGTTGGGGCTACTAGGATGAGGGTAAGTGATGTATGCCTCAGCTTCTGAACTACTGGTGACAAAGTTAGAGCATTTTGCTTTTTCAGTAGTGGCAAACAGGTCTATGTAAGGAAACTCCCATCGCCGGAGGTAAAAAAGTAGAGTCTGGTGTTGGAGTTCCCACTGGTGGACTTGAGGTATCTGCTGAGCAGGTTTGCCAATTTGTTTTCCAGACCTGGAATTTACTGTATGATCAACTGCACCTTGTGATGTATCACCCACTTCCAGATGCACCTGGATAGAACATATAGCTGGGGTGAGTTCATGCCCCCTTGCTTTTGTAGGTAAAACATAGTTGTGGCGTTGTCTGTGCAGACTAGAACAATCTTGTTGCGAATGAGTGGAAGGAATGCTCAAAGAGCAAACTGAATAGCCAGCAATTCCAGGTGACTGATGTGGAGATCCTGCTGCGCATTTGTGTCCAGAAACCCTGGTTTGTGTGATCTTGGAGATGCGCACCCCATCTGGTGAGCGAGGCACCCATGGTGATGGTCATTACTGCAACAGGTTGTTGGCATTCCTCCACTGCAGACAGCGATGTGTACAGTCCTAAACCAACACTAGATCCTTGCATAGACCCTTCACCTGAGACCACTGTGCTACTATGAACTGCTGTAGGTAAGGTATGTGTAACCTCAAATTAGGAACTATTGCAATGCAGGACACCATCATGCCTTCCAAATCCATTACTGTCCTGACCAAACCACAGGAATCTTCGATTGACGGAGTGGATGGGATATTGGAAGCAGGTATCCTCCAAGTCAAGGGAAGTCATGAAGTCGCATTTCCACAACAGTGGGATGACATACTGAAGTTTAGCCATGTCGAAATGTTCCGATAGAATGTACTTGTTGAGGGGTCGGACGTCGAGTATAGGCCTGACGGAGATGTCTTTCTTTGGAATGAGAAAGTGCAAGTAGTACACCCCTTTGCCACAAAATAGTGGTGGCACTAGCTGTATGGCCCAGTTGGGAAGTAGTATGTGCATATCCTCTTGTGGCATGAGCTGGTGTTCTGTGGACAACTTGAGTTGGGGTTGCTGGGTGGTGGTTTAGTGAGTTCTTTTATAAAATATATTTTCATTATTGGATTTTTACAACAAAGTACAGTAGAGCATTCACATTTTGCTGGATATTACATATGTACACATATAAAAATCATTGTTAACCTCCGCAGAAACCATGATTCAAAATAGCATCCCATAGATGTTTGAACAGTGAGCTCATGCGATTCCCCCTTAGTTCTGGCTTCTGCAGTCTGCAGTATGCTTACCGCCTCTAAAGTGTGCTCCTCAGCGAGGAGGGTGTGGGGTGTGTGGGTTCGGACAGTTAGTAAGATACGTCTCCACATGCTATAGATGTTCAGATTACTCCTGCCACAATTGTGTCACTATGGCTACCCAAAGTGGTTTCAGGTACCTAGAAACCCCATAATCAGCCATGTGGAGAGTTAGACTGAGCTCTCCCTCAAATATGTCAGCAGAGGGTCCCAAATGTCCCGTGGACGGAAAGTCAATGGCAAGAGCTTTGCCCATGTGGTTAGTTGATCCTTGCAATATGTCAGATAACTCAGCCACTCTTTGAATTTTGGTGTCCGCCCTCAGCTCCACCTGCATGCCACCCTCCACTTTACCAGGAGCAGACCCAATGAGATGGATTTCCTATGTGTGGCTTGCAGTTCCTCTGTGCAACAAAAAGCGCCATGACCGGGATGAGGTGAATGGGGTGCCTACCATTCGGGACAGAGTAGTCACCACCTCCGTCCAATACCTGTATCGCCCGACAGTGCCACGCTAGGTGCAAGAAGCCCACCTCCTCCTGCCCGCATCTGTCTCAGTGGTCATCAGGTCGCAATTTATATCTATAGAGTCTTGCCGGTGTGTAATAAACATGATGTAGAAATTTAAAGTGTATAATGCGCAGATGTCTGCTGGCAGTTATCATGCCACTTTGTTTGCAGCAATGAGTCATTGCCTCAGTGAGTGGTGTGTCCAGCTCCAGAACCCAGCCTGTCCGTGAGCTGGTCTGCATTTCAGGATATTCTGCCAGGGTGGCACAATAAAGCCTGGAAACTGCATGCGATGGTCCCGCCACTTGTAGTAAGCCGTGTAATGCACCAAGTGTGGGGAGTTCCTGGGGGAAGGTGGAAGTGGCCACTCTGACATCATGCCTGATCCTGATGTATAAAAAAAACTCTGAAGGTGTGATCACCATCCCCCCCCCACTCATCAGTGCTTCCCGATCTTTAAATAGTCCCTCATGATAGAGATCTGCCCTGGTACCTATTCCTCTCTTACGTAACATGCTGCAGCAGGAGGCCTCACGAGTGACCGGAGTCAGATGGTGATAAAGAAGGGGCGCTAATGGGGAGTACAGTAAAGGTTTGTCCATTCTTCTGGCTAGTCCCTGCTCAATGGCTAGGTGATGCATGAAGGGCGGTAGTCTGAACCAATAAGTTGCATAGTGGGCTTGAGAGCATAGATATTATAACTCCATATCTGGAGCTACAAAGCCTCTTCTCAAAAAGGGCTGGGCGAGTGTGGTCCTGTGTACTATGGGCTCTTTGCTTCCCCAGGTCAGCCTGATTAGCTGAGTCTGTAGTGTACAGAAAAAGGAGAGTCCTGGGTGGTATGGTTTATTGAGGAGTAGACATAACAGTTTTGGCAGTATTAACATTTAAAGAGATCCGCCCGCCATATATAAGGGCAATGAGATCCAGCGAGATGTGGAAGTAGTGAACAAAGTGATGGCAATACCATAGTTCACCCGCAGCATTTCTTCCCTGTCCCTGGAAATCACCACTCCGGGCATTCCCAAGTATTTTACTTCTGAGTCGCTCCACGTTAATGGATAGTCCAGTGCAAATTGTGGGGTGTTGGGGGTGAGAGGAAATATCTGAGATTTGCCCCAGTTTATATTTAATCCATACACCTCTCTGAAGTGGATAAACTCCCTTAGAATGGGATTCAGGCTGGTTTATGGGTCCCGTATGTACAGGGTTATGTAATCAGCAAAGGGTATTGCAGCACATACTCTCTGTAATGTTGTCGTAGCTCAGCCACCAGCAGCTCAATTGCAAGTGCAAACAGGAGGGGTGACAGAGGTCACCCCTGCCTTGTGCCTCGCGAGATGGGGAATAATTTGGAACAACTGCCAGTGATCTGTACTGTGGCACGCGTCAGGGCGGCTCCTCCATTATGGAGGAGGAGCATCGCCCCACTGCTTTCTCGCAGTGCAAGAAAGCCAAAACATAAAATGGTAATAACTTTTGGTAATCACCATTTTATGTTTCTTTGCATATTGTGGGCAGACAGGTAGCGTAGCTACGGGCCGCCCAAACCAGTCATGCGCACTCTGCACTTCTCCATGCAGGCTGCATTGCAGACTACATGGAGAACATGCCATCCCCTACAGTCCCTGGCTGGGCGGCGACCTAACCAATCACAATGCTCCACTGGAGCATTGGGATTGGCTTAGGGGAGGGGATAGTGGCTACCCGCTTCCTGTTCCTGAGGCAGGAGAACAGGAGCAGTGAAGACTCGGGATAGGAATGAGACGGAGAGGAGGGAATCCCATTCTCCGCAACACCGGAAACATGTATTCCCATTATAGCAAATCAAAGGCCTTAGTGGGGTCTAGGAAGACCACCACCGGCTCAATCCCAAAGGCGAATACATACCCTCCACAACACCAAACTAAAGCAGAACAAAGGAAGAGGCTTTCCAACAATTAGCAAACAGTGAGACACGCCTTTTAATAGGTGCTGACAGTGTTGGCAAGCAGGAAAGACTAATGAAAAAGGAAAAGGGCAGTGAGAGTTTGAGAAATAAGGAGAGGAAGAGGGGGGATCTCAAAGAGGGATTCGTCGGTATAGATTGCAGTATTGAAAAGTGAAGAACAGAGAAGTAGCTCCTGGCAGTTCTCCTCGAATTAACAAGGGTACCTGGAAACAGGATGGAGGCCAGAGTCGGTTCAGACCCCACTAAGGCCTGGAGGGACTTAGCCAGACAGGTAGGTGTGCTACTTTGTTAAGAGTCATCAGCTGGGAAAACTATCCATCATGAAGAGGGGAGTAAGAGGGGAGGGGAGGATGGTTCGAATCATTGTTCCTTCCAAGCAAATTACCTCCCTCTGGTTGCAGGCACATGATGATGGGTAAGGAACCAAAGTCATGATCTAAGGAGAAGGTCCACGGCCTATCCAATTTCTGAAAGCTGGGATGTGGATCTGGAACTGCATTCGGCTTCCTTGGCTGGGGATGTGCGGCGAGTCGCTCTCTTCAAAAAGTCCTGGGCCTGCTGTGGAGTACTGAAGGTATGCTGCTTTTCGTGAAAGGAAATTTGAAGCGTAGCTGCATATAGCATGTCATAGGAGATGTTGGCTTGCTGCAGCTTACATTTCACCGTATTGAATTTCTTATGGGCCTCCTGTACCTCGATTGTGAAGTCAGGGTATATGGAGATTGAGTTACCGTCATGGACTAGACTGTGCCTCTCTCTTACCAGAAGTAGGACAGTATCACGGACCCGATAACTAAGGAGGTGAGCAGTAATGGGTCTGAGAGTGGAGCCTGGAGGAGGTCACGCAGTCAGTGTGCGATGTGCTCTTTCCTCTACCAGTTGTTTGGAAAGGGACGAAGCCTCAAATAGTTCCACCGGCATGCGCTCCATGTAGTCTTCCATGCACCTGCTGGCAGTAGATTCGCTACCCCCTTATAGGACTCATCCTCCAGGTTTGAGAGTCTATGCTCAGTCTCACTGATACGCCTGTCATGTTTCTCTAGGCGTTGTGTGATGTAGTCCATTTCCATACTCATGGAGTCCATCTTAGCATCAATAAACCCGAGGCTTTGTTGCATGGTGAGTAACAGGCACCGCATATTTGGGTCGTCTGGCTGCGATGTTGATTGGTGTCCCCCTGCCATATTTGTTGCTATATCTATGGCTGGGTCACATGCAGACTTTCGGGGTTCGAAGGGCAGTTTAGTCTGCTTGCTCGCTGTCCTGCCCATTGCCACAGTTTGGTCCCAGCAGCAACAGAGAACAACCCAGCTGCAGGAAGCTCCTTTGATCCCAGGCAAAGGGTGCTGGGGGGGCTACAGGTCGTCAGTGCAGGGGCCCGCTACATAAGCAGCAGGGTAGATAGATGCATGCAGTTCACAAATTTAGTAGGGGCTTCTGCGAAAGTCAATGCGGTGCCGGGGGGGGGGGGGGGGGGGGGGGGGAGGGGGCATCTCACATCATATTTTGGTTATGTCTCTAGTGCTTCCCCCGTGGCAGGTAAAACCTTAATGGCAGCTCCAGGATTCCCCGTAGGGGACTCCTGTATGATGTCTAGAACCCATCAGTCAGAGGAAATTGCCTCCCAATGAGGCAGAAACTTCTGCAACCTGCCCCCGACAAGTGACCGATGGTCTGCGGGAGGCCAGAGAATGCCACTGTTTTGGGGCAGTGGCACTGTAGGAGCTGCTCCTTGGCTTGGCCCCTGCCATTGTCCCCTTTGCACCCTCCCATGTAGTAAATCTGTTATGGGGTCTGCTGCTGTTGTCTAGTGTAGGTGTTGGAAGTCTCTGGAGTGGCAACTGTCTTGTCAGTGCTGCGGTACTGTGAGCATGGTCTTAGCTGTATCTGTGTCCTTCCTGTTTTGTTTTAGCAGCTTGTCCACCTCAGGGTCGAAAAGATGCTTGTCATCAAAGGGTACATTAAGAAGGTGTTGTTGTACTTCTGGTTTAGAACCGGAAACACTAGCCATGCATGCATGGCGGTGGAGAAGGGGAGAAGGGGACTAGAATTAATGCAGTGAGCAGCTGTGTCCGCTGCATCCAGAACACACCAGATGATGGTATTGGAGATAACCTTCCCTAATCCTGCCCCAGCTCATGGTATGGCTCTGGGAGATGTTGGAAAAGATCCTCCAGGAAGACACTCCAGACATCTTCAGAGAAGGTAAGAAGGAAACTCCAAAGCAGCTGGGTGTGTCTGGGCCTGAGAGTGAAGAGGCATATCGCCCTGAAGAAGCCCTTGTTTGGGCGAAACGTGTTGGCTGTGCATCTATGAAAACCAAGAATATTTGTAATAAAGACACATCAAGGCTACAAACAGCAACATGGACTCATTTTTTCTCTAAACATAGACCTTGAGACTTACTGTGTATTCATATTACCTCTCATACCCCTTGTATAGATGGTGGTTCCTCACTAGTATGGATAGTAGCAGTACTCACTGCGGTCCTTGGCAACAGGCGTTGGGCTGGCGCTTGTCCTTGTGCTTTGACATCCGATTCGGAGGCAGCCTCCTCCAATGAGAATGCCTCTTCACTGTCAGGTCCAGACACACCCAGCTGCTTTGGAGTTTCCTTCTTACCTTCTCTGAAGATGTCTGGAGTGTCTTCCTCTTCCCTGCACGGACCCACTGAAGCCAAGGCAATGCAATGTACCCGATGGTTCCAAAGGGTCTTTTGTTACAGAAGAAAAACATACTGCACAGGACTGCTCTCGGTGATCGGGGGCAGGCACAGGTTGAAAAATCCATGCAAGTCTATCCTGGGATACTTAGCTTGGCAAGATGGGCAGAATCGGAAAGGAGTCCTATCCATCACATGGACATTTTCGAGTGTCGAGGGTGATGGAGTAGATGGGGCAAAGCCCTGCTGTGCAAGTTCATCAACCACGAAAAGAAGAAACAGTGTTGAAGTAACACTGGACGGTAGACCAAAGAAGACTGTGATTCTTTGGACCGACGAGGGATGGTGCTGAAGGCCCAGCAAGAACACCAGGTGGCATTGAACCGGAATTCCGGTATCCATGTCAGAACCCGACGGCAGAGAAAAACAATCTGACTGTTGAGCCGATACCCATGTGTATTGCCCTCAATAGGTGGAGTCACCACACCTCACAACTCAAAAAGACTTCTTTGAACAAAAACACGTTGCACATGTACACCACTAGATTGTGTAGGTATGCACAGCATGTGTATCTACAGCAATACATGCACAAAAAGGGTATTTCAAATAAGTTGTCAATGCCTTTTGCTATTTTCACAATTACCACGGAAATCGCATGGTCTCCATTTACTCTTGGCAGAAGATCTTAGCAGATGACGGCAACTGAAGGAAGAAACATCTCTACTGCTTCTCAGTTAATAAGTAACACTTTAATTATCTGGATGCAAATTAAACCATTTATTTGATATAATTCTGCACATATAAATACACTTTCTGGAGTTCAAGGAAATAAGTAATTGGATTTTAATGTTTTTAAGAAGTATGTCTCATTGATTCTGTCTTTGTTTTTTTTATTAGTAACATATATGATGCTGAAGTCATACTGTGGTCAGTGTCAATGGACAATTTATGAATATATTTGGAAATAAATACATGTATAAAACAAACACAGTAGCAGAGAGAGTTTTAACAGGCTTAACAACATGATGAAATAATTTCCTCTTACCAGACAATTCACGTCAATCTCTGGGAGGACACCATCAGGAGGGCGACAGAGAAGAAGAGTGACTTCGGAAGCAGAACCTCTCAGCAAATGCAAAATTTCCTGTCAAGGAAAATAGACAGCAACAGCTTTTTATGGCTGATGAAAGTGCAGGTCATGTCATGAAATAGTCACTTGATGGAAGAACCATCTAGTCAGAAGGGGAAACGCAGTGGAATATAGGAGGAATTCAGCGGGACAAGCAAAGTTCTGGGAGTGGATATGGTAACATATTTGACTTAATAAAGAAATAAAAGGCTGCTATCTTTGCACTGCCTTTGTCCTGTCATAACAAAGCTTCTTACAACATAGCCCATTAGCTACCTCATTTCAAATCTTGCATGCAATAATCGTCTCTGTAGGAAATACCATCTTCCCAGTATTTCTGCCAGGAGAGCTTGGGATGAGCTGTGGTCTTATTTGGGAGGTGCAGTTTAAATGTAGAGGCTTGATCTGGAGGGGACGTGTGTTTGAGATAAGGAATATTGTCTGGTTGATGAGATATTGTGCAATGAACAAGGGAGTGGTCTCTGATGAGGTGGCTTTGGCTAGATGGTTAGAGAGATGACAGAATGACAGAGAGATGTGATTAAGATTAGGTTGCCACTTCTCTTAATGTCAGAGCGACACCATATACATACTGGAGTATTTGGATGAGAACAAATGCATTCAGGGTGTTGTAGCATTGATGTTCCAGCCTTTGGGAGTAACACACCACATACTAAATGTGTGTAACAAAAAAGCCAGGAAACATGATGCCGATCCAACCAGAGCAGATGGCAATCTTAGATCTCGATAATGAAGCTTGGTGTAGTGCATGTTACGTCCTCACCAGACTGGGTACTCGTAAATGGACACGCCACACACAGAGCTTAGTATTCTACATCTTTATTCCTTAGTGTGTAACTGCAAATTCAACGTTCTAAACATGAACCCCACCTGAACATCTAAGTACCTGTTTGGCGGCATTGCTAACCCACAGTGCACAAGTTATATGGTTAACATAAAGGGCTTTGGTTAACAGAATAGGTATTATACGGTAGAAAAACATGACATGGGTGTGGTGAGGCATTTCTAAATAGGATGGCTGCATGCTATTGGGAAGGATGTGTGGCCTAGTGGACTGATGTAGCCTAGAGCTGGATGAGGCATGTTTCGAAATGAAGAGGAGGCTTGCTGCAAAACAGAGTGTGGTGCAGAGGAGAAAGTGTGGTGTCAATAAGGTGGAGTATCCTAGTGTAAGAGGAGTGGCCTGTTGTCAACTGTAAGAGAAGATGTGTTCTGGGTGAGAAGCACTGGTCTAGACAATATGAGGAGGATGTGTAATCGAAACGAGGAGTAATCTGAAGAAAGTGTGGTGCGGGAATAGGAGATATTGTCTAGAGACAATGTGGTCTGTACTGGTGTAGTACAAGATGAGGAAAATACCAGAAGATTTGGTCTGCAGAGGAGATATAGTATGGTAAAGGCAACATGGTCTAGAGAATGATATTTATTGTGTTGAACGAAGTTTAGTCCAGACTATACAGGATGTGAATATGGTCTGATGCAAGCGAGGTATTCTGCAGAAGATGTGGTCTGTTGAGGGTGAGGCATGCTGAGCAGACATGATCTGTATGTAGAAGGTTTTGGGTGTTTGTAAAGTATAAGAGCTGCAGTACTTGATATTCCTGTATTTGTTGTACAGCTGAACATATTTTGTGGTCTCCAGCAATCCCATGAGACGTTGTATTCAGTAGCGATGTTATTCCTATAATTGTAATCTTTTGAAAAGAATCCCTAATAATGCCTGTGACAGGAGATGAGAACAGTTAGAAATGTTGTGGAGGGTACATGGCGGCTGACTGAACTCACCAAGTTGCGAGCTCTGAGGGTTCTCTCCAGCTTCATACCTGATTCCAGAGCCCATCAGTCATTCCTCGACCGGCCTCGTTCATACTATACACTTTTCACGCTTTCGCCTCCACCTGGACCTCATAGTGGCATGGTGGCCCAGGTATTTCTGTGTCCTGAGGCCACCTGATGCCAGTTGGAGCACGGCTCTCACCACTGAGTTTCCCGAGGGAGGGCGGTGGCTGCAGGTAGCTCTGGGGATACTCCGCAACAGACGGGTCGCGTAGCTGCTTTCCTCGTCTAGCACTACGAGCAGGGTCAGCTCCTGCTGGGTGTCCTCCGGTCCGCTTGCTGTGTAAAGCCTCCTGGGTCCAGCTGCGACCAGTCAGAGTCACTGCGAGAGGAATTCTGTCCAGCATGTGAGCCAGAGTCGTGCTCACCGGGCTGGTGGCATGGAGTCCTTTGCTTCCCCCAAACTGACGGCAGTTGGCGGCACAAGGAAAATGCCCCAAAAGAGGTCAGTGCAAGTGAGGGAAGGGGGGCCAAACAAAGTGAACAGTGAAAGCCTGCCAAACAGGTATGCTTTAAGAAACAAAAATATCAGCCCAGTTGAAGGTGCCTCACAACCATGGGAAAAAACTGAGTGTAGGCAGGGAGGCAGGAAAATAGGGGATCTGAGCACATTGAGCAGAAACACTGAATTTACCTTCTTGTTATCCCCTACCCTATGATCCGTCAACTCCACCAAATAATAAAGCAGAGCGAATTAAGATAACTCCTTCACTGAGAACTTTCTTCAAGGTACAGGCCAAATCAGTCGAAGAGTGAAATAAGATTACTGACACAAAAGGGGAAGCTACAATTGTAATGGAGCCTGACACAATGGTGCAGAGGCCCTTGTTTCAGACATCAAGATTACTAACAGATATCAGGTGCTGGGAGACAGTGCAGAAAACAATTCATCAGGGGAGTCCCAGGACAGTTATCCATCAGTTACACTGGACAATCCCAAGATAAACAAAGGTGGTGAGATGCAAACAGGACTGGCAGGGATCGTGGACACATTAAACACAGAGATTAGAAGGAAGTTTGAAATATCTGAGAGAAACCAAGCTAAAACCCAAGAGGCCTGCGAGACCCTAGATCCAAAAATGTCCTCCATAACTGATAGAATTTGCACAATGGAAGCCTCGTTAGAGTCTCTTAATAAGGAGATATAGGTTAATCAAGAGGAAATTCAAGCCCTAAAAAATGGGGAGAAGGGCATGCTAGATGAAATTGAGTCTTTGGAGAATAACGCTAGACGCAACAATATCAAAGTACTTAATATTCCAGAGGGCCATGAAGGAGAGAATATTAAAGGTTTCTTTGTAAGTTTATTCAAGGAATTTATCCCCTTCATAGATGCCGCAAAGCTCGAGGCAGTCATTCAGAGCATCCATCAAGACTCTTTTTTGAAGAATCTAAGCAGAAAGTGCCCAAGGACATTTTTTATTTACCTTAAAACATACACTCTGAAAGAACGACTCCTTTCTGAGGCTAAAAAGGCAGGTAGCTTCGTGAATGAGGATTGGTTGTTTTGAGTTAGATCTGATATCTCAAAAATCACACAGGATTGACAGTGGGAACTGGGCAAATGTGTACCAGAGCTAAGAGCATTAGGTGCTACTGCCCAAATTAGGTTTCCAGCTCTACTGAAAATCATGTGGAATAATAAGATGCACAATATCAAGGACCTGAAAGAGGCAGGCTCTTTTGTCTATCAGATAAGGGTGCAGCAGAAGCATAAATGATAAGTGCCGGAGGAAGCAGAGCACTCCACAGGGTATCAGAGCGAACATACCCGTTATTTGCTTAGGGAGGGTTCCCCGGAGTGGGTGGTGTTCTCCTAATGAGGTAGCAAGGTTACAAATTCACTGCGTGGGGTGCAGATGGGAAAAAAGCAAAAGAAAAAAGACAAAAGTCCTCAATCACAGGAATATAGCGCCAAGGGGTGGAGGCATGAGATTAGTCAAAGGAAGCCCTTTAAAGCAATAGTTCCCAGATCCATTAAAAGATATCTCGCTTAATGTTGTAACATGGAATATAAATGGGTTAGAGTAGCCAGTAGAAGGAGAAGAATCCTACAATATTTGAATCAGGCTAACTAAGATAATATAATGCTGCAGGAGGCTCATCTAATGCAAGACAAGTGGAAGGTTATCCAGGCTAAACAGAAGTGGATGGAGGAGTTAATCTATACCAATCAATCGTGCTGCACTAAGTGAGCTGTCCTGTTTATTAGAAAATCTATTAAAGGCATTTTAGAGTAGTGTAAGGTAGATGATGGGGGGTGTTGGATTACAGCCACAAAAAAATACAGGGCATGTGATATGCCTTGGCAGGATAGTACGGGCCAAATATAAATGATATCACACCCCTGCAAGCTCTATTTTGTCAGCTCTTGGAAGTTAAAGTCTCCATTATACTGGGAGGCAACTTTAGCGTATTGCTGAATCCAAGTTTGGATAAATCTTCCAAAGAGAATTAATTGGTTCACCAAAAACGAGAAGACTTATTAGGACAATGATGGAAGATTTAGGGTTAATAGATATATGGAGAGCTAAGAACAAGGGGACAAGTGGAAATCAAAGTTTTACTTTCCATAATAAGAAGCATGGATATGTCTCTAGAATTGATTTCTTCTTGCTAGATAATAGACGGGTCAGTAGAGTTAGGGGGACGGAACATATCCCCGAACATCTCCCGGATCGCTCCGCACTTCACTTAGAGTTACAGTTAGAAAAGAGTCCTGCCTATAGTAGGTGGACATTTCATAGAACCTTATTATTGGATTCCACAGTAAAAACTCAGCTGAAAAGAGAGACATTGGAATTGTTCAAACTAAATAATACTTCAGGTATGAAAAGTATAATATTAGGGGTAGAGTTAAAAGTCTTGCAGCAATAAAACATAAGGAGAAAAGGTACACGATAAAAGGTCTGGAAGATAACATCCTAAGGGCTCTGAGAGAGAGAGACTCGCAACAACAAGATGACCAGGACCAGGGCAAGGAAGATAACAAACTCAAATGTGCAAGACAGGCTTTGGCAGACTATCTAGATGTTATAGTACGGTAAAAATGGGAGGCCAGTAGATTACCCCATTATGATTATGGGGAAGGATGTTGGAAGCTTCTTGTCTGGAAGTGCAGAATTGAATGTACAAAAAGCACAATTAAAGAGATAGCTTTTAAAGAAACCAGGTAGCATTGTACAGAGAATTCAGAAAGAAAAAAAAAGCTTTTAGGGATTTCTTACAAGAGTTTTACACAGATGACCTTTCAGTCTCCGAGACTCAATTAATGGACTATCTTAACAGCATTGTTCTGCCCTTGCTCAATGATGATCTAGCACCGGCTCTGAATTAAGAAATTACTCTAGAGGAAGTTAAGGCGCCAATTAATAAGCTGAAGAGAGGTAGCATCACTGTGCTGGATGGTATACCCAACAAGTTTTATAAAATCCTGTCTGATGAACTCACGCCTGTTTTAGCTGAGCTGATAAGCGGAATATTCTCTGAGGGCCACAAGGGCCTGAAGTCTTGGGATGAAGTCGCCATCAGCTTAATTTTGATACAAAATGAAGACCATGAAAATTGTGATTCACATAGCCCGATTTAATTACTAAATTGCGATTATAAAATCTATGCACCAATCTTAGCAAAGAGGTTAGAGTGGGTAATGGGAATCCTGGTCCAAGAAGATCAGAAAGGCTTTATTAAAGGCTGACAGATGCATGACCTAACTCATGATTTGATCAGCGCAATCGATTTGGCTGCGCTGAATAAACTACCTTTATTTGTCCTCACATTTGACGCCGCAAAGGCCTTCAATAGAGTAAGCTGACCCTTTTTACTTCGAATCATTCATACATTTAATCTGGGAGAGAAATTTGCTAAAGCTATCAGAGCAATATATAGGAATCAAACAGCTATGATACTAGTTAAGGGAAATCTGACAAAGTCAATGAAGATAGAGCGAGGAACAAGACAGGGGTGCCCCCAATATCCTTTGCTATTCGACCTGTATATTATACCATTAGCAATAAAAATTAGGGCAAATCAGGAAATCCTGTCATTTGAGTGTAATTTGTGGGAGAAAAAAGTGGCATTATATGCTGACGATTTGATGTTTTTTACAAGGGACTTTATGGGCTCCTTCCCAGCATTAGGACATATTTTAATCGACTTTGGGAAAGTTTCTGGCTATC
Organism: Lissotriton helveticus; assembly: GCF_964261635.1. NCBI lineage: Eukaryota > Metazoa > Chordata > Amphibia > Caudata > Salamandridae > Lissotriton > Lissotriton helveticus. The sequence goes on from NC_136065.1 coordinate 455,446,870, forward strand.
AAATCAACCAACAAAAAACAAGATCATGTCTTGGAACTCACAACTAAACAATAAAACAAGAAATAAGATATCTTGGGATACAGGTCATAGAGGACCTGTCTAAAATGGCCCAGTTTAATTTTTAAAAAAATTTGTGAAATTAGAGCTCTGTTAAGGTCCTGGGTTTATCTTCCCCACTCACAGTTAGGTAGATCCAATTTGGTGAAAATGTTACTCGTACTGAAATGTACATTTATTTTTAATACAATCCTTAATCATTTAATGTAAAACCTATAAAAAAAACTACAAGAGAAATCAGAAGTTTTATTTGGTCATGTAAGGGAGCGAGGATCGCTTGGAAGAAACTTCGAAGAGCCAAACAGAGGGAGGCACAAGGCTTAGGTACAGATTGTGAAGGAAACGAAGAATGGGAAGACAAGCTTCAGGGTGGGCCCTTTTCAACATAAAGAAGTTTCTAAGTGGTATTGGATGTTGGTAAAGGGTGAGGACGTGACTTCAGTGCCACCGGAGATCTGGAGGTGGGACCTGCCGATGACAGATTTAACACATTTATGGTCGGTAGTAAAAGCTGCACCTCTCAAAAGAAATCATCCCTTTACAGCTCACGGGCCGTACTGCACCCCGGAAAGACTATCAAGGTTGGGAGATGGGGATAAAGCTTGCTTAAAGTGCTCCATGGGGAAAGCAGATGATGTATATACGTTACTGCAGTGTCCTCGGATCCGGTCTACTGGCAAGAAGTTGGTAAGGTTATCTCCGAAATTTTGGGAAAAGAGGTTGAGGTAATCCGGGTTTTGATTATTTTGGGTGTTTTATCAGTTGAAGGGTCACGGATAAAAGGTATAAAAAGGGACGCACAATTGTTCTTTGTTTTAATATTATTGGCAAGAAGAGAAATGTGTTTGAAATGGGTATCTCTCTCACCAACGGATTATCTGGATTGGGTTAGATCTGTAAATAAAGTAAACAGCCTAGGCCGTAGCTATCTATCTAAAAAAAGAGCAGGAATATGGTCAGCTTGTGAAGATTGGTTTAAAAATAATCTTTAGATAACATCTTAATAAAGTCCAATGAGTATGAAATAAGTACAACCATGGCAGGAAGGAGGAGTAACTCCCATGCCATTTAAAATCCTCTGGCTTCAAAGGAGGCTGGCTCTCAGGAAATTTAGAGATTGTTGGAACCCTCGAGACAATAAGAATCCCCTCTTCTTCGGAATGTTCCCTGAGCCTATTCCTCTTTAAAAATGTCTTATTTGTGAATGATTATTAAAAAAGAGAGAGAGAACAATTAAAAATGTTAAAGTTTATGGTAATATTAAAGTTAAAGGTTGAAAGGCTATTTAGTTAGGAAGCCCTTCTGAGTAGCTTGGAAAAATGCCAGGTTTTCAGCACTTTCTGAAACTTCAGAAGACTTTGTTCAGATTGCAGCTGCAGTGGCAGAGAATTCCAATGTTTAGCAGGGGCTACAGAAAAGGCTCTGCCGCCAATGGTTTAATGTCCATTGTATTTTGGTACCTTTAACAGTTTATGGTTGGCAGATCTCATTGGGCTGCTGGGATCATACCAATGAAATCTAGAGTATGAAGGAGAAACTGAAGACAAAATGCTTTAAGAAGCCATCACAAGGTTCTGATAACATTGGTTGCTTCACTTGTAATCAATGAGCACAAGATAAAGGAACAGAAACATGCCCTCAGAGTTTAAGGCTGATCCTGACAGCTTAATTCTGAATCTCTGTCTCAGCAAAGCAGGATGTTCAAGGTATATGGCTTTGCTAAAGTCCAGCCAAGAAGATATAAAATCTTTCAGACTCTATAACTTGTGGGGCAAGGTAAACAAGTCCAGAATGTGATTTTAAAAGATCAATCTGGAAGAAACAAGACTTTGATATGCTGGATATTTGATCTGACAAAGGCAGTGAACTGTCTACTCTGATATATAAGTTTCTTATATAAGAAACCAAATGAGGCATAATCCCCAGTACATCTGGCCAAACCAGCAAATCCAAAAGAGTGAAGGAGTAGAGGGGTGCACAGTTCAACCCTCCCCCCATGTTATGTTATGTTATGTTAATAACTTTTATAAGGCGCTCAGCTGCCCCAGCCAAGGGGCGTCCCGGCGCCTGATCCGGTACAACAACATAACAAATCGATACAGGGGAAAAGAAAAGGAATCATACAGCCGATGGAAACAGGAAGGTCTTTATGGCGCGCCTAAAGGGAGTGAGGTTGTTCAGGGCTCGAATATGGACAGGAAGAGAGTTCCACAGTCCTGCCGCTAATACACGAAAGGAGCGGCCTCCTTTCAATCTGGTTAGCACTCTTCCAATAATACATTTTAGTGAAACACTCATGAAATTGAACAGCAGAAGTGTGCTCCTCACTGGATGTCTGAACAATAATCTAAGTGTCATCTGCATACAGAAACAAAGTGAAGACATAGGCCTCAACAAGCGAGGCCACTGGGGACATATAAAGATTAAAAAAAATAATTTTACAAGGGAATTTAAGGGCTCCTTCCCCACATTAGGTCAAATTTTAAGCAACTTTTTGGAACATTTCTGGCTATTAATTCAAGCAACAAAAAATCGAGATCATATCATGGAACTCACAACTAAACAATCCACTTATAAAACAAGAAACAGATTTTATGAAAATGCTGAGACAAAAACTCTAAAAAACCACGAAAGTGCAAGGCCTATAATTCGAAATTTCTGCAGGTTAGACATTCAAATTTGGTGTTATCAAATGCCTCTGACAGGTCAAGTAGGATGAGTGTGGCTTGAATATTAGAATCTGTAGAGGGACACAGCGCATGCGACCAGAACGAAAACCCATCTAGCAAGGATGTAAAAGTGGCTACTCGTAATGAACTCAGACAGCTGGCCATGAACTGCTTTTTCAAGCAGCTTGATCAGTTAGGCCAATCGCGAAATAGGTCAATAGGTGGAAAACCTATAAGGATCTGGGGAGGATTTTGGCAATAGAGGCACTACTAAGGAGAATTTCAAAGGTTTGAGAACTGTACCAGACCAGAGTGAAGCATTCACATAATATGGGACCGTCCTGCAAAGAGAGGATTTTACGCAGAATTGGGGGAAAATGTTGACTTGGGACCCAGTTGCCTTGCTGGAGAAAACTGAAGAGGAAAAGTTGATGGTATCAATAGTTGAAATTGAGAAAACAAAAGCTTGGGCTAATATAGTCTACGAATTAACTATTTCCATTACTTAAAGAGGGTAAGACATTGACAATTTTATTATAAATAAAAAGCTAGAAGACTGTATCAATCAGTTGAGGTTCGACTGAGGCATGACTTGTAAGACAGGCATGACTTGTAAGATCTTGTAATTTATAACTGGAAAAATAGCTGTCAACATATTAAGTGCATTTAAAATCGTATTGGAGTGGAATTTCATCTTGGATTTCCTTTTTTTGTTTTAAATGTTCAATATTTTTCATTTATCACCCATGAAGTATATATCAAATCTTCAACAGTAAGTATCACATAGAAAAACCATAAATACAATCATATCCAGCAATTGGGTAAAAATTAAGTTAAAAATATGGCAGTTCATCACAGAGGTCAATTTCATCAGAAAAAAGTAGGACAAAAAAATTAACTAACCGTACGGTACAATATATAAGATTAGCCTCCTGGGTCAGACTAACGCACCTTAACCCCTTCGACGCTCATGACGAGCTGGGCTCGTCATGCAGTAGCCTCCCAGCACGCTCATGACGAGCCCAGCTCGTCATGAATAATGGGTTTTTAAAAAACTCAGCGCAGGAGCGGACCTCATCGAGCACCGATGTGGTTAACAGCCTATCTTCAAAACCTTCATCTTTTCTGTCTAGTATTCTACTGATAAGAAATCTACCAGTCCAATAGGAGCCCCCATATCTATTTCCCCTTCAGTTTCTCTTTCTTCGCCTTACGCTTGTAGAGTGACTTTCCTAGTTTAAAAATAGATAAAAAGCACCCCTGCCATTGATGAAATGTCGGGGGTAGCGGGTTCAACCAGGCAGAGTCAACACATAATCTAAAGACTGCCATTGCAATAAAAATTCATTTTGCCCTGTCCCTCTGGTTGCATCATCAATACCCAACAACATAACTTGCAGTGACAAAGTGATGCTCATTTTAAGGATTTCATTTAAAAGTAGTGCGATTTAGACCCTAGGTACGTTGAGGTGGAGGCATGTGCAAAACATATGGACCAGGTCAGCGCTTTACTCCTGACATCTCGGGCATCCTGTACCAGCCGCCCCCCTAATCCAGCTAGCTATCTTAGCAACGGTGACATAGAGATCAAAGATCATCTTATAATGTTCGGTTTGTAAATTAGATGCATACAAAAGTGTGCTCTCCATGTCTAAAGATTCCTGAAGGAAGGAGTTTTCCACATCCACTCTCACCTGCCACTTGGTTTCATGTTTTTCTAAATCGTCCGGAATCCCCTTGATTAAACACCCATATATTTGCGATATTGAATAACTAGTCCCCCTCATCAGGATTTCTAGCAAGGGTACCTTAGCGAGACCCGCTACACCCCCATATCTTTCACAACAGAATGTCTCTGAGTTGTAGATATTTGAAACAATCTCCTGCCCCTATGTTCAATCTAACTTGAATCTCGGCAAAAGATGCCACGTGATCCCCAGGGATCAAGTCTCCAAGCTGCCTATGCCGGCTTGCTCCAATTTCGATATGCAACCACCATGAAATATTTCAGGCTTTGACTATTCTGAAGCAAAGGGGTATACTGACCTACTCCCAGTTTTTTCCTTCTCCCGGTCCAGTTCCTGAACGTTCCTGAATTGAGTTTTTTTTATAATAGCTTGGTTATTTCAACATACACCCTTTAACAGCAGTCCCCATTTTTTATTCCAAGATTGATGACACATACCCTTTGTTTGATTCCTTAGCCACCCTGTTATGAAAAAGAGGGTAAAGATATTGCAAAACTGACTCTAATAGTATAGCTTAAAATTCGACATCGCCCCTTCCACCCTTTCCCTGGGGAGGCACAAATACCTCTTGGATCTCCTGGTTTTCCCAAAGGACCAGTTCAATCTAGCCACAAGTGTTTCTATGCTTTAAAACCAGGCTTCAAATGTACGAGGGATTGTACAAAACAAATACAATAATTTTGGTGAAAAAGATAATTTTTACTAGGTTACACCTTCCCATAATAGAGAGATGTAAATTGTTTCATCTCCGTCCTTTTTTGATTTTTCAATAATTGGAGAAAGGTTTATAACGATTACCTTTTAAAGTTTGGCTGAAATACTGACCCTCAGATACACAACCTGTTCTACAACCCGACTATCATGGGGATCTGTAAATCTATTCACCACTACTACCATCTTATCCTTAATACCCAGAGGAGGTTCTGAATTCCTCATTTATCTTTTAAATTGGGAGAGCGCTTCATCAGGGTCTCTTGTGACAATTGCAACATCGTCTGCAGAAGCAAGTACCTTTGTTTCCCACCCATGTAGACATATTGGTATAACATTGATAGAAGCTTCCAATTTCCACCAAATGGGATCTATATATAAGGCAAAAAGCAAAGGAGAGGCAGGACACCCCTGCCTCGTGCCTCTTTCTATATAAGAAATCTGAGATTCATGTCCCGAAACCTGAAGTCGAGCTACGGGGTTAGGGTACATTACTCGAATTGCTTGAATAAAGGACCCGAAGACTTCCATAACTTTCCACAGATACACCCAGGACACCATGTTGACTGCCTTCTCGGCATTCAGCATGGTGACTCCTATCTGTTCTTCTGTGTTTTCAGTGACATCAAACAATGCAATAACGTATTGCACATGATCCACGATCCCCCTTCCCCGGAATAAACCCATGCTGCCGGATTGATACTAATCTATGAGTAATCTGACCTAGTCTGTTTGCCAGCATCTTGGAGTAAAGTTTATGTTGCTGTTTAATTGCGTAATTGGCCTATAGGAACCTAGATCTGTGGCCTTCCTTACCCATTTTTTTTTTTAACAATAATATTAGCCGCAGCTCATGAGCCTTAAGGAGGCTCTCCATTCTTACCTGCCTTACCTGCCTAAATAACTCCGACAGCTCCACCAAAAGTTCTGATGCGAAAAATTTATAAAATTCTAGTGGAATCTCCTCCAGGAGACATGGCTGGAGGAGCCGATTCACTTAGAGGGCTACACCTGCCACTATTCCTCAGCCACAAGGAGAAGCAAGTTCGGTCGGTTGGCAGGTGGCCTAGCAACTTACACTAAAATCTCAACTGTTGGTAATGTACAGGTGCTCACTACCAATTCTCCATCCATAAATACTGTTGAGTTGGTATTAAATCTTGGGGGAAAGAAGAAAGAGGTCCAGCTGATCAACACCTACATTAACCCAAAAAAGAAAAAACAAGAGGCAAAGCGTTTAACGGACTATCTACATTATGTCTTGATAACGCAAACCACACCCTACTTAATTGTTTCTGGTGACTTCAACCAATGTATTCTAGGGTCATCCTTGAATAGTGAAATTCAGACCCAGTCCTACCACTGGAACATCCCAAATCAAACTTGGAGCAGCCAAGGAAAAACCGCCAAGTCGGCAAAGGACCTGTTGGAAGACTTGGAACACATGGGCTTGAGGGTCCTAAATGGAAGATTTCCTGAAGATTCTCCACCCATGGCCACGTTCAACTCAGGCAACGTAACCTCGACAATTGATTATACGTTGGCCTCTCTTCCTCTTTTTCACAATATCTTGGGCTTTAACCTAGGGGACAAGGGAGACAGCGACCATCGCCCTCAGGAAGTCTCTCTTTGCGCCCTCCCGGACCTAATACTTTTAAATCCAACAGGCCCACAGGCTAGCCACACCATAGACTTTAAACGGATCAAAAACTCAGTCGCCAACACGCCGGAGGTACTACAAGCTGCAAAACACCAACTAAACAGCTTAAACTACCCCTCAGGCAATCCAGTAGCAGGCTGGGAACAATTTACGGCTGATTTTGCAAATCAATACTCATCTATCGTACGGCACAGCTCATCTGCCGGCTCTGGTGCCCTAACGAAGATCTCAAGCTCCCAGAAATCAGCCCTAAAAACTCACAAAAAAGAGATCAACAGACAGTTAAGAATGCTAAGAAAAAGCCCGGGGGACAAGGTCCTTCTTGCAAAACTTCAGAAGGTTCGGACGGACCTAAAAAAACTGATATGGACAGTCAAAAGATCCAATGAAGAGGACCTCTGGGCAAAACTTCATTACGACTCAAAGGGCAACAACAGCGCCCAGTTTTGGTCTACAATAAACAAAATCATAAATCCAAAAAACTGCGGAATAACGTCCCACATCACCAAATCTTCATGGGAATCCTTCTTAGACTCGCACTTTAACCAGCAGGTCGCCACCATAAGTAAGCCCCAGGAAGCCCCAGAGGGCCAACTGTTACAAACAATAACAACTTGGTTAGAATCCGAACCTGGAATCTCCGCGGCTCTGGTTAAACTTATTCCGAAGGGAAGGAAGGACGGTGCAGCAGGGCCAAAGGGGATTCCTTCAACCCTCTTCAAACTTTAGCCAGAATACAGGGCAGAAACGCTGACCCCTCTTTACACGTCTGTGAGCCGATTCAGGACTCTTCCTGTCTCATGGAGGGGTTCAATCATTTCACCAATTTATAAGGCGGGGGACAGAACGCTGCCAAAAAATTACCGGCTGATAGCACTCCTGGATATTGAGGCGAAATATTTTGCGGGGCTCCTACTGACCCACCTGTGCGAATGGGCAACACACCACAATATAATTCCTCCGAGTCAAACTGGTTTCAGCAGAGAAACGGGAACAACGACAAACTTGCTGGCAATTTCGCAACTTATCGACAAAGTAAGGGTGAATAAACAGGCTCTCCACCTTTGATTTGTCGACTTTAAGGCGCCGTTCGATAACGTTAACCGGGGCTACCTCTGGAGAAAATTGGCCTCCTGGGGGATCCCCGATCCCCTATTGCACCTTCTGATCGAACTGCACACCAACACGTGGGTCCAGGTAAAGCTCGGCAACGGCACACACCTTTCCAGGCGCATTTCGACCACCAACGGCCTAAAGCAAGGGTGCGTCTTAGCACCGACCCTTTTCAACTTATTTACAGCCGATTTACCACCTGCCCTAGAAACCTGCAATGGGCACGCTCCACGTTTGGGGGGCAAAGCGCTGCCTAGTATATCCTACGCAGACGACGTGGTCTTGGTCAGCCACACCAAAGTAGGTCTCCAAAACCTCATCAATGCACTGCACGGATATGCCGAAGCGAACCTGTTAGAAATAAATCTTGACAAGACCAAAGTTCTGTCTATAAATGGGAACAAAAAGCTGCATACTTGGTTCCTTGGAACAAAGGTTGTCGCAAACTGTTCAGAATATAAATACCTCGGAATATTGTTCGACAAAGGAGGACGCTTCTCGAAAAAACTAGAGGCAATCAGGAGGAAAGGGATGCTGATAGCTACCACGCTCAAACAGCTAAAGTCTAATCTGAATGGTCCCACTCTTCTCCCACTGCTCCGTCTGGCACAAGTTAAGCTAGAGTCATCTATTACATACGGCAGTGAGGCTCTAAAAGGCATAGACGCGAAACTGCTGGACACAACCATTGCAAAGGCCTACCGACTTCTCTATAACCTGCCAACCTACACCTCACAAGCCCAGATCCGGCTTGAGTTTGGACTGACCTCTCAAAAGCTTGCAAGAAGAGGCTCATATATAAAGTGCTGGCAGAAAATAAAGAACTCGCCAGAAAATTCACTTAACCATCTGCTATGGCTAGACCTAAGCAGCTCTCTTCAACTGCCGGCGAAAACTTTCCTAGAGGAATCCCTGACTGTCACAGGTCTTAAAGAACTATGGGAAACTCCTTTACCGCATGTGCAATTCAAGCGTGTTGTAAACAAGAGCATAAAAAGACAATCGCAATTGGAAGATAAAGCGACCTTTTCACAAAGGCGACACGCATGGATGACTTTGTCCACATACAAATCGCCTGGGTTACAGGCATACTTTGGTCTGGGGTACGGCAGGAAATCAAAAGAAGCATTCTTAAAACATAGGCTAGGAATTCTACCCTCTATTCCGCATCTGCAACCATGGCTGAGAAGGGACTGTGGGACAAAATGCAGGCTGTGCGGGGCAGAATATGAAGACCTTGAACACCTACTATGCATCTGCCCAAGGCTGAAAGAGGAAAGAGTAGCCCTGTTAAAAACTGCCTTCAATGAACAAAAATCCGCACAGGTAGACAAGCGATTCTTGCTTGTTTCGACCCAGGCCTCCCCCCATTAAACGGGAAGTTGGTCAAATTCCTGAAATGTCTGGAACTGAAACTAAAAAATCTGGAAGACGGCACCAGACCGGACTAGTTGAAAATTGGCCAAGACATCACACTACGACCACACACCCGCACCAAATTGTTTTTATCAAAGTTCTCTTGTTTTAAAAAATAACATATTTTTCTTACAATTTTTTATCTGAAGGTATGAGCTATCAATGTACTTTTGTAATGGTTTTAATTAACCTAAAACAATAAAAAAAATACTAGTGGAATTGAGTCGGTTCTCACTGCTTTTCCAGATGGCAGGTCCTGAAGAGCTAGCTGGATTTCCTCTAAAGAAAATGTAGGGATTGCTCTTCCTGCATTGCTTTATTGAGAATAATTGAAGACAAATACTGCTCTAAATCATCAGGACATGGCGTGACTGAGGCTTTATATAATTTGGAATGAAATGTCCAGAAAGCTTCTCTAATGTCCTCCGGATCTTTCACAATTATGCCATGTACATTCCTGATTTCGCAGATATACCCTGCTGCCAGTTTTTGCCTTGTCCTAATTGCTAGCACCCGCCCCACCCGTTCATTATATTTATAGCATTCTTGCGTTCTAGCTACATATTTCCCGGCCATCTTTTTAACCATAAATGTATTCAACCGTGACCTGATTATAGCTATATGTTTCAAAGCAGAGGATCATTCTTGGCTAGAGGACACAGCCGCTGCCAAGTTTGCCTCTGCCTCCTCCAGCTTTTGATACAGTAGTCTGATCTGGAGTTGAGTATACTTCTGTTTCGTGATACTGAAACTTAGGGTTTCCCATCTTAGGCCATCCTTAAATGTGGCCCAAACTAACCAACAGGAGAGCTGCCCATATTGATTTTAAAAAATGCCGGAATCCAGCCTTTCATATATTTTATCTAATCGGAATCATACAAAAAACTCTTCTCGAAGAGACCATTTTCTGGCCGACCTCCCCAGTCCCTCAAGAGGATTATGGTCCAACATCAGTCTAGGATGGAGCTCTATCCATGCCACCGCCAATGAAGGTAATACTAAAAAGTAGACCAGTCTTGCAAATGTGCCATGAGGAGCCGAGTAATATGTAAACCTAGCACCTGATGGTTTCAGGGTAGCCCAAAATCAATGAACCCTATTTCAGTTACAAGATATTGGAGGGGTCTAAATGCCTGTGGTTTGTGACCCAAATACTTCACTATATTTTCCCCTAGCCCTCCCTTTGACCCATTGAGTTTGAAATCCCTGCATGAGATGTACGCGGCTGGCCAGGTAGGTAGCTCTGTTGCTAAGAAGTTAAACAGTGTGCTGTCATCCAAAATAGGTGTATAAATTAAGCAAAGTGTAAAGGACCCAAAAATGGTACTTACACTCCACCATTCCCCCTCTCTGTGCTTATCTTACATGCGTTGATAATGGTCTTCCCTTTTACTAGAACTGCCACCCCCTTAGTTCTCGTCTCCTGAGATGTACAACAAAGAACTGTCAATCCCAATGTTTACAAAATGGCTGTTTGGAGAGGAGGTAAGATGGCGACCATGTAGGTGTGCGGTGGCTTGCTCCTCTCACCCACTCCCTCTTCAGAAGAGAAACTGCAGCATGCTGTTGTTGGGAACTAGGGCTTAGAAGAGAAAGATAAGGCGAATTGGCTTATTTTGCATGGGGAGGAAGTGGGAGCTATCCTGCGGTTGGGACTGCTGAGCTCCGAAGACTCCAGGAACTCTTTATCGTGGTAGCGTTTGTTAATGGCATGGCAACACGACCGGCAAGGGGGCCGGCCTGCTGGAAGTGTTTGTCAGAGCTCTTCTGGGTTTCGGCACTTGTGCTGCTTGGGTGCTTTCAGTGATCGTCATGGCTCCTAAGTCCACCAAGCATCTCTGCAAGAAGGGGGACTGTGTGTCCGGCTCAGCATGGACAGCGGCGCTGGCAGACAAAGGCCAGAGACAAGAACCGACCGAAGAGCAGTCAGGTAACTGTGCAGGTAAGCCTAGTGACTCGCAACCTGTTAAACATCAGTCTGATAGTTTGGGGCAGTGCGGAAGAAGAATCCGGCATTCCTTTCAGTATGTGCTGTTAGCAAGCCCTCGCCCATAGCAGGGTCAGAGCTAGGTAATGCATGTGTTCCACATGCCATCCCACAACTGGCAATCATGGAAGTTTTTCACTTAAAAGGTGCATTGTCTGACTCGGTTCCTGAGACCCTCCAGGGTACCCTGGCTGTGCAAGAAGAACAAAAGCTATCTTTAAAGTCCGGCCTGGAAGATAATTGTATCAGAGATGAGCTGCTCCCTCAAAGACAGATGCAGAGAATAACAACAGAAGCTTCAGCATCTGGGGGGTATGAGCAGTCCACACCTATCGAACAAGGGTGTGGGAAAATGCTGCAATATGCAATGCCAAGAGTCATCAGTCAAATGAAACTCTAGGCTCCAGTAAGGAGGTCTTGATTACCACACAGCCTGACATAATGTAAACCGCAAGGATTGGCCAAACATGGAGATGGTGGTTCATTCAATAATACTTCGGAAGGGGTAGACAAATTCTTCTCCCTGACAGATGGCTCGGAATCAGATGCCTCTAAATCCAACCTAAGTGATGTTGGGCTCAGCATCTATTTATCCGACTTAAGCATTCAGGAAGCGCCACAGACAGCACAGAAACGCTGTAAATTCCGTAAAGGGCCTAGAGGCCCCTCGTGTCCTTGCAAGAGCAGCTGCAAAGCTTGTGAGGCGCAGGTCCAAAATGGGACTATTCACATACTAGGATCATGAGAGATGCGAAGGACCCTGCAAAGCTACAGACCATAGGCCAACAAGGGATGGGAGAAGAGTCCCTGAGCCCTTCCTTGGAACAGATTTTGGAGTCAATTAAAGAGCATTGTGCCGAGACCCGGCAGATGGTGAAAAAACAAGACAAGCATTGAAAAAGATGGAGGGTGTATTAGAAAAATTGGCAACTCGTGAAAATGAGATCGGAGAAAAGCTGAGCTGCTTGGAGGAGAGTGCTTCAGTTGTTGTAGCAGACATCATTAAGGTCAAGGAGCTAGTCAAGACTCAGGATGCCCAACTCTCAGACGTGATATGGAAGATTAAAGACTTTGAAAATCGTCATAGATTAAATAATCTCTGCTTTTTTGGGATTGAGGAAGGGCTAGAGGGAGACAATATAATAACTTTTATTCTGGGCCTTCTGAAAAATGCATTTCCCGAACTGTCAGTGTGGAATTGGGACCTAGAAGTACAGAGGGTACACAGATTCCATATTACCCAACATAAGTATGGCAAGGGCAAGAACAATGGAGAACAGAGAAAACCTAGGGCAATACTTTTTTTTAAAACATTTTTTATTTTTTGCTGAGGCAAGATATATTTGAGGAAGCCTGACCCGAGGCTAGAAGAAACTACAGGGAATACTCTTTGTTTGTTCGCCCAGATTTTTGTCAGTTGACAGTGGAACATAGGTAGCACCTCCACCAGTTAATTAAATCTTTTCAGGACGCAGGGTTTGAAGCCTTCTTATTGGCTTACTAGGCTAAAAACTCTCGCTTAGGGGACTATCAGTTTTTTTTCTCAGAAGTTCAAGTATGAGAATATTTGGGCAAATTGATGGCTGACAAGGCTGCTAGATAATCCTATGTCATAGTCTGGAAAATACCCCAGCTCACGCTAGGGACTGCTTCAAAGTATGTTTTGTACCTCTTGGGGGAGAAAAGGGGGAGGAAAAAAAGGGGAAAGAGGTGAAGGAGGCTCTGGGGCAATATTAGTTATGTGGGCCATATAAGGGTTTGACATCATGTAAGATGGGTTTCTGGTTCCAGGGTATTTTTACTCTTTGTTTTTCTTTTTCTCTCTGGTGGGGGGGGGGGTTGGGATGGGGGAGTCGGCTGCACTTATTTCAGTTGCCTTCACACAGACCATGCTGGTCTGACTGTCTCTAATGGATGGGGTGCAGTGTGGGGTGGGGGTGGTCTTGGTTGGTGGTGCTGGGGGAATGGGTGGAACAGGATTTTAAGGGATTGGAAAAACAGAAATTAGTTTCATGAATTGGACAGCTAAAAATCAAAATATGGCGAGATACAAATGCCAAGATTGATGAGTTAAAAATATGGCTTGGTCGCAGGTCCCTTATGGGTAAGCGTGGCTGAAGATTGAACATGTAGGCGGTGAGCAACATCAGGAGGATGGCTACGTTGCGTATTGTTTCTGTAAATATCGGTGGGTTAAACTGTATAGTTAAAAGGAGAAGGATTCAAGAGGACTTGACCATTTTTAAAGCAGATATTTATTGCCTTCAAGAAACCCATGTGGCCTGGAGAGGTAAAGCCATCAGCTTAGATTACCTAATCCCCTTTTGTAGCTACCTGCACAGATTCTGCCATTTCTCTTTAGCACACGAATCATTACAAAACCAATGCATTTCAACTGCTCTTAATGATCTTTTAAGGGCTACTAATCTATTTGTTTTCATACTGCCACTAAATGAATAGCCACCCAGAGGAGACAGGGATGCCAGAAAACATGGGAGCAAAATACAGACGGGGCAGTGAACAAAGATAAAGGCTTATAATTTTCTATGTTTAGGGCATGCTGAGGAGGGGCATAGATAATTTTTTGGATCTGGTACCTGATACTTTAGTCCTTTGATGGGTTTTCCATTTACAGCCAAGAGGACATCACCAGTCTCTATGCAGCCACTCTCCTCCGCCGGTTGCCCTGGGAAAAGCCTCTTGATCCTCACTATGTCTCGTCCTCCAGGGGCAGCAGGGGTGTCCACTCCTGTTTGTATGAAGCTGAAGCCAAGACCACCACAGTTCTTCCTTAACATCACTTCAAATGTATTCTCTGCTCAGAAGAAATAATTTATTTAAGACAAATATGGTGAGTACGTCTCTTTATCAAACTTTTAGTTACTTTGTTACATTTATTATGGACATTTTTCAAATAATTAACCAGATGTTTATTGAAATAAATAATTTTTTTTGGCTCATCTTTATAAATAAATGAGCATTTAAACTTTAACTGATACATGATATGCAGCCATGGAAACACCAGAGAAAAACAAGAACGAAGCCAGGGGAACTACAGGGTAGAGAGACAACATGGGGATGAGTGAGACCTTAAGGAGAGATAAGACTTATAGGCTGATCAAAGGCAATATGGATAGTAAGTGAGGGTAAAAGTGATGAAAAAGTTAGAAAGGACCACATGCAGGTTAGTTAATAAATGTGTGGTCAGTTATGGCAATGTGGCAGGGGTAAGCTTAACAGGGTATGTAAACCTATCAGAGGTAGGTCTTCGTTCATGTGGATAAACATATAATAGCAAGTGGATACAGTGAGCAAGACCTAAGACAGGACTAGCCATTCTGCTGCTGTCCCAGACGGCTGCATGATAAGGGGCTGTTTTCAGAGATGAAAAGGCTACACTGACTCCAATGTGAAAGTCCTCAATCGTTTTATGAACATGACCAGTGTAGGGCTGGTGTGAACATGTTTGTAAGGGCTGATTTTGGTTCCTAGGCTCGCTCTAGCAGACAGACACATGCTGATTCCAAAAGAGCAGTAACCTTTAATTTCCTCATTGCCGTGTTGGCAGTTCAGACTAGGCTAATGAATATCGCCTTTCTGGGAAAAGAGGCCTGATTTTCCTGTGGTGAATTCTGATCTCTATAGTCTGTGGTGTAAGAAGAGAAGTCATTTCATCCAAACAGGTAATCCCACACAATAATCAAGAAGGTTCTATACTAAGACTTGGCTCAGTTCTTCACATTTACTAAACAGGACAGAACTTCACAATGTCTATTATACATCTAATGCAGAAAATGCTCCAAAAAACAGATAATGGAGTAACCAGGTCAATTTAGATGTTTTCTTATCTATTTTGCGAGGAGGTGCTATGAGACTTATCCACTGGGCTTCTCTCTGCTAGGCTCTGGATGATACATTCATGGAAAAATGGTGTGTACCATCCTGATGTCAAAACACCAGACTCTATCCTGATTCAATTAGTGATAGGTCGTAAAAAACCTGAGTTAACTTACTCAGTATGTGTATGGGGCTTCTTGGACAAGTATTGCATTTGCAACACCCATTAGGACAGAGGGTGAACATGATTATTCATTTCATTGTCTTGCTCGTGCAAAGCTATATAACTGGATCTTTGCTAGAATGCCCTTCTTGCTACTTACAATATTCACCACCTTTAGCACAACACCTTTCACCTAGCTGTTTGGCTCGATGCAAGAGTAAAACAAGGTGGCCTCACAACTAAAGTATTCTAAGTTTAACAAACAATAGCAAACAACTGTTCATATACACAAAATGCATGTGCCTTATGTCTTGCTGTGATGCTGCTGAAATAGTCCTGTGAAACACCACATTGCTGTTGACACCTGTCTGAAAGGGGACCCCACTGCAGTTGACACATAACTTCCTGTAAGTTGTCATACCTGTAAAACCATTTCCTTTGTGAGAAGCCTTTCACAAAACATTTCCCCTGTTGTGATAAGTTTTAGTGTGCCTAATATTTATCTTCTTGTGAGAATATAGCTCACCTCAGAACGCTATTTGCCCCTCAGTAAAAGCTGATTCATCAGTGGAATCACTGATGACCGGCACACATAGAAACAGCAAATCACCTGTAAAGATTGTTTATGTGCAGGAAGGTGTCCCTACCTGTACATAAGCAATCCCCCACTGCAGTGCAGGCACCTTTACAACATGGCACAAGGGAGCCTGCGCATGCGCTAGGCTGCTTCCTTAGCACCAGGCAAAAACGCAAGGGTGTAACTACGGTGCATCCCTGCATTTTGAAACTGATGGAGCACAGCGTTACCAATTTTGGCATAACACCGCGCTCTGCCAGTTTCTAGTAAATATGCCACATTATTCCATGGGATAAAAGTGTTAGAATCAGGGACACTATACCATTGCAAATGACAAGATTAATTTGATCAGGATATGCACAAGATGAAAGAAGGGCTAATAGATAAATGGGGGTTATATTACTGGGGTGAGGATAGGAACATGGTGAACGAGGATAACGTATGACTTGCAGGATGATACTATCCGTACGTATATCAGTGAAGTTGTGTGGTGGGAAGATGCAAATGGGATGAGCTTAGGAATGGTTAGAAATCAACAACGTGGGCACACGACTTGTGTGCACATCCCAGTGGATGGGCACTCCCTCTGGTTCGTCATATAAGACAGACTCCTCTTGGTTTATAAACTGGTTTAATTGTGTTTCATTTGAATTTCATGAATATAGATTATTTTCATCACATTCATTTCGAGTTTTCATATGATTCAAATCAATAATGCTCCAATGCATTTCGGGCGGAACGCCCTTTCTCAAGGAGCTCTGAAAATAAGAACGACCATCATTTGCATCATAGTTCATCAAAAAATGACAAATCATACATTATATTCAATGTTTACATTGGAAATTAATCAGGGTCAACATGTTGAAATTAAATATGACCTAAAAACGAGACTGTAGTGGTGCTTTTAGTGTGCTCAGTGGCGTGCAGCTTGGTAAATGGATGTGCATAATTTACAAACCAAGAATGAGTGAAAGGGGTTCGTGGTCATGCCGACAGAAAAAAGGGGAAGAAAATTACGACTGAAAAAATGCTCACGTGCTCTCGCAGTGTTCATAGAAGCTGCAAAACACAGTTTTGTCAAAGTTAGAGAGAAACGTCCGGGTAATCAGGAGCACAACACAGATAAGCGTGCAAGTCGGGAGTGAGCTTACCGAAATGATTCGAGGCAGGTACAAAAAAGTCTCCATCGTGTACTGCTGGGCTCGGCTGGCAGAGCTGGCGCGTGTGGTTATAACGCGCAAAGTCTGCAAAAACATAGGTGAAGGACTTGTGTTCAACAGGTCCTCATAGATATAAACGACGGACTACTGGCCAAAGTATTCGAATCGGCCATCTTAAAACGGGGAAAAGGTGGAAACGACCATGGGTGAGCATTCTTACAAAGAGGTGATGAAAAAATAAAATAAAAAAATAAATAAAATAAAAAAACAGGGGTTGAAAGAACCGGGGTAGAAAAAACGGTGATGAATAATGAATAGGTTCAAGGGACTGGTAAAGGTGAAGTGTTGTGTGGTACGATGTACAATGATTACACAAAACATGTTGCAATAAAAATCCTGTAAACAGAAATGTGTACTGGCACAAGAGTTTAGTGTCCTTGAGTACCACAATGGGTACTTATAGAAAGCAGCTTAGTTCAATACGGTCATTGAGACCGAATGGTTTCAATGATTGCAAGCGATAAGTCCAGGCAGTTTCTTTTTGTAAAAGGATTTTATTATTGTCTCTTCCTTCTTTTTTTCGATCATTTCCAACACCATGAATTTCAGTTGTGCCACATTGTGGTTGTGTTCCATAAAGTGCATGGCCACGCTTGATTTTAATTGTTTGGTCCTAATGTTTGACTTGTGTTCATTCAAGCGAATTTTAATTTTTCTCTCCGTTTTTCCTATGTAAATTTTCCCGCAAGGGCATTTAAGTAGGTAGATTAAATTGGATGAGTCACATGTGGCGTTGACTTTGACTTTAATTTCTGTGCCCTTCATTGGATGGTTTATTTTATTGTCTGTGATGATATTGTTACAACTGTTGCAGTTGAAGCAAGGTCTGGTACCTTTATAGGTAATTTGTTGAGGTGTGTTTCTTGATAAAATCTCTCTCATATTGTTGGCTCTGGTATATGCAAAGATTGGAGGATTTTTGAAAAGATCTTTGAAATCCGGTTCAGACGATAGAATTCTCCAATGTCCCAGTATGATTTTTTTATACCTTCCACTAAGTGTGGAGAATCTGGATACTACCACCATCCTTGTTTCTTCGCTTTTTTTGGCTTTTTGAGTGCGTTTTCACGTGTGACCAGAGAGACTTTACTCATGGCTTCGTTGGTTATTTCAGGTGGATAACCTCTCTCAATAAATCTTGAGTTCATTTCATTTAATCGTTTGATGCAAACTTCTGGGTTTGAAACAATGCGTTTCACTCGCAACATTTGACTAAAGGGCAGGTGACGTTTGAGAGAATTCTGGTGGAAACTTGAAAAATGCAGCGTGTTGTTGCGGTCTGTTGTTTTTCTAAAAAGATCGGTTTCCAGACCTGTGATGGACCTTGTAATGGAAACATCCAAAAAGTTGATAGTGTGTTCATTAAGATTCCACGTGAGTTGGATTCGGTGGTCTTTGGTGTTGAGTATGTTCAATTCATTCTCTAACTTGTTCTTTGTACCATTCCAGATGAAAAATAGATCATCAATGTACCGTACGTACATGAGCAGGTTGTTTGTCCATTCGGGGTTGTCATAAATGTGAGTTTGTTCGAAATCAGCCATGTATATATTGGCGTACGTCGGTGCGGCGCAATTGCCCATGGACATACCAGACAACTGTTGAAACCATTTATCATTGTAGGTGAAATAGCTATGATATAGCGTAAAGATCATGAGTTCCATGAGTAGGACTTGCATAGGTTCTGGAATATCACTGTTTAACAAAATCTTTTCGATGGCATCAATTCCTCCACCATGTGGGATGGACGTGTATAAACTTTTCACGTCTGCTGTGCATAATATAAGGTTGTCATTTTCATTGATTTTGACTTCGGAAAGTTTAAGTAAAAATTCGGTCGTGTCTTTAACGTAGCTCCTAAGTTGCTTGACAAAAGGTTGAAGGTAGCGGTCAAGGAATTTTCCTACAGGTTCGTGGAGAGACCCCTTCGTTGACACTATCGGCCTCATTGGAGGATCCATTAAGCATTTGTGAATTTTGGGCAGTAAGGTTATTGTCAGGCTTCTTGGGAATTCAACCAATAAAAACTTTTTGGTGCGTTCATCCATTGTTTGTAAATCATATGCTTTAGTAGCAATCGTGGTTAATGTAGATTTATATTGGCTGGTTGGATTGAATTCTAGTGGTGTATATGTATCAGAATCCGAAATGTGTTAATTCATTTTGGCTTCATACATGCTGGAATTAATGACGACGAGCGCGCCGCCTTTATCAGCTTTTATGCATTTGATTGCCTTATTGTCAGCAATCTTTCTTAATGTGTCGTGGTCTTTTTGTGTTACATTCTTTATTTTCGTTTTTTTCTTGAAGTTGATTTTTTCCAAATCCTGTTTAACTAGTGTCTCAAAGGTATCAATACTCTTATGACTGGTAGGTGGCATATAAGAGCTAGATGGGCGTAGACCACAAAGTTGGTCTGTTTTTTTGTCCGCTGTCGGTGGAAGCACATTTTCAAAAAAATGACGTAACCTCAATTTCCGTGTTAATTTAAACGTGCTTGTCTCCAATTCAAGATGGTTTGTAAAAGTGGTTGGAATAAATGATGTTCCTTTCTGTAAAAGGTTAATTTCATAATCTGATAGTTTGGTATCCGAAATGTTGATTACTAGCGATTTGTTTTCTTTTTGTTGTCCTTCTTGGAACTCCTTGTGGTAGGTGCTTCTATATCCTTTTCTTTTACTCCGCCTGGGTCGTCGGTTTCTCGTGGGCCTTTCTCTAAAAAAGGACCAGATGTTGATGCGTTCTCCTCTGGTTGAGTTCTTGTGTGGTCTCTATTCCTATTCTCATCAGATGTTGTTTTTCTAGGTGGTCGGTTGGAAACATCGCTCCCAGATGAGGAGGTGTCTGTGTGTTGGCTGAAGGGTTTATTGCGTCGGCGTTGTGCGTATATGTCAGCCCAGGTGTACACCTCATCTAATTTATAATCGAGCGTGTCACGTCGAAATTTCCTGATTTTCCTATCATTAATGTCTTTTGTATGTTTCTCTAGTTGTGTTTTCACATCTTCTAGCATTTGAGATAGTTCTTCCGACGAGGTAAATCCTTCCAATTCTTTTTCGACTTCACTGATTTCATGGGTTAATTCTGTGAGGATTGTGGACAATTCCTCTATGATGAGAAGGATTAGATCGAGGCTACATTTGTTCAAAATAGCATTCCATTTGGCTTGAAAGTTTTTCGAATTCTTACAAAGGGAGGGCTTTAGCGCAATTCTGAGTCCACGGGGAATGCGTAGGGCTTGATGATATTTAATTAACGTTTTGGCATGCAGTTGTTGGTTAATCCGGCGTTTTGATAAATATAGAAGATGTTTGACACATTGTTCTCTTGTGCGGCTGGTGGTTTCTTGTGATAAGTCATCATTAATTAAAGCATAGATGCGTTCTTTCTCTTCATCTCCATATGCCAAGAGGTTTGCTCTGGCTTCAGTTGATTTAGAAATTTCTTCATATTGCATTGTGAATTTTTAATGCATGCTACTGCCTTGAGGGCGGAAGGTCGATTGTAGAAAAAGTGGTAAGGGCAATGCACAGCGGGTTTGATGGACTTGTTTTTGAAATACTTAGTTTAAATTCTTTTATTTAGAGGTGCTCCTACTGGTGGCGTAACCGTCCGTTTGCGCCAATAATTGGCGCAAACGGACGGTTACGCCACCAGTAGGAGCACCTCTAAATAAAAGAATTTAAACTAAGTATTTCAAAAACAAGTCCATCAAACCCGCTGTGCAATGCCCTTACCACTTTTTCTTAGGAATGGTTAAACATATGAATATGATGAGGACAGAAAAGGGGTGAAGTCCTCTACATGGGACATGCTAGGGATGTGTTGATGACGTGAATGTGATAGCTACAGGAATGATGTGAAGTTATTAGTAAGTTGGTGATGATGTGGCTCGTTTGAAGTTATCAGGGGAGTTATAAATTCATCAGTCAATCTCAAAGGCATGGGGCAAGCAAATTGCTGTGGAGGTGGCTATCTGGACAGTAAATACAGAAGCCAGGAATAGAGAAACTGAGCAGTATGTACATGACTCTGAGAGAACTGAAAGAATATCTTCGAGCACCTAGAGGTGTCAGACTTACTTCAAATTTGCTCACAAGCTGGAGCACCGGTCTTACCCTTTGTAACAAATGGGAGGCACGCGGAAGTGCCAGGAGGGATAGTTCCTACAGATAGTGCAGCAGAGTTCTCCACCTTGGCGTCAGCAGCTGGACTGCTGTTGGATACTCCATAGTCTTCTCTCCGCTCCAGGACTAGCTTCACCACCTGAAATACCATGGGAAAATCACAGTGTGTAGACTCTCCAAGCAGCATAAAGAAGGTAGCTTTCAACTATGAGTCAAGGGACACCCTACACTATTGGAGAATAAGTACACAGACACTATTCATGATATGAGAACAATCCCAAAATGTGAATATTTCTAAATACCCCATGAACACCAGAAGAATGATTTCACAGATGATACAGCCTTTGGAAAAGAGATCCACAGATCTGTCTCACAAGAGGACACAATCACCCTGACTAATCAATCTGCTATGAGATATGAAGCAGCAATATCACGACATCCAAAAAGGTGGTCCAAGGTCGACTGAGGTGCATTCTCAGGCAGGAATCTCTCCAGGTCCACATAATGTCCAGGTACTAGTAAGGCCCTGAGTATGATTTGGGCAGTGTGACATTTTGTAGTGGAATTCCACTTTGACCGATCACAACCTACCTGGTGTTTTCTGAGTGCGGGAACACTGGACTTCATTTTATTGGCTGGAAATTAATGCCCACAGCGCCAGGTGTCAGAAGACCCCATCCGGCCTATTTGTCTGGCAAGGAGGGATCATGCGATGCTCCCACCCGCTGTAACTACTCTTCCCTTTCCTTAACCTATGCTCTCAGCG
Organism: Lissotriton helveticus; assembly: GCF_964261635.1. Classification (NCBI taxonomy): domain Eukaryota; kingdom Metazoa; phylum Chordata; class Amphibia; order Caudata; family Salamandridae; genus Lissotriton; species Lissotriton helveticus. The sequence continues at coordinate 455,468,921 of NC_136065.1, forward strand.
CTACTCTCACACACACATCCCACAAAGAAGCCCCTGCACACATTTTCCACCTGCTCAGTGCACATGGAGTATGTTTGCACCAAACCTCTTGGATTTGGTAGTATTGTGTGCAAAACTGTGTGTGTCTGCACAGTTATTACCCACCAGAGGGGTTTAACTATACTGTTAGAGTGTTAACACAGGATAAGAGTAACTACATGTGCAGAGTTTGTACACCACCAGTACCATGCAACTCCTAGTCAGGGCCTAAGTAGGAGGAAGGATGGCAGCTAAGACCCAAAGGAGCACAGTAATCAGAAGGATGGACAATATAGAGTTCAAAATGGAATATTGACGCACAGTGTTCTTCACCAGCTCTTCTCTTTGGCAATGTCTCCATGTCTAGGACCTGATGTAGGGTTTGGCAGATAAGGTACGCCATTCCCTACCAAACCCTCAGCCCACTTGCCTCCTTTAGAGTCAGATGGGGCATAAGTATTCTGGCGACTGAGCCTCGTTGCCTCTGTCGACTAAATACTTCAACTGATGGCATGACAGAGTAGGGATGTAGGAGGGAGGACATTGCACAGTCCACTCTATTTAATGTGGATGGTGTAATTCCTTTTTTTCCCTGTCAGCCATTGTCAGGAAAAACCTAGCAGTTACAGACAGGGAAAATCCCCAAAATGAGAATTTGTTTTTTTATTTTTCAAAAACAAGTCCCACTTTGGTTTGCTTTAGTTTGACAGCCACCCGTCGTGGTTGACTGTACTGTCAGTTAAACTTTTTCTTTGTTGACAGAATCCCCCGTGACAGAAGTATTTGTCAATGTAGAGAGTTCTTCACAGGGACAATGGACAACTGTAAAGTTGGCTGGCGGAGGTTCCTTGAGAGGGTGAAGGTACTGTCCTCCATCACCCCAAAAGAGGTAAACTCTGTCTGCCAACCTCTGAATCAGGCCCTTAGTCTTTTCTACATTGGGAAACAGCAAAAATTACTTTGACATAATTTCCCCAGTGAAAATCTTTGACCTGTTTAATGTATTGTAGTTTGAGTCTAATATCAAGATAGAGTTGGTTTCTGTCCATAACAGTCGACTAGCTAGAGGGACTTCATGGGAAACCAGAAGCAAAGGAGGAGATAATAAAGCCAAGATGCACACCTGAGATGCAATCCTGCTGGTTAGAATGTGACCACATTACAGTTGGCTAAGCTTCAAGGTTTTGCTTTCTTTTTTTATGAAACATTCTATGGGCACTAACAATTTAGAGCAGACAACAAAAACAAACATATAAAGCACTTACAAAGCTGACAAGTTTACAGACAGACTGTGAGATACTGACAAGGACATATGTACTCATTAGAGATGTCCACCACAGACTGGTCCCAATATTCCAGCCATTTGTCCCAAATCATGTGGTGTTTTTTGGGTCACTCACATGCCTCGCAAACAGGCTTTTCAAATACATTTCCTGTATCTAGGTCATCTATCCATTTGGCCAGGGTGGGAATTTCTTCTTGTCTGCTTTTGCTAGGACTACTACTACCCCAAAATTAGATCTCTTCTACCTACTGTGACACAAATCTTCTGGGAAATTTAACAAAAGCAGTGTGAAGAATGAGGGTCATATGATGATCTAAAACCTCAGCAGGTGCATTTTCTACCACCACCCAAAATACTGTAAATTCTGCTATAATCCCAGACTGTTTAAAGAAAGCGATCCTCTTCTATGTGACATATGGCACAGGTAGAGGAGTATCTGTGCATGTGCGTAATTCATTTCCTAGTATAAGTATTCAACTTGAAGGTGTGAATATCTAGCTGATGTGGCAATATCCCTAGGGGCAAAGTGGGCATAGTGCTAGTCATGACCTATATGAGTCCAAACTCCATTAGCCAGACTTGACTATGCTTCTGGAAAGAGTTTGGCAAGTTCATCATTACTGACCTCTATAATCTTGTAACTTTGCAACCTAGGCTTTGACATCCTTTGTGTTTTATTTCCCTATTGGTATCCTACCCAGTAGGGAGGAGATGCATTTAAGGAAAGTGCGGAATCTTCAAAAGAAAGTTCTGCATAATGTACAAGGCTTTTGGCAAGACTAACATTTTCATTAGAGAAACTCTCCTCACTAAAGAAAGGGATCAGGGCTTTCAAGGTAGTAAGTCTCTATTCAACCCTCCAGGCATGGGAAGGAATTTATCCACCCAAACTTAGGTGTGGTCCTTTGGAATGTGGATATGGATGCCTAGGTATCTGAAGTTACCATGAAATACTCTCCAAGAAGAGCGAGAGGCCCATTTCATCACATCTACTCTTCGTTGAAACACAAAGATTCTGGATTTGGCACAGGTGACCTGAAGGTCTGAGAACAGGTTGAATATATTTAGGATCTGCTCTACCCTTGGGCTGAGTGTGAGGGGTGACTTAGATCGAGGAGAAGATCATCAGTATATAAAGCCACTTTGACTTTGTGTTTCATCTAAATCCCATCACTTCCTCATCTCTGTGATTTTATTTCTGCCTGTGGCTGAACTGGCAGTTTCAAAAGGAGAGGTTAAAGGGAGCACTCTTGTTGGGTGACCATTCTAACTTAATCTAATTCCAAAATTTTAGCTATGAGTTTGGCATCTGAGTTAATAAGCAAGATGGGTCCGCAGAAGTCGCACCAATTTGCCATGCTTCCCAGGTTTAGAGGCATAGTCATAAACACTTCACATGTGTTTAACGGGAGGTCCTTTTCCTCTAATGAGGAATTCAGCCAGTGGAGTAAGGCTTGGGTAAGCAATCATAAAAAGTGCTCATAAAATTCCACTAGGAACCTATCTGGGCCTTGAGTTTTCACTGTGGGGATTTGACAGCATTCTGTCTCAGAAAGTCTAGTTGTTGGAAAAGTTGTGATGATGTCAGACCACTCATTGTGTAAATGATTTTCCCTATATTCTTACAGTCTCCAATAACTCCTAGGTTATCACCACTGATTCAATTATAAACTCTTTGTCCTCAACCAGGATCCCAGGCACATGCTTACATTCCTCCTCTTCATCCAGTGCAGTAACATGGCAGTTTTGACCCCCAGTTTACATCATTTATTCTGAGATGCAATGCAGATTATTTTTGACTTTTATAAGAGGCTTTTTTTGGTCTCTCAGTTTTATTTGGTTCAACTTGTGGGTGTTAGTATTTGATGTTTCGGAACAGATCCAATTCTCTAGTTCTACAACAACTGTTTCAAACCAGATCGGCTTCATTGTATTGGCCTGCTTAAGTTGAGAGATAAAGCTTAATGTGCTACCTGATATCATTGGCTTTAGCCCTTCCATAGCACTGAAGGAGATTCAACTGTAGCACTGTTAATCAGGAATTACTGAAAGATTTTTTCCTTCAACACCTCCCCAAAGTATTCTTTAATCAGGCCCCATTTGATGAGCTGATATACGTGGTCAAATATACATGAAAATCAGCCACTCAATGTGTCCCTTAAAATGGAAACAAAATGGTTGATGCAGAATGTCTAAGAATATGCATGCACATGTCAGAGAATCATATAGGGGGCAGGCATCAATGAAGCCATTTGAGGTAACAAATGTGGTGGTGTCTGCTCAGCTGGTGGGTAATGTGGGGCCTGTTCTGTCAAACAGGGTAGCCACGTTACCATTCAAGTGCCCTCTATTATTGTAGGCCTGGTGCGGTCTCACTAAGGACCGAGACAGTAAGCTGGAGGAAGCCTACCGTATGCTTAGTATCATACTGTATCTGCCTAATCTATTGGACCACGTGTGGGAGACCTCAATCGGGAATCATTGCTTAAAAAGGACAAACACTCTTCATAAACTGCTAGTCAAGCCTACATGGTGGACAGAGCTAAATCCAAATCTGCTTAGGAACTCACAGTCAGTACCAAGAAGTTGTGTTTCCTGTATAAGGATGACATCAAGTTTATACTCTTTGCAGCTCTGAGTACAGCACCCCTCTTTATTTTGCTAATCTGCCCACTGACATTCCAAGGAGGCATTTACCATGTGCCCCCAGTCTCGCGTGTGCCCTGTTTATCTAACTGAGAGTATGCAGTAGTACAGAGGTGTCTATTGTCCAAATAAATGTTGAAGAACTTTGACTTAAGCCAAAATCTGTTCCCCTCCATACCCCACCCCCCCTATACTTCCAACATTGACCTGTCTGTTGTTCAAAATATAGGAGGGGAAGCCACCACCTGGTGAAGAAGATAATCAATAGATTTGTCATCACCAGGTTTCTCGCCTAAACTATTCCCCAATATCTAACCAATAGTAAAGAAACTAGGATGTGAGGGGAAACATGTAAGCATTACACCTAGAACCCATACAGATCTGTATTGCAGTAAATGTTTTTTCTTGCTCGTACCCCATTGGTGCATAACCTTGGAACCACGTACTTGTGCAGTGAATGTATGAACTCCTTTGTCTAAAGTCCTATAAAAGGGTACAAATTTGTGTTTTATGACCCACCTTTTTCTCACTTTTAGAAGGTAAACCTATGTTGGATGTTCTATAGAACACTTTACTGAGTTCTTTGTGCGTATGATTTATATGCCTATATGCTAACTTAATTGATTTATTGATGCTCCAGCTTTTTTATTTTGCTCTTATTTTCTTTGAGCAAACTTTAAACTTTAGCCTATGCCTGTCATTCTTGACAATGTAAAATATTTCTTTTGACGTGCAAGAGATCATAAACTAGGGATGGGTCCAGTCGAGGAGGACTACACCACCCCCACTCCAAGTAGTTGACACACATCGGGCAAGCAAATGATAAAATAATGTGTGCACCGTCAGTGACATGAGCATCAAACCTTGCAAGGGCATCCCTTTCTTGCCGCCAACTGCTTATCTTTCTGATCCGATCTACCCCCTCTCTCTACCATAGTTCTGGTCTCTGCTCAATCCACTTCCACAAGATTTCACATAGATGACGACTTTCAATTTTGCTGAGAACACAAGTATGAAGAAAAAAATAATTGCCATAATTATGTGCTTGGCCTCTACAAATTATTTTTTTCAGTTGTTGAGTTTTCCTGGTCCAGGCAGGGTATAATATGATGCACTGAAATTCATACTCCATAATCTACCACAGTCTTGCTGCTTTCACAATTTCAACTTTATCTTCAAGTTTATCTATGGAGTTCAAAACAGTGGCTATGATGGAGTGGGATGGTGCCCTTAGGGGCATTCTTAGTACAAAGCCATGGGGTCTGATCAACCATCAATATTTTGGAACTATCCACCATATTCATTTCTCTAGGAAGTTGTTAAATTGAAGGCCCACTGACCCACCTGGGAAGGGTAGTATGGGTAGGTTATTTCTCCTGACCCAACCCTCTGTGCAATCTCCTTCATCGTCTAGCTCATCAAAGTTGTAACCATTACTTCACTGTGATCCACCCTGCTGACTTTATGAGGAGGTGACGGTGCCCCCACCCTGATCACTTCTGGTTGTGAACAATCAAGCAATCACAATTGCAAATGTGCCTGAGGCAGTGGTCCTCTGCTCTTATTTTGTGTGTCTCCAATGTTTTGGGCACAACAATATTCTGTGACTGTCAACGTTAAATAGGTCTCAGGCATGGTTGCACTCTGTCTATTAAAGTCATGTTGCCTGTTTTGTATGCACTTAAGGAGGACCAAGAGTGCCCAGGCCCAATGATTTTAGGTGTTCTCCAGCAGGGTGTCTGGATCAGCACAAGGTGGAAGTTGACCATATAAGACTGCTACTCATCAGCTTTGGCATACTCCCGCTGCAGCTGGTTGCACCAAACGTCCTGCGGGAAGATTGAAGCATGAGAAGCCAGATGACACATATGCCGCCCACTTCAGCAGGTCTCTCTATCTGCTACTCCACTTCATTTCCAGGGTGCACCCACTTGCCCAGTGGTACATGGTGAGCTGCCTCCTGTCTTTTCAGAATATGGGAGACAAAATAACTCCAAGTCTCCTACCCAGCTCTTTGGCGTATGGTCTCTGATTCAGTGTCTTTTTACTGCACCAATCGAGCTCCTCCACCTAACTCACTGAGCCGTCTGTCCAACCCTCTGGGACCAGCCTGAAAATCCACTATCAAGTAATGTTGTCTTTGTCTGTGCCCTTTATCTGGACCATGGGACAGTGATTGGGACGTCCAATCAGCCACAGCACATCTAGTCCCAATCAAGGGCCACCACCATCTTCAGCACTGTGTCACACCATTTTCAGCATGGTTCTTTGCTCTCCAGGCCCAATGTTACTACTGTCCATGGATGAGAGGCATTGGACACACTCTGTCAAAGCTTGGACCAGCCTTTTATAGAAATTCAGAGGGTGCTGTCCACAGCATCTTCCAATATGTCTGATTTCACTCTGCCTCCAGGGAGGCGCATTTGAGTCCAACAGCCATCAGTGTTCCCGGTCGGTTATGACACTTTAGAATGGCAGGACTGGGAACCAAAAGCAGCCCTGACAACCAGCCCTACTCCCTTCCTCCACACTCTCGTATCGCTCTCCTACCTCTCCTGAAGTCCCCCTGTGCCTACTGTAATTACGTGAGGAAGCTGGAGAAGAGGCGACAGCAGCAACCCTCTTACCTAAAAACCGGCCTCCAAAAGCTCCAGCCCACTGGGTAAATGTCCAGTGCCAAAATCAGGCAAATCGGGCCCATTCTTTAGTGTGAGCTTGAGATAATGAGGAAACTCATCATTGGTGTGGAGTTCAGTAGTAGTCAGGATGTATTGTAATATGTATATTTTGGGCTGATGTATGTGAATTGATGGAAAAATTCAAACTGAGAAACCACTTTAGAGGAAAGCAGATGATGAAAAATCTATTTTAAGGAAATACAAATACATTGAAAATTAAAGGAAACATTTTAAAGGAAAAATCTTTTTAAGGAAAAATTCCAAATTATATATTAAACTTGGGTGGGGTTTAGGACTAGCCAGGGGGTCGTGGGTTCATTGATGGTAATGGTTAGTGGTTATCAGGTGGCTTTAGGGGTCAGAAAGGGGTGGAGTACAGGCATAGAAAGTTTTTTTATGGTTAAGTAATGGGTTGAGTTTAGGGAGTGGTGAGGGCTTTTAGTTAACAGGAATGGATGGTTAGGAGTGGTGAGTGGTTTTTAGAGTTCACAAATGAGTGGAGTTTAGCAACATGATGTGTTTTGGGGGTTCAGGGATGGGTGAACTGTAAAGGTATTGAAGGGTTTTAGGATTCATGGATGAGCAGAGTTTAGGGATCGTGAAGGTTTTTAAGGTTCAGTGGTGGATAGAGGTTGGGGTCCTGAAGAGTTTTTAAGGAACTGGATTGAGAGGAGGTTAGGGTTGTGAGGGGTTTTAAGGGTTCAGGGATGAGTGGGGTGGAGATGTAGAAGAGGTCTGTAAGAGGTCTGTAAGGTTCATGGATGGGTTGAGTTTAGGAGTGGTTAGGGTTTTTTAAGGGCTATGGATAGATGGTGTTTAATGGCAGTGAGGGTTTTTATACCATTCAGGGATGGGTAGAATTTGGGTATGATGAGAGGTTTTAAGAGGTCAAAGATGGGGTGGGGTTTAGGCGTAGAAAGCGGTTTTAGGGTTCGCAAATGGGTGGCGTTTAAGGGTAGTGAGGTTTTTTATGGTTCAGGGATGAGTGAAGTGTAGGGGTAGAAAGGACTTTTAGGGTTCAGGGTTAGGTGTAGTTTAGGGATCATGAGAGTATGTAGTTTAGGTGTAGTATTTGGTTTTTGGGATGGGTGAAGTCTAAGGGTAGAAAAGGCTTTTAGGGTTCAGGGATGAAAGTCGTTTAGGTGTAGTGAGGGTTTTTATAGTGGCAGGCAGGGTCCGCTTTAGCTCTGGTGGTTCCCCCCATGACCGTCTTCTCCATGAATTCCCCCACTACCTCCCTGTAACAGTGACCCTCAAGTCTTCATAACCACTCCCTCTCACATGCTTTTCTTTTGTTTTATAGTGCTACTCATACCAGTATAGGGTGTCCAAGCCCTTTACATCACACACAAGTTACATAGAGACAATTAATCAAACGTGCAAACCACGAAATAGCCCCCTTCTTTGAGAACCTCTTGCATTGGTATCGTTATATAGATGACATCTTTTTTATTTGGAGGGGGCCGGAAGAACAGTTGGAAGAGTTTACCCTTTGGCTTAACCTGTGTAATTCTCATTTGAAATTCAGTACCAATGTAAACAGGAATAAGATCGAATTCCTTGATATCTGGATTTTGGCTTTGGAAGGTACAATTGAGGTGTAACTCTACACCAAACCTACGGCACGCAATACTTTCCTTAGGTACGAGAGTTTCCATCCGCGATGCCAGAAGGATGGAATACCCTTTAGCCAATTTTTGAGGTTGAGGCGCAATTGTACGACCATGCAAAATTTTGAAATTTCTGCAGAAGAATTGAGGAACAAGTTACTGAAGAGAGGTTATCCCGTGAGACTACTTAAAGATTCATACAAGAGGGCTAAATATTATAACAGGGATGTGTCTGAACAATGACACTAAGGTTAGTGATCCGAAATTGGGTTGTGTGACTCGACACTCTAATTTTAACAATCAGATTCAACAAATTGTCAATTCCCAGTGGCATATATTGAACTCAGGATCAGAGGGAACAGCTCTACCTAAACCCATGTTTGCATTCCGCAGGAATAAGAATCTGCGCAACCACTTAGTCCATTCCAAGTTTACATCTACGTTTTTTCCCCTACAGAAATCCATTACAGGGCTGAATCCTGTTCTTGGCACCCACAAATGTGGGCATTGCCATGCTTGTGAGACAGCTATTGTCTCCTCAGAACTGACATGGGGCAAGAATAAATTCAGTGCGAAGGAAATGACGAACTGCAGATCATCGAATGTAGTCTATCTTATTTTATGCCCCTGCCCCATGGGGTATGTGGGCGAGACTAACCGTGAATTCAGATTCTGACTTAGTGAGCATAGGTTGGCAATCAAAAATATTAAAAGAGGAGCCCCCTTGGTAGCGCATTGGTAGGAAAAGCAACATCTTCCTACTTACCTCAGGTGGAGAATTCTGGAAAAAGTCCATAAACCCATAGATAACAACATCAATGGATATAGAGCCAAAAGGGAAGTGTTTTGGATTTATACTTTGCAAACAGCAGTGTCAGGACTCAATGAGTCCATACCTTGGCATAATGCCCTTCTGTGAGAGCCTCTGTATTCTATACTGTTCTGATTTTTTGGAAGTGTATTTGTTCCCTCTCTATTAACTTACTAGAGATAGGTATATCTTATCTTTATACCGAGGACTCCACGGACTCCTCTGTAAACGGCACGTTTGAGCCTCTGAGTGCTGTTTTTATTTTTCTCTTATACGGGCTGCCATTTTTCCCTTTTTTTTTCTTTGTATTATAATTCATTATTTTTTTATCATGTATTATTCTTATTCTTTTTCCTTATCCATGGAGACCTATTTCTGTGCTATCTTGTAGCCTCTATGGTTCTTGGCCTTGGGGTAATCAAGTGATAATGGGGCGCTCGTTTTTTGTAAGATCCCGACCTTGTCGTGACGTGTATATGTTTCTTATTGATTGGATACGAGGCACCTGGCCTAGTCCGTTTTTCAGCTTCACGCCAGTTCATACTCCTAGCGCCGTTGTCCGCTCTTTAGCCTTACTTCTACTTGCACGCCTTGATGCGGAATCTAGTCCGCTCTCTATGTTTCTACCTGCATGCGTTGCCAGGTGTTAATTATTCTCCTGTGAGTGTTGACCGGATATAAACAGGGAGGTTTTGTGAGATCGCTCTGGCCCTTTACACGCTATCCCAGGCCTCGTTTGGCGGTTTTTCTAAGAAGGACGCAATATTTTTACGCGGTAAGGATGCAGATTCTACTCCCTCCTTGTTATTCCTCTTCCTCCATTTATATGCCACTTTTTATTTACATTCTTTGTGGCTGTCTAGGTTAACCTATAGCAGGTTTCTAATTATTTATTATTTTTGGTGTTCCTTTTGTATACATTTATTATACAGCTACGGGCCCCCTAGAGGGAAGACTCGCTTCTCGAGACAACTTTAAGGAACACCGGTCTCTAAGGCTACTTCGCCGCTTCATCCTATTGGTGGACCCTGCATCTATTGCTCACGATCCTCCGCCCACGGTATGTTACTTGGATTCTTGGTGGTGGGGGGAGCCTTATTAGGATAGGGATTGATCTATCAACCTGTATCTTAGGTGGTCTTTTTCTCCTCCTCTTTTCATTCCTTTAGATATCGATGGGTTAATATAATATCTTGTATCGTATTTTGTGGCCGGCAGTGAAGAAATTATATTAGGAGGGTAAGTTATCTTTTTCTTATTGCCCTCTCTTTTCGATGGGCAACGTGATTTTTTTGAGTCTTGCTGACCCTTTTAGACTCTTCAGTTTAATATTTTTGCATGAGGGCTAGTATTTTCTGTTCTGAGCCTTTTGGTGACTCTGCTATGACAAAATGCGCTGCCTTGTGATGAGGTTCAGAAATGTATTTATTTTTCCCAAGTTATTTCTTTAACTTTTTCAGATTACTGTATTCTGCATCTGTGAATAGTCGTACCTTTGGTGTAATACCGTGTATGTCTCCAGGTTTTGATTTTGCGGTCTGTGTCCTCTTGATATTGAACTTTCTCCTTGCACACTGGGACTTATGGAAAGGTCTGGATCTGTTGTTGTTCTTTACTCCTAACACGGTGTTGGTTAATAAGAATTACTTTTTTTCATATCTTTTGCTTTCTTACGATTTTCTTATTTCCTTTTGCCTTTTTCATGACTATCTTCTGATAACACTATATCTTGCTTGATATTGCACTTGATTTTGGGTTCATTTTATCTTGTCTTGGTTGTGTTTTTTTCCAGCAGTTCTTTATGTTTATCAGTTTTATTGATAGTGTGTCTCATTGTCCCCACAGATATTACACAAATATATAGCTAATTGAATTGAAGAAACAGCCTTGATTGAAAGTCCACTTGTATAATATAAGACTGTTGTATTGGATACAATGTGATATCCCTCATTGTGGAGAAGATATTAAAGAAAAGCTTACATTGTGCGCCCTGACGAAGGATTGGTGGAAATTTGGTCCTGTTCCGAAACGCTCGTTGGCGCTTCTTGTTGTTTGGTCGTTCTTTGTATCTATATGACTGTATATTGTTTTGTTTGTTTATTTTATTTTTTGTTTATGGAATATTGTCTTGTGTTATTGATGACAGTGTGGATGTGTGTGTGGATGTCGAATGTATTTAGGTTGTTGGAAGGTTGTTATGTATATATATAGTGATGTAAATAGATTGTATATATGTTCATGATTCTATCGCATCTGTGATCTTTTTGATGAAGAAAAAATAATAAATAGATATATGCTTTTGAAATAAACTTTCTGTGTGGGACCATGCTGATATTTGAAAAGAATTGGAGTTAATACCCATATGTATATTGCTTTCTAGGGGAGGTTCTCTGTTTTTTGATAATAGGAAATGTTAAGCCAGAAAGAGGACTACAAGGTATAGGAGTCACGTGTCATCCATACTGGCAGGCAGTGTATTTTAAGAGTACTTGATCTGAAGAAGCACAAACTCAGAATTTAAAATGTAACACCATAGTAAGGTGTTGTCTTTACTAATAATTAGTCTGATTTCTACCCAAATTAACCCTTTTTGCAACATTTGAATAATGAAAGACTGGGGAAAACTCATAACGCTCTAACCTATATCTTGCTGTTTCCAACAGCTCTTTGATGAGTTAATAGCTCACTGTTCTATTTTAAAATCTAAAATACAAATTACAAGTAACAAAAGGATCTCTCTGACAAAAGCAGTAACCCACTGAACAATGTACCGTGAATCATCCTTTACCACGCAACTTTTACCACGCAGTGCTTTTACAACGCAGGTTTTACAACAAAAACCATTACAACGCATTGCACTAGGGGGCGCTCTAGGAAAGGGAATAGTTTTAATTTACTATCCAACACCTTCCCTACTATCCACGGGGACTGGAGTTGGAATAGTAAATTAAACTATTCACTATCCAGCACCCCTAAGCGCTATGCGTTGTAACAGCATGCGTTGTAAAAACTGTGATGTAAAGGCATGCGTGGTAAAAGCATGCTTTGTAATATCATACATCCCGATGTACCATATACGCATTTCTGTGGTCGGCGTGGTACACATGCTTTGCAGCAGGCATATTAACCCCCTGTGCTACTTCCACTAGGCAAAACTTCCGCTAGGCAAAGCTATCTCTCTCCAGCAGGTCCATTATTCACCATTTTTATCTTGACATTTTTATTGTTCCCTGAAAACTGCTGGAGGCAAGGAACTCTGCAGCAGGGGCTTTTAAATCCACAATATATTTGACGACACTGCGCCCCCTGAAGTCAGCACCTCGTGCGGTGGCATCGAGTGCACAGCCCTAAAGCCTTCCCTGGGATCAGGGATGGATGGTGTTTATGTGTTGTGGCGGGGTTAGTGAATTCAATTCATCAATCTGAAAAAATGTCCCCTGAAGAAATGCAATGAAATAAATCCCTCCAACAAAACTGTTTCTGCAAGGACAGACCTGCAACCATTGTATTTACACCTTAATAAAATAAGCAGGCAAAAAACAAAAGCTGAACAAAAATAAATTTTATGAATTGGTTTCTATGAAATGGTAAATGCCATTCATTTTTGGAAAATTCCCATAAACAGTTTAGGAGAAATATCCCGAAACCCGGGCCATGTCTCGGGTCTAGAGATCGGGGGAATAACAAGTATCTACTTGCACCTACATAGGTGAACCACTTACGAACTTTCAGTAATTCTTCGAACTTTAGGCCTTGCACATACGAGAGTGCTTAGGGGCGACCCGGAGGAGGGACTAGCGGTGTGCGGTCCATTGCTGTTTTTTCTACATAAGGGCTCCCTTGAGCCTCCCAAGCTGACGAGCTTCTGGACGACGCACCTGCGTGCTGGGCAACGAGGCCCGTGACGGTTACGAGGCGGCCTTCTCTTCCACCCCTTTTGACTTTCTCTACTGATGAGGGAAGATATCCCGAAACCCGGGTTATGTCTTTGGTCTAGAGATCGGGGGAATAATAAGTATCTACTTGCACCTACATAGGTGAACCACTTACGAACTTTCAGTAATTTTTCGGACTTCAGGCACTGCACATACCAGAATGCTTAGGGGCGACCCGGAGGAGGGGCTAGCGGTGTGCGGTCCATTGCTGTTTTTTCTACATAAGGGCTCCCTTGAGCCTCCCAAGCTGACGAGCTTCTGGACGACGCACCTGCGTGCTGGGCAAAGAGGCCCGTGACGGTTACGAGGCAGCTTTCTCTTCCACCCCTTTGACTTTCTCTACTGATGAGGGAAGATATCCCGAAATCCGGGCCTTTTCCCGGTCTAGAGATCGGGGGAATAACAAGTATCTACTCTCTCCAGCAGGTCCATTATTCACCATTGTTATCTTGACTTTTTTATTGTTCCCTGAAAACTGCTGGAGGCAAGGAACTCTGCAGCAGGTGCTTTTAAATCCACAATATATTTGACGACACTGCGCCCCCTGAAGTCAGCACCTGGTGTGGTGGCATCGAGTGCACAGCCCTAAAGCCTTCCCTGGGATCGGGGATGGATGGTGTTTATGGGTTGTGGCGGGGTTAGTGAATTCAATTCATCAATCTGAAAAAATGTCCCTAGAAGAAATGCAATGAAATAAATCCCTCCAACAAAACTGTTTCTGCAAGGACAGACCTGCAACCATTGTATTTACACCTTAATAAAATAAGCAGGCAAAAAACAAAATCTGAACAAAAATACATTTTATGAATTGGTTTCTATGAAATGGTAAATACCATTCATTTTTGGAAAATTCCCATTAAACAGTTTAGGAGAAATATCCCGAAACCCGGGCCATGTCCCGGGTCCAGAGATCGGGGGAATAATAAGTATCTACTTGCACCTACATAGTTGAACCACTTACGAACTTTCAGTAATTCCTCGAACTTCAGGCCTTGCACATACCAGAGTGCTTAGGGGCGACCCGGAGGAGGGGCTAGCGGTGTGCGGTCCATTGCTGTTTTTTCTACATAAGGGCTCCCTTGAGCCTCCCAAGCTGACGAGCTTCTGGATGACGCACCTGCGTGCTGGGCAACGAGCACCGTGACGGTTACGAGGCGGCCTTCTCTTCCACCCCTTCTGACTTTCTCTACTGATGAGGGAAGATATCCCGAAACCCGGGTTATGTCTCGGGTCTAGAGATTGGGGGAATAATAAGTATCTACTTGCACCTACATAGGTGAACCACTTACGAACTTTCAGTAATTTTTCGAACTTCAGGCACTGCACATACCAGAATGCTTAGGGGCGACCCGGAGGAGGGGCTAGCGGTGTGCGGTCCATTGCTGTTTTTTCTACATAAGGGCTCCCTTGAGCCTCCCAAGCTGATGAGCTTCTGGACGACGCACCTGCGTGCTGGGCAACGAGGCCCGTGACGGTTACGAGGCAGCTTTCTCTTCCACCCCTTTGACTTTCTCTACTGATGAGGGAAGATATCCCGAAATCCGGGCCATGTCCCGGGTCTAGAGATCGGGGGAATAACAAGTATCTACTCTCTCCAGCAGGTCCATTATTCACCATTGTTATCTTGACATTTTTATTGTTCCCTGAAAACTGCTGGAGGCAAGGAACTCTGCAGCAGGTGCTTTTAAATCCACAATATATTTGACGACACTGCGCCCCCTGAAGTCAGCACCTGGTGTGGTGGCATCGAGTGCACAGCCCTAAAGCCTTCCCTGGGATCAGGGATGGATGGTGTTTATGGGTTGTGGCGGGGTTAGTGAATTCAATTCATCAATCTGAAAAAATGTCCCTAGAAGAAATGCAATGAAATAAATCCCTCCAACAAAACTGTTTCTGCAAGGACAGACCTGCAACCATTGTATTTACACCTTAATAAAATAAGCAGGCAAAAAACAAAATCTGAACAAAAATAAATTTTATGAATTGGTTTCTATGAAATGGTAAATACCATTCATTTTTGGAAAATTCCCATTAAACAGTTTAGGAGAAATATCCCGAAACCCGGGCCATGTCCCGGGTCTAGAGATCGGGGGAATAATAAGTATCTACTTGCACCTACATAGGTGAACCACTTACGAACTTTCAGTAATTCCTCGAACTTCAGGCCTTGCACATACCAGAGTGCTTAAGGGCAACCCGGAGGAGGGGCTAGCGGTGTGCGGTCCATTGCTGTTTTTTCTACATAAGGGCTCCCTTGAGCCTCCCAAGCTGACGAGCTTCTGGACGACGCACCTGCGTGCTGGGCAACGAGGCCCGTGACGGTTACGAGGCAGCTTTCTCTTCCACCCCTTTGACTTTCTCTACTGATGAGGGAAGATATCCCGAAATCCGGGCCATGTCCCGAGTCTAGAGATCGGGGGAATAACAAGTATCTACTTGCACCTACATAGGTGAACCACTTACGAACTTTCAGTAATTCTTCGAACTTCAGGCACTGCACATACCAGAGTGCTTAGGGGCGACCCGGAGGAGGGGCTAGCGGTGTGCGGTCCATTGCTGTTTTTTCTAGTTTAGGAGAAATGGTTTCTCAGTAATGGTAGTCTATAGAATCTTTTTTCTAAGAAATCACATACAACCATTTCTGACTCCTGAAAACAGCATTTGGGATGTAACAGATGAATTGTTAATATACAAATACAAGGGGCACATCTCAAGTAAGGGTTATTAAAGTCAATATATAAACTCGAAAGACGTTAATGCTTATTTGTTAAAATACAGCAACTCGCATTAATCTAACAATCATGGGGAAGCGAAAGAACGTTAGAAATAGCAGCACAGGTCGCTTCTAGATATTGCCCCATGTCCACCGAGATATTCAACCGAGATATTTACAAAATGAACAGCAATAGATCTAGAAAGTACAATTTTGGACGGACATCGTCCTCTAGTGGCAGTTTATGGTAAAGCCCTCACAAGTGAGACAAAAAAGCATGTCAACTATATTTCCTGCTAATTTATTTTTAGATACTTTTAGCGTCTTTTAAATTAACGTGTTGCTATATTTCCCCTATATGTAGCATCACCCCAAATGCAACATATGGTAATACTCCGTGGTGTTACTGCACCAGTTTATAGGCGCGCCCACAAGTTAGCAGAATTATCCAGAGACAATATCACATGCGGTCGGTGTTGACAATCAATACCGCATGCGACGATGGAGGGAGCAGAGCGGCCGTCGGCCCTGATCGGCATCAAAACAGAAGGCTCAGCAGCGTTGAGCAATGTGGGCAAATAAACGCGGCCATAAGGCGAGTATCTGTTCCACTGAAGGTTCTGTTCCTTTGTCGAAGTGGCACCATATTTTAAGCGCCAGCTCAACACACATTTTTGTTTCCTCAAAACCGATTTACAAAGGGGGAGTTTGTGTACAGCAAAACAAAAAACAAAACACATTGGCCGTGATCGTATAGGCAGTTTTCTCCTTGTTGCACGAGAGGTCATTGTGCATTTTCTCTTCCTAGAGTTGCGCGATGGCGGTTCCGGGCAGGAGAAATAAGTGACAGTCAGTCACTCTGGCCTGCATGCGGTGGAAGCAAGCAATACTGTGCCAGGTGTGAATGTCTCTTGTAATGTTATCGACAATAAATAGATGGGCTTAATTCTGAGAGAGGCATTCAATTATTTTAATGGGTTAGTTAAAAAGCCTTATTACCAAACCATAACATTGTTGCTCTTTATACATGTAAATCGGGTTCCACCAGTTTCCTACAAACCTGCCATTAGAGGTCTGCCTATTATCATAGACATACGTAAAAATCTAATTTCTCTCATACATACAAAAGAGGTAACCTTAGGATACTTAGATAAATATTTCTGAGATTCTTCAATGTAGAATCCCACTGTTCCAAGATCTTGTACAAATAAAAAAGGTACCTTTTCCGTGCTCCCTCATACAACCATACAGTAGACCCCTCCACACACATGGATGTCCTCTTCTGTGCCTCTAAAGGTAAATGTGAGAAGTCAACCAAACCCTACGCGCATAAGAGGTAATCTCTATACTACTCCATGGACTCACTCAACTCTATAGAAAGCCTACACCACAACAGGTTCCTCATCTATTTTTAATGATGTCTAATTGATTGGAAAAAGCTATCTGTTACAGCATTTTGCTACAGTAGGGATGAAAACCTTAAATTGCAATAGCACAAACCTTAGATGTGTTCTGAAGATGTTCAACGGCTTGTCTGTGCGTCACACCACATAAACTAAACCCATTGGCCTCCAAGAGACGGTCCCCTGAGAGAAAAGGTAGAAACACAGCAAATATCACATTTCAAACAGTAAACACCAGGAACCCCAGCACAGAACCCACTAGATAATCCAAAGACACGTATAGTCTTTCCTTCAAGGCCACCATGCCTTGTAGCTTACTACTGCACCTAATGAGAAAGCCACCTGATCACAGATGGGACCTGCTATCCACATGCAGGTGCATGATGGGTGCTGGTGCATTCCCTCCAGGGTGCTCCACCTCACCCACTCCTCCGGTATGATGTGTGTTGCAGTAGGTTTGATTATATCTCCTTTACTACAGACTGCTGCACCCTCTTTAAAGTAGGATCCTGTTCTCCCCTATGCCTGATCTTACTAATGCTGCCATGTTCAGGATGCACCTATTCATCATGCCTGTGTACCTTGCAGTGGCGTAGCAGTGGAAGATAAGTGTGTTAAATATTACAGGGCAGCTCCAATGCTAACCTATGGGTGAGCTAGACCTTGTTGTAGTGAAAAGCACCTGTTGAGTTTTTTCACTACCAGGACATGTAAAACTTAAAAGCACATATCCAACCTTTTAAAGACACACCACCCGGCCCCTGGGGCTGTCTGGGCCTACCTTAGGGGTGCCTTACATGTAGTAAAAGGGAAGGTTTGGGCCCGGCAAGTAGGTGTACTGGCCAGGTCAACATGGCAGTTAAAAACTGTGCACACAGGCCCTCAGTGGCAGGCCTGAGACAGGTTTGAAGGGCTACTCGTGTGGGTGGAACAAACAGTGCTGCAGGCCTACTAGTAGCATTTGGTTTACAGGGCCTGGGCACATGTACTGTACGAGAGACTTGCTAGTGAATCAAATATGCCAATCATGGAGATACCAAATGCATTACATTTTAGACACAGAGGCCAGGCACTTTAGCACTGATCAGTAGTGGTAAAGTGTACAGAGTCCAAATACCAGCAAAAACAAATTAAAAAATAGGAGGCCAAAACCAAAAAGACTGGGGAAACCAAGGCAAAAGATGCCAGGTCTAACAGGCAAGCTATTCATTTACCCTACCAACAAATGTTTTGCTAAAGGATGCAAATGATAAGAGGGAGCCCTTTTTTTGAAGATGCCCAGGCATATTTTTGATATTAATTCGACCCTGCCACAGGGGCTGCAGGGGCTTGAGTTAAACTTTTGGTACTTTGTGACACTAGCTCCACAGGGGTAATCTTCTAAATTTTTGTGCTTGTTTGACCTGTGTCAATGTAGCTCACCACAAAGGTTCCTCTCCCTTCTGCACCGGTGTAATTTTGTTACTGAAAGGTGAGAATGCGCATGTCTTCTAACGGCTTCTTCGTGCATGATTTGTGTTACTTTGGGGCATATTATCAAGGGATTTATCTCCGCTTTTTTGGCTATCAGCAACAGGGTGCTAACACACAAATTCGCATGTTAGCACCCTTTTTCTCTACGCTTCCCCATGCATCTCTAATGAGATGCAAAGGGGGCGTTCCAGAGAAAAATAATAGGAGAAATGTTGTTAAGCGACATTTCTCCTATTATCATGGATATCGCTAACCCTGTTAGTGATAAAAAATGCAGCGCTAACCGCGGTTAGCGCTGCTTTTTTACACCTGGTATTTTCCTGACTTAGCCATGATATCCTAAGGAAGGTGGATATCATGGCTAAGTTTGTGAGCCCCTATCATCAAGCTAACGCCAAACTTCGAGAGATTATCATTGGTTTTCCAGCGATAATCTCTCATTTGGCAGTTAGCGCGAGGATTTTTATCACTTCTGAGATAAGCGTTGCTGATAGCATGCTATCTCAGTGATAAAAATCCACGCTACCCGGCGATAATTATCCTAGCACTAAGTGCGCGTAGCGATAATTATCGCAGGGGCTTGATAATATGCCCCTTTATTCTGTATGGAGCTCCCTCAGCATTTTAGTCTTGTACCTTTCTTAATCTGCCCATCCTTATCAGCCGATCCTCCAGGAACGATTGTTTTCACGTATATTCCGCCGTGACGCACACTCGTATTAATACCACCCTGAAAGACATTGCAATTCAGATGTTACTTCATTGATTCAATAGCATGTGCCATTGACTGTAAAGAACGACAGTAAAATAGTTTTAAAAAAAACTTAAGAGTAGAAAAAGGCTCATTGAGGATCTGCTGTCAGGGTAAATATTCCCCGAATGGCGAGGCCTGACCTGCATGTGAGGCAGGGAGACTCTGGGTCGAGCTCAGCAGCGGTGAATGCAGGAGGGGGACTGCAGAGCATCAGAGGCCGAGGCAAGGCCTGCTCTGCATTCACATTCATGGGGTGGAGGATTCAAGCGTTCAGTGCCAGTGAGGAGGAGAGGTGCTATGCAGTGTCAGAACTGAAGAGGAGGAAATGTGCTGTGCAGTGCCAGTAATAAACAGGAGAAGAGCTGTTGTGCTGTGTTGGTACTAAACAAGAGATGAGATGCTGTGCAGTGCCAGAACTGAAGAGGAGGAGATGTGCTGTGCAGTGCCAGCGATAAACAGGAGGAGAGATGCTGTACAGTGCCAGAACTGAAGAGGAGGAGATGTGCTGTGCAGTGCCAGCGATAAACAGGAGAAGAGCTGTTGTGCTGTGCAGGTACTAAACAAGAGATGAGATGCGGTGCAGTGCCAGAACTGAAGAGGAGGAGATGTTCTGTGCAGTGCCAGAAATAAACAGGAAGTAAGGTGCTGTGCAGTGCCAGTGATAAACAGGAGGAAATATGCTGTGCAGTGCCTGTAATAAACAGGCACAGACTGTCTGGGCCTGCAGTATGAGAACTGAACAGGAGGAGATGTGCTGTGCAGTGCCAGTGATAAACAGGAGGAGAGGTGCTGTGCAGTGCCAGAACTGAAGAGGTGGAAATGTGCTGTGCAGTGCCATAACTGAAGAGGAGGAGAGGTGCTGTGCAGTGCCAGAAATAAACAGGAGGTAAGGTGCTGTGCAGTGCCAGTGCTAAACAGGAGGAAATATGCTGTGCAGTGCCAGTAATAAACAGGAGGAGAGGTGATATGCAGTGTGAGTACTGAACAGGAGGAGATGTGCTGTGCAGTGCCAGAACTGAAGAGGAGGAAATGTGCTGTGCAGTGCCAGAACTGAAGAGGAGGAGAGGTGCTGTGCAGTGCCAGAAATAAACAGGAGGTAAGGTGATGTGCAGTGCCAGTGATAACTAGAAGGACATATGCTGTGCAGTGCCAGTAATAAAGAGGGAGAGATGTGCTGTGCAGTGCCAGTAATAAATAGAAGGAAATATGCTGTGCAGTGCCAGTAATAAACAGGAGGGGAGGTGGTATGCAGTGTGAGTACTGAACAGGAGGAGATGTGCTGTGCAGTGTCAGTGATAAACAGGAGGAGAGGTGCTGTGCAGTGCCAGAAATAAACAGGAGGAGAGGTGCTGTGCAGTGCCAGAAATAAACAGGAGGCAAGGTGCTGTGCAGTGCCAGTGATAAACAGGAGGAAATGTGCTGTGCAGTGCCAGTTATAAACAGGAGGAGAGGTGCTATGTAGTGTGAGTACTGAACAGAAGGAGATGTGCTGTGCAGTGGCGAAAATAAACAGGAAGAGAGGTGCTGTTCAGTGTCATAATTGAAGAGGATGAGAGGTGCTGTGCAGTGTGAGTACTGAACAGGAGGAGATATGCTGTGCAGCACAAGGACTGAAGAGGATGAGAGGTGCTGTGCAGTGCCAGAACTGAAGAAGAGGAGATGAGCTGTGCGGTGCCAGAAACAAACAGGAGGAAATGTGCTGTGCTGTGCTGTGCAGTGCCAGTGATAAACAGGAGATGTGCTGTGCAGTGCCAGTAATAAATAGGAGGAAATGTGCTGTGCAGTGCCAGAAATAAACAGGAGATGTGCTGTGCAGTTCCGGTGATAAACATGAGGTGTGCTGTGCAGTGCCAGAACTGAAGAGGAGGAGATGTGCTGTGCAGTGCCAGAAATAAACAGGAGGTAATGTGTTGTGCAGTGCCAGAAATAAACAGGAGATGTGCTGTGCAGTTCCAGTGATAAACAGGAGGAGATGTGCTGTGCAGTGCCAGTAATATACAGGATGAGATGTGCTGTGCAGTGCCAGTAATAAACAGGAGAGGTGCTGTGCAGTGCCAGAAATAAACAGGAGGAAATTGATGTGCAGTGTCAGTAATAAACAGGAGGAGAGATGTTGTGCAGTGCCAGAAACAAACAGGAGGAGATGTGCTGTGCAGTGCCAAAAATAAACAGGAGGAGATGTGCTGTGCAGTGCAAGAACTGAAGAGGAGGAGATGTGCTGTGCAGTGTGAGTACTGAACAGGAGGAGATGTGCTGTGCAGTGCAAGAACTGAAGAGGATCAGACATGCTGTGCAGTGTGAGTACTGACCAGGAGGAGATGTGCTTTGCAGTGCCAGAACTGAAGAGGAGGAGATGTGCTGTGCAGTGCCAGAACTGAAGAGGAGGAGATGAGCTGTGCCGTGTCAGAAATAAACAGGAGATGTGCTGTGCATTGCCAGAAACAAACAGGATTAGATGTGCTGTGCAGTGCCAGTTATAAGCAGAAGGAGAGGTGCTGTGCAGTGCCAGAAATAAACAGGAAGACATTAGTTCCAGAAATAAACAGAAGGAAATATGCTGTGCCAGAAATAAACAGGAGGAGATGTGCTGTGCATTGCCAGTGATAAACAGGAGGAGATGTGCTGAGCAGTGCCAGTAATAAACAGGTGATGTGCTGTGCAGTGCCAGTAATAAAGAGAAGGAGAGGTGTTGTGCAGTGCCAGAAATAAACAGGAAGAAATTGCTGAGCAGTGCAAGAAATAAACAGGGGGTTGTGTGCTGTGCAGTGCCAGTGATAAACAGGAGAAGATGTGCTGTGCAGTGCGAGTCATAAACAGGAGGAGATGTGCTGGGCAGGGCCAGTGATATACAGGAGGAGATGTGCTGTGCAGTGACAGTAATAAACAGAAGGAGAGGTGCTGTGCAATGTCAGAACTAAAGAGGAGGAGATGTGCTGTGCAATGCCAATGATAAACAGGAGGGTGTGTGCTGTGCAGTGCCAGTAATAAACAGAAGGAGAGGTGCTGTGCAGTGTCAGAAATAAACAGGAGGAGATGTGCTGTGCAGTGCCAGTGATATACAGGAGAAGATGTGCAGAGCAGTGCCAGTAATAAACAGGGGATGTGCTGTGCAGTGCCAGTAATAAACAGAAGGAGAGGTGTTCTGCAGTGCCAGAAATGAACAGAAAGAAATTGCTGTGCAGTGCAAGAAATAAACAGGAGAAGGTTTGCTATGCCGTGCTAGTGATAAACAGGAGAAGATGTGCTGTGCAGTATGAGTCCTTAACAGGAGGAGATGTGCTGGGCAGGGCCAGTGCTAGAAATGAGGAGAGGTGCTGTGCAATGTCAGAACTAAAAAGGAGGAGATGTGCTGTACAATGCCAGTGATAAACAGGAGGAGATGTGCTGTGCAGTGCCAGTGATAAACAGAAGGAGAGGTGCTGTGCAGTGCCAGAAATAAACAGGAGGATATGTGCTGTGCAGTGCCAGTGATATACAGGAGGAGATGTGCTGTGCAGTGCGAGTGATAACCAGGAGGAAAGGTGCTGTGCAGTGCCATAAATAAACAGGAGATGAGCTGTGCAGTGCCAGTGAGAAACAGGAGGAAATGTGCTGTGCAGTGCCAGTAATAAACAGAAGGAGAGGTGCTGTGCAGTGCCAGAAATAAACAGGAGGAGATGTCCTGTGCAGTGCCAGTAATAAAGAGAAGGAGAGGTCCTGTGCAGTGCCAGAAATGAACAGGAGGAGAAGTGTTGTTCCGTCCAGGTATAAACAAGAGGAGAGGTATTGTACAGTGCCAGTGATAAACAGGAGAAAATGTGCTGTGCAATGCCAGAAATGAACTGGGGGAGAGATGCTGTGCAGTGTCAGTAATAAACAAGAGGTGAGGCGGTGTGCAGTGCCGGTATTAAACAAGAGGATTTATGCTGTGCAGTGCCAGTAGTAAAAGAAGATGTGCTGTGCTGTGCCAGTAGTAAAAGAAGGAGATATGCTGTGCAGTGCCAGTAGTAAAAGAAGGAGATGTGCTATACAGTGGCAGAAATAAACCAAAGTAGAGGCGCTTTACTGGTAATGATATAAGTGACAGAGAATTGTTCTGCATTAACAGGCATAGCTTGGAGAAGGTGGTCAAGCGCCGCAGTGACAAATGTAGACTAAAGCAGACGTGCTCAGCAGTGGTAATCGTGGACTGGAGATAGAGTGACATCTTATCTGCCTTCAAATATACCTCAAGGTGTTTTTGCCTGTCCGTACCGCTTTTGAACTCAGCTAAATTGATGGACCTTTGAATTTCTGTCCAACAATTATATTAGCTGAAAAGAAAGGCCTTCATATTAAATTGGCTTCCTTAATTTAAAAAAGACTTTAGCACCCGGCCTCAAGTGGGTCACAATGTGGTTTGGAAAACTGCCACTGCATGACAATTTCTGGGATATCATCAAATGTCACCTTCTAAATAATAACTGCCAAAGAAATGGATTACAAATGGCAAAGTCCAATATAGAAATGCCCAAGCTGACGCAGGAAGCCTCTCTAGAGTTGGAGGCGGATCCTACAGAGGAAGAATTACAAATAGCAATCAGTTCACTGTAATCAGGAAAATCGCTGGGACCTAACGGGATCCCGATAGAATTGTACAAACAACTAGCGGAAACTGTCAGCCCACATCTACTAAAAATGTACACCGAGAGTCTAGAAAAAGGCGAACTTCCGCTTGATCAGCGACTCGCCACGATAGTAGCTTTCACAAAGCCCGGAAAACCTCCGTCCGAATGTACTTCCTACCGCCCAATCTCCCTGCTGAATGCAGAGGCCAAAATTCTGGCTAAACTGCTAGCAAATAGACTGATAACACACCTCCCACAATTAATCCACCCGGACCAATCAGGCTTCAAGCCCAGTAGGAACACTGTGCTGAACCGTAGGCGCCTGTACGGGGCACTGGCTAAGGCACCATCCCTATCGAATCCGGCGGTTCTCGTGTCCCTGGATGCGAGGATGGCTTTTGATATGGTGGAGTGGAACTACCTTTTTGCGGTCCTCCCACACCTGGGGTTTGGTCCTAAGTTCTGTGCATGGATTCGCCTCCTCTATACAAAACCGCTGGCACGCATAACAGCTAATGGACACCTATCGGAGGCTATACTGTTGTCCCTTGTCGCCGCTCCTCTTTGCATTAGTGTTAGAACCACTGGCGACCTGGATTAGAGGTGCACTATTGCTGAAAGGCATACAGTGGATGGAAGGGTGGGAGGAACGCCTCTCTCTCTACGCGGATGATGTCCTGATATACCTTACAGATACCGAGAACTCTATACCGGTGCTAGTGGAGGCGTGTGATAGCTTCGGGAGAATATCAGGATACACTATCAACTGGTCTAAGTCTAAGCACCACGGCTTCCTGATGATTGCCCACTAGTGGTCATGCAGGACTCATTTAAATATTTAGGCATACACGTTATGGCAGACGCAGCTGATTTTTTCACCAAGAACCTGGCACCCCCCCTGGAACGCTTGAAACTAGATGTGAAACACTGGGAATCCCTTCCTTTGACACTGCTAGGAAGGGCCGCATTATTCAAAATGATGGCCCTACCCCGCTTTTTGTACGCCCTTGAAAACACACCATATCCAGTAGCGCCAACATATTTCAAACAGATAGCAACACAAGTATCCACACTACTCTGGGGTAACAGACCGGCACGAATTGCGCAAGCAAAATTGCACCGTGGCTGGTACGATGGAGGAATAGCACTCCCGAACATCCAGATGTATTATTGGGCGGCACACCTCAAAATCATAAACCAATGGATACATGCATCACAGGCAGACCCCGCTGACAGGGCAGATAGGGCACAACTAGGAACAGGAAATATGCTCGCAGTTCTATACAACAAAGGACAAGCTACAAAACTACTGGGACCCACAAAACATACAGCTATGCTGTGGCACACAGCGCAGACACGGATGGGGTAGAAGGGGGTCATTACTAAACTCACACCTCTATGGGATACTAAGCGGCTAGGACAACTGAGAAAAAGCAAAGGGTTTGACCAGTGGGACAAAATAGGTATTTCAACAGTGGGAGACCTTTGGGACAGGGGGAACGTGCTACCATTTACCCAGCTCCGGCAACAATATGACCTAGGCCCGACGGAGACTTTCCGCTACGCACAAATACGGCACGCGCTGCTAGCGGTACTACCGCAAGACACTGAAGTCCCTGAGGAATCCCCTCTAGAAGATCGTCTACTTACAGATCACATGCCCAAGAGAGCCACGTCTTTTACCTATCGCAAAATAATTAACAATCTACCAGACCTGACAACCCCGCTAAGAGATAGGTGGATGGAGGACGTGGGAGACATGGACGAAATTGAATGGCAGGAGGCCCTGGCATCGCCCAGAGAAGTAGGAATACCTGCAAGGCTTCGATGGGTGCAATTAAAGATTCTACACCGCACGTATCATACTAGAACTACGCTGCATAAAATGGGGAGAGCACTACACCCATATTGCCTCAGAGGATGTGGGGAGGAGGGATCCTTTTTTCACACGTTATGGGACTGCCCAGCACTAACAGAATACTGGCGGGCGGTTCTTCGAACAATGTCACAGACAATGGGTGTATCACTTCACCCGGAACCACGCAGGTACCTCTTAAACGTGTGGGAACCGAATGATTTGGCGCGTCCTGGGCAAGCATGGGTTACGCTGGGACTCATAGTAGTGAAACGTAATATAGCGCAGAAATGGGGAGCGATGGAGCTGCCTTTGTTGGAGACCAGGTGTAGGGATATGGACCTTAATATGCTAGCGGAGAGGACTGTCTACATAAATCGTAAGTGCCCTCGGAAATGGACCAGAATGTAATACCAGACTCTGATGGGGACAGTCCAGAAGATGAACCTGGGGAGGAGTAGAATGACAATTATAAAAAAACTGCCTAAGGCTATGATTGATGATATCCAATTGCATGAGGGGTTGAACTTGGATACATGTCAATGGTCATGTAACCTAATTGTAACATGTAATTGTGAAAGTCCTGTGATTTTTGCCGATGTTGTGAATGAAAACAATAAAAACAGTTTAAAAAAAAATGGCAAAGTCAATTTTATTGATGGAACCTGCCACTTCAGTCATTTTCGGAGTACAACTTTGCCTCCTAATAAAAATTGTGATTTTTGAAAGCGGATTAAAAAATCAACAGGTGACGAAAGACGTACATTCGATTCCAGCCCCAATAGCTATATGGATTGGCTATCAGGAAAACAGTAATTAATGCAAGCATACCCATGGTAAACTCCCCAACGCTGTTATCTCAGAGGAACGGTCAAGCGTCAATGATAAAAGGGACAGCTATGTATTTTGGTGGGGTCTGCACCAAAAGGTAGAAGCTATACATTCTAAAGCCTCCAGGACATAAGTGGACTTGTGCATTAATGTACTCTCCGGTGTTAGAACTTTGAAGTATCCCAAAGGATGTGCTGGGACCATATAAATAATTTTAGCAGAAAAAGATCTCCAAAACCATCTTTACCTCACATTACATCTGGTAAGAGACTTACATTGAGTCAGGCAACTCAGATGACAGCTCATGAGGTACTACCAAAATATTAAAAAAAATATTGAAGTGCAATCATATCATGAGCTAAACATTGCCTACTAAAATACATGGAATGTACGCATATAGGGGTAAGTAAAGATTTTCAGAAATTTACTTCCATATTTACACACCTTTATACCTTGTCAACATAAATATATCGTCACGGTTACTGTTCTTAATTTTTTAGTATATGCTCTCTGTTCTCATAGCACATACATTGGGCAACTCTGACACCGGAAAGACAATGTTTGTTGTTGATACATATCCGCTCCTGATGCTTGCAATGCTGCGAAACGTGGGTGAGTTGCAGGCTAAGCAATTGGTTAATTGGTTAATTTAGGTCATTGAAAATTCCACTAAACCTTTCAATTTTTTTACATTAGTCCAAATTGTGCACCATCATCATAGACATTTTTTAAATCACTCAATATTTACATAGTTCTTTTCAATCGACGTCATTTTAATATGTTTAGACTAGGTTGTCTAGTCCTTGAAATAATTGATAAGCGCTAATTGAGTAGTAGGTTCTCTTTGGCATTGTCTTTGGCTGTGTTTGTAAAGACTCAAATCAATGTGTTCAGGATTAACTCTGATGCACAGAGTGTTAGGTGCTAGGTAGTCAAGGTAGGTGAGACATCACTGAATGCATGGTCTTGCTTTATCGAGTGCACACTCACTGTGACGCTGACTCCCAGGCTTCCATCTTCCTTCACTAACGTCACACCATATCGCTCTCCAGGCTTCACGTCAGAACGCGACGGTTCCTCCTATGACCCCGAAAAAACACATAAATTAAATATTGGCAGAAGGCACTGACTATACTCACAGAGTATATTATGAGATGGTTAGAACACTAGAAGAAAGTCATTCAGTGGGTACAGCACCATAAATACTGTAAGTGCATCTCTAGATCATAAAGTGGATCCAACATTAGATATCCAGGCGGTGTGTATGTCATACCTTATGTACAACACTATAAAGTAAATGTGTTATAGGCAATGCTTACATTACTCTGTGTACATTACATTATCAGAGGATACCATACTGTGGCTACACAAATTTGAAAATAGCAGATGTATCTTATACAGTGTATACAGCATTGTGCAAATTCATTCCTCTCGACAAAAGTACAACGAAGGCTAGTGTGTATCCAACAGGGAGTACGGCATGAGTATACTATCACTGTATATATTGTAATGGCTGCAGGGCAGTGTGTTTGACGTAGAGGGTGGAGTAGTGCATTTACTGCTAGTATTTACTTACTATACAGGGTGCACTTTTGTATAATACACAGCGCTATTCGCAGTCCATACTCTAATAAGCCTCATTTGCATTGGCCAGCATTCTGAATTTCTGTTGATTCAGAGGACCTGGCATGCAGGGCTGGACAGGCCTTTTATTCCACTGGGCATTTCCCTGGTGGGCTGGAGCCTTTAGAGGCAGGTTTTGAAAGCCCAGGGCTGCTCCTGGACTATTTGACACTTTCTCCGGCTCCAGGAGCAGGCAAGAGAGGCTTCAAGAGGGAGAAGGGAGGTAGAGAGAAAACGATCATTGATGGAGAAGAGAGACAGGAGGAAGAGGAACGAGAGAATGGATGGAAAGAGAGAGATAGCGCGAGAAGACGGCGGGGGTGGTTTGAGCATTTTTGCCAGGCCTGCTTCTGGTTCTCCAGTTCACCCCTATCGCCATGTTCTTCCTCTTTATGTTTTGTCTTTCACTTATTGAAAGCTTTATAGAAGTTTTTGAACTAAAAAAGTAAAAGGGCCAGTCTTAGGTCCAATAGCGTCCAGGTGGGAAAACATTGGCACCCCCACTAACTGAAGCCTTGCTCTTCCTAAGATCCACCTCTTGCAAACACTTCCCATGGGTTTGGTAAATAGCGCAAAATTCTACCTAGATGCAGCTGGCGCTGAACAATTCATATAAAACGTGGCTCTATCCTAGTGTTTTATGCACTGGGCACTCAATCTTCTGTCTTTCTAACAACAAAATGAACTGGCTTGATTTGAACCAGTGCACAAATTAAATGCTTCGGCAGTGCTGGAATATTTCTTAACAGAATTGACCAAGTCAGTACAGCTGGGTCTTTTTCACAATGAAAAGTATCAGTGGGTGGGGTATGAGTGTCAAGATGCATTGTGTGTCATATTTTGAGAGGCTATAGGCCATATTTATGACCCAGTTTGTGTCGCTCTTGCACCACACAAACCTAAAGTCATGTTTTTGAAACCACGCAAAGCCACTTTGCGTGGCTTTTAATGGCTTAAAAAAATATGCAGTATTGCAACGCAGCGCAAATCACTGCACTGCATTATTCTAGGCAAGTGAGGCGTTCCATGGGGGTTGTGTGCCCAAGTAACTCCCATGGTTTTTGACACATTCCCTGATTTACCAAAATAAACCTAGGAATGCGCCAAAAAGGTACTCTTCTCCAGGTGAGGTGTAATGAGGAGAAATATCTTTATTTTTTCCTGTCTTTTCCTCTTTCTATGTGTGCTGCAGCACACAAAGAAAGAGGAAAAGCCTCTCAGGATTGTTTTTGTGCAGGAAGGTGCCCCTTCCTGCACAAAACCAATCCTGTCTACAATCCGGGCCGGACTGGCTACCGGGCGTTTTGGCATTGTGCCGAGCTGGGGGCTGATTTCACTGTGGTGGGGGCTGATTTCGTTGATGGAGACCTGCATGTGCTTCGAAATAACACATTTTTTTCAGCACACGCAGGTCCCCATCAACGATATCAACCCCCAGCTCGGCAGCTTGCCAAAACGCCCGGTAGCCAGTCCGGTCCTGTCTACAATACAGGCACCCTGGCAACATGGTGCATGGGTGCCTGCGTTGGAGCTAGGCTACCAAAACAGCACCAGCGCAAGGGGAAGGGACAGGAATGCGCTGTATTGGATAAATACAGCGCATCACTGCTCTTTCCCTGTGACAAAGAGCAGCGCAGCAAGGTGACTTCACTTGCTGCACTGCCCTGTGCCACAAGGGTCATAAATATGGCCCTATGAGTCTGAAGATGGAATTTTAATGTGTAGGTTTTCTCAACAGTGAGGCCAGGGGATGAAAAAAATATAGAGTCTGAACTACACTTTACAACCTTAAGCAGGTGCAGTACACACTGGTGGAAATGTAAGAAACTAGCTCCCTTTTTCAGGGGGACTGCTACACTTTTAATGAGACAATGAATAAAACCACTTTGTAAAGCTGCAACACTTTAAATAGGACAAAGCAATGACTTGTCATCATTAAGTTTATACCTGAAATTCAGTCTACACTAATGCTCATTAGTAAGGTGCTTTACTGGTGGGAACAGGGTGGGCCATTTCCGACAAGGCCCTACAATTTTAATGGGACAGAACAGGTACCTCTCAGCAGAGCTGATAGAGATTCAATGAGACAGAACAGGCACCTCTTGGCAGAGCTTCTAGAGATTCAATGAGACAGAACAGGCACCTCTCAAAAGAGCTGCTACAGATGTAGTGCGGCAGAAGAAGCACCTCTCAGCAGAGCTGCTAGAGATGTAATGAGACAGAAGAGGCAACTCTCAGCACAGGCACCTCCCAACAGAGCTGCTAGAGATTAAATGAGAAGGAGCAGTCACATCTTGGCAGAGCTGCTAGAGATTTAATTCCATAGAACAGGCACCTCTCAGAAGATCTGCTAGAGATGTAATGAGACAGAAGAGGCCATTTTCAGCACAGGCACCTCTCAGCAGAGCTGCTAGAGATTTAATGACGGTACAAAAGGGGGTGGTAATGGACGGAGCATCTGAACCAATCAAACACTCACACCCAGTCAAAAGATCTGGGTTTAATCCATCACCGTTCTTTAGCCCACTCTGCCACCCCAGTTCAGACATGGCTATACGCAAATCAGTCCGACCCTGTGCCTCATGGGAACAGTCCAGCCCGAACTGCCAAGCCATGTCTTCCCTGGACCGGAAACAAGCTTCCGAGGACCGGTTTCTGGCATTGCAGCCGTCTTCAGCCCGGATTGCTTGAATCCAGTGGCAAAGTGAGCAAGGGACTCACGTCTGAGCATACCCTGCCACACTTATGGCGGCCAAAAGCGGTACAAAAGGGGGTGGTAATGGACGGAGCATCTGAACCAATCAAACACTCACACCCAGTCAAAAGATCTGGGTTTAATCCATCACCGTTCTTTAGCCCACTCTGCCACCCCAGTTCAGACATGGCTATACGCAAATCAGTCCGACCCTGTGCCTCATAGGAACAGTCCAGCCCGAACTGCCAAGCCATGTCTTCCCTGGACCGGAAACAAGCTACCGAGGAGCGGTTTCTGGCATTGCAGCCATCTTCAGCCCGGCTTGCTTGAATCCAGTGGCAAAGTGAGTAAGGGACTCACGTCCGAGCATACCCTGCCACACTTATGGCGGCCAAAAGCGGTACAAAAGAGATTTAATGAGACAGAGCAGGCACCTATCAGAAGAACAGTTTGAGATTTATTGAAACAGAACAGGCATTGTTTGGATGTACGACGGTACAACGCGTGGTATTACCACGTGTACCGTTACAACACGTTTTTTACAACGCAAGTCGTTACCACGACTTGCGCTGTAGGGGTGCTGGATTTAGAATAGTTAAATTTACTATTCCAACACCAGCCTACGTACAGTAGGGGAGGTGTTAGAATAGTAAATCTACTATTCCTTGTCCTTGAGCGCCCTCCAGCGCAAGTCGTGGTTACGACTTGCATTGTAAAAGACGCGTCGTAACAGTACTGCGGGATAACATCCGCGTTGTAAAGGATGTTCCCCATATTTTGGTAGAGCTGTCTGAGATGTAATGCAATTATTAAGAGTATAGCAATCCTTCATAGATTTTGTAGTACTACTGAATCAAGAGAGCCGCAATCTTGCAGAGAACGTCCTGTACTGTTTCATTGAAAGTATATAATTTCTGCTGAGACATTCTGACACTATCAGCTTAAAAGCTTAGCTCCCGTAGTTGTGATGCTGTCTCATTACATGTTTAATAACAAATAAACAATTGTCCTCAAAGGAATCGTTTTAACCAATTTCAATGATTAGTATTGTCGCAAAAAGTGATCAATCATTTAACTGAAAGCAAGGTAAATACAGTTTTTAATACTGTTTATTATTTTTCAAAAGAATTATTCCTACGAATATCATATCAAAAATTAGTTTCTCAAACATTCAGACCTGGCAACACAATACTACTATAAATCATTAATTTTCAGTAGTATACAACACCTTCTGCTCTCTACATGGATGAACTGAAATACCGTGTACAATAAAGTATATCTCAGTCATATAATTTTGTATAACATCAAATGATATTAATAAAAGCAGAGCGGCGTCAGGCGTCGGCGTTTCGGTCCTTCTCGGTTACTAAATCCATAGGACCATCCTCAGGACCAGTTGCACAGAATATATCTACAAATGAATATACACATAAAAATATATTTTACATTTATACAGAAACCTTGCATTCCAAAAATCGTCTAATCACCATAAAGGAAAACAAACAAATCAAGTGACGTGAAGACCAATTAAAAACCATTGAAAACCACCACCAAAAGTGCCCAATGTACACTATATACAACACATCAAGGTCTTACCACTAACCACCAGCCGGTGGACGTGAGGCCCCAAAGGCTGAAATATTTTTCGAATCTAAAAAACAAACCAAACAGACCATCTACCTATTATACATAACAGTTCTGAATAACCACATGGGTCAGTGACCTAAACCACAGTAAACCTCATACTTACAAGTTATTTGACTCACTCCTGTATGAAAATCGTGAGAGTTTGGTACCCTGTAACATAAAATAGTACCACAGCCATGTAAAATCATCAATACTGATCAATCACTACTTTGCCATCTCCACACCACAGCGTGAACGAAGTCATAAAAATACATGAAAATACTCACAACTCGATCTAATCGATGTATTCTATAATCTCCTGAAAACCAAAACGGGCGCATTACTAACTGTAACCTTCAGTAAACTACCACAAATGTAATTACTCATCCGGCAACCGCACTTACTTTCGTTCTAGAGCGTTCACGTCTCTCTTCCACATGCCTCAACGGTCAGGGAGTGCCGATCCCGGCACTTCCGGATGTTTTTACCTTTCACTTGCAGCACATGACCGAAATATGTATAAATATATATATATATATATATATAAATATATATATATACAAACTGCAATACGCCACCAATCTTAGAACCATTGCGTGCTAGCCATGCCATATATAAAGTGATAGGCAGCCGAATACGAGGTAATTGTAAGAATTATCAGGTAGTAGGAAAACTAATCCGAGGGAGTTGTAAAAAGGGCGGCCATGATGGAACGGTTAAACAAAGGAGAGTAAGATACTTAATCTTTTTCGATATGTCTTAAGTTGCGACTATGTGACCACATACGAGTCTCTAGTCACTCTATTTACCATAGTCACTCAAAACTATTCCGCATTGGCCATATTAATCATGCGTGCACAGTCAGCGACCACACCTTGAAGCTTGATGCGAAGGAGTCTATCAAGAAAATGATCTCATGGCAGCCATAATGGAACAGGTATTATGTTTAGCATCCCATTTCAAAGGTGCATGTACTGTCTCATTCAAACTGTATCAGTAACGGGCTGGTTTTGCCCCACTAAAAGTGTCCCAGCCCTGCTTCGACTTTCTAAAATTGGCCCAATAAAATGTGAGATTACTTCTGGAAGGAGCTGGAACTGACAAACAACTACAAACATAGGGGTCTAATTATGGATTCAACCGTAATCCTCTGCTCGTCATCACCTTATCAATAGTACAAGGGTACGAACACAATAATACTAACAAACCAAAACACAAGATGTGAAGAACCAGTAACGTGAGTCACCCCTGGTATAGGATTCCCATCAACAGTCTTGTAATGATCAATATTATCATTTGTTAGTCCTTATCGGGTATTGTGTCTCTAGATCATTGAGACAATGATCTCATGGCAGCCATAATGGAACAGGTATTATGTTTAGCATCCCATTTCAAAGGTGCATGTACTGTCTCATTCAAACTGTATCAGTATCGGGCTGGTTTTGCCCCACTAAAAGTGTCCCAGCCCTGCTTCGACTTTCTAAAATTGGCCCAATAAAATGTGAGATTACTTCTGGAAGGAGCTGGAACTGCCCTACTGATGGTACAGTAGCGCCACTGCGAGGCTGAACAGCCCAATCCTGCACAGATGGGAGCTGAAGACCAAGTACAACCGGCTTCTCTGAATAATTTTCAAACCCTTCCAAAATCTGCATTTGATAGTTTGGTAGAGAGTGTATCCTCAGGTTCGCTGAATGATCCCTTCCCCACTAGAATATGGAAGTCCTCTGGCCGAGATACTCTTCCTTGGCTGAGGCAGATTTGTAATCAGTCTCTGGAGAAAGGAGAGGTCCCAGAAGAATGGAAAATGGCAGTGGTAACCCCACTGATTAAAAAGCCTTCCTTGGATCCATCAATACCAGCCAATTTTAGGCCCATCTCTCTCCTGGCCTACCCAGTGAAGATTCTAGAGAAAACAGTTAGTAGGGAACTGTCGGGCTTTCTGGAGGAAAACTCCTTACTTGACAAAGACCAGTTTGGCTTCCGTCCTGGTCATGGGACGGAGACGGCCCTGGTTACAATGTTGGATAACCTTCGGATGCGTGCCGACAACGGTAATGCAACTGTGTTAGTGCTTCTCGATATGTCGGCCACATTCGATACGGTGAACCATCTTATCCTATTGGAAAGACTTCAGAATCTGTGGGTGAGGGGATGGGCACTAGAATGGCTACAATCCTACCTGGCAGGATGTCAGCAGGTGGTAAGGCTGGCTCCTTTTGCTGCCCGTAAATCCTTAGTCACTCACGGGGTGCCGCAGGGCTCTGCGATCAGCCCTATTTTATTTAATATTTATATGCAGCCCCTGCTCCCTATTATAAAGTTTGCCGGAATTTACACAGTTAACTATGCGGACGATACGCAGTTGGCGTTCTCTCTGGAAGGCGACAATGCAGTATCTCTTGGAATGCATGCGGAGGACAGCCAACTGGCTTAGCAGGAACTCATTGCAGTTTAACGCAGGAAAGACCGAGGTGGTCTACTGCTCCTCGGGTGGGCCTCTTAGACAATTTCCTTTGGAATTTAGGCTAACCCCAGAGGAGGAACCGTTAACCCCGGCAAGCAGAGTACGCAACCTGGGGGTGCTGAATGACAAGGATCTCCAGATGGAATCACAGGCTAATAAGAACGCCAATGTCTGCTTTTCTTTATTACGCATGCTGTGTAAAATACTGCTCCTGCTACCTAAAGAGGCACGCACACAGGTAGTTAGTAGTATAGTGGGTAGCAGGCTGGATTATTGTAACTCGCTGTATTTGGGGGCCCCATTATACATCTTACAGGGGCTCCAAAGAATCCCGTCTGCAGCAGCTAAACTTGCCCTCGGTTGGCAACGTTGCTCCTCAACAACATTGGCCTTGCGAGAGCTGCACTGGCTACCGGTGATGGAGCGTATTCACTTTAAATCCCTGTGCCTGATTTTTAAAGCGGTACATAAGCTAGGGCCAGCTCCCATGCAGGAAAGGTTTTCCTGGTACCAACCCACCAGGCAGCTCCGTTCGTCCAGTGCTGCGCTACTCACGGTGCCTAGGTTCAAACGGGCCAGGCTAGGAGGCAGAGCTTTCAGCGTGGCCGGTGCGCGGCTGTGGAATGGACTCCCCCAGAGCCTTAGCTCCCCCAGAGCTTGGGCCCTGCTAGAGGTTCGCAGGAGCCTGAAAACCTGGCTTTTTCCCAAGGCCTAGCTTGAGTCATTTAGGCTTGGGCAGGTGTGACCTATTCAATCGTGGCCCAGTTGACAGTCTGAAGCGCCAGGATACCGGTGGGGTGACAGTAAGCGCTATACAAGTTTTAAAATCAATCAATCAATCATGTGCATGACCTGTCACTTTAAATGAATAGCAGCAGGGTCAGATTGGTAACGCGGGCACTCGGGAAATGGCCGAAGGGCCGGTAGCCGAGTTCTAGCTGTGGGATGCTTTTTGGGGCAGCCGGGGGGGCTGTCTGTGCTGTTAGGATGCCGCCAGCGGCACAGTTGGCGTCTGAGTGGCCTTTCTAGAGGCAGATGGGTGGAGGTATCACTCCCTTTCTTTTGCTGGGTCGGCCCACTAATGTATGCTGCTTGAGCGGGGGCAAGGGGCCTGAGCAGAAGTGATCTCACTTGCATTCATGTGTGGCTCAGCAGTGTAAACTAATCTGTGTATATGAACAAAAAAAGTAAAAGGGCCAGTCTTAGGTCCAATAGCGTCCAGGTTGGAAAACATTGGCACCCCCACTAACTGAAGCCTTGCTCTTCCTAAGATCCACATCTTGCAAACACTTCCCATGGGTTTGGTAAATAGCGCAAAATTCTACCTAGATGCAGCTGGCGCTGAACAATTCATATCAAACGTGGCTCTATCCTAGTGTTTTATGCACTGGGCACTCAATCTTCTGTCTTTCTAACAACAAAATGAACTGGCTTGATTTGAACCAGTGCACAAATTAAATGCTTCGGCAGTGCTGGAATATTTCTTAACAGAATTGACCAAGTCAGTACAGCTGGGTCTTTTTCACAATGAAAAGTATCAGTGGGTGGGGTATGAGTGTCAAGATGCATTGTGTGTCATATTTTGAGAGGCTATAGGCCATATTTATGACCCAGTTTGTGTCGCTCTTGCACCACACAAACCTAAAGTCATGTTTTTGAAACTACGCAAAGCCACTTTGCGTGGCTTTTAATGGCTTAAAAAATATGCAGTATTGCAATGCAGCGCAAATCACTGCACTGCATTATTCTAGGCAAGTGAGGCGTTCCATGGGGGTTGTGTGCCCAAGTAACTCCCATGGTTTTTGACACATTCCCTGATTTACCAAAATAAACCTAGGAATGCGCCAAAAAGGTACTCTTCTCCAGGTGAGGTGTAATGAGGAGAAATATCTTTATTTTTTCCTGTCTTTTCCTCTTTCTATGTGTGCTGCAGCACACAAAGAAAGAGGAAAAGCCTCTCAGGATTGTTTTTGTGCAGGAAGGTGCCCCTTCCTGCACAAAACCAATCCTGTCTACAATCCGGGCCGGACTGGCTACCGGGCGTTTTGGCATTGTGCCAAGCTGGGGGCTGATTTCACTGTGGTGGGGGCTGATTTCGTTGATGGAGCCCTGCATGTGCTTCGAAATAACACATTTTTTTCAGCACACGCAGGTCCCCATCAACGATATCAACCCCCAGCTCGGCAGCTTGCCAAAACGCCCGGTAGCCAGTCCGGTCCTGTCTACAATACAGGCACCCTGGCAACATGGTGCATGGGTGCCTGCGTTGGAGCTAGGCTACCAAAACAGCACCAGCGCAAGGGGAAGGGACAGGAATGCGAGTATTGGATAAATACAGCGCATCACTGCTCTTTCCCTGTGACAAAGAGCAGCGCAGCAAGGTGACTTCACTTGCTGCACTGCCCTGTGCCACAAGGGTCATAAATATGGCCCTATGAGTCTGAAGATGGAATTTTAATGTGTAGGTTTTCTCAACAGTGAGGCCAGGGGATGAAAAAAATATAGAGTCTGAACTACACTTTACAACCTTAAGCAGGTGCAGTACACATTGGTGGAAATGTAAGAAACTAGCTCCCTTTTTCAGGGGGACTGCTACACTTTTAATGAGACAATGAATAAAACCACTTTGTAAAGCTGCAACACTTTAAATAGGACAAAGCAATGACTTGTCATCATTAAGTTTATACCTGAAATTCAGTCTACACTAATGCTCATTAGTAAGGTGCTTTACTGGTGGGAACAGGGTGGGCCATTTCCGACAAGGCCCTACAATTTTAATGGGACAGAACAGGTACCTCTCAGCAGAGCTGATAGAGATTCAATGAGACAGAACAGGCACCTCTTGGCAGAGCTTCTAGAGATTCAATGAGACAGAACAGGCACCTCTCAAAAGAGCTGCTACAGATGTAGTGCGGCAGAAGAAGCACCTCTCAGCAGAGCTGCTAGAGATGTAATGAGACAGAAGAGGCAACTCTCAGCACAGGCACCTCCCAACAGAGCTGCTAGAGATTAAATGAGAAGGAGCAGTCACATCTTGGCAGAGCTGCTAGAGATTTAATTCCATAGAACAGGCACCTCTCAGAAGATCTGCTAGAGATGTAATGAGACAGAAGAGGCAATTTTCAGCACAGGCACCTCTCAGCAGAGCTGCTAGAGATTTAATGACGGTACAAAAGGGGGTGGTAATGGACGGAGCATCTGAACCAATCAAACACTCACACCCAGTCAAAAGATCTGGGTTTAATCCATCACCGTTCTTTAGCCCACTCTGCCACCCCAGTTCATACATGGCTATACGCAAATCAGTCCGACCCTGTGCCTCATGGGAACAGTCCAGCCCGAACTGCCAAGCCATGTCTTCCCTGGACCGGAAACAAGCTTCCGAGGACCGGTTTCTGGCATTGCAGCCGTCTTCAGCCCGGATTGCTTGAATCCAGTGGCAAAGTGAGCAAGGGACTCACGTCTGAGCATACCCTGCCACACTTATGGCGGCCAAAAGCGGTACAAAAGGGGGTGGTAATGGACGGAGCATCTGAACCAATCAAACACTCACACCCAGTCAAAAGATCTGGGTTTAATCCATCACCGTTCTTTAGCCCACTCTACCACCCCAGTTCAGACATGGCTATACGCAAATCAGTCCGACCCTGTGCCTCATAGGAACAGTCCAGCCCGAACTGCCAAGCCATGTCTTCCCTGGACCGGAAACAAGCTACCGAGGAGCGGTTTCTGGCATTGCAGCCGTCTTCAGCCCGGCTTGCTTGAATCCAGTGGCAAAGTGAGTAAGGGACTCACGTCTGAGCATACCCTGCCACACTTATGGCGGCCAAAAGCGGTACAAAAGAGATTTAATGAGACAGAGCAGGCACCAGTCTGAAACAGTTTGAGATTTATTGAGACAGAACAGGCATTGTTTGGATGTACGACGGTACAACGCGTGGTATTACCACGTTTACCGTTACAACACGTTTTTTACAACGCAAGTCGTTACCACGACTTGCGCTGTAGGGGTGCTGGATTTAGAATAGTTAAATTTACTATTCCAACACCAGCCTACGTACAGTAGGGGAGGTGTTGGAATAGTAAATCTACTATTCCTTGTCCTTGAGCGCCCTCCAGCGCAAGTCGTGGTTACGACTTGCATTGTAAAAGACGCGTCGTAACAGTACTGCGGGATAACATCCGCGTTGTAAAGGATGTTCCCCATATTTTGGTAGAGCTGTCTGAGATGTAATGCAATTATTAAGAGTATAGCAATCCTTCATAGATTTTGTAGTACTACTGAATCAAGAGAGCCGCAATCTTGCAGAGAACGTCCTGTACTGTTTCATTGAAAGTATATAATTTCTGCTGAGACATTCTGACACTATCAGCTTAAAAGCTTAGCTCCCGTAGTTGTGATGCTGTCTCATTACATGTTTAATAACAAATAAACAATTGTCCTCAAAGGAATCGTTTTAACCAATTTCAATGATTAGTATTGTCGCAAAAAGTGATCAATCATTTAACTGAAAGCAAGGTAAATACAGTTTTTAATACTGTTTATTATTTTTCAAAAGAATTATTCCTACGAATATCATATCAAAAATTAGTTTCTCAAACATTCAGACCTGGCAACACAATACTACTATAAATCATTAATTTTCAGTAGTATACAACACCTTCTGCTCTCTACATGGATGAACTGAAATACCGTGTACAATAAAGTATATCTCAGTCATATAATTTTGTATAACATCAAATGATATTAATAAAAGCAGAGCGGCGTCAGGCGTCGGCGTTTCGGTCCTTCTCGGTTACTAAATCCATAGGACCATCCTCAGGACCAGTTGCACAGAATATATCTACAAATGAATATACACATAAAAATATATTTTACATTTATACAGAAACCTTGCATTCCAAAAATCGTCTAATCACCATAAAGGAAAACAAACAAATCAAGTGACGTGAAGACCAATTAAAAACCATTGAAAACCACCACCAAAAGTGCCCAATGTACACTATATACAACACATCAAGGTCTTACCACTAACCACCAGCCGGTGGACGTGAGGCCCCAAAGGCTGAAATATTTTTCGAATCTAAAAAACAAACCAAACAGACCATCTACCTATTATACATAACAGTTCTGAATAACCACATGGGTCAGTGACCTAAACCACAGTAAACCTCATACTTACAAGTTATTTGACTCACTCCTGTATGAAAATCGTGAGAGTTTGGTACCCTGTAACATAAAATAGTACCACAGCCATGTAAAATCATCAATACTGATCAATCACTACTTTGCCATCTCCACACCACAGCGTGAACGAAGTCATAAAAATACATGAAAATACTCACAACTCGATCTAATCGATGTATTCTATAATCTCCTGAAAACCAAAATGGGCGCATTACTAACTGTAACCTTCAGTAAACTACCACAAATGTAATTACTCATCCGGCAACCGCACTTACTTTCGTTCTAGAGCGTTCACGTCTCTCTTCCACATGCCTCAACGGTCAGGGAGTGCCGATCCCGGCACTTCCGGATGTTTTTACCTTTCACTTGCAGCACATGACCGAAATATGTATAAATATATATATATATATATATATAAATATATATATATACAAACTGCAATACGCCACCAATCTTAGAACCATTGCGTGCTAGCCATGCCATATATAAAGTGATAGGCAGCCGAATACGAGGTAATTGTAAGAATTATCAGGTAGTAGGAAAACTAATCCGAGGGAGTTGTAAAAAGGGCGGCCATGATGGAACGGTTAAACAAAGGAGAGTAAGATACTTAATCTTTTTCGATATGTCTTAAGTTGTGACTATGTGACCACATACGAGTCTCTAGTCACTCTATTTACCATAATCACTCAAAACTATTCCGCATTGGCCATATTAATCATGCGTGCACAGTCAGCGACCACACCTTGAAGCTTGATGCGAAGGAGTCTATCAAGACAATGATCTCATGGCAGCCATAATGGAACAGGTATTATGTTTAGCATCCCATTTCAAAGGTGCATGTACTGTCTCATTCAAACTGTATCAGTATCGGCCTGGTTTTGCCCCACTAAAAGTGTCCCAGCCCTGCTTCGACTTTCTAAAATTGGCCCAATAAAATGTGAGATTACTTCTGGAAGGAGCTGGAACTGCCCTACTGATGGTACAGCAGCGCCACTGCGAGGCTGAACAGCCCAATCCTGCACAGATGGGAGCTGAAGACCAAGTACAACCGGCTTCTCTGAATAATTTTCAAACCCTTCCAAAATCTGCATTTGATAGTTTGGTAGAGAGTGGTAGAGAGTGTATCCTCAGGTTCGCTGAATGATCCCTTCTCCACTAGAATATGGAAGTCCTCTGGTCGAGATACTCTTCCTTGGCTGAGGCAGATTTGTAATCAGTCTCTGGAGAAAGGAGAGGTCCCAGAAGAATGGAAAATGGCAGTGGTAACCCCACTGAATAAAAAGCCTTCCTTGGATCCATCAATACCAGCCAATTTTAGGCCCATCTCTCTCCTGGCCTACCCAGTGAAGATTCTAGAGAAAACAGTTAGTAGGGAACTGTCGGGCTTTCTGGAGGAAAACTCCTTACTTTACAAAGACCAGTTTGGCTTCCGTCCTGGTCATGGGACGGAGACGGCCCTGGTTACAATGTTGGATAACCTTCGGATGCGTGCCGACAACGGTAATGCAACTGTGTTAGTGCTTCTCGATATGTCGGCCGCATTCGATACGGTGAACCATCTTATCCTATTGGAAAGACTTCAGAATCTGTGGGTGAGGGGGTGGGCACTACAATGGCTACATTCCTACCTGGCAGGATGTCAGCAGGTGGTAAGGCTGGCTCCTTTTGCTGCCCGTAAATCCTTAGTCACTCACGGGGTGACGCAGGGCTCTGCGATCAGCCCTATTTTATTTAATATTTATATGCAGCCCCTGCTCCCTATTATAAAGTTCGCCGGAATTTACACAGTTAACTATGCGGACGATACGCAGTTGGCGTTCTCTCTGGAAGGCGACAATGCAGTATCTCTTGGAATGCATGCGGAGGACAGCCAACTGGCTTAGCAGGAACTCATTGCAGTTTAACGCAGGAAAGACCGAGGTGGTCTACTGCTCCTCGGGTGGGCCTCTTAGACAATTTTCTTTGGAATTTAGGCTAACCCCAGAGGAGGAACCGTTAACCCCGGCAAGCAGAGTACGCAACCTGGGGGTGCTGAATGACAAGGATCTCCAGATGGAATCACAGAACGCCAATGTCTGCTTTGCTTTATTACGCATGCTGTGTAAAATACTGCTCCTGCTACCTAAAGAGGCACGCACACAGGTAGTTAGTAGTATAGTGGGTAGCAGGCTGGATTATTGTAACTCGCTGTATTTGGGGGCCCCATTATACATCTTACAGGGGCTCCAAAGAATCCTGTCTGCAGCAGCTAAACTTGCCCTCGGTTGGCAACGTTGCTCCTCAACAACATTGGCCTTGCGAGAGCTGCACTGGCTACCGGTGATGGAGCGTATTCGCTTTAAATCCCTGTGCCTGATTTTTAAAGCGGTACATAAGCTAGGGCCAGCTCCCATGCAGGAAAGGTTTTCCTGGTACCAACCCACCAGGCAGCTCCGTTCGTCCAGTGCTGCGCTACTCACGGTGCCTAGGTTCAAACGGGCCAGGCTAGGAGGCAGAGCTTTCAGCGTGGCCGGTGCGCGGCTGTGGAATGGACTCCCCCAGAGCCTTAGCTCCCCCAGAGCTTGGGCCCTGCTAGAGGTTCACAGGAGCCTGAAAACCTGGCTTTTTCCCAAGGCCTAGCTTGAGTCATTTAGGCTTGGGCAGGTGTGACCTATTCAATCGTGGCCCAGTTGACAGTCTGAAGCGCCAGGATACCGGTGGGGTGACAGTAAGCGCTATACAAGTTTTAAAATCAATCAATCAATCATGTGCATGACCTGTCACTTTAAATGAATAGCAGCAGGGTCAGATTGGTAACGCGGGCACTCGGGAAATGGCCGAAGGGCCGGTAGCCGAGTTCTAGCTGTGGGATGCTTTTTGGGGCAGCCGGGGGGGCTGTCTGTGCTGTTAGGATGCCGCCAGCGGCACAGTTGGCGTCTGAGTGGCCTTTCTAGAGGCAGATGGGTGGAGGTATCACTCCCTTTCTTTTGCTGGGTCGGCCCACTAATGTATGCTGCTTGAGCGGGGGCAAGGGGCCTGAGCAGAAGTGATCTCACTTGCATTCATGTGTGGCTCAGCAGTGTAAACTAATCTTTGTATATTTTTTTATCTAAGTGAAGTTATTAAAACAAGCCCCCCACTCCCTTTCTTTTCATAAAACGTCGCTGTTTTACAGAAAGGCAATACGCAAAAGTGGGCCACTTTTTTTTTAGTGTGCCCAGGCCAATTTATGATCCCAGCTCACCCCTGTATAGCAGTCCTTCTGGGTATTGCTCAGAAGATCCCACCTAAAGTGCAACAGCCCTGTTAAGAAGTGGAGAGGCCATTGAAATGAGCAACTTGTCTCCTGTTAAATCTCTAGCAGCTCTGCTGAATTGTGCACAAAGTTGGTGCGAAATTCGTGATGACTTTTTGCGAATACATTTTTAGTACGTCTGTCTCTATGTTCTGGAATTTCTATGAAAAATATTTTTGGAGTTCACCGCTCCTGAGTTGTTTGCAAAGATGCACAATGCTTAAAGCATCATTGATGTAGGGGCGCAAAGTGCACCACTTTGAAATCATACATTCCAACCACATTTTTTCAATGTTAAGTTGAGCCACACAGTATTTAGCAGTGGTCCTTAGGCCACTTCCCAAAAGTAAAGAAATAATATTAAATCGTGCTTGGAAAAAAATCTACTTTTGTTTGTTTTGAATTTTATGAAGAGCACAGTGAACACTGCCAGTTTATCCATCAGCCCATACTTGTTTCACACTGCTATGCATTCAAGTTTGAAACTACGAATTACACCCTAAAAATAAACACATCTAAAAAAGCACAGTC
Source organism: Lissotriton helveticus (assembly GCF_964261635.1). Taxonomy (NCBI): domain Eukaryota; kingdom Metazoa; phylum Chordata; class Amphibia; order Caudata; family Salamandridae; genus Lissotriton; species Lissotriton helveticus. The sequence continues at coordinate 455,512,926 of NC_136065.1, forward strand.
AAGCATTTAGAACTTTGTACCCTGATTTGATGCTTGGAAGACTTTGCGACTAGAAATTTACTGCTGCTTAATAACCATTGATGGCCAATCGAGATGTACAATCTAAGCATTGGCTTTTATAAATGTACTAAACACAATCTTCAATTCAGTAACTGAATGTGTCTAGAAATGGTTTATGAAATGCAATTTGGAAGGAGTGTGTTTAGGGCGTCTCTTCAGAACGCTATGATGTTTCAATTACCACGCTTTTGGTCGCAAACCATTGATATGTTACCGAATTCTCAAAGGAGGTAGCAACCCATTTGCAGAGGGGAAGAGGTCTCCTTACACCTCTTACTCTTTGTGAAAGAAAATTAATAGTTCGAGAGATGACATTAGTTCAGGGAAGCTTTAAACTCTTAAACTTTTATTTAAATAGTAAAACTTTTCCTTGAATACAGGACCATTGCTTTTGAGGAAAACGAGCTGCATTTAATTTTTTTTAACTTTATTTAAATACGTTCACAGACATGGTAGTCTGCTGACCACAGCAGGACAATATACCTGTGAGGACCTCTGATGGGCGTGAGTCAACATTTGCCACCTATGTCATGAATACTCATGAGCTAGGTCAAATTGCCATCCACTTTGAAAGGTGATTTTACAAACCGACCTATTAGGTCAGTTTGCAAAATCAGAACTGATTCACAAAAAGTTGGTGCACAATTTGTGATGACTTTTTGCAAATCAATTTTTAGTGCATGTGTACCTATGTTCTGGAATTTCTGTGAAAAGCATTTGTTGAGTTCACCGTTCCTGAGTAGTCAGCAGAGTTTGTACAATACTTAATGCGTCACTGATGGTGGGTGCATAAAGTGCACCATTTTCACAGTGTTAAGTTGAGCAACACAGTATTGACAGTCACTCTTTCTACTGCCCTGAATACCATGCAACGTGATAGACCACCATATATGCCACTAGTGTCCCTCACACAGAAGGCACAGGCAGTCGCATATGACTTGTTGGTTGTATTATTGGTGCTTCCAAATTAGATCATAAAGTGGTATAGCACAGCAAATTAGATCATAAAGTGGTATAGCACAGCAGTGTGTACATCACTATGGATGCCATTTAGACCCAATCTTACATCTAGAGGTAACGTTGACAGCAGAAATACAGTTTTCATATGGCTGTACCCACCAATTTAAGTATTGTGGGCTTAAATGTGTCATAAGGAGTGATAAAACCGTTACCATCACATTAATGTGTTAATAGACAATAGTTTCACATCCAATGATTACGTTTTACCACATCACTGATGCTGAAAGGTCACATCAAGCAAGTGGTGTTACATCAAAATGGCAGTAACACAGTGCATGCCACATTATGTATTATATACAGGCTACTTAAAAGTATATACTACTAGTTCCAAGGTGTAATACCATTTTGTTCAAGTTCCTGTTGCATGTAGAGAGGGAATTTTAATATGAATAATGCCAATGAACAGTGGACGTCAGGTAGGTCACTGTGCCTATGCTTCCACTGGATGCATGCAGTTCTTCTTCGAGTGATGTTTTCTATTCCTGTACCTGGAGTGAACTTTGCTTTTCATGTAACTGAGAAGAAGTGTCCTGTCCACCTATCTGGGGTGAAACCTGCTCTCCATTTTGCTTGAATTATGTTTGATCCTTGTGTGTCTGAGGGGTAACCGAAGGAAGCTTGATCATAGCGGTTATGGTGAAGCTTCTTTATCATGTTCAGGTGATAAGCTGTGATTTGACTGCACCTGCGAGGAGGGTTCTTGTGTATGGGCGTGTCCATAAGGAGAGGTTACGCTCAGTGAGTCCGGAATACACTAGCTGTCAGTGGGGGTGAATGAAAAAAGCATTTATGAGTATGGAAAGTAATACTACAGGAGTACTTTTTTTTTGGTATGCTTACATACTTTTGTAAATAAGCCAGAAACAGAAATTCCATATAAGTAAAAGTAAAAGAGGGCACAGTCCTTTCCATTGGTATAGAAAGAACTGCACATGACTGCATAGAACGAATCTCCTAACATTGCCATTTTGATGTTTTGGGACTTCTCAAAGGAATGTAAGGGTATGTAAGGGTATGTAAAACAGTATTACAGAAGTACTACTTTACGTATTATAAAACACCTTTATGAATAGCCTGTATGTTTTTAAAATATATCTTCCAGTTAGTGGTCATGGAGTAATACTTGCTCATCATGTACCAGAGGTGAAGACTCATTGTGATGTTCTTCATGTGCCCTGGTTAAAGACTGATCCTCAGACCAAAGTCTTGCTCTTATCTACATTTGCCCTTCAGAGAGTACACTACATGTATAATGGTCAGGGTTAATGGCTACTGGTACAGAGTAAAATGCATTACCATAGAATAGAATCAAGGAACCCTAAGTGATTAACCCACTACTGAACCAAAGGTTAGTTTGAGTATGTATTGCAATCTTATTAGTACAGAAATACAGACATTCTATTAGTAATTGACACCTGGGAGGAGCTCTCTTTGTTTAAATATTTGGAGAACTGTTTTTTACCGAGGTAGAGGGGAAAGGGAAGTTAACAGATTAATTATATCAATGTTTAAGAGCAAGACAATTGACAATCAGCTCAGGCCGTTACCTTGTTAACAGTGCGACTCCGTGAATGCGCAGGATCCACAGAGCTCCGTCCGGAGTCCAACGCCCGAGACAGCACACCTTCCAAGATGGATGTATTCAGCTCCAGCCCCTGAGAAGATAAGGCGGGGCTACTGCACCATTCTTCAGTGTGAGAGTCATGACTTGCTTGAGATTCACGATTCGCCCACTGTTCTTTTATGTGAGAATTTTGACTTGTTGCGGGGCCATGACAGCTCACTTGTTCTTTGGTGTGATGCTCAAGATGGCTCCCTGGCTCCATAGAGTAAGAGGCGTGGCTGCTTCGTTCACTCCCTGTAGCTGAGATCCCTGAGCTGAGACTGTTGCTTTTGGTCAGCACTCCCTCCAATGTTCCTGCCAACAAACAGTGAGAACATCAGCAGGTTTCAATAGATGGATTCAGGGCTGGCGGAAGAGAAAGGTGTGGGATTGGGCTTGTGCAGAAAGAAAGGTGCAGTGACAGGCACAAGAGGTATGTCTAGAACTAAGGGGTTGAGTAGATATTTGGGATGCGTGCAGAGATAAATGATTTAGGGCATGCAATGGTGTTAGAACTGGAGGCAAGGAGTTGGGGAAGGATTCAGGTGAATGAAGGCAGAATTGCTGGTGAGACAGAGATCTGGACAAGGTTTGGAATTTGATATTGAGTTCAGGAGTCAGAAGATATGAGCGAAAAGGAAGGTGTTTGGAATATATTGTTGAGATTAAGATAATGGCCTAGGGCTAGGCTGTCCTGATGTCTGTGACATGGGATGATGAAAATGCATAGAATACAGCAATCAGACAGAAGGGACCTAGCAAAGATGTTACAGCACAGATTTAGTTGAAGCTGGGGTTCACAAACCTGTGGAACTTTGGCTAGAGGATTGAGGCATATCATGGGGGCAGTGTTTGAGAAATGTAGGGGGTTTTTGGGTGGGGTTTAGAAATAAGAATGGAGATATAGAACTGACCCAGGGGAATGTGATACAGGTCAAGCAGAGGATTAAATGCAGGTTTTGAATAAAACCCTTTTGAAATCATGAGTTCTTACAAACCTTTAGGTTGAGAAACAATCAACTCTACTTCTTCTGGTGAGTTCTGTACAATATTCACAGCTGTATTGAAAGTGACACCCTCCAGACTTATCCTGTTCAGTGAGATCAATCTTCCTCCTGAAAGAAATATGCAGAATGTGTTCTCTGATAAAGAAACTCATAAGCTGAACAAAATCTCATTGGTTTCTTTCATAAACAATGTTCAACAAAATTAGCACACCATGCACACTATGACAAATATGCACGCTCTGCTGGAATGCAAATTTGCCACAGTTTACTCATGACTTTAGTATCGGACAGCACATCCATTGAGCACTAGTACTAACTTTTGGTCTTGCACCACTCAATGTCCAATGTCCTTAGATTTGATCTTGGTATGCACATTAGTAAAACTTTAGTCCAATTCTTTGATCTTCAGCTGTACAGTATGACACCTGTTTTCACCATCTTTGATCTTGGACCTGTTAAATTAACTTGACATAAGAAGTCTCTCTAAAGAACATAGTTCATTCAAAAGGAAATAAGACTATGTTTTGTACTGAAATCACCCGGATTTAAACAGATATGTAAAGCGATCGCAATGAGCCTGTTTTCTTGCAAAAAGCATTGTGAGCAATGTTTGTTTCAGGGTCAGAGATAGACGGCACATAATAATTTAAAATGACAAAACTAAGATAAACCATGAAAGCACGTCTACTGTGGGGGCTGAAAGCACAGCTTGAAAAGTGAGTATTTTCCAAGAAGCAAGAGCTTTCTGGAGATGGTCCCTTATTCATTGATGCTTTGTTTTATTTGTGTGCTCAAGCTCCACTTCACACAGCAGATTTACCCTTTGTTATGCGCGCTCCAGACAGGCCTTCTGCGTGAGGAGAAAATGTAACCTGCGCACCCACCCAGGCGCCCAGCTTACAGGGAACTGTGGTTGTAACTGCCATTTTTTGTAACCCCTCGAACCGAAAGTTATCATAATCCACTAACCCTCTTCCCCAAAGAGTCAAATTGCTTACATACTGCATTAGACAAGGGGAGCAACAACTTAATCCTAACTAATAACAGCAGGACAGTTAGGTTACCCTCCCTCAAATTCCATTAGAACCAATCCCTTCGTAGCCCTTGATTCTTTTCAATCTCACTCCCACAGACCCAGAAACATTTTGAAGATTTGTAATGCCCTCCTTGAGTAAATAATTAAGTGTTTTACTAAAAACAGGCGTAGCAAGGGCCTTGATTAAAACCAAATGAGTGGTTTAACACAAACTGCAGATCTAAGAAACTAGAACTCATAAATACCTTTAGGCTGGGCGATAGAGGTGCCATAAGAGCTCCTAGAATTTAGTATAGGTCCACATTACAGGCTGCAAAGAAGGTTTGGGACAAAACAACTATGAACAAATGTTTGAAGTGGCAAAGAGTGATGACTCTAAGCTCTTATGGCATTTGCTTATTCACAAGTATAAAGTGGGGCGTAAAAAACCCGAATGTGATGTGTTACTTATCGACTGGAATCCCACTTTGAGGCACTGTACATTTGTCAGGTGGAGAATTCACCCAGCCCCCACACACCTTGGATTTGGCCTGTCCTGATCAACGTATATCCTTCTCTTTAGCTGACACCAAAGAGGCATTGAGCTTCCAAAAAGCTGGAAAGGCCCCCAGTCTCAATAAAATCCCAGCTGAGCTCCACCACTCCAAAACTGACCTATGGCTGCCATACATTAACATCTTGAGTCATGCAATTTTACTGAGGGGCCAGAATCCTGAAATTGGAAGGGTGCTAAAATAGTCCTCATCTATAAGAAGGGATATCGCAATGCCCCAGTCAACAACCGCCTGGTTAGCTTAATTGACAATCTGCAAAAATATTTTAGTAAACAGGTTTAGAACAAGCTCACGGCCCGGATCTCAGAAAATTCCATCCTGACTGAATTCCAGGTTGGATTTCAGCAAAAAGTGAACAGTGTTGATAAAGGTTTTATGTTCAAGCTGATCAGGTGGAAAGTGGTGCTGATGGGATAGGGCAGCCTCTATGCTGTGTTCATGGACCTACACGCAGCGTTTGATCTTGTCCCCAGATACAAGCTGTGGTAAGTAATATCTGCAGTGCAAAAGCCCCTGGACCTGTTATCGATTGCTGGCCATTTAAACTCAGATAACTGCTAGGGTTCATGGTGGGTCTGAGGGGGAACTAACAGCTAATATAGATATTATTATAGGAGTATGCCTGGGGTGTATGTTGGCCACTACATTGTTTTTGCTTTTCATTAATGGGTGCATAGATGCTCTATTAAAGTCAAGCAATGACTCGCCCACCCTGGCAGGGGAGAAAGTCCACACGGTATGTTTCGCTGATGATACTCTCCTGATTTCTAAAATGTCTAGAGGCGTCCAAACCCCTTTTGTTAAATTTGATCAATTCTGTAAACATCAGGGTCTTGATATCAATGCCTCAAATACTAAATTTATGAACTTTAACACAAAGAAGTCGATTAGGTGTAGAATTATTGTAGATTCCAAACGCTTGGAAAGAGTCAAGGAGTTTGATTATCAGGGCATCAGTCCAGCAGAGAGCGATAGCTGAGGTGAACAAATAACCAAAAGCATGGAGTCTGAAGCATAGGTCTAATGCTATCCCCAAGTTCTTCAGGGGCTTTAAAAATTATCCAGTCCCCCCGTCCTTCAGGTGTATAATGCACAAGCTGCTAGTGCACCATTATATGGCACTGAGTTGTGGAGCCACAGCCAATCATTGCTGAAGCTACCACAAAGCTCTCCCTTGCTTTCACTGAGCCTGGACCTCGACTTGCTTAAGATAATTAACTGTGCAAACTTGAGGCCCATTCTTTTTTTGGCTAAAACTCTGGTCAATAGAAGAATTGGCTCCCAATTGGGCAGCTTTAAGTGATGTAATTAGTAGAACCCTGGCATCAAACACCCCCTGGTTAAAGCATATCCAAAGATCTTTAACCAGCCTAGGTGAGGCCAAGCTGTGGTCTGAGCCTAGCTCAATCGCTTCCAGCACAGCCTCTTTCATTTCTGATTAAAAAAATGGATCCCAAGTTTGAAGAGTTCCTCGACTTCCTACAAGCCTTGCTGCAGAGGAAGCTCTACACACAGTTAAGATTGGATACTCTTCCATCAGCTTGCATCACTAGCACATGGTCCAACTTTGAAATTGGAATTAAAATATTTATAAAGCGCACATACACCACGCGGTTTCTTGGCGCTAGGACATAAAACCAAGAGGGAGAGAAGAACCGGCCAACTAACATGAGAAAGCTTGAGTGAACAAAAATGTTTTTAAGGATTTGCGGAATTCTGAATAATGGGTGGAAAGTCTAAGGGAGGAAGGAAGGACATTCCAGAAGGTAGGCGCAAGCGTAGAGAATTTTGCACCACCTGACCTATTCTTCTTGAAACGAGGGACAACCAGAAGAGATTGTGAAGAGGAACGCAACTCTCTGCTGGGACAGTATGCCTTGATCTCAGAGGAGATAAAGTGAGGGGCTGTCCCTGCCCTTGCCTGGAAGGTGATACAACCCATCTTAAACAAGGCACGCTCCCGGATAGGCAACCAGTGCAGAGCTTTAAGCAGCGGATTAACATGACAGGACTTGGACAGATTGTAGACAAGTCGGGCTGCCTGATTCTGCACTAGTTGGAGTCTCCGAAGATGGTAGGCGGCGACACCGTTATACAAGGCGTTGCCATAGTCCAAGCGGGAGATCACCATCGCAGACAGAATGAGTTTGAGGGCACAGAAAGAAAAAAAACGGGACACCTTACGGATAGTGCGAAGAGTGAGGAAGCACGAAGAAACAACTGAACTGATCTGAGAGTGCAGTGAAAGGTGCGCATTGAGTTTAATCCCTAGGGTTTTGACCGAAAAAGAAGGGGTGGGAGGGGGACCCAGGGAAGAAGGCCAAAAGAAGGAGGACCAGGGACTGGAGGAGCCTCCCGTCAGCACCAGCTCGGTTTTGTCGGGGTTAAGCTTCAGATGATTAAAGCTCATCCAGTCCCTGATAAACAACATAGTAGAGTGAAAATTGTGAATGGACTCAGTGGAGGAGGATAAATTAAAAACCAGTTGGAGATCGTCAGCATAGTTGTAGATGGTGACATCCATCTGCTGAAGCGCAAAAATAAGAGGGGAAATGTACAAATTAAACAATAAAGGAGACAAAGAAGAACCTTGCGGCACTCCGCAGTGGACCAATTGAAGGGGAGCAGAGAAATTGGCCAGATGGACGGCCTGAGTGCGGTCCTTTAAAAAGGATGCAAACCAGGCCAGGGCGGACCCCCTGATGCCAGCCGCCTCGTCACGGGAGAGAAGGATGGAATGATCCACCGTGTCAAAGGCGGCGGATAAACCAAGGAGGACCAGAGCCTGGGGCCGGCCAGCATCCATGCCCTCTCTGAGGTTGTCCAGCACAGAGAGGACAACAGACTCCGTGGAGTGCGCCGTGGTCAAGATACGTCTGAGGGAAGAAGGGCTGTGGATCCGAGTAGGAAGGGGGGGACAACGTTAGACTTAATAGCCAAGACTTTGTCTAAAAAATAGCTATTAAGTGAATCGCAGAGGGTCTGGGAAGGGGAGGGTTTGAGGGTTACTCTGTCAGAAAATGCCAGATCTTGCACAATAGAGAACATTTCTCTAGGCTGGTTTTCAGCTAGCAAGATTTTAGAGGAGAAGTACTCCGTTTTGGCCAGAAGGATTGACTTCTTGTATTGGTTCAGAAGAGTGGTGTACTCAGTTTTGAGAGTGGGACAGTAGGCACGTCGCCAGGCACGCTCCGCTTGCCGGAGGGTCAGCTTTTCCTCTTTCAATGCGGTATTAAACCACCTATTGGCGTCATAATTGCGCCTGGCAGAAACTCGTCTGAGAGGAGCCACCTAATCGCAACCTCTACTGAGCCAATTATTTTGAGAGTCCATTTGACAATGAAAAGGGAGATCTTGAAGATTGGGGCAAGAGGCAGAAAGGGAGGAGCAGAGTGATGGCACGTCCACATGGGTCCAATTCCGGGCCCATGTGTTCCTAGGAAGGGGGGATTTCCTAACAAGACTGGGGAACAAAGAAAACAAAACTAAAAAATTATCAGACCAAGTGCAGGGAGAGACCTCCAGGGAGGAAACAGGACAATTAAGCGACCAAACCTGGTCCAAAATATGACCATAGATATGGGTGGGGCAGTGAACTTGGGACACCAGATTAAAAGAAGAAAGAGAGTCAGAAAATTCTTTAGACGAAAGGTCCTCAGCTGGATCAAAAGGCCAGTAATTAAAGTCGCCAAGCATCAGGATGTAGGAGGTATTGACTGCTAGGCTAGCTAGCAGGTCTTGGAAGGTGTGAAGGAAGTGCACTGTGGTCTGTGGGGGACGATACACGAGCAGGCAGGTGAGAGGTGGCGAGAAGGAAGCAGAACGAACAACCAGGTAATCAATCATAGCAATGGGGGGAGCTGGTAGTATCTGGAAGTGAAGGTCCGTGCGAGCAATGAGAGCCAACCCACCACCAGCCTTACCGGCCGGACGATCGGCACGGATGGCATAATAGGAGGGGGGGAGGGTGGCCAAAAGGGTTGGGAGGGAGTCCGGGCAAAACCAAGTCTCCGTAAGAAACAGAAGATCGGGTTGGTGTGTGTCTAGCAGAACAAAGAGTTCATGAAAATGCTTGACCACCGATCTAGTGTTCAAAAGGAGAACCGAGGTTGCCGGAGTCGCAGGAATAGAAGAGGGCGACGCTGGGAAGCCGGGAGGGGGAGGGACTGGGACCTGGATATTGGGGATAGGAGAAATCGGCGTGAGGCCAAGTTTGGAAATTTTGGCGATAGTAGAATCAGGCAGAGCCCACGGACCTTGCATAGTACGAAGCTGGGCCTATGAAAAAGTTAATAATTGGGCAGAGTGGAGTGCCCCTTGCCCCGGCCGGCCGCGGACGGGCGCCGACGGGCTTAACTTAGGCGCAACTTCGGCGCGCCTTCGTCGCGCCCGCTGCGCACGTCCGCTGCGCGTGCGCATGGGGGTGGGCTTAAATGGGGTCTCGAGCGCGATGTCAGGAGCGCTGACCCAGCCTACACTGCCCTCCCAAGATGGTGGCCTGCTAACCCCGTCAGCCCTCCGTGTAGCGGCACACTGCCGATTCGGACCGGGGCTATGGGTGCAGGAAGATGGAATAGGGAGAGGAAGCAGGTAAGCCCAGTAGAGATGCACGCAATTAAAAAATTAACACAACACGGTTTTTAAAACATTCACAGGAGCCCAAGCGCCGCTGCAGCGTCCAACGTCCCGCTGCCACTAGGATTAGTGTCCGCTGCGCGTGCGCATGGGGGTGGGCTTAAATGGGGTCTCGAGCGCGATGTCAGGAGCGCTGACCCAGCCTACAGTGCCCTCCCAAGATGGTGGCCTGCTAACCCCGTCAGCCCTCCGTGTAGCGGCACACTGCCGATCCGGACCGGAGCTAGGGGTGCAGGAAGATGGAATAGGGAGAAGCAGCAGGTAAGCCCAGTAGAGATGCACGCAATAAAAAAATAAACACAACACGGTTTTTTAAAAATTCACAGGAGCCCAAGCGCCGCTGCAGCGTCCACCGTCCCGCTGCCACTAGGATTAGTGTCCGCTGCGCGTGCGCATGGTGGTGGGCTTAAATGGGGTCTCGAGCGCGATGTCAGGAGCGCTGACCCAGCCTACAGTGCCCTCCCAAGATGGTGGCCTGCTAAACCCGTCAGCCCTCCGTGTAGCGGCACACTGCCGATCCGGACCGGAGCTAGGGGTGCAGGAAGATGGAATAGGGAGAAGCAGCAGGTAAGCCCAGTAGAGATGCACGCAATAAAAAAATAAACACAACACGGTTTTAAAAAAATTCACAGGAGCCCAAGCGCCGCTGCAGCGTCCACCGTCCCACTGCCACTAGGATTAGTGTCCAACTTTGTGCAAAGTAAACACATGCCCGGCATGTAGTGCTGCTCATGCAAATGTTCAGCATGTGATTTTTGCTGTCCTGTGTATAGGATCTCATGCACAAAATGGATTAAACTACTCTGTGAAAGCCTGGGGATTATCATCAGGAGGCTCTGCGAATCTGCCAGGCCGACACTAATCCTAAAATAGTGCTTCGTTTTATAACTTTCTAAAAGCAGCTTGGTATGTCAAGAGCAAAAGTCTGAAGATTTGAAAATCTGGGCGCAGAATTATCCTCAGCATTATACCTGTGTCTTAAAGAATGCCCAAGCAGATTTATCCATCTTCTCATACCTGATAATCTGAGGCTTTGAAATTGTTTTAACCAGTGTATCGCTTTTAGTAATTTGTGAGTTTCTTTTTTGCTTGTCTTTTATTGCCATTTTATCCCATTCAATGTTTAAAAAAAAATCTTAGCATGTTGATATCATGTTTTGGGTGCATGTTTCTATTTTGTTAATGAATTCATGTAAATTCAAAAAGACAAATAAATATAAATAAGCAAGCAATACTCACCAGGCTTAATGTGTCCATCTTTGTCTGCCGGACCTCCAGGAATGACTGAGGCAATGAAGATTCCAAGGTCTAACTTTCCCAGGTGTTCTCCTCCAATGATCACAAACCCTGTAAAATGTAAAAAAAAATGTGGTGTACATAATGACATTGATCTAGCTTCAACTAAGTTAAACTGTTACTCCAATCTGTTAATTCTTTGAACATTTCATCATCCACACCCTTCGCCTCAATCAAGGAATTTGAAGATCTCTTACCCTTGTTGTCTATACTTCCTATTGAGCCAAAAGCAATTTCTTTCTCCACAATAAGCACTTCTCTGAGGTACAAAACAATCTGTGGAACATTTTCCACACGTTCTAGAACACTGTCCATCAGTAAACGCCATTTTCCCCTATTCAGAGCACACATTACAAATACATTCCCTACACCAAGCCACTGAAAACCACCTGTCTTGAGCAAACAAAGCTTCCATGAGCATACCCCACTTAATGTCATAGATAACCCTTGACTGGAACCCTGCTGAGCTTCATTCATAGCCTCTTATAAGATCATGTTTTCTCTAAGCGTGGATATGTTCAAAAGGGCTTCATCCACAACCTGTCATAGAGACCAGTTCCATTTGCCCTGAGCCCAACTCGGTTCCACATATTGCCCTCCTACAGTAGCCCAATAGTTCTAATGCTTTAGTGTGGTCGACTGGTGAGTACACTTTAGAGCACCTACGGCTGTATGTGATATGATGCACATGCAGAGACAAAAGTGCACGCCCAATAGGCTATCAAACTCACATTTTCCTAAAGAAGTCTGTACTAATTCTTTTCATTATAACTCCATTTGGAAGATCAACATTTTCTCAGATGAAATAACAGAAAATACTGTGGATACCATGGCTGGTTAGCAGTTTATTGGCTTATCTGGGATAGATCCATGTCCTTGCAAACAACAAGAAGCAAGACAGACTCTCCTGTGGAATATGGGATAGGAGATCACACTAGCTGATTTTACTCCAAATATCCGAAAGGTGAGAAACCAGCAAGCATGTTGGGTGCGTCCAGAAAGATTTTAAGTGACCTTACTATTAGTGTGCTAGCTACACATGCTATATAATTTGCCTGATATATGCCTTTTAAGAGCCCCTCATATTTTGCCGTTAATTTATTGCTCATTCAGGTTTTATTTGTTTTCAATAGCTGAATTATTTGTTTCCAATATTATACAACAATGTGTTTTTAGATTTGTTATGTGTGGTGGATAGTGTGCTTTTACTTCATATATTGATACTGTCATTTGAATAGCGAGTGCTTAAGAAAAAAGTATTTTAGGCTTTAACGTGAGTGTGCAAATTCCATGAAGTTTCTCTTACCATATGTGACAGTCATGAGGATTCTTCCAGAGAAAGATCGGGACCTGAGAAAGACATTCGAGACAGTAGAGGAGTGTGGCTCTGAGCTGAGCCACACCAAGGTCCTCTGTTCCATTTGTTGCATTGAATCTTTTTTACAGACATATATTTTGGCCTGGTAGCAGACAGAGCCACGGAATGGAATAACAAATAAAGTTTAGGTACAAATGTGTGTTGACTCTGTTGAAATACTGAGTATTAATTATGGCAAACCCTTTAACCCCTTGCGTGCTTATGACGCGCCCAGCTCGCCATGAGGCACAGTGGAGCTGTGCTCATGACGAGCTGGGCTCGTCATAACGGCCGCGGCCCGCCCACGCGAAATTGAATCCCCGCCAGTGCGGGAGAATCAATGAGTGGGCGGAGTCGTGACGAGCCCAGCTCGTCATGAGCAGAGCTCCACTGTGCCTCATGACGAGCTGGGCGCGTCACGAGCACCGCGGCGCCACGCACGCCCCCCCCCCCACACACCGTGGGGGAAATTATCCCCGCAGCGAAGGGGTTAATGCTTAGAGATTTGGAAGGCAGCTTTCTTACCAACTGCAACACATGGGAGACCTATTTATGTACAATTAACGCAGCGCTTAGCATCAAGTCACCTTGCTGCGCTGCATTACAGGGAAAGGGTAGGAATGTGCCGCAGCACATTCTTGTCCTTTCCAAAGCACTGCCAAACAATGGGCTGTCTGCATTGCATGCAAGACTGTTTTTGTGCAGGAATTGGACCTTGCTGCACAAAAACAATCTGTGCTGTAGAATGCAGCACACATAGAAAAAGGAAGTAATAAGGACAATTGAAGATATTTCTCCTTGGTATGCCTTCCCTGTGAAGGCTTATCTTTTTGGAGCATTCCCAGGTCTACTAGTTCTGGTAAATCTAGGAATGCCTCAAAAACCATCAGAGTTGTGTAGGAACACCCAAGCAATGTCCATGGAACGCCTTCACAGGGCAGAGTAACACAGCGTCGCGATTTGCGTTGCTTCCATTACTCCTGATTTATTAAGCCATGCGGGTCCACGCAAAGTGGCCTTACAAGCTTCATAAATCACATTTTAGGATTTACGTTGTACCATCTTGCGTGTTTCAAATGTGACGCAAACAGTTGATAAATAGAGCCCCTAATACGTTGTCTGCTTTCATAATGTTTGTAGCTGTGCTTTTGCACTTGCTATGTTATTGATGCCTACAATTATTTTGTTACATTTACTCCACACTTAAATTGGCTTGAGATAAAGCCTTTAAAAATAACAGTGTAGATTTTGTTTATGTGTGGATCTGTGGGGAACGGTTGCCAGAAACTACAACAACAATAAATCAAATATATCTGAAAGTCTCTGGAAGTTTGTTATATACCCAATACACATTATCTCAAGGTACGTTGAGGGAGATGCTTGGGCCATAACTTGTCAGTTCCTTCTGCTTAAAGGTGGTACGTTGGTTCAACCTGTACTTGCCTAAGGGTAAAGAAGGCTCCACCAGTTTGTGCTCACATAAAGTTAGTGAAAACAGAACTCTTTCATATACTTTTCATCACAAACTGTTCTAGAAATGTAGCAGAAAGTCAAAAGGGACACATCATCACAAAGCCTATGGGAAGGCCTTTGATATTTCAAGCTTGTTACCCACCAAAACCATGTTTTGGATCTCTCTTAAGAGTCACACAAATGATCTCTCGCTCTGGTCCTACAGTAGGCTTCTCTCCGGTGCTGCTTGGTGAGCCTGTAATCACAAGATAATCATTTGTTGTGTCAGTTCATATGTTCTCAGTCCAACAGCTAATACCACAAGTTTCTATCAGTTTCTATAAGTTAATTAAACCTCTGTCCATAAGGTAGCAAACTATTTAATCAATCAATTAATGCATCAATCAATAAAATAGTCATGTCATTAGATGAATGCTTCCTCAATCCCGCAAAGAATAAATCCCAAATTCACCAATACATTTTCTATTATCAAGTAAATCCTTAATACATCTTGTCTCTTTTTGTCAAAAATACTCTGTACCTTCTACTTATATCTAGACATTTTTAATGCAAAAAACAATCCAGCCACCACCCATTATTCAGTAAAGAACCAATCATTCAATTAATCCTGAAACTTCTCTTTAAAGTAGACTCTTAGCTATAAAACTGGCATCCACACCACATTAAATACACACACATGCTGATATTGAGGTGTAACATCTGAAAGGTAAGTGCTGCTTCCTGATTTTTAACGTGCTTAATTGTTTGTGCAAGATCATATGAGGACCGCAGTGGAAATGGAGTTTACAGAGTTATGTTCAATAAGCTGATTGCTATCTGTTGATTTCTGTGTGTTATTCACTATTATTATTTTAGGGGTGGGCGGAATTTGCGTAATCGCGTTACGCAAATCTCCGTGAAACAGTAAAAAATCTCTGCGAACACGCGGAATTGCTTGTTTGCAATGCTTTTATACTGTTGACAATCGCTGTTTGCGAAATATCTCGCGAACGAGCATTTTGAGAACGCAAACAAGCAAAAAAAAATTGCAAAGTCGCGGAACGCTGAATTTTGGGCAATTTCTCGTTCTCCGCGAAAACCCAAATTCCGTAAATTCCACGAGCGGAATGGAATTTACCGCCCAGGCCTAATTATTAATCTTTGATCGGCATTCTATGTGCGGAACTCCGTGCAGTAAACAAAATGTGTGTGAATCTACATTCGGAACTCCTTGTGCTAAATTCAACATATTACTTTTTAATTGCTCTACTCTGTACACTTAATTTTCATGTGCTAAATTTGACATGCTAAAACTCATGTGTCTGAGTTCCAAAGTTCTGTGTGGACTATTTGAGTCTATACATTTTTTTTACACTTGTTGACTTGTATATACTGTGATCTATGTGTTAAAATTTATATGCCAATCCTATTGACTTAAATAATTCTGGTACATTTGATATGGAGAGTTCTATCTGCTGAGTGCTCTATAATAATTTTGATGTGTAACATTCTGTATGCTGAATTCTTGAGCTGAAATGATGGTGCTGAATGTGTTGTGTTAAACTCTGTATGGTAAATTGGGTGCGCTGAATTTTATATAAAAATATCCAAATATGTCCATTCATTTGGGACGTGCGCATCGGTACAACATGCTAGTTTTCCTAGAACCAGGAAAGCTAAAGAAAAATGTGTTAAAAAGTAACGTCGACGAATTGTAAGGTTTTATTGGTCTAAGTGTCAAGGGCCTTAAAATGTGCAATATAAGCCGACTTGGCTGGATTGCTACACATGTTAAGAGAATGTATATATTCTGGAGTAAAATAATTTATTAACTGGTGAGTATGTTGGAAATGAAAACAAAGTCAGTGCTGTCGACTCTCTGGCTCCCACAAAACTCACATTTCTTAACCATGCGCCTGTAGTGGCAAACCAGACAGATAACCTTTGGATGCACACAACCAAAAGTCTCCGGCTATCTGTATAATGCAAGGTGATTTCTAAAGATCAACAGTGTCCTTCTGTCATAAGTCGCAAAATTAGGTCTGAAGGTAAAACAGAGACATAGAAATGACTCTTTGAGAGATACATATTAGTATCATGTGTTAGGAAAAAGATGGATATTTTGAAGTGAAGTGCTTAAGGAGGGTAGAAGATTGACCTAGTGATTTCTTTTTCTTTTAATGCTCTCTCATGATACATTCTTTTTATTTATCTCTATTTTATTACTCTCATGGGCGGTAGTATGAGTCAGCCACAAACCATGCCCTGACTTTGCTGACTTGCAGTGGGGCTTGCTTGACCTGTCTTCCAATTGTCAATCATAGGGCTGCAAGCTAGAAGAGGAGAACTCCTGCTGGTGAAATGTCTGAACTGTCTGAGTCTTGTTCTGAGTGTAGGGAAGAGGGACAGAAAGTGTGTGTGTGGCTCAAGGTTCCGATCTCTTGCCGGCAAGTTCCGATAGTGGGAGGCAAGAGGCTGTGGTGAGCCTGCCTTCCAGTGTGTACATCACAATTTAACCAAATGGAAATACAAGCTAAATACTTATACATTAAGAAAACATATTGAAGCAAAACAGCCGAATGACAGCTTAGAGAAAACAATACGACATAGGCATGAGTAGATGGAAATAACAAACATTTAATACAGAAGCCAAAGGCATCAAGGCCTCCTGCATGAAAGATTAAAACAGGTAATTGGTAAATGACTATCATAATTTGCTAAAGATATACAAAATTCTCGAAATGGAATCCTAGAAGACATCCTTGGATTAAAGTTTGATCTGGTGTATGCTCAAAACAAGGGCACAACACAGGACGCTTGACACTGACAGAGCGGAACAAGTCCTATTAAGGTTGTGGTAAAGAAGATAAACTGCTGAATCCTTTTAACTGTCACATTAAACTGATTTCGACACCTTTGAGAGAAAATTACAAGCGTACACAAAGTTTTGCTAACTATACATTGAAGAATCATGAGAAACACATCATGAAAATACATAGTTACTGCATCGTAAAAGCATGCAGAGAGGCAGATTAGATTAAACTATTCATTTGAGCAACATAGGTTTTATTGGTATATTTTTAACGTGTAGTAGAAATATAAAAAAGTGATGACTTACATGTTAAAAAGGAATCATTATTCATCTTCATTAAATAACAATGTGTGTAAAGAAATTATGAGGCTAATGTAATTTAGATGACATTATGTATGTATTTTAAAACTCCATGCTTTGCATATGTGAAAATGTGCATTAAGTGAAAAAGGAGAAAAGGGTGCTACATGTTTATAAAAAAGACTAAATGTTATTAAACTTTTAGGGACGGATCTTCATATATGTACTAATGAAAATGATTAAAAATGATATTAATATTTTAAATTTTGAAATAACTTTATACTTTGATACTTTGAAAACTCAGCAATACATCGTTACACATGCTAATTAAATTAAAATGCTTTATGAGGGCAAAGAAGTTGAAAGAAAGATGTAGAACCTTAAACTCTAGCATGTAATGTATATCTGTATTATTCCATATTCTATATTTCATCAACCAGATTCAATTAAGGCCTGCATTTTCATTACTTGCTTGAATTTTATTCTCATGGAATGGCTTAGTAAACTTACAATGTAGAATGAAACTATGTTTCATAGATGGAGTTCCCGAATGCATACTAGGACTACATGCAACCTTATTGCTACTTTGGGAACATCTGCCATGAAAAACTGTCCTCTTGAACTCACTCATGTTCCTATGAAAAAGGACCATTGTTAGAAATGATATGCACTGGATGGCTATAAAATGTGTCTTCTTTATGCTGCATGACAATCACCCTATACAAACTGACCAATGGATTGAGTGGTCTGACCAGACGAGGGGACCCACGAGGTGTCAACCCGGAACTTGATGAATATAATATGCCTTGTGTGATGGAGGAAAGTGGGAAGAGACCTTTTTCTTCTTCTTCGGAGATCTTTGCGGACTGAGATATATCATTTGTTCCAATGCGGACTCTATTAACGCTGTGTGTCCTTTCCCTCATGGTAGAGAATCTTTGAGCTGATATGGTTCATGTCCCTTCCAGAACTCTTCTAGTGATTTGGTAATGAATGGCCCTCAAAGAATAAATTGTTTATTCTACACTCAGAAATGTAAATGCCTGATATTGATGTATTTACTCATCTTAATTTACTGGTCAATCTAATCAAACTCAAATCCTGTTTCTGACTCTCCATGACTTGTCTCCAACTATTGTTTGTGCATTCAAATTGAGTATTAATGAGGGATGGGAATCTAAATAGAGACATTTCTAGACAGCAGATTATAAAGTTACTATTTTGCATAACTCTAGGTTAATTGTTATTTTGCATGACTTAGTCTGACTGAATTACGTCAGGAGATTTGGTCAAGCTATGATAATTCTATATTTGTATAGCTTAGTTCTGAGGGTTATATACATGAATTTAATTATGAGTTGGTAGGTCAGCTACCCAATTCCTGGTCCTCATCGGATAACTGGGTTGGATCCCCGATATCCGACCGCTCTCTGCACAATTCAGGATCCATAGGAGCACCAAATAGATGAATATGATGCTTAGTGTTAGGAGAGAAAGTGAGAACATACTAAATGGGCCCAGTGGCACTACAACAGATGCATCTTCAGTATTTTAAGGAAGGACACAAAGCCAAGAAACTCCTGGTCTGTAAACTGGCAGCTAAAATAGCCAGAGATAGGATGACATCAATCAAAATGAGCACCAGGCTGCTCTGCACAAGTGAATAACACAAGCATATAAGCAAACCTCCACAAAGAAAACCAAATAAATTGGCGACAGTGAAATACACTTACAGGACTCTATATATCCCAAGCCTCATGAGAACTCAAGCACTTTGGTGAGGACTTTTGAAAGGCCCATTGCAATAGAGGCTATAATCTAAGCTATGGAATAGTTCAAATTAGGTAAAGCTCTAGCCCTTGAAAGTTTTATAACACTCTTTTATAAGACATATTATGAGGAGCTGGAACACATCTTGCATGTCAGTACAATTTAATTGCTGAGGCTGTAAAAAAATCTATCAGGAAGGCCGCAATACTAGTAACACCCGATTCGGGTAAGGATCTAGAGCAATTTTTGTCATATAGGCCAATCTCCCTGCTTAATGCGGATACAACATTTTCACAGAGATCATTACCCGTAGACTTCCAGGTCTGAAAGCCTTTTCATTCTAGCCCAAAGTCTATATCCTACACCCTAAGTAACTACAAAAAGCCCTATGTAGAAGTGAGAGTAAATTATAGTTATTCGCTAAAGATACCAACAGTGATGCAGCAAGGATGCCCTCTCCTACCGGTCCTCTGAAACTCTGTATGGAGCTCTGTCAGTCCATTTAATGGTTTTACAGAGGACGTTAAGTCTACTGTTTCTTGACCTGGTCCGTAGCTCACACTATCAACTTTTAATCTTCATGATGGAGAAAATTTTGGGGCTCCTCTGTGGGCTATGAAGTTGGGATCCCCTACAGATCCGGCACCTCCGTGGACTCGCAAATAGCCAATTCCATCCTTTCCAGTATTCTGATCAATCTTCTTAACATGTCTATTTTGAAAGCCACATTCTCTCATCTGTGGAAGCATGCCATGGTGGTCCTTTTGCTTAAAAAGCCTTTGTTGGATGCATCTAAGTTACAAAACTAAAGGCCAATCTCGCTCTTGCCTATACCGGGGAAGATTCTTGAAAAGCATCAAAACTGCGAAATGTCGTAACATCTAGAATCCTGCAATCTTCCTCACGCATATCAGTCAGCCCCGGTTACACCACAGAAACAGATTTTGATGGATTATCAAACAAATAGGACTGTTTCAAACTTTTTAGGTGCCTGAGAAAGATTCTCTGGTCCATTTCCTCTCAATAGATGACTGTTCAGGCACTCATCATCTCTCGGCGACACTCTGGCAATGTACTCAATCTGGGGTCCACCAAGTCATCATTACAAATGCAGCAGCATGACTACTTTGTCATACTCCTAAGCGTACTTCTGTTTCTACTCAGCTCTGCAACAGAACAGTGCTATATGCATAAAGCCATTGCTCAGGCAGGACCACGGTTTTTAAGGAATAGAGGGTCAGATGTAGGAGAGGAAATACCGGTCGGTAACGGCCGATTTCGGCCGTTACCGACCGGTATTTAAGAATCAGCATGTAGGGGCCAGCATTTTACAGAATCGGTAATTTTACCGATTCGGTAATTCCACATGTAGGTGACACTCCTGAGAGTGTCGCAGGCCCTTAAGAGTCGGTATTTTACCACCCAATCCTATTGGGTGGTAAAATACCGAATGCAGGTGTGCATGCACATCTGTGCATGCACACCTGTGCCATGTGACACACAGACATGCCCTTAGGGCATGTATGTGTGCCACATGGCACACATGCCTGTATTTGGGGTGCTAGAGGGTGTCAAAGTGACACCCCCTGCACCCTTGCAGGATTCGGTATTTACCGATTCGGTAAATACCGAATCGGTATTGCCCATTGATTCCTATGGGCTTCAAGGCCCATAGGATTCAATGGGCAATACCGATTCGGTATTTACCGAATCGGTAAATACCGAATCTTACCGATTCGGTAAATAAGAAAAGATATTTACCTACATCTGACTACTTCTATTTTACCGATTCATAAATACCGAATCGGTAAAATTCGGTATTTATGAATCGGTAAAATAGAATTACCTACATCTGGCCCCTAGTCCATCCTTACATCACTAATCGTTCCTTATCCTCAGATAACTAGAATTTAGGAGTGATCCCACAAGATAATTTGGTGAGACAAGGAGGTATTTCTTTCAAATATCTTGGGCCTAAAATCATGAACTCTCTGCCTTCCGTTCTAAGGGCCGATTACGATTCCGGTGAATCCGCATCCTCCGGGCTGGCAGAAGCCACCGCCGGCCCGGAGGATGCGGATTCACCGCTGCGGCGAGCGAAAAGACCCCCCGCCAGATTAGGGTGGCAGGGGGGTCATCTGCGGACGGGGAGACCCTCCGCCGCTTTTCTGCCGCGAAACCGCGGCGGAAAAGCTCTAATATGGTGGTGGTGTCTATCAGACACCGCCAGCCATATTAGGATTTGCTTTGGGATATGCCTTTCCGCGGCGGCAATGCCGCAACGAAAAGGCATACGGTCTTTTCTTTGGGGGCCCGTTGCGGGCCCCCAGGGTGAAGGGGGGGTGGGGGTGCACATGGGGGGTACCTATGGTACCCCCCTGTATTTGCATGCACAAAGCGGCAGGCACCGCGCGGTGCCTGCAGCTTTGTGCATCAAATGCACTGCATGCAGTTTTCACATTGCGGCGGGCGCTGCTTCAATCAGCACCCGCCGCAATGTTAAAAAGACAGGATGTGACCGCCAGGGTGCCGGTCACATCCTAATTTGCACGGAGGGACCGCCGCTGCCCCTGCGGACGGTCCCTCCACCTCTGGGGTGGCGGACGGACGCAGGTCCGTCCGCCATCCTAATAGGGCCCTTAGTCTTTCCACTTCTACTGAGAGTTTTCACAAGCAGTTGAAGACTTGGCTATTTTAATTGTGCCAGCATGCCTCGATCTATTATGCAAGTGCTGGGAAACCTTTTGGGGCACGCACACACTTTATAAATCACAAAACCATAACAACGAATTGAGCTGTGGCTGGTGAAGATAGGCCAGACCATACATAAAATCTGCATGCATGTGGATGATATCCTGGTAGCTCCGACAAATCCAACACGCACAGAACCTGCTCTGATATATGAACTGGAAGTATGTGGCCAAGTGTAAGGCTTTAAAATAAATATTCAGAAATCTCAGATCCTTAGCTTCACAAAGCCTAAGGGAGCAAAATCAAGCCCAGTTCCCTCTACAGAGGTCTCAGGAGATTCAATTCCTGGGAATTAAACTTAGGGCTTTGCTAAATAAAATGACGAGCGTGTAATAAAATGACATCAAGAACTGCTGAAGGCAATTTGGAGCTGAGTGAACCTTGTTTCATCACTTATGGGAATGTCCTAGGTGCAACTGGGAGGAAGGACAGTCCACCATAGATTCAATATTCAGCACAAAAATCCCTAGAATGCTGGTTTATGTAATTTTAGATCTATCTAAAAAATAAGCATTTTCACTAAGCTCCCCAAGTGGAAAACGAGTGTGCCAACTATTGTGTCCTGTGAAGCAGGAAATCATTGTTCTCTGTGGCACGGATAAGGTTCTAGATCACAGGAGCTGGCTCCACCGCATCTGGGAAGTACTGGGGATGGATATTTCATCAAGTCAGGAGCAGCAGGAGTGGGAGTTTTGCACCCTATGGAGCCCATGAATAACATTCCAGGCAAATTAATTAAAAAAGTTGAAGTGTCTCAAATATCTTGGAAGCCTGAGAATCACAGAGCAAACCCCAAGAGATCCATCTTGCCAGGCAACCTAGGGGATGCATCAAGATCATGTGAATTTGGCAATCAGAGGTGTAAGGTCAGATTTGTATTTTTTTGCAGTCAGTTTTTTTATATGTAGCACAAACTCAGTGTAAGGGCATTGTAGAGCTTTCCATAAGCACCAGTTATCATACACAAGCTCCAATTATTATATATTTGTTGGCATGGAAAGATTAAGTGATTTGACCAGAATCAAAGCATGTTAAGCCAACGCCAGGATCTTAGCTTGGTTCTCCAGCTCTCAAGTCAGAAAAGTAACTGATTAAAGGAAGTGTCATTTGGCAGAAGAGTGGTGGTGAGAGGGTCTGATTATTGCCATTGCAATAGTTTGGTTTCCAAGTATATGCTTGCCTTCCCCGCTAGCCACTAGTTGTAGGCATAAACGCAGCTAATAAAAAAGGAATTGATTGATAAAAGTTTGGTCTGGTCGAACACAAAGATTTTAGTGGGTCTATGGCTTGATGTGGGTGATATTAATCCTTATAGCTGGATGGGAGTATTTAAAAGACTATTACTCATGGAATCAGGTACAGAAAATATGTTGAAATCCATGAGAAACAACTGTAGGCTAAGAAACATAGGGCTGATTTAAAGTTCAGCAGATGTTACTCTGTCACAAATGTGACGAAGGTCCCATTCACCATATTACAAATGCATCGCAAATTAGAAAAATCGCAAAATTTCCTTAAATGTGTGGTAGAAAGCACCTAAGTTGTGCGAATATGGCATAAGAAAACACAACTGTAAGTTGGTGGTAATTTGGGAATTGTTTGAAAAAAGCACTTTTTTGCTTTTTTCAAAGTGCCACGTGGCACACGTGCATGCCCCCTTAGGGCATGTATGTGTGCCACATGTGCACACATGAACATTTCAGGGGTGCAACAGGGTGTCCCTTTGGAACCCTTGCACCCATGAAATTGTGTGCGCAATTTGAGAGTACCTATTGGGTACTCGCAATTGGCGCACTCAATTTCCATTCATTCCTAAGGGCCTCTTGGCCCATAGGAATGAATGGGAAGGGATTCTTTAATTGCGACTCGCAATTTGCGAGTCGCAATTAAGGAATATGAGGGAATCGCAAAATGTTAGCGATTTTTTGATTAAATTTCGTTTTGCGGTTCTCAAATAGCGATTCTCAAAAAATCGCTATGTCGAAATCACAAAACCTTTTATTGATACATATGCCCCAAAAACACCAAAACACCCATGTTGGTTGTAGTTTTTAAGGAAAATGGTATCTGACGTGGAAAACCTTTGGAGGTAAAACAAAAAAAAGGTAAAGGTTCATTTAGACCTTGGAATTTACTCAAAACCTGCAAAGATTCTTCTAGCAGAAAGTCCACACATTTACTCTTAGGCGTATGGCAGGAAATCTATACCTTTCATTGTTTCCCATACATAGCTGTGGGATTTTTGTTAATCCTGAAAAAGAAATAACTTCATGTAATTTATTAAGTTACTACTTTCTCTTCAGTTGCAAATAAATTAGCATTAGGAAATTTAGGCACAGGGCCTTATTTTGAGGTTTGGTGATCTTTGGCTGGGACCACAACCGTCGCGGTCCAAGGAAGCCCCGAGGCGGACCACAACCGTCGCGGTCCAAGGAAGACCGCCAGGCCAGTCGTGCACCCACCTGCCAGATTAAGGGTTTAATACATGGTGGGTGGGTGGGCGGGCGGGCAGTGCTGTGGTGGTCTCACAGCGGTGATATGTTGGGCTCATAGTAGAGCCTAACAAGCATCCCATCACTATGAGAGCGCCTGCAGCACATTACCTCATGGTGTGGCACGCACTATGTCAAGCATGCCACACCGTCCAGGAATGAAGGTGCAATTCCAGGGGAGCACCAACTTGTGCCCCCTCGCATGCACCTCCATGCCCAGATTCGGCCAGGAGCCCTGTTGGGGCCCTCTTACCTGCATTTCACCCCCCTTTTCATGGCGGGTACCCTCCATGAAATGGGCAATGGAAAAGCAGGTTGTAATATGCAAGGTGTTGCTGGCATTAGCACTGCCAGCATATTCAGGCCCTTTGAAGACCACCGTCACTGCTGGATTCTTGAACCTGGCGGTGGCGGTGGTCTTGTGGCATGCACACCGCCACACCTGTAATAGGGCAAATGGGTGGTAGTCGGACTGCCCTGCGAGTACGGCGGTCCCAGGACCACCGTACTTGTACCCAGAGGGTTTACTTTTTTATGTGCCTAAATTACCTATGCATTTGGGGATTCTCAACTTGATAATTTTATGAAATCATAAGTGCAAATTTCCAGGAGCATAATCCATGTGAAATTCCATAAGTTAATGAGTTGCATTCGATTAACTATAACATGATACAATTAGTCGACAACATATACTCACCCTGGGTCACATTCGGGGTGCAGTGGATCGAGAGATAATCTGAGCTCCGATGTTTCTCACAGAGATTGGAGGGGCTCTCACATTGAGATGCTTCGGCTGATGTACTGGGTGTAAACAAAAAAATAGGACTGAAAATAGGCACAAATGGCATGGGACTAGAAAACAAAATAATCCAACTGCACTATATTAAACAGAGAGAGAGAGGGGTAGAGAGAAAGAGAGAGAGAGAGAGAGAGAGAGAGAGAGAGAGAGAGAGAGAGAGAGAGAGAGAGAGAGAGAGAGGGAGAGGAAGAGAGGAAGGAAGTGAGATAGAGCGACATATCTAGGGATCACAGTTTCCTAATGCCTCCCAAAGAGAGCACTCACTGCACTTTCTGTCATATCGGAATTTGACCACTGACCATACATGAAGAGGCCTTTAAGCCCAATGCAATAGAGTCTTCCATTTAACCTTTCCTCATGAGATCGTTTCATTCTACCTTTGGAGAACTTTACACTCTTCTTAGCAGGTATTGATCTTTAAACTAAACTTTAATGTGGGATATTGTTTAAATTGTCCCCATGGTGAGAAATGACGGCATTCCAATATATTGGGAGATTATTCACACTACCACAACATAAATATATAAATCAATCTTTTTATCACACATCACTGAAAAAGATAATTCAGTTTAATCCATGAAGATATATGTGTTCTTCATCTCATTAAGACAGAAAATTATCCTCGATCACAGAGAATACCAAAGTGAGAAAATAATTTATGTATGCCTCTTTAAAAACAAGTAGTTCAGCTATAAAATAATCTATTCTCCAAGGTATTGAGGCATAGTGATGTTAGTCAGTAGCTGAAGTGTGATTGAACTATTGGTGCATGCTGTATGCTGTAGTGGGAGGAGGAAAAATTTAAATGACACAATAACAGACTAATGAATATAGAGAGACAGCTCAAAGCGCCTATAAGATAGTTAAAATATATACAATGTTTGTAAAATTAGATGGTCTTGGCTAACTCCAGACCTAAACAGGGCCTTTGTGTCATCTGAGGCCAATGGTAGCAAGTGCAATGCTAGAGATACCAAAGGGCAATTCATGGCTAACCGGTGCATCATCTAAAAGACATCTATTGTAGGAGTGGGTGAATATTGATAAAAGTATTAAGAGTATAATTATATTGTTCATGTATTTGTGATCATTTTAAATGATGAAAAAAATCAATATATTGGCAATATATTAGAAACAAAATACAAAATGAATATGTTTCTCTATAGGATTGCCATAGAATATAGCATAGGTCCAGGCACAGTAAATATTAATTTACCATGGTAGCATATGATAAATTAAATAAGAAAACAGGTAAGAGCTGGCACTGGGAACACAGCTGATCATATAAATGTATCTAGAAGTATTAAAGAACCATAGTATATTGAGATTTATAAATGTCACACACACTATTATACATGATGCCTCACCTATGATAAATTATTGTGATGCAATTGCTTATTATACGTATAAATCAAATTAGGAAAGACAAAAAGAAAAAGAAGAGAATCTATTATTTACATTACCTTAACTTTCCTGAGAACAATATTCATTCCTAGTGCCCTACTCAGCTCTCACTTAGCCACAGGCCTCAGTAACCATTGTTGATCCTGCTAAAATATCCTTAGAAACACCTGTACCTGCTAATGGCCAAAGCTTTGGCATACTGCTTTATAACCAGCTTCATGGTGCTCTACCCATCAAAGAAGAAAATTCAGGACAGCAAACAATGTGCTAACAGGTAGGTGAGGGAGCTGATATAGTCGTGTTATGGAGGAACTGGCCAAGTTGTCCTTTACTTATTAGTGTTTTGGTAATTCTGCCTCCAATAAGCCACCTACA
The DNA here is from genome assembly GCF_964261635.1 of Lissotriton helveticus. NCBI lineage: Eukaryota > Metazoa > Chordata > Amphibia > Caudata > Salamandridae > Lissotriton > Lissotriton helveticus. Next base: position 455,539,649 of record NC_136065.1, read on the forward strand.
TGCTGGTGCAATGTGTGGGCTGATAATTTGCCGAACTTTTTTTATTTACACTTCGGAGAGCTCAATTGATATGCTGACAGAAACTTGCTGCCATTAATATCCTACTAAAAGCTAATATGCATTAAGGGCTCTCTTAACATAGATCAATGTATTTCTTACAAGAAGGTGTGACTCATCTAAATGCATGGAGCAACCTGCAACATGCAGATGAATGCCTTGTACACAGAAGACATCAATTCTAAGATGTGAATAAGATCAAGATTAGTGCTTACGACTTACTAGATGAGTTCTTTTGAGGTTCCTCACCTATAGTGGTTCCTATGCTCCTCGCTTCCACTGTTCATATCCAAACTGATAGCATCACAGGACTTGCTGATCACACCTCCACAGGCTCCTTTCAGGGGCACCCCATTCAGCATGATCTCGGAGCGTGAGAGTCTCTGGATCCGGGCCATCCGTTCCTGTTCCGCAATGCAGCTGGAGGTCCGACTCCCCCTGTCCAGAAGGTTACTCTCCTCTAAAAGACAAAAAGCTTTAGGTAGTCTGTGTGGCCTAAAATCTCCATCCTTTTGACCTCAGGAGTGGTCTGCGTGGCCTTGACTCTCCATCCTTTTGGCCTCAGAACCTCTGCACAATGCCCTATTAATGCATTTGAGTAATGAATATGAGTTAGAATAAGGAATATAATAATAAATGCTTCTTCTTAAACTTTGCCTTGGCGTCACTCACCTGCTGTGTCATGGTGGAGGTGCCTGCGGCGCTCCCTCGAGCTGGACTGCACGTGAAACGTATGCATGGCCGAACAAAGCCCTAGCAGATATTTGCATGTCTTTGAGCTGTCAGTCAGGAAAGTCTGCTTTTTGCCACTAGAACTGCTTTGAACTGTAAATTTCTTTCGCTGTAAAAAAGGAAAGAACTGATATAGATTTTTTTCATATATTGTTTTCACTAATAGATTTTTGGTTTTAGCAAAATATTTTATTAAATTTAAGAATCTTTATTCGGGTTCGGGGGAGGGATGGGAGCTCCTGATCTTGAACTTTATGCGTGATGTGCATAAGCCCAATATCTCCATTTCTGTATACATCCCATTCCGTTTCAACCGCATGTAGCTATCGAGAGAGATGTGGCTGACCCCACCCCTCTGCACGTGGCTGTCTATAGACCCTATCATATAACTGCTAACGAAATAAACACAGTTGAAACCCTTTGTTGGGCTTGAAAAGGTTTGAAGAAGCGGACGGAGACCCCACTGCTCTACACACCCTTCACTCTACTTGCATATCACCCACACTTTCCCTTTCTTCAAGACAAGGGCTCAATAACACATGTCCGTAATATGGGCATCGGGCCTGTAAACACAAGACACATTTCTAGAGCCGCCACAAAGCCAAGGAAACACTCAAATACCAGTCCTGGAATTACTTCTTTATTACCAACTGCGTGCCACTTGCAAAACAATTCACCCAACTTTCCCAGCTTCTCCGGCGACCATGAAACCACTGGAATACTTATTGACCACACCATCACCTTGTAGATTAATCACTAGGTTATATAACCTCAAGCAAACAATATCTCATGGGCTGCCCCCAGGGCTCAGGAGCAGTGGAGGAATGACTTGGAAGATCTGCTTACAGATGAACAATGGTCATTCTGTTGCTCACAGCTGAGATATTTATCCCTGAACTACAAGCTGAGGCTTATACATTTTAAATTCACACACAGGTTGTATCGCACCCCCTTACAGTTACACAAACAAGGGCTCCGCCCAGATTTCCGTTGCTGGAAATGCAGACGAGAAGCAACTACCTTTCTCCATATTGCGTGGGACTGCCCATCTACATCTGGATTTTGGGAGGAGGTATGTGATACCATACATGCCGTCACTGGACTGGCACTGGAGTGTACCCTATTGATAGCACTGTTAGGCGACGTAGAGGAAATCCCACCTTAGAAGCGCCGTCAAACAGCTATGATGCTACTGCTCGCGAAGTGTAAACTAGCTATACACTTGGGTGCCCCTAGAACTCCCCTTGTGGCTGCGTGGGTGCAAGACAAAGTGTGGTATATAAAAGATGTTCTTGAGTCATAGGTATATTTATGGTTGCTTTATTCAAGGTAGTTACAGGTCCAATTCTTATGATGGTAATTAAGAGACCCCACCAGGAGTGACTGCCTTGTCATTCAGCCTGCCTCCAACTGTCTGTAGGCTAAGGCAAAACCCCTAACATTCTATGATGTCACTGGGTAAACTCTCAGTGACATCAAGTGATTAACAAGGAAGTACAAACCTGGGAAAGGAGACAAAGTCCATGTACAACATATCTCCTTTCTTTAGGGAAAAGAACAAATAGATGCAAAGTGACCTCCTTGTCACTCAGCCTGCCTTCAACTGTCACTAGGCTCAAGCAAAACCCCCAGTATTCTATGATGTCACTAGGGAATATTACTGTGACATCAAGAGAGTAACAAGGAAATACAAACCCATGGGAAAGAGACAAAGTCTATGTACAACACAAAGCTTATTGTCAGGAGCCGTTAGCAGTATTCTGGGAACTTATGCCAATGGCATCTCGCCCGAAGGGAACCCTTCACAACCTGGCTTAGAGGGAAAAGCGAGGCTCTCCCAGATGACCCTAGGCCAGTGCTAGCTGTAACCTCACCAAGATCGCCCCAATTGCTGCTTAAGTACCCACCATATTGCGCAAACTACCCTTACATATATGGAGGTCACCTATCTCGTAACACGTGGTATGGTTAGGGGCTGCCACACCCTTCCCTCTGGCTAAGGTGCCCAAAAATCCCTAGGCCTGCTAAGCTCGCACCTGCAGCTGCAATGGTCCAGTCATCATAACCATGTAAATTATTTTAATGTATAAGGAGATATTCTTAAAACGAACAGGACGCACCGAGCAATGTACTAGACCTCTATAATTTACTGGTGTTATAGAAATTCATGTAATGACACAACTTTGTAATATGCTGTGCAGTTTTCGCATACGAATCTGCTTATGTTATATATATGTCTGAACCAAACTTAAATAAAAAAAACAAAAAAAAATCTTTATTTGAATAAAAGTATATCCATAAAACCACAGGTCACATAGGGGCATGGAAATACACGAATCTTGTTAATCATGCAGACAATAAAAACAAATACAATAAAAACACTTCATAAATTTTGTGAACAGATAGAGCAGTCTTCCAATTAATGCCCTTTTAATTTATGCCGTTCATGATCATTGTGAAAAATAAAAGCAAGTCAACAGAGAGTGTCCGCTTAGTTCCATGGTAATCATAATGACAGTATGAATATTAATTCAGTAAAAACACTCCTACATAGAGCACACATTGTATTACGGGCCCGTACTGCCACTTTAAAAAAGAAGCCTACGTGGAGAACTAATTCATCATCTTCCAATTTAAGAATTTTCATGTAAGCAGCTTCACGATGGACAGGCAAGAGTTTTTGTTTTAAAAACAGTATCAAAAGAAATGTTTTGTATTTTATTTAATATCTACCGAAGAATAAAAAATGGAGTATTGTTTTCCCACTCCGGCCGTCACATGAGCATGGCAGATAAACTAAATTAGCATTATACCCTAAGGGGGAAACAGAGTAAACTTTTTACTGTGCCTGTCCTTAAACGAAAGAGGAGTCCCCTCTCCCAGCAGCCTATTGGTTTTAAAAGATAACTAGATGGCATAAATGAGACATCCTCGATAGACATGTAGGTTAGAACAGTTGTTTTCTTGACCTCCCTTTTGTGTCTTGCTTTACTATAATATGTGTACCGGGCCGACTGAAGGTCTTTTTTATTCATACTATCTATTTCAGTTGGATTTGAGAAGATCTGTTCATGGTTGACACTACTTAAACTCTCACTCACGGCGACAAGCCAAGGTATTTCCCTTCCCTTCTCACACTTGAGCAATCTCCTATAATCTCTATAGTGAGAGACACTGCTGGGTTTTTCCAAATTGCTAGCCAAAATAGAGCAGGGTGAACCTTTATATAACCAAGCAAAAAAAGCTACTGCCTAGAATTCACAATACTATGGGCCCCAAACTGGGGTCCCACGAATATTACTCGTTGTGACTGTGACTGTGTGACTGTGAATGTGACTGTTAGAATGAATGTAGTGGTGAATGGGACAACTTTTGGATATTGATGAAGCCTATTTATGAGATATGTGTAGACTGTTTTAACCTTTTTTGATATTATGGAAATAATAAAAATTGCTATTTTCTCTATATTTGTCTGTGGTCTTATGGCATAATCTATATGTCAGGGTCAGCTTCAGTTAACGACTAAAATTCGTGGGACCCCAGTTTGGGGCCCGTAGTATTGTGAATTCTAGGCAGTAGTTTTTTTGCTTGGTTGTTTGTACTTTAGTCCCCTGTGCTATCTGCCTAGTATCAGCTGGTAGGGGTCCCCCTTTTTGAATGGTCGAGCCTTTATATAATCCTCAATGTAATGCAATTTCAGTTCACTATGACAGACATATTGTGATGCAGATTTCGGTGCTCCCAAGAGTTTTCAACAAAATCTATTTTCTTCATGCTGAATGCTATTGCTCTTTGTGAAACCCCAGACCTCTGCACCATATGTTGCTGTTAGGCTGCACTGGGATTTAAACATTTTCATAATTGCTAAAATTACACCCTGTCCTTTTTGGCTGGGGGAGACCAAAAATCGAGTTAGTAGCCTTAGAAACTTGTTCCTACTATGCGCCACATGGTCAGCCCAGAAACCATCAGCAGCAAAGACCAGCCCCAGGTAAGGAAAAGTGCAAGTGCGTTGTAAACTTTGATTGTCCACAGTAATGGAATTTAAGAGATACTTTTTCAGCCCACAAGCCATAATAAATGATTTTTCAAAATGAGTGCATAAATCTAAACTAGCCATAAAATACACAAAACCCTGCACTAGGATATGTAGGGCATTCGGTGTGCAGCTCATTATGACCGCTTCGTCGGCGTAAAATAGGGAGGGGAGTGTATTGCCATTGATTCTAGAGACATTGATGCTGAGTGCTATCAATGATTTATGAAGGTCATTGATGTATAGGATGAAAAGAAGAGGGGCCAGGACACACCCCTGCTGGACCCCTCTGCAAACTCTGATGTTATTTGAAACCTCCCCCCCTTATTAATCCTCACCAGAGCTTTCAGATCCTTGTGCAGGTAGGCTAAAAAATAAACTAAAACATCGTCTAAACCATATTCTGAAAGGGTGGACCATAAAAGTGACCGATTTACAAAATTAAAAGCTGAGGTGAGGTCCATAAAAGCCAGGTATATAGGGGATCGCTAGGCTATAGTATACTTTCCAATAACTAGATTAAGATTTAGGCACTGTTCAATTGTACCTATTTTACTCCTAAATCCTAACCGGCATGGTTTTAAGAGGCAATCTTCCTCGGTCCATATTTTGGTCTTATTGTATAAGAGCCTCCCTAAGATTTTCAAAGTATTGTCTATAGGGAAATTGGTCTATAACAACTTGGTTGGGAGCGGACACCCTTTTTAAAAAATCCAGACAATAATACTAGTTGACCAAGTACTTGGTAGCGGGGCATAAGTTAGGTTGTTAAAAACATTTATTAAAAGTGGCGCCCAAAAATCCGGCTTGGACTTAATAAGATCAATGGGCAACCCATCAGGTCCAGGAGCTTTGTTGCCCAAGCTCTATTGAATGGCTTCCTCAACTTTGAATAAAGATATTGGGATCCCATTGGGGACCTGGTGCTCAAAAGGATCCACATTATGTGTTGGGGCTGTATAAATCCTAGAGAAATGAGCTTCCCGTGCCTCAGTAGTTATGTTGCAACTTATCGGGTCAATGATTGTACCATAGATCTCATGTCTTTGACCACAACCCAAAAACTATTCGCATTCTTTAGAGTGGCTGCATGTGCAAGGGCATTGCATCATTCTTTCACTATGTCTTCCTTCCTATGTGAGATACCTGACTTATACTTTTGCCTTAGTGATTTTATAAGAGAATGGTATCTGGGGTTGGTTGAGAGTGCCTTATGAAGCTGTCTGTTAATCAGTGAACAGTCGCTGTTGAGCCATCTTGGCCTGTGTTGTGATCCCGTAATTGGTTTAATTAGTATAGTTTTGATACCCTCGCAGAGTTTAGCAAAGGCGCCAATAACCTCTGGGTTATAGTCCTGTAGACAAATCAGTGTTACTGACTCCTCGCCAAACCAATATTAGATTGTCAGTAATGGGAATCAGATTCCTCGCACCACACTCATTTTTATATGTCGGCTTGGAGGAAATTCTCAGAACTATTTTAATAGGGTTATGGTTGTCATGGGTGGTAGGGACAACCTTGGCTTTCAATAGGCAATCCTCGAGAGTGGGGGAAATAAAAACTTAATCTATGGTAGTGGCACTGCCCCTGCCTTGGAATGTTGGCTCAGGAGGGTTATTAATATTATATGTTGCAGCAAATTCCATGACATTAATTAGATTGTGGTTTCGCAGATGATCCATTAGTTCCTCGTCCCTGTTACAGATATGCACTCTACTACTAGGCCCTATGGGTGTGTTTTTTTCCCTGGGAATCTTGGCATTGAAGTCACCCCCGCAGACAAATGCCAGCTATGTTATCAAATCCATTACGATGTTGTAAGGTGGTAATAAAATCAAACACATTTTTACATTTATATTGGGTACAGAATGAAAATCATTATTATAAAAGTTGAGTAGACAAATATAAACTCCCCTTTTATATATTAGGGCTTGGAATATGTCAATTTTTGTATGTAGGACCTTAGCTCTACCTCCCGCAGAAATATTAAGCCAAATCGAGGGACCACCAGATGGGTGGCCTAGCTTAGGGATTGAGACAACAGTGTTAAAACATTCAAACCCTTCAATATATAAATCTCGTGTGGCCCAGGTCTCCTGAAACATGAGAATGTCCTGCTGTTGAACTAATTCTAACCAATCCCGTACGGTTGTTTTAGACTCTAAGCCAGCGACATTCCAACTTTGAATCAGTGGTAACCTTAATTACGGCAACATGATCGAGTGGCTCAGGTAAATACAATAGGACATTAGGTATAGGGACAACCTCGTTGGTTTCCAGTGGTGGCAACAGTCAATCCCAAGTGTCCAAATCAGAAAATGCTAAAAACCACCAATTGAAAAAGGAGGATCTTTTGATGGGGCCAGTAAATCTGTTTGTAAAAGTAGCCCAATGGCGGTGTCCAAATGTGCCTGGGGTTGGTGGAAGTACTCTCCTGTGCCTTCAATAGTGATTTGACTGTAGACAGTCTGCGAAAGTTATTCACTATGCAGTCCCCCTGTATATATTTTGCCCCACTCTACGTACCATAATGATATCATTCATATTTGACACCTTAAACTGCCAGTCCACACATTTGTTGCGCAGTTGGTCCCAGGTTTCCCCCTGTTCTTTCTTAAGAGTTGGTACCCCTAGTAACACCAAGATATAGGAACATGCTGCTCCATGGTAGGCTCAAGGAGATTTTTACTCAGGGTATCAGGCACATTACTACTCGAACTGCCTAGGTTAGAGTTCACACCGACTGAGCTGATGACAGGCTCAGAAAAAAGAGCAAGGGGCATATTTGGAACAGTTCCAGCCCGGTAAACATTCATTAGTACACGGCTGTTACGCTGCGTACCATTACTTCTTCGTCCCATCCCTGTTTAGTGCGCCGTTACTGATGGGGGATATTCTGATGCAACATTAGGCTTAGGTAAAAAGCACTCCCTGACGCTTCTACATGTTCTACATTAACTTCCGTTTAGGGGGGCGATAGGCAGGGGTGATAGCAACAGTCGGAGTTGTCTCTTGTTGTTGGCTCAGCTTATTCATAAGGGTGTCCAGAAGATCTAGGCACTTCCATAGGCAGGTAAAGTTCATGTCTGTCAGGTCTTTGATCCGTGCAGAAACAGTGTCTACAACGATATTGATGAAGGTATCCCCAGGGCCACTATGTTCAGGTATGGGAAATTTAGCCTCAGTCTGAGTACTAATAGAACAACTTAGCTTCCTGTTTGGCGCAACCTCCAGGATGTTAACATTCAATGGGGGCTGTATCCCCAAGGTCAAACAGGTTCGAGATGAACTGGAATGGATGGGTTGTTTCTTTTTTGAGTAGGCAGGCTTCCCAAGCTTCCTTTTATGCCTAGCCGCTGGAACTACAGTATTCGTTGGTGTGCCCTTATTTGGCCGCCGCTCAGCGGTGTCATCTCCCTTTGGGCTCCCACTAGGAAGAACTGTATTATTGAGACCAGATCCCAGACACAAGGGAGTGCGAAGTGAGGTGGTGGATACAAGGCTAGTTGCAGATGCAGAAATAGGGTCAACTAAAGCCCCTCCAGCTAGAACCCATTCAGTAAAGCCTCACGTCCCAGAGACAAACGTCGCTCAGTTCATTCGATTTCGCTAGACACAATGCTGACAACCCTTTCTAACATCCTGTCAATGCTGATGGTGGCGGGGCGCCCAGGCAATGTCCCAGTGTGTTTTCCCATAGTAAATGCTTAGAACCCGCTCTTAAGAATTCAGGGGATATATATGGGCACCCACCTCAGGCCTCTTAAGTGATGTTGGTTGAGAGAGCGTGGGCCCAGCCCTGCCTCTTCCTGCGGCTCGCGGGCGCAGACAGACCCACCTTGGCATGGGCTTTTCGCGCCCAGAGGCTCATAAAGAGAGCTCAGAGCTCCTGCCGCATGGGACAAGCGCGGGCGTGCCTGGGCCGCGCCTGTGCTTGTCCCACGCTGCAGGAGCTCTGAGCTCTCTTTATGCCCCTCTGGGCACGAAAAGACCACGTTGGTGCCTCCAGTCGCAAAGGCTGTTGGGGGAAGGAGTCCCCGGTGAAAGTGCAGCCTGCGTGCGGCGAAGAAGGGCTCCCTATTAATTAAGGTGCATATCCCTTGCTGGTGAGATAGAGCTTGAAGTTGAACTACTAGGCCTGTCAGTTCACAGGGCAGGACCTTTATTAACTCAATGATCTAATATTAGTCTTCAGAGCAGCTGAGGTGCCAAAAGAGTTACAGCTGAAAACTGCTAAGCATTTCCTGGCTTCTGCAGGTTTCTACTCTACATTACCTAGATATCACACGAGCATCTGCAGAACATCAGTGATCAGACCCACCTAAGATCATCCCCGGCCTTGGCAGGCCTGTTATTACATATTTTAAACAATATGGCTTTGCCTAATAAGATAATATTGATGTAATGTGCTGGCAAAAATACAAATGAGATATTAATGGAGAGATAAATTGGTACACGGTAAATTCGATTCACAAAAATGCTTGAAATAGATCATATGGAAGGGTGGAGGTTAAAGGTGTAAAGTTCATCAGCCTTTTACAAATAGTGCTACAAGAGAATGTGTCAGAATGGCCTGAAAAAAATGAAGATGTGGTAAGAGGATATCCGTTTTTAAATTCCACGAGGCAGAACTAGCTGCCAAAGGGAACATTTTGAAATTGTGATTAGAGTGGTGGTAGCAATAAATAAATGTTACAGAGGCATTCAATATTTTGTGAAGTGAGTCAGTTTCATAACTATTATCTTCACGTGCTTGTTATTTTAACAAGTAGCTTGAGCTCCTACTGATTAAGTGCAATCAAGAATAATGCTGTTTTAAATAAGTTCTTACTTACAAATGCAAGGATGAGCTTGGCAAGTGTGCTGATTAATGTTGTAACATGAGCACTGCCATTGTGAAAGCGGTTTTAATAGCATCAATCAATTTGTTTAGGGATGATAAATAGCCAGAAAATGAATTCAGCTCTGTGAATTTTTTTAAATAATTCACACTTAACGCTACTTCTGTGAAATAAGAGCTTTGAAACTGCTGGCAACCATTCAATAGGGAGGTTCAACAATGTAAATTATTAGACAGACAGACAGACAGACAGACAGACAGACAGACAGACAGACAGACAGACAGACAGACAGACAGACAGACAGATAGATAGATAGATAGATAGATAGATAGATAGATAGATAGATAGATAGATAGATAGATAGATAGATAGATAGATAGATAGATAGATAGATAGATAGATAGATAGATAGATAGATAGATAGATAGATAGATAGATATTTCCAAAGCAGGGCAACTGTCAGTGACCTCACTCACATGAGATGACAGTCTTTCAGTTTCCCGCCACTGATAGCGCTGGCTCACTATGCGACAGTTATTCTTCACTTCATATACAATGATTCCCATGGAGCAGATCCCCAGAGCCACTTGCCCTGTGCTAGTTGGCTTCTCTGGGGTCACGCGATGGAACAGAACTCCATATTCTGGGAGCTGCTGACATATCTAGAGAGAAACACATCTGATCATGTATTATGTTGAAACTTCCTGCATCATACGATATCTGCATATATGTCACTTGGAAGAATGTCATTTATATAGTGTCACATATAAGGAAACTTTACCTTGAGTTACATGGATTGCTTTCACAAACCTGGACTATATGCCCCTAAATATGGGGAACTAATAGAAACATATTCAATTATAATTCCTTAAATCTATGGACTGTGCTGTAAAATTCTGTAACTAAGATTAAACTTTCATTACATTTTCTGGAAGAATCAATTGTATTATTGAGCAAAACCTTTCAAGTATCAAAGGGATTTGGCAATTCGAAGCAAACAATTATGTGTGTCTTTCTTTCTCTCACTACCAAGCTTCTCTTGTTCCCTCATTGAACTTCATTGTCAAAACACATTTACAAACCAACACTGACTCTCACTCAGTTTCACTCTCACTCACATTTCTGTGCTCACTGACCTATCCGCTCCTAGTGCCCAACTATTCACTCATTAATATGCACTTCCACATTCACTCCTTCGGCTATGCCCTCACTTCCAAAGGCCCTCAGAAAGGTGTAAATTGTCTGCATCCAGATTGTTTGGAAACATCATGTTGATCCTAAGGAACTCTTTCCTTTACCCGTAAGAACTCTAGCTCCGCCTCATCTTCTAGCAGCTGGAAGTGAGCCCTGTGCAGCCGGTTCAGCTCCTCGCACACTTCTGCTGCACTCAGCCTCTCCAGCATCGCGGAGGGCACATAGTCTTCAGGACGGAAGTAGTTACTGCCATGAACCTGTGGAAAGAGAAGTGGTGGAGAAGAGGTTGGTTGCAAGTGAATACAAACATGAGACATACACAATCTGAGAAACGTTAAACTAGCAGCAGTTCAGATGAAATTCAGCAACAGATTCACCTATCTCGCTTCAATAATAACGAGTGAGTCCCAAAGCTGCCTTACAGGATCAGGTCAACACAGTATATACGGAATTCGGCACTTTCCTACTATAAAGTGAAAGGTAAAATATTAAATACTTCCCTCAGGATGGATCCAAGGGATCCAAGAAGAGGCATCGAGGTCGTTGTACAAACAAAGAAAAACTTACATTCGAACAGAGAATCAGTGTTGCTCTAGTACTTGTACAAACATTTATGCTGAGATTTGCTTTTATTATTTTGTCCCTGCAAACCTGTCTGTTCTACATGTCCAAAAATTCAAGAGACTACCCAGAAACTCAACCCTGTCTTTGTGTCCACTACTGACCATCAAGCACATCTATTCTCACAATTTACTGAGAAGTTGATCTATCAAGTGGTTCTGGAAACGAGATATATGAAGGAAGGATGGAATATGGTCAATACCATATACCATGGGTTTGTGGACATGAGCTATTTTCCGGGGCAGGTAACCCTCTAAAGATTTTACCTTCCATGGTATAAGTATGGAATATCAAGTGTGAAATCTCGAATTACCATAACATAGAAGCTAAAATATTGAAACCCGAAATATCGACAGATAAGTATGTGCAGGTTTACTATACTTAACTCCACATAAATCTATATTTACAATATATAAATCTTCAAGGTACACACATGTGGAACAATAATAAATCTATACTTACTTATGTGCGCTTATTTCCTTGATATTTTGTTTCTCTGTATTTTTGCTTCAATATACTGATAACTCGATATTTCCTACTAGAGATTCCAGACTACCTTCTTCCATGACAGTGTTAAGGTGTTATAGAAAGAAGCTCAGTCAAGATTTGTTTTTTTAAATCGATTAAAGCAGGAGAACGGGTGTGCTTTAAAGGTCATGCCTGTCAATCCAATGCAGTGGCAAATACCACTTTTAGGGGCAGTGGGGCACAGATAACCATTCAATTTTAGATGTATCATCATTTTCATAGTAGTAATGCACTTCAGAATTATTCTGCCAGCTACGTGGCTGTGCCGTCCTTGGCACCATGAGGCATGCACTTAAGGGGTCAATGTCTATGCATGCATTTTTCACCATTGTATACTATGATAGTGTGTTTGAACAACGATCTAGTTAAATACGTGATTAAATAGCTAACTTTAAAAGTTAGGAAATGTGACTTCTAGGAGGAGCTCTTTAATGATGACATCACATACAACATGAACAATGATATTAGTGTCAGTACAATAGGAACATTTCAGAGCAGTGGGGTACAAAACATGACACAGAACCAATGGCATATAAATCAGGGGATGGTGACAGCATTCCCTACCTGCAAAAACAACAGTTGATGGACAGAATGCACAACAATGTCATACATTCACCCCAGTACAGAGATCTGTGCCTAAATCCATCATTTTTTTGCACTCCACACCACCCCAGTTCAGACTGGGCCATATGCAAATCAGCCTTGACCCTGTGCCTCCAAGGTGTGGAGAGCATGGGACGGGAAACATCCTTTACAACGCAACTTTTACCACGCAGTGCTTTTACATCGCAACTTTTACAACGCAAACCATTACAACGCATTGCGCTGGGGGGCGCTCTAGGATAGGGAATAGATTTAATTTACTATCCAACATCTTCCCTAGTGTCCACGGGGACTGGAGTTGGAATAGTAAATTAAACTATTCACTATCCAGCACCCCAAAGCGCTATGCGTTGTAATGGTATGCGTTGTAAAAACTGCGATGTAAAAGCATGCGTGGTAAAAGCATGCGTTGTAATGTCATACATCCGCATGGGACTCACGTCTGAACTGGGGTGGCTTGGTGAGCAAAATAACAATGGATTAAACCCGGATATGTGACGGGGGGTGAATGTTTGGCCATTGTGAAACATTCCGTCCATCATCTTGTGTGTTTTGCTGTTCACCCTATGTGGGAAGGGTATGCCCAGACGTGGGTCCCGTGCTCACTAAGCCACTGGAGTCAGGCTATCCTGGCTGAAGATGGCTGATAGCCAGAAACCGGTCCTAGGATGCTTAATTCCGGTCCAGGGAAAACATGGCTTGGTAGTTGGGACTGGACTGTTCCCAAGAGGCACGGGGTCAAGACTGATTTGCATATGGCCATGTCTGAACTGGGATGGCTTGGTGAGCAAAATAACGATGGATTAAACCCAGATCTGTGACTGGGGGATGAATGTTTTGCCATTGTGCAACATTCCGTCCATCATCTTGTGTGTTTTGCTGTTCACCCTATGTGGGAAGGGTATGCCCAGACGTGGGTCCCGTGCTCACTAAGCCACTGGAGTCAAGCTATCCTGGCTGAAGATGGCTGATAGCCAGAAACCGGTCCTAGGATGCTTAATTCCGGTCCAGGGAAGACATGGCTTGGCAGTTCGGACTGGACTGTTCCCATGAGGCACGGGGTCAAGACTGATTTGCATATGGCCATGTCTGAACTGGGGTGGCTTGGTGAGCAAAATACAGATGGATTGAACCCAGATCTGTCACTGGGGGTGAATGTTTTGCCATTGTGCAAAATTCCGTCCATCATCTTGTGTGTTTTGCTGAGCATTCCCTACCTGCCATCAATGAACAAAGAGAAAATAAAGTTAAAAAAGTGAACAGTGCTGCTGTAGCAGGAGCAGGAGAGGCCAACTAATGAGTAATCATTTGATGCTCTGTTCTCCTTTGGATAAAGAAAACAGCCCAGGGATGGCAAATTCTCTTTCTTTAAGAGTTTCCGCATCTGTCATTAATATCCACTGCATAATGGGAGAACTAAGTAACACCTCTTACCTCTGGGACATATGGACCACATTCTGCTTGTAAGGCAATGGAAGCAAGTTGCAGGGCTGACTCCCCAGTGCAGTACAGCCTCTCCTCCAGGACCTCCTTGCGCAGCTGCAGGTAATACTGGTGCCTTGTCAGGCTCTGTCTACAATAGAAAGTAAAGCATGAACACAATGAAATGTAAAAAGGCAAAGAGGCACTATTGTATACAATATCAGCTTGGGCAATCCCCTGCTTGATTAACATGGAAACATCAGTGGGAGGCCTGCTTCTCAGCAGCGCCGACGTACGAAATTATTCTGTCACACTCAGGGCCGGCTTTAGGGCAGTGCGACCGGTGCGGCTGCACGGGGCGCTGGCCTGGACGGGGCGCTGACCTCAGGGAGAGATACTGTGTTTTGTGATAACTTATGATTGGAGAGATGAGGGGCACTTTTGTCCAGGGGTAGTGAGGGAATCCGAGGAGGCGGTCTTAGGGTGTGAGGGTGCCAAAAATGATTGTTGCACTGGGCGCCCAGCAGCGCTAAAGCCGGCCCTGGTCACACTGACAGATATCACAGGCCAAATTTAGAAATGACTGCTAAAGTGGTGGTCATTTCTAAAGCATTGGCATTAACTGCTGCAACAGTGGTTCCTGACAATTCTTTTTACAGTTTGGTGCAGGGCTCCATCAACATCACAGAGCCTTCCACCAAACTATTTAATTTTTTACTTTAAAAACAAAAAGGGTTTTCTGTTTTTTACTGTCGCTTACCACCAAGGTTTGCCTGGCAGTTACGGACAATAAAAAAACAGCTGTACACTCGCCCATTCTAACTGGGTGGACAGACACATAGCCAATTCTCTGACACCCTTTTCTCCGGTGGACCATCAGTGAAGTTTGACTATGGCAGTGGCAGATACTGGTAGTAAAACCTATGAGCTACTTGCATTCATTTAAATTGGGTGAGTGGACCGTTGTTTTAGCGGAAGGGAACTCCTTTGCCGTACCAAAGGAGTTCCCTCTCTGCTAACATCTAAACTAGCCCTATAGTTCTCCACAGGATTTAGAAAGGACACAAAGTACAAGTTCCCAGCAATTGGCACACACAAACATTAAAGATTCATGACCATAGACATATGACCTTCAGGCAAGAATTACAAACGTACTCAAAGCAAATGTGACACAAATATAAGACATAGATAAGCATTCTGTCCCCCTCTGCCTGGCCACAAAAAGGCCCATGCACAAGACATACATTGGCTCCAAAAGTATAATATAAGTGCCTTTATTTAAGCATTCTTCTGTGATAATTGGCTTGAAAATTAGACTACAATGAACATAGAAGAAACACAGAGTGGATTTCGTAATTTTCATTACAGTTTGCATATTACTTCTTTCCATCATGACGAGCATCAATGGTTTATGAACTATCTCTTTACTTTGAAGTAATCTGACTTTTATTTTGCCTTCTGATTTTTATTACAACCCAGGGTTTTATTAGGTGCGATAAATAGCACCTATATAATTGATCAAACTCAAGAATTACCAGGTGTGAAAAGGTTCACACAACTCATAATTCTCATCCTTGTGCAAACAGGATTTGTCCAGGGAACAGAATTATTTGGTCAGTCGTAATCAAGTCTTTAGACTTTAATCTTTCTACACTGTTTAAAAGACTAAGGGATAATTACAATGTCGGGCAGACTTAAGTCCAGTACTGGGTTCGACCAACCTCCTGTCGGCGGTCCCGACCGACCAATTAGGATGTGACCGAACAGTGTTTGGTCGCACTCCTATTCTTTACAATGAAAGCATGCATTCGATAGGAATGAATGTTCTCATTGTAAAATGGCGAGGTGCAGTTCATCCATCCACCCTGTGGCAGGCACCTCAATGTGGTGCAGAGATCAACAGCGGGGCCCCCCAACTGGATGCCGTGCACTCATGGAGGCCCCCCCACCCCCCAAGTCAACTTCCTACAGCCTTTCTGTGTCGGAAAGGCCTGCACAGAAAGGCTGTAGGAATTTGACATTTTAATCCCTCGGGCGGAAAGAGCCGCCCTTGGGATTACTGAAATCATTCTGACTGGTGAACAGGCTCTCTGAGCCCGACGGAAGTCAGTCATAATGACCCGCAGGAATCCCTTACGACCAACATCATCCTAATGGATTGGCCAGAAAGGAATCTGACCAGCTCATTACAATGCGGTAGGGATGGCTCCGACTGATAGTCGGAGCCATATCCGACAGAATCGTAATCAGCCCGCTAGTTGAGAATTTGTCATTGTTTCGTTATTTTGATGCTGAGATTTTGAATGAGCAATAACTCCTTCTGATGATGTGGTTTATATACGGTGTTGCCTTCAGGAAACAACCCCTACTAATGAAAGCCTATTAACAAAGCCAATGATTTAAAAGTTACTTGCCTTCATTACCAAAATATTTCTCATGGATATACAATATTTCTGCATATTCCTCACCATTAGCAAATATCCAAATATTCAGGAGTTTCGCTTGTCTCGAGAAGCTTTTCCCATAAGTAGCTCTCCAGCACCTTAAGGTGGCGCCGTGTGGTACCTCACAACTCCATCCACTGGACATGAGGCCTCCATTGTATAAAAGGTGCCACATTGATAATGACTTTTCCTGCTCACTGACTTATCGGGAGAGTAGGAAAGGCAGTCAAGATTATTCAGGAAGGAAATGAATCCACTAGAAATATTGTTACCAATGGTAAGTAACTTTTACTTCTGATGGATACACCTTCCTGCAGATTCCACATCTTCAGCATAAATCCCAAAGCCATACCCTCCAGGAACTGGGAATGAGTAGGGCCGTTTTACCAAGGAAATTATGCAGCCCAGCCCTGGCAAAGTGTCCATCACTGTTTGTTTCGGCTATGAGACAGTAATGTTTATCAAATATATGCTGGGATAATCACGTGCATACTCAGCAGATATCAGATCTAGAACAACTCTAGCTGAGCTGTAGAAGTAAGTATGGTCCTAGTGAAGTGGGCACAACACAAATGCCCTCCTGAAAGCCTTATTTCCCAAGGCATATTAGATCTTAATGATCTGATATGCCTTGGGCAATGGCTGTATTTAGTCACCACCTAGCCTTTCTTGGCTCTGGCAAAGCCCACAAAGAACTGGTCATGTACTGTATCTGGATGAGTGCAGTTGATGTAAGAATTCAATCTATGCAGTCTCTTCTCCTCCTTGGTGGTATGAGGGATAGAAAATAAGTTTGGAAATTTGATAAATTGGGTCATATGAAAGGCTGAAACCACCTTGGACAAGAACCCCCCTTGATCAAGTAAGGAAGACGATCTTACAGGGCATTAAAATTCTCACCCCCTAGGTGCGGAAGGTCTAGAAACTAATGCTGTCTTCAAAGTAAGAAGTTGAACTGGACAACTGGGAAATGGCTCAAAAGGAGGTGCCATCAGGAAGTCAACACAAGATTAAAATCCCATTGAGGAACAATGAAATGAGGAGGAGGAAACAAACCTCCAGAAAATCTGAACCTAAAGGAAACCTTAATTATCAATGCCAATCAGGGAGAGACTTGGAGCCAGGGCAGTCAGGTAACACTTAACTATTGCTTCATCCAGTATTGTTGTGCAAGAGACAGTGTGAAATGCTGGAGATCAGAAAGTATGATTCAATGGTTCCTAGCCTTTTGACTCCCACTGCACAGAGACCCACATAAATGGATTTTGTAGCAGATTTCCTAGAGTCAAGGGGATGTCTGCAACTTCAAGGGGGCAAAAGAGGCAAAAGTTCTCTAGTTGGAGCCACTCGATCTACTCCCGTAGAGCTGTAGTGTTTTAGAATTGGGGTTAAGGACCTGGCCATCCTGCTGCAAGACAAGATCTGCCCTGTGCAGAAGAGGAAGAAATGGGTGACTGCTGAGTGACAATAGATCGATGTACCAGATCATCTTAGCCCATTAAAATATTAGACTTAGGCATCTTAGAGTGCAAACTCAAATCCATAGTGTCTACAGCTTTACGCACCAACCTGGTAATGTGTGATACTTCCACCCATCGAGCCCCCAGAAGGATAAATCATGTCCTCTTCTTGGAAGGTGTCTGAAAAATTGGTATTTTGCAAATCAAGGAATAGACCTTCATCAGGAGGAAGTAGACTATCAGCCTCAGAATTATCATCTTCCATTTGCCCATGGACTTTATCATCCATGGTTAAGGAACTACAGTTGGAGCCAAATATTTCCTCTGCAAAGGAATATTTGTGGGCCCAAGAAAGAGAATGTT
The DNA here is from genome assembly GCF_964261635.1 of Lissotriton helveticus. NCBI lineage: Eukaryota > Metazoa > Chordata > Amphibia > Caudata > Salamandridae > Lissotriton > Lissotriton helveticus. The sequence goes on from NC_136065.1 coordinate 455,557,950, forward strand.
CTCCAAGACACATTCTGAACTTCTCTTGTGCCACCTGGAGATAATTTCAGATGCCTTTGAGGGTAATGTCAGTAATGACTCCTAACATGGTGCTGAAACCAGAGCAATGTCGGTAAACCACAACCTGGACCTGTGCGGGGGTCAAACAACATAGCTGTAAATTCCATCTAAATATTTTGCCGCTTTTGGAATTAGCTCCAAGGATGAGGAAGAGCTTGGCACAGTGACTGAGACGGGTTTAGGAATACAGCTTCAAGAAGGAGACACTTTTCCTTTCAATGGGGCTTTTTGTGATTTTTGAGGGTATGACTTTTGAGATATTGTTTCCTCACAGGAGACTTAGCTGTACGAGGAGGGGTAAGCTTTGCTGTGTTCATATCAGGCAACACAAACCACAGGCTGTGGCACAATATTCAGATCCAAGACTCCACATGAAGATATTATGAGGATTTGATATTAAACATGGAGTGCATAAACCCTGAAACCTTTGGAGGAGAAATTTGACCTAGTGCTGATGGCGCTGAGAAAATATTTGTCTGTGTAACACCAATAGAGAGTGTCACATTATGTCAATGAGGCATGGAAAAGCAGGAACAGACACCAGAGAACAGGTTGGTGCCTTTTATATACTGTTGTTGTCATGTTCAGTAGGGGAGTTGCAGCTAGAACTGCATGGCACCACCTCATGGTGCTAACAAATTACTGCTGGGAACATCTTTTCCAGACAAATCTGACACCTGGGGTCTATTCTAAAGGTGGTGAATCTGCAATAAAGTGTAACCATCAGAAATACAACTTTAGCATAAACTGAACTAATTACATTATTACGTTTTTGAATTTTTTTTATCCCAACTTAAGTTCCTATCATTGTTTTAAGTGAAGATTGAAGACATTATTATTGATGACTGTCCATTTTGTTCCAATAGGAGTTCCTATCAGTTACCAAACTCAATCAAACATCGTAGTTGAGACATAAACAGGTATTCATTCAACCGCTACAAACAATATTGAGCTGCCACTGCCAGAGGCACTGTGCTTCTCCGGTGCTGAGAAGACGCCGAACGAGTATTCTCCACTGATAAAAGTATTAAAGGGAGAAAAGACCACACTCACCGCTTGGGAGTTGTGACTTGATTTTAGAAAGTGGTTTCTCTTGAATGGTATGAAAGAAAAACTGGCCATCTAGCACTCAAAGCACAGTGCCTCTGGCAGTGGCAGCTCAATATTGTTTGCCCTGAAGAAATTGCCTGATAAAGACCAAGGCAATGAAACATGTCGGCTGTAAGCAGAATGCGAATCGATAGGTAGTATTCGCATCTCTCCTTTTTATGTATATGTGTTTACTGTCTGCAACAAGAGAATGCGAGTAAGAGGTTTCTGTATCTTGTTTGCACAGTAGTTTTTTCGTTATATGTTGAACGTTGTTAGTCCTTGTCACATATAAGTTTTGCGTACACTGCACCATTCACTGTCTCTTTTTCCTTTGGGTTTCGGACACGTTTACGTTAAGCTAGGTGGCACCGATGATGAGAACAGGGCCATCCTGGTGAGTACCAACCAGGGGTCCCATTGGTGGTGCGCCCATGAGGTGCCATCTAGCTATTCACAATTTTTTTCAAATGTTGTCCTTCTAGTGAATGTATGTCCTGTGCTGTCTGGTTATATGTTGATCAGAGAATGGCTACCTTTTATCTTGGCAACAGGCTGGAACATGGTAATAATCTCTAGAATTAGAGGTGTAGCTGGAATGATCTCTTGACAATCCATAGATGTTCACAGATCCATAAGATAAATTGCCCACCAGGACTAGGTCTTTTTTGTGATTGTTGACAGAATTCTATATAACTGAACAGTGTTTTTTTCCCTAGGCATTCAAGATTTGTGACACGGTAAGAACTAGACTAGGTACTAAATAGAGGACAATGATGCACAGAGAACCTGGGTAAATTCAGATACTGGCAAAAACATGATGTAATAATAAAAACAGCTAGCAATTGTCACCTGATAATTAGAGTTGTCTGGTGAATGGTATATGCTCAATGAGATACCTGGTAGACAGGGACTCTTGTAAATGGAGACAATGGGTAAAATGAGACTCCTGCTAAATGGAGACACCTTGTAAATTGAGTTGGCAAATCTAAAGAATTCTGACAAAAATACACCTCAAGAAAAGGAGGGAATTCATGAAAAGAGAAACCTGAAATAGGAGCTACCTAAAATGAGGACACTGTAGATAAAATATGAGATCCCTCATTTAGGACAATACCTGGAAAATCTGAAACTGCTAAACGAGTGAAAAAAACTTCCATTTGTTTGTTGCCCATTGCTACTGTTAATTTGTAAGCAATAGATAAAGAGTTCTCCCTGAATAAAATAGCATGTTTGTAAATGTGTTATTTAAAGCACTGTAACATATTTCACAGTCACTATGCACCATGATACACTAAACACTACCATCTAACATAACAACTTCAACGGTACATCTAACAATATATTCAATATTGCCTAGATATATCATAAGTTATACTACACTGGTTCACATCAGCATCGGCGACCAAGAAACTCAACACACCTGTCTTCTTTCACTGGGTAAAGACATCACTATTAACCAAGAACAATGTTAAGCAAATTACAAAGCCATCTGCTTTGGCCCTTAAGCACTTTGCAACCTTACAAATAATGGAACCAAACACAATATATGTAATAAATCATCATAGGTTGAACCAAAATCCAGTCTACAATACCAATGCGGAAAGTCACTAGTTTGCAAAAAACCCTATGAGTTTATGCAAACAACAAAAAGTGTGCTATATAAACACTGATAACTTAACCTAGATTAGAGAATGGGACGAGCAGTAAAGGTTAGTCGTGATTTTTTTTAATAAACATATGTACTATGAGAGAAATGCTTTGGGAAAGGGGGTGATTTGCAAGGGTTTTGATTTTATGCTTCCATTTGGTACCAGTTCGGAGATCTTACTACCATATTTTAACGTAGCAGCTGGCCTACTAAAGAAAATGCGTTAATTGTAAAAGGGTAAGCATATCTATTCTAATTAAATATTGGCTGATGGTCAGAGCTGTCACAATCAATATTGTATAGAGGTTATTGTCTATATTTTTCCCTCCATATTTTACTATTTTGAATAAAGAACCTATGTGTGACAATTACAATTTGTAAAGAAGCAAACACATCTACTCTAGTGTGTGTTATCCGCAGAAGGGTTGTTAGATATGTCTGACTCAAACATGTGTATGTAAAATATGAATTACATCTTCAACAATGTATACACAGATGAAAAACCCTGACCCACTTTACAAAGTGGGCTAAAGCTCTATCTTTTATTTCCGTACTCTAGTCTTTAAAATGAACTATATTTTTGTTTATTAAACTCGCTACAATATATGCACTCCATAACACCTGTAGCATCATGGTCCATTCAACAGCATTAACATATTGCTACATCTAGTAACTTGTAACCGTTGTGAGAATTCATGTATAAACTTGCACTCTGCAGTGTATGATTTTTCATAATGCAATATCGATTTCTGACACTCTAAGTGTTGTACAAGTATCATACCATGTTTCCTGCTTATTCAACATCCTCCTCATTTAACCAAGGAACATTGGCAACTGAGGCAGTGGTGTTACATGACCACAAAAAGAATGGAAAAGGAGTGTGAATAAAGAATCTAATAATGCACACTGTGATAAACTGAAACATGGCTTACTGGGTGTTCATAATGCTATCACTATGTTGTGTCTGTGCTATTCTTTTCCATTTACGTGTTCAATTAGACCTATGTTGTGGTCAGATGTCTGCATACACACATTTCTGGCACTAGTTTTGTTAGCTAAACTCCATATTATGTTACTGTTTTTCAACGGAACAATGACCCATCGAAAGGTAATCCTTCGGCACATAAACCATGGTAAAATTAACTTCTTACACAATACCTATGGCGCGGTTACCAGTGAATTCATTAATCGCGAACATAGAATGGCTGTTAATGATTGACACATGGCTGCTGTCTATGGTAGCCCTTGACTACATGACATATGCCAACCAATGTGACTTTTCAACATGTGATCCATGGACAGGTATTTGTGGAACGCAATCATTATTAAACAGACGCTCATGCATACTTCGTATGGCAAGGTGACTGCTGGATGTAGGATCTATGGTTAGGCAACACTTGTAGACATTAATCAAGGGATCTATGATAAGGTCCATGTCCCCTTCATATTGCTGTAATAAATAACCCCAGGGAGAACGAGAACTCACTGAAGGACACTGAAGTTGTGTACAAAGAACTTGATCCTTAGAAAAAGAGTGAAGTTGATGATGGATGATTTTCTTTTGGCCTGGTCATCCCAGCCATCAGGAGCCACTTTATACAGAATATCTTCGTCGTCCAAGAAAAAAAACTCCTTGTCTGAGTGAGAAGCAGAAAACATAGATGAATTTAAAAGAATATGTTCAATTCATTATCATCATTTTACACAAGCATCCATGGAGGGACCACCATTTCTGATCAAGAGTGGGAAAGGAAGTGACACATGAGGCTGTAAGTGGCTGTTGCTGGAATCTCTACTCAATATAGGAAAACATCAAAAAAGGAAATTACACCTCTAGAAACCAATGGCATCTTGATATGAGCGAGGTTAACAAAGCTTGTGCATGAAAGGAAGTTCTACATAAACATCGGAAGTAAGCAGGGAGAATGTCAGCCTACTAAGTTGGAACCTCTGAAGCACCTCAAAGGATCCCTGGAAAACAGAGCTAGAGTACTTGGTGTATGGCTGAAAGCACTAAAAACAGATCCTGTTGGTAGGGGCTCTATGACTTCACATACATGTACCAATGCTTATAATCTGTCTGCAGAAGCATACAATGTATTATCTTACTTGAAAGAACTATATGTAAACAAAGTATAAAATACGAGCACTGTGACCATAGCATAAGTTTTAACTGGATTTTAGAAAGGAAAGTTAAGAGCACCCTCTTCTTCTAATACCAGCAGATAAATCGATCTCTTTAAATATGCAGATAGTTCCAGAAATCTTAGCTGCTGTAATCTGCAATAATACTTTCCAGGAATGCAGAAAGACAACCTATGCACCAAAAATTAATTTAATTTAAAAACAGTCTGCAGATCCATAAGTCTCCAGTGAGCTTGAACCCTCCTTTATTGCCATTCACACTATTCACAGTTAGATACATACCTGATAAAAAAAGCACCACCGACACTGTCAGAATATCCTTGACCACACAATCAACATGAGGTTTGTGAAACTTCAGAAAGTTGCTTAACTGTCAGCACTACTAAACACCTCTCTTAATAAACATGTAGATTAAGTATGGCTTCATAGCTAATAGGATCTGTAGAAATTCAACTAATGTGAAATAGGACTTACAGTCACAATGATCTCTCTTAATAACTCACCCACTTATTAGGACTTGCAGACTCCTCTGTAATGTCTACTGGGAAATTTGCCGCATGACTCTTTAAACGACTCATCTAATGTACCCCCGAACCCATTAACTTCCGGATTCATGGAGAACCCGACAAATATACCTCAGCACTTGTGGCCATGGTACATTGGTAAGTTATCCAGTAAATCCCCTAATCACTATTTACAGGATCTAGTGGGAAATCACAAATTAGATTTCTGCATGCACTCTCCAGGGTGCAATTGAAATCCATCTTTTACACTTTAGTTCTGACTCTGTCGCCGGTCCATTTGGGATTCATTTGATGTATCTCCAAGAAGCATTAGAAGTTCATCAAAATATCTCAATAGTCACTCATTCCAAGTTCTATTGGAAAATCATAGATTACATCTCTTATTTTAACCTTTCATTATCCAGTGGGGATTCATTGGTGCCCAGTGCTTCTCGAAATCAATCTTCAGGGGAGCGCCAGGTTAGGACCTTACCTAATGCATGTCATTAATCAAAACCCTCCAGAAGTCACATATTGCCAAAAAATCATTAAGATGAAAATTAAGGCTTTAGGCGGTGCCTGTGCCAAAACTAACTGCTGTCAGTAGCACATACTCATCGCTTGAACCTCAATGGATGCAAGCAGCATAAATCCATGGTCTTGATGCCTACAGTGAAGTAGTCTGAGACTGAACACATCATGTAGTAGTCTTCACTCAATTGTTTTGTGCATTACTCTGTATCATTCACTGTCTGAAGCTGCATCTAGGAGGAGCTGTTAAGTTAGGATGTGCATGAGTAACACACTGTAATTTAAGAACATCATTAACACACTCACCTTTCATGGATGCTAACCCAAAGTAGAAATATTCTTCCAGATTTGCGTGTGCCATTACCATATCAAAGACATCCCTGGCCTTAGACTTGATGTCACAATTTACCTCCAGGCATTGTCCATTTGGTAAAATGACATAGAGGCTTCTTTGAGATAAATATGACTTCCCTCTTTTAGTCTGAAAATCAAAAAAGTTTTATTTTTGTGTAATTTTCTTTGAAACATCACTTCATTGGACTTTCTAATTGCAGACATTAAATAAATACTTACCACAATAGACCGGGGTAATTCTAAGGTCACTGCTGGCTCTCCAGACATCAGGACAAATTCTGGCTGTGAAAACTGAGGGATTAACCACAAATGAGATTAGTTGTCTTTCATGAATTAAAAGAGGATTTGATCTTGTTAGGATGAGAGATTAATGAAAACGATTTAGCATTACAAGTGGTATATGATGAGCTCACAATGTAACAGACAAGAGAGACCTATGAGGACAGACTTATTGCCTATACAGTTTCTTCCTCAGGACCCGGAGAATGTAGAATCCCAAATTGTGAATCTTTAGGGGAAAAAGGGCAGTGACCTAAAGATAGACATGAGGGATATTTGTAGTGGAGGAAGTAGACTTTCAAAATTTAACAGGGAACTATACACATGCGCATTTATTTGGGATCGATGAACAACAAAAAGGCCTGGGCCTGTTATTGAAAGCCAGCAGCACTACTACAATCGGTTTCTGAAAGAGGTCAATACCATATGGCAAAGGACACTATAGCATGGTTATTAAATTTGGAAAAACCTTGGAGCAGGACATAAAAATGTCAGCAAACATCAACTTGGGAAGAATAAAGCAAATAAAGAACAAGGTAAATATCTAAGATTCCTGCTTCTCAAAGACTTAATCAGTAGACTTCATTAAAAAGCTGGCAAATACTGGACACATAGGGTAGGAAACATGCATGTTTGTCTTGGTTTTATCCAGGCCATTGGCCACACTAGGTAGGTTTAGCTCTTTCATTAGCATACGCGCCTCTGTAACAGGTCTATGTCAAGCTACCTGTCTGAAAACTCAAATTGCGTTTTAACTGTTTGAAACTACAATGGACTGCACAGCGTCGGTCATGCAAGATATTGTGCTATTCAAAGGATGGGGCATACACAAATATAATAGACAGCTTAGTAGGGAATGGAGTCATTTATGGGTGAATCAGTAAAGTAATTTGTCCAGGAACATGTACCACAGTCCTTGGGTTCTCACCCGACTGCCTATCAGTAGGAGCTGCAGCAACTTTGTGGTGGGAATAAATACTGCTTTTGAAGGTGTCATTTCAAATTTAGGGATGTAGATGCTAAATTGTTTGAATCTATACATGGCCAATGGGCTTTCAGACATCCCCAAAATTACTCACACTCAGCTATAGATACTTCCCTTTTGGGTAGTCAACAGACGGGCAGCTATTATGGGGCACATCTATAAAGCCCATTTCCCGTTCGGAAACGGGCCGATTCTGAGATCAGGAACAAGTTTTTTGGGCCTCCCAAAATAGAGAATCGCAAAATTTGTGATTGCTTATTTTGCGAAAGCATTTAACGAATCGCAAATTGCGATTCCTTAAATGCGATGTAAAAAGCACCCAAGTTGTGCGATTTTTTCTTAAGAAATCGCAAATTACCACCAACTTCAAGTTGGTGGTAATTTGCGATTTCTTTGAAAAATGCACATTTTTTGCATTTTTCAAAGTGCCATGTGGTGCACATACATGCCCTTAGGGCATGTATGTGTGCCACATGTGCACACATGCACATTTCAGAGGTGCAACAGGGTGTCCTTTTGACACCCTGGCACCTTTGAAATTGCATTCTCAATTTGCGATTCTCTAATTGAGAATCGCAAATTGAGAATGCCTTCCCATTCATTCCCATGGACCTCTAGGCCCATAGGAATGAATGGGGAGGTATTCCTCACAATTTGCAATTCGCAATTAAGGAATATGTAGGATTCGCAAAATTATTTCCAAATCCTAAGTACATAGCGTTTTGCGATTCTCAAATAGCGATTCTCTAAAAATCGCTACTTGAGAATCGCAAATGTATCCTTTGATACATTTGCCCCTATGATCCTTAACACTTTCAGCAGGGATAACACTTAACTCCCCTAACAGTGAGAAATGCTGAAGAAAATAAATTAAGTAGCAATAGCTGTGGAACTTTGCCGGCACATTAACACCTTATTTCATTTAAATGTAATGGTTTCCATTTTCGCTTCGGAAGCCATTGGTGTTTACATGGAACAATAGACAGTTTAATCACGTTTAAATGCAAAAATCAATAAAATAATAATTGTGAAGATACAATAGCAAAGAGTCCACACGAATCTAAGGGAAGGCAGGAGGGATGTCTTTTCCAGTGGTTTTATGGGAAATGCCCCCCCCCTCCACTCCCAATGAATGCCTCCTCCCCTCTGTATGTGGTGCAGGAGTCTGTGTTACGCCCTAGTTGTTTTCAGCATGATATATGATTGGGTTCTCATTAGAATACATGAATTATTTGATCCAACACTGGATGTCTGAATTAGTGCTAAGTAGATCAGTGTTTTAAATTTTACTGTTTCCATTTGTGGCGAGTCCTTTCTCTTAAGACATTGTTGAATGTTGGAAATAGTGAGAAGGTTAACCAGATAAGAAGGTTTCTTCACTTGGATAACTTTGTACACGAGGCAGCATATTTTATATTTGAATCTAGTTTCCATGACTAGCAAAGAACATGTTACATATCGTCTGTGCCTCTTGCTAGGGTATACTCTACCTAACTGCATGTTGCTCACCTTTTAATATCTCTCAGGTTGGATCAGGAGAATTTTGTTGTGTTCCAGCACACCTCGAGGTAGCATTGTGCAGCTCCACAGTGGCTCCATACTGCCCCAGAAGTGATGGAGCATAGCCACATATAAGCACCACCCTTGAACACTGAAATGTGTTTCTTATTTTTTTCCATTTCCACACTCTCAAACATGAAGTGTGTACAATTGTTGGTTATAGTGTGCAGAATACTGACTAAATATAATTTTAGATGTAGATGTTAAAGAGAGACCACTCCATAGAATGGGGAGGTGAGAGGACAGGGAAAATATGTGTTTATGTACAGTTTCCACCAGAAAGAGCATTACTGAAACTAAGAATCATGTTATTTTGGTGGATACTTCTCACCACAGATTCCCCACCTTACAACAGACACCAAAACACAACCTCCCCTTCAGAGAGGGTCTATGAAGTGGGCTTAGACCAAAACATCATGCAGAACTGAGAAGGTGAAGTGTTCTTCTCGTCAGGCCTGGTGATCAAGGCAGTAGTGCCTTGTGGCACACACAATATAATGATGGACGGAGTGCTGAAACTTTTCAGACCCTTAACCTCAGTCACTATTAGATCTGGGTTAAATCGATCATCGTTCTTCTGCTCACTTTGCCACCCCAGTTCAGACCCAGCCATATGCAAATCAGTCGACCCTGTTCCACATGGGAACAGTCCAGCACGAATTGCCAAGCCAGGTCTGCCCTGGACCAGAAACAAGCATCCTGGGATCGGTTTCGGGGTGACACCCCTCATCAGCCAGGCTAGCTTGAGTACTGGTTGTGAAGATATATGCCAATGCCCATGTCACAGCCTGACAGATTTCAAGAACAGGCACCCCTGCCAGTATTGCAGTAGAAGTGGCTGTGCCCCTGGTGGAATGGGCCCTCACACTCTCAGAGAGCTGATCGTTGGACAATGCATAGCAGACCCATCAAAGGGCATATCCATTATCAAAGCCTGTACATCATGGGTGAAACCTGCAGACCTCAACTAGGCAAGACCCCGAAGGACAACCCAGGATCTTACCTTCCTTCAATGCAGCCTGTGGTATCCAAACCAGCATGGATAACATACTTGGCCACAGCCTGCACGTCAGGATTGTCTGAGCCAGAGAACCTCTAACATCTTTGGGGGCTGCCAGCAAAATTGTCCTTCCCATGTCCCAAAGGGCATGTATGTATCTGCCCAATAGAAAGACAGCATTTATGGATCACAGAGCTAGGCTAGGAGAGAAAAATATACATTTGCCAAATACATCAATTCTTTTGCATTCTCTATCCAGAGAATTGGTTGGAAATGAGTTATGGCTCACCTCCTAGTCTAGGCCTGTACAATGAGTCTCACTGTTGTAGGGTATGTATTGAGAAAATCCAGGCCACATCTGGCCACTTGCTGGCTAATAGGTAGGCAAGAACACGTTTTCTGACCAGGTATCTCACAGATTATTTCTGAGAGCATCATTAAATCGGAGCAAGGGTGCATATGTTGCTGGCTCAGGCAGCAGAATATCTTTCAAAACATTTGTTTTATTCTCAATGGAGGGCAGCTCTAATTCTAGTTTGTTGGCTACCCTCTGAACCACCACTGCCCATGAGGCGCTTGCTTTCATTAGTGGCTCATGTGGTGAGTAAGCCTCAGTCTCAAGGGAAGTATCAAGTCCACTGGTGTGCTATACCTCATGGCACAAGGCATTATCAGTAGAATGAGGGAGCAGCAAGCTATCACCCTCACAATCATAATTATCAATATTCTGGGGTGTGCCCTTCTCTGACATAGGATCAGAGTAAGAACCAAAAAGTTAATACAACTTTGGCTGACAGCTGTGACACATTAGAGGTGTTGGGTTAGAGTGAAGGTGCAAGACTACTAGATGCACTTTTGTAAATTTGTAGTGTGGCATCTGACTCAGGGTGTCTGGGAACCAACTAAGGAATCAGCTCTGTGGTCGATGGAGTGCAACTCAAATCTTGACACACTCTTGCATTGTTCTTGGTGTCAGAGTGGTGGAAATGAGGCCAAGTCCAGCTTCACTTTCTTCTGCTTGGGCTTGGATTTCTCCTTACCAAAGGAGTTTGAGGGGGAGGTGGAGTGTTTACGGTCACATCCCCAGACCAGGACTGGGCCCACAACTTGAAACAGGTGTGGGTCCCGCATGAAGTCTGGAACTTACCAGGGGGGAAGATTCAGTATTTACTGTATCATGCAGATTTCGGTATTTTAAACACCAAGGTCCGCATGTTATTCCTCATAAACTCAGTATAGGTATTATTTATTGCACCAGATAAATAACGTACCCCACGGTATCATTATTTGTCAGGGGCGATAAATAATGCCTCAACTTGTAATCAGACCCAAGGACAATATCTTGTCACTGAATTTTGTTCTGGCAAAGTATGATCTTATTATATTACAGACTGCTAAAGATAGAGAGGGAAACGCCGTCCCTACTTTTACCGGGAGGAACTTAGCCACTATTATTGACCATTTGTTGATCTCATATGACATTAGTATTTATTGTGATACTCCAGTAGTATTGCATCTTGCGATCAGTGACCACAATTGTATCACTCTACAATTATTCATCTGGGCTAATAAAGCATTAACAGCTAAAACTGTTGTTAATTATATTGTTCCATGTAGACCAAATGGTCATAGGATAAAATGGAGAGGAGATAACTCTGTAAAACTCTTGGCAAAAATTGTGGCGGCAAGTTTGCCCGATCTGTATGTCTGTCTGGGCGGCAACACAGACCCTGCGGGGATTATACCCAATGATAGGGTGGTTTGATTCCACTTGTACAGAGTCACTACAGTAGCTAAAGAGAGCTTTATCTAGTAGGCCCAGGGATAGGTTGTGCATTTCTAATCTTAGGGGTGCCTACAAAGAGCAGTTGAAGCGAAGGAAGCGTGAACTACAAGAGGCAGCCTGGGACAACCTGACCAGAGCCGTAGAATTATCGAATAGTAAACTCTTTTGGGACACGGTCAATAGCCACTTCCTCAAGAGCGATGAGACCCCAGCTCTTACCGCCCAAGTTAGCGAGGAACATTGGGTCTCACACTTTACGAATATTTTTTACCAAGGGGAAGTGGTTGATTCATCCGGGGGGAATGACGATTCATGGCCTGTTACCCCCTTAAACATTACAGTAAAAGAGGTGGAATACGCCATCAGGTGCAGCAAGGGAGGGAAAGCCCCTGGACCCGACGGGGTGCCTATCGACCTGTATAAGGCGGATAGGGCATTATGGGGCCCGGTCCTGACCAAAGTTTTTAATGCGGCTGTTATGGAAAGCAACCCACCTACATGGAGGGAATCAGTAATCATCCCAATCTATAAAAAGGGAGATAGGTCCGAGGTGAAAAATGACCGACCTATTTCCCTTTTAGATTCATCCCTCAAGATAATGAGTCGGGTGCTGTTGGCCAGGTTAGAGGAATGGGCTGAGGATAATGGAGTCCTCGCGTGCTCCCAATTTGGGTTCCGAAAGGGGCTCGGAACTATTGAACAATGCATAAATCTAGATCTCTTAATAGGGAAGTATACACATGCCAAGCAGGGTTCGATCTACCTCTTCTTCGCAGATCTAAGCAGGGCGTTTGATCTGGTAGATCACTCCCTACTATGGTCGACCCTATTTGAACAAGGTGCCCCCCCTGAGATCATCTATTTTCTGGCGAGACTGTATTCCAAATTATCTGCTTGTATAAGGTACGGCCAAGGGGGTGAATGTACTGATAGTATTAGAGTTAATTTAGGCATAAGACAAGGTTGCGTACTTGCACCTCTTCTTTTTTCTCTTTTTATTAACGCAATTGACGCAGAGCTTAAGTTGGTTAACGCTGATGCCCCCCAAATAGATGGTCAGCCATTCCGATTTTGTTGTATGCTGATGATTCTGTACTTTTATCACGAACCCCCTGCGGCTTGCAGAGACTAATGGACAGGTTTGCGGGTTTTATCAAGGATAGGAAATTAAAGATTAATAATACTAAAACTTTTATTATGTCATGCGGAAATAAAATGAGGAAGCTGAGATCCTAGGTATAACTTTTAGCAGTAACGGTATGTGGTCTCGAGAGATAACCAATGTCAAAGCCAAGCTATCTAAAAGTGCTTATGGAATATTCAAATTTGCAATTAAGCTGGGGGACCGTCGTTTATACGACATGTTGTATATATATCGTCATAGATGTGTCTCAATCGCACTTTATGGTTCTGGTGTATGGGGGCATTGCCGTCATGTGGATTTACAAGTTGAGTGCTTTTAAAAAAATTGTTATGTCTGCCTGCGTCAGCTTCCACTGAGATAATAGACCAGGAGGTGGGGTTAGAGTATTTGTCAGATCTACTTAGTTTAAGACCAATGATGGTCTGAAGAGCAATTTGGCGGAAGGAAGAAACCAGCTTTACAAGAAGTATCCTTGGTGACTGCCTTCGCTTAGATAAAAGCTCACAGATCCCATGGATCAACTATCTTGTGTCAACTGCCAGGGATCTACTTAATATAAATATCTCGGATGATCCCGCCAGTTTATCTGACATCCCCAAGAAAGAGCTTAAGTGTATCTATCTGAGGAAGAATGCTCAAGTACGTAGAGACGCTAACATTTTGTTAACGATCCCTCAGTATTATTATTCCAACATGGTTACAATTGATTTTCAGAAGTACTTAAAGGTAGTTACTAGACCATCACATCGGTTTGTCCTCACCAGACTAAGGCTTGGCATTGTACACCATCAGGTGGCATTCCCTCTTATGAAAAGCCATCCCTCTATACCTTGCCCATGTGATGGAATTACAAAACAGAGTATTGTTCATTTTCTATTCATTTGGGACCTCTTCCTACATCTCCGCATTGCTTATTTAAAACCTCTATTTAAAAAATATGCAGTAACAACGGTGAAAGCGGCTATGAGGTTATTGCTTTCCTTAGAGGAACCAGATATTTGTTTTTTCACTGCAACCTACATCTTGAAATCAATAGCTACTAGAAAAAGCATGGGGCCATATGTATCAACAAACTCTTTTGCGATTCCTAAATAGCGATTTTTAAGGAATCGCTATTTAGGAATCACAAAATGGTATGTATGAAGAAAATCGCTATTTTTAAGCGATTCCTTAATCTTCCTTATTTGCGAATTCGCATTTTGCGAATTCGCAATTAAGGAATAATTTCCAATGCATTCCTATGGGCCAGGAGGCCCATAGGAATGATTGCGAAATAATTCTCAAATTGCGAATTTGCAATTTGCTAATCGCAATTTGAGAATTATTTCAAGGGTGCAGGGGTGTCTCAAAGACACCCTGCTGCACCCCTGAAATGTACATGTGTGTGCATATGGCGCACATACATGCCCTATGTGCATGTGTGTGTATCACATGCCACCTTAAAAAATACCGCAATGTGCATTTTTTGAAGAATTCGCAAGTTACCATCAACTCCAAGTTGGTGGTAATTTGCGAATTCTTAACCAAAAATCGCTACCCAAAAATGCTACATACATAGCATTTAAGGAATCGCAAAATTGCGATTCCTTAAATGCTATGGCAAAATAAGGAATCGCAAAACTTTGCGATTCCTTATTTTACGAATATTTGATACATCCCAAAACATGTAAAAAGACCGTTTGCGATTCCCAAAGGCCGACATTCTGCGAATTTCGGCCTTTGCGATTCACAAAAGGCTTGATACATATGGCCCATGGTCTTTTAACTTTCCTGTAGCCCTATTGTTACATGAATTTGCACTGTATCCGCATTCTCGCAACCTCTACAGCTTTTTATTAGCGACATTATGTTAGAATCTATGGATGTATACTGTATATATAACATGTGCTTTTATGATTGTTTTTTAAATAATCGAATAAAGTTTTTGAAACTGAAACTGAAACTGAAACTGAACTCCCTGACTTGGTCTATGTAGGGTGTGTGGTATCAAACATTACTGACCCAAAACAATTCAGTTGTTTTCCACTTTGGCCAAGGGGTCAGAGTCAAACGAGTGGATGCTTTGTTGCCGGCTTAAAAGGCAAAATGTTTGACCTGATCTATGAATGGCAGTTGTCTAAGGAGCTACTGACATGCAAATCTCCTTTAACTAGTGGAAAATTGATTTCTCTAAAAACAGTTGGGAGTGCCAGCCTCGCATCAACCTGTGAGTTATATCAGTAACTAACCCATTCCTACATTAGTAAATGGAATGAGACCACCCAATCCTCTTTTGGATGGACATCTTGACTATCCCTTCATACCCCGAATGATGGAATAATAAAACTTGCAATTAAGAGAGCTACAGACTGTTGGGAATCATGAACGTTTTAATTTTATTGGTATAAATGAAATATAAAATTATTTATGTGACCACAGCTACAATGTAAAGGGGTCTTATGAAATCAGATAAAACTCTAATAAACTTTCTTTTTTGTCACATTTCTGGGTCAAATGGAAACACTTAAAATGTATAAAGTGCTGTTTAGGGCACATACTTTAATAAAACATGAGACATGTTTGATTGTGGTTAGCAGGTTCAAGGCAAGGAACCTGCTTCTCAGGGTTTGTATGGGCTTGCTTTTCTTAAGAAACAGATGTACACAGCGATAAATATCTCCTCTCTCCCTGAACCAGTTGTGATGCTGTGATTCCACATCAATCGATTACAAATGTTGGTTTCTGCAAGTTTTATTTCAGTGTGCAAATCAATGCAAACCCGTATTTTTTAGGTTAATCAGACTGCAAGATGAACTAAGTATGTAAGCAGTGGTACACTTCATTGTACATGCTAGAAAGAGAAACCAACTTCATTGTGGATAATGTAGAGGGGTGATCAATAACTTTTTATAGTTCATGACTCAGAAGGAGATGTTACATTCAATTCCTGATAAGGATGTCTGGGTTTGCTGCTATTTGAATAACTTCTGGAGATGTCTTGTGTACCATGTTTTAAAAATGTCTCTAGTTGGTCCTAGTCAGGTGTATTTACTACTTTGTGGTTTTTGTACTACTTTTATTACTTTTTTAAATTGTTGAAAAAACTATACTGACTGGCTGACTAAGTGCTTACTTACAATATTATGAGACCTTATCTTAAATCGTCATGTATGTAGAACCAGGGCCAATATAACATTGCTGCTCAGACCGAAAGGACGTATAGGATTTTATGTCATGGCACTCGAGTAATAGAAAATGAACATTTGTAGAAAGAATGGCATTCCCTGACTTGAACATTAACCTTGTGCGTCTAAATGTCTAATTAGGCCAGGTGTCTGCTGGTGGGGTGATGGTGCTCATGAACTAGAGGGCATACCTTAAAATACTGCCTATTGAATCAGGGGGTGAGAGAATAGCGGAGAGTTGTGAGATCTGATTGTATCAATACCTTTCTTCTCTTTTGTGTCAAACTTCTTACAGAGTTAGCTGGGGAAGAGAGGCCTTTGGACTCGCAGGATGCTGACACAGTGGAGTTTGACCCAATGTAGCTGCTATTTGCTGAAACACTGACATTTGACTTCCAGGATATTCCAGGCAGTGGGTTTCCTGTTGATAGTAAACACATTTACATTTAGGTTATTACAGAGACAGAATATCTTCCTATAGTGATCCTACCTATGATAAGCAGCTACACTGTCAGCCGAATCAGTGAGATTCTATCTAGTGAACCTGGTTAAACACTCTGTGGAGTTCAGGGTCTCCAACGAGTAAAGGAAGAATGACCATGGTCAGAGATCTAGAAAAATGCCTTTGATATTAACCACGCAAGGCATTGGACTAAAGTTGCACATGTTCAGCTAAGTTTACACAATCCTTCGACGAGAGTGCTTTGAGGTTACACATGTTGAGGCACTCCAGATGAACTATGTTTTATGAATGAACAGATTCTGTCATTTCTATGAATAGATCTCCTGGCACTTCTTTGAGTGCTGACCCTCTGATGGTGATCTAAGGTTGTTCTGAAGTAGCACTAACTCTTTTCTCAGGGAGTGAACTCATGTTCTTTTGAGTCTGGATATGCCTTCAAAGGAAATACTAATAATGTTAAGGTGCATTTTGCACCAGAAGTTCACTTCTTTCAACTGATCAGACTTCACTTAATTTGTCGCACTTACCATAGCTATGAATGCACTTGTTCTGATGAGACTAGCAGTGGTGTTCAAGAAGGGCTGTCAGTGCACTCTATGCAAATGTCAGGTGCAATCTACAAGGCATGTCCAGGCACTCCTCAATTTGTGAATGTTTTTTCTGGTCTAATGACAGATGTATTAATACCTTGTTGATGTCCTCTGCAGGAAAGTATCAGAGATGAACTCTCTGGCATGCGATTGGAATCTCTTGCCTCAGCAGAATTTGGCTGATACATACCTGTAGATTGGCATGAATCACTGGTTACGGATCCTGTCTCAAGAAAAAAAAAATTGAGTCGGAAAACCAGCACTGTTTTTAAGCACAGTGGGAAAAGCAAAAGAAATATATATGTGAGACCTTTGCTTGTATGAAATTGATAGAAACAGAACAGATAGCAGTAGCATCACATCAGAAATGTCTGCATGTGCATGAAATGAAAAAGACTAGGTTGCATACAGTCATGGTGGGCATATCTATGTGTATCAGTGTATGGACAGAGTACACCAAGATTTGTGTGCATGTGTGTGTGTGTGTGTGTGCGTTTCCGTGTGTGTGTCTGGGTGTGTGAGTGTGTGCACTCTATGGGATTATTTAGTTGGGCGCCAAATCTGTGCAGGTGCCTGTAAATGTGGGTACAGCTGGACCCAAGTAATTCATAAATCCTGTGTTCTTTCCACAATAGACATGCACCAACATTTGAATAGTGTTGCACATACACAGTGTATTGCTAGTGCAACCAGAATAAGGTACGGTTTTGACAAGCTCGAATCTTGCTTATGTAGGTCACCATTTTGGGATTATAGTGCAATTTAAAAACTATATCACATAGCTGTAATCAATATGAACAAAATACTAATACAAATGAATTCCTCAAATTCATGATGATAATTCCTAAATTAATTAGGAAAAGTTAAAGATAAAAATCAACAGATATATTAATCAGCCCAAATGTGTAAGTAATTCCTCAACCAGGTTTGAGCCTGATGCATTTTAATAAATATCAAGATATGCTTATATTTGAGCTAGCTTAATAGCTTCTCCTGATCCCCTTCTCAAGTACTAAAAAGGCATTTTATTAATTGCAAAATATTCTTAAATCATCACAATATCCCTTGTGTGACTGATTAAAATGTATTGAAACAGGATAAGATTTGTGCTGTTTTAGATTCCTCTCAAAATGCAGAAATCTTCTTCTTTGTTCAGGTAGAATAGTGATGAATAGTGAAGCATAAATCATCTGATCTCTTTTACAGGTTATATGTGTACTAATCTTAATTTCTTCATCAAAAGATTATCTACTTCAGTTCTGTTGACCGCAAATTTACAAGCTTTGCACTTATTACTGCATAAAAAAGCTGGGTTTACTTTTCAGTTGTGCGTTATATTTGTCATCTTTCCGAATGTACTTCTACATAACCTATCCTTCAACAATCAATCCTGGAATTTGCAAGGTAAAGTGTGAAACACACAATGTTTACTAAATATCACATACCTGTCATGCTTAAAATACCCCTTATAAATAATCAAGGGGAAAGAGAGGGAAAAGGATACCGAGTCACTTTAAAAACCCCTACTAATAATATTAGTTAATCAACAGAAGAGTGCGGCCAACACACAAAGGAAGAAACTTTAGAAGAACCTTAATAAAAAAAGAGACTTAAGAAAAAACGACGCGAGAGAATCACTCTTGTGAGTTAAAAGAACCCTCACTCACCAACCTAGTTAATGACATGTTTCATCACTGGGTTCCCACCAGAGAGGCCGAGTGCCTCCCTGGTGTGCTACGACACCTGGTTACAGCGAAGCAGGTTTTTGTGTAATCCAAGTGTGATTACGTAAAAAGTTATTTAAAAAGCGACCAGCTCAACCATAAACGTGATTTAAAAAGCGATTTAAAAAGTGAATAAAGTTGTTTATGGTTGAACTGGTTGCTTAAGTTTTTTCTTAAGTTTCTTCCTTTGTGTGTTGGCCGCACTCTTCTGTTGTTTAATTAAAATACCCCTTAGCCGGCGGATGTAAAATAAAGGCTAACACAAAGAGCCAAACATGGCAAGAGAATGAAGTAAGGTGTGCAATGTGAGTTTCACACTATAATTGGCGAATTTCAGGGCTGTTTGAGTTGCGTTTTGAATGAACTATAACTGCATTTTAACTGTGTTTTTTTCAGTGAACACACACACACAGATACTGTTGAACACGTTCTCTCTCAAGAATGATGTCGGCACTCCTGTTAATTTCACCAAATTTTATTCTGGAAATGAAAAAATCATCTACGGGTTTCGATTGCCTGAAGCATCCGTCTTCACGATGACGAGCACCGTTTTCACAATTTATTATATGTGTTTCTCTTTCAGCAGTAAGCATTAAGAAAGGAAAAATGTATAACAATAACATAGGGCCGATTCACAGAACTAACTTAAGACAAAATCCTAAACTTACTACCATTTTGTCATTCACAGAAGGCACTTACTCATTTTGGTATGCACAGAAGGCACTTACTCATCAATGAGTAAGTGCCTTCTGTGAATACCAAAATGAGTAAGTGCCTTCTGTTCATACCAAAATGGTAGTAAGTTTAGGATTTTTTGTCCTTAGTTAGTTCTATGAATCGGGCCCAGTCACTGTGGCCAAGCAAATCAGTGGCACCTTGCAACATGCAAATAATTCCTTGTACAATACAATGTGCCTTATTCACCCCAGTGTTCGTCTTACTTTCTTTTCATTCATTTTCATTTATTTTACCTCTTAATAGACCTTTCATGAATAATTCATTTTTCTAACTCCATGAATGTTTTTCTTGATAAATGATTCAAACACTCTACTTCTAAAAACACTTATTTTGTGGGCTTGTTCCCCTTTGAAAGCTTACCTCAATCAGTAGAAGACAATTAAAAAGGATGTCCTCATCCTTATCCTACGTCTGGCAGCCGAAATGCGTAGATGATTTTTTCATCTCCAGAACAAAATTTGGTGAAATTCACAGAAGTGCAAACATCATTCTTGAGAGAGAAAACGTGTTCAGCAGTATATGTGAGGCGTGGCAGGTGGTACGGCACCGCCGGCAGTTGGGAAGCACGCCAGCAACCGCATTGATACAGTGAAGGATATATATATATATATATATATATATGGATATATATATATATATATTCAAACACAATCCAGTCCTGGAAAGAAATCACACTGGAGCCGTCGCCACAGGTTTGAAAACGATTTAATCCTTTGTTTTTGCAACGGGATACACCCGACGCGTTTCGCTGTTGCAGTCACAGCTTTGTCACATATATATATCAATCAAAACGCCGTAATGATTGAAAACAGCAGCCACAGACATGTTAAAAGACTCTTCAGCAACACGGTTTATTGAAACAAGACCGGCAGGGTGTCAGGAACACTATATATATATATATATATATATATATATATACATATATATATATATATATATATATATATATATATATATATACACACATATATATATATATATATATATATACAAATATATATATATATATTATATACACATATATATATATATATATATATACATACATATATATATATATATATATATATATATATATATATGGATATATATATATATATATATATATATATATATATATATATATATATGTATATGTATATATATATATATATATATATATATATATATATATATATATATAGAGAGATCCAAACACACGATCTTGAACCTCCAGCCAGTGGCGAACAAAGACCAGCGAATCCAAATTAAGGCAAGATGATTTATTGCATCAGATTCAAAACGGCAAACGGCAGTATGACGCGTTTCGGGCGGATGCCCTTGATCACAATATATATTGATATCCTTCACTGTATCAATGCGGTTGCTGGCGTGATCCCAACTGCCGGTGGTGCCGTCCTTTTATAATAGGATAACAGAAGATATTACAACATAAGATAATATGACAAATTTAATACAGCTTAATAGAACATTTTATTATGTAATATAGCATCTTGTGCATCAATGCGAGCTAGCACAATTTTCAAGAGATTTAGTACAGCAAATGTCAGGCAGTATTAAACTACTCTCATAGTCTCACCCTTCTGGCAGGCAACTGGTGAAGAAAAGTCTGTTACTCCTGAGGGTCTCTGGTGGAGTCTTTCTCTGATCATCTGACTCTTGTTGAGCTGGGATGCTGCTCTGTCCTTTATGGCTGCATCTTCCATCTGTAAGATATTTTCAAGATAAACTAAACCCCCTTACTGTGGGCTCTGAAAATCAGCATCCAATAGGAATGAGACAATCCAACACGTGCCGCAACTAACAATTTTGCATCTTGGCCCAAAGCTGGCTGTGTTTCAGGAATGTACCAATAACTTATAGTAATCTTAATTACTATGAGTCCTAGACTCCCTTGTTTCTATCTGTATTCAAGACAGTAATCCTAACCGTAAAAATATACATAATCACTGGAAAGAAAGCTAAACAGAAAATAGTTATATCTATATTCACTGAAAAAACCCAAAGGTCACATGGATGTTATAGTTAGGAAATAGAGTGAAAAAAACGTAGAAATTCTCAAAAAAAGGTTACAGGAACATTATAGTTTTACACACTCAAAACCATAGAAATCCAGTAGTTAGAGTTACCTCAAGAAACTATAGCTTGTGCCCTAGGTAACTATAACTCATGCCCCCGCCACTTTATCAGTATTGTTTATTTGATCCTAGGATTGTGATACTAGTGATATGCATTTGTTTTCTATTGTTTAATGTCTTGTCTATTCTTTTCAGATATGTATTGATTTTTGTCTTTACTCTTATGTTTTGTATTTGGAAATGTAATAAAAACAAATTGAAAAAAAAAATGTATGCCCCCGCTACGCAAAGTATTCTCATCAACAGTTTTACTGTAAATGTTGCAGTGACATTGCCAATGATGTCATAGAAGATGTCATGACTGATGTAATATGTGTGGGTAATTAGCAGCACTTGGCAAGGGCACAAGTTATAGTTATCTTAGGGCACTTGAGATAACTATAACTGCTGAATTTCTATGGTGTTGTAAGTGTAAAATCTGAACCCAACAATAACATCTCCATATGTGTTTTAGTGAATTTCTAAGGTTTTCTAAATTCTATTTCCTAACTATAACGTCCATGTTACCTTCGTCTTTCTCAGTGGATTTCTATGTTTTTAATGTAATTTCCTAACTATAATGTCCCTGCAACCTGGGTTGTGAGTGGGTGTGTTACTGGTTGTGTAGTTGTATAAGTGGGTGTGTGAGTGTGTGGTGGTGTGGTGGGTATGTCAGTGCATGTGTCACTGGCTGTGTGGGTCTGGGAGTGGCTAAGTGAGTGTCTGTGTATGTCTCTGAGTGGATATGTAAGTGGTTGTATGAGTGTGTAAGTGAGTGTGTGAGTGGGTGTGTGAGTGGTTGTGTGGGTGTGTGAGTGGATATGTGAATACAATATGTGACTGGCTGTGTGGGTCAGTGAGTGGGTGTGTGAGTTGTTTTGCAGGTCTTTGAGTGGGTGTATGAGTAGCTGTCCAGGTATGTGAATGGGTGTTTGAGTAGTTATGTGGGTGTGTGAGTGCCTATGTGGGTCTGTGAGTGGTTCTCTGGGTCTCTGAGTGGGTGTGTAAGCAGCTGTATGGGTCTCTCAGAGGATGTGGCAGTGGTGTGCTGGGTGTCTGAGTGCATGTGTGAGTGGTTGTATGGATGTGTGAGTGGTTGTGTGGGTGTGTAAGTCAGTGTGTAAGTGAGTAGGTCTGTGAGTGGGTATATATTTTTGTAATTGGGATTTGGATCTGCGGATCAGTCGTTGATTCACACGGGGGCTGAGCTGAGTGCTATGGTGGATTTGCAGATCCTCGCACACCCCCAAAACATTTTTTGCACGATTTTTTGATTATGAGGGGTCCCTCACACACTTCTTAATCAGTCCCATGCAGTCAGGATTTCTCTATCCTGACACCTTATATCTTATTTATACTTTATTCCCCCTCCCAGGCCATGTCCCAATTTACAAAATGGCAGTTGCACCTTTGCTCTCAGGTTGCAGCCAACCAATCACAGCATTGCTGTTGTATATGGCTCCGCAGACCACAGCTATGGATCTGCAGCAAAATGCCTCTATAGATATACATAAATCTTTTTTCTTTATTAAAGCCAAAACTACTGATCAGATTTACTCCAAATTACAACAAGCATTTGCAATGCAATAGGTCTCGCATTAGGAAAGTTTGAGCTATTGGTATTGTAAATGACAAATTTTTTATTTGTGTTGGTTTTGAAAATAGCGAAATTAATAGCTTTGTCATTTACAATGCCAATAGTTTTAACTTTCGCAAATATGACACCTATAGCAGTTGTAATGCAATATGTGTTGTATTTACGTGACTTAGATGTATTGATATTACAAATAATAATGGCTTTTATTTTTTTAAAATAATTAATACTTAAAAGTTATTGGAATTTATAATGGCAATAGCCTAAACTTTTGTAAATAACTTTTGTGAAGATTATGTTCAGTGTATTGTGACGAAAATCCAAGAACAGAAGTGAAATATTAACATCTTTTTGTGACATTTGTAATAAAGCTTGATACATTGAGAGAACATATTTGAACCAGTTGCTGTTGAATGATTGCACAGATTGATGCAGTCGTGGCGCTGAGTGATGCTGTGGCGTTCAGTGATGCTGTGGTAGAGCATAGTGATGGTGTGGTGCCCCTGAGTGATGCTGCGGCGGTGCGATAGATAGAGTGAGGGCGATAGATAGATAGAGGGAGGGCGATAGATAGACATATAGATAGAGTGAGGGCGATAGATAGATAGATAGATAGATAGATAGATAGATAGATAGATAGATAGATAGATAGATAGATAGATAGATAGATAGATAGATAGATAGATAGATAGATAGATAGATAGATAGATAGATAGATAGATAGATAGATAGATAGATAGATAGATAGATAGATAGATAGATAGATAGATAGATAGATAGATTGAGGGCGATAGATAGATAGATAGATTGAGGGCGATATATAGATAGATAGAGTTAGGGCGATAGATAGATAGTGAGGGCGATAGTTAGATAGAGTGAGGGCAATAGATATATAGAGTGAGGGCAATAGATAGAGTGAGGGCGATAGAGTGAGTGCAATAGATAGAGTGAGTGCGATAGATAGAGAGGGCGATAAATAGAGTGAGGGCGATAGATAGAGTGAGGGCGATAGATAGAGTGAGTGCGATAGATAGAGAGGGCGATAGATAGAGTGAGGGCGATAGATAGAGTGAGGGCGATAGAGTGAGGGCGATAGAGTGAGGGCAATAGAGTGAGGGCGATAGATAGATAGAGTGAGGGCTATAGAGTGAGGGCGATAGATAGATAGATAGTGAGGGCGATAGATAGATAGAGTGAGGGCGTGCACTGACAACTGGTGGTGTGTGTCTGGTGAAAGCGTGTATTGACGGCTCGTGGTGTGCGTACCTTTTGAAAGTGTGCACTGACGGCTGATGGTGTTTGCCTGGTGAAAGCGTGCACTGACGTTTGGTGGTGTGTTTGTAGCTGGTGAAAGCGTGCACTGACGTCTGGTGGTGTGTGTGAATGGTGAAATTGTGCACTGACAGCTGGTGGTGTGTGTATACCTGGTGAAAGCATGCAAGAATGGCTGGTGGTGTGTACTTGCCTGGTGAAAGTGTGCACTGATGGTGTGTGTGTGCCTGGTGAAAGTGTGTACTATGTCTGATGTGCGCCTGGTGGAAGCGTGCACTGACGGCTGGTGGTGTTTGTGTGTGGTGAAAGCATGTACTGATGAGTGATGGTGTCTGTGCGTGGTGAAAGTGTGCACTGACGGTTTGGTTTTCAGTGTAGCTGTGTGTGTGTTTGTTGTGTGTATGTTTTTATGTGTGGTTGTGTGTGCGGTTGTTTGTGGTTGTGGGTGTGTGGTTGTGTTTGTGTGTTGTGGGTGTGTGTGGTTGTGTGTGTGGTTGTGTGTGTGTGGTGTGTGTGGTGTGTGTGTGGTCTGGTGTTGTGTGTGTGGTGTTGTGTGTGCGGTTGCTCTGTAAGGCATTCGCGAGCGTGGCAGTGCTAGAGTTCACACCTTTCAGTGAGAGGCCTTGGGGTAGAGGTGTGCAAGAAAAAAACTCATAAACGCCAGATTGCAGCATAATGTGTACTAAAATAGATCAGCCTAACAAATGTGTGTAAAAGACAATACATAAAAAAATAGTTGGCTAACAATTAGGCGGGTCGGATGGAGGTTTGTAGGCCTGGTGGAAGCGTGCACTGACAAACGGTGGTGTGTGTGCCTGGTGGAAGCATGTAAATATAGCTGGTGTTGTGTATGCCTGTTAAAACGTGCACTGGCAGCTGGCGGTGTGTGTCTGCCTGGTGAAAGTGTGCACTGACGGCTGGTGGTGTGTGTCTGATGGAAGCGTGCACAGACAGCTAGTAGTGTGTGTGCATGATGGAAGCATGCACTGACTGGTGATGATGGCTGGTTGTGTGTGTGTCTAGAGGAAGCATGCACTAATGGCTACTGGTGTGTGTGCCTCGTGGAAACGTGCACTGATGGCTGGTGATGTGTGTGTGCCTGTTGGAATCATGCACTGATGGCTGGTGGTGTGTATGCCTGGTGAAAGCGTGCACTGACGGATGGTGTTGTGTGCCTGCTGAAAGTGTGCACTGATGGCTGGTGGTGTGTGTGAATGTTGGAAGCGTGCACTGATGGCTGTTGATGTGTATGCCTGGGGTGGACGCGTGCACTGACATTGCACACTTTCACCAGGCACACACCACCAACCAACGGCTGGTGGTGTGTGCCGGGTGAAAGTGGGCACTGACGGCTGGTGGTATGTGTACCTTGTGGAAGCGTGCACTGATGGCTGGTGGTGTGTGTTTGGTGAAAGTGTGCACTGACGGTTGGGGGGGTGCCTGGTGAAAGTGTACACTGATGGCTGGTGGTCTGTGTGAATGTTGGAAGCGTGTACTGATGGCTGTTGATGTGTATACCTGGGGTGGAAGCGTGCACTGACAGTGCACACTTTCACCAGGCACACACCACCAACCAACGGCCGGTGGTGTGTGCCTGGTGAAAGTGTGCACTGACAGCTGGTGGTATGTGTACCTGGTGGAAGCGTGCACTGATGGCTGGTGGTGTGTGTTTGGTGAAAGTGTGCACTGACGGCTGGTAGTGTGTATGCCTGGTGAAAGTGTGCACTGACGGCTGGTGGTATGTGTACCTGGTGGAAGTGAGCACTGACGGCAGGTGGTGTATGCCTTGTGAAAGTGTGCACTGACTGCTGGTAATATGTGTGCCAAAGAGAAAGTTTTAAAGTGTGCAACGAAAAAAACAAGGTGTTTAATGATAGGGAAACTCTGGACGAGAATGATGTATTTCATCGAGGATCTATTAAAGAAGGCAGGACTGGGGAGAAGGAACCATGCCTCGAAAATTCACTGCACATTCTGCTTCACGTTGTGCAAAAAGACCAAAACATTACATTTTTCGTAAAGAATTAAAAATAAACAAGATAAGTGCCACCCACCACATTGTGCCAATCAAGAGCAACATTTCCTCTGCGGTTCCCAGCATGCACTGTGGTAGGATGGACTGAGAGCACCTTCTAAGCGATCAAAAGTAGTGGACCCTGAAATTGAGTACCTTAATAAGCCAGCCAGTTACCAAACACTACGATTGAATGCTGGATTGAACAGGAGAGCTTAGGTTTGTGGCTGGAATCATCAATTGAGTTATGATCAGACCCAGTGAGACCCGGCCACTTAAAGCCCTGCCAGCACCTAAAAAACGCTGTACGGATTTAACACAGGTAAACTGAATGTGCAGCTGCCTCAAAACTATTCAAACAATAAGTATGCAAGCGCTAAGGGTTGATCTCTGTGGCTTGTGGCGCTCAAAAGTCCACACAAACACCGTAAGCGCACTGACACTTGTTAAAGACAAACTTGGTGAAAGTACTATTTTAATTTCGAGGCCCTGTTTATAATTTTTTTACGTAGGTATGGAATGGCAATGTGAGTGCTCATTGTTGGTGTAATGTTACTATTTTTTAATAGCTGGGTAAATGGACAGAAGCAGCAAAATATTCCAGATGGGCAGCACACTAAGCTAAGGATAGATTTTTAGCTTAAGTTCTTTCGGCCCTTCCCTTTATTAGATCGGCCACGCTAAAATAAGAAACCTCACAGTTTTTTCTATCCCACTTAAAGCCCTGGTGTTTGGAAATAACAATGGTCTGCGTCCGGGTCAGTCTGCTCGGGAGTGGTCTGACTAGTGACTGCCATTGACTTCCTGCAGCGCCAACTGCTTTTAGAAACTCGGAAGCCACTTCCCCTCCCCTCTGAACACTAGTGAGTTCCAGGAAGGCACGGGCGGCAACCGGCAATGCTTTGCTAGTATTTGATAGAGATCTTAAATCACCGTGAGAGTAGGAAGGCTCGGTGGTGGGGGCGAAGCTTTGTGGCGAGAGCTCCGTAAGAGACAATCTACACTCAACCAAGCCCCCCCCACCCCCCCCTAACCACTCACTCAAACAAAACAGAGGCTGCCGGGGGTAGAGCTGCCAGTACTGCCATGAATACTACAGTAAAGCTGGGTCAAAAGCTTCCAGCCACGGGAGTCTATGACTTGTAAATGGCTGATAACCCGTGACCTCTCCTCGGCCCTGGGCCTGTTCACAGAGCCACAGAACAACAGACATCATTAGTATCGGTGGAAAGCGCATTGCAGGCACAGTAATTCAAGCAAGTACTGGCACTCTGAATTGCGTGACAAAATATTTTGAGGGAATGCGATAATACCAAATATGCATTAGTGCTGAATGACCCCTGGCAGGGCTGCGGTCTTGCCAGGCCCACTTACCTCCATATCCTGCTCAACTCACGAGACCCTCCACATGCCGAAATGGTGAACTATAAGGTAGTTAAGCTCATTGCACTAAGCAGCAATGCCCCTCCCCCGGCCCACTTAAAGCCCGAGATAGCACTAGCAGAATGATGAGGGTGGCAGGAATCGGAGGGAAAGGGGTGAAGTGTCACTGGAAATACTGGTGCGAGAAACGGAAAGCATGAGAGAAATCAGATGGGTCGAACTCAAGTTAAATCTAGCCTGCAAGAGGGAGAAAATCGCCATAAATTGAATGATGGCACAAACACTTTGAAGAGTGATTTTGAAAACGTAAAGGAAAACAGCTATAACATTAAATATCTACAAAGGAACAACATGAAATTGACTGTAAAGTACGAGGCATGGCAGAGTGTGAGGCATAGAAGAGGCAATCAGATAGGTAGGACTTTGCAAAAGACAGCTGGATACTGAGACCGAAAAAAAAAAACCAAGGCAGCACTGGGAGGGGGGCTGGGCAGAAATGCGAGTGAAGTGTGAAGCAGTGGGTGGGGAGGCAGGAGCAAATGGTATGGGGAGCCTTTGAAGAGCAAGCCAGAAACACTAGGGGGGCGGAGAAGCAGATTGCCTAGGAGGCAGGCAGAAGGCTTGGGCTCGTGCATGTGCACATGCACTCGTGGAAAACCTCTTTTTGGGAGACCATAGTTTAAGTCTTGGTTTCACTGCTATAGACTCGTCCTATTCCATTCCTGTGGAATGGGAATAGGCCGAGACCTAAAAAGCACACTTTCTAGACAAAGAACTAGCTTTCTGCCAAATTTGGGGTAATTCTGTTTAGCGGTTCGGGCTGTATTCGTGTCTAAATTTCCAATGGGAAATTGCATGGAGAAAGTGCATTTTGGCTCTCCCCCTTTTTCTCACCCCCCGCTTGATGAATCACCCTGAAACATTCTAGGAAGCAGTTGAAGTGACCAGCACACTCGTTTTGAAAATTCCGTGATAATTCGGCAAACAGCACCAAAGTTATAAAGAAATCAAAAAATGCTTTTCCTACAGTAACTAGGTCCTAACTATAACTACCTACTTGCGACCGCCAGTAAGTAATATATTCACTGAAAAAAACAAAGGTTAAAGTAATAATAAACATTTTGGGGAAAAAAATACAGAAATGTACCAGCTAACTATAACTTGTGCCCCCGTCTTGCACTGGCTTTACATATTACATCACTCATGTCATGTTCTATGACATAATTTATGACATCGCTGATGATATCTCAAATAACATCATTGATGACGTCATCCAATGAGTATGTTAGTTTGTTTTATAGGTTACATACTGGCGAATAACTGCCATACCACTTTTTGAATTAATTTTGTACAGCCTGTGTCCAGCTAATCTGTATAAGGATTTACAAAACGCATGTGCTCCTAAAAGAACATAGGTGTGTTGTGGTATTGATCTATGTATTGAAGAGTAAATGTATCTGCAAGTTACATTTGACGACTTGTGTTCATTATGTTCCACACACGTTTTATGGTAGCAGAAAACGTTTCTAGCAGGGCAAAGATTCTACGTACTTTATACCAAGTATTGGAAGCATTCTTGAGTTATTAGTCAGAATTGTCTCAGCATGACAGTTTCTACTTAACATACAAGAACATATGCTTCAGGTACTAACCCAAATACATGTGTTTTTGTTGCTTTTGTTGCTTCAGAAGATAGGTTATCCGTAAAGTTTTCACCACGATATGAAGGCTGCAGGTAGTATGATCTTTAGCACCTGGTTATTTTAAGTGAACTTTCACTCTTTGAACAAGTTTTGAAACTGACATGCTGTGTGCAGGCTGCTAATCTTGGGATTCTACCAGATTCGCCATTTTTGCATATATATATATATATATATATATATATATATATATATATATATATATATTATTCAAAATCGCCGCTTTTCAAATGCCGATAGCCTGGCAAGAACGGGAAGTGGACCCGCAAATTTGTGCCAATCAATTTTATTTGCTCAAATTGTCGACCAGCCTGTCCGCCTAATATATATATATATATATATATATATATATATATATATATATATATAATATATATACAACAAAGCAGGATTAGTTTCGGAATAAGGCCACAAGAAGATGTATATTCCTCATCAATTTTAATGGCAGCATACAAGCAGATTCTTAAATCGGGTTTCACATCAGACACAATCCTCTCGCCAGACGCGTTTCGGGAATCAAGCAATCCCTTCTTCAATGGCGTAATGTTCATGAAGTAATGAAAAGCGCTGCTGAAACACACGCAATTTATTCAACACCTGCATATATATATATATATATATATATATATATATATATATATATATATATATATATATATATATTCACTGAAAAAACCATAGGTTATAGACCATATATAGTTAGGAATTAGCATTTACAAAACCTTGAAAATTCACTGAAAAAACCATAGGTTATAGACCATATATAGTTAGGAATTAGCATTTACAAAACCTTGAAAATTCACTGAAAAAACCATAGGTTATAGACCATATATCGTTAGGAATTAGCATTTAAAAAACCTTATTTTACTCACACAAAACCATTGAAATTCCATATATAGTTAGTTGCACTAACTATATATCGCGCACCCGCAATCCACTGCTGATGATGTCACATATTACATCATTCATGACATGGTCAGTGACATCACTGATGACATCACTGATGACATCTCAAATGACATCACTGATGACATCACTGATGACATCATCCATTGACTGTGTGTTTCTGTAAAGTTTAAATATGTTTTACATATTGAAGAATGAGTAGATGTATAAGTGTCTGGATGAAGGATTTAGGTGCGTGACTGACTGTATGAGTGAGTGATTAAATGTGTCTCACTGAGTGCATGGGTTAGTGACTAAACTGTCTTAATTTGTGCATCATTATGTCTGTTGTTCTGTAAACTGCTGCATGTGTTGATCAGTAGCTATATGAGTAACTATATGGGTTATTGATTGATTGTCCAAGTATTTGTATGGGAGACTGAGTGTGTGTGTGGCTGGCTGGGAGATGTGTGACTCTGTGCAGATCAATGTGTACTTGTATCAATGATTGTATAAGAGAGTAAGTATGTGTTAGTATATGTTTGAAAATGTAAGGTACTCTATGTTTAAATGGAAAATGGAAAAAATAGAAAATGGAAGTGTGATTGATTCTTTACAGGACTGACTAGGTGTGTGAGTAACTCCATGGATGAGTGGCAGAGTGTGAGTGTCTGTATAGGTGTATGAGTGCATATGATAGTGTTGTAAAGATGAGTGATTGTATGTATGAATGATTGTATGGGTGAATGAGTGAATGTGTGTGTAGACGTAGGAATCAGTGAGTGCGTATGTAGTAACTAGTATTGGTGTGTCAATGGTTTCAAAAATTATACTCTGTATTTAACACTGGGTGTAACAGAGGTTATATTAAAGTGTGAGGAGATGCATTGTATTGTCACATGAATGATATCATCAGTGATGTGGTCATTGATGTCAAATGAGATGTCATCAGTGATGTCATCAGTGATGTCATTCGAGATGTCATCAGTGATGTCATCAGTGATGTCACTGACCATGTCATGAATGATGTAATATGTGACATCATCAGCAGTGGATTGCGGGTGCGCGATATATAGTTAGTGCAACTAACTATATATGGAATTTCAATGGTTTTGTGTGAGTAAAATAAGGTTTTTTAAATGCTAATTCCTAACGATATATGGTCTATAACCTATGGTTTTTTCAGTGAATTTTCAAGGTTTTGTAAATGCTAATTCCTAACTATATATGGTCTATAACCTATGGTTTTTTCAGTGAATTTTCAAGGTTTTGTAAATGCTAATTCCTAACTATATATGGTCTATAACCTATGGTTTTTTCAGTGAATTTCAATGGTTTTTTAATAGCAAATATCATAAGCTGTCGAATGTCAAGTACGTGGTAAGTAAAAACATTTTCGTGTTTATGCACACTGATCTGCTTTGAATGCTGCCCCCCCCCCCCCTCATTTCTATTAGGAGTACTCTCTCTTTGCAGATAGTGAAGGGTAGTTAACGCAGGCCTTTGCCCCCGTTGTAATCCGTCGTGCCTGCTTCTCTCTCCATTTGATTGATTGTTCTCTTTGGTTCATTCTCTATTTACAAACAAGCACAGAGTCGCAATACTCTGTTTAGTCTTTGCAGATAGCGAAAAATCATGTAAAAAAACAAAAGGAATCGAGCAAAATCAGTAGGCCACTAATGGGATCTCTTTTTGACCTCGCTAAAATAGAAACATTAGGAACAACCTGTTGAAAATAGCAATGTGTATGTACATAAGCGGCGTTCATTTGTGTTCACAGTACCCCTTGTTGATTGTTTGAATCGAGCATTGAATTGTTCGAAGTTGGTTCTCTTAAGGATCTTCTCTGCCTGCAAACGAGGAAGAATAGGAATATTCTCTCTCCCTTTGCAGATAGTGAAGGGTAGGTAACGCAAACCTTTAACACGTCGTGCCTATTTCGTTCCTCATTGATTGATTGTTTGCCCGAACATTGACTGTTTGGGAATTGGTTCTTTTTGGAGGTATTCCCTGTTTGCAAATAAACGTAGGAAAATCTTTGCAAGTAGTGAAAGGGTAGGTAATGCGGACCTTTCTCCCCCGTTGTAATCTGTCATGCCTATCTACTCCCCACTGATTGATGCACCTGTTTCACCCGGACCATTTACTAGAGATAGGTCATCTGGCCCGACCAGAGAGCACCCCTAGTGAAAAGGACATATGCAATAATAACGAAGTGATCACTGTATCCTGTTAACAGAAACGTTAGCATGAAACAACCTGGAAAGAAAGGAATAGGAAAACGAAAATCAGTAGGCCACTAATGAACTTTTTATTAAATAACAAACAAAGAAACGATAACAATACGTAATGATAAAACCTATTATTGTCCTAGAAACAAGAAACGTTAGAAGTAAGCCCGTAATAAGAAACCTGAAAACAGTAAGAGAAACCAAGTGTGACATTGCAACGGCCACAAGGCAACGAGGCTTCATCGCCCCTCACTGCCCCAAAACGTGTCTGTCCCACCGCCTGCCACGGCCAAATAACGGCAAACTGGGAAAGATACAAGTCAGCAGACATCCGCCCCATTCTGGAAACTTCCAAAGTGCAACAGGTTTCCGGCTACGCCCAGCCGGAAGCAACACATATAAGGCGGGTCCTGCTGCCAACCGTCGGCAGAAGATCATCACGTAGGGTGTAGCCGGAGGAAAGGCCGAGGCCAGCGGGACCCGGCCAGGGGATTGACAACACTGGAGAGTTGCAGGGGGGGGAATGTCTATGTCCTCGACCCTCCCCTCTCTCTCCCAGTCCGGCCGCGGTGGCACTTGAGAGTTGCAGGTTGTCCCCCCACTCTCTCTCCCGGTCCGGCCACCAACGGCCGGGGGCTGGGGCCGACGGGATCCGGCTGCAGCCGATGAGCCAAGGAACCCGTTCATGGGGCCAGAGCAAAGGGCGTCCGGCCGCCATCCACCGGAGGTCCGGCCCAAAGACGGACGGGACATTTCTTCTTTCTTTTATAATGGCTGCGACAACACTGGGGGGGGATGTCTTGCACATGCCTCCGACCCCCCCCCCTCGTCCTCATCGCCTGGTCCGGCCATAACAAATGTCAAGCGAGACGCCGTGGGGTGCACTGGGTGGGAGAGACGGTGCGAACAGGCCTCTCCCGCCTCCCCAGGTGGAGGCTTCCCAGCTGCACCCTCAGCGCTCCAGGCGCCCGGAAAAGGGTTCTTCCACTGTGGCGATGCTGCAACGTCTCGCCCGGCAGGGTGGAGCCCGTCCGCTCATTTGACCCCGCGATCGCCAGTAGCTACCGAACTCTCAAAATGGCGGTCGACCTGGCAAGAGCGGGCCCAGCATAAAGAAATGGCCCGGTCACTGGTTGACTCCACCACCGTAGTCCTCCACGACCTTGAAGATTCTAGAGGAGCCGCGGGAGTCCCCGACCCCCGCAGACACCCCCGATGGGGAATGACTGCCATGATCGCCCGTGGAGTGACGAACCTGTAGCCGCGGGACGTCGGCGCTCCCATGCTGGCGCCAGCCTCAGTTTGAATGGCTAGAATCCTGCAGACCTCAGTTCCGGTGAAAGCACGGTGTGACCCGGTAGGAAAAATTGTTGCACCCCCTCCCCTTTTTGACTGATGGTTCAAACCACCGATCCTTTCCTTTGCCCTTTTAACGGAACTTTGGACTGCCTCCCCCCCCCCCCCGCGGCGCCCCACGCCGTTATTTGCTGGGCGGCAACTTACTAGACATCACCTTCGTGCCATCTAGATTTCAGCGCGTTCTGCTGCCTTGGAACTATTCGCATAACAGACCGCTACTGACGACCCACCCCCAGGCAACATCTTCTGAATTTTCATAATTTGAAAGAACTAGTAACATGTCCTCATCAGGAATTTCCTCTTCAATCATCTCATCAGGAATCTCCTCATGAAAACTCTGCAATGATGATTCTTGTAACTCTATGGTCTCCAAACATTCGATAAATTCGCCATCAAGAGATAATTTCATTAAATGTAGTGGATAATTCAAAAGAAATTGCCACGGTCTCTTCATTGTTTAAATGTTTTTACTGTTTTTGGTTTGTTGTATATATTTATAAGTTATTAAAGTTTTATATTCCTACTACTTTGTTGGAGTGCTATATATTTTTAATGTGACACATAATTGTAAAAACTTTGATGTACAAAGAGTCATCCCTGGAATCTTCCGCTTCAGGCTCGGTCCCCTCCCCAATCACAATACAGGATGGTTTTCAGATAGTAGGAACGCGTGTGGTTTGACGGATCTCATCGGGTGTGGGCCTTGATCTACTATAACTCCTTTGAAGAGGGGTGATTCTTTACAGCTGGGGCCATAAACTACATCTGCAGGGCTAGCTGATAGCCTGTACAATCGGACACAGAGGAAGAGGAGTGTCAGAGGGTGCGGTAGTGAATAGGGCGAAAGGGAGGTGTCGGGCGGGCACAGAGTGTGATTCTCAGGGAAGAGCAGCGCAGATGGGGGAGGTTTATTGCCGATGCATAAGACAGAGAGCGGGGGTGACCAGTGCCTGGGGAAGATGCTTGCGAGGGTGGGGAGCCATACTACGGATCAACAGCGTGCAGAGAGTGGGTCTGGTCAAGGCATCTAAAATGGCTGCCGTGCACGACAAAAGTGTGGCATTTCAAAAAAGGCAAGATGGCGCAGACAATGTTTTTCAACACTTCCTCATTTCCTTCGAATCGAACGTTAACAGACGTTGGTGCATATTACCAAAGTTAAGCGATATTTATCGCTAACGATGCTTAGCAACGAATTTTTTACCGCTAAGCATCGTCAGAAATTATCGCAGATAAACCTTGCTATTATCAAGGTTTATCGCAAATGCGATAAAAAACGGCCGCAATGCATGAATATCGCTAAAAAGTCAGCGATATTCATGCATTACCGAGCTAATGCTCTTAGCCATGTTATCCACCTCCCATTGGATAACATGGCTAAGAACTGCTCAGGGCAGGTGTTAGTTTTTGGAGATATTCGCGCTTGGCGCGAATATCACCAAAAGTTGGTAATAGGAGATAGATATCTTGCATGTTGTAATGCAAGTTATTGTGGTATATGGAACTCATACCATAATCTCTCAGGAAAACAGAAACTGATCCTTTTGGGACCGCCTGAGAAGGCCTAGGGGGTGAGGGGTACTCTACTTTGCCCCCTTTTCACGTTCCGAACTATTTTATTTTACTCTCTTCTATAATTACACAAAATGGCAGCGATAAGATGCATCAGAGACAGACAGTGAGAGAAAGGAGGCCGGAGATGAAGAAGAGATGTCAAATACACATTGGAGATAATATAGTGGGAGAAGGGAAGTAAATATGAGTAAACTTACCATGTAACATAAAAATGTTGCACTCTATACTATAAGTCTCATTTTATACTACAATCACTTCGCTACAACCTCATAAATTAAAAATAAAAATGAATAATGTCTCAACCAATTTTTGATTTCTAAATATAAATGTATTCTTCTGAATTTTCAAAATTTGAAAGAACTAGTAACATGTCCTCATCAGGAATTTCCTCTTCAATCATCTCATCAGGAATCTCCTCATGAAAAGTCTGCAATGATGATTCTTGTAACTCTATGGTCTCCAAACATTCGATAAATTCGCCATCAAGAGATTGATCCAAAAAATCATTCAAGTCATCTCCTCCTTGTGAGAATACTTCATTATTGGTGCTGTCAATTTCAATAAATGTAGTGGATAATTCAAAAGAAATTGCCACGGTCTCTTCATTGTGAGCCATTTTATTTTGAAATTGCTTGCTGTAAATTGCAGAAAAAAATAATCACTTTCATTTATCGTTTTTAGTAATACATAATATAAAACTAACTTTATCAAGTATTTAGTATAACAGAAGGACTGTAAATAAATAACAGAAAACATTTTTCAAATTATCTTAAAGTGTACAACATAGTTCCCCTTACAAATTAACAACTCACCTTTTTAAAAGTAGGAGAAGTGTTAGTACTGTGTAAACCAAACACCAGAAATTGAGCACCAAAAATTCCTCACAAATGTACCTCAGACAGTAGTATCACAAAATGGCTGTGGTTTCCTCTCATTTTAGATATATACATAACCAATTAACTTTCATCACACACAAATACAAAACCAAAGTAACATTTTAATTGGTTCTAAATTTCAACACTTTCAAATGTGTTTTCCCCATGCAATTTTCCATAGGACATTTAGATACGTCTACAGCCTGAATGGCTGAACGGAATTACACCAAACTTGGCAAAATGGTACATCAAACCTAAGAGGTCAGGGAGGATCTACTATGCCCCCTTATGGTCATTTGCCCCTTCGCTTTGGCCTCCTCTTGTCTCTCGATCCTACCGAGAGACAAGATGGCGGCCGCTACGGACTGTTTGGAATGTTTACAGACGCCGTAAAACCAATCAGCTTCGCAAAGCTCCATAACGCGAAAAGTACGCGAAGCGGAGCGCTGTTACAGATATATATCTTTTTTTGAACGTTAATTTCTCAAAATCCACTGGAGCACATATATTGAGACCTAGCAAAGGCACATCGGGCTACCAGTCCCTAATATTTTGCCAAGTTTCGTGCAAATCCATTCAGCCGTTCGATTATTATTATTATTTTTTTTTTTGCCCCGCGGGGCCCTTTTAAAACCTCCACATCAAACCTAGGGGGTCAGGGAGGATCTACTATGCCCCCTTACGGTCATTTGCCCCTTCGCTTTGGCCTCCTCTTGTCTCTCGATCCTACCGAGAGACAAGATGGCGGCCGCTACGGACTGTTTGGAATGTTTACAGACGCCGGAGAACCAATCAGCTTCGCTTCACAAAGCTCCGTAACGCGAAAAGTACGCGAACTGGAGCGCTGCCCGGTCCGCTGTTACAGATATATATCTTTTTTTTAACGTTCATTTCTCAAAATCCACTGGAGCACATATATTGAGACCTAGCAAAGGCACATCGGGCTAC
Source organism: Lissotriton helveticus (assembly GCF_964261635.1). NCBI lineage: Eukaryota > Metazoa > Chordata > Amphibia > Caudata > Salamandridae > Lissotriton > Lissotriton helveticus. Next base: position 455,595,669 of record NC_136065.1, read on the forward strand.
CAGTCCCTACAATTTTGCCAATTTTCGTGCAAATCCATTCAGCCGTTCGGGCTAAAAGTGAGGCCAACCGCCCTATGGAAAACTCAATGTTAAAAACACGTTTTGGGACCCCCCTTTTTTCTCGGCCCCCCCTTGACGAACCCCCCCCAAATTTTCAGGGGCTGCTCAGAAATAAAATGTTCAATTTTCCTGAAAATTTCAGCCAATTCCGTCCACAAACGCCAAAGTTATTAGACATAGAATTTTCAAAAATCCCATAGAGAAAAAATCCTAACTATATATACCTACTGGCGACCGCCAGTAGGTAATATATATATATATATATATATATGTGCATCCACTTTCCTCCACGAAGAAAAGAAAAGACCAACTTGAGGGGAGACGTTGGAGACACCTTTAATCAGGAACAGATGGAGAAAAGAAGTTCAATTACACCCGCTGTGGCGAATGCATTTCGGCGTTTCTCTGCCTTCTTCAGCGCCGTGGGTGTAGCGTTCATGAAGGAGGTGAGTATTCCAGATTTAAATATCCTGCCCCTTCCTGCTTCTGAGAAATTGCTCCGCCCCATAGGAAAGTTCCACCACGCCTTGACCTCCATGTGGCCACATATTGTTCTGTGCCTACAGGTTCCAGCATGCACCAAACTCTGCTGGCAGGAAATGCGCGGAGTGGAGCAATTTTGCATTTGAGCCCCAAAATCCAGCTGTCCCAATGTCAGGTGCCCCCTCGAGTCCCCAACCGCAACAACCTCCTTGTCTCAGGATTAATTATAGCGGGGACAAGGCTATAATATTACCTCGCCCAGCGTGATGTCCAATGGCACCTACACCGCTCTGTTCGTCCTGAGATTTAGAGGTGGGCTCTGCTAATTCCTGTACCCAGGAGAAAAAGGCACCGAAGTGGTTCCAGTGAGGAAGCAAAGCCACTTATGCTGCAGGAGTCTTTTGTAACGCGTCACTGGTAATCGCGTTATGAATGTGCATCCACTTTCCTCCACGAAGAAAAGAAAAGACCAACTTGAGGGGAGACATTGGAGACACCTTTAATCAGGAACAGGTGGAGAAAAGAAGTTAAATTACACCCGCTGTGGCGAATGCATTTCGGCGTTTCTCTGCCTTCTTCAGCGCCGTGGGTATATATATATATTCAAGATAAAATGTCCATTTCATTATTAAGGAAATCATCCGGCACTCGTACGCGGGTATCGTTAATTCAGGCTTTTATTATTCAGATTACATCCATCAACGCGTTTCGGGAGTCAAGCTCCCTTGATCACGATGTTTGTACCGCCATTCGACACTTCTACAATACACAAGCAAGGTAGTAAACAGTGTAAAAGGACAATTAAAATCTGAGTAAGTCGTCTTCTAATCTGGCGGCCATTTTGGCACTTGCAATTTAAGGGAACCGGTGCACCGCAGCAATGCAAAGATGCTACCTGTTTAGGGCAGACGCCAATAACAGAGTATCAAATATAAACATTCTATTATCATGTTTAGTATCATTTCAGAACAAGTGTAAAAAAAATTGTTTATATAACACGCAAGTGCATGAAGAACATCATTTTCAAACGTTCAAACAATAAGGATTCCACAGTTCTCTGGGCAAGTGCCCCAAAACCATTAGCACCTTAGAAAAGTATTCATAGGATTATTTACAATTTCATATCACACGCTGTGCAACCTTTGTTCCCAATTCATTGCTTTCATTAGACCTCAGACAACTGATCCATTTATTTATCTTAGTTCACCGCGTGGCTATACCAAACTGATCTAATTGGAATGGGAAAACAGTTCCTAGTAATGCTATTTAATTCGAGATAACCTTATTATTTGATCATAAAGTGCAAGTGCCTGTTGTAAACAATAATACTCTCTTACTGTAAACAACTACTCCATAGAATGCACATAATTCGAAAAAGAGAATAAAGTGCTAGTGCTTAAATATATTACATTTCCAAAAGTGCTAATGCTTAAACGACAACAATAGTACTCCGTATTATTTATGTAAACAATCCACTCATATTGCACATTAGAACATTTTTTGAAAGTGTCAGTGCATAAATAGTTAAAAAAGTATTACTTAGTTCATTCCATTTTTTCAATGCCACTTCAATTTTACACATCATACTACCACTTATGTATTAAAAGAAGGGAAGGAAAAGAATTAAAAAAAAAAACCTTTTTGTCAATTAAAAATATTAGCAATTCATAGTTTCAATATGCAGTTTCGGTATACTCGAGGTTGTTCAAACATTTCATTAAGTATTTGCACAATCAGGCTAAACATGTATAAAGATCCTCATCTATATTCAAACCCTGTGGCTCTTTGCAATTAAACTCCAAGATAAAATAAGTCTCCAATTTTCTGAGTTCACCTTTCCTGTTACCTCCTCTCTTTTTCTTTGGGACCTCTGCAATACAAGAATATTGGAGGCCTACGGGGTTACTTTGGTGGTGTGATTCAAAGTGCCGTGCTACAGGGTAGGAACTGTCCTGATTGACAATTGCGCGTCAGTGCTGCACGATTCGCTGGTGCACTGGTAGAATGGTGCTACCGATATATAGCTTAGGGCATGGGCATTGTAGTAAATAAACTACATATTCACTTTTACAGTTAATGGCACTTCTGACTGTCACTGTTTTATTAAAAGAGGTTTTAAACTCGGTGCGATTCATTCCATGTTGGCAAGCTTTGCACTTAGAACATCTTTTAAAACCAGGCTTCGGCTTCAGCCAGTCGGTGTTATTTTTCTTTTTATCTATGAACTCGCTTTTCACAACTAGATCTTTCGAAGATTTAGATTTTTTATACGTGATTTCGGGATTCTTTTTCACCTTTGAACCTAACACTGGATCATTCCTTATTAGATACCAGTGTTTTCTTAGAATTGATCTTATTTCTTTATGTTTAGTATTAAAGGTCGTTATGAATCTCGAAGAAACTTGATCTTTCTGCATTTTATCTACATGTTTCCGTTTCTGAGTTCTAGATGGTTCATATAGTATATTCTGTCTTATCAACCTTCTTGCCTTGTTGGATGCACCTTTGAGGATCGTCTCCTTGTACCCTCTTTGAATAAACCTCTGGGTCATTTCAGTCTCAATCTTGTCATATTGCTCATCACTGCTGCAGGTACGTCTAGCTCTATAATATTCCCCAAACGGGATGCTTCTTATAAGAGCCATTGGATGGGCGCTTTCAGCATGCAGGATTGAGTTCCCTGCAGTTGTCTTACGGAACACAGTAGTTTCTAGTTTACTATCTGTGGGAGTGATCCTAATATCGAGGACATCTATTGTTTTTTTACTTGAATTCCCCACGAATTCAAGATTTAATGAATTCTGGTTCAACTCCTCAATAAATAGATCAATTGATGTCTCCGTGCCCTGCCACAGCACGAAGACATCGTCGATATACCTGACCCATAATAGAATGTGTTCCGTCCAGTGATCGAGGGGACCTTCTCTGAGCACCCGTTCCTCCCACCAGCCGAGATGTAAATTGGCGTAACTGGGGGCAAAACAGGTGCCCATCGCGGTCCCCCGCTCCTGGAGGTAAAGATCACTCCCAAAGAGAAAGATGTTTTTAGTTAGACACCACTCCATAATTTCAAGGATCATTCTATTCTGTAAAACAAGTCGTGCCGGTCCCATATTTAGATAATGCTCACATGCCCTCAGACCATCTACATGTCTTATACTTGTGTATAAGGTTGAAATGTCTAATGTTAAAAGAACCATCGTTTCAGGATCCCAACATATATCATATATGCATTTCAAAAAGTCAGTTGAATCCTTCAAATATGAAGGGAGTGATCTGACAATAGGGTTCAAGAAATAGTCTATATATTGCGATGCGTTCTCAAACAGGCTTCCACACGATAAATTATGGGCCTCCCTGGTGGACTAGTGGAGTTTTTGTGAATTTTTGGTAAAATATAGAAGACTGGAACCACAGGATTGTCTTGTTTGATGAACTTATGCTCGTCCCAGCTAAGCAGTCCATTTTCTTTCCAGTGGTCCAGTCTTCTATGAAATTCCACTATCACATTCTCATATTCCTTGGGGCTTATTCTCCTATAGCAACTACAGTCTTGCAATTGACTCAGTGCCTCTTTCTTATATTGCTCTTTCCCCCAGAGAACCACATTTCCTCCTTTTTCAGAAGGTTTCACAAGGAGTCCATCTTCCATCTGTAATTTTTCCACTGCCTTGTGCAAAAGTGCCTTTTTTGGATTCATTTTATATTTCCTTTGATTTTCCTGAAAATATAAATTTTTTAGATCTCTAGTTATATTCTCCCTAAACAGATCTACATTATCTTTCATAGTTATATATATATTCAAGATAAAATGTCCATTTCATTATTAAGGAAATCATCCGGCACTCGTACGCGGGTATCGTTAATTCAGGCTTTTATTATTCAGATTACATCCATCAAGGCGTTTCGGGAGTCAAGCTCCCTTGATCACGATGTTTGTACCGCCATTCGACACTTCTACAATACACAAGCAAGGTAGTAAACAGTGTAAAAGGACAATTAAAATCTGAGTAAGTCGTCTTCTAATCTGGCAGCCATTTTGGCACTTGCAATCTAAGGGAACCGGTGCACCGCAGCAATGCAAAGATGCTACCTGTTTAGGGCAGACGCCAATAACAGAGTATCAAATATAAACATTCTATTATCATGTTTAGTATAATTTCAGAACAAGTGTAAAAAAAAATGTTTATATAACACGCAAGTGCATGAAGAACATCATTTTCAAACGTTCAAACAATAAGGATTCCACAGTTCTCTGGGCAAGTGCCCCTAAACCATTAGCACCTTAGAAAAGTATTCATAGGATTATTTACAATTTCATATCACACGCTGTGCAACCTTTGTTCCCAATTCATTGCTTTCATTAGACCTCAGACAACTGATCCATTTATTTATCTTAGTTCACCGCGTGGCTATACCAAACTGATCTAATTGGAATGGGAAAACAGTTCCTAGTAATGCTATTTAATTCGAGATAACCTTATTATTTTATCATAAAGTGCAAGTGCCTGTTGTAAACAATAATACTCTCTTACTGTAAACAACTACTCCATAGAATGCACATAATTCGAAAAAGAGAATAAAGTGCTAGTGCTTAAATATATTACATTTCCAAAAGTGCTAATGCTTAAACGACAACAATAGTACTCCGTATTATTTATGTAAACAATCCACTCATATTGCACATTAGAACATTTTTTGAAAGTGTCAGTGCATAAATAGTTAAAAAAGCATTACTTAGTTCATTCCATTTTTTCAATGCCACTTCAATTTTACACATCAAACTACCACTTATGTATTAAAAGAAGGGAAGGAAAAGAATTAAAAAAAAAAAAACTTTTTGTCAATTAAAAATATTAGCAATTCATAGTTTCAATATGCAGTTTCGGTATACTCGAGGTTGTTCAAACATTTCATTAAGTATTTGCACAATCAGGCTAAACATGTATAAAGATCCTCATCTATATTCAAACCCTGTGGCTCTTTGCAATTAAACTCCAAGATAAAATAAGTCTCCAATTTTCTGAGTTCACCTTTCCTGTTACCTCCTCTCTTTTTCTTTGGGACCTCTGCAATACAAGAATATTGGAGGCCTACGGGGTTACTTTGGTGGTGTGATTCAAAGTGCCGTGCTACAGGGTAGGAACTGTCCTGATTGACAATTGCGCATCAGTGCTGCACGATTCGCTGGTGCACTGGTAGAATGGTGCTACCGATATATAGCTTAGGGCATGGGCATTGTAGTAAATAAACTACATATTCACTTTTACAGTTAATGGCACTTCTGACTGTCACTGTTTTATTAAAAGAGGTTTTAAACTCGGTGCGATTCATTCCATGTTGGCAAGCTTTGCACTTAGAACATCTTTTAAAACCAGGCTTCGGCTTCAGCCAGTCGGTGTTATTTTTCTTTTTATCTATGAACTCGCTTTTCACAACTAGATCTTTCGAAGATTTAGATTTTTTATACGTGATTTCGGGATTCTTTTTTACCTTTGAACCTAACACTGGATCATTCCTTATTAGATACCAGTGTTTTCTTAGAATTGATCTTATTTCTTTATGTTTAGTATTAAAGGTCGTTATGAATCTCGAAGAAACTTGATCTTTCTGCATTTTATCTACATGTTTCAGTTTCTGAGTTCTAGATGGTTCATATAGTATATTCTGTCTTATCAACCTTCTTGCCTTGTTGGATGCACCTTTGAGGATCGTCTCCTTGTACCCTCTTTGAATAAACCTCTGGGTCATTTCAGTCTCAATCTTGTCATATTGCTCATCACTGCTGCAGGTACGTCTAGCTCTATAATATTCCCCAAACGGGATGCTTCTTATAAGAGCCATTGGATGGGCGCTTTCAGCATGCAGGATTGAGTTCCCTGCAGTTGTCTTACGGAACACAGTAGTTTCTAGTTTACTATCTGTGGGAGTGATCCTAATATCGAGGACATCTATTGTTTTTTTACTTGAATTCCCCACGAATTCAAGATTTAATGAATTCTGGTTCAACTCCTCAATAAATAGATCAATTGATGTCTCCGTGCCCTGCCACAGCACGAAGACATCGTCGATATACCTGACCCATAATAGAATGTGTTCCGTCCAGTGATCGAGGGGACCTTCTCTGAGCACCCGTTCCTCCCACCAGCCGAGATGTAAATTGGCGTAACTGGGGGCAAAACAGGTGCCCATCGCGGTCCCCCGCTCCTGGAGGTAAAGATCACTCCCAAAGAGAAAGATGTTTTTAGTTAGACACCACTCCATAATTTCAAGGATCATTCTATTCTGTAAAACAAGTCGTGCCGGTCCCATATTTAGATAATGCTCACATGCCCTCAGACCATCTACATGTCTTATACTTGTGTATAAGGTTGAAATGTCTAACGTTAAAAGAACCATCGTTTCAGGATCCCAACATATATCATATATGCATTTCAAAAAGTCAGTTGAATCCTTCAAATATGAAGGGAGTGATCTGACAATAGGGTTCAAGAAATAGTCTATATATCGCGATGCGTTCTCAAACAGGCTTCCACACGATGAAATTATGGGCCTCCCTGGTGGACTAGTGGAGTTTTTGTGAATTCTTGGTAACATATAGAAGACTGGAACCACAGGATTGTCTTGTTTGATGAACGTATGCTCGTCCCAGCTAAGCAGTCCATTTTCTTTCCAGTGGTCCAGTCTTCTATGAAATTCCACTATCACATTCTCATATTCCTTGGGGCTTATTCTCCTATAGCAACTACAGTCTTGCAATTGACTTAGTGCCTCTTTCTTATATTGCTCTTTCCCCCAGAGAACCACATTTCCTCCTTTTTCAGAAGGTTTCACAAGGAGTCCATCTTCCATCTGTAATTTTTCCACTGCCTTGTGCAAAAGTGCCTTTTTTGGATTCATTTTATATTTCCTTTGATTTTCCTGAAAATATACATTTTTTAGATCTCTAGTTATATTCTCCCCAAACAGATCTACATTATCTTTCATAGTTTGCGGGAGAAACTTTGAGGGAGCTCTAAACGGTGTATGGTCGCTCGCTTGTAAATCGTTCTCTTGTTCAATATTGTCATCCTTCTCCAATTGGGCGGTATCATCCATTAGTTCTATCATGTCCGTTATAGCTGGTATATCATTGACATTAAGGAAAGTCATAGGGGTATCTGACATAGTTTCAACTTCCGACTTTAATTTTCTAATGTACCGATAAAGGTCCATCCTGCTGTTTGGATAATTGAATTCATTCATATCACAATAGGAGAGACCTAACTTCAGGATTGTCTCATCATCCTGGGTCAACGTCACAGAGCTCAAATTGATGATTGTAGTGTCCTTATCAGTTATTTTTGTTATTTCTTGGTGTTCGAGCGCAAGGATCTTTTTGTTTGCCAACCTTGTGCTCCTCCTTTACCGCTCGCCTCCTCTTCTTTGTCGTCTTTTCCTCGGCCCCTTCCCCATCCTCTTGCCTTTCCCATGCGATGGTCGGACTGTTTCTCCATGATCATAAAACGGAATTCGTCAGTGACGGGTAATCGTACATCATTTGGCCCTTTCCGGCTTCCATCATCAGATTCCTGTTCGGAGCCAGTTTCTGAACTCGCGTCACTTTGTATTGGTGTTTGTTGGACATTTTGCCCACTGAAGATTTTCTGGCGTCTAGCCATATCGAACTTTTTGGCAAAAGTGTATATACGCCCTGACTCATAATCGATCCGATCTCTTATGAATTTAGTGGACTTTCTGTCCTTAATGCGTTTCTAATATTTTTCTAACTTGATTTTCAAATCAGTTTTGAATTTACCGATTCTGGTTTTATCATCATGTTTATCTATGGTCTCAGTGAGTTCTTTCAATTTTTCGACCACTTCCAGTCGTTCCTTTTCGGCATGCTTGAGGAGTATTTGCATCATATTCTTTGAACTGGCCGCGCTGTTCTCAGCCCACTCTTCAAGCATCTCAATATCAGGATTCTCTGAGGAGGGTGAGATCATAATTCTCAGTCTTCGTGGGATTCGGCCTACTTCTAAATACCGGCGTAATGATGCTACCTCCCACCAACGTGAGATTTCTCTCTTCTTATACTTTTCGTAGCTTTGTAGGTGCTTGTGTAAATCCGAATTTGCAGTAGGGGGGCAGCCGCCCCTCCTTTCCTCGTAGTTGTTTGCACAGAATCTTCAAATAATTTTGCAGCCTCGAGCTCTCTAGCTGCATATTCATCGTCACTCATGGTTAAGCCTTTCGATATCCACTCGGTATTTTCTCCCAAATATTGCCCGCTGTATTGAAAGCGGGTAATCGGCACTCCGTCTCGAGGCTCAATTGGACAGAAAATTGCCGTTCCCAGCTCCCGATTACCCAAATGCAGTGACCAGCAATTAAGTGCACGCGAAAAACGAATAGGGCAGACTTACCAAAGCTCTAGGATCCTCCGACCCCCGGGCTGCAGAAGTTAACCACGACTCTGTTCACGCCACACACGTTGGGTATGCAGATCCGCTGGGCTGTTACGGGGGGCGCACCTGTCTCCTGTTGCTTCTCACAGTTTGGCGATTTACTCTGGTGTGCTACCAAAGCGCTGGCGGTGCCGGTCCTGCGACGATCAGCCACGTCGCTATCTATTCAAGATAAGATGTCCATTTCATTTTTAAGGAAATCATCTGGCACTCGTACGTGGGTATATATATATATATATATATATATATATATATATATATATATATATATATATATATATATATATATATATATATATATATATGCATTTAAGGGGCAAACTGACATAAGAAGTTACATTTTAAGACAGGAACGGGTGTTTGAGGTGCTTGACGGACAATGCAATCTGACGAATCATGCTGTGAAGGTATCTTTAAAGGTGGCCCGTTACAACAAAGAGACACGAGAGGCAATGAATCAGAGACACATGGAACTCTGAAATTGAATTTTATGAAATTAGAACGACTATTCGAGTGTGAGATACGCAAGTGGTGGGAGGCCACCTCTTTACAAAATTATATAGAGGTACAGCACATAGCACTCGGTCTCCGCATATATACCATTCCAGCCTATGAGAACCCGGAACCTAAACTCCTTGATGAATGGTCTGCGTACACCACGGATGTTTCAGTTGGAGTGTTCAAAATACTCATAAAATTCGCAGGGAGCGACCGCGAGAAATGTCTAAAGGAAATATCTGAATTAGAAGTAATAATAATGCAGGATCAGGATACTCCGTTGAGTGAATAGCTAATCGAGGCAATGAAAGCACGCCTTTTAACCTATGAAATAAAAAATAAAAAAACAGAAACGTACAGTTTAACAGAGATGCCCAAGACTATGAACAAGGTAAAATACTAACTTTTGCACGCACATTTGATGCACCTCCTTGTGCAGTAATGTAAATCGCAGAGCAATTGATAAAAAAAAACCTCCGAGTCTGACATCACGACACATAATGAACAATCTGATGATGGCAACGTGGATTTACAAGAGAGTCTCCCCAGTAGTTCCCAATTTCACGAGGAATTCGAGTTAATGAGGCAGTCGCGGCAACGGGGAGGGAGAGGCCCACAAGGAAATCTAGAAAAACGAGACAGGGCAGCAACAATAGGGGGAAATCAGGGAGTCGCCTCATACACGAGGAGCAAGAGAGGCGCAAGGAAATGATCTCCTCCGACGATCTTACAAACATCAATGTGACTCAGAGGAAACTGACACGAAACAATGAAATAGCTTTAAAGAAAGGATTGACTTTTCGCCCTACGCAAGGCTTTGAGTATACACAAGCAAGGATAGATCTTTATTTGTTTACCCAGAAGCTGAAACTTCTTAAGTTCTTTAAAATGAGAGAACTACAAGGATCAAACATGAGTGTACAAATGGCAATTACAGACAATCAGTCTCGGGATGATCTTACAGGAGAAGACCTGCCAGTGTTTCAAGCTTTTGAAAGCCAAGTAGTCCTAGAAGTACTAGAAGATATGGAGGAAGGTGTGGTCTCTATCCCTGCTATTGAAGGTTTTGGCATCACACAAAGGACATTAAAGACTCATTTCAAATAAAAATCGACTTTTATTCCACCAATGAGCTTCGATAATATCGACGTATTTGAGGAAACAGAAACCAAAGATTTAATTAAGTTACAACAGCAAAAATTTGCAAAAAGGAATGACACAAATATGAATCTAACAATGGATCAGAAACAATCAATAGCAAGCATTGAGAAAGATCCCCGAATAGTATGCAAACCAGCCGATAAGGGAGGAAATGTTGTCCTGATGACAACGGAATACTATTGTAACGAGGCTTTGCGACAGTTATCTGATGTCAACTGTTACACAAAAATATCTAGGGATGGATATAATAACAGCATACGAGAATATCATCTGCTCATTCAGAAATGGTTTGAGAAATCCATGCTTAGTATGGATGAATTGAAGTTTCTTAAATGTTCACATCCGGTATTGTCTACATTTTACCATCAGCCGAAAGTACAAAAAGACTCAAAGAAACCTCCAGGTTGTCCTATGATATATTCTAAAGGATGTATAAAGGAGTCAATGTCATAATATATTGTCTTTTTTCTAGCTGAATATGTGAAACTGTTGCCATCATACATAAGGGACACTCAATACTTTATAAGAGCTATCTCCAATATATCATGGGAATCAGATATGCTAATGATTGTTTTAGATGTAACAAACCTGTATACCTGTATTTATCATGACAATCGTGTGAGAGCAGTCAGGTATTTCTTGAAAGGCAGGACATTAAAATTCACTCAACATAATGAAATGTTGATAGAATTCCTGATTTTCTACTTAACAAATAACATCTTTCTCTTCCAAAACCAGCTCTACAGACAGATCAAGGGCACAGCGATGGGTACCTGCTTCGCACCCCAGTTACGCAAACCTGTTCGTGGGCTGGTGGGAGAAGCAGGTGGCCTGGGCTGAATGTAACAACTGCTGGGACTCATCTGTTGTAGGCTGGTATCGGTACATTGATGATCCTTTTATTCTTTGGAAGGGCTTGTGTTCAGAGGCAGAAGCATACAACAAAGAACTCAACACCAATACAGTGAACCTTCACTTTAGTAGTCACATTAGTGAAACTGAAGTAGATTTCCTAGATTTAAAAGTCTTCATACATGAAGGGTCAATCTGCACTACACTATTTAGAAAAACGACCACAGGCAATTCGATATTACAGGCACACAGTAACCACCCAAAATCTCTCAAAAATAGTATCCCCAATGGGGAACTCCTTAGGCTTAAGAGAAACTGCACAAATGATAATGATTTTCAACAGGCAGCTAAGGAGTCCATAGAGAGGTTTGTGGTAAGAGGATATGTCCCTACATTATTATATAATACCTTACGTAGGGTAGAAAAAATTCCCCAGCACCCCCTTCTAAAAGATAAACCACATTTAACAAATGAAGCAGGCAATACACCGAGATTTATAACAACTTTCTCGAGTGACTCCAACGACTTTAGAACCATAATGTCACGTAATTGGAACATTCTTAAATCAGATACCATAATAGGCAAGAGCCTAGCAGAACACCCGCAAATATCTTTTAGGCATGGCCGGTCCCTTATGGACACTTTAGAACCCAAGAATAGGTAACCTTACAGGATTGTTTCCATGCTCCAAGTCCAAGGCATGTAAAAATAGTCCACAAACCCTCACCAATGAAATTCCTGGCAGGAAAGAAAACCGGACCATCAACACATTTTTAACATGTACCACCCCATTTTGTGTTTATTGGCTAGTGTGTCCATGTAGAAAGATCTACATCGGTAGTACGATCCACCCCACCAAACGAAGAGTTTTGGAACACGCTAGAGCTATTGAAAAATTTGATTTTTTATATCCTGTCGCAAGACACTTTGTTCAGTTCCATCAGAGCGACAGGAAACTGTTAAGATTTTTCTGTACAGATCACGTAGCGGTACACGAAAGAGGAGGAAACAGAGAGTTAAAATTACGTAACTTGGAGCCCCGCTATATAGTGGATTTACAAGCTAAAGCTCCAGGAGGATAGAATACAGAAGAAGAGTTAGCAATCCACCTGTGAGAGTTCAACCTCTGGAGACATATTTGTATATAGTGAATTGATGATCTATAACTAACCTTCCAATTTGATTTGTTCTATATGATGACACATAAGGTCAAAAAGTGTTGATAAGATGTAACTTTATGATTATTGGAATTTTTGAGATGTATACTTTCAACCTTTGATTTAGCACACTCCAGATTATGAACTATCAGACACTCTGATGAATTGCTGAGTACTGTTGCCCATTCAGGGCTCAATTATGTTGAAACACTGTAGAACTGACTGCCCAAATTAGGGTCTCATTACAATTTAAGAGATTGTTCTGATTGAAATAGGTTTTGGTACAAATAAATTGTTGCAGAGAACGATATTTGGACTAAAGAACACAGAAAAACAAAAAACAAACTGTGTAGTCCTGTTATGAGTTTCCTTTTTCTTATATATATTTTGTGTATATATATACTCACATAAATTAATTTAGGAAACAAAACTAAAAGTCACTGAAAAATTAACTGTAGCTCATAGTTAATGTTTTGAAAATATTTTACCTTTATTTTTTTCCTTTCAAAATGTATTTTTATTTTGAGTGAAATTAACTGCCACTCTTAATTGAATGTGGTACACTGAATTAGTTGCAAAGCAAGATGAACTGTAGCAGAGGCTGATCTGTAAATATATGTTTATAATATTGATTCGTCAAACAATGAAATGCTCATTCAGAGCTAAATAGTGTCAATTGAAACATGAACTCGTGATTTATTTGAAACAAAATTGGAAAGTTTTATTTAAATGACCTTTTTGTATCCAATAACAAGATGGCACTAAGTATTGTGACAGTATGTTTGTCCTTCTCCTATGTTAATGATAAGAGCATTGAGAAAATACGCTGTCCCATTTTGATGTTCATGATTCATTCTATAAAGAAAAATGCACTCTTCCCTGTTTCCACTCACAGTGGAAAAAGGCGCATCACGAAACACGTCCTGTCCCCCTTTATGAGCTCTCAGTTGGAATAAAATAACTGAATCTCCCCCTAAAGTTGTGTGTAGTTGTTCTTGTTTCCTGCGGAGACGAGTTAATATATATATATATTGTTTGCCAAAGTGCCCTGCAGCAAAGAAGCACTCGACAGCAGCAGGTATGTAAACATTTATTACGTGCTAGAAGGTGGCATTTCATCCGTCATTTGCAACCCTTCACCAACGCGTTTCAGAGCTGTCAGCTCCTTCCTCCTTCCTCTTGGGTGTGGTGGCTCTTTGCAGTTAATTTCCGGCATTTCCACAGTCTCATGAAATCATGTCCTTAAGTAGCTAGGGCTTTGTAGCGTGATTCCTCTTGTGCATTGTGGGCCTTTCATTTTTCACCACATTGGTTTCTGCAATTCAGCCATTAATTGAGGGCTCACAGTGATTAGTGAATTCACTGCGACATCAAAGGCACTCCAGTGTGCCCCGGTATGGCCTGCTTCCCTTCTTTAGTTTGCTGCTGTGCCGTCATTAACAACTCGGTAAATTCCTGCTGTGACGGCCCCAATATATATATATATATATATATTCGCAGCGAGGTAGCTGCTCTGCTACTTACGAAACCCTGAGCCAGAATCAGATAGTTTACGAATGATTTAGCACCAGGTGCCCCACGAACATGCGGTACACTTAGGCCAATGGAGGCAGCCCCCCAAGCGAGCGGCTCTACGCACCGGCCCCCCGAGAGAAGCCGGCTATCCCTAGCCAACCAAGGCTCCACGGCACTGCGGTATCATTACTCTTTAGGGGGGATTCATACTTAGAGGCATTCACTCATAATCCCACAGATGGTAGCTTCACCCCATTGGCTCCTCAGCCAAGCACATATACCAAATATCTGAACCTGCGGTTCTTCTCGTACTGAGCAGGATTACTATTGCAACAACACATCACCAGTAGGGTAACACTAACCTGTCTCACGACGGTCTATATATATGTATATATATATTCACTGAAAAACACAAAGGTTACAGGAACGTTAAAGTTAGGCCGATATTCCACTCGTGTAAAACCAGAGAAAGTCAGCAGTTATAGTTAGCTGAGGTAACTATAACTTGCGCCCCTGCAATGCACTGCTTATGATCTCACATATTACATCACTCATGACATGGTCAGTGACATCACTGATTACATCATTCATGACATCATCCGGTGACTATGAGTGTTTCTAAAAAGGTTATAAGTCTTAAATATGTATATACACCAAGGTGTATTGATGAATCAGTGGGTGTATGAGCGCCTATATGGATGATTTGGTAGGTGTGTGACTAACTCTATAAGCGAGTGATTATATGTGTGTCAGTGAATGTATGGGTGAGTGACTCATTTATGCGAATGTCTGTATCAGTCTGTCAGTTGGTGTGTAAGTGGCTGCATGGGTTGGTGAGTAGGTACATGAGTGGCTATATGGGTTATTGATTGGTTGTCTGAGTACCTGTGTGGGTGTATGAGTGTCTGCGTAGGTGGATGAGGGTGTGTTTGACTCCCTGCATGGATGAGTGAGTGGGTAAATCACTGGCTGTATGGGGTTATGAGTGCATCTGAGAGGGGATGTGTGAGTGAGTGTGCGCATGGATGTGTTGGCGAGTGAATGAATGTGTCAGTGGTATATGGGTGAGTAACTGCATATGTGAAAGGCAGTATAGGTTTGTGTTGGATTATATAAGTGAATGTATGTGTGAGTGAGTGATTGTGAGAGTGGCTGTATGGGTGAGTGTATGCTTGTGTCAGTGACTGTACAGGTGAGTAAGTATGTGTTAGCATCTGTATGAATACGTGAGTTGGTGTGTGTATACCTGTATAGGTGAGTAAGTGGTTGTCTAATGGTCTCTATGGGTGAGTGAGTAGGTGTGTAAGTAGCTCTAAGGGTAACTGAGAGTATGTGAGAGGCTGTGTGGCTGTATGAGTAGATATATTAGTGGCTTTATTACTGAGTGAGTTGGTGTACTAGTGACTGTATGAGTGACTGAGTAGATGTGTGTGTGTACTGTAGACCTATGAATCAGTGAGTGGGTATGTAAGTACAGGTGTGGGCGTGTGAATGGTTTCAAGAATGGTAGTGTGAAAGCTGGAATGGGTGTATGAAAGATTACATGGGGTTGTGAGTGGCTGCGTCAGAGATTCTGTAGATGATGTGATATGTGATGTCATTTGAAATGTCATCAGTAATGTCATCAGTGATGTCACAGACCATATCATGAGTGATGTCATATGTGAGGCCATAAGCAGTGCATTGCGGGGACGTGTGTTATAGTTAGCTCAACTACTGAATTTCTCTGGTTTCGTACAAGTGAAATATCAGCCTAACTATAACATCCCTGTAACCTTCGTTTTTTTCAGGGAAATTCTTAGGTTTTTTAAATGCTAACTATTAACTATAATGTCCCTGCAACCTTTGGTTTTAGGTTTTTAAAAATTCTTTTTCTTAGTTGTACCATCCATTTTTTTGTAAGTGAATTTTCTAAGATTTTCGTATTTTCTTTCAATAATTGGATATTGTGTATTATATTTATATAATACACCACTCATTTTTTGAATGAATATGTGTTTATCAGAAAATACATTAATAACTGGTTTTATGTTTATCAATTTTGTAAGTCGGCACAACATTTTTGCATTTACTGTTGAGATTCTGTCATCAGTAAATGCATTTCACATACTGAAAAATACACTTAAAGACATTTTTTAAATAAAGTTTAACTCTAAATATTTAGTAAAATATCGTTCTAACTTTTCTTTCTGTGATCAATTTAGAAAAAAGCCACGTTTACAAAAAAAAATGATATTCAAGACTACCGACGTCACCGCAATGTCATCGGTAGTCGCGAAGAACGCGTAGTTTATAGAAAGTGTAAAACATATATATAGGCATATTCTACAGTATATTTAACAGTAGAGCTTTGTTAGGGTACTTTTCAAGCTCACATTTTTGTAGTGAGTTTACAGAAAAATCGCTTTCACAAACACAATTTTCCATTTCCGCGAAGACAGCGGAAGTCGTGATGACATGGGTAATCACGATCCCCGCTGACACGTCGTGAAAACGGAAAACAAACACAGACATTCAATGGCCACCAACACATCCAAAAATAATATGTAGAAAAATCCATTATGAACAATGCTCTACACATATTACAATATACATACTTCTTTCAACGCATGCCTTAACTTATATTTTTGTACTAAGTTTCTTTATAAACCATCTTCCAGACCTATTTTTTGTTATCGCAGTTATTCAGGATGTCACGATGACGTTGTTAACTGTGATGATCACACCTTTTACCATTAAGTGAAAACACATATATGCACACATATTACAGTATTTTACACAATAGGAGTTTATTATTGTACATTTCAAACTCATGTTTTTCTAGTGTACTTCTAGAACAATTATCTCTAAAACCTGTTTTTCCTTTTGGTGCAATGACATCAGTAATCATGATCTCCACGGTTACATTGCGGAAGCAGAAAGCAAAAGCTGGAATTCAACAGCCACCACATCATAAAGAAATTATGACTATATAATAATTAATTCTAACCATCACAGTAGATAACTCACTATGTAAATAAATATGTAAAAACATTGATCAAGGGGGGTGTGTCCAAGATGGCGGCCTGATCGGACGCAGGTCTCCGAAGCTCCCTGCCCCGATCCCTCCTAAAGCCCCTAGCAGTGCCGCCTAATCTCCCTAGAGCACGAATTACCGGGAGCTGAGAGCGGAATACTGTTGCGGCCCCAGAGAGCTGTCGCTACACCTGCACCCCCTGGGGGAAACTTTGAACAACGACGGAGACTCAGCCGCGACTCCTGTAATGGCAGCCGCTCCGGGGCGGTGACCGGCTTGGGCGCTCCTTACCCTACCCCTATTCGGCTGCGAGGCCACCTGGTTACCTGCAGAGCCTGCCAGATAGCCTACTACCTCTGGCCGTGAGAGTAGGACCTTCGCTCAGCGTACAACACCGCCACCGCGACCCGGCCGGTGGTGAGAAACGGACCGGCCGGGAGTCACGAAAATCGAGGCCCCGGCTTCGGGCCTTCTGACCGGAAATCCTGCGGCCTCCTGCAGAGCCTTGCCGGCTCACTCCAGCGGCACGAGGGTGGCCTCTGCTAATTGCTGAACGCGCTTAGCTACCCCGCATTGGACTGGGCTAGGGGAGGAACCCAGATCGTGACCGGCGCGACTGCAGGGCCGGAAAGGAGGACGGTGCTGCTGCTCCCCGGCGGGTCTCCCCGGGACCGAGGGTCGACCTGTTGGAGCGGTGGACAGAGCCAGAGGGCCGGAATTGCGGCGAAAGGTAGCCTGAGCGCCAGCCTAACGAGCAGAGGTGAGGAGAGTGGAGGTGGGCACTGCGGAGGCAGCTCGGGGGGCACAATCGAGCTCCCGGCGGGAGGACTGGTTGGGCCTACAAGCCAAGCTGCATTGGCGGGCAGGTGAAGGGACAACGCGCTTCCCAGCCAAGCCGCTGACGATCCAGGCCCCATTTACCTTTGCTGCACAACGCGAGTGGCCGCCGGGGGGTCGCCTGCGGGGGAGTGTGGCTGCTTGGTGGGGGACACCCCCCCGCTACAACATTCGCCTAGCCGCTGCTGACTGCCTCCTGGGATCCCCGGGCCCGGGGCTAAGAGACACAAGTGACCTTTGGGGAACCACCTGCTATCTGGTTGCCCTGGTGCTGTTAAGTCCGCTGCCACACTGCTGACCCTTGAACCCTGACTACCTCACAAAGTTTAGCTTCGACAAAGCCAAAAGTGACAACGCTCGACCCACCAGCTGCGCAGCGGCGGACCGCCTCGTCCCCCATCGGGACCCCGAACGGAGCAGCGGGAACGCCGACTCTTTGGCAGCATGGCCTTCCTCCACTTTTGAGTAGTCAGACATCTGCGCTTGCCTTCGGCCCCTGGAGATCGCCGACCAGGGCCACCTTGGTGGCTGATCAAGACATGGCAGGTCTCAGGGGGAAAAAAGGGCCCCAGACACTCCCCGAAATGCTGGCCAAGACCCAACCTAAGCCTAGCAAGGATCCACCCTTCCCGGTTACCACTAAAACGCCGCTGGGACCGACCGATGACCAGGTGCCCATCACTAGATCCTTCCTAGAGACATTGTTTAATTCCCTCAGGGATGACTTCAAGTCTCTGAAGCAGGAGGTGGCGGGTGAGGTCCGTGAGCTTCGGCGGGACGTGGAGGGTCTTGGAGAACGAGTGGTCGCCATCGAAGAAGCTGACCAGGCCAGAAGCGACTAAATCGAGCAGCTCCAGCAGGAGGTCCTGTGACTCACAGACCAGCAGCTGGACCTTCAAGCCCACGCAGAGGCCCTTGAAAACCGCTCCCGTCGCAACAACGTACGGGTCCGGGGGGTCCCTCAGAAGGTGGAGGGGACTGATGTCACGGGATACTTGCAAGACCTTTTCAGGGACATTCTGGGAGAGCCCGCGGATTTTACCATCCGTATTGATAGAGCGCATAGAGTTGGGCTGCCTAGGCGCGCCTCTGCCCCCCCACCAGACATCTTGGCCTTTCTCCCTGACTTCCCGCTAAAAGAGCTGTTTCTTCTGGAGGCCCGACGAGCACAACCTCTTCGGTTTCAGGGTAACCCCGTCGCTCTGTACCAGGACCTATCGGCCATCACACTACAAAAACGGAAAGAATTTAAAGTAGCGACGGACTTTTTGCGACAGCAAGAAATCCCTTACTCATGGGGCCACCCGTTCAGACTGATATTTAAATGGAATGGAACTTTACATCAAATGCGTTCGCTTAAAGACACCTGCACCCTTCTGGGACTTGCTCAGGATGACGATGTGCCAACAATGAAAGCATCGCAAGGGCCCTCCAGGGGGGGCTGGCAGACGGTGAACCGAAGACGATCCCCTTCACACCGCTTGAAACCCGATGCCTCCATCATCACGCAGGAGCGAGCGACGACGGTGGCGGAGGTGGCCAAATAGACCTCACCCTCTGAATGATCTATACTCTTATTAGGGAGATTACTCACAGCACACACCTTGCTCGTGCAATGGGGGGGTGACGGGTGGGGAGCCGGGATGGCCACCATCGGAAATGACCCCTGTAAGAAACTTTACCACGGCCCTGTGTAAACTGACAGGGCTGGGACTATGTGTTCTTCTGGTTTGGGGGTTGGGGGGAGGGAGTTGGGTGGGGGGGATGACCATTCAGATCTGAGACAATGGGTTTTGGCTTTGAACAGATGGTTTGAGAGTTGGGCTGTTGGGGGGGGGAGTTTGGGCAGGTTTGCGGGTGGGAACCACTGTGCCGAAAGGGAAATGTCAGCGATGGAATTGCTATGTCTCCTACTTGTCCCCCATCGCTTCGCCTATCTATCCGTACACTTCTGAATATGTCTCTAACCGCACAAGACACTTCATGCACAGTTCCCTCAGAGGTCGGGGTATTAGAGGGCTCCCTCGTGCTAACTAGTCCATTGCACTCTTCTCTGCCTTGGACACACACCTCTATTTTGAGCTACTCCGCTCACTCTCCTTACTATGGCTGATCCTACTTTGAAAGTGCTGACCCTTAATGTGAAGGGGTTGAATAATCCTATTAAGAGAAGGGCAATAATTTCCTACCTAGAGAACTCCGGGGCCAACATCTGTTTACTACAGGAAACTCACCTTCTGCCCAAAGACTGGCACAGAATGCGCTCCCGTGCCTTCCCACAGCAATTCTTTTCCTCCCTTCCAACGAAGAAAGCTGGGGTGGCCGTCTTAGTGTCTAGGCACTTCCAGGGAAAGGTGGGGGACAAGGCAGGTGAAGTCAAAGGTCGCCTTTTGGCCTATACCTTCCTGATAGGCGACAAACGTCTGACGATAGGCTCCATCTATGCTCCAAACACTGGACAGGAGGCGTTTTTGAAAAGCGCAGTTTCGGAGTCCCTTCAGCCCTCTAACACACTCTTGCTCATCGGGGGAGACCTCAACTTGGTTATGGACACGAACAGAGACAGGTCAGGGCATCGTTATGGGGACTCGGGCGCTATCACGGCGACTGGAACAGAATGGTTGCGAGAGAGAGGCCTGGTGGACCTCTGGAGGGCCATACACCCTAACGCAACGCAATTTACCTTCTATTCTCACGTACACCATACCTACGCCAGGCTAGATCATTACTTAGGATCCTCCGAACTGCTCACAACCCTCAACGAGGTTTGCATAGTGCCTGCAGCACTCTCAGACCACGACGCAGTGGAATCATCGCTCAACATCCCTGCGTCTTCTCGCCCCCGGGGATCGTGGCGCCTCCGCGAAACCCTCTTGCAGAGACCGGAAGTTACCAAACGGCTTCACAAATGTATCGTCGACTACTTAACCATTAATGATACACCGGAGATATCGCTGTCAGCTCTGTGGGGGGCCCTGAAATCAGTGGCCCGCGGTGAACTCATTGCGATCGCCGCAGCAGAGGCCAAAGACCTGAGAGCAAAAAGAGACGATCTAACTGCTCAGGTTGCTGAACTAGAGAGGGTTCACAGCCGCACTTGCGCCCCACGGGTCTGGAGACAGCTGAAGGCGGTCAGGGCTCAACTGGCCAGCCTGGATACTGACAGAGCAGAATTCGCTGCGCTCCGTCTTCGTCATACATACTACGTCGGGGGCAACAGAACTGGCCGCCTGCTTGCCAGCGCTCTAAAGGCTAAAACCCAACGCTGAAAAATCACCGGCCTTACAGACGACTCTGGCACCGTCCTCACTGAGGAAACTTAGGTTGCGGAGGCATTCCGGACATTTTATGCCTCCCTTTACGGGGCTGAGGCGGTGCCCCTTGAAGAGATAGACGCCTATTTGAACACGGCGACAATCACCGAAATGTCTCAGGCCAATGCAAATGCTCTGGATGCCCCCATCCGTTTGGAGGAGGTGCTGGGGGCTATTTCCCGCCTCCGCCCGCTTAAATCTCCGGGACCTGACGGTTTCTCGGACGGTTTTTACAAAACCTTCAGCCAGCTGATAGCTCCTGTCCTCACCCGGCTCTTCAACTCCTTTGAGGGTCCGAGTTCCATCCCCCCGATATGTTGGCAGCCGAAGTGGTGGTGCTGCCTAAACAGGGCAAGAAACCCAAACACTGCTCAGCGTTCCGCCCAATCTCATTGCTGAATCTAGACCTGAAACTCTTCACCGGAATTTTAGCCGCGCGTCTTGGTCCATGCCTACCTGGGATCTTGGAACCTGACCAATTGGGCTTCGTGCCTAATCGTCAATGCAGCGATAACACCAAGCGGGTGCTCCACTTGATAGACAAGACCCATTTTCAGAACTCGGACGCCGCACTGTTAGCCATCGACGCTGAGAAGGCGTTCGACCGTGTCGATTGGTCCTACCTACAACGCGTCCTGACATGTTTTCGACTGGGAGGCCGCTTCCAATCTTGGGTCGCCTGCTGTTACCACCGCCCCCAAGCTCGGGTCCACTTAGGTAGTCTTAGATCATACCCGTTTGAAATCCAACTAGGCACGAGACAAGGGTGTCCCCTGTCCCCCCTTCTATTTGCCCTGTACATCGAGGCCCTAGCGCAGAAAATTCGGTATAACACTGACATCCGAGGTATCAACTTCGGCCGAGAACCACATACAATCAGCCTCTATGCTGACGACATCATAGTCGCTCTGGACCATCCAGCCCGCTCGGTGCCAGCCTTTTTGGAGGAATTGGACTCCTTCGGGGTTGTCTCGGGCTTCCGTATCAATAGGGGGAAATCCCTGATACTGCCCCTGGGCAAAAACGTCCACCCCAATGGGTCTGCTTCTACGTATGGGAGCGATCTCCAGCTGGCCACACAACTCCCATATCTGGGAATCACTCTCACCTCCTCGACAGAATCGACGATAGCTCTTAATTACAAGACCCTCACTACCCAGATTAGGGCGGACTTTGCGCGTTGGTCTAATAATAATTCACATGAAAAGCACTCCCAAGTGAAAATGCCACACGCAGCGTGTTTCTTTCTTTATTTATTTGGCAGATTTCAGAGTGACAAGCACAGCAGTTTAGGCAGTCAATAAGCCCATATTGCCAAACGCGTTTCAGGTAACTTTCCCTTGTTCACTGGCTGGGCACAATGGAGATCAGGTGGGCAGCAGTAACATCGCACTCACCACGTAAATTTTAATCTTGTCTCAGTGGGCGTGTTCCTCCATGCATCATGGTCTATGAAGTCCAGCAAAATAAAACCCATAGTGGGGGCATTTCCGACTTTCTCCTAACAAATGCCTCTTACCCTGCTGGATTTGCCTAAAGCATGCCAAGCAGTCACTCGGCGTGTCTCATTTGCTTGGATCTTAATCACAAGTGCCACTGCTTCATATGGTACCATCCAGCCCACTGAGGTATTTATTTTAAACAAAGAGAACATCGCAGCATCAACTAGAGAAATCCACAAAAACAGCAATGCAATTTGCGCCCATGAGGGGCAGGACTAAAAAGGAATCGTCGCAAGTGCGATGCAAAACATTGCCGCTTCTCTCTACAAGCCAAGACCATTGACAAAGGGTGGAAGGACGCCCGAAATGCGTTCGTGACTATTAGCAAGTTCAAGCTGGAACTAACGAAGTTGTTGGTTCTACATGCCCTGCAAATAAAGAAGACACGACTAAGTGTGGCGCCTTCACTTTGGGAGCAAAGCTCATTTGGAATATGTTAGCGGCCCGCACTGGTCGCGAAGGTGCCCCGCCGCTCCCGCCGCTGACAGTGCGGATCCAGCGCCGTGATTGACATGGTGCGAACAGGATCGGCGTGTCTTATTTGATTGGATCTTAATCACAAGAGCCACGACTTCATATGGTACCAGCCATCCCACTGAGGTATTTATTTTAAACAAAGAGAACATCGTGGCACCAACTAGAGAAACCCACAAAAACCACAATGCAATACGATTTGCGCCCATGAGGGGCAGGACTATAAAGGAATCATCACGAGTGCGTTGCAAAACATTGCAGCTTCTCTCTACAAGCCAATACCATTGACACAGGGCGGAAGGACGCCCGAAACGCGTTTGGGACTATTGGCAAGTTTAATCTGAAACTAGCGAGGTTGTTGGTTCTTCATGCCCTGCAAATAAAGAATTAAGACACGACTGAGCGTGGCGCCTTCACTTTGGGAGCAAAGCTCATTTGGAATATATATATATATATATATATATATATATATATATATATATATATATATATATATATATATATAATATATGTCGCAATCTTCGCCCGATGAGACCGCCGTCTCACCACTGTTAGTTTCCTCACAAACAGTTCTTAGAAAAGACGAACAGAACAGACCCAATTCCTTCGTGCATTTAGTGGTTTATTTTAGAAAATAAAACCCAGCAAGTCCGCATGACGCATTTCGCCTCCGACACGAGGCTTGGTCACATGATATATATATGTGCATAGGAAAAGGACCCGTCTCCCGAAGACCGCGGCCCGTTGACAGATGGCGAGCAAAAACCGAGCGGGTCACTCGGTAATTTCAATTATCCACAGCTATTTTCTTCACAGGTGTGACCAAGACAGCTTTTGCTGTCAAAACGCGTTACTTTGCTGTAATAAACTGTGGTTCATTCATTCCTTAGTGCCAGCTTTTCTGTGAAGAAAATAGTTGTGGATAATATATATATATATATATATATATATATATATATACACATGCATACATACATACATATATGCAAAAAAAGAAAGAAGAGAAGAGAAGATGCAGAGAACTCTGGGTAGTTCTTAAGTTTAGGTGGAAATCAATTCCAGTATAGAGCACTTCCAACACCAGCGACACTCTAATATATATATATATATATATATATATATATATATATATATATATATATATATATATATATATATATATATATATATATATATATATATATATATATATATATATGTATATAGCAACTGTGGTCGCCAGTATGTAGTTATAGTTCGGACCATGTTTCCATAGGAAAAGTGTTTTTAACTTGTCTATATCTTTAGCACCGTTTGACGAATCTTCTGCATACCTATGTTTGGACTGCTTCTCCAAAATGTAAATGTAAAAATCTGTGGCCTCACTTCAGTGCAGATTTGTGAGTTTCAGGAATACACAAAGTTTCCAACTATATGTCTGGAATCCTGTAACAGTTATCAGTTCATTTTAGCACAAAACTGCCTTTCTCAATCTTTTTTTCTCAAATCGCTATTACAATTGCTAAATTTCAGTCATGGAAGAAATTCTTTCCCGCACTAGTCTGTTAAACTTCTGACTCTGATGTTTCCCCATGTCCAGTCCGGGGTCAGGCTGACCTCTAAACGTTCACTCCACTGTGCAGTCTGCCAGCCAGCGCCTAATTGCAGGAGGTGCACAGGATAATGCTGCAGCTAACACCTTAACATTAACTCTGCTCCCTCCGTAAAAGGAGACCTGGCACTCAACGAAATATGATAACAGTTCTTTAATTCATTCCACTCTCCCACTAATAAAATCAAAGAGACGCGTTTCTGCACGTAGCTGCCTTTCTCAGTCTTTTTTTTTCAAATCACCATTACAATTGCTAAATTTAAGCAAATGTCCTTTTCCACAGTCATGGAAGAAATATTTTTCCCCACTAGTCTGTTCAACCTTGGTCGTCACGATAAACGGAATGTCAATAAATGTTCACCTATTAAAATTAATTTTTAAATCTTGCAGGACATTGAAATGGTAAAACTTTATGGACAGTGGTCAAATTAATAATCTCACCACTTTGTTTCTCAAAAATTGTCCTTCTCATCTCCCCGCTAAGCCAATGCTTCGTGTATTCTGCTCTAGAGCTTTGAACTGATTCTTAAAAAAGGTTTAAATCTTCTCTTAAGGGTTTGTGATGGTACTTGAGGGCAAATTTGTGAGTTTCAAGGAATACAAAAAGTTTCCAACAATATGTCTGGAATCTTGTAACATTTATCGGTTTGTTAGAGTACTTCTGGAAATATTTTGTGAATTTTCGCATGAAATGAGTAAATATATATAAACACACACACAAATACACACACATATACTTGCTTGAGCTGAAGTCTTTTGAAAAACTGAAAATGTCCTTTCTAACATTTTTGGTGACAAGGAATGGACTCTACCGTTCTGCTACACCCTCACCAATTTATGGGCTGTTCCCGCCTACTTCCACTGCAACATGGGATTTGTATCTACTATTGCTAGGACTATATTTCCAACTTTTTCGAGGATGGAAAATGGTCACAGAAGAGGTTTGTACTACAAACAAATGTGTACTTTTGCAGGAGCACATAAACTCACGCAGTCTTCCCCGCAGTAGTTAGTTGATTTTCACAAAATAAAAATTGTCACTGGAATTGATCCTTTCATGAGATGGGGGCTACAACTGGTGGCCGGCTGAACTCAGACCTACACCCAGCACCCACACCAGGCACCTCAGAATCATCATTGACAGCAACTAAGACTTGACTGCCCTAGTCAACTTTGTCACTGCATCCTGCTTTCACACCCTGAACATGTTGAGGAAGATCTTCACAAAGTTCCCAAGCAACACCAAAAAACCGTCACTCATGCCCTAATCACCAGCAAGTTAGACTACAGGAACATCGTCTACATTGGGATCAGCAAGCAACTCACCAGAAGACAACACAAAATTCAGAACTCAGCAGCCAAACGCATCCTCAAGCTCCCACAGAGAACTCGCATTACACCACAGTTCACTGAGCTCCACTGGCTCCTGATGTACAAGCCATGGTAACATGGATGCCCAACCCTTGCCCTGAGTTACCTAGCTCTATGATATATAGTATCTTGATATGTTGCTTTTGGGCAAGCACTCCCAACAATCATGCATGTAGATGGTGGTGTAGGCGACCCTGTAAGGAATGAAGCCCACAGCCTGGGTCTGTGGTCTGCTGGGGCGCTCAAAGCTTACCCTCAAGCTGATACAAGACTTCTGTCTCTGCATATTCAATTGATGGTGGCATGGTTCAATCATTAGATAGACAAAGGTATAAAAGGAGGGAATGGAGAGAGTTGTTGACAGGTTTAGGTATCTTAGCTTTGTCTGGTAAATATGCAATTGTTTGAATTACATTTTTAAGCATTACTGTACTTCTCCAATGGTTGCATGACAAACACATTGGATGCCACTGTCCCGTGCTGACGTCAGTAAATACAACCACAACTTACAACCCTGGTGTCAGGATATGGTGTTCTCATAATCTACAAAGCTGATTTATTGTATATGTGCATGCTTTGTGCTTATGTGAAATGCAATAAAATGTGTTTACAAAAAAAGAAGGGAATAGAGTAAAATAAGTTGGGAGATGGAGCATCAAGCTGATTTCTGGGGACCCATAAGGACAGAAGGAGTGTGTTAGGCCATTATCATAATTTCTTCTACTAGTCTATTGACTTTACCTTAGAATTTTGGCCCCCTTGTACAGTTCTGTAACCAAAGTAATACACTTTAACTGTGCAAACTAGGCTGTCTCATATGTGCAATCTTTTTATGCTACTCATTAACATAAAGATTCATGATTGATCAATTTTGAAGGTTGGCAGCATTTAATCATATATTGGTGTAGGAGACAGCATCTATATGATAATTTATTTCGAGAAAGTGATACATTTGTTAACTAACCTCAGTAGGACTTCCCAGAACTAACCGTGCTAGCCCTTTAATGTGTGCCATTGGTGGGGGAAAGGCTGGATCTTGTTGATGTTCCTGACACTGTGCTAGCAAGGTGTCCAGTGCAGGTCTCTTCTGAGGCAGCTCCTCACACATTGTAAGTAGAAGGGAGTGCAATGCATGGCTGAGGTCCAGAGGCTGTAGAATCAAGATGAAACATTAAGACACTTACAAATGAATTACTCTACCTCAATAAGTAAACTCTAGTGCACCAACACACTCCACTTCACTCACAAAGAAACATCTTGCTACTATGAGGAGACATGGAATATTTTACACGTGTGACAATGACAAAAAAATAGAATGATTATCTGTAAAACCAAGAACAGTAAAGTCTACAGCAATCATCTGAAGAAAGTATAGGGTTATAAGAAAACAAAGGTATGACCTGTTCTTTCAAAAGAAGAATGGGCGATGCACTGGAGGATCAGATTTCTTATGTTTTATGTTCCCAGGCAGGTAGAGGTAAAGAATGCAGTGCCAAAAATACAAATACAGTCCGGTACTAGTGCTCCCATTTCTTCCAGAAAGGGACTTCAGGACTGCTTTCAAGCCCTCACACTCATGGATGGTGGCAGCACACAGTGCTCCATGGTCTCCCAGACTCCACACTGGCACCCTTAAGGACATCCTACACTCCGCAGCATGTCCCATCAAATGCCTGAAGAAATATAATGACATCACCCCCATATTGATGGAACTACATTGGCTTCCCTTGTTAGCCTGTACTATCCTCAAAACCAGTTGCATCATTTACAAAGTCATCATGAATAGCACCCCAGCTTATCTTGCAGATAAGCTCACCGTCTCTGGGTTTCTCAGTACACCCATGGCCAGGGCACCATCAGACTGCATATTAAGAAGTGCGACAAATAAAAAACAAGGCAGCTTGCCTTTTCCATCTATGCACCCAAGATTGGGAACAACATCCCCATATCCATCAGTACCGCCGAAGCGCTGCTCCAATTTAGGAACAAGTTGAAGATGCACCTCTTTAAAGAACACCACATCACAATGCATTAACGATTCACAAAGCAGCTACCTCTCTTATCCCTCATTGACTTTGTACTTGCCTTTGACCTTGTACAGTGCTCCACTGGCTTTTGCATAGATGTGTGCTAGAGAAGTACCACATACATACATACACAGACACATCTGAGCTCTTATTTTCCAGAGACCGTCAATCATGCTATGCTGCCTGCGCCTATCTTGTTATAACCTGCATATGAAGTATGACCTAATATCCTAACCATACGTATATTGTAAAACGTTGTCAGAGACTGTCAAGACTCTCTTTGGCCTCTATATGTACTGCAGAAACTATGTGTCGCCTGTAGAGCCCATCTAACACCTCCACAAGTGTTGTCATAGCTCTGTAGAGGATGCCATGGTTGCTGTACCACCCTGCTTCTGCATTGACAGGCTAGCATAAACTACTATCGCCCATATGTTGCTATAATTCTGAGATGGCCTTTAATGCTCTTCACATCGACATTTTTGTTTTTATAACGTTGAACTAAAAATCTCCACCAATGCATCTTCCTGGGCTCCAGTGATTGTCCTGCTGCTTGGCAGCCCTGTAATCAATTAGATTGGCCTGACTGGTTGAAGAGTGTCCAAACAGCACAGTAACCAGCTGGATTGATCTATTTGCTGGATACCTAGTGGCTTATCAGAATAGTTAAAATACTTCATAGCCTTTGTGGATCAGCAAAGCATGGACTGCATGTGCACAGTTTCTTCCACCTACGTCCAGCTGATGACATCATGTGGGGCCTCTAATAATTAATTAATAGCATAGCTGTGACCAGACGAAAGTAAAATGGTCGCTACTATACACAGGTTCAATGCCAGTCACAAGCAGGTTCAAACCTGGGAAGGTAGGTTAATCAGTGTCCTTTGGTTTGAAAAATGTCAATGGAAGACAGGTTTAAGGTATTCTTAGACTGTCCCAACATGCATGATCATGCTGTCTCACAACTGTCTGAATTATACTGGAATATGTGCAAGGATCTCTCTGGCCAACACTCATAGGCTGATGGGTTCAGCAAACATCATGAGAATATCCCTGAAACTAGCCCCAATATTTTATGTGGATCTTGTGGGAAACAATTCAACAGTTACGATCACCTGTGATAGATTGATATTTTTTTGATTATGTTTGACTTTTTTTGGGTGAGCTCATTATATGTTCATCTATTTTGGCAATAAAACTCTCTCACACATTAGAGCAGCACTTTCAGCAGGAAGGAAGAATGATACACATTTACCTCATCGCACCAGGCAATACTATCCTTACAATGCACTGTATTCATTGTAAGCTTAGATACTACTGGAGAGCCTCACTATAGTTCTACAGCCAAAAACATGATAGGAGAACTGAAAATATGCAATCCCAATAAACATCTTTCTTCCACTAAAGTGGATCCTATACGCAGTAATGAGCTCTACTAGAGTACCTCTTGCTGACAGACAGCACTGACCTGCTCAGATGGAACTTTGTAGTCAGACGACCAGTATAGCGTCATACCCAAGGAATACACCAGCATCTAGAGGGAGTAAAAACAGAGAATATGAAAAAACAATGCTTTATCCATAGCAAAACAACAGGAAAAAGACTAAAAACATTGAGGACAAGAACCAAAGATTCACTCATCGTCTATCAGCAAATCATCAGCATTAACTGAGCACAGACAGAATGGTTGTAACAGCATCATGAACCCATCAATGAGCGTCTTACCTAAAGCACACATAATTAAGTTGAAAACACCAATATGTACTAAAAACTATGACAGTAGTGGCAAAATGCATGCACCCCTCGTCTTATAATATTAACATAAACTATCATTGAGCCAACATTAACATTGTACATCCATCTATAAACTTATAGGAGCACTATACACCAGTCACTGAGACAACAGGAGTCCAACAACCCAAAGCTGGAGAAAATGACAGCACTGTACAGCTATTTTTACTTATCACATTTTGCTTCTCTAACCTCCCCACTCTTTCATTCATTTGTCAGCAGTCGAAAGTAAAATACCAGTATTGCCAACATTTTCTGAACCTTTTAAATTATCATTTGCCTCACATATAACAGACATTATCTTGTTGCAATAATTTTTTGTATTATGCTGCTGCTAAAATGATATTCTAGCTTCGCTTTTACGAGAGTAAATAGATTTACTGGGTTATCACTTTCTGAAAGAGTGCCTATTGCTTGGAATGATCTTTAGTATAAAGTCCCAGATTGGAGTTATCTATGGTTTTCTGCTTGAAGAAAGTCATTCGGTTGAACAGCTTCTGAATTATGCATTGATTTCCTTAGTTCTTTTAATAGGTTTTTGATTATTACAGTCCGCTCTATGAAAAAAAAATCCATGATCAAACATATCTGATTTAAAATGTCTATGGGATTTATGCTATATATTTCACTATAACTCAATTTTCATTTTTACTCCTTCTTTAAGATGCAGGTAAGCATCTGATTATTCTTTCATAATCTATTTTCTCATATATTTTGTTTTAATTCTTCTAACTTTATGTTCTTTGCACACTCATGTTCAGGGGCGTAGCTTCAGGAGGATGTTTGGGGTGTGACATCCTCTATATAAATGGATTCTTGGCTTGGTAGTTGGGACTCGGGCCCTGAGTTGGATTTGAAATGTCTGTATTGGCTTTCCCTTCATTCTTATTTCACTATGAGGTTTTTAACTTGTCCATTATTAGGATCTGGAACTTAAATATATATAGTGACTTTTTGGAATGCACCAACATTTGGTAGTAGTAGGCTTGGAAAGCTGCTCTAGACTCAGTGTTTCAGGCACAGTATTAGCAATCAAACACCCAAAAGGGGATAGTATGAATGCCTGCACATAGTCTAACCACTGGCAATCACTCAGAATAGCATTCCAACCTATCATTTTTTGCCCACTGTGGCACTCTAGCAGAGGTCGCCCACCGTATGCAAATGAGTACTTTGTATTTTGGGCAACTTCTCCTGCGATCAAGTTGCCCAAAATATCTATATATTGCCGCCATCCATACCAGTTTTGTGCATAACCAAGCAAGAAGTGGAAAATGCCCTCCTCCAGGTCCCCAAGGGCAGGGCTCCCGGACTCAACTGTATCCCCGCAGATCAGCTCCTCCACATTCTTGATTCCTGGACACTGTATATCCAGCTCCTCACTAATGCAATTGCTAATGGAGCAGCGATACCCAGTACTTGGGCTGGAGCAGTAATTCTTCCCATATTTAAAAAAGGGGATCACACCAAGCCAAGGAACTACAGGCCGATTAGCTTGATTGAGAGCATACAAAAGGTATCGGCTAGGCAGGTGTTAGGCAGAATGCAAGCATGGATGGAGGAATGCCACATCCTCTCCGATTTACAGGCTGGCTTTCGGCAATGTATTAGCACGGTTGACCAGGTGCTAAGGTTCATCCTTATTTATTGGCGTACTGTAACCCTGAGGAGAAGTTCCATTTACGCTGCTTTCGTGGACCTGAAGTCAGCTTTTGACTTGGCCCCGAGATCTAATTTGTGGCACACGCTCCTAAAGTTGGGTATGCCGCTGGAAATCCTGGCTTTTGTTGTTAAATTGCATTTGGCCAATTATGCACAGGTTAGATGGGATATGGAGGGCGGTATCACAGACAAGTTTGCAGTTGAGAGGGGGGTAAGGCAGGGGTGCATTTTGGCACCCACCCTCTTCTCACTGTATATTAATGGGGTAGTGAAATACTTTGAGGATTTCCCCACGGTCGCTCCGACCCTAGCAGGGACTGAGGTTCCGTGGCTTTCGGGCCCGGACTCCATTTTGTTTGCGTTGTTCACAACGCCATTTTGTGTTGCCCTCACATAGGCCGTGGAGGTAAACGAACGAACAAAGTTGCATGGGCCTCGTTGTTCATATACGCATTAACTAGGCCCTTTTCGACTTGCGAGTGAACTGCAAGATGCTGACCCCGTCACCTGAAACTGACCCTTTCACAAAGCCAATTTCTCTAGCTGATCGTTGTCTGAAATTGCCAATCAATGTTCAGGATATCGTTAACTTTTAGTTCCTTGCACATATCTTATCCTATTCAACATCTGAATTGTTTCTTTCCTTACGACTTTTCATTACATGGGTAGTGCTTTCAATTATGGGTTTGTCCGGCTTGTGGTAATCGAACTTGGGACAGTCCTAAAAATTAACTTGTGGGTTGGTATGATGTAAAGTGAGCTTTTTGGAATGTAATAATGTGTGGGAAAATGTATTTCATTCGTCATAATTTGTCTCAGTGGGTGTGCATTTGTAATGAAGCTGATTTTTGGATAAAAGGTGATGTTTTGCTCTGCGAAAGTTGTACACCGTGTTGTATTGCTTTGTTTACTGTTACTAGCTGCAGCTAATAAATTTGATCTCTGACACCACCTAGAAGTATTCCGTGTCTCTGTATGCCAGGACAGGGGAATTCGAAGACTTTGGGTGTGTCCCTGACACAGCTGGGTTCTGAAAAACCCGGTTCTTCAGTTGGCGCCCAACGTAGGGCGACTTCAGCGGTACCGTTCCAAGCCCGAGGATCGTGAGGAGCCACGTGAGGAAATTCTGGAGGAAGGCCGCCACTTCATCGACCCCTGCATGTCGACGTGGACCGAAGGTGTTTTCTGCGAGGCTTCCCGCTTTCCGACGGCTATGAAGGATTGCTTCCCTGACTGTCGCCCTGTCTTGGACCCTCGATTGATTCTTTGTAGAGCGAGACGATAGACGGTCTTCTGGTGGCGTGACAGATACTTTGGTTAAGTATAAGTGGGTCGCTCCCACGACTTTGTTTTGGTTCTTGGTTTTGTTTGATTCGGTTGCTGCAACAATCGAAGCCGAGGGGCTTGTATATTTGCGAGTGTATCGATAGTTGATAACCCCTTGAAGGTTTAAGCTAGATTAGTGAGCTATAAGATGCCTGGTCTTAGCAAAATTAGGAAATGGTTTAGCTGTGGTTGCAACAGGGATTCCCGATTGGAGGACTCGTGTCCGATACCTCCGGTTGGAACTCCGACTTATGAGCTCTATTCAAAACACAGAGTGGGTCCTATTACTTATAATGAAATGTGGGTCCGCTTTACAAAGAAAGATGGTGTTTTACAATGGCCCCAACATGGTAGTTTCAAATTAAATATTTTAGATAATCTGGAAGGTGCGCTATTTAAGAAGAAAGCCCGGCCGGCAATGTTTGACTCTTTCCGCCTTTGGCGCAAGGAAGCCAAACAGCGAGAAATTAAGCAAGCAAAAAGAGATAGGGAAGATAAGAATATGTCAGTACTACAAGCTGCTAGGCAGTTTAGGGAAGATGGAGAAGAGCGTGTGAATGAAGTCTCAGATAGACAACGTTGCATGGCCATCAATAAATGTTATTCGGCCTTGCCGTCTTCTCCTCCAAAAGTGATTGAAGATCCTGAAAAAGATCCTTTGATCTCTCATTTACTGAGATTGCCACCCCCTTTTGTGCAGGGTGCTACTGCGCCTCCATTACCCCCGATTGTTCCACCCTTTGTTGTTCAGCCTCCTGCTGTTGTTCAGTCACCTGGTGCTCCACAGATGGTTCTCCCTTCTACTGCGCAACCCCCTCTAGGGTCGCAAGCTTTGCTACTAGCTTTGCCTCAAACTCCTTTGCCTTCTACTTCTGCATCTCCGACTCCTACTGTATCAGTCCCTACACCTCTTTTGCCTCAAAATACTTATTCTCCTGTTCTTATGTCTGCTTCTTCTCCTTCTGCTCGAAAACGAATGACTGAGACTGTTGCTAATTTGTTGTCTCCATTGTTTGGGTCACTGAATATGACCCCTGTTTCGGAACGTAAGCAGAGTCGTAGTCAGCTTCCTAGTTCCGAGGAACGGACAGTGTTGGATTTGTTGGCTCGTAGATGGATTTCAAATGCTTCCAGGTATGACTTGCCAGCGGTTATGGATGTTTTCTTTCAGTGGGATCCGCCTAAGCAAAGGTATGTTTTTGATGTAATGTGTACTTTTCTGTGTGAGGAATGGGAAGATAATGAGTTGGGTCCGATTCCGCAGGAAGTGCTCGATGTTCAGTTAGAATTTGCTAAAGGGACGATAGTGGAATCCGATGTTGTAGTGAATGACCCACTTTAGTGGTCTGATGATCTGTGATGACCCTCGATCACCACCATTGTGTACTGATTTTAGTGTGCTATGTTACTTTAGCCTTAATGTAGGATGGTCTTGCATTAGAATAATCTTGCCAAAGAATAGAAGGTATGGGATCTCGAGGTGCAGAGTTGTTGGTGATGGTGCACACATGTGCTCCATAGTGGATACTGAGGTATTAAGGGCATAGTGTTATTTGAGTTAGGGGAATTATGACTTTAGCCTATTGGCTTTGACGTGGTCTAATATTATTCTGCTTTCCAAGTAGTAGAGGCCTATGCTTGAGCAACTCCATATTATCATGTAATAAAGAAACCCTAGAGCATAGCATTTGTTTGTATTCCTTGTGAGGGAAGGTCGGGACCCTTTTTTACCAAGTACTTACAGAGGGATGGGCGATTCCCCTCTAATGGGTAATTTTTGATACGGGAGGGAAATCGGCTCCCATCAGGGATGTCTAAATTACATTGCTAGGAGGAGCATGCGCTGCGTACCCTCTAGGATGGTGAGGTGTTGTGACTTGTTGTTATTTGCGAGCTCCTCGGCAATGGTCTTATATGTTGTCAGTGTTTATTCCTTTCTTGGGTAAGTATTGTGAAATGTGGTGTCTTCCTGGATCCAGAGAAAGGATGTGGTAAGTAATGGCCTGTTGACTGACAGAAGCACCAAAACATACAGAGAAGTAGGTGATTACAATTTGGCGTAGTCGGCAGGATATGAACGTTGATTTAAAAGGGGAAAATATTGTTGGGTTTTTTGCAATTGAAAGCAGACTCTCAGATATCAGTTGATTTATTTGCATGGGGGTAGCCCATATGGTGTTCTGGCTCATGAGTGAGCTAATTGTGTTGGGTTGAATGAGAATTGCTGTGTGTTTAAATGTGTTTTGTATAAAGGGCTTGTGAATAGCTTTTTTACGTTAGGCAGAAAGGGTGGGATCCCTTTACAGTGTTCAGTAAAAAGAAATGCATTTAAAATGTGCTGAGCTGCAACATGAATGTAACATCTCAGAATATAACCCTGAAACGTGGGATGATGTTTCAGGCAGAGATAGTGGGGTTATTTTTAATGTGTTGTTTAACATGCATCTACAATTTGAGCAGTTGCAAAAAGAGCTGAAGGAGATGTTAATTGATGTCCAGTGTGAAAATATATCTTTGCAAACAAAATTAAAAGTGCATGAGTTACGTGTGAAAAATGTTACAGAGAATCTAGTCAGGTTGCCAATTGCACAGGCTGTTTTAATTAATTCTTCAGAAAGGAATGTGCAAAACGATAAGAAGACTTGTGTTTTAGAATTAACGATCACCGGTTGTGGAGATAAATCAGACCTATCAGTGCACGATACATTTTGCTTTAAAAGAAAAATGCAAGCATATGATTTTGAAAGTGTACAACAACACAGTGTGTATGACTGGTTAATTCAAAGGTTTACAAATGTATTTTGTGATTTTACCCAAAAGCAATGTGCCCATTTTAGCTACAGTGAAGTGCAGGGACTTTTCAATT
The DNA here is from genome assembly GCF_964261635.1 of Lissotriton helveticus. Classification (NCBI taxonomy): domain Eukaryota; kingdom Metazoa; phylum Chordata; class Amphibia; order Caudata; family Salamandridae; genus Lissotriton; species Lissotriton helveticus. Next base: position 455,631,622 of record NC_136065.1, read on the forward strand.
CAGATGCTGAACAAATGCCCATGACTACGTGCTTTGGCACACTAAACGATACTGGACAGAACAGCGTGAGGGAAAATGTGATTTGCTTATGGGAGGTCGCACTAGTGGTAAAATGGCCCATATAGACAGAAAAGCAGTTTGGTAGGATTTCACAGAAGCAGGGTTGGTGACCCCAACAACTAATGTTTAAAATGATTTTATGTAGCTGGTGCGCAAATGTGATAATTCTTTGCCCATGACAGTTGACGGCTACAAATTAAACAAACATAGACCTTCTTTGACTGATGCTACCCCAGATATTGTTACAGAAGTACCCTGAGATTTTGTATGTTTTGTCTTTTAGTTACCAATAGTCCTATAGACAAATGATAGTTTCAAAGAAAATATATATATATATATATGAAGGTGCATGCATTCAAAGGGGGGCTGTTCAATGTGGTTTTAGTTTAGTGTATTCCATTTAGGAATGGAAAATTTCACAGCTTTTGGGCTGTGAACGGCTGGGAACTGACATGCTTTGACCTTGAGGAGATAACATGCATTCCACAGAGCCTCCTCTTTCCCGGGCTCTTTGTAAGGGAGGGGGCGATCGCAGGAGCAGTCTCCTCGCTGCTTGTTATGTTTGGCGAGCACCCAATTCTTTCCGCTGAGAATCTGTGTGAGGGTGGGATAATTCCACTCCTCTGGTTAGAAAGCTTCCCTCAATTAGAAGCGTAGGGAGGCTTGTAAAGGTGCACCCTTCCTATGAGGAGGTAGGCAGGGCATACAGAAGTTGGCAGGCGCTTCGCTCTTGGAATGTGAGCTCCTCGAAGGGAGGGGTTACGAGACAGAGAGCAGTCTGTCTCTGTTTTGATTGAAATTGAGCCAGCACTGAGCCTCGGCTGGCTAACCCCAGCCCTTCTGGCTGTGCAAGGAAAAATTAGATTTTGCCCAAATAAACTTAGAGAATATAATGCAGGTAGTATTCTTAAACTATTCCCTGGATTTAGAGGAGAGCTTTATAAATTAAAAGACCTCTAGAGAGGTGAAAAGAAAATGTATGTGCTTTTGAATTGAAGTTTTTTGCAAGACATGTGATACTTGTTTATCGTTTCAGATTGCGGTGTCGGGTGCAAGTGATGCACTCCCTGTATGCATGGGCCCTCACCCCCCCCCTTTTATTATTTTATTTTGTTATTTTAGTTTATTATTTTTGAAAGTGGAACTCTCCCAAGCCTGGAGCCAGACCGGACGGTGAAAGGTGATGTCCTGGGGCTGATGGCAGACGGGAGCTGATGATCTATGGAGGACCAGATCAGATGGGGTTCTTCCTTGTCGAGGGGATACTGATGAAGATGGATGCCAGAGAGCTGTACATAGATGGACTCCTTCTTTCTAAGCGAAGAAGGGATCAGCAGAGTGTGCTGCAATTGGAACTGTCCCCTTCAAGTGAGGCTGACTTTGAAAGCATGAGAGCTGTGTGTCTTTCGCACAGGAGAACTGCGTTTGCACCCTGACAAGAGACAGTGGTGTTTTTTGTTTTGCTTTTTTCACAGAAAAGAACACTTTTTTTCAGTAGAGACGCTTTGCTGCACATGGAGTAGATATTTTCTGAGCTACAGGTGGCTGCCTTGGCAGTGGAATTTGCAGTTTAATAATTAGAGGTTCAGATGACACAAATTGAATTATTTTTAGATATTTCACCTGAGATCTTGTTTTAGGTAATGAATTGAATGTTTTTGAGTAGTCGCTTCAGCACGAGAGTTGCTGGTTCAAAATATGCTTTTTAACAGTTGTATTTTTGATTCTGAAATGCAGTTTTTCACTTGTAGGTACTCTTTCAAATATGGTCTACAGTCTTGAATCTTTCACTCTGAAAATTTAGTTTTTCAGGTTTTGCCTTTACATGAGACATGCAATGTTTCAATGACAATCAGATCTTCAGTTAGATGTTATTCAGTTGCTAGTGACTTTGCAATAATGCCAATTGTGCAGTTCAAAGATGCAGTCATAGCTGTGCCTTTAGTTCAGTGATTTTATTTTTGATATATGTGAATGGTGATGTTCAGGGGTCAAGGGGTGCAATGTAGTGAATGAGCCAATTTAGTGGTCTGATGATCTGTGATGACCCTCAATCACCACCATTGTGTACTGATTTTAGTGTGCTATGTTACTTTAGCCTTAATGTAGGATGGTCTTGCATTAGAATAATCTTGCCAAAGAATAGAAGGTATGGGATCTCGAGGTGCAGAGTTGTTGGTGATGGTGCACACATGTGCTCCATAGTGGATACTGAGGGATTAAGGGCATAGTGTTATTTGAGTTAGGTGAATTATGACTTTAGCCTATTGGCTTTGACGTGGTCTAATATTATTCTGCTTTCCAAGTAGTAGAGGCCTATGCTTGAGCAACTCCATATTATCATGTAATAAAGAAACCCTAGAGCATATCATTTGTTTGTATTCCTTGTGAGGGAAGGTCGGGACCCTTTTTTTACCAAGTACTTACAGAGGGATGGGCGATTCCCCTCTAATGGGTAATTGTTGATACGGGAGGGTAATCAGCTCCCATCAGGGATGTCTAAATTACATTGCTAGGAGGAGCATGCGCTGCGTACCCTCTAGGATGGTGAGGTGTTGTGACTTGTTATTTGCGAGCTCCTCTGCAATGGTCTTATATGTTGTCAGTGTTTATTCCTTTCTTGGGTAAGTATTGTGAAATGTGGTGTCTTTCTGGATCCTGAGAAAGGATGTGGTAAGTAATGGCCTGGTGACTGACAGAAGCACCAAAACATACAGAGAAGTAGGTCATTACAGATGTTACAGATGCCGTAGAGACGATACTTTCTTTCAGATCTAGGCTTCCGCCTCAGACATTGCATGAACCTGATTCCTCTGTTAGGAGGAAAGTGAAGCAGTATCCTATGAGAGAGGTTCCTCCTGTTTGGAGAGAGGCAGTTCAGGCTAATGTTAATCTGGGTATTGCGGCCGAACCGGCTCACTTCCAGCCAGTGTGGGTACATGTCCCTTGTAAGAGAGCAGAGGTCTTGGCTCTTAAGCAGACCTTACCTAACCCCCGTAAGAATCCTGTTGGTTATTACAAGGAGTTGTCCCAGACAGTTGATGCGTGTATTATGAATTTAGCTGACATAGATATGTTGATGGGTAATGTAGTCCCTCAACCTTTGTGGGCGAAGATCCGTCACGAGGATCACGCACCAGAATTAGGAGATACGTGGGCGAATATTTCTGCTGTGGATGGTCGGCAGGTAGGAGGTGCCAAACCTGTACCTTTAGTTGCAGATTTACCTGGTAGGATTATTAATTTGATGAAAACTATGATGCCTCCTTTACAAGTGAATTAGGATAAGTTAGCAGCATGCAAACAAAAGAAAGACGAGAGTGTGTCTGATTTCTTCACTAGGTTTGAGGAGACGTTTATCGATCATAGTGGTCAAGATATGGGTACAGAAGGTGGTCAAAGGTTGTTCGTGGACAAATTTGTCTTTAATTTGCTTCCCGACCTGTCTAATAAGTTAAAGGATTCTGAGAGTTCATGGGCTGTTTCTTCGTCGGCCCAGATATTGGCTACTGCAGAATATTACGAGAATAGGGATAAAGATGAGAAGGATAAAATAGAGAAGAAAACTAGAGATCTAAAGACGAAAGTTCTTTTACAGCAAGCTTATCCGCCTCGTCCGAATCAGCCTCAGTTTCAGCAACCTCCACAGTTTCAGAGATTGTTACAGAAGCCTGAGCCTTACGCTCCGCGATTCTTTCCAGGACCTAATCAGTGTGCTTATTGCAGAGAGGAAGGTCATTTCAAGAATAATTACCCGGCTTTGTTACAACGTGCGAATGGTGTATCTGGTCAAAGAGGTTGTGGTGGTTTCCAGCAAGCTCCTAGGGGTAGGGGACGTGGTGTGTTTCCCCAGAATGAGCGTTTCTTTTACCCCCAGAATTCTGCGAATTATTTTGACAGACAGAATGTTCCGATTGGTCAGTCTGCCCAGTACTATGCTGAGGACTACTGTGTCGAAGGTGAGAGTGCTGGTAATAATGATAGCTAGGACAGCCATGGACAAAGTGAGGGAGTAGTTTCAGTTCCAGTAGACCAGAGTGGACCTTATGTTGAAGTGATTACATCAGGTGTGGTAGAACCTTTTCTTTTGGATACTGGTGCGACGAAGAGTTCTATCATGCACTCTAAACTTCCTGGCGCACGCACCTTTGTCTGGCTTGACCAATGTTTCAGTAGGATTTTCAGGCGCCCCAGTTCGTAATCCGGTTTCTAGTCCTTTGTCCCTTTCTATTGGTCCTTGTGAATTGGAAGCTCCACTTATTCTAACGACTGGTTGTGGTGAGAATCTGTTGGGTTTGGACTTGTTGAAAAGATTGTATGCGACATTACATTGCTCTCCTTCGGGAGTACATCTTACCGTGGGTAAGAAAGTGATTTCTCCGATGTATTTGTCTAAAGATTGCCTTCCACTGGAATTGCGTTCGCTTCCTGATACGCTTTGGGCTACAGGTCCCAATGATGTTGGTCTTTTGCAGATTCCACCGTATGTTGTTACCCTTAAGTCGAATGCTAGGCTACCTCGTATTCCGCAATATAAAATATCTAGTGATGGCGAGAGAGCTCTTTTAGCGATTGTCTATGATTTGGTTGAGAAGGGTGTAGTTGAGGAAATGAGAGGTAATGTGTGTAACAGTCCTGTTTTGCCTGTCCTTAAGCGTACTGATGCTTCTCAGCCACCTGTGTATCGGTTTGTGATCGACCTTCAAGAGGTCAACAAAATTGTTGTGCCACAGTTTCTTGTTGTCCCTGATATCACTGCTTTGTTGACGTTTAATTCCTGCTTCGGTTGCTTGGTTTTCTGTTATCGACTTGAAGAATGCTTTCTTCAGTATTCCGATCGCTGAGGAGAGTAGAGATATTTTTGGCTTCTCTTTAGGAGGCCGAAGCTTCCGGTTTAAGATGATTCAGAAAAGGGGGTGGTGATGAACAGAGTGCCTGAATTAAGCAGACCACTCTTACCCAGTCCAAAGATCAGGGCTTGATCCATCACCGTTTTTTAGCTCACTGCACCATCCCAGCTCAGAAATTGGCTATATGCAAATTAGTCTGTTCCTGTCCAACCAAACTACCAAGCCAATTCTTATACTGGGAAGGAAACAAGCTTCCGGGGACCGGTAGCTTGTCTCCTTTCTGGTGAAGAATTGGCTTGGTAGTTTGGTCTGCCCTGTTCCCATGATGCACTGGGCCAGGGACAGACTAATTTGCATATAGCCAGGTTCTGAGCTGGGATGGGGCAGTGAGCTAAATAACAGTGATGGATCAAGCCCTGATCTTTGGACTGGGTAAGAGTGGTCTGCTTAATTCAGACACTCTGTTCATCACCACCCCCTTTTCTGAATCGTTTTTTGGCCACTATAGGTGTGGCAGGGTATACTCAGACATGAGTCCTTTGCTCACTGCTCCATCAGGATTCAAGCAAGCCGGGCCGACGACGGCTGAAATGCCAGAAACCGGTCCCCGGAAGCTTGTCTCCTTTCTGGTGAAGAATTGGCTTGGTAGTTTGGTCTGCCCTGTTCCCATGATGCACTGGGCCAGGGACAGACTAATTTGCATATAGCCAGGTTCTGAGCTGGGATGGGGCAGTGAGCTAAATAAGAGTGATGGATCAAGCCCTGATCATTGGACTGGGTAAGAGTGGTCTGCTTAATTCAGACACTCTGTTCATCACCACCCCCTTTTCTGAATCGTTTTTTGGCCACTATAGGTGTGGCAGGGTATACTCAGACATGAGTCCCTTGCTCACTGCTCCATCAGGATTCAAGCAAGCCGGGCCGACGACGGCTGAAATGCCAGAAACCGGTCCCCGGAAGCTTGTCTCCTTTCTGGTGAAGAATTGGCTTGGTAGTTTGGTCTGCCCTGTTCCCATGATGCACTGGGCCAGGGACAGACTAATTTGCATATAGCCAGGTTCTGAGCTGGGATGGGGCAGTGAGCTAAATAACAGTGATGGATCAAGCCCTGATCTTTGGACTGGGTAAGAGTGGTCTGCTTAATTCAGACACTCTGTTCATCACCACCCCCTTTTCTGAATCGAAGCTTCCGGTTTAAGCGCTCACCTCAAGGTTATTGTGAAAGTCCCTCCATCTATAGTCAGGCGTTGAAAACTCAGCTTGATGGTTTTGTATTGCCTTCTGGTGCTACTCTTATTCAGAATGTTGATGATCTGCTGATTACTGCTGATGACGAAGAGATTTGTAAAGAGGCTACTCTTTCCTTGTTGCGACATTTGTCTGACCTTCATCATAAAGTGTCACCTTCAAAGTTACAGTATTGCCGCCAAGAAGTAACCTACTTAGGTCATCTCTTGTCGAAGGAGGGAAGACGATTGACCCCAGAACGAATTCAAGCGATTGCCCAAATGAGTGTGCCATCCACACAGAGAGAAGTGCGTGCCTTTTTAGGTATCACCTCGTATTGTAGACAGTGGATTCCGAATTTTTCCCTGTTAGCAAAACCTCTGTTAGCCATGACTCTTAAAGATACTCCGCATCCTCTCCCTTGGTCTGACGAATGTCAGAAAAGTTTTTCTGAATTACGTGATGCATTGTGTTCTGCTCCGGTGTTGGGTACTCTGGACTACAGTAAGCCTTTTACATTGTATGTTCATGAGAGAGAAGGTTGTGCATTGTCAGTGTTGACGCAACAATTTGGAGACAAGCAGCGTCCATGTGCGTATTTTTCAGCTATGTTGGATCCGGTAGCTAGAGCGTTGCCGAGCTGTTTGAGAGCTACAACGGCAGGGGCTGTTTCTATCCAACAGTCTGCTAGTTTGGTATTGGATAATACGTTGATTGTGATGGTCCCACATGCAGTGGATACCTTATTGAACAGGACCAAGACACAGCACCTTACTAGTGCACGTTTGTCAGGTTATGAGTTGACGCTTTTGGCTAGCCATGTTCACATCAAAAGATGCAATGTGTTGAATCCAGCTACATTGTTGCCAATTTCTGTAGGGACAGATGTTCAAGAACAGCATGATTGCTTTCTTCGGACAGAGGAGGAAACGAAGGCTAAAGTTGATTTGAAAGATACTCCTCTTACGAATGTTGATGGTACCCTATGGGTAGACGGTTTGTGTTTCAAGCTTCCGAATGGTGAGACGACTGCGGCGTATGCTGTCACAACTTTACATACAGTAGTTGAAACAGCACGTATAGCACAGAATTCTGCGCAAGCAGCAGAGTTGATTGCATTGACTAGAGCGTGTGTGTTGTCAGAGGGAAAGCGAGTGAATGTTTATACTGATAGCCAGTATGCGTTTGGTGTTGCCCATAGTTTCGGACGTTTGTGGAGAGAGAGAGGATTTCTTACTTCCCATGGTATGAAAATTCAGCATGGGCAATTAGTGAATGAACTTCTGGAATCACTTACTCTCCCAAAGCAGATTGCAATTGTGAAGTGTAGTGCGCATAAGAAAGATGTGGATGATGTAGGTCGAGGAAATGCGTTTGCGGATGAAGTTGCGAAGGAAACGGCGAAAGATATGATGAGCCGAATGTATGTTGCAGGCCCTGCTAATTGGGTTATGGCTTTTGAAATGTGTGTAGACACAATAGAAAGTGTGAAGATGATTCAGGCTGAAGCTACGGAAAAAGAAGTGAATGTGTGGAGAGAAACTACGGGTATGTTGGATCCGACAGGTTGTTTGGTTGAGTTGTCGGAACACCAGCGATGGTTGTTGCCTGATGCGTATGTGCTCCCAGTGGTTACTATGGCTCATGGAATGGCTCACATTAGTTCGAAGGGAATATGCAAGTTGTTTGCTTCGGTATGGCAGAATGCTGAAATTCCGAAATGTGCTGAGAATATGGTTTGTCTGAAGTATAATCCTGGAAAGGCAACTCCAACTCCAGCCGGTCATTTTGCTCCCCCAACGTATCCGTTTGAGGTGATACAGCTAGATTACATTCACATTGAGAGATGCAACAATTTGAAGTATGTCCTTGTGGTTGTTTGCGCCTTTTCCAGATGGATAGAGGCTTAACCCCACAAGGATAATACTGCCTTGTCTACAGCCAAGGTTTTGCTCAAAGAGTATTTCACTAGTTTTGGTTTGCCGAGAATTGTATGGAGTGACAATGGGAGTGAATTTGTGGGTCAAATCATGAAGAAAGTGTGTGCGGGTTTGGGTATCAATCAAAAATTCCATGCTGCAAATCACCCCCAGTCTGCTGGACTTGTCGAGTGCTAAAATGGCACTATGAAGCTGAAGCTAGCTAAGATACAAGCGAGCACTGGTCTTACATGGCCAGATGCCTTGCCGTTGGCTCTTTTGTCAACAAGGATGACAGTGCATTCTCGTGTGGGACTTAGCCCATACGAAATCGTTTTTGGTCGTCCGGCGAATGTGTGGGGTGTACCTCATCCTAAAAAATACAGTGACATTGAGTACCCTATGTTGGTGGATTACTTACATGCCTTGACTGCTAAATTACGTGTTCTCCACCAACAGGTCTATGACATTTTGCCAACAGCTACTGCAGATCCAGGCCACACGATTCAACCTGGTGATTTCATTTTGACGAAGAATTTTCAACGAACTAAGATTGTGGAGCCGAGATGGACTGGACCACATTTGGTCCTATTGGTCACTCGAACTGCTGTTAGAGTAGCTGGTAAAAAGAATTGGGTACATGCTACCCATTGTAAAAAGGTTCCTTTGCCCTTACCGTATGATAAGTGGGTGAGGGATGGTATAGCTGATTCCGAATGTGAGAGAAATCCTAGATTCGTACCTTTTAGTGATGCACATTTGATATGGACTCAGTCAGAACGCGAGGATGATGAAATTCTGCAAGCTGCTGTGCCTTCGCATTTGAGACTCGACACAACGAATCCGGAAACACTTTTTCAAGAGCAAACTGTGCCTGGTAAAGAGCGCTACGATCTAAGACCAAGAGTGAGCAAATCAATGGACAAATAAAACTTGAATTTTTTAATGTAGTAAATTACACCTTGTCAGATCAAGAGACTTTTTTTTACTTTTTTTCTTTTCTGAGTCACCATCCGGACTCAGCTGCAGGGTCGCGGTACAGCCTTAAGGGGTGAGCCGCGTATTGACAAAAGGTCTGTGGTTCATGGTCGTCAGTACGATCTTGACGCACACTTAAGTGAAGAAGGTAATAGCCGTGAGCAGCACGTTAGAGGATGGAGTTTTTTGAGCCTGATAAGGGTGTTAAGAGAGCTGATCCTAAAGTGAAAATATGTATATTGATCCGTAGCAAATGTTTTTTAATATTGTGTTTTCTAATGCTTTTGAATATTACGTTGGCTTGTGTGGGTTGGATTGTCTATTTTACACAACAGACGCTTGCATCTACATCCCAACCTACTCTTTCTTTTTCTACTGTTTCCCCACATGAGTTTCATACGTTGCCTGAACATGAACAGACACGAAGATCAGAATTTGTAAACAATTTGTTCATACAGATGTTGCATCAGCATCAGCTAGTAGTAAATACTACGAATTGTTGGGTTTGTGGTCGTATGCCGCATACGACAGATAAGGGAATGCCATATTTGGTTTTGCCTTTTTCGCCTAATGGGTCAGTATGGGCACTCCAAGCAATGTTTATCTATGTGAATGAAGCATCTCCTGTACGTTCCGTCAAAGATAATGCGAGTAATAATGCCTTGATACAGGGAATAGTAGATATGATCAGAGATATTGATGCGTATAATGCTATCCCTAAAGATGAGGTACGAGCATATGTTGGTTGGAACAAGACGAGATATAGCATTAGTCTGACAGAAAAGGAGAGACAGAAAAGGTCTCCTCCTATTTGGATTGTACCCCACCGAGGTCATTTTTGTCTGCCAGGTAATGGTCAGAATCCGAGAGCTCAGCTTGGTAAGAGTGTGGGTGTTCACACATATGTCTATACGTCCTAGAAATCTCCACCGTTCGTACCAGCTAAAGGCACGTATTTTGTTTGTCACGACAGAGCTTATACATGGTTGCCTCCTGATTTCTCAGGCACATGTTATGTGGCATTTTTGCTTCCCCCTACATATACAGCTGCTTTTAATTACCATAGGACAAGATATGGTAGAGGTGTTATCGATGCGAAATATACTGTCGCACAAGAAGTTGGAGACTTCTTCAAGGGTTTTGTGCCCTTTTGGGGTCCTATGGCTAATAGTAGGAATATTCGTCAGCTTACGAGAGTGGTCGAGGCCACTATAAATGAGGCTGCAGGTGCCCTTAGCAATATTACAGCTGAGCTTCAAGTGGATCGTCTTATGACATTACAGAACCGCATTGTTTTAGATATTATATTTGCAGATAGAGGTGGAGTATGTAAATTGATCGGATCTAGTTGCTGTGTTTTCGTGCCAGATAACGCCTGACAGTGTACCAAGCCATCTTGAAGTTATATAAGTCTTCTGATTCTATACATGTAGACGAAGGGAACTGGTCGTAGGTAGGATTGTTTTGGGGACTGCTGTCCAAATGGGGATGGAAGATTCTGATGTTTCTTGGTATGGCTTTAGCGATCCTTTTCTCGAGTTGCTTATGCATCCAGTGTGGTCCCACCATTTGTAGTCTTTGTGCTACAATCTGTGTGAGAAGACCCGTCTTGAGAGACGTGAAGGATAATAAGATGATGTTACAGCAACACCTTGATGACCTGATGAGAATAGATATAGACCTGGATTCAGATTGACGTGAGTTCAGGTCATTGCCTACGTAATGGCAAAAGGAGGGACTGAGGTTCCGTGGTTTTCGGGACCGGACTCCATTTTGTTTGCGTTGTTCACGACGCCATTTTGCATTGCCCTCACGTAGGCCGTGGAGGTAAACGAACGAACAAAGTTGCATGGGCCTTGTCGTTCATGTACGCATTAACTAGGCCCTTTTCGACTTGCGAGTGAACTGCAAGATGCTGACCCCGTCACCTGAAACTGACCCTTTCACGAAGCTAATTTCTCTAGCTGATCCTTGTCTGAAATTGGCAATCGATGTTCAGGATATCGTTAACTTTTAGTTCCTTGCACATATCTTATCCTATTCTTTTTTTTTTTTTTTTTTATATTTTTTATTTGGCAAACAAGTCAAAAAAAAAGAAAGTATATACAATACATATTCTTAAACATACACGTTTTGAGTGATAACCAGGATAAGTCATGTATTCATGTATACAGAATGTACAGCAAGCACTAGACAAGGCCCATTTTACGTTATGTAGAAATAAAGAAAAAAAAAAAAAAAAAGAAACCAACCCAGAAAAAACGAAGGAAAAAACAGCAAAAACATTATGTACAGATTGTGTCCTTCAGAATTATACAAAGTTACTTCATATTTTTTCAGTTTTCGCTACAGACTTTCGACCTCTGCCATTGGCAAGGGCCTTTTCCATAGTATAAATTTTGTGTAATAGATTTAACCACTCCGTCCTGCAGGGTGGGTTTGGTGAAATCCAAGCTCGAGCTACCACCAATCTAGCACAAGACAGAGCTATATTAAGCCAGCTAATATTATTGTTCCCCATCGTGTGTAAAGAAAGTAAAACCACAGGTGCAGAAAGTGATGTATGAATCAATTGTTTTTGACTTAAAGTATTTTCTATTTCTTTCCAGTAGTTTGCAAGCATAGGACAAGAATAAAGCATGTGAATAAGATCTGCTGCCACCAGATCGCATTTAGGGCATTTAGTGCGGTCATTATTTAGATTATTCTGTGACCATTTGGATATATTTAGTGGAGTATGATATAATTGACTGACCGTCCTGTATAGTTGTAATTTTAGGCTAGAGGAATGTACTAATTTGTTAATGCTGACGAAAGCGTTTGAAATATTCTGTGGTGTCACATTAATTCCTAGTTTTAGCGTCCACTTATGTGACAATCTTATGCAGTCATCCGCATTATACTGACTAAGAAGTTTATATCCCATACTAATTAGCGACTTCTTTTTAGTACTATATAAACAACGCCAAATGTCCGAGCTGGCAGTTTTTTTCAGCTTCATAGTCCGTACTAAGTAATCTTTAATTTGCATATATTTGTATGTCATTGCGCCAGGTAAATTATAAAGCAGTTGCAAAGTTGAAAACTGGAGGAAACCATCTGAGCCGTATAAATCGCCTAATGTCTTGATTCCGTAAGTGCCCCATTCCCTCCCCATCTTATCATTAAAGATAACAGGTAACCCAGGATTACCCCATAGTGGTAGATCTGTGTGAAAAAAGGAAGTATCACAGTGTTTCAAAATCAAATTAAAGATCCCTACTGCATCTCTTGCTGTCTTAAATTTCACTCGTTTAAAAAAATTTGGATCATGTACTCTTGCTAAGAACTGATTTGAGTTTGTACCTAACATAAACTGATAGAAAAAGAAAGTTTGGTTTTTGTCTAGTAAGTTCTTAAGCCGACCTAAAAATGATGCAAAAAAAAAGACTTAAAGTCCGGAAAGTCCAGTCCCCCCTTTTCCAATGATAATTTTAGTATGGCCATTGACCTTCTAGGTTTTTTGTAGCTCCAAATAAAACTACTCCAGATTCCATCTAATTTCTTAAAAAATATATTATTAAGTCGGAGGGGGATAGAACGAAAAAGGTATAAAAATTTGGGCAAAATATTCATTTTAATCAAATTGATTCGGCTCAAAATATTAAGTGGGATTTTATGCCATTTTTTAAGCACCGTAGTAACTTCTTTTAGTAAGGGATCGTAGTTTAATTTGTTAATTTCATTAATTTTAGAGGAGATTTTCACACCCAAATACACGGCAGAGTCACAAATTCCTGTAATTGTATGATCCGCTTGGTAATTCAAAATAATTTGTGTTTTGTAAAGGTTTAATTTATAGCCTGAAATATCGCCAAAGTTCTTTGCTTCCTCTGTTATTCCGATTAGAGCATCCGTTACGTTTGTGGTATAAATAGCTAGGTCATCTGCATATGCAGTTATTTTAAGAGTTTTATGTTCATGTTTAACCGGAGTTATCTTATCTTGTTTATGCAAAGCATTAATAAAGGGTTCCATTGAGAGAGCAAACAGCAGTGGTGAAAGTGGGCACCCCTGCCTAGTCCCCCTAGAGATTGCGAAGGTTGGTGACAGTAACCCTGCATAGCTAATTTTAGCATTGGATCCCTATAAATAGCCTGGACACTTCTCAGAAACCGGTCTTTAAATCCAAACTGACTTAGCACTTTCCACAGATAGTCCCACCCCACTCGGTCAAATCATACCGAGTGGGGTGAGATTAGTTGCAGCTACGTCAAATGCCGTAATCGCCATGTTGATATGAGTGGTGGTGTCCCTTCCAACTACGAAGCCATGTTGTTGTTCATTGACTAAGTATGGCATATAGGGAGCCAGTCGCATTGATAGTAGCTTGGAATATGCTTTAGCATCGGTGTTTATTAAAGAGATTGGTCGTATTCAACATCGGAATTGTTTCTTTCCTTACGACTCTTCATTACATGGGTAGTGCTTTCAATTATGGGTTTGTCCGGCTTGTGGTAATCGAATTTGGGACAGTCCTAATAATTAACTTGTGGGTTGGTACGATGTAAAGTGAGCTTTTTGGAATGCAATAATGTGTGGGAAAATGTATTACATTCGTCAGAATTTGTCGCAGTGGGTGTGCATTTGTAATGAAGCAGATTTTTGGATAAAAGGTGATGTTTTGCTCTACGAAAGTTGAGCAGTCTCCTGAGTTGTACACCATGTTGTATCGCTTGGTTTACTGTTACTAGCTGCAGCTAATAAATTTGATCTCTGACGCCGCCTAGAAGTATTCCGTGTCTCTGTATGCCAGGACAGGGGAACTCGAAGACTTTGGGCATGTCCCTGATGCCGCTGGGTTCTGAAAAACCCGGTTCTTCAGTACGAAGATCCCACCACGAATGTTTGCTGATGACACTCATTCTATCAAAAACGAGACAGGGCCTCCAGTGTGCGCTCTTTAGATTTGAGGAGTTCTGTGTGGACCACAACCTTATTATCAATGTTGATAAAACAAAGTATATGGTCCTCCAAAACTCCAACAAAGTCATCGGTGAGGTTAGAATGAAAAATAGGGCTTTGGAACAAACTGAGACTTTCTTCTATTTGGGGGTAACTATAGATAGAAAATTAAGCTGGAAAACACCATTAGACTGCCTCAATGCTAGACATGCTCAACTCTCAGGGGCTTTGCTTAAGGAGCATAGGTGTTCCTATACCAAACCTATAGCCCCCGTGCTACAAATCTACAATACTAAAATAGGTGCCTCAATCCTTGGCAGTTCGGGCTGGACTGTTCCCATGAGGCACAGGGTCAAGACTGATTTGCATATGGCCATGTCTGAACAGGGGTGGCTTGGTGAGCAAAATAACGATGGATTAAACCCATATTTGTGACTGGGGGTGAATGTTTTGCCATTGTGCAACATTCCGTTTATCATCTTGTGTGTTTTGCTGTTCACCCTATGTGGGAAGGGTATGCCCAGACGTGGGTCCCGTGCACACTAAGCCACTGGAGTCAAGCTATCCTGGCTGAAGACGGCTGATAGCCAGAAACCGGTCCTAGGATGCTTGATTCCGGTCCAGGGAAGACATGGCTTGGCAGTTCGGGCTGGACTGTTCCCATGAGGCACAGGGTCAAGACTGATTTGCATATGGCCATGTCTGAACAGGGGTGGCTTGGTGAGCAAAATAACAATGGATTAAACCCAGATCTATGACTGGGGGTGAATGTTTTGCCATTGTGCAACATTCCGTCCATCATCTTGTGTGTTTTGCTGTTCACCCTATGTGGGAAGGGTATGCCCAGACGTGGGTCCCGTGCTCACTAAGCCACTGGAGTCAAGCTATCCTGGCTGAAGACGGCTGATAGCCAGAAACCGGTCCTAGGATGCTTGATTCCGGTCCAGGGAAGACATGGCTTGGCAGTTCGGGCTGGACTGTTCCATAAGGCACAGGGTCAAGACTGATTTGCATATGGCCATGTCTGAACAGGGGTGGCTTGGTGAGCAAAATAAAGATGGATTAAACCCAGATCTGTGACTGGGGGTGAATGTTTTGCCATTGTGCAACATTCCGTCCATCATCTTGTGTGTTTTGCTGTCAATCCTGTATGGGGCCGAGCACTGGGGTCACACTAATTTGGATTCTTTAGTGGTGGGCCAGAACAAATTCTTAAGATCATTAATTGGCCTTCCTCAATCCACCCCACTGGCGCCCTTGTTTCTGGACTTGGTATGCAACCCCATTAGGGACATGGCACAATATAGTATAGATCAGTAGCATATCGGAGGAGACTCTGGGTGACTCCCGAGCTAGCACACTATGCCATGGCTATATTAGAAGTCAAGGACTTAGATGTTAACAGGGATATTGCGTGGTTTAGTCATGTCAAAAATATACTCTATGAGCTGGGAATGAGCCACTCATGGACCCTCCCAGCCGGAAGTGTATTTCCAAGCAAACTTGAGTTTAAGGCAGCCTATTGGAAAATGATTAACACAAGACAGCTTGCAGCTTCCTCCAATTTAACTCTGTCTAGAGTCTTTTTCGATAATAAACATGAACCCAAATATGAGATGTACTGCGATCTAATTGCCGTAGTACGAGACAGTAAACTATTCCACCAGTTCAGGGTGGGAACCCTACCGACCAATGTCTTCATCGCTGAGTGGTGTAACTCCTATGCTAACTCGAGTAAATGCCACTTTTGTCCAGATTGGTCCGAAACCCTTGAACATATTTTCTTTGGTTGCCCAGCATATAGCAAACCTAGACGCTGCTGGCTGAAACCTATTTGTGGTAGTCTGGGTACTATGTCTAGCAGTGAGGCCTTCAGAATACTTAAAACATCATGGGAAGGCCCCACTGTGATTGCAATAGCAAAGTTCCTGGGCTGGGTTTGGACTATCAGCTGGACTGAAAAGAGGCATAGGCCGACGCTCTTCTCACCTTGATATTACTGTCTTTACTACAAAGTACGATGACCTTTACTGTATAGTTTTGATTCTCCTGTAAAAACCAATATTGTATGCTAGTCTAGGCCACTTTTTCTGGATATGTTTTAGAGTCCTCATATCGTATTTATTGTTTTAACAAGTTCACTCTTTTTTACTAAGATGATCTATAAGATTTTGTGTCTAAAATTATGATGTATTGTTCATGTGGCCTCTTACATTTTATATGGTTTAACTTTTGTGATTTTCATAAATCGAAATAAAGTTTATGAACTGAACTGCAAATCAGTACTGTCTTGTTCCTCCTGGGAACAGTCCATCCCAAATCTTGGTCATCTCACACCTCCACTCTGCGATCCATCATTTTGTTAGTTGGGAAATTTGAGATTCACACTCACCGAATCTCACTGACTAAGTTACCCCCCTTCCCATATTAAAGTTGCTGCCAGGTTTCCACTTTGTCCTTTCCAGCTATGACGTTTTGTTGATCCTCTAATTTTACCGAAACTACCGCCTGTTCTGCTATCTGCTGTCGTCTTTTTAGAGTTTACATATTCTATTGTTGTGTGAATTTCAACTTTAGCTTTACAGGTGTGATACAAACCCTACACGAGTAAATACAGATTAGACCTGAAAACATTTGTTCAGAGTCCTTGGGAGATGTTCTCCTTTATTTATTATTTTCCAACCCTCCAATTTACATGTGAACCTTGTTGAAGATGTTCTCATTTCAATTATATTTATTTAGCAATGGCAAATCTATAACACATTAATCAACAAGCTAGAAAAGAGGGCTTGTACGCTCATCATTCTGCCATGGAGTATCACAAGGAACCACTTTTTTTCAGTCTTCCACCTATAAAATTGCAAGAAAATCTAACACTTTAAAAAATGAGGGCCTATACAAAAGCACTACACACATATACCTGTGTTTTATAACAACACTATTTCGCAGACGGAAATTTAAACAGTGTTGGAGGAGAGAAGATTGTCTGCCTGCCAGGAACTGTCCTCCCAATGCATTTTTGTAGATGAAGTCCCTAATAAAGTTTATTTTTGCAAACAATGCAATGCGCCCAGTACTGGTATAGCAAGTGCTGGATATCCTTGGACATGTGTTTCAATCTAACTAGCACTCATCAGTAAGGAACAATCCATTTTCACAGGGGTGCATGGTATGCCGCTTTCAATATATCATGTTCTGTACCGCTTCAAGCCACACGTACGTCCAAATGATTCAACAACCAGAATGCATTTAGGAGAACTCGTGCAGTGTGCTTCCTCCCCCTCTAATTATTTGACTCTTCCTGGTGTTGTTTGGTTGACGACTCATGGAATGCTCCTACAAGCTTGGAATGGGACTTCACCTGAGAAACTATCAGCAGCATGATTTCATACACCACCAAATCTAAATGTCTATCCCCTGCTGATGAGTGGCAATGGGCAAGTAACCCATGCATCCGGAGATGTCCAGCACCAGCTGTAGTGACATTTTCAGCTTATAAGTAGAAACACGTCTAGGAATTGCACCAGTCAGAATATTAAACCCAACATCGGAGTTATCAAATATGAATTGCCCTTATACAATGATGACAATATAGGTTTGATTGTTTAACATAATCCAAGCCACGGGATCGAGAGTAATCCTGTTCTTCACATATGAAAGTATCTTTGAAAACAGAGCCTCCATCTCACCTTGGCCAGCATCACCTGTTTATTTTTACTCTGGGTCTGGACCATTTCTGGAGCCTTGAAAGGGGCGATTTCTGGATGAGACACATCTCGCAGAGACAAACTTCCAGTGACGGAGAGAAAAATAGACCAGGGACTGATGATGTACTGGCAGGAATCTAAAAGACATTCAAAGGTGACAAAATAAGTATGAAGTCTAATGAAGGTCAACTTATTAAAGCATATTGAACTTCATCCGGTTTCAAACTTTATGTACACGTGTCTTTGTTGAATGTGCCTTGCTTTGTTGGAAGACAGCTCACGTGCAGATGAATTTATGTGGAAAGGATTGAAGCAATGCTAAATGGAACGATCAGTCTAAAGGGAGAGTACAGTACTCTGGATACATACTCATAGCAAGGGCATAAGAATGGTTTGCTCATTTAAAGCACTGGAGCGAAGGATGTTTAATCCAATCATGCTGGGAAGTAGAATGGTACAATTTAAGGCATTATTTTGGCGGCAATGTCAGTGTGATCTTTTACGAGGGAATTTCATTTAGAGACACTGCATCTGATACTTTCCCATGCTTTTGACATATGTACTAATTGCCAAGACAAAATCATGTGAAATAAGGTTTGCATGTGCAGGCAGGAGATAATATGGCCATGTTTTATTGTAGAAGACACACAGAAGATGGACGGAATGCAGAGCAATTCAAACATTTTTCCCCAGTCAATAGATCAGGGTTAAGTCCATTGTTCTTTTGCTCACCATGCCACCCCAATTTAGACCCAGCTGTATGCAAATTAGTCTTGACCCTGTGCCTCATGGGAATAGTCCAGACCAAACCTCCTAGCCAGGTCCTCCCTGTACCAGAAACCAGCATTCTGAGACAGGTTTCAGGACATCACCTCTAATCAGCCAGGCTAGCTTGAATCCAGTGGTACAGTGAGCCCGGGACCCAGGTCTTCGCATACCCGGGCAACTTAGGCGAGATGCAAAAGACACACAGATGATGGACGGAATGCAGAGCAAATCAAACATTCTCCCCCAGTCAATAGATCTTGGTTAAGTCCATCGTTCTTTTGCTTACCATGCCACCCCAGGTTAAACCCAGCCATATGCAAATCAGTCTTGACCCTGTGCCTCATGGGAACAGTACAGACCGAACAACCAAGCCAGGTCCTCCCTGGACTGGAAAAAAGCATCCTGCGTCTGGTTTCGGGGCATCACCCCATATCAGCCAGGCTAGATTGAATCCAGTGGCACAGTGAGCCCAGGACCCATGTCTGGGCATACCTGGCGCACTTAGGGCAAGAAAGCAAAAGACACACAGATGATGGATGGAATGCAGTGACTGGGGGTGAGTGTCTTAAACGTTTCAGCGTGTCATCCATCATCTCCTTGTGTTTGCTTTGTTCACCTTAAGTTGCCAGGCTATGCCCAGATGTGGGTCCCTTGCTCACTTTGCCACTGGATTCAAGCTAGCCTGGCTGAAGAGGGGTGTTTCCCCAAAACCGGTCCCAGGATGCTTTTTTCCGGTTCAGGGAAGATCTGGCTTTGCAGTTTGGGCTGGACTGTTCCCATGAGGCACAGGGTCAGACTGATTTGCATATAGCTGGGTCTGAACTGAGGTGGCGAAGTGAGCTAAAGAAAGATGATAGATTCAACCCAGATCTGTGAATGGGGATGAGCGTCTGAAAAGTTTCAGTGCTCTGTTCATCATCTCCTTGTATTTGCTTTGATCGCCTTAAGTTGGCAGGGTATTCCCAGACGTGGGTCCCTTGCTCACTTTGCCATTGGATTCAAGCTAGCCTGGCTGTTGAGGGGTGTTATCCTGAAACCGGTCCCATGATGCTTGTTTGCGGTTAAGATAAGACCTGGTTGGAAAGTTCGGGCTGGACTGCTCGCATGAGGCACAGGGTCAGACTGATTTGCATATAGCTGGGTCTGAACTGAGGTGGAAAAGTGAGCTAAAGAACGATGATTGATTTAACCCAGATCTGTGACTGGGGGTGAGTGTCTGAAAAGTTTAATCTCCTTATGTTTGGCATGTATTATTGTAGATCACGAAAGTTGATTACTGTACACTTGTCCAATACAAATCAATTTAATGTGTTTTCTTGTAAAGGGATATCACAGAAGCCATTTTTTGGTCTTTGAAGTACAAAGAATAGGTACTTGCACAACTTAGTCCACCTGCAGGCATTCATCAAGGGCTGTCAAGCCAAGATCAAGGCACAAGCACCCACAAACCTAAAGATATTTCATTTTAGAAGAGGGATCTCTTGGAGGTTACAGTAATGTGTAGTCTCCCCCCGAATCAGAAGACATTTTTTATCACAACAGAGAATTCACTGACTTTCTCCCAGAGGTTTGTATAGGATCAGAAATTGCAGAATAACCCATTTTCACAGGCTATCATGAGAGGTTTCATGTACAAATCCTATCTCTCACTCACCCCTGTTCAAGTCTTCCAAAATACGTTCTGACACCAAAAGTAACAAGGCCCAAATCTCTTCTTCTTGCAAAGGTCCTCCACGTGTTTGTAGAACATCAGCCAAGGTCACGCAGCTCATCTCCCAAACCTGTGAGAGGGAAACACCAGCAGAACCTATTACTGAGTGCTCACTACATTCAAGGAGCATGACTGAGAAATACAAGCATAAAACCTCTGGAAAGGATATACACACAAACACCAACTAGTACAAGGTACCAAAGTGAGGCACCAACCAAAAGAAAAAGAGTCAAATAATTCAAGCAAGTTTCTTGCATGGTAGGTTAAATTAAAGTTCAAGAATACTTTTCCCAAAACAGGAAACCTCATCCGGCCTGAGACGGAATGCTTTATCAAACTGACCACTCTTTCTCGATTATGTAAGTGGTGGTGCATGGATGTTCTTGGTTGGTGGACCGATTTGTCTGGTTTCTTCCGTTAATGAAGGTGACTCCTCCATGCTGACAAGTTATGTAACCCCCAGCAGCTGTATGGCTGTTGATGAATTGCTATTGAATGGGCAAATAAAGACTTTGGAGAGGGCTCAATCCTGAGTAACATTGTAACTATTTGGAAGGTAAACTTGATAAGGCAGAAGGTTGTCCATCAAGGACAAGACATGACAGGACAACGCTGAGGCGTGAAAACTAGGGGATGAATGACATTTTAATTATGCCCTGTAGTGGAGAGTATTTGGGAAATTTCACATTTCGCAAAGTTCCCTTAAATTGCCAGAGGGTAGTGTAATTACACTTTGCTCATTTCTAGGGAAGAGTTGTTGGCCTAACAGCTAGGGCTGTCGACCTCAAATCTGAGGAACTGGGTTTGAGTCTCGGCAATGACGCTGAACATACTGAAATTCTGGGCAAATCTCTTAATCAGACCGTGCCTAACAAAAATGAATGTGTCTTCAGGTAACGCAACTGGTGCTATGTAAAGTGCTCTGAAACCAGATACCTTCGGGTCAAGTTTGCACTATATAAAACTCAGTAAAATAAAAAAAATAAAAAAAATGTCTGCAGCCAGACGCACCACCCAACATGGATGTAACATTATGCTGCAGGAATTTGTTGCCTGGTGTCAACTCAATAACAGCCTCATGATCTCCATTCCTGCTTCAAAAAGTTACTCTGTGATTTTCTGACAGGATTGTGACAGGAAATGAAGCATGAAGTCTGCAAGGAAAAAAGGTAAGTGGCTGCAGGTTTTGTCCCTTTGCTCCACTGGGAAAGTTCCTGCAGCTTTGCAAGTACAATAACAGGTTTATAAAACAAGCATTTGCAATGCAATAGGTCTCGCATTTATTCGAGTGTAAGCTATTGGCATTGTAAATGACAATGCCTTTTATTTATGGTTTAAAAACAAAAATTAAAGGCAATGTCAATGGCTCAAACTCGTGTAAATGCGAGACCTATTGCATTGCAAATGCTTGTTATTTATTGCTAACAACTTGTATTTATATGTGGCGATTCACAAACACTGCCATTTCTGAACGTTGCAAAATAGAGGTTAATAACCATTTTAACAGAACTGAGTTTACTAGTTAGAGGAGGATGGAAAGCGGCGTTAGTTGTTTTGGGATTCAAAGTCTAAGTCCAGAGGTCGCAGAAGTGAGAGGAGGGAGTCTAATTCACTGAGCTATTTTGCTCTTGTTGTCCTTTAAGTAACATGGATAATTAGTTTGAATAATTTGGCCATTTCAGGCTTGTCACTTAATTTCTGGGGCATCTCTTAAGCATGCAAAGAGAAGGATGTAGTTCAAGGAGGAGGCACTGAAAAGGGTCAGCTCTGCATGACAGGCAGCAGTTTGTGTCAGTCTGAGTGGTGGGACAGCAAATAGGAAGGGATTTGTTGTATGGGGAGCAGTGCTTATGTCTAGTGCTTTGAAGACTAAGCGATCTACTCATGGGTCATTGGAGTAAGGCCAAGGGCCACATGACATGAGTAGAACTCGAGTCTACGTGGGGTACTAGAGAGGATGTAGCGTGAAGGTGTTAAGAGCACAAGGATAACTACCACACACTTTCTATATGTTCACTGTCACCAGCCCTGGACTTGAATTTGTCAACAAACTGTATTGGGGGTGTTGTAGTGTTGGTTTACTTCCATTGACCTATTTTCACTAACGAAACTGATAGCAGCGGTTCGTATTTTGAAAGCTGAGGCCTGGAAACCTTGTGTGCGAGGATATGCAGTGAGGTGAATTGCCAAAATGGGCAATGAGCCAAAATACATGTCGTGCTGGATTCCCCGAGAACAAAATAGTGACATTTGAAGTTTAGGAGGCAGCGTAGCTTTCAGGTGCACCCAATTCCTCTCCCCGCGAACCACATGCTTCTTTTGACAGTTCAGTGTTATAATGTTTTACAAGCGCTGGAGCCCAGCCCCTGCAGCGCGCAGATGAAGCTGCCTGCTATCGCTGGAGGCACTTTCCAGGGGAGAAGAGAGGCCGGTAGCTTACAGGACAGCTACACAACTTTTGAAGGAGACTGTGCTGGGCAGGGACAAACTGGAGTCATTGGTGTCCCCACGTGTTTGCCAGTTTCTGCTTCTAGGAAGGGGTGGGATTGTGTGCTCTGAATGCTTCCCCCTTCCCTATAGAGCTTTGTGGGTGGGGGTATTTTTAATGCCTGCCCCATCTTCTAGTTCCCATAAACCTTTTGTTGGAACATACTCACTCTGTCCTCACAGGAGCCCCCCCCAAAATCATTAAACATTTTAGGTGCAAGCTGTCAACCTGTCATTTGATGGGCTCTGTGCGCGGATCTCTTCCGCGACACCTGTTGTTGAAGGGGCTGGTGTGCATGTGTCACGAAGCCCCCTTGAATGTTATCAGACCCTCACAGTGTGTCCGTGGTGGCCTCGCAGTAGCACGTGGGGGCTGCGTAGTGCTACAGTATGTTATGCGTTCTTTGTAGATACGTCTTTGAGGAGTTTGGGGGCTTAGAGAGGGAAGGTAGGGGTAAAGCTTGTGCTGTAGAGTTTCGATAGGCAGCTTGTACTGGAAAACGTTCTTTTCGACAGCCCTTGTCTACCAGACACAGATCCTGCTAAGGTGCGCCGCTACATATGGAATACGCTCTTTATTCTTATACATTTTTTTCCATATCTGGTATTTTACAGAGAGGTGTAAACGTGAGTGCCATAAAAAAAATTCTCTAACAGGACGGGCATTTCATTTCGGGAACAAGCGCTTGCCAAGGCGTATACTTTTCTCTTTTTCTGCCGTCCCACTTGAACGGCCTCCCCTGCTTTCCTTCTGAAGTAAAAGGTTTCTTATCTTTATGGGGTCATGTGTCTACATCAGACAAAACTCTTTCCCAATGGCTGGCCACGTGACGCCAGCCAATAGGAAAGAGGGGTGGGGCTTAAAGCCCGATACTCAAAGCTCCTCAAAATCATAAAATCTCGCCAGCAAGACTGCGCATGTGCGCAGGCGAGACCTAAAAATGGAGTCCAGATGTATCCTAGCGATAGAAACAGAACAACCTTCTGGGCATAATCTGGATGCGGAACTCCATATACACCTACAATGATGGCTCTGATATCTTAACTGAGCTCCCGCAAATTCAAAAGCAACGAAAAAGGACAAGCCAAGTAATCTTTGAATGAGAAACCATAGCTAACTGCAAAGAACTATAAGAAGGGGAAAAGAGAGAAAAAAATGCTTAGGAAAAGGGGAATGGGGGACTATATATAGTGATATTATGAATCATGCATCCCTCTTGAACAATTGCTTGACCTGTTTAAACAACTGAAAGCCTCAATATTTTTTGTACGCGCACCTTCTCTGTAGATAACTGATTGAGACTTCCCTGATGAAATCATGGTTTTAATTCCCCCCCTATTTTAACAAAGACATAATCAACCGGCCTTCAATAAAATGTGCGCTACCTTATTTAACTCTGAAATTATCTTTTCTGCATCAGCACTTAACCTGTAAATAATCTAATTGCATTTCTCTGACGGTATTGTATGATATTGTGATAAAGGGCACAAATGTACTTTACAGATTATGGTAAGTGGAAACATGGGAAATGAAATGTTTTACTCTTTTTACCTCCTTAACCGCGGCGGCAATTCCGCCGCAGTGCGGGCCTTCCATTGAGTGGGCGGGGCCGCGCCGCCCAACGGACGTGCGAAGCACTACCGAGGTAGTGCTCACGACGGCAGTTGGCCGAACTTAAAGGGCTAAAATATACTGCATTGATTTGCACCACTATATTGTTTACAAATAATGTACTTGTATGTCATGACTAACTTATGCTCGAGAGGAAAAAAAGTGCACAGGATTTATTAATGTACTTTACAATCAAATAAAAGGTAAAAATGGCAGAAGAAAGGAGCCATCTAGCAAGTACAGAGGGATAGCAGTCTAGAAACATACACAAGGGTAGAAACAAACAAGGGATCATATTGAGCACTTATCACTTTGAATGGCGATCTAGACAGCCGGACTCTATGGTTCAGTTGAAGGCATAGCGCTGAAATGCGTAGACCGTCCATATCTCTGCACAAATGGTGAATTTAAATATTGAAAAACTGAATACTTGTCCAGACCCGATTATCTTCATGGTGTCGTGGTTGCCTTGCTGTGAGAAGTGAAAGCATTGGCGATTTGAAGAATGAATATATATATATATATATACATATATATATATATATATATATATATATATATATATATATATATATATATATATATATATATATATATTCACTGAAAAAACCATAGGTTATAGACCATATATAGTTAGGAATTAGCATTTAAAAAACCTTTTTTTACTCACACAAAACCATTGAAATTCCATATATAGTTAGTTGTACTAACTATATATCGCGCACCCGCAATCCACTGCTGATCATGTCACATATTACATCATTCATGACATGGTCAGTGACATCACTGATGACATCACTGATGACATCTCAAATGACATCACTGATGACATCACTGATGACATCTCAAATGACATCACTGATGACATCTCAATTGACATTACTGATCACATCACTGATGACATCACTCATGTGATAATACGATGAACCTCTTCAGACTCTAATATAACCTAAGATACACTCAGTGTAAACAGACACTCACAGACTGTCACTCATCCATGGAGTTACTCACACACCTAGTCAGTCATGCAAAGAATCAATCACACCTCCATTTCCTCAACTATACAGTTATACACACCTTACTTATTCAAACATATACTAACACATATCTACTCTCTTATACAATCCCTGATACAAGTTCACAATCATCCATACAGCCACTCACACATTCACTGGCTCTCATGCACAGTTATTTATATATGTCAACTCTCACATGTACTGTGTTTTACATATGTACTTACTTTCACATGTAGCACGGAGATATCCATTCACTCATTAATGCACTCAGTCAACCACCCATACAGGTGTTTCCACATGCACTTTTGAACCCATACATCTAGTGAATCAACTGCTCACACATCTATGCACAGAGTTATACACCTCCCAGCCACCCACACACACACTCAGTCTCCCATACAAATACTTAGGCAATCAACCAATAACCCATATAGTTACTCATATAGGTACTGATCAACACAGGCAGCAGTTTACAGAACAACAGACATAATGATGCACAAATTAAGACAGTTTAGTCACTAACCCATGCACTCAGTGAGACACATTTAATCACTCACTCATACAGTCAGTCACGCACCTACTAAATCCTTCATCCAGACACTTCTACATCTACTCATTCTTCAATATGTAAAACATATTTAAAGTTTATAGAAACACACAGTCGCTGGATGATGTCATCAGTGATGTCATCAGTGATGTCATTTGAGATGTCATCAGTGATGTCATCAGTGATGTCATTTGAGATGTCATCAGTGATGTCATCAGTGATGTCACTGACCATGTCATGAATGATGTAATATGTGACATGATCAGCAGTGGATTGCGGGTGCGCGATATATAGTTAGTACAACTAACTATATATGGAATTTCAATGGTTTTGTGTGAGTAAAAAAAGGTTTTTTAAATGCTAATTCCTAGCTATATATGGTCTATAACCTATGGTTTTTTCAGTGAATTTTCAAGGTTTTGTAAATGCTAATTCCTAACTATATATGGTCTATAACCTATGGTTTTTTCAGTGAATTTCATTGGTTTTTTAAAAGCTAATATCTATAGCTGTAAAGTGTATTCTTCTTTAAATCCAAAAATATATTTTATATGTTTATTAATAATTTTTTTTAAATATTTTTTTTGTTTCGCTCCCGGTCCGCGAACCGGGAAGCTTCCCGTTAGCTCAATTTAATTCCGCGACCCGGTCCGCGAACCGGTAAGAAATCAACATAGTGACGGTATCGCGTTGCCGCGTAATGCGTCTTATGACGTACTGCGTTAGCGCACCCGGAAGTGCCCCGGGGCGCGGACCGAGGCGCGAAACGCAGCTCCCCGGAAGCGATCCGCGGCGCGAAAGCGCGACGTATCGCGTTGCCGCAAAATGCGTCTTGTGACGTATTGCGTTAGCGCACCCGGAAGTGTCCCGGGGCGCGGACCGGGGCGCGAAGCTTAGCGACCCGGAAGCTAACCGGGGAGCGTTCCGCAGCGCGTAACATGAGCGTGAGAGGTCATGTGACTTGTTAATAAAACTTTTCATTGGTTCATTTCACTTTTGGTTTCATAATTATGGAAGGCTAGGTCAGGTGACCTAAAAATAACACTTTTCATTGGTTGAGAAGTATTGTTTTTTCCAAATGATGAAAACCCCTCCTTCTTTCCTCACTCTGACTTTCATCATTGTGAGAGGAAGACCTATTTTGCTTGTTGGAAGACCTATTTTGCTTGTGTGAAAATGGCTTCATTGGTTGCTTCAGCTGGTGGACCCCCACCACCACCACCACCTCCTCATGGGAAGAGAGGACCACCTCCCCAGGTCCTTACCAACACTGAGGAGGAAGAGGAAGAAATGGATGAGGAGGGAGAAGAACCACAATTTTTAGAAGAGTTGCCCCGGGTTTCCAGAAAGAAAGCCAGTTTCATCTGGCAGTTTTTTCCAATACCTCGTGGGCAAAAAAAAGTCAACGCGAGGTATGTCACCTGCCTGATATGCAAGGAACAATTGTCCAGAGGGACGGACAAAAAATATAGCTTTGGCAATCACACTATGCACAGGCACATGACGAGGAAACATCCCCTAAATTACAGCCGGGCGGAATTAAGGGATATGCACGACAATCCCAGACCAACTCCTGTGGCCAGACCAACAATACCGGTTTCTCTATCACCAGAAGAGGCACGGGAAACTGTGCCAAATATTCAACAAAATTTTGGGCACATGATCCACTTATGTATGCACTGTCGTGCATTATTAGCTTGTGGCAACATGAGCATCAATGCACTGAACCTGGCGTATGAACACCATGATTGCCCTAACCGCCCCCATTAATTTTTTTTTGCTCCTGTTGAGCCATTTTCAACGCCTGTTTTTTGTTGTTTCCCCCCCCCAAAAAAAACCAAAAAAAATATAAAATCGTTCAAAAAATACAAAAAAAAACAAAAAATGTTCAAAAAAAAAATATATATATAAAACAACAAAAATATTTAAAAAAAAGTTCTTTTCAGAACTACCTTCCCTTTCCAAAAAAATTGCTAGAATGTTTAGCACTCTGGCAAGCTCTATTTTTTTTGGTTCGCTTCCGGGTTAGCTTCCCGGTACGCGGACCGGGAGCTAACCCAAAAAATGTTTTAAAAAAAAAAAGTGTAAGTATAAGGAAAGGAAACAGAGAGTGATGTTAAAAGAAAGACAGCTATAGGGAGTAAAGAAGAGATACTGTTTAATAGATCTATTTACCGAAGAAAAGACAGAAGAGGGTATAATTGTGAAAAACAAAATAGATAAGGAAGTGAAAGAAAAAAAAAGAGAGTATAACATTAACAAAGAAGAGTTTCTTGGAGAATGTGAGTGAATGTTCAAAATAAGATTAAAACATGAGGAATAACAGAGAGAAAAAATAGAAAACAGAAAACAAAAAATAACAGAAAAAGATTAATTGAAACAGCAAAGAAATGTAATTAACATAGAGCCATATCATCAACATAGGCAATAAAAGTTTTGCAGCTTTTATTGGCAGAAATGTGTCGCTAAAGCTGCTTTTGTGGCAGAAAACTGCCACTAAAACCACTTTTGCACCAGTTTTCTGCCAATAAAAATAGCAATAATTTTATTGGCTGTGTTCATAATATTCCCCTTAGTGTGCTTCAACTACACAGAGAAAGCATTATGAACAAGTAGTGATAGAGTGATCAGTCAAAGACACTAAGAGTAATAGAGACGCAGTGAGTGAACAAGAGTGAGGAACTATGAGAAGAGAGGGACTGAGAAAAAGAGTGGAAGGAGTTGAGTAAGTAGGTAATAGAGAAAGGAATGAGGGAAGTAGCAAAGGCAGGAAACTGAGGGTTAAAGAAATGAAGCAGTGGAACTAATAGTAGTTAAATGTGATATAAATGTAACGAAAACAATACAAAATATTTACCTTATAATTGTCGTTAAATTACTCACTTTTTGTTTTTATACTTTCAATCTGTGAAAGAGAGAACAAACATTTGAAAAATATTAAAACATGTATTTAAAAATTTGAAAAGACAAGGGAAAAGATAGAAGGACAAACAGTTTTTCAAAAACTTTGACACTTACAGAAGCTTCTGCTTCTCCAGGCCCCCTACACAGTCCTAAAGATATACATTTTAAACTAACAGTATCTTGATGCAGATGAAGTGAGGCCTATCTTAAAACATGGTGCATCTTTTGCATTGCTGTTGTTTCAGAAAAGTGTCGCAACACACTAAAATTTTAAATAATTGCTTCAGGATGCCAATA
The DNA here is from genome assembly GCF_964261635.1 of Lissotriton helveticus. NCBI lineage: Eukaryota > Metazoa > Chordata > Amphibia > Caudata > Salamandridae > Lissotriton > Lissotriton helveticus. The sequence continues at coordinate 455,660,649 of NC_136065.1, forward strand.
AGATGTCTACTATCCAGAGGTTTGTTTCAGGTGAGGCCTACTCAGGGTTGCAGATGAAATTTCGAGTTGTTGAAGAGAATAGAGGACATAATACATGTGAAGGTCTACCAATGAAGTGAGTCATGTCCACTGCACTCTTCAACAAAGTCCAAACCTCCTATGTTTCCCTGGACAGACCTAAACTTGATCTGCACAATGTGATTCGTAATGATAGGAAACACAGGTGATGTAATTGAAATACATGCAATTTATTTTGCTCATTTCACAATCACATCACTTGTGTTTCCTTTGCTTAGGTATCTCATTGTGCAGATGTAGTCTAGCATATGAAAGAATACGCAGAAGTGCAGCACTGCATGCAACAACTTTGACACTTATAGAAGCCTCACCTTCTCCATGCCTCCTATACAGTTCTACATATACATCATAAATGCAAACAGTACAGAATTAATTATACATGTTAAATGGATTATTTTTGCTGTTCTCAGAATGTATCAAAATTCACTAAAAACAGTGACTTGAAGGTATTCATCATGTAACAGCGGGGAAAAAAAACACAATCAAAATGATTGTGTTTAAAAAACCCATACAACATCAGAAATCAAAATTCAGAACTCCTTAAAGTTAACTTACTTTCCATGACGTCCAAGGATGTCCTATGAACAGCTTACACTCTTTTGTGCTGTTATTACTTTCAGCCCGCCACTTTCTGAAAGAAAATCTCCATCGTTTTTAAAAACACGTTACATGCAATAAATGACTTCTTGCTCTCTACCACAATTTTCCACAAGGCCAAATCTGGTCAGAGCCATTTATAACTCTTGGATTTCTTGTAAGCCAATCCCGTCATTTGGCATTTCCGCAACTTTCAGAATTAAAATGTTGAAGATCATTTTCACAATCCTGGAATAGTAATATCTTCCCCTTCTTCCTCAGTCATGTTCTACTTTTCCTATGACACTGATACAAGCAGACTTACACTACCTCTATGACTACTACAATTATTTAATTCTCTACATCACTTTTAATCACAAAGCAATGTAAAACAGTAGACAGCATTGCAGACTTACATTCCCTCTACTCCATGTTTTGATTGGCTGCTTCAATTAGCTTATAAAAAGAAACAGTTTTTCTGAACTCATTCAAAGTGCACGTATTTCTCCATAATGTCCAGTCCTATGGTTAGAAGTTATATCTCTGAACTACACTTATCCTCAAGGCCAAATTGTGTAGGAGCCATTAGAACTTCTTGAAATTCCACAGAGCACATCCCGAGATTATTTCCCTAAAATTTTGGTTTTAAAAACACCAGGTAAGAGTTTTTAAGGTCATACGGCAATTTTTTTTTTAAAATTAAAACAGAATCATTGCAGAATGACCAGCCATTTCTAGACTTTAAATAAGCTGTGTAATGTCCTGATGTTATTGAAGGGCCGTCATGATATATAATTGCTGCAGTTACAAAAGTCCTTCCTGATATTGACAACTGCGAAGCTACAAAATTTTTAATTAAAGTTGTCAATTTTGTTCCATCAGGCCTACATCGTTGGAACATTAAAATGACATACTGGCCATATGTTCGTATAAATAATGTGGACATCATTTCAGATTTACATTGGCTACACTCCATGTTGTGATCAGCTGCTTTTACTAGCTTATTAAAGGAGACTGATTTACTGTCTGGCAAAGTTAAATATATAAATCTTTCTGAGTCTACACTAGTAGTACTTGATACCATACAGTTCTCGCAGTCATGCTGCCATTGATAAGAAAGCCCAAACAGCTGATCTACATCTACACCTTCATCTTGCAATACATCAAGCATATACATTAAAAACTCCTGACAATCTTGCTGAATATTTTGAGAGAATTGTGTTTGGCCTGAACATCTGTCTAACAGATTTCGAATTTCAGACACACTTTCTATGTTTCTTCTATCAGTGGTACATTTCTCTAACACAGAATTTAACAAACTGCAAAATCTTTGATCAGAATTGACCACAATCTCTTCTTTTACATTTTTTAGAGAAAACAAAACATTAACCACTACATTAGCATAGCAGTTGACACCAGAACTGTTTTCAAACTGAAAACCAACAACATCTTCAACAGAATCCTTTTTGTTTCTGCTTGTAATTTTAGGTTCATTGACTTTTTGTCTTTTTGCTACAACCTCCCCAGTATTGTTCTCATTTCTTCGTTTCCGGCCTACCACACGTTTCTCAAACAAAGGATACTGAGGCAAATGTGGCGCATACTCTCTTCTTAACCTATTGTATTCCTTAACACAATCTAGATCCGCACAAATGTTTGTGACATCACACTCAATCAAGTACAATCCCGATAAAGTTCTAACTCGTGACAATGCCACATATGCCATACCCTCCTTGAACACAGAACTGCCAATATTCACCAATGCACTGTCTACACTTAAACCTTGCGATTTATGAATTGTCACCGCATATGCCAAGCAAACAGGAAACTGCTTACGGCGAACATATAAGTCTTTTACAAGCAAAAATCTAGCAGAACAACGAGCAATTAGCTGTACTTCCTCAATGCCATCAAATTTAATTTTTAAAAATTCAATTCCATCTCTATTTCTGTATTTCACAAAATCAACAACATTACCCATTGATCCATTTACCAGACCTCTTTCAACATGTAAATTCCTTCTTAAAATTATACGGCAGTTCAAGCACACAATCAGAGTCTTTTCAAAACCTGCAGTTTTAGATATACTCTTCTCTAATGAATCCAATTTTGTTTTCAGATTCTCAGACAAAATAATTGTTGATCCCATATGCTCTACTCTATCAATAGCTTCCAGTTTCACAATCTCTTGCTTTTCTAAATGCAACATTTTGTTGTTAAATTTGGCACATTCTGCAAGAGTTGGCATCAAACATATTCCAGATTTCTTCTCAGTAATTTTCTGAAAAATATTCTCAGGCACAACATCTTGTTCTGGATATAAATTTGACAGTAATCGTGCATGTAAAGCTTCTTTCCCATGCTCGGTCACTTTTCCAATTCTAACATCTTGTAGAATAGTCTTGTAAACTTCATCCTTCGCCTGACGTATATTTTCATGCAGTTCAGCATAATTGAAGTTTAACCATATATTGACGTTGCCAATGCTGCCTAGGCACTTCCTGGTATCTTCATGCGTGAGCATTTTGAACACAGGTTGCCCTTTCACTGGTGTCAGCTGCAGAAGATCTCCGAAAACAATGATGTGTTTGCCACCAAATAACACATCATACTCTGTTTTGAGAACTTCTTGCATCCTCAAATGCACAAAGGCAAGCATGACATTGGAAACCATGCTTACTTCGTCAATGATAAGAAGTTTAATTTTCCTCAAGATTCTTGAAACTTCAAAACAAGCATCTCCAGATAGCTTGTGATATTGTAATTTGTTGTCATGCTCCACTGGCAGCATCAGTAAACAATGTAAAGTAATCCCTTTAATATTATGTGCTGCCAGTCCAGTTGGAGCAGTGACAACACAAGACAGCGATGACTCTGTCCTTTCCTGCAAATAGCATGAAATTGCTTTAATGAGGAAACTTTTTCCAGTTCCCGCTTCTCCACTCACGTACAGTCGGACAGGCTTCAACGACGTACATGAGCACTCTTTCTTATCATGACTTAATCCATGATCAATTTGCATGGTAACTTCGTCATATATTTTCCTCTGCTCGACGTTGAGTTGTCTTTCCAACTCTTCTAAGTTAACCGCATCCTCTTGAGCATGTGCCATGGCTCTTTCCACTTCATTCATAGCAGTGGCAGCTTCATTTTCGATAACAGGTCCTCCTAGTGGATCCTGACTCAATGAAGCAGAACTCTGACTGTCCTGAGAACTGTCTCTGGCAATCTCGGCTGCAATCGTTGCTTCCTGCTCAATTTCCGCATTCAACATTTCTACATATTTGGGAAAAGCAGGACATTCTATGGTCTCCTTGGCGGCATTGAAAGAGTCTTCGTAACAGAGGAAATCTCCAAGCAGTTCCTCTTCTGCACGCCAAGGCTTGAAAAGTTGCAAAAGTGCTAAATAGAAAAACTCCTTTTTTTCAGGAGATTCGCCACTCAATTTTCGATGGTTTACCAAGTGGCATTTTCTTTGCTTGACCAGACATCCCTCACTTCCTATTACAGCATACACTCCTTTCTCAGTATCTTCTTTGATGTTCCTCTTGAATATGTAATTTTGCAGAACCTCATACAGACAAACATTCTCGAGGTGACTGCTTCGATTTGGATAATATGTATCCAACATGTTTGTCTTCAAAATGTCGGTACTGTTTGGCTCCTTTTCCGCCAAATACTCAATTTCCCGCACAGGTTTGAGAACTCGATTACGCGTTGCTGCAAGACCAAGACTCGCCCAAACGATACTCCTGGACTTGGCATAGAGACTTGCTGAAGACAACCGGTCAGAACATTCGTACGCTCCGATTTCTCGATGCGACAACATCTTCAGACTGAAACTGTACAACTTCTTGCTGAGGCTCTTTTCATGGGAAATGTCCTCCCACATATCCTTCAATTCTGTCTTCTCTTTTTTGGTGATGTAAGACGTCACATACCGAGCCACAGCCATACAGTTATCAGCCACAAACTGTATATCCATGTTAGCATTCCACATGGACAAAATCACCGGGTTGTAGTCGTTGATGTACTTGGACTCTTGGTTCCTCTTCAAATTGTAAGTGTTTTTAGGTGATTTCTTCATGACATTGTGTCTCAGCGAAGACATCAAACTGTTTACTCTTCCTTTAGAAATCACCGGTCGTGGAAAGCCGAAACGACATTTAGTGTAGAACTTGTCCTTGTTTCGGAATTTACGACGGCAGTACTTTCCACATCGATGGCTTTGGAAACGCAGAACTTTTTCTCTTAGGCTTTTCTTCTCCTTTGCGTTTGGAACAGCACACGTAGAATACTGTTGGATGAAACTCATCACTGAGTCTTCTGGATCCGTTCCAAATTTAGGTGCATCCTTGATCCACAGCAACATATGTATATGAGGAGCACCTCTTGCTTGGTACTCCTTTCTCCAGAAGAAATCCAACACCTCTCCAAGAGGTGGATTCTTCTTATTCATGATGAAAGACATCATAGCTTCAAATCTATGATTGAAGTACCTACATACATTGACTGGATCCAAAGAGCACAGTTCTCCAGGTGTCTTGAATTCGATGTTATCTACGTTAGCATTTGCCTCTCGTAGAAATTCAAGTAAGTCTTCCCAGCCATACTCGGCACAGCTCAGAGTGAGGAACCATGTGGGAGTACCTAAGTTCCTCAGCATACATTTTAAATCACCATGACGACGGTACCAGTACTCATTAGTACCACGCTGACACGCCATGAGATTAATCAGGTGAGAATCCAAAATACTGTCTTGGACATTGACTTTATCCATAAAGTCACTTGCCGAGATGTTTTGCATGTGTATACCACTTTTCAAGATGTGGTTCACTGCATATGACAGTCCAGACAGATCGCTTTCAAACAGGAGATGAAACAAATAAGGAATGCATTGTCGAAACCTAGCATCTCCTGCATACAATCGCAAAGTCCGGTATTCAGAAGCAGGAATTTGATGAGGTCGCTCATCATATCTTCCTCCCTGACCTGTTGGAAAAAGCTGTGGGAAACACCGAGCTTCCAAACTTTCCTCCCAAACACTAATGGGACTCCCTTTGGCTTGTTTCATTTGAAACAACTCAATAGCATTCCCCATGACTTCCTTGGAATGCAAAGGATGAACACTATAATGTTCATATATTTCTTCACTAGTAGAGGGTTCTACTTTCTCAATTTGACCAGCACACAAATCGCTATCCTCTTCCTCACTTACTTCCTCTTCTGCAACATATACATTCTTATAGTATTTATTTTTTTTTTTCAAATACAATGTTGCCTTTTTAACTTTCCTAACATCTACTAAATCTTGCCATATTTTCTTATTCTTTGTCGGAACCCCATTAACTAAGATAACCAGAGGTTCCTCTTCCACTTTTTCTACTCCAATTGTGTTAATGTTTTTCTTCAAATCTAGAGGCAAATAAACAACTCTTCCCTTTAATCCTCTCTGTAAATCTGATGGAGGCAATTTCCCTGTCTTTGGCTCCATTCTTACAATAGCCTGAAAGGGATGGATACTTTGAATCAAAATAGATTCATAAGTATTTAAATCCTTCAATTCAGAAGGAATCTCAACCAATTCCAGATTATTATGAACTGCTCTAGCAGGCATCTGGTTTTGATTTAATTTGCAACAACAATAAGTACACACACGTTGATCCAATCCCAAATCAAAACAATTTTCTACCATCAAGTATGTTGCAAAATCCTTCCATTCACTATTATTTTCCCTTTCACTTTTTGCATATAAATCCACTAACTTAGTCTGATTCTTATAATAAGTGCGTCGACAACACACACAAGTGAAATTAGGCCTCTCACTTGATTTCACCTCAAACGTCGCAATTTCCCTCTGGAAATTATCTGTACTGGAAACCTGTACACTATCTTCCACATGACCCTCTTCTTCTTGCTCAATTTCAACATTCTCCTCTTTACTTCCAAAGTAACAAAACTCAATTTCTTCACATATATTCTTCACATCTATTTCAGAACCATGCAAAAGAGCAGCGCATAATTGTTTAAGCATAATTGCTGGACTCTTAGCATAATACAACATTCTAACTAATTTCCTCACTTTGTTATGATGCACTGCTAGCATCCTGAAATGATGAAAAACACTCTGGCATACTCTCCTGGAAAGACAAGCCAGTGAATGTCCATGCAAACCTGTCACTTCTCTTACTCTGCAAGGATCTAATTCTTGCAACAACATCATTTTCTGCTTCAAACTTTTCTTATTAAATGACCGTACAAAATCACAAAGCAAATTGATGGAATCCTGTCGCACACTGCAAATACTACTACACTTCCAGGTGTACACAGGACCCTTAGCACGTCTTCCTAAAACCTCATTACCTAACACCTCTTCTGCCTCTGTTGTCACAAGTTTTTCTTTTTCAACTGGACAACCATCTTTCACTTCATAAGCACGACCACTGGTGTCAACTGCATGCACCAAATCATTATCCTGGAAATAACTCTCCTCATTAAAAAATGCCTCACAGCTTGAACTATGCATCCATTCTCCAGAAAAAACTTCACAAAAATTACTACGATTAACTATTCTCTTCCATCTACTATTTCTTTTGAAATCAAAAATTGCCTTGTTTAGCTTCCTAATTCTATTGATTATCAAAATAAATAACTTACGTTTAATTTCAAATGCCTGATCAATAACTTTCTCAACTTTTTTTTTGTCTTATAAAAAACCAGTTTCTGTTGACCTTTCTTAATATTTTTTAACAAATTGCCAATTATCCTGTTCCGGAACATTCGTTTACGAATCTCCCTAAACTGTTGTTTCCTTCTACTATCATGCACAGAGTTATCTCTTGCTCTAGCAGTAAAATTTTTCATTGGCCTTTCCTTTCCATTTGATTTCCTTCTCGTTTTATGGACTGAAACATTTTCTGTAGTAATATTTTTTTTACTACACATATTTCTTATAAATTGTTTTGTGCTCTTACCCGGTGCTTTCTTCGTGACTTGACAAATCTTTTTGTTAGAGGACTGCTGCGTATTTTTTTTCACCTGCTGTCTTTGACGTTTTGCAGCCTTTCTCTGTCTTTCTATTGTAGGCATGGTGAAATCTTGAAATGATCTGCAGTTGAATCTGTGGAAAAATATAATAAATAATGTTATTAACCATTATTACCAAACAGTAAATCAGTAACAGTGATCAAAAACTTAACACACTACTTGACATTTTAATTAGAAGATTTTTTAGTCGTTGGCAAATTTACAATACAGAAATACCAGAAAAGAAATGACATTTATATTTATGTTACCTATGCTATTTTATATGTGAATCTGATCTAATTTTATGAGCATATTTTAATATTTTATTGAAGACTCTACACATAACCTGCTTTTGAAGGTGTCTTTATTTTTAAATTAAACGGTTTACCTTTTTACTTTTTATTAATTATAAATTTTAAAAATAAATGTTTATATTTCCAAAGGCTCAAGCAGGTCAGCTTCCCATCCTATATCATATAATTCGGACAAATCTGCATCCTCATCACGCTCTTCTTCATCCTCAGGATTTAAATCATCCAAGGGATCAACATCCACTGATGTTTCAATTACAAGTTCAATGATGAGGTCAAAATCAACTGATTGCAGATTGTCGCTCATGTTGAGGTTGTCTTTATCTTTAAAGAAAGATAACAACAATGAGATGTTGCAGAGTAAGAGACAAATCTCACAGATTATAATAGTAAAATTGTTTAACAAGAGTAACATTTTGCAGCTATTATTTAGCCATGTCCAGCGATGCTGAGCAGGTGAAGCCTATGTCTAATTTTTCACTGAACAGGACTCATCTCTTCTTAACCTTGGATAAGCCTCACCGACTCTGTGTCCCCTGCACATACTTAAATGTAAAGGGGCAGATTTATGTTAAATGGCACATCCCCAGGCATGCACCAGTTAACGTGCACCACTGCTCTGCCACCCATGGTGTGCCGCATTTACAATCAGATAGGAGAAACCTGCGTCAAAACCCTGCGCCTGCTTGAAGCAGGCATAGGTCTTGACGCAACATTGTGGAGATGGTGCACCCCTGAGCCTTGCTGGAGCTGCATCGCACTTGCGATACAACTCCAGCAATGCGCCACCTTAACGGCACAGATGCGTCAAGCATCTGTGCCGTTTTTGCCCCATGCTGCGCCGCATTGTAAATGCAGCACACCATGGGTGGCGGAACAGCGGCGCAAGATGACTGGCACATCCCTGGTGATGCGCCAGTCATCATAAATCTATCCCTAAGCTTCTTATCTTGTTAGAGATGAACTGCCATATGTATCATCAAAATATTTTGCATTTCCTAAATAGCGAATTTTAAGGAATAAATAGCGATTCTTTACCATTCCTAATTTGCGATGAGCAAATTGCTAATTGCAAGTTACCCATTCATTTCCATGGGCTAGGAGGCTCATAGGAATGAAGGTTTAATTTGCGATTAGCAATTTGCTCATCACAAATTAGGAATTTTTTCAAGCGTGCAGGGGTATCTCAAGAACACCCTGCTGCACCCCTGAAAAATAAATTTGGGGGCATATGGCACACCTACATGCCCTAAGGGCATGTGTTGGTGTCATATGGGACCTTTTGTTTTTTTTAAAAAAAGCTTTTTGAAAAGAATTCGCAAATTACCACAAACTAGAAGTTGGTGGTAGTTTCCAAATCCTTAATATCATTTTTTACATATTATTTGTTTGATACATTGCATTTAAGGAATCGTAAAATTTGCAAATCCTTCAGTGCAATCGCAAAATAAGGAATAGCAAATTTTGAATTAAGGACATTTTAAGTCATTTCCATATGTGCAGTGTTTTGAAATTATGATTTGAAAATCGTTTTTGGGGAAAAGTAATGGTTTGCAAATTTATGACAAGGACATAATGGTGTATGCTTCTCTATAAGGCATTTCAGTGTCTCTGATGTCATTTTTCCCATATTACATTATAAGACCTTTCCCCATGGAGCACATTCCTTGTAAATATGCTCCCACCTGAGCATGGCGAATTTAGATTTTGACTGTTTGAGTCACATAACCATGTTAAAAGTGACCCAAAAAAATTGCAAACGTTTTAAAAAAACACATTCATGTGTCTTAAGGACATTTTAAGTCATTTCCCCATGGACAATGTTTTCTAAGTGGCGCAAAAGAGGCATACACCTATCATAAATCTGTCCCTAGCATTTTAAATGATTAATCCAGGATGACAATAAGGTGTGGCCTATCCAGAGGTTTGTTTAAGGTGAGGCCTACTCAGGATTGCAGATTAAAGTTACGCTTGATGAAGAATACAGAGGACATAATACATGTAAAGCTCTACCAATGAAGTAAGTGATGTCAACTTCATTGCGCCAGTCATCATAAATGTATCCCTAAGCTTCTTATCTTCTTAGACATCAACCGCCATATGTATCATATAACTATTTTGCATTTCCAAAATAGCGAATTTTAAGGAATAAATAGCGATTCTTTACCATTCCAAATTTGCGATGAGCAAATTGCTAATTGCAAATTACCCATTCATTTCCATGGGCTAGGAGGCTCATATAAATGAAGGTGCAATTTGCGATTAACAATTTGCTCATCGCAAATTAGGAATTTTTCCAAAGCTGCAGGGGTGTCTCAATAACACCCTGCTGCACCCCTAAAAAAGAAATTTGGGGGCATATGGCGCACATAAATTTTAACAACATTCCTTTACCTCAAAAACGATTTTCAAATCATAATTTCAAAACACTGCACATGGGAAAATTACTTAAAATGTCCTTAAGACACACAAAAGCGTTTTTTGATTGCCTTTGCAGCATGTTTGTATCACTTTTAACATGGCTATGTAACACAAACATTCAAAATCTAAATTTGCCATGCACAGGTGGGAGCATATTTACAAGCAATTTGCGCCACAGACAAAGGTCTTACACTAAAATGGGAAAAATAACATCAGGGACAGTCAATTGCCTTATAAAGAAGCATACACCATTATGTCCTTGTCATAAATTTAAAAACAATTCCTTTTCCCCAAAAACGATTTTCAAATCATAATTTCAAAACACTGCACATGGGAAAATGACTTAAAATGTCCTTAAGACACATGAAAGCGTTTTTTGATTGCCTTTCCAGCATGGTTGGGTCACTTTTAACATGGCTATGTAACACAAACATTTAAAATCTAAATTTACCATGCACAGGTGGGAGCATATTTACAAGCAATTTGCGCCACAGAGAAAAGTCAGGGACAGTCAATTGCCTTATAAAGAAGCATACACCATTATGTCCTTGTCATAAATTTAAAAACAATTCCTTTACCTCAAAAACGATTTTCAAATCATAATTTCAAAACACTGCACATGGGAAAATTACTTAAAATGTCCTTAAGACACATAAAAGCGTTTTTTGATTGCCTTTCCTGCATGGTTGGGTCACTTTTAACATGGCTATGTAACACAAACATTCAAAATCTAAATTTTCCATGCACAGGTGGGAGCATATTTACAAGCAATTTGCGCCACATAATTCATAATTTTCTCCTTAAAGCACACTATTCTCTAAATTAAAGAAATATTTTCTCACCTTAGCAAATACTTTGAGTTTGAAAACAGTCTCAGAAACACACCAATTTGTCTTCAGCAGAGCAAAAGGTATGCACTCCAGAGTCTGCAGCTATCAAAAGCACAGAAATGCTGTAATTCTTCACACATATTTCTCATGTCACCCAATCAAAACTCTTCCCTCACTTTTTTTCAAATGAAAACTCTTCCCCCCTCTGCCCTTTCTGTCTTTTCTGCATGGCAACCACCTCTTGGAAGACTTCTGGTGTTTGCAAGTTCACACAACTTTGTTGCAATTGAACTCTGAACTCTCAGTGCACCTGCATATCCAGTGCATTCTTTCATTTAATGATTTTTTATTGACCATTCAAAATACATCTTTCAAAGAACACATCCGTGCACCCTAACTTTCTGTTTTCAGCAATCAAAATCCACCAATCACTGTTACTGCTTCATGAACACAGAAACTCCACAGTTTTTTTCATTTTAAACTCTCATTTTTTCAACTGCCATTTCATTGCCACACTTCATCTGACTGCAGGAGAACCTTCTCTCACCATGTTTTCTGTCTGGATTGTTGGACATAGTTATATTCACTGGGCTCAAAGGTACGTTGAAAACAGGAAATTACCTAACCTCAATTTACAAGATGTGGAAATTAAGTGGTTTGGCCACAGAGGATTAAAATGTCACCAATTGATACCATTGGTGAAAACCTTTATGCATTTGCCCAAACCTGACCTGTTAATTGTGCACTGTGGAGGTAATGACTTGGGCACTTTGACTGGTGTAGGTCTGGAAATGCTTTTAAAGGACACCTTTGAGCAATTAATGGCACTTTTTCCTCAGACTGCCTTGGTATATTCAAATATATGCCAAAGACAGAAATGGAGGTGGTCAAACCAATTTTGTCCACAAATTGAGAAGTCGAGGAAGCATGTAAGCAAATCTGTTTCAGCTTACATGAGAAACCATGGAATGGGCTCCCTGTACAACAATAACTTGCGTTACTACATGCAAGATATCTACAGAGGAGATGGAGTTCACTTCTCAGATGAGGGCAACAGAGTTTTCACTCTGAATTTAAGAATGTGCATTGGTACCTACTTATAAGTACCTAAATGTACCATAAACCCAAAAGCTCTTCTCAGAGCTACCCTACATCTGATCACTCACAATTATTATTTTACTCTAACATTTTTCACTAATTTCCAACAAAGTACGCTCCCTGGGGCGCTACCCGGTACGCGAACCGGGAGCTAACCTCGCGAATTTTTTTTTAAAAATGTTTTTTTTTCGCACATATAAGCCTCCTCAGCCACCCTCAGAAAACCTAGGGGGTCAAGATAACTCTACCGTGCCCCCTTCTACCCATTCTGAACATTATTTGCCCTCCATCTTGTATCTTAATTCGACCGAAACACAAAATGGTGGACTCCCGGAACGCTTAAGGTTCGCGAACCGGGGCGCTCAACGGTTCGCGTACTGGGTCGCTCTCTAGGAAGCGCACCATCAAAAAAGGTGGGAAAGTAGTTCACAGAAAAGCCACTGGAGACAATTTCACCAAATATAGATTAGCTCATACTACATACCAATCCCTACCATTTTCACAAATTTGATTGGAATTCCATTTAGTCATTTAGCCTGTAGACCTCTCTAAATACCCTGAGGTAAATTACTTCACAAAACACATCTGAAGTGTTGGAATTGACAACCAATGAAAATGTTACTTTCATTTTCTATTTTTTTTACCTGACATTTCATTGGTTATATACCTGAATATATATAAAGGAAGAGAAGAAAACACAGCCATTTTGACTACTACTTCTTGCTGTACATTTCAATAGTATTTTCACTAATTCCTTCAACTTCTTTCTAAAGGTAAGTTTTTATTTTTAAAACTGAAGTATATTGTGCACTATAAGTTAATATGGTAAACTTTTTCTGATAGATATATACTATCCCTCTGTAGTAGTTATAGATTTAGAGAGACTTCTCTGTTATAGTTATGGATGTAGTTAGGCTTCTCTTGTATAATTATGAATTTACTTACGTTAAATCACATACACTTTTTTATATTCCTACTTCCACTCTGATACTATACACTGCCCAAAGATAAATTCACTGATAAAAAATGCCTATCTAAAATTATTCCCAACATTGCCCTATCTCTACTAATATATATTTTTTAATCCAAATTTCAGGCAAAATGGAAGGCGAAAACCAAGTTTCTTTTGAAATGGACCTGCAAGAGAGCAGCCAAGAATTGATTGATACAATTGATCAAAATGACATTGAATTTTTCGATGAAACTTGGGACAATGAACTACTGCAATGTGTACAAGCAGTAGATAACCTCCTTGCAAATGAGGACATTTTACACCCTCAGAGACTACAATGTATATTCCATGATAATTATGAAATTTCTGACAATGAAATGTTAGAAAGTTTAATAAATTATGAAACACAATCACATTAAAAAAAATGCTTAAAAAATAAAGAAAATAAAAAATAATCAACAAAAACAACAATCAATTAACATACAGCATTTGAAAAGTCTATCATTCATTTTTCATTGCAGTACGCTGCCCAGAACGCTTCCCGGTTCGCGGACCGGGCGCTCCCCACGCAAAAAAAACAAAATTTTTTTTTTGTTTTTTTTGCCCCACGGGGCCCTTTTAAAACCTCCACATTAAACCTAGGGGGTCAGGGAGGATCTAGTATGCCCCCTTATGGTCATTTTCGCCTTTGTTTTGGCCTCCTCTTGTCTCTCAATCCTACCGAGAGACAAGATGGCGGCCGCTCCGGACTGTTTAGAATGTTGACAGACACCGGAGAGCCAATCAGCTTAGCTACGCGAAGTTCCGGTACGCTTAAGGTCCGCGGACCGGAGCGCTGCCCAGAGCGCGCTTACAGATATATATCTTTTTTTAAACGTTAATTTCTCAAAATCCACTGGAGCACATATATTGAGACCTAGAAAAGGCACATCGGGCTACCAGTCCCTACAATTTTGCCAAGTTTCATGGAAATCCATTCAGCCGTTCGGGCTAAAAGTGAGGCCAACCGCCCTATGGAAAACTCAATGTTAAAAACACGTTTTGGGACCCCCCTTTTTTCTCGGCCCCCCCTTGACGAAACCCCCCCAAATTTCCAAGGGCTGCTCAGAAACAAAATGTTCCATTTTCCAGAAAATTTCAGCCAATTCCGTCCACAAACGCCAAAGTTATTAGACATAGAATTTTCAAAAATCCCATAGAGAAAAAATCCTAACTATATATACCTACTGGCGACCGCCAGTAGGTAATATATATATATATTACACACATGTACACACACAGGCATTATAACATTCTAAGCAGCTAGAAACTAAGAGGGCTATGAATTAAGAAAGAAGTCAGTAATCCATCCAAAGAAGTAGCTCCTATTCAAGCCACTACTTTGACAAGAGGACTGACTAGTCACAGTATTGAAATGAAAACCCTCAGAACAGTCAGACAGCAGTGTAGGGTGTGCTCGATAAAGGGTGCGGGCCTGCCTGTTGTGATGACAAGGTATAAAGCTCTTTTAATAGTGGCTGCGTAGCCTGCCAGTGTCCTCGGATCGGAGCGCAGAATCAGTGATGCACTCACATTCTATAACAGAACGCTCAGTGAAAGAGGAACTTTAACTGGCTAAAGACACTACACTCCCCTATGACCTCTGAACAGTAACACTGGCAACAAATTCAAATCACCTGTGGTGCGGGGTTAAACAGATTTACCTATGGACGGTCACTTTTTGTAATGGTACAAAAAGGAAAACATTATGGAATATGGAAAGAGCATTTCTAAGTGGTTTACCCGTATTCAAGTGTCACTCACTTTTCTAAGAACGGGGGAAACTAGTCCCAAATTTGCTTTGACATAGGGGAATAGGCTGCATTTCACTGATGAAGTTAGTTAAGTTCAAGAGATTCATAAGCTTCGCATTCAAGTATGTCACTTACCCTTTTACATTTTGAATCACAATTGTCTTAGTCGGGTTTGATGGTCAGTTAGACTCAATCATTTAAGAATCTCAATTAGAGTTTGAATTCATGTGCTGTGCTCGGTTTCAAATTAAACAACTGTCGTTATACAGGCACATCACAAACTGAGGTGTGTTCTGCAGCCTGAATGTGTTCTCTTGCTGCCATCTATGGAACACAAACAGCCTCAGTCAGTCATCAGAGCAAAGAAAACAAAAAATAATGGACGAGGCCTTAGGTTTGAGTGCATTGATGCTCAAGGAATTAAATAATTTCACCCCTATCTGCCCCCACACCTCTAAATATTATTAGAATAAGAGTATCACCTATCCGACTTGGGAGGAAGATCAGAGAGAAGCACCTAACATAATCCCACTCTCAAAAGGTACATCTGATTGACCGAGGGTGGTCAAACAGCTGAGTTAGTCACACCTACATTAAGGCTTAAAGATGTGCGCTCCCATATTTTACTGAAAATGGACCACAAGTAAACAAGAGTCCAGCCCGGCAAGGTTGCAACTAAAAAACATCAGCATAAAGTGGGCCGCTCTCAAACCAGAACCCACCAAAAACCAGCGGCACTAGATGCAGAATGCTACTGAAAATAACCAGAATTCAACATTAACACCACCCATCTTATGCGGTTCATCGCCCAAAAGCAATAAGGCATCGTGTACGCACAATACTCAAACCGCACAGTGCATTAAAGAAAATGGTTTGTCCATCCCCAAAAAGAACTATAACTTTGCTGTTATCTTGAATGAAATACCCAGAACTGAAATTCAGTCTATGTATACATGGACGATTAATTGCATTTGTGAACTATTCAGGACGCTCCTCAACAACAGGCGCTGCAAACAATTGGTTCCAATGCCATTCAGCTCGACGATCTGGGCCTACTCTCCTATACCAATGTGCAGAAACAAGAGAAAACCGACAAGTTGAAAGGCAGCTCAGCACAACGTGGCCTCAACATCCACAGGGGAAAAACCAAGATCCTGAATGCTAACATAGCCAGCACAACTGCAGTCACTGTTGCTGGCGATGCACAAGAGGCTGATGGTCCAGCCCAGGTGGCCGTCAGCCACCTGGGAAGTGTCACAGATAAGCAGGGCTACGATGTCAAGTAAAGAATAGGCAAAGCAAGGGCTGCCTTCATTCTGCTAAAGATCTGGAGCTCCAAGAGCCTGACACAGCAAACCAAGATCAGGCTTTTTAAAACCAATGTAAAACCAGTCCTTCTGTATGGACCAGAAACTTGAAGGACAACAGTGTCTACCACCAACAAAGTCTAGACGTTCATCAACACATGTTGAAGGATAATCATCCAAATCCGCTTGCCAAACACCATGAGCAACAATGACCTATGGCAGCAGACTTTCCAACTGCCTGGTCATGGATAAATCCTGAAAATTTGCGGGTTGGATAGTCACACCCTCTGCAAGTCTGCTTCAAACACCACAAAGCAAGCCATAACCTGGAACCATCAAAAGAAAAGGAAAAGATGAAGGCCCAGAAATACCTGCCACTGAAGCCTCGAAGCTGGCTACACCTGGAATCAGTTTGAAAGAAAAACCTATACCCTGGGATAGGTAGTAGGCACAAGTATTATTTGACAGGCAGACCAATTGGCAGTGCCAAGGCTTGCACATTCAACTTTAGAAGCCTTTGCTGGGTGTATAGCTATTCTCTTTACATTATTGTTTTATAAACAATTCCGTCATTGTATTAATTTTAAAGTTTGTTATTTTAAAAAAACCTTTAAATTTCAATCTGTGGTTAGAATGTTTTTATTATTTCAGAAATGTGGCTCATTCGGAAGGTAAACAGATTGCAGTGTATGGAAACATTGATATTTTCCATTGTATTAAAATTAATATATGCACATAAACAACATACTGTACGTGTGCAGTTCAATTATTTCTATGATCCCGTCACCTTTGGTAGTGGAGGTCCCGAGACTAGTGGACGTAGGGAATGGGGTCGCTATTCTGGCTCAGGGAAGGACATGTTTTGTTCGAAACAGATTGTATAATAGGCTCCTCCCGTATTTCCACTAATACCGCTTCCTGTTCCTTACCGGCCTACATCCTTCGAAGCCTCAAACTAAGCCGCGATTTTACTATCCACCCGATTCAGACCTCTGTCTGAAAACCATGTAATTCTCTTGAACTTTAGGTTTGTCGGGTACGACTGAAAAGGAGGCGAATGTTTTCGAGAAGAGACCAGCACCGCGACAAAAATTATCGTAAACTACTAAATACAAGTTGTTTTTTATGAGGCAGGAGGAGAATAAGACTCAGAGCAAGGAATGCTCTCAGAAAGATTCCCCTTCCAGTGCTGCCACTATTCAACTTTAAGCTGCTTCTAGAAACAGATTTGTTGTATTAAAATCCAAAAGAAAAACGCTTCCTCCATTTCTCACTTTCAAATGCAAGTTATACCTATTTAATAATCGCATGTTTCACTTCTTTTAATTTATAGGAACTGTTACGAATTTAGAAAATATGCATTTTCATGAGTGCGAGAAGGGAGTTCATATCTGCTTTTAGATGTGAATATGTTTATGCTTTTAGATATGAATAGTACCCTTTGTGCCTCGGTAACTGTTAAAAGTTCCAGCGAAATGCCCCATTATTATTTGTAGATCAAAAAAAAACACACACACACTAGATCAGTAAAGACGATGCAGTCAACCAAATGCAGTCGTTCAACGCCAGGGTAGGTGTGGGGATAATGTCTGGTGTACTCACGTAGCTTCTTCCACATAGCTCGGTGGTACTCTAGGAAGCCCCGGTGGATAGCAGCACACACTTCTACCGGTTCATCGGAGCCAAAGCCCCACTGCTCGCGGATCAAGGACCAGAGATGGCTGCGAGCAAAGGCTGCGTCCTCCCGCCCTCCGTGTGCGTCACATACGGCAAACTAGCTGCTCCACTTTGAAGCGCGTTCACAGACCTGAGTCGGCTCGTGCCCAGGTCTGGATCGGCTCGTGCCCAGCTCTGTCTCCCTTGGGAGGAAGCACGGCGACAATAAGTCTCGTTGGCGGCAGCGCTTCACGCTGCAAAGCCAGCGAGACCTAAAAAATCTTCAGCATCTTTTCATATGTGACCTCTTCACTAATGGCAGAATTTTAATTGGAGTGATAACACTGGTTCAAGTCCCACCATAAGGATTTCTAAGTGTTTCTGGACCTAGAATTATCAGGTCGGCAAGCTCTGCAATAGATCATTTCAAGCCTGGAGACACCAGACACTGTTACATGCTGCAGGGGCTGCAGGAAGCTTCTGCATATATGCCAACATTTTAGTAGAGGAAAACATAAGATTTTTTTTAAATAATCGAGAGATTGAATTTCTCACATTGACTTCTATTGAGTGTGAGGCCTTTATCAGATCTATTCTATTGTCGTGTATGGAACTTGCAGGTGTGCTGCTGCAAGGTCGTGTTTCAGAAAAGCAAAAATACATCTTTTTTCTTACCTGTCAGGAGCATGGAAAAAGCGCTATAGCATGTAGAGAGACTGTGACAAAAATGTTGTGTACTAGGCTGTGGGAGAAGGTAGCTGGCACTGGCAGTGCATATTCCGAGTCACATAAGACCGGTCCCTGTCATCGAAGAATCATGTTTTTGAAAGCAGGAATTGGGCGGCAGAAGACTAGCCTTGACATTGGTTGTCTCCTGCCTGAATCAGAAGGGTTGGCATGTTTGCCTCTGTCAACCCCAGCTGCAGCACAAGGGGAGAAGGCAATGCTCCTCCCAGACAGGATCAAGCCTGCCATGACCCACTGTCAACCCACCCAGTCCTGAACTTTGACTGGCCCTCCTACTGACACTTTCCACCACCTCGGAGCAGGTGAAATATCTAAGCTGTTTTCTCACTAGAATTAGTAAAGACGGCACAGATCAAAGTCCACTATTACCGGGTTCATGTAATTATTCCCCATCTTGTGAGAAAAGATGTAACTACCGGAAAACAGATCATGGATACCGGCCAGAATCAGAGATTCTGCTCCAGTGGTTGCAGGTATTACAGCAGAGTCGTGGGGCAGAGGAAGCGAAACAAATTAAATAATAAAAATAAAACCACTTATCTGCTTCTCGCCGCATCACCGACTTGGTGCTCTTCTGCTGCTGCTCTGCACAGGCTCCTCTGTGGCCAATCCTGATGCTCTCTCATGTTTGAATATTTATACCAGAAAGGGGTAACCCTGTGTCCCTCAGAACCTGGGCATGTATGGTTAAAGACAAAAGTGGTTCCGTCGGGTCAATCAATTGCTTTTACGTGAAGGCTAGGTTAGCTCATAACAGAAGGTAACAAATTTTAAGAAAAAACAAATTATGAAGAACAAACAAATTTTTAAGAGAAAACCTCTCTGACAACAAATAAAATTCAAAGTATTTTTATGAAAGAGTCACATTAAAATACCGGAATTACTTCATTCCATTTCAATTCCAATTATAAGTGAAGAAGTGACTATTGGTGAACAAAGTGAATAGTGCAACAATTTCAGTGACACTTATTTACAAATATATACAAAATTATACATGGGAAAATGGGCAAGGGGAAATATTTTGGCGGTCAGAGTTCTGAATTAATATTCCAAGGAGACAGATGGTGACTGTGACTGTTCCCGGAGGGTTCTTGACCAATATTATGCGTCGACGTTTCGATCCTAGTGTGCCCCGATTGGTGGTCACGCGGATCTTTATCAAGACAAGAGAGGGGGAGATCTGGAAGGAGAGGTAAGTATTGTGTCAGAGAGGGCAATAACGGTTAGGTCTAGTTATGCAGTGTGGTGAGTGCATTATACTTACACAAGGGGAAGGGGTTTTTTTTTTTTTTTTTTTTTTTTTTTATTGAATTCCGGATACACAGGAGGCAGCAGTCACACGCTGTGCATAGGCCAATCGGTCAATCTGGGGAAGAAACCAACTGTGTTCAGTCCATTTGCAATAATAGCCGAGTCATTCACTTCGAGAGAACATGCAGTGCTTGCATGCAGGAAATACGCACACACAGAGGACCTGACCCACAAAGTGTGGTACGGGGCGGTACTCGGAATTACTCAGGGCAGACTGTGGGGGAGGCATGGTATGTAAACACCCGGTAGACACGGGGATTGATTTATTCACACACTGGGTATTCAAGACCATTTATAATCAGGTCGGGCACTACGTGATAACATGCAAGGCTAGCGTACAATGAATGCACCCAGAAAGTGTGGAGTATGTAATTGCCCTAGGGATCGGCAAACTACAGGACCTGACATATACGGAGTTATTGCCCTCTCTGACACAATACTTACCTCTCCTTCCAGATCTCCCCCTCTCTTGTCTTGATAAAGATCCGCGTGACCACCAATCGGGGCACACTAGGATCGAAACGTCGACGCATAATATTGGTCAAGAACCCTCCGGGAACAGTCACAGTCACCATCTGTCTCCTTGGAATATTAATTCAGAACTCTGACCGCCAAAATATTTCCCCTTGCCCATTTTCCCATGTATAATTTTGTATATATTTGTAAATAAGTGTCACTGAAATTGTTGCACTATTCACTTTGTTCACCAATAGTCACTTCTTCACTTATAATTGGAATTGAAATGGAATGAAGTAATTCCGGTATTTTAATGTGACTCTTTCATAAAAATACTTTGAATTTTATTTGTTGTCAGAGAGGTTTTCTCTTAAAAATTTGTTTGTTCTTCATAATTTGTTTTTTCTTAAAATTTGTTACCTTCTGTTATGAGCTAACCTAGCCTTCACGTAAAAGCAATTGATTGACCCGACGGAACCACTTTTGTCTTTAACCTCTCATGTTTGAAAGCAGCGTCAGGATTGGCCTAAGTACTGTGAATTTGCACTCCCAGAGAGACTGGAAGCCTGTGCTTTGCTGTCTCTAACCTGGCAATGCAGCTCGCGTTGGAGACAGCTCAGTGCGCATGTGTGTTTGGCTGACCTGAGACGGCCAGCCAAGCACACATGTACACTGACAACAGTGCTGCTCACCACTCAACCTCCCGCCTCACAGCCTGTGCCCCGCTCCCCAAGACTCGTTGGTGCTGAAAAATACAACGATAATAAGCCAGTGTTGTTATCGTTTTATATGTTGAGTTTTGGGGCTGCTCGCGGAGGAGCCATTGCTGTTCTGGTCCCTCTGTATCTTCACATCATATACCAGCACACTCGCAATGAGGACTTCAGCCAGCTGGCAAACATTTAAAAGACAACATGAATTTGCGACCAGCCAGGCTTTGCAGCTCTCACAGCATTAACAAAGGAACAAAACATATTAAACAAACACTTTGAGCTTCATTTAGAGTTTGCGGAAAGCCAGTCCAATTGGAGATTGTCAGATTACAACAATTATATTGTGCTATTCTTGTCTAAAGTTATGCGGAATTATTAAAATGGGTAACAACACACCGTGCACTGAAAAAAATATTAATATTACCACTATCTAAATGCTTGGGTTAACAACTCCATTTATAAATGCAGAAAACTAGTTGTAAATGTGAGTACCACTAAATGGCTCTAAATGAAGGCCAAAAATGTCCTTAGCTTGTGAACATAGTCCATTTCCAATCCAGAGCTTTTCTAGTTTAAATGTAATAGTTGTTTTAGACTTGTTTGCAGAGGATTGTGGCGGGCCATTTTAACAGCATATGCAATGCAAACCGGCATGCTCTGATTCCAGGTTCACCCTCTGCTACTTATTTAGATATTGGCGTGCTGTGCTCTGTTCTGCCAGGTAGTAGAAGGGATGTAATCACTGCAATGGAAACCTACAGCCTGCCACATGTAGAGGTCCAGAGATCTCTGTGCTGTCAGTGGACCCACCATCGCAATTGTTACTTTGGAGGCATTGATGCTTTGCTGTGCGGGCGCCATCTTCAATGCACCTGCACAAACATTTGTTTTGCTTTAAAAAACAAACTTCCAAAGTGGGAGTCTGTTTTTAAAAACAAAAATAAATGTCCCTTCCTGAGAAGTTTTCTCCAAGCCACGACCCCACATGCAACGTTTGTCCGATTTCCTGTTGAGGACCACTATGCTTTCCCTGGAAGTAGTGCACAGGAAAAAATGGCATTGGAATGGCAATGCTAAATCTCATTGGAGCCTGATGACCATTGACTGATGGGCCAATGTCTGTTGGGTTATTGGTCAAAAGTTTCTGTTTGCGGAGACAATGGATTCGGCTCTGCCAACAGAAACTTGCCAGCACCCTTGACCCAAAATAGAGCATGAAAATTGTGAGTTTGCCAGACAGACAGGGAACACCACCATGTTTGTGTTGGAGTACTCTAAATAAGGTTCTTTGTTTAATGTGATATTTTTGTTTTTTTTGCAGATTTCCATATTGCGCGAACTAGACCCAAACCAATTCGGGTTTCAGAGCGCTTTACATAGCCCCAGTTGTGTTACACGAGGACACACATTCGTTTTAGGCATGGGGATATTAAGTGATTTGCCTAGAATCACAGGAGGTTTTTGGCATCGTTAGCGAGACTCGAACCCAGATCCCCAGGTCCAAGGTCAAGCACCCTAGCCGTTAGGCCAACTTCTATCTTTCAGCAGCCCAACATGCAGAGCACGAAGTATAGCTTGATGTACGCCTACTATGAAAGTAATACAATGTTAGCAAACTGTCAGATCTTTAGAACTGCAACTTATGAGTCTTTTCTGGCACTCCCCCACTTTTTCCCTGTTCTACCTTCAACCTCTTTCTTTCAATCGCTCCCTGTGTGCCTCACTTTCTCCCTTATTGTTCTCTGTCTTCTTGCTCGTTTACACACATCCTATATGTGTCTCTTTTTTTCTCTCTTCTTTTTACCTCCCCTCTCTTTCACTCTCAGTCTTTCAAATTATTGCCTTCACCATATTAATTTAACAGAACCTATTTATGTTATTCTTAATTCATTTTGTGGGGAGCTTGAGTTTCTTGGCACTGAGATTACCACAAAATGTAACACAAGAATAGACGCTAAAACAATAACAAAAGCCAAGTTTGTTGGAGATAACACAAACCTCAACAGGGGATGTCATTGCTTAAAATGCTACATTTTAAACAACTTTCTAAAATTCAACAGATTAGATTTCGATGTGCCTAGGAGATGCTGTAGTGTTCTTTAGTTTATCTGCAGGTTTGGAGAAGACAGCAACCAACTAGAGGTGTACCAAACAAAATTGGAAGCCATGCATTCAGCACTCTTTGTGGTAGCTGACCTTACACATAATCATCATTAGTTTGAAAAAGAAGCTACTGAAAAACAAAGTCAGTGGATGGACCTGAGCATTGGATAAATTAGGCCATATCTAGAGATCCCAGCGATCAGCCAAGCACAGGTGGTGGAGGATCCTTACTGGGAATGCCAGATAGATCGAGATAAATCAAGGCACAGACCACCAATAAATTCAGCTGTGTTTCAATGAAAGAGAGTTGTGTTTGAGAGTTCTCATCTGAACAAAGCGGTATACACCCGTTACGACGCAACTTTTACTCCGCACTACCATTACAACGCGGGCATTACAACGCATGACATTACAACGCATTGCGCTGGGGGGCGCTCTAGGATAAGAGGTAAGTTTAATTTACTATCCAACACCTTCCCTAGGGTCCACGGGGACTGGAGTTAGAATAGTAAATTATACTTACCACTATCCAGCACCCCAAAGCGCTATGCGTTGTAACGGTATTCGTTGTAAATACCGCGTTGTAATGGTATGCGGAGTAAAAGTATGCGTTGTAACGTCATACATCCGAACAAAGCAGGGGCAACCTCAGCCCACTGCACCACAAGAAACAACGTGGGTGCTATGCAGGATATGAATTTTAGAAATTGGTTAGCATCAATTATCAGTTGATAGTCAGGCACTTGGTCAGAGCCTCAGTAAGTGAGTGATGTGATAAGCCAAATATGAGCTGGATGTTGTGTATGTGAAGTCGGTCCCCAGCATGATGGTAGTAGTTAGGGCAATTCCTACTGGTACAGATTGAATCGAAAAGGGGATAAAATGTAGTCTTTTTGGACAATGATGCTTAGTTCTCCTGCTTATGGAACTCTCTCCCCATTTCACTTCATAAGGAAACTGTCTATGAGAGATTTTGCAAATGTTTGAAAACTTGGCTGTTTAATCTGTAATGTTTCTGTTCTTTTGATCCCTCCCACCAGGCTGGCGCTGGGAAACGCCTTGGGGTAGCTGTGCGCCTTACATATTTAATATAACATAACATAACAAAGGTGAAAGAGAGGCTTGTTCATACTCAGCCACAAAGGATTTAAACCCCTTTAGAACCACACCTGTATGTTATGGTTGAAGGTGTTGAAAGTGAGAGACAGAATCAACTCTCCAATACTACCGCATCAGCAAGCCAATAATACCCACGTAGACCAGACAGCACTTTGGTCTCGATGTGACAGCCTCACAGGAAATCTGTTTTAGAAAGGGTCATGAAGCTCATCACACACA
Organism: Lissotriton helveticus; assembly: GCF_964261635.1. Classification (NCBI taxonomy): domain Eukaryota; kingdom Metazoa; phylum Chordata; class Amphibia; order Caudata; family Salamandridae; genus Lissotriton; species Lissotriton helveticus. The sequence continues at coordinate 455,685,365 of NC_136065.1, forward strand.
TTTTGTATCTGGCTCTGGGATTTTTCCATGAGCTTTCCGAAATAAAGCAGTAGGAAGATTGAACAGAAATTGCTTAAACCCTCCAAACTCATAGAACGCCTTCTAACAGCCTTTTACCTACTGCTGACTTCCACGTTACAGAAATAGCACCTTTGTGCAAAAAAGTTAATTAATGAATGTAAGAAGTTAAATTATTATAAATGGACACAACTGCCTCATAATTCTAGCTGGACAGAGATATAAGGAACAAGTGGGATGATTTATTTTAATAATGTACGTTAGCTGATATTACATAACATGCTCAAAGAGATCCACAGAGTAATCAGGGCTCACTGCAGCTTGAATTGTATGCACAACAATTTTTAGAAAGAAAGTGTAAGACTATTAATCCTGGTAACACAGTAAAAACTACAGAAAATTCACTTGGATAAGTTTTACATTAAAAGCTGGATATCTCATCTGCTATATAGACGAATTTCCAGCAAAAGTAAACTTATAATGTTTTGCAAGTCCTGCAGATTCACATCAGTCCTCAAAACAAAGGTAAACATAATATTTAGATTTCAATCCTTGATTTTTCCTAATTAACAGCTTACAAGCACAGTGATAAAATGTTAATTTCTAATGACTGCAGTCATGACGTTCTATATAGGCACTTACTCAGGTCTCTGTCTACTTTCTATGTGGGAGCCAAAACATTATTTGCCATTCGGTCACAAAGGATATCTTACATTAAAGTACTATACCCACACATTGACTGTGTCCAAAAGTAAGATTAACAACAGCCTGAGCCAAGAATTGGATGTGAGTGTATGGAGATGACACCCTTGACTACAGGAACACATATCACACAACAATAAATCACTTAATGCAGAGCCCTCAGCTAACCAATCACGACTAGCCATTTGTTACCTGGTTTATATCACCCATTAAAAAAACATTGTCTTATATCCTTACAACAAGATAAAAGCATTGAGGATAGCATTCATATTATTATTAAAAACACTTGTATGTAATTAGTTCAAATTATTTTAGACTTAATGACACCGTTGAAATCAAATGGTTACATTCAGATAGTTCAAAATGCACTTTTGGATTGAAAAATTCACGTGTTCAAATCATTTGGTTCACATCTACATTTGGTTTACAAATATGGTATAGAACTAATCCTAACCCTAATAACAACACTCTGTTTTACCCTAAATCTAACCCCAATTCAAACCACAATCCCAATCTAGCTAACAACTTGATTTTCTCATAATTGATTTTTATTCATTTGGTTGAAGCTATACGTCATTCAAAGCGAACGGTTTGAAATAGTGACTGTGTACTTAGTAACATAAAGATGTACATTAATATATTATCTCCTCTTAGAACAATCATAGAGGGAGGGTTCTATTACGTCTAAATGTATGACAGCCATGGGCAGATAGTCCTGTTGTATCTTGCTATGCGCAGAGTTCGCCTCCCCAACTGCGAGAGAGGAAGCCCTTTGTTAATCAGGCCATAGGAGATCAAGATGTCCAACACCATCTGCAAGTCTTTTGAGAGCCATGTGGCTCCCCAGAACATGCATGTTCTTGACTTCACCCAGGTGTTTTGCATAGCAGGTCGCTCAGAGACACAGGAGTTGTGTCCAGGAGCTGCCCGTGCAGGAAAGAGCGGTGAGCGGTGGGGCCAGGTGTGTGGTTCTGTAATTCTCAAACCTGACTCCATTTTAGTCTTGCCCTCAAGTAGGCCTGTGAAGTAGGCCCAACGAGCAAGTGGTCTGCCCTTCTGAGTTCGTGCATATATTAACTTGGGGTTTTCTGACTCTGAATGAACTGCAGAGAGAGTAACCCTTTTCACCTGAAACTGACCTTTTGCAAAAACCAGTTTCACTAGCTGATCGTTGTCTGAGTTTTTCAATCACTGTTCAGGACCTCGTTAACCTTTAGTTTCCTTGCACATATCTTATCCTAAACAATATCTAAATTGTTTCTTTCCTTAGACTTTCTTTTCTAAACATGGGTTTTTGCCATGTGTCGGGACTGCCATCTGGTGTTGCCTTTTACTAGGCCTCAGAAGTTAGTCTGCGAGCAAAGCAGTCTGACCTTTTTTGGGTCATATATACATTAACTAAGGTTTTGTTCGTGCACTGGAGTTAATTTCAGAAGCTGGCCTTTCTCCTAGAAATTGACCCTGCCAAGCCAATTTCCCTGCAAGATCGTTATCCACTTTTCCCAATCACCATTCAAGACATTTGTTAACTTTTAAGTTTCTTTACGTTTCTGTTATCTTGCACATTATCTGAAACTACTTTTCTTTACTGATTCTTCATTTCATGGGTTACGCTTTCAATTGAGGGTTTGTTCGGCCCTTCCAGATTATTATTTAGATATGCCTAAATATTAACTTGTGGGTTGGGACACTGTAAAATGAGCTTTACTGTATGATGCTGTGTGATGTCATGTATTTTCTATTGGTTGAATTTTGGTGCAGGGGCGTGCAGTCTAGCCTTCTTAAAATTGAGCAGTTTCTTGAGTTGTACACCGTGTTGTGTTACTGGGATTTCTGCTACTGGCTGCAGCTAATAAATTTGATCTCTGACACCACCTAGAAGTATTCAGTGTCTCTGTATACCAAGGCAAGGGAACCCAGAGGACTTTGGGCGTGTTCCTGGCGCCGCTGGGTACTTGAAAACCCAGTTCTTCAGTTGGCGCGGCCAACGTGGGACGACTTCAGTGGTACCGGTCCAAGCCCGAAGATTGCGAGGAGCCACGTGAGGAAACTCTGGAGGAGGGCCCCCCACTTCATCGACCCCTGCATGTCGACGTGGACCGAAGGTCTTTTCTGCGAGGCTTCCCGCTTTCCAACGGCTACGAAGGACTGCTGCCCTGACTGTCGCCTTGCCTTGGACCCTCCGATTGATGTTCATAAAGCGAGACGATAGACGGTCTTCTGGTGGCGTGACAGATATTTGGTTAAGTATAAGTGGGTCGCTCCCACGACTTTGTTTGGTTCCTTGGTTTTGATTTGGTTGCTGCAGTACCCAAAGCCGAAGGGCTTGTATATTTACGAGTGTATCATTTTTTTGATTCCCTTTGAAGTTTGAAACCGGACTAGTGAGCAAGATGCCTGGTCTTGGTAAATTTGGTAATTGGTTTGTTTGTGGTAGTAACAGGGATTCCGGATTGGAGGATTCATGTCCGATACCTCCGGTTTGAACTCCGACCTATGACCTCTATTCAAAACACGGAGTGGGCCCTATTACTTATAATGAAGTATGGGTCCACTACACTAAAAATGATGGTGTCTTGCAATGGCCCCCACATGGTAGTTTTGAAACAGAGATTTTAGACAATCTAGAAGTTAAGCTATTTAGGAAGAAAGCCCGGCCGGCAATGTTTGACTCTTTCTGCCTTTGGCGTAAAGAAGCCAAACAGAGAGAAATTAAACAAGCAAAGAGAAATAGGAAAGATAAGAATATGTCAGTATTACAAGCTGCTAGACAGTTTAAGGAAGATGGAGAAGAGCGTGCGAGTGAAGTTTTAGATAGACAGCGTTGTATGGCCATAGATAAATGTTACCCGGCCTTGCCGTCTTGTCCTCCAAAAGTGATTGAAGACCTTGAAAAAGATCCTTTGATCTCTCATTTACTGAGATTGCCACCTCCCTATGTGCAGGGTGCTACTGCGCCTCTATTACCCCCGGTTGTTGCACCCTTTGTTGTTCAACCTCCTGCTGTTGTTCAGCCACCCGGTGCTCCACAGATGGTTTTGCCTCCTCCTGCGCAACCCATTCTAGGGTCGCCAGCCTTGCTACCAGCTTTGCCTCAAACTCCTTTGCCTTCTGCTTCTGCATCTTTGATTTCTACTGTTCTTGTCCCTACACCTTCTTTGCCTCAAAATACTTATTCTCCTGTTCTTATGTCTGCTTCTTCTCCTTCTGTTCGAAAACGAATGACAGAAACCGTTTCTAATTTGTTGTCACCATTGTTTGGGTCACTGAATGTGACCCCTGTTTCGGAGCGTAAGCAGAGTCGTAGTCAGCTTCCTGGTTCTGAGGAACGGGCTGTGTTGGATTTGTTGGCTCGTAAATGGATTATAAATGCCTCAAGGTATAGCTTGCCAGCGGTTATGGATGTTTTCTTTCAGTGGGAGCCGCCTAAGCAAAGGTATGTTTTTAATGTGATGTGTATGTTTTTGTGTCAGGAATGGGAAGATAATGATTTGGGTTTGATCCCGCAGGAATTACTTGATGTTCAGTCGGATTTTGCTAAAGGGATGATAGTGGAATCTGATGTTACAGATGCCGTAGAGACGATACTTGCTTTCAGATCTAGGCTTTCGCCTCAGACATTGTATGAACCTGATTCCTCTGTTAGGAGGAAAGTGAAACAGTACCCTATGAGAGAAGTTCCTCCGGTATGGAAAGAAGCAGTTCAGGCTAATGTAAATCAGGGTATTGTTGCCGCTCCGGCTCATTTTCAGCGAATATGGGTACATGTCCCTTGGAAGAGAGCAGAGGTCTTGGCTCTTAAGCAGACCTTACCTGACCCTCGTAAGAATCCTGCTGGTTATTACAAGGAGTTGTCCCAGACAGTTGAAGCGTGTATTATGAATTTAGCTGACATCGATATGTTTATGGGTAATGTAGTCCCCCAACCTTTATGGGCGAAGATTCGTCATGAGAATCATGCTGCTGAATTAGGTGATACCTGGGCGAATATTGTTGCCGCAGATGGTAGACAGGAGGGAGGTGCTAAACCTGAACCTCTAGTTTCAGAATTACCAGGTAGAATTATTAATCTGATGAAAACGATGATGCCCGCTTTACGAGTGAATTGGGATAAGTTAGCAGCATTTAAGCATAAGAAAGACGAGAGTGTATCTGATTTCTTCACTAGGTTTGAAGAGACGTTTATTGATCATAGTGGTCAGGATATGAGTACGGAGGGTGGTCAAAGGTTGTTTGTGGATACATTTGTCTTTAATTTGCTTCCCGAACTTTCTAATAAGTTAAAGGACTCTGAGAGTTCATGGGCTGTCTCTTCGCCGGCCCAGATATTGGCTACTGCACAATATTACGAGAATAGGGATAAAGATGAGAAGGATAAAGTGGAGAAGAAAACGAGAGAGTTAAAGATGAAAGTTCTTTTGCAGCAAGCTTATCCGCCTCGTCAGAATCAGCCTCAGTTTCAGCAACCTCCACAATTTCAGAGATTGTTACAGAAGCCTGAGCCTTATGTTCAGTGATTCTTTCCTGGCCCTAATCAGTGTGCTTATTGCAGAGAGGAAGGTCATTACAAGAATAGTTGCCCGGCTTTGTTACAGCGTGCGAATGGTGTATCTGGTCAGAGAGGTCGTGGTAGTTTTCAGCAAGCTCCTAGGGGTAGGGGACGTGGTGTGTTTCCCCAGAATGAGCGTTCCTCTTCCCTACATAATTCTGCAAATTATTTGGTCAGTCTGCCCAGTATTATGTTGAGGATTACTATTTCGAAGGTGAGTGTTCTGGTTATAATGATAACTAGGACAGCCAAGGACAAAGTGAGGGAGTAGTGTCAGTTCCAGTAGACCAGAGTGGACCTTATGTTGAAGTGATTACATCAGGTGTGGTAGAACCTTTTCTTTTGGATACTGGTGCGATGAAGAGTTCTATTATGCACTCTAAACTTCCTGGCGCACCTTTGTCTAGCTTGACCAATGTTTCAGTAGGGTTTTCAGGCGCCCCAGTTCGTAATCCGGTTTCTAGTCCTTTGTCCCTTTCGATTGGCCCTTGTGAATTGGGAGCTCCACTTATTTTAACGACTGGTTGTGATGAGAATCTGTTGGGTTTGGACTTGCTGAAAAGATTGTATGCAACATTGCATTGTTCTCCTTCGGGAGTACAACTTACCCTTGGCAAGAAAGTGATTTCCCCAATGTATTTGTCTAAGGATTGTTTGCCACTGGAATTGCGTTCGCTTCCTGATACTCTTTGGGCTACAGGTCCAAATGATGTTGGTCTTGTGCAGATTCCTCCGTATGTTGTTACTCTTAAGTCGAATGCTAGGCTACCTCGTATTCCCCAATATAAGATTTCGAGCGATGGTGAGAGAGCTCTTTTAGCGATTGTTTATGATCTGGTTGAGAAGGGTGTAGTTGAGGAAACGAGAGGTAATGTGTGTAACAGTCCTGTTTTGCCTGTTCTTAAACGTACTGATGCTTCTCAGCCACCTGTGTACCGGTTTGTGATCGACCTTCGAGAGGTAAACAAGATAGTCGTGCCACAGTTTCCTGTGGTACCTGATATCACTGCTTTGTTGACTTTGATTCCTGCTTCGGCAGCTTGGTTTTCTGTCATCGATTTGAAGAATACTTTCTTCAGTATTCCTATTGCTGAGGAGAGTAGGGATATTTTTGGCTTCTCATTAGGAGGCCGAAGCTTCCGGTTTAAGAGAGCTCCCCAAGGTTATTGTGAAAGTCCCTCCATCTATAGTCAAGCGTTGAAAACTCAGCTTGACGGTTTTGTGTTACCTGTTGGTGCTACTCTTATTCAGTACGTCGATGATTTGTTGATTACTGCTGATGATGAAAAGATTTGTAAAGAGGCTACTCTTTCTTTGTTGCGGTATTTGTCTGACCTTCATCATAAAGTGTCACCTTCAAAGTTGCAATATTGCAATATTGTCGCCAAGAAGTGACTTACTTAGGTCATCTCTTGTCGAAGGAGGGAAGGAGATTGACCCCAGAACGAATTCAAGCAATTGCGCAAATGAATGTGCCATCCACGCAGAGAGAAGTGCGTGCCTTTTTAGGTATTACATCGTATTGTAGACAGTGGATCCCCAATTTTTCACTGTTGGCGAAACCTCTGTTAGCATTGACTCTGAGAGATACTCCGCATCCTCTTCCTTGGTCTGACAAATGTCAGAAAAGTTTTTCTGAACTACGCGATGCATTGTGTTCGGCTCCTGTGTTGGGTACTCCAGACTATAGTAAGCCTTTCACGTTGTACGTGCACGAGAGAGAAGGTTGTCCGTTGTCCGTTGTCAGTGTTGACACAACCATTTGGGGACAAGCAGCGTCCATGCGCGTATTTTTCAGCAACGTTAGACCCAGTTGCTAAGGCATTGCCGAGTTCTCTGAGAGCTACAGCTGCAGCGGCTGTTTCTATCCGACAGTCTGCTGGTTTGGTATTGGACAATACGTTCATTGTGATGGTCCCACATGCAGTGGATACCTTATTAAACAGGACTAAGACACAGCACCTTACTAGTGCACGTCTTTCAGGTTACGAGTTGACACTGTTGGCTAGCCATGTTCACATCAAACGATGTAATGTGCTGAATCCAGCTACATTATTGCCGATCTCTACAGAGACGGATGTGCAAGAAAAGCATGATTATTTTCTTCGTACAGAGGAAGAAACGAAAGCTAGAGTTGACCTGAGGGATACTCCCCTTACGGATGTTGATGGTACCCTATGGATAGATGGTTCATGTTTTAAGCTTCCGAATGGTGAAACGACTGCAGCGTATGCTATTACAACTTTACATACAGTTGTTGAGACAGCACGCATACCACAGAATTCTGCGCAAGCAGCAGAGTTGATTGCACTGACTAGAGCGTGTGTGTTGTCAGAAGGAAAGCGAGTGAATGTTTACACCGATAGTCAGTATGCGTTTGGAGTTGCCCATAGTTTTGGGCGTTTGTGGAGAGAACGTGGGTTCCTTACTTCGCATTGGGACAAAAATACAGCATGGGCAGTTGGTGAATGAACTTTTGGAATCTCTCACTCTCCCAAAGCAGATTGCAATTGTGAAGTGTAGTGCGCATAAGAAAGTTGTGGACGATGTTGGTCGAGGGAATGCGTTTGCAGATGAAGTTGCGAAGGAAACGGCGAAAGACATGATGAGCCGTATGTATGTTGCAGGCCCAGCTAATTGGGTTATGGCTGGTGGAATGTGTGAAGACACAATAGAAAGTGTGAAAACGATTCAGGCTGAAGCGACTGAGAAAGAAGTGAGTGTTTGGAGAGAAACTACGGGTATGTTGGATTCGACAGGTTGTTGGGTTGAGTTGTCAGAACACCAGCGATGGTTGTTGCCTGATGCATATGTGCTCCCAGTGGTTACAATGGCCCATGGATTGGCTCACATTAGTTCAAAAGGGATATGCAAGTTGTTGGCTCCGGTATGGCAGAATAGTGGAATTCCTAAATGTGCAGAGAATCTGGTCAAGAATTGTATGGTGTGTTTGATGCATAATCCTGGCAAGGGAACTCCAACTCCTGCAGGTCATTTTGCTCCTCCAATGTATCCGTTTGAGGTTCTACAAATGGATTATATACAGATGCAATAACTTGAAGTATGTCCTTGTGGTTGTTTGTGCCTTTTCCAGATGGATAGAGGCCTACCCCCTAAAGGATAATACTGCCTTGTCTACTGCCAAGGTTTTGCTCAAAGAATTTTTCCCTAGGTATGGAATGCCACGGATTGTATGGTCTGACAATGGAAGTGAGTTTGTGGGTCAGATAATGAAGAAAGTATGTGCGGGCTTGGGCATCAAGCAGAAATTTCATGCTGCGAATCACCCACAGTCAGCGGGTTTGGTTGAGGGTTATAATGGGACATTGAAGCTTAAGTTAGCGAAAGTGCAAGCAAGCACTGGCCTTACATGGCCCGATGCTTTGCCGTTAGCTCTTATGTTGACAAGGACAACAGTGCATTCTCGTGTGGGACTTAGCCCATATGAGATTGTGTTTGGGCGTCCTGCCAATGTTTGGGGTGTCCCTAGACCAAAGGAATATAGCGACATCGAACATCCTATGCTATTGACTACTTGCACGATTTGACTATTAAACTGCGTGTCCTTCATCAACAGGTCCACAACCAGCTCCCATCAGCATCTGTGGACCCAGGCCATACCCTCAATCCAGGACAATGGGTGCTCGTGCGTAACTTCCAATGAACAAAGAACCTACAGCCTCGTTGAACTGGTCCCTACCAAATTCTTTTGGCTACTCGGACTGCTGTTAAGGTGTTTGGAAAAAAGAATTGGGTGCACGCTGCCCATACGAAGCGCGTACCCCTGCCTTTGCCGTACGACACTTGGGTTAGAGAGGGTGTGGGAGATTTTGAAGGAGAACGTGTCCCTAGGTTTGTCCCTTTTAGTGACGCACAGCTTGAATGGACTCAATCTGAACTGGAAAATGACAATGTGTTGCAAAAAGCTGTTCCTCCACGTTTGAGATTGGACACTACCGAACCTGAACTTTTGTTTACGGACCTAACTGTGCCGACTAAATTACGTTACAACCTCCGATCTCGGAATAAATAAAGAGACTTTGAACCTTATTTTTTTCCACACTGAGATCAAAAAGAGACAATTTCTTCGAGTATTTTGCATTTGACTTTTGTTTTTCTTTTTCTCCTGCTTTTTCTGAAATTGTATTATGGTTTTCTGTTAAATTTTGGATTGGTTACCATTTGCCAGTTGCAGGGTCACGTAGGAGTACCAACGGTTCAGTTTGTGACCTGAGTAGTGGCAATAGGTCTGCAGGACTTGCGGTGTCCCTACGACCTGCTAATAATCACAGCTGAAGTACTCTGTCAAGATTGCGTGAACAACATTAGAAAATGAAGATTGTATTGAGGAATGACGATAAAAGGCAAGAGATGAAAAACCGATATTATAGAATGTTGTTCTCCAAGTGTGGTATAGCTTTATCTATTTTAATACTTTTATGTATTCTATTAGCTACTATATTCTGGTTTGTTCCTTCTACACAATTTACGTCTGCACCAACTTCTCAACCTATGCTTTCCTTTACTACTGTTTCTTCGCACCAATTTCATACTTTGCCTGAACACGAACAGATAAGGAGATCAGAGTTTGTCAACAATTCGTTTATTCAGCTGTTGCATCAGCATCAGTTAGTAGTCAATACCACTAATTGTTGGGTGTGTGGTCTTATGCCTCATACAACAGATAGAGGCATGCCATATTTGGTTTTGCCCTTTAGTTTTAATGGTTCTGCATGGGCTTTCTAGACTATGTTCATCTATGCCAATGAGGTATATCCTTTACGTTCCATGAAAGACAATCCGAGCAATAGTGCCTTGATAAAGGGAATAGCCGATATGATCAGAGATATTGATTTGTACAAGGCTATCCCTAAGGATGAGGTGCTGCCTTACATTGGTTGGAATGTGACTGGATACAGTGCTAAGTTGACAGAGAAGGAGAGAAGAAAAAGATCTCCTCCTATTTGGATTGTGCCACATCGAGGTCAATTTTGCTTACAGGGTAATGGTCGGAATCCGAGAGCTCAGTTAGGTAAAAGTGTTTGTGATCACACCTACTTTTATGCATCCAGAACTTCTCCACCGTTTGTGCCAGCTAAAGGTACATATATTGTTTGTCACGACAGAGCCTACACTTGGTTGCCACCTGATTTTTCAGGAACGTGTTATGTGGCGTTTCTGCTTCCCCCGACATATACTGCCTCCTCAGACTATCATAGAACAAGATATGGTAGAGGTGTCTTCGATCAGGAAGATACTGCTGCACAGGAAGTAGGAGACTTCTTTAAGGGTTTCCTGCCCTTTTGGGGTCCTATGATGAATAGTAGGCATATTCGACAGCTTGTCCGCGTAGTTGAAGCTACCATTAACGAAACAGCTGGAGCGTTGAGTAATATTACAGCGGAGCTTCAAGCGGACCGCCTTATGACTTTGCAGAACCGTATGGTTTTAGATATTATACTTGCAGATCGAGGAGGAGTATGCAAATTGATCGGATCCAGTTGCTGTATATACATACCAGATAATGCCCCGACAGTGTACCAGGCCATCTCTAGATTGCACAAGATCTCTGAGTCTATTCACGTAGACGAAGGAGATTGGTCATTGACAGGATGGTTTTGGGGACTAATGTCCACATGGGGATGGAAGATCTTGACGTTCCTTGGTATGGTTTTGGCTATTCTCTTCTCTTGTTGCCTTTGCATCCAGTGTGGTCCCGCCATTTGTAGTCTTTGTGCTACAATCTGTGTGAGAAGACCCGCCCCGAGAGAAGTGAAGGATAATAAGATGATGTTACAGCAACACCTTGATGACCTGATGAGAATAGATATAGACCTAGATTCAGATTGACATGAGTTTAGGTTATTGCCTACGTAATGGCAAAAGGAGGGTCTGTGGTTCTGTAATTCTCAAACCTGACTCCATTTTAGTCTTGCCCTCACGTAGGCCTGTGAAGTAGGCCCAACGAACAAGTGGTCTGCCCTTCTGAGTTCGTGCATATATTAACTTGGGGTTTTCTGACTCTGAATGAACTGCAGAGAGAGTAACCCTTTTCACCTGAAACTGTCCTTTTGCAAAAACCAGTTTCACTAGCTGATCGTTGTCTGAGTTTTTCAATCACTGTTCAGGACCTCGTTAACCTTTAGTTTCCTTGTACATATCTTATCCTAAACAATATCTAAATTGTTTCTTTCCATAGAGTTTCTTTTCTAAACATGGGTTTTAGCCATGTGTCGTGACTGCCATCTGGTGTTGCCTTTTACTAGGCCTCAGAAGTTAGTCTGCGAGCAAAGCAGTCTGACCTTTTTTGGGTCATATATACATTAACTAAGGTTTTGTTCGTGCACTGGAGTTAATTTCAGAAGCTGGCCTTTCTCCTAGAAATTTACCCTGCCAAGCCAATTTCCCTGCAAGATCGTTATCCACTTTTCCCAATCACCATTCAAGACATTTGTTAACTTTTAAGTTTCTTTACGTTTCTGTTATCTAGCACATTATCTGAAACTACTTTTCTTTACTGATTCTTCATTTCATGGGTTACGCTTTCAATTAAGGGTTTGTTCGGCCCCTCCAGATTATTATTTAGATATGCCTAAATATTAACTTGTGGGTTGGGACACTGTAAAATGAGCTTTACTGTATGATGCTGTGTGATGTCATGTATTTTCTATTGGTTGAATTTTGGTGCAGGGGCGTGCATTTTAAATGTACCTTTTTGTGTATAAATAGGGATGTCTCGCCTTAGTAAAATTGAGCAGTTTCTTGAGTTGTACACTGTGTTGTGTTACTGGGATTTCTGCTACTGGCTGCAGCTAATAAATTTGATCTCTGATGCCACCGGACCATCTCACAGGGAAAACCAGGACGGGTTCCCCAGCGGTCTTCAGCGCCAGGATACTCCTTGGAGTCGCAGTGCGCTTTACAAGTACACCCACATTTACATTTACATTTACCTAGAAGTATTCAGTGTCTCTGCATACCAAGGCAAGGGAACCCAGAGGACTTTGGGCGTGTCCCTGGCGCCGCTGGGTACTTGAAAACCCGGTTCTTCAGGTGGGGGAGGATTTCGACAGACGACAAAGAGGAAAAATTAATTATTTATTTAATTTTCCCTCGTGGTCATCTGTCGAATCCCCCCCAACCCAGTCCCACCGCTCTTACCTACACAGGCCACTCCTGGTTGTGTCCATACAACACCTACACACTTTGCACCTCTTCGTCCTCTTCTACTCTGGAAGACGTGCTCGTTTGCAAGATTCAAAGTAGTCAAAAATGGGGGCCTGGTACATAGATGTAACCATGTCCGACACACCACATCCTGACAGCGCCACCAAGGGCTGGCGTGTCGATGGCTAGGTTCCAGGTTTATCCGGATAGAGACTGTAACATTCTCTCAACCAATGAGGCACATGAAGATGGGAAGCCGGGTCCCATGATTGCTCCTCAGGGCTGAATGCTATTCAGTTACTCTAAGTCCAATCCACTAATTACTGCAATAACATTCTAACAATTTTCCTTCCTAAATTGCATGAACTTCATATTTCTTTGTAGCATTAACAGTGCAGGATTTGGAGTAGGACATGTTTCTGCAGAACAAGGTTTAAATAAGAACACCTCAAAGTCGTCTTCAGCAATCACCAGGCAACCTTAGATGTTTGTTATGGACAATGTATTTAACTGTTACAATCACAATACCTATATAATGATTTGTCTGCCTCTTGTCCATATTTCTCAGTAGTCCTGGATGCAAGGCAGGAAAACAGAAAGGTGAGCCTAGGCTGTTGGAAAGCTGACAAAACAATTCAAAGGCTAAACAATTATTAAACACATTACAGCCTACCACCAAACTGTGAAATGACATTCTAAACCCACAAAAAAACTGTGGTTTGTGGATAGCTAAACAGACAAAGCCCACAGTCTGTCTTTCAGAATTAATTTATTGAGGCCATTGTGGATCTTAAGGTTAATGAACAGGTGTGCTGGACCCCTTACTGCTCTAGCTGGTTCTGCATTGTCATTGCTGAAGCAAGGGGTCTACTGTTGCTTGGACTGGAGTTAGCATCTAAGAGAGGTTTCTCAATGGTGTTGCATTTGAGGGATTAGCCAGGGAAAAATGTTGAGGTGATAATGTAATGTAACCATGGGAACTGGAACACCCATCAGTTCCAACTAGCATCTATGGAGCAGGTGTTAGGGTCCTGCGGCTCCTTTAATGCTGATATCAATAGATCCATAGGGCTTAGGAGATGATGTCAACAATTCTGATATAATAGTAATCAGTCTCAGTCAATGCAATTCTATGTCAAGACCAGATCCAAATAAAAATCACTCCTGGCCCACATAAGAGTTTGCACTATTGTGACACAATGTTTCGTAGATGCAGGGCAATATAGACACACCACACTCACAGTTGTGGAATGTCTACTTTAAGTCTTTGGCTTTCTTGTGAAGCAGACTTCAGGTTCAGACACTGTCAGTTGGCTGCAAACGTAAGCTCTAGTGCTGTTACATCAGACTAAGTGCCCCATGTTTCCTCCATGCAGATCCTGATAGCTGAGGCTCCGACTTGTCTTTGGTGTTCTAGAACTTTTCTCTTTTCCACTCCAGGGATGTGCATATCTCATTTTTAGAATTAGTGTACTAGGCTGGGAGACTTGTCCAGCAAGCTCCAAGTCTTTTTTTCTGCACAGACATCCCTCTGAGCTGGTGCTGCAGAGCTTGCTGCAAGTCTAGGCAAATGTAAATAATTGGCGTTTTAGAATCAGTTCTTTACCAGTTATATAGGAAGACATGACCAGTGTAAAAGATTCTCCAGGTTCACAATTTATTACAACAGACAGCCAGTGCTGAACACTTCTGCATGGGTATTTCCAGCAAAACTGTGATGGGAGCAAGTAGGTAATTGTCAAAGGAATTCAATCAGAAGGACTCAACAAGATGTTCTAGGTGAGGTAGCTCCTGTTATCTTACCACTCAGAACAGAGTACAAAAGGGAAGACAACATATGACACCACAGGTATTTATTGGAAAGCGAAAGCCCTAGCAGCCCATGTATGGATAAGTTACCTCTGTTCTAAGCAAGAGGCCAAACCAGTAAAACACAGTTGTACTTTGTTCTCCTGCAAAGCTCAGACCTGGCAGGATATCTTCACTGATTCTCAAATCCCTCTCAGATGGCTACATGGTTTGCAGAGGAAAGCTACATCAAGGGTGTCATGTTGACACAGTGAACCTGGTGCAGGCACTAAACTTCTGTTACATTCACCATGTCTTTGTGGAGGACACATCCACCCTGTACAGACAGATGGAAATTAAAGAGTTTAGTTGTAGGGGTCAGACTGGATTTTACACAGAACAGTTGGCAGACCATCACCCATCTATCATCTTGAAAAACCATCTCCCAGTGTATTTGGTAGGAAAATTTGTATTTTGGTTTTTGGTCTTAAAGTAGGTTTTAGTCTGTTCATAGATAGGAGAGATATGGGTAGCCATATTTCACTAAGAATGTAGGTACACACTTTTGGTGTACCCTTGTCCAGCACAGCCATCTGCTCTGCATGAAGGTCAACATAACATGGAATACCCTAATTCAATATTCATATTTTGAAAACAACTGAGGGAAAAAAACTCAGTTTTCCTTAACATGCAAGGACTTTCAAATAGTATTTTCCAATTTATATTTGAAAAACTGTTAAAATAGTAAACCAATAGCCGGTGTCAATCTTCCATTTCTCCAGTTGGTCGAGGGTGACAGCGAGAAGTCAAAGCATGCAACATATCTAATAAAGTGGAAACAGCATCAGAATTCCAGAGCTCTGGTCTGATATATATTTATGATATGATATAAACAGAAAAACTTGAACAAAATTGAAGTTTGATGAGCTGCAGGAATCATTTCTGTATGTAAAAAATGAGACATTCAAAAATAATGTAGTCAGCAATTACTATTACCCCAGAATGCCACTCAGAAAATGGAATTTCCAGGATAAATTAAGAAGCAAGTGCATGCCGTGATTCAGGAGCCAGGGGCAAAAAGTGATATCTGGTGACAAACCTTAATTATAGAACACATGAGACAGGTATCAACATACAACTTAACATCTCCACATCCAGGAGACATAAAGCAGCACTGCACAAGTCCTAATGTGAAAAGAAAACATCTCCACACCATAGTTAAAAATCGAATTGCGGACCCTTAGTTGGTGCAAAAAAAGGCCTCTGATTTAAAATAACATTGGGATTGGGAACTTTCACAAGGATTTATTGCAGGTAAGTAAGTGATTAAAGCACTTACTAGAAAATAAATGTGTTCCAGGTGCATAATGGGTATTACTATATTAATAGTGATGTAATATTATATGTCTTAATGTTAAGTTATGTTCTCAAATGGATATAGGCATACTTAGACAAATGTCTCAATCACACGTTATCAGAAATCAGAGCAAGATGTTGACTCTCAATAAATCAATAATGCACTTAATTTCTCTAAATTTTGAGATGAAAAGTAACTTGTTTCTTCAGATGAGCAGTGCTTAATTTGAACTAATGGTTGGAAGTGTGGCCAACAGCACTTAATTATGGAGGCCTGCACTTATTTTTCTTCATCAGACTTTCTCCCAGAGCCAGAGAGTGAAAGGCACACAAATAGGAAAGAAGGAGGAAAAGAAATAGAGAAAAGTGATGACAAAAGGAGAAAGCAGGAACCTGCAAGAGTGAGATGAAGGGGAGGGAGACTGGTGGAGAATTAAAGACTCATGAGATGGAATCAAGACTTCGCCTTGGTATTGGGCACCCAGCCTTCGATTGCAGCACTTGTAAGAAAAACTTTGGTCCCTAGAACTAATTTTGTTATAAATTAAGCTCTGCTGATGAGCACCACCCAGGATTTGAAAAACAAAAAAGAGAAAAGTCTCTATCAGAGGCATACGTCTCAGAAACTAACTTTTAATAAAGCCAGCAAAGGACACAGTTACTTCCAGAGGTTCCATTACATTTCTGAAACACTAAAAAAATCTAACTCTTTTTGGAAATTCTGTTTTTACTACCTCTGCATAAACAAACTATTGCTTGATAAAATGTCTATACAAGAATGAAAAACATTAAGTTTTCTTAACATTGGCTGATAATTGTTGCAAAAGCCAATTACTTGTCTCAGCTGCTTTTCAGGGACTCAAAGACGAACCGTACGACACTTGGGTTAGAGAGGGTGTGGGAGATTTTGAAGGAGAACGTGTCCCTAGGTTTGTCCCTTTTAGTGACGCACAGCTTGAATGGACTCAATCTGAACTGGAAAATGACAATGTGTTGCAAAAAGCTGTTCCTCCACGTTTGAGATTGGACACTACCGAACCTGAACTTTTGTTTACGGACCTAACTGTGCCGACTAAATTACGTTACAACCTCCGATCTCGGAATAAATAAAGAGACTTTGAACCTTATTTTTTTCCACACTGAGATCAAAAAGAGACAATTTCTTCGAGTATTTTGCATTTGACTTTTGTTTTTCTTTTTCTCCTGCTTTTTCTGAAATTGTATTATGGTTTTCTGTTAAATTTTGGATTGGTTACCATTTGCCAGTTGCAGGGTCACGTAGGAGTACCAACGGTTCAGTTTGTGACCTGAGTAGTGGCAATAGGTCTGCAGGACTTGCGGTGTCCCTACGACCTGCTAATAATCACAGCTGAAGTACTCTGTCAAGATTGCGTGAACAACATTAGAAAATGAAGATTGTATTGAGGAATGACGATAAAAGGCAAGAGATGAAAAACCGATATTATAGAATGTTGTTCTCCAAGTGTGGTATAGCTTTATCTATTTTAATACTTTTATGTATTCTATTAGCTACTATATTCTGGTTTGTTCCTTCTACACAATTGACGTCTGCACCAACTTCTCAACCTATGCTTTCCTTTACTACTGTTTCTTCGCACCAATTTCATACTTTGCCTGAACACGAACAGATAAGGAGATCAGAGTTTGTCAACAATTCGTTTATTCAGCTGTTGCATCAGCATCAGTTAGTAGTCAATACCACTAATTGTTGGGTGTGTGGTCTTATGCCTCATACAACAGATAGAGGCATGCCATATTTGGTTTTGCCCTTTAGTTTTAATGGTTCTGCATGGGCTTTCTAGACTATGTTCATCTATGCCAATGAGGTATATCCTTTACGTTCCATGAAAGACAATCCGAGCAATAGTGCCTTGATAAAGGGAATAGCCGATATGATCAGAGATATTGATTTGTACAAGGCTATCCCTAAGGATGAGGTGCTGCCTTACATTGGTTGGAATGTGACTGGATACAGTGCTAAGTTGACAGAGAAGGAGAGAAGAAAAAGATCTCCTCCTATTTGGATTGTGCCACATCGAGGTCAATTTTGCTTACAGGGTAATGGTCGGAATCCGAGAGCTCAGTTAGGTAAAAGTGTTTGTGATCACACCTACTTTTATGCATCCAGAACTTCTCCACCGTTTGTGCCAGCTAAAGGTACATATATTGTTTGTCACGACAGAGCCTACACTTGGTTGCCACCTGATTTTTCAGGAACGTGTTATGTGGCGTTTCTGCTTCCCCCGACATATACTGCCTCCTCAGACTATCATAGAACAAGATATGGTAGAGGTGTCTTCGATCAGGAAGATACTGCTGCACAGGAAGTAGGAGACTTCTTTAAGGGTTTCCTGCCCTTTTGGGGTCCTATGATGAATAGTAGGCATATTCGACAGCTTGTCCGCGTAGTTGAAGCTACCATTAACGAAACAGCTGGAGCGTTGAGTAATATTACAGCGGAGCTTCAAGCGGACCGCCTTATGACTTTGCAGAACCGTATGGTTTTAGATATTATACTTGCAGATCGAGGAGGAGTATGCAAATTGATCGGATCCAGTTGCTGTATATACATACCAGATAATGCCCCGACAGTGTACCAGGCCATCTCTAGATTGCACAAGATCTCTGAGTCTATTCACGTAGACGAAGGAGATTGGTCATTGACAGGATGGTTTTGGGGACTAATGTCCACATGGGGATGGAAGATCTTGACGTTCCTTGGTATGGTTTTGGCTATTCTCTTCTCTTGTTGCCTTTGCATCCAGTGTGGTCCCGCCATTTGTAGTCTTTGTGCTACAATCTGTGTGAGAAGACCCGCCCCGAGAGAAGTGAAGGATAATAAGATGATGTTACAGCAACACCTTGATGACCTGATGAGAATAGATATAGACCTAGATTCAGATTGACATGAGTTTAGGTTATTGCCTACGTAATGGCAAAAGGAGGGTCTGTGGTTCTGTAATTCTCAAACCTGACTCCATTTTAGTCTTGCCCTCACGTAGGCCTGTGAAGTAGGCCCAACGAACAAGTGGTCTGCCCTTCTGAGTTCGTGCATATATTAACTTGGGGTTTTCTGACTCTGAATGAACTGCAGAGAGAGTAACCCTTTTCACCTGAAACTGTCCTTTTGCAAAAACCAGTTTCACTAGCTGATCGTTGTCTGAGTTTTTCAATCACTGTTCAGGACCTCGTTAACCTTTAGTTTCCTTGTACATATCTTATCCTAAACAATATCTACATTGTTTCTTTCCATAGAGTTTCTTTTCTAAACATGGGTTTTAGCCATGTGTCGTGACTGCCATCTGGTGTTGCCTTTTACTAGGCCTCAGAAGTTAGTCTGCGAGCAAAGCAGTCTGACCTTTTTTGGGTCATATATACATTAACTAAGGTTTTGTTCGTGCACTGGAGTTAATTTCAGAAGCTGGCCTTTCTCCTAGAAATTTACCCTGCCAAGCCAATTTCCCTGCAAGATCGTTATCCACTTTTCCCAATCACCATTCAAGACATTTGTTAACTTTTAAGTTTCTTTACGTTTCTGTTATCTAGCACATTATCTGAAACTACTTTTCTTTACTGATTCTTCATTTCATGGGTTACGCTTTCAATTAAGGGTTTGTTCGGCCCCTCCAGATTATTATTTAGATATGCCTAAATATTAACTTGTGGGTTGGGACACTGTAAAATGAGCTTTACTGTATGATGCTGTGTGATGTCATGTATTTTCTATTGGTTGAATTTTGGTGCAGGGGCGTGCATTTTAAATGTACCTTTTTGTGTATAAATAGGGATGTCTCGCCTTAGTAAAATTGAGCAGTTTCTTGAGTTGTACACTGTGTTGTGTTACTGGGATTTCTGCTACTGGCTGCAGCTAATAAATTTGATCTCTGATGCCACCGGACCATCTCACAGGGAAAACCAGGACGGGTTCCCCAGCGGTCTTCAGCGCCAGGATACTCCTTGGAGTCGCAGTGCGCTTTACAAGTACACCCACATTTACATTTACATTTACCTAGAAGTATTCAGTGTCTCTGCATACCAAGGCAAGGGAACCCAGAGGACTTTGGGCGTGTCCCTGGCGCCGCTGGGTACTTGAAAACCCGGTTCTTCAGGTGGGGGAGGATTTCGACAGACGACAAAGAGGAAAAATTAATTATTTATTTAATTTTCCCTCGTGGTCATCTGTCGAATCCCCCCCAACCCAGTCCCACCGCTCTTACCTACACAGGCCACTCCTGGTTGTGTCCATACAACACCTACACACTTTGCACCTCTTCGTCCTCTTCTACTCTGGAAGACGTGCTCGTTTGCAAGATTCAAAGTAGTCAAAAATGGGGGCCTGGTACATAGATGTAACCATGTCCGACACACCACATCCTGACAGCGCCACCAAGGGCTGGCGTGTCGATGGCTAGGTTCCAGGTTTATCCGGATAGACACTGTAACATTCTCTCAACCAATGAGGCACATGAAGATGGGAAGCCGGGTCCCATGATTGCTCCTCAGGGCTGAATGCTATTCAGTTACTCTAAGTCCAATCCACTAATTACTGCAATAACATTCTAACAATTTTCCTTCCTAAATTGCATGAACTTCATATTTCTTTGTAGCATTAACAGTGCAGGATTTGGAGTAGGACATGTTTCTGCAGAACAAGGTTTAAATAAGAACACCTCAAAGTCGTCTTCAGCAATCACCAGGCAACCTTAGATGTTTGTTATGGACAATGTATTTAACTGTTACAATCACAATACCTATATAATGATTTGTCTGCCTCTTGTCCATATTTCTCAGTAGTCCTGGATGCAAGGCAGGAAAACAGAAAGGTGAGCCTAGGCTGTTGGAAAGCTGACAAAACAATTCAAAGGCTAAACAATTATTAAACACATTACAGCCTACCACCAAACTGTGAAATGACATTCTAAACCCACAAAAAAACTGTGGTTTGTGGATAGCTAAACAGACAAAGCCCACAGTCTGTCTTTCAGAATTAATTTATTGAGGCCATTGTGGATCTTAAGGTTAATGAACAGGTGTGCTGGACCCCTTACTGCTCTAGCTGGTTCTGCATTGTCATTGCTGAAGCAAGGGGTCTACTGTTGCTTGGACTGGAGTTAGCATCTAAGAGAGGTTTCTCAATGGTGTTGCATTTGAGGGATTAGCCAGGGAAAAATGTTGAGGTGATAATGTAATGTAACCATGGGAACTGGAACACCCATCAGTTCCAACTAGCATCTATGGAGCAGGTGTTAGGGTCCTGCGGCTCCTTTAATGCTGATATCAATAGATCCATAGGGCTTAGGAGATGATGTCAACAATTCTGATATAATAGTAATCAGTCTCAGTCAATGCAATTCTATGTCAAGACCAGATCCAAATAAAAATCACTCCTGGCCCACATAAGAGTTTGCACTATTGTGACACAATGTTTCGTAGATGCAGGGCAATATAGACACACCACACTCACAGTTGTGGAATGTCTACTTTAAGTCTTTGGCTTTCTTGTGAAGCAGACTTCAGGTTCAGACACTGTCAGTTGGCTGCAAACGTAAGCTCTAGTGCTGTTACATCAGACTAAGTGCCCCATGTTTCCTCCATGCAGATCCTGATAGCTGAGGCTCCGACTTGTCTTTGGTGTTCTAGAACTTTTCTCTTTTCCACTCCAGGGATGTGCATATCTCATTTTTAGAATTAGTGTACTAGGCTGGGAGACTTGTCCAGCAAGCTCCAAGTCTTTTTTTCTGCACAGACATCCCTCTGAGCTGGTGCTGCAGAGCTTGCTGCAAGTCTAGGCAAATGTAAATAATTGGCGTTTTAGAATCAGTTCTTTACCAGTTATATAGGAAGACATGACCAGTGTAAAAGATTCTCCAGGTTCACAATTTATTACAACAGACAGCCAGTGCTGAACACTTCTGCATGGGTATTTCCAGCAAAACTGTGATGGGAGCAAGTAGGTAATTGTCAAAGGAATTCAATCAGAAGGACTCAACAAGATGTTCTAGGTGAGGTAGCTCCTGTTATCTTACCACTCAGAACAGAGTACAAAAGGGAAGACAACATATGACACCACAAGTATTTATTGGAAAGCGAAAGCACTAGCAGCCCATGTATGGATAAGTTACCTCTGTTCTAAGCAAGAGGCCAAACCAGTAAAACACAGTTGTACTTTGTTCTCCTGCAAAGCTCAGACCTGGCAGGATATCTTCACTGATTCTCAAATCCCTCTCAGATGGCTACATGGTTTGCAGAGGAAAGCTACATCAAGGGTGTCATGTTGACACAGTGAACCTGGTGCGGGCACTAAACTTCTGTTACATTCACCATGTCTTTGTGGAGGACACATCCACCCTGTACAGACAGATGGAAATTAAAGAGTTTAGTTGTAGGGGTCAGACTGGATTTTACACAGAACAGTTGGCAGACCATCACCCATCTATCATCTTGAAAAACCATCTCCCAGTGTATTTGGTAGGAAAATTTGTACTTTGGTTTTTGGTCTTAAAGTAGGTTTTCGTCTGTTCATAGATAGGAGAGATATGGGTAGCCATATTTCACTAAGAATGTAGGTACACACTTTTGGTGTACCCTTGTCCAGCACAGCCATCTGCTCTGCATGAAGGTCAACATAACATGGAATACCCTAATTCAATATTCATATTTTGAAAACAACTGAGGGAAAAAAACTCAGTTTTCCTTAACATGCAAGGACTTTCAAATAGTATTTTCCAATTTATATTTGAAAAACTGTTAAAATAGTAAACCAATAGCCGGTGTCAATCTTCCATTTCTCCAGTTGGTCGAGGGTGACAGCGAGAAGTCAAAGCATGCAACATATCTAATAAAGTGGAAACAGCATCAGAATTCCAGAGCTCTGGTCTGATATATATTTATGATATGATATAAACAGAAAAACTTGAACAAAATTGAAGTTTGATGAGCTGCAGGAATCATTTCTGTATGTAAAAAATGAGACATTCAAAAATAATGTAGTCAGCAATTACTATTACCCCAGAATGCCACTCAGAAAATTGAATTTCCAGGATAAATTAAGAAGCAAGTGCATGCCGTGATTCAGGAGCCAGGGGCAAAAAGTGATATCTGGTGACAAACCTTAATTATAGAACACATGAGACAGGTATCAAGATACAACTTAACATCTCCACATCCAGGAGACATAAAGCAGCACTGCACAAGTCCTAATGTGAAAAGAAAACATCTCCACACCATAGTTAAAAATCGAATTGCGGACCCTTAGTTGGTGCAAAAAAAGGCCTCTGATTTAAAATAACATTGGGATTGGGAACTTTCACAAGGATTTATTGCAGGTAAGTAAGTGATTAAAGCACTTACTAGAAAATAAATGTGTTCCAGGTGCATAATGGGTATTACTATATTAATAGTGATGTAATATTATATGTCTTAATGTTAAGTTATGTTCTCAAATGGATATAGGCATACTTAGACAAATGTCTCAATCACACGTTATCAGAAATCAGAGCAAGATGTTGACTCTCAATAAATCAATAATGCACTTAATTTCTCTAAATTTTGAGATGAAAAGTAACTTGTTTCTTCAGATGAGCAGTGCTTAATTTGAACTAATGGTTGGAAGTGTGGCCAACAGCACTTAATTATGGAGTCCTGCACTTATTTTTCTTCATCAGACTTTCTCCCAGAGCCAGAGAGTGAAAGGCACACAAATAGGAAAGAAGGAGGAAAAGAAATAGAGAAAAGTGATGACAAAAGGAGAAAGCAGGAACCTGCAAGAGTGAGATGAAGGGGAGGGAGACTGGTGGAGAATTAAAGACTCATGAGATGGAATCAAGACTTCGCCTTGGTATTGGGCACCCAGCCTTCGATTGCAGCACTTGTAAGAAAAACTTTGGTCCCTAGAACTAATTTTGTTATAAATTAAGCTCTGCTGATGAGCACCACCCAGGATTTGAAAAACAAAAAAGAGAAAAGTCTCTATCAGAGGCATACGTCTCAGAGACTAACTTTTAATAAAGCCAGCAAAGGACACAGTTACTTCCAGAGGTTCCATTACATTTCTGAAACACTAAAAAAATCTAACTCTTTTTGGAAATTCTGTTTTTACTACCTCTGCATAAACAAACTATTGCTTGATAAAATGTCTATACAAGAATGAAAAACATTAAGTTTTCTTAACATTGGCTGATAATTGTTGCAAAAGCCAATTACTTGTCTCAGCTGCTTTTCAGGGACTCAAAAACGAACCGTTAGAGGTTAACTCAAAATTCAGGATTAACAACTGATTTTAACATATTCAGTGTAGTACTTTTTAGACATGTAGGTCAATTCAATTCAATTCAAATTTAGCTTTATTCGGTTGAAGCAAACAACCATAAAAGCGCACACATTATACATGATAAATTAAAAAACAATCCATTAACGTTTCATATCCCTCTTGTTAATTCCAGTACACATCGCTTGATAAATACAATGGACATTAAGCGGCTGTAGGATTACAATAAGAAAAATCAAGTAATACAGATAATATAGAGTGCAAAGTGCTTGAATGTAAACAGATGACACTTAGCAGCAAGAGGGTTACAGTACTAACAAACAGCAATACGTGTGCTGTAAAGTGCAGTGTGCTCAAGCATCTCAGCCACGACTGACTTCATAAAAGGATAAAAAGATAAAATACATTTAAAATACCATACTCTTCCTGGCCTTAATAGAACTGAGAATAAATGTAGCAGTGAAAAAACAGGTCCCAGGTTCTTCCAGGGCCATTAGTAGTGACATAGCAGATTTGGTGGTTTTGGCCGCATATTTTTTTTAAAGTGGTTTAAGATACATAAGTCTAAAAGCCAAATACAGATCACATAGAAGTAAAAAGTGCATGGTACTCTGTTTTGTGGTCCCATCACAGGGGCATGGGAAAGACGAATGCTTTTTTGTTATGGGGAACGCAACCAAATGGTGCACTAAGCCAAGCCTCATTCTGGTTAAAACAAAACGGTGGGAGGATCTAGTGACAGATGTTAGATACCACTGGAAACCCATTGAGACAGTATACATATGATAAAATAATATGTGTTCTGCTTCCTAACGATTCCATTCCTTTTTTTCATCCTATGGGCCATAAAGGTGTTTTTCAGTTCCTGTTTTGACATTGGATGAAAATCATTGAGGTACCCCGAAATCGATATGTCAAAAATATCACCACAGGATTTAATTAAATAGTTAAGCCAGGGTATCCTTGTTCCGTTATCCAACCTCAGACAGTGAAGTACTTTTTAGACATGTAGTTCGGTAAATAGTCAAAATATCGACTTCAAAATATCGAATGGACATAATATCGAGTTTTAAATATCGAATGGACAAAATATCGACAGGACAGAATATAGACATCAAAAATATCGTTTTTCTGGTAAGTGATATAAAATCGAATGTTAAAAATATAGAAAGTTAAAATATCGAAGTATATAATATAGATTATTAAAATTATCGAATTTTTAACAATATCGAATTTTTTATAGTGATTTTTATTGTAATATATTTGTGAAAAGTGTGTATTTATGTTATAATTTATTTTAATTAATGAAATGTGTTGTTTTAATTTTTGCCTAATTTAATTCTGTAGTGGGTTGTGGGTTTATAGGGGAATAGGGTGGGAAGTAATTTAAATATAATTCATTAAATATGTAAATTTATTAATTGGTATTCATTTTTAATTAATTGTTAATTAATTTATAATTGATAATTAATTAAAATGTAATTGGCAATTAATTTTAATTAATTGATTAATTGTTAATTATGTTAATTTTACTAATTTATTTTCTGTAGTGGGTTGTGGGTGTATAGGGGAGTAGGGTGGGAAGTAATTTAATTGTAATTAATAAAATATGTAAATATAATTATTATTTTTCATTTTCATTAATTGTTAATTGATATTTGGTAATTATTTAAATTGTAATTGGCAATTAATTTTAATTAATTGATTAATTGCTAATTATGTTAATTTTACAAATTTTATTTCTGTAGCGAGTTGTGGGTTTATAGGAGAATTGTGTGGGAAGTAATTTATTTATAATTAATTAAATAAATAAATGTATTTAATTGTAGTTAATTTGAATTAATTGTTAATACATTTTTAAATGTAAAAGTATTAATTGTTAATTTGTAATTAATTTTTATTAATAGGTAAATAATTGTAAATATTAACTTTTAATTTGTAATTTTAATTGATTAATTATTATATTATATTAAATTGGTAATTACTTTTAATTAATTTTTTCAAGATATTTATTTATAATAATAGAAATATTATATGAAGTATTTCATATCCCTACTTTTGCACTCTTTGGAGTGGGAATAGTAATTTTAACCCCTACGCTATCCAACACTTTCCCTACTGTTGCACTCATTGGAGTGGGAATAGTAATTTTTACCCCTACGCTATCCAACGTTTTCCCTACTGTTGCACCCACTGGAGTGGGAATAGTAATTTTTACCCCTACGCTATCCAACGCTTTCCCAGTGTTGCACTCACTGGAGTGGGGATAGTAATTTTTACCCCTACGCTATCCAAAGCTTTCCCTACTGTTGCACTCTTTGGAGTGAGAATAGTAATTTTTACCCCTACGCTATCCAATGCTTTCTCTACTGTAGCACCCACTGGAGTGGGAATAGTAATTTTTACCCCTACGCTCTCCAACGCTTTCCCAACTGTTGCACTCACTGGAGTGGGAATAGTAATTTTTACCCCTATGCTATCCAAAGCTTTCCCTATTGTTGCACTCTTTGGAGTGGGAATAGTAATTTTAACCCTTACGCTATCCAACGCTTTCCCTACTGTAGCACCCACTGGAGTGGGAATAGTAATTTTTACCCCTACGCTATCCAACGCTTTCCCTACTGTTGCACTCACTGGAGTGGGAATAGTAATTTTTACCCCTACGCTATCCAACGCTTTCCCTACTGTTGCACTCTTTGGAGTGGGAATAGTCATTTTAACCCCTACGCTATCCAACGCTTTCCCTACTGTAGCACCCATTGAAGTGGGAATAGTAATTTTTACCCCTACGCTATCCAACACTTTCCCTACTGTTGCACCCACTGGAGTGGGAATAGTAATTTTTACCCCTACGCTATCCAATGCTTTCCCTACTGTTGCACCCACTGGAGTGGGAATAGTAATGTTTACCCCTACGCTATCCAACACTTTCCCTACTGTTGCACTCTTTGGAGTGGGAATAGTAATTTTAACCCCTACGCTATCCAACGCTTTCCCTACTGTAGCACCCACTGCAGTGGGAATAGTAATTATTACCCCTACACTATCCAACTCTTTCCCTACTGTTGCACCCACTGGAGTGGGAATAGTAATTTTTACCCCTACGCTATCCAACGCTTTCCCTACTGTTGCACTCACTGGAGTGGGAATAGTAATTTTTACCCCTATGCTATCCAACGCTTTCCCTAGTGTTGCACTATCTGGAGTGGGAATAGTATTTTTTACACTTCTGCTATTGTACGGTAATAATCTAATATATTATTTAATTATATTATGTTACTATATATATATGTTTTTACAGATATGATTGTAAAAAAAATTTTTTACTTTCATTCATATTTAATTTTTATAAGTTAATTTAAGTATTTTTAAGTATATTTTAGAAATTAATTTTTACTATTAATTTAATTTAACAAAGTCGATATTTTTATAAACTATATTTTTGTAAACGATATTTTGTACTCGATATTTTTGTACTTACCTGTTTGTAGATGCAAACTCGATATTCTGTCTGTCGATATTTTGGCATCGATATTCTTGATAGTCGATATTCTGTCCGTCGATATTATGTCAGTGATCCATATCATGAAAAACATAAGCAATAGAATGCTGAAAATCTTTAGAGAACTACTGCGCCTCAATGTAGTGGTATTTGTATAGCACAAACCTACCTATGATGCAATTGAGTGCATTACATTACATAAGATTGAATGATCACTACAAAATTGTGAACATCAAGGTGGGATTACACTAATACGATTTCACACATTTGGGCACAGGGACATTAAGGGATTTGCCCAGAATCACATGATGTTGAGTCAAGCACCAAAAGACAGGATTGGAACCTTTTGTCCCCAGATTTCAAAGTCACCGCTCTAGCAAATAAGCCACATCTCCCAGTGACCAAAGCATTTAAAAAATGTTGTTTTCCACTTGTCATCTTTCCTAATAGGAAATATGTGATAGACTCCATGTCTATTTTTTGTTAATAGCTGGAAGTTTCTTACTGGGAACACTGTCTCTTATTGGGAACACTGTAAAAAGGTGTGGCCAAAACAGGTAAGTGCGGTGGGGCGGGGGGAAGTCAGGTAAAATAAAATAAAATAAAACCACTTATCTTGCTCTCACCACATTGATGAGAGAGCACAAGGTAAGTGGTTTTATTTTTTTACATTTTATTTTACCTATCCTGCCATCTGTTGACATCCCCCCACTCCGCTCGCCTCCGACCCAGCCCCACCGCCCCAGCACTCTTACGTGTGCCGATCGCGCCTGACTGTAATCATACAGTGGTTGAATTCTATTTTCTTTGTAGGTTTAAAGATAGCGAGGCACTTCTACATGCGCAAATATGAAAGATAAGACATGGTACACATGTTCTTGGAGTTAGTAGTTCAGAGTGTCTTCCAGCAGTTTACCAATGAAAAACACTTTTGACTGGATGTACACACTGTAATTAATGCCGTGCTATGCAAGCAGGATTTCGGCCAGGTAACAGTACTGAGACTGCGTTAGTGCTTTCCATAGATGAACTAAGACAATCAGTAGATGAGCAGCAGACTTCATAATCCTTCATCATTTCTTCCCGGTGCGACACCACAGACCTTTGCTCTTATGTGCCATCTTGGTGTCCAAGCATGCCTTTTGTGTGGATTAAAGGCTCTTGAATTACAGTATTCAACAAGTTAGAATGAGCACTTCTTAGTGAAAGCCTCGGCCACTAAATTGTGGAGTACCATATGTGTCTATTCTATTGCACCTATTAATCAATATGTATGCTTTCCCATTTGCCCACTTGATCGAATGATGTGGTTACTCATTGTATGGCCTCAGCTACAGAAAGATTAAGCAGTCTATTTTCGAAAGACCATTTGTGTACAATAACAATAGTAGTGGTGGGCTTTGGGTCAGCAAACTGCTTAGCATTGGTTGGCTTTCTTTCAAATCTATCTCATTTTCTTGCTTCTTATTCAATGGCTTTATTATCTCTTCTTGTATTTATCTATTTTCTTTACCACCCTTTTGGTTGGATGACGTTTATCTTTCTGCTGCTTTCATTAATGAAACTGATGTCTTCTTTGGCTTTCAACACTGCATGAGAGTCCAGGTGTTTCTTTCTCTATCTTCCCTAACACTCTGTGCTGCTTCCCACTCCACGCTTCCCCCACACTCTCTGCATAACTCTCTCACTCCGAGCTTTTCCTTTGCTTCCTCCACCTCTCCTGAACTTCTTTTTATATTACCTCACATCACTCGGCTCCTCCCTGCTCCTCTGTTGCTCACCAACCCTCCGCCTCCTATTTCTTTTTTTTTTTACTTTATAGGAGAGATTGGCAACTGCAATTTTCTGCTGGAATGAGTCTTTCCCTAAGTGTGCTTTTGTGAACCTTTTATATGTTTTAAAATGTATCACTCCAGAATGGGCGTCTGCCACCTTGGATCATTACATTTAAGATCAAATGGCCACTGCATTATAAATTCAACACGCTGCAGTCATGGTAGCGTCATGACACACATGCACATACTTGGTGATGCATGCATATGTATAGATGATGATGATTCACTCTAGGGATGTTTTTGAACCGATAATGTTCAGCATCAGCAGTAGCCCTTTTTTCCTTATTACTGATGCTGAACAGCATTGGCAAAAAGCAGTAGCGAAACCAAACAGTGAGACATATTGGCTTTACAAATGCTTTTGTATGTCGAAAATACCCAAACTGTTGTGAACATGAATAAAGACTTCAAACTTGCTATGGTTAATTGTTTTAATTACATGAAGTGCTACAGCGAATTTTCACTAGCAGTTAGAGAGAGGAACTCTGTTTATTTAGACCTTAGTCTTTAAACAATCGGATAAAATTCAAAGCCCTATACAAGATCAGCTAAAAACAAAGAATACAGACCTTTTTAAAATCTAACCATTTCTTCTATACCCTCCGACTTGTTACATCTATTCAACATTTAATTTCATTATTAAAAACCATTTCACTAACTCCGAGGGAGAAAGACAGACAATTTACATTCATCCATTCAATCCACTGGTCAGCAAGACTTCTGACTTCAAGAGACGGTGGATCACCTGCTCCTTCCATGTCTGACAAATATCTTGCGATTACAATTGATGTAGACCATACAATTACTGCACAGTGTGTGGGCAATTTCTTGTTTTTTGCAGCTCTGTACTTGCACAAGTGTTTTCATTTTGCTTTTATACTCCTCCATAAGGTTATGTTTTTAAATGTTTCAATTTTTTCAACAATCGACTACTACCAATACTATCTAGGATTACCTAACAAATTGGTACAAAGTCTGCAGGTTGTACACAACGTAGACGCCAGATCACTCCTAGAATTAGGGTGAGGGTGAAGTGTAAAAGTGTAGGGTAGGAGGATGGTGGGGAGGAAGGCAGGTACATTTATTTTGTATCTTTTCCAGTGGATGACCTTTTATTTATACTTTTCTATTACTCTACTGTCACTGTGTAGATATAGAAGGCTGGGATGTTGATTTTAGGGGGAAGTAGAGTCAAAACATAAAATGAACGACACATAAAAAGTGAATAATTGGGATGTTTTTCATCATAGACAATTCAACTTTTGCTCTTGCTGTCTATTTGATGTCAATCAGAACAGCACAGTTAATCACTGTTACATATTTATAATTCTGCCATACTCATCCACAAACATATATGCTCTTTTCTAAAAGATGTTTTTTACCACTCTCAACTTGCTGAAATTACATTTCTCCTACACTGGCTTCTTTGCATCAACTTCCGGCTCAGATGTTGAAAACTGTGTGACTAGTACACTAGGCAGTGACTTCAAATGCTCCATTCCCTCTTTCCTCCATATTAGCTTGGCACAGTCAATTGCACTATGGTGGATATGTCTCTCTCTTCCTGCTTCAAATTCCAGGTTTCAGACAGACTTGCACTGGCGGGAGCACTTTTCATCAAACTCCTGCTACTTTATAGAATATAATGCTACCACGAAAGAAAACAAATGTAACTAAATTCAGGAAACGCTTAAATTATATTCACAAAGCGAAAGCTAATTGTGATATTTACATTTCAAAAAAGGATTAACAAGTTAATGATACTTTATTCAAACAAAAGACAACTGCATCAAACCAGGAGATTTATCTACATAAGGAATATCCTTCAACTTTCAGATCAAGCAGGATATCTTTATTTAGTTAGATCTGTTGGTGCCCAATGACACGAAGGCAAAAAGGATTCCTATGACAAACAGCAGAACTCAAAATGAAGGACCAGTTTATCGACTCATGCCACGCATGACAAGATATATCAAAGACCGAGGGATCATTTAGAGTAGTTCTAAGATTAAATGGAAATATTTACCTATGGCCTTCAAACACGACACAACGGATATCATTATGAGATGCCCATTAATGCTGCTCATAGTTCTAGCCCACACTCCCTCGAAGAGACCATCACCGGCCAGAGAGGTATTTGAAAAACCAGTCCATATTGAGTCAGACTTAATATTAACTAATAGCACGCAATAAAATGAGAAAAGCAGAACCAGAAACCTTAAAATATTGATGTTCCTCAAGAGGCTGATCCAGCTTGGCAGGGATCACAGTACACCATTATACAATGCTCCCTATTCTCAAAGCAATGAACAACAGACATATTTTGGGGAAGGTGCTGGTTTCATTTTGGGAAAGGAATTGGAAACTGAAGGAGTGACATTTAATATTCTTACTCTAGCCTAAATTAATTTGGGGAAGGTGTGGGATGCTAAAAGGGACAACATTTACTATTCCCACTCCAATCTAAACCAGTTTAAAGAAAGTGCTGGACACTATAAAGTTTATATACGCAGTCAATACTCCACATTTTTTTTACATATCAACTTGAAAATAAAAACTGTTTCGAAGACAAAATAACCCAAACTAAAAACCTATATATTTACAATGAAACATTGGAATGTATAATGTGTTAATCTCTACTTAAATATTATATATTATTATTTTTTAATATTACTAAACTTTAAAACATAAAATACAAATGACCTAATTCAAATTTAAAACCCATTAATTATATAAAAATATACAAAAGATATTTTTTAATTATATAACAAATATACATGATATGCCATTTAAATAAAACAATATTACAACAGATACTCCCAACAACAGAACTTATTCCAATAATATGTGGTACAAAATGCAATTATTAAATGTTTTCATTAAAATTTGAATAAACAAACCACTAACATACAAATATACATACAAAATCTTAATAAATACAAGAGAAATAATACATATTTATAATATTTTCATAATTTGATTATACATAATTTTAGATACATTTAAAATTAAAAAGATTAAAGCAATTTATTGACAGAGACAGTGTATTTTCCAACATTTAAAAAAGCATTACAAAAATAAAAATGTCCAATAAAATAATAACAAAAAAATCTATTAAATAAAAAATATGTAATAAAACACCATTTACAACATTTGTAAGTTATTCAATTTAAATACTTTACATTTAATACATTTTAATTGTTTCCAAAACTTCAATAATTAAAATACAATTATTTTAATATTTACAATAAACGACTAATGTTTTTAAATGAAGGTAAATTATCAACTCATTAAAAATAATTCTGTAATATTTTTAATAAAATGTAATAATGTGAAAGAATACATTTCTTACATTCACAATAATTATTAGCATATCATCAAAAAATAACCATTACACTGAAATTAAAATATACATTTTTTGAAAATAGCCACATCATTATTCCCCAAAAATCCAACATCCCGCAAAAAAAATACATACCGATTAACTCTACACATTGATACAACTGAAAATAAAAAAATGTAATTAATAAATAATCTTATTAAACACATAAATTAAGAACATTCTTAAACACATGAAATTAAACTTTGATATTCCTGCCCACAATATTTTTGATATCCCGATATTCTTGATACAATGTGTTTTTATCACAATATTTTTTAGTCGATATTACGTCCAAACACCATGCCAGGACCAGCATAAATCCTGGAGAGGAAATGGGGGAGTTCCACAGAGGGGGTCGGAATCCATCCGCTGCCAAGAATCAAGAAGCATTATCCATTGAACCCGATGGATGCTGAATCTGAACTTTCTAGAATGTTACCAGTTTTGCACAACTCAGATTTTTTACAAATAATTTATGTAGTTGCAGTACTCCACACATACAAGTAGCAGAAACGTATGCGTCTCACAACCTTTTTATATTTCAAATCTCTCCTTGAGATTCTAAAACAATGGTGCCTCCTTCCGAAAGCCACAGTGTCTCAACTATTGCATATGGGAGTATACCTCCTCAAAAATCACACCAATAGCACCAGGAGGCAAAAACACTAAATAAGAAAAACCTGTTGAGTGCTGAATCCTGATTGCAGCGCACATGCTTCTAACTTGATGTTCTGGACCGAAGCTGTCAAACTGGGGTTACACCACTGAACATTTCATGCCGTTGAGCATGGAGGATAGAAGGTTGCATACGTCAGTCAACTGAACAGGAATTTGCTAAAGTGAAACATCAACAGTTGAGCTTGCAACACTGGGCCTGGCAGTACTACAGCTAACAGGTTTAAGTTTGTAGGAAACATCTGAAGTGAACAACCGGACAGCTCCCCGTGGCATGGTTGAAATAGTTGTGCATTGCTGTACTCCGCTCCCTAAGGGCTTATATTAAACGAGGGCTGGAACCAAAGAGAGAGAAAGCTTCAAAGTTGTCATTATGGGGTGCTAAAAGTCCAAATGTAAGATTTAAGCATATCGCCATGCTGGAAGAGCATACCAGAGAGAAATTCATGAATGAAAAATCACTGAGAATGGTTGCTGCCACCTGTCAGCACCACAAATGAGCCTAAAATAATCAGGAGGAAAAGAGATGTCACTAAAACCAACCCTTTGTAAGCATGAGAGAACATATAAGAGCAAGTTAAACGAGTAACCACACCAAAGGTAGGTAACAGCATTGGTTGGAACATGAACAAAAGCTAAGCAATGCGAGTGAGTGCTGAACAGGTCTTGAGTTGAACCTAAGCATTATCCCCTGGTGCCACTGCACCTGCTGAATTTATGGCAACTGTGAACCTGAACAGGTATAAAGCCACATTTAGAATTTACTGACCAGAATGTGGCAAAATACGCTTTTCATTAAACAGATTGTCTGCTCTTTCAACATAGAGTAGATGGGCCATCGTATTTTCACCAGCAGTGCCCTTGCCGGCTCTGCTGGTGGAAACCATAACAAACAGCTTGATAGACTGTGGAGCTTATTACCCCATGGTGTCTGCCACACAATGCAGGGTTTTACTGGGGGGTACCCTAGGTACCCCCTCAACCACCAACAGTGGGCCACAGAGGCAAGAGGGACCTGCTAGGGACCCCCAAAGTCGCTTTACGACAGCCTCTTTGTGTCGGAAAGGCCGGCATAGAAAGGCTGTGGGAAACCAACATCGTATTCCCGACGGCAGAAACGCCATCCATAAGGGATTACGGTGGCGTTCCGATCGGCCGGGAGACTCCGAGTGCCGGTTGAACAGCGCCGAATTGACCAGCCAGTTTACGTTCCAACTGCCACCATCGCAATCAGGCGGTCAGTCCGCAAACCGATCATGTCAGTCGGAAAGCCTCCGACCACGGTCAGAAAGCTTTCGACTAGAGTTTGGAGGCTTTCCCACTGACATCGTAATTGGCCCCTTAGTGCTTCAGACAAACTGCCCTTTTTAGTGTGGACAGTCCAACTTCCTTTTTTAACAAGACCATCAGGGAACATGGTGACTATGGTGGGCAGTAGTGTGCAGGGCAAGTTATTACCTCTGCTCCGCTGGTAGAGGATGGGTCACTTACCAAAGTTTAAATTAGGACCCAATTATATAACGTTTATTGTGTAATAACTTTCTTATCTTCAGTTACCTCTTTGAACTCCAGACTTTGGATCTGTGGAACTTCTCATTCTCCCTAAATAGGCTGATGCATAATGATACCAAAATTGGTATTAACTCTAAGTGATGCAATGTAAAGGGCAGCAGCTGTCCCTCCCCCCCTGCAAGTTGTGTTGCCTGGGAGACATTGGACCAGGCTCCCACCCCAAAGAACACCTTGGGGCCTATTACGATGGCAGGCGGACACCGTAACGGTGAACTGGACCGCCCACCAGAGGTGCGGCAGTCCCGCTGTGGCCATCAGGATGCCACCGGCATCGTGGTGGTGGCATCCTCCATCCACAACATCGTGGATGCTCACAACACCGCCCACCACAATGCTCCCTGTGCATTGGCATGCATAAGGTGACAGGCAACGGGCGGTGCCTGCCACCTTGTCCACGCCAATGTAGGGTGTACCATAGCTACCCCCATTTTCACCCCACACCCCCCTCCCAATACTCCGGGGGCCCGCAACGGGCCCACATAAGCAGACACTGCATGCCCACATCTCCGCCTGCATTTTAATATGGATGGTGGTGTATTGCAGACACTGCATAAACCCCTTTTCGGCACGGTGCCCCCGCCATAATAAAATGGCAGGGGTAAACATTAGTCAATTCGTGGGAAGATTGCCACAGCCGGGCCGGTGGTGGCCACCACTGGCCGGGCGGTGGCCAACCGCCCGCCATCATAATAGACTCCCTAGTCTTTGAAGAAGGCGGGCCCCACACCCAAAAACCTCCAACGCTTGGGCAACACCACCCTGCCGAGGGATACGTGGCCAGTGGAGCCCCACCCTCCTTCATTGGAGGGTACTGTCTCACTGCAGCCGCACCTCGCGTTTGTGGGTAGCTGAGTTTGTGCATTCTGACTGGGGGAGGACCGAACAAGGCCTCCCTGTGTAATCCTGTAGTTGATACCTCCCCCTTCTTCTTCTGGGATGTACCTTTGGCCAACTTATTCTGCTGTTGGCATTGCGGGGTAAAACCTCGACAGAGGCCCCCAAGTGCAGCATGGAACCACCACTAGGAACTTGCATTAAACAGGAGAATTTTGGATTGCCGTAGTAAGTAGGTAGTAGGCGCGCAGGTGCTTCTGTGCCCTACATTTTATACCTGATAATAGGAGCTGAGGAGCACCTGCGCCATATGTTTTATGGGTCTATACTGTGACTCATGCTTTTTTCCTAATCTAATTTGCATTACATGCACTAATGGTATGATGTATGTCGTTTTTGTCTTGCCCTGATCAGGATAACTAGTACTATCTGAGTAATTGCATAGTGTGCAAAGTATTTATGATTCATGTATTTTTGGCTGGTTTTATGCACAATATACCTTATTTTTTTATAATCCTTTGTGGTGTATTGTGCTACGGTGTCAGTGTGTTGCACAAATGCTTTACACATTGCCTCCGATGATAAGCCTGCCTGCTCTGCAAAAGCTACCACAGGGTGAGCACGGGTTATTTTTGGTGTGTAAGTGACTTGCCCTGACTAGAGTGGTGGGATTCTGACTAGCTTAGGTGCACACCCTAGCCAACCAGAAACCCCATTTCTAACAAGGACCCAAATATGTTAGCCCACAAACGGCTGTGTGGCCAGACGCTTAAAACAAAGCAATGAGTGTCAAAGCCAATAGGTCTGTCATTAATGTGCTAATACATGCTTAATACATGGAAAGATTAGTGGCACAAATGCAATTTACATGCATCAGCACATTACAACTAGAGCTTTGGTTTTGCCAATGCGTATTTTAGGTTCGAGTATAAATGGATGTTTCTGCTGTCCTGCTATTTAACAGAGAATACTAAATTGAACCTCTGGCTGAGTAGGAGCACAAATGGATTGCGATCTGTTCAGCTAGTGCACAAATGTCGATTTCGTACCCCTGGCTTGGTGCAAACGACAGTGACATTTTGTCCCTGCATTAGGGCTAATGTATCGAACACTTGCACAATCTATGTACTCAGCTTCCAGAGTATAGCAAGACATTATTTTCATGTGAGAATGAAAAACACTTATTATTTTTCACTTTTGTAAGGAAGTGGCCCATTTTAACAGCAGAGACGGCATGTATCCAAAAGCATTGTAGGAAACGTGGACTTTTTAATTCTCCTATGTGGCAGGAGAGGCCGTTGTGTTGCATTTGTGCATGTCAAACACTCTCTCGACCCTCCTTGCATCCATGCACAGAGAAATCACGCAGTTCAAGCATTTTGGGGAACAGCCGAAGAAAACTCTGCTGTAGCTCTATGGGCTCTGAAAGTTCACCACATGTGGGACCAGACGATGGGGAAAACAAATTGATATGGACCACCGAGAGCTCAGATGTGGTACATACAAGAATTCAGTTGAGCGGAGGTACATTCCTGTTAATTGTGGTAGTTTAGTAAGCTATAGAACAGTGTAGGTGGGTCCGGACTGGGATAGCTTCACAGAGCAGAGGAATCCAAGAAGAATGCCAAGAATGCCAAGAAGAATGGGCCTCAACTAAGCTAGTTTTAGGGATCCAGGTTAGGTGCTAGCCCCCAACGAATTTGAGATAGCTGATTTAAGTGCCTAGAGGCCTTATAAGCATAGGATCCTGACAAACAGTTTTGAATCACCCAACTAGGGTTGAGGTAGAGAATTGCCTGCAACCCCCTAGGCCCATTGCAGTGATGATTAAACTATTTCCACGTCTGTAAAAAGCCTTCCAACAAGCATTGCTTAACACTAAAACCTCAGACTAGAACGGAGGCGTTAAACATTACAGTAAACGTAATTGAAAACATTTGCTTCACAAAGAAAGTGTGTATGTGAGGAGCCTGCAGGTGTGCTAGAAAGTCGACCAGGAACGATAGAGGAACAATATACGAAAATGATTAGCTGCTCTTCCTTTGCAACTGTGTTTGCTACACTGAAACTAACATTGGTTGTGTTACATGAACTGTTACTTAGTCTAAGAACACAATTGTGAATGTGTCAAATGTTTTTAAAAGAAACAAAATGTCTCTTTTTTGTTATTCAGAAAAATATGTAACATTTAACTCTGCTCGAGGTAAACTGAGCTGCATTGTATATCCCTCTAACTCACTTCTCTATCTTGCGTCATTAACCCTTCACTGACAAAACTAGGGTTCAGCAGCTGAGTTCTGTCTCGTACTTGGGGAAAGAGAAGCAACTCTAATTAGTACATCTTAACCCTCTGAAAATCAGGATAAAAATGGAAACACTCTAATAAAAGAAATATAGAATTTAGTTGCATACTTGTGCTTAATCTGAATCATAATTTTACACATAAATTCCATTTCAAACATTATTCTCTTGTGTGTTGCCCGCTATCATAATTAAAAAAGAGAGATGGAGGTTACCCCTTGCTATTTTATATGAGAACGTCAGCAGCTTTTGAGACCAGGTATGTGGAATTACGGGAGATATTTACAACTGAAGTGGCAGAGTGACGTGTTTGCCATCAAGGCTTAACACCTCACTCCGCCACTTCAGAAACGCCAGGCTAGACCAAATTCACAAGGATATGGTGCAGCCTTGCGTTTCCCCCTTCGTTGGCGCAACACTTAGCAGGGTAGCGCCGACCCAGGCACCCTTGCACATAGTGCAAGGGTGTCTGGGTGCAGGGGAAAGATTGTTTATGTACAGAAAGTCCCCCTTCCTGTACATAAACAATCTTAAATGCCATTTTGAAACTTCTATGTGTGCTGCTTAATGCAGCACACATGGAAGTCACAAAATTTCTTTTTTTTTTAAGTATGTTTATCTGCAGGAAGGGGGACCTGCTTTTACATAAACAATCCAGGGATTTTTGCTTTTTCTATGTGTGCTGCACAACGCAGCACACATGGAAAAAATAGATAAGGTATTCCCTGGTCTTATTTTTGGTGCTGACTCCTATTTATGCAGCCCTTGTAAATAGGGGGCTGTCTCAAAATCAATGGGTGTTGCGTTGGAATGCCCACTGCCCACCCCTTTCACGCTAAGCATAGCATGAAAGGCTGCCTTATTTACAAGGCAGCGGTAAGCCATGTTAAGTGGCTTAACGCTACCATGTAACTAAGGCGAGACCACAATCACCATCACAACGCCACTTAAAGTAACATTGTGATGGTGATAGGGGCTTGTAAATGCCCCTGAGTTTTTTCATCCTTTAAGGCAGTCCTCAATACGGGCCAACAGCTAGCAACTCCACACCTTAGATGCTAGTTATGAATTGAATCTTTCTCGTTACAAATTGATCTTTTGTCATACATCAATTCAGTTTTGTCAAAAAAAATGCGGTGATTTGTGGTGCAGAATTTTATCACAAATTACATCCATTTTATAGAAATTAGTTTGCACTGATTTTTCTTACAGATTTTCTTCGGCATCTCAGCTGTGCCATACCAGTATTATTTGTAGGTCAGGCAAAGTCTAAATTCGGCTCAATGTTGTCGATTTTCACTGTGGGTTTAAAATAAAAGACAGTCTTATGTGTGACTACGGAATGGAAAACTATCGTTGATTTTAACAGTTATTTGTTGACAGATTTACCAAGTGTAAATTATCAGTTTAGTTTTAAGCAAAATACTCACATATTCCTGGAGTTAAAACAATCCACTGGCTTTTAGCAGGTCAAAAATAAACATTAAGAATCTATGTACATCATGCATTACAAGGGTTAAATATGTGACAGGACATACAACCCAGCCTGTCATCACCCAGAATATGTGTGTCCGACTGTGACATACCAATGAGGTACCAGAGAGAGAGCCGTAAATCTGTCATTACAACTTTGATGGAATTTGGGGGGAAATGTACAAGGAAGTGGCGGAAAGAGGTGTTAGCCTTCCAGGCTTAACGCCTCTCTCCACCACTTCTGAAACACAAGGCTGCACCATTTTTACAATGATATGGTGCAGCCTTGCGTTTCCCCCTGCAATAGCGATGGCGCTACACTTAGCATTGTAGTGCCAACGCAGGCGCCCTTACAGCATAGTGCAAAGGTGTTTGCATGCAGGGAAGGATTGTTTATGTGTAGGAAGGTGTCCCTTGCTGCATATAAACAATCCTGAAATGCTATTTTGTCACTTTTATGTGTGCTGCTTTATGCAGCACACATGAAAGTCACAAAATGTTTTTTAGATTGTTTATGTACAGGCATGGGGACCTGCCTGTATATAAACAATCCATGGCATTTTGCTTTTTATATGTGTGCTGCACAAGGCAGCGCACATGGAAAAAGAAAAAACGAGGAGAAACAATGCATTTCTCTTCATTTCGCCAACTTAAGACCACGTTTTCCCTGGTCTTAATGTTGCTGTTGCCTCCTATGTACGCCACCCTTGTACATAGGGGGCAGCATCATAATCAATGGGTGTTGCGGTGAAACACCCACCACAACACCCACTGCCCACCCCTTTCACGCTAACCATAGCATGAAAGGGGGCCTTATTTACAAGTGGCTTAACACTGCACTGGAAATAAGGGAAACACCCTATTGCCACCACAATGTCGGTAAAAGTGACGTTGTGGTGGCAATAGGGGCTTGTACATATGCCCCTTGGTGTGGTAATACTGTGCCCAGCAAATAGCAATACCATTGGGTGCAGTATTTAGCAAGCAAGGTATTATTTCTTCATTTTGTATTCCTTACAGTAATTTGGTAATTCAGAATACTCAGCTACTAAAGCCCCTTTGATACTAGTTTCAATCCATTGTACGTTGCAGGTGTGCAGATATACAGGCATATTTACAAGCCCCTAATTGCCATCACAAAGTCTCTTTCAGTGACATTGTGATGGCAATAGGGGCCTCACCTTATTTACAAGGAAGCGTTAAGCCACTTAATGTGGCTTAACACTGCCTGGTAAATAAGGCCCCCTTTCACACTATGCTTAGAGTGAAAGGGGAGGACAATGGGTGTTGCTGTGGGCGTTCCACCACAATACCCATTGATTCTGATGCTGCCCTCTATTTACAGGAGAGGCGTTAATAGGAGGCAACGGCAGAATTAGAAGTCTGGAAAATCTGGCGCAACAAGGAGAAATATTTCATTTCTCCTCCTTTTTGCTGTTTTCATGTGTGCTGCATTGTGCAGCACACATGAAAACAGAAAAAGGCCAATGATTGTTTATGTGCAGGAAGATCCCCCTTTCTGCACATAAAAAATAATTTTTCAAAAATGCAGTTTTGCATCTTCTATATGTGTTGCATTAAGCAGCACACATAGAAGTTACAAAATGGCATTTAAAGATTGTTTATGTGCAGGGGACGTGGTTTAGCCATGCTGGAAGATGGCCGCTTGCTTGGCACGTTCTGTCGGCCGAGACATTATGCTCCCGAAATCCGCACAACTGGAGAGCCATCGTGAAGCATAGATCGCCCCCCGGACATCACTAACAGGGCTGAGAGGCGTACGGGCTGTTGACCGCGGCAGTAGACCGCATTTGAGATGACTAGGGCGCCCCCATGGGAGGCGTCCTATCCACCATGCTGAAATCCCCGTTCCTGTGGAGCGGAGTGCGGGCGGTTATTTGCCGGTGGCCGGATGAGGGTCCAGCAGCGAAATCCTGCTGCCGGAGTTGTGGTGAAGTCGCGACGAGCAGAAGGCCTACACCTTACCCTCCCGAAGGACAAAAATTGTGGCCTCCAGGAACGTGAGAGAGCCGAGCTGCCATCTTAAAACCAAGCAACCTCGGGCTGCTCTGGCAATGCCTGTGGAGGGATCAAAGTGATACGCTGCCCTGCGTAGTCTGAGACGAGAGCGCTCTACATCAACTCTCCCCGGCACGCTCTGGATTGACGGCGGGGTGGAGCCGGCGGGTGAGGCTTAGGTGATCTTGAACCAGTGAGAGCGAGGCCCTGTGGGGCCACACCACGAGAAGTGTGAGCCGAGCTTTGAGCTCCTGACCTGCTGCAAATAAAGGAAAAGGTGGGCGAGCAGTGAGGAGACCTTGGAGGCTGTCGGCGCCCCAGAACGGTGCGTAGCACACAAGCGCGATTGAAGTCTTTGGCTAGCGCTCCAGACCTCTGCTGGAGCAGGCACGACCCCACGAGTATCTGGTAATCTTTGAAATACTAGTGTATAAGTAACAGAGATTGCACCAGCACGCCACTGACCTGGCACGAGACATACAGGTGCCCTGCAGGCCTATCTTGGGTTGAGATGCTTTGGCATCCTTGGGCCTGGGCCCCAGGTGTTGTGCACTGAGGAAGCGTAGGGCTCTGGGGCTGCTACATCCAGATTCTGTTAAGGTACATTGCGCCTATATCACACGACACCATGGGCAAACAAGACACTAAACAACCCAAACTAACTTTCGATAACAGAAGCAGCACCAGACTAATGGAGTCCAAGTAGAAGGGGGTGCTTATCGATCCACTAGCTCACAATCAGAGGAACAGGGGAGGACTTGCGCACGCTAATGCTGGAAATGCACTCAAGCTTGAAAACTATAAATACTAAGCTGGACGTTCTCATCTCTCAAATGGGTGCAGTTAAAAAACAGGTATACACACACGAGACAAGGATGGACCTGCTTGAGAATCGAAGCTCGGACAACCATGAGTTCCAAGTGGAAACTAAGGAGCACTTACTG
Organism: Lissotriton helveticus; assembly: GCF_964261635.1. Lineage (NCBI taxonomy): Eukaryota > Metazoa > Chordata > Amphibia > Caudata > Salamandridae > Lissotriton > Lissotriton helveticus. The sequence continues at coordinate 455,727,769 of NC_136065.1, forward strand.
CACATGGACAAGGTTCTTTGTCTAATCAGGGCAAAGAATGAAGACCCAGTAGCTAGATTTTGCCGAAATAACCTATGGTTTACTGGAATTCCTGAGATGACCGCCATATCCAAAATGGAGGTTTTATGTGGACGACTTGCTACAGGAACTCTTTGGCCCTGATCTAGCCGCAGTGTTTGCAGTTGAGAGAGCACACAGCGCGTTGGGCCCTGAACCACCAGTCGGATCTACACCCAGGCCTATCCTAGCTCGGATCTTAAATTATCAGGACCGCGTCCTCATATTGAGATTTTCATGAGAGAGTGAGACCATCAACCATAAAGGAAATACGATATCGTTCTATCCTGATTTCACCCCGGCAGTGCAGCCAGCCCCCGGGAGTTCCTGACTGCGAAGCGTATCCTATTGCAGGTCAAGATCCTTTATCCTCTACTATATCCTGCTAAGCTCAAGGTGACATACGAGGGCTCTGTTCACCACTTCACAGATGCTAAATCTGCAATGAAGTTTGACAAGCATGCAGGGGGGAAGAAGAATGCGCACCATTCTCCTGCTGGAAATGCATCGGAGGCTGGTTTAAGCAATAATGACTGACTCTTGATATCGCAAGCCTATGTCTGTTAATTGGTTTGATTCTATAGGGATCTAGCCTGGGTTATGCACATGGTTTGTTGTGTTAGTTGCTGGGAGAAACATTGCACACTGGCTGCAGCTGAGGTGTGACGGGGTCCTCAACCCCAGTTCAAAAGTTATTGGCTCTCCACTACTCTCTTGGCCACCCCGCCCAAAGCATGGTAGTATGCTGGCGACCCAACGCCCGATTACTGCTTCTGATTTACATTGGGAGCATACTGATGTTTTCCTTCTCAAGGGGGAGGGTTACACACAACCTGATTGGGGGGTTGGAGTGGGAGGGGGAGGGGGGAAGGTTAATATTATGTTTTTAGTCTCACGTGGAGTCGATACAGACCACACATGTGCTTCTTACTGACTACAGTAGGGAAGGGGCCACAAATAACATTATCACAAACTGGATTAATAATGGGGAAGGCAACATAACATAACAAATGTATTTGTAAAGCGTACGGTCGCCCCAGCAACGGGGCATCTTGGCGCTGAAATAACAGATGTATATTGTTACCCTACTCAATGGTACTCATTTTATCGACCTCAAATGGATAAAAGGCTGAGTAGACCCGCTGGGATTTGAACCTGTGACCATGAGGTCAAACACAGGCCCCTGCAGTGGATGCATTAGTCCACTGAGCCACCTGACCCGGCAAGGCACCTGAAGTGCAAAAGGGGGTATTCCATCTGCCACCAACAGACGTGCCATGAAAACTTCTTACCCTGGAATATCCGCGGTCTTAACGACCATTGAAAGAATAGACTGGTCCAGTCCGGTGAACAGACATAATATCGAAGGAAAAATAGAGAATGGACATAATATCGAGTTAAAATTATAGAATGGACATAATATCGAATGGACAGAATAAAGTGGTTAAAAATATCGAATTGAAGGTAAGTAATATCGAATTTTAAAATATAGAAAGTCCAAATATCGAAGTAAGTTATATTGATTTTTAAAATATAGAAAGTCAAAATATCGAAGTATATAATATAGGTATGTAAATATATCGAAATTTTTATAATATTAAATTTTTTAAGTATTTTTTTATATTATTTAATTTTGTGCGTAATCTAGTTCTGTAGCGGGTTGTGGGTTTATAGGGGAATAGGGTGGGAAGAAATTTAATTGTAATTAATTAAAAATGTTAATTTATTTATTGGTATTTATTTTGAATTAATTGTTAAATAATTTTTAATTGGTCATTAATTAATTTTTTATTGGTAATTTATTTTTATTAATTAATTAATTGATAATTATGTTTATTTTATTCATTTATTTTCCGTAACAGGTTGTGGGTTTATAGGGGAATAGGGTGGGAAGTAATTTAATTGTAATTAATTAAGTATGTTAATTTTTTAATTGGTATTTATTTTGAATTAATTGTTAATTATTTTTTAATTGGTAATTTATTCGTTTTTAATTGGTAATTAATGTTTATTAATTGATTAATTGATAATTATGTTAATGTAATTAATTTATATTTTGTATCAGATTGTGGGTTTATAGGGGAATAGGGTGGGAAGTAATTTAATTGTAATTAATTAAATATGTTAATTTATTTATTGGTATTCAGTTTGATTTGTTAATTAATTATTAATTAATTGATTTTTAATTGGTAGTTTATTTTTATTAATTGATTATTTGATAATTAAGTTAATTGTATTAATTTATTTTCTGTAGTGGGTTGTGGGTTTATAGGGCAATAGGGGGGAAGTAATTTAATTGTAATTAAGTAAATCATTTTTATTTATTAATTGGTATTTATTTGTAATGTATTAATTAATTGGTAATTAATTTGTATTAATAGGTAATTATTTGTATTTATTCATATTAATTTGTATTTGTAATTGAATAATTATTATATAATATTAAATTGGTAATTTATTTTAATTCATATTTTCTTGATATTGATATTTAATGAATTTTTATTAATATATTACATCTTTACTTACCCTACTGTTGCAGTCACTGGAGTGGGAATAGTAATTTTTACCCCTACGCTATCCAACGCTTTCCCTAATGTTGCACTCTCTGGAGTGCGAATAGTAATTTTTACCCTCCCGCTATCCAATGCTTTCCCTACTGTTGCACTCTCTGGAGTGGGGATAGTAATTTGTACACCCCCCCCCCGCTATCCAACGCTTTCCCTACTGTTGCATTCACTGGAGTTGGAATAGTAATTTTTGCCCCTACACTATCCAACGCTTTCCCTACTGTTGCACCCTCTGGAGTGGGAATAGTAATTTTTACCCTCCCGCTATTCAATGCTTTCCCTACTGTTGCACTCTCTGGAGTGGGAATATTAATTTGTACACCCCCCCTCCCCCGCTATCCAACACTTTCCCTACTGTTGCACTCTCTGGAGTGGGAATAGTAATTTTTACCCCTACGCTATCCACCGCTTTCCCTACTGTTGCACTCTCTGGAGTGGGAATAGTAATTTTTACCCCTACGCTATCCAACGCTTTCCCTACTGTTGCACTCTCTGGAGTGGGAATAGTAATTTTTATCCCTACGCTATCCAACGCTTTCCCTACTGTTGCACTCTCTGGAGTGGAAAAAGTATTTTTTACCCCTACGCTATCCAATGCTTTCCCTACTGTTGCACTCTCTGGAGTGGGAATAGTAATTTTCACCCCTACACTATCCAACGCTTTCCCTACTGTTGCACTCTCTGGAGTTGGAATAGTCATTTTTACCCCTACACTATCCAACGCTTTCCCTACTGTTGCACTCTCTGGAGTCAGGATAGTAATTTTTACCCCTACGCTATCCAACGCTTTCCCTACTGTTGCACTCTCTGGAGTGGGAATAGTAATTTTTACCCTCCCGCTATCCAACGCTTTCTCTACTGTTGCACTGTCTGGAGTGGGAACAGTAATTTTTACCCTACGCTATCCAATGCTTTCCCTACTGTTGCACTTTCTGGAGTGGAAATAGTAATTTTTACCTTTCCGCTATCCAACGCTTTCCCTACTGTTGCACTCTCTGGAGTGGGAATAGTAATTTTTGCCCCTACGCTATCCAACGCCAATGCTTTCTCTACTGTTGCACTCACTGGAGTGGTAATAGTACATTTTAACCTTTCCGCTATCCTACGGTAAAAATATGGTAAATTTGTTATTAATATTACGTTTATATATATATATATGTATTAACAAATCAATTTGTATGTTTTTTTTAACTTACATTAATAATTTATTAATTTTAAGGTTATTTAAGTATTTTAAGTATGTTTAAGTTAACTATATTTATTATTTCATTAATTTTTAAATAATTTAAAGCATTTTAAAAAATTCAATATTTTGACTAACTATATTCTTTACATCGATATTTTTGATTCAGTATTTTTGTACTTACCTGTTTGGAGATAGGAGTTCGATATTTTTGTATTCTATATTTTTACCTCGATATTCTTGTAGTTCTATATTTTTGACATCGATATTGTTTCAGTGATCCGTCCACTCCTATTTACTGAGACATCACATAGATATTTGCCTACTACAGTAGACACATGTGAACAGCACTCCCTCCATTCAGCTAAAGCACAAATGTCGGGGCCACATATATTCCTCCATATAGTCCAAATATGCGCAGGGTGTGGCTGTGCTTGTGCGGCAGGGCCTAAACTGGAAGGTGTGTGAAATTCTCCTTGATCCAGAGGTCAGATATATTATATTACTGGCGGGGCTCTGTGGAGTGCAGGTCACACTTGTAGCAATCTATGGGCCCAACACAGATAACCCAGATTTTTTCCAAAGCATATGGGCGAAAGTCAAATCCACTGGCTGCAACACTATAATCTGGGGTGGTGATTTCGATGCTGTGCTCAGCGACGCAGTGGACTGAAAGGGTCTGTCCCGCTCCTTACATTCTAGTTCCAGCATCACATTAAATGCCATTCTCTTGGATGGAAAGGTAACTGATATATGGAGAAAGCACAATCAACACACCTTGGAAGGTACTTGTATCTCAGAACACCACAGGGCCTGGTCCAGGTTTGAGAATAGGTTGTTATCACGCGATGTAGTGACGTGGATTCACGAGACTTCCCACCTTCCCAGGTCCCTGTCGAACCAAGCTCCTTGCCTATTACGCATCACCATGACCAACACACTCAGCAGAATGTTCAGCTGGAGGCTCCCCCCAAGCACCCTGCTTGATGAGGCTTTCAAGGAGGAAATATGGGGAGACATTGATGAATACTTTATTCTTAATACTGACTCGGTCTCGACACAGGCCTCCTTATGGGAGGCTTTTAAAGTGATTATCAGGGGCAAATGCACAACACGTCAAGCTAGGGTGTTGAAGGTAATTAGGAGCACACTTGCCTTCCTTGAGACACGCATAAAAGAGCTTGAGACGCAATATTACACCACTGACGATCCCACCCTCCTTGCCCAATTGAAAGAAAAGCTGCTGGAATTTGAGGAAGAGGCACAGCGGGAGATGAAATTCATGGGCAAATACACAAAGGCCAGGAGGTATGAGGAAGGGGATAGGCCAGGTAAAACCCTTGCGAATATGCTGTGTGCCCCTCGTACTGCTGCGTATGTCACTGAAATTCAGGGAGGTAACCAGACCCTGATTAGAGGCCCACAAGCAATCATAGACCGATTTACACAATTCTATACCACCTTGTACACAGCAATGCACCATTCAGTTCCCGAGGGCCTACAGCCATTCTTGAAGTCCCTGGAATTACTCTGGTTAGGAAGGGGGCACAGAGAATATCTGGATGTCCTTTTTTCTGTTGAAGACATCACCCAAGTGATCCGTGGTCTTCCCTAGATAAAGCCCCTGGCTCCGATGGCCTCACCACCGCATTTTATATAACTTATGCTGCAGAACTGGCTCTGTACCTAATTGCTGTTTATGAAGAGGCCCAGTCCAGTGGTATCCTGCCGCCCTCAATGTGCGAAGCCATTATTATCACACTGCTAGAGCCCGGGAAACCCAATGGCGAAATCGATTCATACAGATCACTGTCGCTTGTAGACGTAAAATTTTTCGCGAAACTGATCGCGAATAGACTGCAGTCATTGCTCCCACTGATAGCACGCCCAGATCAGTCAGGGTTCCTACCGGAAAAGATCTACAGCACATAACCTCTGCACCTTCTTCACTGTACTACGCTACCTACATCCCCAAGCACAGGCAATTGCAGCCTTCCTGGAGCAGCCTTCCTGGACCCCACAAAAGCATATTATACGCTAGGGTGGACATATTTAATCGCTGTTAAGGAAAGAAGGGGGTTCAGCACTCTCTTCCTGGGTCTCATATGTTTGCTCTACATGGAGCCTACTGCTAAGTCCGCATGAATGGTATGTTGTCGAGCCCATTCTGTATTTCGTGGGGAACGAGGCAGGGGTGTCCTCTCTCCCTCCTCCTCTTCACTATCACAATGGAGCCACTGGCGGCGCGGATCAGACAACATCACGCTGGTATGGTCCTGGGGTTCAGTGCCAGGGGTATACTGATCTTGCTCTATGCAGACGATATTACCCTATATTTTAACGATCCAGAGGTAAACACTGCCCCCATTCTCCGGGAATTAATAAACTTTGGTGGCCTGTCCGGCATTTCCATAAACTGGTCAAAGTCCACCTTCATCCCACTTACAGACACCACCATGCCTTTCCCCATTGATTATCCTCTTAAATGGGCCAACAGCCCGGTGAAATATCCGGGTATCTGGCTCAGCAGGGACATGCAGGAGATCTGGAACACAAACTTTGGGAGGACCATTACATGGTTGGACGAAAGGGTAAACGCATGGGCCGGGCTACCTCTCTCCCTGGCTGGAAGAATCGCTCTGGCCAAGATGGTGGTTTTGGCAAAGGTTTTATACTTATTTGTCAACATTCCGATACCCCACACTCAGGCTTTTTTCAGCACAATTCGCTCTCTATTAATATCCATGGTGTGGGCAGGCCGGCAGGCGCAGGTCTCATGGGAACTGCTGACTCTACCATTGACTCAGGGTGGGCTGGGAGCCCCAGACCTTCAGCTGTACGCCTTCTGTACAGAGGCTCAGTTTCTGCAATTTTGGGTGCATCCCACTCTGTTTCAGCCACATACGGCTGTTGAGTTGGACGTTGCAACGCCAGTTCCACTCCAGGTGGCTATATATCAGACCTACAGACGGCCGCAGGATGGAATCGATACGGTCGAGACCCTGAGCTCCACCGGAAACCATACAGGGGAGAGCTGGGACCTTTCCAGAGCTCTTCCTATATTATAAACTCAGGGCAAGTTGCAGACAAATACACACAACTTTCCCTGCCACCGCCTACATTGATGGCCCTTGAAAACATTCTCCAGATGGCCTTCTCCCGGAAGCTCAAAACATGCTTGTTCAGTAACACGCAGAATACCGCCCCCTTGCTTAAGCCCAAAGCCTTTCAGGGCTGGAACTTAGAACTACATAACCAGAGAATGGAGGACTAGTAGGCGTTTTGTTACAGCCAACTCGCGGTATTATCACCCAACTACAAACTGCGTTTGATTCATTTTAAATACATTCACCGATTTTACAGAACCCCCTCTCAGTTACACCGCATGGGAATTAAAGTAGATGATTGCTGCTGGAGATGCGGTTATGCACCAGCCATGTTCATACACATGGCATGGAGCTGCCCTCCTCTGGCATCCTACTGGGTCAAGATCTTCAACACAATCCATGATAGAATTGGCACACCAGCGGACCCGATAACACTCATTGGCCTATTGGGTTACGTGAAAGACATGCCGGTCGAGACCTGAAAGCTACGAGCTATGCTATTGCTTTTTGCCAAGCGCAGAGTAGCCATACACTGGGTAAGGAGGAGGGTTCCCCCCGCGAAGGCTGGATACAGGATGTCACTTTTAGTCATTCACAACTAACAACATTCTGGAACTAAGGGCACATTTGCAACAAGCTGGGAGGGAGGGATCTCCGGAACGGGCCAGTCCCCCGCAAGAATAGTCATATCCTCAAACATTAGTGGCTGTCTAGTGCAGGAGTTGAATAAGAACCACACAAGCGCACTCTTGATCAGTACCCCATCATATACCAAATTGGCAGCTGTTCTCTCATGCAGGTGTTGCTCCGGCCCCTGACTCGGTCTTTCTAACCCTTATTGTGAATAATCCTGAACTGTCTGAGACAAGATAATTTAAGAGGTCTGTCAAGTCTGCCTTGTAACTCTGTACTTAATACATGTGCCATCTGCGACATTGCTTGTACCACTGGCTATGTTGTTGTTATTTGTGGTTTAGTTGAAATGCCAATAAATAAAATAAAAATAAAAAATAAAAATTCAAAAAGATGGTTTATGTGCAGGAAGGTGGACCTTCCTGTACATAGACAATCTTCCCCTGCACGCAAACATCCTTGCACTATAGTGAAAGGGTGCCTGCGTTGCCGCTAGGCTTCTAAGTATTGAGTTAGATAGAATGGATTCAGTGTGATATTGCTGGTGTGGGAGCACGTTCTTTGTTTTAAAATGCATTGTTCTTTTGTTTTTGGATAGTTAGACACACAAACAAACATATCAAACTATATATAATAATATTTTATGGGTGATACAGATGAAAATCATGAATCTTTTTTAACACAAACTATGAGGTACTATGTTCATTAAATTACCCCACTTGGGCATGATTATGTAAAGAAGTAAGAAAATGTATTGGATCTGCTTGAAATATGTCTATATTATGAACAGCTAGAAATTGGCACACTTTTATTTTTGATGGATAATAAACATATCGGATGAAGAATCAAAAGATGTGTATATTAACTGAGGAAAAAATATGTTTTCTTCAGTTTGGAAGAAAGACTCACTGCACAAATGGAATACTTGTTTTTCACTTTTTTTTACTGTTGATTGAAGGGTGACGTTAAATAATGTGGTTTATAGGAATACAGTCTACAGTGAGCAAGGCTGAATGGCCAGCCGAATATGTTGGAGCAGATACTGGTTGGACACAATGCAATTTCTCTTCTTCTGAGACATTTTCTGCTCAAACTAAGCTTCGTAGAAGCAAAATTGTACGAAGTTTTGTTTCTTGTAAACTTCTGGAATTTAAAAAATGTGTCTAATAGGACATTCCCAAATATAATACATTTCTTTGAAGTAATGAAACTTGTGCACGGGTCTAGTGCTAATTTTGGTCTGGACTGACAGGTGCATAGCTTCAAGGTATAGTTCTTTTGTTGAGAATGCAACCTTCTCGCTGACCCTCTGTTTGTTGGTTTGGCAAACTGATGTTGGCCAAGACAAACTGTAGATGAGTGTACAGCCGATACTAGAAGCTGGAAAGGTGAGACCCAGATATCACAGTACTGTGTCTATTTGTTTCATTTCCGGAGAAGGTGACAGTACAAACCAAGCATTTCAAGGAAATCTCAGAACCGATAAATGGTCAATCCAAGGATTCTGAGATAGGCACCGCAGTATAGAATCTGAGGTGCTGAAAAGGAGACACACACATGCAACCCAGAAAGTCAAAACATACAAGTACAGTTCCATATGAAAAGGGTCAAATCAAAGAAGTGAGTCACCAGCTAAGGAATGCTGTGCTTACTTTACAGTATGGGATCTAGAAGAAAATTCAGATGTGGCGCGGATGCAACCCAGTGATAATTAAAGACATGCCACAATAGAGGGCTAAAGCAAAAGATCAATTGAGGTGAAGGCTCAACCCAGGAATATGAACAGGCACCACAATAGTGGGCCTAGAGGCACCCCTAGACGCAGTGAAGGCTCAATCCATGAAAATATCTGTTACCATATTAGAAGGTTAGAAGTCATGCCTAGCAGCATCAACAGTACAACTGAATAATAATAATCAAAATAATAAGAATTAGCTAATTGCAAGGAAAAGCCAATTCATCAAAGTGTGGAAAAGAATAAAAAGTGATAATTCTAATCAAATGTCCAATTGGTTGTGGCAGGAATTGAAAACAAATCACAAATCTCAATGTTGGATATATTTGCAAGCTGCCTTGGATGAATATTTAGCACATAAGATCTGGGACATGCCTATAACAACAGAAACGTTTGAAAAACTATTAATAAAATAACAAAACATCTATCGCTGCATAAAGATAAAGATTCTCTTGCAAAAAGAACACATGCATGGTCACTGATGAACGGGTATACGTCAGTGAAGGTTCAATCAAATTGTGAAACCCCTTGGTCTTTGAAGCTAAAAACCATTTTTTAAAGCATGTTTTGGCCTTTTCCCAGGATCATGTCATGTAATGCCATGGCTTTGAACAACAGAACCGATGCTTTGCCATTTATGTAAAATGTGGACCTGTAGACAAGTACTTATAAAATGTCTACAGTCAAATAACAAAACTTTGTACTTGGCCTTTATGAAATTAATATTAGTGATAAGAAAGAAGTTAGACCCATAAGACTGATCTGAGAGATAACATAGGACGTATGTAATAATTAATCTGTATTACGAGGTTTGCGTTATTAAGTGTCACTATATTTTATAACAATGAATGATTTTGTTTAACTAAATAATGTATGTTTTTATCCTAAAGTTAGATTTTTATCACAAAATGTATTTGCTCTAATATAATTATTGTTTTTAAAAAAAATATTGTACGATTTTTAATAATCAAACAATAAAAAATTGAATTGAATAAGGATTAGGCTGGCAACACAACATGGGAATTATAGGGTCCATCCAGAAGCAGCAGAGGCGGAACATAAGGAGACGTGCATATACACTAAAATGGTGGGAATAAGAAGTGACATGGGTAAAAAGATTTTGGGCCACTCCTGATTAGTTTTCCCTTGCTCTTCTAAGCACAATGTGTTGCCTGTGGATCTGCCGACCTGGGAAAGCAGACATGGGCCTCATGAAACCTCTGCCTTGGGCTTAGTTTTTGAAGCTGGCTCATGGAGACTCAGAGCTGCCAGGGATTCTGAAAAGTTACAGTGTACATGTGTAATCCCTCTATGTTCTGATAAATCTCAGACAGCAACAATTCTATATTTTTCAACAGTATCTTACAACAATAAAAGATAGAAGCAAGGTTATTTTACTAAAATAAGTAAAACATGTAAAGGTGAGTACTAGTAATGTGAACCAAAAATAAATACCTAGCATTTTATTACGGGCTAACAAGAGCCTGCATTTATTTTTTGCAGATATGCTGGAAATAATTCACCAAATCCCCTCATACTTTTCATTAGCACACTGATAGTACGCAAACCCTTCATGCGGTTGATGCACTTAATTAATGTGCAGGACACTCAGCTGCCCAGAATAGTGTCCCACGAAAAAAAAATCCTCCCATGAACTAAATAGAGATGTTCATACCTTGTTTCCCTCCTGAAATACCAGATCTGTCCCTGACTATCAACATGTCATACTGGGAGAAGTTATTCTTTCATGATGTTGTTAAATTAATATGCTTTGTCTTGAATAATACTTGACTACTGTATCAAGCAACAGCTATGTTCTGTTGCTCGCATAAAACTCTGGTACCTGAAAACCCTCATCTTCGATCCAAGACGTGAAGACCCATGACATCCGAGGCAATAATTGCTGTTTCTGCTGAACTGTGCTTCTATGCTTGTATTTTATTTTCAAAGTTTATCTGCTCTCTTTCTCATGAGCTCATTCCAGCACCAGCTGGTAGTTGTATAAAGACCCATGGACATATGACCAATTCCAGAAGCCTTTGTGTTAGGTTATAAATGTGTGCATCGCCTCTGGGAAAACCCCACTAAACTTTTCCTGTGACTCACATCTATTTCTTTTAATAAATGCATATTCAGACTCAACCGAAATTGCAAGAATGAGTTTTCTTATACATCTAAAGAGAAGAATGGTACATGGCTCTAGATTTGGAAAAGGTCTATAGCTAAGTTGGACAGGTCTATATCGGGCGCACTACTCATCTCTATCGGACACCCAGCCTGGTTGGTATGTTCGGCGAATTTGTTTAACATATTTTCATCCATCTGTTCCGATATCCCATAAGGTGTGGACTCTATTCCTTTTCCATCAACTGCATTTTGCCAAGTCTTGGTGATCTCTAGTGCGCTTGTTCAGATTATCGCGATCCATCATCATATATCCTTCTCGTCGTTTTATATATTCAGTTTTCATCTTCAAGCTATCCACATACTGCTGAGAAGGAACTCCTGCGATCTCTTCAGGACTTGCTCCATTCTATTACCTTGTTATCGTCTCCACATGTCATCATTTTTTGGAGCATCTATGGTCTATCGGTGGTTTTTCCAACTTGGTTATTACCTCGTTTCTTATCTTGTCTTTTGTCTTGCAATAGACGGTTAGCTGATGAAGGCCCAGAAGCCTAAACGCGCGTAGTTATCATCTACCGCATTGCCTCCATCGTCTTCTTGTCTAATGCTTTGTCTATGTTTGTTATGTTTTTTAGGAGTTTTTAAGATGTTTTCCTGTAAATAGTCCATCACTCCTTTATAGTCAAGAGTAATGTATATGAACTTTAACAAAAAATCTACTTACAAAAAAAATATTTGATCAATACAATTTAAAGAAATTTTCTATCAATCTGGTGATTAATCCCTTCTATGTGGGCCTTTTCTATTGTTTTTTGGTTAGTCACCTAGTCTTATTTTTGCTGCTGTCCAACTTAGCTATAGACCTTTTCCAAATCTATCGTACTTCCCTATGTATAGCAAGTTCATTAATATATAGGGGTCCCCTATTTTCAAAACAGTGGTGCATGGCTCTACACATGACAAAGCATAGTAAGCTTTCACATAATATTGCTGGATACAATTAACAATGTTAATGAGATTAATTTACACTCATATAGTGTGCATGCAAGTGAGTCAAAATCATTCTGAACCAAAAACAAACGTTCAAAATATGGATTCGCCAGCAATGCTGTGATTGGCTGGCAGCAACCTGAGAGGAAAGTTGCGGCTGCCATTTTGTTCAATGGGACTCAGTTCCCAGCGCGAAAAATAAAGTAAAAAAGTGATAGAAGGGGTCAGAGTAAAAGTACCCTGACCTCAGTGAACTAATGGAGGGCTATGTGAGGGACCCCTCACGGGCCAGAAATTGCATGGCAGTGTATGAGTTATGGTGACCTTAGGGCATGAGTAGTTTTGTGGGTGTGTGAGTGGCAGTATAGGTCTGTGAGTGGGTCTGTGAGTGGTTTTGTGCATGTGTGACTGGGTATGTGAGTGCCTGTTTGAGAATGCGTGTGTGAGTGGCTGTGTGGGTCTGCGAGTGGATGTGAGAGTGCCTGAATGGGTGGGTGAGTGGGCACCTGAGTATCTGTTTGGTTGTGTCAGCAGCTGTGCGAGTGACAGGGCCACACCAGAATCTCACATGTCACTTTATCCAACAAGAGTCCACAGCTTTGTACAACATGTCTACCCAATTGGGAAGGCCTTTGCATAAAATGAAGGAAAACAAAACGGGTCAAATGGATGGAGCTTGCAGATGATTTGGGGCATTTGCATACTCAGGGTAATCAAAATGGAGAAAAATGGAATCCGCTCTCATCAGGAGACAACAAGAAAGAAACCACTTGTCACAGTCACTACAGATCAGTTTGCGCTCATATAGATCAATGATACATTCACCTCCATTAAGGATTTCAGCTCATTTTTCAAAGTGGAATACAAGAAGAAACATCCTTGCTGTGCCTTCCCCAAGCCCAAGATGTTATAATCCTATGTGCTTTTTTGAAGGGGAGGAGGGTGGTGTAACCCCCTTAGGGTCGATTTTGGACAAGGGGACCCCATCCCCGGGGTCCGGCCACTTGATCCTGGGTGCCCCTGAGCCCACCCAGGACACCCAATGTGCAGTGCTGAGGACCGCAGGGGAGCCTCAATGCCCCCACGGTCCATGCCTGCGCCCCACATCCAGTGGGAACAAGCATTGCTCCCATACACAGGGAGCAGCCATAAATGTTGCTCCCTGCATCATGTGGGAGAAATCCTTTTATCTGTTTTTAAAAAGATGAAAAGTCCGCTCCCAGCCGGCAGGAGCTGTTTTCCTGCTCCCACCCACTGGTACCAGACTTACTTTGTTTCTTCTCGCTTGGCAGGGGCTGTCAAAGCTCCCGCCAAGCGAGAGCAATCAGCCATGTGCTGGGGAGGGCACACCGGAAGATAGGGAACCGGCCCTGGCGGGTGGTGGTCCCGAGGGCCATTAATGGCTCCAGGAGGAGGGGTGCAGAGTCCCTCTCCTTTTTTATTGCAGCCCCCTCCCTTTTAAAGTGTGACCAAGCCCCAGGGAAGTGGTGGTCCCCGGGCTGTTAACAGCCCATTAGGGGGGCCATGTGACTCCCCCTACCCATTTTTGTTAGATGGGCCTGGACCTGGGGAGGTGGAGGTCACTGGAGCCATAAAGGGCACTGGACGGGGGTCGCATGGCCTTCCTTCATTGATTTAAATGTCTTTAGCCTTGCCTCTGGGAGGGGGCAGTGCCTGGGGCAATAAAAAGCATGGGGTGGGGGTCCCCCTTCCTCTCTTTTAGTATATTGGCCAGGCCCCTGGGAGGTGGTGGTCCACGGAACTGATATTGGCCATATGGAGGGGGACTGTGAGCGCCCCTTCCCCAAAATATATATTATAATATGTTTCAGGACCAGGCCCACCCGGGGACTGTAATACAAACAAGTGCAATTTTCTTTAGCTATTTGGGCCAGCCTAAGGGGTCAGGGTATTCCTACCATGGCTCTTCTTTTTTTTTTACCTTTTTGGTTGAGACTCGGCTAAGCCCGAGTCCGAGTAATATATTTCTACATCCAGACGTGTTTCCATTCTCAATGCTTGCTACGATAAAACACATCCCATCACAAATTATATTTAAAAGCTTTTGACTGTGCTCCAATTGAGTGGACACAAAGGAAGGACTAGGCCGTCCAGGTTAAATACTCTGTTTTTGGTTGCTATACCCATATGTCAAATGTTCATTTCAACTAAATGGCAGCATGAGTGATAAGTGGATAATATTGGCGAAATATACAAGAATCAAGTCTTGCCATAGATAAACGTATGCAAAAAAAATACAAATACTTGCTAATATTATCAACATGGAGATGTATCATATTCAGTCCTACCTCAATATGTACCCAAAATAGGTTGCCCCTCAATATCCAGGGAGCAATTCTTCGCTGTTGTTGGGGATCGACTTTCACTCTTCTGCGCCCATTACAATCTTGCATGCCTCCTTTGGAGAATGTGATTTGAAACCTCACATTGTCCTTCCCCTGCCGCAAATAATCTAATACAAAGATCCTTCGGCCCATAATCGCCGGAATTTGGGCCAATGGCTATGTAACCTTGGATTCAATTATCCCTACTGTTTCAGTCAACGACATATGGGTCAATTCACTTCTGCTGCACCGGTTCTGACAGCATTAAATAATTTGTTTTTAAGGTTCCACCAAAGCTGGGTAGGATTGGAAAGACGGGTGCTCTGTTCATGATGTCAGACTCACGTGAACATACAATGACTCCTTCAAAAGCAGGACGGGCACTATATTTTACACAGTGTATATGCCACTCTGTAGTTATTATTAGGTTAGCACACAAAGAATGCCAATGTTTTTTTATTGAAAAGGTTTTGGGAAAATCGCCTCACCCACAACTTATCATGGCATGCTTCATCATAGGCGATTCTCCACACCTCCATAGGTAAATACCACTTTGGTGGATTCAATCATTGCTTGAAGTTTCTTAAATAAATCAAGGCTGGGTTATAGCAGGGTTCCAGATAAGTAGTAAAATATATTGTGGTGTTCCCAAGGGGGTATCTTTTATTGTTGGGTTTATATTTGGGTGGCCCGGTCCAACCTGGTGCACTCAACAACTGTGCAATGTTGGAGGCTGAGGGGTAGGCGCAAGGCCCCCACAGCCCCACCGGCTCCCCAGCCAGCACTCATCCTGAAATTCTATATTACACAGTTATTTTGGAGTAGTTAGCTTTAGCAACCTGTTTTTTTCAAAGCCACACTAACAATGGGCATCGTTTTGAATTAGACTATTTAGATTTAGATTACCTTTATGAGAATTTGTTGGATAAAACAATGGACAAGGGTGATGACCAGTAGATTTATGCAATTCTGGGGTGGTAATGTTTACCGCATAGGTATAGATTCATCACCTGTGTTATATAATTAATCAAATAATTTTCTAAATTTGTAGATCTCACAAAAGAATGTTGTTTTTAGCTCAAAAGGATAAACATAATACTTCCAGAAAATGTGTTGCATAATTTGCATTTTGTGTTGCATAAGTTAGGTAACCTTGCTGAACAAGTTAACTCTAGTAGACAAGACAATGGTAAAGCTCTGCTGAGTGCTTCAGGGTATGCTGAAGTATTTTTCCTATTTCCTACTTCCCTGTGAAATATGGGCTTTTATTTCACTGTACTTTGTGTAATAAAAGCACCAAAACGTGTAATGTGTCTATGTGAAGAAGTAGAACCTTACATTTGACAGCAAAGCGTTAATCTTAGATGGTAGAGGATTGAGTATATCAGTGAAATACCTGGAAGCTACATTCATCTGAAACAGAGATATATGCTATTACAATCCCAGTACTGCAAAATGCAACTTTTTAAAATTTCTTTTAAATACATATTGTGCTTCAAGGTATTAAGGACCACTTGAAAGAAAAACACCTAATGTGTTTCAATTGTGTTTTTATGATATAGTGTAATTCAAGGGGCCCCAACCATGATGGTTGAGGTTGTTTGCCACTGGTATCCTGGGTTTCATCGTACTATGGCTCTGCAAACTGGACCAAGTACAACTTCTTTTGGACTCAACTCTCAGTGTAGAGAGGGCGAGCAGTCACAGGCTTCTCAGGCAGGTAGTGTGTGTGGTTGGTATTCCTGATTGCATTCTACAGAAGGTGCTACACTTTTCTGCTATAGGATCGTTTGCTCACTTGGGTAACCCTAGGAAATAAGGTCCCCCCATATCTGGAGGCATGTAATAGGCACTGGTGCAGATTATCACTGCTATCGATGTGGGCTCAGAGCACAACTCAGTCACTTATTCTTATCCTTGGTTTAGTTGGGGCAGAAATTCTTGTCACCATGCTCGACTCCATTGAGTTGCTTCTCACTCCTTTTGCTCCGGTCGCAGTGCAGCCTACTGATGCAGGTGTGCCAGTTCTCTCAGGCTGGATGGTCCGATGGTGCAACCCACATCTTTCCTGTTGGAGGCAACATCTATATGGTGCTAATCTTCCTCGGTGAAGGCTGGGACAAGGGCATGGATCGTCCAGCAGTTGCAGCCTCCAAGGCCTATAAGGTTCAAAAAAGCAAAATGCTGAAATGGCTTGACAAGCCATTCGTGTTCCCTGTGATAAGATGCCTTGTTAATCTTCAGGTCAGGGCAGCAGCAGCACTAGCTCATGACCCACAGTGGCCGATGATTTGGTGCAGTCTTTGGGCAGTTCCTCGCTCCCAAAACCACCTGTTTTCTCTTGATGGACACACACGGGAAACAAGCTGAGCTTCTATTTCTTAACATTTTCTGACGCCTTACGTCTCTCTGCAGGTAGGTTTACTTCTAGCCAAAACACAGATCCTCAGCTTCTCTAGCAGAAAATGCAGTTGTCATGTATTGTTCCCTCATCTGTGGAAGACTGTCTGGTAAGCGAACATCAGTTTCAGTTATACACCAGAGCATTCCATTCCTTGGTCAAGAAGAATAAGGAATGGAACAACGTGGGGTAGTTTGGATCCCACTTTTATACACATTTTCCAGATGGGAGACATGGAACCAATGTCGCAAACTTCAGGATCAGTTAGGGATGCATATCTTTTCAAGTCTTCTCAGGCTGCTCTAAACACACAGATGTTGTATAAAGTGTGGTATCTCACAGAAGATAACTCTGGGGCTGTCTCCAAGCAACAGCACTGTTGGATTTGGCCCTTTTTTGCAGGGTCATCCCTGAACTTTATGCCTTCCTCCTCTATTTTTTCTGACCTGTTGTTGGCTGTTTTATGACTCTGGGCACTTTACCACTGCTGATCAGTGCTAAAGTGCATATGATCTCCCTATTGTAAATTGATGTATGGATTAGTGATTCCATGATTGGCTTGTTTGGTTTACTTGTCAGACCCTAGTACAGTGCACTGAGTGTGCCCAGGGCTTGTAAATCCAAATGCTGCTGGTGGGCTTGCAGCACTGGTTGTGCCTCCCACAGAAGCAGCCTAGTAAAATGTGTCTAAGGCCTGCCATTGCAGAGCCTGTGTGCAGTCTGGTACAGCCATGTTGATTGGGCAAGTGCACCCACTTGCCAGTCCCTAAACCTTCCCTTTTCTTCATATCAGACACCCCTATGGTAGGCCCAAGGGCAGGGTGCATTGTACGTATGATAGGACATGCCATGGTGTCTGTGGCATGTCCTATTAGTGAATTACAGCCATTTTCGTGTTTCACTATTGCAAGGCTACCTGTTCTCCATAGGCCAGAATGGACAGTGAGATTAATACATTCTTATAATCCTAACTGACTCAGAGAACATGGTAGAAATACGAGTTTAGTGTGCCTGAACTCAGAATGATAAATTACATCTTTTAGTGAAGTTGGTTTTAACATTCTGTGTTTAAAAATACCACTTTTAGAATGTAGGTATTTTCTTGCCTGACCTTTCAAGCCTGCCTCAGCCAGGTTGTGTATTCCTTGTCTGGTGTTTTTGAGTGACAGGGCTGGGGATTCCAACAGGCAGGATGAGTCAGCCCAGTGGTGAATCTGATGTCTCTGCCCTGCACTGTGAAAGGAGAAAAGGAGTCATGTCAACGGAGTGCTCCAGGGCTGTGCCTTTCCTCCACAATGCTGGCTCCATCTCTTGTGGGGCGTCTGATATTTCTGCCCTGCATTGTGAACGGAAAGGAGGAGTCATGTAAACAGAGTGCTCCAGAACTGGTTTGGACTGGGCAAAGGCCCCTCTGCCCTCAGAGGACAAAGGATTTTGGTGTATAAATATTGGGACTCTGATCCCAAGAAATTAGATCACTTTTGGACTACAAGAAGAAACCTCTGCTGAGAAGAAGGAACCTGAAGAAACGGAGGAGAGACTATTCCTAAGCTGAAGTGCTGCTGAGGGGATTGGCCTGCAGTGGTTTCCTGACTGCTAAAGAGAGGAGAAAGAACTTTGTGTGCTTTGTTTTCAACTTGTGAAGGATCTCCAAGGGCTTGGAAAAGAGCTTGCCCCTTGCTGAAGTCTCAGGGACAACAGACTTCACCCCCAGCTCCCCAGAGTTCTTTGGAAGTGCCTGCTGCTGTTTTGGGCCTTCTGAGGGACTGCGTATCGCAAGGAGCTCGAAGTGCGACTCAATGAGGAAGAAGCGTTTCGCAGTCGCTGCTGCTGCCGTTGCATCTCTGACCAAGGGTGTCGCCGCTGGAGCTGTCGTATTGCACCGCATCGAAAGAAGCATCTCACAACGAAGAGGAAGCGTGTCGCCATCGCTGCTGCTGCCGTCGCATTTCTGAACAAGGATGTCGCCGCTGTAGCTGTCTTATTGCACCGCATCGAGAGAAGTGTCTCGCAACAAGGAAGAAGCGTGTCGCCGTCGCTGTTGCTGCTGTCGCACTTCTGAACAAGGGTGTCGCCGCTGTAGTTGTCGCATTGCACCGCATCAAGGAAAGCAACTCGCATCCCCGGAGAAGCGCGCCACCGTCGGAGCTGCTGCCATCGCATTTCTGAACAAGGATGTCGCCGCTGTAGTTGTCGAATTGTGCGGAAGTTTCCCGCAACGTCGGAGAAGTGTGTCGCAGCCGAAGTTGTTGCCGTCGCATCGCTGAACAAGGGTGTCGCCATTGCAGTTGACGCATCGAATCGAGACTTCTCGCATCATCGGAAAAGCGTGCCGCATCTGGAAGATCTTCACGTCTTTATTTCTTTGCACCAGAAGTTTGCCGCATTTCCATCGCTGTAACATTACTGGTTGTGGAAGCGCAACGCATCGTAAGGTACATTGACGCAAAGTGTCGCAACCTAAGCACAGAAATGAACTAAGCTAAAACTACCATTTTAAAGTATAGTATTGTGTATTTTTGTCGTTTATGGTCTTGTGGTAAATCTATATAGAGAATACTTATTTTTAATATACAACTGTGTGGTGTCCATCTGTAGTGTTGTCACTGGGTTACTGTATGTGGTCACAAATGCTTTGCACACTGCCTCTGAGATAAGCCTGTCTGCTCGTGCCAAGCTACCAAGGGGGTGAGCAGGGGTTATTTTAGGAGTGTACCTCCTTACCCTGACTAGAGGCAAGGGGCTCTATTTGTCACAAGTACCTACCTGTGCCAACTAGAGACCCCCAAATCTAACAAGCACCAACAAAACAGACACAATGAAGAGTGAGTTATCTGTACCAGGCTGGTACCAGCCTTGCTAAAGTAATAATAAGGTGTGGCCTACAAGGGCAGGCCTGGCCGACAAACTTCCTCACCTTAAACAACAGAACCTGCAATCCCACAATCCACCCTTATTATCAACAAAATGGGTGTGCTCAGGAAGCAGCAATCAGCAGTCCCTTGAAAGCAAAATCTTCCTGGAATTTCTAAAGTTAGCTCTGTCTATATCCTCTTCACTTCAGAGTCTGTATTTTCACCCTCCAGCCAGAAGAAAGCAGGCAATACATTTACACTGTCTAGGGAGGCTTTCCTAGCCATCCATCTAGAGAAATGTTAAAGCAAAAGCATGACTCAAACAGACTTATAAGAGCAAAGAGCCTTCATGCCCCATGTGTACAATACCCATACTATACACCTGCATGTACTTGAGACAACAGAGTGGGAAAAAGACCAAGAACGAGCTCCTTCACATCAGGTTATCACCAACTTCCCGAGTATGGAACAGAAGGATCTAGAAGCCTTATTGGAGATGGTGAAGTCTGGCTCGCCCCTGGACCCAGCACCTCCGTATATTCTTAAAACAGTAACATCCATTATTGCACCTATTTTAATGAAGATTATGAATCAGTCACTATAAACAAGCATAGTCCCAGTGGCCTGTCAACATGCTGTGATAAAGCCTCTATTGAAAAAAGCCAATGCAGATCAATCGCAACCAGGGAACTTTCGCCCCATCTCTTTGCTACCATTTTTCGGCACGCTATTAGAAAAACATGCCAATAGAAATCTGTCAGAATTTCTAGAAATCAACCAATGCCTTCACCCCACTCAGAAGGGTTTCAGGGCACAACACAGTACAGGAACTGCCCTGCTGGTTGTGGTGGAGGAGCTAAGACAATCATTAGACCAGGGAAAAACAGCTGCATTGCTCCTATTAGAACTGAGCGCTGCTTTTGATACGATGGATAACCGTATATTACGGAGAAGGCTCTCAGACATTGAGATCAGGGGCATGGCGCTCAAATGGTTGACATTGTTCCTCAGTGATCGGACATTTCAAGTACCGGAAATTACCATTCTTTCCAAACTCATGTCCCTGTAGTGTGGCGCTCCACAGGGCTCGTCATTGAGTCCAACACTTTTTAATGTCTACGTTGAGCCGCTTGCTAAAATTGTGCTGGAATTTGAAAAATCAATGATTTGGTATGCCGATGATATGCAGTTGGTTATTTCCCTGGTCCCAAAAAACTGCAGGGATGGTGAGAGACTGTCTTCCTGCTTGGTAAAAGTTAAAGAGTGGATGACGACAAGTTGCTAAAAGTTAAATGGTGATAAAACTGAGCTACTACTCCTTGGAAACAAAGCAATACCCAGGCCCATCATAGACTGGCCTGCATGCCTAGGTAATCCACCCACTCCTGCAGAAATAGTAAAAAACCTAGGATTCTGGCAAGAAACTGATCTCTCAATGGTGACACAGGCCAAAAGGTCACAGCAACTTGTTTCAGACTTCTCAGAAGCCTGCGTAAAATTGTAGACAGAATTCCCATACAACTAAGGAAGACAGTGGCCCATTCACTAGTCACTTCGCAACTGGATTATGGAAACTCATTGTTCTTGGGGGCACCTAAGTATGTTACCCAGAACTGCAGGTGGCCAAAAATGCAGCCGCAAGGCTGCTTTGTAACATACCGGTGCGGGAGTCAGTAAAAAAGCATTTACTTGAACTCCACTGGCTCCTGGTAGAAGCCAGAATAAAATTCAAGGCACTGGTTATTATTCATAGAGCACGGCACAATAGAGGACCAAAAAAAAGTTAGGGGGCTAGTCTCTCACTACATCCCAAAGAGGCAGTTACGATCTAGCATGGAAGAACGCCTAAAACAGACAACGGTTAGGAGGGAGAAATGGGATGTATGACGGTACAACGCATACCTTTCAACGCGTGCCTTTACAACGCGTCTTTAACAACGCAAGTCGTTACAACGACTAGCGTTGTTGGGCGCGGATAGTGAATAGTATAATTTAATATTCTAACACCAGTCCCCATGGATAGTAGGGAAGGTGTTGGAATAGTAAATATACTATTCTTTATCCTTTAGCGCCCTCCAGCGCAAGTCGTGGTTAAGACTTGCGTTGTAAAGGACGCGTCGTAAAAGCACTGCGGGGTAACATCCGCATTGAAAAGGATGTTCCCCGGAGAAATGGGGAGGAAGATCCTTCTCCCACCTATCCCCCAAACTCTGGAACTCCTTGCTGTTGAAATACAGATGATAGATAGAAAACTACAGTTCCGCAAAGAGATCAAGACATGGTTGTTTATGCAGTATCTTTAAGACATGGTTGGCCTGCATTCAGTACCTGACCGCATAACGCTGGGAAACCTTAGGGCAGCCATGCGCTTTACAAATCAAAAAAATAATAATAATAATAATAATATACACATGGGATGTCAGCTCAGAGTTCAGGGGTACATATAAATAGTGACCCAGAAGAAAAGGTCTGGTCACACAAAGGATTCACAAATCACTGTGCTGCCGCCACCTCTGTAGGGTGAAGTCCTGTCCCAACAAACACCTTTCCAGTTTGAGTTTTTAAAATTAAGTATTGCTTGTAGAAAGGTATGTTTTTTAAAGTTGTTCACAAAACAAATGCTTTGCAAACCATAAGGTTTGGGGGTGTTTTGTCTTTGGTCAGAAGTTATGTCTAATGTGTACTATTGGTGTAGTGTGAAGTGTACAATTGAATGGATGTACCAGGGAGGTGGAAAATGCTTAGCCATCTGTATGGCTTGGAGTCATGTTGTGCACATGAAAGTGCGAGCAGTGTCTAAGAAGTATTGTTGTGTTATCTATTAGTGTAAATTGATCTGGATGTGCAAGCTTTTAGTCAAATAAATGTGTTGTGTGCAAGACAGTGCTTGGAGTTGAGTCTACAGTGTACAGCAAGTATTATGTGTGTGCTTGGTCTACAAAGCTCTTCTAGGTGTAGGGCTACCCAGTGGAAAGGATGCAAAGAGAAAGGTGGTGCAAACGTTAAAATTACAGGTGCATAGGTCTCACTTCAGCCATTTGGTTACACTCAATAAACTAGAAATATTAATCAGTTGGCCTGCTTTTCACTGTGGTGCTCTCAATGTAAGGAGAGTCAAAATTCAGGATCAACATTTTGGGCAGGGGTGACAAGTCTAGCAGATCTATAGCTCTGGCTCATTTGCCTTGGGTGTGGTGTAGATCTGGACCTCTGACAGCACCTAAGCATTGAAGTAGTTTATGGAGATGCAGGATAGGAGGTAGGAGAATAATGGCAAACAGACACAGGAAAGGTGATATCATTGAAAGTTAACCTTTGTGAAAAGATTAGGTTTTGAATCTGAAATAGGGATCTAGTTTCAGTTCCAGCCCTACCACTCTTTGAGATCTTGTTAATCTGTAAAAAAAAGAATGGTCCTGTCACCTAGTTCATTGATTTCTAACATATTAGGAGCTTTCACTTGGTAATTCTAAGGAAGCCATGTGAAACCTATTTCAGAAGAAATTAGGTTTAGCAGTTGTGTTCCACACATGGAGTTGTTTGGGAGGAGGGATCACTGTCACACTATCGTAGTAAACAATATCTTTGACACAAAAATAGTGAAAAAATATTATTTGCCAAAATATCGTGTCCCTACACTTCAAACCAGGAAGTGTTGGCAACCATCTTGGGACTCGGCTTGAAATGAGTTCCACAAAAAAACATTAAAAAAAGAAAAGGGGTCAGGGTAGAAATCTAGCAAATAAAGAAGGGGGGAACTAGGAGCTAATAAAGGTCCGGTACCCGTGCTCCAAAAGACGATATCAATCCAAACAAGGAGGGTTACTGTTCCTAATATGACACAGATTATGTCTGAAGAAAAGACGGAGAGGAGTGGGTATCTAGCTACTGTACCAATCAACGAGAAGACAGTCAACAAGATTGTCTCTTATTGCCCTCGCACATCCATAGGGATGTCATGCTTCATCATTGGGCGGTGCTCCTTGTTGGGCCAGCACTGCAATGCCCTACGGGTCCCCCAAAGGGTTACTTCAGCGGAGATCTTTTTATTTTGCCATTTGATGAGTGGGAGAGTATGTCCTTAGTGGGGTCATGAGAAGTGAGGGTGAAACTAAATATTAAAACTGGCTAGGGGATATCCCAAACGTTTTAATATGCTGACCCCCCTGTCAGAGTAAAAACCCCATAAGTTAGTGTTACTTGTGGGGAAGTAGTGGCCCCTAGTAACTGAAAAAGGAAAAGGTCGACATGTTTTGCACCTAAAATTGGTCAAATTGATCCCTGGCGCTTCATCAGGACCAGAAAGAGTATAAATTGTTGGTAAATCAACCCCAATAGTAAATTATTAAGTGAGTGGTCCCCCTTTCTTTTTTCAGGGTGGCACCTGCTCATGATAATTATCACTGTTGGTTTGACTTAATTATTCTAGAGATCAAGCTTCATAGGCTATCGTACGGTGACTCGTACCATTACGGGGGTTTTGCCAGATGCTTGTCTTTCTCCACCCACCCTGGACCATGCGGGCCTGAATGGTGGGGCAGGGTAGAAATACCTTAACCCTGTAGGCCTCTTGGGGGCCTCCCACAGGGATCACACAGGGCAAAACAAAAACGTGCTTGCTGGATCCGCGGTTCCTGCAGAATTGTTTTTAAAAGAACTGTGGGCTCCCGCGCTTCTGCAGTCTTTAGCTCCCGAGTGGGCCTGGTCCGAGGAGGTGTAAAAGGGAGGGTTATGAAAACCATGGGGACAGCCACCTCCCCAGGGCACTGTTTCTAATCTATTCAGGGGCCCGTGCAGCCCCCCGCAGCCTCAGGAACCACCACCTTCCTATGGCGTTAAAAAATATGTACACTGGACTGCCACCTCCCCAGGGCTAAACATAACGTTCATGCAGGGGCTGCGTGCCCCCCTCTCAGCCCCGAGGACTGCCACCTCCCAGGGGCTTAACATAACATTAATGCGGGGTGCGTGTGGCCTCCCTGCAGCCCTGGGGACTGTCACCTCCCTGGGGCTTCATAAAACATTGGAGCGGGGCCATGCAGCCCCCCTCCAGGGGCCATATATGGCCCTGGCGACCGCCATCCATAGGTCTGGCCCCAGCTATGTCCTGGGGTGCCCACCGCCGACACATAGCTGTTTGCTGTGGCTTGGTGGGAACTTTGACAACTCCCACCAAGCCACAGCAAACTCTCCACTTACAGCAAGAGAGAGTAGAGAAATGCTCTTGCCCACTGTCAAGCGAGCAGGTAACCAGATGAATTTCTTTCAGACACAGGGAGCTGCATGTTTAGCAGCTCCCTGTGTCTGAAAGCAATGCTGGCTCCAGCAGGATGTGGGGAGTCAGAAGAGACCATGGGGGCCTTGAAGCTCTGCCCGCAGTCCCCATGCAGACTGCATGTGTTCTGGGGCACCCAGGACAAATGACTGGGCCCCAGGGGATGGCCCAGGGAGGGGGGCCATGCATCACCCCTCCCCATTTCTAACTGGCTAGGCCCCAGGGGATGGGGTGCCCGAAGCCAAAATCGGGCTGGGGAGGGAGGCCGCGCGGCCCCCCTCCCCTATTATGAATATAACTTTTAAAAAGGTCTGGCCCCAGGGGATGGAGCCCCCGGGCCAAAATCAACCTGGGGAGGGGAGCCTGTGCGGCCCTCTAGCCTGTTATGAATATAATTTTAGAAAAGCCAGGCCCAGGGGCATGGATGGGGCCAAAATTGGCCAAGAGAGGGGGGGGGCTCCCCACTAAAAAAAGGCTCAGGGGATATGGTCCCCAGGGACAAAATGGGCCTGGGGAGGGAGGCCAAGTGGCCCCCTCCCCTAATAATTTTTTTTTAATGGCCTGCCCCAGGGGAAGTCGTTGGTGTCCCGCCCCCTCTTTATCAACCCCTTTGCAAAGCGGCCTCCTGGCACACTACTGGTTGGGGAGGAACTCCCCTTAGATGCTGAGGGTCCTCAGGCGCCAAGAACCCATCCTGTTAGTTCCAGTAAGTCCCACACAGCAGGATTGCTGAGAGCTCATGGGAGGCCCCACCCCCTTTCTCCACCACTCTACAAAACATGCCTCCTGGCGCACTACTGGTTGGGGATGAAGTCCCCTTAGCCACTGAGGGTCCATGGAGACCAAGAACCAATCCTGTTACCTCCAGTAAGTCCCACACAACAGGATTGCTGGGAGCTTGTGGGAGGACCACCCCTTTCTCCCCCACTCTGAAAATGCACCTCCTGGTGCACAACTGGTTGGGGGATGAAGTGCCCTTGGCTGATGAGGGTCCTTGGGGGCAAACAATCCCTCCTGTGAACTCCAGTAAGTCCCACACAGCGGGATTGCTGAGAGCTCATCTGAGGCCTGCCCCCTTTCTCCACCACTCTGATTATGTGCCTCCAGGTGCACTACTGGTTGGTGGATGACGTCCCCTTGGATGATGAAGGTCCTTGGGGGCCAAGAACCTCTCCTGTTACCTCCAGTAAGCCCCACATAGCGGGACTGCTGAAAGATTGTTGTACGTCTCCTTTCTCCACCACTGTGCAAACACGCCTCCTGGCATACTACTTGTTGAGGGATGAAGTCTCTTTGGATGCTGTGGGTCCTTGGGGCCCAAGGAGCCCTCCTCTTAACAGCAGAAAGACCCACACAGCATGATTGCTGACAGCTGGTCAGAGGCCCTGTCCCCTTTCTCTACCACTCTCCAAATGTGTCTAGTAGTTTAAAAACCATAGGAATTCACTTAAAGAAACAAAGATTACAGGGACGCTATAGTTAGGAAATAGAATTTAAAAAACCTTAAAACGTCACTTAAAAACCTAAAGGTTGCCGGGACGTTATAGTTAGGAAATAGATTTTAAAGAACCGTAGAAATTCACTGAAGAAAACAAATGTTATAGGGATGTTACAGTAAGGGAACAAAATTATAAAAACCATAGAAATTCACTGGAAAAATAAAGGTTACAAGGTCGTTATAGTTAGGCTCAGATTTCACTTGCACAACACCTTGAAATTCAGCACTTATAGTTACCTGGGTTAACTATAATTTATGCCCCCACATTGCACTGTGAATTACCTCACATATTACATCACTCATGACATAGTCAGTGACATCACTGATGTCCTCACTGGTTACATCTCAAATGACATCACTGATGATATCATTGATGACATCATCTACAGAATCACTAACACACCCACTCACTCCTCCATACAACCTCTCGTACGTCCACTCACACACCCACACACCCACTCACATACCCATTCAACTACTCACACAACTACTCACTCCTCCATAGAGCCATACCCACCCACACTCATACAGCCACTCACACAATGATTCACTCACCCGTACAGCCACTCATACTACCAGTCACTCACCCACACAGTCTCTCACAAAGCCATACACTCACCCATACGGCTACTCACACACAGACATATTCAGCTATAGTCACTCACACACACATACAGTCTCTCAACACGGACACTCACTCAACCATACAAGCACTCACACACTCTCTCACCCACCCACTTACATAGCCATTCACACATCCACACAAGCACTCCCGTATCTGATCACTCACCCATACAGTCATTCACAGACACTCACTCTCCAATACAACTGCTCACATACCAACTCACTTAATCAAACACTAATTCAAACATCCACTCACTCACCCACCCATACAGCCACTTACACACCCATTCACTCTCTCATACAGCCATCCAGACACCCATTTGACTCACCCATACAGTCATTCACATAGCCACTCACTCACCCATAAAGTCAATGACTCGCCCCTTCACTCACCAGCATAGTCACTCACATACCCACTCACTCACCCACACAACTACTCACTTACCTACTTATACCCCAATAGAGCCACACACACACCCACTCATAACCCATGCTGCCACTTATACATCAATTAAAACACCCACAAAACCACTTACACACCCATACAAACACTCACATACCCACTCACACACCCATACACCACTGGCACACATACAGACCTAGTCAGAAATACACTGACTCACCCATACTGTCACTCATGCATGCACTCACACACACTTGCAGCTCAAATACCCACTCACAACACATGCAACCACTTAGATACCCACTCACACACCCATACGACTGATACACCTGCAGACCTAGTCGGAAATACACTCGCTCACCCATACAGTCACTCAGGCATGCACTCACACACACATAGAGCCACTCACACACCCACTCACACACTGATGCACAGTCACACACCCACTCAGATTAGACATGTTTGAGATAGTATCACTCATTGGTAGTGCAAGTAATATACTAATCTCACTTTTATAGTAGGTATATGTATAGGATAGTATAGGATATATGTTTAACACCCAGAAACTCTTAAAAACACTTACACTCTGTGTGATTGGCTGCATGGGTGAGTGAGTGATTGTGTGAGTGGCTGTATGAGTGAGTGAGTGTATGTGCTAGTATTTGTATGGGTCTGTAAATCGGTAGGTGAGTGGTTGTGTGGATGTGTCATAAGTGATGTAATCGGTGATGTCATTTGAGATGTCATGAGTGATGTCACTGACCATGTCATGAGTGATGTAATATGTGAGATCTTAGGCAGTGCATTGCCGGGTCATAAGTTATAGTTAGCTCAGGTAACTATAACTGCTGAATTTCAATGGTTTTATACGGGTGAAATCGGAGCATAATTGTAACGTCCCTGTAACCTTTGTTTATATTATTGAATTTCTATAGTTTTTATAATTCTATTTCCTAACTATAATGTCCCTGTAACCTTTGTTTTTTTAAGTGAAAAACAAATAATAAATATATATTGATTTATTTATCTTTTTTTCACTAAATAAAACAAAGGTCAAACAAACATTATAGTTAGGTAAATTTGGCAGTGTCAATATTAACATTCTGAACTAAACATACTGCAGATTTTCACAAGTTATAATTGGCAGCTGTAACTATAATGTGCGCCCCTACCATGCAATGCTTATGCCCTGCTGTAAGACATCACTCATGACACGCTCTATGACATCATTTTATGTCATTACATCTCAAATGACATCATGGATGATTTCACTGATGACATCATCCAATGAGTGTGCAAGTTTTTTTTATAGTTTACATAGCGGCAAGTAACTACCAAATTAATTCTACGTAACTTTGAACAGCTTGGGTGCAACCAATGGGTGTAAGATTTTACAAAGCTCATGTGCTCCTAATGGACTATAACTGTGTAGAGCTATTGAACACATTATAAATGTTTACATTCAAGAGTAACTCTTTGTGCAAGTGACAATTGAGTTGTATTCATTATGCTACACACAACCTTTTGGTTCTGCAAAAAAAGTGTCCAACAGGAATACTTTTCTACCTATTAGATATTAACTTTTGTAGGCAGCCTTGAATTATTAGAGAGAATCTTGTCAGTATAATATTTTATACTTAAAATGGAACAGTGAGTGCACCAGGTACCAACCTATGTACGCGTGCTTGTTTTGCTTCAGACAAATGGCTATCTATAAAGTTTTCACCACAGTATGAAGGGTGCTGGTAGTATGATCTTTAGCACCTTCAGATATTGGTTATTTTTTAGCACATAGTGTCTTTTATGACGTCTGTTGCATAGAATGTGCACTGTTCTTAGTAGATTCTTTTGAATGCTCTGTTGTATATTTCTCATGAGAGTTTCACTGTTTGCAAACAGTGTTCTATACAATGAACTTTCTCCATTGATTAAACACTGTTTACATAACTCAGTTCTCTACTGATATCAAAGTCATTTCCTAATTTAGGTTTGTTGTGTGTCAGGGGTTTGATACAGATAAAACCTGTCCACAGTAGGACACTTGTTTTGGAATTGATATTCACTATGTTGTCTTTCTCAGAATAGTTGCATACAAATTGAACACCGTATTCAATAAGAGTTTACAATATATCTGCGGCTGATTATTATTGTAAATTATGCTATGTGTAAATCCATAGCAGTTTATACAGCAATATGTGGGAAAATGAAGCTTGGATGATGTCACCAGTGATGTCATCAATGATGTCATTTGAGATGTCATCAGTCATAAAGGATGTCATAGACCAAGTAATGAGTGATGTCATATGTGAGATCATCAGCAGTGCATGGTGGAGGAGCAAGTTATAGATAGAGATGCTAATAATAACTGGTGAATTTGTATTTTTTTTAGTTCAACACATTAATTTTGACACTGACAAACTATAACGTTACTATAACCTTTGTTTTTTTTAAGTGAATTTCTAAGGGTTTTCTTTAACGAAAATAGGTGATTTTATTACACCTAACTTTTACATTACTTTAACCTTTCTTTTTTTTCTGTGAATTTCTGGGGTATTTTTACATAAGATACAAATCAATTACCATACATAAATGAAAACATCTGCCGGGGGCGTGGCTAGGCACGCAATGGAGACAGCAGCGCCTGAGTAAACATCCGAGCTGAGCTTCCCCTTCCCCGGACCATTTCTCCGGACAATTATCCTTGAAACTGCCCGAAACTTCGGGCGGACCACCTGTATGTCGTTTTCGGCATTCTGGCCGACTTTTGAAATTTGAGCTCCGTGGAGAATCACCGGCCTTTCCTAGGACTGCCTGGCGGGACTGGTGGCCACCCGACCGGCGTGGAGGACTACGGGAGACCGTGGTCTGGGCCATAACACTAGGCCCCGCCGCGCGGCCTGGGACCCGGAATCGCCCGTACCTGCACAAGCTACAGCGCGGGCCCTGAGGCCCCCTCGGACAAACTACCCTCTGCGCTCCCCCCCACCGCTGAAGAGAGGCTGTGTATGCCTTCCTGCCGGGGAGAGGAGGTATTGTGAGCTGGGCCGGAGACGCGCATGCCGGACTGACTGCCCGTGCACCGGACGGCGTGGCGGCCCGGGAGAAACCTGCGGCCACCCGGACAGCGAGGGCGGACACAGGGACCCACGTGAAGGACCCACTGCCTGGACCTCTCGACGAGATCCGTGGAGCCTGCTGCGCACGGAGCCCGGGGCCCGGGGACAGACGGAGTTCACTGACCGCCGCTTCACTCAGGCTGCGGCGGAGGGATGGTGAGGGGCCCAGACCGGCTACTCCTGGCATACCACTCCTGGCTGACGGATGACACCCGGCCCTACGCAGCGGCCGCCGGATCACCTGTCGGAGCACCTGCGAGGTGAGGAGACATTGCTACTACGGCCCCCCTCCGGCTGGTAATCCCTCCACTGGCGGACTAGATGACACTTGGAGGGGCTAAGTCACACGGCGAACAGCGCACGCCGGCTGTGCTCACATACTGACGGGGCTGCTACCCCGCCGAACCTAACGCCCCTTCGCTGGACGACCTGCGTGGGGGAGAGAGAGCACTACTGGATTGGTGCCCCCCGCTTCCCCCCCTTCGACCCTCGTGCGACAGGCGAGCCCGCGAGGCGCGGTGCCGACTGGTTGCAGGGTTTCGAGCCACGGCGCTGACATTGAGTAGCTGCACTACACTACGCGGTCAGTTGGCAGTGACCATCAGCTGCGATTCGATAACCCTGGACTCTCCAGCAACCGCAAGCCATAGGCTGACCCTCCCCGCCGACCTAGAGAGGGCCTGAGGCCCCTGCACCTGCGAGATCAAGCTCACCTGTGGACTCGGCTAAGGGCGGGAAGCACACAACGCCCAGGGCTGGGAACGACGGCTTGCCACGGCCCACTACTCACGTTGGCGACGCACGGGGGTCAAGCTGCGCTGCCCCGCGACAACAGACACCGGGAACGCCTCCCTGTGCCTTACCAACACTGCTGGACCTGGAGACGACGGTCGCCCCGACCCCTGGCTTAACTGCTGGTGGAGTCACCTCGCACATGTCCGGAGGGGTGAGAACCCGCACTGGTACCGGAGGAGCCCTGCCGAAGGGAAAATCTGACAAGACATTACACAGGATGGCGGCCGACCAAGTCACATCACGGTTGGATACCATGCTCGCTGCCATGGAACGCTTGGAACAGTCCCTCCAACAGACCAGGACGTCCCTGGAATCTAAGATAGACAGTGTCGCCATAGACCTTACCCACTTGCGAGACGACCACAAGAAATTGGCCAATCGCACTAAGATGCTGGAGGGAATGGTAAACGACCTTGGCCCCACAGTCTCACAAACTGACAAGCAAGTAGAAGATCTCCTGAACAGGGTAGAATTCCTAGAAGACCGTGCTGAGGATGTGGAAGGGAGGGCGAGACGCAATAACATCAGACTCGTCGGAGTCCCGGAAAAATGGGAAAGCTCCAGACCGACTCAACGTGTGGAAGACTGGATACGGGAGCTATTACCTGAGGACACACTCTCGCCACCGTTTGTGGTAGAGCGAGCGCATCGTGTGCCCACGAGACCTCACACTACCGGCTCCAACCCGAGACCGCTGCTCTTCAAGGTCCTGAACTATCGTGACAGAGACACTATTTTAAGGGAAACCAGGCGGCTCGGGGAGGTCCGGATCGACAACACCACGGTGATGTTCTTCCCGGACTACACCATACAAGTACAACGCCAACGCCATGATTTCCTGGAAGTGAAGCGTCGACTACGGGAGGCGGGCCTCAAGTACTCCCTACTCTTCCCCGCAAAACTGAGAGTGGTGGCACGAGACAAAACCTACTTCTTTAACAGCCCAGTGGAGGTGAGCGACTGGCTCGATAGCGGAACGGACACGGCGCCGAGACATGCGCAACATCCTGCGCCATTTTATTTATTTTTTCCTCTCCTACAAGATATTGAGGGTTTGTGGCAATGTTTGCCATTGTTTTATTTTGTGGCCCCGGGGGTCTCTTTGGGTTACCTACCCTGCCCCCATATATCTTTTTTACATTATTTTAGGACAGGGGACTAAGGCCATGAGTCCTGTGATTGCTGCCAGCAATATTTCATGTTGCTGTCAGCAAATCAGAGTGCTTGCTCTCACTGGAGTGTCAATTCCGCAGTAGCGCGATGTCCAAAGCAAAATACATTTTCCTGGATCAATCAGAATGCTCTATTTTTTAAAACTGGCACTCCCACAAGAGTCTCTGAGACTCTTGTGAGCCCAACTGCCAAAATACACAATTATTTTTGACCTTCAAAATCTCAAAAACGACTGAATGGATCTACACCAAATCACAAAAGCCACAATCTGCGGACCAAAATCTAGCATCCTGACAAATCTGATGCAATTCCATTCAGCAGTTTTTGCTGTAACATGTCTTAAACAAGTCCATGGAAAATGCATGGTTATTTTATGTTTTGAGAAAATCCAAAAAACACATGTACGAAAAAACTATAACTATTTATAGTAAATTTTAAAATAAAAACAAATAATATACTACATAAAAAGTTTACCCCTTCGCTGCAGCCGGAATTTCCCCACGGTGCTGAGGAATTCCACGCGTGCGCGGTTCGGCCGGCCGCCGGCGGTCCTCAACACATGCCCACCGTGACGTCAGAGGGCCGGGGGCAGTCCGACGCACGGAAGAGGTTAAACAATTGATCATAAAAATTCTATTGAACCAATATTATGAAAACTATTGGAGTCTAAGAATACTAAATATACTATTTCCACGCTAGTTTATGCAACAGTAGAGAATGCGCTGGACTTCGTAGGGGTTAGATTTACTATTCCTACTCCAGTCACCACAATAATAGGAATGTGTCGGACTTTGGAGGAGTAACATTGACTATTCCTACTCCAGTCAGTGCAGCAGTAGGGAAAATGTTGAACTTTGGAGGGACTAAATCTACCATTGCCACTCAAAACAATGCAACAATAGGGAAAGAGCTGGTTTTCGGAGGGGTAACATGTACTATTCCAACAACAACAAAAAAATCAATAGTAGAGTAAAGGGTTGGACTACGGAGGGGTAAAATTTACTATTCCCATTGCAATCTGTGCAACAATAGGCAAAGCACTGGAGTTCGGAGGGAAGAAATTTACTATTCCCACTCCAAACAGATCAGTAATAGAGAAAGTGTTGGACTTTGGAGAGGTAAAATTTACCATTACCACCTAAAACAGTAGGGAAAGGGTCGAACTCCCATGGCGTTAATCTTACCATTTGTACTGCTGTCTAAGCAGGAGTGGGGAAAATACTTCACTTCAAACACATTACATGTATGAATAACCACATGAATGTAGAACAAATAATAAACTCTTACTGAAAAAGATATTAATTAACATAAAAACTATATGTATACAAATTCGAAAAATCTAAAAACTATTAATCAATTTACATAATTCCTATTTTAAAATAATTATCAATTAATAAATAATTGTTATGCAATTATTAAATAATTAATTTCCCACCCTACACACCTAGCCGTCTGCTCCTAAAATATAACAAGAAATGTAACTATTCCATAAATAAAAAAATTTAAATAAATGAAATTATTAATAATGAAGGATTAATTGTTAATTATTACTTCATTAACTTCCTATCCTGGAAACCAAGCATCCAGCAACTAAAATGTAACTCAAATAAATATATAAAGCGCAATTTAAATAATTGATAATCAATTAAGTAATTACCTAATAAATAATTGTTAATTAATTATTACTTAATTAACTTCCCACTCCATAACCCTACAAACCCAGCATCCCACAACTAAATGTAACTCAAATAAATAAGCTTAGCATAATTTACATAATTTTTTTATTTTTTTATAAATCTTTTTATTATTATAACACAAGAGGAAAAATATACATACCGGGTGTCATTAAACAAAATACAGCACAGTTGTGGACGGGCAAATGAAGTGACGAAATAATGTACAGTCATAATCAGCAGAAAAATCAAATGCAGCGTGAACCAGAAGCAAAACAATTGGATAGCAATGACCGCAGGCACCCATCAACAGCACCCGCCCACCAGGAGTACAGGATGTACGGAGCAAACATGTGACACCCGGATACGTTAGGCAAGAATCAGGAGAATACGCCACAGCTCTTGTGAAGAAAAGAAAGGGGAAATAGAACGGTCATAGAAAATAACAGTGGAAAAATAAAAAAATAAAAACACAAACCCCCCACCCTACACCCCTGCAGATGGCTACGATCTAACCCCACTAGCAGCGTGCCTGTCGCCCCCTAAACTACACCCCAAGGAAGGGAAAAAGTTGGACGAGGAGAATATAACAAATCAATACGAGCTCCCGGACTCCCATCCCCCCACCAAGAGCAGACACCCCGTACCGTAATGTTAAGCAAGTTACAGCAAAGCAAGAGACATTTCGTAGGGGAGTCGCGAGCAGAAAAAGGACCATCCCGCCCGATGTCCGGCTCCATAGAGGCAGCAAGTCCCGTCCCGAACACATCAGACACATAAATATCAAACACTCAGAACCACGTCTGGCCCTCGCTCCCACAGATATAACCCAGCAAAGACAAAAGAAACATTGCATCAAAGTCCAGTCCAGTTCAGCCCAAACCCTCACGTTCCATCACAAAGACCCCGTCCCGTACAAATGAATTGTTGCGTTTTTTCACACGGGTTCTATCCATCCGAACCGCCAGCAGCACAAAAATAACCGAAAACAGTAGAGTGTCAAAGTCAATTCGAAAGAAGGGAAAACAGGATAGACGTATACAGAGTCTAAAGTCAAAGCAGGGCCACCGTCCACCATCGACAAATCTGCAAAGCGGTTTTGATCACTCACGAAAAGAGGCAGAGGGTTAATCCTACAGACGCTGGAGAAGACACAATGGCTAACAATCCAGGACATGACCTCAACCCTGTCCCGTTCGATCCAAAACGTCAGCAGAGATCAACCGGCCAGCCGCCATGTTAGTCGACGTGGACAACAAGGGCAACCAGGACAGATCGGTGGGTTGTCCCCCCAAGCCAGCCGTAAGCAACAGCAGTTCACAACATCCAACGGAGATTGTTCGACAAGATGTCCAAAGCACCTGCACAAAGTTCAAAGACAATAAGTCTGACATCGGCCCCTGTGATCCCTGGGGGACCCCCAAGAGACATTCTTCAGATCGCCAAGCCCTGCTTACACAATTACTGTGCTCATGGTGAACAAGACCGTGGGAAGATGTAGGGGGGAACATGTCCAGTTGCGTCTGAACCACGTCGTCAACAAGTCCACAGGGCATTACTAGCTGGGGCTCTTCCCCCTCGTCGGCCCCGGCGGGAACAGCTCTCGTCGGGTGGAGCGCAATGAATCCTGTATCCAGAGCAGTGGTCAGCTTTGCGAACTGCTCATCAAGAGAGACTCGGACATCAGCTATGGCCGCCATGATGTCTTGTATAGTAACCGCCATCTTGGGGATGGGGGGGTCGTCGGGCGTTCCAAGCATTAGTTCCCAGCCTGCAGGTGAATACTCCCGGAGACCACGTAGCGCCAGCAATGGGGGCACCTCAGTATCCCAGAAACAGTCTCATCTCCGGCAGGATCTGCAGAGCCGGTCGTGCGCCCGTGAGAGCAGCGATCGTCCTCGCCCCGAGCGGCGCCAGCCGAGAATTCGGGAGCGGCCCGCGAAAACCGGGCCGAATCCTAAACAGCGTCGGAGTCGTCACAGTATGCGCTCCGCAGACATAGAATGTATCCAACAGGCCAACGCTTCGGGGGGTGCTACATCGCCACGTTGCCGGTCAATTAAGGCGTCCGCGGCCAAAACCTGACCGATGGCCACTTCGCACTAGTAGACCGACTCCG
The DNA here is from genome assembly GCF_964261635.1 of Lissotriton helveticus. Lineage (NCBI taxonomy): Eukaryota > Metazoa > Chordata > Amphibia > Caudata > Salamandridae > Lissotriton > Lissotriton helveticus. The sequence goes on from NC_136065.1 coordinate 455,764,445, forward strand.
CCCCTATACAGATGGCCGCTGTTGTTGCTTCTTCGTCCGGCCATGCCCTGCAACCCACGTCCCGGCTCAAGAGACTTTAGGACCGCTAACTACCGCTGCGGATGTCTCCGATTTCGGGGCCGGCAGGGAGCCGGGAATCGTGCCATCAATTTCAGCGCTCCTTCCCCAATACAGAATATAGCGCGATAACAGGATGATATGCAGGATAGTTGTGCGGGGCTCGGAGGGTCACGGAGCCGGGAGCCTACGCGTCCGTCCTGGTCGCCATCTTGGCTCCTCCTCTCCATAATTTACATAATTGATAATCAATTAAATAACGAATGAGCAAATAATTAATTGTTCATTAATTATTACTTGATTAACTTCCCACTCTACACCGCTACAAACCTAGCAGACTGCCATCAAAAGGCTGTCCGAAACTGACATCCTGATCCCTAATTGTAGGGATTAGGGTCTGACTGCTGCCCCGGGGTCTTTTCCCCTGCCTGATGCGCTCCGATCGCAGGTATCATCATACAGCAGTTGGACCGCAGCCCTAGATGTCAGGCGCACTGCCAACAGCCGACAGGCTGTCTTTAGCAGTCCGCCTGACAGTGTAATCAGGTACTAATTGTCGTTAAAAAGGACATTGCGAGGGCTTGGAAAGCGACAGATACCCAACCATGGAAACATGGGCCAAGAGCATAGATCACTGCCTGGGATCAAGACATCCGATATATTGGTCACTGGGCTGCCCACAGAAACACTATAAGATCCGGAAAGAGAGCGCGGAGTACAGAGGGATACAGCTGGAGCCCTGCACAGACAGGCCGTGGGCTAATGGGGGGGATACGGGAGTACATGATGTGGACACTCTCAGGGCCCGAACGAACTTAAGATAAAATCCTAAACTTACTACTCATGGTATTCACAGAATGCATTTACGACTGTCCTAAGTATACGTCCGCCCTTGGGCTGGAATTTCCGCACCCAGAGTGTAAGCTCCACACCTGGAGCGGAATTTCCACCATCGGGCCAGAATCTTCGCTTCCAGGCTGGAATACCCACAGTGCAACAGATATAGTCAATTAACACCAGATTGTGGGTATTCCGGCCCAGAAGAAGAAATTCCAGCCCAATTGTGGAAATTCCGCTCCTAGTGCGAAGCTTACACTCCGGTTGCGGAAATTCCGGCCCGAGTGCGGATGTAAACTTAGGACAGTCGTAAGTGCATTCTGTGAATACCATGAGTAGTAAGTTTAGGATTTTGTCATGAGTTAGTTCTGTGAATTGGGCCCTCAATGTACAAAAAGGATTATTGCTACGCCATGCTATAATATTGTCTGTGGTTCACATGACATGTGTAATGTGATAGTTTCACTGCCTTTTCACTGTACTGCAATGTGTTATTTTATTTTATACTAGCTGTGACATCCATAAAATTTCTTTTTTTTAAAAAATAATTAAAAACAATATTTCTACAACTATATTATTGAAAACAAGATTAAAAACAATGATATTCTTAAAAAATATATTACTTATCTAAAAAAACAATATTCTTGACAATATTTCTGCATTATGATATTTTTGTGTCATAATATTTTGTAACCGACATGTGTGTCTCCCAATAATTACAACTTGATATTGTGTCTGAACACAGGGAGGAGGAGGAGGCAGGTGTAGGCTCCATATTTCAGTACGAGGAGTACCAGGTTTCTTCCCATCCTCTTAGCTGTTGTCAAACTGTTTGACGTGTATGACCTGGGATCAGATGGGATTAAATGTTATAACCTAAAAGCTCATATCCCTAGATATCCGTAGATCTGCAAAATTTCGAATCACTCTGGTATTAAAGGTCTAGATCCAGCACAGCAATTAAAGGAGAACCACTTTGGATGCGAAATCAAACAGTAGTGTTAAATCCCTCTCAGCCAGGACACCTGTGGCCCAGCCTCAATATCCCTCTCTTTCAAAAACTGTGTAGTCCAGTACAAGGCATGAATGCCTCATTAGCTCGCCAAAGACAATGCTGCTTCTGCCTTGTTCTCACTGTTACATATGCTCCGCCTTTTTCTCATTTCTTTACCTATTGGGGTACAGAGATGTGCACGGTGCTGCACCTATTTTCTCATTACGCTTCCAGTGGCGGCCAGCACTGATCCGGGTGGTGAGGCGGGGAGAATGGGGAAGGAGATAAATAACAAATTAAATAAAACTACCTCCTGTCAGCGTCGCCGCATCTTCCTCATCGCGATTCTCCACTCCTTCTTCCGGCCAGAACAGGAAGGACCGGGAAGCACCCATGCTCCCCTGAGCCAATTATAACTCTGCAACGCAGCGTAGTGATTGGTGTGAGCGCTACAGTTTGGCACTTTGACGGGGACTGGGGGCCTGGGCATGTTCCCCACCCAGGCTGTATTGCAGCCTGGATGGAGAACATGCTATGTGCGCATGAATGTCCCGGCCTGAGATGGCCAGCCAAACATTCATGCGCACATAGAGACTGAAAAACACTCCTCCCCTACCCTGCTCTTTCAGCAGAGCATCCCCGCCCTGCCTCGCAAATCTGCCGCACCCGCAACAAGAAAAAAAACGGTAATACCACTGAGTTATTATCATTTTATTTTTTCTAACACTGCTTAAAAGCAGTGAGGAGATGCTCACTGTACAATTCTGCTATGAACAATAGTGTTTACAGTTGGAATACCACCCTCCCCACGGCATTGCTTACAGTGGTGGTTCCTCCGCTAAGGCAGAGGAGCGTCACCCTCACACTGATTTTCAGCAGTGTATGAAAAAATAAAATCATATTAACTCAATGTTATTATCATTTTATTTTTAGGTCGAGCCTGTGCAGTGCATGTGCTGCTCTGCGAGGCATACTGTATTCAGGTATGGACTAGAAGCTCCGCTCCTTTTTTCATTGGCTTGTGTCATAGTCCTTTGTAAATGTTGGCTTCTGATTTGTTGATAGGCTTATTAGTCCCTCCTTAGTACCTCTCTGTTTTCTGTTGTTACATCCCTTTAGGACTGGCCCTATTTAAATGTGTCCTAACTCGGGAGCTTTAATTAGAAGTTTGGAGAACTATTTACTTAATTAATATAGACAGGACTTACGGGACACCAGCAATGGCAGCCGCTTCTACGTATTAGCAGCGTGTTATTCGCGCTTTCACTGTGGCTGCCTCCCCAGCACTTGCGGGTCACTGGCAATGACGGCTGCTTCTATGAATTAGCAGCGCATAATCAATTAAATAACGAATGAGCAAATAATTAATTGTTCATTAATTATTACTTGATTAACTTCCCACTCTACACCGCTACAAACCTAGCAGACTGCCATCAAAAGGCTGTCCGAAACTGACATCCTGATCCCTAATTGTAGGGATTAGGGTCTGACTGCTGCCCCGGGGTCTTTTCCCCTGCCTGATGCGCTCCGATCGCAGGTATCATCATCCAGCAGTTGGACCGCAGCCCTAGATGTCAGGCGCACTGCCAACAGCCGACAGGCTGTCTTTAGCAGTCCGCCTGACAGTGTAATCAGGTACTAATTGTCGTTAAAAAGGACATTGCGAGGGCTTGGAAAGCGACAGATACCCAACCATGGAAACATGGGCCAAGAGCATAGATCACTGCCTGGGATCAAGACATCCGATATATTGGTCACTGGGCTGCCCACAGAAACACTATAAGATCCGGAAAGAGAGCGCGGAGTACAGAGGGATACAGCTGGAGCCCTGCACAGACAGGCCGTGGGCTAATGGGGGGGATACGGGAGTACATGATGTGGACACTCTCAGGGCCCGAACGAACTTAAGATAAAATCCTAAACTTACTACTCATGGTATTCACAGAATGCATTTACGACTGTCCTAAGTATACGTCCGCCCTTGGGCTGGAATTTCCGCACCCAGAGTGTAAGCTCCACACCTGGAGCGGAATTTCCACCATCGGGCCAGAATCTTCGCTTCCAGGCTGGAATACCCACAGTGCAACAGATATAGTCAATTAACACCAGATTGTGGGTATTCCGGCCCAGAAGAAGAAATTCCAGCCCAATTGTGGAAATTCCGCTCCTAGTGCGAAGCTTACACTCCGGTTGCGGAAATTCCGGCCCGAGTGCGGATGTAAACTTAGGACAGTCGTAAGTGCATTCTGTGAATACCATGAGTAGTAAGTTTAGGATTTTGTCATGAGTTAGTTCTGTGAATTGGGCCCTCAATGTACAAAAAGGATTATTGCTACGCCATGCTATAATATTGTCTGTGGTTCACATGACATGTGTAATGTGATAGTTTCACTGCCTTTTCACTGTACTGCAATGTGTTATTTTATTTTATACTAGCTGTGACATCCATAAAATTTCTTTTTTTTAAAAAATAATTAAAAACAATATTTCTACAACTATATTATTGAAAACAAGATTAAAAACAATGATATTCTTAAAAAATATATTACTTATCTAAAAAAACAATATTCTTGACAATATTTCTGCATTATGATATTTTTGTGTCATAATATTTTGTAACCGACATGTGTGTCTCCCAATAATTACAACTTGATATTGTGTCTGAACACAGGGAGGAGGAGGAGGCAGGTGTAGGCTCCATATTTCAGTACGAGGAGTACCAGGTTTCTTCCCATCCTCTTAGCTGTTGTCAAACTGTTTGACGTGTATGACCTGGGATCAGATGGGATTAAATGTTATAACCTAAAAGCTCATATCCCTAGATATCCGTAGATCTGCAAAATTTCGAATCACTCTGGTATTAAAGGTCTAGATCCAGCACAGCAATTAAAGGAGAACCACTTTGGATGCGAAATCAAACAGTAGTGTTAAATCCCTCTCAGCCAGGACACCTGTGGCCCAGCCTCAATATCCCCCTCTTTCAAAAACTGTGTAGTCCAGTACAAGGCATGAATGCCTCATTAGCTCGCCAAAGACAATGCTGCTTCTGCCTTGTTCTCACTGTTACATATGCTCCGCCTTTTTCTCATTTCTTTACCTATTGGGGTACAGAGATGTGCACGGTGCTGCACCTATTTTCTCATTACGCTTCCAGTGGCGGCCAGCACTGATCCGGGTGGTGAGGCGGGGAGAATGGGGAAGGAGATAAATAACAAATTAAATAAAACTACCTCCTGTCAGCGTCGCCGCATCTTCCTCATCGCGATTCTCCACTCCTTCTTCCGGCCAGAACAGGAAGGACCGGGAAGCACCCATGCTCCCCTGAGCCAATTATAACTCTGCAACGCAGCGTAGTGATTGGTGTGAGCGCTACAGTTTGGCACTTTGACGGGGACTGGGGGCCTGGGCATGTTCCCCACCCAGGCTGTATTGCAGCCTGGATGGAGAACATGCTATGTGCGCATGAATGTCCCGGCCTGAGATGGCCAGCCAAACATTCATGCGCACATAGAGACTGAAAAACACTCCTCCCCTCCCCTGCTCTTTCAGCAGAGCATCCCCGCCCTGCCTCGCAAATCTGCCGCACCCGCAACAAGAAAAAAAACGGTAATACCACTGAGTTATTATCATTTTATTTTTTCTAACACTGCTTAAAAGCAGTGAGGAGATGCTCACTGTACAATTCTGCTATGAACAATAGTGTTTACAGTTGGAATACCACCCTCCCCACGGCATTGCTTACAGTGGTGGTTCCTCCGCTAAGGCAGAGGAGCGTCACCCTCACACTGATTTTCAGCAGTGTATGAAAAAATAAAATCATATTAACTCAATGTTATTATCATTTTATTTTTAGGTCGAGCCTGTGCAGTGCATGTGCTGCTCTGCGAGGCATACTGTATTCAGGTATGGACTAGAAGCTCCGCTCCTTTTTTCATTGGCTTGTGTCATAGTCCTTTGTAAATGTTGGCTTCTGATTTGTTGATAGGCTTATTAGTCCCTCCTTAGTACCTCTCTGTTTTCTGTTGTTACATCCCTTTAGGACTGGCCCTATTTAAATGTGTCCTAACTCGGGAGCTTTAATTAGAAGTTTGGAGAACTATTTACTTAATTAATATAGACAGGACTTACGGGACACCAGCAATGGCAGCCGCTTCTACGTATTAGCAGCGTGTTATTCGCGCTTTCACTGTGGCTGCCTCCCCAGCACTTGCGGGTCACTGGCAATGACGGCTGCTTCTATGAATTAGCAGCGCATAATCAATTAAATAACGAATGAGCAAATAATTAATTGTTCATTAATTATTACTTGATTAACTTCCCACTCTACACCGCTACAAACCTAGCAGACTGCCATCAAAAGGCTGTCCGAAACTGACATCCTGATCCCTAATTGTAGGGATTAGGGTCTGACTGCTGCCCCGGGGTCTTTTCCCCTGCCTGATGCGCTCCGTTCGCAGGTATCATCATCCAGCAGTTGGACCGCAGCCCTAGATGTCAGGCGCACTGCCAACAGCCGATAGGCTGTCTTTAGCAGTCCGCCTGACAGTGTAATCAGGTACTAATTGTCGTTAAAAAGGACATTGCGAGGGCTTGGAAAGCGACAGATACCCAACCATGGAAACATGGGCCAAGAGCATAGATCACTGCCTGGGATCAAGACATCCGATATATTGGTCACTGGGCTGCCCACAGAAACACTATAAGATCCGGAAAGAGAGCGCGGAGTACAGAGGGATACAGCTGGAGCCCTGCACAGACAGGCCGTGGGCTAATGGGGGGGATACGGGAGTACATGATGTGGACACTCTCAGGGCCCGAACGAACTTAAGATAAAATCCTAAACTTACTACTCATGGTATTCACAGAATGCATTTACGACTGTCCTAAGTATACGTCCGCCCTTGGGCTGGAATTTCCGCACCCAGAGTGTAAGCTCCACACCTGGAGCGGAATTTCCACCATCGGGCCAGAATCTTCGCTTCCAGGCTGGAATACCCACAGTGCAACAGATATAGTCAATTAACACCAGATTGTGGGTATTCCGGCCCAGAAGAAGAAATTCCAGCCCAATTGTGGAAATTCCGCTCGTAGTGCGAAGCTTACACTCCGGTTGCGGAAATTCCGGCCCGAGTGCGGATGTAAACTTAGGACAGTCGTAAGTGCATTCTGTGAATACCATGAGTAGTAAGTTTAGGATTTTGTCATGAGTTAGTTCTGTGAATTGGGCCCTCAATGTACAAAAAGGATTATTGCTACGCCATGCTATAATATTGTCTGTGGTTCACATGACATGTGTAATGTGATAGTTTCACTGCCTTTTCACTGTACTGCAATGTGTTATTTTATTTTATACTAGCTGTGACATCCATAAAATTTATTTTTTTTTAAAAATAATTAAAAACAATATTTCTACAACTATATTATTGAAAACAAGATTAAAAACAATGATATTCTTAAAAAATATATTACTTATCTAAAAAAACAATATTCTTGACAATATTTCTGCATTATGATATTTTTGTGTCATAATATTTTGTAACCGACATGTGTGTCTCCCAATAATTACAACTTGATATTGTGTCTGAACACAGGGAGGAGGAGGAGGCAGGTGTAGGCTCCATATTTCAGTACGAGGAGTACCAGGTTTCTTCCCATCCTCTTAGCTGTTGTCAAACTGTTTGACGTGTATGACCTGGGATCAGATGGGATTAAATGTTATAACCTAAAAGCTCATATCCCTAGATATCCGTAGATCTGCAAAATTTCGAATCACTCTGGTATTAAAGGTCTAGATCCAGCACAGCAATTAAAGGAGAACCACTTTGGATGCGAAATCAAATAGTAGTGTTAAATCCCTCTCAGCCAGGACACCTGTGGCCCAGCCTCAATATCCCCCTCTTTCAAAAACTGTGTAGTCCAGTACAAGGCATGAATGCCTCATTAGCTCGCCAAAGACAATGCTGCTTCTGCCTTGTTCTCACTGTTACATATGCTCCGCCTTTTTCTCATTTCTTTACCTATTGGGGTACAGAGATGTGCACGGTGCTGCACCTATTTTCTCATTACGCTTCCAGTGGCGGCCAGCACTGATCCGGGTGGTGAGGCGGGGAGAATGGGGAAGGAGATAAATAACAAATTAAATAAAACTACCTCCTGTCAGCGTCGCCGCATCTTCCTCATCGCGATTCTCCACTCCTTCTTCCGGCCAGAACAGGAAGGACCGGGAAGCACCCATGCTCCCCTGAGCCAATTATAACTCTGCAACGCAGCGTAGTGATTGGTGTGAGCGCTACAGTTTGGCACTTTGACGGGGACTGGGGGCCTGGGCATGTTCCCCACCCAGGCTGTATTGCAGCCTGGATGGAGAACATGCTATGTGCGCATGAATGTCCCGGCCTGAGATGGCCAGCCAAACATTCATGCGCACATAGAGTCTGAAAAACACTCCTCCCCTCCCCTGCTCTTTCAGCAGAGCATCCCCGCCCTGCCTCGCAAATCTGCCGCACCCGCAACAAGAAAAAAAACGGTAATACCACTGAGTTATTATCATTTTATTTTTTCTAACACTGCTTAAAAGCAGTGAGGAGATGCTCACTGTACAATTCTGCTATGAACAATAGTGTTTACAGTTGGAATACCACCCTCCCCACGGCATTGCTTACAGTGGTGGTTCCTCCGCTAAGGCAGAGGAGCGTCACCCTCACACTGATTTTCAGCAGTGTATGAAAAAATAAAATCATATTAACTCAATGTTATTATCATTTTATTTTTAGGTCGAGCCTGTGCAGTGCATGTGCTGCTCTGCGAGGCATACTGTATTCAGGTATGGACTAGAAGCTCCGCTCCTTTTTTCATTGGCTTGTGTCATAGTCCTTTGTAAATGTTGGCTTCTGATTTGTTGATAGGCTTATTAGTCCCTCCTTAGTACCTCTCTGTTTTCTGTTGTTACATCCCTTTAGGACTGGCCCTATTTAAATGTGTCCTAACTCGGGAGCTTTAATTAGAAGTTTGGAGAACTATTTACTTAATTAATATAGACAGGACTTACGGGACACCAGCAATGGCAGCCGCTTCTACGTATTAGCAGCGTGTTATTCGCGCTTTCACTGTGGCTGCCTCCCCAGCACTTGCGGGTCACTGGCAATGACGGCTGCTTCTATGAATTAGCAGCGCATCATGCACGCTTTCACTGTGGCTGCCCACCCCAGCACTCACGGGACACCGGCAATGGTGGCCACTTCTATATAGTAGCAGCGCGACATGTGCGCTTTCACTCTGGTAATGCAATAGGCCTTGCATTTGCAAGACTTTGAGCTTTTGGCATTGTAAATGACAATACCTTTTATTTATGTGTTGGTTTTTAAAACATAAATAAAAGGCATTGTCATTTACAATGCCAATAGCTAAAACTCTTGCAAATGCAAGACGTTTTGCATTGCAAATGCTTGTTTTTGTTGACGGTGCAGCAGCCTTGGAGGCGGGGTGGGCGGGGCTGCCCTGCTGATAGAGCAGGGGAGGGGTGGAGTCGTTTTACCTCCCTATTTGCGCATGGATGTTTTGCCAGCCGTCTCGGGCCGGCCAAACATTCATGCACACATAACATGTCCTAGACCCAGGCTGCATTACAGCCTGGTTGGAGAACATGCCCAGGCCCCCAGTCCCTGTCTGAGCACTGAACCGTCGTTCTCAGACCAATCACAACACTGCATTGCAGCGTTGTGGTTGGCTCTGGGGAGCCTGTGGCTTCCCGGGTCCTTCCTGTTCTGGTCAGAGGAAGGAGGGGAGAGACACGACGAGGAGGACTTGGCAACACACACAGGAGGTAAGTTTTATTTCGTTTTTTATTTACCCCCTTTCCCCAGCCACCCACGCCTCCCCGCACTGCCACCCCCTTCAGTGCTGGCCGCCACTGATTGCTTATCTAACCCCAAAGCCCCACCCCCAATCTTTTACTACAAGAATTTCAGTTCTCCAGACAAAATAGAATTTTACCTAACGAAGAACTCTCCATACATTAAAAAGAGCACATTTATGGAACTTTTTTCCATAATTTGACACTACTTATAAGCAGAAGCGAAGGAACACTACCCTGCCCTACCATAAGGAACATCATTCCCAAGTATAATATTTATATTAATTTAAGATGCTTTTTTTCTTTTCTTTTCTATTTTGGTTCTACACTCTGTAACTACTTTTTACCTTTAGCATTTGATATCAGGGGTATAAATAATTCTAATGAATTGCATGACGTCTTATCTTAAGGAACTGAGTCGCTCAACTCAAACTGGCACCATGTTTTGAGCTATAAGTTCTAGACACACAGATTTGGTCTGGGACTGACCTAGTCCCTGTCTGTGTTCATATTGGCAATGCATCTAGTGACCTTGACCTAACTGCCAGAAAACTAGCACACCAGTTTGGAACATGAGTGTATTGCGTCCCTAGAAGAGGCTCGTGAGTACTACAAATGGCTGAGCTGTACTATCTTCCCTCTCCTTTTGTAAGTCAGTCTTTCAAGTCAATACTTTATTTCTACTTTCATAACCATAAAACTTCATAAATAGCACATATTTCAAATACATTAATGAGTGAATTGATCCAAATTTACTTAAATAGAGTAAAACACATCCTGCCCATTGAGTCAAAGGACATTCTGCAATAAATTCTTAAAACCATTAAAATACATATACATCAATTGCTTAATGTTTTATAAAAAAACTAGTGGAAAGGTAATCTACCTTTAGGATATCGCTTTTATCTTGTGTGTTCTATGTCGCCAGGCTCATAATAGGTATCTAGACATACTAAACACAATTACATGCTTGGTTTTACATCTCAGAATTCTGTATGCCTCCTTAGGATGCTTGTTTCCGGTTTAGGGAGGACCTGGTTTAGGAGTTCGGGCTGGACAGTTCCCATGAGGCACAGGGTCAAGACGGATTTGCATAGGGCTAGGTCTAAACTGGGGTGGCATGATGAGCAAAAGAATGATGGATTTAACACAGATCTCTTGACTGGGTTGAATGTTTTGATTTGTTCTGCATTCCGTCGATCAATTGTGTGTCTTTTGCTTCACACCCTAAGTACGCCAGGTATGCCCAGACGTGGGCTCGGGCTCACTGTGCCACTGGATTTAAATTATCCTGGCTGAAGAGAAACCGGTCCGAGGATGCTTGTTTCTGGTCCAGGGAAGACCTGGCTTAGCAGTTCGGGTTAGACTGTTCCCATGAGGCACAGGGTCAAGACTGATTTGCATCGGGCCAGCTCTAAGCTGGGGTGGCACAGTGAGCAAAAGAATGATGGATTTAACCCAGTTCTCTTGACTGGGGGTGAATATTTTGATTTGTTCTTCATTCCGTCCATCAATTGTGTGTCTTTTGCTTCCTCGCCCTAAGTGCACCGGGTATGCCCAGACATGGGTCCCGGGCTCACTGTGCCACTGGATTCAACCCATCTTGGCTGAAGAGGGGTGAAACCCCGAAACTGGTCCTAGGATGCTTGTTTCCGATCCAGGGAGGCTCTGGCTTAGCAGTTCGGGCTGGACTGTTCCCATGAGGCACAGGGTCAAGAGTGATTTGCATAGTGTCAGGTCTAAACTGGGGTGGCATGGTAAGCAAAAGAATGATGGATTTAACCTAGATCTCTTGACTGGGGGTGAATGTTTTGATTTGATCTGCATTCCGTCCATCAATTGTGTGTCTTTTGCTCCCATACATGGGCAACACTCAGCAACTTGCACACATGTAGAATCCATTTTTTATGTGGCAAAATATATATAGGACAAAAAAAACAAATGATCAATAATTTCTCTGGTTGTAGACAGAATGGGCATTTAGGAAGCGCAGGGTTAGTTTTTTCTCATGTAGAGATAAAGGAATTTAGTGGCAAGATGCCAAGTCTAAATATACAGGGGCTTATTTATGAGCCATTGCGTCACTTTTGCGTCACTGGTGCGTCACTTTTTGTGATTCACCAGCAGCGTAAAAATGCACCATGTTGCGTCATATTTACAAAGTGACGCATCTAGGTAGATGCGTCACTTTGTAAACCCCTGCGCCACATTATTCCTGCGCCAGGTATAATGTATGCATGGTAGGCATTCTGATGCGAGTAAGCCTCGTAGAAGTGACGTAGTGAAATCTATGAGATTTCCCTGCGTCACTTCTAGGACGCAATTGCGTCAATATCTTACGCCTGCCTCACAGCAGGTGTAAGACTGATGCAGGCCCATTTGAAATGGGACTTGCCCATGTGAAATGACCCATTGATGGAGTTGCGTCACTTTTGTGACACACTCCAGCAATGCGTCATTTTTGCGTCTACAAATACGTCAGAAATACCGACGTATCTGTAACTCCTTGCGACATGATGCGTCATATTGTAAATATGACACATCCAGCATGTCGCAAGGAGGGTGCAATGAAAAGAGATGCATTGCGGTTTTCACGCAGCTATGCGGCACTTTTCATAAATGAGGTCCTCAGAGTTTTGCCTTGGGCTGGCCCGATTCAATCTAGAAAAGGCTCAAAGGATGGGCTACATTTATAGCTCAAGTATTTATCAGTTATGCTCCCTACTATTTGATCTTCCCATATACGTTCCAAGATGCCTTCCCATTAGGTTTGTTTTAAAGTTATTTTAATGTCCCTTGGCCTCTTATCTGGATATAGCCATACATCATCCATCTTGAGCAAATCTCACAACACTTTATCTTTTAACCAGGGAATGCGAAGATCCTTGTCTAGACTGATAATCTCTTCTAGACTTTCTCTGTATATTCCTAATTCCGGGGTATTCCAAGTTCTGCCCCAATACAGTAAAGGTTTTATTGTAATCAAATGGTTGATCCTTTTTAATCTTCTGCTTGCTAATTTCGGCGCGTCAGGTTGACAATTAGCTAACCAGTCTACTGCTTCGTTTATGTATAGGCTAAAGAGTGGGGGTGTGAGCACACACCCTTGCCTTACCCCACGATTAATATGTATCTTTGTTGTAAGGTCTCCACCCACATTCCACCTAACCTGGGTGCAGGATTCTAAATGTAAGGTTTTTAAGATTTCTATAAGACTGTTCAGTATACCGTATGCCTCCAGAACAGCCCATAGATTTTCCCTAGGGACCAGATCAAATACCGCCCTCAGATCAATGAAGGCAACATAAAGATGGCCCTGCTTCAGGACAACATACTTCCAGCACAGCTCACTGAAGAGAAAGACCTGGTCAAAGTTACTACCCCCTGGCCTAAACCCTGCCTGACAGTCCTCTAGGAAATGGCGTCTGTAATTCAGATTTGCAATTTAATTAAAATCTGTCTTGCAAAAACTTTTTGGCTTATATCAATTAGACTAATAGGTCTATATTTGGATGCTCCATCCTTCCTCCCTTTTTTGTAAATGGGCACAATAATAGCACCATGCCAGGAAGATGGGATATTCTTACTGCTCAAAATGGCACTGCTGAGGGCATTCAGGTACTGGACTCAAATCTCGGGGTGTGATAGATATGAGTCACCCGGGATACCATCAGGGCCGTCGGGGGCTTTCTCTCTTTTAAGAAGATGTAATGCCTGTGCAGTTTCTGCCAGATCTAAAAATAAAGATTCATTTAACGCGGGCCTGGCCATTGGCCCCATCCGATCTACACCTCCCCTCTTTGACAATTCAATATCATTTCGCAACCATGGTTTGTATAACTCGGCAAGGTGCGATTCACAAACTGCGGATCGTACTACTGTCTCTAAGCCATTTCATCCAATTTTGAACCCAGAAGCTAATAGAGACCAGAATTCTTTATAGTTCCTCTTAGCTAGCGCTTCAGTGACTTTCTACTATTGGTCTCCCTCCCACCCTCTTTTTGCCTTTACTAAATTCCCTTAGTATACTTTTCTAGTATTCGTTATGCCCTTACGGTTCCTCCGCTTTACTGCTTTTATAATTGCCATTTTGCCCTAACTACTTTCAGCAGTGTACCATCCTAGGCTTTGTGTTATAACTACCCCTACATCTTTCCATTGCCAGGAGATGCTTTATTTGTCTTGTAAGTTTAACATGTATGTCAACTATGTCTATGTTACTTGGGTCTAAGCACTCCAACAGAGCCATGCGTTCTGAATACAGATTATATATATCCACCTGCAGTTTGCCATCACCTGCAAGAGCAGCCCATTTCACATTCCTCCTATTGTTATATATGTTTGTTCTACTTATGGAGACAGTACTTCCCAGTGCATTAATGTTTACAAGGGATCCCAGGCAGAGATGGGCCCCTAAAACATTATGGTCGCTATTGTTTCTCGGTGTCACCCACATATCTATTAGGGATGGCCAGAGTGGACTGTCTAGCAGGATATAGTCTATATTACTCATGTACAAACCTCGCTTAAAGTTTGGGGTGCAGAGCAGTCAGATTCAGTGCAACTGTTAGCAATCTTCAAATCATAGGAAGCAATCAGATTGATAATTTGCTTAGTCAGCCTGGGGCATCTTACTTTATAATTACTGCCACCAACAAAGGCTGTTTTTGACCCATGCTTCAATGCTGTTAGATGTGTTGGAATAAAACCGTCTGGCAATCTTGCATTAAAATCACCTGCTATGATTTTGCAGTGGGTATGGTGTTTATTTATTTATATAGCGCCTGAATCACCCCCCGCAGGGGTATCTCTGCGCTTGTGGACGTATAAGAGAGTGCTGATACTATGTGAAGCGTCTTGAACAGAAATGTTTTCAAGGACTTTCTAAAGTGGAAATGGTCAGTACACTGCCTCAATGTAAGTGGGAGCGAATTCCAGTTCCGTGGGGCAAGGTAAGAAAAGGGCTTCCCCCCGATCCAAGCCTTGTTAATACGAGGAACTTTAAGAAGGGATTTAGAGCTGGATGGCAGGTCTCTAAGGGGAATGTACACTGCCTTATGGACGATGCAGCAAATCTTGAATTTTATTCGCTTGCGCACCGGAAGCCAGTGCAGCTGCCGCAGTAGCGGACTCAATGAAGATCTATAGGGAGCATTCAGTACCAAACACACTGCTATGTTTTGAACTACCTGAAAGTGGTCTAGCAAGGCCTCATTGGCCGATATCAGTAATGCATTGCAGTTGTCAAAAGGACTCAAGACTTACGTCTGGATGAGAGCCTTCCGTGTATGGTCTGGGAGTAACGGTGAAGGGGTTCGATCATGTGTGAGAGTTGGGTTGCTGTTCCCGATAAGTGGTTTGACTGGATAGGACGAATGTACACATTTATAATTGCAATGTGCCCAGCTCCCAGGGAGGGAACAGCTGGGAAGGCCACACCCACTAGATCTTTAAAATCGGATCTCAATCGTTTTGTTATAGGGAATAGTTCCATTTCGAACCATATCAACAACCCGCCTAATGGTCTCCCAGCTTTAGAGAGGATTGTATTAGATGTTAACGTAATAAATCCCACCCTGTGCACAGGCTATATGGCACAGGTTTCCTGCAACAGGACTATGTGAAATTGGTCTATAAACGTGCCCAACTCTAGGTCTTCTATCTTTGATCTGATCCCAGACAGATTCCAGGGCACTAATTATATGGGTTCTATCTGCCCCACATCTTCTTGGGGTTTTTGTATTGCAATGGTGGATACTTCTTTGCAGGCAGTGGTAAATTAACGTCTTTTGTTTGTGTTCCTTTTAAGTTAAAAAACGGGGTGCCTTTAGGGATCTCTAATGTAACTTCCTTAGTCAATTGTAATGGATTACTTGTTTCAATCAGGTCACTGGTTGTAAATCGAGGTCAGACACGGCCCCCCACAATCCACAGAAGTGGTAGATAAGTGATTACTAACATCTAGGTTTGAATTATAGACATTACTAATCCGATGTATAGTGTCTGGCCGGTTGGCTTTAAGCCATATTTGTGATTCTGATGGAGACCTAAACCTATGCTCTAGCCCTATCAGTCCTTCTACTAAATCATAACTTACGAGCTTTAGGCCAATGTAATCTGTTGAACAATTGGCATCGGTAAATCTATGTTCTTCTATTAGGTCTCCTCTTATGATCTGCCTACAAGCCAATGAATGGCTTTATGGATCAATGAATCTTGACTTCTCTCTAGCTATAGGTGAGATTTTAGGCACATCCACTAGGTATATATCCCAATACTCTTTTCCCGCTCCTATTGGTCTAGTTAAATCGATAGATTTTAGTACTACTACAGCCTGTCTTGTGTTTTGCGAATCATTTTCTCTTTTACCTGCTAAGGGGACGCTAGTTATCATCTTGTCGCTATCATTCTTGTACATTTTGTGACCAACACCCAGGGGTGGTAAAGATTGAAGTCTGCTTATGCTCGTGGCCCCAGGAGGCACGACTGGACGAAGCCTATATACAGAGCCTAATAATGGCCCATCATAATGATTTCCTCCAGACACGATTTTATGACTTGTACTAATTGGCAACAAGAACAATGAAGATGGCAATACTGATAATCATTTCCGAATAGATTATACCACGGCGCATGAACACTCTTCAATGACAGCCGGATCTATTGGATAGTTTTCATTTCTGATAATTTTTCATTTCTAATATTATCTTTTTTTTTTTAAATCACATTTCAAAAACTATATACAATATTACAAAAACACGACCATACTACTTTAGTGAACGGACAAAAACACAAAAAGCCAACACTCTGGACTCGTCTCACCAGTCTCATTCACAACAAATTCAAGCATCCACAAGCGTCATACCGTATTAATACCATATCACATTCACTCAACTCACACCACACCCCCCCTGCTCTCTTGCCAACTTGGTCACTTTCTTGGACCAAGGTACCAAACCAAACAACATGCAATTTTAAGCTACTAGTTTTTGTGCATAACACAAAGTGTATTTTCTTTTCGATTTTAGCAGTACAAACTACACCAAAATGCACAACAACCACACATTTTACAGAATGTTTGTTTGGTAATCAAAAACGCCAGGTCGAAGCGTTTCGAACACTCTTCATTATAGGGTTCTCCTCAGGACCAAGCAGTACATTTCTTTGAACTCGAGATCTTCAAATCTCAACTGAAAATCTGATGAGGATTTTTTGTCATTAATAGATTGGTCGTGTGACAAAATGAAATTCTGCGTAGCTGATTAAATGCAAATATCTTAATCCAAATGCAGGTGATTCAGCTCGTATACCCTTCATAGACTTGGAAAACGCTCATGATTTCGCTCTCATTCGAAATTCTTCTTGGGATGAAAACAGTGGCACTGTCACCCCTCCTTACAGTTGACTTCCTTGGCAGTTTCAGAAGAGGAGACACAGGAGTAATCGAATGGAAGCGAAACGCTAGAAATTCAGATTCCAAAAAAAGTCAACTGTAAGGACTATGCCTATATACCTACAAGACCATAAAACCATTCATGTGCTACCTATACAAAACTCAGCTGCTAAAATATAGTTGGTAATAATAAAAAGAATCGCAAGTAGGAAGTTAAACAACCCTACACAAGGTCGATATGCAATAGATACTGTTACAACTCATGACCTGCGGCGCCAGTGAATGTGTTCCACACCTTCGACTTGAGCCTGGGCTCCTTATCCCAAGTGTAGATGAAGGGACACAGATGTGTTGGGTAATTAATCAGTACAGCAAACCTCACTTAGCTAGACGTAGCTCAGCTTCGGGTGCTACTCTATTGGCCTAACCTTTTGTTTAGCCCACCTCCTTTAAATCAGTCACCAGATAAAACGGTTAATTAAGATGGCATACAAAAACACATAATATGGCTGCCGGCCAGGGTTAAAAGCCAAAGAGCCAGGTATCAGTGTATGTATAGCTCCAGAAGAAAAGCTGTACAGTTTGGAGGTCTTACCAGCAAGCCTGCAGATCTCCCAACCGAAGAACGAAGAGAGATGGCCCAGCCCTGCCTCTTCCTGGCAAGGACAGGGCCGTCCTTGGCCCGTGCATCACCTGGGCATTGCCCACGCACGTCCCTCATCGCCGGCCACCCACGCGCTTAAATAATGTTGATGGTTCTCAGATGGAGCCAAGCAGAGGATTACGGGACTCGTAGTCCCCGGTGGCCCTTTTCGCGGTGGCCTAATCCTCAGTAGCACAGTGGGCGCTGTCAGGATGCGCTGCTGGTACCCAGGAACCATGGGCGTAGGAGACACTAAATTTCTGGGGGGGACAGGGACAACCTTGTGGACTTTCCAGTGACCCTATACAAATCGCCCATTGTGTGAGACCGTACGCGCGTTAAATGTATACAATCGCATAGTTATGAAGAGAAATATTAAGAAAGGCAGGCAAGTAGTGGACTTGGAAGATGTACTGGCTACTCAAATGCGGTACTAAGATGATTCTTGCTCAGTTGTTAAATGGTGACAAGTACAAAGAAATGAAACTGAGGGACTTGAGACAAAATCTTCACTAGCAGTATCCTGAGCCCAGATACCATCAGGTGTAAAACTCCACATAGTTTTAAGAGCAATAGAGAATTGTGAAACACAGAACTAGGAGAGAGTGTGTGTGAGATGCACGAAGGCTCAAACATGGTGCAGGTAACCTCTAGCCTACAGTCCACCGGTACTCTGCCATAGCCTGCCCTTGCACCCAAAATATGTAAGGGAGTGAGTACCAATTTGCCAATTCCCAGACTTAAAAATCAAATAAAAAATTGTGCAAATACTATGCTCATTGTTTGTATGATAGGTGTGACCCCTGCAGGTGGAAATTTTACACATTGAAGAAACACCGCTTTAAAGAATACTACTTCACAAAGCATTAATAGCCAAGAAACCAGCTAACTCTAACACCACTGGTTGACTTTCAGCTGCACTATGTAAGGCTAGGTTTCAAAGTCCATGCCTATAGTAGAAAACATAAAACTACAAGTACCAGAATGCAAAGGGCTGCTGGCACTTATCAAGCATTTATAAAATCTGTGGTCTACAAGATACACGTGGCCCGGATCACATAATGAGCCTTCTGAGCTGTCCTTCATGTCTCTCACAGTCAGACTTGAGCAGGGGCGCAACTAGAGCCAAATTTCGGGGGGGGGCTAAGAAAAGATGTAGGGGGGCTGACTCTTCCAGCAATAGTTAGTGGAGATGAAGGGGCTCTAGAAGGCAGTGGCCTAACGAAACTTGAGGGGGCCTCCCTGCAAAGTACATGGAGAGGCCCCCTTCGGACTCAGTCAGGAGCTCTCCTGCCAGGGTAGTGTGCTGAGGGCCCCACCTGGAGCTTGCCCCCCACCCATGCACCGTGGGGGCTTCAAGGGCGTATGTTTCGCCCTCTGGACATGAAACACAACTGTATTGATTGAGTCCTGGTTTCAGGGGTTAGAGAGCAAAATATCATGTTTATTTATTTGTGGAGAAGGCAATTATATTATCTATTATCCTCCAGCCTAGGATCCTTTTTCTTTTATCCGAATGAACCATTATTCGTTTTTGCATACTTGTAGGTCTTCTTCTAATCAAATGCCTCTAGACAATTTCTCTATCAATCTTGCTTATTTCTCCTCTAATAGCATTGCCACCTTCACTTGCTCCATTATCCCTGAGTGTGTGGCCAATGGTGTCCACTTTCCATGCTGTAAGATGAAGGTGTCTGCCCCAACATCTTAGTTGAAGAAGGTTTAACTGTTATAACCTTTATTTTCTGGAATTCATCATGCTATTCTTTTTTTCGTAGATACTCTTGCATTTCAGAGCCTCCATATGCCCGCTAGCATCTCTTCAAAATCATTATTAGTATCCCTGGACTCCCCCATGATCCATGGCAGCATCATTTAGATTCCAGCAACAAAGTCACCATGTCTTCCGTCATTCATTGGTATTCTTGTCAGCAGCTCCAGTTTATGTGTCAGTATTATCACAGTCCCATGGGTCAGCTCCTGCATCATCTAGAGGCAATGCTTAGTACTTGCAACAGCCATGGTATCACTGCCAAAACATAGTGGTGTCCCCATAATCCGCTCCAGCATTAGTGGTTGCACATGCCAAGAGATTACTGCTAGATTACACCCCCCCCCCAAATAAATCCAGTGGCCATATCAGAGTTTTTCATTGGACTAACGCACACATACACAGAATACGAGGATTCCAAAAGCTAAGAACAGCGTTCAGGAAGTTGTTTATTTTTACTAAGGGAGGTAGAAGAGTGGGGACCAAGTGGTGTATCTCAGTGAAAAAAGCAAGTCTGTGTTTGCTGTCAATGCGGCCCCTCTCTCACGCTGCCAGAATGGAGCTTCCCAGAGCTCCATTTTGTACTTACAGTGCATTGTCGGTGCCTCCAGCAATGAAATGCAACCAGCTCCTGAGCTCTGGGGTTTAATCTGCAAGTCGCCTGTTCGAATCTCAGCAAGATACACTCAGCCTTTGATTCTTCCAAGATCGATGAAATGAATATCGATTTCGGTTAGGCAGTAATAAGTGTGCATAGAAACCGTACACCACACCGTCCACCTGGAACATAGCGTCTAGCAAGGAATTGGCATTGTCAATGTGAAAAGGAAAGAAAAACGAAAATAGAGCCTAAAAGGGGTCATGAACTTTGTTTGGTTCTTGCAAAATACAGCGTTTTAGGGAAAGTGCAATGTAACCATCACATCTGGCTTCTGCGCTGGGAGTACCAAATCTCCTTTAGTACCGAAAAAAAATCACTAACTTCTCTTAATATGCTGACCTCCGTTCTAGCAAACACAATCTGAGAATGCACCATTTCTGAAAACACCCACCCACAAGTTAGAGAGGGCGAGAAATGCTTATTGCTTGGGGAAGTCAAGAGGGGGTAATGCCACCCACGGACCACTCCTGCCTACTAGGCCCAGACGCAGACTCACCCGACCAGCCCGGGCTGACACACACTAAGGGGGGGGGGGGGGGGTAGCCCTTTGATCCCAATGGGTACTGCGCGCCTGGACTTGAGCATCTCTGTACAGCGAGGGGCGCTCATGCTGTGCCCCTGGGGTGCAGTCTGGCTAACATCGCCTACCGAAACTAAAATAGCGGGACCCTCCAAATATGTCCTCTAATTTCACGCATTTCATTCAACTCATGCCGAAGTATTGCTGCAAAGTTTACAGTTTGGTAGCATCCGAAAGTCTGCAACATTATATAATAGAGACAGTACTCAACTATGTCTTCTAGGGACATGCTGCCTCTGGGAATCGGAGAACTGAGCATGAGGCATTCTTATCACAGCTCCGAGTTCATGCCTCCTGCGTCAGACCCAGCACTGCAGGAGTGCCAGCGTCACCCCCAGTACGCCCCGCACAGTACGGACCGGCGATCCAGGGGGGGGGGACAAGCGCCCCTCCATGCCCCCCCCTGCGGACGCCCAAATAAATAATTCCCGGAGCCTCAGGGTGCTGTGCCACACAAAGAGTTGAAAAGGGCAGAGGCAGGGGGGCGAGTGGCCTCTGACGTCACCTTATGCTGTGACTATCGGATCATTGGCGGCTCACAGACAGGTAACTGGAGAGGCGCCAGGTCAAGTGCAGGGCCATTAGGTCACGCAGCTCCGCTCGCACTTTTTTTTGCGCGCTAAAGACCTGCTAATCTACCTCTCAAGAGGGAGAAGGGAAATGTGTTTGTTCCCTCGTCCCCCCACCCTCGTCCCCTGCGTCCCGCCCACTCCAAAATCTGGGGGGGATATGTCCCCCCCGTCTCCCACAGTTCCTACGCCCATGCCAGGAACCTTGCTGTAGCGATGGTGAAGGTAGCAAGCAGTCCCAACAGAGGTGAGTGAACTCCAGGCACTTTTTCAATTCCACAGCTTTGAGTCTCAGAAGCAATTTAGAGGAAAGAATAGACACCCTCTCTTTGATTACACAGTGTATTTAGCCTTCTGTTATCCAAACAAACCTAGTGGAATGAGGGAGTGATAAGCTATGGAATAGGCAACTGTGCTTGCCCTTTACATTTAGAAAATGCCTTTTACCCCCTTTTCTTGTACTGAGTACATAAACACCGTATATGCCACACTGCTATTGTGTGATATTGTGTTTGTAAAACCCAGTTAAGCCACAACAATTGAAGGCAGACTACACAGGTGGAAAAGCAAAGAAAAAACCTAGGACTGTGTAACTAGGAATCTATGTGATGAGTTTTGCTGATTATTAATCAGAGCTTTAGCACTTATGGGCTTCGACAAAAACATAATAGTATTTTGCAAACTGACCTATGTATGTGTGTGTATGGTATTTCTATAGCGCAGACCTAGACAAAAGGCAGCAGGGTGGAGTATGTACTAATAAATCACAGGGGGTTGCAGTACAACCTACTTAATTAGCATTTATAAGGTAGGTAACAATTTGCGAGCCACTGTTATTGGCTGCAATCACAGGGATGGTGGCCTGTGGGACAACAAACTGCAAACCCAATGATTGCATTCCAAAATTGACCACCTTTTTTTATGCACCCCATGTTCCTTAAAGGGTTTGGAAAACTTTAAGGGCAGCAGGCAGTGTTTCGACCACTACCTACTTCTACAAAGTCTGTCAACATGATTCCCAAACTATGCGAATCAGTTATCACCCCAACTCGCAGGGCAGTAACTCATCAATGGTTTCTGATCACAACTGTGGTCATAAACCATTTATTCAATTTGTCGAAATCAGAAATAAGAAGAGGAGGCCCCTTTCATGTCGTCTCTTATCTGGTTATTTGAAAATTGGGAAGGATCACTAAAGTCCTTTTATGACTGAAAGAATTTTCCATTTTGGAAAAGGGTTATTGTGTATAATGAAAACTTCTTAAACAATTTGCAGCCAATCTCCAACATTCTCACCCTGGCAAAGCTTATCGAGAAAAGTGTTCAGATCCAACTCTGTAATCAACTCCTTGACCAATACCAGTCAGGTCCTCACCAAGACTGCAGCACAGAAACAGCACTCACTCTCATAATGTATGATGCCCTATGAATGCTGGATCCGAATGAAGCGTGTCTCCTTATCCTCCTTGATTTATCTTCTGCATTTGATACTGTGAAACACGTGTGAAAGGCTGACGGGGGGCCCGAGACGTGTCTCCCACCTCCCTGCCCTGTGAGACACCAAAGCACTGCTGTGTTCAAAGAATTGCCAGGAAAGCGAGGTATAACCTTGCCTGCTGCCTCTCGCATACAGGGACATGTGAGCAGACAGAGCCCGTCCAACGAATGGGAACCTGCGTCGGTGGGTCCTCCGCTCCTAAAGGAGGTCCCTGAGAACCCGGAAGGTGTGCTGCTGTGGATCCCGGAGGAGGAAGACGCGCTGCAGAGTCAAGAGGGAAAGAACCGGAAAGGTTGAGACCCCGTGCTACGGCCGCCAGGAACCTTCGAGGAGCCGGTGAATCCTGACAAACCGGAGAAGGCAGACAAAGGACCCGAGGTGTGGACAGATGAGTGGTGGACACCCCCGGAGGACGCTGGAGAGCCGCTGCAGTTCTGGAGAACTGCGGCTGACGCGGTGAGTGACTCTGGGAAGAACAAGGGAGGGGACTAAAGAGAGGGAGAGTGGGTGGGAAGACAAGGGGCACCAATAGCACCATCGTCAGTGTCGGATTTTAAACCACACCAGCACCAAGCCTCACTATCAGCCCGATTTCATCCTCACTTCTACCCCCCTTTTTTTAAAACAAACTTTCATTTCGTAAGCGCAAGTAGCGTTTCAAGAGTTCTGGTATTCTTTAGTTGAGTTTCTTTTCTCTTCTCCGGAAGTCTATTCACACTGTGACAGCCTGCATGCTGATAGACCACTACAGTGATGGGTGATGCGTTCTGTACTGCCGAAGTTGTACTAAACCAGAGTACCTACTGTGCCTTTTTCTTGTTCTCTCCTCTCCATTTTTGGGAGCCTCCCGGGATAACCACCAACAAGAAGAACACCAAGAAGAAGCTGCGGCCCCTAAAGAAGGAAAACCACCTAAGCCTCGCTCTAAATAATCTTCTGTATTTCCAATGTAAATAAATCATAACATAATTGAGCCCATACTACGGCCTCCTCGATTTTTCTTCCGCCCGTCCCTCTCACACACGTCAACCTTCTATACCTACTTGAGAGTAGGATGGGTCTATCAGGGACCGTCCTCCAATGGTTTACTTCATTCCTCCAGAACAGAACCCAAAGAATCAAGGTCAACCACTCTCTGTCAAAGCACTCTATGGTCACTTTGGGAGTCCCCCAGGGATCTGCCCTCTCCCCATTCTCTTCAACTTATTCATGGAACGTTTAGCAGACTCCTTAGCATCCTTTAACATTCATTACCATATGTATGCTGATGACACACAACTATACCTGAAAATATCCTCTCCTCATGACCTCAATACCCTCAACAAGATCCTGCAGAATACGCAGAACTGGCTTTCGCTCAACCATCTCAAACTTAATACCACCAAAATGGAATTCCTCCTCATTACTCCACCCAAGCACTATCTGAAGATCGACCATTGGATTAAATATCTAACTGCTCTCAACTGTATTCCTCACTTAGTAGACTCTGCGAGATCTCTGGGAATTATACTAGACAAACATCTGCACATACAGAAACACATCAGCAATGCCACCAAAGGAGCAAACTACCAGATGAGCATTCTAAGGAAACTAAAACACTTCCTCCCCAGGATGATCTTAAATTGGCAGTCCAAGTCCTAGCCCTCCAGAGGCTTGACTACAGAAGGGATGTATGTCAGTACAACGCGGTTGTTTTCAACGCGGTACTTTACATCGCAGATTTTACAACGCAAGTCGTTACAACGACTTGCGTTGGAGGGTGCGGATTTCGGAATCTTATAATTTTATATTCCAACACCAGTCCCCGTAACAGTATGGAAGGTGTTGGAATATAAAATTACAAGATTCCTTATCCCACAGCGCCATCCAGCGCAAGTCGTAGTAACAACTTGCGTTGTAAAAGACGTGTCGTAACTGCACTGCGGGGTAACATCCGCGTTGTAAAGGATGTTCCCCCTACAGAAGTGTCACGCTCAGTGGCCTTCCCAGATACACGCTGGCCCCCTCCAGGTGTCCCTTAAAACAGTGGCCAGACTCATCACCGGAACAAAAATAAATAATCACATCTCCCCTGACCTGAAATCCTTAAATTGTCATCATTCGAAGCACAAATTCATGTACAAATCGCTTGCACGACACATAAAGCTTTACATTTCAACACCCCAAGTAACCTTGCACAAAAACTGGAACCATCGGGCGGTTGTAGGACATCGCGTAGCAACAGCTCCATGCTGCTGAAACCACATATTTTCCACAAGAAACAAACATGCAACAGAGCTTACTCTGGCATTACACCGAAAATCTGGAATTCTCTGCCAAACAAAATCTGTCTGATTCACTCCACCGCCTCTTTCAAATCATAAGTGAAATCATTCCTGATGTCTAAATGGTTTGACTAAAAGCCATCTCCTCACTACTTATCGATTGAACTTACTTGTTGAACTCTTATTTTGTTGCTCAAGACCTCCCCCGTCTGGTCGCCTAAAGAGATCGCACTCCTAGATTTGATACTGTTCTATGTTAATCTTTTATGTCATAAATGCACTTTATTACTGTCTTTTACTGATGTATCTTCTCCCCCCGTAAAGCGCTCTGATACCCTCATGGGTCTCATTTGCGCATTATAAAACTTTATAAATAAATACATTCTTCTGCGGTCATAAACCCTGTGATTTTGCAAATCACAAGGTTTGCGATTGCAAAAGAGCTTTGTACATAAGGCACTTACAGCTTCTTCCTCCTTATAATCCGTAGAGGAAGAACATATAGCAAGCAGTGAAAATTATACAACTGACAACCCTAGTCACTTTTCCACATTTCATGCATCCTTCATGACCATTGTGGGAGCATTGGTACCAAACTACTTCATAGGAATATAAGTGATGGTCGGTGGAACCGCTAAATCAATGGCCTTAACACACCTTTAAAAAAGCCCATATTTTATGACCAGGAAACCATCCACACAAAAGGAGACAACATTACCAAAAGCAGAAAAAAATTAAATACCCAATATGTAAAACCAACAATTGCAGTGATAGCAACATATGCAGGTATGTAGAAGTCTAACTTCCAGATGTGATGACATGTCCAAAGAATAGGAGGTTGTGAGTCCTTTCAACTAAATCCACATTTCCCTAGACTATATGTGGACAAGTTTCCATCCTGTACTCACATGCCATGTCATCTGAGACAAACTCGCATCAAAATGAAGTAGGAAAAGAGAGCCAATGAAACCAAACAAACCTGGAAGGCACAGGGCCATCATGAAACATGCTACAAAACAAACACAAATGAGAAACCTCTTTCAAGATACCACATTGTAGTACTTTTGAAATGAGAAGAGTGACAAAAAGCCATGGCCCGTGCAGGTAAGAGTGGTTGGGCCGGTTGGGTGGGATTTCAATGGACGATGACGAGTGAAAATAAAATAAATAATTAATTTTCCTTCATCATCGTCCATCGAAATCCCATGGCCCCACTGTCACACTGCTCTTACCTGCACTGGCTGCGGATGGTGACAAAAGCAGAGCTCACAATCTAGGCATGATCTCCTCTCTAAGCATAATGACCTGGTAGCAGATGTTATGTTCTGCAGATTTGTAGAGAACAGTACAGGGTCAGCTTTAGGGCGGTGAGACCGGTGCAGTGGCACCTGGTGCTGAGCTCGTGGGAGGCTCTGTTAGAAATAATCTATGGGTTTAAAAGCATCCACTGCAGGGATCCTTCTGTGTCCTGAAGTTTTCAGGCAACAATAAAAATGGCAAGATAACTCTGGGGATTAATATTCCTGCTAGACAGAGATCAGAGTTTTCTCTAGTGGCAGTTATGACTCATCATAGTGTGCACAGAGGGTTAATATGCCTGCTGCAAAGAATGTGCAGATCACAGAACTGTATTTTATGTGGATAGCTAAGTGTGGTTTTTTTTCACGGAAATCTGTTTGTTACTTGCAGGACAGGACGTTTCGGTTTTTTCCCCAGGCTTTCACTATTAATTCCTAATGTTACTGAAAAAGGGTTTGTTTAGGTAGAATACATTCTTATTAGTAAAGCCAACCCCAGCCAGCACTTTAAAACAAATGAAATGTATGTGAGGCAGGGGCTGCGGGAAGATATGCGGCACTGTTGGAGGGTGGAATTGAGGGAATCTGTGGAGATGGAGGTAATTGGAGGGGGATATATTAAAACAAGATTACAGCATTTGGCGCCACCAGCCGACCCTGGGACTGTATCACCCGGAAGGATATGAAACTAAGAAGGTGTGAGCCTAGTCAGACCCTTGGGCCAGTTCTTCAGCTTCTTGTGGAGTTCAACAAGTGAGGAGGAGGCTCTTATGTGTATTGGCAGGTCATTCCATGCTTTAAGAGCGAAGGAGGAAAAGGCTGACTGCCAATTCTGTTTTTACGTATGCATGGTTGTGTACAAGTAGGAGGCGGACGAGTGTAGGTATCTGGAGGGTTTGTGAAAGCAGATGCGATTGTTAAGGTATGCTGGGCCAGTGTTATGTAGTGCCGTGAAAGTGTGGGTGAGGAGTTCGAAATGTGCCTATTCAAGTATGGGGAGCTGGTGGAGCAACTTCAGCTGTTGTGTGATGTGAATGGATTGTGGGAGGTTGAGAGTGATTCTGGCACTCAAGTTCAGAATGGTCTGCAGCATTCTGGTGAGTTTATTGTCGATCACGTCATAGAGGGTGTTCACGTAGTCCAGCTTGCTTCTGACAACGGCAGGTATGCCGGTTTTCAGGGTGCTGATTGGGAGCCATTTGAAAAGCCTTGTCAACGCCTTCAGGTTATAGAAGCATGAGGCGATGATGGCAATGATTTGAGTGGTCATGTTGAGTCTGCTGTCGAT
The DNA here is from genome assembly GCF_964261635.1 of Lissotriton helveticus. Taxonomy (NCBI): domain Eukaryota; kingdom Metazoa; phylum Chordata; class Amphibia; order Caudata; family Salamandridae; genus Lissotriton; species Lissotriton helveticus. The sequence continues at coordinate 455,792,150 of NC_136065.1, forward strand.
AGAGATCCCTTGGGTCTTGTTGTGGGTGGTGGGGTGAGTGTCAGTCCTAGTTCTGTTGGGCACCAGGTGATTCCCATGGTGAAGTGCTCATCCTGAACATCACGGTTTTTGTCTTGTCGGTGTTCAGCTTTAGACAGTTGGTCTTCGTCTAGTGGGCGATTTCAGTCATGCAGGCATTGAACTTGATCTGTGTCTTGTCCATGAGGGAGAGAATGAGTTGCATGTCGGAGTAGGAGGGGATGTTACTGTCATGAGAGCAGATGATGCTGCCTATCATGTATGCATTGAAGACAGTCAGGCGCAGGGAGGATCCTTGCAGAACTCCTCAGATGAGATTGCGGACGTCTAAGGTGTATGGTGCTTGACTGACTGACTGGGTCTTCCAGTCAGGAAGGAGCAGATCCACTGGAGTGCATGTCTTTGGATTTCGATGTTATGTAGGTGATTGGTGAGGATGGAGTGGGATGGGAGTCTGTGTCAAAAGCTGCAGAGAGATCAAGGAGTATGAGGGCTGCCGTGTCTCCTCTGTCTATAGAGATGCAGATGTTATCCATGGCGGCTGTGAGCACAGTAACTGTGCTCTAGTTAGATCTGAAACATGACCGAGTGGTGTTGAGGAGTTGGTGGTCATTGATTCATTCAGTGAGGCATCTGTTGATGATATTCTTTAAGACCTTGGCAAGGAATGGGAATACGGTGATCAATCTGTAGCTGACGAGCATTGATGGATCAGTTGAGAGTTTTTTCAGCAGCGGAAAGACAGTTGAATGTTTCCAAGCATCTTGGAAGGTCATGAAAGTAGTGGAGGGATTCAGGATGGATTTAGGCTGGCACTGATGGATTGAAGTCCTCTGGAGTAGGCGTGGTAGGGGCAAGAGTCCAATACGGCCCCCGGGTGGATGGACCTCAGTGTGGTAGAGGTTTATTGATGCCATGTGGATAGCAATGGTTCTTTGGATAAAATTGAGATGAATTTAGCATGGCCTGTCAGGTCCGGTTATGGTTGAAATTGCTGTAAATGGCTGTAATTTTGTTGCTGAAGAATTGAGAGACTTTGCACAGAGGTCCTAAAGGCGAATGCCGATGAGGTGAAATCCTTCCCAATGGGGAAGATTTATTTTATTCTGTTGGTACTGGCATTGATGCAGTGCAGTTAGTGGTCTGGATCATTTGGTGCTAGTATCTCAATGCAAATTTGGATGTGCTCCATTGTGCATTGTCCTTTCTAACTCTTCATTTGTGCTCCAGTTGCTTGCAATAGTGTTTTATCAGTCTTATTTCCTCCATGTACCAACTGTCCTGGGATCTAGATCTAGTTGTATTGCTGTGTTTGAAGGAAGCCAGGGAGTCGGCACAGGAAGCGATCTGATTGTTGAAATTCTAGATGGCTTTAGGGAGGGTGCTGTTATGTTTGGGTTGCTAGGTGTTGACAGCGGTATTCCAGTCCTTGTCAGTGATGTTGTTTCAGTTTCAGGGGGCTGGTCTAGCAGTGGGGCGTGTGCACTGGACCAGGACTGAAATGCTAGACTTGCAGCTAGATTCATCAAGCTCAATTGCGCTCGCAAAGGGCCAGATTCTGAGAATCTGGCCCTTTGCGAGTGCAATTTTTGCATTTGGGATTCATCATCCCAAATGCAAAATTCGCTAATAAAGAATTCGCACATTTGCGAGGAAATGCATTTAAGGAATCTCTATTTGAGATTCCTTAAATGCAATTCATTAACCATTTCTACATTGCGAATTCGCTACTTTTGGTCGCTATTTACCACGAAGTCTGACTTCGTGGTAAATAGCGAAAAAATAGAAAAAAGCACTTTAGTGCATTTTTCTCAATTGCATGTTACACACACACATGTCCTTTGGACATGTGTGTGCGCAACACCTGTGTAAATTTACATTTCAGGGGTGCTACAGGGTGTCCTTTGGACACCCTGGCACCCTTGAAATCGCAATCTTATTTGCGATTAGCTAATTGCTAATCGCAACTAAGGAATAACTCCCCATGCATTCCTATGGGCATTTAGGCCCATAGGAATGCATGGGGAGTTATTCCTTATTTGCAATTAGCAATTAGCTAATCGCAAATAAGGAATCAGTGGGAATTGCAATAAATATTGCGATTCCTACAGGAATCCCATTTTGCGAGTCTGTAATAGCGATTCCTTATGAATCGCTATTATAGACTCGCAAAACGGGTCTTTCATGAATCTAGCTGTTGGTGAGGTGCGGTCTGCAGGAGAATGGTGTGGGATTGAAGACTCTGATGTTGTGAAGGTGGTGATATTAGGGTCCAAGAGGTGTCCTGCAAAATGGGTAGGTCCCTTTACTCATTGGGTGAAGCCGACGCTTCCAAGGTCTTTCATGAGTGCTTTTAGGTTGGGTCTGCATGATCTTCCATATGGCAGTTCAGGTCTCCATATAGGATGTAATTGCTAGCGTAGAGAGCAAGTGGTGCGACCAAGTCTGGGATTTGTCAGTGACGTTGGTGTGCAGTGTTGGTGGTTTGTAGATGAGAGTGCCACTTAGTGTGAAGTTAACTGTGATGTGGAGCTTGAAGAAGAGGGCTTCCATGTCGGAGATTGACATGTCCATGGAGGTATTGCAGGTGATTATGTTCTTGTGGATGAAAGTGTTTCTGCTTCCGTGCTTGTGAAGTCTGTCTTGCATAGTCATCTTGTAGCTGGGGAGTCATGGCTGTGGAGTTCAGCCAGGTTCCTGTGAGGAAAAGTAGGTGCGGGACATTGTCCGGCAGCAGGTCCCAGATCTATGCTTTGTGTTTGGTGAAAGATCACATACTGAGGAGCATGCATGCAAGTGTGAAATGTTGTGTGGGTAGTTGCAGTCCTGTGTGAGAGATATTACTAAGATCAGTCCAGTAGAAGCTTGGAGAACACTTGTCTTAACAGGAATTACTAAAAACAACCAATGCAACAATCATATGAACACTCAGAGAACAAATAACTGTTAAGCTATTGCAGCAACAAAATAAAATCTGTTCTAATGGCCTAACAGCCAGGGATATCTCTGAGTTTCCAAGGGCAAAAACTAGGTGAAAGCATCAGAGTTTTAGTAATCAGGCAGTCAGACACCAGAAATATGAGGCCATGCTTGGGCATAAACCAGAGTGACAATGAACTCTAGCACACAGGTATTCAAGAAACAAGGCGCAAGTGAAATTCAGACATTAAAGGCAGAAGTGCATACACATGCAAACATGTCTGAAATAGTGTCTGGTCACCCCAGGTACAGCCTTAACGTATCCCAGCACCCATCCCAGAAAACTGTATGTAAATGGGTTAGAAAGAAATGGATCTCACTACAGCAAGCGAGCAACTTCATTACAATCATGCATAACGAAAGACTTTTGAGAGATCTCAAATCACAGGCCTGTAACAGGAAATGAGGCCGAGGGATGCGACCATCTGAAGGACGGTGAAAGGCGGAGAAACTGAACCAAGCATCAAAAGGCTGATATACTTCATAACATCAGGGACCAGGGTCAGACTGTCCGTAGCGGGCACCGGGCGTTCTCCCGGTGGGCCGAAAGGGTGGGGGCTGTTTTGGAGTGGGGGGCCATTTATTGTTACTGGTGGCCGGTTCTGCATCGGGGCTGCAATATCAGCACCCTGTAACAAAAGCAGTGTTTCCCACCAGCACATCCCCCTGCCCTGCAACAGCAGTGTTTCCCACCAGCACCCCCTAATCACGTCCCTCCCCCCAGGGCTTGTCCGACTTAATTGCCAGGGTTGATTTGCATTTTCTGTCCAGCCATGCCAGGGACAAGCAGATCCTCTGAACAGCTGAACTATCCAGGGTACAATGGGAAATTAAATTGTTATAGACAACTATAAAGCAGGACACTGATTAAGAATAACATCTGGCTTATCATATATGACTAAGATAGTATCACTGTGATCTGTTCCTTGAGGCTAAGGTTGCCAAAGTAACATCATCTAATGCAGTGTTTCCCAAACTGGGGTCGCGACCAGATTTTTGGTGGGTTGTGAAAGTTCAAGCAATAAATCACAATACCTTTAAATTCTGTATTTATCTTGTCACATATGCTGCACTTCAAGGACAGAGGTCAAATGTCGGGCAAATATTTTGTGACAAGATTGATCACAGTACACGAGGGCACACCCAATCACTATATCTATGATCCAACATGATAGTAAAGCAAGCAATAGTGGAGCTTCTTCCCCAAGATGCGTTCCAATTTATCCTTGTCAAATGTCCTTTGAATAAAATTTCAACCACACTCCTGAATCAGGTCTTTTGACATTTATTTCCAATTTTCTCAATACATGAAGAGCAGCAGCAGCCGATGCGCGTTTCGCCCACTGGGCTTTTCCAAGGCTCTAAAATGGGTATTTGTCGTTGTAGGGAAATTGCTACTCAATACTAGCCCAGCTTGATGCAGTGAAGTTTCCGTGTAGGATAAATATGGAGAGAGTAGCAGGCAACGTTTAAGCCGTATTGTAGAAGCGGAAATGGTTTCAGACTGTGCAACTTTTGGAAGCTGCCTCCTGATCCTGAGGCACGCGACCATCTAAAAACTTGTATGCATTTGCGGACCTTGATAAGTCTGTTCTGTATCTCTGCTGTCCGTATTCGTAATCCCAGTTGCCAGCTGAACAAGATGCAGTTTATTTTTAATAGAAGATTTTTGTTTCCAAACATCTCTCGCTTTGCAGTCGTCAAAGAAAAATAAAGTGAACTATGTGAATATCTATGCTGGGATCAAGAAGTGTGAAAGGAAAGGATGGAGAATGGCATTTTGGTAACACAACAAAAAGTAAGTAACTGTAAATAAACTGTACACATTAAGCAGTTAGGAAAGAAAAAAATGAAGCAATTTTTTTGTAATTCTGAATTGTAATGGATAAAAGCTTTAAATAGGATAAAAACAAATCAAGACATTTTATTTGGTGATGCACAAATGATAAATATTTACTGAAACCTGATTTCCAGACATTATCATTTGTGTGCAATACAGTTGTATCAGTAAAGCTTTATGTTTGAGCAAATTTTGAGACCATTTCAATTGAAAATGTGCTCTGTAAATAACAATGCAGTAACGCACAATACTTTAATTACATTAAAAATGTCCTGCCTCGTGCCCATTTAAGGTGGGTGGGTTGCAAATGTTTGACCGTTCTAAAAAGTGGCCTGTGTTTCAAAAAAGATTGGCAAGAACTGATCTAATTCAAGTGAACTTGCACACTGCAGCTTTTTGCAACTCTCATGTGTGCTCCAGAAAATAATAAATAATAACACACACAGATCTAATAATCCTCACAATTTATCGAGCATGGAAGGGTATGAAATAAAAATAAGAGGCACAAAAGCATCTAGGTGATCACTTGCACCAAACACTGTGTGCAAGAAGAGTTCAGCTAATGAAACATTCCTTCCCAAAAATACTGCAAACCAAGACAAAGGGCTTCAGTTAGGGTTTGGCGTACTGGGAGGATCGCTATAAAGTGACGGTCCTCCTGCCCCACCAAACCTGCATTTCCCCCTCCCAATTTAGAGGCTTAGGAAAAACATAGCTATGATCAGCAGACCCTTCAGGAGCCTCCACTGATAGTAACCTCTGTCCCTGTGAGCTCTGTGCCACTGGACCGACAGGTTATAGTAGAAGTTGCCCCACTCTTTTGAGATATAGAAAGGCCCTGATGAGCAGCAAGTAAATTCCTTATATGCCATGATCATTTGTGTTTTGCTAAGAGAAAACTAATTCCCATTTTTGTCACTTTATACATGGGTTCATTCACAATATCTGCAGTGTTGTGAAGAGAGCTGCACAGGCTCTCCTCACAGAATAGAGACGCCTGCCAGCCAGGTGTGGATCTCTAAGTAGGTCAGGTGGTCCACCACTAGGGCGGTGGAAGCCTTGGCCTCCACCCCCCCTGGCAGGTCAGTGGACTGTCTAAATGACCCCCCAATGTCCTCAAACACAAAAGGTAAGCCATAACACTATAAAGCCCTGCAATGTGGTACAAAGCCAGATGTACTGAAAGAGAGCAGAGGAAAAACAAGCTAAAAACAATCACCTTCTTTATACTTGACATCTCTTTTGAAGCTCTTTTTCTTACTTACTTATGCGTACTACCCCTCCTATGGTATAGGCCATCAACCAGGGCTCTCCAGCCATCTCTGTTATAGGTTTTTCTTTCAATCTGACTACAGCTGCAACACATCTCCTTGCAGTCAGCCTCAAGGCATCATCACTGGGTGTTTCTTGGCCTTCCTCTTTTCCTTTTCCCTTGAGGGATCCAGGTCAGGGCTTGCCTCATGGTATTTTATGCGGGCTTGAGGAGGGTGTGACCTATTCATCTCCAGCGTTTTCTCATGATTTCTTCATGAACAGGGATTTGGATAGTCTTCTGTAATAGGTCGCTGTTGCTCATGGTCTTTGCCCAGCAGATTTGGAGGATTTTCCTCAGACAGGTGTTGATAAAGGTCTGGACGTCATTGGTGGTAGTCCCCCACATAGGTACCGCCCAGGTAGCACAAACCAGAACATATTTGGTTGTCTACAGAATGGCAAGAATAGACAGGATTCCTAATCAGAACTATAGTTTAGATTACTAGGCAAAGCTATAGTGATTGACACCCTGCAAGGATTTAAAGAGCCAACAAACAGCAGAAAGAAACTACAGCAGCTTATTACTTCTCTTATTTGAAAATAGATCAAACAGGAATCTTGAGAAGACATGAACCATATTTACGAAGGTTACGAACTTTAACATCCTGTAAGGGAATTTCATAAGGTACAACCCATTGAGAAGGAAGGAAAATCTGATGGGGCAAGGAGAGATTAGGAATAATCCTACAATATTGGGGATGGAAGCTCTGAGGAAGAATAGAGAAAGAACCCCAGAGGAGGAGAAAAGGGAAGGAAGAAGGCTGTGGCTGCACTTTGAAACATTTCATAGGGAAGGGGGTAATAGATTTTGGGCCAGATGTACGACCCTTTCATTTAGCGCCTCATAATTTGCGACACATTGCGAGTCGCAAATTGTGAGGCGCTAAATGAAATGTACCACAGTGTGTTTACACTGTTTTGCAATTCCCAATGGGGTCGCAAATTGTGAGGCTCATTCATATTAATAAGCCTCTTGCAAATTGCGAGCCGATTGTGAATGCCAGCACTCCCAGGCATGGTGGCTTTCTGGGCTCAGCAGACCACCACGTCTGGGACTGCTTTTTAATAAAGCAGCTTTTTTATTTTAAAATGCAGCCTGTTTTCCTTAAAGGACAATGGGATGCACTTAAAAAAATAAAATGAAGCAGTATTGTTTCATTTTTTAAGGGCAAGCAGTGGTCCCAGGGACCACTGTCTGCCCTTAAATAATTATTTTGCATGCATTTGCAAAGGGGAAGGGGTCCCCTGGGGACCCCTTCCCATTTCCAAATGCATTACCACCTACTTGAAGTAGGTGGTAATTGCAGGTGTGTTTTGTGACCGCAATTGCGGTCACAAAACATTTCATACATTGTTTTGAGACTCGCTATTTGGAAGGGAATGGCGAGTCGCAAAACCTATTTAGAGAGTCACAAAAAAATTGTGACTCGCTAAATAGGCTATGCACATGGCCCAATATGTTTTTGCATGCGCAAACAGGTTCGCAAACCTGTTTGCGCAAGCAAAAACGGGTCGTACACCAGGCCCCAAGAAAGCGACACCCCTTAAATCGATCCCAGCTACTGTTAACTTTCTCTCAATGTGCCATCGTGGAATAAATAGGGATAAATGACCTTAGACAGGTAGAGTTTGTGTAAAATAAAAAGGGGAATGAGGTCACCAAAGTTCTGATGTACTCCGGTTTAGGAAAATCTACAGCAATAAATGCAGAAAATTTGCTGCAAAAAGAAGGATTAAGGTTAGTCCAAGGCTTAGAACTATCTATAGCGGGTAACCATCGAGTAATATTCCGGAGTCAATATGTCGGTCTAGGGCAAAGACAAATGAGATTAATTGACCAAGGCCTGAAAGGAAAGGACGGTATGGAAATCACAGTATTGGGGGTGAAGACCGCAAAGGTTGGAGTTATGTAAACGGTCAAGAAAGATACATGAACCATTCTATACCAGCCCAGGAAGAAGAGGGGTGGTTAAGTGAAATAGATTAGGACATTGGATCATCGCACAGCCTTGGGATTCTTTCAGGTGATAACATTAGCAGTAACATGCATATGGTTGGTAGCATGTAAAGTTGAGCTCCGGGAGCCTTACCCCATGAGCAAAAAGTTGATAATAGTTAATGCATATATACGGAGGGCGGTCGGAGGCGTATACGTTGGAAATGGGAAGGATGTTGATTGGCTGTGTGAAAATTTCCAGAAAGATATCTTTGTACTTATAGAGGATTTGAACCATAAATTAAACCCAAACACAGTGGATATATGGTTGAAGGAAATGCTGATATCATACAATATAAAGGCAGCAAATTTCCCTAAAACTAAATGGTCTAAGAGGGATATAGATCTGGTAAAATATATGGACTCAATAGGCCTACTCTGTTTGAATGGTAGGGTGGAGGAGGATTGCCGAACACAGCAAGCAAGGTTGGGCAACAACTATGTCCAATCGAATATATATATATATATATATATATATATATATATATATATATATATATATATATATATATATATATATATATATATATATATATATATATATATATATATATATATATATATATATATATATATATATATATATATATATATATATATATATATATATATATATATATATATATATATATGCAGAAAGGTTTTCAATGAAGAAAAAAAGAGACCAGAGGGGGAGTCAAGGGAACAGCAAGTTTTAATGCATTGCTGGCAGTAGCGGTAGATGCATTTCGGCAACAAATGCCTTCCTCAGTACCCTGTACTGCAGTCCTTCCCAAATGCTTCTCATTCCTGTTAAAAATGTTCATCTGCACTACATCCTCCTCCCCCTTATGTAGTCGACACACCTGGGCAGTTCAATTGAGGTCCTGAGAACTACCATTCCCAGCATGCACAGTCTCGGCAGTACCGGGTCGGTGGTATGGGCGAGCAGGTTCCAGACCGTAGGTCCGTGCAGACTCCAGGTGAGTGGGAACAACCCCTTTGCAGCTCCTCAAAATCACGAGCGTGCCCCTGGGCCCCCTCTATATCTGCCCGCCGTTTCTCACCAGATTTAATCCAGGCAGGAGCTGCCAAATGCGAGGCATAACGCTCAATGGAGGTAAAATACATCCGTCTTCCTGTTTCTATCTGAGAGTCTGGGCGGTCACCGATTTATATTGATTCCTCAAAAGTCTTTTGCGCTGAAACAGTGAAGTTGCCAGAAGAAAATCGGGACACTTGTTGGCAGGGTCATCTTGGTTACGTCTCTGGCAGGCGTAGAGTATATGCAGAAAGATTTTCAATGAAGAAAAAAGAGACCAGAGGGGGAGTCAAGGGAACAGCAGGTTTTAATGTATTGCTGGCAGTAGTGGTAGATGCATTTCGGCAACAAGTGCCTTCCTCAGTACCCTGTACTGCAGTCCTTCCCAAATGCTTCTCATTCCTGTTAAAAATGTTCATCTGCACTGCATCCTCCTCCCCCTTATGTAGTCGACACACCTGGGCAGTTCAATTGAGGTCCTGGGAACTACCATTCCCAGCATGCACAGTCTCGGCAATACCGGGTCGGTGGTATGGGCGAGCAGGTTCCAGACCGTAGGTCCGTGCAGACTCCAGGTGAGTGGGAACAACTCCTTTGCAGCTCCTCAAAATCACGAGCGTGCCCCTGGGCCCCCTCTATATATGCCCGCCGTTTCTCACCAGATTCAATCCAGGCAGGAGCTGCCAAATGTGAGGCGTAACGCTCAATGGAGGTAAAATACATCCGTCTTCCTGTTTCTATCTGAGAGTCTGGGCGGTATATATATATACACACACACACATGCTTGGAATTTTGATAAAATAAGGGACTTTCAAGTAAGGTCTGAAGAGGGAAGTAATCACCATCCTCTGAAATTGATTTGAAAAGGGGAATCAATATGCAGACAGATAAAGTGATCCCTCTTCAGTTAGAATTTCCAAAAAGATTGACCACTAGACTAACAAAAAGTAAAAATGGAAAAACTGTCTAATCTTCAGCAAAACATATTACTAAAGGTTGTCTCGATAGTACACCTTGAGTTGTATGTGAATATAATTGGACAGGTGGTAAAGCGCCTGAGAGTAGTTCTAAAAGGAATTAAAAATAGGAATAAGGAATGTGAAAGCTCTGAATAACCAAAGTACGAAAAACAAATGGTTTAGTGGGGAATGTAGAAAACTAAAGGCTCAGATAAGGAAAGGGGAAAGGACCCTTAAAATTACATACGAAACAGAAAGTCATAATATGCTGATGAAGTTAAGGCAAAGATATAAAACTTTAATCAGAGATCAGAAAAGAGATCAGAAAGAGAGGTGTTGGGGCCATATGATAGAGGCAATAGAAACTGGAAACTGGTAGAAGAAAGATCTGGAAAATCGTGTGGCACAATGACCTGTGAGGTAGAAGAAGAAGCTTGGATGGACTATCTAGAGGAGATATATGGTAAAAACAAGGAATGAGGGGGTGTATAAGTAACCTCTTGGGAGAAAGTGGGTGAGGGCTTAAGGTCCAAATTCTCACTAAGTGACATCAGAGCCATCGTCTCAAGATAAACCCTGACTCGTGCGTCCGAACCTTACTATATGCCTACAATAATCATAAAAACTTGTCCGTATTGGTGGGCCGAGTTATTGTACAGGCTGTTTGATAAGATATTGGATACAGGGAACATACCTGAAAATTGGAGAGGTGGAATCATCAGGCCCATACATTAAAAGGGAGATATAAAAAGCCCAAAACATTACAGGTTGATTCATCTTCTCGATGTGTTAGAAAAGGTATTTGCTAAAATAATCTTGGGAATTTAAAAGGAGTGGACTGACTCGAATTGTATAGTGCCGCCAGGTCAGGGGGGCTTTAAGGAACATCATTCTACAATAGACCATTTCTTTGCACTCTGGTCTATTGCATGTAAGTCTGTTGAGCAGAGGGGAAATTTATTCTGCTGCTTTGTAGACTTCTGAGCAGCTTTTGATCTGATAGACAGAAATTGCCTATGGGAGGCATTGAAAAAACAAGACATCCCAAAAGACATTCTAAGATTAATCCAGGAGCTACATAGAAGCAACTAGACCCAGGTCACTATGGACACTGAGGGGACTTTAACACAAAAAATCCAAATCAACAACGGGTAGAGGCAGGGATGTGTATTAGCCCCCTTACTCTTTTCCTTATTTGTTGCCGATTTGTCGGCGACTCTAGCTGCTGCAAAGGGATTTAGCTCTAGAATGAATGGTAAACATGTGGCATGCCTCCTGTATGCAGATGATCTCGTGATTGTAGACCGAACAGAAATAGGCCTGCAAAGGAAATTAGACATATTTAGAGATTACTGTAGTTGTAAAGATGTAATGGTAAACATGGATACAACTAAAGTACTTTGCTTTGGGAAGACAAAAAGTAAATTCAATTGGCACTTACGCGCCAAGAAACGTGAGTTAGTCAACGAATATAAGTATCTTGGAGTCTGGTTTGAGAAGTCCTTGAAATGGAAAATACATCCAGAGGCACTGAAGACCAGGGCTATGGCCTCCGTGAGTCACCTGAAAAAATGTAACAGGGACTTTGGAGAAATGTCACACAGACCAGTCCTGAAAGCTTATGTGGCAATGATTCCCCTGCAATTGCAATATGGAGCTGAGCTGCTATATGTTAGTGGCACAAATAGGTGGGAAGCTGAGGAGGGGAAGTGCTTGAAGAACTTGAAGTGCTTGTCACTTCCCAGATCTGCCATGATCCAAGCAATAAGATTAGAAACTGGTATGATCTCATGGAACATATTGGCTGAAAAAGCATTAATAAGATTGAGGGGAAAACGAGTAGGGAGGAAGTACAGAACGTTTCTCAGTAGTGCAAGAATGAAATTCTGCAAAGTGAATTAAAATGGAGAAAAAATGTTTTGATCAAATTAAGGGCTGTCTCCAAAGATATAAAAGTAATGCTGCATCCACAGAATCTACAAACTGAAATTTGAAAGAGTGACTTAAATGCGCTAGATAAAGGTTTATCCTATGAATGCGACCAACAGTACTTTAGTGGGAAGGAATCAGTACAATTCATGCCAAACTCTTGGCAAAACAAAGTAAGCTTCCAGTATGTTGATATCTTACCAAACCAGTTGTTAAGAAGTGAACTACTGAGAGTAAGGTTTGGACTCAATCCCTGCAAGATATATGATATGAAGAAATCAAAAATGATTGATGTAGGACAGAATTGTACTTGTGTTTTGAACACTAAGGCGGTCATTTGGATAGCGGGTAGATTGCCACCGCCCATATGGCAGTGGCGATCGGCCCGCTAAAAACCTCTGCCCGCTTAGGTTTTCCCCCTGCCACATTACGATAGCGGGGGGGACCCCGGTGGACGGAAAGACCGTCCGCCGGTTTTCCACCCGGCCGCAGAGTCGACGGGGCGGAAAAGCAGCTAGCATGGTGCCAGTGTTTGGGAGACATGCCATCCATATTAGTATATATGTCGGGTTGTGCCTTTGCCGCCATGGAAAGGCAGGCGGTTTTCGTCATTGGGGGCCGGTAGCGGGCCCCCAGGGATTCTGGGGAGTGGGGGTGCACATGGGAGGTACCTATGGTACCCCCCTGCAGTTCCATGCACAACATGGCAGGCACTGCACGGTGCCTGTCATGTTGTGAATGGAAGTGCACAACATGCCTTCTTGGCATTGCGGCGGGGGGTGCTGAGAGCACCGCCAGCATTTTATATTGTATTGTATTGTAATTGTAATTATATAGCGCTTACTGCCCCATACGAGGCATCGAATCGGTTTTTCGGCAAGAAGCACCTACTCCACAACCCATACAGGATTAGTGGTGTATTAGTATAGTGAAATATGAAATTAATTTGAGCAGTGGATATATTAGTCTGTTATTTGGACTGAGAAGGATAGTGGAGGAATAGAAGAGGGAAAGGGTTTGCATTTATATAGCGCGTGCTACCCCTGATGAGGTGTTGAAGCGCTTTTATTAACAACAAGGGGTGGTGATGGACAGAGTCTCTGAATTAAGCAGAATACTCTCACCCAGTCAAGAGATCAGGGCTAGATCCAACACCGTTTTTTAGCTCATTGCACCATCCCAGTTTCAGAACCTGGCTGTATGCAAATTAGTCTGTCCCTGGCCCAGTGCATCATGGGAACAGGGCAGACCAGACTACAAAAGCCAATTCTTACACTGGGAAGGAAACAAGCTTCCGGGGACCGGTTTCTGGCATTTCAGCCGTCTTCGGCCCGGCTTGCTTGAATCCTGATGGTGCAATGAGCAAGGGACTCACATCTGAGCATACCCTTCCACGCTTAGGGTGGACAAAATTATTAACAACAAGGGGTGGTGATGGACCAAGCCCTGATCTTTGTACTGGGTAAGAGTGGTCTGCTTAATTCAGACACTCTGTTCATCACCACCCCCTTTTCTGTATCGTTTTTGGCCACTATAGGTGTGGCAGGGTATACTCAGACATGAGTCCCTTTCTCACTGCTCCATCAGGATTCAAGCAAGCCGGGCCGAAGAGGCTGAAATGCCAGAAACCGGTCCCCGGTAGCTTGTCTCCTTTCTGGTGAAGAATTGGCTTGGTAGTTTGGTCTGCCCTGTTCCCATGATGCACTGGGCCAGGGACAGACTAATTTGCATATAGCCAGGTTCTGAGCTGGGATGGGGCAGTGAGATAAATAACGGTGATGGATCAAGCCCTGATCTTTGGACTGGGTAAGAGTGGTCTGCTTAATTCAGACACTCTGTTCATCACCACCCCCTTTTCTGTATCGTTTTTGGCCACTATAGGTGTGGCAGGGTATACTCAGACATGAGTCCCTTTCTCACTGCTCCATCAGGATTCAAGCAAGCCGGGCCGAAGAGGCTGAAATGCCAGAAACCGGTCCCCGGTAGCTTGTCTCCTTTCTGGTGAAGAATTGGCTTGGTAGTTTGGTCTGCCCTGTTCCCATGATGCACTGGGCCAGGGACAGACTAATTTGCATATAGCCAGGTTCTGAGCTGGGATGGGGCAGTGAGATAAATAACGGTGATGGATCAAGCCCTGATCTTTGGACTGGGTAAGAGTGGTCTGCTTAATTCAGACACTCTGTTCATCACCACCCCCTTTTCTGTATCGTTTTTGGCCACTATAGGTGTGGCAGGGTATACTCAGACATGAGTCCCTTTCTCACTGCTCCATCAGGATTCAAGCAAGCCGGGCCGAAGAGGCTGAAATGCCAGAAACCGGTCCCCGGTAGCTTGTCTCCTTTCTGGTGAAGAATTGGCTTGGTAGTTTGGTCTGCCCTGTTCCCATGATGCACTGGGCCAGGGACAGACTAATTTGCATATAGCCAGGTTCTGAGCTGGGATGGGGCAGTGAGATAAATAACGGTGATGGATCAAGCCCTGATCTTTGGACTGGGTAAGAGTGGTCTGCTTAATTCAGACACTCTGTTCATCACCACCCCCTTTTCTGTATCGTTTTTGGCCACTATAGGTGTGGCAGGGTATACTCAGACATGAGTCCCTTTCTCACTGCTCCATCAGGATTCAAGCAAGCCGGGCCGAAGAGGCTGAAATGCCAGAAACCGGTCCCCGGTAGCTTGTCTCCTTTCTGGTGAAGAATTGGCTTGGTAGTTTGGTCTGCCCTGTTCCCATGATGCACTGGGCCAGGGACAGACTAATTTGCATATAGCCAGGTTCTGAGCTGGGATGGGGCAGTGAGATAAATAACGGTGATGGATCAAGCCCTGATCTTTGGACTGGGTAAGAGTGGTCTGCTTAATTCAGACACTCTGTTCATCACCACCCCCTTTTCTGAAGCGCTTTTAGGCATGTAGTACGCTGCTCCGGAACCAAAAAAGGATCATTGGTAAATTAGTATGGGGAAAATATGGAATTAATTTGAGCAGTGAACATGTTAGTCTGTTATTTTGATTGAAAAGGATAGTGGAGGGATGGAATAGGGAAGGTTCTGCATTTATATAATGCTTGCTACTCCTGACGAGGTGTTGAGGTGCTTTTTAGTGGGTAGCACCCTACTCTGGAACCCAAAACAGGATTAGAGGTGAATTAGTATGGGAAAATATGTAAATTAATTTGAGTGGTGGACATGTTAGTCTGTTATTTGTATAGAACATAAATAGAGGAGGGATAGAAGAGAGAAGGGCCTAGAAAGGTTGTTTTTTTACATCTAACCACACCTTTACCAATTTAACAAAATATGCTGATGATAAACGCTGCATTAAAATCTGAGCTTGACCCCCAACAGGGCCATTACCCATGGGGACAGCCTTTGCATCTTGCTATCAAAACCTCCCCCACATAAGTGATCTAGTTGGCATTTTGGAAACTGTGGAACCAGAGGGAATGTTTTTTAATCCTGGTTTACGAATGGGAAGTTGTGTGATCTTGGACATTCATTTTATGTCTTTAGTTATTTTTACAAGATTGGAAGACTTTAGAATTCAGCTTAGAGTTTGTAGTAGTGTGTGAGAATAAAACTGGACTGGAACCCAACACATGTTCATTGGATATTATTTTAATTTTATATTTTACAGAGTTTTATATAGCGCGAACTTTACCAAAATCGGGTATCAGAGCATTTTACATAGCACCAGTTGCATTACATGAGGACACATTCATTTTTGTTAGGCACGGGGAGCTTAAGTGATTTGCCCAGGATGTTCAGCGTCATTGCCGAGACTCGAACCCAGATTCGAGGTCGACGGCCCTAGCCGTTAGGCCAACTCCTCTCCTCATTATGGGGCCTATTAGGATGGCGGGCGGGCTTTGCCCGCCCCCCACCCTTGCAGTAAACGGGAACGCCCGCCTAAAGGGCGGGGGCCCCGATGTGGGCATTAGGATGCGCCCGCCACAGTGGCGGGCGCATCATGCATTAATAACATTGCGGCGGGCGGTTTTCACACCAGCACCCGCCGCAATGCTATTAATGCTTGTGATGCATTTGCATAATCAAAGCGGCAGGCATCGCGCGGTGACTGCCGCTTTGATTATGCAAATGCAGAGGGGTACCACAGGTACCCCCCCCGTGTGCACCCCCCTACTGTCCTTCACTCTGGGCGGCCGCAGGGGGCCCCCAGAGTGAAGTCCGCATGCCTTTCCGTGGCGGCATTGCCGCCACGGAAAGGCATTGAAATTTGGGCATCATAATATGGCTGGCGGTGTCTAATAGACACCGCCACCATATTATTCCTTTTCCGCCACGGCCGCAAGGCGACCGGGGCGGAAAAGCGGCGGACGGTCTTTCCGTCCGCCGAGGTCCCCCCGCCATACTAATATGGCGGGGGGGGAAACTAGAGATGATGGTGGGCGGACTGCCACCGCCAGGCTGGCGGGGGCAATCCGCCCACCATCATAATGGGCCCCTATGTCTTTGGAGACTGAACCCAGTCTTTTGGTTCACTCATCAAAATGTAGTGGGAAACCAAAGTCCTGGGAACAAGTAACAATTGTAGTTGTGGCTCTTCGACTTTATTAAACTGTTTGATCTTGTGAAGATATGAAGCAAGTTGTATAAATGTTTTTATGGTCGTAAACAGTCCAAATAGATGTGTATGCCCGCAGAAATGTTTTTTGCTATTTACTGAATCCATTTTAGGAATCAGTAATATTTTAATTGCTTCTAAAATGGGATTTGGACTCCATATCGATTCAGTACTTGGAAGGGCATTTTGGGAGTGTTCCTTTCAAAAGACCAATTGATATTAGTTCAGCCCTGTTTACTTTAAGGACAATGGGCCAATTAAAACGATAATATTAATAATAATCTTCATTTGAAAGCTATCAGAGACATAGTGGTCTGCTGACCCTTGCAGATCATTATCCCTGTGATTGTGCCCAATCGAATCGAGTCGCTATTTGCGACCTACCTCATGAATATTAATTGTGAGTCATTCAGATTTGGAATTTGTACATAGTTTGGATCCACACAAGTTGGAAAAATACTGGTCGTAAATTAAAACTACTTATGCGATGTAATAGTGCGCCTGACTCTTAGTTACCCCAGTGCCTTTTCCCCTTTATCTTTTAATGAGAGGGTTGAGACAGGCTCCCTACCAAATTTGAGTACCAAGGACAGGAACAGTTTTAAAATCAAGCATGTTTAGAATGTTATTTTTTATGTCTAAATGGGAACTAATGATAAGTAATGACGATCTGGTACACCACGGTCCCTGGATAATCAATCACCATGTGTGGGAAAGTGCCCTTTCTGCATGGTTGCCTTTTAATGTTTTGCCAGCTACCTAATACAATTTGACTGAGAGTGCCCTGGGTCCCTGCCAATCAGGTTCCCTGGGCCTGTGTTCTTTTCTTAACGAGTACCATTGTTTCAACATTTGGCACAACTCTGGCTTACCTGTAAGTCCCTTGTAAGGGGTACCTAAGGTACCAAGGGCATGGTAGCCAGGGAAGGGCCTCTGAGGGCTGCAGCATGTATTATGCCACCCTCAGAGACCTCTCGTCACAAACAGGCTCCACTACTATTGCAGCCTGCGTTCTGTGGTGCAGCTAAAAGTGAAGAGTCTACATGGCACACATCCCTGTGCACGGTGACCGTAAGGCTATCGTAGCCATTATTGGCCGGCAATTGAAATTGTGGAGAAGCGTGGCTCAGTGGTTAGAGGCGGCAGACCCGGAAGCTGAGATCGGCCGTGGACCAGGGTTCGATTCCCGGCCTCGGCGGGTCTCGGGCTCCAAAATTCCACGGACTCGACAATTCTCGCTCCGGTGCCTACTCGACTCACGGGGTCACACTCTGTGACTCTGGGCAATAGCTTGCTTAATCTCCACTACGGCCCCTCGCGGCGGGATGCCTGGCTTTCACCTTGTGGATACCCTGCCGGGGTATCTCACAGGGGAATACCAGGACGGGTTCCCTAAGCAAGCGCCTTGATACCTTCGGGTGATACGTGCGCTATATAAGTCGCAATACATTTACATTTACATTTTAATGTGATATGTATCAACAAAAGTGTACCTGAATCCTAGTGTGCACTACGAAATGAAATTAACTTACACATTAAATTTAGGTTCACGAGAAATGTATTCACAATTACTCAACTGAATGTTTTTCAAAAACACACTTATTATTTGTTATATCATTATTTATGTTTCTATATGTATACCAACAAAAATTACATGGAAATAAAAGAACTCGTCAAAACATAAATTGTTGTCCAATCTTTCTTGCGTTTGTAGATTCCATTTCATAGAATTGTTGCCCTGTGCATTTCGGGATACACACATCCCTTCCTCAGGGCCCTGTATATACAAAAACCTAAATGAATATGTCTATCAAAAACCAAGGTTTTAACTACAAGCTTGATAATTAGCTTACTTCAGTGAATGACCTGTAAACTCCGCCTTTCAGAGCCTTTTGTTAGTTTCACCCGTGTGAACATCCCAATAGGTGATGTCTCCATTTATATACATATGCATATGGAATTTGTGCAATCGGACTTCCACTACCAACTAACATTTAAGTGCACCTGGCACCACGATCCAGCTGAATACCACTCTCAAGCGCATGTCACCGCACTCTAGTACTCACTAGATAATGGAAATTTCAGAATCTCTCACCGGGGAAACAGTCACACGATCTCTCTGAAAATGAACGTAATCATTAATTAGTGCAAATTCATAAATACAAGGACTGTTACAAATAGCATCACATCGTACCATCCTTGGTAAAGCCGAAGTTGGGGACCTCTAAATGAATCTGCCTCAGTTAAAAAATGAATCGGTTCTTAAGAAAAAAACTGAAATGTCGAGAAACGCCCGATTCCACACACACAACCAAACTCCGAACCAATTATCCATTATGCATACACTCTCTCTTACCCGTCATCGCAAAGATTCACCGTCAATATACCACCGCCTCCATTGCTACCAACTTTAGAGAATGGCGGGCCGGCATCGGCCCCGCCGCTAGTATGGCGGCGCACCGGCCCCCACCCTCTCTCTGCGGTGGGGCACGCCCCTTCGCATCACAATGACGCGGCGGGTGCGCCTTAGCACTGATTGGACCCCGGGTCTCCTTGTGATTGAGTCACTTCCGGTTCACCGGGGAGCAAAGGCCAGGCCGGTTAGAACCGGCCTGGCAAGTGAGGGGCTAAAAGGTCAGGGAGCGTGGGAGGCGGCCTCTTTGACTCCGCGCTCAACGGCCTGCCCCCGCAGCCTCTAGGAGGCTGTAATTCTTTTTCCCCACCCACCATCCCCTGAAGCAGATGATTGGTATTGTGTTTTATGAAGGTTGTTTCACAGGTTTGTTTCAAATGTATATGGTTGACAGGTGAGTCGTACTAATATGTTTTGTTCCTTAGAACTTTATCCCGTTTACAGGCCATCAATAGTCGTATTTATTGCTATTCCTTGGTCAGGCGGTAAGGTCATGATTGGTGAGCAGTAAATGTAAGGTCCTTAGAGGGTGGCGCCATTCTTGAATGGGGTAGCCCAATGGGAGGGACAAGTGGTCTCTCCTAGAACTCCAGGGGCAGTACAGCCTGTTGGCTGGGTGGGTGCAGGGGAGGGGGGAGTGACGCTTTCTCTAGGCAGGTTGGCCACCCCGCACTTGCACAATGACATCAGTAAATGGCGCAGAGATGCAAGGGCCCCCTTTAATGGAGTTAATAGAGCATACGGGGGTAACCGTGGGGGGTGAAAGTACCCTCCCAGTAAATGGGCCCTCTGTGCATGCGCACTCCGACTGTAGGGCGTGGTTAATTGATAAGGATCTGACACAAGTTAGTGACCTTGCCGAAGGCCCAAATAGGATACGCAGAAAAGTTATTACTGTATGATTATGGTTCATATGTTAGATTCGGATAGATAATACCTTGTACTAGAATTATGTTAAGGTTATCCATCTGGTATCTGTATATATCGATTGTAATCAAATGTTATGGAACGCTTTCTGCGTAATTGTGTAAATATTGTTTATTTCAATTTTCGTTTTATTTTATGTTTTAATAAATATGGCTGGGGGTTGTACGACCCCCGCCTCCAAAGAAATCCCTCTCATGTCAATTTTAATAATGTTGGTTAACGAAAGGGGGTGGGGTTCCGGTAGTCCCTGGCCATATCAAACTACCAATGGTACCCTGCAGAACTCATTGAAACTTTACGGCGGCACCAATCCTTCGACTTCCGCATGATTACTTTTAAGAAAAGACAATACATTTATGCCCAATAGTCCAAATGCGATTGTGGCCATATTGGAACTGCCTCAAACTACCTTCCTTTACTTAAATGTAGTCATGACCAACTTCATCTCACGTTAATATGTGATGCAGTGAAATGACATCCTATTAGCATATACAGTTATAAGTGACGAAAAGCAAACCAAAAGTGATGCTTTATCTTTAGTGCAATGTTAGTACTGCTTGACTGTGCCATCAGAACGGCTTCAATGGCATGGGGTGTTTTTGAGCTACATATAGGATTGAGTAATCTGTTTGGAGATACTTTGAGCTGTTTGCTCATTCGTAAAGAAGAGGGCTAATTGAGCTGTGGACCATCATCAAACTTTAGCCAATTTAAATGAACTGTGAGTTGTGTCTTTAAACTGGGGGGGGGGGGGGTATTGAGTTGCATTGAGGTCATGGAGCAGTGGTTCATTGAGCAGTGGAGTGGCTCCTTGCACTGATGGGTCAACTCGATAAACTCTTCACACAGCTCAATATACAGCATAACAGAGAGAAAATCCTCCACACAGAGATCAGAGAACTAACTACATTGCAATCAAACCCTCTCCCATCAACTAAAGGACACCATAGTGCAAGGAACCAATCCACAGCTCAATGAAACACACATTGACTCCGTGACCACCCGGCAAGTTAACATACCAAGTCACGTCACAAGGACCTGCTGCAGCTCAACCAACCGCATCAAATGTCAGCTCAACTCAATGAACCCTTCACGCACAGCACAATGTACAGGACTGAGACAGAAGGAATTCTCCGCCCAGAGATCAGTGAACTACCTACACCGCCAAATAGCTCCCCTCAACCCCCACCCCACTCCCCAATCAACTTAAGGAAGTCATTATTCTTGCATTAAGAACTGCATTACTCTTGCATTATGAACTGCATCATTCCCGCGTCAATAACTGCATTAGTACTTGCATCAAGGACTGTCTTATTTCTACATTACGAACTGCATTACTACCTGCATAGCGTTGCATTAGGACTGCATTAGATCATAGTGAACTGTTCATTAATACCGCAAGAACCTACGAGTGATTGTTTGCTTAATAACTAGCAAAGTGAAATAGTATGAATATGCATATTTTGGATTTCTATAGTTTGGTCTCATCGTATTTCTTCTGATAAAGATACTGCTCTTTTGATATAATCAGTGTGGTGTCCATTTGTGGTGTTATCACTGTGTTACTGGGAGTGTGGTTGCAAATACTTTAAACATTGCCTCGGAGATAAGCCCGGCTGCTCTTGCCAAGCTACCGAAGGGTGAGCAGGAGTTATCTAGAAGGG
Organism: Lissotriton helveticus; assembly: GCF_964261635.1. NCBI lineage: Eukaryota > Metazoa > Chordata > Amphibia > Caudata > Salamandridae > Lissotriton > Lissotriton helveticus. The sequence goes on from NC_136065.1 coordinate 455,813,790, forward strand.
TGTGCCTCCTTTCCCTGACTAGAAGCAAGGGTCCCTATTTGGACTAAGGTACCTACCTCAGCCAACTAGAGACCCCCAGTTCTAACAGGGGTGTTGGAGTGGGTCGGCACACTGGAAGACCCTTACCACCCTAAAGAACAAAAAATAGAGGCTAAAAGCTAAAGGGGAATTCTGTTCCATCTTTTGATCAAGTCTTTCGAATGTACTTGCTATACCTACACGGATGACACCAGGATCAACAACCATTACAACGCAGTCATTACAACGCACTAGCTTTACAACGCAGTTGTTACAACGCAACTGCCTTTACATCGTATGCCATTACAATGCATGCCATTACAATGCATGCCATTACAACGCATGCCATTACAACACATTATACGGTAAGTAATAGGGAATTTTTAGTTTTAGGGTGGGTATGGGTTTTTGGGTTCATGGGGATAGTATTTTTAGCCCTACACTATCCAACACTTCCCCTACTGTAGGACTCACTGAAGTGGGAATAGTAATTTTTACCCCTACACTATCCAACACATACCCTACTGTTGAATTCACTGGATGGGAATAGTAATTTTTACCCCTACACTATCCAACACTTACCTCACTGTTGCCCCAAAAGTATTATGCATTGTAATGGTATGCGTTGTAATGGCATGCGTTGTAATGGCATGCGTTGTAAAATCATGCGTTGTAATGGTAGTTGCGATGTAACAACCGTGTTATAAAGGCATGCATTGTAATTGTTTGCGTTGTAACGTCATATATTCTGCTGAAACTGGCCATGGTCACCTATGTCGCACACATATGCGCTATGAAAATGCTATTTTGCAATCAACAACTGGATGACCAGAAGCAGTTAAAACTAAATGGCAGTAAAATGGAAGTCCTAACTATCATTCGACTGGCCGATTGAGCTGGACCATCAGCCTTCACCTACACAATCGATTATATAGTAAAATCTTCTTCCATTGCCTTGTTCCACCCAGATGGCTATTCCCATTCCTGCGATTTCAGCAAGAACCCCCAATCTACTATTGTGCTTGTGAGTTCTAGTCTGTGCTATAGTGATACCATCTAGGTTCATTGGAATACCTTTTTTACAGAGTCTAGTGGCTTCAGAACTAAGCTGCAAAACTATTTCTTCATTTCCAACCATGGGGTTACATCTTCCTAGCTTTTCTAGCATTCAAAGGGCTGATAATGACCAACTAAATTTCCATCAAGTCACTCTGCCCTGCATATCGAGCACTCTATGAAATTACTCCAATGTTCCTACACCTGAGCTGCACTGCTACCAGGACAGGCATACATTTTGCTGGAAGACCCATCTCCAGATGTAGTTCCTTCAACCATACAAATCACATCTGGGTGGCTCCTCATTCTCTGTTCAAATTACAAAATTAAAAAAATATCTTAGAGACACCCCAAAGAAAATTCTAGCGCACCTATCAATGAAGAGCAACAGCAAATTATATTGAGCCTCATTCCCATCATCAGAACTTGATGTAACATTGTCCAATAGACGACCTATAATATCTCCATGAACATCATGGGTCCCTATCCACACCTAGCCACACTTCTGCATAACTATCCTATAGGCCAACTTGTAATAGACCACAGGTTTAATTGAGGTAAGCAGGTATGAATGTGTGAAGAAGTGTCTGCAATATAACATTGTTCCTGTGGCACTGGCATGCACAGTTGCTGCTTCAAGGCCACTGTGACATAAGCAGTATATTTCACCTCCCCGCAGACACAAGACCAAAGTCTTTCCATATAAGATAGGAAAAGATAAGATCAAGTCCACTTCTACTGACCACAATCAAACATGTAACATCTCAGCTTCAAATACTCAAAAAGGACACAGCACAAGGCTATACTATTAGCAGCTTTACTTTATGCAAATCCCAGTACAGCCCTCTTATTCTCCTCGTGGTTCTGTCTGATTTTTCCTGCATCTTTCTCAAACATGTTTTTCAATTTTCAGTACAGTTTCTTTTTGCCAGGATCTCATTGGAGTGTTTAGATTCTTGGTTGTTTTGGGGAGGTACGCAAATCAAAACGTAACAGCACGTTAAGACAAGTCCGTAGGTATCCTGGGGAAGTTCATAAATTCAATAAGTACAAGGCCGCCCAGAAAGCACTTCGACAAGCAATATTTCACGAAAAAAACAAACGCTCTGAACAGTTCTGGTCATAACCGCTGCACGCGAATAAAAGTCATAACCCAAAAGCCTTCTGGTCAATCCTCAATTCCAAAATACACAAGCAAGGAGGACTAAGCAGCGCCAACATCTCTGAAGAAGAATGGGTACTTTATTTAACAACGCACTTTGAGGAACAAGAGAAAAAAGCTGGCCCACCCGTTAACCCACCGGTAATGGCCCTACAACCTAATCGCTACCGAACGCTGGGCACTACGGAAGCAGTCCAATCAAATAAAAAAGTTGAACGTAACCCAAGGACTCCACTGGCAATTATTACTAAATCCTCGTTGCAGACTTCAGAACCACTGGACAATGCATTTACAAACTTGAGAATCACCATGGATAAAATAGCCCGAACTATAACCGAGGGTCGCGCCAACGGAGCCCCAGGGCCGAATGGTCTACCACAGGCGTTGTTTAAGCAAGATACAGAAATCTGGGTCCATCAACTGGCACCCCTCTTTTCCCACTGCTGGTTTAACTCTGAACTACCTGAATCATGGCGCGGCGCCATCATACATCCAATCTTCATGGCAGGTAAGAGATCAGATCCGAAAAATTACAAGATGATCACCCTATTGGATGTAGAATCGAAATACTACGCCAAACTGCTCCTTCATGACCTGGCATCCTGGGCAACAAAAAAACACCGAATACCTTTTAACCAGACAGGATTTGTGCAAAAATCAGGCACTATAACCGATTTGCTTGCAATATCGATCCTGATGGACAAAATGGCTGCCTCTGAAACGTTCATGCATGGCTGCTTCGTGGACTTCAAGGCCACTTTTGATCGTGTGCCTTGAATCCTACTATGGCTCAAACTACGGAAATGGGGGATCCCACCAATGCTTCTACGAGCCATAATTGCGCTCCAAACCAATACCTGGATCCGCATAAAACTTGGGGACGGATCACACACCTCAAGGAAAGTATCAACATCACGCGGAGTGAAACAAGGCTGCGTGTTAGCGCCCATTCTTTTTAACCTCTTTATTTCTGACTTGTCAGAGTCACTCGATGAAGTTAACTCTCATCCACCAAAACTCGCCAGGGTAAGAGTTAGCAATCTATTGTACGCAGACGATCTGGTACTGCTGAGCCACACCAGGGTTGGCTTGCAGAGACTCCTCGATCAATTGTCCCTTTATACTATCAGAAACAAATTAGAACTGAATCTAACAAAGACAAGGGCAATTACCTTTGGGTCAAGGAAATACAGAGGTGGCGGTTGGTTATACAACGGTAAGAGCGTAGATAAAGCAACCTCCTACAAGTACCTGGGGGTCCACATGGACAGAAGGGGCTCCTTCTCTAAACATAGAGATGAGGTAGAAGCCAAAGCTCTGTCACTCCAGGTTGCATTTAAGACTCTTGCCAGACAACTTTCCGGGCCATACCTGACCCCGCTCATAACCATCATGAAGGCAAAAATCACAGGCTTCCTCACCTACGGCCAGGAGATTATGCAAGGGAAGGACAACAGTATTGTGAATAAAATAACAACAAGAACATTCAAACAAGCGTTGAACCTACCGAAATCCTCATCCCCTGCTCATATACGTCTTGAGTTCGGCCTTCAAGATCACCACGCGGTAGGGGCTGGAGCATTCATCAGGCTGTGTAACAAGTTGCGTAGTTCAAGAAAAGGAAGCCTGGAGGCACTCCTGTGGCAGGAAATCTCAGTCGGTCAGCTTGGTAGAACATACCGGCGCCATCTACAAGATTCGTTAAAACTTCTTGATTCCGAGGAAATCTGGAATTTGAATCCATCGCAGCAGGCACTCAAAATTTACGTCAAAATGAATGTTCGCCTCTGGTCCTTTCACTCGGACAGAGCTGAACTCGCTGAACGTAAGCATGCTTGGACAATCGTATCATGGTTCAAGCCAGGGATCATGGCTCCATACCTGTCATGTACCTACTCCGTGTTATGGAAAAAAAGATTCATAGCCCTTAGAATGGGCGAATGGCCATTCCTGTACCACCTGCCGTGCAGGGGGTGTGGGAGTGACAAGGAATCAATCGAGCATGTGGCATGTCTCTGTCCAGCACTTCTCGACGACCGGAAGATCATGTTAAAAAGCAAATGGAACAAACTCGGCATACGTACATGCAGACAAGCCATACTCGCATCAATGAATCCGGACAACCCAATGCTCAACATTCGGTTTACCAAGTTCATGACAAGAGCAGTAAGAAGACTTACAACCGGAGATGCCAACTAGTAAACAATAGTAAACAATAAACGGGATGATCTACCCCTTTGCACCATGGAATAGCAGCTGACCAAGCCCGCATTCTTTATATAGACAATTTATGGACTCCATGCGTTTCAGGACCATTAAGTCACCATACGTAGTATTCTTACTGTATTAGCAGATTTGCGCTTCCAGCAGTACCTATCATGTATTTTCATAACCCTAGTTTTTCGCCATGTGTTCTTTTTTAGCAGATGTTAACTCATATGGGACAACAATGGCTCCCAAGTGTCCTTCTTAATATGACTAATAAGTTGTTCAATCATGCGAACTAATTCTTTTATTCTTAAACAATTTTAGATGAACGCCACTTTTTATTTTACTGTGATGATACAAACGGATGGAAAAATAGGCAATTGACAAGTGTTTTGTTGTTGGTGTTTTTTTTTTAAATGTTATGCTTACTATTGTAATGATTTTAATATATCAAACAATAAAGTTCTACTACTGCTTAGCGCAGTGACACAGTCCATCTACACTGTCTTGCTGTACGATATTCCTTTAATTGTCATCTATTTCGCTTCTACGTTTCAGACTAGTTTCTCTTTCTCATAAATATCCCTTGAAAAATTAACTTACTGGTTAGAGTTAGCTAACGTTTCCATTAGATGTAATGTTCTTTCTACTTAACATGGCGGTGTCAGCGCTCTTCCTTAAAATGAATTATAGTGTAAAATGGAATCCCATCCACCTTTTAATTCCCAGTCTTCTGGAATCACTACAAAGTCCTGAAATACTGTAACGTTCTGTGAATTTAATAGTATTTTTCTTAAGACTGTTTACACTAGACACAAATGCTAGTCATTTGCCTCTGTAAACAATACAGTTGCTAAGGGAGCACGGAAAGCAAACATGGTGAAAATGCTTGACATTGCAGGCTGTTCTAAAGTGCTAATTATCCTCCACATAACAAAAGGAGGCTATGACAGTGTTAAGGTATACATTTCTCATGTTATGAGTATTTGAAATGTGATTGTGATTTCCATTTATGTAAGGGTAATTTTGTAAGACTTTATTAAGATTGGCCCGCAGGGAAAGGTGCTATTTACAGCACTTGATACAACACTCTCTTGGGTTCAGAATTTATCATATGAGATAAATCGCATCTATTCTGAGTTTTTAGGGGATAACATTTGGGTTTTGGTGCTTACTACACCTACAGCCACCTGTTACAATGAACACCATACTCTTTCCTACCTATTAAATTAGATCATGTTTAACCTACGAAATTTAACGAAGGCTGAGGAACAAATCACACCCGGTAATCACCAGACACTGTAAACTGCAAAACAGGGAGATGCACAGTGGTTGGAAAACTCTGGCCCACACATAAACAGAGCCCTACAGTGGCCCCAATAAGGCTGCTTTTGACATCCTTTTCTTGAACCCGCAAATTCTATATATCTCAGAGGAAAATTCCTTGAACCACCTCACACCTTGAGTTCCTAGGGGAACGACTGCTTAGGCCCCTCATTCTTTGCAGGTGAAAAGAGTTTCATTTTTACACCATAAAAACACAAAGCTCTTAAGGAAAAATGCGTGAAACAGGCTTCATACGAGGGCAAAGCCAGTACTCCATAAATAGCCCATGGAAGAAACTGTGGGTTTGGTCAGTCACAGTCACAGAAATTACAAACTCCTGTTCAAAAGACCACTGATGTCTAGTCACCCACACAACCCAAAAGAAATAGATACAGAGACCCAAACAACTCACTGCCGTCTGTGTCACTGTCATCCTTTAGGACACAAATGCTTTTCACCAGCTGGGACTTGTGGGCGCATTCATGTAAGAGAAAAGCAAATCTGCAAATCTTAAAATCATCTTGGCTAACACTTCGAGGCTGTCGGAAGACGTTTAATTTGAACAGGGGCCGCGCTGGAATTACACAGTTGGGCCTAAGTAGCAGGAATAGATACAAAGCTGAATTGTTCACCATCAAATATTGATAATACTGGTTGTTTTTACTCCATATATTTCATTATGTTATTAAGTTTTGAAATGACTGAGCTGACGCCGGCTTCATTAAACTATATAGCATATGTCAATACATTAAAGTGCTTCAATCAGATTATATCTAAGTGCAGGATTTCATAACCCCCCTGTTGTCAAGCTCTGCTCATTAGGGGCCTTCTAACAGCACAGCTCGTGGCATCAAAGAGCACAAGCGATTCTTAAATTAGGCCCTGCTGCGGGTGCTGAGGAGACTGGAACTTAATGGGTCTGGGGAGGGGGGGGGGGGTTCACTGGGAATTAGATCGCACATGTAGGGAGTGAGGGTGGGAGGGCTTAGGGTGGGCTCAGGGGATGATATTGATTGCCCTGCCTTTTAAAGCGCCAGGCGATAAATAACGTGAATTCATTTTGTCAGCGGCATTGTATTGCAAAGGCATTTATATGGCCTTGATACCCCTCTGTTCAAGTCTTTCAATAGAAACGTGAGCATAGGTACTGGCGTTGGCATCAAACTGCACATTATTGTGTATTGTTTTTTGTTGGCAATGGTAGTTCATTAAATAACGTTTTCCACAATTGTAGTTTGCTAATTTCTACTCAAAGAACTGTTGATTTCCACTTAACAGACTAGACATTAAAAGGAAAACAGAAGGCATAAAGACTCATTGAGTAATACTTCTGAAATCTACAAAAGACCATAAGGCCCTCCACGTTCCATTTAGAATTCAGAACTGCCCTTCTCAGCTCCTCCACAGAATTTTGAAAGTAATTGTGCACAATATGTACAAACAACGGGCACAAAATAAGCATAAAACAAAAAGATTCAACAGGCAAGAAATGCTCAATACAGAGCAATGCAGGTTCAGAAATGTAGGGGGAGGCAGGGAATAAAAAATATCTCAGCTGCAGAAAAATTGTAAGTCACCTACCTACTTAAAAGTTAAAACAAACTTTGGAAAATACATGAATGTAAAATAGATTCAGGTGCAACCGTTACCATAGCAACATGTGGTAAAATACCTGACTAAAAGAAAAACAGTGGTACACTTTACATGACTTGGATGGGGGTTGAAACAGTGATTACTCCTCCACGTGGTAAAATTGATGGTCACTGATGTGTGAACCGTCACCATCTGCAATTTACTGTCCCTCAGTGTTAGATCTGGGGGTCTCTAGTTGACAATTGTATTAAATGAATGAATGAATTACGCACTTGTATAGCGCATGGCTACCCGAGGGCATCCCAGCGCTTCTAACTCATTCAGACTCCGAGATTCAAACAAACAGAAAGGTCTTTAACAATTTTCTGAATCTTAAATGATTTGCTTCCATTCTAATTGCTTCGGGAAGAGTATTCCAAAGATTTGTGGCTTGTAGGGAAAAACGTCTCCCTCCGGTACGCACTCTCCTTGTCTTGGGGACCGCTAACAGATTTTTGTTGGTGGATCTCAGGGTCCGCTTGGGAGCATATGGGCAGAGCATGGATTGGATAAGCACAGGTCCGGTTTTATTAACTGCCTTATGTACCATAGTCAGAGCTTTAAATTCCACTCTCTGTTTCACTGGTAACCAGTGAAGCTGGCGCAGGCCAGGTTTAGCGGATGACCTGCGCGGGACATTCAGCAACATTCGTGCTGCACAGTTTTGTACTGTCTGTAAAGTTTTGATTGTCCCTAATGGGGCACCGAGATATAGTGCGTGTGCATAATCCAATCGTGTCAGGATCAGCGCTTGCACCAAGATCTTCCTAGCTTCGAAAGGAAGAAGCCTAACAATTTTTCTCAGTAGCCTGATATAAGCAAGGCAGGTACCTGCAACCCTCCGGGCCTGTACCGCAAAGTTAAGAGCAGGGTCTAGCCAGACCCCCAAGCTTTTAATTTTTTCTTTTGGTAGAGGAGGCTGGCCAAGTCTAGAAGGCCACCAACTTTCCACAGTGGTGGGTGGGTTGTATCCCAGCATCATCACCTCCGTTTTTGCGCCATTTAACTTTAGGAAGGATTTGTCCATCCAGTCATAGATCTTATCAAGACAGGTGGTAAGATTTGCATACGGGGCGGCTTGGGTGGTCAGGGAGATGATGAGCTGGGTATCGTCTGCGTATGTCACCAGTTGAATCCCCCAGGGCAGCACCACCTCAGCCAATGGCCTCATGTATATATTAAATAAGGTAGGGCTGAGGGAGGAGCCCTGGGGAACACCACACTGTAGACCCATTTGGGGGGAGGATACATTATCCTCGACCACAGCAAACGATCTATCGTATTCACCTTTGTCCAAATAGGGACCCTTACTTCTAAGTCAGGATAAGGGGATTACACTCCAAAATAACCCCTGCTAACCCCTTGGTAGCTTGGCACGAACAGACAGGTTTATCTCAGAGACAGTGTGTTAAGCATTTGTGAATATACACAGTGATACAGTGATCTCTAACTCCCTCAACATCCTCTCATGTTCCATTCTCATTCTCTCTCTCTCCAAGGACAATCTGTTATTCTCTGTTTCCCTCTGACTCTCCATCTTAAGCTTTGCCATTATCAGCTTGTGTGCCCTACTTCTCTCCCTGTCTTCGAACTCTATGGGGGACAGGTCTTTGGAAGAGATACTGCTGCCAGGTGGGGACGGCACCCCTCCCCTTGCTGGAAACACTGGCCTATCAATTTTCCCATCTGCATCCCGAACTGGCTCCACCACACGATCAGGGACATTTCTTGCTTCTACCCAGGCCCTCAGCACCTTTTGGTAGTCATCCTTTTTAGAAATGCCTGGTGTAGCAACTTTCAATTTCTTGCAGAGATGCTTGAGCTGTTTCAAAGTGTAGGTTTCCAACCTCTCTTCCTCAAAATCAAGATCCATAGATGCAACAGATCCTGGTTTACTCATGGTAGTAAGAATGGATCACTGTAAGAATATCGACTACCAAAATATCGACTACCCAAAATATCGAGGAAAAAATATCTACAGCAAAAATATCGAGTTTGTATGTACAAACAGGTAAGTACAAAAATATCGAGTACAAAATATCGTTTACAAAAATATAGTTGTAAAAAATATCGTATTTACTAAAAACAGTGTTAAATTAAATTAATATTAATAATTAATTACTAAAATATACTTAAAATTACTTAAATTAACTTATAATAATTAAATAATTAATGAAAGTTAAATAAATATTTTTTTATTTCATATTTATTAAACATATATATATAGTAATAAAATATAATAAAATAATACCCAAAAACTGAAAACTGACCCTGAACCCTAAAAATACCCCTTTACCCAAAAACTGAAAACTGACCCTGAACCCTAAAAATACCCATTTACCCAAAAACTGAAAACTGACCCTGAACCCAAAAAATACCCCTTTACCCAAAAACTGAAAACTGACCCTGAACCCTAAAAATACCCCTTTACCCAAAAACTGAAAACTGACCCTGAACCCTAAAAATACCCCTTTGCCCAAAAACTGAAAACTGACCCTGAACCCTAAAAAATACCCCTTTACCCAAAAACCCAAAACTGACCCTGAACCCTAAAAATACCCCTTTACCCAAAAACCCAAAACTGACCCTGAACCCTAAAAATACCCCTGTACCCAAAAACCCAAAACTGACCCTGAACCCTAAAAATAAAAACGATATTAATTCACTTACCTTAAAAACGATATTACTTCACTTATTTGGCTGTCGATATTCTGTCCTGTAGATATTTTCTCCAAACGATATTTTGGAGTCGATATTATGTCCAAACGATATTATGTAGTCGATATTATGTCGATATTATGTCTGTGCACCAGTAAGAATTGGGAGTTTTCAGAAAAAAATAACAGTTCCAAGAAAAAAATTCTATCAACAAAAGTATGGGGTCGCGTTTGGTCTGCACTCACTAGTAGTGTACACCAATCACTGTATATGAGTCACAAATGCAGGTCCAAATCCCACCACTGCCAACACTGTTAGATCTGGGGGTCTTTAGTTGGCAATGGTATTCATCTTTGTCCAAATAGGGACCCTTACTTCTAAGTCAGGATAAGGGGATTACACTCCTAAATAACCCCTGCTCACCCCCTTGGTAGCTTGGCACGAGCAGACAGGCTTATCTCAGAGGCAGTGTGTTAAGCATTTGTGAATATACACAGTGATACAGTGAAAACACTACAGATGGACACAACACAGGTTTTATAAAAATAAGTATTCTTTATATAGATTTAACACAAGACCACAAACAACAAAAAACCAAAATACTATACTTAAAGTTGACTTAAAGATGATAAATGTAGCTTAGTTCAAGTTGATGATAAATGCGACCAAGTTCTCAACAAAGTACCTGGATGCGTAACGCAAAGTGAACAAAAAGGCTTGCAAAAGGGGAGATGTGTCGGTTCCGTGATCCTGGGGAAAGGATGCGTTGTGCCTCAATGCTTACACAGAGTAGGGGATGCGGCGTCACACTTCTCCGATGATGCGACAGCAGGCAGCTTTGACGAAGACACGCTTTCAGGGAGATGCGGCAGCGGTGCGCTTCTCCGGTGATGCAACGATCTCAGCTGAGGCGGCGACACGCATCCTCTCGATGCGTCGCGTTTCCAGCTCCCACCGACACGCAAATGTCTGTAGGTAGAATTCCCAGCAAGGAAATTCACAGGGGGAGCTGGTGGTGAAGTCTTTTGTCCCTAAGACTTCAGCAGGAGGCAAGCAGAAGTTCAAGCCCTTGGAGAATATTCTGTAGATAATGAAAGTCATTAAAAAGTTCATTCTCCTTTCCCTTGGCAATGAAGACACCACAAATAATCAAGAGGGAGGGATCACTTGTCCTGCGTGAACCAGGGTATGCAGGAGATCGAACAACGGTGTCTCCAAAATTAAACCCTCATGCACGTGTAGGGTAGCGTGGTAAGCGGTATATCTTGATTCTCCGCTCTTCTGACACGTGTGTGCATAATCATCGGGTTTTTCGGTATGCAGTCTCCACCAGGAGGATCTTACCCTCGGTAAAAACAGTAGTGACCCAGTGATGTGGAGGGAGTGTAGGACAATAAAAATCCCCCGGAGACCCAGTAAACGGACTTTTATTAAATCTGGGTTCGGGTGGATCCCATTAGGGGAATGCTCCAGTCGTGTGCGCTCTGTTGAAAAAATTAAGTTTTCAGGACGCACTAGCATTCAAAATGATTTAAAATGGCCAACATGTTTCAGCCCTCTATGCCGTGAATCGGACTTTAGGGCTTTCTTCAGGACCCGTGGTGAAAGGTGATAGTGATGCTAAACTATTAAATTTATAGCAAGCAGGTGTGTAGAAAAAGGGAAATTTTCAACCTGTTTCTTGGTTCTCGAGGTCACGATGTACCTATAGTTCAGACATAATGATAAAGGACATACACAGACATACACAAATACACAAAAAAGGGTAAGGGAGACACATAATGTAGTGAATTCACTACTAGTCAATGCAGATTGTTGCAACTTAAAATAGCAATACTTCGTAACCCCCAGTAATTGGCAGTGTCAACTCTCTCTTTCTCCAACAGGCTAATGCATGCAAAAAGTGGTTCATAGACAATAAATCATAGTCATATGCCAATCTTTAGGGTCTAGGAAACCCCACCACTTAGAAGACTATCGTGATAAGTCACAAGTGGTAGTTGTTTGTCATGTGGCATGCAGTCAATACTCATTCGTAAGTGCAATTTCTAGTATCTTTAGCATGAAATGGATTGCCCCGCGTAGTGAAAATCTTTCATACCGCCGTGCTTTGTGCGTCAAATTTATACCTGGAATAGACAATAGTTACACCTCCTTTCGTTGTAACCGGGGCATATATATTTATATGCAAACATTATGCCAGTAAAATAATACCTGTCCACTAGGACGACTATGGTGAAGAATCGAGATATGTGGCCATTGTAATTCAAACATCACATGCAGGATACCTCATTCGTGAAAGAGGTCTCTAATACATTACTATGTTGGGACTAATAATGGTTGTTTAACGTGGTGAGGAAAACAATCATGCCGATGTGCTCTGTGCGCCCTACGCGCCAAAATCATACCTGAGATATATATTAGTTACACCTCCTTCGGGTGTGGCAAGGGCTTCGAGGGGGCTAAACAGAAGGAATAACGCACTGTTAGCGTGAGGCCTGGCTCAGTATACTTGCGGTTTTGGTTGCTGAAGGGTCTCGTGGAAATACCTAACGCTCCTGTCCTCGCGCTTCGCGTTGCGCTTCTGCTGCCTCTTGCGACCCGGAAGTAACAGTGATGAGCTTCCGGGTCGGTATTTCTGGTATTTTCATGAAAATAGAAAGGGGACTTCGTCGTCCTGCGTGTTTTCAATGTTGTGGCTCTTAAGAATCTTGTTCTTCATGCCGCTTTGTTTTAATGCAAAATTACTGGTCCAAAAAGGGATGTTGTGAAAAATCTTTGAAATATCAATACAAAAAATTAATACAAAAAATTGAAAAGGCTAAGTAATTTAGAATTTATATCTTTCAAATCGGGGTACTCAGTTTTTGGTGAAGTTGGTAGTGAAAGGGTACAGAATTCATCTTAGATGTTCCTCAAAAAACAGTCTACGTTAATCGTATTAGAGATATGGTTAATAGTGTTCTGAGTGGCGCTCGTCTTGGGGTCACGCTTCTCTCAAAACTTGGAAAATGAAAAAATAAAGTGAGTGAAAACTGCGAAATGAACCAAATCTTGGTGATCAGTTGTACAGTTTTCGACAGATTAGTGAATTTTATGGCAAGCAATTTGTTAGCATAAGGTGCACAGATCATTTCTGGTATTTTTTACGCAGAGCAGGTTTTGGGGATGTCTCTCATTCCGAATGTGCTCAGATTTGGTACATAGTTCATCTCTGATGTTTTTTCTCAGTACGGCCTGGTGGTATCTTACATTATGGAATATGCCTCATGATAGGCAGTCTTATTTCAACACACTCAGCCACGGGATATTATCATTGAGCCCCCTGATATCTGTCCCCAGACGGTGGACCCAACGTTGCTCTTTTTCAAAGAGGATTCTTTCTGCGTTGCTGTCCTTAGTATACAGTGTTTCTAGGATGACCCAACTGAGGTCGTCCACTGTATGGTTTTTTTCCAAAAAATGACTAGCCATCTTGGTTGTGATTTTTTTGCATTTGACATTGCTTTTGTGCTCAACGATCCTTTGTTTGGCTTTTCTGCAAGTCATGCCAATATAGTGCAGTTGGCAAGGGCAGGTGATCATGTAAATTACATGGCTCGTATTGCAGTTTGTGTGTCTGAGCATTCTCCATTTAAGATTTGGAAGTAGTTGTAACTCCTTTGTTGGTTGGGTCAATTTACACACTGAACAAGAACCGCAGGGATAGTGTCCAATAATGGGGGGGTTTCCCCACAAGTTGGATTGTTGTCCTCGTTTTGTTACAGGTGTAATTTACATGATCACCTGCCCTTGCCAACTGCACTATATTGGCATGACTTGCAGAAAAGCCAAACAAAGGATCGTTGAGCACAAAAGCAATGTCAAATGCAAAAAAATCACAACCAAGATGGCTAGTCATTTTTTGGAAAAAAACCATACAGTGGACGACCTCAGTTGGGTCATCCTAGAAACACTGGATACTAAGGACAGCAACGCAGAAAGAATCCTCTTTGAAAAAGAGCAACGTTGGGTCCACCGTCTGGGGACAGATATCAGGGGGCTCAATGATAATATCCCGTGGCTGAGTGTGTTGAAATAAGACTGCCTATCATGAGGCATATTCCATAATGTAAGATACCACCAGGCCGTACTGAGAAAAAACATCAGAGATGAACTATGTACCAAATCTGAGCACATTCGGAATGAGAGACATCCCCAAAACCTGCTCTGCGTAAAAAATACCAGAAATGATCTGTGCACCTTATGCTAACAAATTGCTTGCCATAAAATTCACTAATCTGTCGAAAACTGTACAACTGATCACCAAGATTTGGTTCATTTCGCAGTTTTCACTCACTTTATTTTTTCATTTTCCAAGTTTTGAGAGAAGCGTGACCCCAAGACGAGCGCCACTCAGAACACTATTAACCATATCTCTAATACGATTAACGTAGACTGTTTTTTGAGGAACATCTAAGATGAATTCTGTACCCTTTCACTACCAACTTCACCAAAAACTGAGTACCCCGATTTGAAAGATATAAATTCTAAATTACTTAGCCTTTTCAATTTTTTGTATTAATTTTTTGTATTGATATTTCAAAGATTTTTCACAATATTTCCTTTTTTGGACCAGTAATTTTGCAAATTCTAAATTACTTGGCCTTTTCAAAAATTCCTGGTTTTGTATTGATATTTCAAAGATTTTTCACAACATCCCTTTTTGGACCAGTAATTTTGCATTAAAACAAAGCGGCATGAAGAACAAGATTCTTAAGAGCCACAACATTGAAAACACGCAGGACGACGAAGTCCCCTTTCTATTTTCATGAAAATACCAGAAATACCGACCCGGAAGCTCATCACTGTTACTTCCGGGTCGCAAGAGGCAGCAGAAGCGCAACGCGAAGCGCGAGGACAGGAGCGTTAGGTATTTCCACGAGACCCTTCAGCAACCAAAACCGCAAGTATACTGAGCCAGGCCTCACGCTAACAGTGCGTTATTCCTTCTGTTTAGCCCCCTCGAAGCCCTTGCCACACCCGAAGGAGGTGTAACTAATATATATCTCAGGTATGATTTTGGCGCGTAGGGCGCACAGAGCACATCGGCATGATTGTTTTCCTCACCACGTTAAACAACCATTATTAGTCCCAACATAGTAATGTATTAGAGACTTCTTTCACGAATGAGGTATCCTGCATGTGATGTTTGAATTACAATGGCCACATATCTCGATTCTTCACCATAGTCGTCCTAGTGGACAGGTATTATTTTACTGGCATAATGTTTGCATATAAATATATATGCCCCGGTTACAACGAAAGGAGGTGTAACTATTGTCTATTCCAGGTATAAATTTGACGCACAAAGCACGGCGGTATGAAAGATTTTCACTACGCGGGGCAATCCATTTCATGCTAAAGATACTAGAAATTGCACTTACGAATGAGTATTGACTGCATGCCACATGACAAACAACTACCACTTGTGACTTATCACGATAGTCTTCTAAGTGGTGGGGTTTCCTAGACCCTAAAGATTGGCATATGACTATGATTTATTGTCTATGAACCACTTTTTGCATGCATTAGCCTGTTGGAGAAAGAGAGAGTTGACACTGCCAATTACTGGGGGTTACGAAGTATTGCTATTTTAAGTTGCAACAATCTGCATTGACTAGTAGTGAATTCACTACATTATGTGTCTCCCTTACCCTTTTTTGTGTATTTGTGTATGTCTGTGTATGTCCTTTATCATTATGTCTGAACTATAGGTACATCGTGACCTCGAGAACCAAGAAACAGGTTGAAAATTTCCCTTTTTCTACACACCTGCTTGCTATAAATTCAATAGTTTAGCATCACTATCACCTTTCACCACGGGTCCTGAAGAAAGCCCTAAAGTCCGATTCACGGCATAGAGGGCTGAAACATGTTGGCCATTTTAAATCATTTTGAATGCTAGTGCGTCCTGAAAACTTAATTTTTTCAACAGAGCGCACACGACTGGAGCATTCCCCTAATGGGATCCACCCGAACCCAGATTTAATAAAAGTCCGTTTACTGGGTCTCCGGGGGATTTTTATTGTCCTACACTCCCTCCACATCACTGGGTCACTACTGTTTTTACCGAGGGTAAGATCCTCCTGGTGGAGGCTGCATACCGAAAAACCCGATGATTATGCACACACGTGTCAGAAGAGCGGAGAATCAAGATATACCGCTTACCACGCTACCCTACACGTGCATGAGGGTTTAATTTTGGAGACACCGTTGTTCGATCTCCTGCATACCCTGGTTCACGCAGGACAAGTGATCCCTCCCTCTTGATTATTTGTAATTACCCAAGGAAACTGAGGGATCAGTACTTTCCTTCTCCCCCCCCATTGATTAGCATATAATGAAGACACCACTGCAGGCCAACCCAGCAAACAGCACAATGGCAGAGGGGCAGTCCAAACTCCTGCAGCTTCCTTGGTTCTTCTCCTTGGCAGAAAGGTTTCTTGTTCCCAGAAGTGATCTAAAGTTCTTAGGACTGGGTCCCAATATTTATACCCCAAAATCCTTCGTTCTATGAAGGGAGAGAGGCCTCTGCCTAGTCCAATCCAGTTCCTGAGCTCTTTATTTACATGACTCCTTCCTTCCTTTCACTGTGCAGGGCAGAGAAATCAGACGCCCCACAGGAGGTGGAGCCAGCACAGGGGAGGGAAGGCACAGCCCTGGAGCACTTTGTTGACATGATTCCTTCTCTCCTTTCACAGTGCAGGGCAGAGACACCAGACACACCACAGGAGGTGGAGCCAGCATTGTAGAGGGAAGGCCCAGCCCTATTCAGGTCCCAGGTGCAACTCCTCCCTCCCATCTAGATGCAGATCTCTCTATTCACCACTGGGCTGCCCCAGCCTGTCTCCTGGAATCCCCCAGCCCTGTCACTCACAAACCCAGACAAGGAATACAGAACCTAGCAGAAGCAGGCCTGGACAGTTAGGCAAGAAAATACCTACTTTCTAAAAGTGGTATTTTCAAACACAGAATGTTAAAACCAACTTTACTAGAAGATGTATTTTATCATTATGAGTTCAGGCATACTACATTTTGAATTTCTACCATGTTCCCTGAGTCAGTTAGGATTATAAAATGTAATAATCTAACTGCCCATTCTGGCCTACGGAGAACAGGTAGCCTTGCAATAGTGAAAAACTAAAATGGCTGAATTTACTATTAGGACATGCTACACACACCAGGGCATGTCCCACCTTATACTTACAATGCACCCTGTCATTGGGCCTACCATAGGGGTGTCTGATATGAAGAAAAGGAAAGGTTTAGGGACTGGCAAGTGGGTGCACTTGCCAAGTCGACATGGCAGTCACAGACTGCACTCAGGCCTTGCAATGGAAAGCCTGAGACACACTTTACAAGCTACTTCTGTGGGTGGCACAACTAGTGCTGCAAGCCCACCAGCAGCATTTGATTTACCAGCCCTGGGCACACATGGTGCACTGTACTAGGGTCTGACAAGTAAATCAAATAACCCAATCATGGAATCACTAATTAATACATCAATTTAACATAGGGAGCACTTGCACTGTGGCACTGAATAGCAGTGGCACAGTGCCCAAAACATATAACCAGCAAAACCACATCAAAACAGAGGAGGCAATCCGTCAAAAATGGAAGGGAGACTCACGCCAATGATGCCAGGTCTAACACTCAGTCTCCTGCGTTGCTTGGTGGGGGGCATTAGCAGGAAGGCAGGTTTGTTGGTTATTAGGTTGCTTCACATAGACTTAGCAATAGAAGCATATTTTTCTGTTATTCTTGAGGGAGGTTTTTATAGCATCACATGGCACATGCCACCGAGCAGTAGTTTAGCGCTGATCTATAGGCATAGTGCAGCTTATAGTGTGCAATAGAGAGCTACACATTATACCATAACTTTATTCATGTTCAAGGCAACGGGAGAGCAGTGTGGTGTGTTTATAGAAAAGTTTTCCTCTAAGCATCAAACTTGTATTCCTTTCTGGTGGTTAATAATGACTTCTCATTGGGTGTAGAATGCGAAAAGTCTTTTATAGGGAACAGGGGAAAATATGTAACCGTTGATTGTATTCCCAGAAGATTTACCCTATTGCCAAGCCATGTGGTGCACTGTCACAACATCCAATTTATTGCATTAATATACTCATTCGTAGAAGCCATGACATTGGCACAAGAGACCATGTAGGATATCACTACATTTACATCACAACATCAACACAATGACTCTGATGGAGTTTTGAGGTTAAGATAAAAGTTGCAAAAAGAGTAAGCAATAGGATGAGGGTAGAAATAGTAGTGTTAGTGTTGGGATGTGGGTTATGGTTGGGAGATAGGCTTTCAGGTAGGGTTAGGTTTATTATCAGGGTAAAGTTAGGTTTTCGAGTTACATTTAGTGTTAGCTTTATGGTTAAAGTGCATTTAAATGTAGGGTTTAGCAGTATTATAATTAGGTTTAGGATAAGCATTAGGGATAACCAAAACTCCAATGTGAAAAGTGTTGGGGAATGCAGTCTAAGCCTCAGAGAAAAAAACATGTTTCCTTATTGTTTTTGGCGGTCTGTACTGGAGGACCGTTTATGTTATTTTAGCCAAAGAGAATTCTTCTGAATGCCTTCACTAAAGAACATGAGCCATCATTTGCTGTCTCCCACGGTTTGCTTCCTTCCTTTCAAACTGCTCATTTAAACTCAAACTCTTAATCCTCTTATTGAACTCAAAACAGATCTACTTTGGATACCCCTAGGGATCCCATGGTCCACAACTTGCTTCAATGTACACTTAACAAATCCATCTCAAGATCAATGGACACCCCAACCTAATAATCACTCCTACACTACATGTGTACCGCCACGTCACAATCAAGCACAGCCAATTAGGATTGACATCTTGGAGTAATCTACACCAATAACTGTTAACATTCCTAAGAGTGTGACAATGCAGTGGGGAAGAACAGGGGAATCTTGTGGCACACCGAATGGCAATAACAAGCAAATAGAATTTAGCTTGCAACCATTTGATTAATGGATGTCCATTAAATTCCTCCAACTCAATGGTGCAAAAAAAGGGCCGCCATTAATCAACTCCAAGCAAAACCTGTGCCCACAAATACTTACCTAACCAGAAAATAAGAGCCAGACCATCAAGCCTAAATCTAAAAACATATGCTTGGGTGTAACCCTGGACACTAACCCAGCCAAAAAACATGCTCTTGTATACTCTTGCAACTTTATGGCGGTGAGGCCCTGTGGAACAAACTCTTGGACTCTATACTGCCCACCTTTAATGCATCTTTAAGGTCACAACATGCCTCATCAAGAGACATAATATCACCACATCATCCTCACCCTAATGGAATTGTACTGGCTCTCTTTGCCGGCTCATATCATCTTCAATGCACCTGCATTATCTACAGAGTCATCAAGACTAGCATCTCTGCCTACTTGGATGAAAACTCTCCCTCTCAGATGGGTCTCGGAGCACCCAAAGCTAGCACGGCATCAGACTGTAGACAAGGAAGAGCAACATAAAAAAAACAAAGAAAGAGACCTTCTCAGTCTATAAACCTAAGATATTGAACAACATTATCGTATCAAACAAGAACACCCAAACCCTGCCCCTAATTTAGGTAGGAGATGAAGACACACCTCTTTAAAATATACTACATTGTTTAACTTAATTAGACAACATCGTGATGAAGTAACAGCCCACTTTTGTTCTCAAAACCTAGCTACCCTTTCAAACAGTTGTTGACTGCATATTTGCCTATGACTGTGTACAATGAGCCACTGCTTTGGGCCAGGTTCGCACTGTACAAGTTTCACATACAAACATTCACTCTGTAATTCTCACCGTTTACCCTGTGGTTGCCATATTTAATGTCATCTCGCATTTTGACGATTCAGATCCCCTCAACATGGAACCACCAAAATGTCTAATGGGGCAACTTGTGGTGGTTTTAACATCTAGACCAGGATTATCTATTTGAAATAAACCTTGCTGGACCATCTCTTGTTCCTCTGCAGCAAGATGAAACAATATTCTCGAGGGTTCACAGTCCACTCCAGCAACTTAAAACAGTCATCGATAAACATTCTGTAACTATTTGGAGAACCAAAGGAGCATATAACATTGGGTGAATATTGACTGCAGGGGCACACTATCAAGGAAAATATACCAAAAACAAATCAGTAGGCAAATGTAGATTTTCTATACCTAACTCCACATCTATGTACCTATGCAAAACATGTATTATCAAGTTATGTAGGTGTGGAGTTAGGAATAGAAATTCTACACTTACTCTATATGCATTTACTTTTCAGTATTTTGTCCCCTGATATTCTGTCCTCTGTATTCTTGTTCCGTGATATTTTGGGGGTCGATATTCATTTATACAATTGTAACATTGCAGGTCAAAGCCCCCAAGAGCAGAAAACACTGCCCGTCAACTTCTGTTCATAGCCCAGGTGTCCCTTGACCTTCAGATGCTGGCTTATCACTCACCCGCTCTTAAACCTTTGGCTGGTCCAGGACGCACCCACGCGAGATTTGCTACACAGTGCCGAGTTAAATGAGTTCACCACCATTCCTGCACCAAAAGTACCAATCCAGCGTCAGTGGCAACCATTACCTCCTTTTGCTTCTAACATAGACACTCACTCTTATGCAACCATGTTTTTGTGCCTGGCCTGTGGGTGTACAAATACAACTATCGCCCTATAAAACAATGAAGAACAAACAATACATGCTTCATGTCACTGTCCACCTATGTTCTTGGGGGCAGCTTGGTGGTCTTTTTGTAACAAGGAAATTGAAAAATTAACATTTCTGGCAGATACACGGGGCACAGCACTTCTTATAAAGAAAAGGCTAATAGCTTACGCGCAACTGCACAAACTGGATCGAGGCCTCTAATCTCTATCTAAGCTAACCCTGTTATCCATGCTTTAATCTGAAGGCCTTCACTTCTGAGTACAAAAAATCCAAGTGAGTATTTTTACTTTCTGAGTAGAAAGGGTTATGCATACTTTACTTTTATATTTTTATTATGTTTATTTTCTTTGTGGGGAACTGACATGGTCTCAGAAATGGACACAAGAACCAAACAACAGCTGGACGAAAAAAAACAAGAATGCAATGTTCATTTCGGAAGTTATACGGAATCAAAGCAAGGGTGTTTGTTAGAGAGCAACATGCATCCTGACTATGACTATTGAGGTAGGGTCCAAATATCTCATTTCCAGAAGTATTTCCGTAGATGCCTTAGAATAAATGTAAACACATGCTCCTCGAACATTTCCTGTTTACTGTCAGCTGCCTACCTCTAAAACGACTCTAGTGATCCGTGAGGGAAGAAGGAATCCCCTGAAAGGAGATGTATTGCTTCAAAACAAAAAAAACAAGCTTCTTTGAAGTGACATGGAGATTTAAGTGACCCCTGGATAATCCTGGAAGAGGCACACTGCCTTTAAGCCTCTCCAACACCTTACTGAATCCCCCACGCCAGCAAGGGGCAGGTTTGCAAGGAAATAATGTTTTCAAGCAACACAAAATAATGTAAAAAGTATGCCTCCAAATCAGTGAGTAGCTAAGCCTTCAGTAGTTGCCAATACAGTATCTTGCACTTACTCTGAAGAGCGCGGTTCAGTAAAACCCAGAGAGGACCTTCAAACTGGACTCTGGGAGTCGCTCTGTTCACGGGGTCATCATCCCACGGTTCCTGCTGCCGTCAGATTCTGTGCTGGGAAGAAGTGTTCGCGGAATCATATTCCAAGGCTGTCTGTGGCTACGCAGCGCCACTCCTCGCGCCGCCCGCCGAGTCCTCGCGCCGCCCGCCGCGTCCCTCGCGCTGCCCGCCGCCCGCCGCCCGCCGTGTCACACGCGCAGCGTGCAGGTGTCGAGCTGGCCGCCTTTGTTTGCACTCCGTAACCAAGCACTCCGGCCCAGGAATGCCGCAGAAGTTCAGCCACTTGGCGTCCGTGCTCTACCGGCGAACCAGAAATCCCAAGCTGCCGGTGGCTCCAAGTGGGTCCGGCCAGAGACTTCCCTCGCTTTTCCCCACAAAATGTCGGTGTTGTGCGTCTGCCATTAGCAGAGAGCACCTTCCTCGACTCTTCGGTGCAGAAATAGCTCGAGGATTACCTGACGCGGAACATGTCCTTAGAGGCAAAGCTGACATAAGATTTACAGAGGGTGGGGGCCTGGTGCGAGCGTCCCACACACGAGAGCAAGAGGCCGGCGAGGTTCCCTCACCTCATACCCACGGCCAGAGTGGCATTAGGATCGAAAACAGACCGGGGCACCACAAAAAAGTGCCCACATTCGCGGGTCGCCATCTTTCATGAAACAGCAGTTGGCTAGTTCTTGGAGCAATTAAAAAAAACATTACGTTAGTTAATCTATGGACCAGGTAAACTTGAGAGTTCTGCGCTGGTAAGACCCTGGCTTTTCCATGCAAGCTGTTAAGTTGTTTTGGCCCTTGCTGCCTCCCACCCCAGTGCCACCTCCTGGTAAGGGTTGAAGTGTTAATGGGCTTCTCAGAAGCAGAGGCCTCAGTGTTATGGGGAGGGAGACGACGAAGTCGGACATCGTGAAGAGTAGGCCAGACAGACTTCATGCAATAGGGCCAGCGGGGCTTGTAGTTGTTCTGTCCACAACAATGAGCCCTGCCAAAGAAGCTGAGAGCAGAGCACCATAAACTGCTCTTCCTTTGGGCAGCCCCATCTCACAGGACAACAGCATCCAGGGTGAATGATCTAAGGCAGATTGGCCACATAAAGAACACAAGAAAGAAAACAGTCCACACCTGGCAACGAACAGGAGTTGAATGAATGAATGAATGCACTGCAAGTGTTGAATGATTGCACTGCCAATCCCAAAGTACCACCGTGTCTACGGTTGGTTATACACTGCGTGCAGTGGTGACCCAGACACATGGGTTCAGGCTATCCTACCACAGGGGCAAAAACATGAATCTAGATCTTCCCTGATGGTTTCAGAACGCACACACGCCTTTAGTAGGCCCTCGGTCGCTCCTGGGTGGACTCCAGATAGTACTCCTATGGTGTCTTAACTGTGCCTCCAGTGACCTCTTTATGCCCTAGTGCACCAACTGTCCCATCAGTTGCAGGTCCCACGTGTGATTACATGTACCGTAGAACTGATAAGTACCTGCATGTGCAACTAATCCATCTCACACACTTGCCATCCACCATGTTTATGGACATTAGGCACATTGCCAGGGCTTGATTTGAGCCTGTAGTTGCCGGTGGGACCCACCAGCACTCATTTTTCTGGGGGTAACGCTTATTTTACCTCATCATACTTTGACCCAGAGGGAGAGAGAGAAAATCACAAAAGATGGAAAGAAAAAAGAAGTGAAAGGAAGAAAAATTGTGACAAAAAAGCAGCGATTAAAATAATCTGAAATAGTAAGATAAAGAAGTGAGGAGTAGACGAGGTTGGGTGAAAGAGGTATTAGGTAGAATAGGTTGGGTGAAAGAGGTTATTAGGTAGAATAAAGACTAAAGCATTGACATTCTGCACTCAGGGCATTCAGTAATGCCAAACTGTGGGCCTCAGGACTTTTTTTTTTATTTTTTAAATTAAGCACTGTCTATGCTTTTTCACATTGCCAAACCTCACACACCTCTCCCAACATCGCCCCATGTATGCCAAACTACAAACAAGCCCCTTCAACCGTGCAATTCTTTAAGTTCAAATCATTTTTTATTAAGCAATAACAAAAATGATAGCGGCAAGAAGGCATCAGTAGAATTACAGTCGTATTACAAGGATACCGCAATCAAACATGGATTATTACATAAAACAATGCATACATACAGTAAAGGAAAATAAAGTACCAACATTGCATTCTCACAGTTGTATATAGTTCCGTAGAGCCCTCCGTCCAAATCTAGCCATATAATACCATTTATACTTTATCGTTCCTGCATTGTGTTTCTAAGATTGTCAAGCCCGTGAGCACAGGGTATAGCCACTACAGTTCATGCAGCATGCACCCCACAGTTTACTGAGTGTAGACCTCATCAGTTAGTACTTCAGGGTGGGTCGAAGATGAAGGAGGCCTGATCCAAGGAAGACCATCATTTTTTGTTGGTAACCTGCCATGGTGATGAGTGTAGAGCGGGATTGTCAGTGCAATTTTAATGGTACACAGGAATGTGATACAATTCAGAGACCATCAAAACTTCACCAGGTGAATGAATTGAGCCAGCCACTTTTACCAACAGCAGAAATGCTATATCCTTGATTGAATAAATATATCAAACGTTTTAAACACTTACAGCTCAGTGTAGCAGTACTCTCGGGGGAGTGGCTTTTTAAAAGTCTCTTCCAGAGTAAAGCTCCCCAAAGTCTCACTTCATGGCACTAAGTCTCCCTCATGTCCTGCCTGAAGAATGTGATGACGCCTGGGCCAATTTGATGACATTTGACTCTCTAGGGCTTTGAGATAACCGAAGGACTCCGTGAGGCTTTTCCTAGTCAGTGCTATTCTCTGGGTAGGAGCCCTGTCTGATGAGTACCTACGTGCTGGTCGGGCAGGTTCGTGTAGACAGGGGTGGCCAGGCACCTTGAGGGCAGTGGCCGCATCGGCCAGACAATTCACCGTTCCAGTTCACACTACACTAAGCATTTACAAAGTTACTAATTTGGACCGAGATATTTTTCTCAGACTTCACTAACGCATTCAGGACGGGACCAGATACATACGGTATGCACAGTAACTTAGTATGTTTGCATTACACAAATACCTTCCAGTGCGAGGTACCCTGATTCAGATACATGAAGCACAGACAGCAGGGCAACGCCTCACACTCAACAGGTGCACTACCAGTAGAAGCGCTACGTACACATAGAGGACAACAGCAGCTCGGGCAACAGTGCAAACTTCCCTTACAGTGTTGTGACAGCGAGACACTGCAGGACGATTTAAAATGAAAAGACTATTAGCCCTCTAGGATGACGAAAAAAGGGTACGGCTAATAGGTTCTCAAAAATAGAACAAGCATTCAAAATGCAATTGGTCTCGCCCTCCTTTAAGTTAAAGCAATACTGTTTGTAATTAGGTGGCTTTTTAGCTTTGCTTTTATTAGTGTTTTTCAAACTTTCATGTACATAACATGCATATGTATGCATATATGTAGATGTTTGCATGCATTTATATTTGTATTTATGTAGATATGCAGATGTATATATGTATGTATATATATATATATATATACACACATACATATATATAAATGCATATGCATATATATATATATACATATGTATCCATATGTGTGTGCGTAGAGAGAGGTAGAGGTGTAGAGGTAGAGAGTAGTAGAGAGAGAGGTAGAGAGAGATGTAGAGAGAGGTAGAAAGGTAGAGAGTGAGTAGTAGAGTGAGTAATAGAGAGTAGTAGAGAGTGAGTAGTAGAGAGTGAGTAGTAGAGAGTAGTAGAGTAGTAGAGAGAGTAGTAGAGAATGAGCAGTAGAAAGTAGTAGAGAGTGAGTAGTAGAGAGTAGTAGAGAGTGAGTATTAGAGAGTAGTAGAGAGTAGAAGCGAGTGAGTAGTAGAGAGTATAGAGTAGTAGAGAGTGAGTAATAGAGAGTAGTAGAGAGTGAGTTGAGGGTAGAGAGGAGTAGAGTAGTAGAGAGTGAGTAGTAGAGAGTGAGTAGTAGAGAATAGTAGAGAGTGAGTAGTTGAGAGTGAGTAGTAGAGAGTAGAGTAGAGAGTAGTAGAGAGTGAGTAGTAGAGAGTAGTAGAGAGTGAGTAGTAGAGAGTAGTGGAGAGTGAGTGGTAGAGAGCAGTAGAGAGTGAGTAGTAGAGAATAGCAGAGAGTGAGTAGTAGAAAGTAGGAGAGAGTGAATAGTAGAGAGTGAGTAGTAGAGAGTAGTAGAAAGAGAGTAGTAGAGATTAGTAGAGAGTGAGTAGTAGAGAATAGTAGAAAGAGAGTAGTAGAGATTAGTAGAGAGTGAGTAGTAGAGAATAGTAGAGAGTGAGTAGTAGAGAGTGAGTAGTAGAGATTAGTAGAGAGTGAGTAGTAGAGAGTGAGTAGTAGAGAGTAGAGTAGAGAGTAGTAGAGAGTGAGTAATAGAGAGTGAGAAGTAGAGAGTGAGTAGTAGAGAGTAGTAGTGAGTAGTAGAGAGTAGTAGAGTGAGTAGGAGAGTGAGTAGTAGAGAGTGAGTAATAGAGTGAGTAGTAGAGAGTAGAGTAGTAGAGAGTGAGTAGTAGAGAGGAGAGAGTAATAGAGAGTAGAGAGTAGTAGAGAGTGAGTAGTAGAGAGTGAGTAGTACAGAGTAGAGTAGAGAGTAGAGAGCAGTAGAAAGTGAATAGTAGAGAGTAGTAGAGAGTGAGTAGTAGAGAGTAGTAGAGAGAGAGTAGTAGAGGGTGAGTAGTAGAAAGTAGTAGAGAGTGAGTAGTAGAGAGTGAGTAGTAGTGAGTAGAGAGTAGTAGAGAGTGAGTAGTGGAGATTAGTAGAGAGTGAGTAGTAAAGAGTAGTAGAGAGTGAGTAGTAGAGAGTGAGTAGTAGAGAGTGAGTAGTAGATAGTGGCTGGTGAACAGAGGAAAAACGACAGAGTGCTGTAGAAAGCTGAGAGAAACACTAGAGGGCTGTGGAATAGTTAAAAACAATGGAGAATTGTGGGACAGTAGAAAACTTTGCAAGTCAGTGAAGTGTCAAAAAATGTCAAGGGCAACAAAAAGGCGGGAAACGATGGAAGGCTGCAGAATTGGGGATTAATGAAGGGCTGTGGAGGAGGAGAAGCAATGAGGGGCTGCAGGATAGGGTGGGTCTTCAGAGACTTGTGGGGTGCTGGATAACAGAAGAAAAGTTGGCGACCTCTTGCAGGGCGCGAGGTGCTGGAGGGCACCGGAAAGACGGGAAGCGTCAAGGGCGGTGGAATGACGGGGAAAGTTCAGGTGCTGCCGGAGACAGGCCAGTTT
Organism: Lissotriton helveticus; assembly: GCF_964261635.1. Classification (NCBI taxonomy): domain Eukaryota; kingdom Metazoa; phylum Chordata; class Amphibia; order Caudata; family Salamandridae; genus Lissotriton; species Lissotriton helveticus. Next base: position 455,840,821 of record NC_136065.1, read on the forward strand.
TAAGCGATTGGGAAGCGCTGGCCGCAGCACAGGCCCGCACACTCATCACCCAAATCAAGTTAGTGTCTGAGTTCCATCCCTCACACTGACACGTGAGGCCCTGCCGGTGCGGGGAGATGGATATCAGTCAGCGCGCATCCCCGGGCCAGGAGAGGGGCAAGTATACCAAACAAGGGAGGTCAGCCGGCCTGGCGCACAGTGCACGCGCGAACGCATGGCGGTGTGCTTTCCCTTTAAACTGCGTTTAAAGTGAAAGCACGCCGTGTTTAAAGTGCACGCGCGCACATGGCGGTGTGCTTTCACTTCAGTTTGAAGTGAAAGCATGCCGTGTTTAAAGTGCACGCTTGTGCGCATGGTGGTGCGCTTTCACTTTAAACTGCGTTTAAAGTGAAAGCACGCGTGTTTAAAAAGATGGTGACAGACTATCCTTACATGCACGCGCATGCTGTTAGGTCTGGACAAATGGCGAGAGCAGCCATCTTTGTCCGTCCCTATGCGTGCATGTAAGGCTTTGGGAGAATCAATTGCAAAAGGTCCTCTCCATGGCAAGAGCAGCGGCGGCGTGCTTTCACATTAAACTGTGTTTAAAGTGAAAGCACGCGTGTTTAAGAAGATGGCAGCGGACTGTTCACTGTCCTTTTATGCACGCGCATGCTGTTAGGTTTGGACAAATGGCGAGAGCAACCATCTTTGTCCATCCCAACGCGTGCATATAAGGCTTTGGGAGAATCGATTGCAAAAGGTCCTCTCCATGGCGAGGGCAGCGCTTCACCAGGCGAGACCTAAAAAGGCTTCCTTTTGTCGTACAGTGGGTGCAGGACGGAACCCTCCCTAAAGGTTGACACCGGTGCCGCTGGTCGAGGAGTAAGAGGCGCGGACATATAGCAGGCGAGTCTGTGTCTCTTCATTGTCTACTCGGTACCTGGGGATCCGTGTTCGAGTCTCGGCGTCAGCGCAACATCATGTGATTCTGGGCAAATTACTTAATCTCCCTGTGCCCATGGATAGTGTTTGTACACCCTCACTGGATGATAAACTGCACTATATAAATCTACAAACATTGTCGGTAATCAATGGCTGGGAGTAGAAGATGTATACAAGCATCCTCTTTTCCAGCACACTACTACTCACCAACTATCTTTCTTTATTTTTTGTTCTAAAACATTCACCCTCTAAATGGTTAGCTCATGGCATTTATTTGATGCTTAGCCTCCACTTAATAATTTCCTCAGTGTAAGCTCTGGCATGCAAGCAATAGCACTGAGGATGCGCCGTTGCACAAATTAAGGCGTGCTGATATATTTGCCTTTTTTTTTTTACAATTGTTATGTCGATGCCAGGGAAGGAGAATTTTAAAAGAATCGTTTGTGAAACGAAAGTTTCTCTTAATAGACTGCTGACAAGCAGGTGGGTAGAACACTTAAAGCGAATGCTCTTTTTACTCAATACATGTTTTAAAATACAGGAATATGGTGTTGTGTGCATTTGAGTGTGCATAAATGTGTATGTGTTTGTTTTTACAGCAATCCTGTTGCCTTTTCAGAGTCCGTATTATGAACACTGGGAAAGGGGATATGGGAGAGTTTTAGGGCACATGCAGTGGCAGTGGGAGAAAGGAACTGGAACACTCCATGGAATTTCTAGAACTTAGAGGAATATTGTATCATAATATTTTGTAACCCTGGGCGTAGTTCGCGTAGCCGCACTCCGCGACGCTACGCGAAGACGCACTTGCACTCCGCGAGCTACACGTAGCTCCGCGGACATGCGCAGTAGCTTGCTAGACCCGTTCGCGCGCCGTTTTTCGTCTTCGGGAGCGCGGTGCGCGTGTTCGGGGCGCTGCCTGCATGCTCGAGATAGCTAGCGCGCTAAGTTACTCAAAGAGGTTTGTCCCGCCCGCTTGCGTTCCCTTATTTCCGGTTCCGGGTCACAAGTAACGTGTTCGCGTTGTGTTAGACATGTTCGGGAACTCGCGAGTTATTCTGTGCAAGAATGCAGTTTCTGCGTGTTCGGCAACTCGATCTTACCAACAAGCATCCTCGCGCATCCTTATGACGCTATCGCGCATCCAAATGACGTTATCGCGTTCGCACAGTCGCACGGGACTGTGCGAGAGTGTTTCCAAACATGGTGGCACACGCGACCAGGAAAAAACGAATGCAGAACGAAGGTAAGCCATTGCCGCGCACGCGATAATGTTATTCAGCGCGCGAGAACTACGCTACGCACCGGATCGCGGAGTAATCGACAGCTACGCGTTCTCCGCGGAACGCGGAGCTGCCGAAACTCCGCAAGCTCCGCGAACGGAGCGTAGTTCTTCGCCCAGGGTTAATCATAATATTTTGTCTACTGTGTATGAAGGTGTGGCGTGGGTCGGTTTTTGTGTATGATGTACATGATGTATAGTATAGGATGTTAGTGGTGTAGTGTCTGGGTGGTGATTTAGCATATGGTAATGATGATGGTGTGCATACTCTATAAATACTGTACAGTGACATTATCACTCTAGCGTGTTTATGAGTAGGTTGTAGTTGATGTCATGTAAGGAGGAGTGTAGGGTGTTGGTGTGAGAGAACGGTGTTAGTAGTCCTGTAAAATGTATAGTAGGATATCCAGAATTTGCTGACAAGATAGACCTGAATCCTATGTACAGACGACCAGTGGTAGAGGCCTACCTGCTTGCAAAGTGGCATTAGGTTATGGGGGATTAACGGGTGTGGTTAAATGCCCCCTTCAGTAGTGACAGTCACATGGGGAGTCTTGTGATGTTCCCCGAGAACCTTCAACAAAGGAGCAAAGTTCATGCCTTAAAACGTTCTTATGGATTGATGTGTTCAGTTGCAATGCCTTGCATGTTTAATACACCTGTGCTGAGATTGGATTTGTCTGGTTCATTACTAGTTGTCTGTACTTCTCTAGCACCCCAAGAGTGTTCCTTTTCCACAGCATTGCCTGTCAGTTGTGTAGCGCTCCCGCAGTGTGAGCCCTCAGCAGTGAAGCCCTGCCAGTTCTACTGTGATCTAGCAGTGTTATCCTAGCCCTGAAGTCACTTGCAAGAACTGTGCCCCTCCAGCACTGTCGTCTTCCTCCAGGTGTGGCCTATCAGCACTCCTGCACTACAGCAGAGAGAGTGCAGTACAGCTCGAGTCATACTCTTTCAGTAAACCCTTTCCAGTGTTGTAGAGCTTGCGCTTATCACTTTCCAGCAGTACACTACTATTGCTCCTTCATCATTACGTTTCTCAAACAGAGCCCAGTCAGGTATGTAGAGTCAGTATTATATTTCTCCATCGGTATCTTCGCAGTGCTGTAGGTATCTGATGTTTTTATCTGCTTCAAGTGCTGTACAGTGACAGCACTATCTTTCTACACCAGTGCTGTAAAAACCAATCAGTGTGAGATTTGTACAGAAAAGTCTTGGCTGTGCAATAAAGTTTCAGCCTAAATACAATAAATCTGCAAAAGGTGCAGAACTTTATTCTAAGAGTCTCTTCTTTTTATGCTCTCTCTGTGTCAGAGAAATGTCGGTGTCCACAAGAAGTATGCGTTCCAGCCCACTCTATGTTATTGTCTGATTTGTCCTAGATCTAACTCCCAAGGGTTAGGCTGGCCTCTTTACAGCAGTGTGTTACCTTTAATTTTTGGAAAATTAAGGTATCAAAAAAGCAAGGTATTGAATTTCAAAAGTAGATAAATCAGGAAGACCTGCAACTATGTCTGGGTATTAGGTTTAGAGAAGCTGAAGGTAGTATAATAAAATCCCTATTTGGTGAAAATGATGACAGGCAGTATGATTGAAAAGGATGGTATCAGCTACTGTTCCTCCAAGACCTCAACTCATGTTTTATAATACTATGGGTTGGTGGCACTTCTTGCACTTGCTTTCAGTTAAAAAAGCGAAAGTTCACCAGACACGACTATAGGCCATTGAATCAATTCATTTGCTGAAGTGGGATATATTGGGGAAAATGGAAGGGCAAATTCTGCGTATATTGTGCGATTTTAATTTGTCTATCCCTGTTCCTGCCCTTAAGACTGGAATGTGGCTTAACAAGTTGCTATGTGCAAGGGCTGGCTAGTGTGATTCGGTGGGGTTTAAAGCTTAAGAAGATTAAAGAGGATTCATTGCGGGGCTTTCTGAGCTCAGGAGTTTTTGGCTCAGAACTAGGAAAATATACATTTTCTAGGGACTATGCATTAAACCAATTCGATTTAAAGCAAGCGACACTCACCTCTTTTTCTCATATTCAACTCAGAAGCTTTCTGAAACATTCCTTGTTATGTTATTTTAATTTATTATTTGCACGAATCACCCTCAGTGAGGTATCTTGGCGGGGTATCTGAATAATGCTTCAGTCTCATTAGTCAACAGTTGAATGTAAAATATTGCGTATCGTGAAAAAATGTGCGGTGGTGACCTCTTCTTGTCAATTACAGGTAGCTCAGCACTACTTGTCTTGAAATCTCGAGCATGGTCTTCGTCACTTTTGGACATTATTACGTGTGAATTTGCTTCCATTAAATGTGTTAACAGCAAATTGGTCTAACGCCAGAGACAAAGTGAAAATTGCAATTTGTGCAATATGGCAATTCAGGATTTTAATAATGTTTTTTAGTCTATCCCGCACTGATCTTCTTGCGTCATTACATACTAAGGACAATATTTTTAAGGAAAAATATTAAGACAGTAGTGGCCGGCACAACAATTTCTCTTTTTTCCTAAAATGATGGGCGTAATTTGCGTAGTCGCGTAGTCGCGCTATGCAAAGTTCCCCGAAACAGTAAAAAATCTCTGCGAGCACGCAAAAGTTCTGTGGACAAGCAGAATTGCTTGTTCCGCCGGTTCGTGATGCTTTTTTCCTGTTCGTGAACGATGTTTGTGTGTGCGGGGAGAAATATCTTGCAAACACGCATTTTGAAAGCGCAAACAAGCAAAAAATTCCATGAAGCCTCAGATCGCGGAATTTTTGGCAATTCCGCATTCTCCGCGGAACGCGAAATTACTGAAATTCTGCAAACTCCGCGAGTGGAACGGAATTTACCGCCAAGGCCTATAAAATTGTATAAAAGTTTTAAAACATTTTGAATGCTTTTTAAATGTAAATTAACGTGATTAATGCCATTTGTTACATCATCTCATTTTATGTGGACCTCTTTTGAGTTCGCGATCATGAATAAAAATTGAATTGAATACTAGGAAGTGATGCCACATGACCTTGACCCTGATGAAATCACATTAATTGATGTCACTGAAACCTAGTGAGTTGATATGAGTTGATAAATGCAGGGAGAAATTAAAAAAAACAGCAGCAGGTATGCCCACCTGTATTAATCCATACGGACCTCATATTGAATATGAAGCATGTTATTGGCTTGAATTACTATTATCATTGTTGACAAGTTGACTTATGTTCACTTGCAAGAAACTATCACACTTTCAAAGCATAGCAATGACTGTTCAGACGCATTATCAGGTATGGCTTGGAGACAGTTTTAGCAGTTTCACCACCCTCGTATGTCAAATAAATTAAAAAACACATGAATATATATGTCAATAAAGTGACTTTGGGTCATCTCTTCTTAATACATTGGTCTGCTCAGCAGTCATTCACATTTTACTTTCATCCACTGCTGTATACAGCATGCAGCAATGGATCAGCCAGTTCATCCATTGGCTGCCTTGTAATTTGATTGGCAGCATTTTGCTTAAATACATATGCAGATCTAAATCAAAAATAAGGACAGCTGTAGAGAAAAGGGATAAGAAATGGAGGAAATTCAGCACACCTTAGATTAGTCCCATATATTAGCCTTAAACAAAAAGGAGAAAGGTCAATGGGTGCTCATCGTCCTGGTACCCAGCTGCCACGAGCACCACCGCAAATTGTTGCATGAACAGTCCTGGAATCCAAATGGGGGAGAGCACACCACACAATATAGTTGAGTGACAAAAAATCCTAGATGCCAATTACATTTTTTTTCTTTTCTTTATTCCTGAAAACAACACAACAACCAGCGTGTTTTGTTCCATTCATAACGGAACCTCTTCAGAGCTAGACAAAATAGTTTAATTGCTTGTCACTGTCACTAGTAGTGTGCTTCCAAATTCAATGTCACCGTTATGCATCTCATCATACTGTAATAAATCCGCATATACAGTACTTCGGGCAATATATCGTCAGATCCGAGAAGAGTGACTCACTTTTGATGAGATGGCATGCATAAGATTAATATCAAATTTTGAAACACTTGTGTTGTTTTGAATCAGGACCTCCTACTGACCTCGGCGGTCAAAACAGTTCTGAACAACTGGAAAGACTCAGGCAAAGCAACCTTCCAGTCATGGCTAAACTGGGTTACTTACCTCTGGACAGGTTCCTGACCCCCCACAAGCCCCCATGAGCAGCAGAACCAGTAGGCCTACTAATAACAATCTCACTGCCCTCCCGGGCCAAGACAACTTTTGGTACAACGTGGATCGATGCGGCCAGAGGTGATGGCTAGGAATGTAGGCTGGTTTAATGTGTATAGTAAGAACAACTAGTCTGAACTCTGCAGTACTCTGTAACCTGTGACATACTTTGCTCTCTCTCTCTCTTCCCCACATCTCTATCCTCTTTCCTACTGTTCCTCTCTCTGTCTATTCTACCTTATAATACTCGCCGGAGAGTATACCAGACCACCGCAAGTGAATTTTACGAATGTACTGTATCACCCGTTAAACCTAATAAAAATGTTTTTTAAAAAATGAATAAAGAAACGAAAATGTTGTATTTAGCATCTGGGACTTTTTGTCATTTAACTACACTGTGGAACGTGCTCTCTCCCAATTGGATTCAAGGACATATGCAGATCTGCTTAGGAAGAAGTGCACTTCAGTGCCAGGGATGGTAGGCCAATACTTTACGTTCACAATGCTTTTATCTTTCAGTTTTTTAAATTCTTTTTTCTTAATGTTTAGCCATCTTTATATGTTTAAACTATCTTCAATTTGCAGTAATTCAAAGCAAATACTATCTTTGCTTTGTACCAAAAAGTATACTATTGTCATGTGTGTGCATGAAAAAGTGAAAAGCGCTTCTATACCTATACTACTTTCACTGCCTGCTTGGAAGGACCTATACTGGTCTAGGAAAATTGTGTGAGGTTGTTATGTTTTTTAAATTCTAAAATTATTATTGCAAACATATGGTACCAATTTCAAGTGGTATGTTTTCTTTTATTTATTTTTTCAGACTCATCCCTGAAAAAATTTAAAATAAACATCTTACTAGCTTGCTAAGGCCAGACCTATTGGTGTTGCCAGTGCCTGTTTTTCATGTATTCACAATAAGGACATGGCAACAAGTTTACAATAATCTTGAACACATTTTCAAAAATAGACAACCTGGTACCAGCTTTTCCTTCTAAACAAAAAAAGTGAAACCATTTCTTCCAGAAAGTAACTTCAAATCTGCTGTTCAAGCCTTTGTACTCATTTGTGGTATAGTATTCACCATCAACAACTTTATTGCGGTCAATAGATCATAAAAGTGCATATTAAGCAGCATTTCAATAAAAAAACATTCTCATATACATGGGCTAGAAACACAAGAGGCCACAATTACAGCTGCAAATAGTTACAATTACCCACTCCCCAATAAATAAATGGGCAACATTCATTACATCACATGCATAAAGACCATAGAAAAAATATATACATCTAATGGAAAAAAGGTGCTGATGGATTTCATAGACTACAATATTAAAGGAAGAGCTCAATAAAACCACATTTAAAGAGTTAGATTTAAGAGAGGGTGAATAGGGCGGCAACCTAGCTAAAAAACAAGGGAGGTTATGTCAGCTATGCCCTAAAGAGATGTTTTTAAAAGCGACCTGCGCACACACCAAGTGGATAGTAAAAAACGCAAATACAATAGGGGTTAGGGTGTTATACTTCAGCAGCCTAAATGCCTCTACACAGCGTGTTGTACCCGGATTTCTGCAGAGCTGCGTCAACCAACAGCACATGGGTTTCCTATAGCCAGGGCAAAAGAAGAAAACATGCAACTCCGACTCCTCTGCATGAATGCAGGCAGCACAGCCTAGTGTAAGTGTGCATGCCCATTTATTGGTGAAGACACATAGTGGGAGGGTCCCATGCCTAAATTGGACGTTTAATTTACTCTCTAGTGCAGGTTGAATCTCATCCAGGGCAGGCTCTAGGTAATACTGGCCTTTAACCCTCATAAACAAATCTGTCAGTGGACCTGTTGCCGAACACCCCTGAATTTGAGCAAGTTTATCCTCCCTGTAGCTCTACACCAATTCCTTTCAGGAGACTGTGACACGGGGCTTCCTCAGGGGAGTGCTATAGACTCATTCTCCATAGATTTGGTCCAGGCCTTCCAGTGTACACACTGGTACCCCTAATGGCACCATGCATGCACAGCACATCTCATACAGGGCCAAAAAAATATTCACATCACCCCATCCTGATGGAACTACATTGGTTGGCCTTGCAAGTCGACACCATATTCAAAACCAGCTGCATCATTTACAAATCTGTCATGACCAGCACCCTTTCTTATCCAGTGGAGAAGCACTCCTTCTCAAGTGGTTCTTAGCACCCCAGTTGCCAGGCCCCCATCAGATTACATTTTAAGAGGTGAAAAAAAGAAAAAACAAGGCGGCATGCCTTTTCCTCCGTTTATCCCAGCACCTATAACAACATCTGCGTATCCTTAAGGACTTCCCCATCGCTGGTCTAATTTAGGAGGGAGACACATATTTATTTTTTTTTTTTTTTTTTGGTAAGACTTTATTTGCATTTGCCAGATCCATAATATTCGCACATCATTACATGAGGAAGCAATTTGTAAAGAATCACAGTTTCATATTATAACACAGCTATTCAGCCGACAACCTTCCGGTCCGGCAGCAAACGTTTGGCATAGTGCATCAGGCAGTCAGAATGCATCAATAGTTAGTACGTCGTCTTACATTTTTTGTACTATAGAAAACAAACAACACAAACTTTAGACTCCTGCCAAAAAGGATAGATATAAGTTGTCAGTCTATTCATCCCAAATGTCGTAAGCTAGGCCCAGATTCCTACGGTGTCAGCACACCCCCGCCCCAGGAATGCTCAATTGGTATCTAAGACCCAAAATCCCCTTAATCCCTTTGCTAACCGCCCTCTTCCCATGGGCCTAATCTTCCAGTTCTTCGTCCTCGTCCGAGCTGTCGCCCTCATCTTCTGAAAGTGGTTCGCACAGGTCCCCCCTATATTTATTCCATGCCATCCAAAGTGCATTCCATTTGCGCGGGTTAGCCCTCATTCTGTACACAGCACGTCCAATCAGCATCAGTCTGTCCATAGTTCTACACCACAAAGCCAACGTAGGTGTTTCCGCTACTCCCCACCTCTGCGCGATGTCGCGCTTGGCAACCATAGTTCCAATCGTAACCCATTGCTGTTTACGACGTGTCAGATCCGTCCCCTCCCATATGTGCAGAAGACACAGACGAGGGTCCGGGGTTAGTGATGTGTCAAGGGCCTGGGAAATGGTGCGCATGATTTGCTGCCAGTAAGTCGAGATATTCGGACATTCCCAGAGCGTGTGTAATAATGTTCCTTCCTTCCCACACCCTCTAAGACAAAACGGGGTCTCCGCCCTGTGCATTTTGTGTAGTGCGGTCCTGGTGTAGTAGACCCTATGTAGTATTTTGAGCTGTATCAGTCTGAATCGGGCTGATACACCCGCCTCCCGTGGTGACGCTAGAGCGGTGTTCCAGTCAGTCTCATCCAGGGAGCCTAGCTCAGACTCCCATCTCTCCCTCAGTTGCTGCAAGGGATCAGGTAAATTGTTCAGTAACTTACGGTATGTGAGTGATGTTGCGCGTGCCTGCATGAAGTCTGTGAGAAGTCTGTCCTCCAGAGGTGAGGACTCCGGGACTGTAGATCCCGGCTCAATGACCGCCATAAGTGCATGCCGTATTTGTATGTACCTGTAAGTCTCAGTGGGGCTCAATGCATACTGGTGTTGCAGGTGTTGAAAAGGGATCATGCCAGCAGAAGTCCACAGGTCTCCCACCGTCGAGATACCAATAATGTCCCACTGGGTAAAGCCCTTACATGATCTGAGGCAGCCAAGTCGTTTAGTGTCCCACAGTGGAGTGAGTTTGGTTATGACACCCTTCCATTTAAGCCGTGCCAGTGCCCTGTGCCATATGACGACTGTGTGTTTGGTCGGACCGAGTAGTTTGTTCGTGAGGCTTGGTGTATACAGCGGGGCCAGCAAGCTGTGTGTTCCCAGTTGTGTTCTGTCCGAGAAGTATGCCGGGTCATCCTGCGGGGCATGAATCCAAGAATTAATAACTTTGAGTTGCGAAGCCCAGTAGTAGAGCTCCACATTCGGCAAGGCTATCCCCCCATCGTACCACCCACGGTTAAGCTTAACGTGCGCTATTCTGGGCGGACTCTCTCCCCACAGCAATTCGGTCACCAACGCTGTCACTTTTCGGAAATATGATGGTGGAATCAGGACCGGGGTGTTTTCCAGCACATACAGGAGGCGCGGCAGCGCCATCATTTTGAACAGCGCCGCGCGCCCCAGCAGTGTGAGGGGTAAGGTCTTCCAGTGTCGTACATCCGCCCGTAGACGGTTAAGGGGAGGTGTTAAGTTTAGGTCGTAGAACGCATCCGCGTCACTAGTGACCTGGAAGCCCAAGTACTTAAACGAGGCACTGGCAATAACCAGCGGGCAGCTACTAGGGAGGAGCGGCGCCGGGCCTTTCAGTACATAAACCACTGATTTTGTCCAGTTGATCATGTATCCGGAGTGCAGTCCGTGCGTATCACAGATCGCCAACAAATGTGGAATGCCCACCTCCGGTTGAGACAGATAAACCAGCATGTCGTCGGCATACAGGGATATCCTGTCCTCCCAAGCGTCCCCCCACGTCAGCCCTTTTAGTAGTGGTGTAGTCCTAATGACTGTAGCCAGCGGTTCCAACACCAGGGCGAACAGCAAGGGGGACAGCGGACACCCCTGACGCGTCCCCCTGGCCAGGGGGATCTCCCGGGAGATGTGGCCATTGGCCGCCACGTGCGCCAACGGCTCCGTGTACAGCAGTCTGATCCAGGAGATAAATTTGGGGCCGAAGCCCATACGAGCCAGAACCGCGAATAAGTATGGCCATTCCACCATGTCAAAAGCCATTCTGGCATCTAACGATAGAATGGCCGCCGGTTCCAACAGCAAGTGGGCTCGTGCCAGTACCCCATGTACACGTCGGAGGTTGAGTGCCGTGCTTCTGTGCGGCATGAAGCCCGATTGATCCGGGTGGATTAGATCTTGCAAGTGCGGGGTCAGCCTGTTCGCAATTAGCTTTGCCAGAATTTTGGCTTCCACATTGAGCAGTGAGATTGGGCGGTAGGACGCGCAGTCCGTGGGCGATTTACCCGGTTTTGGGATAGTTACTATGGTCGCTATCCGTTGATCCCGGGGCAGAATCCCCGTTTCCCGACACCCCTCAAACATGGCCAGCAGCGGCAAGCACAGGGTGCTCGACACCGCCTGGAACCACTCAACTGGAATGCCGTTAGGGCCAAGTGCCTTACCCGTACATAATGCACCAATCGCCGTTCGGAGCTCCTCCTCTGACAGGTCTGCCTCCAGTTCAGCCACTGCCTCCGACGTTAGAGTGGTGACCGGTATGTTTTGCAGCGTGGCTGTCGCCGCCTCAGTTGTAACCGCTTCGAGTGGGGTGTAGACCGACTGATAGTGGTCAGCCAGGATCTCAACAATCTCGGAGGGACGTGTATGATACGTCCCTTCTGGACCCTTTAATTGTAGAATATGTCTGCTACCTACACTTTTTTTATCAAGCCAAGCCAGCAGCTTGTTGGCTTTGTCTCCTATATCATAGATTCTTTGCGCGGTCGATGTAATGTTTTCTACTGTCCGTCTCCTGAGGAGATCGTCATGTAACTGTTGGCTGAGGTGGAGTGAGTGACGTGTATCTTCCGAGGGGTGCGCCATATGGGCCTCGTTAGCTCGCTCCAGTTGTAGCTCCAGAGCTAGCAGTTCGGATTTTTGCTCGCGTTTGTGTCGCGTGATTGCTGCAATCGCCTGTCCCCTAAACACCGTCTTGTATGCTTCCCATAAGGTCGTGGGGGAGGGCACTGAGCCCGAGTTTTCCGCGAAGTAGAGCTTGGTGGCTTTCTTCAAGTCTTTACGGATGTGGGGAATCTTCAGATAACCGGGGTAGACGGGGTACACTCTCCTACGAGTTATCGCCGCACAGGACATGGACATAGTTAAGGGGGAGTGATCTGATATACCTCGGGGTCGTATCCGCACATCATGCACCGTAAGCCGGCCGCCCGCTAGTGTAAGGAAATAATCAATACGGGATAGGCAGTCGTGTGTGGCAGAGTAATAAGAGTACTGTCGGTCCTCGGGGTGTAGGCGTCGCCATATGTCTACCAGCCCTTGTGCCTCAACAAACTCACTAAATCTGGACAGGCCAGGTGTCTGCGTCCGAGTCGGGAATCTATCATATATACCGTGGGCCAGCGCGTTGAAATCACCCCCCACGACAAGGTCTCCATCGGGGAGTTCCAGGAGGAACTTTCCCAGGTCCGGAAGTGCCGTCGCATGCAATGCCGGTGGAATATACACCGATACCACATTAACAGAGACTCCCTCCCATTGTCCACAGGCTGCTGCAAAGCGTCCATAACCATCAATTTTAGTAGTCTGTAGAATAAATCGAGATGTTTTCTTCAGTAAGATGCCAGTCCCACGGGACCCCGTAGTGAAGTCTGAGTGTGTGATCATACGGTATCCCCGTCTATCTAGAGCCTTGTTAGCTGCACCCACTAGGTGTGTCTCTTGGAGGAGGATCAGGTCGCAGCGGAGCTGTCTAATATTGTGAAGAACCAGCCCTCTCTTCACTTTATCCCCCAGACCTCTGACATTCCACGACATGATCTGGAGCGGTGGTACAGGCCCCGCTCCGAGATCATCGATCACGTTACTGGAGTGTGACAGTCCTGCCATTGTAAATTTGCAGATGTGAAGTCCTGACCCGTAGGGCTCGATAGTGTCGCATTCTGTGTGTACCCAATCCCAGGGCGCCCTTCATGTGCAAGCAGTGGCTGGCCTAGTTTCTGTGAGGCAGTACCAGGCCAGTCGGTGTGCGCAGCCAGGCATAGCACTACTAATATGGATGTCAGTGTAATCAGCAGAGTCAAACAATACAAACCAATAATTCGGAACAACCCTCCCCTACCCATAACTCCCCCCCTCCCTGCTTCCCTGCCACACGGACTCAGAACTGCCCGCCGCCCCAATTTAGCAGAGTGCTTAAACCCACCCAAGTAAAGGTATAAAGTTACTTGCTCGTTGGGGGTGAGGAATACTCCAAAGTCAGCGACCCCTCTTACCCTCCGCAGAGACCCTCAGCCCAGGGGCCATGGCAGCCCAGGCAACAGTCTTACTTTCAAAGGAGTCTCGTATCTGCCGTGTCACTAAGAATCGACCTCCGGTTCAGCTTCAGTAATGTCTCTGAGTGGTGAGTCTCGATCGGCCGCCAGGTCGTCCTCTCGAACTTCGCTATGATCCACCAGAGGCTGGTCCTTGATACTTCGCCCCCGACGTCGGGGTTGGGAGGCCGGACGCCAGCCGTCCAACCAGTCCCGGGCAACCTCCGGATTATCGAAGAACCAAGTCTTGTTTTCTGCTACCACACGCAGTCTAGCCGGGAATATCATGGAATAGTGGATCTCCCTCCTCCTGAGCTCCTTTTTAATATCTACAAATGTCTTTCTCCTCCTTGCCACCTCCGCTGTGTAGTCCGGGAAGAATGCCACGGTGGAGTTCTGAATCTTAACGGGTGGAGACACCCGCGCCGCTTGCAAGATGGCATCCCTATCTCGGAAGTTGAATAGTCTCGCCAGGATTGGTCTAGGGGACGCCCCCGGTTTAGGCTGACCACCTGGCACTCTGTGCGCCCTTTCGACCGAGAAGAACGACGATAGTCAGCCGTTTGTTCTCAGCCGTGACCGCCTCCATCGCCGTTTGGAGCTCCGAGACATCTTCCACCAGTGATTTTGTGACCAGCTCCAGAGATCCCACTTTTTCGGCCATTTTGTGGAGGTCCGCTCGAATGAGGATAATTTCAGTTGAAATAGAACCCACCGTAGTCTGTACCTGCGTGAGTGCTTGCATCACGTCATCCAGGGTCGCCTTCTTCGGCCCCGCACCGTCCGACGACCTCGTGGAGGTGTGTCGCCCGTCCGCCAGAGGGGAGGCTTGCTTGTCACTGGCGTATCTTTCAATACGTGTCTGGGTCGTGCCGCCCTTGGCGCCTTTGCCTACCATAATGTCTGCCGCACAGCACCTCAAGCCAGCCGGATGGAGGGGTTGGAAGAGAAGAGGTCAATCCCGGGCACGGGTCCGCCCATTATGTAGCCAGGGCACCCAGTCGGATGTAGGTGGGGACCACGTCTTCGTCAGCAGCGGAGACGCAACCACAGTGCACTGGTCCTGACAGGCGTTTTGCCCCTTCTGACCGCCGCGCGCCGTGTACGGGCCACAGGGCCCCCACCGTGTCTCAGCGCAGGGTCGCACTTTCAAGTATCACCGGCAGCGTCTCATTTCAGTGGGCCCCAGGCACCGCAGTGTGCCCCCGCCACACGGACGGGGCGGCCAGGTACAGGTCCAACTTTCGCGCCCAAGTGGCGCAGACTGAGTGACCAGTGCCGCTTCGCGGCTTAACGTGTGCAGATGGCGGAGAGGGGGGGGGTAAGCTCTGCAGGCTGTCTGCAGCCCCCTTGGGTCTTGTCCACCCCGTCGGCAGATTCGGATGGCTCCGCAGCGTTTCTTCCTAGGCGACACCGCACGGCGTCTCAGCCCCCCGCTGTCCCTCTGTCTCCTCAGCAGCGCAGAATCCTCCGTGCGGCACACCTCCACAGCCGGCGCCGACAAAGAGGTCCGGCGAGTCCTTCGCGGTGGTCCCCTCCAGCCCCGGCCACTTCCGGTCCACTGCCGCCGGGTCGAACCCACTTCCGGTCGGCTTCACTGTCCTCTGGGTTCCCCGGATTCAGGCCTGCGCTCCGGGCTCACCGTCACTCGGCCGAAACTCCGCTCCCCGGCATCCGATTTTTCTCCGGTTTCTTGCCGCCTGTAGCGCCCGGCCCCGGGCCTTTGGTACCTCCGTCTGAGGTTTAATTCAGTCGCGGATCATTGAAAGGATAGTCGGAGAGGCCGCTTCGTGATCGGAGCTGGTCCTCTAGGTAGCCGCCATGCTCGGCCGCTAGCCACGCCCTCTGAGACACATCTTTTTAAAGAACTCTACATCTCAATGTAGAAATAATCCAATACCCAGCTAAGTCTCCTATCACTGGCTAACTATATGCTTGCATTTGACCCTGTACAGCACCCCACTCCCTTTTCATATTGGTTTGCACTATACAAATTCTACATGCATACACACATGCATTTGATTTTGGAAATCAGACATGGTAGTGTGCCATCATGGATTGGCATGTAGGTGAAGCAGATGGAGACATAACGATTTAGGTATAGGGGATATCTTTTTGTATCTGTACTATTCTGCCAAACCTCTAAAGACGTTTGAAGAGGCATGGAGTAATCTGGTTTATAGGTGTATTTCTGCGATACCGATAAGCAAAACACTGCTTCAATTGAGGTAAGATGTAACTAATGCCTGTGTGGCGATTCTAAATTCATCTAGCTGTACAGGCTGTACAAAGTTATATGTGCTGGTGTTTGGTGTAGTTGGAGGTGTGAGGGTGCAGTGGCTGCCTAGGTAGTAGCTGCTAGCCAGATTAGGTGTTGTTGTAGGTATTTGTTGCACACGCTTATGTGGGGGTTGACTAGGGAAGTTGGTGTGCATCGTAAGGCCTAGAATGTAGGAGGTATAGGCTATGCGTGTGAATAGTTTTATGTTGTTGGCATGGATTGGTGTAAGTGGCGGTACAAGTTTAATATGGTGGTAGTGTAGTTGTAACGTGTGACTGAAGGATGTAGATGGCGATGTAGGTTGCAGGTGGTGCTGTAGGTGGCAATGTAAGGTAGACACAATGTGGATGTAAGAGACTGTTGTCAAAGGAGATAATGGTGGTATAGAATTTAGCTGGTGGTTAATAGAATACATTGGAAAAAGCACTATGTACTTGAGGAGGACACTGGTGGCAAAGGGAACTGCTGCTTGCTCCTGATGCAACAGGGGATATGGGAATATGGAGATTGAAGAAGTGAAGCTGAATATGCAGGACAGACGTGTAGATTGGATGTTGTGAGAAAAAATGTATGTTGAAGAGATAATGTAAGTTGAAGGTAGTGATATAGGTGCTGTAGTGTGAAGGCCGTTGTGTAAGATGTACATGATGGTGTCTAAAATAGAGAGTGTAGAGTGCATGGTGGAGTTGTACTGTGGGGTAGTGTGGGGTGTAGTGTATATGTGGTGTTGAGTTAGTGGTAGAGGTCACAAGGTCGTTGTAGGTGTGGCTGTAGGGTGTAGGTGGTGCAGCATTTAGGTGTATGTGAAAGATGTAGCTAGTGCATAAGTATGGTATGGCTGGGGAGTTAGGGTGGCGTCTAAATTACAGAGTTTGATCCTTGAGTGTGTGGTGAGATTGGTAGTTTGAGTAATGTAGGTTTAAGATGGTAATGAATAGTGCAAGAAGGGTGTGGTAGCATGGCTGTGGATTGGGGATTTATAAGGTTGGTAGTGGTGTGATGAGCAGGGATGGTGTAGGGAATAATTAGATAAGATGATGGGAGTTGTTTATGTTGTTGGTGTAGATGGTGGCAAAGGTGTTATTGGTGCAGGCATAAGGCAAATTCCCAACCATGTAGCTAAGCATTCATTTGCATATCAGTCAATCACATCGATCCAACCTCTGTGTTCCTAAAGAAGAGTGTTTGCTTTGGTTGCACCAATATGCATTGCGGCAAGATGAAGAGCAAAGGACGGGACCTGCGGCTGCGGCATACATGTGACGGTAGTTCTAAGTGTTACCAGTGCACACTTTCCGTATAGCTAATTCCATAGTTTTCTCTTACTTATGTTGAAGTGGGTCTGTATCAACTGAAATAGTTTTAAGAAGCAGTCCAATACAAGGCACTGAGTCACATACTGCAGTCAGATACTGTTTTATAGAAACCCTATGTTAGACATTTATTCAGGTTTAGAGATGCTTGGTCACCTGGTAGGTGTACCTGGACATTTCTTCTACATTGAACACACCTTCTCTGAAACCTTTTCCCATATATATATAACATGAATGCATGTAAAAAAAGTGTAGTTCTGCGATTTTATTGTTCATTAAGAACAAAACTAATAACTGTTACATGTGACAAAAAAGCAGTATATTTCTGCCTATTCGATGAGTCAGAGTAAAAGAATTTGCAATAGTCCCTCTTTGGTATATTTGTCAAATGTAAGGCACATACAGCTCCTGGCCTTACTTGAAAAACAAGCATTGGCAAAGCTTGCCAATGCTTGCTTGTAAAGGAAACTCTGAACAGAATATAAAAAGAATACAGAAGTTTAAAGGTCAATGCTTGCCAATCCTGAACTACTTTCCTCAGGGGTCTGATCTGAAACATGCTCCAGTCATTTGGTCCTCTGCAGAATCCCAGGGTCAGATTTTGTGGCCGCCAGCAGAAGACACATATCCTTTTCAGTCATGCTAATTTTCTGCCTCAATCACCAACTGAATGAGTGCAGCAGAGGGCTCCCCCCCTAGCAACATGGATAGTAAAAAATGTGACACCGCAAATACAATAGGGGTTAGGGTGTTATACTTCTGTATGCCAAGGCTTGAGCTTCTGCACAAAGTGTGGAATGAATGAGAAAAAACAAAAACAACCCTTAAGTTCTGCTCTTTTGTCATACCATTGCAAAAATATATCGGTAGCTTTGCTTTTCGAGTGAGGAGCAACACAGAGCATTGGTGCTGGGTATTTGAGAGAAGACTGATCACACAAGGGAAAGAGCAAAAAACTCTGTCACTGTTATGGAGTCCTGAATAAAAAATAAAAAGCAGTTCCCTAAATGTAAGCAGTGAAAGGATACAAGCTAGCCAATCAAAATGATCGTAAAGAGGCTTGTCCCAGGGGAGTGACAAACTCGAGAAAAGGAAGGCAACCTATTGAATAAGAAGCAAGCAATTTAGAGTGGCAGCAAAGCCAACCGATGGGAAGCAATGGGCGCCCTCTAAATTTTTGATATGGTGCACGAGACGCTTTCACATATCAGAAAGCTAAATGCTGGTAAATAGGTAAGACCTAAAAAGAAACCCATAGATTTAGATGGTGGACAAAGTTTGGAAGCAGGGCGGTTGCTCTACCAGCATGAAAGCTACTTTCGCTAAACTATTGGTGTGGCCCATCCCTGGTCACGTGAGCAGCTCCATCAAAGATGCGTGGCTTATAGTATGCCTTGAACAATAGACAGGAACACACCCTATCGTACTATTCGCTTCAATGGAAGTGGACCTATTGTCTAGAAAAAGTGGAGCAACAAACTATATCAATTTTATATGCATGTAAATACAAAGGTTGTGTAAACAATCTGTGCACTGTGCTGCTCTCCTTAACCTCTTTAGTGCAGGTGTCGACCAATGGCCGGCTCCTGCACTACCTCCCCAGTGCATCTGTCAGCCATTGGCAGACAATGGAGAGGTATATAAAGGCCTCTCTGGTGCAGGGCGCTAGAGGCATTCCTTTAATATTTTTTTTAACTCAAGCTGCTCGGGGAGAGCTTTCCAAGCAGCCTGGGTTTTTTTTTTCCTTTAGTGTAATGACGATCAGCGTGCCAGCGCTCTGACGTAACTACACTAAAGTGTACACTCAGCTGGCCAGGTAGGAAGTTTGTCCCAATTAGGGAGATGGCCCCAAATATATTCCCTGGAAGAGCAGAACGTCCTCCTTACACCAGGGATTTTGACTTTGTGGCAAAAGAAAGTGGTGAGAGTGTGGCACTATGGCATTGGCCACAACCCCAAAAACGCAACAAACCAGTCTTTTCCCCACCCCCGAGGCAGACAGGAGGTTTGCCCCAATTTGCCCCAGGGGTCAGAAATCCCACTGTATGGCAGGAATATATACGTTTTTAATAAAATAATGGGGTGGGTCTGGCCTATTCTATTATCTTTCCCACCCTCACCCCCAAAGCCTCAACAGTCTTTCTGCTCCCCTGCAGATTAATAAATCCCATCCCAATCACAAACAAGATGACATTTGATTCATTTGGATGTTGTTTTTACACATGGGGCAGGAGAGTGTGGCTAACTCCCTATATCGTCCCACTTGCAATGGCGAATGGCTGAACTTGTGGGACTTGGGTAAGCTGCCACCTGGGAAAACCTACCAGGGGAAACAGCCTTTACAATGAAACTGTTACAAAGTATGCCTTTACATCGCATGTCGTTGCAATGCAAAAGGAGTGCAGCAGTGGGTAGAAGGTGTTGGATTTAACTCCAACACCTTCCCTACTGTTGCACACACTGGAAGTTGAAATAGAAAATTAATCTATTCCAACTTCAAGCGCCCCCCCAACAGAAGTTTGCGTTGCAACGACATGCAATGTATTACCATGTGTTGTAACGTCACATATTTCCTACCAGACCAGACAGCTGAGAAAATGAGACACATGGGGGAGTCCAGGATGGTGTGCTTCACACGGATGCCACAACATTTTCTTAGCCACACTGCCCTGCAAACCACAAACATTGACTCAAAACACACTTTCCTCTCTTGTCTGTGAGAATCCGCGATGAGCCACACATTTCCTACCACCCAGTATCCTCCAATTCTTCTAATAACAATTGTACCTCATTTGTGTGGGTAGGCCCAGAGTACTTGACCCAACAGGGCCTAAAGCGATATGTGGAAAGATCAGCTATAGTGGTAGCTGCAGGATTTGGGCTGTGCTCGGCCACAACCCATGGAAACCTATGAACCATAGACATTTTTTAAAACTAGTTTCAATCACAGAAATTGAAGGAACATGTGTGATTTGAGGTATAGTTTGAGGTTTGCATGGCATTGTGAATAAGAAAACCTCATGGGATCCAGACAAGGCACACCACCCTGGAATCCCCTGATTGTCTAGTTTTCAAAAATGTCAGTGGTTCATAGACTTGCATGGGTAACACCCGGAGCTCTCACCAGGAGGCAGCTTGCACCAGCCTATTTCTCCTGTTAGGGCCCTCTAAAACATAACCATCTACGAACCATGAAAGTGAGGAGAGGATGAGGTGTAATGTCCAGAGTGAATACATTTGGGGCTGGGGAACCAGGTTCGAGTCTCGGCATTGACTCCAACATTCTGTGATTCTGGGTAAATCACCTAATCTCCCTGTAAATGAAAGTGTCCTTAACTGGTGCTCCTGAAAAGCGCTGGTGTTGATGATTAAGTGCCGGTGCTGAGCACCAGAAACGACCAGCTCAAACTAAGCACTGGTAACACCACAGCACGGCCCCAAATACTGCAGGTATCCAGATTGCTTAACTCTCAATGTACCACTTTGGGGCTTTTTTGTGTTGTGGTCTTGTGGCTACCCACATAAGTGGGGAACCATTCTTATCAGGGGACAGATGGGAACTCAAACTGGTAGGTAATATGTGGCCCCCGCATTTTCCAGAACTTTCTGTCACATAAATGTAAAGAAAATAAATGTGTGTTTCATTACCAAAGTTTGACGTTTCCAAGGGCTTCTGGATAAAATTACCTAGTGAGAGCCACTCAAGTCACCCCACTCTCGAGTACCCCAGGTGTCTAGGTTTCAAAAAGATCCTAATTTGCTAGGTTTCCCTAGGTGCCGGCTGAACTATGGCCAAAATTCTACAGCTACCCACTTTGCAGAAAAAGGGTCATTAATATTCATGAGCCTCTCTATTTGCAACCCCATTGGGAATCGCTAACAGTGAGAAAAACACTGCCTGCCCTTAAAAAATATTTTTCCCTGCATTTGCAAAGGGGAAGGGGTCCCCTGGGGACCCCTTACCTTTTGCGACCCCATTACCACCATCATGAAGAGGGTGCAAGAGTTTTGCGACCGCAATTGCGGCCACAAAACATTTGCACATAGGGTGGCCCTCGCTATTAGGAAGGGAACGCCCCTTTCTAATAGCGAGTTGCAAAACCTTATTTTGCGAGTCGCAAAAAATTGCGACACGCAAAATAGGGTTTGTACATACCCAAGCCATTTTTGCATGCGCAAACGGGTTCACAAACCTGTTTGCGCATGCAAAAATGGTCCTACATCTGGCCCTAAGTCTTTTGGGCAGAGCCAATGCCCACTCTGTATTTCAGAACAGATCTGTAACAGTAGGTAGCAGACAGCAACACTGTCAAGCCAGACCTAAAAATAAACTGAGCTTTGACTAAGTATAAAATAGGTATTTGAAGGTCAGAGTTCTTTACTGGGATGGCCTGGCCTGGCCCTCCCATTTCTTCCAGGCCAAATGCTGATCCACTTGGGTGTGTGAAAGCCATGAAGGTGCTGAAAGTGCTGCTGAGATCCTTTCTGTCTGTCTGACTGTTGCAAGGACCAATTCACATAAAATTGCATCAGTGCAAAGCAATTTTGTACCAACATTTGCACTACATGAGCTCTGCAAAAATAGCTGAGCTGATGGGCTCGTGGTGCATGCTTTGCGCTAAACAAATCTATCCAAATGCTGTTTAGTTCAGGTCCAAAAGTTAGCAAATTGCACAGCTATATTATTCAATCTCCTGGTCCATCCGCCAGATAGATTGAAGAGCAATCCTGCTTGAAAACAACCCTCTGTGCTGCTGCCTTCATTCACTGTAATTAGTTAATCCCCGCCTTTATAGGTAGGCGAAGGGAGCCTGGCTGAAGCATGTCACGGCTGACCAGCATTAAAGGTTATTCCTTCTGGCAGGACGCGCTGCAGAGGCTTAAACCCGTGAGGTGCACAAGCTTTCTGAGAATTGACAAATGAATAAATCCAATTATTCTCCGTCATTAATGCCTTTGCATCCTTTCCAACATCCAAGAAGCAAGAGGCACTTAGAGATGTGCGCACTTAAGAGGAAGCAGACAGAGAGAGCCCAGAATCGTCCATCCACTTTTGCGATGTATGAATAAATAAATAAATAAACAAATAATAAATAAACTTACATACGAAGCCAAATCCGTTTTACTTGTGGGCTTTAACCACTTGCCGTTTGAACAGAAACGTTGTGCAGAGCTAACAATTGTAGTGAGGAATATCAAATCCAAAATATCGAGAGGTCGCCATACCGAGGGACAAAATATCGAACAGGTAGGGAGGGAGGTAAGTTTTTATTATTCTTAACTCGGCCTCTGCGTTTCTCTAATATATAAATATCACCATGGTTCGTATTAGTGGAGTTTGGTATAGAAAATGTATTGAAATGTAACTTTTTATATTTTGTCCCTCAATATTGTGGTTTTTCTTTTTATAGGTATCCTTGACTTTATTCTTCTTCAATTCTGAAAGAACTCCCAATACCCAAGAACTCACAGTACCCATTAGTACATACCTTACGGGCCGATTAATTGCTTTTGTGCCTTACTAATCACTGGTGATGTCTCGGGATTATATATCTTTTAGGGTGTGAGTTCTGGCTCGGTCTCCACTTTATAAACATGGGGAACCTATCACACTATCTATATTGTCCATGCTGCAGCCACAACGTGAGTTCATAATCGGAAACTTCTACTCCTAAATGGTTATGGCGAATTCTCTTACATTCTTATCACCTTTTCTTCCTCACTCCCAGGTGATTTGCCACCCTATGGCCTTTAAACTGTAGTTTAACCCTCCTGGGGTTACGCCTGTTTTCTGGGATGTCATTGCAACTCTCAATAATGTGAGCCTTTTTGTGTATATTCGTCACAGTCTTGAAAAAGTCTTGTAGACGAAACACGTCAGCTGCTCTTTGGAGATGTATATGTAATACGAAGAACTGGGTAAGAATAAAGTCTAGGATACCTATAAAAAGAAAAAATATTTGCCGACTCGTTACTGTTGACATAAGGTCTAAAATAACTGTTGGGACTCTTTTGTGTACTCTGGTACCATTTTTTCCTTATATTTTGAAACCTACTAACTTTAGGCAATTGGGTTTGTCTGTAGGCGCCGCAAAGCCGGGATACAGCCTTTCATTGAAACTATGTGCACTTTCTCACCTACAACTTTTTTAAAGGAAACTAAAGACCAGGGGCCTCATTTATGAGGCTATGTGTCACTTTTACGCCGCTGGTGCATCACTTTTTGTGACGCACCAATGGCGTAAAAAATGTGCCTTGTTGTGCCATATTTACAAAGTGACGCATCTAGGTAGATGCGTCACTTTGTAAACCCCTGCGCCACATTATACCTGCGCCAGGTATAATGTATGCAAGGGGGCGTATTGACGCAAGAAAGGGTCGTAGAAGTGACGCAGTGAAATCTATGTGATTTCACTGTGCCACTTCTAGGACACAAATGCGTCAATTTCCTACCCCTACCTCACAGCAGGCGTAAGACTGACGTAGGCCCTTTCACATGGGGCTTGCCCCATGTGGAAGGATACATTGCTGGAGTTGCGTCACTTTTGTGACACACTCCAGCAATACGCCACTTTTGCGCCATACAGATACGTCAGAAATACTGACGTATCTGTACCTCCTTGCGCAGTGATACGTCATACTGTCAATATGACGCATCATTGGTGGTGCAAGGAGGGCGCAGTGAAAAGTGACGCATCGCTGTTTTCACGCAGCGATGCGTCACTTTTCATAAATGAGGCTCCAGGCTCTTTAATTTTTAATTAGGTCCTGCCAGTTCTTTGTTTTATCGTTTTTCCCACTTCTGTATGGTGATGGTGTTGTGTTGTTTTTTCTGTATGCATGAAGAAACTGCAAAAATAAATAACAATGTTACATAATATACCATGAGATGACACTTTGCCCTTCTTTCAGCCTTTCAATAGCCCTTCAGTTTTTGTTATAGGTATGGAGTGAAAACTACAGAAAGTAAACAGGGGTTTCAGAGTCCTAATAACCTTCTGTTCCTGCTACTGCGTTGGGGCTCTGAGATCCTGTTTAGAAGGTTCAGTGTTAGAAGTGCCAAAGGCTTAGACAGAGCTAGCACTTACTACCCCTAGCTGAAGCCCCCTGTGTGCATTTAGTTTAATATGGCCTCAGAGCCTGTGGTAGTGGGGTCTAATGGCCATTAAAGGTCCGCTCCAGTTCGGTTCGGGCCTTTTACGAGGGAGCACACCTTTAACGGCCAGTAGAGCCTGATACGGAGGGCTCTAAGGGTATTAGAACATTCCTGCCCTAGAGGACAGACTGTTCAAATTTGTCAAAACAAAGTCTGCGACTAATACATTTCTATAGGCAAGGCCCAAATTCATAACCCATCAACCCAACTCCCATCAAGCTGGGTAAGTGAAATACCGAACTAACCCAAATCCAATTTATATCATCATCTCTTCAATTGTTTTTGTGCAATGCAATCTTATTCACGTTGACAGGGTTTGGCAAACTAATACCTGATTCTATTGTACTTAAAATCAAGGATAAACACCTCTAATAAAGACAAACTCATTTATATATTCAAAATGCTTTATCTAAATAATGTGAAAATGCTCATCAATACCAAACACAGTACGAATCATAGCCCATCACGAGAAACAAATGAGAGAAAAAACAATGGATTACATCTCAATAACTTTGCATAAAGCAGTGGAAAGGCAAAGAAACAAAAGGTTCAGAGACCAAATACATTTCCAAATGATCATGCACATTCAGTTTTCTGTCTATACTAACCCAATAGGAAATAGCACAACTACTCTCTGGCCATGAGAGCAGTTAGGCCCCTTAAGAAGATTTTAAGAAGCAAAGACTAAGTCAGGAATCAACAGACAGGAACAGCCAGTTCAAGAATAGGAGACAGCAACATGGACCTCTCCTCAAAAAGGTAGGCATCACGCAGCCCTTCCTAAACCCTCCCACCAGGAGCCTCAATTATACCCTAAAATCAAAAACACCAACCCACAATTGTGTCAGAACAGACAATTTCTCCTCATTTGATTGGTTAAGGAAGGGGTGTACTGTCATACCACTCTTGTCATGTCACTTTAGTTCAGGGACTTCATTGTTAGTGTATTCATCTTATCAACTTCCAGCCCAGGAAATACAAATTCAAGCCTCTGTGATAGTACACATTTCCTTCATCCCGGTCATGTAACAAAGTCTGTGTCACGTTTGTCCATTTGCGCCGCTTTCGAAGGAAGTGTTCCTTCTCTCGAAGATTATTTTGTTTCTTCATGCATACTCTTGGCAGGCTCATAGGACCCATAAAAGACAATTGCCTTCCACCTTCCCCTTCTCGCTCAGAATTAAGCCGCATTTCTTTCTTTCATTAACTCAAAGGTTTCATGCAGAGCAGAAAACCATACTTCTAACGAAAACAAACACAGGCATTATTAATCACTTATAATGCTTTCCACTACACACCCACCCTGTGTTGTATCAACCCATGTGCAACCCGAGTTAATATTATTTTCCTAGCTAATTTTAATAAAATGCATTAAAGAGCATTAGTCCTTTTATCTTACATTAGTCAACAGCATTTGCAGCCTACTCCAGTGTTTTAGTTTGTGCTTGATCAATAGCATTTTCCCTCATGTTAGGCCCCTTTTCCGCATACATTTTTCACAGCACACAGTTAAT
The DNA here is from genome assembly GCF_964261635.1 of Lissotriton helveticus. NCBI lineage: Eukaryota > Metazoa > Chordata > Amphibia > Caudata > Salamandridae > Lissotriton > Lissotriton helveticus. The sequence continues at coordinate 455,866,559 of NC_136065.1, forward strand.
AAGTGTTACTGAGGGTTCAATTCGAGCAGGTTTCATTTAGCGAAAACCCTGCTTTATCAAGCCCCCCTTTGATGGCGTCCTTGAGCCATTACAAAAATACCCACAAATACAAATTATCACTTTTAGAAAGCAGTTGTTCTCTCTCTTTTCATCATAATTCCATCTAAATCTTTAATCATTTCATAGTAATTTCCTTTCCTGTCCTCTAATTCTATCTCTTCTATCTTTCTCCCTCTCGCTCTTCGTTTAACATCATGTGACTCTTTCTTGCACTTACAACACTTATATATCAGAAAAATCATTAGTATCACTTTAGCCACTGTAATGATTGGAGTTCGTATTCTCCCTAATACACTATTCCAAAAAAACAGCAAACTATTTACCTGACCTGACCGTCTCATGACTCTATATAGGAAAGTGGATACAGGGGATCAGAGTGAATGTAATGTAACCGAACTCTTCTCTTACACTTTAGAAGTTTTCCGCCACCTCGTAGAACAGGGACGAATAGTTAAGAGTGTCACGCCTGAGATCACTGAACCCCCGATTGAAAGAATTGATAATATGATGCCCATAAAAGAAGCTGCCCCCTACTGGGTTTCCCCGGGAGGGTCGGGAACTAACGACGATATAAATCACCAGGATGCGAAAGGAAGAGTGGTATACAATTGGGTGTATCAGCCTTGGGACAGGCAGGACATCCTGACGTTCCACAAATCCTTGCCGGACTTGCGAAAGAATCCCACCGCATTCTATACGGAACAAGGTACCGCTTTGGGATCAACAATCATGACCATTGCCGATATTGACTTGTTCTTTGGGCTATGTCTGCCAGCTGACGTGTGGAAGCAAATCCGGAAAGTCAACCACACCGATCTGTTCGGACATACCTGGGAACAATTCGACAAACTAGATAAGCAACGAAACCCCGGACAGAAAACTCTAAAAGAAATATTAGACCTTCCAGATAAAATTGTACAAAAAGTAAAAACTCTGATCCCTGAGATAAAGGTAGAATGGTCTATAGTGCCCGCCTGCCGCCAAAAACCCCAAGAAGATGTCTCCAAATACTTCTCCCGGTTCGAAACTGTGTTTTCCGACTACAGTGGACAGGACATGACCACTGCGACCGGACATCACTTGTTCGTACAAAATTATGTCAAAGGATTGTTACCGGAAGTTTCACAGAAATTACAAACCAGTGAGAGCAGTTGGGCTGCGTCGAAGCCCACAGCCATCCTCCAAATGGCTCAATACTACGAACACCAAAAGAATGAAAGCGATCGAGCTTCCGAAAGGAAAAAGAAGGATTTGAAAGAACGGGTTATGATAGCCCAATTACAAGGCGTGAGTCTAGGGAAAGAACAGTATCAGGGAGGTCACCAACAGAATACCCCTAGATTTCCACCGCCCCGAAGCAATGCACTCGCACCCTACGCTGGACGTAGAGACTTAGGCGAGAACCAATGTGCTTTTTGTAAGGAGTACGGGCATTGGAAGTCTCAATGTCCGGTTCTGTTAGAAATAAACAGGAACAAAGAAGCAAGAGAACAGGCGAATGGACCGAGAAATAGAGGATGCGGACGAGGTCACGCAAACGACACTAGTGACGAAAGGCCAGGGAGAATGAATACTTTTGACTGCCCCGACAGAATCAGTACCAACAGTCTGACCACAACAACGCATACGACTACGCATAGGACTGCCAAGGGCAAGGGAGGGATCCAGTCGAGCTCTATGTTGACCAGCAAGGCCCTTATGTTACCGCAAAGGTCCTAGGCACGAAGTCTCCGTTTTTGGTAGACACAGGAGCAACACGTAGTGCATTATCTAAACGACTGATTCCAAGGACACCCTTGTCTGGCTCACACGTGACATCAATAAGATTTGATGGAACGCCCTCCACCAACCCCTTGTCCAAACCGATCCCTTTTGATCTTGAAGACAATATCACTGACACGACATTTCTCCTTTCCTCCAATACCCCGGATGCCATTATGGGTCTCGACTTGCTGAAATATTTTCGAACAACTATTAGATGCTCGCCTGACGGAGTCCGAGTCCTCCTATATGACAACCCTGGCCCACTCAGACCTTGCCCTCCACGACACATGTACTCCATTGCTGACACAGATGCATCCCTACTCAATACTTTGCCATCGCACTTATGGGCGAAAGCTGACTCAGATGTAGGATGAATGATGATAGACCCAGTGCTTGTGACGGTACGACAGGACGCGATGCTACCAAAAATACCCCAGTACAAGATATCTCCAGAAGGCGAGAAAGCGCTAGTTGAAATAATACAGTCACTAGTAGACGCAGGCGTAGTAGAGGAAGTAGTTAGCAACACCTGCAACAGCCCAATTTTGCCAATCATCAAGAGACAAGGAGAGGGAGACGAGAAAGCGTACCGCTTCATTATCGACCTACGAGAAGTCAACAAGATAGTTGTACCACAGTACCCTGTAGTCTCCGACATCACCACCATCCTGACCCTGATCCCATCGACTGCCACCACCTTCACTGTCATCGACCTCAAAAATGCCTTCTTCTCCATACCCATTCACCCAGACAGCCGATACCTCTTTGGATTTACCCTAAGATCCCGTTCGTATAGATTTTGTCGAGCACCCCAGGGGTACACCGAAAGCCCAAGTATCTATAGCCAGGCACTCAAAAGGCAGTTAGACGCAGTTCAGTTACCAGGCGGAGTGGTGTTAATATAGTATGTCGATGATATCCTTTTGGCAGCCGACACCACTCCACTTGCAGTCACAGCCACCATCCAGCTCCTACACTTCCTTTCAGAGAATGGTCACAAAGTTTCCCGAAAGAAGTTGCAGTTCTGTAAACCCCAAGTAACCTACCTAGGACACCTCTTATCAAAGGAAGGAAGGAAACTCACACCTGACAGAATCCAGACTATCCTTGACACTCCCGTCCCTAAGAACCAAAAGCAAGTCCATTCTCTGGTAAGCCTCACCTCATTCTGCAGACAATGGTTGCCGAACTTTAGCCTCATAGTCAAGCCCCTACTTTCCCTCTTAGCCAAAGATGTCCCCTTTCCCCTCCCTTGGACCCCTGAATGCCAAACCTCTTTCAAAGAACTACGAGACGCCATTTGTTCGGCACCCGTTCTAGGAACCCCAGACTATTCCAAACCATTCTCCCTTTTCACGCACGAAAGAGAGGGATGTGCTTTATCTGTCCTGCCACAATTGATTGGCCCCAAACAACGCCCTTGCGCCTACTTCTCAGCCACTCTTGACCCCGTAGCAAGAGCATTGCCAGCCTGCCTACGAGCTGTTGCAGCCGCAGCAGTCTCGATAAGACAAAGTGAAGGAATTGTGCTTTCCAACCCCCTTACAGTGTTAGTACCCCATGCTGTTTATACCCTCCTGAACCAGACCAAGACACAGCACCTTACTAGTGCACGACTGACCGGATATGAGTTGACCCTATTGGCACCGCACATTACTCTGAAACGATGCACCACTCTGAACCCGGCCACGTTGTTACCACTGCCCGAAAACGACCCTAATGTAACTCCCCTACATGACTGTGTGACCCTCACTGATGATCAGACAAGGAGTAGAGTAGACCTCCGAGACACTGCCTTCCCAGAACCTGACGGAGAACTATGGGTAGATGGCTCATGCATCAAACTCCCCGATGGCACCACCTCAGCCGCATATGCCGTTACCACAGCCCGAACCATTGTTGAAACTGCCCGCATTTCCCAGCGATCCGCACAGGCGGCAGAACTGATTGCCCTCACAGGAGAATGTATTTTAGCAGCAGGGTCAACAGTAAACATTTACACGGACAGCCCGTATGCCTTCGGGGTAGTTCATCATTTCGGGCTCCTTTGGAAGGAAAGAGGATTCCTGACCTCACACGGCACACCGATCTTACATGGTGATCTAGTCTCCGCCCTGACTGAAGCAGTCCACCTCCCCAAGCAGCTAGCAGTAATCAAGTGCCAGGCACATAAGAAAGTAACGGACATTGTAGGACAGGGAAACACACTAGCTGACACCACTGCCCGAGCCACAGCCGAAAAGAGGACAACGACACGAATATATGTGACCAGGTCACAAGCAGAGAAATGGACAGACGCTAGGACCACTATCAGAGATATCCAACAGATGAGTACACCACACGAACTGACTGAATGGGCTTGGATGGGACTAAAAGATGATGAAGGCTGCTGGAGGACAAAAGACAGAGACAAATGGCTGTTACCCAATGCATATCTGATCCCCATGTTGACCATGGCACACTTACCGGCACACATAAGCTCCACCCCAATGATCGAACTAGTCACTAGGGTATGGCATAATGACAGGATAGCAGATTCAGCGAAACGCTTAGTTCAGCAATGCATGGTATGCCTACAACACAATCCAGGGAAAGGGACAGTAGTACCAAGGGGAGGATTTGGAGTCCCCGACCATCCGTTTGAAGTCCTCCAAATGGATTACATACAGTTAGACAGGTGCCATGGCCTGAAATACGCACTAGTCATAGTATGTGCGTTCAGCAAATGGGTAGAAGCATACCCCACCCGCGACAACACCGCCACCACTACTGCAAAAGTATTGTTAAAGGAGTTTTTCCTACGCTACGGCCTCTGTCGAATTTTGTGGAGCAACAATGGCCCCCACTTCATAGCCGAAGTTATCCAGCTCATACTAAAGGGACAGGGTGTAAAGCAAAAGTTCCACGCAGTTTTCCACCCCCAATCTGCAGGTCTAGTGGAAAGGCACAACGCCACCTTGAAACTAAAACTAGCCAAGATAGTCGCCACCACAGGACTGAAGTGGTCTGATGCCCTCCCACTAGCATTGCTATCAATGCGCTCCACCCCAACCAGACACCACTTCACTCCGTACGAAGTTGTCTTTGGCCGGCCAATGAACATATGGGCCGTGCCGAAGACAGCTTCCATCCCCGATGTCCCCGACATCCTAATGTCTGATTATTTGCATAACCTTACCAAAGAACTAACTGTTATCCACCAACAGGTGCAGCAAGCCATCCCAGACGCATCCAGGGACCCCGGACACGACATCAAGCATGGAGAGTACGTCCTGATCCGACATTTCCAGAGAACGAAGAGTTTGGATCCCAGGTGGACGGGCCCCTGGCAAGTCTTGATCACCACCCGAACTGCACTCCGAGTGGAAGGGAAAAAGAATTGGCTGCATGCACATCACTGCAAAAGAATACCCCCAACACTGGCAACGAATGAAGACGTGGACGCCCAAGAAGAACTCCTGAGCAAAGACAGACCAGCCCTTAGTTGTTACCCGGAATCAGAGACACTCGAATTGGCAAAGTTTCCCGATCCCACTGTGCCATCCAGGGAAGGGTACAACTTACGACGAAAGGAGAGGGCTCCGGCAAAGCAGGCCACTAACTGAGTCAACAGTCTCAGAGCGGTAGCTAACACTACAAAGGCTACCAGGAGAGACGCCAGACAAAGTGTGTGGTTCTGCCCGCTACCGGGCCCTCTTGAAGGTGATGGAAGATCCCGGACAACCGAAGACCCATTGCAAAGACCCCAAAACTGCCAGGCTGCATAGCACAAAGACAATCGTACTTTTAATTTCATCCCTCCTCTGCCTCTTGCTCATGGCCACAGTTTGGCCCATAGAAGAAAATGCTCCCGCTCATCAGGCAATGATACCGACTATGCAGCCCACCACCAAGAAAGAGCATCATCTGGTCTCACTCTCCCCTCATCTCCGAGAGCGACGTAAAGAATTTTGGAACAATTCCTTCGTACAATTGCTGCACCAACATAATTTTGTTGCCAATGCCACGAACTGTTGGATCTGTGGGCTGCTACCACACGCAACCGAACATTCTACTCCCTTCATCCCTTCACCTTTCTCTGTCCATGGATCCTGTCTTGCCTGGCTGATGCTCCTGCAGGAGAGCTATAAGGACAATACTACATCTGGCGAAACGATCTCACAGTTCTATGATGAGGTTTGGCTACACAAAACTAGAAAAACATCTGTTCCCTTCTGCCCTCAGACCTCAAACACAACACTTCAAATGGACATTCCGGAGAAGGAACGGCTCGAGATGCAGGTATTCAACAATCCAGCCAGGCCCACCTTCTCATACCTACGCAAACGGACTGCTGCAACTCTGACTGTGGCCCTATCTGTGGTAAATGTCTCAGGCCTTGTTTGCATCGAAGGCCATGGGACAAAAATCGTGGGCCACAGCTCCTGCTCCATAAAAAGGACCTTGAATACTGCTGACCCCCCTTCATTTGTAGCATCTCCCAACATGTATTTCGTCTTCGGCACTAAAGCCTACACCTGACTCCCTAAAGGCTGGGGAGGCACTTGCTACATCGCCTTTGTCCTTCCTCCAACATACGTGGCACCAGCAGCATACCAGAGGCAGAAGAGCTCAAAGGACACAGAACAAGCGGACTCCACCTCTTCGCAGTTCCTCGATGCTGCGAAGGGACTCATTCCTTTCTGGGGCCCGATGTCAAACAGTCGGGCCATCCGTCATCTAACTCAAGCTGTCAAAACAGCATTGAACATCACGGCAGGCATCCTTGCTAACAACACAGCTGAGCTGCAGGCGGTCCACCTCGTGGCTTTGCAGAACCGCCTTATGCTCGACGTGGTACTAGCGGATCGCGGAGGAGCATGCCGCATCATCGGTGCCAGCTGTTGCACCTTTGTCCCGGACTATTCACCTTCTGTCTATAAAGCAATAGAACACCTTCATAAACTATCTTCGGGAATCCACCAGGAACAAGACGGCTGGACACTTGGAGGCTGGTTTTGGAACACTTTGAAAGATTGGGTCTGGAAATTCTTGATAATAATATTGGTGCCAGTTTTTGTATTGTGTGGGTGTTGCCTGGGGATACAATGCATACCACCCTTGTGCTCTCTTTTCGCAAATTCAATATGCCCTAAGACTTTGGACAATAATTTGAAAACATGAAAGCATTGTACGAGACAGAGATCCACCACATAATGAACATTGACATAGATTAACAAGATGTCGTGGTATGTTCAAAGGAAGGACTGTTAAATATTAGATTGCGATGTGAACATTACCGGCGCCATCTTGTCCCACTTAGGCCCTTTTTGCGAGCACGTAAACGGCAGCCATTTTAAGACTGTGGCCACTCTCGTAACATTGCCGATCGCCTGCGCGTCTCCCCGACCTTGCGATCATCCCCCGCATGCTGGCAACCCCCAAGCACATGCTGGAGTCATAAAGCATCCTCAGCGCGACCCTGCCCTGGAGCCACTTCCCGTGTCGAGCCCACATACCCTTTCATCCCTGGCGCATGAACAGGCCCTTCGATAATCTCCTCCCCTGCAACTGGCTGCTCGATCCGATCCCAGGCCATAACCAACCCCTGCGGATACAGTTTATTGCCCCATACAGTAGGATTCCGCCTCTCATCAAAGGAGCCGGAATTAATCACTACCACAACCCCATGAGATCTGACTGATTGCGCGTATCTCAGCTCCTGCCGGAATGCCCAGCTGTGCGATAGCAATCACCTACTGAAACCAGGGTGGGGGTACAGTACTGTTGATATGTGTGGGAACGGGCCTGAAACGGGGATTCCAAAGTTGGTTTACAATACATCAAAGTAATATCAGGAATGTGTTACACTGTAATAAAGAGATAAACCTGTGTATAAAAGGCCAGGCCACAGAGATGCAGTTAGAGCACCTCGAGACGACACACTGCTTCTCCGATTTGATGTGCTTTCCTTCGAAGAATAAATCCGTTTCCTGCTTTCCAGATTCCAGCGCCCGCCTCTTTATTTGATCATTTCGATTGAATTAAAGGCGACTAACGCCAAAGCAGTGCTTGAGGATATCTGGGGAAAATCTGCTTTGCCCCATTTTTGAAAATCATCACAAAGATTAAGCACACAACAGGTATCAATGCCATATTACTTGCTGACAGTAGTGACACAATAAAACAGTAAACACAATTTGAGAGAGGTGCGAGTGGCAATACATGTGCCCTCTCTGAGTTCCTTATACACGTTGAATTTCCATAAGTCCCAGACAGAGTATTGCATGGACTGTGGTGACAATTTGTGCAAGTCAATTGTCCATATGTCCTAGATAGAATATTACATGAACTTAGGTAACATAATATATGATCTTGATTCTCATACTTTGATGCTCCATGGAAGTGTCACATGCTAATAATACATTGCCGATATAGGTAAGTTAAAACAGTGGTTTACGAGACCATAATAAGCCTTGTTGCAGAAATACGGCACCATGAATATTAGTACATTTCTTCAAAATGGAACAGATGGTATAGCACATATGAGAGTCTGTTATCGTTCTTTATAAAAAGTGACGAAATTCGTTACTAATGTTCAGACCAAACATCACAGTTCTCAAGCGACATATCCATGGGGCTTCCACTTGTCTGAGATAGTTGGTCTTATCTCCACCCCTCTCATATCCAAATGACATGGTCTATGGCACGGAAAGTCGCTCTCGTGTTCTCAGGGTGCATTGTGTGTATATGTGAGGCTACTGGATACCTCTCATCTTTATTTTTTATAGCCCGTGCATGTTCTTGTGTATGTGCTTTCAAACTGAGCACACTACTGCCAACTAATGCTTTATTGCAGGCACACTTTATGAGATAGACTGTATGTGTAGTATTGCAATTTATATAGAATTTAATTTTAAATTCCTTGGAATTGTTATAGTGAAAACTAGATGTTTTATTCTCACCTATACTACATATGCTGCAATTGCCACAAGTGAAGAAACCACATTATTTCTCTGGTAACCAAGTGTTGACAGCGGGCCTAGATTCTTTTACATAACTGGGACATAACATGCTTTTTTATAGTTCTGCACTTTCTGTACACAACCTTAGGTTTTGTTGGAACAATATCTGAGGGCAGGGCATTTGATTTGAGAAGGTGCCAATTCTTTCTGACAATGTTAAAGATGTGGCCTCTGTAGATTGTATACTCTGTTATGAATGCCACATCTGTGTAACGTGTAGTTTCTTTATTTAGAGTTCTTTTGGAAAGAGTTAGTTTTCAGTCCATTCGATTGATTTTTTCTCAGCCTTTTGCTGGCAGTCCTGGTCATAACCTATTTGACCGAAATGTCTCTTAAGTTTTTCAACATTTTTCATGAAGTCATGTTCCTCGCTACAGTTATGACGTGCTCTTACCATCTCACCAAAGGGGAAGGCAGAAATGGTAGTTTTAGGATTGCAACTGGTAGCGTGAGGGACGCTTTTACAGGCCGTAGACTTTCTAAAAATGTCACTATATATGATATTTCCTTCTGCATACAGTCTAAGATCTAAAAACTCAATCTCCTGTTTGGATCTGTTGATGGTGAGCCTGCTATTGAACTTATTATTATTGAGATATGTGTGATATTGTTCAAGCTCTTCATTGCTGCCCTTCCAAATTAGGAAGACATCATCAATGTATCTTCCAAAAAATAGGATGTTGTCAATCCGCTTACCTGCACCTGAGCCCCAGGCATGCTCCATCTCATACAGCCCCATAAAGAGGTTTGCATAAGAGGGAGCAAACCTGGAGCCCATCGCAGTACCCTGTTTTTGTAGAAACCACCCACCATTGTGCATGAAGGCATTCTGTGTCAGGATCAACATATAGAGACTTTCCACGTCCATGGTAACAAACATGAAAATGTCCCCTTCACATTTAAAATGCTCAAGTTTGCAGATTAAATCCCTGCTGTCCCTCAAATAAGGAGGTAGATTTAATACAAAGGTCTGGAGAAAGGTATAAACATATTCTACAATTCTTTCTGTGGGCCTGTTAGGGGGCACTAGACTGTACGAGGGCACAGCCCGTCACGAACTACATTACCCAGAGGCAGTTGCGCCATGCGCGGCCGTGACCAGATCACTTCCGGGTCACGTGTGTGCAACGCATATCCTCTCGGAGACTGGGCAGGACGCTGCCGATTATTTTGTGTAACAGGCGTTTGGAGGTTCTTACCGGAGGCGATCTGCGGCTGGTAAGGGTGCCATCTGGCACCGTGTTCTGAGTGCTTTCTGGAGCTCATATAATACGATCGTTTGTGAAGTCAACAAACGGCGTTTTCCTTTGCTTTCTCGGGATCGTATATGTTTTGGAACTGTATACTCGTTTGTGACTACTTGGTGGTGTTTACGCTTCCATGAGGATGGTGAACTATATTCTTCATTGGGTTCTTTAAGGATTGGTTACCGAGTCAGTTATTCTGGGTGCAAGGAGTCTCTTTCTTGCTCGTGATGATTTGGAATGTACAAGGCTTCATTTGAGTTTGTCAGTTATAAGGAAACCTGGTTACATCTTTTTGCTTCGATAACATTTCATGTTGTGGAGTGACGTAACTCCAGGATTAATACAAGACGAAAGAAAGGTCTGATAGTGTTGCATGCAATTGATCACGGAAGGCATACTGCACAAGAAAATCATTCATGAAATACATGCTGTTCTTTTCTTTACAGGAGTTGTGTATGAATGAAGGGGTTCGTCTATACTAGACAGGTAGTGTGCTTTACCTATTGTTGAGGATTATAATGAATATGTGGAGAACTGTCTGATATCCCTCATTGTTGTTACAGCCTCCTGCAGTAGGAAGACTCCTTATACACAACTCCCATGTTTGAATTCCAATTTATTTTCCTTTACAGGTTAGTGGTGGTGTATCATATATGCATTGTTATAGAGTAGAAGAACATATATAGTGGTTAGTAATTGTTTGTTCTTCTCTCTTCTTGTGTCTTCTAAGGTCTCCCTCCCCGCTGTTCCCATCCTTTCCTTCCTAGCTTTTTTTCCATCTTTCCCTCGCTTAACCATCCTTCAGTCTGCGTGTTATGTATAGCAGATTTGGGGCGGTTTAGAGATGGATACTATTTGAGCATCGAACCAACCCTGAGGATTCGAACGGCCGTGGAACAGAATAATCGGCCCACAAATATCCTATCTTCCCGGTTGGGTCGAACTCAAATACAATGGCCTCAATGAATGATGTGATGGCCGCGTTAGCTTTAGTACAAGTAGAATTAGCCGCTTCTCGTAATGAAACGGCTGCATTACAAGCCAAGGTAGATAGGATGCAACGCAATCCTTTTGATATGGGAAGCGCTTCACAAACTGCCTCTAATGCCATGGTAGTTAAAGTTCCAACCCCGATTCCTTTAGCGCCACCTGAAAAATTCACGGGAGATCCACATAAGGTGCAGGTGTTTTTATCGCAAGTGCTACTACACTTTAATTGTAAACCGAAGGTGTTTGCCACCAACCAAGCCAGGGTATCATTTCTAATCTCATATTTGGCAGGCGACGCAGCACAATGGGCTGTCCCATTGGTGAGAAATGAGGATAATCTACTACACGATTGGAATGCTTTCCGAGACGAATTTGAAAAGACATTTGATCGGCGTGCAGACACTTTTGCCGCAGATAGGGAGCTGATAGTCATCAAACAAGGGAATAAAGATCTGTTGACTTACGTGAACACGTTCAGAAGGTTGGTCTCTGAAACTCGGTGGCCTGAAGATAAACAAGCAGCAGTCTTCTATCAAGGACTCAGAGAGGATCTAAAGGACTTAATAGCACAAGTGGATCCTCAACCCCAAACCTGTACAGCGTTAATTGAACTTACTATGAGATTGGATCATAGAATGAGAGAACGCAAAGGTGAACATGTTAGGAAGGATAGATACCCAACACGTTATGACAAACCTAAGATGTCGGAAACAGGAGCATCTTCCTCCGAATCTATGGAAATTGGAACAGTGAGAGCCGCATTAACAGGAGAAGAAAGGGATCATAGAAGACGGAACGGATTATGCCTTTATTGTGGGAAGAAGGGGCATTACCTTCGTGAATGCCCTGTTAAACCCAAATCCGTCCGTTTCAGATATGGAAACACTGCTGTACAGGTACAAAACCCGAAAGCTGAGTCGGGAAACTGAAAAGCTGGCGATGCAAAGAAGGGGAGTCGTCAAGCGTGTTAGGAATCCCTTCATTACAGAAGAACAACAGTGGGCCTAAAGAGCACTTTTTCATTGACATTATCATATATCGGGATCAAGAACCATGTAGCACCCAAGCCATGGTAGACTCAGGAGCAACAGGGTGTTTCATGGACATCATGGAGGCCAAGCGTTTAGGTATTCCCCTAATGAATAAAATTGAACCAGAAATTGTACTTGCGGTAGATGGCAAGCAATTGGAAGCAGGCCCCATTCAACAAATCACTAAATCATGTATAGTGGAATGCCTACCAGGCCATCAAGAACATTTGTCGTTTAACATCATTTCCGCTCCTTCTTATGGTTTAATTTTGGGGTTACCGTGGTTGTCTATTCACAACCCAAACATCGATTGGGAAAAGAAAACGCTGAGTCTATCCTCAGACTATTGTGCCACTAATTGTTGGACTTCAGCGGAATCAGGCATGAGGAAGACGTTGCACATTGCCACGGCTGCAGAGAAAGATATCGAACTGCCTTCATGGTATGAACAATTCCAGGATGTGTTCTGTGATCAGAAAGCGGAGTCACTTCCACCCCACAGACCATATGATTGTAGAATAGATCTACAACCAGGATCAGTAGTGCCATTTGGACGGATATATGCACTCACCGAACCAGAAAATATCCATTTACGGAAATATTTGGATAAATATTTGAATTTGGGGTTCATTCGTCCATCTGCTTCACCAGCGGCCTCTCCACTGTTTTTTATTCCCAAGGCAAATGGGGAATTAAGAACGTGCATAGACTTTAGAGCATTGAATTCTATCACCATCTGAAATCAATACCCCTTACCATTGATAACAGTTTTGTTGGAACAGGTCAAAGGAGCAGTAATCTATACGAAACTGGATTTACGTGGAGCATACCATTTGGTCCGGATGCGTCACGGCGACGAATGGAAAACAGCCTTTAAAACAAGGTATGGCTTATTCGAATACCTTGTAATGCCCTTCGGGCTGTGCAATGCGCCAGCTGCTTTCCAATTTTTTCTAAACGATGTCTTGAGGGAGTACTTGGATAAATTCGTGATCGTTTACATTGACGATATCCTGGTTTATTCCACACATGAAGAACAACATGTACAACACGTGAATCTCATTCTTCAGGCATTAAGAAAACACAATTTGTATTGCAAACTTAGCAAATGCGAATTTCATGTTTCCACCGTAGAATTTCTGGGGGTAATTCTCACTCTGGTTGGTCAAGAAATGGCAGAAAGAAAGGTCAAAGCGATAGCAGAGTGGCCCAGTCCCAAGAACGTCAAAGACGTCCAGCGTTTTATGGGATTTGCAAACTTTTACAGACGTTTCATTTCCAACTTCTCTGCTAAAGCTGCACCGATTACCCATTTGACTAAGAAAAACATTCCGTTCGTATGGACTTCAGAATCTCAGGAAGCCTTTGAAGAATTAAAAACAGCGTTCACATCTGCTCCTGTTTTAGTCCACGCAAATCCAAGTCTTCCGTTCATTGTAGAGGCAGACGCATCAGATGTGGCTATGGGTGCGGTCCTTTCGCAAAGACACCAAGAAACAGGGCAACTACATCCAGTGGCATTTATGTCGAAGAAATTCAATGCTGCCGAACAAAACTGTACCATCACGGAGAAAGAGCTTCTCGCTATCAAGGAGGCATTTGGAGAGTGGAGACACTGGTTGCTTGGAGCGCGACATGCCATCAGCGTGTACACGGATCATCGCAATCTACAGTATCTGAGAACTGTTCGTCTTCTCACTCCTCGGCTTTTGCGATGGATGACATTCTTCGAAGAGTACCATTTCATTGTAACCTTTCGTCCTGGGAGCCAGAACAAGAAAGCAGACGCTTTATCCAGGCAAGATTCTACCGTCTGTTCGGTGGTGCCCACGGAAAGAGCAATCTTCGAGGAACACAAAGTGATAGGAGTGATTCACACTGATCATTTCTTACAGGAAACAAGGAAGGGTCTTAATACATTTCATTGGAAGGATTGGTTGAAATACCATCCCGAATGGATCAAGAAACAAGGGGTGTACGTGAAAGGGAAGCAGTTACTCTTGCCCTCTGTACAATTACGCCGCACGGTGTTTCATTGGTGTCATGAAGTCCCTTGTGCTGGTCATCAAGGTGTCGAGAAGACTTGTGAAAAGATCTTGAGGCAATTTTGGTGGCCGTCTCTGAGAAAAGACGTTCCGGAATGGATAAAGGAGTGCACCGTCTGCGCGCAAAACAAATCTTTGACAGGGAAACCACAAGGGCTGCTACAACCTCTACCCACACCGGAAGTGCCTTGGGAAAGCATATCCATGGATTTCATTGTAGGGCTACCTGCAGACAAAGGACATACTGTCATACTGGTAATTATTGATTATCTAACTAAGATGGGACACTTTGTGGCATGCAAAACCCTTCCCACAGCAGGTCAATTAGCCAAGTTACTTATGGAGAACGTTGTGAGATTACATGGCTTACCTAAGGTAATTGTTTCAGACCGTGGCTCGTAATTCACTGCTAAATTCTGGAAAGCATGGTGTTCGTCTTTGCATATCTCCTCAGCTTTGTCGACCAGTTTCCACCCGCAAACGGATGGCCATACTGAACGGTTGAACAGAACATTGAAGCAGTATTTGCGTTGTTACGTGGACTGCAATACCGACATGTGGGTGGAATGGCTTTGGTTGGCGGAAATAGCCTATAACAATGCACTTCACAGCTCTACAAAACACACACCATTCTACAGCACATATGGTTTTCATCCCAGGTTCATCCCTTTTAGTTCTCCTATCCGGGGTGATCGGGTCCCTGAAGTCAGAGATAGGATATCTGCAATACAGAATGTTATTGTGAATACTCGGAAACATTTGGTGAATGCTAAGCTGATGTACAAGAAACAAGCTGATAAGCATCGTAAACAGGGGCCTGTGTATAAGAAAGGCGATCTGGTGTGGTTGTCCACAAGGAATATTCGATTCAGAAGGTATAGCATTTTCAATCCACGCTATATAGGTCCATTCCCTGTGGTTAAACATGTGAATCCAGTTGCTGTAAAGATTCCTTTACCTTCTCACATGAAGTTCTATCCTGTGTTCCATGTGTCATTACTGAAATCCGCTGCTGGGCATGTTCACGTGCAGCCTCCTTCCATGTGGGTGGATCAGGGGGATGAATACGAGGTTGCGAGGGTGCTGGACTCTAAGGTTAGCAGGGGTAAGCTGTGGTATCTGATTTCCTGGAGGGGCTATGGGGCTGAGGAGAACTCGTGGGAACCTGCTTCGGGAGTACATGCTCCCAGATTGGTTGCTGCCTTTTATCGTCGCCATCCTGGTAAGCCTTGTGCCTGTCTGTGCCCTCCGGGAGGGGGATGTACTGTTAGGGGGCACTAGACTGTACGAGGGCACAGCCCGTCACGAACTACATTACCCAGAGGCAGTTGCGCCATGCGCGGCCGTGACCAGATCACTTCCGGGTCACGTGTGTGCAACGCATATCCTCTCGGAGACTGGGCAGGACGCTGCCGATTATTTTGTGTAACAGGCGTTTGGAGGTTCTTACCGGAGGCAATCTGCGGCTGGTAAGGGTGCCATCTGGCACCGTGTTCTGAGTGCTTTCTGGAGCTCATATAATACGATCGTTTGTGAAGTCAACAAATGGCGTTTTCCTTTGCTTTCTCTGGATCATATATGTTTTGGAACTGTATACTCGTTTGTGACTACTTGGTGGTGTTTACGCTTCCATGAGGATGGTGAACTATATTCTTCATTGGGTTCTTTAAGGATTGGTTACCAAGTCAGTTATTCTGGGTGCAAGGAGTCTCTTACTTGCTCGTGATGACTTGGAATGTACAAGGCTTCATTTGAGTTCGTCAGTTATAAGGAAACCTTGTTACATCTTTTTGCTTCGATAACATTTCATGTTGTAGAGTGACGTAACTCCAGGATTAATACAAGACGAAAGAAAGGTCTGATAGTGTTGCATGCAATTGATCACGGAAGGCATACTGCACAAGAAAATCATTCATGAAATACATGCTGTTCTTTTCTTTATAGGAGTTGTGTATGAATGAAGGGGTTCGTCTATACTAGACAGGTAGTGTGCTTTACCTATTGTTGAGGATTATAATGAATATGTGGAGAACTGTCTGATATCCCTCATTGTTGTTACAGCCTCCTGCAGTAGGAAGACTCCTTATACACAACTCCCATGTTTGAATGCCAATTTATTTTCCTTTATAGGTTAGTGGTGGTGTATCATATATGCATTGTTATAGAGTAGAAGAACATATATAGTGGTTAGTAATTGTTTGTTCTTCTCTCTTCTTGTGTCTTCTAAGGTCTCCCTCCCCGCTGTTCCCATCCTTTCCTTCCTAGCTTTTTTTCCATCTGTCCCTCGCTTAACCATCCTTCAGTCTGCGTGTTATGTATAGCAGATTTGGGGCGGTTTAGAGATGGATACTATTTGAGCATCGAACCAACCCTGAGGATTCGAACGGCCGTGGAACAGGGCCCCCATTACGAGATATAATTGGCCTCCCTGGCGGGAAGGGGACCCCCTTATGTATCTTTGGAAGACCATAGATGCAGGGCTATCTGGAATTTTGTGCAAGAGATACATGTACTCTAACTCAGTAATGGGGCAAGACTCATGCCAGTCCGTTAGCTGGGAATTGATCTTCCTTTCAATGATTGCAGTGGGATTGGATTTAAGTTTTTCCTAGCAGGCACTCTGACTGAGTTGCCTGTGGATTTCAACTTGTGCTGTCTCTGCCCCCTCCATTTGCCTCCGCCCGCATCATCTGAGCCGCGCGGAGCCCCCGTAGCGCTCCCACTGCCACAAACCAGGGGGGAGACCCCGGAACCACCATTCACCTTGTGGCAGCGGGGGAAGCGACAGAGGAGAGCTGCATCCACACAGGAAACCGTGGTAGAAATCGACTGAGCCAGGAGTGAAGGCAAGAGGCGGTGAGTGGAAAATTACACTATCTGGACGGCACTTCCCCGCTGAGCTCCCGAACAGCATCTCAGCCGGCAGCCATGGTTCCCTGGCAGCCGATACCTCCAGTCCCAAGTGTCTTGAGGGGTTTCAAAAAATCATCTCCTACCATCAGAGACCACTCTGAGTTTTTCTGGATAAAGCAATGAATATACAATATTCAGTTGGTAAAGCTTCTGTTTCACTGGAAGAAAAGAACCTCATTGTCGCTGGACCTTCAGGGTATAGTCCGGGAAGAAGAGAACCTTAACATTATTGAACTTGACTTCTGCTAGCTTCCTGGCTTCATGCAGGATCATGCCTCGGTACCAGAAATGCAGCAGTTTAAAGATGAGTGGGCGTGCCCCAGTGCCCGGCGCCGGCGGTCTGCCTGGTATGCAGTGTGCTCGTTCTATGGTGAAGAAGGGAGAAAAGGAGGAGAAATGAAGAATTTCCCTGAGCCATTGTTCCAAAAATGCAACTGCAACCTGACCCTCCGCTCCTACCAGAAGCCCAATCAGGCGGACATTATTTCTCCTGGTGCGGTCCCCCACGTCCTCTATTCTGTCTTCCAAGATATCTGATTCTAGCCTCATGTGCATTTTGCTGCTTCTCCAGGATATCAGTTACTGGCTTCAGTT
This sequence comes from Lissotriton helveticus, assembly GCF_964261635.1. Lineage (NCBI taxonomy): Eukaryota > Metazoa > Chordata > Amphibia > Caudata > Salamandridae > Lissotriton > Lissotriton helveticus. Next base: position 455,884,207 of record NC_136065.1, read on the forward strand.
CTGTGACATCCTCTACAACTGCAACAACTCGCTCCGCCACTTTCCAGTGATCCGCATGTAGTAGCGTAAGATCTAGCACAACTTTATCAATTTTGGATTCCATAGGCTCCCTAGTCCGTTCTATGGCAAGCAATATGGCATCTAGATGGCCAACTGAGGGGTCCTGCTGTGCAATTGGTTGCGACGGATTCATGTCTGCCGGACCTGCCACTTGCGAAGAGGTCCTTGACCTAGTCCCTTTAGTATGGCCCATCAGTCGAACCAATTTCTCCGGTGGTCACCAGAAGCTGCGACATGCACAGCAGAACAGGGCAGTATAGTTGGAGAATCTTCCCAGTTCACTGTGCTGTAGTTTGAGGGCAGAGTCAGCAGGAGGGGAGCCTTCAGTTTTGCCCCACTCAGAGCTAAGCGTCGTATTGTTGGCCTTATCGTCCAGCTGTAGTATCATCTACTACTCGTCTGCAGAACCCACACCTATGATGGATGGGTACATACTGCTTCCCCAAACCGAGCCCCTATAACAGCGCGTCCCACTGTCAATCTCTGCCTCCTCTCTGGGCCCACCAGCTGTCTCCCCTAGCTGCCATGATCAAGTCTGGCAAGATCTGAGCGAATCACTGCTGATGCCCCGCACAGTTCGTGCTACCCCACGCAGTCTATCTTTTCCCTTACCAGGCTGTGCCAGTTGTGCTCCCTGTCCCCTCACAGAGGCTGGCCTCTGCTGCGTTAGGATCCTGCATCATGGGGCCCCTTCCATCAGCTGCTGCGAACTTTGTCCTCTCCTTTCAATTGGTGCTCAAGAGAGGACTGTGTGGCGCACCATCTACTCAAGTAGGCCCCAAAAGGGTCATTCCTTAGGCCACACTCAGCTTCTTGAGTGACCTTTCCATCTGCCTCAGGCCAGAGCCAGCGACGCCACCCTTAAAGTCTGCTACTGCACCGCTTGGGTCCCCGACTCCCACGGCCTCCTCATTCAGTGTAGAAGCACGGCATGGGGCCCATCAATAACCGCTGCACGTTTTCCTGGAGCTGTGACTGGCGCCTCTCCTGCGTGTGTCACTCCGGCAGCCCAAGCAGACCCAAACCGGGCCGCTTCCAAGGTCACGCCTTCCGTTACCACTCACTTCGGGCTGCACTGCCTCCACTCCTAGCTTCCGAAGCAGGCGACTTCACCCACAGTGTCTGCTGCAGGTGTTCAATCTGGCCCTGGCACTGACTGCTCCTCAGGTCTCCAAATGTAACGCTGCTCGCCCCTTTTCTTACCAGGTGGTCTCCTTCTTCTTCATGCTCCTGCCCTGAGTGGCGTGATGTGCGCCTCCTGTTGCTGCTGATCTCCACTCGCGCAGCAACCGCATTAGCCTCCCAGGAGAATCAACAGACTCCACCTTGCCTACTCGCATCCGGCCGGGGTCCGTTTCCTGGTGCCGAGCACTTAGGCGATAGCATCCGTCCTGATTCCTCTACTCAGTGCTGCTCTTGGGAGTTCGCCCAGCAGTTCGCCACGGTTCCTCACTGTGAATGCTGCTAATAACACAAAGAAATTAGCCGGATAAAAGGGAGCGGTAGCTGGAGCGAACTTAGAATGCATCCACCATGTTGCCTTTGTAAGTCAGGCCCCCAGACACCGCGCCCCTGATGATGTGATCAAGGGGATGTTGCCAAGTGGATTTTGCACGTTATAATTTACTGTTGCCCCTGGTCTTTTATGCAAATGCTTTGCAGATCTCTTCCTGACTTCTTCCCGCACTGCACTGCTGAACCCTAATGCAGATTCTAAGCAGATCTCTCTGGTTGGTTCTTTGCAGACACCTTATTTGATTCCCTCCTACCTGAATGGAGTTTGAGAGGTTTTATACCTCAATACTTCCACTTTTGATTTTTTGCTTAAATGTGGTGATGCAGCGGAAGCATTGGGGGATGTTTTGTCAGCTCACTTATCCACACCAACCATTATATAATAATTAGAAGAGTAACTCTGTTGACGGGCCCATAAGTCATTATCATAGAGTTAGCAATATCAAAGGTCCTCCGATGAATCTTTGGTAGACCTAAAAGGGACTAAATAATGAAAGACGGAATGCTATTTCTCCAAGAAGACATACAATGAAGAAATACGCTAAACATCGGCCATTACAACATTAAACTCATTATCCAAATAACTCAGTAACTCAGTAATAAGGACAGACACTATTCTTTTCTGTTAGTTTTTCTTGTTATTTCATAAAAATGAATGGTCAAGAACAAAATAAAAATTAGAATGACATTATTTGTTTCATAAAAATGGATTCACAACAATCATAACAGTTCATTCATGAACCATCAGAACATCAGGTATAGAGGAGTGAGAGGGAGAGAAAAACATCAGTGAAACAATAGTTCACTTACGAAATAGAAATACTAATGCACAGCGTGCAATTAGTCTGAAAGTCTAACCCCACAGCCATTAGGGAATAGTTGGAGCAGCACCGTCAGCCGACAATGTGCAAAGTCTCTAGAAAGTCTCTTAGGATCAGCAGGTATTGCCAGCCATAGAATCAGGAATCAGCACAGCATGTAGCATAACACGAATGCAGGAAAGGTCGCCAATCCTGTGAACGAGCCGAGGAACACTTTCCCACAGGAATCTTTATAGTACACTACTTCCTTTTTTTCTGCTAGAATGTTGCATTCGCTCTCTTTAGCAAGCCTCTCTATTGGTCATTCACCATGGTATGACAGTGACTTTACTACTATTTTCTAAACACTCTTTGTTTGAATATTGTATAATTTCCAAGAGAGGAAGAGGAAAAGAACCTTGTTACAAATATATCTAGAACATTATAACAGTTACATTTGTCATCTACATCCCTCACCTAAACAGGAAATAATCCCAAAAGACTTTTAGAAACAGGATAAATATCTGCACTCTAAGGAAGCATTTGTAACATTTGAAGGACAGGAGCACGGAAAGTACAACCTCTGACAATTTCTGATGCCTATATTATTTTAACAAAACAGAATAATTTGTAAAGGCCTACACTACTTTCACGAAGAATAAATCTGTTTCTTTTGTCGTTTATTTTTCTGCAGTTAGGAAGACAAAATAACATTCAGTTAGCATTATTCTCATTATGTTTACTATGAAAATTCAAACTATCGTGCCTTGTGCACATTTCACATGTTATATAAACAAAAAGAATTCCTTTCTGTATTGTCATGCTTCAAGTTGGTGACCGAAAGGCCTACACACACATAATTCTTTACTTTATAATCAAAAATGTGACACTAATAATTATTACTAAACAACACTTAAAGTTTACTTTAGTCTCTCAGATTTTTATTTGCTTGAAAAGATTTTTGTTTCTCCTTTTTTCTTTTCTTAAAAACATAAACTCATCATACATTCATTATATTTCGTGATCATGACCATGTGCTCTGGTACATAATATCATAATCTAGCTAACAATTCCAATTTACGGTCACTACCTCAGAGTCACTGATCCTGGTACTTTGGTTAAAATTCAACATGAATCATCATACATAAAATCAATTGATAAACATATTACATAAATGAAAACAAAAAAGTCCTTTGTCGACGTGTTTCGGTGCTTTTGCAGTGTTGTAACACCTTCCTCAGGACAGACGAGTTAAAAACAAGTATATTCTTCTTTCTAAAAAAATGAATGCATGTAATTAATTATATTGACTGGAGAGATAGTCTATTTTAACAATTTATGTACTTATCGTGTCATTAATTTAAGGATTTGATCATTTTCATAACTAACAGGCTCACTTCTGTTAGTAAACTGTTGGTCCTTCTCATCAATGTTGAGGCCAATTGATATCGTTTTAGCTATCATGTATAGAGCCAATGAAATTTAGTCCGCAAAATCTGCAATTTAAGATGAGAGCATAAGAATAAATAGAACTCTCCCTTGCCCGATCGGCATAATGTGAATCAAAATGCCTACTTACTTAAAACCGGGGAGACTCGTGTCTACGATGTCATATTATCATGGCTGCGTCTTTCAATCTGCGCAGAATATCTGCTAAAATCTGGTACACCAGATGCCTACACAAATTAATCAAACATGATTTTTAGAGTGTATACATTGTGACATTGACTAGATACTTTTAAATACGCCTGATCAGCATAGTGTAAATCAGGATGCCTACTTACTTAAAACCAGGGAGACTCGTATCTACGATGTCATATTATTATTGCTGCGTCTTTCAATCTGCGCAGAGTATCAGGAAGGATCTGGTAAACCTGATGCCTACATAAATTGATTAAACATGCTATTTAGAGTCTGTACATTCTGACCCTTCATTTTTACACATTAGCTAAATACTTTAAAATACGGGTACGTACCAATGGCCTTAAAACGCATCACTTTATCCAGCTTAATATTTTCACGCTGTGCTTAGATTTTAGAGTGATGATATGGGTATACTGAATTCTGCCCGTCTTTCTATGATGGCCCACTTCTTCTGTGATACCTAAGTGATAAGAGCATGCTTAGTACATGTATTTAGTTTAGCAAGCATGCGTTATTTCATTATCGTCTACGTCCTTAAGTCTTAAGTCATTAAGTCCTTATAAAAACTCTAAGTTTCTTTTATGTTACATATGCCATACCCTTTCGCTCTGCCATTAGTCACAACGAAATGGTGTTTTCCAATATGGGCTGGTATCAATATGGATAAAATGTACCCAGTGGTCGACAGTTTAATCTAAGGGCCGGTTACTCAGCATTCTGTCTCAACCCTGGCCAGAAATACCGTAAGCGGATAGCATCACCCCCCATTTTATCAACGCTCCTTACCGTCTTATCACGTTCAGATATCGTCTGGCACCGTCCTGCTCCCCGTACTCGAAATAAAGTAACGGCGGACTTGCGCTTTATATAGAGGCCTCCCTTTTGCTTGATTGAATAATTGGTATTTTCGGCGGCCATGAGTTGGTCACACCTGTATTGTTTGTTATGATCGCCATTATTGTAGTTTTTGTGTAAAACCGACAGACCACTCGCTTAAATGGGGTCTTCAGTTGGCACATTTGGTCGCGCCATCTTGGTAGTTCTTTTCAAAATTGTTTATCCAACTTTAGAGAGTGTCGTTTTTAAAATATTATTGACATTCTACTCTAGTTAAATGATTGTGTCGCTTTAACCTAGTCTCTAGCGACTCCTACGCGTTATCGCGATTACCCAGACCGCAATCTACTTTTTATAGCGCAATGTTTCAACTAGTTGCCTCCTTTTAAAGAAGTTATTTAAGCCTTAAAAACAGACTGATAGTAACCTATCTCTATTTTGTATACCAAATAAACAAAGGAGATATCCAATCCTGGTAATAGTGTATTCACCGTAGTGTCACCCTATCGAGTATCCGTCCTCCATTTTAGTAGTTCGCTCCAAATCTCGTCATAATGACGTTTGTGGTTCGAATGATTTTAATACACTAGTGCACGTGTCTGCAGCTAATTCGAAGTGTACAGATTCCTGTTTGTTCCGTGCACGACTTATTGTTTGTGTATGTGTATTTATAGTTCTGTATGTAAGAAAGCTTTTTATTTATATCATCTAAATATAGCAGATCATTCTATTAATCTTTCGTTGGGTGACCATTTATATTGTGAAAATACGAGTACAACTATTTATGATAATTTCGTGGTTACATCATCTCTAGCTTATGCCCTCATTATTGAAAAAAGGAAAAACTACATATGACATTATTACTAGTCTCGATCGTATCATGTATTTTCGGCACATCTTCCTGTGATTTATAGCGAATAGTGGCTGATAAAAAGACTAATACACATTTTTACATTAATACCCAGACTACAGATATATCTAATTTTCATTCCCATTTAGAACCTTGACCAAACCATATTATTCATCATTACAATGTCAATCAGGTTTTTGTACAAAACACCAGTCATGATTTATATAGTACCACTACCGATCACATATATTCAGCTCTACCTTAGTTATCTGAGATTGTTGCTATTACACATAAATTCCTGTGGCCTAGTATTGCATATATTATATACTATTATGATGACAAACATGCCACAGATCTTCAGATACTATTTAGGAGATGGAAACTAAAAGTGTGTATTATCTTATCAGTCTGTCCCATTCTTCTCGGCCATTCAGTCCTAAATAGTAGGATTTAAATTTCGACATAAAGAACTGTTCTCTCTGCTTACGTTTCTTGTTTTGATCCCCACCTCTGGCAGATATTTTGATTTTTTCTAAGATGAACCATTTTATGTCATCCAAACCATGTTTTTCAGAGATCCAGTGCTCAACAAGGGGCGCATTCTTTTTCTGATTTTTGATTGCTGACCGATGTTCGGTGAGACGTAAGCGCATTTCTCGTCCCGTTTCACCTATATAGCATTTTTGGCAAGGACAGATTATAAGATACACAACATTGGACGTCCGAAAATTGACATGGTCGTTCATCCACTGGGAGATTCCCTTCACTTCCAGTTTGTCTGTTATACACTCTCGTGTTATATTAGTAGTCTTGCTCATATTATTAAAATGCATGCATTAGAGTGGATTTCATCAACCAGATTTTATTTTCAAAAATCATGCTCCATCAGTGGCTTAGGCTATCACTTATCCCTGATCCATAGAAGACTCTTGAATGAACTTCTGAGATGCTAACGATTCCCTACTTGATTCCTTTTTGTTCTGTCCTGACTTCCTTCATGGAAATTCCGATTTGTGAGTCTTATTCCCTAACCATCCTCTGAATTTTGAAATTCTAGATTACTAATGTATAGGAGAGAGAAAGTCTTAGATTACTTTCTGAGCAGAGTTTGATGCTACTGTTCTGTATTGTGGTCACAGATTTGCTTGTTTGTTTAATACTAGTTCGCCTCAATTTGTTCTGGCGGCTGCAAATTCCATTGGTTATTCTGTATCTCTACAGCATAGTCTTACAAGTAGTGTAGTTGAACTTCATTACTATGTAATAAACTTGGTTAAACTTGGCTACTGATTCCTGGTCCTCGTTGTGTAGACACATCGGTTGCCCGGGTAATTGAGGCTGTCCAGAAGGCGGAATGTTGCAATTTAGCTATAAGGACTGATACTTTCAGATTTCCAAAGAGGCAGCAAGATGGGGTCTGTTTTAGGGGATGCATTCAACTGATTAGTGGACGACTAAAAAATGTATGATGTATGGCGATGGGACGAAGGGAATTGTACCTTGATAGTGTTCACTGTTTTTCATTTGCTTCTGTTAATTTACAGCAAAGAGAAAGAAGCCTAATTCTCGCCGCCATTTCCTTAGAACGTAAATTGTTGATAGAAAAACTACATGTTTGAGTTCATCTCCCACATTATCGGTCGTGGGTGAAGGGTAGTCTTTTTACTTTATCTATGATTTCCTAATACATGTCAAAGGCAGAGAACGCGCGTGCGCAGAATGAGGGGCATGCGAGGCGAGCAAAGTGACGCTAGGTAGGTGCGTGCTTCGAGGCACGTCATACGCAACGTCTACGCAGCGAGCGTTACCGGAGCAGACCCGTCAGTAGCACGGCCGCTGTCCGACCGGCGGAGAGTGACAGGTCGAGGCTCCGCCCTCTGTGACCACGTGACGACCGAAAGAATGAGCCGTGAGCCCCCTGTGCGCGCCCCGGAACCCGGTGAGTGAAGGGGAAAGAATGAGCCAGAGGAGGTCCCGTCTTGAGACAGGCCTACAGAGGGGAGGAGAGGTTGGGTTGTTGTGGGCGAGACAGTGGCCTGCGACTGGAAGTGGTCAGCTTAAAAGGCACCCCCAGACCTCACGGGCAATACAGGAAGTGTTATAGCTCTATAACGCTACGAGGTGGCACACCAACTATAACGTCCGGAAAACTTCTGCTTCGGACGCTTCTGTATCAGGACCAATATTTATGGTACCTTGGTAGAGTTCCTGTACTCGTTTCGAGTCAAACAAGAAAGGGAAGGGATAAAGCACCAAATGCAGACAGATGTGGCAGCATAACGAGCTATATAAAACAAAGTAATCTGATAAGCGACGACCGTAGGCGTATTTGAGATTAATAATGATTTTATTGTATTTGTGTCTTTTTCATGTAGAGATACTTAAAGAAGGATTAGACTGTGGACAGAGAATTGGATACATTTAGACAGTAGAGAAAGCGAGTACCCCACTTTACCCAACATATCCCTTAACGTGTTTGAGTATCTGTGCCAGGAAGCGAGCTTCAGTACGTGCTACATAAGCACCAGAGTCTGTCTGGAAAGTGACCTGCTGTGTTCACAGCGAAGCCCAGCTGCTATAATGAGAAATGTACCAAATGGATCTCCGACCTATAACTGCAGTGTATGCAGTGCTTTAAATGGGAATAAATAAGTGCAGGTACTCATTAAATTGAGCTAGGGGCGTGGTCGTGGGCGGGGTGAGATATGTTCATACAAAAACACTTCTGTTGAGTATTCCTTTTGCCCTTGATAGTTTTCTCAAACTTTTCATATGTGCAGAGAAGGGCATTTTTTACATCAGTTGCAGGACATACCAAAACATGTGTGCTAACTCGTTACACAAAATGAATGTCACACACCACATGTTAATATTTCCTTGTTTCATAATAGTTGCAGCTTCTTGTCATACTGTTCCTACTTACTTGCATTTGGCGCAATCCTTTTAAATTCAAGAGTGCACACATGCACATATAAAACAAGCATTCCACACATTTCTTTTCAAATACCTGCTGAGTGTCCCGATTCTCTTCCGCTCTGATTTAATTTCTCTCTCACACACAAGCAGACCAACAATCTATTAGTCTTAACATTTCTAACCTCTTGATCCCTCCCTTCTCTCCCATTTGTATCCATCTGTCCCACTCTCTTTACCCCAATTGTATCCTATCATTCTCTACTATAACTCTCTCTATTTCTCTGTACCTTTTACTCTTTCCATTGCGGTCTCAATCGCGTCCACATCTCTATCTGTACTTACCCCTACTGTCTATCTTTTTCCCCTTTAAACTCTTGTCTGCTTCTTCTATCTGTGCCCCTTTACTCTTCACCTTCTCTCACACCATTATCCATCCTCTCCCCTCAGCAGAAGGCTGCACGGTCGGGAAGCTTTCAGTGGCAGACAGTGACCACTACTGGGTCGTTAACATGTGCAATGTCCAGAAGGGTAGAGGGCAGGGGCAGAACAATACTGGCCTCTGATGGGAAGGTCAGTATAGACCACCTCTCACCTGGGTATGAGGGAGTCCACTTAGGTAATCCCCACCCATTAGGCACTCAATGTCACAGCAGGCGGGCGGGTTGGGGGTTGATTTGCAGGGGCAAGCAAGTCAGGGGAAAGACAGCCAGACGCCAGTGAGTGTGCAAGGGTTGAAAATGGCCCTTGTTACCTGGGTTCCTTAGAGGCCACACCTGAGCAGGCTCCCCCACACTCATTCAGTGTGCACACATCACTGTGATGTGCCCCAGGTAGAAAATGTCCCATACACTATCTAACAAGACGTCACTGCATGGAGGCTCGGCAGGGGGTTGTTGAGGACAATGAGAGCAACCTTCTAGGTGGGGAGGGAGGGAGCAGAGGCTCACTTGCAACAGCAGCAGGCCTCCAGCAGGCCGCTCAGGCCCCATGTGCCACTTGCCACAGCTGAATGACACAGAAAAACGGCAAACATGCTGCTATAAAAACAAGAACACAGCTGGCCCTTGGCACCGGCCAGTGCCCCCCTTATCAATTAGAACCAGAGTACCGGTACTCTCCTTGGCAGTGGAGAAGTGCCAGTACTCAGCTTGATAAAAAAAAAAAATAAGAAGTGCTGGTACTCAGTACCGACCTATTTAAAGCACTGAATGTGTGACACCTTCACACAGGCTTGATTGCTTAAGACCAGCCAGTTGCTTTCAACGATTGCTCGATTTGCTTTAACATTACAAAAAATTGTCTGTGTGTGGTATGGGCTCAACATTTACACCTTGTATAGTGCCCTTAGTTCAAAAGCCATTGCGCCTTGAAGGTGTCACATGTTAAACGGGGCGACTTGGAAGCTATGCAGACCCCCTTCTGTGTATTGCACTATCGTGAAGCATGGAAGGAACAACGTATAGGTATGCATCATGTCACTAGATTACAGTACATAATTGAGCCTATCCAGATAGTTCAATTCATGGGGCTCATATAAAATCAGTAGTTAAGGAACATACTGAATTCGGAAACCTGGATAATCAATGCAAAGACCCCAAGCATCATAATTTACTTATTGAAGTCTAGCGTCTCCTAATTGACCAACTGATTATTAAATAACTAACCTACGGGCACTCCGACTCTAATAAATGACCAGATAATTTGTAGGTTGAAACGCATCTCAGGACATGGCTTCATGATGATCAGTAATAAAGCCAAGGCCTGTTTGAACTGCTTATGTGTCAAATTCAATGGATAGCCTACAACACAAGCTGTTAACGTAATGAAGTTCAGATTCAACTCCATGAGCTTTTAACATAGGTAATTTCTTCTAAGCGGCCAGTTAGCTTACAGAACAAAATTCTCATCATACTAAAGTAAAAGATCCTAAACATTTATTTCTATAATCTGGCTAAATGATTTGCTGATGTTCCGAATGAAGCCAGTGCTTATTGAAAAATTAACTGACCTTCGCAAAGTGAACCGCTAATGGATAGACTGAAGTCTAGCCCATATTTCTTGGCCACATTCTTCACTAACTCTCCTGTTAATGAATGGACCAGAATAAGTTCTCGATATAATTTATATTTCAATGGAGAAATCCGCGTTAAGTGTTAGTTTTGGTTCATATGAACACAAACCAGAAAAAGCACATGAAATTCACCATTAATGGTAAAGGCATGCAATACACAACAGCCCACGCCTCTAAAACTTTGAGCAAAATCAACACTTTCAAGATGGTTAAAAGTTTTCATCATTCCCTTCACCGGCCAGTCACATTGCCATATATTTGGAGATTGGTTGCAGGTGGAGAAGGAGGACTGTCTAGGGTTTCGGTGCGTGAATGCGACAAGTTGGGACAACACTCTTCCCCCAATAAACAATATCAGGTGCAGCATGCCTGAGCAAGGAAACGTGATGGGAGAAAAGGGAACACAAATATTGGCAACAATTTAAGACCATTCAGAATAGAATGTCACGTGGGCCCCTTTAAAGACACTTATTTGTTGAATAGCGAGGTACAGTACTTGTATATATCTTTGACTACATTTATTGAGTAGCTGTCTCCACTCCCTACAGTATCAACATTTCACGCTTTTCATAGTGTTAATATTGTAATTTGGGGTCTGGTGTAATATTTTTCTGCTTTCTGCCGTTGCAGCCATTGTCAAGACTTGATTCTGCGTCATAGGGAAGTAAAAAAAAATGATTTCATTTGCGGCAACATACTTCCCATTGTTTGGTTTTGGTATACGTATAGCAACACATCAAAGGTTTCCTGATTCCGTGGGGAGCAAACAGTTTTTATTTGGATGTTTTTGTGGAACTGCAGCTTCTCAGTGCATGGTTTCAACCTGGATTTTAACCTGCGTTATGGCTGATAGACTATTAGTCAAAAATCTCTCCCGAATCTTTCCCCATTCACCCTTTGCTGCCTAAAATAAAACAGCTTTCCCTCCAATAAAAGGAGCAATAAATACCTTCTCATATGGAGCTAGCAAGTGCCTTTGAATGGAACTCGGGAAAATCGGGCGACTGGTTTCCAAACAAGGGCAGTGGTGGGAAGAGACTTACAGTTGATTGTATATTTATTTATTCACCCCTACCCTGTGAATGAATAAAAAAGGTGGGAGTTGTCTTTGATAGTTTATAAAAAATGCTCTCTTGTGACTTTGCTTAAGAGAAGCCATCCTATATGTGCAACCTTGATTTCTCTTCCTAGCCTACTTTTCTTGGATGTATGCTAACATATTTTGTGACACTATCTGGTTAGAAGTGCACAGAACTAGTGCTTTGTTCAATCACATAGTTTTATTTATTCGGTGTACATGTAGTTGATGCAAGAGGTATGAGTATTATGCGTACAAATTGTTATCTCACAAAAATCTGTATTTCAAGATGTTTTTAGCCATAAAGTTTGTTTTTTGACCATCTGTTCTCATTAAAAAGTGCACGATTGCTTATCAAAATTTAGAACCTGGCTTAAAAAGTGTTGCAATTGTCACGCAAGCATCACAACTGAACTGTGACAAATACATATGCCACAGCCAGAATCAGCTACATAAACAACAGTTGCATCAAAAATGCAACTCTATAAGTGCTGTTAATGGAATAATGCTGCTGACTACTAGTAACCCCTGCAAGGAGTTCTATGGAAGATTGTGTTCACTTAATAAAATGCATTCGCAGTTCTCCTACCCAGAAACCCTGGTACAAATACAACTACAGTGTTTGCAGCTAACTTGCACTGAAGTGGTCATAGTTTTGCATGTGTGTTTGTGTGTGTATGTATATGTGTATATATATATATATATATATATATATATATATATATATATTCTGATAAAAGTACATATGATCTATTAGATGGGTGAGTGTTTCACCCATCTATGTCTCTGGTTTGAGGAAAAAATTGCCACCTCCATGCAATAAACAGATGGCGCAGAAATAAGTGACTTTTATGCCAGATCAAAGGAGTGAATCTGTCTATGGAACAGTAAATACAGAGGGATTTGCTTTTTGTCTGACTTGCCCCCCTTTCAGTGGTGCAGAGAGCTGTGATATATTGACAGCTTTGCAGGAAACAATTGCAATTCGTGTTTTTCTTGCATCGAGCTTCATGGTAGCACAGATTTTTTTTGTTTTTTTGTAACCTCTTTGGTAATCTCGAGTTAATGGTAGTTGCTACAGTGTAGTTTATAGGTGGCCAAAGTTCTAAATTCGGAGAGCAGTTTGATATGGTTTAGGAATAGATAAAATATTCTAGGCTGGAACATTTGAAAGTGATGACTAACAGTCGGTGGGATAAGATTGCTTTTGATATCAGGTGAAAATCATAGGGTTTTATGCTCGTTTTGAATCTGAACATGAGAAGCAAAAAGTGAGTGGCAGGGTTAACGAAGAATTCTGGATGGAGAAAAGCATATTGTATCATACTCGTTTAACAGTTTTGAGTTTCGCTGATATAGAAGTGATATTATGCATTATATCTGCAAAACAGCTTGGTGGCTCAGTGGACTATTGCATCCCCTGACGAGATATGTGTTTAAACCCGTGATCTTAGGTTTGAATCCTACCGGTCCACTTTGACTTTAATTATTTTTGGGGGAATAAGATGAGTACCATTGAGTTGGATAATAGTACATCTGTGATCACAGTAAAAACACTTGAGGCAAACACACACTTTACAGATAAACTTGTTAATCTTATTGTGATGCCATCACCTCAGTGTAGGGGTTTGCATGTGAGAAGCTGAAATAGACTGTATTTAAGTTTTTATAGGGTTAAAATCAAACCTCCCTTTTTTCCTTGTGGTACGTTTTATTCTGAAACCAGGAACAAATTGAATGAATGAATGAATTTATTAACTGTACAATTAATTAAAATCTTTACAGTAAAAAGAAGAGAATACAGAAAACAGTAATTGTAAGCTTCTTTGCTTGATAAAAGATGCACTACTGTGCTAATTAAAAAAGCGAATTAAAAAAAACAGAGTGGAGTGAGGGGGTACGACGCCCCTATCTGAGTCCCATATAGATGGCCTTTATCCAACCTTGTGTGCCTTGGAGTTAGTCTTAACGGCGGACGTTTCTTTCATGGGAGGGCACTGTCAATGCTACGACGTAGCAAAGTCACTTCAGCTATCGTCCGCTGCTTTTGCCATTGAATTCCCAAGTGTTAAAATGTTTTCGTTATTGGCTTTTAGGGCTAGCCTAATTTGGTGGACAAATTTCGCCAATCTCACTAGAGTCATTGTGTTGGTGGTTGAAAAACACAAGGCTGATGCTTCAGAGCATGATTTTATGCTCTTATTGAGGCAAATCGGGCTTAACAGTCGCCGGCGATCGTTGTCAAAGAAAGGACAGCAGCAGAGGAGGTGCAACCAAGATTCCCTCTTGTAGGTGCATAGCCTACAAGATGTGGATTCCCCTCTTTGAGCCCATGCGGGGTTGAAGTCTGCTATCCCAAGCGCAGTCAGCCTCATGTATAGAATTTTGCTTCGGACATGAGTTGTTAGGGCCTCACTTAGATATGATTGTGCATTTCCTACCATGTACGAGTTGTTTAATGGGTCCAAATGGGAACTTCGACGAAGGGTTTTATGGTCGAGGTCAAAAGAGATTTCATAAACTTCCAAGCATTCAATGGGATGTCCTGCCGCGGAATGTTTTCTTCCTCGATCCTCAAAGCTTTGATTGCGTTTCCCAGCCTGGTATGCCATATCGAGGCTGGCCCTTCGAAGATCGATCTCAAGTGGTGTTTTAGGGAGTTAGCCGGGGTCCTTAATATCCTTAGATACAGCTTTATAAGCTCCCCCTGACAAATAAAGTCTGGCCTTGCTAGGCCAAGTTCCAGTCTCAGCCTGGATCTGCTTGCTGTCCTTGGTATATGTAACACTGACTTGTATGCCTTACAAGTCAGTGTTGGGCTGAGTTGAGAAGAGCGTCCAACTTCCCAGGAAAGGCAAGATGACCATAAGAGGTTGCAGGGAGAAGCTTTGCTCGTAGCGCTATCAGAATTGGGCTGGCGGATGGGCTGATCAGGTTCTGACTTAGTTGTTTTAACAAGTATGTTACCTTATTGGCTTTGGAGGCCTGGTGATTTAGATGTACATTGGCCTTGGCCCGTTCCGTGAACCAAACCCCCAGGTAGTTGTAAGAGGCCACCAAGTTTATTTGAGCGTTTCCCAGCTGCCATTGTGCTTGCCTTTTCCGATGGTAGGACCTAAACATGATGACCTTAGTTTTCCCTTGATTGACAGACAAGCTGTTGGCGATGTTGAATCTGTTTAAAGCAGTTAGTGTTCTTTGTAGGCCGATCTTCGTGTGGTCCATTATAGCCGTGTCGTCGGCATACTGTAAAACTGGTAACCTCACACCTCCTGGTCTGGGGGCTACTAGGCTGGCTCCTTTTAGGGCCTCCCCCAGGTCCGCTGTATATAAATTAAAAAGAATGGGGGCCAGCACACACCCTTGTTTCAGCCCATTTTCGGTGCCTATTTTGGGAGGAACCGCCCGAGCGCTTGTTTTGACCCGCACCCAGGTGGCCTCATATAGTGACTTAATTGCCTTCAGAAGATTCGATGGTATCCCCCACTTATCCAATTTCCGCAATAGGCGTTTTCTGTCCACTTTTTCGAAGGCTGTACTATAGTCCACAAAACAGCAAAATAGTGGTGGGTGGTTCCTCGAGGTTGCCTGGGCTGAGAAATGTGCTAGCACCAGGACATTATCCATTGTGGATGCCTGGGACCTGAAACCATTCTGGTACATAGGTATTATGTTTTCCTTTTTGGTCCATTTTTCTAAATCATTGAGTATTAGGCGTGCATATGCTTTGGCCTCCAGATCAAGCAGGGCGATGAGCCTGTAGTTCGATGGTTCTAGACTGTCACCTTTTTTAAAAATTGGAACCAATATGGAGCCCCTCCAGGAGTCGGGGGTTATGGCGGTCAAGTGGGTGTAGTTGAAGAGCGGAGATAAGAGTCGCCCAGAAGTCAGGTGCCTGTTTGAAGACCGGTGCTGGGATGCCGTTGGGCCCTGGGGCGCCGTCGTTCCTCATACGCTTAATAGTTTTAATGACCTGTTGGGTGTTTGTCCAGGTTAGTGTGATGGCCGGGGGGCTGTTACCCCTCGCGTTCTTTCCTGGACTCAAGAGTATAACTTCTGGATTTCTTCTGATCTGATGGACTTCCTCAGCTGGCTCCGCCTTGTCTATTGGTAGATCTTCATTAGTGGAATTTATTGCATATAGCTGTTTCACATGTTGGATCCAATCTTTTTCGGGTACCCCGTTTTCTCTCGTTGGTCCTCGGTTGCTCAGCTGGTTGATAAATCTCCAAAGTCGTGCTGAGTTCTTTTCTTTGAGGAGGGAGAAAACTTTAAGCCATTTGCTTTCCATGGTGGCTTTTTTAAGTTCCCATAGCTTCTTCCTCAAGGAGGCCCTCAGTGCAGAAATCAATGCCCCCTCTGTTGGACTACCCCCTCTTTTCTTTGCTACGAGAGCCTTGCGTAGAAGTTTTTTATGTTCTCGTATATCCTGAGGGCAGGTGTTTCCAGTGCCAGGTTGCGCTTTTGTCATTATATTTTGTGATTTGGGGTTCCCGAGTTTACTTTGTAAATCCTCAATGATTTGCTCCCATCCTTTTATGAGTGGTTCCTCTATGTGCAGACTTCCTTCCTGTGCCTGGCCCAGCCAAGTTTGAAGTTTCCCATCGGTCTTGTTTGACCACTTAATCCTCCGCATGACGCTGTGTTTCTCCTCGCCACTTGTCTCCCCAATGGATTTGTAGAAGGCGGCAGTCGGTTTGTCCAGCTGGAATGTTGCTCTTAGTGGCCTATGATCACTTTCTTGCCGGTTTTCGATTTCAAAGTCAGTCATTCTGTCTGCCAACTCTCCAGTTATCATCATATAATCGATTCTTGACACATTCTGGGAAGTGGGCCGAGGCTGCCAGGCGGGCGCTTTTCAGTGCATGGGTTGATGTCAGTTTATAACTGAAGAAGAGGTCTTGCAGGGTAGCCCCTCTTCCCGATCCCCGGGGGAGAGTTTCTGGTTTGTCAAGGTCTTTTAGATTGAAGTCCCCAGCTAGAATGACCTGGTGTGCTTTATAATTATTTAGCAGATCTTCTAGTTTTTGTGCCAGTGCCTCCAGCTGGTCTTTCATTAAGGTCTGTGCGGGGTTAATATAGCAATTTAATACCAGCAGGTTGATTGGATGTCTGGTGTTACTCAAGCCTCTTATCTGTATAGCTTGTAGCCCGAGGAAGTTCACGTTGATGGTGGTGGCGGCGACGGCACACTCGTGTTTTATAAAGACTGATAGACCGCCTGCTGGTCGACCGAAGATGTTCCTTTTTGTTGCTGGTACTTGAAGTTCGTAGTACCCGGCCAGAGGAGTAAGGGTCAAGGCCCAAGTTTCATGCAGACAAATTATGTCTTCGCTTTCCAAAAACCACTTCAGGTTTTCATTTTTGTAGATTTTGCTAATCCCTGCTATGTTCCAGGAGATTACTGTTAGTAGTGACTTTGCAGTGGACCCGGGCCTGAGTTCTCCTCTGGCGGGCTGTCTTTTGTAGCGGTTAGGAATGCTGTAACCTCCTGCTTGCAAGTCCCTTTTGCTCAGAGATAGGGGAGATGGTTCGCATGACTCGTTGGTTGTTTTGGCATAGAATTCTGATTCCTGTTTGAACCCTTTTGGACCAGCTGGCTTCCATTTGGAGGTCCCAGGCTGGTTGTCCCGTGTAGGACCGATCGAGTAACCTTTCTTCCACTATCTGGGGCCAGGACAAGGTGGTATTTCGGGGGCGCCAATATCTGAACTTCAATGCCCCATTCCGCAAGTAAGGTGGAATTTTTCTCGATGGCTTGTTGTGTTTCTTTGTTCTTCAGTCCCACCACGGTGGAGTCGCCATGTGTGTCCCCTTTCAAACTCTGGAATTTCACCCATTCTATGTCCCCCCGTTTGTGTCTTGTCTAGGGTGTCCAGATGTTTGAAGAGGCGTAGGAGGTTGCGCCGGTTCAGGATATCATGGGTTCCCATACTGGGAAATCTCGGAGTCCGGATCACCTCGTAAACTGCTGCTGTTGCGCCCGCAGTTTGAGCCCTAATTCCCTTTTTTGTTGCTGTTTCTACTGGGTTAGGCACTGTCCTGGGGCTTTCTTGGGGAATTGAGGGAGAACCTCCTGGCGCCCTCTTGTTCTGGTCGTTGTTCGACCTTGTGGCATACAGGGGCTGAGTACTTGGTTGCGGAAAGTGAGGAATGGTCCCTTGTGGCGAAGGTATCTCCGGAATTGAGTGTGTGAGCCGTTCTGGGGATGAAAGGCTTATTCCGGCCGTTGGCTGGTGAGCCGTGGCGGTGATTTGCGTGACTGGTGGCTTTTCACCCTTCGCACTCTGGGTGCTTGCTAGTATGGATTGTTTGTATTGCGCTCCCTTTGGGGAGGGGGCCGGGGGCATCCTCTTGCCCCAATTTTTATCTGTATATATCGGGTATAGCTGGGTCACTTTTGTGCCCCCTTTTGGGGGCTGTTGCTTGAACTTCAATAACTGGGGTTGTCTCACCTTTAATTTTGTTTTTTTCTGTTGCTTTTTTAGCTTCTTTTTTACTCTCCTTGAGAGAGGGAGATCCTGTGTGTCCGTTGTACCTGACGAATCTTTCTGCGGGACTGTCCTAGTGTCTTCGCTATCCCTGTGGATTATGCTTTGCGGGGTTGTGGATGTTAAAGGGCTGCTGTTTGTCTTGGTGGTCGTATGCACTACGCTTTTGCCGTTTTCGGCTATGTCCTTCTTCCCCGATGGATCCCAAGGTGGCGGTGTCTCCTTCGCGGTATGACCATTTGGCTTCACCTGGTGTTCTTTGTTATTTGTCAATGCCACCATTCTCCCTTTTGCTATTTCCACTATGTCGGTTAATACCTCGGGCAGAGAGGCCCACTTCTCGATAAGGTTTGAGCATCGGCAGGAGCTGACCCCCCAGTTGGAGAGCTCATGTTGGGAGATCCTGTTATCCATGGCCTCCACCTTGGAGCTTATGTCTTCAAGGGGCACGGCTATTGCCTGTAAGAGGTCTATTTGTAGTTCCATCTTGGTTGATTGCTACACGAGAGCTTTGTTGGTGGCAATGTTTGTCTCCAGCTGAGATGGATTCTCAGTGGTCATATCTGTGCTACTGTTACAGGCGAGGTAGTCCGTTTTCGTTCTGTAGGCCCCTGGGGACTCTGATGGCCAGAATGAGATTGGAGTTAGATAGAGGGTTCTTTCGATCTTTTGTTCAAGGTTGTAGAGGAAGGAACCTGTGATCTCCCCTGCAACTGGCAGCACTGGGGCCTGAGGTTCCGATTGACAGTCCGTTAAATTGGGGTTCTTGAATTCATGTTGGGAGTTGCTTGTGCCTGGGTCTGACAAGTTGGGCCAAGGACTTTGGGCTGATGGATTTGTACTGTTGTCATTATGGTGGGACCGCTTTTGGGGGAAGCTGTGTCGTTGGTCTTGCTGATTATACTATCCCGCATCTCATCTGAGGACAGAAGGGGAGACCCGAATTGTCCTGCTGATTGCTTGGGGGGGGGATTGGTCGTGGACTTCGCTGACCTTTTCATGGTCGGTCCCGTGTTCTTCGCAGGGGGATGTCACAACCTTGGAGGAGCAGATGGAATTGGATAATAGTCTACTGTGATCGTTGGTGCTGCTATCTTGGTCCGGGCATGGAATGCCTGGATTGATGTCTTGGGTTGGGCCGTGATTACTATTCGGTGGATCGTGTTTCTTAAAGAAATTTCTGATCGAGCCTCTTTGATCGGGGTCTTGCGGCTTTACATTTAGACTGTCCGTTAGTGATTTACTCCTCAACATCCGTGTTGTTGGCTTATTGACTGGTGATTGGGTCGTGGGGCTTTTTTCCGGAGAGATAGGCTGTCGGCCCTTCTTTTTGGCCCCCATGTGCCGAATGTCCTGCTGGAGTTTAACTTCGCACTGGTGGACGCTAGTGGGCAGGTACTCTGAGGCTTTTTCCGTTGCTTTTCCGTTACTGTAGGCTTGCCCGTGATGGAGGATCAGCTCTGGCGGCAGATGAGCTGGAGGTTGGGCTAGCTACTGCTTCTTTGGATGTTGAGGGCCGTCGTTTCCGCACATATAGTTCAAGCCAGTCCAGACCTTGCCTATTCAATTTGGGGCAATGATGGTACGATGTCCGTGTCAGGAGCAGGGGGGACGGGCACAGAGCAAAGCAGGGGCACAGTACAGTTGGCGGCAGGGGTGTGGCCCAAGCTCCCCCCTGCCGCTCCTTGTCTCGTGTAGTAATCCCTAGTGGCAGTGGTAGCACAGCGGTAGCTCAGCTCGACAGAACTCCGTGCCGCGCGATGACCCCCCTGGCGCCCCGGCTCCCAGAGCTTACGGACCGTTGTTTTGCCTGTGCCTCGCGGTTCACACTCACCGCGTCGCAACGCTGCTCTTGTTTCCTGGCTCCTGTGCTTGCTGGACCGCTGCTAAGACTGTGCCTCGCGGGTCACCCTCTCCTGCGTCTTGGGTCGCCTGCTTCTTTCCACTGTGGGGCCCGGCGTGGTCAAACCCCTTTCGGCCAATCTCTCGAGGAAGTATGACGGATGGGGGAGAGCTCCTCCGAACGCCGCGCGCCCGCTTGCTCCTTCCAACTCTCTGGTTCTCTCGGATTCCGCACAACAGCACCACCTCAGCAGCAGTAACTTTGTTTCTTGTTTGTTGTTGTTACATAGTAATAATGAACAGTCTTTCTTATATCTCCCCGAGACCTGTCTCTTATTACCTCCGTGCGGGTGAACCCTGTTGCTCAGTTACCACGTTTCAACCAGCGAACACGTCCGCCTGGCTGCTCAATGATCAAGGAACACATTAAAAACCTAAATAGTATGGAACTCACCGCTGCCAGAGAGGTCTCAAAGTATTTTCATCCACTATGTTAAAGGTGGCGAATAAGTTCATTATCATTGAATATTGCTCTTCGATTAGGTTTTTCTCCCACACTCTGGTTTCTATATTGGTTAGAGCACACCACCTTTGACTACCTTTTTGACTGTGTTGCATGGAAAAAGACAGAACTTTGATGAAGCTCTTGGAGAGCGCTCTGAAGTTGCAAATAAGGGCTTGCAGAAGTCCTGGCGAATAAGCACTGCCCAAATTGTAAGAGACTTCCACCACACCTCTTCAGAACAAAGGAAAGGCCACTGAAGAATATTGGCAAGTACCAGAGTCGTTAGATGACATAGCGAAGAGCTTGAAATGAGCAGACTGCTTAAATGATAGTTATTAGTAGTCCAAGCAGGGAAACAAATCAAGGGCAGTTGGCATAGGGAGAGATGTGATGATGGGTAAGAAATGGCAGTGTGAGGAGCAGATTAAATTAAGCAGTGAAAGAACAAGCTTCAACAAAGAGATAACAAAGAGACACAATGTTTTTGGATGGAATTGACAAAAAATAGCAAGCCAAGAACCCATAACATTGACATATAATGGCTTGTTTTTCCCTCTCACTTAGGTATTTAACTGATAGTCTGACAAAACCATCATATTCCTGCTGTGTTTTTCAAAATAGACAAAAAACTGCACGTTGTTGCAAATGCTTGGTTTTGCTTAGACATTCTCTTGGCATAGTAACCTACACAGAGAATCTGACATAGAACTGTAGAGTGCTGATAGTTGACCACATGCATACAGCCACCTCACAAGTCCATGCTCTTGAGATTCAACCATCAGCGATTAACAAAGGCTGCTTCCTGTTATAGTATGCCACCATGCACCGGAGTACTGTCACCATTGCAAGTGTAAATTACTTTTCAGAAACATTAATTGGGATCTCCCAGGAATTGAGAATCTGGACCTCTGGTGTGGATACCTGTTGAAAGTAGATTGTGACAAGGAGACATGACTATCTGCTTACTATCTGAATCCCCATTTAAAGTTTGGTAGAAGAAGGTGGCCTTTTTTAATATATGATAGAAATGCCTGGCTGGCCATGTATCTGCAGTTACTCTGGAAAGTGTGAGCATCCAGGAATTTCCAGTAGCAACATTATAAACATTTCCTTGAGCTATTCCACCATGTTGATGTTGTCTTTTAGTAGTTTAGTTTCAGTGTGTTAGAGTAGTTCTATTTTTTGGATTGCCAGGCAGATCTGGAGTCTGTGGGTGAAATTCTATTTATGAAGATTTGAATTAATGGAGTTTTTATGGAGTTGAGCAATTAATTACATTTTTGTAGGAGCCATTAAGCAAGGGTTCTCTTCTTGCCGATCTTATTACTGCATAATAAAACCTAATTTCCCTTCGTTCCTCTCTGAAGACTTTAGCCAAGACAAGGCCATTATGTCTTCAGTAGGAAAAGTTTTCATGATCTGTGTCATAAAGTTAGGGAGATAGGGGAGTATTTCTTCCAAGTCAAAGACGCAAACTTTGTTGACCTAAGAAAACTGATAAGGTCCTCACATTATGTGCATGTTGCACTTGTACGTGATGTGTACATTTTTTGTAATTTCTTCTGTTCTGTGCATTTGTAGTGTAGTTCCTATATTCCCAATAGGCTCTGCGCATTGGAATAATATAAACAGCAGTGTAGACGTAGGACTGAGGTCGACTAGGTCTCTACTGACTATATTAGACGTAATTAGTTTTGCTAGCTAGCTCAGAGGTTACTAGAAACTTTCTCGAATGTTCAGGAAAGAGTTAACTCTCCGGATTTAGACAAGAAGGGATTAGCTTCTGACAACCGCATAAACATGACAACTTTGCTCCCTCAGAATAAAGAGTGTATCTCTAGAGTCGTGTGAAAACAATAGACAGTTATTTCACTCAGTCAATCGTGCATACTTAGTTTCACCAGAGTGTAGAGAAATAGAGAGACGGGCGTTTTCAATAAAAGGGATTTATTGAGCAGTCTTCTTTCTCATGCAAGAGAAATGAATTGCCACAATTGCAATACTTATCATAAAGTAAAGTGCGTACAGTAAAAGGAGTATTATGAAATAATACTGTAAAAGCATTGATATGGTTTCTTAGCCATATGATACTTAAAAATGGATAATATATATATATATATATATATATATATATATATATATATATATATATATATATATATATATATATATATATACACACATAAAAACATTCACTAACGTACTCAACTGGTGCTTCTAATTTACGCCTACCCCGGTGTACCTGACCTAAGCCTAATACGTGGGAAGGAGTAAGTAAGTAGCAGTTTTAAGATAAGTTGGGTTTTTTGCCAAGGATCTGAGACAAGAATTCTCTTAAGGATTTAGTCAGCTCCGTACCTTGGTAATGGAATGTAGGAGGTCTTGTATCTCTCTCTCAGGACTCGATATCCCAGCAACCCGCAAGGGTGACTGGAAACACAGGAGCTGGATTTTCTTGGCTGGAGAAAAAGACAGCGTCTTTCTCAGTGCGTCAAAAGGGAGGGGCGGCTTCCTTCGGCTCTCGCATCAGCTGGGCTTCCGGGCAAGTAGATAGCCGCTCTGCTCCAAACCACCGTTTGTTTGCTTAAGGCAACGTTGGTATATTTATACCTGAAAGGTGCCGGGTTTGACGTAAGGTTGGACATAAGACCTCACCAAGAACTAACAGTTCTTTCTGACTCTAGGAGTTCTTGTGCAAATCAAAACAAGAGCAGGGGGATTTCCCGGGCTGCTGGAGGCTTGGTTTGTTTAAAGAACGCGTTGTACTTTCTAGGAGTCTAGGGGAGTAGCCTTGCCGTATTTGGACTGCATGGGCTATTACTAAATATGGATATGATTCTTATGCCTCTATAAGGATATTATTTATTATAGCCATATAAGGGCATAAATCGGGCATATCGAATTAGGGTCCTAGATAGAAACACAACACCCACTCCACGAATTAATGTCCATCAATACTAAAAACTAAGCAATATTAAACATAACGATGAATGTGTGTTTTCCAACCCACCCCAAAATACATAATTCGCATTTGAAATGGTATATGGTAAATACACGAAAATGAGTATTGGTACTGTACGCTTTTCAAGCAGTGTTATCATTCAGTTGAATGCATATATATATCAGCTAAATGAATTGCGAAAATTACACATGAAATGGCTCTGAATACAGAAAAGAAGGTCGAGACCATTTCATCATATATTTATACAAATGCTGAACATGTGCTAGAGGCTGTGGTAAGATATTTGTCTCTAGAGTTCCTAAAATAGAAGCTCTGTTCTCTAAGAATAGTTCTACTTTAAGCAGAGTACTCTGTGCCAGAAAAAAGGGTAAATATTTTGGAAGTGAAAAAAATAATAATTTTTGCTTTCAGGGGAAAAAATAGTTTCAAATGTTTTCAGTAGCTGTGTTTATCAAAAACTGAAGGCCGAATTCAGAGTTCAGGGAACGCTGTGTGCTCGTTGTTTTAAAAAGTTATTCTCGTTGTTCAGGGGAGAACATCATATCAGACAGACTTGCAAAAAATTGGTCTACAACATCAGGTGAAAGTTCGACCAAGTTTGAAAATGCTGTAATTGTGCATATGTGAGAATGATTGCTATCATCGATGTCAGGATCAGCAATGCTCACAGAAGGTTGTACCTGTGTGGTGCTGCTTTCATCTCGTACTCCACCGCAACCTACTCGTAGTGGTGAAGTGTCAACGAATGCCGTCATCAGAATAGGTAACCGCTGGGGACAACACGATGCATGAGTCGTTACCGGACCTAGCAAGGTATCTATATCCATTGGTACTGCTGATGGTAGTGTAAGACAGACGTCCAACACGCATTCTTCTCCGCATAGCATACATCGAAGCACAGGTAAGATGCAATCTTGCCAGATTGGCCTGAATGAAAGAAACCAAGTTATACTTTGATCTCTTAGCCGGGCAAATCCGAGGACTTTAGTGATGCGGTCCCGGTAGCGTATAGCTAGGATCGTTTCTCCCATCGTTGCTGGAGTCCTGTCTGTGGCTTGGCTTGCCATATCGGAGCAGAAGGATCAAAAATAAAATTCCTGCTACGAGTCCCAAAAGAAGAGGCAGACCGCCAAAAATGGAATGCACAAAATCGGGATAATGCCCAGAACTGTTTCAAAGGGTGCTAACAGTCCCGAAAAAATTGTCTTAAATACATGTGCGATGCCACTGATATCAGACATGTTTAAAATTTGACCTAACATTTCTACGAAATGCACGGGGCAATTTGTTGATAATAGAGAATGTATCTCTGCCGTTGTCCTTGCAACTTGCAGTTCATACGTCTCTTTGGACGAGGTTAAAGGCACAGTTGTCTGTAAAATAATAGACTTCATTCTGCTTAAAGTATCAATTCGAATAGAAGAGATATTCAAAGAAGGCCATATTGCCGCCTCCATGTCTGGATTGCTGTTTGGATACAATACTTGCATACAGCAAGTGACCATGAAACTAACGCACACGAGATAGGCTTTTCCTGGCACCATGCCACAACAGCTGTGGTCACTTATTAGAACATAACTGCCGTTGGAAAGCTGTCTGAAAAATGGCTATCTGTTTTGCAGGAGTGCCATGCAGGTGACATGAAAGGTTATTTGAAGACCCTTCGCAGGCTCCATGCAAGTTAATACCTTGACACAGAAGTGTACCGCTTAGTGATTTTTTTACAATTGTTACCACTAAGAAATACCTCCTTTTTTCCTTTCACTATAACATTTGTGTGTATAAGGTAATTTCCATGCTGACTTGATGTATCCTTTACCCAACCTTTCATACTGGCCCGCTGGTATATACTCTTGGCAATATTTAAACTGGAAAGTTGTTATCGGAATTGTAATTATTCCGTGTATTATCCATTCAATGACAGGTCTTTCTGACATTGTCAATGGTAATCTCTCAGGTTTTTCAATGCTCAGAATCGTATAGTCTGCTCCTTTCTGTGCCAAACTGATTTGTTTATCACGAAGGTTAAAGATAGAGAATAATGACGTTGCGTTGATTAAACACCATGGCACGTAGCCTGAACGCAGATTTTGCAACGTCCAGCCAAGCTGTACAATAGAACGTAATTGGGACTGACCATGTTGTAACATTAGCAAGTCCTGCTCTATTATATCAATAGCAGATGATACAATACTGTCCAGTGAATATATTCTGGAGGACAGAGTCTTTAACCCATTGTCCACAACAGAAAGTGATTTTTCCAAATTAATACGATCAATTTCTCGTATTTTTTCTGCTGTTTCAATTTATGTTTCTTTCCAAGCTTCGTTGTATGCAGCATATATACCGGCCGCTATGAAACGTTTTTGACGCTGTTTGCGTGGTCCCAGTATGAAATCACGCAAGTCAGCACCTTCTTTAAGTAAAGTCAAGTGTTGCTTAATTTCAGCCAGTGTGGATTTCTGTAGCCATTCGAGGCATAGTTTCCCTACACTGTATGTTGTAACTATCCCTGGATGTTGTCTCTGGGAGTATCTAGGGTCTGGCCTGGTCTGTTTGAACCCCTGTATTTTGTTCAGGAATCTATCTTGACAGTTATTTGTGTCTGTGGGCGAGATCAACCATTTTTTCCAATCGGGATGTGTTCTGTTTTGGTGTAAAATATGGGATACGTCTATCTCCACATCTGTAGTGCTATTACTATCAGGTATGGGCTTCGGAATAGACGGTTTATTTAAGTCTTTTATCTTAGCTAAACCAAGACAGGTTGTTTGATGAATTGTCATTCAAGAAATATTATTTGTTCTGGGATCATGCAGGCTCTAAATAATCCTTCTAAACTCTGGACCTGCCATTCTTTTGTACCCCAGATGGTTTTTGTTTCAATGTTATTTTTCCAGAATTCAAAACCAAATGTAGTAATTTTTTCATAAAATGTTTCAGAATAAATCAATTTAGTATTTGTCAACATTGTTTTCATTCCTGTCTTATTTAACATTTTCAAATAAAACGTTTCTGCATCACTTGTGTTAAACCCTGAGAAGTACACAATGTTCCCATTGGTTATAATTAAAAACATTTCTAGGTTGAGCAGTTTTATGCAAATAGTGATGACCATAGTGATTATAACAGTACATTTCTTCATAATTTGATGAACCCTGCAAATAATCATGTTCTGTGAATTTAGCTGACATTACTAAATCTGACATCATATTATTAATATTTTCAAAGTCCCAATCATCAGAGAAAGTACTTGGTTTTACAAAGTCACTTAATGAAACCTTGAACTGGTGTGGATATTTCAAGAGCTCAATCGGGCCATTAATTTCATAATCCGTTTTGTCCCATGCTACCCCACCGGGTATTGGATTGGCTGTGATGTTTACTGATACAGTTCTCTTTTCTCGATGTGAGATGACTTGTGAGTCTTTAGGACCAAGTTGATGTTCTGACTTGCTGTGTCCATTGTACTGTATTTTCCTTCAATGAATTTTCCCAAACATAGAACCATGATGAGCCAAAGCAGGAGGAAAGGTACACCTAACACAATCCAAAATTCAATCCATGGAGAAATCAGATATGTTTCTTTGAGTTGATGAAAAAGTTCAGTTACTTTGTCTTTGAAAGTTTTTGTTGCTGGCGTTTCTTCATGTTCACTTGGATCATCAGAAAAGTCATCGAAATTGATAAAGTAGCCAGATGCAGTTCTGTCAATTGTTGGAATTGCTTCTGGATTTTCTTTAGTCTTTGGATCTTTCTTTGGGACATTAGTATAGTCCGATGCTACATCATTGTAGACAGGTGTTTCTTGACGAACTGTTGCAATTTGGGTTTCAAGAGGCACAAGTTCCATGGCTTTGTTGCATAGTCCTTTTTTATTCACTGCAGGTTTATCAAATGTGATTAGTCTCTCAGTTTGAACCTCTTGGATTGTAGCAAGATTTGGTCTACTGCTATTTCTTGGGAGTCCACTGGGCCTACTACTTATTATTGGCCACATGATTGTGGTTTTACCAGGTCGATGGATACGACTCGGTTCTCCTTTTTACCAGCAAGGGGAGGTAGTACTACTGATCTTGTTCCGCTGACCGCTAAGACAGGTACTGCTTTTCTGTAAGAAGGCCCAAATTCCTTCTTCACCACGATCTTCTCTCCGACCAGATCCCCAATCTTTGGAATCCAGACAGGTCTTGCTGGGACAGGTGGTTTCTCTTCAGTGGCTGTTGGCTTTAACTTTATATTACTCAGACTTCTTGTTTCATTTAAGTCCTGTAAAACAGCCAAACGGTCTTTGATATCAAAGGCTTTTTCTTCTACCACTGAAGTGTGACTATCTAAGTCCTGGATATGCATTCTAGTACCGAACAATAGTTCGCAGGGAGTGAGACCTTTTAGAGAATTTCTTGGCAGATTATTAAGACTACGTTGGACACTTGTTAAATGTTTGACCCACCCATCACCGGAACCTAATACCCTCGCTGTTATAGATTGCTTTATGTCCCGGTTTTTTCTTTCCACTACCGCATTTCCCTCGGGATGGAATGGAGAAAAGTACCGCAATGCAATGCCGGCCATGGCCTCCTTGTAAGCCCTAGAGCTAAACGCAGGACCCTGGTCAGAATGTAGCATGCCAATTGCGCATGTGCCGATAAAGACTCGCGAATCTTTGTATAACAGTTCTGGCGTAAGCCGAGTGCTGGTGTCTGCATTTTAAGTGAATCTAGTCTCAATTTTTATGGGATCGCATTGCTCCTGCTGGATTTTTGCGTATAGATAGCCTTATGCTTTCTAACAGAGGTGTCCTGGCACTAGCCTGGTCTGGTTCATGACTGCGATCTCGGTTGCAGTCTGGACAATCCTTTGCAAATTTGTAATGTTGCAAGCTCATCCCCGGCCACCAGTATTCTGATTGTAATTCTTTTAGAGATTTCACGATCTCTTGGTGCCTTGGACCCAATCCCATGTGTGCGTCTTCAATCAAGAAGACTCTCCGGTTCGTGTTTGGAATTACTCTATCCCCCACTCCAGGGATTTGAGCATAAGGAACGGAGTTTGCATCTATTATGTATGTATAATTGAGTGGATAGCCGAGAGGTAATTCTGCATAGTCGCCTTTTAATGAGGCTTTTACCACTAGCATGGTTTCTCCGTCTATGTATTTTTTAGAACGCTTTTTTGTGGCTACGGAAGCCGGTTGAACCGCTGCCGCTGTGGCTCTGTTAGCCAATGAATTCCCTGCAACGTGAACGCCATCACGTTGATGACTCAGTGTATGTATCACGTGAGTCTTTTGTAGTTCTTTCTGCAAAAGAACTACTTGTTCCCAAAGCTTTTTATGCTTTATTGTGGCACCTGTGTCATCTTTGTAACCATTTTTGATCCATGTCTGCATGTCATTATTGTAAGACTTGACGCAGTATTGCGAATCGCACACTATTAGTGTGGGGAATTCGCGATCGGCATTTTCAAGCGCCATCTTTAAAGATCTTATTTCAGCTCGCTCAGGTGAACAGTTTCTGAGTGATTCAGTTTTGGGGACTATCGGTCTGAATTTACCAAAGCGCCAGCGACCTTTAACAATCGCGCACGCTGCCTTGTAGGATTTTTTTATCCACATCGTAGTGTTGTGCAAATCTATCCATGTAGATTACACACGTGTACTGTTCGAGAGGCAGAAGTTCGAGTGGCAGAGGATATTCTTCTTCATATTCTAGATCTTCTAGTTTTTTCATTTTCGGGTCAAAATAGTATTTCACGTCTTCTGCAGCAAGAGAATTTTCCCATTTTATATCTATTTTGGATCTAATGCCACAGCATTCAAATTGCGTGGGCTTGTTAATGCCTCAAGGGCTGATTCTGCTGTTAAAACAGTTATTCTTCTGCCTTGGGCTCTTTCTTTTGCTACAGCAGTTTGAACCGCAGTTAGAATTTTTCAGTAGAACTGAATTTCATTTCGGCTTGTGTGTACAAATGTGATTTGTAAGCTATTGGTACCGTTTCTCCCTCATTAGAGGTCAGGTACGTGAATCCGCATCTTCCTGGGATGACTCGGATTACAAGGTTGCATACGTTTTCGCGTGTTTGCAATTTTGTTTTAGCTAACATGTCTGTTTGCAATGATCTTAAAATGTCTGTGTGTTTCTGAGTCCAATTGATTGGTTTGAAATCAGGTTTTATCAATTCATAGAGAGCTTTAACCCTCTCTGCATAATTTAGAATGTATGTTCTTCCTAAATTCAGGAAACCTAGTATTGTAAGTTCTTCAGCGTTTTAGGTGCTTGGAGTACAGCACACTTCTTTAAGAAGTTGTCTGCTAGGCTTTTGCCTTCACTTGATAATTCATATCCTAAAAATAGGACAGTTAGATGGGCAATTCGTGACTTTTTAAAGTTGAATTTGTAACCCTCCGCTGCAAACCCAAGTATTATGGTGTTCACTCTTTTCAAGTGTGTCTCCAGGTCATCATCTGTGAGATAGATGTCATCGACATAAGATAATGCCTCATCATCATATATTTGTAGTAACTCTGTTACTCTTGCTGAGAATAATCCTGGGCTATTCTTGAATCCCTGTGGGAGTCGACAGAAGTGTTTTTTGCGACCCCATTATTGAGAAAGCGGTCAAATACCTGCTTTCAGGTGCAATGTTTTGACAAAAGAATCCATTAGAGATGTCTAATGTCGTTTTATATTTTTTGCGCACGATGTTATTCATTAGTGCTGCACTGTGTGAGTTTTGTACTGCAAATGTTTTGCAGCAGGAGTTTAGGTGTCTGTAGTCCAAAACTAGACGATATGAATCGTCTGGCTTGGAGACAGGAAACAAAGGATTGTTAATTTGTGAGGTGCATGTTTCAATCACCCCCTGATATTCAAGTTGATCTAAGATCTCCCTGACTTGTTTTTTAGCTTCTTGCTTAACTGGATACTGCCTTTGTGCAGTGGGTTGATTTTTTTTTTTAACTGGATTTTGTGGGGAGGAGAATCCTCATCCCATCCTACATGATTTTTATATAATGCAGGAGCTTGGGCTACTGCCCATTTTCTTGCAAATGTATATTTTTTATGAATTGGAATATGATTTGAGAAGGCAGGCATAATCATTTCTTCGCCATGAGGGCCCTCCCTGACAAACTCTGGTGGCCAGTCTTTCTCAGCTAACAGGATGTCATAGCCTTTCGAAAGGTTATCCCAAAAGAGACCCCTTACTTTCCTAGTTTTGTTCCCCTCTATACGTAATGTTATTTCGTATAACTTATGGGGTTTGCTAACTCTGGTATCTGCAGTTTCTACCTGAATGTATTCATTAGTGTCCACTGTCTCCAGAAGATTCATCAGGATCTTGCGAGCTATGGTCACTTCTGCTGCGCTGTCTAGCATTGTCTGGGCCCACTCTCCGTTTTTCAGTTGTATCCTCGGCATGTTTTATTATTTTAATACTGGCTACCTTCTTTCTTGGAAATTGTAATTGTTTACTTTGATGAGCAGGTTCCTTGTCTTTGGACTTGACGTTTCCTCATCCTTGTGTTCTGACCGTCCTCTTCTTTCCGATTTCTGTGAGGAAGTCTGAAAAGATCGAGAGGGACGTGTATCAATATCTTGATATCTATCAGGTTTTCTCAATTTATCCCTATCTCTAAGGTTGTATCTTTTCTCAGAGGGCTCCCTCTGGGGAGACTTGTGTCTTCGGTCTGGAGATCTTTCTCTCCGTTGAGGAGACCTTCCTTTGGACTGGAATCGTTTTTCTCTGGGAGTGGATTGTTTACCATCCCAACTCTTTTTTGGAGAGTTCATATTATTTTTAATAAATGTTTTTTCAGGTTTTTCAGTTATTTGGGGTTTTACTGGTTTCCCACCCAAACTATCTCTACCTAGTTCTTCATAGGATTTTTCTATGATTCTGGCAAGTTCAAAAGGTTGTTATGCTATATCTGTTTCTTTCAATTTCTGGAGATATGTTATATCATCCATAGCCAATTGAACTAATTCTCTATATGCCTTTGTTAATTCTTTTAGTTTAACTAAGAGTTCTTCACTAGGCATGTCTTCAATGTCTGGACGTGGTGTGTAGCTGGCTAGAACCGGCCACGTGGCTCCTGGTCTACCTAGTGGACCGAGCCTGGTGATGTGATTTTGATGTTTTAGGGCGCCATTAAACCAGAGCAGGTGCTCTTGGTAAGTTAGTGGGATTTCAACGCCCTCGAAAGGAGCGTATTCACCCGGAGGTTCCCCTATTTTGTAATAGTGGAATTCGTGTGTTACAGCATGTGCTGCTGGAAAATTTATCCATGAATAGAATACCTCTGTCTGCCGATATTCATGGGCCTCTACCACGAATATGACTGTACCACCTCGTGGTGATACTTCATTTTCTATAAGTTTTTTAGTTATAGTTCTTCTTACATTTACCGGAATGATAATAGCATTCGGGTCTTCATCTTGAAGACTTGTGTCTTCCGCTAGGAGTTGAGCTGCTAATCTAGCTCTCTCTGTTTCATCTTCACTTTCCACCATTTTACTGAAAGAAAGTTTTGTTGCAGATCAAGTTTCAAGGAAACAAAGATTAGGTGCACAATATTTTGGAACACTGTATCCTTCAACGTTGACTAAACCAAAAACTATACATAGGAATCTGTTCCTACTAAGTTCCGGCGGATGTTAACCTTTTACCCACTCCAAACGTCTTTTGGAGTTTTTACGGGAAAAAGGATCTGTGTGAAAAAGCACGACTGAGTTACTCTAATGTCTTGCGTTAGATTATCGCCTTACCAAACGTTGGGCACCACGTAGTGTAGTTCATATATTCCCAATAGGCTCTACGCATTGGAATAATATAAACAGCAGTGTAGACGTAGGACTGAGGTCGACTAGATCTCTACTGACTATATTAGACTTAATTAGTTTTTCCAGCTAGCTCAGAAGTCACTAGAAACTTTCTCGAATGTTCAGGAAAGAGTTAACTCTCCGGATTTAGACAAGAAGGGATTAGCTTCTGACAACCGCATACACATGACAACTTTGCTCCCTCAGCGTAAAGAGTGTATCTCTAGAGTCTTGTGAAAACAAGACAGTTATTTCACTAAGTCAATCGTGCATACTTAGTTTCACCAGAGTGCAGAGAAATAGAGAGACGGGCGTTTTCAATAAAAGGTGTTCTTTATTGAGCAGTCTTCTTTCTCATGCAAGAGAAATGAATTGCCACAATTGCAATACTTATCATAAAGTAAAGTGCATACAGTAAAAGGAGTATTATGAAATAATACTGTTAAAGTATTGATATGGTTTCTTAGCCATATGATACTTTAAAATGGATAAAGTGTGTATATATATATATATATATATATATATATACATAAAAACATTGACTTACGTACTCAACTGGTGCTTCTAATCTACGCCTACCCCGGTGTACCTGACCTAAGCCTAATACGTGGGAAGGAGTAAGTAAGTAGCAGTTTTAAGTTAAGTTTGGTTTTTTGCCAAGGATCTCAATCAATAATTCTCTTAAGGGTTTAGTCAGCTCCGTACCTTGGTAATGGAATGTAGGAGGTCTTGTATCTCTCTCTCAGGACTCGATATCCCAGCAACCCGCAAGGGTGACTGGAAACACAGGAGCTGGATTTTCTCGGCTGGAGAAAAAGACAGCGTCTTTCTCAGTGCGTCAAAAGGGAGGGGTGGCTTCCTTCGGCTCTCGCATCAGCTGGGCTTCCGGGCAAGTAGATAGCCGCTCTGCTCCAAACCACTGTGTGTTTGCTTAAGGCAACGTTGGTATATTTATACCTGAAAGGTGCCGGGTTTGACGTAAGGTTGGACATAAGACGTCACCAAGAACTAACAGTTCTTTCTGACTCTAGGAGTTCTTGTGCAAATCAAAACAAGAGCAGGGGGATTTCCCGGGCTGCCGGAGGCTAGGTTTGTTTAAAGAACGCTTTGTACTTTCTAGGAGTCTAGGGGAGTAGCCTTGACGTATTTGGACTGCATGGGCTATTACTAAATATGGATATGATTCTTATGCCTCTATAAGTATATTATTTATTATAGCCATATAAGGGCATACATCGGGAATATCGAATTAGGGTCCTAGATAGAAACACAACACATTGACAAACTGAAAAGCTACTTGTTTTTTACATGTTTGAATGCTATGTGAACAGGTTGGATTGCTGTATTTTTAGTATGGGACTTACCCTGAAATTCTTTTCCTTCATTTGGTCTCTGCCGGATTGAAGTCTTTTCATCGAGATGAGATTGAGTACTATGAGGCTTTTTTTCCCTTCACTGTTTCAATTTAGTTTTAGAACAAAAACCAATACGTTTTTCTGAAACTTTGGTTTCATCAAAAAAGAATCGTGTTCTTAGAAAAAGTGCAGACAGAACTTGGCTATTTATTATTTCTAATGATGACTGTACACCGTCTCTTAGGATAGTAATTTGCCTTATGCAAAATAGTATTTTTTTATTGATTTGTTTCTTAAAGCAAGTTTATTTTCAGGCCAGTGACTAGTCTGTACAAGAAGAATACCAATGTACAGTTTGCCACATTGCTGTATATCAAACACGTCTCTCTGCCATAATTGTGTTACATATGTGGTCTTAACAATGGACAATGCTCGCGTTTGCCTTCCTTTTTTGAAAATCTGTTTTTGTAATCACATCTCACTTTAGCAATTGTTCATTGAAGACAAGCTCCTAATTTTCTTTGAGAATTGTTTTTTTATATTTTTTCCAACCTTTGGTGGCGGTGTTAATGATTCATTTTTGCGGCTTCAGTATATTTATCCATGTTGGTGGTCCGCATCAATTAAACATCCAGACTTGCTTCTAATAACTTTTTTTTTTGTTTTTTTTTTTTACAGCATGTCTTTTTTCCCCCAGAGAATTCTTCACCAAGAGGAAAATAAGGGAATGCAAAATAATGAATAAAGCTTTGTAGCTACTTGCAAGTAGAGGAGTGCTAGCCTGTGGAAAAATTATTTGTTCCCAACAAGCTTGTAGTTTTGAAAGAACAGAATATCTCCGACATGGTCTACTGCATATGCTTGCCAATTATGGGACTAAATGGTATTTTCAAAATTGTTCCAGGAATGACTATCTAAAAAGAGTGAGTTTCAGTGCAAAACTTACAAGCATATGTCTCAGTCTTAGATTATACAATACCAGCTCGCAGCACCATATCTTTGTGATACAAGTACACTATACAAATACAAGAGGCCTGTCCTGCATGGATTACATGCTTCTACGAGGCTATTCTGATTATACAAAGTACTTTGTTTATCATAAATATATATTTCTTAAGCACAAAATATATTCAGATCGGTTTTCTTAACCTGTGAAACAATTGTTTAAGACAAAACGCTAATGATGTGAATTAGCCAACTCTTTCCAGTGAAATTGGTTTTCTAAGTAACTCTTGACAGTTCAAATGGTTTATGTTGAGACTGTTCTATTTGAAGTTTTTCATGACCGCCACCTTTAGTTCAGGATTCAGTGAGATTGGATTTGAAAGACATTCTAAAAGGGAGCTGACAGTGGAGGAGATAGGAACTGGAAAGTGGGGTTTTGGTGCAAATCAATTTTTTTTGTCACAATGGCCTTATTCACATTTCCTTGTTCTGGAGAACCTGAAGTACCTACGCGAATAATGTTCCAAAGCAGTGCCCTGACGTCTGTACGGAAAGATTTTCTTTTTAACAGTCATATGACTTTAGTTTTTGTTGATGAGCCTTGGAGGATGAAGAGACATATTCTAGCGGTGGGCTGCTGTGAGGACTTTGAATCCCAGTAGAGTCTAAATTGGAGGAAACCTCTTTATTTGGTAATCGTATTGCTGGTTCTACGAAAGGTTAACTATAAAACTGTTAGTGATACTTTTCCAGGCCAGTGGGCTTAAGTCCTCAGGTCTTGTTGGGTTTTAATCCATGTTTTTCTAGAGCATTGAATAAACTACATTAATATTTAAGTTGCATCCTTTTATACCAGTTGGACTCAACCTATTGCATTTAAATATTTAAATTGGGCAGCACCACATGTGAAGGTATTAGTGAGGAATGCTTTTTACAATTCTATTCGTAATCTTCTTGGTAGAACAGGATATCGTAATCATCCTTCTATCCTGGTAGGTTTAATGCATAATGGTCTTTTTATGATCATGTTTGTGTATTGCCACTTGGTAGGTATGTACATTTACGTATAGGCTCCCAAAAAATTGATATGATTACTTTAGCAACACATTTCATAAGATTTTTAAGACCTGCTGTAGCAAAAGCCACTTGTAAAGGGAATCCTAAGAGAAGGTATTGAAACTGTTCAGCCTTATGTCAGGAGGGTAGAGAGACAAAATGCACTATAGAAACCCAACAACAATTATGGATTTAAACTGGGGGTTGTGTATTAGGCCCATTCGGATAATTTGCTTTTATTAGTAAAGCGCCTTTGCCTTGAGTATGAATCTTGTTCTCCTCCACCCCCTCGTGTCTGAAATCATAACGTAGCCATTGTAGACTGATATAAATATTGATTGTTCGCCATGGTACAATATAGGTACCTAAATATGTGTCCATGCATCACATAGTCGTAAATATAAATAAAACAAAATAAATACTGTTTAAGTTCATAGTATGTAAGTTCATGTAGCCATAATTGGCAACTGTAACCTGGGACACATTATTTCACCTTTGTTGTTCCATGTGAAAAAACAATATCACTTTGTGCTTACAATAAAACCAATTAATTCAACTTGACTTATCAAGGATTGACTTTCGAAACTCAAATTGTTGCTTCATGGCTGAAAGTGGGGTTGCAAAGGTACTGCGTAAAAGTTAAGAGAATAATGGATTAAATAAGATGCCACTTTCACAAGAAGGTTGCTCATATACAAACATTTTAAAATGTTTATCTCCTAAGAAAACTGGAAATTATACACTAGCAGACTCCATAGTGCCACATGTACGTCTCCAGTTTTAGGAAAAGTGTTCTTCTCCATAAAAAGACTTTTCTGTTATGCTCTATGCTGCATGTTGCAGAGTGGCAGGCTGAGACGGAAATGTTCACATCTAACCGCATTTTCCCAACATTATTCAGAGCCTCTGGGCTCAAATCAGGCAAATGCAACCACCCACAGTCTCTATACCTTGCTTGTTTCAACCCCGTGACCTGTGGTAATATGCCCTCCCTCATCGAATAATCCTATAGCTCCACAATGATGGTGCCTATCCCTGCTTCTCATATTTAATAACTTTTGAGGCAATAGGTTTTGCGCACTGCCACTGCAGATTCATTTTCATCAGGGTTCACTGTGATACAGCCTCTGGGGAACAACCTCCTTGTTCACAAAAACGAAGCCTAGATTGCGTATGAATGGTGTTCAGTGTTTTCGTTCCATAGTGTCCGCATTATTCTCCAAAGATTAAATAGATGTAGTGGCTCATTAACAGAAGTCATTTTGATGGGCCTAAGAATTGACAAACTGAACTACTTTAGATTGCCTCTCTCTTCATATCTGCTCAACAAAGCTTTTCAATTTGCTCCATTTTCCATGTACTCCTCATGTTTCGATTCCAGACCTTAATTTTAGGTTTTGCCTGAGAAAGTGCGCATGTGTTGTCGCTTGCGACAATGTTTCGGGTACAATAAATAAACCAACTCTAAAGCTCATGCATTGCTCATCAGTTGTTGACTTCACAGTCACACTCATATAGTTCCTTTTTATTGGTCAATAGTAGCTACTTTTATTTTGCTGGCATCGCTCCATACTGCTATGGAGAATTTCGTTTTTGGGTTGCACATCTTCAGATTACACCACCCCCTCCCCTCTAAAACCTTTACAGAGTTTCACCTGCATGCGCTTTACGATTCTGTAATACATGAGTCAACTGATCAGAAATGCAGACTGCCATTCTTCTCGGAACCTCAGTGAAAAGTTGACTCCTTGACCAGGTGCATTTGTGCTCACAAAAATGCCTTTGTTTTCACTGCGGTCCCAGTGTGAGAAGGCATGGCCACTTCATAGGTCCAAACTGTGTAATTTAATTGGGGAGGTGGACAAACTCTTTAGAGACTTGTGTATAAACTGGCAATTTGATATTTTGAAAGTAAGTATTCCTAAATTTGCTAGTTTTTGATTTCTCATTGTATCCATGTTTTGTGCTGCTCTCTTAAGTTATTACTAAAGGTTATTTTACAAGAAAGTGCAATGGTCTGTTAGGAGGTCATCGAGTGGTCAAAGGGTCACGTTTCCCACACTTCGCATTTTGTGGAAAAGACGTACTGAGAACTGTAGCTAGGCCTTTTTAGGTCTCGTCTAGCGACGCAGCTTAGGCCTTGCCTAGCGACGCAGCGCACCCGCTGCGCGCCTTGGCGAGACCTATAGTCGTCGGTTTCTCTGCGAAGGAGAACAGGAGATGTGCATGCATACGGACAGGAGATGGGCACTCCGTATGCGTGCACATGTGCACTCCGTACGTGTGCACATCTCCTGTCCCAAGCTAGGCCCAACCCTTTGGCAGTCAGTTTACAGTATCACATTATGGCTCAGGGAAAGGCATTGAGTGCAGTTAAGGTAATATTTGTGTCCATGGTCAAGCTTGTTTTCATGGTTCATTAATGCAAAACCTTTATTATTGGGGTGAGCGCTCTTAGTAAATGTTGTAAGCTCAGACTGCACTACTGACAGTGGTTCCAGTATAAAAAAAGTGTACACATGTTTTCAATGTTTAGCTATATGAGGCTATGTATAATGCTCCCAGATTGATCTCTGATTAGATGCACACATTTGCAGAAGCTTAAAAGCAAGATTGATGATTCTCTGCTTTCAAAATAAAATAATCACAAAAAATACAAAAATATTTTGCTAAGCTACTGTAAAATTGTAGGTGCAGTTTCTTTGTAGCATTTAGTAAAATGTGCTGATATATGCTCGTATTTCCCCAAAATATTCATAATGGGAAATCATTGTAACCAGTTTTAACAAGATTATGGGAAACCTAAAACTAAACAAGCATTGGTTAAGGTCTGAAATTGTTGGTCAGCCTTTTGGTTTCGTCAAAGCGTGACTTTTTTTGGCATGGTTTTTGTAAAAGCTTACTGATGTGGGAGCTGCCCTCACCATTATAACAAACATTGGCAAAAGCAAAACTAGTTTTGGTTTCAAAAAGCACACATTGCCACAGTAGTTCCTGGTATCGATATGACTGTGTGTCGATGTACTCCTCCCAAAATGCGCTGTCAATCACAGTGAAGCTAGCCTAGAGAGAGAGAGAGAGACAGAATTGTAATAAAATTTTTTTTTATGCTTAACGCCAGACCTAATTAGGGGCCAAATTATTAAATAAAGTCTTGTAAGTGCACTTGTGTCCTTGCAATACGTGCAAATCTACAGCTTTTGTGAATTCACAAGACTTTACAGAAGTAGGCCAAGAAACAGTACTCCTAGAATATATCTGTGAACTGCCCTTAAAGCATTAGCAAATAAGCAAGTGTAGATGTGCTTAGGCGAAAATCTGAGTATTTGCAAGTTCTTTCCCCTACAACTACTTTTTCCCCAACCCTGGAAGAAGTTTTATGTCTGCCATTTTCAGTAGTACTTTTCCAACCTTTCTCAGTATGGGAAAAGATTAGAGAAGAGTTGGTGAAAACCCTTTAAAGATTGCACATACTCAAAAGGGCATTCCAACTTTGGAATTGTTGCTTACCATAACCTTCAGCTCCAGTATGTAGAGCTGCAGAAACATGGCAACGTAAGGGAATTGCTAGTATTCAAACTTTTCTATGGATGGAGCCCTGGCATAATCAAAGAGGATATTTCAGAGTTTTATATAATGAGATTGCTGCCATAATTTGTCACCGCATTACATGGCACAAAAGGAACAAGTAGTTTTTTTTACAGGACAAGTAGATTTATGAAGCGACCGGCCCAATGGACAAGTAGATATTTTATTAAATTTCACTACCTTGCTTAGAAGCATAATGGCTTAACGAAAGTGTTTTTCACAATAAATAAGTCTAACATGCCTGATGGCTTAAAATGTGTTTTTCATGATAAATATCTCAGGCCTCTTGGCTTTGGCATATATTTTCATAATAAATAGGCTGCACTTATGGCGTCTTGCATAACTTTTCCAGTGAAACAATCAGGCCAACAGACTGTCATTAGCCTCTCATGCAAAAAGGCAAAATTAACTCATGTATCTTCTCATCTATCTTTTCTAGTATATTGTACTTCCCAAAGAGGGCACTGAGGAAACCAGTGTGAGGAAGCACACACTGGTGCTAACGAGAGGGGTCACACAGTGTCTTGAGGATGAAATTTCAATCTGGGAGTACTACTTTTGGATAGGCTCTCTGAGGATACTGTTGGCTGACCGCAGTGCAGGTAGATATTGACAGTTGAGCATACTGCTGTTCGAAGTTTACACTGAGGTAGGAACTGACAGAAGCCTGCAATGATGGAGAAACCTGAACCTGAAAACTGCTGGAACAAACAGACTTGTGGTTCCAAATCGCACTTAAAAACTCACACTTATGAAACATTTATAACAAAAAGAATTACTAAAAGCCCTTCCTCAAGTAATGAAACCACTTAACCAACACTAAGTTGCTGAAACTTCTGAAACCTCCTCTCCCTTAAGGACGTATTTTTTAAGACGTTTTAATAAATCACTAATTTTACTAGCCAGTACCCATTTTGTTTATGAATGCAAGATTTCTTCTGCTTTGATGTTTGTACATCTGTACATAATAGGACCATTTTATACTTAAAGTTATAAGTATTTGCATAATTCTAATAATTTTTATAGGTAAGGTGATCAGGGAAGATAACTTGATTCCTCAGTGTGGACTGCTATAAATAAAAGATGAAAAGTATGCACAAACCACATAACAATGCCTGCATATGACATTCTGTTGTGATCCAGTATGTAATACTAATTTCTGTAAACTAATTAGTTACGTACTATTTAATGGTTGCTGTTTGCGTGCAGTATCCACTGCATGCCTTTACCTGAAAGTATTTACTTTTATTTATAATACATCACGACCCAAATCAGTCTTGCTGTAATTTTCAAATTTTAAGAATACTCCGTTTAATATTAATAATTTTACTTACCATGAGAATATTGATGACTGAGTCAGCGGTTTTGGAATTGAGACACGAATTTCAGATCACAACAAATTTCTGTTGCAAGTATTAATGCACAGCAATCTTGCTAGATAAATTTCATTCTGCAATTACTTCATCTTTCAATCTCTGCTTAATTCCTGATTATTATTCCAGTTTTTAACAACTTTTAGGACCAAAATTGTATGACCAATAAGGACTCCAACGTACGTTATACCACAAATTCTTTTAATTGCCCAGACTGAAGTCAGAAAAGTAAGCGGTATATGCCTTCATAGATATTTGAAGTAACTTAGACGATATTTTGGCCTGTAATAGGAGGGGTGTAGCACATGTCGGAGCCACATGAGTGCTTAACATGCTTCTCTGCTCCACAGCATCACTATCCCGGTGAAATGGGGT
Source organism: Lissotriton helveticus (assembly GCF_964261635.1). Taxonomy (NCBI): domain Eukaryota; kingdom Metazoa; phylum Chordata; class Amphibia; order Caudata; family Salamandridae; genus Lissotriton; species Lissotriton helveticus. The sequence goes on from NC_136065.1 coordinate 455,925,292, forward strand.
ATAACGTACGTTGGAGGATGTTAAAGAACAGATTAGTGCCTACAGGCAAGTAAGAATCCAAAAACTGGTGTAGGTGTGCATGGCATAACTGTGCATTATCTCGAAATTTGGACGATCTGCATTGACAGTAAGATGGTGCATGAACCATGCAATGTACTTGATTCAAAAAATGGTTGAGAGCATTTTGGCAAAAAGCAGTACTCGTTTTCTAGACTGACAGAAATCAATTACTACAGAAATCAACTTATTCAGTAACTTTATGAAAAAGCCTATGGGCAACGTAAACAATAACTGGATATGTAATTGTTGTTGGGCATGATGTACCCATGCCAATCCTGGATCCTTCTCCTTACCAGATAGTTTTGGCCTATGATGCATAGTTGGATGCACTTGGTGAAAGATAATGACGTCACATGTGCTGACTTATGTAGTATTCGAGATGGTGGGAGTAGCTTAATTCAGTAAAGAAAATTAGCTCTGTAGTTGATGATGAGGCAGTTTGGTCCCCATTCTGGTGGTAGGTGGCATCCTGGCTTGAGGATCCTTAACAAAAAGAACGGGAAGGCTGATAATTTCCAGAATGTGCAAAGGCTGCAGATGGGTTTCCGGCAGTAAAATACAAGAGGAAACGTAGACCAACAGCCTGAAATAATGGGGCCCCTTCCAATGATGCTCAAGTAGAGCTGTTTGGCTTTCTCAGGGCATTGTTTTCCATTGCATGGTACGTGATCTTCCCTTCTCCCCTAATTCACATCGGTTTGAGTGTTATGGGATTTTTTCCATTGATGCTAGTGGTAGAGAGCGCAAGGATCTGGGAATTCTGTGTTCCCTATTTGTACTGGCTGCACGCCAGTTGACATGGCAGTAGGGGAAGCTGTACACACAGGATGGTTTTAACTGGAGGGCTCCAAATAACGTGGTTTGTTGCCAGTCATCTGAATGTGAACTAAAGGAGTCTCATCGCCCCTCACGGTTTGGATTGTTAGAAAGTGGTATGCCTCCGATCCTAAAAGGAAGTAGCTAGTCAACACACCTTACTTTCTAGTTCAAACAGAGTATCCTAGGTCCTGGTCTCTAGATGTAAATAGATACCAAGCTTCATCCTTGCTCAATACCTGTAAGAAGCGAACATTTGGTATGGGGAATGTCCGTGAAAATGAAATTCATTTAATCATTCCGATTAAGCCTCGCTTTGACATCCTTCCGTGAGATTGATGGCTCCATAGACACTGAATAATGAATGTGGAAGTTTGTCACCTCTAATTAAATGGCAGGCATGCTTGCAGTGTCTGTCACGCCTTGTAGAGGCCACTGTGTCTCTGAATGGTTTAATGATGCAGAATACAGGAACCCCTGATGAGCTGCAAAGGGCTCATGAATATTTACAGCTGGATGAAAGGTTCACCTTGAGCTAGCTGGCCCCCCATTTGACGGAAGCATTTTCTTGACCGGCGTAATCTGGACTGTCCCCTTGCTTTTAGTGAAAAATACATATTTGCCATTATTGTCCCAATTCTCCAAGCATGCATTGTTCTTAGTTGCTTCCTGTTGGATTTATCCAGTTAGAAGCTTTCTTGCTATTAGTGCTGCCCACAACCTCAGTTTGTGCTACATATCTACCTTCATCTGCACTACTACTTATCTCGTTGTAAATGGAGCACTTGCCCTGCTCCACCAGTGCAGAGAAGTATAATTATGTGCACTGCATACCTACCCTGTTCATTAAGTTGTGTTATGATCTTACAATGTTCACTGCACTCCTCCCATTTTTTATAAATGTCAATATGCACTTTAGGTGCTCCTCTCTAATAGTGCTGTTACTCAGCTAAAGGAGTGCTGTTTAAACTTTCTGCGCTCAATCAGTCAGTTGTATTTACATTGTCCAGTGTATGCCTATGTGTTTCTTCCCTCCCCTCCCCCCGAACAGTGCATGTTCCACTCTGCCTTCTCTCCATGGTGCACAACACTCCTTCCTAAACACCCTCACCTGTGTACCTCACAGGACACAATAAAACGCTTTTCCTTTACTGTTGCTTGATCAATGTTTAGTTACTATGTGTTTACTTAAATGAATTCCCAAATACTGTACCCCCTACCTAGTTTTTATGGGCTCGCAGAGGCAACTGAAGGACTACTTTGAGTATGATTCTTGCCTACATAACTTAATAAAGCAGAATATTGCCACTAACTACCTTTAGAATCACAATCGAAATTTAAGGAATGCCTCCCTGACATTCAATGCTATTCACTTAAAGATTCCTCCCCAACCCCTAAAATACAAATCAAATTTGTCAATTTCCTCTGGAGGATTATGAGGTTTAGGACTCATCAAATCACCAAAATTCAAAACCAGCTTTGCCATGAAAAACAGATTTGGACTTGGCACCCATGTTGTTGGACTCTCTCCTCAAAAGTCTGAGGACTACAACAAATTCTTCCTTTTAGAAAAGCTCTTAAAAACTCACTTGTTTTGCGTGTGTTAAACTCGCTGCACTCGTGTATGGTCAGAAAAACAGACTTATTGGTAATGAAGTGGGGGGGGGGTGGCAACTGCGCTATAGCTGTATACCCTTCCCCTTTTTCCTCATTACTATGCATTCCTAGCCAAGATATGATTTGATGTTGTATATTAACTACCTATGCTCTTTTTGGAGCTCTATAATGCCACTAGAAATCATTTATGAAAATAATAAAATTCTCTAGTATTCCCACCTATATCCAAATCATAATACCTAATTTATTTCTTACAGCAAACCTTCCTAGTTGTCTTTTTTGAGCTAAATGTAGAACCTCCTAATGACGCTTCCCTCCCCCAAGATACACTTATTGCATTGTTTCTGCAGGTGTATGTTCGAGGTACCAGGTGATTACTTACGTATCATGAGAAGTCAGTTGATCTTTAGTAACTATTAGTTACTATTAGTAACTATTCAACTATTCAAAGAAATGGAGTACCCTCAAACGTGGTGGATAGTCTTGCATTGGACTAAGTTCCGTCATATGGCATATAACTAGTCACCAACATTTCTGTAATGGGAAGTCATGTAGGATGTCAGAGATTAGCTTTTTCTTTGCTAATATTTGCCATACATAGTGACTCAAATGTGCCACAGTCGATATCTTAGTTCTCTTCCAGTAAGCTTCTGTAAATCTGTCACTGCCAAGGTATGAGCAAACTGTGCTCCGCGGCTTTTGACACCTTGCGTAAGGGATTGTGCATGATGATGCAATGAAATTACTCTTCCATGAGCCTTACTTCAAATACTTTATCTGATAGAGACTTCTAGCTGCAGATTCCTTGCCTTTGTATTTCTCAGGCATCGGACTGAACCAGGAAACGTTTGCGTGAACAGTACCCCTGCGTGCCGTCGGGTATCTCCATTTGGCTCTACGTGACGTCTGTGCCGGAAATGATGTTGTGGTCACCTATGTAGGCACCACCCTGGCATGCGGATGTCCGTTCTTTTCTTTCCACGCCAGATAATTTTAATCCGGAGAAGAGCTACTGCTCTATTTCTTTTTGATAGACTGTTTTTGATGTTTTGTCAAAGATTTTTTCCTCGTGTGTGGAGGGATGACCTCTAGAAAGGTAGGGTTTAAGCTGTGTGACGGCTATCACCGCGCCATGTCGGGTACTGACCTGCACCTTGTGTGGTTATGGTGTCTGAGACTGCCGGCCCATCGTGCGAAGGCTTTGATGGAGTGGTCCCTTAAGATGCTTGCAGCCCAGCAGTCGACGCCATCTAGCACAACTCCTAGGATGTCCTGCTCCCGATCAAGGAAGAGTAGATTGTGGGTCCACTCCAGGAGCCCCAAGCCTTCTTTAAAGCACTCGAGGTCCTCGCAGCACTTGGGCAAGAAGCACAATAAGAAGTAGTCTAGGCAGACTTCGACTTCACCTCATCCTTTGAGGATTGAAGAGATGAGTGCGGAACATCGACGTTCCAGGCCCAGTTCTACGGAGCCAGTTCCATGTCAGACTCAACGCCTCCCCCAGTTTCAGGCAGCCCCAGCAAACCCCCCCCCCCGTCCAATTTTTGGGAGTCCATTAGGTTCTGTGATGACTGCTCCTGCCTCTGCTTCTGCAGGGTCTCATGGATGCGATTCTGGATCGGTGCTGGTCGTGCCAACGTGACCTGGGCTGGCCTCTAGGTCTATGCTCCCAGTGCCGCCAACTCCCATCGGCAGCGCCAGCCCCATTCTGATTCCCGATGACGGAGTCAGAACTGTGTTTTTCACCGCCAATTCCAGTGCCGACTGAGCCCAGGGGCTCTAGGTTGTTGCCTGAACATTTTGATGAGGTTACAGGCAGGGGAGAAGAGTAAGAGGGGTCACTGGCCCCTATAGAACACCAGTTGATGAGGAATTAGACTTGTATGAGGAGCTTGCGGAAGCCGGTGGACTGGGCCTCTCTCGGGGAAAGCAGAGACCGATTGTGTGCGAGGAAGCATCAGTGATTGCTATTTTAAAATTGCACCTGTGTCTTTCTTTTTGCACTTTCTTTGTTTTTTAATTACTTATTGAGCTTACTACGGCAATTGCACTGATTACTAGGTTTTGGCCACCTTGTTCTTAACTTGCCCCGTTTGTCCCCACCGTAGCCGAGCAGGCGCTGCCGGGGTCCAGCTTTTAATTCACCATCTTGAGTGAGGAGCAGGCGAGCGGTCTAGTGCTCGGCCCCTCCCATCCGCGCTCCCATTAAAATCACCAAGCTCACTCGCGATCACCGATTGAGAGTGTGTGTACGCGAATGTGAGTGTCCTGAGGCGGAAAGCCGGGACGGATTGTGTGCGAGGAAGCATCCGTGATTGCTATTTTAAAATTGCACCTGTATCTTTCTTTTTGCACTTTCTTTGTTTTTTAATTACTTTTTGAGCTTACTACGCCCATTGCACTGATTACTAGGTTTTGGCCACCTTGTTCTTACCTTGCCCCGTTTGTTCCCACTGCAGCCGAGCAGGCGCTGCCGGGGTCCAGCTTTTAATTCACCATCTTGGGTGAGGAGCAGGCGAGCGGTCTAGTGCTCGACCCCTCCCACCCGCGCTCCCATAAAATGATACCTCCACCCAGGAAGCGCAGCGGACGGGCGCAGCGGCAAGCCCGTCTGCGCCCGTCCGCGGCCGGCTGGGGCCAGGGGCCACTACCCCTGCATCACCCCCTCCACATACAAGGTATTACAGCTCTGAGTCCCTTCTTAGCATGAGGACTATTGGTGAAGTAGGCTGCATGCACTTATTTCAAGCTCTGGAGCTGCCCGCAGTATGTCCCCTTTGCAAATATAAGCTGAACACTTCCCAGCATCATGATGGTAAGCAGGACTATAACATGCTACTCTTAAACTGTAGGTCCTTACCCAAACACAGGACGGAAGTGGCCTTGTTGCTGGAGGAGCATATGCCAGATGCAGTCTTCTTAACAGAAACCTGGCTCACGCCAGACTCCGACCCTGACATAGTATCAGCACTGCCTCTGGGCTTCCAAATTATGCGGAAGGACCGGGTTGCAGGGAGAGGAGGGTGTGTGGTAATAATATATAAAGAACAGTATTTATGTCGATGCTCCTCTGATTCCATTCCAGACTGCGAGAGTCTCGCATTTAGCATTGAATTCTCCCCCAATAACTGCTTTTCAGGTACCCTCATATCGGCCGCCGGGCCCCCCAAAGCAGTTTCATAAGGCCCTTCCATCGATTATGGCCGAGTCGGTCACAATTTCCTCCAACTATACGCTGCTAGGCGATCTTAACTTTCATTTTGACGCTGCCTATGACTACACTGCAACAGAGCTGGCGGATGAGCTGGCGGCTTTACAACTGGATCAACTGGTCGACTCTGCCACCCACATTAAGGGCCATCTTTTGGACCCAGTTTTTAGTAACTGCTCCGAACTTAAGGCGGGGCACCCCATCAGTCTTCCCTGGACCTACCACTCACTTGTCCCCCTTACATGGTCTTTATGCAAGGCCCCCCACTCAACCCCCACTGTGAGGAACTCCAGAGACTGGTCTAGACTCTCAGTAGAACCTTGGTCTAACAGTCTTTTGACCTCCAGACCCCCTTGTAATGGGGACCCTTGCGCAGCCAATCGAGAATATGAAGAGTGGATCTTGAATTCTCTTGAGGCCACACTCCCCCTCCGCAAAACCACTATGAAGCGGTCACAAAAAACCGCCCCCTGGTACTCCGGGGAACTCAGGGGAAAAAACGGCTCTGTAGGAAGATGGAAAGAAGGTGGCGCTTGGATTATTCCACGGACGAGAAAATCCTATACAGAGAGGCGATTAGAGCCTATAAATATGAGGTAAAAACTGCTCAATCAACTTACTTCTCAAAACAAATTATGAGGGCAAAATCCTACAAACTACGGCCTATTGCAATGACCTGGCAGAATTCTTCCATCAAAAAGTGTACAAAATCTACGCTTCCTTTCCTGTCATGGACCCAGATCTCACTGCTCAGGCCCGGTCTAGTCCGGCGGAAACCTTTCCTCCGTCCCGTGCAACCCTGGAACACTTTCCATTGTTAGAACAGGAATCCCTGGAATCCCTAGCACGTCAAGTAAAGTCAGGATCTCCATGTGACCCAGCCCCACCTGAGGCAATGGTCTCGGTAATCCACGTTGTTCTCCCCACCATCATGAACCTCCTTAACGCCTCCATTACCTCTGACACAGTCCCGCCGCCTTGGAAGTAGGCCATGGTGCGTGCGCTCTTGAAGAAACCGAATCTGGATCCTGGTGACTTCGGCAGCTACCGCCCCATCTCCCTGCTCCCCTGGGTGAGCAAAATTCTTGAGAAGCACATCCATATAAATCTGATGGATTTTCTCGAACAACCAGTTGCTGGATGCCACCCACACGGGCTTTCGACCCAGACACGGGACCGAGACCGCCCTACTGGCAGTCACCGAGGAAACCAGAAGGATTCTGGATCGAGGGGGATCAGTGGCAGTGGTCCTCCTCGATCTGAGCGCAGCTATCGACACGGTTAATCATGATATGCTGCTGTGCCGCCTCTCTGCCGTTGGAGTATCAGGCAGGGCACTGCTCTGGTTCAAATCCTTCCTGAACAATAGGTCCTTTCAGATCTTCGAGGGAGACACGGTATCCTCCAGCAAACCTCTGAGCTGTGGGGTACCGCAGGGTTCTTCCTTGAGCCTTGCGCTATTTAACGTCTATATGAGACCACTGTCTGAGGTTGTTCGCCCATTTGGCATTAAGATCATTTCATATGCGGACGACACTCAGCTAGTGGTCTCCCTAGCGCAGGAGGACGGCCAATCAGCACAAATGGGGTTAATGAAATGCTTGGAGGAAGTGAAAAGCTGGATGACGACATCCTCCCTTAAGCTTAACGGGGACAAAACGGAACTGATGTTCCTGGGTCCCGTCGGTTTAATAAACATTAACTCCCTATGGCCTCCAAGCCTAGGTACTCCACCTGTACCTAAGGATAACATGAAAAGACTTGGGGTATGGCTGGATAAAGCCTTGACTTTTAACACTCAGGCCATTAAGCTCTCGGCGACTTGTTTTGGCCTCCTCAGAACGCTGAATAAAGTGCTCCCACTCTAACCTATGGAAGCCAAGCAAGTCGCCGTGCATGGCCTGATCCAGTCCCGACTAGACTTCAGTAATGTCCTGTATCTAGGCGCCCCCGACTACACACTGCGTAAGCTGCAGATTATCCAAAACTGTGCGGCTCGTACACTGCTTCAGTTGCCACGCAGATTGTCAGCCAAACCTGGGCTGAAGAGCCTACACTGGCTCCCAGTACGGCAACAAATTTCTTTTAAGGCAATGTGTATATCCCACCAAGCCTTTTGGCAAAAAGGCCCGGTAATCAGCCGTGAGCTGATTACACAATACCAGCCGAGTAAACACCTTCACTCCAGTCAGGTCTTTTTAGCCACAGTTCCCAGAATCAAGAGAGCTAGAGCCTGCTGTAGGATGTTCTCCTACAACGCTGCTAGACTGTGGAACTCGCTCCCTCTTCAACTCAGGGCCAACCCTAACCTGCTCTCTTTCCGTAAGCAATTAAAGACTTTTCTCTTCAACACTCACAACTAGTCCCCCAAGCTGACTGTTTTCTGACGAGTAGAGCCACTTTCTTGTAGCGCTTGGACGCCCCAGGGCAGCAATCACGCTTTATAAGTCCACCTTTCATTTCATTTCATTTCGCGCCACCTACTGGTAAGCTCTCTGCACCTACTGGTAAGCTCTCTGCCCCTACTGGTAAGCTCTCCAACTACTGTGGCTACCGAAGAGGGGAAGTCTTATGTCTTTTGCTATGGAGGTAAAGGGGGCCGCGGAGGTCTTTGGCCTGGAGCTGCCCTTGGTGCAGGCCGAGATTAATCTCTTGACCAAAGTGCTTCAGCCTGGGGCTTACTCATCTAAACCCTTTTTGCCCTTCAGTGAAGCACTGACTGATGCCCTTCTGGGCACTTGGTCAGGCTTAACACAGGGGCTGCTGTGAACAGGACAATTATTACAAAAAACAAAGGTCCTATGCTCATTTGAGAATTTTCTGAGAACATAATGATATATAGACCACAATAAGTACTATATATGTTTTTCCAATGTCCAGCTGGACAGAGGATTTTAATTCAATTCATTGTCAAGAATAAGTTCAAGGAATAAAAATACAATAATACAAGGGCACAGTCCTGTACCCCACAAGAGAAAAAAGGTAGGAGGAAAAGACAAGACTAGTGCACAACACAAGATTTAGAAATAATCAGGCAAACACTTTGGAGCAAAAATAGGCTTGCCTATAGAATGTAGTAACACAAGCTCTACAAAACAATAATCCACATCAATATCATTCAATGGTTAATATGTGGTATTGTTTCAAAAACAGTCGACGTTTCGATCCCTAGCTCCTAGGTGAGTGGGATCATCATCAGGACTAATTTAAATAACAATTGCCTGGTTAATCACGTTGATGCCAAGGATCCGGCGTAGGAATCTCGTTGGCGGGTCTTCCCAGGGGGAGATCCTGCAAGGCTTGGGGTTATCTTTTCCACACTGATGGTGGACCGCAATGGGTTTCAGGAACAATGGTTGATTGGTGGCTGGTGGAGGGGTGATCCAGTTAGCCACGAGGGTTCAGACAGCACCGCTGGATAGCGGGTGTAAGTCCGCTTAGGAGCTCTGAGGAGTCTCCTTCAAACGCGATCAGTGCGATGTCCACAGCACAATAGCAGGAACATGACAATAGCACACCGCCATCGCCCTGTCCCGGGTGATCCAAGTTCCTCGGCAACATTCTACTCCTGAGAGCTTGGTAGTCCAAGCCTCAAGATCCCATGGCACATTCCTTTTCGCTCCCCAGGACAGGGAATCCAAGGGGTTGGATGCAGTTGAGAAGATGTTTTCTTCTGCGTGCCTAGCATTGCAGTCTGTGAACACTGCATGTCTTTTTGGACTGTTTTTTTGCATACCTTATGGGAAATGGTTGCACGCGTGCTGCCATGGGTCCTGGAGGAGGCCCGGGCTGTGCTTTCCCACACAAGGAGAGACTGGAGGGATGTTTCAAAGTTTACCATTAGGTGTGGTCTGGATATGACTGACTCGCTGAGCAGAGCTGTTTGTCGATGGTGGGGTTGTGGCACCATACCTGACTGAGAACATCTGGCTTTGCAAAGGATGTCCGTGACAACCTCATGAACATGCCCTTTGTTGGAACTTCATTTCTCATAGAGAAGGCAGACTGCACTGGAGCGCTTCAAGGACTCGCGGGCAACGACCAGGTCATTGGGCCTCTCAGTGACACTCTGCCTCAAGTCTCCCTTTCGCCCTTTTCGTGGCAATGGAAGGAGCTTCTGCAGTCTCCAAGTCCTAGTTTGGTTCTGCAAGGCTATGGTTGTCCAGTTGGAGGTAGACCCCAACATCTCCTTCACTGGCTGTCCATAACATTGGATGAATGGGTCTTGCAGATCATTCGTGGGGGTTGATCCCTCCATTTTCAATCTTTCCCTTCCCCTTTACCTCCCTTTCATGAACGGCTGGGAGAGGATCATCTTGCCTTACTCCGAGAGGGAGTTACAGCTCTCCTGGCCAAGAGAACTTTAGAAAAGTTTCCAATATCAGAAATAGTTAGTGGTTGTTATAATAATAATTCTGAGTTTCTAAAGCGCCTGGTTACACTTGCCAGTGTGTCCCCGCGCTATCCAAAGACTGAGCAGCAACCTGGGCTGAGGGAATGGTGGTGGCCCTGCGCCGGAAATTAAGGCTTCGGGAACAGGAGAGTTTTCAGCTCCTCCCGGAACACCAACTCAGAGGGCTCCACACGAAGCCTGAGTGGGAGGGTGTTCCATCTCCGTGCGGCTAGGGAGCGGAAGGATCGCCCTCCCATTCTCGCCCTGTTAATTCTAGGGACCGAGAGCAGGCCAGCACCCATAGAGCGCAGGAGTCGGGTGGGCTTGTAAGCAAGGAGCAAGTTGCGCAGAAAGCCCGGGCCCTTGCCATGAACAATCCTGTGACTGACACGGAGTGCTTTGAACTCTATGCGTTCCTTGATGGGAAGCCAATGCTGTGTCGCCAAGGCCCTTTTTGAGGAGGCTCTCCTGGGTAGCTGCAGCACCAGTCGTGCGGCTGCATTCTGGATATGCTGCAGTCTTAAGATGCAACTCGCGTTAGCTCCCAGGCAAAGAGCGTTCCCATAGTCCAGCCTCGAGGTAACCAAGGCATGGACCAGGGCCCTTCTGGCAGATGCTGGGAGTAGGTCGAGTGTCCTTCTCAGACTGCGGAGGATTCCAAAGCACGTCCCTGCGACATTCCGAGTGTGATAATCAAAGGACAGTTTGGAATCTATCCACATGCCTAGGTTCTTCACATGATCCTTGGGGTCGGGTAGTGGGCCCAGAGCCTGAGGCCACCAGGCAGAGGACCATACCGAGGGGGATTTACCAACGATAAGCACCTCGGTTTTGTCCCCGTTCAGTCTGAGACAGTTGTTGGCCATCCAACCTGCCAGATCTTGAAGGCAGGATGCAAATCTGCTGGCTGCGTGCTCAGCTGGTTGCGACAGAGCCACAACAAGCTGCGTTTCGTCAGCGTAGGTTACCACCTCTATCCCATACTGCTCAGTAATAGCAGCCACCGGCGCTACGTACACATTGAACAGGGTGGGGCTGAGACTGGAGCCCTGGGGAACTCCCTGCTTTAGGCCAAAAACCTCTGACCTATAAGCACCCTGTTCCACATAGAAGCTGCGGTCATGGAGGAAAGATTCCAACCATGACCAAGCCCTCCCAATCACTCCACTTCTACTCAGACACTGTAGCAAGGTGTGATGGGCTACAGTGTCGAACGTGGCGCTGAGATCGAGAAGAATCAGCGCTGCTGTCTGTCCCTCGTCTACGTGTTTCCTCAGCGCCTCTGTGGAAAAGAGGAGGGCAGATTCAGTGGAGTGATGGGCACGGAAACCGGCCTGGGAGGGATGGTAAAGCCTATGCGCTTCGATGTGAGCCGTCAGTTGATGGTTAACAAGTTTTTCGGCTACTTTAGAAAAGTAGGGAAGGAGGGAGATCGGGTGCAAATTACTGAGCTGAGTTATGCTAATTTGTGGCTTTTTCTTAAATGGAAGTACAACAGCCTGCTCCCATGTATTCGGCACTCTGCCAGATTCAAATGACAGAGCTAAGAGGTGCTTGACATAAGGTGCCAATAATTCCATACTGCCACTCAAAATCTTAGCAGGAGCCGGATCCCTGGGGGAGCCAGATTTGACCCCCCCCTCGCTACTGCAATTAGCATGGCCTCATCCGGGACCGAGAAAGTACTGATGCTGTCTTTCTCTAAGATATCCCCTTCCATTGGCGTGTTGCCGCTGAGGCCAATCCTGGCCTCACTAGGATAGGTGGTATAGATATCTTGCACTTTCTTATAGAAGAAATCAGCAATCTGGTTGCATGTTTGTACAGAAGAATCCGCTTGTTTGCTTCTTGAAGCTAGCAGTGATATCTCCTTATAGACTACAAAGAGTTCCTTAGTCGAACACTCAGCCTTATCAATACGGTCGGTGTAGTAGACCGAGCGGGTTTTCCTAATCAAGGCGTGATAGCCCCTGAGGCTATCTTTATACGCCTTACCTGCCTCCGGATGGTAGCCCTTTCTCCAGGCTCTTTCCATGCGTTTACAGGCTGTCTTAGTTTCTTTCAATTCAGCATTGAACCAGGCAGCCGATTTAGTGCGGCGCACCGGGCCATTCCTAGACCAGGGGGCAGTCTGATCTATGGCTGTCTCAATCCATTTGTCCAGTGCAGCGCAAGCTTCATCAATAGTGATACCTAGCCCATCAGGGGGACCCTCCTGTATTAGACTGGCACCAAATGTGTATAAGGAGAATTTAGCCCATTTCCTCTGTTTCTTTTTAGTGCCACTCCCTTTCTCCGGGTTACTACCCTCCATGAATTTAAGGCGAAAAGGTACCAGATAGTGGTCGGTCCAAACCATCGGGACAGGGGGCTCGGCCTCAATACCCTCCCAATTACAGAAGAGTGGATCCAATTGATGGCCTAACCGATGTGTAGGTAGCGCTGACTGCAGTGTCAATTGCATAGTTGACAACTCCTGGCGAACCTCTTGGGCCGCCATGTTAGTTTCATCATCAAAATGCAAATTGAGATCACCTAATAGGAGGAATTTGTCGTAGCGTAGAGCAGGGGATAGCAGATTGTGTATTAGGCTCTCCACAAACTTACTGCTCCAGCCCGGGGGTCTATAAATCAGTAGACCTTTAATAATCACATTACTGGACACTGTTATTGAGAACGCCCCTGTCTCACTGTCCGCTATACTAGCAGGCTTCATGGTGCAGGTAATATTATCCCTATGGATCAATGCAATCCCGCCCCCCCCCTGCCGCAGACTCTGTCCTGCCTGCAAATACCATATCCCTGGGGTAGGGCATCCAGTATTTCAGGGTCCGACTCCCCATCGAGCCAGGTCTCTGTTGCAAAGAGAATGTCCAAATTATTATCCAGCAATAGATCCCGTACATCCATGTTGTGCTTTTTTATTGACCTGCAGTTGAGCAGCGCACAGCTAAGTTCCTTGGTGGTGCCTCCCACACGGGCCCCACCATGCAACATGATACCACAGTATTTGCAGGCCCTTACTACATCCCCATTACTGGGATCCAGACCATGGTTGCACTGTGGGCTGACTGCTGTACATAAATCTAACAGCTGTTGCCGGGTATAGGCCAAGGCTGCCCCAGTTCCAACAGGGGTACTGGCCCCAGGCCCCGATCGGCCGCGGACGGGCGCAGACTGGCTTGCCTTAGGCGCGCCTTTGGCGCGCATCCGGCGCGCCCACTGCGCTCGTCCGCTGCGCGTACAGTGCATGCGTGGCTAAATACCCTTCCTTCTGGCGTACGACTAGACCGCGTCCTGCCGGAAGTAGGGATCCTGTGGACTTGTAGTTACCGCCCTCCGCGTAAACGGCACAGCAACCGCGGCGGAACGGGGTCGGTAAGACAATGAAACGTTAAAATGCCCCCAGCAGAGTAGTTCACAGTGCCGCAAGCTCACACACTAAAAAATAGCATTTAAAATATTCACAAGTTTTAAAATACACAACCCTAATAGTTGCACAGAATTACATGGATTTCCCAGCAGTTAAAATCGCTAATCACTTAAGGATTGCGGCGCCACCAGGGCTACTTGCAGTCCTCCGCGCGTATGCTCCAGTCTTGCCTAAATACCCTTCCTTCCGGCGGACGACTAGACCGCGTCCTGCCGGAAGTAGGGATCCTGTGGACTAGTAGTTCCGCCCTCCGCGCAAACGGCACAGCAGCCGCGGCGGAACGGGGTCGGTAAGACAATGAAACGTTAAAATGCCCCCAGCAGAGTAGTTCACAGTGCCGCAAGCTCACACACTAAAATTAGCATTTAAAATATTCACAAGTTTTAAAATACACAGCCCTAATAGTTGCACAGAATTACACGGATTTCCCAGCAGTTAAAATCGCTAATCACTTAAGGATTGCGGCGCCACCAGGGCTAATTGCAGTTACAGTTATTACTGCTACTTTCTGGTACCCAAAAAGAACAAAGGTCTTTGTCCTATTCTAGACCTCCAAACCGTCTCTCTCTTCCTCAAAAAGTAGAAATTCAGGATGCTGAAGTTGGCTTAGGTCTTGTCTGCCCTGGACCAAGAAGACTGGCTGGTAGTGTTGGACTTGCAGGGTGTGTATTTTCACATCCCCATCATGCCTTTCCACAGGCGTTACCAGTGATGTATATCCCTTTAAAATCTGAATGGGACTGTTGACTAACCATATGATCAACTAAGCTATTTAAGTTACTTCCTTTCTTCTTACCGTGACATGTGATCAAGCCTCGGCTGAGGTGAAACGCGTCATGGCGACTGGTGGGCTGTTAATTCATCACGAATAAAACTCACTGACAACAGAGCACGGAGTTTGTGGCTTTACTCTAAATCCGTTTTACTGCGTGGCGTGGTGTGGCTACACTGTGCCTTGTTGTTCCGGACTCAACGCAATATTTTGTACCTAACGAACTTCCGAGGTACGAGTAAAGCCCCTCCTCTAACAGTGGCGAGAAGCGGCAGGAAGTAATTGGCTACGTGACCCGGAGCCGGACTGTGTACTCTGGTGAGGAGGAAGCCGCGAGAAGCCCCCGCGTAAGGAACACACACCGAGTTGTGACCGAAGGAGCCGAATATCTGAACGCTACAGGGGTATTTCGACATCCAGGTCAGGATACGGTGGTTCGAGAAAACGCGGTGAGGAGTGTGCACGTTTTCAGTTGTGGGGATTATCTTCTATCGACTGAATTTGTTTGTTGTCAGGAATTACAGTAATCAACTGCATTCCACCATGTCGGCCGTCGTGTTAAGAAGTAGGGAACAGGCTGCCAAACTTGTATTTGTCACCCCGGCTGGGGGGGCAACAACGTCGACACCAGGGGAAAGTACTGCAAGCGCTACAAATCCAACGACGCGCGATCTGTTTCGCAAACTGGAAAAGTTAATGAAAAAAGAAACTTCCAAATGGTGGGAGAATAAATCTTTGTCCATGTATCTGGAGGTGGGCCGTATACCACGTGGCCTTCGAATTTCTTTGGCCCCCAGCTATGAAAATCCGGACCCTCGCTTGCTCGAGAGATGGGCGGCGACGAATTTGGATTCCTCGGCTAAACTGATGGTACTTTTAATAGAATTTGCCAAGAGTGACCGCATGAAATTACAGAGCGAAATTGAATCTGTTGAAGCGGAACTAGATAAACTGGGAGAAGATGATGCTAACATGAACAAAATGAGGGATGAGATGGAATTCCGGCTACAAAAGGAGGAAGAAATAATCAAAAAACGTAAGGCGTATAAGTTTGAGAGGGACAGGTTAGACTACCTGAATGGGCGCATATTCACCTTCGCAAAAAAGTTTGAGAAAGAAGGAAATAAGGGCCAGCGAGCGGATAACAATCGTGCCGGTGTCTCAAAGGGAAACTCAAGCTCTGTCTCATCAATCAGCTTGAGCTCCACAGAAGGAAGTGAAATAGAAGGTGATCTACAGAGTACATCATTGGGGTTTACCGTACTAACACCTGCGCAGGAGATTAGGCGCCTGTGCGAGGCCAGGCGCGAAACCCTAAGACCAAGATTAAACCCTACCCAAACAGGAAGAGCACAAACCGCAAGCGATCAGAGCGACGCAGGCGCCACAAGGAAAAGTGGCGCAACCAAGAAGAGAACCAAGGGAAAAGGGTCGAACAAAAAACGGGGCAATCAACAGGGAGCACCTCAGTAGTAAATCTGACCAACATAAATTTAAGTCCCAAAGAGACTAAAATTCTTGGTTTGGGGCTCTCTTACTGTCCGCCACAAACCTTCAATTATGCCAGCACACGTATGGATGCATACAGGTTTGTGAGAAAACTCAAACTTACCAAGTTTCGTCGCCTACGTCCAAAAAATAGTAAAGACACTGCGATGTAGTGTAGTTCCTATCTTCCCAATAGGCTCTGCGCATTGGAATAATACCTACAGCAGTAAAGGCCTAGGCCAGCCGTTAACTAGGTCTACTACTGTCGATACTAGACTTAAAGTTTTGGGTTTGCCAGCGTAGCTCAGAGTTCACTAGAAACTTTCTCGAATGTTCAAGGAGGAATTAACTTCCCTGATTAGACAAGAAGGGATTTAGTTTCTGACAACCATAGAACATGACAACTTTGCTCTCCCCTAATCAAGAGTCAATCTCGAGAGTCGTGTGAACAAAAGGCAAATTATTTTACTCAGTCAGTACGTGCATTCTTAGTCTCATCAGAATGTAGAGAAAAGGAAGAGACGGGCGTGTTCAATAAAAAGGTGTTATTTATTGATCAGTCTCTTTTCTCGTACAAGAGAAATGGATCGATATTATTGCAATACTTATAGTTAAGTAAAGTGCATACATTAAAAGCAATAGTATAAAATAATACTGTAAAAACATTGATATGGTTTCTAAGCCATAAGATGTTTTAAAATGAATAAAATATATTACATACACATATACATTTGACTAAACGTACTCAACTGGTGTTTCTAGATACGCCTACCCCGTGTACCTGACCTAAGCCTAATACGTGGGCGGGAATAGAAAGTTACAGTTTAAGTTAAGTTTGTTTTTGCCAAGTGAATAACTAAAGAATTCTCTGTGAGGGGTTATTCAGTTCTGTACCTGGAAGTTAGGATGAATGAGGAATGGTATCTCTCTCTCTGGTCTCGATATTCCAGGCTGCCTGCGAGGGCTGCCCAGAAACGCCGGTGCTGGATTCTCGGCAGGAGAAAGCAGCGCGTCTCTCAGCGCGTCAGAAAGGCGGGGCTGCTGCCAGCGGGTCTGCTCTGCTCTTCGCTTCGGCAAGTATGGCTGCTCCGTTTCGTCACCACGCGTGTGTTTGCATATGGCAAGATCGGTAATATTTATACCTTTAAGGTGCCGAGATTGACGTAAGGATGGACATAGATATGTCAATAAAGATGTCATACGACTTGCTCGTTAGCACATTCTTTTACTAAAGTTCTCGGTGAAATCAAAACAATGGCCGCAGGGTTTTGCCCAGGTTGTCATAGGTTTGATTTGTTATGAGAACTCCGTATGCCTTATCAGGGGCTGGAGGAATATCGCTTGTCTAATTAGATCGCAAGTGTTATGACCTAATCAGATAACACGTTCCTGTGCCGTAGTGTGACTGCGTCAGATAACGGTATCTGCATCATGGGGGTTTTCTGCCTCATGGGCTGACTGCTAGTTAACTGGTTGGTTTGTTTAACTAGAATAGGGTCAGGAATAGGGGGATCGATTCAGAACCTATAGGAATACATGACACCCACTCCACGCTAACTATGGACATATTTACTAATCTAGGCATAGTATAACATAGTACAACATACTATAGAGTAGTGTGTATACCTTACCACCCCAAAATACATAAATGCATTTTGAAATTTTCAAATATACTGAAAAAATTGCAGACATATATATATGGTATGCACTCAAGCTGTAGAAAAATGCCAAAGTAATCGCATTTGTATACATTATTGCTTATTTGGTATATGAGAATTACACATGAAATGGTTTCTTAAATACAGGAAAAAGTTTCGAGACCATTCCTTCACAGAATAAAATATCTTTATGAACATGCCAGTGGGCAGCTAATGTCTATAAGCTATCTAAAATTTAGAAACCTTAGTTCTCTAAGAATAGTTCTTACTTTAAGCAGAAGATAGTGTCCCGAAAAATATGCAAAAATATTTGGGGCTGCTGGAAAAACTGCTGTCCGTGAACTGGAGCGAAAATGTTCATGTGACATTATTTTTAAAGTTGAAGGCCGAATTCAGGGAACGCCGTGTGCGAGCTTGCTCAAAAGTCTCTATTTCTGTTCGGGTGAGAACATCATATCATTTAGGCTTTCGAAAAAACTGTCAACAGCTTCCTGGGAAAGTTCCACTAACTCGGAAATAGGTGTAATCATGCATTCTTGTGCATGATTGTCTCCATTGACATTCTGATTCGCATTGCTGACAGAAGGTCGTACCTGTTCGATGCTGCTTTCATCTTGAACTTCACTACCCATCAATCGCAGTGGTGAAGCTTCCACGAATGCCGTCATCAGGATTGGTAGCCTTTGAGGGCAGCACAAAGCATGAACCTTGATCGGGCTCAACAATGTTTCTGCATCCATCGGCGCATCCGATTGTAGCGTCAGACAGGTGTCTAACACGCATTCTTCTCCGCATAGCAGACACCTCAATACAGGTAAAACACATCTTTGCCACATTGGTCGAAATGATAGAAACCAAGTCATGTTCAGGTCTCTAAGCCGGGAGAGTCCCAGGATTTTTGATATCCGGTCCCGGTATCCAATGGCTAGGATTGTTTCTTCCCTTGTCGCAAGAGTTTTGTCTGTGACATGGCTTGCCATAACGAAAAATAGGGACTAAGAATAGGATTCCTGCAATTAGTCCCAGGATCAGGGGAAGTCCGCCAAAAATCGAATGGACGAAATCTGGAAAAATACCCAGTATGGCTTTGAATGGTGTTAATGCCATCGAAAATACTGTCTTAAATACCTTTGAGACCCCATTGGTATCAGAAATATTTAAGATTTCATTCAGGATTTCCGCGAAATGTACGGGGGAATTAGTTGATAATAATGTATGTATCTCTGCAGTCGTCCTTGCGACTTGTAGATCATACGTTTCTTTTGATGACGAGAGCCTGGTAGGCATCTGAAGAAGCACTGTTTTCATTCTGCTTAAAGTATCTATTCGAATAGAAGTAATTTTCAAATCGGGCCATGCCCTTGCCTCCCTGTCTGGGAAGGAGCTGGGGAACAATGTGCGTCCACAGCACTTGACCTTCGCAGTAGTAGTTACTAGATAAGGAGTCCCGGGCATAAGACTACAACATCTACGGTCTACAATAAGAATGTAACTCCCATTATAGAGTCTTTGAAAGAATGGTTCTATTTCTGTTGCAGGTGCGCCTTGCTGGTGACATGAAAGGTTGTATGAATTCCCTTCACAGGCTCCATGCAAACTAATTCCGTTACACAGAAGTGTGCCACTTAGTGACATCGCACAATTGTTGCCACTAAGAAACACTTTCTGTCCTTTATTACTGACACATGCATGTGAATAGGGCAGGTTCCAAGTTGTTTTAAGGTACCCCTTTCCCAATTTCTCGTACATGCCAGCCTGTATATATTTTTGGCAGTATTGAAACCTGAAGGTTGAGATTGGAATATTTATTATCCCATGTATTATCCATTCATTGACAGGTCGTTCTGACATTGTCATTGGTAATCTTTCTAGTTTTTCAATGCTCAAGATTGTGTAATCAGCACCCTTTTGCGCCATACTGATTTGTCTATCAGTAAGGTTAAAGATTTGGAATAGTGACGTTGTGTTGATTAAACGCCAAGGCACATAGCCTGAACGCATATTTTGTAACGTCCAGCCAAGCTGTACAATAGAACGCAATTGTGACTGACCGTGTTGTAATAGCAGTAAGTCTTGCGATAATATATCGATTGCTGACGACACAATGCTGTCCAAAGAAAAAATTCTGGAGGACAGAGTCATTAACCCATTGTCCACTACAGAAAGTGATTTTTCCAAATGAATACGATCAATTTCCCGTATTCTCTCTGCTGTTTCAATTTGAGTAACCTTCCAGGCCTCATTGTATGCTGCATATACAGAGGCTGCTATGAAACGCTTTTGACGCTGTTTGCTTGGTCCCAAAGTGAAATCACGCAAGTCAGCACCATCAGTAAGTAAAGTTAGGTGTTGCTTAATTTCTGCCAGTGTGGAAGTTTGTAGCCACTGAAGGCATAATTTGCCCACACTGTAGGTGGTTATTATCCCTGGGTGATGTCTTTGAGGATATCTAGGGTCTGGCCTGGTCATTTTGAACCCCTGTGTTTTGTTCAGGAATCTGTCTTGACAGTTATTAGTATCTGTGGGCCAGATCAACCACTGTTTCCAATCAGGATGTGTTCTGTTTTGGTTTAATATATGGTTTACGTCTATCTCTTCATCTGTATCAGAGTTATTGCTAAACATTATTGGCTTTGGAATAGACGGTTTATTTAAATCTTTGATTTTGGCTAAGCCAAGACAGGTGGTCTGTTGAACAGTGTCATTTAAAAATACCATTTGTTCTGGGATCATGCAGGCTCTAAACAAAGCTTCTATACCCTGTACTTGCCATTCTTTTGTACCCCAAACACTTTTCAATTCAACATTTTTGTCCCAATAATCAAATCCAAAAGTATTCATTTGTTCAAAAAATGAGTCTGAATATAACAATTTTGTGTTGGTTATCATGGTTTTGGTTCCTGTCTTGTTCGACAATTTAAAATAAAATGTTTCAGCATTACTTGTGTTAAAACCTGAAAAATATGAATATTTGTCGTAAACGGTTCTTGAGCTCCCTTTTGGAGGTGTTGCACAATGTTCCCATTGATTATAATTTAAAACGTTTCTAGGTTGTGCAGATCTATGTTAAAAGTGGTTACCATAGTGGTTATAGCAATACATACTGTCATAGTTTGTAGAACCCTGCAAATAATCATGTTTGGTAAATTTAGCAGACATTACTAAGTCAGACATCATATTATTAATGCTTTCGAAGTCCCAATCATCAGCAAATGAGTTTGGTTTTGCAAAGTCACTCAATGAGATCTTAATTTGATGTGGATATTTCAGGATCTCGACCGGACCATAAATTTCATAGTCAGTTTTGTCCCAGGCTACCCCACCAGGTATCGGATTGGCTGTGAAGTTGGCTGAAGAAAGATCTCTTTTCTCGACGTGTGAAGATGTGTGTGGTTTGAGGATCAAGTTGATTTTCTGACTTGCTGTGTCCATTTTAGCATATTTTCCCTCAATGAAGCGTCCCAAAGTAAGTACCATGATGAGCCAAAGTATGAGAATAAATGCACCAAAACCCACCCAAAATTCAATCCATGGGGAAATCAGATATGTTTCTTTCAGTTGTCTCAAAAGTTCCTTAGCTTTGTCTTTAAAGGTTTTTGATGATGGCTGTCTTTGATTCGCTGAAGCCCTCAGAGGAATCATCGAAGTTAATGAAGTAGCCGGATGCAGTTCTGTCAATTGTTCCAATTGGTTCAGGATTTCTGTTTCTTGCATTTTCACTTGGTACTTCATTATAGATTGGTGTGTCTCTGCTAAATGTTTTTATTTGGGTCTTCAGAGGTCTGAGTTCTATTGCATTGTTGCATAGTCCTTGTTGTTCTTCTGTAGGCGTTTCGAATGTGATGAGCCTCTTCGTTAGGACCTCTGTACTGGTAGCAAACCTTGGTGTTCTGCTACTTATTGGGAGTCCACTTGGCCTACTGTTTGTTATCGGCCACATGTTGTGGTTTTACCAGGTCGATGGATACAACTCGGTTCTCCTTTTTACCAGCAAGTGGCGGTAGTACAACTGATCTTGTCCCGTTGACAGACAAGACAGGAACTGCTTTTCTGTAAGAAGGCCCAAATTCCTTCTTTACCGCGATCTTTTCCCTGACTAGATCCCTGACTTTTGGAATCCAGACAGGTCTTGCTGGGACAGGTGGTGGTTCTTCAGTGGTTGTTGGCTGTTGTTTCAACTTTATGTTGCTCAGGTCTTTTCTTGTTTTGTTTAAGTCCTGCAAAATAGCCAAACGGTCTTTGATATCAAAGCTTTTTTCTGTCACCACTGAAGTCTGACTATCAATGTCAGAGATCATCATCCTAGTTCCAAATAATAATTCGTACGCACTGAATCCCTTCAGAGAATTTCTTGGCAAGTTATTGAGACTACGTTGGACACTTATTAGATGTTTGACCCACCCAGCTCCCGAACCTAATATCCTTTCCGCTATAGATTGCTTTATGCCTTGGTTTTTTCTTTACACCATCCCGTACCCTCAGGAAGGAAGTGAGAAGATTCCCGCTGGGCTATGCTCATTTGGTCATGTTTCCCCTCAGGCTTGAGGGCTAGAGTGGAGACAATGGTCAAACGTAGCATGCTCTTAGCGTATATGCCATTTAGACTCGCAAATCTTTGTATAACAGTCTGGACGTCAGCCGAGTGCTGGTGATCTACAATATAAGTGGAACTAGCCTGTATATGTTAATCGAAACCCTTCCTTTTTTCTCCTGATTTTTTCTGGAGTAGAACGACGAGGTATTAAACTGTTTCTTTCCCCACTGCGATCTCTGTTGCAGTTTGGGCAGTTTTTTACAAACATGGTATGACGCAGGCTCATGCCTGGCCACCAGTACCGTGATTGTAATTCTTCCAGAGAATTTTTTAGTTTGAGGTGTCTGAGACCCTCGCCCATATGTGCGTCTGCGGTTAACAAGTTTCTCCTGTCCATGTTTGGAATCACTCTATCCCCCACTCCAGGGATTCGAGCAAAAGGGACGGAGTTTGCATCGATTATGTATGTATAATTGAGTGGATAGTTGATCGGTAACGCTGAGCAGTCGCCTTTTGATGACGTTTTCACTGCCAGCACTGTTTCACCGTCAATGTATTTTAATGTACGCTTTTTTCGAACTACAGGAGCCGATTTAGTGGCTGCCGCTGCGGCTGTTTCAGCCAATGAATTCCCTACAACGTGAACGCCATCACGCTGATGACTCAGTGTATGTATCACGTGAGTCTTTGGTAGTTCTTTTTGTAAAAGAACTACTTGTTCCCAGAGCATTTTATGCTTGATTGTGCCACCTTTCGCATCCTTGAAACCATTCTGAAGCCAGATCTGCAAGTATTCATTGTAAGATTGAACGCAATAATACGAATCGCACACTATGAGTGTGGGGAATTCTCGATCGGTATTTTCAAGCGCCATCTTGAACGCCAGTAGTTCAGCTCGCTGAGCTGTACAATCTCCCAAAGATTGTGTTTTAGTGATTGCTGGTTTAAATTTTCCTTCGTGCCAGCGACCTTTAACGATCGCGCACGCAGCACTGTAAGCTTGCTTACCCCCCACTGCGGGTTGTGCTGATCCGTCTGTATATATTATACAGCCGTAGTGGTCTAGAGGCAGAATTTCGGTTGGCGGAGGACATTCAAATTCATATTGGAGAAATTCTTGTGTTTTTAAGTAAGGATCAAATTCGTACACCACATCTGTTGCAGCAAGAGAATTAGCCCATTGTATCCATCTCGGATGGAGTGCTTTAGCATTTGGAATGCTTGCCTTTGTTACCGCCTCTAGGGCTGGTATTGGTGTCACGATTATTATTCGTTTACCTTGTGCCAGGGCTCGTTCTTTTGCTATAGCTGTCTGTGTTGCTGTAAGAATTTTTTCCGTTGGGCTAAATTTCATTTCAGCCTTAGTGTACAAGTGTGATTTGAATGCAATTGGTACCTTTTCCCCCTCATTAGAGGTCAGGTATGTGAATCCGCATCTCCCTGGGATGACTCGAATCACAAGATTGCGTGTGTTATCACGTGTTTCTAATTTTGTTTTAATTAGCATGTCTGTTTGTAAGGATCTCAAAATTTCTGTGTGTATTTGAGTCCAATTGGATCTTTTAAAATCTGGTTTAATTAGATCATAAAGGGGTTTGACCCTTTCTGCGTAGTTTGCAATGTATGTTCTTCCGAAATTTAGGAAGCCTAGAATCGACTGTAAGTTTTTTAGTGTTCTAGGTGCTTGGAGTACGGCACATTTCTCTAGGAAATTGTCAGCCAGGCTTTTGCCTTCGCTTGATAATTCATATCCTAAGAACAGGACTGTCAGATGGGCAATTCTGGATTTTTTAAAGTTGAATTTGTAACCCTCTGCAGCGAACCCAAGTATTATGGTGTTCACTCTTTTCAAGTGAGTCTCCAAGTCATCATCTGTTAAGTAAATGTCATCGACATAAGATAATGCTTCGTCATCATATGTTTGTAGTAATTCTGTTACTCTAGCTGAGAATACCCCCGGACTGTTCTTGTACCCCTGGGCTAACCGACAGAATTGTTTTTGAGTGCCATTTACTGAGAATGCAGTTAAATATCTGCTCTCTGGTGCTATGTTTTGACAAAAGAATCCATTAGAGATGTCTAAGGTTGTTTTGTATTTTTTGCGCACTGTTATTCATTAGTGTAGCACTGTGTGAGTTTTGCACTGCAAGTTTCAATCACCCCCTGGTATTCTAGCTGATCTAGTATTTCATTTACCTGTTTTTTAGCTTCTTGCTTAATTGGGTACTGCCTTTGTGCAGTAGGTTGTGATTTTAGCTGGATTTTGTGAGGAGGAGAATCCTCATCCCATCCTACATGATTTTTATATAAAGCAGGTGCTAGAGCCACTGCCCACTTTCTAGCAAGTGTGTATTTTTTATGAATTGGAATTTGATTTGAGAAGGCAGGCATAATTACTTCTTCGCCATGAGGGCACTCCCTGACAAACTCTGGTGGCCAGTCTTTTTCAGCTAGAAGGATGTCATAACCCTTGGAGAGGTTATCCCAAAATAGTCCCCTTATTTTCCTAGTCTTATCTCCCTCTATATGTAATGTTATATCGTATATCTTGTGAGGTTTGCTAACCCTGGTGTCTGCAGTTTCCACTTGAAGATATTCATTCGTGTCCACTGTCTCCAGATGATTCATAAGGACTTTGCGAGCTATGCTCACTTCTGCTGCGCTGTCTAGCATTGTCTGAGCCCACTCTCCGTTTTTCAGTTGTGTCCTCAGTATTCTCGGCATTGTTAACTACCTTGATACTGGCTACCTTCTTTTTTGGAAATTGTAATTTCTTTTTTAGTTGAGCAGGTTCCTTGTCTTTGGACTTGGCGTGCTCTTCTCTTTGTTCTGATCGTCCTCTTCTTTCCGATTTCTGCGAGGAAGTCTGAAAAGATTGAGAGGGACGCGTATCAATGTCTTGATATCTGTCAGGTTTTTTTATATTATCCCTATTTCTAAGGTTATATCTTTTCCCAGAGGGGTCACTCTGAGGTGACCTGTGTCTTTGGTTCGGAGATTTTTCTCTTCGCCTAGGAGACCTTCCTCGGGACTGGAATTTCTTTTCTTTAGGATTGGATTGTTTGTTTCCATCCCAGTTCTTTTTTGGTGAATTATTATTAAAAAATATTTTTTCTGGACTTTCAGTCAGTTGCGGTTTTACTAGTATTCCACCTAAACTATCTCTACCTAGTTCCTCATAGGATTTTTCTATGATTCTGGCAATTTCAGCTGGTTGGTCTGCTATATCTGTCTCTTTTAACCTCTGGCGGATCGCCACGTTTGCTGCTTCACCTTTTATGTTGGCTAATAATATAGCCGAGACCTGCTTGAAGTCTTTCAGTAATTTCATACCAAGAGTTAAAGCAGGTTCTGGACCGTATTCGTCTTGAATTTGTTTTAGCACATCTGGTATCACCGAAATGGATGGAACACCGTGCGTTTTTGTGTAGATGGAAGCAAAGACTGTACCCCAAGTGTCACAGTCCTCTATGTGTGGTGCGATTCCCATTGGGAGACAGACAGTTTTTCTAGGGGGGTGGTGTCAGGAAACACCGCCTCTATTTGGGTAATTTTCTGTGCCAACCAGAATGGTATTTGTTCCCGTTTAGCCGGTACTTTACCTAGGCAGGATTGGATGTTCTGTGGTGTAATTTTATTTGTGTTCCCCTGGTGAGGGGTCAGTTGTGGAAGTTTAATCGCTGGCTGAATTGTTGAAGTCCGCATGACATACTGAACTAATTGTCTATGAATTTTTATTAATTGTTTTAGCTGTGTTAACAGCTCTGCTGCAGACATCCCATTGATGTCTGGATGTGGTGTGTATCCGGCTAGGACCGGCCACGTTGCTCCTGGTCTACCTAAAGGACCGAGCCTGGTAATGTGATTATTGTGTTTTAGGGCGCCATCAAATAAGAGCAAATGCTCTTGGAATTTGAGTGGTACTTCCACCTCCTCGAAAGGAGTGTACTCATTAGGAGGTTCCTCTATTTTGTAATAGTGGAAGTACTTTGTTACAGCATTTGCTGCTGGAAAATGTATCCATGAATAGTATACCTCTGTCTGCCGATATTCGTGTGCCTCAATTACGAATGACTGTACCACCTCTAGGTGTCAGTCCATTTTCTATAAGTTTTAAGGTTATAGATTTTCTTTTAATGACCGGGATGAGTATTATCTCCGGGTCTGCATTTTGTAGTGCAGTATCAGCTTCTGCTATGTCAGCTGCTAATCTAACTGCCTCTCTTTCTTCATCACTGTCTGCCATTTTTCCGACAGGATGGTTATTTTGTTTGTTTGCAGATCAGTTTTCTTATGGAAACAAAGATTAGATGCACAATATTTTGGAACTGTTTATCCTTCAACGTTGACTATACCAAGAACCATACATAGGAGTTCCCTCCTGCGAGGTTTTGGAGGATATAACCTTTCACCCACTCCAGACGTCTTTGGAGTATTTGGGAAAAGGGGTCTGAGTGAGAAAGCACGACTGAGTTACTCTAAATGTCTTACGTTAGTTTTATCGCCCTTTCCTAACGCGTTGGGCGCCATGTAGTGTAGTTCCTATCTTCCCAATAGGCTCTGCGCATTGGAATAATACCTACAGCAGTAAAGGCCTAGGCCAGACGTTAACTAGGTCTACTACTGTCGATACTAGACTTAAAGTTTTGGGTTTGCCAGCGTAGCTCAGAGTTCACTAGAAACTTTCTCGAATGTTCAAGGAGGAATTAACTTCCCTGATTAGACAAGAAGGGATTTAGTTTCTGACAACCATAGAACATGACAACTTTGCTCTCCCCTAATCAAGAGTCAATCTCGAGAGTCGTGTGAACAAAAGGCAAATTATTTTACTCAGTCAGTACGTGCATTCTTAGTCTCATCAGAATGTAGAGAAAAGGAAGAGACGGGCGTGTTCAATAAAAAGGTGTTATTTATTGATCAGTCTCTTTTCTCATACAAGAGAAATGGATCGATATTATTGCAATCCTTATAGTTAAGTAAAGTGCATACATTAAAAGCAATAGTATAAGATAATACTGTAAAAACATTGATATGGTTTCTAAGCCATAAGATGTTTTAAAATGAATAAAATATATTACATACACATATACATTTGACTAAACGTACTCAACTGGTGTTTCTAGATACGCCTACCCCGTGTACCTGACCTAAGCCTAATATGTGGGCGGGAATAGAAAGTTACAGTTTAAGTTAAGTTTGTTTTTGCCAAGTGAATAACTAAAGAATTCTCTGTGAGGGGTTATTCAGTTCTGTACCTGGAAGTTAGGATGAATAAGGAATGGTATCTCTCTCTCTGGTCTCGATATTCCAGGCTGCCTGCGAGGGCTACCCAGAAACGCCGGTGCTGGATTCTCGGCAGGAGAAAGCAGCGCGTCTCTCAGCGCGTCAGAAAGGCGGGGCTGCTGCCAGCGGGTCTGCTCTGCTCTTCGCTTCGGCAAGTATGGCTGCTCCGTTTCGTCACCACGCGTGTGTTTGCATATGGCAAGATCGGTAATATTTATACCTTTAAGGTGCCGAGATTGACGTAAGGATGGACATAGATACGTCAATAAAGATGTCATACGACTTGCTCGTTAGCACATTCTTTTACTAAAGTTCTCGGTGAAATCAAAACAATGGCCGCAGGGTTTTGCCCAGGTTGTCATAGGTTTGATTTGTTATGAGAACTCCGTATGCCTTATCAGGGGCTGGAGGAATATCGCTTGTCTAATTAGATCGCAAGTGTTATGACCTAATCAGATAACACGTTCCTGTGCCGTAGTGTGACTGCGTCAGATAACGGTATCTGCATCATGGGGGTTTTCTGCCTCATGGGCTGACTGCTAGTTAACTTGTTGGTTTGTTTAACTAGAATAGGGTCAGGAATAGGGGGATCGATTCAGAACCTATAGGAATACATGACCGCTATAATACCCCTAAGCCCGAATATACTAACAGTCGGGGATGCCCCTTCATTTGAAGAAATCTGGGACTTACAGACTGAACAAACTGAACAAAACACAGCAAATCCATGTACAGTGCCAGGAGCTGTGATCACTAATGTTGATAAGAACAAGGCAATTACACCGTTCAAGCCTAAGTCCACCTTCAATCCCATTTCTACCCATGATAATCTGGATATTTACCAGGATTTATCGGTGGAAGACCTTAAAAAGCTATATATAACTACTAACAAAAAAAGTCAAGCCATTGCACGACAGAATCAGAACTATAATCTTCTGATCAAAAAGTTGAAAACAAATGAAAACCTAGTCGTAAAACAAGCCGACAAGGGAGGCAACATTGTGCTATGGGCACGTGACAAGTATATAGCAGAAGCGGAAAAACAGCTCGGTGACACTGCCTGTTATCGAAAAACCAACATTATATCTATCAAAACAGCTTGGAATGAGCTTAATGCTAAACTCATGGGGTGGCGTAGCTGTGGTTTGATCTCTATGGATGAATTCAAATTCATCAAAAAGGAATTCCCTGTAATTCCTGTTTTCTATCTTTTGCCAAAGATCCATAAGGACCCACTATCTCCACCAGGGAGACCGATAATATCGGCGATCGATAGTGCAACGGAAAACCTATCCAGATACATAGACTTTTTCTTACAAGAATGGGTTAAAGGACTGAACTCGTACATACGAGACACAACTGACTTCTTGTACAAACTATCTAAGCAGACTTGGTCTGAAGACTATTTACTTATGACATTGGATATTTGTTCCCTATATACGTCTATAAGGCACATAGATGGACTGAAGGCAACACAGTTCTTTTTGGATAAACGTCCCATACACAATGTACAGCATAACAAAATGCTTATGGGAATGCTTAATATATGCCTACAACAGAACTTCTTTACGTTTGGAGGTCAAGCCTATCAGCAATTGAGAGGGGTGGCCATGGGGTCTTGCTTCTCCCCCAGCTTCGCGTGCTTGCACATGGGGCTGTGGGAGGAGCAGACCCTGATGGGACAACACAGAACAGCAATGGAACAACATGCCATTTTATACCTCAGATACATTGATTTGTTTTTTATCTGGAGGGGTTCGAAAGAGAGTGCCATTGATTTTGTGGATAGGCTGAATGTCAATAATTTGAATCTTCAATTTACCTCAACGATTAGTGAACTTTCTGTTAATTTTCTGGATGTAGAAGTCTATATTAAGAATAACAAAATAGAAACGAAGTTGCACAGGAAAGTTACCGCTGGCAACACGGTACTACATGCCTCCAGTAACCATCCTAGCCATCTGATTCGCAGCATCCCCTATGGGGAGATGTTGCGAATAAAACGGATCTGCAGTACTGAGGAGGAATGCAAAATTGCTCAACTTCAGTGCAGAATGCGTTTCTTGGAAAGAGGCTACAGCCATGAAATGCTAGACGAAGCAATGACCAAAACAATGAAATTTAAAAGGGAACAACTAATAGAACCCCATACAATCTCTACCACTGTTATTGAAACCATGACCTCACCAACAGAGAAAATACAGTGTAGAGCCATTGTCACATATAGTCAGCAACATGCTGAGATTCGCAGGATCTTTTCAAGAAACTGGAATCTCGTACAAGGAGATCAAGTGATAGGTGAGCTAATATGCAATAAACCAGAGATCACATTCAGAAAATCATCTTCCTTAAGTAATGCCATTGTAAGTAATACCTTAGAACCCCCAAAGAAGTGGTGGGAACGAATAACAGGTTTTAAGAAATGTCAAGTTTGTAAGGCCTGTAAACATGCTATCAACAAGACCCACTACACAAGTCCTTTCCATGAGAAACCAATTGCCATCAGACAAAAGTTAGGATGTAAGACAGAATATGTGGTATACGTTTTGGTATGCCCATGTGATCTTCTGTATATAGGCAGTACACGCCTTCCAGCGCATAAACGCATCCTACAGCATCTAAGGGCTATTTCTGGAAAGGATCCAGCCTATCCAGTGGCAAGACACTTCGAAAAATGCCACCAGAGCAACCCAGAATTATTAAAGTACTATCTGGTTGACTCTGTTTTACCTTTGAGGAGGGGGGGAGATAGAGACAGTAAGTTACGTCTACTAGAAACCCGATACATCCTCGAATGTAACAGTAAACAGCCTGGTGGGCTCAATAGTACGGAGGATTTATACACCTGTTTATAATGTAATATTATCTCTTGATGGCTTTCACTGGTACTTGTACGTTTAATGTAACACTGTAAAATCTCTAACATATTTGGCAGCCTGTATATTTTAAATTTTAATAAGAATTTCATATTTTGAATCTTATTTGCACATTCACTTGAAATGGAACCTTTATAAACGACCCTCAGGGAAGTAACTAGTTGTAATACATACATCACGATATTGGATGGTTCCCCTATATTAACTCAAAAACCCACTTGGGTAATACTTGTTTTATACCAGCATAAATCACGTTATCCCCAAATTATTTTGATATCATTGCAGGAACTGTGATAATCGTTTCCAAAACAATAGCACGGATTTGGAACATGTGAGATGTAAATAATAGGTGTTTTTTTATATATCTATTGTACATTATGTAAATATATGAATTCAGAGAAACCCTATATATTTGTACACAAATTTGATCTTAGATTTATATATATATATATATTTATATATTTTTCTAAAAGGATTGCTTTTTAGAAATTTTTCCAGTTCTGTAAATTTTGAATTTAATCTCTTTCTCTTTTTTTATGAAAAGCATTGAAATGATCAATTCTTATGGAGATTCTAATTAGTGTGAAATGGTGATTTTGCTTCTATTTGGGGATGTGATTATGGGACTTAGAAGGGCACTATGCCCGGTATAATAATGTGATGTATATCCCTTTAAAATCTGAATGGGACTGTTGACTAACCATGTGATCAACTAAGCTATTTAAGTTACTTCCTTTCTTCTTACCGTGACATGTGATCAAGCCTCGGCTGAGGTGAAACGCGTCATGGCGACTGGTGGGCTGTTAATTCATCACGAATAAAACTCACTGACAACAGAGCACGGAGTTTGTGGCTTTACTCTAAATCCGTTTTACTGCGTGGCGTGGCTACACTGTGCCTTGTTCCGGACTCAAAAATATATATATATATATATATATATATATATATATATATATATATATATATATATATATATATATATATATATATATATATATATATATATATATATATATATATATATATATATATATATATATATATATATATATATATATATATATATATATTTTTTTGTAAAATCTTTTTATTATTTACATCAACAAAGGTGTAAGGTTGAGCACAGACTTACAAAGCATAATTGTCTTGTATAGATGACCAGTTACGATCCCTTCGAGTCCGTTACCCAGGAGTAATCAGCAAGGGTATACATCTCAAATAAACAATATATTCATCAGTATAACTTCCCAGGTCCTCACAGAATAGAAAGTAACGAGCGTTCTTGACGGAATACTCCATGCAACAACCCGTCCACTTCCCGCCCTTAGAACCCTCCCCTAACCCTCCCTCCTGTCGGCGCGAGCTAAGAAAGTGATCGGAGCCATAACAAAGATCTATTTGTACCAAGAGATCGTTTGTTGACACCATCAGGGCATCCCCGTAGTTCAGAGTGACATATTACGGAATCTGAGAGTCATAACGTTGTTCCTATCCCAATCAGCTAGGTGAGTGGCCCACTGGTCCCCCTCCACAGTCATATCACTCATCACTGAGTCAGTATCCTCATCCTCCTTCCTCAAGTCCACTACCAGTGCCTCCCATGCCCGAGCTGCCTCCGAAGCCCTATCGTTGTGAGACCTATGAGCCTGCTGCAAACGCACCGTGCCCTCACTGCTGGCCCACTTAAGCATCTCCGCCCTCCATCTGAGATAGCTAGGCCCTACCTTTTCCTTCCAGTGGGATTTCACGATTGGCAAGCAGCAGCCCCAAATCTAAGAACTTGTTTGTCACCTTTGTTTTGCTTGTGTGTGAAAACCAATGCAAGAGGCAGGTCCCCTTTTCCAGGTCAATCTGCCTCTCCGTCACCTTGCAGAGTGAAGTGAGGACCTCCTCCCAGTAGGTACCTAGTTGTGGGGAATCCCAAAGCATGTGCACTAAATCTGCATTTCTAAATCTACATCTGGGGCATTGCGCAGAGTCCGTGTGAAAATATAGATTGATCTTTTCTGGTGTGAGGCATGCTCTGTGTAAATTAAAAAAATTGAATTAACTGGAATCTCGCGTTCCTAGTACCTTTCCAAGCCCTCCTTAACACATGTGACCAGGCTGAGTCCGGGATCTCTCTGCCTATATCCGCCCCCCTACTGCGCCTGCAGCCTCTGCAATGGGGTCGACCGTTCCCTGAGCATTCGTCTATATAAACAAGTTACGGCCTTAAAGGTGCCTGCCGCCATCACTACGTACTGACACGCTGCATTTACAGGAGGCTCCGACAGGCCCGCCCCCCAGTGTCTCTGAATTGCGATAACTAGGGCTGCATGAATTAGGAAATGCCCCCTTGGGAGTCCAAAAGTCTCCTGCAATGCACCGTAAGGCAGCAGTGCACCATCAGCGAATAGGTCCCCAACCATCTGCAATCCAAGCATCTCCCAATCCGCCAGCGCTGACCAATTCCCCCCATGTGGCAGAGCTGTGCACATACCTAACGGTATCTCTGGAGCGTAAGGTCTCTGCACCCCTATCCTGTTGTGATAGAATTTCCAACAGTGCCTTAACGCACATTCTTCAACTGACAGTCCATCAACTCTCAACCTTTGCTGCATTACCACAAATGACAAGGCATGCCGCGGCACATCAGGTTCAAATTCCCGCTCCGGACCATGAAATTCCTGCGCCACTGCTTGGGTGAAACTCTGAAACTGCGCCGCTAGATAATACAGTACGAAGTCAGGGACCGCAAGGCCCCCCTCCGCTCTGGGCCGTATTAGCGTGTCCAATGCCACTCGGCGCCTCCCCGCCACCCACCACTGAGCGGAGTTGGCGAAACAATGCAACAGGTATTCGTATAGGCAGGGTGCGGAAAAAATACAGCAATCGCGGGAGCGCCACCATCTTCAATAGCGCCAC
Source organism: Lissotriton helveticus (assembly GCF_964261635.1). Classification (NCBI taxonomy): domain Eukaryota; kingdom Metazoa; phylum Chordata; class Amphibia; order Caudata; family Salamandridae; genus Lissotriton; species Lissotriton helveticus. The sequence goes on from NC_136065.1 coordinate 455,958,340, forward strand.
CCGACCTGCCACCGAAAGTGGTAAAGTACTCCAGAAGTGCATGCTACCCTTGAGCCCCCTGAGTGCCCTACCAATGTTACCCTCGAGTAGGTCGTCCTGAGTATGGTAGATATGCGTCCCCAGGTAGGGGAGGCACAGGGGTTCCCACGTCACTTCAGGCAGGTGCAAAGGCGGGTCGCGATCCCTGGTTACTGGAAACACGCAAGTCTTTGCCCAATTGACTCGCAGGCCCGTAACTTCTCCAAAGCGACCGAGCAGGTCCCGCGCTCCTACTAATTCCTCATTCGCGTCGTACAAGAAAAGCACCAGGTCGTCCGCATCAAATGAAATATAATGCGTCCGCCCACGAAGCTGTATGCCCCGGTATGCACTCCCCATCCTAGCACACGCCGCTAACGGCTCTATAGCCAGAGCAAATAACAACGGAAAAAGTGGGCAGCCCTGCCTGGTGCCTCGTCCCACTGGGCACGAAGCGGAAATGACCCTACCTACCTTTATCCTAGCGCTCTCAGCGGAGTACAATATTTCTGTCCAGCGAATATACTCTTCTCCAAGACCAAACGCCCTCATTGCCGAAAACAAATAGGGCCATACTAAGCTGTCAAACGCTTTCACAATGTCCACAGAGAGGACCACTGCCTGGGCAGTGTCGCCACGCTCACCCCCCAGCACTCGTATAAGCCTGCGAATACTGCCAGCAGTGTTACGGGTAGGGATAAACCCAGCTTGATCGGGGTGAACCAGCTGCGTTATAAAAGGAAGGAGCCGAGTAGCAAGCACCCGACTTAGGATCTTATAATCCGTAGTGAGCATTGACAAAGGACGATGCGCCGCAGGATCCGTGGGATCCTTCCCGGGTTTGAGGAGGCGAACGATAATGGCCTCCCTAGTGGACGCCGGCAACACCCCCAGCAACTTGGCCTCGCCATACATCGAAAGCAGTCTAGGAGTCAGCTCATCAATGTAAGTAGAGTAAAATTCCACAGGCAGTCCGTCTCCTACTGGGGTCTTATTCCTCGCCAGCTGTTTAATTGTACATCGGATTTCGGCGAGCGAGATATCCCGTCCCAGGGAGTCCGCCTGCTCCTCCTCTATCATAGGCAGCTCCAGACCCGCCAGAAATGCCTGAATGTCAGTCTCCGCGGCGTGCAGGTGACTCGTATATAGGTCCACATAGAAAGCGCGAAACCGGTCATTAATTTGATGCTGCGTATAAACTAGGTTCCCCAATGGGTTCGCCAACGCCAAGATAGGGATGCATCTAGGTATGGGATTAGCCAGCCACGCCAACAACGTGCCAACCTTCTCTCTCTCAGCGTGTGCACGGGTCAGGTGCGCTCTATGGTCAAAAGACCTTAAACGCTCCACTACAACCGCCGCCGTTTCCTTCTTAGTCTGGACCATGTCTCGTTCATCAGAGTTAACCGAAAAGGCACGTTCGGCCTCCCTGAGGGCGCTCTCCGCAACCTCAACGTCCCGCAATAACTGCTTTTGCACCCGACCCATTTGGCGATGCAGAACCCCCGGGTCACCACCTTAAAGGCAACCCACTCCAAAGCAGTCGTCCCAGCCGTGCCTTCGTTCTCTGCAAAGTATTGTCATACCCGTTCCCAGCTCCGTCCGGAAGGCAGAATCCTCTAATAATTCCGGGCGCAGTCTCCAGGTCGGGATAGCCGGGCGCAACTCAGTCCAGCAAAGCCCCACCAACAGGGGGTTGTGGTCCGAGATCGTGCGGGATAAATATTCGCTGCTTGCTGCCATAGTAGCCAGACCAGGACTACACAAGATCGCATCAAGTCGTACATGCAGATCATGGAGCGCAGAGAAAAAGGAATAACCACGTTCAGCCAAGTGCTGTGCTCTCCAAATGTCCACTAACCCCCAATTATCTTGCCACTGGGCTCTAAATTTAGCTAATCTGTGGATCGGAGCACCAGGCAATGGCGGGTGCGATCTATCCATGTCCAGGTCCGTAATGGAGTTGAAGTCTTCCCCCCCCCCCCCCCCCCCCCAGCAACACCGGCTTCGTGAAATAGCCCGCCAGAGCTTCAGACAAGCGCTCAAAGAACTGTATCTGCTCCACATTGGGTGCATAGACACTACAAAGGGTTACCTCCCGTCCATTCAGGCGGCCTTCAACCACCACATAACGTCCTTCCGGGTCAACTGACTGCGCGGTAATCTGAAACGGGATCCCAGCTCTAACCCAAATCCAGACCCCTCGCGCAAAAGCAGAATAAGTAGTGTAGTAAAGTTGCCCTCGCCATCTTCGCTGCAGTGCTGCCCCCTCTGCCTTGGTCAAATGTGTTTCTTGCAGGAACGCTATCTGCACGCCCCTTTTAACTAAATAGGAGTGGACCTTATACCTCCACTGCATTGAGTGTAATCCCCGCACATTCCAAGTCACACATTTTACGTCAGGCAATGGACCCATGCTATAGGTGTGAGATCCCCCCAGTACTCCTCCTTCTTCTGCAGCCGCGCCGGCAGGCACTTCCCTGTAACCAAAACAATCCCTTCCCCCAACATGCCCGCCCCACCCAGCACATCACCCGCCCCCCCCAGAACAGGCACCAGCGTAGTGAATCCCATCCAAACCAACCCAACAATTGCCTCAACTAAGCTAAGGCAGATAAACTAGGACCTTCCGGTGGGGCTGGATAGAGCCTAGCGAGTACTCTGTAGTAAATCAAAACATCGCCCTATTTCCATCTCAGAATCCCCCTGAAACAACCCCCCCCTCCATGCCCCCCCCCTCATTAGCTCTTATAGCGAATCATTATGGAGTCCCATCGTGTCACGCATCCAACTGTTCTTGGGAGGTACTACCAAGCCCTGTATCGTTCCTTACTAGAGCCACCACCCCCACATCACGTTGGAATTATCAAGCCAATCATCTAACAGACCATCCGCCGTCCCGGGAGTAACCAGTGGCAGATGTACACTGTCCGATGCAGACGAGTCCGTCTCCGATTGCCCCTTATCAGTGTCCAAGTCAGATCCTTTCGGGGAGGACAGCGGCAAGACCTCGGAGAGCTCAGTCACCGCCTGCTGTGCTCCCCTACGCTCCAATTCAGTCTGCAAAGTTGATGGTCTTTGCAGGTCCCTCCTACGGTGCCGGGATCGACAGGGCAAGGAATCTCTAGCCAGTTTTCGTGCTTCCGCTACCTGTCCATCTTTGCCTGCCTTATAAGATTCCAGCAATGTCCATGCCTCCTCCTGTGTTTCATAGAAATTAGTTTTCCCCTCCAGAGCGATGCGTAGCTTGGCCGGAAATAACAAGGTGTATTGAATCCCCTCCGCGTGGAGTTCCTTCTTGATGGCCTGGAAAGACATAAGGCGCCGCTGCGTTTCAAACGAATAATCTGGGAACAGAGTAACTCTGCTGTTGTCTACCTGGAATGGGCCATCCGCCCGGGCCTTCTGTAGCAGCAAGTCCCTGTCCCTGAAGTGCAGCAGGCGCGCCACCACAGGCCGAGGAGGGCGCCCCTGCTGCGGCGGTCTAGCGGGAACTCGGAGAGCACGCTCCAGGGTGTAGAAGGAAGATAAGGCCTCCGGGGCCACCACTGTTCGCAGCCAGGTTTCCAAGTAATTCACCATGTTGGATCCCTCAATCTTTTCTGGCAAGCCCACCACTCCAATGTTATTCCGTTTATTCCTCCCTTCTGCATCCTCCACCCGCTTTTCCAGCACTGGGATCCGTTCCAGAGCACTCGCCATGCCTTTGGTTAGTGCGGCTTGAGCACGTTCGATCTCCTGAATCTTGATCTCCGCCTGTTTTACCCTGTCTGCCAGCTTCGAGTGAACTGCCCGTAGTAGGCCCAGTCCAGTCGCCACCTGAGCAATGTCCTGTTGTAGGGCAGTGCGAGATTCCGAAATGGCGGTCAGGATTTTATCGAGCTGTAGTTGCAGTCCTTGGTCTTGCGGTGGCCCGGATGCGTCTTGTTCGTCTTAGGCTGGCCCCTCTGCATCGGAGGGTTGCGGGTCCCCATCTTTCCTCCCTCTGGGTTTGACCACATCAGCGGCCTCCAGTGCCCTCCGCAGCAGATCGAAACGCAGGATCTCCTGGAAGAGGTTGGGGGCACCTGGCGCCCAGTCCTCACCCAGCGGGAAGGGCAACAATGAAGTTGTAAAGACAGGTGCAGGGTTTCTCCTGGAATTCTGTGGTGTTATGCCCATCGGGTGTCCCTGAATATCCTGCTGTGTTTCCAGGGCAGCCAGGGAAACCTGGAGTGGAAATCCCAGTTTTAGAAATTAAAAGTAATCTCCTGCAGGGCTGTGTGGAACATTAATGGAGCACAGGTGGAAGGAGGCTTGCGGAGGAAGCGGATCTCCATGGGTACAGGCTGCACCAGCCTAATGCCGGCTGCCTCTGTACCATCGCAGGGAATTGCAGCGCTAGCCTGCCTCCTACTTCTGAAGCCAAGCAGCTTTCACCACTGCCGCCACTACTGTTCCTCCAAGCTGCACCACCCGCTCCCAGCCACCGCTCCAGCTGCTGCCCCAACCCCTGGCAGGCACGAGCGGGACTGCACGTTCTAGTGCTAGAACAGGTAGTGGGGAGCAAAGTAGCAAAAACACGTACCAGAAGGAACTGTAGGGCACGTCCAGGACATCAGGTCTGGAAACCACTGTCATATGAATGGAGCACGGAGGGCTTTTTTCCCTAAAATCCCACGACTCACCTTAGCGAACTCTACTCTCATAAGATATTCAATGTTGTTTGAAAGTCTCTATCGATTGCACAATGACATTCAGAAAACCTCAACCGCTGCTCATTGCTTAAGGTTGTCCACTTTCCAAGAAGGGAATAACTAGATGGATTACGTCTGCTATTGATTTTTGCCATTTTAAAGATTTGTCCTTTGTACACAACAGTGCTGACTGATTTCAAATGAGGTATAGCACCGCAAAATGCCAGTGTTCCTCTGGCAAATTCTGTACAACCGCAATCTAGAAGAGTACACATGGATTGGAAACATTGCCTGAATAGAGAACTTACATAGGTTCCTCTGTGGGCTGTGCATTGCTTCCACATCTTGTTTGTTCAGGTGGGCCCCTTCTGGCTACTTTGTACTTTATCGCGATTTATCATGATGCCTGCCATGTGATTTCATTCCATGTAAGTAAAAGGTTTCTCAAGGTGTTTTGCTACTGTTCAGTACTGCTTGCTATTCTGATTCAAGCATGTGAATCTATGAAAGGTCTAGTGCTGAAGAAGAAAATATTTAGATGGCCATTACTCATTACTACAGTTCTTGAGCATTGGTATCTTTCATTGGTTCATAACAGATGACGCCCCCCCCCCTCTATCTGATGCTCTTTCTCCCCAGTTAGAGGCATATTTCTGCCTAGTTAAAGGTATATATTTTTTCTTCTTTCATTCTTGAGCTATACAAAATCGGAGGTACATTGGCCTCTTGGAAGAGTGGAGTTCAGTGTTTCACCTCATTGTATTGCGGGTCTTTTCAAAAGAGGTGTTTGGTCAACTAGAGCAAAACTGTTTTTAGTGTGCTTTGTAAGGAAATTTGTCTGTACTGGTAGTCTTTGATCATAATGGTACTCCCAGATCTGTGACTGCCAATTATTCAATTGTGTTATTCTAAGCAAAAACCAATACAGGAGAACTTTTCGGCCTAAAATCTCTTATTTCAGATCAGTAGAACACAGGCTGGTTTAATTAACTGCCCTATCATAGTAAAGGGCAGCATTCAAAGCAGTGAGGGAAACTTGGACAGTAAACCCTTTTTGCCAACAGTTTCCATCCCACTGCTTCCATTTACAGCAATGCAAACCCCCGCCTGAGGTCTCTGGCCAATATTTTCAAGCAAGATAAGAATTAGTAAACAGGGGACTCTTTAGGCAGCCTTTCAGATCCCAATAACCAGAATAAGACACTGATACTTTTAAAGGTATTGGCAAAACAAGGGACACTTTAAGCAGCCTTAATATCCCTTTTTCAGATACCAATAATCAGCATAAAACACTATTAGTCCCCTAGCGACCTAACTCCAATGCCACTGTTATTTTCTCAGCTCTTGATCTTAACTACAGTTGTCACCCAGCCAATCTTATCCACATTATTTCATGGAATATCGTCCATTTTATGAGTAAGTTATTATCTCCAGATTGGTATAGCTTAGTTACATCGGCCCAAATAATAGGTCTACAAGAAAACTGGGCCTTGAATAATATCCACATTGAGGGATTTTATTCAGTGGTCACAGCAGCAACACCCTCTAGCTCAGGTAGAGCAAAAGGGGGCTTAGTTTTGTTAGTGTCAACTCTGCTCCTAGTGGAGATCATCAAGATTTTTACAGGTTCCCCACACTACTAATTTAAGATATTGCTCAGGAAAGTCAATCTTTGCTGATTTTTACAATCACATTTTGGATTCTACATATAGTGAGGTGCTGACAAAACTAGATCTGTCCAAATTTGTTCCTACTAAGGTGACTCACTTGCACGCTCCTTTAGGTTGGCAACTTTAACATCTTCAAATATATGTTCCTTCCTAAGGATGTGTATGGTGTCTGATTTGGGGCATAATAGATATGACAGTGCTCTGAATAGCATAATATTCAGATATAGTTTAACACTTATGGAATTTGAGATCGGGGCCACCTCTGGCCAGCTATGTACATTTATAAGAAGGGGAGCCAAAACTAATATTTCATCATATTTTGCTTTTCTAATCTGGTTAATTTTGTGATTAAACCCAACTCTGTTAGTGACCCTAATCCATGGGTCCTTCCCTCACGGGTTCAAGTCAGTGAGCATATTTTTCCCAACATCATAGATAATATTGGCGTATCATGATTGAATGGGCTATGCTTGAAATGGATGGACGTCATACCCTGCCAGTTCATCAAGAGAATAATAGATAACAATTAACAGGACTTAGAGTGCTGCTTATCTGAGGCAGATAATTATAGCACTATCCATCGCATTTTTGGAAATATTACCACCTTTGTTAACCCCTTTATTACATGATAGATAATCCTGACTTTAAAAAAAATGTTTTTTAAAATGGGCTTTAAAGGTGACCTTAAGAGCTACCGCCCCATCTCACTCCCGGACTCTTCCTCCAAGATTCTGGGTAGAGTAATCTTAGAAAGGTTAGAAGATTAGGCTGAGGCCAATAGTGTTTACCCAGGCTGGTGACCTTTCAAAGTGGTTGGGCGAGCAAAATACCACAACCTCCAAAAAATCAAAAACGAATTTTCCCTCCCTACAAAGAGCCTTACTCAAAAAAGCCCTCCCTCAAAAGCCCAAATAAAAACAACCTCTCCCACCAAAATAAAAGAAACATAAACTTAAGTACTTGTAATCTGCCAGCCGTGAGGGAAACGGCCATCTGGACTCACCTGCCGCCGTGAGGGGAACGGCCATCTACCGCCACTGCCTCTCAAACCATCGCCGTGAGGGGAACTGCTACACGAGTGACTACATCCCCCAGAAGCCCCAGCGCCTTGCGCAGCCAGTGATGCTACTACCGCGCCAGGAGGCGCAATAGGAACCGGGCAGCACTCCCGCGGCTCTGGGAAACCTGCCAACAGTAACGACTGCAGCTGTGAGGGAAATGGCCATCTGGACTCGCCTGTCGCTGTGAGGGGAACGGCCATCCACCGCCACTGCCTCTCAAACCATCGTCGTGAGGGGAACGGCTACACGAAGGACTACAACCCCCAGAAGCCCCAGGGCCTCGCGCAGCCAGTGACGCTGCTACTGCGCCACGAGGTGCGATAAGAAACGCGCTGCACTCCCGCGGTTCGGGACGCGTGCGGGCTGTGCCTGGGCGAAGCCAGGGCGGGCCCGTCCTGTGCCCGTCATCGCCAGGAAGAGGCAGGGCAGGGCCACCCCCCTTTCATCGACCCGTGTGGACCTTTGTGCAGGCACTGTTAGCGCAGGGATCTACATGTTCTTTTCCCTTAGATGGTTAAACGCTCATGTTACCTGTACACTTTAGTTATTGTGGCCTGGACGTTTTTGGAGTGCCTATATTGACTATAAATTTATAAAATCAAGTACGATTCTATCTGTGGAGACAGGACTTTTTTAATTGCATATTGCATTTTAGTGTTCTCTCGGTGACCAACTGCACTGTTGACATGATAATCATCTACAGTATAAGTTCTCAGTATTTTTAATTATAGTCCTGAGGAATATTTTAGATTTGTTATTTTTATGGATTATTGCAACTTCTTTGTATTTTGCACATTCCATATTGCCCTAGTTACCTTATCTTCATTAGCGTATTTGCACTATATCAGGGAGTTAAATCAATAACCTCGCACGTTCTCAAGTGGTAAAAAAATGAGTTGGCGGAAACTAATCCCAGGGAAGTGTGGTAGGAACCTTAGATGCCTTTTTACCAAAAGCTGAATCTATCCTCATTAATCAAATCAACAGAGTGCAGGTTATCATTGGAGCCTTACACTTCGCAAGGCAGGCTTTCTCTTACTCCTGCCTTTCCGGATGCTATGTTGGTACCAAATCAGGACACGTCCCTAGCCCGGCTGAGCCAATCCCCACTTGCCAATATCATAACATTGAATAATTCAGTTTCCTCTACATCTTTGGAGCATGTACCCAGCCCTGTCAAATCCAAACTGAGACCTAGAGGGCAGAAAGTAAATACAAAATCTAACCGTCCCAATAACGCCCCATTTGCAACAAGGAAGAACCGGGGAGCAGCGAAGCTGAAAAAAACAGCATTGGGTACAACGGGGAGGATTGAGTTAGCTGCTCCCATCACAGGTGCCTGTAATGAGGGAAACCTTACCACTTCCAAATCAGAACAGGGCAGGCTCATCAACTGTCAGTATACCGGAGGGGGACTTTTGGGGTAGGCTTGAAACCTTGCTGACTACCATAATAGACCCAATTTTCAAAAAATAAGTACAGTAGAAGACAGGTTGTCTAAATTAGAAAGGCTGACGGTTCATATTCCTCCTGACATCCCAGCAGTAAGCTCAAATATTCCCAATGATCAACTAGTTAATGAAGGGGTAAGAGGGAAGGAGAAGGAGGAGCCCCTAGTGTCAGGCTTATAGCCAATAGCAAGGTGCCAGATAAGAACAGCTTAACTAGTTTGAGGCCCACTAGTATAGACACTCAAGCGCCTATACAGCTGGCATCCACAAGAATAGGGTCCCCTATGCCTCAGAGGGACAAGAGTCCAGAGGGAAGGTCTCTTCAGGTGACGATTCTCCCTACTATTGATCTCTCACCCGAATCCACTCCATATGTAGTGATTTTGGGGAGTGTTCCGCTCTCCCCATAGGGAAGAGTGAAGATTATGGGCAGTTACTAAATAAAATAAACCATTGGTTTACACATAATACTACTGTGGGTGCCCCTATATCTAAAAGTATACTCATGGCCCGTAGGGTCAATTGGATTGGGAGCTCACATAAACAGGGGATAGGTGACTGTTATTATCATACATTTTGACAACCCCTATACTGCAGGCTGCATACTTTCCCGGGATTGTAGTTTCACCCCCTTAGTGGGCTCTCTCATCAAGGCACTATCTTTGGGCTACTTCTATAGGCCACCTCTCAATAGGGACATGACTGTAAATGGCCACAGGGTACCCCTCTCTGTGGGTAACTCAGTAAGACCATACCCTAGCCAGCACTCTATTCCCCTGGTGCAACCTCTGCTAGCTGTGGATAGGCAATTCGGCACTGACCAAAGATTGGCTTTAAACAATAGATTTACTGCCTTGACCGGTATGGAGGAATGCAATTGACTGTGGGGCCCTGTATTTGCAGGGTCCGAGCCGGCCGCACAGCCTCAGGACCCAAGGGAGGTAGCTGCAGGGCTTCCAAGGTCGAGTTCGCACAACTTCCTATCCTGGAACATCTCGGGGCTGGCAGCAAAGTTCCAGGACCCAAGGTGGGTGCCCTTTGTTAAGCAATTTGTGGTAATTAGCCTCCAGGAAACGTGGTCCGTAGACTGCGATCTTTTCCTGGAAGGCTACAAGGCCTTCTTTGTTCCAGACAGACCATCTATGAGTGGAAGACCCGATGGAGGTTTAGTCACATATGTTTCTGTGACTATTGATTGTAAATGGCAGGTTATGCGTACTACACACCCAGGAATTTTAGTATTAACGGCCCGAAGGGGGTTACCAGTTGGGGAATTGTCAATTTTTATAACTCATTCTCCTACCCGCCTGAGGCTAGTAACATAACTGCCCTGGCAGAAATCCTAAAATAATCCCTGGGCCAAAGCCTACATAGCCTTGTGGTTGCTGGGGACTGTCATATACATCCCTGCGGTAAGCCACTAATCTCATTGGGTTGTCCCCGTATGTATGGTTTTCATTTTGAACATACTGTTCACGGAGAGCTGCTTAATTCCTTGACAAACTTGATCTGGTGGCTACAATGATCATAACTGACCCGCGCGCTAACTTTACCGTGCCCACATTCAGAGGACACGGGAGGGGATCTTTTATTGATTTTATTTTAATCTTGTCCTCCCTACAATCTTCTATTGATAATTTTAAAATTATATAAAGTGAATTCAGCGACCATAACCCCCTAACACTTTATATGACAGGCCCATTGGCAGGAAAACTTGGGGATGCCCCAATGAAGGGCCTACTGCGACCAGCTGATGGAAAGCGCAGACTAAAATGGTCTCAAGTATCCCCAGAGACATTTTATAATAAGGTAAAAACAGTATGTGCTGATGAATTGGCTCTATGTATGATGGAGCGGTCCTCGCCAAAAGAGATCCGTGGCGCATTTTAGTCTATTTCACAAAAGGTGGCGGAGTTATTATCTGCTCCAGCCAGAGGTAAGTCTTTGTCCGGTCCTAGATGGTTTGACTCTCATTGCTCCAAAGCAACCAAGAGGTTGAGGGAAACCCGGTCTATAAAACCTAGAATTCAATCTGTTGTTTCCATTTGTCGCAGGGAATATAAGGCAGCCCTTGCCACACGAAAGGGAGCACTGAAGGATGAAGCTTGGAGGGAGTTGATCAATTTCAGCACTCTCAGAAATAGCTCGAAGTTCTGGAGTGTTGTGAACAGGCCCCTTTTTAGGTCTCGCCCTGGAACAGGGACAGAGACTCTATAGCCGTCGGATGCCGGGGAATGAGGGACACAAAACTGGCACGATTTTTAGCAGTCGGATTTGGCTGCGTGAACGCGCACGTTCCGTCCTGCGCCGCCCTCCCATCCTACTGCGCATGCGCCGCCCTCCCAGCCTACCGCGCATAACACACACACACACACACACACGTCGCAGACAGACACTCGCTCACACACACACCCCCTCCCTCACAGTCACACACACGCACTCCAAGACACATACACACACGCACGCACACACATACACACACATACACAGCCCGCCTCCCCCCCGCGCCTACATGCTCCTCTCCCTCCCTCCGCCCGCCCGCCGCTCAGCAACGCACTCACCGGCTTCCTCTCCTCAGCTGCAAGGCCCGGCAGCAGGACTCTTCTTCCCTCCTTCGGCACCGGGGCGCAGGGTAGGCTCCTGCCTGCTCCGGTGCTCCCTGCTCCCAACACGGCTCCAATCGCGGCTCTTCCGTGGGAGGCGGGGTAGGCTCCCGCCCTCCTACTTCCTGTTTCCGGGTGTCGCGCCGGCCTGCCTGACTTCCTGGTCGCAGGCCGGCAGAGTAACGAGGATGTTTTGCGGTATGTATTTATTTATTTAATTATGCATTTTTATATAGCGCAGACTTTACCCGAAGGCGGTATTTATGTTTTTTATGTATTTATGCATTTTTATATAGCGCGGACTTTACCCGAAGGCGGTATTTCTTTATTCATGTATTTATGCATTTTTATATAGCACGCACTTTACCCGAAGGCGGTAATGCTTGCCTTTAAATACTGCATAAATAATTTTAACAACAAATACTTTATATGTAGCTTTTTATGTACATAAGAAAACTATAGCATAAAGCAAAAAACATTGCCATTTACAATAATAATAGCTCAAAGTTAAATAATGCGAGACCTATTGCATTGCAAATGCTTGTTTACCATGAAGGGGTGTTCTTGAATCACATATCACTGAGGAGGAGTGGGTACTTCATTTTAAAACTGTTTTATTGTCCGCCTCCGCATAATTACAGGAAGTCCCATGATATGAAGGAGACAGAAATAATATTTGAGAGGGGCGAGATCATGGAAGGAATCACAGGATTATCTGTTGGAAAAGCACCCGGCCCTGACGGGATCCCTCCAGATCTATTTAAGTCAGACCCCTCCGATATTGGAGTCAGTTTTTAATGCGGTGGCAAAGTATGGTTATCCCCAGTCTTTGGCAACCTCTACCATAGTGCCTGTTTTTAAAAAAGGTGACAAACAGTACCCACTGTTATAGACCTATCTCGCTTATTGACTCGGTGGTAAAAGTGGTGAGACGGGTCCTCCTTCAGAGACTGTCATCCTGGGCAGAGGACAATACGTTTATGTCGGAAGTTCAGTATGGGTTTCGACGGGGACGGTCTAATGTTGCTCAGTGTCTCAATTTATTTTTGATATTGAGCAAATACACTTTCGCTCGCTCTGGGACCATTCACTTCGCCTTCATGGATCTGTTATCGGCATTTGACTGTGTTAACAAGAATAAGCTTTGGCAGTCCATGAGGGCAATGGGAGTTGAGAACAGTGTTGTTAATTTCCTTGAGGACCTGCACATGTCCATTAAAGTTAATGTCAGGTTCTCACAGGATTTGCGGGTCTAGAGTGATTTTAATATTAAAAAGGGAGTCCGGCAGGGTTTCATTCTGGCCCCTTTTTTATTTAATTTTTATATTCATGAACTCGATGGCTAATCGGCACCTGTTTCCCTTAATACGCTAAGTGTAGCCACCAACTTGTGTTCACCAGCCACCCCCAGCCACCATTTTGTGTTCACAAGCTAGTGAGGCCAGCCCCCCTGCCTCCTCTCCCTCCCCAGCAACAGGGATATTCTACATCAGAGGGTGCTTCTGTGAGCTGTTTAAACTGTATTTCCTGGGGCCTGTGCACTTCGTTTATTGGCCAGCAGGGGGGAGTAAAGTTTTTTTCAAACCGTATAGTTAGTGAATCCTTTACCTGCGGAAGTCCAAAGTGTGGATTGAGCCTGTCTGTCTCCTAGGATATTCTGAACAGGAGAAGCAGCTGCCCAGCCCCCACCCCTGGCCAGCAGACCATTGCCTATTCACTTACCAGGCAAGTCTGAGCCCTCCTCTCACACCTGCACAGGCCCCTTAAGGCCTTGCTGGGTGCACCCCAAATCATTCTCCTCCATCTTGTGAATTGCAGCCTACCTGTGCCCCAGATTGCAGTGAGCAGAGTCCAGGAAGTGGTAAGGAGACAGACTAGTGCTGTCTCTTCCCAAAGCAAAAGTTGTGTAAAAAACGATTTTCCCTTTCTGTGATTGCTGTCTGTGCATGTGGTTGTTACAGTTTAAAATTGCAGTTTTGACCTGCTTGTGATTGCATATTTTATCACCCGTTTTGTGTTTGAAACTTGTGGTTTTCCCTGCCCATGATTGCTTGCATTTACTGTGTTGAATTATGGGATTTGCAGTCCAACCTCTGTAGTTTGTCCCTCTCATTCCTTGGTGACAAATTTGTTTTCCCTCCAAATTTCTCCTTTGCTCTGTGCTAAGACCTGTGTGTTAAAACAGTGCAACCCCAGCCACCATTTTGTGTTCACAAGCCAGTGAGGCCAGCCCCCCTGCTACCCCTCCAGCAACCGGGATATTCTACATCAGAGGGTGCTTCTGTGAGCTGTTTAAACTGTACTTAACTGGAGCCTGTGCACTTCGTTTTTTGGCCAGCAGGGGGAGTAAAGTTTTATTCAAACAGTATTGTTAGAGTTCGAGTTAGTGAAGCCTTTACCTGCAGAAGTCCAAAGTGTGGATTGAACCTGTCTGTCTCCTAAGAGATTCTAAACAGGAGAAGCAGCTTCCAACTCCCTGGCCAGCAAACCTTGTCCGAGGTCGCTGGGACCTTATATGATCTGCTAGTGGTTGGCACATGTGTACACTGATTGGTGGTTGTATCTGGTGTTTTTATTGCATTAGGGTCATTGGTTGGGTATTTGAAGGTTCTGATTTGTTTCTGGGTCTGTGATTCAATCATTGTAGGGTTGGGGCTAGGGTTAGGATTTCTATTGGAAGTAGGGACAAGGGCTTCCTATGTTATTGGTTGTTGGGAGTAGGGTGGGACTAGGGCTAGGGTTATACCTTTAATTGGAAGTAGCTATTTAGGGCTTCTGGTGTGATTGGGTGTTTGACTAGTTGTGGGACTAAGAGTAGGGTTAGGCTTTCTATTGGAAGTAGGGACTAGGGCTACCTGTGCCATTGGCTGCTTGGACTTGGGTTGGGACTACTGGTAGGGCTAAGGCCTTTAATTGGACGTAGAGATTAGGGGTTTTTAACTGATTGGGTGCTTGGACTAGTGCTAAGATTGACTGTAAGGTCCTGGTCTCCTATTGGTTCTAGATTTTAGGGCTAGTGTTGTGATTGGATAGTGTGAGGGCTAGGGTTCCCATTGGCTGAAGGGGTCACCTGATTACTAGGGCTATAGAGAAGGCGGGGTTTGGGGCGTCTGAGCTAAGGGCGGAGAGGACAAGGGTAGTTGCCTGATTGAGCCTGTTAAGGGCGGAGAGGACAAGGGTAGTAGTGTCGTGTATTTCTATAGGTTCTGAATCGATCCCCCTATTCCTGACCCTATTCTGGTTAAACTAACTATCTAGTTAACTAACAGTCAGCCCATGAGGCAAGAAATCCCCCATGATGCAGATACCGTTATCTGACGCAGTCACACTACGGCACAGGAACGTGTTATCTGATTAGGTCATAACGCTTGAGATCTAATTAGACAAGCGACATTCCTCCAGCCCCTGATAAGGCATACGACGTTCTCATAACAAATCAAACCTATGACAACCTGGATAATCCGTGCGGCCATTGTTTTGATTTCACAGAGAACTTTAGTAAAGAATGTGCTAACGAGCAAGTCGTATGACATCTTTATTGACGTACCTATGTCCATCCTTACGTCAATCTCGGCACCTTTAAGGTATAAATATTGCCGACCTTGCCCTATGCAAAGACACGCGTGGTGACAAGACGGAGCAGCCATACTTGCCGAAGCCGAGAGCAGAAGCAGACCCCGCTGGCAGCAGCCCCGCCTTCCTGACGCGCTGAGAGACGCGCTGCTATCTCAAGCCGAGAGACCCAGCACCGGCGCTTCCGGGTAGCCCTCGCAGGCAGCCTGGAATATCGAGAGCAGAGAAAGAGATACCATTCCTCATCCATCCTAAATTCCAGGTACAGAACTGAATAACCCCTCACAGAGAATTCTTTAGTTATTCAATTGGCAAAAACAAACTTAACTTAAACTGTAACTTTCTATTCCCGCCCACGCATTAGACTTAGGTCAGGTACACGGGGTAGGCGTATTTAGAAACACCAGTTGAGTACGTTTAGTCAAATGTATATGTGTATGTAAATATATTTTAATCATTTAAAACATCATATGGCTCAGAAACCATATCAATGTTTTTACAGTATTATTTTATACTATTGCTTTTAATGTATGCACTTTACTTAACTATAAGTATTGCAATAATATCGATCCATTTCTCTTGTACGAGAAAAGAGACTGATCAATAAATAACATCTTTTATTGAACACGCCTGTCTCTTCCTTTTCTCTACATTCTGATGAGACTAAGAATGCACGTACTGACTGAGTAAAATAATTGCCTTGTGCTCACACGACTCTTGAGATTGACTCTTGATTAGGGGAGAGCAAAGTTGTCATGTTCTATGGTTGTCAGAAACTAAATCCCTTCTTGTCTAATCAGGGGAGTTAATCCTTCCTTGAACATTCGAGAAAGTTTCTAGCGAACTCTGAGCTTAGCTGGCAAACCCAAAAATTAAGTCTAGTATCGACAGTAGTAGACCTAGTTAACGTCTGGTCTAGGCCTTTACTGCTGTAGGTACTATTCCAATGCGCAGAGCCTATTGGGAAAATAGGAGCTACACTACATGGCGCCCAACGCGTTTGGAAAGGGCGATAAAACTAACGTAAGACATTTAGAGTAACTCAGTCGTGCTTTCTCACTCAGACCCCTTTTCCCAAATACTCCAAAGATGTCTGGAGTGGGTGAAAGGTTATATCCTCCAAAACCTCGCAGGAGGGAACTCCTATGTATGGTTCTTGGTCAAGTCAACGTTGAAGGATAAAACAGTTCCGAAATATTGTGCATCTAATCTCTGTTTCCATAAAGAAACCTGATCTGCAAATAAACATAAATACCATCCTGTCTGTAAAATGGGAGACAGTGATGAAGAAAGGGAAGCAATTAGATTAGCTACTGAAATAGCAGATGCTGATGCTACCATGCAAACAGCAGACCCGGATATAATACTCATCCAGGTCGCCAAAAGGAGATCTATAACCTTAAAACTTATAGAAAATGGACTGACACCTAGAGGTGGCACAGTCATATTCGTAATTGAGGCACACGAATATCGGCAGACAGAGGTATACTATACATGGATACATTTTCCAGCAGCAAATGCTGTAACAAAGTACTTCCACTATTACAAAGTAGAGGAACCTCCTGACATTTACACTCCTTTCGAGGAGGTGGAAGTACCACTCAAATTCCAAGAGCATTTGCTCTTAATTGATGGCGCCCTAATACATAACAATCACATTACAAGGCTCGGTCCTTTAGGAAGACCAGGAGCAACGTGGCCGGTCCTAGCCGGATACACACCACATCCAGACATCGATAGGATGCCTGCAGCTGAATTATTAACACAGCTGAAACAATTACTAAAAATTCATAGACAATTAGTTCAGTATGTAATGCGGACTTCAACAATTCAGCCAGCGATTAAACTACCACAGCTGACCCCACACCAGGGGAACACAAATAAAATTACACCACAGAACATCCAATCCTGCCTAGGTAAGGTTCCAGCTAAACGGGAACAAATACCATTCTGGTTGGCACAGAAAATTACCCAAATAGAGGCGGTGTTTCCTGACACCACCCCGCTGGAAAAACACAGGATTCTGACTATATGTCTCCCAATGGGAATCGCACCACACATTGAGGACTGTGACACTTGGGGTACAGTCTTTGCTTCCATCTACACAAAAACGCACGGTGTTCCATCCATTTCGGTAATACCAGATGTGCTAAAACAAATTCAAGATGAATACGGTCCAGAACCTGCTTTAACTCTTGGTATGAAATTACTGAAAGACTTCAAGCAGGTCTCGGCTATATTACTAGCCAACATAAAAGGTGAAGCAGCAAACGTGGCGATCCGCCAGAGGTTAAAAGAGACAGATATAGCAGACCAACCAGCTGAAATTGCCAGAATCATAGAAAAATCCTATGAAGAACTAGGCAGAGATAGTCTAGGTGGAATACCAGTAAAACCGCAACTGACTACAAGTCCAGAAAAAATATTTTTTAATAATAATAATTCACCAAAAAAGAACTGGGATG
The DNA here is from genome assembly GCF_964261635.1 of Lissotriton helveticus. Classification (NCBI taxonomy): domain Eukaryota; kingdom Metazoa; phylum Chordata; class Amphibia; order Caudata; family Salamandridae; genus Lissotriton; species Lissotriton helveticus. The sequence goes on from NC_136065.1 coordinate 455,975,857, forward strand.
GAAACAAACAATCCAATCCTAAAGAAAAGAAATTCCAGTCCAGAGGAAGGTCTCCTAGGCGAAGAGAGAAATCTCCAAACCCGAGACAAAGGTCACCCCAGAGTGACCCCTCTGGGAATAGATATAACCTTAGAAATAGGGATAATATTAAAAAACCTGATAGATATCAAGACATTGATACACGTCCCTCTCAATCTTTTCAGACTTCCTCGCAGAAATCGGAAAGAAGAGGACGATCAGAAGAGCACGCCAAGTCCAAAGACAATGAACCTGCTCAACTGAAAAAGAAATTACAATTTCCAAAAAAGAAGGTAGCCAGTATCAAGGTAGTTAACAATGCCGAGAATACTGAGGACACAACTGAAAAACGGAGAGTGGGCTCAGACAATGCTAGACAGCGCAGCAGAGGTGAGCATAGCTCGCAAAGTCCTTATGAATCATCTGGAGACAGTGGACACGAATGAATACCTTCAAGTGGAAACTGCAGATACCAGAGTTAGCAAGCCCCACAAGATATACGAGATAACATTACGTATAGAGGGAGATAAGACTAGGAAAATAAGGGGACTATTTTGGGATAACCTATCCAAGGGCTATGACATCCTTCTAGCTGAAAAAGACTGGCCACCAGAGTTTGTCAGGGAGTGCCCTCATGGCGAAGAAGTAATTATGCCTGCCTTCTCGAATCAAATCCCGATTCATAAAAAATATACACTTGCTAGAAAGTGGGCAGTGGCCTTAGCACCTGCTTTATATAAAAATCATGTAGGATGGGATGAGGATTCTCCTCCTCACAAAATCCAGTTAAAATCACAACCAACTGCACAAAGGCAGTACCCAATTAAGCAAGAAGCTAAAAAACAAGTAAATGAAATACTAGACCAGCTAGAATACCAGGGTGTGATTGAAACTTGCACCTCACAAATGAACAATCCTTTGTTTCCGGTCTCCAAACCAGACAATTCGTACCGTCTAGTTTTGGATTACCGACACCTTAACACATGTTGCAAAACCTTTGCAGTGCAAAACTCACACAGTGCTGCACTAATGAATAACATAGTGCGCAAAAAATACAAAACCACCTTGGACATTTCCAATGGATTCTTTTGTCAAAACATAGCACCGGAGAGCAGATCTTTAACTGCATTCTCAGTAAATGGCACTCAAAAACAATTCTGTCGGTTAGCCCAGGGGTACAAGAACAGCCCGGGGGTATTCTCAGCGAGAGTAACAGAATTACTACAACTATATGATGATGAAGCATTATCTTATGTTGATGACATTTACTTAACAGATGATGACTTGGAGACTCACTTGAAAAGAGTGAACACCATAATACTTGGGTTCACTGCAGAGGGTTACAAATTCAACTTCAAAAAATCCAGAATTGCCCATCTAAAAGTTCTATACGAAGGATATGAATTATCAAGTATAGCCTGGTTGACAATTTTTTGAGAACTAGAAGAATTAAGAAATTTAAAATATGAAAAGACGTATCCTCTGCCAATCGACATTCTTCCTCTACGACATTACGCCTGTGTAATCTACACAGACGGACATGCCCAACCGTCCGTTTGGGGAGAACATGCATACAATCCCACATGTGAGATTACAAAAGAAGTGTGGCGCGGAGGTAAACTAAGACCTCTATTAACAAAATCACACTCAGTAGAAACTAATTCAGAACTACAAACTGAAACAATAGCTTTGAAAATGGCGCTAGATAATGCGGATCGCGAATTCCCGACACTTATAGTGTCAGATTCATATTACTGCGTCAAATCATATAACAGCGATTTGCAGACATGGATTCAGAACGGTTACAAAGATGACACAGATGCACCAATAAAGCAGAGACTGCTCTGGGAACAAATAGCTCTTTTACAAAAAGAACTACCAAAGACTCACGTGACACACTCACTGAGTCATCAACGTGATGGCGTTCACGTTGTGGGGAATTCATTGGCTGAAGCAGCCGCAGCGGCAGCCACTAAATCGGCTCCCGTAGATCGAAAAAAGCGTACATTAAAATACATTGACGGTGAAACATTGCTGGCGGTGAAAACGTCATCAAAAGGCGACTGCTCAGCGTTACCGATCAACTATCCACTCAATTATACATACATAATCGATGCAAACTCCGTCCCTTTTGCTCGAATCCCTGGAGTGGGGGATAGAGTGATTCCAAACATGGACAGGAGAAACTTGTTAATCGCAGACTCACACATGGGCGAGGGTTACAGACACCTTAAATTAAAAGATTCTCTGGAAGAATTACAATCACGGTACTGGTGGCCAGGCATGAGCCTGCACTACACCATGTTTGTAAAAAACTGCCCAAACTGCAACAGAGATCGCAGAGGGGAGAGAAGCAGTTTAATACCTCGTCGAATCAAGGCAGATAATATTACCAGCAAAAAGAATGGCTTGCGATTAACATATACAGGCTAGTTTCCACTTATAATGTAGATCCACAGCACTCGGCTGACGTCCGTACTATTATACAAGATTTGCGAGTCTAAATGGCATATACGCTAAGAGCATGCTACGTTCGACCATTTCTCTCACTCAGGCAATCCAGCCGGGAGGGGGAAACATGGCCAAATGAGCACAGCCCAGCGGGAATCTTCTCACTTCCTTCCTGAGGGTATGGGATGGTGTAAAGAAAAAACCAAGGCAGAAAGCAATCTATAATAGAAAGGATATTAGGTTCGGGAGCTGGGTGGGTCAAACATCTAATAAGTGTCCAACGTAGTCTAAATAACTTGCCAAGAAATTCTCTGAAGGGATTCAGTCCGTACGAATTATTATTCGGAACTAGGATGTTGATCTCTGACCTTGATAGTCAGACTTCAGTGGTAATAGAAAAAACCTTTGATGTCAAAGACCGTTTGGCTATTTTGCAGGACTTAAACAAAACAAGAAAAGACCTGAGCAACATACAGTTGAAACAACAGCCAACAACCACTGAAGAATCACCACCTGTCCCAGCAAGACCTGTCTGGATTCCAAAAGTCGGGGATCTAGTCAGGGAGAAGATCGCGGTAAAGAAGGAATTTGGGCCTTCTTACAGAAAAGCAGTTCCTGTCTTGTCTGTCAACGGGACAAGATCAGTTGTACTACCGCCACTTGCTGGAAAAAAGGAGAACCGAGTTGTATCCATCGACCTGGTAAAACCACAACATGTGGCCGATAACAAACAGTAGGCCAAGTGGACTCCCAATAAGTAGCAGAACACCAAGGTTTGCTACCAGTACAGAGGTCCTATCAAAGAGGCTCATCACATTCGAAACGCCTACAGAAGAACAACAAGGACTATGCAACAATGCAATAGAACTAAGACCTCTGAAAACCCAAATAAAAACATTTAGCAGAGACACACCAATCTACAATGAAGTTCCAAGTGAAAATGCAAGAAACAAAAATCCTGAACCAATTGGAACAATTGACAGAACTGCATCTGGTTACTTCATCAACTTCGATGATTCCTCTGAAGGTTTCAGCGAACAAAAAACACAGCCATCATCAAAATCCTTTAAAGACAAAGCTAAGGAACTTTTGAAACAACTGAAAGAAACATATCTGGTTTCTCCATGGATTGAATTTTGGGTAGGTTTTGGTGCATTTATCCTCATACTTTGGCTCATCATGGTATTTACTTTGGGACGCTTCATTGAGGGAAAATATGCTAAAATGGACACAGCAAGTCAGAACATCAACCTGGTCCTCAAACCACACACATCCTCACACGTCGAGAAAAGAGAACTTTCTTCAGAACTTTCTTCAGCCAACTTCACAGCAATTCCAATACCTGGTGGGGTAGCCTGGGACAACACTGACTATGAAATTTATGGTCCGGTCGAGATCCTGAAATATCCACACCAAATCAAGATCTCCTTGAGTGACTTTGCAAAACCAAACTCATTTGCTGATGATTGGGACTTTGAAAGTATAAACAAATGATGTCTGACTTAGTGATGTCTGCTAAATTTACAAAACATGATTATTTGCAAGGTTCTACAAATTATGATAGTATGTATTGCTATAACCATTATGGTAACAGTTTTTTGCATAAATCTGCACAACCAAGAAATGTTTTAAATTATAATCAATGGGAACATTGTGCTACACCTCCAAAAGGGAGCTCTAGAACCGTTTATGACAAATATTCATACTTTCAAGGTTTTAACACTAGTAATGCTGAAACATTTTATTATAAATTGTCAAACAAGACAGGGATGAAAACCATGATAACGAACACAAAATTGATATATTCAGATATATTCTTTGAAAAGATGAATACTTTTGGATTTGATTATTGGGACAAAAATGTTGATTTGAAAAGTGTTTGGGGTACAAAAGAATGGCAAGTACAGGGTTTAGAAGCTTTGTTTAGAGCCTGCATGATCCCAGAACAAATGATATTTTTAAATGACACTGTTCAACAAACCACCTGTCTTGGCTTAGCCAAAATCAAAGATTTAAATAACCCGTCTATTCCAAAGCCAACAATGTTTAGCAATAGCTCTGAAACAGATGAAGAAATAGACATAAACCATATACTTAACCAAAACAGAACACATCCTGATTGGAAACAATGGTTGATCTGGCCCACAGATACAAATAACTGTCAAGATAGATTCCTGAATAAAACACAGGGTTTCAAAATGACCAGGCCAGACCCTAGATATCCCCAAAGACATCACCCAGGGATAATAACAACCTACAGTGTGGGCAAATTATGCCTTCAATGGCTACAAACTTCCACACTGCCTGAAATTAAGCAACACCTAACTTTACTTACTGATGGTGCTGACTTGCGTGATTTCATACTGGGACCACGCAAACAGCGTCAAAAGCGTTTCATAGCAGCCTCTGTATATGCAGCATACAATGAGGCCTGGAAGGTTACTCAAATTGAAACAGCAGAGAGAATACGTGAAATTGATCGTATTAATTTGGAAAAATCACTTTCTGTAGTGGACAATGGGTTAATGACTCTGTCCTCCAGAATATTTTCATTGGACAGCATTGTGTCTTCAGCAATCGATATATTATCGCAAGACTTACTGTTATTACAACATGGTCAGTCACAATTGCGTTCTATTGTACAGCTTGGCTGGACGTTACAAAATCTGCGTTCAGGCTATGTGCCTTGGCGTTTAATCAACACAACGTCACTATTCCAAATCTTTAACCTTACTGATAGACAAATCGGTATGGCGCAGAAGGGTGCTGATTATACAATCTTGAGCATTGAAAAACTAGAAAGATTACCGTTGACAATGTCAGAACGACCTGTCAGTGAATGGATAATCCACGGAATCATAAATATTCCAATCTCAACCTTCAGGTTTCAATACTGCCAAAAATATATACAGGCTGGCATGTACGAGAAATTGGGAAAGGGGTACCTTAAAACAACTTGGAACCTGCCCTATTCACATGCATGTGTCAGTAATAAAGGACAGAAAGTGTTTCTTAGTGGCAACAATTGTGCTATGTCACTAAGCGGCACGCTTCTGTATAACGGAATTAGTTTGCATGGAGCCTGTGAAGGGAATTCTTACAACCTTTCATGTCACCAGCAAGGCGCACCTGCAACTGAAATAGAACCATTCTTTCAAAGACTCTATAATGGGAGTTACATTCTTATTGTAGACCGCAGATGTTGTAGTCTTATGCCCGGGACTCCTTATCTCGTCACTACGACGGCGAAGGTCAAGTGCTGTGGACGTTCTTTGTTCCCCAGCTCCTTTCCAGACAGGGAGGCGAGGGCATGGCCCAGTTTGAAAATTACTTCTATTCGAATAGACAGTTTAAGCAGAATGAAAACAGTGCTTCTTCAGACGCCTACAAGGCTCACGTCATCTAAAGAAACGTATGATCTACAAGTCGCAAGGACGACTGCAGAGATACATACATTATTATCAACCAATTCCCCCGTACATTTTGCGGAAATCCTGAGCGAAATCTTAAATATTTCTGATACCACTGGGGTCTCAAAGGTATTTAAGACAGTATTTTCGATGGCATTAACACCATTCAAAGCCATACTGGGTATTTTTCCAGATTTCGTCCATTCGATTTTTGGCGGACTTCCCCTGATCCTGGGACTAATTGCAGGAATCCTATTCCTAGTCCTTATTTTTCGTTATGGCAACCCATGTCACAGATCAAACTCTCGCGACAATGGAAGATACGATCCTAGCCATTGGATACCGGGACCGGATATCAAAAATCCTGGGACTCTCCCGGCTTAGAGACCTAAACATGACTTGGTTTCTATCATTTCGACCAATGTGGCAAAGATGTGTTTTACCTGTACTAAGGTGTCTGCTATGCGGAGAAGAATGCGTGTTAGACACCTGTCTGACGCTACAATCGGATGCGCCGGTGGATGCAGATACACTGTTGGTTCCTACCAAGGTTCACGCTTTGTGCTGCCCTCAAAGGCTGCCAATCCTGATGACGGCATTCCTGGAATCTTCACCACTGCGATTGAAGAGTAGTGAAGTTCAAGATGAAAGCAACATCGAACAGGTACGACCTTCTGTCAGCAATGCAAATCAGAATGTCAATGCAGACAATCATGCGCATGAATGCATGGTTACACCTATTTCCGACTTAGTGGAACTTTCCCATGAAGCTGTTGACAGTTTTTTCGAAAGCCTGAATGATATGATGTTCTCTCCGGAACAGAAATAGAGACTTTTGAGTTAACTCGCACACGGCGTTCCCTGAATTCGGCCTTCAACTTTTAAAAAAATAAAGTCACATGAACAATTACAATCCAGTTCACGGACAGCAACTTTTTTCAGCAAGCCCCTTAAAATATTTTTCTATATATTTTTTCCCGGGACACTGATCTTCTGCTTAAAGTAAGAAACTATTCCTAGAGAACTAAGATTTCTATTTTTAGATACTTTATATAGACTTTAGCTGCCCGCTGGTAGGTTCACAAATATTTTATTATGTGATGAAATGGTCTCGGACTTTCTTTCTGTATAGCTATATTAAGAGCCATTTCATGTGTACTACTCATATACCAAAAAGCAATAATGCATAAAAATGCGTGTTTACTTTTGCATTTAATTCATAGCTTAAGTGCATACAATATATATGACTGCAATTTTTCAGTATATTTGAAAATTTCGAAATGCATTTATGTATTTTGGGGTGGTAAGGTATACACTATACTCTATAGTATGTTGTACTATGTTATACTATGCATAGATTAGTAGATATGACCATAGTTAGCGTGGAGTGGGTGTCGTGTATTTCTATAGGTTCTGAATCGATCCCCCTATTCCTGACCCTATTCTGGTTAAACTAACTATCTAGTTAACTAACAGTCAGCCCATGAGGCAAGAAATCCCCCATGATGCAGATACCGTTATCTGACGCAGTCACACTACGGCACAGGAACGTGTTATCTGATTAGGTCATAACGCTTGAGATCTAATTAGACAAGCGACATTCCTCCAGCCCCTGATAAGGCATACGACGTTCTCATAACAAATCAAACCTATGACAACCTGGATAATCCGTGCGGCCATTGTTTTGATTTCACAGAGAACTTTAGTAAAGAATGTGCTAACGAGCAAGTCGTATGACATCTTTATTGACGTACCTATGTCCATCCTTACGTCAATCTCGGCACCTTTAAGGTATAAATATTGCCGACCTTGCCCTATGCAAAGACACGCGTGGTGACAAGACGGAGCAGCCATACTTGCCGAAGCCGAGAGCAGAAGCAGACCCCGCTGGCAGCAGCCCCGCCTTCCTGACGCGCTGAGAGACGCGCTGCTATCTCAAGCCGAGAGACCCAGCACCGGCGCTTCCGGGTAGCCCTCGCAGGCAGCCTGGAATATCGAGAGCAGAGAAAGAGATACCATTCCTCATCCATCCTAAATTCCAGGTACAGAACTGAATAACCCCTCACAGAGAATTCTTTAGTTATTCACTTGGCAAAAACAAACTTAACTTAAACTGTAACTTTCTATTCCCGCCCACGCATTAGACTTAGGTCAGGTACACGGGGTAGGCGTATTTAGAAACACCAGTTGAGTACGTTTAGTCAAATGTATATGTGTATGTAAATATATTTTAATCATTTAAAACATCATATGGCTCAGAAACCATATCAATGTTTTTACAGTATTATTTTATACTATTGCTTTTAATGTATGCACTTTACTTAACTATAAGTATTGCAATAATATCGATCCATTTCTCTTGTACGAGAAAAGAGACTGATCAATAAATAACATCTTTTATTGAACACGCCTGTCTCTTCCTTTTCTCTACATTCTGATGAGACTAAGAATGCACGTACTGACTGAGTAAAATAATTGCCTTGTGCTCACACGACTCTTGAGATTGACTCTTGATTAGGGGAGAGCAAAGTTGTCATGTTCTATGGTTGTCAGAAACTAAATCCCTTCTTGTCTAATCAGGGGAGTTAATCCTTCCTTGAACATTCGAGAAAGTTTCTAGCGAACTCTGAGCTTAGCTGGCAAACCCAAAAATTAAGTCTAGTATCGACAGTAGTAGACCTAGTTAACGTCTGGTCTAGGCCTTTACTGCTGTAGGTACTATTCCAATGCGCAGAGCCTATTGGGAAAATAGGAGCTACACTACAGTAGCCTGAGCCTGTTTGAGCCGGTTCTGGATTCCAGCCGGTTCGAGCCGGTTCGAGATTCCAGCCGGTTCGAGATTCCAGCCGGTTCGAGACGGTTTGAGGTGGTTTGAGCCGGTTTTTAGCCAGTTTAAACCGGTTTGAGCCAGTTTGTGCCAGTTTACGGTTTGAGCCAGTTTGAACCGGTTTGAGCCGAGGGCCAGAAATGCTGCCCTTTTTCTCATTTAGAAATGAACAGGCTCAAGGGTAGTTGCCTGTTAAGGGCGGAGAGGACAAGGGTAGTAGCCTGAGCCTGTTTGAGCCGGTTCTGGATTCCAGCCGGTTTGAGCCGGTTTGAGATTCCAGCCGGTTTGAGATTCCGGCCGGTGTGAGATTCCAGCCGGTGTGAGATTCCAGCCGGTTTGAGATTCCCGCCGGTTACGAGATTCCCGCCGGTTACGAGATTCCCGCCGGTTACGAGATTCCCGCCGGTTACGAGATTCCCGCCGGTTACGAGATTCCCGCCGGTTACGAGATTCCCGCCGGTTACGAGATTCCCGCCGGTTACGAGATTCCCGCCGGTTACGAGATTCCCGCCGGTTACGAGATTCCAGCCGGTTACGAGATTCCAGCCGGTTACGAGATTCCAGCCGGTTTGAGATTCCAGCCGGTTTGAGATTCCAGCCGGTTTGAGATTCCAGCCGGTTTGAGATTCCAGCCGGTTTGAGATTCCAGCCGGTTTGAGATTCCAGCCGGTCTGAGATTCCAGCCGGTTTGAGCCAGTTTGAGCCGGTTCGGGACTAGGGCCAGAAATGCTGCCCTTTTTCTCATTTAGAAATTAACCACTTCCATGCTGATGACGAGCTCAGCTCGTCATCAACGTTACCTGCCGTGTGCTGATTACAAGCTGAGCTCGTCATGTAACGCAGTAATTTTTAAAATGCTGCATACAGCGGGAAAAGCCGCCGCACGCATGCGGTTAACATGCTCAAGGGTAGTTGCCTGTTTGAGCCTGTTAAGGGCGGAGAGGACATGGGTAAGTAGCCTGAGCCCGTTTGAGCTGGTTTGAGATTCCAGCCGGTTTGAGATTCCAGCCGGTTTGAGATTCCAGCCGGTTTGAGATTCCAGCCGGTTTGAGATTCCAGCCGGTTTGAGATTCCAGCCGGTTTGAGATTCCAGCCGGTTTGAACCACTTTGAACTGGTTTAGCCGGTTTGAACTGGTTTGGGCCGCTTTGAACTGGTTTGGGCCGGTTTGAACTGGTTTGGGCCGGTTTGAACTGGTTTGGGCCGGTTTGAACTGGTTTGGGCCGGTTTGAACTGGTTTGGGCCGGTTTAAACCGTTTTGAGACTAGGGCCAGAAATGCTGCCCTTTTTCTCATTTAGAAACACCCAGCCCACCCAAACCAAATGTACACCACGCACAACACTATGCATAGATTAATGTATCGGCATGCCCCACCAACCCAACCAAACCACATCTACACACCCTACTATCCCAACTATCATACTTATCCACCATCACCCACAAACAGTACACAACTCTATCCTATACCACTAACCAATACACTCATCACTAACACAGCGCCAATCAACACCGTACATAACTACATCCCATTCAGACACACTCTCCCTGCTGTAATTACACCTAACAGGCCACCTTTTATCAGTAACAAACATATAATGATCCTTCCATCAGTTGTCCAACAAACACCCTCCTCTCCCTTCTACCATAATAACACTAACACACACACTGCACACCACCATACATTGTAACTCTTGAAACAAACCAGTCTAAGATAAACACTCTCATGTTTACTTCATTCCCTCCTACACACAACCTACACTCTACTCATAAGCACATCATCACCCCCTCTACTTCACAACCTCCTCTCACAAACACTACATAACCCAATCCAGTGCGTGAAACCTATACATCAGCACCCCTTTTCACTACACCTCAAAAGCAAAACATATCACGCACACCAGCACAACAAGATCTTCAGAGCACAACACCTCCTAATACTTACCATCACAAAATACATACATATACCCACCTTTCAAACCACATAAAGGAACAAACTCCAATGCCATGCTTTCACTCTTCCACCACACCTAACACAGATACAGCAATACAGCACCTCTCTTCTAACCGCCTCTCATCCATTGGACAATTTAGAACATTACGACATGACCCACATGCTGCACCACCTCCCCTGACTCTTACACCTTCCGTCTTAAACACGCAAAAAATATAAGCAACATGCCACACCTCACAACTTTGCTTCCCCAAGTCTACCTCACAACAATGTTACACCACGAAAGCAACACAGCACTCCAACTCACTCTCAAACACCATCTCCAACATATACACATGCAGACCCATCAAAATGTCTTCTTAGCATGCTGGATGAGGAACACGATACAGAACAGCTACACGATTGCTATCCTAATACAGCTAATACCAGCACTAAAACACACCTGCTACACACCCACACAATACTGATCACTCTTCTTCAAAACAAAGTCCCACTTTCACCAAAGGCCACTCTCTACACTGTCTACTAATAAATGCTTGATCCCTCTCTAAAAACAAGCATCACACCTACGACCTTCTCACTGATGCAAAACCAGACATACTATTCATAACCGAATCATGGTTGGGAGAGGATATGGCTCCAGTCCTGCATGAAGCCATTCCTCTAGGCTATCAAATAATCACCCAAAATCGTATTGCCAAACATGGAGGTGGTCTAGCTGTTGTATTCAGGCAAACAATGCATATCACTGAAGTTGACAACCTCTCCATAAAGAACTGTGAGGCTCTTCTTACAAGATGCAATCCTACACCGTCTTTCACCTGTAACTTCCTGCTCCTTTACAGACCTCCACCTAGCAAGGCAACATTCCCAGACGCACTTCTAGACACAGTTTCAAACCTGATAACAATACACTCCAACCTATGCGTTCTGGGTGACCTCAACATTTGGTTTGATAAAACCAATATGACCCCTCCAAAAACAATAATCACCGGCCTAGACGCATCGAACCTGCATCAGATTGTCCACAAATCGACACACACCGCTGGACATATGCTAGATGTCATTTTTGCTAATACTGAACTAGTTACCTTTCAAACTATAACTCCAGTCACATGGTCAGACCACCACCTGCTTGCTTTCCAACATAAAACAACACTAAGCGACTCACCTAAAACTACCTTACATCCATCCACCTATCGGTCGTGGAACAAACTTAATTTGGAACACTTGGAGACACTACTAACATCCAGTATGAATCTGGAAACCATAAATTCTGTTCAGAATCTATATGAGTGGCTACAGTAAGCTTTTGACATCCTGATACCACTCAAAACCACACAACAGAAAAAAAGCGCCTTGGCGAAACATAGAAATAAAAGACATAAAACAACAAATTAGAAAGCTGCAACGTACCTGGCTCAAAACAAACGCCAAACGAGACCAACTTCACCTACAGACAATTAACAGATTATACAAGTCGGCTATCAAAAAAGCTAAGAAAAGGTACTATTCAGACAGAATTCAAAATGCTAAATGTGCAAATAAACAATTCTATAAAATACTCAATGAATTTCGAAAACCAAATTGCTTAGAAGGAATTCATCCTGTTACTCAAGATTTCACTGACAAACTGGCACATCATTACACGGACAAAGCAGACACGGACTCGTACTTAAAACAGAAACAAAGCACCAGCACTAACCCTTGTACAAAACAACTATCCAAGAATGCTCTAATCAAGCCTCTCCGTTCCTTCCAACACATCTCACCCAATGAATTTATGGACCTGGTCAAAGCAAGCAGGCCTGCCGGCAGCCCTTCTCACCACTTGTGAGAAGTTGGCCTGGTATATGATGATCACTATTCTAGTGAGCACTTTGCACCAGTCCAAACAACCGTTATGGTGATGGTTGTAAAGTCAACCTTATAGACCAGCTATCCTAGTGGTAGCATGGACAAAAGCAGTCTTAGGCTAAACTCAAGAGGGCATGTGAAGCCAGCTGTTTTACCATATGCAAACCTTTTAATACCAAATGAAAGGACACCACACAGGTTATATATTCAAAATATATATGTATTTATTTCTAAATAAATCCCCTTAACTCTTTATGAGCACAGGAGCACAAGCGTATAACAAGTAACTTAATATAACATACAAAAGTTGCACAAATATGGATAGGCCCTGGTGGCCCGTAAAACCATGTACTAAAATAGTGGTATAAGAACCACGTCACGAACAGGCTGCACTGGACTAACAGCAGTTAGGGAGCAGGAGGCCCACAGAATGCGGGTGCAGTGTCTAAATGCACACGCGGGCACCTATAGAAGTCAATGGGTGCGTAATGTTAGAAAGTTGCAGATTTGGAAGTCTTCCGACTGGACTAGAACTTAACCACTTAAAACTAGGACACTAGGAGTGTAAATCTCTACAGGAGCAGCGCAGAACTCTCATTACCTCACCCACAGGAAGCGGGTGCATAGGTGTCAAAGGATGTTGGGTTTCGTGGTGGAGATCTATGGAGCCTTGGAGAAAAGATGCTGCAGGCGACCAGGAGAGAAGAGTCCGGTTGGATCCAAGGGTGGATCGACGATGTAGAGTACCTGAAAGCAGAGGGGACAGAGTCTGGGTCACTATCCAGTGACCAGGAAGGAACCAGGCGATGTCTGGTTGCGATCAAGTGATGTCGTGAAGCTTGTCTCCGCTGCCACGTGGACCAGGAGGTGTCGATGATGACCAGGTGCTGGACACAGACTGTCCCACGAAGGCTCTCGTGTCTGTTCTCGATTCGGAGTCAACAGGCCTTGGCAAATGCAACCCACGCAGGAATCGAAGATGGCTTCTGGATCAGACCAGCAAGGTCTGATGGGCTGCTCCTTTTCAGGGGAGCAAGGGCCAGTCTGGAGCAACCAGACCAGCGTTGGAAAATCAAAGGTTCGTCGTCGCAGAGGCCACTAGCCAACGGGCAAGTGACCGGACACACGCGTCGAGCAGGAAAATGCAAAAGGGCCCCACGCAGCACTCGGTGAGTGTGGAGAGGTGATCTTCGGTGCAAAGGATGCTCGGGGCTGGGGCTTCTCAATCCCCAATGCACAGCTTCAAGGGTGCCTGAGGAGCTGCACAGAAAGCACTTCGCTGGCTTTCCAAGATGGCCGGTCCCACGTCTCTCGTCCCCTCTACGGGTCTCAGCTTTGCTGTGGCTGTGGATCGGGCTGTTGGATGTCTGGAAGTCCGGTTCTTGTCCGGCTCTGTCGTTCGAGCTCCGGCGGGAGCAACGATAAAGCAAACCGTTGAGCGCCTGATGGTGCCTGCTTTCACAGGGTGGTCACTCCTTGACCACAAGGGAGATTCTTCAGTCTTCAACGTCGAGTAGGATGTCGAAGGGTCCAGAGTTTCGTATCAGAGTTTCAGTCAGGATTATCTAAAGTCTAAGGACACAGCCCCTACCTTTATTCCAAATCAAGGGGCTGGATTACCTGCTAGGTCCCTCCTATGGGTGGGACCCAGGAAGGGGGTGGTCACACCCCTTTCCCTTTGTCCAGTTAAGCGCTGGGGCTGGAGTGCCCCAGCACCGGTTTGAACTGGCCTATGCATGGGACACCTTGGGTGCCCCAGGCAGTGTCTAGTTTCATTCAGCCCTCCCTGCCCCAATCCACTATCTCCTGTCTGGGGTGGTGCTAGCACCTCCCTGTGACAGGAAACCTATTGTCCAGGCTTCCCCTGCCGGAGTTTCGTCCAGCAGCAGGAGGCCAGACTTGTGTCTGTGGCAGCAGCATCCATTTTGTGATGCTGAGGCTCTGGTTAACTTTAACCGGGATTAAGGAAAGTAACATGTCTTCTCCCTCTAGAAGGGTGGAATGCTACCCCCGTCGCCAGAATTGGCAAGGGGGTAGTATTCCAAAGCGTATGACCCCTTACACGACATGTTTTGATAAAGCCAAACCAATGATAGTATTTAACCGCGAGGTTCATAATGCACTTAAGAGTATATGGTATGGCAATATCCTGGAACAGCTATAAGGACATGGTTCCGAAAGCTGCAGACAGGCTCAGCTCATGCTAGAGCACCATCTCACATAAAACCAAGCACTCTGCCTTCAGGATTGTTAAGGCCTGCCATAGGAGTGACTTATAGGTGTAAATGTGTCCAGATTATAAGGTTAGACATAGGTATACTATATCTAAGCAAGGGGTGATTACACAACCTTGCCCCAGCTGAGTGATCAGCCAGTTGTCAGTTTGGATGGCCAGCCAGGGGTGGCAAAAGATATGCTGCAGCCCCTGGTAGACCTTGGGTGCACCTATGCCCTTGGTACCTATAGTACACTATACAGGGGCTGATAAGGTGACTCAATATCCAATTAGTTATGTACCTAGGGCAAATGGAGTCCATTTTACAGAGAGAGCAGATAGCCTGGGGCCCTGATTAGCAGGATCCCAGGCCAACTAAGTCGAAAACCAGCTAAACACAAGGCAAAAAATCTGGGGTAACCATAGTCAGGTATCCACCTTCCTACACCACTGTCCGCCACAAACTTTCAAGACAATTTTTTTAACAACCTCGGCTGCCATTCCAGTACGAAGAATCATCGATTCCTTAACTACTGGAATATTTCCAGAAGAACTCAAAAAGTGATTACTGTCTTTGCATGTGGTTGTTACAGTTTAAAATTGCAGTTTCGACCTGCCTGTGATTGCATATTTTATCACCTGTTTTGTGTTTGAAACTTGTGGTTTTCCCTTCCCATGATTGCTTGCATTCACTGTGTTGAATTGTGGGATTTGCAGTCCAACCTCTGTAATTTGTCCCTCTCATTCCTTGGTGACAAATCTGTTTCCCCTCCAAATTTCTCCTTTGCTCTGTGCTAAGACCTGTGTGTTAAAAGTGCACCCCAGCCACCATTTTGTGTTCACATCCAGTGAGGCCAGCGCCACCCCCCCCCCCCGCAATAGGGATATTCTACATCCGAGGGTGCTTCTGGTAGCTGGTTAAACTGTACTTAACTGGGGCCTGTGCACTTCGTTTTTTGGCCAGCAGGGTGAGCAAAGTTTTATTCAAACAGTATTGTTAGATTTCGAGTTAGTGAAGACTTTACCTGCAGAAGTCCAAAGTGTGGATTGAGCCTGTCTGTCTCCTAGGAGAATTTAAACCGGAGAAGCAGATTCCAACTCCCTGGCCAGCAAACCTTGTCTGAGGTCGCTGGGACCTTATATGGTCTGCAAGTGGTTGGCACATGTGTACACTGATTGGTGGTTGTATCTGGTGTTTCTATTGCGTTAGGGTCATTGGTTGGGTATTCGAGGGTTCTGACTGGTTTCTGGGTCTGTGATTCAATCATTGTAGGGTTAGGGCTAGGGTTAGGATTTCTATTGGAAGTAGGGACTAGGGCTTCCTATGTAATTGGTTGTTGGGACTAGGGCTAGGGTTAGTCCTTAATTGGAAGTAGCTATTTAGGGCTTCTGGTGTGATTGGTTGTTGGACTAGTTGTGGGACTAAGAGTAGGGTTAGGCTTTCTATGGAAGTAGGGACTAGGGCTACCTGTGCCATTGGCTACCTGTGCCATTGGCTGCTTGGACTTGGGGTGGGACTACTGGTAGGGCTAAGGCCTTTAATTGGACCTAGAGATCAGGGTTTTTTAACTGATTGGGTGCTTGGACTAGGGCTAAGATTGGCTGTAAGGTCCTGGTCGCCTAATGGTTCTAGATGTTGGGGCTAGTGTTGTGATTGGATAGTGTTAGGGCTAGGGTTCCCATTGGCTGAAGGGGTCACCTGATTACTAGAGCTATAGAAAAGGCCAGGCTTGGGGCGTCTCAGCTAAGGGCGGAGAGGATAAGGGTAGTTGCCTGTTTGAGCCTGTTTAGGGCGGAGCGGACAAGGGTAGTAGCCTGAGCCGGTTCTGGATTCCAGCCGGTTTGAGATTCCAGCCGGTTTGAGATTCCAGCCGGTTTGAGCTGGTTTGAGCCGGTTTGAACCGGTTTGAGGCGGCTTGAGGCAGTTTGTACCGGCTTGAGGCAGTTTGTACCGGCTTGAGCCAGTTTGTACCGGCTTGAGCCAGTTTGTACCGGCTTGAGCCAGTTTGTACCGGCTTGAGCCAGTTTGTACCGGCTTGAGCCAGTTTGTACCGGTTTGAGCCGGTTTGAGCCGGTGTGAACTGGTTTCAGCCAAATTGAGCCGGTTTATGGTTTGAGCCGGTTGAGCCGGTTTGAGCCGGTTTGAGCCGGTTTGAGCCGGTTTGAGCCGGTTTGAGCCGGTTTGAGCCGGTTTGAGCCGGTTTGAGCCGGTTTGAGCTGGTTTGGGACTAGGACCAGAAATGCTGCCCTTTTTCTCATTTAGAAATACCCAGCCCACACCATCCACATCCACAAACAGAGCAACATACTCAAACCAAATGTACACCACGCACAACAACACTACGCACTGATTAATGTACCAGCATGCCCCACCAATCCAACCAACCCACATCTACACACCCTACTATCCCAACTACCACACTTATCCACCTTCACCCACAAACAGTACACACTGACCACTAACCAATACACTCATCACTAACACAACGCCAATCAACACCGTACATAACTACATCCCATTCAGACACTCTCCCTGCTGTAATTACACCTAACATACCACCTTTTTAGCAATAACAAACATATAATGATCCTTCCATCAGTTGTCCAACAAACACCCTCCTCTCCCTTCTACCATAATAACACTAACACACAACACACACTCTGCACACCACCATACTTTGTAACTCTTGAAACAAACCAGTCTAAGATAAACACTCTCACGTCTACTTCATTCCCTCCTACACACAACCTACACTCTACTCATAAGCACATCACCACCCCCTCTACTTCACAACCTCCTCTCACAAACACTACATAACCCAATCCAGTGCATGAAACCTATACATCAGCACCCCTTTTCACTACACCTCAAAAGCAAAACATATCACACACCCCAGCACAACAAGATCTTCAGAGCACAACACCTCCTAATACTTACCATCACAAAATACATACATATACCCACCTTTCAAACTACATAAAGGAACAAACTCAAATGCCATGCTTTCACTCTTCCACCACACCTAACACAGATACAGCAATACAGCACCTCTCTTCTAACCGCCTCTCATCCATTGGACAATTTAGAACATTACGACATGACCCACATGCTGCACCACCTCCCCTGACTCTTACACCTTCCGCCTTAAACACACGCAAAAAATATAAGCAACATGCCACACCTCACAACTTTGCTTCCCCAAGTCTACCTCACAACAATGTTACACCACGAAAGCAACACAGCACTCCAACTCACTCTCAAACACCATCTCCAACATATACACATGCAGACCCATCAAAATGTCTTCTTAGCATGCTGGATGAGGAACACGATACAGAACAGCTACACGATTGCTATCCTAATACAGCTAATACCAGCACTAAAACACACCTGCTACACACCCACACAATACTGATCACTCTTCTTCAAAACAAAGTCCCACTTTCACCAAAGGCCACTCTCTACACTGTCTACTAATAAATGCTCGATCCCTCTCTAAAAACAAGCATCACACCTACGACCTTCTCACTGATGCAAAACCAGACATACTATTCATAACCGAATCATGGTTGGGAGAGGATATGGCTCCAGTCCTGCATGAAGCCATTCCTCTAGGCTATCAAATAATCACCCAAAGTCTTATTGCCAAAAATGGAGGTGGTCTAGCTGTTGTATTCAGGCAAACAATACATATCACTAAAGTTGACAACATCTCCATAAAGAATTATGAGGCTCTTCTTACAAGATGCAATCCTACACCGTTTTCCACGTGTAAATTCCTGCTCCTTTACAGACCTCCACCTAGCAAGGCAACATTCCCAGACGTACTTCTAGACACCGTTTCAAACCTGATAACAATACACTCCAAACTATGCGTTCTGGGTGACCTCAACATTTGGTTTGATAAAACCAATATGACCCATCCAAAAACAATAATCACCGGCCTAGACGCATTGAACCTGCATCGGATTGTCCACAAATCGACACACACCGCTGGACATATCCTAGATGTCATTTTTGCTAATACTGAACTAGTTACCTTTCAAACTATAACTCCAGTCACATGGTCAGACCACCACCTGCTTGCTTTCCAACATAAAACAACACTAAGCGACTCACCTAAAACTACCTTACATCGATCCACCTATCGGCCGTGGAACAAACTCAATTTGGAACACTTGGAAACACAACTAACATCCAGTATGAATCAGGAAACCATAAATTCTGTTCAGCATCTATATGTGGCTACAAGAAGCTTTTGACATCCTGATACCACTCAAAACCACACAACAGAAAAAAAGCCCCTTGGCGAAACATAGAAATAAAAGACATAAAACAACTAGTTAGAAAGCTGCAACGTACCTGGCTCAAAACGAACACCAAACGAGACAAACTTCACCTACAGAAAATCAACAGATTATACAAGTCGGCTATCAAAAAAGCTAAGAAAAGGTACTATTCAGACAGAATTCAAAACGCTAAATGTGCAAATAAAAAATTCTATAAAATACTCAATGAATTTCGAAAACCAAATTGCTTAGAAGGAATTCATCCTGTTATTCAAGATTTCACTGACAAACTGGCAAATCATTACACGGACAAAACAGACACGTTGGACTCGTACTTAAAACAGAAACAAAGCACCAGCACTAACCCTTGTACAAAACAACTATCCAAGAATGCTCTAATCAAGCCTCTCCGTTCCTTCCAACACATCTCACACAATGACTTTATGGACCTGGTCAAAGCAAGCAGGCCTGCCGGCATCCCTTCTCACCCCTGTCCGCCACAAACTTTCAAGACAATTTTTTTAACAACCTCTGCTGCCATTCCAGTAAGAAGAATCATCAACGATTCCTTAACTACTGGAATATTTCCAGAAGAACTCAAAAAGTCATACATACGCCCTTTACGTCAGAAAACTAACTTGGATCCGCTGAACCCTGAAAACTACAGACCCATTACAAATGGACCTTTCCTGGGCAAACTGATAGAAAGAGCATCGTTAGCCCAGATGTCACAATTCATTGAAGGGAATGACATATTTTCAGATTTCCCAACAGGATTCCGTCCGGGAAGAGGCACTGAATCTGCGCTCCTTGCTATCTGGGATGACCTAAAGAATACAGTTGGCCGCAACGGGGTTGCTGCGCTACTCCTCTTGGACCTCTCCGCTACCTTTGACACGGTTGACCATGACACTCTGAAACAAAGACTTTATGAAGCCGGCATGGAGGGAACTGCTCTAGACTGGATCGCGTCCTACCTTCGAAACAGAACTAATGTCATCCATACCCCACCTTTCTCGTCCAAACCGTACCCCACAAAAGCAGGGGTCCCTCAAGGTTCTATCATCTCGCCCGTGCTTTTCAACATCTTTACCAGTACTGATCAATAAATTTCATCTCACGTGCTACAACTATGCAGATGACACGCAAATACTCCTTCAACTGGAATGCCCCAAAAACATTGGAAAATCACCAATTTTCAGCTGTCTCAGAGCCGTGGATCAGTGGATGACTTGGTAGACTTGATGAACTGGGATCACTGCCTAAAGTATCGAAGGAAGTAAGAAACCTCGGAATGACCATGGACTCCAAGCTGTCGATGAATGCCCAAGTGGATAAACTAGCAAGATCAAGCTTTGCTACTATAAAATCGCTGCAACAAATTTTCCCTCATTTGGAATTTCTACACAAGGTCCAAGCTACCATCTCCCTTGTTCTATCCAAACTCGATTATGCTAATGGCCTCTACCACGGATCACCTTTAACGACCTTGAAAAGACTACAACGGATTCAGAACTTGGCTGCCAGACTACTCTTGCATATCAAACCTCTAGACCACATCTCCCCTGCCTTGAAAGCCCTGCATTGGTTAACGGTTGCCAGAAGATCCACGTTCAAGCTGCTTTGTATTACCCACAAAGCAATACATGGAATAGGACCACTCCTCATCAGGAATAAAATCATCAAACACATTCAACAAAGGAAACTCCGCTCTAAAGCGGCATCTTGCCTCAAAATCCCACCATACAAGAAAAAAACCATGGGTGGCACATCCTTCTCTGTTCAAGCAGCCAAACTATGAAACTCTTTACCCCCAAAATAAGATCCACCGACAACCACCTCATCTTCAGAAAACTACTCAAGATTTGGCTCTTCCCCACATAAGCACCATACGGAAACAGAAATTTACAGCATATCCCTCTGTATATAAGCATTTGTTTTCACTATAGATATGTACCTATCTTTGTGTATTACTTTATAAAACATGTAAAATAATTATGTTGTTAAGAGAAGAGAAAAAAAATATCAATCCATAAATAAAAATCATCTTTGGTCTACATGTACATACTTCCATTGTGCATCTATGTACCTTCCATGTACTTGGATCTGTGTGTCTGTTACTTTTCTCCTGAAAAAGCATATCCAATGCACTACCCTGTTTCTCATCCTGTGCCTCTATCAATATATTTAATCTAAATATACTTACTTCCTTTATGTATCTATACACTTTCAATGTACTTATGGATCTATATATTTATCACTTTCTTCTAATTTAGCATTTCCAATGCACTAGCCTATTTCTCAGCCTATACTTCGCTCAATATATCTTCTAGCCCAACATTCTGACTCATCTCAAACTTCTTTCTACTACTCCTTCCAATGCACTACCCTATCTCTCATCCTATACATCTATCAATATATTCTCTACATCCACTCTCTCATTTATCCCAAACCCCATACCACTACTATGATCGCCAATATAACGCTTTCTAGACTCTCTCCTGCTCAACCCCTCCTTGCATCATCTGACACCGATCCCCTAAAACAAACCTTTCTAAACTCTCCCCTCAAACTCCTTTTTACTTATCCAAAAGCCTCTTCCTACTGCTAAGACATAAAAAAATCCTTCACTCTTTTATAACCCTGGGCGAAGAACTACGCTCCGTTCGCGGAGCTTGCGGAGTTTCGGCAACTCCGCGTTCCGTGGAGAACGCGTAGCTGTCGATTACTCCGCGATCCGGTGCGTAGCGTAGTTCTCGCGCGCTGAATAACATTATCGCGTGCGCGGCAATGGCTTACCTTGGTTCTGCGTTCGCTTTTTCCCGGTCGCGTGTGCCACCATGTTTGTAAACCCTCCCGCAAACGCGATAACGTCATTTGGATGCGCGATAGCGTCATAAGGACGCGCGAGGATGCTTGACGAGAAGATGAGTTCCCGAACATGTCTTGCACAACCCGAACACGTTACCTGTGACCCGGAACAGGAAATAAGGGAACGCAAGCGGGCGGGACAAACCTCTTGGGTAACTTAGCGCGCTAGCCATCCCGAGCATGCAGGCAGCGCCCCGAACACGCGCACCGCGCTCCCGAAGACGAAAAACGGCGCGCGAACGGGTCTAGCAAGCAACTACGCATGTCCGCGGAGCTACGCGTAGGTCGCGGAGTGCAAGTGCGTCTTCGCGTAGCTCCGCGGAGTGCGGCTCCGCGAACTACGCCCAGGGTTACTCTTTTATCCCTCCACTATCCTTTTCAATCAAAATTAACAGACTAACATGTTCACTTCTCAAATTCCATATTCAACTATACTAATATACTGCCCAAATAACTGAATAACATATCTTCTACTCAAATTACTTCATGTTTATACTATACTAATTTTCAAAAGTAATCCTTTATGGGTTCCGGAGTGGCGTGCTACTCACCAGAAAAGCGATTCAACATCCATCAGGGGTAACAAGTGCTATAGGACTGCAAATCTTTCATCCCCTTTTATCCCTCCTCTATCCTTCTCACTCCAAGTAACAGACTAATATCCACCGCTGAAATTACCTCATATTTCACCATATTAATTCACCACTAATTCTTTATAGGCTTCCTGAATAGCGTGCTTCAACAAGCGATAAATAAATACAAACCTTTGTCCTCCTCTATCCTTCTGCTATTGTTCCAAATCCAAATAACTGACTAACCCATCAACCACTTAAAATGTACTTGCATGTTTCACTATACTAATTCAACACTAATCCTCTATGGGTCCGGGAGTAGCGTGCTACCTGCCGAAAAAGCGCTTCGACGCCTCGTCGGGGGTAGTAAGCGCTATATAAATGCAATTACAATACAATACGCGGACAATGCCGTTCTCAAATCCAGGACGGAAGTGGGGTTACAATTGCTTTTATCCACCTTTTTCAGATTTATGTCAGACATGGATTTGGAAATTAATAATTCCAAATCATGTCAAGCAAGTGGGGCAATCCGGGAAGAAGAATTTCCAATTTAGAGTGTGTGATTCTAAAATTCCCTGTACAAATGTGTTTTCTTATTTAGGGGTTCTCTTCGATGATACGCTCAATTGGGGACCCCTATTACAGAAAAAAAGGGGACCTGGTTAGGGTGAATTCTGCAATCTTTAATTTTGCTTCCAAACTAGGGAAGAAACCTACAGGAGCTATGCTGCAAGTGTATCAGGCCAAAAGCCTGGCCATAGCCTTGTATGGTAGTAAATTATGGGGATACAATGTCGGAGAAACCCTCCAGATTACGGAAAATGATTTTTTGAAACGCTTACTATGTGTTCCCTGGGGTACATCCAATCTAGCGGTCCATGAGGAGCTGGGGGTCCCCTATGTAAATTATGCACTTTCTTTGCGACCCTTGATATTTTGGCTAAAATGTTGGTTGAATAAAGACCTCCCTCTTACCCACTTGATTCTAAGAGATTGTATGTCTCTTGACAACTCTGCTCGTATTTCGTGGCTGAGTTATGTTAAAAAAAGCTTTGTGGGGTTAGGGCGGGGGGACCTATTCACCAATCCTGAAAGTATCACAAAGATGGATGTGGAAGCGATTAAAGTAGCCTTCTTGTCAGTAAGGAATATGGAAAGGGAAGCCAAGGAGGTACTGAAATCTAGCATGCAAACCTACATAATGCTTAAAACGACCCCAAGGGCAGAACTTTACCTCATGGGGTCTTTGTCCACACATGAGAATTTCCTGGTAACTAGGTTTCGGCGGAACCTTTTTCACCTTTAGCTCGCCTGAGCTAAAGGTTTTATTAGAGTTAAAGTGGCCGCACCCTGTGATTGCAACGGACAGTCTCCGCAGGACTTGCTGCATTTTATGTTTTTATGTAAATTATATGAATTTGCACGCAAATGCTATCTATTTTAAAAAGAATAAATTTTAGACAGGCCCGCCCAGCATTGGTGTATTTGCAACTACTGAATGCATCGCAGGCAAAGTCCTCCTGCACCCGTGTTGCCGCCACCCCCGGAGGGGCTCTACACCCAGCATCCAGCGCCTGATACCTGACAGGGAGGGCTCTTTCTGCATGCCGCATGGGACTCCATTGACCAGGAGCCCGTGCGTGACCCACCTGTGTGGAGCCTCGCCCACCCGCGTTAATACCAACATTCGATTTCCGCAGCGCGGGACGAGCCGGACGAAGCCCGGGCAAAGGGCGGGCCCTCTGTGGCCCTCAGAGGCCTGAGGAGGACGGGACGGACCACCCCCCTTGGCTTTTCCACAAGAGGAGGTAAAGAGACTTGGACTCCATACTTAGTGGTTTACCTAGCATTTGACTATATTTGACTTTATTAATGGATTTTAACTTTTGTACTCTAATTTTTTCTGACCGTGTCGCTGCTTGGTATTACCCATATACATCTTATCCACAACCAAGCCACATTATGACTCGTAAGGGGACCAACAGAAATGTCATCCCTCAGAAGGGTTTGTGCCATGGGACACAAGTTCACCACCCAAATGGGATAATACTGCCCATTCCTAGTGAAACAGATGGAAATAATTCTCGCCAGCCCGGAGATAGCATACCCAGCCAAGATTCTCCTTTATTAACAGCTGGTACTGCGCAAAGCCTCTCACTGGAAGAGGAATTAAACCTTCTGTGTAAAACTAGGTATGTTTTAGTGGAACCGAGATTCGAACAAAATAGTGCCCTACTTTGTCATGCAAATAGTATCGGTACATTATCCCCTAATGACTGCCCGCTGGAACCCCCCCCTATTATCTCAAAAAGTTAGTACCCAAAGTATAGCACTCCCCCAGGTCTCATCCGTTAAAAGGAAGTACGACGGGGATAAACACAATGGGAATCATCCAAAACTACAAAAACTGTCCGTAAGTCCCTCACTGTCTACCACTAATTCCCCCTTAAACTTAGAGGCTGCAAAAGAATTAGACCACCTAGTACTTCCCTCGCAGTTGGCTTTAATGTCCCAGATTGAACTACTGGTTAAATCTATTATTTCGCCGCTGGTGGAAAAATTAAACACTCTAGGGGACAGGCTGACGGGACTAGAAGAAATGATCAAGGCCAACCTGCCACCCACTAAAATCTCTGTAACATCTAACTGTCCACACTCACCTGCTGCCTCCGAAGTGCATACCCCATTTACACAAAGCATTCATGTCGAAATTCAGCCACTAGCCCTCAATACTTAAGCTCCAAATGCTTCTAAGATCCCTTCTAAACCCGTATTAGCACAATTTACTGCTCCTAGAGCAGAGCTTAATAAAGCACTTTACATACACCTACCACCGGAGGCTGCCCCATTTGTGTATGTTCTTTCGGGAGTACCAGCACTCACTTATGGAAAAGTCGAAAGACAAGAAGATCTACTAAACAAGGTTATGTTTAGTAGATCTCTGCCAACCGACCTTAATGGAAGAATAGTGAGTGTCAGAAGGGTAGGCTGGCTAGGTTCTCTCCCAAAAGACATTCCCAGTGATCTATTGCTAGTTAAATTTAGGTACAGACATATTGTCCCGTACCTCCAAACATGGCACCCCCAAGAAGGAGACTGCCCTATATCCACCTGGGATTTACATGACTTTTATCCCAGTGCGTCATACCATCTTCTACCAAGACCAAAGTCAGTGTATAATTATTCGATGGGTAGAAGCGCCTATGTATTGAATTGTAGTAGCTTCTCCGCTTCTAATCGATTTGAACCAATGTACAATAGCTATAAGCATGGAAAGTTCTATTAATTTGCTCCTAGTAAGTGACAATCTGATGCAATGGTAGACCTGTGAATGCTAATCCTGTGGAAAGTACGTAAACAATAATGAAATTATTCCTACAGGCTGGGCCTAAGTTTTTTAACTTGTACATACTTTGTGCTACTGCATGTTTTGTTTTATGATTGTTTTTAACTGTACGCTTTTATGATTTTAAACCAAAATCGAATAAAGCAAATGAATGAATGAATGAACTACTGAATGAGGACAGTATATTTTTTATATTGGGGTTTTAAAAGCTACTGTTAAATCTAGGAGTTATATGGATTTGTAAAGACGGTTTCCTCAGGCTTTTTATTTATTTATTTCTTTAACTTCAATTACTGTTTTGGTTGTCATCTTAACTTCTGCATGGTCACTTAAATTATTTTATTATGTGTAACTTTTATGGTTTGATTCAAAAACCGGATAAAGTTTTTTTAACTGAACTACTTGTATTATCCATTTTACGTTAAATAACATGATATTTCCCTGCAGGCTTGGATGTAGCAGGTTGGCATTACACTCCCTCTGCCCCTAGAGGCCTGTGCTTGGTCTCCATTCACTGTCTAAGACATCTGGATGGAGAGCTTAAAAGTTTGCAGGTCACTTTGGCTGGTGCAGGATCGCCAGCGAAAGTGACATGCGCACTTTGAAGTGTGTGGCCACGACTGCTCCATGCCTCCTGCTGCCAATTGGCAGCAGAGGACAGGGCCCCCGGGCTCAAAGGCAGGCTGGTGGCATGCCTTGGTTAATGGCAATGAAATGATTTAATACATTTTATTCTTAACACCTTGTGCGGCTCAAAGCAGGCGTTTGGGGGAGGGGGAGAAAACGCTCCCCCGTCGTTATAAAGAAACCACCACTGTGCTTACCGAGTACCAATATGGTTTCAGGAGGGGTTTGTGATGGGAGAACAATGTGTCAACCCTTCGACCTCCTCATAAAGAAATAGACAAGGGCCAAATCTGGCAATCTTCACTTATATTTCCTTGACTTGTCAATTGCCTTTGACCCAGTAAATCACTCATTTTTGTAGCCGACCTGGTCTTCCATGTGCGCACCATTGGAAATTGTGTTTTTACTATCCCAGTTATATAGGAACCTATCTGCAAGGGTGCAGACCGGACCTAATGGGGGAATTTTCCCACTGTTTAATATTTGGAGATAATATTCAGAGAGGTGTGAGGCAGTGTGTGCTGACGCCCTTCCTGTTCTCCCTGTATACAAACTGTGGGGTCGGATTGCTCCAGAGTGATCATACCACTCCGACAAGGCCACTTTAGCCAAGCGTAAACCTGCATGAACGATTATTAACTCCTACCAGCCAGCGTCCCCTCCATCTTACCTGTCTTTAACCTACACCAAATTCCAGAAGGTGTATGGCCCTCAGGCTTGAAGAATGGCCTTTTAAAAACACCTTGTTAGAGGGCACCGGACCTCGAAAGGAACATCATTTAGGAGTTGTGGCTTGAATGATGATTCCTTTGAAGACATTGTCTGCCTCTATCCAGCCCTCTTAGATTAATGCAAATTTCTTCTGAAGCTGGAG
This sequence comes from Lissotriton helveticus, assembly GCF_964261635.1. Taxonomy (NCBI): domain Eukaryota; kingdom Metazoa; phylum Chordata; class Amphibia; order Caudata; family Salamandridae; genus Lissotriton; species Lissotriton helveticus. The sequence goes on from NC_136065.1 coordinate 456,003,169, forward strand.
TGGAATTCACTGGGCATTCGGTCATGCCATCAGGCTGTTATTGCTGCTCTTAACCCAGGCAACGGATGTATGACGTTACAACGCATGCTTTTACCACGCATACCATTACAAAGCATAGTGCTTCTGGGTGCTGGATAGTGAATAGTTTAATTTACTATTCCAACTCCAGTCCCCGTGGACACTAGGGAAGGTTATTGGATAGTAAATGAACCTATTCCCTATCCTATAGCGCCCCCCAGAGCAATGCGTTGTAATAGTTTGCGTTGTAATGGTTGCGTTGTAACGGTAGTGCGTTGTAAAAGTTTCGTTGTAAGTGATGTTTCCCCAGGCAACACCACCCTAAAGATTCTTCACAACAATTTTATTTGTAGGATCGGGCAAGAAATACGTGTGGCTCCCCACATTCAGGAGAACACCACCAAGCATTGTTACAGGTACAGCATAGGACTAAGTAGTCAATAGAAGACAATTATAAGAGGAATACAACTATGCCCTCCCCTACCCCTATGAACCCCAACTACCCAACCCTCCCACCTCCACCCCTGTGTCCCACCCTACCCCCGTGCACGTGCGTACAGATAGCTTCAATGTCCAATCATGATGCGATACTCGTGGCGTAATGCAAGGACTTGCAAATAACATGCGACTAAAGATCTTCCTCCAGTTCTGCTGGTGGGTCTAGTGTCAACCCCCTATACTCAGCCCATCTCTTCCATATCTTGAAATGCTTGCGGGGGCAGCCACGTGCTTCAAATATCGGTCGTTCCAGGCCCATACAAAAGTCCATTCCGGCTCTCCAGGCACACAGGGGAGGGGCTCTCACATCCTTCCAAGCCCGGGCTAGGTCTCTTTTGGCCACCACTAATCCCAGGAGCAGCAGGTGACGTTTATAAATGTTTCCACCAACCCCCTCTAGGATGTGGAGTAATCCCAGACGATGAGTGCGAGGGAGAGTCCAATGCAGCACCTCAGACAGGCAGCCCCACACACCCCTCCAGAAGCCCACCAGCCCAGGGCACGACCATACCGTGTGGAGCAAAGTGCCCATTGCAGCTCCGCAGCGCAAACATTCCGGGGATCCAATCAAGCCTGCCTTCCACAGTCGTTCACGGGTGAAATAAGCCCTATGGAGAATTTTGAATTGGATTAGTCTAAATCGTATGGCAATGGCTGCTCCCCTAGGAGACTCCAGAGCCTCCCTCCAGTCATCTTCATCGAGGGGGCCAACATCAGCTTCCCAAGTCGTCTTTAATGGAAGAAGGGTGGAGGAACAATGAGTGACCAATGTCTGATAGATGCGAGAGACTTTCTTATCCCCCAGATCACCCATAAAGACTTTTGCCTCAACGGGACTAAAGTCAGGAAGCGAAACCATGTTGGCAATGCTGGGCATGAGTGCGTGTCGGAGTTGCAAATACCGAAAAAATTTAGACTGGGGCATATTAAATTCGATGCTGAGTGCTTGAAAGGACTTGAGCGTCACTCCGGACATCACGTGTCCTAGCTGCGAAATCCCAATCGCATCCCAGCCCTCAAAACCAGATAAGGCTGCCAACTCGGGTAACAGGCCATTATGCCACAGCGGCGTTTCTGCGGTCAGTCGGCCCCACCAGCCCATGCGGCGCAAGGCCTGCCGCCAGACAGCAAACACGAGACTCGTGACCCTCGGCAGTCTCCGGCGCAAGCGGGCCGAGTAGAGGATTGTGTGGAGCGTATTGTCGCCCATCAATGTGCGTTCCAGGGCATAGGCTGGATCCCCGCTGTCGCCGTACCACCAATCGTTTAGGATAAGCAGATGAGCGGCCTGGTAATAGGACAGCAGATCCGAGGTGGCCAGGCCTCCGCAATAGGTGGACAAGAAGCACGTACGTAGTGCCACTCTGGCCGTCCCCCCAGCCCATAGAAAGCGGCCCAAGATCGAATTGACTTGTCGGAATCACTGGGGTGCAACTGGATAGGGATGATTCTGCAATTGATAGAGGAGACGTGGGAGTGCAACCATCTTAAAAATTGCGGACCTGCCAAAGATAGAGAGGGGCATTCGAGACCAAGTCTTGATATCCGTCTGAACTCGGTCCCAAACGGGCACTATGTTACGTTCCCAGGCAACGCTGGTTGAGTTCGACAGAAACACCCCCAGATATTTTATGCCATGCGTAGCCACCTGTAGTCCCACCGTCCAGGGATCTGTCCCGGTGTCTCCATTTAGCACCCAGAGGGTAGATTTACGCAGGTTCAAATACAGGCCCGAGACTTCCCCAAAGATTCGCATAATTTCCAGTACACGCGGTCCCGAGCGCTGCAGATCGGTAAGAAAGAAAAGGACGTCGTCCGCGTAAAGTGCGATCCTATCCGATAAGCTGTCGTTCCATACAAAGCCCCGCATTTGCGCATCTATACGCACCCATGCAGCCAACGGTTCCATTAGTAGAGCGAACAGATAGGGGGAGAGCGGGCATCCCTGCCGGGTCCCTCGTCCAATCTGAAACGTCTCCGACACCGCAACCCGCACCGAGGCCGTATTATCCGTGTACAGTAGTTTGATATAGGACAGGAAGACCGGGCCCAGATTGAGACGGGGCAAAAGAGCAAAAAGGTAAGTCCAGCTGACGGAATCAAAGGCTTTGTTAATGTCAGCTAGCAACAAAGCCGCCCGCTCCCCGGTGGCTCCCATGGCATCAATCGCCGCCTGTGCGCGTCGCATGTTATGCCGCGTCGCTCTGAGGCATGATCCCGGCCTGGTCCGGATGTATCAGGTCTGTTATATACGGGGACAGACGATTCGCTAGAGCCCTAGCCAGGACCTTAGCCTCAATATTAAGTAACGAGATGGGGCGATATGAGTCGTGTCTCTCCTGAGGCCTACCCGGTTTCTGAAAGACTACAATTTCGGCGTGTCGCCAGTCTCGGGGCAGAGTGCCCCGCTCACGCGCCGTCTCAAGCGCCCGGTGATAATGGGACCCCAGCTGCACGGGAAACTTCTTATAAAACTCACTCGGGTAGCCACTTGGGCCAGGAACCTTTCCGGTATTAAGCTGTCCCAGGGCATCGCCCAGCTCCTCAGCTGTAAGGGGCGCGTCAAGCGCATTCCTGGTTTCATCCGACACCATCTTGGGGGGTAAGTCCTCGATAAATTTGGTTACCTCATCAGTCGATAGGCAATCGCATGGGGCGTACTGAGTAGCAAAGTATGCGGCAAAACTCGCTGCCAGCTCAACCGGGTCAGTAAGGACCCCACCGTCAACGGACGTGAGTCCTGGCAGCGTAAGCGGCTGGAGGTGGCGCTGGCAGAGTCTGTGAAGCATCGTACATGACTTGTCCCCCCTTTGGTATATTCTACTACGTGTGGCTAGCCATGCCTGCTTCGCATCATCGAGCAGGACAGATGCGTAGGTTTGCTGAGCCTGAAGAATGAGTCGTAGCCCGGCTTCATCCCCCCCCCGCGGTGCTGCTCCTCCAAGGTTTCCACCTGCGCTGCCGCTTCTACGATCGTTTCTCGCCGCTTGCGCCGGGCCGCGGCACACCACGCTATGTCTACTCCCCGGATAGTGGGCTTCATGGCCTCCCATACCACCCCGGCGTCAATGTCCCCCACGAGATTTTCCCGCAAATACAGGTCTAACGCTTCCCGCAAGTGCGTCACATAGGCGGGCTGCTGGAGATGCCACGAGGACATCCTCCAGCGAAACGGTTGGCGTTGTCGACAGAGTCCCACCCTAATCGACACCGGGGAGTGATCGGACAAACCCCTAGGCAAGATGTCAGCACCCTTCACTCTACACAAGCAGTCGCCAGGCACAAACACGCAGTCCAATCTTGAATAGGAGCCATGCACAGCAGAGACATGCGTATACTCGCGTGTGGTAGGGTGCATATGTCTCCAGGCATCCGACCAGCCCAATCCCTCAGTCATAGCATGCAGTCGGGTGTGTGCGGGGGGAGGGAGGGTAGTCTCAGCCACTCCTCGGCGCCGCTGGCGATCCACACTCGCATCCATCACATCATTCCAATCACCGCCAACCACCGCCAGGGATTCGGGGATGTCCTCCCACACTGTGAACAGTTTCTCAGCTAGGGCCCATTGCAGGGTGGGGGGGGCATAGACACTCCCAAAGACCACAGATTCAGCGCCCACCATGCCCTTGACAAAGATATAGCGACCCTGTGGGGGTCAACCCACTGCTTCTCATGGACATAGGCCACCCTGCGATGTATTAAAATGGCTACCCCCCTGGATCCCCGGGAAAATCCGGCATGAAACACCTGGTGATAGCCAAACCTCTGTAGACCCAGCACTTTCGAGCCCATCATGTGGGTTTCCTGGAGCAAGAAAACGTCAGCACTCTCACCTTTCCCCCATCTCAACACTGCCCCACGCTTGATTTTGTCGAGCATCCCCCTGACATTCCACGTGATCACCCGCAGAGACGCATCGGGAAGTCTGAGTCTTGTCAGCCATAATCAAGTGGGACCCACTTAACAGAACGTCCTCGCCATTGCCCCTCATCGCACACTGTAATGAATACTATAGCAAAACACACGTGCAGTCCCACCCACCCGCCCCAGAACCCCAAGATAACATGACGAGCAACTCTCGTCCCACCCCAAACCCCAAAACCAACCATCAATTGAATGTCATCACAGTCTTGAATATGTTTCAGTCCCAACTCAGTGGCCCTATCCCCGGCCACTCGCACCCCACCTCCCCCCACCCTATACCTCAAAAAACCATGAAGTACCTGTCGCGGCATGGGTGCCCCCGAGTCCAGAACAGAGGACCCTGAGCCAGCCATGCCAATGGATCCCAACTCCCCAGGAAACAGCAACCTCATCACTCCTCTCCCAGAACCTCCCACATTCGTAGGAGAGCAGTAGCCCCTTATGTGTAGTCCCCGAGCCCCCACCCACAATCCCCCCCATGGTCAGTGGTCAGCCACAAACCCATCCCGAGGCAGCCATGATGCTACCAGTCTGTCGGGCCTCAAGAGCCCGTACCACGTTGGCCACGGCCTGTAGCAACAAGAGTATAGAGGGGCGCAGAATCTTCAGATTTGGCCGTTATCCATTTCAGACTGGTCAGATTCTTCGGTCCTACTACCGGCCTGGGCGCCGCTGAAGGAGGCCGACCGCTTGCGTGACCTAGATCGCCGGTTCCTCTTGGTCTTGGTCGCCTGGCCACTCTGCTCTTGTGATGCCCCCCTCGAAGGGCCCGGATTCAGCCCCGGCTGAGAATTCGGCCGGATCCTAACTGTCTCGTCGGTCCATTTAAAGAGGTCCTCCGGAGTATTGAAAAACAGTGACCGCGATTTGAATATCACCCTCAGGCGCGCTGGGTACAACAGGGAGTATTGGAGTTTGAGACCCCGCAGCTTTGCCTTGGCGTCCATGAAGGATTGGCGCTGTTGCTGTACTAGCTTCGTGTAGTCAGGGAAAATCATTATCTTACGATTTTCAAAAAGAAGGGCCTCCTTGGTTCTCGCTTCCCTCAGAATGACATCCCGGTCGTGGTAATTCAGAAGTCTAGCAATTACAGCCCTAGGCCGTTCACCCTCCGGTGGCATCTGTGACAAGGCGCGGTGTGCGCGTTCAATAACGAAGCAATTAGATAGAGCCTCCGGGGGCAGCCCGGTTCCCCGCCACTGTGTGAGGAATTGTTCCATATTACCCTTCTCACATCGTTCCGGAAAGCCAATAAATCGGAGATTATTGCGGCGTGCGCGCCCTTCAGCATCCTCCACTCGAAGCGCCAGACCCCGTTGCGCAGTTTCCATTGCCGCCATCTTCTTCTTGAGTGTGCCCACATCGTCCTCCACCACCGACACTCTGGATTCAGCCTCCGTGATCCGCGCCACGGCATTCCGCAAGTCTTGGCGCAAGAGGGTGACATCTGCGCCCACTGCCCCTATCTTGGCATCTAGCATATCCCTTGATTGGGTGATGGCCGCCATTAGTGCCGCGTTGTCCGGCCCCCCTCCTTGCTGGCCACCTCCTGACGGTCCAGGGCCCCCACCGGGCCCGGTGAACTTGTCGATCGTCACTTGTTTGGTGGGGCCGCCTCCTCCCCTGGTGATGGCTGCAAGTCCCTCGCGATTTGCCCACAACGTATACCGAAATGGACGTTCAGGGACCCCAATCTCCTTCTACCAAGTGTAACAGGGGAGGGCCGCGTGGAGCAACTGTTCCTTCAGTGGGCCCCGGATAGTCTCATCCGTGGTAAAGTTCTGTGTCGAGGCAAGGCCCAGGCAGGCCCCGAAAGCAGCCCTCCACCTGCCAACAGTCGAAGGCCCCCAGTCCCCCCGTGGGCTAGGCAGCGTCTCTCTCACACAACCCACGGGCTCCACAGCAACGGGTCTCCTATGTCGTTTATGCAGCCCAGCCAGGGCTCACTCAGTCGACTTCTCCCTCCGCCTGGTGTTATCTCTCGTGGCTCTGAACTCGTGGCACGGCTCAGGTAAGCCGAAAGCAGACCTCAGGATCTACTCCCACGCTGCCAGCGGCCCGCAAGGCTCTGTTGCACCCCTCGGGTATAGATAGTGCAGTGGCCACCACCACGGACGTCCAGGGGCCCCAACGCGGGTACTCACGATTCTTCTCCGGCCACCGGGCCCACCAACAGCCGTCCCGCCGCGCTCCAGGCCGTTTTCTGTGCAGGAGCAGGAGGGGGTCGTCCCAAAAATGCAGCGCCAAGGCCTCGACCGGCCCCGGAGGCGGCCGCGGTCCAGCGCGAGCTCCAGGCGGGCGTCGCGAAACTCGAGGCCCCCGGCTTCTCAGGTGTCACCAGGCAGGGCTGCCCCGATGCCCGATAACTGACAGGGCGGTCACACCGCGCCGGCGGTCCCACTGTGGGTGCGCCTAATCAAGTCCCCGGCTTCCCAGCCGCGCACTGGGCCGCTCCTCCTCCGCTGTCACCCCGCAGCGCTCAAGGCGTACAGGGCTCCGCTGACCACACCGGAGGGACACCGACACCCACAGCAGTTGTCACCGCACTCTGGGTATGGTAGGTAGGCTCGGGGATCAGGATAAAAGAAGAATTATTGCGCGGGCAAGCGGGAGCTCTAGAAAGCTGCGACCGCCATTGCCGCTTGCTAAGCCACGCCCCCCACCCTAAAGATTCCCCTGGCCAAGTTTGTTGCATTAGTAGTTAGTAAACGTGGCCGCTCTTGGACTTTGCTGAGCGGCCCTAGTCCGTTCTCTTAGTGAATCCCCAGCCCACATCCGACTTTAAAATCTGATCAGTCTGCTGGAAGAGTCACAGCTGTGCTGCCCCAAGGACCATCGTTCATAAAACCTTTGTATTCGAATGCTGCGAGACTGTACCTCTCATCCCATTCACCTGCACATTGCTTTGCGTTTTTACAGTAGGTCTTAAGCACACTTTACTTCCTGTTAAACAGTCCCATCGGTTGAACGCGCCAGCTTGGTCTGTGAAAAATGTCTGCTAACACCTTGCCCTTCCCTGGTTGAATGTCCTAGATTTGGCTGTGAAAAAGATTGCTGCTTTACTCAACCTTTTTAACTTGATGACTGTTTTAAATGTTTGCAAACCACTAATATGTTCTTGCTGCTTTTTACTCTGGTCTTTGACTCTATTGCAAATTCATTCTCTTGTTCTTGCATTTAGGTTGGCAGACTTCTTTAGCTGCCCTGCCACATTGCCAAACACCAGCGTTCTCATTTGCTGTGCCATTTTTAACTCCCTATGTTTTTTTTAAATAAAAAAATTTAATGGTTTATAATTAACCACATAAAAAAGATTATTATTAATCAGATTGCTCGAGGGTTTGGCCGCAGATTCACCACGAGTGGATGGACGGGCAGTCCTGATCCTCATTTATGCGAGCGACGCTGTCCTATTGTCAAAAATGACCAATGGCCTGCATAGTTTAATGGACTGCCTTCTAAATTTATGGAGGCTAGTGAACCTAAAATTAACGTAAAGAAAACTTATACATAGATCTGTGGAGCAGTCGTGTGTAAGTCATGAAGTCCCCACATTAAAGTCATAAATATCACGAGGCTCACACCATTCTCCTAGCTGGGCATTCTTTTTACTACTAGTTGTTTCTAAATTAAGCACGTTAATAACAATAGGTTAAAGAGAAGGTGGGTCTGCAAGGGCATCCTTAGGTTTGCCTCCAAATTAGGATGTAAACCAATCAGGGAAATGATTTCAATGTATAGAGCGAAATGTTTTTCTGCAGTATCTTTTGGTAGTGGGCTTTGGGGCCCTACCAAACACAATATTTTTCAAGCTCAAGCGAACATTTTTCTGTGGTGACTTCTCGCTGTTCCTCAGTCTACAGCAGTTGGCATACTTCATAGGGAATTGGGGTTGCCACACTTGGATGATCTATGATCGAAGAAACCTATATAGTTGTGGCACTCACTTTTGTGCACAGGGGCGACTGGGTTCAATAAATCCATCATAATAGATTGTTTACATTTGGATAAGGAACAGAGAATTTCGTGTACCTCTATAGAGCTGACCCAGCTCAGTGATTTTGTCCCTAGATAGGCCAGACTGTATTAAGCATTTCAGCAAGAGGCAATTGAAGCTTATGCAACTTAATAAAAAAAGAATGATGACATACCGGGTATTGGCTCCCACAGGTCCTATGTGTCTGCATAACACTCAGTGACACCAAATGAGGGGCTAAGGCAGTACCTCTCAATTACACACAACATCCAACATCGCTTTGTCCTAACACAGCTAAGTCTGGGCACAGCACATGTACTGATGGAATTCTCAACAAGCATTTGCAATGCAATCGGTCTCACCTTTGGGACCTTATATGTATTTGGTTATGCAGCACATTAGCCTGGGTGCTGAAACATCTACTTTTCTTTAACATGGAGGCAAAGTAAGCACCAACCTGCATGACACACCAGGAATGGGAACACATGGAGAGAAATATTGCCTTTCAGTGGGAAATGGTAGAGTCCAAAGCTCTGTTTTTAGGTCGAGCGACCTATCTCAATGCGCATGCGCATTGAGCGGGAGCGAGATATATAGGGGCTTAAATAAGCTTTACCTAGACTGGCGATTGACTGGCGATTTGATGCTGTGCCCGTGCGCTTTTAGGTCAATGCGCGTGCACATCATCAAATCGCCAGTCAATCACCAGCAGCACTCCTCCCACACCTTTGAAGTGAAGCTTAGCTTCACTTCAAAGGCCCCTGCTGCTTCACACCCTCATGCTGCTCTCCCCGCTCCGCCCCCTCCCGCCGTGTCGCATTTCTCCTCCCCCTCCCCACAGCAATGCCCTCCGCCGGCCGTACTTTCACTTTGACGGCCACAGGCCGTCTCTCGTGTTTCTCCTTGTTTTAATCTCATATATATTCTTGTTTTATCCCGACTATTTTTATCTTGCGTGCCTTCTTCCATCTCTCTCCTCCCATCACTCTTTCATTATCACCTACTGTTTTCTCTTTCCATATTTATTCTTGTTTACTCTCTCCTTTCTGTTTTTATCGTGTTCCTTCTTCCATTTCTCCCTTCCTTATTTTCCGCTCGCCCCTTCACATTTCCCTCTTTTGTTTCCATTCTCCTTTAGCTCTCATTTCTTATTTTTCTCCATTCCTTTCATCTTTGCTGATCTTGCTTTTATCTTCGCTGCCAACATTTTTTTTTTCTGAACTCATTTTTTCACAAGAGTTTATGCAGTGTTTTGTAGCTATGGAAACAAATGCAGATGTCTGCTTCTACAGTCCTCGCCGTGAACACGGCTTCTTCCTGCCAAGATAGGACAGTAAATGGTTCCTTTTGAAGATGGGAGCACCTACGGGTGCCCCTTTTCATTCACGATTAAAAGTGTATAATTATAATGATACAATTTACAACCATAGGGGAGTTCCAATAGCCAAACCAGACTGCTTGTATAAAAACTGAATTTACAAAGAAACTAGGCTGCTATGAAGAGATTTGTTTTATGCTCATGGACAAGCCACCTTTTTAGATGTCCGCTACGGATGGCCATGGTTCATCCGTGTTTACCCTTGTAACTTTCAATGCCCTCCCCTTTCAATCGGCCGCCACGGGCGGCAAGCCTAACAGAGATCTCGCCAGCACCTCCATAGCACTGCCTTTATTAATGGTGTAAACACAGCTGCCATAATTTCAGATCAATCAAACCCAGTCGGCCGGGATGCCTCTGAATCTCACTGAGTGAACCACCGTCCACGTTGTTTGCCTCTGTGCCTTCACTGTTTTACATAAACAAGCATTAGCATTGCCAATAGGTCTCGCTTTTGGGACCTTATAAGTTTTTAGCCACACAACAGTTAATGTTGTTGCACCAAGGACATTGTGGTGCATAACTAAATACTTAGAAGGGCCCAAAAGCGAGACCTATTGGCTATGCCAATGCTTGTTTACTCACTGATGCCGAAAGACAATATCGACATCTTCTCAGATAAAGTAATCAAAGATTTGAAGGAACTGTCAGTGGAAAGTAGCGACTATTTCACCAAAATGAGGCACAATCAGAGAACGGAATATGATACTGTGATTAAGAAAATCAAAGACCGCAATGATATCATGATACGTTGGTCAGATAAAGGAGGAAATGTAGTCCTCTGGAAATGTTTAACGGACAAGCGAAGTCCCAATTAGCGGATAGAAATTGCTATGTAAAAATAAGTGCCACAAATATTCTTAATATCCAAGAACGGTACCACAAAAGCCTTTATGATTGGAAATCAGCAGGGCTAATTGGAAAACAAGAATTTGATTTCCTGAAAAACAATTATCCGGTAACACCCCAACTCTACCTAATACCGAAAATACATAAGAATGAGCAATGGCAACCAGGAAGGCCAATAATATCTGCAATCGGCAGACTATTCGAAAACACAAGCAAATTCATAGACTTTTTCCTCCAGCCACATGTGCAAAACCTACCAGCGTACATTAGAGACAGTGGGGATTTTCTGGGGAAGATCTATGACCTAAATGGGCACAGTGATTATGTCTTTGTCACACTAGATGTTCAGAGCCTCTATACCAGTAGGGATGGTTTGAATGCTACTAAACATTACCTGTGAACACGAGGTATTGAACTTTACCAACACACATCTATGTTACTACAAATGACTGAGTGGTGTCTAGAAAATAACACATTCATGTTTGACAACCTCCTTTACAAGCAGACACAGGGGACAGCAATGGGTACTTGCTTCGTCCCCAGCTATGCTAATTTGCATATGGGCTGGTGGGAGGAGCAAATACTCATGAAGACACACCACACACAAATGTCAGAAAATGTGGCACTTTATTGTCGCTACATTGACAACATTTTTGTGTTATGGAGAGGAAGTGAGGAAAGTGCTAGGGAATTTGCAGCTGAACTTAACCAGAACACATTTAAACTCCAGTTCACTTGCACCACCAGCAAAGTATCCATTGTCTTCCTGGACCTAGAACTATACGTCGGCCAAAACAAAATACAATCTAAGACATACAGAAAACCCAAGTCTGGAAATACAATTCTGCATGCTGACAGTTTTCACCCCAGTAGTCCATTCAATTCAATTCTTAAACTTTATTCGATTGTTCATAAAAAACATCATAAAAGTATACAGAATAAACATGGCACATATGAATTGTCACAGGATAGGGAGGTACAGAGCTTAGCAGAGCTCAATCGATAAAACATGGACTAGCGGAGTGGAGAAGTGTGGCTCAATGGTTAGAGCGGCAGCCCTGATGCAGAGGTCTGGCCCGGGACCAGGGTTCAATTCCTGCCTTGGCTGGTCTGGGCGGATCTTGGGCTCATAATTCCTCGGACCTGATTTCTCACCTCGGTGCCTACTCCAAGCATGGGTCCCACGCTGCAACTCTGGGCAATAGCTTGCTTAGTCTCCACAACGGCCCCCTACAGCTCTAGGGATGCCTGGTTGCACCCTGGGGATGCCCAGGAGTGGACATTACACGGGGAAAAACCAGGAAGGGTTCCCTAGCGGTATGAGTACAGCGCCAGGACACTCAGGAGTATCAGTGCGCTTTACAAGTACGGCTACATTTACATTTACATTTACTAGCAGCAAAGGTTCGAACTAACATAATATTAAAAAACCATACTTTTTCTGGCCGTGATTGATTTTAAAATAAAAGTTGCGATAAAAAAGCATATATCCGGGGTAGCAAGTGCAAATAAGAATCTCATAGCATTACCAGTTGTTGACACAGAATATTTCTTAAATAGGGTTTTGAGGTAGAAAATACACAGAGCTTTATACAAAGGGCATATTAGCATAAAGTGCAAAGTGCTTTGCTTAGTAATTCCGTCACATGGACAGGGGGTGGCAGAGTAAATTTTCATTCTCGGGAATGCCACCAGGTTATGCACAGTTCCTAGTCTCAGCCTTGTAAGAACATATTGATGCGGCTGTCTGGTGATAACTTTTAGATACATAGGAAAGCCAGTCCCTTCTTCCTTATTAGAGAAATAGAAGGCATGAGTTGAATAATCTCTGGTTTGTTCTTTACGCTTATCATGTTTATGCCTCAAGAAGACGCCTTTAACCTCCTGTTTCGGTAGGACAGTGGCACACATTGGGTCCTCATGTACATCCAAATCGAAGAGTTCCTTAAAGGATGAAACAACATACTTTAACCACGGGATCTGGTAGGCGTTATCCAAGCATAAGCAGTCTTTAATTATTTCTCTGGTAAAGCTGGTTTCATCCTTAGACCAAATAGATCTCCATGCCATTAAGGGTCTCAATCCGATTAGATCAGATTTGTAGTCCAACCCTAGTTCTTTATGGGTCAGTTCAATGGATGCCGAAGAAGGGAGGCAGAGGAGTCTTTTAAGAAAAGAATTCTCCAGTAAATGCAAGTCCTTTTGGGTCCAATGACCCCAGACCCCTGAACCATATAGTGCAATAGATGCACACCTGTGTCGGTAAACATTCAGCATGTCCGGTATACGCCGGCTTCCCAATTTAGCAGCAAAACGATATACACTTGAGGAGGCCTTACCCATCCTAGCTTTGACATTATGTTGCTCTGGGGCTCAGGACCCACCATTGCTAAAGGTAATACCCAGATAGCAAAAGTTATTCACAACCTCGCTGCAGTTTTTCTTAAAATAAAATGATTTAAGTTGGTTTACCTTTTTACTGCATGCCATGATAAAAGTTTTAGAATTATTAATTTTTAGTTTCTTCCCCTGTATAAAATCATAAAAGCAATTCATAAGTTTCTGAAGGCCTATGGGGGTTCTTGAGAGTAAAACGGTATCATCTGCATAAAGCAGCACCGGGATAGATTGTCCCTTAACTTGTGGGGCATCACCTTGCACTTTTTTCAGTTCCTGCTCAATTGAATTTATGAAAAGGGAAAAGAGCAGCGGGGCCAGGACACAACCCTGCCTAATGCCAGATTTGACCCTGATCTTCCTCGTGCATTCCCCCTCAGGGCCATAACGGATCTGGGCAGATAAATTAGCGTAGAGTCTGGCCAGAAAATGAATAATCGCAGCCGGTGCACCCATTTCGAGTAGGGTTGACCACAACAAAGTATGGTCAACCAAATCGAAGGCACTGGAGAGGTCCGCAAAACAGAGAAACAATGAACCCTGTTTAGCTTTGGTGTATTTTCCTATTAGGAGATCTAAATTAATACACTGCTCGATAGTGCCGAGGCCCTTCCTAAAGCCGTATTGGGAGACGGCAAGGATGTTATTACTTTCGGCCCATTCCTCCAAGCGTAGCAATAAAACCCTACTCATAATTTTTAGTGAGGAATCCATTAGGGAGATAGGGCGGTAGTTCTTAGCCTCTCCTCTATCTCCCTTCTTGTAGATTGATATAATTACGGATTCACTCCAAGTAGAAGGGGTAGTATCGTTAACAGCAGCGTTGAATACTTGGGTCAATAGGGGACTCCACAAGGCCAGATCGGTTTTATAAAGATCAATCGGTACCCCGTCTGGGCCTGGGGCTTTCCCCCCTTTACTTTTACTGATTGCCATGTCAACTTCCTGGAGGGTAATCCCCAGCGGTTGGTTGGGTATGGTGTTATTACGGGGGCTATCCTGGTCATTACCTTTTGGGTAAAAAATCCCAGTAAAATGTAGGACCCAGCTGACCTCGCTAACTTGTGCATTAAGAACTGGAAATTCCTCCTTCTGGAGAAATGGGCTGTTCACAGTACTCCAGAACAGTTTGCTATCCCGTAGGGCTGCAGCCTTAGTCAGGTCCTCCCAGGCTTGCTCTCTGTTACTGTTTCCTGCGCTTCAACTCACATTTGTATTTAGACCTCAAATGTTTAACAGCGTCCCTATCTCTCGGGTGGTTAGATAGAGCCTTCTTAAGGTCTTGTAGCGCGGACGTACACGCTCTATCAAACCAGCCTACAGTGGCCCGCTTAGATAAACCCTTGTAGTCTCATCTCGAGTATTCCTTATGCGGAATGCCTCAGGATGAGGCGGAACTGCAGCACAAAAGAGAGTTTTGACACATCCAGAAAAGAGCTCTTTGACAGACTACGGGACAGAGGGTACAAGAATAAAACTGAAAAAAGCAGAGCAGAAATGCTCTAAAAAAATCAGAGAAGAACTCATTTTTAAAAAGAATGGGGAACCATTGACTAAACCATCAGGTAACACTCCGAGACTTATTACAGGATATAACGCATATCACACGAGGCTACGCAAAATCCTGTATAAACACTGGCCGATAGTACGTAGCGATCCTACGATAGGATCTTCTTGCACCAAACTACCCCAACTAACGTTCAGAAGGGCTAAATCTATGAGGCAAGAGTTGGTGTCCAATACGCCTCGCAAAGAAAAGAGCACCATCTGGCTGAAAAGCACTAATGGCTTTCACAGATGCACCAAGTGCAAAGCCTGCAGGCATGGTGTAATACCAGCAAAATAAAACTGACATTCAGAAAAACTCCACTCGAGATAAGGGAAAATTTCACCTGCAAGACAGAATTTGCAGTTTGTCCTGCAATGCACATGTGACAAAAATATGTAGGAAGTACGATACACCCGGTCCATGTGAGGATACTACAACATCTGCGTGCAATCAGTAATGACGATCCCGCATATCCAGTAGCACGCCACATTAACACACACCACGGCGGCAGAGCAGAAGATCTGAAATATTTTGTCATTGACAGTGTGAAGAAAAATGTCAGGGGTGGTAACAGACAGCTTGCCCTCAGGAGACTAGAATCTGGGTACATCATCCTACTAGACTCCAAGACACCCAACGGTCTAAATGCAGATGAAGCAATGAGTGTACACCTCTAGAAAACCCAGACAGCACACATAAGCAGCACCTAACTATATGTAACGCCTCCCGATTTCCTTGACCCACTCCCCTATACATCCAACCCATGTGCTTTCATAACACCTTTTTTATTTTTACATCACTTGCTTGGTAATCTAACATCTAACACCTTCCCTTTCCCAGTCACCCAACCTACGCTTTCCAGTGCCCACCCATTACAGGTCTTTACCCCATACCTGCCCAGGAAACATCTACAGCAAACCAACCCTACTCATGGTTAAACCTTGTAACACACGCCCACTTGGGCAACACTGGAGACACCTATCCCGTTAGGCGTAAAGTAAAAATTTGAGCACGGTCAAGTGTTAAAGGGCAACATGATAAGCCACACTGACGTGACCTAGATAGCCGGTCTTTGCCATATCATAGCCGTCAAAATTGTAAATATGCAGTAAACATATGGGCATGATGCACATTGTGGCCACAATAATGTAAATAACCGTATTAGCAGACGGGGGGGAACAGGACAAACATTTACCACACTGACGGGAAACGCAGAATAGTAAAGCGTACATCGCAGACAGGTTTCATACAATTCCGTACGAACATGACCAAGTACAGGAAATTTGAGTTATAAAGATTACTTAATCTTTATCGGGTAACACAGCTTTCTGGGCATTCATAATTAATATATAGTGGGTAAATGGCATTGTTCGTATTGGTGGCATACTCTATTGAAAAGCCATATGTACATATGTGCACATATTTCACAACATGATTCACTGTTTATACACCTGTATTCTCATTTTTTCCACAGGCAAATGTAGGTTTAGCCTTAAACTATGTAGGAAACACTAATGTTATGCGTTTAGTAAATATGTTCTAATATGCAGAAATATTTTAACAAATGAATACATTATAATGGTGGTAAAAGAAATACTGTCAGTCTTACCATGACTAATCACCTGTCACGGAGCACACCTCTTCTATGTCCTTGTTTTTTTTTTTAGAGTATCCATGACAACGCACGTACACTGTTACCAAGCAAAACCATTTGTATATAATGCACCATTCTTAGTGTGGCCAGATGTTGTGAACAAAGAGGTTCTACCGCCGAAACGCGTCAAAGCCTATTGCATGGAATAAACTTCTCTTTGATATATGATCCCACGGAGTCAGCGCCTGTTTGTACATGGAAAATTTCAGGATTGGAACTATATATATATATATATATATATATATATATATATATATATATATATATATATATATATATATATATATATATATATATATATATATATATATATATATATATATATATATATATATATATATATATATATATATTCATATTCGCTGGTGGTGCAGGAAAAATAGCACCAGCGCTAGAAGTGTCAACGAAAACCTTTCCAAACTCCATAGAAGGGCAACCGGCATTCAAAGTTGAAGGACTACATCCTGTTTATTCAGTCGTACAATAAAAAAAATTGATGGAATGCTTGAATTAATCTCAGCCACTGGCAATCGTTTGGGCCACATTCCAATCCATTGTTTTTTTGCACACCATGCCACCTCAGTTTGAACCCAGCCATATGCAAATCAAACTTGACCCTGCTCCGTATGGTAACAATCTAGGTGTGCCCAGACGTGGAGCGTGTGAATACCATATCTCTGCACCCAAGCTATACCTAATTGATGAGGCCCTAAAAAGGCCAAAACCAGTCCTGGGTTGCTTGTGTTCTTGTTCAGGGAGGACCTGGCCTGACAGTTCGGGCTGTACTGTTGATTGGAGCAGGGTCAAGACTGATTTGCATATAGTGGAGTACAAATTGAGGTGGCATGGTGTGCAAAATAACGATGGACTAGAATGTGGCCTGAGTAATTACCAGTGGCAGCAATTCATTCAAGCATTCCACCATCTCTTTTTGTATACTTTAATATTGATTGTAATTGGGGTACAAAGTTGCTCACCCGGTCATGTAAGGTGGGCAAGGTCTTTGTACTCGTAGCTCAGTTTTCCTTTTGTAATCCAAGGAAAGAGACTTCCTGTTGAGACTGGCTTTTCATCCAGTACGGAAGAGTCTTTTGCATAATCGCTGGATAGTTATGCAAACTGTTGATTGTCATAATCTGGTTTACCTCTGAGGCACCATGGTTAAGGAGCTATAAATATTCAGGATTGTAGGAGGGTTTCAAGATAATAACCTTAGGTTCAAAAACTCTATTGCGTTGTGAATAACCCAACCTCTAGCATAATCACAAATACAGGAGAAATGAATCGGCAATTTTATGTGTCCCTTTGCTGGTTCTCTTCCTGCTAAGTTGTACTTGCATTGTCTGTTGAACATTTTCAATATCCTGTTTAGTTTCTCCTATAATATTCAACAGCTCATTGTGCAAATTATACTGAACAGCATTGTTTTCTTTTCGGTGGTTTAGAGCTTAATTTCTCTTAGTTTCACCACTGTTAACATGGCCATTACTGCTACAGCTATGCTACTGGTGAAATGCTTGACATTGCTGTGACTGGTTAACCTTTGCTATCGTCCCATGGAAAGCCCTCTAATCATCTCAAATAAAGCTGTTTGTACAATTGTCATTCCAGCTAAGATGTTCAGTGAGCTTGAAAGTGTTGTAAAATACCCTCCTGATCTGTTTTTCCTTCGTCTCCTAAGGGTTTGTACGAAGACCTGAATGATCCAAAAGCTCTGCATCCTTGGCTTGAAGAACCAAAGAAAATAACCTAGAGTCATTTCCAAGGGTCCGATATCTGGACAGCTGTTTGTAATTCGATGGTCCGGCTGTTTGGAAGACTTCATCTAGAAAGGGTAATCTTGTAAAAGCATAAATGGTTGAAAATTCATACTCTGCATCTGTTCCAGTGTAACTGCACCCTACAGTTCCCACACATGCATCTCTATGCCGCTGTGCTATTGCTCCGTGTATTGGCTGGTGTATTGGCGTTTTTGTGTCCTTGCCCTCTGTGTACTTTTTTGTTCTCCCTGTTGTTTTTTTCTCCCATGGCATAGACAGTTTCTTATTTTTTTTATTTTTTATTTCTGGTTCCAGAGTTTTGACTACATTTTAGGTTTGAATGAATTGGGGATAATAACATCGGTCTAACCATGAGCAGAGGAAAGAGGGACAGCAACTTCTGCAGTGTGGAGATTGGGGACTCCACCTTCACTGTCTTGAAGCGCTATCAGAACCTAAAGCCGATCGGCTCAGGAGCGCAGGGAATTGTTTGGTAAGCTAAAAATTGTCAATATGTGAATTCCGCTATTAACCTTGTTTCTTATTTTCTTAAGAATTTTCACTGTATGATACAATTGCATTTTCTTATGGCGACATGTGAATGTGGAATCAAGCAAGACTTTGTCGTTAACATTGGAAGGATTAGGGCATTTTGCTCTTCAATCAACAAGTCACAGGATGATCTCTGTAGATGTCACACAGATTGAGGTGAAGCAGTAGTAAGACATTAGCTATATCTCTGTACTCAGACAAAGTGAGTGTGGGGTGCAAGGTAGAATTAACACTTCTATCTTGTGTGACTTTTATTTCTCCAATGTAGGACCTTTCATCAGGTTAAATTTACATGCTTTAATTTTCCCCGTTGGTAAGGTAACAAATCATTTTCCGTAGTTTACCCTTCATATTAACAGCTCACATTACTATCTTTGTGTTTTGGTGTTGTGGTGATTTAATGCCCCTAATTGGAAAGTATTATAATGCAAATGTAATTATTTTGCTAGTTGCTAGGAAGTAGCTGGTGCTTTCATCAGAAATTCCATAAGCTTTTGCCACATGTTTACTTGCCAAAGAAAAGTGGTTCAAATGCACCACCTACGCGCTAAAGTGTCCAGTCAGAGCAGTGGAGGTTCATTCACTTTATGCATATCGTTTGTTTGGCATCTTACATTTGCACCTGGGCCAGCACCATATAATGGAATTGTGGGAGTAGCTATGACCTCTCTTTCCAGAAATGAATCAAAGTTAGTTATATTTTTACTGAAATTTATTGGTAGACTTTTGGATTACTACACTTTAATGAAATAACTTTACTGGGCTTTTTCCATTTGGAAGGAGAAGCAAAAACAAAGTGAGTATCAGTCCTTCAAAGTCTGGAGGACTGTTCAATAATCCTAGTGGAAAATGTTGATTTTTCACAACCTGGTGGGCAAAGAATATGGATTTTATTAAAGACACAAAGGCTAAGATTATGCAAATCTTTTTTGCCAGCTCACAGTAGCAACAATTGAAAAATATAGAACTTTAATAAAATTCTAACAAGCTATAAAGTCCCCCCACATACAGCCTTCTTCCTGTGCTGAAAGAAAAAAAAAAACAAGAAATTTGAATTTATTGAGATAATAACTAGTTGCACTAGAGTGGGCATCATCGTGAGGGATAATCTTAGCCTCCGTGTCTTTAATAAAATCCCGATTTTCAGTCAACCAGGCTGTGAAAAATCAACATTTTATGGCATGACATGGAGGTGAACATTATGCAAGTTTAAAGTGCATTTGACACATTATCAATTGCATTTGCAATCAGTCAAAAGCATCAATTTCTAAACATATTTTCATTTGACCAATCTGCAGCCCTAAGGATATCCTGCAGACCTCTCCCAGAGACAAAGGTTTTAGAAGCTGATGCATCTCTAAGGGAGTGTGCTCCAAATATAGAGATGTCCACACCGGACAAGCTCATAACCTCTTTCACCCATCTCACAAAGGTGGGTGAAGAGACCGGTACATGAGGCTATCTATGGGAAATTAACAGTTCTCCAGTATTAGGGGTGTCTTTCATAGATTCACATGCTTGAATAATTCCCCGTCGTCGAAGTGGGAGCCCCACGGTACATAACATAGTAAAAAAAGGATATATACATAAATATATATACATAATATATACATATATACACATAAAATAATATTCCATAATATGTATATTCTTTTTTAAAAATAGTCTTGAAGTACCATAGGTCAAAATAGGCCCATAGAAAGCATTGAGGGAGAGCTCACTTTAGTAACATATCAATGTCATTATAATAGTCCACTTTCCAGCTAATCAGGCTGTAGCACCTTCTAGAACCTTCTCCTCAGAAGCTCAAGCGCTCAGATTTTCTACCGCACATCGTGTGAAGGGAGTCTCCCTGAGCTCTGCTCAGTTTTTTCCTCAACTTCAAGCTTCAAACCTTCAAGTATGTCTACTACAAATAAATCTTTATTCAGGCCCTGCTCAGCCTGTGGAAAACTTTGTCTTTTCTCTGAGGACCCTCATAAGAAATGCATTTATTGCTTGTACCCGGACCATGAGGTGAGGAGTTGTAAATTTTGTAGGACATTTTCAAATAAGACCTTGAAAGTTAGAGAGGCCCTTCTCCTTCTGTGGCTACAGAAGTTGAAGACCTCAGACAATCCTGTGTCTGATTTAGAGGGTGTGTCTTCTCGCCAGTCTATGACCTCTCTCAAGCGTGGGTCTGAGTCTGATGTTCCTTCTCCTTTCCTTAAGAAAAAGAAGCTCGTGGACGCTTCAAAATCAGTCTCCCCATGGGATCTGCCGGCCTCTACGCCTGCGGGACTTAGTTCTCTGGCGTCGCAGGTCCATTCTGTGCCCTCGTCCTCAAAAACGAGCGCCAGCTCGTCGACGCGCACGTTGGCGACGACGAGATCCGTCGACGTCCTGCCGACGACGACATCTTGCTCCATGTCGACGACGACGACGATGACTGCTTCGTCGACGCTGGTCCAGGATGCCCGGCCTATTGCTTCCATTATCAAGATCTCGTTGACGGCGAAGAAACCCGTCTCGTCGACGACTCAGTCAAAGTGCCATTCGTCGACGAAGGCTTCGTAGACGCGTCACTCATCGTCGATGCCTTCAACTTCATCGACGACGGCCTAGT
This sequence comes from Lissotriton helveticus, assembly GCF_964261635.1. Taxonomy (NCBI): domain Eukaryota; kingdom Metazoa; phylum Chordata; class Amphibia; order Caudata; family Salamandridae; genus Lissotriton; species Lissotriton helveticus. Next base: position 456,024,329 of record NC_136065.1, read on the forward strand.
CGACGGCCTACATCCCGTCGACGGCGAGCTCCTCGTCGACGGTAGCTTCGTCGACGTCACGAATTTCGTCGACGGCAGTACCACCAACGTCGACGGCAGCGTCGACGACGACGAAACCAGTAATCTCGTTGAAGACCTTGCCATTACCGTAGACGCCAGGAAAGTCTACTGCAAAGCACTCAACGATGACCGCGTCGACCTCGACGGCGAAATTTTCACTGGCAACTGCAACCAGCTTCACAGTTGTCACGGCTATTACTGTCAAGCGTCCAGTTCCTTTGGATTTGAGCCCGTTGCAACATCGCACAGGTCCACCGCCTCAACTATTTGCATCTGATGATGAGGGTGACTCAGATGGCTCCTATGTGGACTATAACTTTAGGGCTGCCAAAAGCCCGTCGGAGTTAAAGATTAAATATCAGGACTACGATGACGATGAGGAGCAAGACTTGCATATCTCGGCTCCAGAAGATTTGCATGATGTTGACCAGGATGTTCCTATGGCACAGTTGCCTCTGTCCTTCATCTCCAATCTGCAACACATGCTCGATGACTACAATCGTCGTTTCCCACCTTCCACGCCGGCTTCTCCACCGCCCGTATCCACACAGCCGTCTGTTTCTCTTGCACCAGTTCAATCACCTATTCCACAGCATACAATTCAGGTGGATACTGGCAATAATACGGACACAGACCCAGATGATGACGCTGCAATGGCAGATTGGGACAATTACCAGGCGCAGACTCCGTCGCCTCCACCTACTTCTCCTCTGGCGTCCCCTCCAGTTGACATTGTGGGTTTCCATCTTTTGATGTCAAGGGCTGCCAAACGCTTCCACTTGCTGATGGAAGTCAGGCAAAGGACTGCTTCCTCTACTATTTTAAAGACCAGCCATTGAAGCAGGTGCATTCCATCCCTATCATAGACTTCATATGGAAAGGAGTTAAATTGATGGAACGGGCCAATTCTGGGCCGGTTGTACTTCCACGTATCGACAAAAAGTATAGGGCTCCTGTGGATTTGCCTGCCTGTTTAGTTTCCCAGCCAAAACCTGGTTCTGTCATTACTCAGGCTGCTCAAAAGAGGTCACGGAATCCTTCATCTTCCTTAACATCACCACCGGACCAGGAGGGTCGCCGTCTGGACACCATTGGAAAAAAATGTTCAACAATGGCTGCAACCACTGTACGGGCTGCAAATTCCTTGGCCATCCTCAGACGTTACGACCGACAAATGTGGTCGGAAATTGCTGCATTGGTTGACCTCGTCCCTGAAACATCCAGAGCTGAAGCGCAAAAGAATCGTGCAAGAGGGTGAGAAGATTTCCTGAAATTATCGACTGTTCGGTTGATATTTCCTCGACTGGTTTCCGGCAGTTAGCTGGCGCTGCAGTTTTACAGAGACAAGGCTGGCTCTAGTCTACGTCTTCCCGGCCGGAGGTGCAAGCGAAGATACTTGATTTGCCCTTCGATGATGAGTCCCTCTTCTGTAAACATGTGGACGACGCCTTGGACACAAACACTGCTCGCGCCCTTGGTTCTTTGCAATATCGGAAGAGGCCCTTTCGTGGAGCACGTGGTAGAGGTACATCCTCTAATTTTCATGCCTCCTACCAATACTGCACCTACAGTGACAACAGGCAGCGTTATTCAAACCAATCGCAGTCTCGACAGACCGACTCCAGACCATACAGGCGGAAAACCACTTACAGAGGTGGTAACTCCTCCAATAAAAAAATACTTTCGCAACTTCAAGTCTTTTCCCACTCTGCAAATTGGAGGTCGAATCTCCCAAAGATTTTTAGATTGGTCAGCAATAACTTCCGACCGTTGGGTTTTGGAAGTCATCCAAAGAGGCCACGCTCTGGAATTCATCAAGTTCCCACCCAACCGCCCGCCATCTGGTCCTCCTCCAAAACATCTGAAGGAACTGTTTGCACAAGTTGTAGTTAGGATTCAGAAAGGGATGGGCTTTTATTCCCGCTTTTTTCTTATCGGGGAAAAAGTCGGGAGAGTGGCGCCCGATTTTAGACCTCAGAGCCCTCAACAAATTTGTCAAGTCCAAGACATTTCGCATGCTGACCTTGCTGGAAATCTTACAGTTCCTGAATCCAGAAGAATTTCTCTCTACAATCGACCTCCAGGATGCATACTTCCATGTGCCAATCCATCAAAGACACAGAAAGTACCCCCGTTTCACAGTGGGATCAAAGCACTACCAATTCAAGGTTCTACCTTTTTGGGCTTCGTTCCGCGCTGAGGGTCTTCACAAAGATCATGGCCCCGGTTGCGGCTTATCTACGCCTACAAGGCATACAAATCTACCCTTACTTGGACAACTGCTTAATAAAGGCACCAACCTTCCAAGCAGCAAATCAACACATTCAGACTTGCCTTTCCCTCTTCAAAAGCTTGGGTCTTTCCATCAACCACCAAGTCACATGTCCATCCCTCACAACAGAGAGTCTTTCTGGGAGCATTGGTAGATACACGTCTAGCGAAAGTGTTTGTTTCACAAGAACACCTAGATCGCATCATCAAACTGGTGGCTCTTTTACGCTTAAAGAGGTCCGTTTCTGTCCGGATGTTAAAATCCTTTCTGGGCATGACGTCGTCCTGTATAGCATGGATTCCCAATTGCAGGTTGCACATGCGAGTCCTTCAAGAAGAATTGGACAAGCAATGGCGGCAAGTCTCGGAGTCGTTCAACGACAAAGTCTGCCTGACCCCTCGCATCCAGGGCGCATTGGAATGGTGAGCTCACCTTCCAAACATCACAACAGGGCGTCTGTTTCAAGAGCCGGCCACAACGCTTACCATTACGACGGACGCTTCCTTAGAGGGTTGGGGTGCACACCTCGAGGAGATGTGAATAGTTCTGATAGGTAATTTACCACATGTACCATATCAGTTGAAACATGAAGGTAGATTTGCTGAAGACCCCAACAAACACATTTGTTTCAAGCCAGTCAATATGTCTTACTTGTTCTAGAAGCCCATGATTCAGATATGAGTAGGAAAGCTGGTGGCGAAATGCGTGGGATTTGTCACTGTCTTCTAAAATCTTTTAAGATATTGTCAATGCCACCCCGCCTAACTATGAATGTTATGTACTGGACAGGCAAGGGAAGAAAGGGGGTGGTTTGGCGATAATCTACCATAACTCGGTAAGAGGATGCTTCAAACCCGCATCTAGGGGCTTGGACGAATTGCTAGCTTTTAACCTCACTTCATCAGACCATCAAACCTTAAAAGGTTGCCTACTCTACAGGCCCCCGGGGGCTAAGGCCCCTTTTTTCTTGACTCTGGAGAACTTACTAGAAGAAGTAATATGCTCCAAATCTTTTACTGTACTTGGTGATTTCAATTTTCACCTAGAATGCACATCCGATACAGACACACGAGATCTTCTAGATCTGATGTAGGGGGTAGAACTATGCCAAAAATTTATGGGCCCGACACATAAGGCGGGACATACCCTTGACGGCATTTTCTCGAATCACCCTAACTTAGCGGTGACGACAGTCGACCCTATTTCCTGGTCGGATCATGCCGCAATCTACTTCTCTATCTCCCTAGCCCCCCCCTCTAGGTCCAGTAAAGTCAGGAATCCACCCAGAATAATAAGAAACTGGAAAAATATAGACAACGAGGCCCTTGAGACCCTACTGATGTGTTCGCCTATACATACCCTAGGTACGGGTGAGGAGGCAGCAACGAGTTATACCAACTGGTTAGACTCAGCATGCATGCAACTAGTACCCCTGAAAATGTACCATTCCACTCGCGCCAGTCCATCAGCGCCTTGGTACTCTGAACAAATCAGGGACCATAAGGTGAAATGTAAAAAACTGGAAAGAAACTGGCGGAAATATTACAAGGAGGAGGACAAAAAGCTGCTGAATGCAGAGTTGGTAGCCTATAAAGAGAGGATTCGTGCGGCCAAAAGGGCCTTTTTTACCACTCGCATTCAGAACGTAAGTAACTCCTCAAAAGAACTATTCCGCACAGTCATATCCCTTTCAGCCCCCAAATCAGTGGAAATTCCCCCTAGTAGGGATCTATGTGAAGATCTGGCCACATTTTTCAAGGGTAAGGTCGAGAAGATCTTTTATTCTCTGGATCATCTAGCTACGGTCATCTCTCCATCGACTAACCCAGATAGCTCAGAAACAGACTGCCACACTGAGAGACTACTCAACTTCTCCCCTATCACCGAGGAGGAAGTTAGGATTTGGTTACAGAGGATTAAATCAGGCTCCCCTGCTGATCCCTGCCCGGCCGCCATTGTAAAAACAGTCCCATCCATCATAGCATCAAGACTCACCCCTCTTTTCAATAACATGCTGGAAAGGGGAGAGTTCCCTACATGCTGGAAACAAGCATCGATCTTACCCCTTCTCAAAAAACCCAACCTAGATGTAGGCGATTTGAATAACTATCGACCCATCGCCAGGCTACCTCTACCGGCCAAAATTATAGAGGGTATAATAAATACTCAGCTGAGCGCCTTTCTAGGTAAAGAACGATGTCTGGATCCATCTCAGCATGGATTTCGGCCAGGGCACTGCACAGAATCTGCCCTGATAAAATCTGCCGAAGAGATAAGACAAGTGATGGATGAAGGAGGCAGAGCCGCATTGATCATGCTCGACCTGTCCGCTGCCTTCGACACGGTCCACCACAGGCTATTGGTGGACCGGTTGGGGGCCTGCGGAATTCAGGGAATGGCCCTCAAGATCCTGCAAGCCTTCCTCTCTGGCAGGACTCAGGTTGTAGCCCTGGGAGACTAGAATCGGTCCCTTTCGTACTCCCGTGTGGAGTCCCTCAGGGCTCTTCCTTGAGCCCGACCCTTTTCAATGTGTACGTCTCCACCCTGGCGCCAGTCATAAGATCTTTTGGCTTTAACGTAACATCTTATGCAGACGACACACAGATTGTAGTGTCGCTGCTACCGGGTGGAGTGGGCGACACAGCGGACAGGTTCAAGGACTGCATGCGGGAGGTCAGTAACTGGATGGCAGAGAACTGTCTCAAATTGAATTCAGCTAAGACTGAAGTTCTACTATTTGGGGCCAAAGAAAATTTCTGGTCCCCAAGGTGGTGGCCCGAGAAAATGGGGACTCCCCCCCTCTCCAGTTACAAAGGTCAAAAACCTGGGGGTACTGATGGATGACACCCTCTCTTTTAGGGCGCAGGTCAACGCCCTGTCGGCATCCATTCACTATGTCTTGAAAACAATACGAAAAGTGCTTCATTACATCCCGGACGAACACAGAAAAATAGTGGTTACGGGATTGGCAATATCTCGACTAGACTATTGTAACAGCCTGCTTCTAAATGCCCAAAAAGGGCTGTTAAACAAACTCCAAGTTCTGCAGAACGCGGCGGCCCGCCTAATTACGGGCACTCCCAAATTCTCGTTGGTATCACAAGATCTGATAAAACTACACTGGCTGCCAGTGCGGAAAAGAATAGTCTTCAAATCGCTCGGTGTAGTTTTTAAAGCATTGAACGGTTTGGGCCCCCACTGTATGACCTCCTTCTTTGAGTGGTACAAATCGACTAGGTCACTCAGGTCGGCTAACCAAGGATTGATCTTTGTCCCTAAAGCCAGGAAGGCTCGCTGGGGGGGGGGGCGGGGGGGGGGGGGGGGGGGGGAGTTTCTCCCTTGGAGCAGCCAAGGCCTGGAATGCTCTGCCACTGGCCCTTAGGCAGATGTCTGACCTGCTGCCTTTTAGGCGGGCCCTGAAAACTTGGTTATTCACATACTAATTCCCTCTTTATGCACACCTGTGGTTATTCAGCGCCAGGACACCGTTTCGGTAACAGTGCGCTTAACAAATGTGGAAAATTAATAAATAAATAAAATCTCAAGGCCATCAGTTACCAGTAGCCCTTGTTCTATGCGAGGGTGTGGCGCTCCTTCTGTGCCTAGGATTATTTCCTGTAATGACTGTATTAGGTCGGGGAAGTCTATGCTAATTTCTAGCATGTTTGGGGAACAGTCCTGCAACCTTTCAAAGGATTGTTATTACCACCATGGACTCTCCGTACCTCTGCGCATGCAGGAGTAGTTGTGGCAGCATGGCAAATGGATAGAAAGCATATGATGCTAACCCCCTTCCAATCTTGGAGGAATGCGTCTAACAGCCTCCCCCTTCCCCCTCCGAGCCTCCGGTAGCCAGCTGAAGAATTTCATCCAGCTGTGAGTTTACCCTAGCAGCAAAGAGGTCGCTCCCCATTTTGCTTAGATAATTAGGCATATGTCCCTGTCTAACCTCCAATTGCTTAAGTCCTTGAAATTCTGCCTCGCCGTTGCTTAAACCAGGAATATGTTCCACTACAACTGAAAGTCCTTTGCTCAAGCAATATCCCCAGAAACCCGTTGCTAGATTTGCAAGTCCTTTGGAGTGAGAACCTCCCAACTTGTTGACATACCTCAAAGCTGATACATTGTCCATGCGCAGCATCACATGTAATTTCATCAATTTTGGCCCTGCTAGTAATTCTAAGCAGTTGATGTGGAACCCCTTCTCTTAATCTATCCAACGTCCCCCTGTCGATGAGTTGCCATATCTCACACCCCATCCTTCCCAAAAAGGGCCCTGCCATTCCATGCTTCTGCATTCTTGAGCCACCACAGAAGTTCCTTCCTTGAGTTTTTGTCTTAAGACAACATCTGGGTAAGACAGTGTTTCCTTGAGTCTTTGGAGGGACCAGTAGTATAAGGGACCTAAGTAAATTGCTTGGATCTCCTTTCTCCTAGTATTTTCCTCAATTCCTTGTGAAGCTTCCACCTTCTCTCTTGGCAACCTAAGTTCTTCTTTTACTGTGTCAACAAAAAAAATAGGAACTGTGTTTCCTGGCTCAGTACCAAACATGATTTTTTCCTGTTCATGATAAAACCCAGGTGTTCTAATAAGGGTATGGTGAGATCTGTATGACTGGAGACCACACTTTTGGACTGAGCCATTAACAGAATATCGTCCAGGTATATTATCATTCTGACTGCCCTTTCCCAGAGCCAGGCCGCTATGGGTCAGAGGACCTTGGTGAAGCACCAAGGGATAGACGACAGGCCAAAGGGGCTACTGTAAAACTGACAGTTTTCCATCCCAAGTAAATGGCAACATTTCTGATGTGGAGTCCAAATTAGAACGGCCAAATATGCATCCTTGAGGTCTAGCTTTGTCAACCAGTTCCCTTTTATCTGCACATGCCTTAAAAGGTGAACCCCTTCTATCTTTAAATGGTTATAAACTTCCCATTCAATAAGGTCCTTCATGTTTATTAAGGTCTTGGACCATTGTCCTTCTTCTCTACAAGGAAGATGTTGCTGACAAAACCAGAAGATGCAGGAGTGATGACTGAGACCTTGTCGCTGCAGCTGCAAGGACCCGGCGATGCAGGAGCCATTCATTCATTGTCTGCTGTAACTCTGATCCCTCTCAGATTGCCCCTTTGGCTAACAGGCTATTTACTGCTTGTGACACTAGGTTCTTGTCCACCTGCAAGAACACTTTCCCTTGGAATCTTTACTTGAATCGGGGTATTCTCAAACTCTATCTTGTATCTTTTGACTGTGCTCAGAACTCGGGGGTCCTGTGTCACTAGTTTCCAGTTCCCCACAAAATTGGGCTAGTCTGCCTTCCACCTTTATAGGGGTACCTGAAAGGTCTTCTGAGACTCTTGCATGCGGAGAATCCTCTCTGCTTCCATTCACCCCTGAAGAATCTCACGCATTCACCGTCTGTGTGGGTAGAAGGCTAGGTGGCTGGCACAGGTCGGTTGAAATACTCTTGCGCCACAGTCCAGGAAGGGTCTTGTTGAGGCTTGGCCATGGTCTAGGAACACTGTTCTCCCAGCCCTGCTAAAAACCCTATCCTGGAACACTTTTGTAATGTCCTTTTGGGACTTCTGAATGGAGCTAAACACCCATTACATATTTGCCCATTTCCCTTATGAAGTCGTCTCCGAAGAGGAGCTATTGAGAGACAGGGGCTCCCATCCTTGTTAGCCAGTTCTACTAGTTTGGGGTGTATTTTCAGTAGAATGCCCTTCTTTCTCTCATTTGAAATTGTGTTGTTGGCGTTTCCTAGAAGGCAAATGGTTCTTTAGACCCATTGGCCTAACTCATTGGGGTCAAATGGTGAGTTGCCGAGGTAGGCTACCTCAGCCATCTCAAACATTTTGGTTAATGGTCCAGTGATGTCAAGTAGACAATCCTGGCAAGACTTGAGGCCCTTATCAAGTCTTTTTCCAGGGTTCTTACCACCCTTAGCAATGAATGCAACCCCCCTTGGGGTCTTGTTTTGGGGTCATCATGACCTTGTCAGGGAGGGTGGGTCGAGGGCATTCTGATTGTAATCGAGATCCGACCTCCATCGGGCTCTCCTTTCTCACCCAGTATGAAAGGCACTCTGCTACATGCTGAGAATATGTCCATTCTGGAAACAAGGGGTGTTTGATGAGGACAGGGTCAAACATATAATCTCAGAAGGGGCCCACGATGTCCATTTTAGACCCTGAGGCCTTGCATGCCTTCCCAGAAGTTCCCATTCTCCTTACTTCCACCTCCTTGATATCTGTATCTAACTTGGAGGAGCAGTAAAGTTCATTCTCTGCTTGGAGAGCCTCATCATTGTTGATGGGGATGGGAATCTCGGGGCCTGTTTCTTGCCCATCTGTAGTGCCCAAGGCACCGTTCTTATCAACGCCTAATATGCGTGAAACGCCCTCCTTTGTGGTTATGGTCTTTTTGCCCCTATTGATGGGGTCCTCCTGCTGCCCTCTTTCCCAGGGCCTTAATTGCCCTATCTGTTCCTTCAGGCTGGTGTGTGCCTGTAATGGGCCATCTCTTCTTGTAGTAGGTTTCCAATTTTTTATTTATTGTTTCATCAGATGCCGACTCCAGTCTTGCTCTTGAGGTGTGCACTACGAGATTTGCAGGGGTCCACATCAGACTCTTCACTGCGGTGTTGGGCACTGGCTGGAGTGGCTCGCGTTCATCCAAGTCACAGTACCAGCTGATGAAGCAGGATCTTCTTCTTTATATAATGGGGCAGTCCGTCGTGGTAAATCTTCCAGCATTCAGTTTATTTATATTGCTGCAGCAGTACCTTGGTGTCAAGCGACCAGAGAGTCTGCGCGTCAGACAGAACAACTAGCATATATACATTTCATGATTACATAAAGTACAATGGACAACAATTATCTCGGCATGTAACATTAAAGGGTCAAGAGGGTCATGGAGATTACACAACTGCAGTAAGGAGGTTCCCAGACAGGTCTGTTTTCTCAGTTGTGGTTGCCAACAATAACACACATTTCTTCAGTTGTCATGTTAAAAGACCTTCATCTTACATCTTATCGTAAACCTTGACAAAGGAAACAGAACGGAAACAGCAGCAGTTAATCACAGGCACAACTTCAACCGTCGACAGGCTCCCCTTTGTCCCTGGATAACCTTGTACAGAAATATGTAACAGATCAGCACTTCCCTAGTGACCTCTGAACCACAGAGCAAACATTCTGCAGTGAAAGCGTTTTTTAAAGACATGTACTCCGACCGACACTTTACATGAATCCAGACGTGCTCTTACAAATAAGATGGAATTTTTTTGTTAGAGAGCAATGCTAAAGCTAAAATAAATAAATGAATGAATGGAAGGGCATTTTTAAAGCACTTGTGTTAATACTCCAAGGAGTGTTCTAGCGCTCTGCAACTCTGCCAACGCTCACATATAAATCTGTTTAGTCTTGGTTAAACAGCCATGTCTTCAGTCTCTTCCTCAACTGAGAAATGTATGTAATGCTCCGAATCTCAGTATGAAGTTTATTCCAAGCTGACTGCCCTAAAAAGTAGAAGGATTTGCCGCCTGCCCTAGCCTGCCCAATGTTGGGAGTCCTGGCTGAAAGGGCTTAGGCTGAACTACGGCATCTAGAGGGAACATAAAAACGAATGTGTTCCCTGAGGTACCCAGCGCCCATCTGATTAAGGGTTAAGTAGAGCTAAACGAGTCTCGAATAAAATTCTCTTCTTATGGGGAGCCAATGCAATGCCCTCAAGTGCGGGGACATATGTGCTCTAAGGCAAGCCCAGGAGAGTACTTGCTGCTGCATTTTGGACCACTTGCAGTTTGTTGATGAAGTATGCCGTGATACAAGGCATGCTATAGTCCATTCTAGATGACAGCAGTACCTGTATCGCCGGTGTCCTGGCTGAGAAGTACAAAGTGTAGAAACTTTCTTAAGACACTCAGGAATCCAAAGCAGGACCCCACCACTGAATTCACCTGGGGTAATAAAGGAAGGCCATCATCGAATCTGATGCCTAAATTCTTCACAGAATTCGCTTGTCACCCTGGAAAGGTGACTTCGGTTGGCCCGAAAAATTGCCATGTTTTCCTGGGCCTTCGCTCCAAAGAAATGGCAGCGCTGTTTTTTCTGGATTGCAAAAACCTATGATAGTACGTCGTGTACAGGTAGGAAAAGTATGTACGTTCTAGTTATTTTCTCACTGGTCTCCATGTTTGTGTGGTAGTAGACAGAGTAGCATGCAGTGGGACGAATGTGTACATTCTAGCTAGTGCTTGGAATGATTCTGTAAAGGGTGTAAAGTCGATCTTATGTTGGGAATGTCACATTATGGGTAGCATAATTGTTCTGCATTTGATGCCATGTTTGTATATTAGCAGGACTGACGTAATGAGAGGATGGATTGGGGGTAGTGCTGTGCATCAATTGTTTTTTCATGTCCAGCAATGAGGGTTTATATCTCTTTCAGTGCTGCCTATGATGCGATCCTTGAAAGAAATGTTGCGATAAAGAAGTTGAGCCGCCCATTTCAGAACCAGACACATGCGAAGAGGGCTTATCGCGAGCTGGTCCTAATGAAATGCGTAAACCACAAGAATGTAAGTGCTGCTCTCCATGGCTGTCTTCTCATTAGCAAAAACAAGGGTTTGTGCTTATCTTTGAGTTGGTTGGTTAACAGTTGAAAACAAGTTTTAGGGGTGGGGACACAGAGTGGGGGTGCATATGAGCCAAAGCTTGGTATTTGGCTCTTAATGTCCTCAGTGAGGGCTTGGTTGGATAGGTATGGACAGTGTACTTGTGTGTTGGAGCTTTATGCATAATTGAGCCACTAGCTCTACTGTTACTAGTGAGAGCATGTAATTTCTGTGAGCCCTGAAGAAGGGGTGGGCGGGAGCTATGCTGCAAAGGGGTATTTGGCTCTAACAGGAGAGAAAGGAGTCCATTGCGGGGGGTGGTGGGTGTGTGTGTGTGTGTGTGTGTGTCTGTCTGTCTGTCTGTCTGTCTGTCTGTTGTTCCCATCAGCAGTGACCGGTTTCAAGGAATGTTGATGCTGCCCTGACATATGTATTTTTTGTGAGAGCTCTCAGAACATTGCACCATTTTTTACCTTCTCCGCTGAGTGCTTTCATAGTTTGATCATAACATGTTGTTGCTTTCCATGTGAGAGCCAGAGGTAGTACTCTTGAACCTTACCAATGCTAGCAAGAGGTTGGAGAAGATGACACCGGGATACAGTACCCTCACATGCACTAGCTCACATTGCACCATTGTGGTGCCATACCATACCTTTGTCAAAGACCGCTTGCAGGTCTTATTAGTACTTGAAGAGTTTGCAATTGTTTGCGACTCTTGAGATTTGTGATTCACTTCATCCATAATCTATTCTGCTTTGTGGTATGTGTTTAATTTGATGATAATGATGATGAGGAAAAAATGCTTCCCTGCTACACATTTGTGAAAACTCCACTACTGTTTTTTATACTTCATGTGCCCAGGTACTGCCTGCCACCTGATGGTGTCTGCTTATTGGATATCTGTTTATGGCAGGTTTGTCATCCATACGATTTGTGTACTCATACACCCAGACCCTACCTTCATCGACCAAATATTTACTCTCTTGCCACTCTACAACCATCATCCTATACGAAGCAACCAGATATGCCCAGATACAGCCACTTGTGCCTTGCAGTTGCTATTCTCTTGGATACTTCTGCCTGTAGATTGCTGAACTCCAAGATTTTCCAGGTGCCAGAGTGGATCTGTAAACTTTGAGTAGCACTTCTGTGCTAGTAGGTTGCCCTGGTTCCATGTTAGTGCTGGATATGATGCAGCAGTGATGTCCCTTGAGCCATTAGATACGCACTCCAACACCCTGACGTTGATTCCTTTTATATCCCCTACATCCTTTGATGTATCCAGAGATCCCTGTCTTGTTTGAGAGATTTCTCTTCACAAAAATGTTTGTGCCAATATGATGCAGTGCTGGTAAGGTCTCCTCCCCAACCATTCCTGCAGTGGTTATGTCAGTTAAGAACGCTCATTACATTTGTTTGTGGTGTCTGGTGTCGGAGCATGACGCAAGGTCATGAGGTTCCTTCCTTAGCATGCATCTGAAGGCAATCGTGGAGACGGAGACAACGCTTTTAATGAGCTCAGTTAGGGTGAGTGTTTTGCTCGATTTCAGTCTCGGACAACGTCTGTTTCCCTCTCTCCCTTCTTAAAGGTTGTTCAGTGAGAAACGCCACAAGCATAACGTGTAGCAACATCCATCTTCTTTTAGGTAAATACCTTAGGCACCGCCTGCATCCCGTAGAGTCACCACCTAAACCGGAACTGGTGATTATTACACCTCTTGAGGGCGCAGCCCTCTGTCTGCCACAACAAGGGCCTTCTGAACCTCTACTGTTGTGGGCTATTCTGGTGCTGAAACAGTACCCCTTGCTGCCTCAGGCCTATTGTGAATTCTTGGCTCTGAATGTAGTTCCTACCTTTTCCCTCTTGCAATGTTTGACATGTTCAGACGGGCAGCAGTCTCCTTTAGAAAGTCTCTGGTCCCCGTGGAACCCTGTGGGAACCCTTTGGGTTCACACTGGCCAGCCCTTTCCCGGTGTTGTTCAGCTCCATCACTTTTCCGGCACGGCACAAGGTCGTGCCAGCGGTGACTTTTTACCCATGATCCCATCTCCCATTCCTCAGTTTATATAATCTCTGATGCTCATTGCAGGGCTGACTGTCGTCTCCAATACGGGCTCCGCATGGTCCTCCTTGAGATCATCCCCTACCTTAATCTGTGGAGCCAATTCATAGATCCACAAGGAGGGCCGGTGCCTGATAGGGGAGCAACAAAATAGGATACGAGAACTGTATTGCAACATGATGAAAGACCTCTTTGGATCTCTCTGATACTATAGACATGGTGGACATTGTGCTCCATGGCATGGATGACTGGTAGGGGACAAACCTCCTACCTCCTACCTCTGCTGTCCACTGATATGGGTGACTGTCTAGAAATGAGGAACACAAGTGGCCTGGACAAATCACCAGAAATGATGGAGTCTCTTACCCTCTCAAGGTGGCTACTTTCCATTTGGTGATTTGCAAGGTGGCAGGGATCCTTGAACTCATGTTACCTTTGGTGGAGAACAAATCTGACTTGTTGACAGAGGTGCTGCAGCCTTGTGCTCTTGCCTTTCAACGAAGATCTTTTGGACCCAGGGATGACAGCCCGGGGAAAAAAAAATTTCTGCCCCAGCAATCAATACCAGTCACCAAGCCTCTTGTTCTCCATTCCTAGCATCCATCGTGGATAGGGAATCTAGGAAACTCAAAGCTGTTGGGTGGAATTTTGTTTTTCTTCAGCGGGTAACCTGTCTCTAAAATAATTGATTGTGTCATGCATACTGAGGAGATACTCCCACTCTCTGTGGATATTGTAATTGCATTTATATATTGTTAACTACCCCTGACGAGGTGCTAAAACACTTACGTTGAGCAGCACTGTTCTCCGGAACCCATGGTTAGCTATTAGGCCAGTGTGATTGAGATTAGTCTTGTGCTCTCGAGCAAAACCTTTCCATGCATTCACTCCAGTTTATTTGAGGTTGATTACATTTATAGTTGAGTGTTATTGTTAATGTGAGGCTGGAGGTACAGTAGTGCATGCCGATGTTGGCTGAGATTAATAGATGAGCTGTAGGAGGTGTTAGATTGCCGAGGTATGGCTTTCAAAAAAGGGGAGACTGTGATTGTTGAAATTAAATGTGTACAAATTGCCAAAATACATTAATGGAGATTAAGGCAAACTTGCAAGTAATTTAGGAAAGGTTGTGCCCATAAATAAAGAAAACTGTATGCCAAGGATGAGAGTCAGAAGAGGGTCCTTTCAAAGAAAAATAAAAGTAAAGAGATGTTTTTCATGCCAGATTTTATGAATGCCGGCAACTCTTTTTGAGCCAGCATGCAATTTGAGGCTGAAAGTCTCTAGAGAGAACAACATATTTGCATGTGAATATAATCCTGTATTTAATACTGTTTGATAGGTATTGGGCGAGTACTCGGCTTAGATTAATGCCTGGGCGCAAACCTTGAAAGAAGATTCTGCAAATGCTGGAGAGATGTCTTCTCAAGTCTGGCTCGAAGTATTAATTATAAAGCAGAGTGGGATCATTTATGGTCACCTGTAGTTTGACACAGCACAAGATGAAGGGCGAGTACTGCTTCCACAGGCAGCAAAAGTGTATTGCCTGCATTCCTGTGGCTGGAAGGTGAAGATCCAGACCGCAACTTTCAATTAAGAACTTGTTAGCAAGCACTAACTTTTAGTAGATGGTTAATGTGAGGGGTGAAAAAGCAGTCTGTTTTGCAGGGTGAATTGGGGCCCCTACGCGTAGCATTTTCTGTCTGGTTCGCATTTTTATTTGAGCGGATGTCAGGCTGTTCAAAACATCCAGCCTCTTTGTGTCTCTGTTGTGGGTGCTCTAGGCTGCAGACCCTGCTTTGAGAGTATCCCTAAACAAAGGTGTGCTTTGGAGAGTCTTCCTGAAAAACATTTGAAAGGTGAGCCACCCTCCTCTTCGTCTGAAGCACGCATACTTTACAAACGCTCCCCATTTTTTAAAGCACTATTATGCTTTGTCAAATTAGCAGTAGTAAAATCTAACACTTGGTTGAAAGCTTTTAATTGATGGATGGGCTGGATATTTGTATTACAAAGGGCTATTTTTATATAGTCTACATTTCCGAGAACAATTGGCAATGCAGTATGGTTGTTTAACCAGGAAAGAATAAATAATGTGTTGACTACTAGTAAAAACCTGTATACAAACAAATACCAATACAAAACATTTGTTTTTACTACATTCTCTTTTCCAACAGGTAATTGCCAAATTACGTGTCAGGGCTGAGTTACTGATCCGATCATCATGGAATCGGCAGGGAAATCTTCGAGAGAGGGCCTTTCAAAGTCACTGTGTAATCAAAATGTGATCTTTTACTGCCTGGTGACCGATATATGCCGGTTTTCAACCTTTCCACTACTGATTGTACATGATTTGCGTGTGTGGAAAGCGAGCACTTAAAATGGATAGGATACGAGATATGAATTACTGTGACCAACGCCATTTCTATAAGAAAATATTACAATATGCTGGGTATGTAAGTGTGGCCAGATTTACAACACAGGTGGTCTGAATAAGTCAATTTTATGTTCCTGCTGCCATATACAATGTAGGGTCAGGGTAAAATTTGCAAGGCCTGATGTTTAAAAACAAAAACAATACGACCCCTCGCCTATAGATCCGGACAGCTGCTTAAAAGAGCTGGGGATCAGCTGACCAACGTTCATCTGATTTGCTTATTGCCGGGACCTTGATCGGCATGGAGCCGACACCCGGGCCTCTAGCAACTTTCGGGACCACTCCCGCAAAGTTTTCGGAGCCAATGCCCGGCAATCGGGGCACGACTCAGAGTTGTGGTCGTGCCCCAGGAAGTAGAGACACTCACGATGTGGGTCCGTCACGACATTGTGCGGGGACAAGCCGCACAAGACTTAAAACCACACATCCCTATACACTAGGAGTCCAAGACTCAAAAAAAGAGACGAAAGTCCCCAAAATAACTCAGTCAAAAATGGACTGTGGGTACTGCTCCCTCCGGATCTGCGCTTGCTGGCGCGGACAAGGAAAGAACTGCCTTCGAGATTACCCCTCCAGCCATGCCACCTCAGTACCACTGCATGTCTGGGATCACTTTGCACTTCTCCAGCAGGAAGTTGCAGCCCTCTTGACCAAGGGGGCCATTGAGCGCGTTCCGGCGCCAGAAGTAGGTTGTGGTTGTTATTCCCACCATTACGTGGCTCCAACGAAGGACAAGGGCCTCCGTCCTATCTTAGACCTTCGGAACCACAATCGCTTCCACCGGAAGGAAAAGTTCAAGATGCTCACACTTGCTCCGGCCTTGTCTGCCCTAGACCCGCAAGACTGGATGGTAGCGTTGGACTTGCAGGACCCATATTTTCATATCCCTGTCCTGCTGGCCCACCAGCGTTACCTGCGGTTCACGGTAGGCCACGAGCACTTTCAGTTCACTGTGCTCCCTTTTGGCCTTACCAGCGCCCCTCGGGTGTTCACGAAAGTGATGGCGGTGGTCGCAGCTCATCTGCGCAGATCGGGGGTTTCAGTCTTCCCCTATGTCGACGACTGGTTGTTGAAGTCGGGCTCGCCCCAGGCAGTCTCACACCTCCAGACTACGGCCGACCTCCTGCATTTGCTGGGGTTTTCCATCAACGTGCCGAAGTCACACCTGATCCCCTCTCAGAAGCTCCTCTTCATCGGAGCGGTTCTGGACACAGTGCAGTTTCACGTCTATCCTCCTGAGCAGTGAATCCGGGACATTCGGGCTATGATTCCGATCTTTCAGCCCTTGTCCTGGGTTTCGGTTAGGATGACCTTGAGGCTGCTGGGTCTCATGGCCTCCTGCAGCCTGCTGACCAATCATGCCAGATGGCATATGCGGGGTCTGCAGTGAAACTTGAAGTTCCAGTGGGCGCAGCATCAGGAGAACCTGTCCGACTACATCCAGATCTAGGAGGGCACTGCATGATAATTGCAGTGGTGGCTCACGAACCAGCATTGGGTCAGCGGCAGATCCCTCTCCCTTCCCCAACCGGAGCACACAGTGGTGACGGATGCTTGCCTCCTGGGATGGGGCGGCCACATGGGAGAGCCAGAGATCAGAGGTCTCTGATCGAGTCCAGGCTCCATATCAACCTTCTGGAGCACCAGGAGATCCGATTTGCACTGAAGGCATTCCTTCCCTCTGTCAAGGGGGGTGTAGTTCAGGTGTTCACAGACAATACCACCGCCATGTGGTATTGCAACAAACAAAGCGGTTGGGGTCGTGGACCCTATGTCAGGAGGGTCTGAGTCTCTGAACATGGCTGGAACGTCAAGGCATTTCCTTGATGGTTCAGCACTTGGCAGGGTCTTTGAACGCCACGGCGGACAAACTCAGCCGCAGGTGCATGATGGATCACAAATGGCATCTTCACTCGGACGTGGTGCAAGGTCTCTTTCAACAGTGGAGGGAGCCTTGGTTGGATCTATTCCACACCGAAGAGAACGCGCAATGTCATCAGTTATGCGCATTGGAATTTCCAAGGCGGCACTCGCTCGGCGATGCTTTTCACCACGAGTGGAGTTGTGGTCTATTGTACGCCTTTCCGCCTATACTACTTCTACCCAGAGTGCTGAAGAAGATCAGGCACGACCAGGACCAAGACGTTCTTGTGCCCCTGGACTGGGCTCGAAGAGTTTGGTATCCAGAGCTACTCAGTATGAGCGTGCATCCCCCGATCCGTCTGCCTCTTCGGGAGGATATTCGGTCACAGCAGCAGGGGACGATCCTCCGAACCTGTCCAGCCTCCACCTACATGTGAGGAGATTGAGCGGTGACAGCTGATCCCATTTGATTGCCTCCTGAAGTCTGTGATATAATTCTGGCAGCCAGGCGTCCCTCCACTAAATCGGTATACGCCTGCAGGTGGAACAAATTTGTGCCATGGTGCACAGCAAAGGCTGTTGATTCCCTTTCTGCCCCTCTTTCAGAAGTCCTTTTGTTCCTTCTTTCGCTGGCCCAGCAGGGTTCTGCTCTGGGCACTATTAAGGGATACCTTTCTGCGATTTCAGCCTTTCTCAGGCTCCCTGATCAGCCCTCTTTTCAAGTCCCCTCTTGTTAATAGATTTCTCGAAGGCATTACTTACCTTTTCCCTCCTATTCCGTTTGTAATTCCGCAGTGGGACTTGAATCTGGTTCTTACTTATCTGATGTGTTCTCCTTTTGAGACACTTTACAACTGTCCTCTTCGTTTATTGACTTTGAAGACTGCTTTCCTGGTTGCCATCACATCCGCTAGGCGCCTGAGTGAGCTCCAGGGTCTTTCCTGTAAGCCTCCTTTTCTATCTGTTCATCCGGACAAGGTTGTGCTTTGCACTCGTCCTTCCTTCTTGCCGAAGGTTGTTACTGCCTTCCACATTGGGCAAACTATCACCATGCCCACTTTCTTTCTGCCTCCGCACCCTTCCAGAGAGGAAGAGAGGCTCCACCATCTGGACCCAAAACGTGCGCTCGCCTTTTACCTGAATCGCACACAACAGTTCCAGGTGGATGACCAGCTCTTTGTTGGCTACGTAGGCACCAAGAAAGGTCGGGCTGTACACAAGAGGCTATCTCCTGCTGTGTCGTCTTGTGTATCTGGCTAAAAAGGAACCTCCGGTCGGGTTGCGCGCCCATTCTACCAGGGCGACGGCAGCTACTATTGCATTGGGATATGGTGTCCCCCTGCAAGACATCTGTCAGGCAGCTACTTGGCCCTCGCTACACACGTTTACCAAGCATTACAGCCTTACAGTCAAGTCCGGAGAGACGGCTTCTTTGGCCGTTCTGTTCTCCGTGACTTTCTGGTGTAATCTTATTCGCAGACCCACCACCGGGGTTGGTATTGCTGGGGTATCTATTCTATGGTAAGGAATCTATCACTACGTGTTTCTTTCAGATGCACAAGTTACTTACCTTCGGTAACGATCTATCTGTAAGAAATATTAGTAGTGATAGATTCCTTACCGCCCCACCCATCCTCCCTGTTCTGCGAATTGATTTCTAGGGTTAAGGTCATCCCTTTCAGGGCCCTGATTTCATGGCACCAGTGGTCAGTTTCTTGCATGGCTCTGCGTTCCTTGCGTGGAAAGTCGTGTACAGAACGGACGTCAGCGCGCATGGGGGCGCCTAAGTAATCTCCGTGATGTCATCTCGGCACTTACGATGACCGCAACGGACACGGAGCCGCACAACGCCACCTACAGACGCGCAGGGGTACTGCTGACGAAAAACTTTCCGGATCCAGTCTGACGCCTGGGGATATTCTAAGGTAAGGAATATATCACTAACTAATGTCTCTTACAGATATATCATTGCACAAGTAGTAACTTGTGCTTTAGCTGCCACTGCTGAGTCTCACAGGCTGCCCTGTAATGACCAGCTACTGGTAGAAGAAAATCGGACTAAATGAAACAGGAGAACAGTAAATCTTACAGGAAAACCGCCCTTCCAAGAGGGCGATGATAGAATTGAGCATTGCGGGAGCCAGGCACCTCCCAATGCACTCTAGTGCTACAAGGAAAATAAAGTCTGTGTTCGAGGCATGTGGGCTGCTGAATTCATATCTTAGCATAGATCGCCGCCTAGTGTTGGGTCCGGATGTTTGCAACTTGTCCTGGAAGATTCTTCGAAGTATCACAAGATAGGTGACTCCTCCTCTGGACTACAGTGCGCATGGGCATCTTCTCCATCTTCAGATTGTTTCTTTCCGCCATTGGGTTTGGATGCACTTCGACAGCTCCAACTTCGGGACCGAAGTTTTTCAACTCGCTCTAGCCAAAACCTACTAAATTCGATGGTGTTGTTTCCGCTCAGTATCCCTCGACTCAACAACACTTCCATTTCTCTCTGGTCGTCGATGCGGGCCGTTGGGCCTTTTTGGCGCCACCTCGGCCTCCTGCTGATGGAAAGGACCCAGTTTAAAAGATGCCCACAGTGTGCATCTAAGTTTCCACACAGTGACCAGTATAAGGTATGCAACAGGTGCCTATCCCCGGAGCACAACGAAGAACACTGTCCAGCTTGTGCTCTGTTCCGGTCAAAGAAAACTATCCGGAACCGAAGAGCAGCTGACTAGCGATGCAGCGGCAGGCACCAGACCCAGAGAACATATTCGACGGCGAACATGAACTCCCAAAGGCGGAGGGCTCCGACGACCTGGAGATAGTCACCGTAGAGGACTAGTCAGACTCCGATGACCAGATCACACCGGGGCAAACCGTGAGTACCAAAGCCCCTACCCCGCCTCCACCTCCAGACAAGGCTCCGGTCAAAGCATCGCCTAAAAGCCTTAGCCGCGACCGAAACACCGCTTCAGAAGCCCCGCCTTCCGGCTCGGCTCCGAAGACCACACCCAAGCCGTCCGGTACCACGGGACCCAGCAAAACACTTCTCAAAGTGGCCTCGGCACCGAGCAAAACCGCTCAACCCAAAAAAGTCATCGAGCACAAGAAGGCCTTCGACTCAAGAACGGACGCAGAGCCATCAACGGGCGTCGACACCAAGAAAGTCGTCGATTCGAAGAAGGCGGTCTACCCCAAGAAGGTCGCAGATCCGAAGACCGTCGGTCCCAAGAAGGTCATCGATCCAAAAAAGGGCGTCGACCCAAAGAAGGTCGCCGAGAAGAGAAGTCGAGCCGACAACGGCCATCGAGCCAAAGAAGACTGCCCATCATACAAAAGACGTCCAGCCTAAAAAGACACTCGACCCAAACAAATCCGTCGAGCCGAAAAAAGCTCCACACACAAGGGTCCTCGAGTCTGAAACTAACCCGAAAACAAAAAATAAAGACAAGCAGGCGACCGATCCAAAAACCTCGGCGCCGAAGCCACGGACAGTGGAGTAAGAACTTTTTCATCCTGATCTAGTGTCCCCAGAACAACAGAGACTGTATGTACACCCTGATACAGGACATATATCAGTCTGCAATAAAAACAAGAGAAGACTGGACACTGAAGCCCCTTCTCCTGTTCCTCCTAAGAAAAAAGACTTTGCCACATTCCGTTCAAGACCTTTCACACCTCCTCCTTTCACTCATAACATGCCTTATGTTCCATATTCTCCTACACCTATGGAATATGATGAGAAAGAAGACGTGTGAAGATCCTCAGGATGATTTTATGCAACCTGACGATCAAGGAAACCAGGATGACACATGGAGTGACCATAATGATCCTGATGACACACATTATACACAACCCGTACCCGATGCCTCCCCATACCCCAAAAAGCCATCTCCTACTGACGACACTGTCGCTTTTAACCAGCTAGTTGACAGAGCATCTCAGTATCATGGCGTACACATGCACACTGACCCTATAGAAGAGGATTTTCTATTTAACACCTTCCCAACATCAGAGAAGTGTGTACGTGTACTCCCTATGCAAAAAGGAGTACTAAAGCACGCACCAGACATCTTTAAAGACCCAGCCAGGGCACGTGTCCTCAATCCAAGAATTGAGAAAAAATATAAACCAGCCCCTCAGACCCCTCTTATATCAGGTCTCAGCTACCACTAGACTCCCTAGTTGTATCTAATGCTAGGAAAAGAGCAAATTCGCAAACCGGTGATGCTCCCCCTCCTGACAAGGAGTCAAAAATTTTAGAAGCCTCAGGGAAAAGTGGTATCTCAGGCAGCAAGTACCTGGAAGATTGCCAATACCCAAGCTCTCCTAGCACGCTATGACAGAGCACACTATGACCAACTGGAGGGATTATTACAACACCTACCAGAACCCTTTAAGGCAAAAGCAAACGACCTAGTACAGGAAGGGAAATTCATCACTAATGCATCCATAAAATGCGCCCTTGATGTAGCTGATACAGCCGCTAGGTCTGTCAACAGTAGTGTATTACTACGCCGGCATGCCTGGCTCCGCATTTCTGGATTTAACAAGCATTTACAATGCAATAGTCTCGGCTTTGTTAAAGTTAGAGCTATTGGCATTGCAAATGGCATTTTTTTCATGTTTTGTTTTTAAAACATAAATAAATGGTCTTGTCATTTACAAAGGCAATAGGTGAGCATTAGAGAGTAGTAGAGAGTATTAGCGGACCCAGAGCCACACACACCCAGAGCCACACACACCCAGAGCCACACACACCCAGAGCCACACACACCCAGAGCCACACACACCCAGAGCCACACACACCCAGAGCCACACACACCCAGAGCCACACACACCCAGAGCCACACACACCCAGAGCCACACACACCCAGAGCCACACACACCCAGAGCCACACACACCCAGAGCCACACACACACCCAGAGCCACACACACCCAGAGCCACACACACACCCAGAGCCACACACACCCAGAGCCACACACACCCAGAGCCACACACACCCAGAGCCACACACACCCAGAGCCACACACACCCAGAGCCACACACACCCAGAGCCACACACACCCAGAGCCACACACACCCAGAGCCACACACACCCAGAGCCACACACACCCAGAGCCACACACACCCAGAGCCACACACACCCAGAGCCACACACACCCAGAGCCACACACACCCAGAGCCACACACACCCAGAGCCACACACACCCAGAGCCACACACACCCAGAGCCACACACACCCAGAGCCACACACACCCAGAGCCACACACACCCAGAGCCACACACACACACCCAGAGCCACACACACACACCCAGAGCCACACACACACACCCAGAGCCCCACACACACACCCAGAGCCCCACACACACACCCAGAGCCCCACACACACACCCAGAGCCCCACACACACACCCAGAGCCCCACACACACACCCAGAGCCACACACACACCCAGAGCCACACACACACCCAGAGCCACACACACACCCAGAGCCACACACACACCCAGAGCCACACACACACCCAGAGCCACACACACACCCAGAGCCACACACACACCCAGAGCCACACACACACCCAGAGCCACACACACACCCAGAGCCACACACACACACCCAGAGCCACACACACACACCCAGAGCCACACACACACACCCAGAGCCACACACACACACCCAGAGCCACACACACACACCCAGAGCCACACACACACCCAGAGCCACACACACACCCAGAGCCACACACACACACCCAGAGCCACACACACACACCCAGAGCCACACACACACACCCAGAGCCACACACACACACCCAGAGCCACACACACACCCAGAGCCACACACACACCCAGAGCCACACACACACCCCCAGAGCCACACACACACCCCCAGAGCCACACACACACCCCCAGAGCCACACACACACACCCCCAGAGCCACACACACACACCCCCAGAGCCACACACACCCCCCCAGAGCCACACACACACCCAGAGCCACACACACCCCCAGAGCCACACACACACCCAGAGCCACACACACACCCAGAGCCACACACACACCCAGAGCCACACACACACCCAGAGCCACACACACACCCAGAGCCACACACACACCCAGAGCCACACACACACCCAGAGCCACACACACACCCAGAGCCACACACACACCCAGAGCCACACACACACCCAGAGCCACACACACACCCAGAGCCACACACACACCCAGAGCCACACACACACCCAGAGCCACACACACACCCCCAGAGCCACACACACACCCCCAGAGCCACACACACCCCCAGAGCCACACACACCCCCAGAGCCACACACACCCCCAGAGCCACACACACACCCAGAGCCACACACACACCCAGAGCCACACACACACCCAGAGCCACACACACCCCCAGAGCCACACACACCCCCAGAGCCACACACACACCCAGAGCCACACACACACCCAGAGCCACACACACACCCAGAGCCACACACACACCCAGAGCCACACACACACCCAGAGCCACACACACACCCAGAGCCACACACACACCCAGAGCCACACACACACCCAGAGCCACACACACACCCAGAGCCACACACACACCCAGAGCCACACACACACCCAGAGCCACACACACACCCAGAGCCACACACACACCAGAGCCACACACACACCCAGAGCCACACACACACCCAGAGCCACACACACACCCAGCCACACACCCAGCCACACATAGACACACACACACACACACAGAGACACACACACACACACACAGACACACACACAGACACACACACAGACACACACACAGACACACACACAGACACACACACACACACACACAGACACACACACAGACACACACACAGACACACACACAGACACACACACACACAGACACACACACACACAGACACACACACACAGACACACACACAGACACACACACAGACACACACACACAGACACACACACAGACACACACACAGACACACACACACACACACACAGACACACACAGACACACACACACAGACACACACACACACACACACACACACACAGACACACACACAGACAGACACACACACAGCCACACACACACACACACACAGCCACACACACACACACACAGCCACACACACACACAGCCACACACACACACAGCCACACACACACACAGCCACACACAGCCACACACACAGCCACACACACAGCCACACACACACACACACAGCCACACACACACACACACACACACACACACACACACACACACACAGACACACACACACACACACACACACAGACACACACACACACACACACAGACACACACACAGACACACACACACAGACACACACACAGACACACAGACACAGACACACACACAGACACACACACAGACACACACACAGACACACACACAGACACACACACAGACACACACACAGACACACACACAGACACACACACAGACACACACACAGACACACACACAGACACACACACAGACACACACACAGACACACACACAGACACACACACAGACACACACACAGACACACACACAGACACACACACAGACACACACACAGACACACACACAGACACACACACACAGACACACACACACAGACACACACACAGACAGACACACACAGACAGACACACACACAGACAGCCACACACACAGACAGCCACACACACAGACAGCCACACACACAGACAGCCACACACACAGACAGCCACACACACAGACAGCCACACACACAGACAGCCACACACACAGACAGCCACACACACAGACAGCCACACACACAGACAGCCACACACACAGACAGCCACACACACAGACAGCCACACACACAGACAGCCACACACACAGACAGCCACACACACAGACAGCCACACACACAGACAGCCACACACACAGACAGCCACACACACAGACAGCCACACACACACACAGACAGCCACACACACACACAGACAGCCACACACACACACAGACAGCCACACACACACACAGACAGCCACACACACACAGACAGCCACACACACACACAGACAGCCACACACACACACAGACAGCCACACACACACACAGACAGCCACACACACACACAGACAGCCACACACACACACAGACAGCCACACACACACACAGACAGCCACACACACACACAGACAGCCACACACACACACAGACAGCCACACACACACACAGACAGACACACACACACACAGACAGACACACACACACACAGACAGACACACACACACACAGACAGACACACACACACACAGACACACACATACAGAGCCACACACACAGAGCCACACACACAGAGCCACACACACAGAGCCACACACACAGAGCCACACACACAGAGCCACACACACAGAGCCACACACACAGAGCCACACACACAGAGCCACACACACAGAGCCACACACACAGAGCCACACACACAGAGCCACACACACAGAGCCACACACACAGAGCCACACACACAGAGCCACACACACTGGCTGAGCACACACGGCATACGGGGCAGAACGGTGCAGCAGAGCACACACGGGGCGGTGGTACTGAGCGCATACAGGGGCGCCCCGGGCAGCACTGCTAAGCACAAACAACCAGAGCAATATAGAGGGCAAAGTACAAATGGGACACAGATGGAGAAAGAAAGCAGTGACAAAGTGTTTGAACAAACACAGGGCAGTGCTTGACGAGCACAATCTCTGGCCCCAAAGAGGAACAAGAGGGTTGTTTGTTTGATCCCCACTTGCGATAGTCAGAGTATGTGTGAGTAGCCACCACCTTGCATGTATACAACCCCCCCACACTCGCGCGCCCCATCCCTAAAGCCAGCATGCCAATTCAGCCGCGTGATGTTAGAGACCAACCGGAAACGTAGAGTTCGAGGCATGTGGGCTGCTAAATTCATATCTATTGCATAGATCGCCGCCTAGTGTTGGGTCCGGATGATTGCACATTGTTGTCCTGGAAGAGTCTTCGAAGTATCACGAGATAGGTGGCTCCTCCCCTGGACTACAGTGCGCATGGGCATCGACTCCATCCCCAGATTGTTTTTTTCCGCCATTGGGTTCGGATGGGGTTTCGACGTCTCCTGTCGGAATCGGTAAAAACAGTTCTCTGAAGGCCAAAAGGCTTTCTAACCTCGTCGGTATTGTTGACGTTCGGTTCTCGTGTATACTCCTACTCTTCGAGTCGGTTTTCTGGGGAGTCGCGTGACTCTTCGGTCATCGAGGCCCTTCGTCGCAGCAAGACCCCGACGAAACTACAATGGAACGAAGTCCGTTCAAAAAGTGTCCCGTGTGCGGTTCGAAGTACCCACACATCGACGTGCATCCTGTATGCAACAAGTGCATGTCGCCGGACCACAACAAGGCCAACTGTATGGCCTGTTCGAAGTTCAGGTCGAAGAAGACGCTCAAGATTCGGCGCGTGGCGTGCCTCGAGGCCCAGCGATCGGCACCGGCACCTGTAGACATCTTCAACGACCCCGAGGCAGACGAGCAAGAGCTTCAGCTTCAGATCTCGCCTCCATCGGCGGAGGTCGAGGCCGACTACGGAGAAGCCGTGGAGGGCCTAGACCTGGAGGAATACGTCGAGGAGGTAGGGGACGACGAGGAAGTTTATGGGGCCGCGGAAGATAGCTCGGAGGAAGAGCTATGCCCCGTCCGTACTATAATTTAAGGCTCAGGTCACGGGATCGCCACTCGGCCTTACCCACGACCCTCACCCTAAGTCCTCGGCCCCGCCTTCTGGCCCGGCTAAAGACATTTCAGCGGAGCCTCCGTTCCAGAAACCGAAACCGAAACCATCGGCTTCGACATCATCTAAGATGGCCGACACACCATCAAAACCGAAGACGGCCGACACGCCTTCGAAACCGTCGTCTTCGGAGGCTTCGAAGCAGAAAAAGGCTGTCTAACACGATACGGCACCCAAGGGGGCCAAGGAGCCCGCCTCGAAGAAGGTCGTCGACCATGTGTCGAGTAAAGTGGTGGAGTCGAAGTCGAAGAAGACTGTCGAGACACCTTCAACAAAGACTACCGCGGCCCCAGGCACACGGACAGTCGAAGTGGCGTCGGCGAGGGCCACCGAGCCGAAGTCGGGAACCACGACGCAAAGGGAAAAATCTGCCGATCCGAAGCCGGCGGCGTCGACGCCTAAGGCCAAGACAGACCGGAGCCTTGCTGTCGAGGGTGCGTCCGCGCCCAAACAGAAGTCGTCGACGCTCGGATCATCACCTGGTGGTGGATCGAGACCCACGGTCGGATCGACAAAGCCGTCCGCTTCTTTTACTAAGCAGGTCGGGACTCCCTGAAGAGGCTACGGGACAAGGCGTCGGAGCCAAAAACGCCATCGGTACCGAAGCCGACTGTTCCACCGAAGAAGACTTCGACGCCGATCCTCTATACCCTGCCGCCGAAGGTGGCGCCGAAGGCTTTCACACCTCGTACGGTGCCCGATGACTCGGAGGGGCTGCGGCAAACTCAGCGTAGTGGAAGCTCTGCTCGACCACTTTCGCAGGACGATGAATCGGAGCATTTTATCGACGCCGACACAGGCAAATTAATGCTCTACAAGAGGAAAATTACATCCCAGCCAGTGGACTCCTATGTAATCCCTCTAAAAAAGAAAAGGCCTGCACCAGATACTCCAGACCTTGTGGAACCCATTCCTCAACAGCCTGGGAGGAGTCCAACACCTTCACCCACTTACTCAGATGGGGATGGAAATGACCAGAATGAGGAGTATAACTTCCCTGCCAATAATGACCCTGATGAGCAGCAGGACTCCTGGGTAGACACTGGTGACCAGGGTGACCAACAGGTGGTTAGTGACCCACAGCTTTATGGGATAAAGTCTTCTCCTACTGAAGACTCGGCGGCATTTAATGCCTTAATTGAACGGGCAGCTGCAAATCACAAGGTGGAGATGCATGCCGACCCTGTGGAAGTTGACTTTTTGTTTGATACATTCTCTGCATCGGAAAAGACTGTTAAAACACTGCCAATGCTTAAAGGGGTTCTCAAACATGCCACTGACATTTTCAAAGAACCCACCAGGGCACGGGTGGTCAACCCACGTATAGAAAAGAAATACAGACCGGCATCTGGGGACCCTGCTTATATACGGGGCCAGTTGCCTCTAGACTCTTTGGTCGTCTCCAATGCACGCAAGAGGGCGAATTCACAGACAACAGGTGACGCTCCTCCCCCGGACAAAGAGTCAAAAGTGCTGGAGGCAGGGGGCAAAAGGGTGGCAGCGCAGGCAGCAAACATATGGCGCATATCCAATACACAAGCCCTGTTGGCTAGATATGATAGGGCGCATTATGACACCTTGGAACAGCTTTTGCAGCACCTTCCGAGCCAGTTCAAAGAAGGAGCTGAAATGTTGATACAGGAGGGCAAGCGCATTTCTAATGCTGCGATTAAATGTGCGCTTGATGTTGCAGATACAGCAGCAAGGGCGGTGAACACTAGTGTTATGTTAAGGCGTCAGGCATGGCTCCGCATCTCAGGGTTCAAGCCTGAGATACAAACGACTATCCTCAACCAGCCCGTCAATCCAGACAGACTGTTTGGCCCTGAGGTTGACACCACCCTCGAAAAAATCAAAAAAGATACTGAAACGGCTAAGTCCATGGGGGCGCTTCAGTCTCAGCAATACAGAGGGAACACTTTTCGTCGCTCAGGTGCACGGGGTGTTACCAGAGGACACTTGGCACAGCAGTCGCATTTCAACAAAGGAGGCGCCCAGGCCTCATACCCAAAACAGAATAGAGGTGGTTACAGAGGAAACAGCGCAAAGGGCAGGGGCAGAGGCAACAATAATTCCCGTTCCTCTGCTGCCAACAAACAGTGACTCCCTGTCACTGCCCCCCGACCATCCAACACCTGTCGGGGGGAGACTCCAGCAGTTCCTGCCAGTCTGGAAATCCATCACCACAGACAGGTGGGTCAGGAAACATATCCAATTCGGCTATTGTTTAGAGCTAACCTCCACTCCACCCAACATACCCCCAAGACAACGTCCTATGTCGGCAGAGCACTTGCACTTATTGCAGCAAGAAGTCCTTGTGATGCTGCAAAAAGGCGCAATAGAGCTCGTGCCAGTGGAGGAAGAAGGCACAGGGGTTTATTCCCTGTACTTCTTAATCCCAAAGAAGGACGGCTCGCTCAGGCCCATTCTGGACCTACGCCCCCTCAACCTGTACATACTCTCAGAACACTTTCACATGTTAACACTACAGCAGGTTCTTCCATTGTTAAACAAGGGAGACTTCCTCGCAACCTTGGACCTCAAGGATGCTTATTTTCACATACCACTCCACCCATCCCACCGAAAGTACCTCAGGTTCACCATACAAAACAGGCATTACCAGTTCAAGGTTTTGCCCTTCGGAGTAACCACTGCCCCCAGAGTGTTCACAAAGTGTCTGGCGACCGTGGCGGCGCACCTCAGCAGACAAAACATACATGTCTATCCTTACCTGGACGACTGGCTCGTTCAGGCCAAGTCGGCTCAGCAGTGCGCTGCGGACATGTCCCACACCATTCACCTTCTTCACAGTCTGGGGTTTTCGTTAAACTATCCAAAGTCGCACCTCCAGCCAGCCCATGTGCGGCAGTATCTGGGCGCGACAATCAATACTCTGACAGCTTCGGCTCAGCCGAACCAGGTGAGGATCGACAACATCCAGTCGCTCATCCGGAGGTTCAGACCGCAACACTCACTCCCAGCGAGAGTGTTCATGCATTTGATAGGCATGATGGCCTCCTGCATCTTCATTGTCCCGCACGCACGGTTGCATATGCGTCCGCTCCAAGAATGCTTGGCGCATCAGTGGACTCAGGCTCAGGGACAGTTAAAAGACCTAGTGTTGGTCACCGGTCGGGCATACAACTCTCTGCATTGGTGGAATCCACACAACCTTTGCAAGGGCCGACCGTTCCAGGAGCCTGTGCCACAGATTATCCTAACGACGGACGCATCTCTCCAGGGGTGGGGAGCTCACGTGCTCCACTACACTGTGCAGGGACTATGGATGACGCAGCAAAAGAAGATGCACATCAACTATCTGGAATTGATGGCAATCTTCATGGCACTCAAATCCTTCAAGATCCAGCTGGGCAACAAAGTCGTGTTAATCCGGACGGACAACATGACGGCGATGTATTACATCCAGAAGCAGGGAGGTACGCACTCTCCACAGCTGTCTCACCTGGCTCAGAGCATGTGGAAGTGGGCCATTCAGAGGAACATCTTCCTCATGGCGGAACACCTCCCGGGCACGGACAATCAGATGGCAGATCTGCTCAGCAGGTACAGCCATCAGATGCACGAGTGGGAGATACATCCATCAGTACTCCACCCGTACTTCCAGCAGTGGGGTCATCCAGAGATAGACCTGTTTGTCACAAGGGAAAACGCAAAATGCCAACACTTTGCCGCCAGGTTCCCTCACCCACAGTCGCAGGGAAATGCGATATGGATGAACTGGTCAGGCAGATTTGCGTACGCTTTTCCCCCAGCACCTCTAATACCGCTGGTGGCAAGAAAGCTAAAGCAACACTCGATGACTCTCATCCTAGTTGCTCCAACGTGGGCACGCCAACCATGGTACACCACGTTTCTAGAACTCTCCGTGGTACCACATCAAAGGCTGCACCTCACACCCAGGCTCTTGACGCAGAACCATGGCGACATTCAGCACCCAGATCCGCAACAGCTCAATCTGGCGATCTGGCTCCTGAGGTCTTAGAGTTTGGCTACCTTAACCTGCCTCCTGAATGCATGGACATCATCAGGGAGGCACGGAAGCCCACTACAAGAGCTTGCTATGCAGCAAAATGGAAGCGGTTTGTCATTTATTGTACAGAACATAACATTGACCCGCTAGATGCATCCATTCCTAACATCATCTGCTATTTGTTACATCTTTACAAATGCAATCTAGCGTACGCTTCCATTCGGATACACTTATCCGCCATAGCGGCTTATCTTCAAAACAGGCAGCATCTCTCTGTTTTCAGGGTGCCTGCCATTAAAGCTTTTCTAGAAGGGCTGAAGCGGGTCATTCCTCCCAGGACCCCACCCGCTCCAGTGTGGAATCTCAACGTGGTCCTCACTAGGTTGATGGGCCCACCTTTTGAGCCTCTACATTCATGTGAGGTTCAGGTCTTAACATGGAAAGTGGCTTTCCTCATTGCTATCACGTCTCTGAGACGCGTTAGTGAGCTGCAAGCGCTCACAATTCAAGAGCCATTTATACAAGTGCATTCAAACATGGTAGTGCTCCGCACTAACCCTAAGTTCCTTCCAAAGGTGGTGTCACAGTTTCATGTAAATCAAACAATTGAACTGCCCGCATTCTTTCCGAATCCAGAAACAGTAGCGGAAAGAATGCTCCACACGCTAGACGTTAAAAGGGCATTGATGTACTATATTGACAGAACACAACCCTTTAGAAAGACACAGCAACTTTTCGTTGCCTTCTCCGCACAGCACAAGGGCAACGCTATTTCCAAAGCTGGAATAGCCAGGTGGATCGTTAAATGCATTCAGATTTGTTATCAGAAAGCTAAACGCACTTTAACAGTCCCCCCCAGGGCGCACTCCACACGCAAACTGGGGGCCTCCATGGCATTCCTAGGTAACATTCCTTTGGAAGACATTTGTAGAGCAGCCACGTGGGCTACACCACATACATTTACCAAACATTACTGTGTAGATGTGCACTCCAAACAGCAGGCAGCTGTAGGACAGGCTGTTCTCAAAACTCTTTTTCAGACTTCTGCAGCTGGCACGGGCGGCCGCCGTTAATGAGGGGACTGCTATGTATTCTATGCAATAGATATGAATTTAGCAGCCCACATGCCTCGAACTGAATATGCTACTTACCAGTATGCATCTGTTCTTGGCATGTAGGGCTGCTAACATTCATATCGCCCACCCTCCTCCCCGGCGCCTGTAGCAGCTGCAGATTACTTCTTGCATTTCATCACTAGCATGGACATCATTTACACTATCGCACTCCATCTTTGCCACAATGGCTAAAAACAATCTGGGGATGGAGTCGATGCCCATGCGCACTGTAGTCCAGGGGAGGAGCCACCTATCTCGTGATACTTCGAAGACTCTTCCAGGACAACAATGTGCAATCATCCGGACCCAACACTAGGCGGCGATCTATGCAATAGATATGAATGTTAGCAGCCCTACATGCCAAGAACAGATGCATACGGGTAAGTAGCATATTCATTGTTAGAAAGTGCAATGACAGAATGATGCCAGATGTGACGAAGGGACCCCCGATGTAACGCTGCCAGTGCTGCTTCTGTGAGTTCCCCTCCGCTCCTATGGGATTTCCTCGGCTGCTCAATCATACGATTCCCTCCAGTGTTCCTCTGCTGTTTCTGTGAGTCCCGCTTTTGTGAGGTTCCCTCTGCTTCTCCTACAATTCTCCAGTGTTCTTGTGAGCTACCCTAGTCTATGTCTGTGAGTCCCCATGCGCACCTGGGGGGTTCCCCCCCATTGCACCTACGATTCCCTCTAGTGCTCCAGTGAGTTTCCTTCTGCTGCTCCTGTGAATCTTTCCGGTGTTCCTGTGAGCTTCCATAGTCTGTGAGTTCCCCTGTGCAGGCTGTGCTCCTGTGGGATTTCCTATGCTGCTCCTACGATTCCCTCCAGTGTTCCTGTGAGTTTCCATATGCTGGTGGGAAGAAGGTGCCTACCATGGTGAATAACGTCAAAATGCCACTCCCGGAAAAAATTCTGCGGACGCCCATGCTGGCAGAGGGGAGCCCAGAGGGAACCTGGCCTG
Organism: Lissotriton helveticus; assembly: GCF_964261635.1. Lineage (NCBI taxonomy): Eukaryota > Metazoa > Chordata > Amphibia > Caudata > Salamandridae > Lissotriton > Lissotriton helveticus. The sequence continues at coordinate 456,057,523 of NC_136065.1, forward strand.
GTTATTCGGTCTGGACGGTCCTTTGTGAGGTGGGGTAGCAGCTTGTCCCTGTAATGGCAAAGACGACATAAAAACGTCAGACTGGCATGTATCCCAAAGACAAATGGATAGTGTGAGACAAGTAAAGCACCAATGTCCCAAACGGGCCCCTGAGAAGATCACTGTGGCTTGCGCAAGGAAGGCAGCAGAGATGGTGCACATCATTAGACCTGAGAAGTGAGCTGCAAGCTCGAGAATGTTCTCGATTGGTGAAGTGCGACTGAACCGACAACAGACCGATTTGTTGCGTGTAAACCGCAAAGCGTGGGAAAGGGACAGCGAGTCTACACCCCAAGCCCCACCACAGCATACACTCTGAGGCTCTGAAAAAACAACTGAGGATACTATTAAATCAGCGTAGCTTAGAGACCAATGAATGCATACAAACGTCTCTACAGTCCCTCCATATCGAAGCAAGTACTTAAAATAACGCCACATAAAAACACATTAACCGCCCACCACGTCCGTATATTCAGTAGTAGGCCTCGTGTAAGCACATTGATAGATAACCTATCTCCGAAACATGCGCGACCCTCACTGAGGAAGGGATTCTTGAGACAGGAGCATTCACTGATCAGAACACACAGCCCCCTCAGTGCATATCTCCGCCAGAGGGGCAGCTGCCGTGGAACAACACGTAGTTTAACACTATCATTGTTTAATGGAGTGCGGTTCCCCGTTAGTGACACCCCCGCTCCCTCCGCCCCGCCGATCTGGCTTCGTCGGTGGGCTTGAGCAGCTGGACTGCAGATCTGGCAGTCGCAAGGGACATTTCTCCCTTACCCGCGCTAAAGGAGTAACTAGCCAGCTTCTAAAGCGAGGCTCAGCCCAGGCTTGCGTGATGCAGAGTCGACTGGCCCTGTGAAGCAGGCACCGAGGAAGACTGCAAGCGCCTCGAGGCTGCGTGTGTGCTCTGTGATGGAAATGCATGCCTTTTACAAATAAAAAAAACACACGCTGCTTCTTCCATGTCCACGTCGACTGCAGCGCCGGAGACTCTCCATCGAATCCCCTCGCCTGGCGTCGAAATATGGCTTTTATGTTATCCAGAGGGTTGCATGAACTACGGAGGATTGGATTTGACCTCAGCGGACATCCTAAAATGTGATTAAAACCGCCCCGCCTAATCTCACTCTGGAATCCGATTTAAATATCTTTGGTACGCTACAATGGACAAGGACCTCAGAATTTATTACCAGCGTGAGCACTCACCGACTGGGGCGGAGGACTCTGACGTTCTCCCTTGCTTGTCTCTGCAGAAATGACTCTCAGAAAAGCCCCGTCATTTTCAGATTCTGGGGGGTGTTTTTCGTTCTCTCCTCTTCCCATTGGATGGAATGTAAAATTCCAGCCAATGGGAAGAGGAGAGAAAGAACCTAGAAAACCACACCCCTCAATCCCAAAAACACGGGGCTTAAATGGACAGACGCCCCTTGTAAGAACTGGGACCACCAGTTCCCCGGGGGGTAGCTTGGCTCGAGCAGATAGGCAACCAGGGGCTTGCGTGTAAAGTAGCTACACAACCCACTCATCCACTGAGACAATAAGTGTGCGCAATAATGGAGACCACACCAGTACTTTTGATTAAAATCAATAGCTTTTATATAGATTTCAGATCAGGGTAATCAATTAATCAACATTTCCTAGATTACTTCACTAAAGCATTTTCATCATGGGAGCACAAGGTAGCAATTCATCAAATAACATAGCTTGTCGCAATAACCTTTTCATCACGGAAAATGGGTACTTCCATCAATCATGCACAAGCATTTCATGTAGTGAATATGAGCACTGCCTCCTATATGAATGAACAGTTCATTACAGGTGAATCATTAAATTATTGCATGGAGGCTGACAACTCCCTTGTGCAGGGCTAAACCACTTCAAAATGAATAGACCGCTCATTAGGCATGAACAACTGATTAGTTATCAGCCTGTCACCAGGCATAAACAGTCACTTGGGCCTGAATCACCTTGTTATCAAACAGGGCCTAAACAGTGAATCAGGCGTAAACAGTTAATTGAGTACAAGCCTGTCCCCAGGCATAAACAGTTAATTGGCCCGAGAACCTAGATGTTTAATCAAGGCCTCACAGTCACTAGAGGCTCATTGGGGCCAACGGGGCCCAGTCACAGTTTTCCCCGGGGGAGGGGCGAACACTGGGCCTTATCCGGCCTTCCGCCCTCCTCCCCTGGGGGTTTATGTCTTCGGCCCTCCGGGCCCTTGCGATGGCTCTGGGGATTGGGGAGGGGCTCCGGCCCTCGCGTGGGCCTCACTCGGCCCAGCGCTGTGCAGGAGGCAGATGCGGGGCACCGGCGCCCTTGGAGGAGCAGATCCAGCGTGTGGCGCAGATCGGTGGGGGGCTCTCGGGCTCCCCGGCCCCCTCCGCGACTAGTCTGGGCTTCCCCGGGTGGCGGGCCTCGCTGCGAAAGGCGCGTTGCTGGCAGCCAATGGCTGCGCGGCTCGGGCGGGGCCGATGACGCGGCTGGCGGCCCCTGTCACGTGCTGCAGGCTAGGACGACTTCAGGCCTAGCGCGGCCTGGTGTGCTAGGTGCGGCGGCCCTCTCCTGGCATACGGGGACCGGCAAGGGGGCACGATGACAGCGCGGACGCCACTGGAGCGCCGGGGCGCCTCTAGGCAGGTGACTTCAGGCCTAGCGAGGCCTGTGGAGGATTCCGGCGGCCCTCTCCTGGCACACGGGGGCCGCCGAGGGGGCCCAATGCTGGAGCCGCGATCACAGGGGGTGTTTCCTCGGCGCCTCAGGAGGTCGCGAATGGCTCCGGGCCGTGGTGGTGAGTCACCTGGTCAGCGCCTCCCACGGGGCACACACGTGGGGGCAACTAGCGCTGGGGCCACTTTACAGCGCTCGGGGCAGGCATGACAAGGGGTCACACCCAGCCATTCTTGACAGGACAGGCAGTCTATGACACAGCGCTTGACAGGGGAGCAGAGTACAGCGCTTTTCAGGCAATTCGAGGGGAGGCAGGCAGGATGGGAATCAGAACAATTCAGTCCGGGGGAGGCAGGCAGGACAGCATAGGCCCAGATGGAGGCAGGGAGTACACAGGGGTAGCACAGTCCAGTACCTGGTCGATCCCCCAGTAGTCTCTGTAGGAAGGGCAAGTAGTCTTCTCGGCGCTTGGATGGTTCTGCGCCCTTATGAGGTGTTTTCCTGAAAAAGGAGGGGGGAGGGGCTTGAGTTGGAGGCTTGACAAGTTTCCTCAGGTCACTGAAGATGGTCCCTGGGTTCCCCTACCACCGGGCCAGATCAGTGGGCTAGCCTAGGATACCTCACTCAACTTAAGAGGCAGCACCTAAGTCCTGTCGCTCCCAGTGGCATAAGTCCCTGACTAGGCCCTACCGCCTAAATCTCCTGCGTGGGTTCCCAAGGTCAGTGATGCCCCAACTGACTAAAAAAAGTTCCCTCCCTTGCTTAAGTATGCCCAGGTCAGGTGACCACTCTCTAAGGCGGCAAAAATAAGCTCCGCCTTTCTTCTGGAAGGTTCCAGGAGCTTCCCCACTCTACCTATGGGCAGGCGGTGGCAGGCTGGCATTGCAACAATGTATGGGGTCCCAGCCAGCTCCTGGCAACTAGGGTGCTACACTAAAAGACCACGCTGCAGTAGCAGGGGCCAGTGGCAGCCATGTTTGGAGTAGAGAGCACCTGCACCCTAACATGGATTAGCCATGAAAAGGTGCCCGGAGACCTAAGGACCAACAAAAAGAAGGTGGGAAAAATGAGGCAAGGGCGAAAAAAATAGGGAAAGACCACCCTAGGGCTGACTGGTCTAACATCCCTCTTCTCCAATGGCTGGCCTCCGTTTAGGAAGCCAGCCAATGGAGAAGAGCGGTGGGTTCAAGCCCAACTCTGAAAAACATCAAATCTCGCCGGCGAGACTGCGCAAGCGCAGCCTACGCAGGCCGAGACCTAAAAATGAAGTGCAATCTGCCATACTCATTCAACCCATTAACCAAGATTTCTTATTTGGCCCTGCGGTTGATATCATCTTAAAAAAAGATGAAAAAAGATGCTGACACTGCTAAGTCAATGGGTGCACTTCACAACAGTCTAGGAGCTCCTTTCGTCGGTCCTCCTTTCGAGGCTCAGGCAGAGGCAACACATCCCAAACTTTTCAATCATTCAAGATCACTACACAAGGTACCTTTCATAAAGGTTCCAATAGAGGAGGTTATAGAGGGAACAATAACAAGGGCAGAGGACGTGGTAATAACACCCGAGCCTCCACCTCCAACGAACAGTGACTTTCTCACACTCCCTCCAGACCACTTAACACCAGTCGGAGGCAGATTAACACAATTCTTACCAGTCTGGAACGCTATCACTACAGACAGGTGGGTGAGACAAATTATCCAGTATGGTTACTGCCTAGAACTCACTTCTACTCCACCCAACATACCGCCCAAACACCGTCCAATGTCCAAAGAACACATCATGCTGTTACAACAGGAGGTGCTATCCATGCTGGAAAAGGGTGCCATAGAGCCAGTCCCATTAAAACATCAAGGGACAGGGGTATACTTTCTATACTTCCTCATTCCCAAAAAAGACGGCTCCCTCAGACCAATATTAGACCTCAGGCCCTTGAACCAATACATACTCTCAGATCATTTCCATATGACCACTCTACAACCGGTACTCCCACTACTCCAGCAAGGCGACTTCCTCGCCACGCTAGACCTCAAGGATGCATACTTTCACATCCCCATACATCTGGCTCACAGGAGATACCTCAGGTTCACAATAGAGGGTCAGCACTATGAATTCAAAGTGCTCCCCTTCGGGGTAACTACAGCACCAAGGGTTTTTACAAAATGCCTAGCAGTAGTAGCAGCACACCTCAGGAGGCAACACATCCATGTGTTCCCCTACCCCGACGATTGGCTCATAAAAGCCAACTCATACGCACAGTGTGCCAGCCATACCTCACAGACAATCCAGCTACTGCACAGTTTAGGATTTTCCATAAATTACACAAAATCACATCTGCAACCCTCCACATACAGCAATATCTGGCAGCAACAATAGACACCTCCGTAGCAAAGGCATATCCAAATCCAGCCAGGATAGCCAACATACAATCTCTCATTCAAAAATTTCAGCCACAACACTCCCTGCCAGCTCGAGTGTTCATGCAGCTTACAGGCATGATGGCCGCCTGCATATTCATCGTCCCTCATACTCTGCTTCAGATGCGCCCCTTACAGGAATGCCTAGCACGCCAGTGGAACCAAGCTCAAGGACAACTAAAAGACCAATTGTTGGTAGACAGTCGCACTTACCGATCTCTGCAGTCGTGGAACCCACAAAACCTTTCCAAGGGGCGACTGTTCCAAGAGCCGGTTCCATAGGTAGTATTAACAGCGGATGTATCACTGACAGGTTGGGGAGCCCATCTCCTTCAATATACAGTCCAAGGTCTCCGGACAGTCAAACAAAAGACACTACATATAAACCACTTCGAGTTACTAGCAGTATTCCTAGCAATGAGAGCCTTTCAGAAATACTTGCTCAACAAGGCTGTGTTAATCCGGACGGACAACATGACAGCCATGTACGACATCCAAAAACAGGGGGGGGGACACACTCTCTGCAACTATCTTACCTAGCATAGAGCATATGGAAGTGGGCAATTCCACAGAACATTTATCCCCTGGCAGAACACCTCCCAGGAATAGACAACCAGATAGCAGACCTACTAAGCCGACACAGTCAGAAAGTACACGAATGGGAGATTCATCCTCAAGTTCTCCAACCATTCTTCCAAAAGTGGGGACATCCAGACATAGATCGGTTTGCCACAAACGAAAATTCAAAATGCCCGTCCTTCGCCCCCAGGTTGTCACAAGGCAATGCGATATGGATGAACTGGTCAGGCAGATTTGCGTACGCTTTTCCACCAACCCCAATGATTCCATTAGTGGCACGCAAACTAAGGCAACAGTCACTCACAATGATCCTGGTTGCTCCCACTTGGGCAAGACAGCCATGGTACATGACACTCCTTGAACTCTTAGTGGTTCCTCACCAAAGAATGCGCCTCTCGCCACAACTGCTAACACAGAACCATGGAGAAATCAGGCACCCAGATCCCAATCAGATTAACCTGAGGTCTTCGAGTTCGGATATCTTAACTTGTCTCCAGACTGTATGAACATTATCAAGGAAGCAAGGCGTCCCACTACCAGAGCATGCTACGCAGCTAAATGGAAAAGATTTGTAATTTATTGTAATAATAACCAAATCAATCCATTAGATGCCTCCATCCAAAACTTAATCTGTTACTTGCTACATCTTCAGAGATGTAACCTAGCATACTCATCCATAAGGCTACACCTCGCTGCTATAGCAGCATATCTTCAAAACGGGCAACATGTGTCCCTATTCAGAATCCCACCTATCAAAGCTTTTATGGAGGGACTTAAAAGAATTATCCCTCCAAAGCATCCACCTTCTCCAGTCTGGAACTTAAACATATTACTTACCAGACTCCTGGGACCCCCCTTCGAACCACTTCATTCATGTGAACTACAGTTCTTAACCTGGAAGGTGGCATTTTTAATTGCTATTACCTCCCTCAGGCGAGCGAGTGAGCTACAGGCACTAACCATTCAGGAACCTTTCATGCAAATACACCACAATAAAGTAGAGCTTCGTACAAACCCTAAGTTTATGCCAAAAGTTATATCCACTTTCCACATCAATCAGTCCATAGAATTGCCAGTTTTCTTTCAAAACCCACAATCCGTGGCTGAAAGAGCTCTACACACACTAGACGTTAAAAGAGCTCTGTTATATTACGTTCACAGAACAAAATCATTCAGTAAGACAAAGCAACTATTTGTCGCTTTTTCACCACAACATAAGGGTAATCCCATTTCCAAGTCAGAAATAGCCAGATGGATAGTTAAATGCATTCAAATATGCTATCAAAAGGCAAAGCGCACTTTAACAGTTCCTCCAAAAGCCCACTCAACGCGTAAAATGGGGGCATCCATGGCTTTCCTAGGAAATATTCCCTTAGAAGACCTATGTAGGGCAGCTACATGGTCTACCATACACACTTTCACTAAACACTACTGTGTTGACGTGCAAGCTAAGCAACAAGCTGCGGTGGGCCAGACTGTCCTTAAAACTCTATTTCAAACCACTGCAGCTCAGACAGGCGACCACCGCTAGAGGAGAAACTGCTTTACAGTCTATGCTAAGATATGAATGCAGCAGCCCATATGCCTCGAACGGCAAATGCTACTTACCAGTATGCGTCTGTTTTTGGCATGTAGGGCTGCTGACATTCATATACCCACCCTCCTCCCCGGTGCCTCACAGCTGCATGGTTATCTTCCTTACATACATTTACATGGTAATCTCTTACTTTCCTATACTCCATCTTTGCCATTGAAAAACAATCTGAAGATGGAGAAGATGCCCATGCGCACTGTAGTCCAGGGGGACAACAAGGTGCAAACATCCGGACCCAACACTAGGCGGAGATCTATGCTAAGATATGAATGTCAGCAGCCCTACATGCGAAGAACAGATGTATACTGGTAAGTAGCATTTGCCTTCACATCAAGCGGCTGTGCGGATGCGCTGACAGACCGGCTTTATAGCCCGGCATTAGGTGCCTAAGGGGGCGTGGTCTAGGGCGCTCCTTAAAATTAGCAAATTGCGGGCAAAGCTATTGAAAGTATTCGGGTCCAGTATGGTGCCTGGAATGATAAAGGAATTTAAGAATGTGAAGGTGGCTACAGTATCCACCAGAAAGATTGTTAAAGAAGGTAGGTAACTTTTTATTATGTACCTGATACAAAATCATATGACCAGTAATAGCTTTGTACTCCCATGTTCTATCATCTTATGCCAGAGTTTCAAACCAAATGCTGATGTTTTGATTTCATATATCATGTGCAGCCTTACAAGCCCAGGTACGTCATCCAAATAACAGGTGACCCTTCATTTGCCAAGATATTCCCGACACAGACTTGCGATAGCCTTGCCTTCACACGTACCCTCATAATTTTGAGAGTGCAATCTCATAGGCTTTAGTAAAGCAATCATACCGCAGATAGAGCTTTGTCTATTTAAAAGCTGATTCTTGTGCCCATGTACATGTTCACATACCCAGTCTACCCTCATGCACCTAGACAATCACTTATTGACTTCCTCTTGAATGCAGTTTTGACCGAAGTAGGCAGTGGAGTGTGCTCAGATATGTGAATTGTATGCACAGTGATAGGATTACATTTCAGTTTTTGGTTTGGGCGGACGGGACTGCTGCTTCTAACAGTATTTTTCTTGTTTACAGATAATTGGCCTTCTCAGTGTGTTCACACCACAGAAATCCTTGGAAGAGTTTCAGGATCTGTAAGTGTTAAATGTTCTTATTAGTATTCCAAATTGAGAATCTCTCCTCTATTTGCCTTTCCTTAGCTGATGTTCCATACAATGTGTTTTAAGTGTGTCTTACCCATACCTATAGCATTGGATTGCTAATATGTCTTTATTTTAAACATTCATCAAAAGTTATGTCCTTTTAACTCCCCTAGTTGGATCAGGTTTATGGGCTTCCAAATAAAATTATTGTTGGTGTGGTGTACATATTAGGTCTCGTCTGAATCAGCACATTTTCATGACTGTTGAAAGGTTGGCAAGTATCCTGCAGCATCCATGATATTGTCGGAACTCCTTTTTTATTTTTTTTTAATCGTTATTCGCTCTTGATTTTCGTTTATGATCATTCCTGCTCTAATGAATTCAGAGGTCATGTTCAGCTTAATTAGACAACATATTCTGTGACAATCCTGTATGCTTGCTTGCTTTCTAATTTTGTGTAAAGTTCTTCACCCCCATTTTGAATTGTTTACTAAAACAAAAATGATAGTCTTGGAGAAATTCTGATGCTTCACAGAGGTCTTGAATGCTCTTAAACTCGCTTTAGTCAGGTTTCCCCTAGGTAGCTACAGCCTCTTCTGCTGGACACGTGTGTTTTATGCTCGCTCACATCGCTGCACAGAAAACAATTAATAGTGGCCTTGAGCAGATGCCTCTGGTGCCTCAATGTGAATTTTTAGCCACTGGCTCTTCAGCCCTGCCATGTTTCCCAGACCCATGAGTAATGTGCTGCTCGGTGCAGTATTTGTTTTGAATTCTGGGACTTGTACTCATGTTACGTTATAAAACAGGACTGAAAGTCCCAGAATGCGAAGAAAACCTGGACTGCAGCAACAAATCACCCACAGACCCGCCATTTTGAGCCCCTTGGCATGCAGCAAGGTCGTGATTGCCTCTATTGCGTGGCTTCTTGCCATGGGTTGAGCTCACCGCTCATGGTCCCCAGGAATCCGACTAATTACTTAATGGCCACTGCCGGGGTCAGCAGAAACTGCGTTTTGTGTGGGGCAGGTCCAAGCCCAGATTTAGAAGAGCTTCCTGGCACATAACATTGAAAAGAAGTTTGCAAATAAGATCCATGTCGTGAAAGACTGTCATCCAGATCTTTAATGTTGAATTCTCCTATGATATTTTCCATTATAAGAATCGTACTGTTCAGATGATAACTCGCCTCTCAGGGAAAAAAAAGTTGCATCCCCATGTCCTGCCATCTGATCCAAATCTGAAATACATGGATTACCATGAAAAAGATTGACTGACTAGAGTAACAACTATGTAGAAAATACTGCACTGAAAGATGGTCCTAGAACACATTTGGAAGGGCTCTTGTGCTTAGGAAGTCAGAGGGCCCAATTCAAAACAGGCCAATATGTGAACTCAAGGCATGACTAGCCAAAGGTGAGATTGGATACTACAAGATGAACGCACCTGCAATTCGGTGAGGTCATGTCCTCTGTTGAGGGAGCATATAGGATCCTGACTTAATGGCACACAGAAAAACATTCTGATATACATTTCTACATCTTTAATGCTATCACACTAAGAAGAATACCACCAGTAGATTATATGTGTATGCTCTTGGATGGATTATCAGGGAGAGTGGCAAAAATCAAAATCCTAATGTTGGCCCCTCAAATTAAAACCTCAGATTAAATTTACACACTTTAACGTCCAGTTAATTCCTTTGTTTTTTGTACATTCAGCGGATCCTCGAACTGTCCATGGAGATATTCCCGACACCTACAACCCTGAGCCTTGTGAAAAGTATAAGCCCCAGGATTAAAACCACCTATTCTTGGAAGTAGACACCCCAACCAAACTCAACTGCTCTGTCTGCATTTTGAAAAAAATAAGTTTCTTCCTAATTATCTGTGGTATGCTGAGAGCAAAAAATATATGAGGCTCATCCTCTCCTTGCTCCCATGCGTCAAGTCGGGATCCCCTCTGACATCTGCCCGGCCTACATCTTGCGCGATATCTTCCTTACTTGCCCATCCCCCCCCCCACTTACCTTTCTTAATGAGACCCTCAAATCAGGCACTGTCCCTCCATGTCATAAATCAGCCACCATCATCCCAATCTTGAAAAAAGCAGGCGCAGACTCTACAGCGCTAGTAAACTATCGGCCCATTTCCCTCCTCCCCTACCTGGCCAAAGTTCTCGAACGCTACGTAACCAAAGTCCTTAGCTCTTTTATAGAGGACAGCGGCTATTTTTCACCATGCCAAGCAGGGTTCCGCCCTCTCCATTCCACTGAAAAAGTGGTGCTCTCTGTTATTGACACACTCAGAGCGGGGAAAGATGTTAATCTCCCTCAGGCATTGGTTCTCCTTGACTTGTCGGCCGCCTTCGACACGGTGGATCACACCATCCTTCTTTCCTGTGTCGAGGCGGCAGGCATTGGAGGTTCTGCCCTGGCCTGGATCAGCTCGTTCCTGAGCGACCGCTCACAGGCAGTCCATCTGGCACATTTCTCCTCCGAGGCCCGCAAAGTACACTGTGGCGTCCCTCAGGGATCCTCTCTCTCCCCCCTTCTTTTTAATTTATACATCTGCCCGCTCATTCTTGCTCTGCAGAGGATGGAGGTCACGGTGTTTAATTACGCCGATGACCTCCAACTCATTTTTAACCTCTCTAACTCCCCCGATTCTATTTCTAATTTCCAGTCGGTGATGGTCTTTATCAGGGATTGGATGTGTTTTAACCACCTCAAGCTCAACCCTGATAAGACCGAACTTCTTCTCACTGGCTGCAAACTCAAACCTTGGTCCCCCATCTTCTGGCCCCCCTCTTTTGGCCCCCTCCCTTCTCCCTCTCCCTCCGTTAATACATTGGGTATCACCCTTAACCAACAACTGACCCTTAACCAACAACTGACCCTACACTCTCAGATCAGCACAGTGGTCTCCTTGACTTGTCGGCCGCCTTCGACACGGTGGATCACACCATCCTTCTTTCCTGTGTCGAGGCGGCAGGCATTGGAGGTTCTGCCCTGGCCTGGATCAGCTCGTTCCTGAGCGACCGCTCACAGGCAGTCCATCTGGCAAATTTTTCCTCCGAGGCCCGCAAAGTACACTGTGGCGTCCCTCGGGGATCCTCTCTCTCCCCCCTTCTTTTTAATTCATACATCTGCCCGCTCATTCTTGCTCTGCAGAGGATGGAGGTCACGGTGTTTAATTACGCCGATGACCTCCAACTCATTTTTAACCTCTCTAACTCCCCCGATTCTATTTCTAATTTCCAGTCGGTGATGGTCTTTATCAGGGATTGGATGTGTTTTAACCACCTCAAGCTCAACCCTGATAAGACCGAACTTCTTCTCACTGGCTGCAAACTCAACCCTTGGTCCCCCATCTTCTGGGCCCCCTCTTTTGGCCCCCTCCCTTCTCCCTCTCCCTCCGTTAATACATTGGGTATCACCCTTAACCAACAACTGACCCTACACTCTCAGATCAGCACAGTGGTCTCCTCCTGATTTTTTACTTTGCGCACCATTCGCAAGATCTCACATTTTTTTTCCTTTTCAGCCCTTAAACTGATCTTGATGGCTATGGTCCTCTCCCGGCTGGATTATGGGAATGCCCTATACAACGGCGCCTCCGCATACGCCATCCGGAGGCTCCAACTGGTGCAAAACCAAGCTGCCCGCCTGGCCTATGGTTTACCCAAGTCACACCATACCACTCCCCTTCTCAGATCCCTCCATTGGCTCCCAATTAGAGAAAGGGCCCTCTTCAAGATGGGATGTATCACCTTCCAGGCTCTTGCGGGAACAGCTCCATCTTTTATCATGTCATAAATCGTCCCCTACATCCCCAGCAGACAACTCCGATCCTCCTCTATGTCCCTACTGGTGGTGCCCAGATTCAAGAAGAGCAGAATGGGAGGCTCAATGTTCTCCGCTCTTGCTCCGCAATTTTGGAATTCACTACCTTTCCAAATGAGATCAACACCCTCGTATCTGGAGTTCCGGAGCACCCTGAAAACCAATTTGTTTGCACAGGTTTTTAAAATCTAAACCGCATTACCCTCTCACTCAGGTATCACTTTCCTCTACAGCGCCATGAAACCGCTTGGTGTACGAGGGCTCAATAAATATTTTTTAAATTCAAATTCATCATAAATCGTGATGACATAAGTTGGTAGCTTTGCCTTGCTCAGCTACTCCAACACGTCTCTAGAAATTGTTTGCAGGCATTTACCCAAGTGAAACGTTCCCGCATTTTGAGGAACATCTGAATGAGGGAGTTTTAGATTTCAGCAAGCTTAAGTGTTTATAATCAAAAGCCCATATGCCGGTTTCCAATCAAGAGGTTTTAAGCCTCCACTTTTATGAAAATGTATTATTCAGTTTTAATACAGATGATATGTTATGAAGGAAAAGATTTTTTTTTACAGATCCCACTTTAAGTGAAAGAAAAGAGGTTCTGCCACCAAATGTGTTCATCACTCTTGTTGACTCCTGCACCAGCCAGTAGAGCAGGTGCGTTCACCACCAAAAAGGGCAATCTAGAAGCAAAGGAAAACCACAGCAAAGGGGAACAGTCTACTATGGGGGTACGAAACTTGTGCAGGAGGAAAGATATACCCACTCGCTTGCCTTCTCTCCTGTCACCGTTTTTGTGGATGCAGCATCTTCAATTTCATCAGAGCGCCACGAATAAATAATACTTCTTCTAAAGCGCTATTGTTACATCATGCGGTGTGTCCCCACACTGGAACCAGCCCATCTCGGGCAGGAGCAGTTTACTAAAAGGAACAATGGCTCACCCAGAGCCTACCCGGAGGTAACTTTAACAGCCAGGTTTTGAACTGGGTACGAAAAGTTGACTCAGATGGTTCCGTCCTCAGATGTACTGGGAGGGAATTCCATATCTTGGCTGCTTGATAACGGAAAGAGCGGGACCCTAGCCGGGCTCTAAAAACACCGGGTGCGACACTAAAGTTGGCGCCTATGGATCTCAGGTTAGATGGCAGATATTTAGGGCCCCTGCTATTAAGGCTTTTGAGACAGAAGAACATGGCATTAAAAGAGTTTCTCTTCTCCAATGGGAGTCCGTGAAGCCTGGCCAGAGCCACAATGGCAGATGCCCTATTAGAGAGATTTAATACCAGTGCTGCTGCAGCATTTTGAACTGTTTGGAGATTTTCCAGGCCCCCTTTTGCTGCTCCAAGATAAAGGACGTTACAGTAGTTTAACTGTGAGGTCACCAGGACATGTACTGTGGTTTTCATTACTGTCACAGGGAGCAGGTACAAGATCGATCTTTCTCAGGATGTTAAAGGTACTGAAGCATTTCCCAGCTACACTGCTTATCTGGCTCTCAAAGGACAGCTTAGGGTCAAACAATACAGGCAGATTTGTAACTTTAGATTTAAGGTCAGGAGTCGGATCCAATACACTGGCTACCAAGCGAAGGACCAGATGGAAGGAGATTTACCAACAAGTACCTTAGTTTTATTGTCATTAAGTTTCAATCAGCTGCCAGATATCTACGCCATAAATTCCACTGGACAAGATTTAAACTGCACTGCGGCTTCATCTCCTTCCTGAGATAGCATCGCAGTTAGTTTTAAATCATCAGAAGGAAAAAATGTGCTGAGCGTTGTGCAAAATGACAATGATTTGAGGTTCAAGATAGATCAATTCTGCCATTACTCTAAAATGTTTCACATTCCCAGAAAAGTTGCTTTAAAAAAGTAGTCCACTTCCTTGTAAAGGCAAAAGGATGTATTCCCAGTACTTCCTTGTGTGGAGGAAAGGTCTGAAGCAGGAACTCATAACCTTTTGATGTCTAAAAATCGATGTGCATAGGTCCTCTGCCAAAGTTCATGAGATCTTACAGAACTGCACTACGGAGGCAGTGGACCTGCTGCAGCATACATAGTTTAAAATCCTGATTAGGAGGTTGCCCTGCAAACACATGTGACTCAGTGGCGGCTGGTGACATTTGAAAGTGGTGAGGCGTAAAATGATAATCATAGTGCACCGTAGCGAGCGAGCGTATCGAGCGAGCTGAACCCCCTAAGGAGGGTTCGGCGGGATTTCCCCCTGAGAAAATTTTGGAAAAATGGTGCATTTTCAAGCAAATTTGAGAAAGCAGGAAGGTTAATAAAGCAATTGTGAAAGTAAAGGTATTACATTATTAAAGATGTCATATAACATAGGTAGCTGCTTAGCCCTTTTCCATATTCAACAAAAACAGCGTATGGCACTGTGAATACAAACACGCACACGCACACACACATACATATGCGTGTTAACTTTTAAAAGAAGGAAATGAATTCTGTATAGGGTTTATTGTGCATTTACATTCTTACTTGATATTACAAATTCAACCTTCAAGCGCTTAATTTTGCAACAACCACAAGAGATATATATGTTTTTAAGATCTCTGTGTATCCTGGAAACAGCAAAATCCCTGTTCAACAAAGAGCATAATTAATTAATTAGATTAAAAATGAATGAACCCTCACTTACATCAAGCTGTACTATCAGGAGTTAAACCATGTAATCTTTAATATTGTATGATAGCCAGATTCTTTTGTTGCTACTCGCTTCTGAGGGCATTATTCCGCAAACAAAGCCCTTGGTACCAGACACAATGATTTAGTAACACAAATGAATTTTCATAGGAGAAAATATTTGCGGTATTGAAGAGATGAGAATTGTATTCACCTAACACCAGTTTCTTAGATGGGCTGAATGCTAATGCTAGGGATGCATTGTTTTCGTTCATGTAACCATATGATTGCTTCATGATGAAATGTGCAAGATGTGAATAGTTTCGAGAAGGCCTTAAGTTGACAAGAAATAGAGCATACCATGGTGAAAGGGTGTAATATCATTCTTATCACCTGCACTTTTATGTCACTGGAAGTGTTACATGCCTCATAGCATGCCTGACCTGCTGTGCTCTATATGTTTTCATATCTTTAAAAAGATAGGAGCCTGCCCAGCACCATGAGGGAAGGTATCAAGGTGGCTGCCATAGTAACATGTTTGGGAATGTGTATATCACGATAATTGCTCACAATTATTATTGATAAACCCTCTGCTTCCCATCTGCCACTGAGTGGGCTTTGCACTCACAACAGACTAAAAAGTTTGCAACTTTTCAGTAGTTTCATTTTTGCAACTCCTAAAGGTCCATCTCTTCAGACTTTCTTTAGCTCAGAATGCTTAGACACAATTGATTTCCACACAACTGCCCTCCCATTAAATCTCTGTACTCTATCTATGCTGCCCCCACAGTGAGTATAATGTGTTCTTGCATCTCTGCACTCACTTCATCTCATCTCTTGCTATTCTAGTATGGACCACCTATTTCCACCTATTCTAACTGCCTCCCTTCCACTCCGATCCTTGCTTCCACACAGCCCTGAGATGCCCCAGGTGAGAGGAGTGCTATATTAAAAATATTTAACCTAACCTGCGGTGCTACTCACATATAGCCTCTTGCATCCCCAAATGTCTTATTACCATATTCTTATTGGACTCTTCACTGCTGAGGCTGTGTATCTTGGCCTATTCTCAAACCATATTTATCTCGCATTGCATAGAGCGAAGTTGTCCATTCACCATATTGGAAACTAGCTAGCCTCAACCACTCACTCGAACAGTTTAACATGTGTTTAAGGTCGTGAAGCTATCTGCAACATGTTTATCAACAGCCTCAAACCTGAGATACTTGTGACTGTCACTGCATTTTCTGGGCCAATGCCTTCCCTTCAGTACCGCTTTCTGCCCAATTATTACATTTATAACAGTGACGTCTGGCAAGTGGTGAGGGGGTAAGTGCAATTTATAATCATAAAGTTATATAAGTCTTGGCTCTCCTAATCAGGTTGCTTAATTTAGTACAAAACCAACGCGTAGTTACACGTGTGTGCCCAAAAATGTTTGTGAGCCAGGCCCAGTATGATTTGCCAGCCTTGGGATGATGGTGCATATGTCTGGTGATGTGCGGAAACACAGGGTACAACCGGACTAATGCGACCGTGAGAAATGAAAATTCACCTTTTTTAGTGCCTAAAAGGTGTCTTCCGGTCACGTGGCTCTCTACGTACCTGACTGAGCATGCAGCACAAAGCTTTTCGTCACAACCCATTGTGTGTGCTATGTAGGCATGCAATTGTGTCAGAGACAAACTGTACACCCTGTCTGAGACTAAGCGTGAGAAGAAAGTACTCAACTCCCTGGTGATCTTCTGCAATTCTTTTCATGCATGATGCAACTTTTCTTTATGAACAGACCTAACAATTCGGAATCCTTGTCTTTAGCAACGAGAAACAGAAAGTAGGGGTGGGGCCAGCAGAGATAATTGAACTGACTGAAAAGCGAACTGAGGCAGATTACTGCCTAAAATATAATTCTTGACACGTATAAATATGGTTCTTACATTTAAACACATAAATAACAGCACATCAAACAAAAAGGAGGAGCAGTGTAAAGCATACCAATATATGGCATTAAAAACTGGAGCTGACTGTTAAAAAGAGCACAGTTTTTATCTACCACATCATTTATTATTTCGAGGCCTGTTGTCGGATTGGGGCAGTATCCTTGTAGTCAGGAGAGGGCTCCAACACATTAATATTGGGGCTTTGTCTCGGCTATGATTCAAAGGTGCAAATTAATTTACTGTTGAAATGTGGTTTCCATTCCGATACACTTTCATTCATGTCCATGCCCAACCAAGGCGCACGCTTTTCTTTCTTCGGGAATTTAGAGTAAGCATTTAAACGTCACATCATCACCATAAACGTATCTACATTGTTTAATTTTAATAAACTTGTCTGCCACAATCTGTGCGGCACAAACCTGCTTCCAGATCCGCAGCCCGTCATTAAGATCTGCCTGATCTGCAGAATTTATGACCCAACGGGTGACTTTTAGAGTTCATTTCCTGGCTAGTTGAGTACATAAAAAAGTATATGAAATCCCGTGATTATCACCGGAGTGGTTACTGGCCTGAGAAATTAGGTTGAAAATGGTGCGGGCACGACAAGCAAAAGACTGAAGCTGACAGGCGGCACGGTGCTGATCCATAGGCATCGGCGCGGGGAGCGGTGGACCAACAGAGAGTCGGGGTGGGGAGAAGACGGCATAGGCATCTGCGCGGGGAGCGGTGGACCAACAGAGAGTCGGGGTGGGGAGAAGACGGCATAGGCATCTGCGCGGGGAGCGGTGGACCAACAGAGAGTCGGGATGGGGAGAAGACGGGCAGGGTGGCATGCACATGGGTGCTTTACACTTGACTCACTTGATAATTATAATTTATTATTTACCGTCAGGGCGGCAGAGTAAAAAACGTACGTGGACGCGAAAGAAGCACCAGGCGGTCCGGACCGTCCATAGTAAGCACAGTCTGCGCTCAGCACACAACGACGACGAACTGGACACGCGCCTGGTCTTCGTTAGTTCTACTTTCTCTTTACTTGTTGTTGTGTTCTGGAACTTCTGGAAGCAGTGGCCACGCACGGTGAGGTCGCAACGTCGTAGAAATGGCCAATCACCTCAACATGGCTGGATATAGCCATATGGTGATTGGGCCATACAGTGGGGCTCCTCAGCAGAGCAGCCAACAACCGCGCGCGGCACCATCCTGCTGCAGCAGCCAATCCTGGTGCAGGGTTAACAGCAACACTGCGCCAGGATTGGCTACGAGCAGGATAGTATCTGCCCATTTTGAGACCGGGGACCCGGGTCCCTGCCTGACAGTGCCTGTGTCTAGTGCTATAGAGGGGAGGGGGGGGGGGGGAAGGTCTACGCATGCGCGGGCCAGTCAAAATTTTGCCTACTCCTGGATTCCACATGCGCATTGCACAGTCTTGTTGTCTACTCCGCTATTCTCTGTCTGTGCGCTGCCTGTCACTCTCTGCGCAGCCCCGCCCCCCACGGCCCACTTCCTTATACGATGCCCGATTCTGTCATGCTTGTCCCGGGGCCGGTAGCGCGCAGTGCGCTCAGATTTATTTTTCGCTCACATTTATATTTAATCAGAGATAGTAGGTGTTGCAGACAGTGCGGTCGTCCAGGCTAGTGGGGCAACGCCCCAACGCCCCCAATGGACGCACCGCCACTGATGTGACTTATTATCAGGAAAGTACCCTTAACAATACAGTGCCTTTTCTTCAGTCCTGGAATCCGCTTCAAGTGAATTCTTGAAATGTTTATCTATGGGAACACCTTATCCAACACATTTGACACAGGAGACGATATTTGTGTGTCCATGAGGGAATGATTGATGGGCTGACAAAAGCGTGTTCTTCCTTGAAGGCACAATACATTTTCCCCATTACTACCTCTGTTCTGCAAAATGTGGGACTTCACATGAGCTAATTAAAATGTACCTCCATCCACTCCTCCTGCCAGGAGGTGGGGAAGACTGAAAAGAAAAGTATTTGTCTGTAGAAGGATACCTTTTTATCAAGTCTTAAATGTCACACACTTCATATGACAGAGTTTCCAACAACTCCCCAGATTTCTTCGCTGTTGGGGGTTGCATACATGCCTGATTTGAAGTCTGCTACAGGCAATGAAGACTAGTGGATCCAGTTCTAAAAGGACATATCTGATAGAGACTACTAGCCGCAGACTCCTTCATGTAGAATTATCCCCAGGCGTGAGACTGGAAACTTTTTGCCACAGCATCTCAGCGTGCCGGGGGCTGGGTGGCTTCACGCGAATCCTCCCAGGCGTCGTCTGCGTATGTGACGTCAGCGAGGTCACATAAGGCCCACCCTGGCGTGCCTACATCAGTTTTTTCCTTTTCCGCGTGCAACGCGGATCCGGTCTTTGCTACGGGCCTGTTTGGGGCCCTTTTTACTTCCTCATTGTCTTTTCTTTTGGTGGAACAGTGTGCGAATGCCTTCGGGCTTCAAGTCTTGCACGTCGTGTGGGTGTCTTATGTCGGCGACAGACCCTCACCTCATTTGTATGTGTTTAGGGGAGGATCACGGCACCACTGATTGTGAGGCTTGCCAACAGTTGAAGCCGAAGTCGCGATGGGAGCACCAAATGAAACTACTCTCGGCGCGTCTCTCCAGGTCGGCTTCTTCCCCTCGATCAGCCTCGGCAGACGGCTTCAGATACGGCCGTGGTTGTCGTCCTCGCCCTTCTCCGATGTTGTGAGAGTCGAGAGTCCAGATGGAGTCATACGCGGCAGCTTTGCTGGCCTCGCTGTCGTCTCCTCCTCCTTCCCCTCCTGGGGTGTCAGCGGATCCCTAGCCTTGGAGAATGTGGTGCTGTTGGGGTGCGGCCCCTCTGGGATCCCTCCTTCAGACCGCGGCACCTCTGCCTCGCCGCAAAGTCCTGCTGGAGTCTCTGTGGTGTCGCGGGAGGTCGCCGGGGCTTGGGTCGCATCCCCGAGCCCCGCTTGGCCCTCTGGGCAGGCGAAAGTCTCGTCCATGGCTGAGAAGACGCAGCTGCAGGCCAGCGCCTGCTTCTCCGGGCGGCGCCACTGGGGTCAGTGACATCTCCTCGTCTCGCTCTGGGTGGGGACCCCTCGCGCCCCTCCGTGCCCCTCTCGTCCCTCTCCGCAGGCGGCTGCCTCATCGGAGGGCAAGTCAGAGGTTGAATCGTCCCTGGGGTGCCACATGGGTTACTGGGCCACCTCCGCCACATTCTGGGCCGAGGCTGGCGGAGGACTTCGTGTCACTCCACCGGTCCCTCTCGTTCCTCCACGCAGGAGGCGTCTTCGGCGGAGGTAGAGTCTGCGTCGTTCCGGCGCCGCCCCATGGCCACTTCGGCTCCGGTTCCACTCTGGTCCCCGGCCTGGTGTGACTTGGAGGAGTCCTACCCGGTTTCTTCTTCGGCTCCGAATGGTGCTGGCGTCCTACCTCAGCCAGCGGACTCTACGGCTCCACACAGTGGTCATGCCGCGGATTCGCCTTCGGACGCTCCCTCTTCTCAGGAGGTTGGCTGCATATTGGGGTCGTACTTCCCGGAGACTGGCCGCCGTTTGGTTTCATTTTCAATGTCGTCATCGAAGGTTGGCTCCCCACCATTTCTGAGGCTGAGGGGTTCCTTCTGACTTCCAGGTCTGGCCTTTGCCCGTCCCGCTTGGCTTCGGGGACGGCAGCCTTAGTTTACAGCCGTCGCCCACGGAGGAGCTGCTTTCTCCACAGCGGGCCCTACAGAGGCGGGTGCGGCCTTCGCTCATGCGATATCCACGGCTGTGGGCATTCTGAGCTTGGATGACCCAATTGCTCATTTCCCGGCGCACCATCTCTTGGAGGTTCTCCACCGGGCTCTGGTTGGAGTTCGCTCCTTTCTTCCCTGACGGGGGCTTGAAAGCGTTTCGCCTCAGGGGATCCGGTGCCTCAACACCTTCTGCACCGGCACCTTCCGGCGCCGCGTGACCCGGCGTGTCTTTCCCGCCACCCCTCTGCCGCCAGTCTACTTTTGTGGACTGGTTTTCCCTTTCTGCCGCCACTGTTCACTCTCTGCCGTCTCGGGAGGCCCGCTGGCTGGACTCTTGGAGGCGCAACATGTTCGTCTCGACCAGAGCTGCCCTGCGGGCCCTTAACACCTTGTGTGTATTGGCTAGGGCCTCCTCTTGTTTGTGGGACTCGGCTGAGTCTCTGAGATCCGCAGCTTCCCAAGAGACTGTGCAGGTGGACTTACGACATCATGCGTTAGATGGCCGGGAGCTAGCAGCATTTATTTTCCGCTCCGCTCTGGACATCTCGGAGGTGCTGGTCCGGGCAATGGCTTCCTCAGTCTCCCTCAGTCGCCATGCTTGTCTTCAGGACGGCGTGTTCCCTGAAAATATTCGGGAGCGGCTCATTGATCTTCCATTTGATGGCAGCTTGTTGTTCTAGGCCCCGGCTGACACCGCCGTCCAAAGGTTCCTGGCAGGGCTCCGTCTTATCCTCCTCCTTCCCCATCTCAGTTACTGCTGAGTTGAGCTGCTTCTGGACCTTCTTGGGCCGTTTGCCCTTGCTGTAGATTGTGTTTTCTGGCCGTTGAGTCCTCCTTGCTGGGACTTTGGCATTGTTGGCTGTTGGATGGCCCCTTGTTGAATGGGTGTGTTTTTGCTAGAGTTGTTACACAGACTTGACCCTGAGATTAGGCCTTCTGTTTCTCTTTGGGCTGCTTGTCAAGCCTTCGCGGGGGTGTTTTTCCCCGTGACTCTTTTTGTTTTTTCCACTGCTGCGAAAGTTCTTCCAAAGAGGGTTCCCATGTCTTGGGACTTAACGTACCCTATGTAGGGTAGTGGTAGCTGTTATATAGCTAAGCTCTGCTGGGGAGTTCTGATCGCCTTCGGGTGCCTGTTCTCCATGGCGTTTCTGTATGTTGCTTTTGCTTCTTGAGGTCGTGTGCGCGGGCATTTCTTCTCCTTCCTGCTCTTGTCCTGAGAGCTGGGATGCTTCTGTGTTCTTCTGGCGGCTTATGACTGTCGGTGCCGTTCTGGCTGGCCTGTTGCCTTCCCTCTGTGTTGGCTCGCCTTCTTTCCCTTGTTTCCTTGGGCCCTCTATGCTTCTTATTATTATTCTTGTTCCTCTGCCTGTCCTGGCATTGAATGGAAGCTCTGTTGCCTTGGAGGTGGAGTGGGGTGCTTCGGCATCTCCGGCCTTGCCCTTGGTTCCTCTGCTGTGAGTGTGTTTGCCTCTTCAGTCTCCCTTCTTCCTCCTACATCCCTCTTCGTGTTGCTGGTGTTTGACTTGTGGGGGTCCTCTTGCCTGGAAGGGACGAGGTTACTTCCCTGGTCCGCAGGTCTGGTCCCCTGTGGAACCCTCTGTCCTGTCCAGCCAGGTGGGGTCCTTTCGCAGACTCTCCTTTCCCATGGGTATTGCTAGGGTATCTATTCTACGTGAAGGAATATGCGGCTAGTAGTCTCTATCAGATGTACGAGTTACTTACCTTCGGTAACGATGTATATGGTACAGACAATTCTAGCCGCAGATTCCTTCACTGCCCGCCCTTCCTCCTCGTTCTGCGAGGACCCCTGAGCTGGTCTTCGGCACTCGCCTACTGGTGGGGGGCTATGTCTCCTGTGAGTGCCTTCTTTTCTCTTGACGGTGGCTCCGTCTTGTTGCTGTTTATTCCTCCTCTTTGGAAGATGGGGTTACGGTGCTCCTGTGCCCCACTGTTCTGGCTGCTCCAGGTTGGGGAGGTTTGCCTTCCATCTCTGCCCTCCTCTCCCTTCCCTTCCTCTTGTTGCTAGGGGTCCTGGCCCCTCTGCTAACCTCTGAGTTGGGGGTCTTCTGGTCTTGCCTCACCCTTGTTCCTTTGGAGGGGGGGTTGCCCTCTATGCTGGGGTGACTGCCCTCTATGCTGGGGTGGCTAGGAGGTTGGTGGTTCCTGTCTGTTTTGGGACTGGCTCCCCTTCCTTGTTTTGAGATGAGGGTTGTAGGCCTGCTACATGTGTCATGACTTTTTACGCAGGTTCCTTGTCTCCGGGGGAAGGGGGGAGGGGCTGTGTACGTACTGGCATGGTTGCTGCTCAGCGCTCTGCTGTTCTTTCTTCTGCCCTTGGACACTGCAGTGTTGCACTGTTCCTCATGGTGTCTTCCTCTTTTTTATACTCTTTCGCACACTGTTCCCATGCTCCCTCAGATTTTTGTCTGGTGGCTACGCGTTGTGGTGCGGTAAAGTTCTCAGAAGAAAATAGACGTAGGTGCGCTGGGGTGGGGCTTATGTGACCTCGCTGACGTCACGTATGCGGACAAACGCCTGGGCGGAGTCGCATGAGGCGGCCCCGCCCCTGGTGCGCAGGGATGCTGTAGCAAAAAGTTTCCGGATCCAGTCTCACGCCTGGGGATCATTCTACATGAAGGAATCTGCGGCTAGATTAGTCTCTACCAGATACATCGTTACCGAAGGTAAGTAACTCGTACATTAACTCTTACAACAGCAACAAACTACCCTTTACTTGGTTTGTCCATCCAAAAGAGGCTAATCATGAGAGACTCATTTCTTCTGAATCTTCCATCTAAATATCTATTGTGACAGATGTGTCATTGCAGTATAGGGAGCTCAGGTGGTTCAGTTCTGAATGCAAGGAACTTTGGTCCACAGGGGATCTTTTTGCCCACATGTGACCGCTGGAGTGCAGAGATGTGTTCCTGGTCCTGAATGCTTCTGTCTACCAATCGAGTAAAACCATTGTGGTAAACTGGCAGATGACAAACACCTACTACCTTGACATGCAAGTTTTGGATGTGGTAGAAGGCCTCTGTTTTGTAGGCCAAATGATTTGGTGTTGCTGATAGCCGTAAACCTGCAATAATTCCCAAAGTTTACATTCCAGTTATAGACAATGTAGAAGCAGATACAGCAAGCAGACTGTTTCAGGAAAACCACATATGAGCTTATGCACCATATCTTTTAAGACTGTAGTATGCTAAAATACACCGATTTGCCACTTCTAACAGCAAATTCTTGAACTTTTTGTGCTGTGTGCCCGGTCAAATGGCATTGCCCGTTTCTAGTACAGGGCAATTTCTCTTAGTCTGCTTCCACACATTCCTTTCCTGCATGCATGTGCGGTGGCCATCATGAAATGATTTTTCTTAAATCAATAGAAAAACCTGCCTTAAAAATTCAATAGGTCTCGCCTTTCATTAAGTTAAAGCCATTTGCTTTGCTATACAATACCATTAGCAAAGCAAATGGCTGAACTTAATCAAAGGCGAGACCTATTGCATTTTTAATGCTTGTTTTTTACGCTCATTGGTTTTAGTAGCAGTGGTATGTTTTTGGATTTCTGGGTAAGGTATGTACTAGTAACAAGAGAACAACACCAGAGCTTCATTTATCGATTTTGTTTCGCTGAAAAAATGACTTAGACACAACCTTACAGGACTGTTGCAGATAGACCGGTATAGTAAAATCAGGCGGCAGTTTAACCCTTGAAAGTATGAAGTTTAAAGGTATTCTGCAGCAGCTCTTCTGCGTTGTTTCTTAGTGTGCTGGTTTTATTTAACTTAAAGAATACTTTCGATAATTTTGAAGCACCAGCTTAAGATATACATATATATATATATATATCTATATATATATCTATATATATATATATATATATATATATATATATATCTATATATATATATCCAAAATATTCTCCTCCAGCCGAAGAAGAGACCACAGGCGGGGACGTTTGGAGGCCTTTATTCGGAACACAAAAACGGCAAATGCATTTCGGCATACATCACAGCCGTCTTCAGTGCCTTGAGGTGTTCACAGGATGCGTGACAACATATCGCGGCTTCAAATACCCATATTCAGGTAAGATGAGAATGTCTGGGGAGGAAACAGCATCAAAATTAAACATCCTCAATGTCAATGTGCCTCCCAAAGTTCATACCTCCTCGGGTCCCCATTACCGCATAAACCTCCAATCCTCCGGGCCAAATGGAGGCAGGGGCATCGGTAATGAATTCCACGTAGCCCACCGCCCAGCTTCTCCCTAGATTGATGGTGGGTTGCAGTACAAATCCAGTACCCTGGAAACCAGCAGGCCGTCGAAACGGAAGCCAACAACACCACAACCACTTTGCAATGCGGGGGTCTCTGCGGCGTGAATGTTGGCGTTCACGCTGAAAATATCCAAAATATTCTCCTCCAGCCGAAGAATATATATATATATTCCTTATTTCTATTTTAGGGGCATTTGTAATATTGAGAATTCACAAATTATGGTCCTTACTTCTAACTCCGGTTTCTGTTTAGTACTTGTATCCTTTCAGGCTGAGTAAATCAGCTTGCACTATTTTTTTCGTTTAATATTAACCCCTTCCATGCTCATGACGGAACGGTTCCGTCATGAGTGTCGGTTGAGCTGTGCTCATGACGGAACCGTTCCGTCATGAGCCCATAGGCTCATTAGAACTTTCAGCACAGCGCGAAAATTCGCGCCGCGCTGAAGGGGTTAATGTTTTATGTTTATTATAGAAATATACTTTCTCTGAGTTTAATCTATTTAATAGTACACATTGACAGTTGTTTTGTTATTTAGTCCTCGTTAGTTTTTTCTTCTATCTCTGTACCTTTGCTTAACAAATATGAGAACAGTTTGTAAACCAGTCTAAAATAATTGAATTGGCCCTGAAGCAGACATGTTATCATATAATAGTCACAAAACATGTGTTGTCCATCTTTCTTTCGATGAATAAAGGATCAAATTATGCAAATTTTACTCACCCCGTAAGTTCTAACAATTATTTTGTTGTTTATAGTTAGAATTGAAAATGTTTAATTTTTTTAATGTAGACGATCATTTAATTATTAGAGGTTGGCGTAAGGTGCAGTCTTCAGAGTGTCTCAATCTCCTGGTCTCACAGCACTTTCCTGGGCAGTCTCCCACTCTGTTAGACACTTACTCCCTTCTCCTCTCATCTTTCTGAAATCTTCCATCTGCATACCTCTTGTCCTCTTTCTACTTCAGCACCATATTTCACTCTCGTTCATGTACTTGATTTCATCTCCTGCTCGTCACCATCCTTGCACCGTCCACCCACCCACTCACCTGTAATCATTGCATTTCTTTTCTATTCACCCAGTCCATTTTCTGACAGGTGTGTACCTATTTCACGCCCTTTTCCACAATTCCATTTGGGGCATGTGACCCATCCTCCTGGGTGCTCTAGAGAGAGGCCAAGGACTGGATGTGCATGTAGGCTGGATATCTTTAGGACAACGTTACAAGCACTGTGAGAAACTCTTGCTGCCATCGGTCTCCGCTCCAGAGCGCTCAGTCTTGCCCTTTCATAAGCACCTGCCCAGAACACCTTACACGTACAGTATGTTCTATAGCGGAGGCCTATGTGGCATTACGAAAGCTATAGAAACCCCCCAAGTGCTCTTACAGTATGAGAGTGCAAGATGTAGTAAGAATGTGAAGTGTAAACACAGACTGCATCTCTGACCTGGATCACCTTGCGAGTCATCAGTCAGTATGCCGAAATCTATCAGATTTTGTCTGTAAAATTAAGGTTGATACCGGGTCTGATATGGATCTGCTTCAAAGTCTGTTACACGGAGTCACTCAAAGCCCTTCTGCCTGTACTTCATTCACATGCTGGGTGCACTCACCCTCAGAGATGGTACATCACAGTAACGAACAACCGACGGCCCCTGACAGTGACTGTCACAGGTGGGCTGTGACCAAACAAAGTATTTAGGGATGTGCCATGCTTTGCACCCCCGTGAACACTAGGCCATCAGCCTGCTTTGTGTATCTGTGAGCCCCTCCCACGGCCTGCTCTCGTTCATGCTCGGCGCCACTGGAGTGCTGGCGCCTCCGGCGGGGCTTGCAGGGTTGGTGGCCTTCTGCCCCACCTTCCTTTCTGGCATCTTCATGTCACTCGTTAGATCTCCTGGACCTTCAGAAATCACCTGCAAATTATCTATCTGTCTGAAGAGAACTGGAAAAAAATAAAACAAAAAAACCTGCGGTTTGTGCATAAAAATCCTGCGCCTCAGATGAGGACGGCCCCAGTCCTCACTCTGGGGCTGCACACGCAGACTGCTAGGCTGCCTGGTGCAGACTCATTAGCCCCCCACGGGAGGAACCATCCCCTGCCTCTGCACACACTGTAATTACAGTGACATGCTAAAGCAATTATTTTCTGTAATCAGCTGTCACTGGTGCGCTGCGCCTCCCGCACGGCCCTCCACGGGTTTCCTGTCCTAGTTTCGCCGGCGAGCCTTCGGACCCCGTGGTCCTTCCTTGAAGATGCTCTCCAGGCTCCCGAAGCCCGCCTCGCCCACACCTAACA
This sequence comes from Lissotriton helveticus, assembly GCF_964261635.1. Taxonomy (NCBI): domain Eukaryota; kingdom Metazoa; phylum Chordata; class Amphibia; order Caudata; family Salamandridae; genus Lissotriton; species Lissotriton helveticus. The sequence goes on from NC_136065.1 coordinate 456,084,706, forward strand.
TTGTTTATAGGACGAAGGAGCAGGCCTGGGAAATCTGCCCGCATCTTTCATAGATCCATCCTTCGCGTTCAAGCGAGCAGCCTGCCTGATTATATTTTCTGAAGCGTTACTTTCGTTGACGAAAAAGGTCTGTTCATTTTATGAGCTGTCAAACACTTTATATATATATATATAATACCTTGTCGTTTTTTTTTATTTATTAAAAACGTCCTTTTAATTTCTTATCTTCCTACTCTTCCCAAGCACTCCCACCCACCACCAAGTTTCAGGGTCTTCAGAGCGAATGAAGCATGCCCACTTTCACTTCGTCTGTAGGGCCAACGACTGCCGGTGCTCCTTAGACTAAACTATTCCAGTTACTGGGCCAGAGTATATCACACACATCTCATTAGTAAAAATCTTTAGTTCGTTATAAGTTGTCAAAACATACTACATTTATTGTGGAACTTCACCACCTCCCTGTGTGCAGTAAGAACAAGCACGGCCTGCTTTCACTTCCGTCTGCCGTGAAAGGTTTGTTATCTTTATGGGGCAATGCATTTTGGCCCCATAAAGATAAGAAACCTTTTACGGCAGAAGGAAGTCCGATGAGCCCGTCCAAGTGTGCCGTCTGTGAAAGAGAAAAGTGTACGTCACACTAACCTCTTTCCCAATGACTGGCCACCGTGACTGGGCTTAAAGCCCCCTAGTGAAAGCTCCTAAAAAACATAAAATCTCGCCAGCGAGACTGCGCATGTGCGCAGTCTATGCTAGCCGAGACCTAAACATTCAATTATGCCAGCACTCGTACATGCACACAATTGGTGGCTATCTGGTAAAAAGAAGGAAAAAAAGCTTTGTCAAATCCAATAGATGTCTGGCTGAAACTTATTGGCTTTGTTTCATTTAAACAGGCTTCATAAAATATAGATTCAGCATTCCAGTGTTACCAACGACATTTCTAATTCCATATGCTTATTTTTTTTAAACATGGGAAAATAGTTTAGAAAAATATAAGTATACCCTACAGGCTTTTTAAAGATGTATAAAGAGTGGTCTGCAACTCCCACATGGGTAAGACTGTTCAGTATTTGACTTCAATGAAGATTCCTGTAATGCATAACTTAGATTACAAGCAAATATTGCTTCTTTCTCTTAGTCTATTGGGTTACTCTCTATTTTTCCTAGCCCTGCTAATCATCTATTTTACTTCATCTTGCCACTGACAGACTATTTGCTCCCTATATTCTGTTTGCTAACATGGCAGGCACACTCCTGTTCCGCCACAACACCTAGTCCTCTCACTTTTATAACTTAGCCTTGTGTCTCACTTCCTTGATTCTAGATCTTTCTCCGCCAGAAAAGGCGTTCGACGTAGTCCACTGGCCCTTCCTTGAGGCCACATTGACTAAATAAGGTATATGTCCCAACTTTTGAAAATGGGTTGGACTCCTGTATAAAGATCCCAGGGCTAGGGTTAAGGTAAATGGTAAGAACTCTGGAGATTTTCCCATTAGACGATGTACCCGATAGGGCTGCCCTCTGTCCCCACTACTTTTTACTCTGACGATCAAGACTCTGGCCTGTGCGGTCCGACAACATCCTGAGATACAGGGGTTTCGCATGAACCCGGTCGACAATTGGGAAGAAAAGATCTCTCTATATGAGGAAATACTTTTATATATCACGCACCCGGCTACCACGATTCTCACCCTGTTCTACACTATAGATACCTACGGGCACAACTCGGGGTACACCATAAATTAGCACAAGTCAGTAATATATAGCCAAGGTAACTTGACCACATGGCCCACACTCCTTGGGGATCTCCAGATAGCCCATAACGGGTTCACCTACCTGGGAATTTATCTCACCGCGAACAGGGACCTTTGCTACCGGCAAAACATTAAACCCATACTCCCAAATTTTGCAGAAGATGCACAGCGATGGGTAATCGCTTCCACTTACTATTCTAGGCCGGGCCGCTATGTTAAAAATGATTACTTTGCCCCAATTTCTGTATGCATTACAAAATACGTATTTCCCCTACCACAACTAACCTTCCGAGAAATTAAGGCTGAGCTACGCTCACTCTTATGGCTAGGGAAACAACCAAGAATTGTACTAAGTACCCTACAACGCAATCAATATGAAGGAGGGATATCGCTGCCTGACATTGAGGCCTACTACTGGGCGGAACAACTAACCCCATTGAATGAATGGATACATGCACCGGGGGATCATCCCACCTATAGACTACAGAGAGGGACTATGGCTTGACGTACCTGTCTGCACGATCTATACAGATACAGGGGCAAGGGGAGACTTCTCTCAGCCACCCAAGCTATGATAGAGGCGTGGGGGAGAGCAAGATAGGCAATGGGGTGGGACTGGAAGATCACTAAGCAGATGACCCTATGGCACTGCACCTGGCTTAAAGAAATCCAGAAGTTGAGAGGCTTTGGGGGTTGGGACGACATGGGTATCTCCACCATAGGCGTTATCATGGACAAAGGTAAACTGAAAAGCTTCCCTTCCCTACAGAAAGACTTTGCACTACAGACCTCCCCATTTTTTAAATATGCTCAAATTAGATATGCTTGGCAAGCAGAGAACATCGCCTCCTCTCCACCATGGAGGGAAGACTGCTGCAGGAACACATTCTCACCAAGGTGGTATCACTCACTTACCGGACCCTGAATAATAACATGCCAGATAGACTCGGCAAGTTGCGAGATACCTTGGAAAGAAATTTGGGCACACTCGAAACTATAGCTTGGGAGGCAGTCTTGATGCACCATAGAGAGGTGGCAATTAAATCGCACCTTCGCCTCATTCAATACAAAATATTCCTCAGAGCTTATTATGACAGTCAGACTACACAAAATAGGACGAGCCAATGAACATAACTGCCAGTGATGTGGCCATGGGGAGGGAGACTTTTACCACATCCTCTGGGAATGTACTCAAATACAGGCCTACTGGGGGAGGATACTAAGGGAATTGAGCAATGTCCTAGAAAAGGTTATACCCTTGGACCCTAAATTTATATTCCTGGGAATACCGGGAGACGTGGACCTGGGCCGGCCACAATTAATCTTTACTACACTAGCACTGGTAGTGGCGAAAAGGGATGTAGCGAGAACTTGGGGAACTACAAATGCTCCTTCACTCCGAGTGTGGAAGGCAGGGAGGGATGGACATGTATATCGCAGCTGAAAGGGTTACCTATAAGGCAAGGGGGTGCCCAAAGAAATTTCACAGGGTATGGGGCACATGGAGGAAGTATTATGGCTTTGATGTCGTGGTGGGAAATGATTAGATGGATCCCAAAGGGATGCTCCCTTTAAACTTACTGACCGGTAAAGGTCCCCTAGCATCTAAGTGAAAGAGAAACCCCACGGAACTACAATACAACTATGTGGGCATTTTGAAGTTGATCTCTCAAGAGGCCCGTTGTGGCTATAATAATGTATTGTCTGATGTATAGCTTACTAATGTACGACACTGCATGACTGTAACCGACTTTGTTATGGTTTGTTTTCTTTTGTTTGCCAAAAATATAAATAAAAACATTTTTTTTAAAAAGGGGCAAACAGGGGGCGTGGCTACCGGCCGAACATGGAGGACGTGAGCTGAGACTGCTCTGTTCTCATATCCTGCTAATTGGCAAAATATCCTGAAATCACCCGGTCTTATGTGGCCACCCCTGTGGAATCGATGCAATGGGAGAGTATAGCAGCTGCGGGATCGAAGCACCGAGCCAAACAAAGCTACCTACTGAGCTGCGGAGAGCGGTGCCTGCTGGGGCCCACAGTGCGGATCGCATCCCGGAGGACGACTGGGGGAGAGACGGCGGCCGGGGGGTTCCCCGCTGCCTGCGTGCCACTGCCTGAGTCGCCCGCTGCGGAGAGAGGTGGGGTCCCATCCGATGCCACCCTTTGGCCTCATCGCTGGTAGACACGGCGGACGGCGATACACCCGCTCCTGCTGAGGGTCCGAGAACTGGCGTAATCGAAGGAGGTGAGCTGTGCGCCATAGCTTTGCGGCGGACAGCGCTGGGCCCGGTGGTCTGCCTAGAGCGCCGCATTGAGGGGACACTGTGCAACGGTGCCGGGCCCGGGACGGCCGATTGCTGGACACGGGTGAGCGACCCCCCCCCCACGAACACAGAGGCAGCGAGGGCCGTAGGTTACGGCCTATGAAAACGCGGGCGCAGAAGACAACATGGTGCCGTGAGGCGGGGGAGATCGACAGAACCGCGGACTGGGGGCGATAGTCCCCGGTGTAGCTTAGAACGGCGCCCCTGGACACCATCGAGCGAGGCCCTTGCTGTGGGATGTGAGAGGGAGCCACCGGTGCAGCAGAATACAGGCGAGAAGTCGTAATACAGTGCTTGTGCGGTACTGGCAGATCCTGGCCCAGAGATCAGTACCTGCAAACGAAACATACAGGTGAAGCATGACGAGAGTTTTGCACTGATGCCCACGCCAGAAGCAGTACCCGAAGCCCACTACAAATATCCTTTGATTCCGCAGTAACGTACCAGCAGAAACGTAGGGGCAAGCAAGAGGAATAATCTGTCGGAGACGACCTTGATCTACAGGGGAGCGCTCCGGACACGACAGCGAGAATCTACCATGGGGCGCAGATTAAAGCAACCGGACCCGGGAGCGGGCACCACGCTACAGTCCATGGGATCTGAGGACCTGTTTGCGTCCAATAATGAAGTGGTACCACCAACAGGGATGGGTTTACAGGAGGCCAAACTGGACTTAATACTGACTGAAATAAGGGCGTCCAGAGAAGCGTTGGAATCAAGAATGGACGCGATGTCCATGTGTCTATCTCTGCTGAAAGCGGACCATAGTAAACTTGCGGGGAAGGTGCAGGAACATAAGCTGGCCCTTGATGACTTGATACCGCAGCAGACAGAACACTGCATGCGATTGGAGGAGATGGAACGTCAACTCAAGTGATTGCGGGACAGAGTGGACGATGCAGAAGGACCCTCGCGCCGCAATGTCCGCATCCTGGGAATTCCAGAACGCAGTGTGGGGACGAACCCTACCCAGTTTGTGGAAGATTGGCTCAAGAACGTGGTGGCGCCGAAGGGCCTTACCCCCCTATATAGCGTGGAACGAGCACATAGGGTGCCTCCAAGTCCGCCCAGACCGGGAGCACCCCCACGCCCCTTGATTGCATGATTGTTGCACTACAAGGACAGGGACACGATCCTTAAGGCCGCCCGAGAGAATGCCCCAGTGAAATTCGAAAATAGGACAATATCGCTATACCCGGATTTCACCTCTGCAGTTCAGAAAGCTAGATCGACCTTCTTGGGAGTGAAACGCACACTGCGGGATCGCAACGTAAAGTACGCCCTCCTTTTTCCAGCACGTCTAAGAATTATACACTGACACAAGTCTTATTTCTTCGATACCCCGGAGGAAGCAGCGAAATGGATAGAGGTAACACTCACACAGAACGCCTCACGGGATCCACAGATGGAGGCAGTGGAGGACCACCCACCCCAACAGGTAGTCCTGAATGATAACCAGGCGGCTCACGCCAATGGCACGACCATTGCAGACTCATCCCAGGCGCCGTCAGTGCAGGAGGCGGTCTTGGGAACAACACTCCTGACGACGTCAGATTTGGCGGCCCACGACGTTCAGGGGCGGCCAGAAACGGACAATCATTCTGGCACGCACACAGAAGTATCGGACTCGGATGCTAGCTTGCAGTTGTTTCCGCGCATTACAGCGCAAATGGTAAATGATTTTTGAATGCCCGAAATGCAACCATGGATTGGTAATGTATGTGCATGTATGCTCCATCAAGAGGGAATGGTCACATGCGATGCTGGGTTCCTGGAAATAGCAGGGTACAATTCAGGAACTTTAAGAGAACGATTGCCTAGTGAGTGACCCGGACTCACCCCCCTAAGGCGAAGGCACAGTTTCGATTGTTTTTCTTGTTTTTACCCACGTTGGGTAACATGTTTGGTCCTCATCTGGTTGTATATGACGACCTTCAGGTTGGGAAGTTTCACACAATTAGTGCACTTAGACCGCAATTCATAATGTATGATATCTTTACCGTGCTGATTCTGACACCTACTACGTACACTACTCCCTATGATGACACCTAACACCTACACCTTTTGCACCTGGAATGTGCGTGGCATGGGATCGGTACACAAGAGGCATAGAATATTGGCACAACTGCATAGGAGAAGGATAGCTATAGCCTGCTTACAAGAAACCCACCTAAATGGGTCAGAAGGCTCCAAATTGCACCAGAAATGGAAGGGCCAGTTGTACGCCACCACCTATTCAGCCTTCTCTAGGGGGGCTGCCATATGGATAAGAAATTCAGTTCCCTTTAAATTGCTGGAACAGCGGGTGGATCGAGAGGACAGATATGTCTTTGTACGTGGGACACTAAATGGCTCCTTAGTGGTGCTGGGTTATTATTATTATTATTATTATTATTATTATTATTATTATTATTATTATATTTATTTTTGTAGAGCGCGCAGCTACCCGGAGGTTTCCCGGCGCTACGGACATTTTGAGCGAAAGTACAGTAGGGGGACAGGGGGATTATTGGTTGAACAACCATGTTTTTAGGTTCCTACGGAATTGGAGTTAGCATTTGTCCGTGTGGAGCTGAATTGGGAGAGAATTCCAAAGAGAAGGGGCCAGGTATGAGAAGGAACGTCCACCCAGTCTTGCTCGGTTAATCCTGGGTACCTGATACTTATGTTGGCTTGAGGAACGTAGGGTTCTAGGGGGGCAATATTGATTAACATCTACGCCCCCAATACGGACCAGATAAAGTTCCTCAATACTCTTAGCGGGGTGGTGTCTGACTGGTCCGACTACGAATGGAGACTACAACGCGGTCCTGGATCTCTCCCTTGATAGGTCCCATCCACCACTGCACTCAGCTGAAAGCAGAAAGCAGGCAGAGGCGCTAGCACACTGGGCAGACAGCTGGGACATGTCAGATGCGTGGAGAGTCAAGCATGCGGGGCTTAAAGAGTACACATTCTACTCTCCGCCACACAGATTACATACCAGGATAGACCGTTTTTTCTTTTCCAACACATTACTGGGGTGCATTGAAACCGCTACACATATGGGAAAGACGCTGTCTGACCATAATCCTGTCGAATTAACAATGCACTGGGGGAGAGTTTTGGCCCCAATACCGACCTGGCGCCTATCGCCTGGGGCACTTGAGGACCCGGTTTTTAAGTCAGCTCTGTCGGACGCCATACCCCTGCTCTTTCACGAAAATGCGAATACGGCCAGTTCAAGGCAAATTGAGTGGGACGCCTTCAAGGCGTCAATACGAGGAGTGGCAATGGGCATAAAAGTAGACATCAGGCAGACGGTGGTAGAGAAATTAACGGAGGTAGAGGGCAGCCTAGCGATGTTAGAAAGTGAGGCAGCGGGCACAAATGACCAACTTACGCAATTACAGGAGGCCCATATTAAGAGTAAATGACTACAGGGAATACACAACTAGGCAGCATACTCAGGCAGACAGGGCAGGGCCCCTACTAGCGAGAATAATACGAAATGCTCCCCTGTGTGCCCCGATCATGGAGATAAATGATTAAGCTGGGGTAAAACAAGAGACACAGTTAGGCATCAATACCACCTTTCAGGACTATTACACACATTTATATGGCCCACACCCACCAATGGTGGACACGACTTTTGAGTCCTTCATGACAGACCTACACATCCCCCAACTTTCTGGTGCACAGAAGGACTATTTGGCACGACCCATCACCACTGCAGAAATCAGACAGGTGATTAAAGCGCTGCCACGGAATAAATCACCTGGTACGGACGGCCTACCAGCCGAGTTCTACGCAATTTACATTGATGTACTAACCCCGCACATACACCAACTATACAAAGACTCGATGGAGTCTAACTCCCTACCCACCACAACCCTACAGGCGTTGATAGTCTCCCTTTTAAAACCCGGCAGGGATGGTTTACAACTGGCTAATTATAGACCATTGTCACTCTTAAACACGGACTACAAAATCCTCAGTAAGGTTTTAGCGGCGAGACTGAACCAATATATCCCGGAGCTCATACATGCGGATCAATGTGGCTTCGTACCTGGGCGGAGCACAGCGCTCAACCCGAGGAGACTGAGCCAGATAATGCTCCATGAAAATACAGAAACCGGACGGAAGGGTGTAACTCTCTGGATTTAAAGCAGGCATTCGATTCCTTAAGATGGGACTATATGTTTGCAGCCCTGACAAAATTTGGTATACCATCTACATACCTGGCATGGGTGAATCTCTTGGACCGACACCCGACGGCACGGGTGCGCACTAATAAATGTATATCGGGGCAGTTTACGATAGCACGGGGCACACAACAGGGCTGCCCATTATCACCTCTACTGTTCATACTACCGTTGGAGCCTTTACTGCTTAAGCTCCGTGCCTCAGCCGCACCACGGGGGATACTATGCAATTCAGTGCCATATGTAGTTTCGGCCTATGCGGACGACATAATATTATATATCAGGGACATGTCAGTCCGCCTAAACCCACTGCCTGAAATTTTTGAGTCCTTCCGCACGTTGTCAGGCCTAACTATAAACGAAACAAAATCCTACGGATATTATTTTAATGATGTCTGCAGTGCTACCCAACTGCAGTTTCCCCCGCACACGTTCCAGATTGCGCCCACGACTTTCAAGTACTTAGGGATACAAATATACCGGGAAATGCAAAACACCCTGGATGGTAACCTGGGCAGGGCACTGGCGTCCCTAAAAACACAGATACAATTTTGGAATACGCTGCCACTATCAATAGCGGGTAGGGTATCGATCACAAAGATGGTGGTACTGCCCAGAATGATATACTACTTCACGAACCTCCCGCTACTGGTGCCGAAAGACACCTTCAAATTACTGAACACATTATTGACCGAACTGATATGGGGATCGGGGAGGCGGCGCAAAAGCCTCGCCAAACTCCAATCACCAACGACTCAGGGTGGAATGGAAGTCCCGGATATGACCGCCTATGGCTACGCCTGCCAACTCCAATGGCTGGCCTATTGGCTAGAGGGACGTAATCTACATGAACTAGGTATGACCGCGACTGATAGGGGCCGCGGCATCATACATCGCCTCTTGCTACCACACGAGAAGATACCCAATTCGACTCCACACCTATTGCGACTTGCACTCAAGTGCTGGAGAAAAGCTGTCCTCTACACGAGTACATCTTCCTCATATGCACCCACGATACCTTTATTAGGGCTCCCCCTCGGAACAGGGACACTGACGGACCGGGAACTTCGTACATCGCATGATGCTGGAGTTACGCAAATAGGTGTTTTTTTTGCGGAGGGTGCCCTTATGCAACACGAGGCTTTCGCACGAATGCACCAGACCCCTACAGCAATGTTCCTACTGCATGCAAGAGTAATACGTTGCATCGCTAAGAGCTGGACACGAGATGGTACGGAACCCACTGTAAACCCACTACTCACTATGCAATATTTGATGGGGAATGGCAGCCACTTACCAAAATGGCTAACGCATGGCATACGAACTGGGAGGGCAATCTCCCTACAACCCACCAGAGAGCGCTGGGAACATGATATAGTCCGGGAGCTTGGAGATAAGGAATGGGAAACGGTGTTAAAGTTCCCCAAAAAGGTATCTCGAAACCCTAAATTTAAATGTATCCAACTTATGATTATGCATAGGGCGTACCTCACACCACACCGACTACACGTTATGTTCCCGGAAGCGTCGGATATGTGCCCCCGATGCAGGGCAACGGATGCTAGACTCCTGCACATGTTATAGGAGTGCCCCAAATTGGGTTATTACTGGGCAACGATACACAAGGCACTGGCATTGATAGCACCCACAAGACCCTACTCCTCACCAGCGTACTGTCTGTTGGGCCTGGGACACACCGAAAAGAAGAGAAGTGCCACCACACGTTTCATAGACCTGGCCCTCCTTGTAGCTAAAAGAACGATAACGATGTAAAGGAGATCCATAAGGCCACCTGACCCAGGGGATTGGCATGGGGAGGTGCTACGATAGGGGAGGACAGAGGGACTTGAACTACAGAGAGAAGAACGTAGAGGTCTCCGTAAAACACACATCTCAATAGAATGGCAGGCTATCCTAATAGAACTTGAAACATGCGATATTACTGTATTGACATAAACTGTGGCCGATAAAGTGATTGAGAAGTAATGAGAATGCAACTTTGAGCCCTTTATCTATGTCCTCCTCTTCCCCCCCACTCCTCCCCCCTCCCTTCTCATCCCCCCCCTCCCTTCTCATCCCCCCCTCTCCTCTCACCCCCCCCCCCCCCACCTCTCCTCTCACCCCCCACCCCTCCACTCACCCCCCACCCCTCCACTCAACTCTTTCACCCGCCCGGTTAAGGGGAAACGCAATGAAGGGTGCAGAAACTGAAAGAACTAAAAACTCGGAGGAGTTACTATTACAATTAGGAGTGTCAAATGTAGAGGGTATGAAGATTATTTTTGTAATGTGTAGAATTGACGCAGTATAAGGAGAATTACGTGGACAACCTGTCTAAGTGCACGGGGTAAGGGGTGGTGGGGGGGGGGGGGGGGGGAGTTTCTTTCTTTTTACGAGGTAGAGCGGAAGTCATGAAAAAGAATAATGCAATGCAATGTATCCTCTGTTATATATGATTGGTACTGGAAATGTTTACTCGCTCAATATGCAGCTGACAACTGTTGTACCGTCTAACGATTATATGCAAACAATAAACATTTTCAAAAACATTTTTTAAAAAAAAAGAAAAAAACTTTCACACTTAGTGCAATTTCTGGAGCGGTAATCTTATCCTATAGGGAAAACATATACTGCATTTGAGCACTTGTCAGCAACTTACGGGACTCTTCTCCTGGACTTAGGGTGAGTATGGGGCAAGGTACAAGGCAGCACCAACAGGTCACTTGGGGTGGACGGGTGCAGAGGTGCTTTTTGGCATTGGGTGTCCTGTTTAACTCTATGGTGATCAGTCTTGTCAAAAAGAGGTTGGGATGGGGATTGCGGAGGGGGCAGTCCAGTTGAACCTGCAAGGGGGCTCAGTCCTTGAGTTGCTAGGGCAAATAGGAACACTGTTGGGCCACTTCTCCTCGGGCTAGGGGCTTGGTTGCAGTGGTGCTTTTAACTGTTGGGTTGCACTGCGGGAGACACTTTGAGAGGGCTTGCAAAGAGAGGCTGTAGGTGGTGGCTGAAGGTCCTGTCTGGCCAAACCCAAGGGTGTGCTCCGCTTTTGAGGATCTTGGGACCCCGTTGGCACTGCCACCGTCCTTGGACTCTGGCTGTGCGGAGCAGGTGCAGAATTATCTTAAGGCGTTGGCGGTCAGAGGCTCACTCTTTTTCTTGGTTTTGTAGAAGAGGGGCAAACATGAAAGCTGGACCCCTCTCAATGTGGGTTTCACTGTCCCTGAAGTCCCTCGACGTGTGTGTCGTTCTTCCTCAGCATTGGGGTATGGGCTGGACACAAGCCTTGGTTGCTGCAAGGGATCCGGAACCCTGGGTATTGGTGCTGTGTGACCTCAGTCGGTCCTGGCATCCCCACACTAGGAGGGAGAAGAGATCTGACCTGTAGGTGCATAGCAACATCTTCCCCGGTAGCTGTGGCTTTGGTAGTCCCGGTAAGTGACAGGATGGTGGACCAGACCTTGCTTTTTGAGTGCCTGCAGTTCCAGGAGAGTAGCTCCTCTACTTCAACAGAGTTCTCTTGCGAGTTGCAAAGCACTGGCAGCACTCCAGGTTTCTTGGAGTCTGTGGCAGGACGAGTCGTTTTCTGCACAAGGGTCGAGGGCAATGGGCAGGCTGGCATGATTGGCGCCAAGTCAGCAGTTGCTTCTCTGTTCTCGTGTCCGCAATCTTCTTTCTCCACTCCTTCTTTGTGCCCTTCAAATCTGAGGTCCTGGCATCAGGGCTGCCACCCAACTACTCTATTTAGGGGTGTTACAGGGAGTGTCAGGTAGTAGCCAATGGGGTACCTACCTTTAGGGTGACTACACCCTCTGTATGACCACTTCATGTGGGAAGTGGACATAATCCTGACCCAGGTGATGTTATTCCCATAAAAACCAAGATGGTTGAATTCTCCTAGCTGTGTACACTTCAGGTAACCCACCTTAGAGTTTGTTCTAGCCTGATGGTGAACACACCTCCTGACTAACTAATTATCCCAACTTTCCTGATGCCAAGTGGGGCCTGGATAGGGGGTGGGGGCTGTTTCCCCTGTCAGAGGTAAGCGAAGGTTGCATATCAAAGGCGGTGGAGACCTATGAAACCTCCTTCCTTGATATGCTGATTACCAGTCATCCTGCTTGGAGGAGATGACAGAACCTTCTGTCAGAGCAGGTATTGTTTCTGACCTCGGAGTGTGGGGCTATCACCTCCCTAGGTGGTAAGAAACTACTCTGTGGTGGCTGGCTGGTCAGAGCCAGTCAGCTAGCACATTAGAGGACTAGTAGGGTTCAGGAGGGTACTTCTAAGACACCAACTGGGTGCATGTGTTAATACATCCATCACTGGAATCAGTGTGGGTTTGTTAATGTGAGGTGTTTGATACCAAATACCATAGGTTTCAGTGAAACCATTAGGTTGCTGGGAAACTAGTTTTGACCAGTGCCCAATACATACCTTAAGATGGCTTTCCTGCTCACTTGTAATATTCAGCAATGCAACTAGATATTACAGGGCCATATCTGCTCATTGCATTCTTTGTCTGGATCTCATTGGAGCATGTACTCTTCTTTAACCTGTGTTGAATTAATTTTTAGAATGTTGGACTGGGTAAGGTTACTAATGACCATGCACCTGAAACCTACGGCCAGAGACTGGATGGTGGTGTTGGACCTGCTGGATGCTTATATCTATATCCCGTTTCTGCAGCCGCTAACTGTGGGCCAGCATCATTTTAAGTTCTCTGTGCTCTCTTCTGGCCTCATCAGTGACACTCTGGGTTCACGAAAGCGAAGGAGGTGGTTTGAGCTCATCTTCGTAGGTTGGGGTATCAGTCTTCCCTTACCTCTCCCCAAGCAGTCATCAACCACTTTCAGGCTACAACGCACCTCATAACATTGTTGGAGTTCACTATCAATGTGCTGAAGTTACATCTAACTCCTTTTCAGATTCTCCTTTTCACCAGATGTTGTCTGGATACAGTATGGTTTTGTGTCTTTGTCCAGAGTGGAGAGTTCTGGGCATTTGGGATATGGTCCAGATGTTTTCGCCTCTACCCTGGATCTCAGTACCTGCGAGCTACAGGTCCCTTATGTTACATTCTTCCTAGATAAATTGGTGTTGAGGAGTCAAACTTCCCTTCTGCTGAAAATCGTCACGCCATTTCATGTCAGGCAATCTATTACTCTCCTGGTATTCTTTTCCCCACCTCTTCCCTCTAACAAAGAAGATAAACGTCATTGTTTGGACTGCAAAACAGTACTAAGCTTTTATTTTTATTGCACCAATAAACAATGGGGGGGACAATCAATTCCTTGTGGGTTTCTCCGGGGCAAAGAGCAGAGCAGGGCAGTGCAGAAGCAGAACATCTCCCGATGGATTGTTCCGTGTTTAGAGATCTGCTACACACTGGTGAAAAAAGTGCCTCTGGAGAGCTTTTGGGCTCATACCACCAGAGCTAAGGTTGCTACTACTGCAGTAGCATCCAGAGTACCTTTCGTGGACATTCATTTGTGAGGTGGCTACAGTGGGCATCTGCTCATATGTTCACAAAGCACTACGGCCTCGACAGGTTCATTGGAAAGGACATTTATGCAGCTTGGCCTGGCAGGACTATTTGGTCTGAGCCAGTTCACAAACCAACCATGTGGGGAGGTACTGCTTCGGTGTCTATTCACAAGGTAAAGAATTTGCGGTTAGAAGTGTTCAACAGAAAAGCATGATACTTACTTTCAGTAACAATCTTTCTGGTGGATACTCTAACCGCAGATTCATCACTGACCCGCCCGTCTCCCCATTCTGTGAACTAGTCTTTTTTTCCATTTTAAAAAGGTCCAAATCTAGATATCTGCTCACTGGTCAAGTCAATTTGCTGATTGTTTCTGAGTCTCAGAGTGCAGACAGCCTAAGAAATCGACTGACGTCACTCCACATTGGTGACACTTAAGTAATTTCTTGTATGAAGTGATGTTGGCGCACAGATGCATGACACCACCAACCAGTGCACAAGAGTACTGTTTTAACATTTCCAGATCAAGTCTTAGCACCTGGAAAATATTCACAAGGTGATGATTCTTCGGTTAGATAGAGAATCTACCAGAAAGACTGTTACCGGAGGTAAGTAACTTGTTTGTCTCTACTCTGCCTTAGGGGGTCCCCACCTCCAGTCAGATATGCAGTGGGAGGCCATCGGCCAGAAGCCTTGTAGCACCCAATTTTCTCCAGCTTTGCATCTCCTGCGCATGTCAGCCCCATCTTCACCCACGGTCTGTCATCGCTGTGATGTGCGGTCACTCCTCCTGACTCCGTGTGTGTGCCTGCTGCTGTGCCTTTCTTCACTCCAGTGGCACCCATCTGTTTTCCACTAGAGCATTGGACAGGGACCTCATCACAGTGGTCCCTGTCCCATGCCTCAACACAATATACGCCTATGCACAAAATCAGTGGAAGGAGCTCTAGGCTGGAGCGACATCCTGCTCACTGCTAGGATCTTCCACTATCCCTGTTTCGAAGCTTCCTTTTGTTGGGATGGGTGTATTAATCGATTGTCAACAGCTAGCAATGAGGATGCTACAGTGCAGACGGAAATGTTACTGGTTCTAGTGTTGCACGGATGTTACCTTCACTGAAGTCCTAATCGACCCTCTCACCTTTCAGACCTTTTTTCATAGATGCATATTATGTACTGATATAGGAGTATTTTCAGGCATATGTACTGTGGAGCACCTACCTTTTTAAAGGTCTGATGGATATGAAAGTGGCTGGGTTCTTAAAGGAACAATATATGTGTTTTCAGCTATCCAGGATTGCTTCCACCCGCCTGCATTTTACATAATTTTGGGGGTTTTCCTCCTGGTCTCCCTAGACCACAAAGTTAGACTTTGTGCTGATTTGTTATTTTAAGTATGTTTTATTGTAATTGGAAAACAAAGCATGGTTAAAAAAAAAGGAACTGTGGTCTCGCCTTTGTTATTTATTTGATATTCTGCATTTGCTAATGACAATTATCACTATTTAAAATTACATCTTTAAGTTTAAAATGTCTTCTGGAGACCCGACAAACATGCAGAGATTATTATTTAGATCTCCGTAAAGAGGCCTACGATGCAGATCTGTGAATGTGGGTTTTGTTCAGCAGTGTCCTGTTCTGCTCAGATGCTAATGACAAAAACGCATAAACCTGCCAAAATGTAAACATCAAAACATGATTAGGTACCTTTGTTTTCCTATTTAGCTTCTCCAGCCGTGACAGTCTTTTTAGAGATTATAGCATTTAAAATCTCATTATGTTGCTTTTAAGGTTTGACTGGCATCTTGCTCACTGCTGGTCGTGTCACCTTTCCTCACGGGCCTTCTGCATATTTATGGCACCTCAGGCAATGCTGTATTGGAAGCCCTCTGAAATGTATCAAGGGTCAGTTTTGACAAATTACAATGGGCTGAGAGAACTAAAGGAACGTCCCACCTAGCACTTTGTGATCCCTCCTGTGGTAGTGTCACAGAAGGAAAACCGAATGATGGAAATACGATTCTATCAACCTTATCTTCTGTAATTTCTATCAAATGAACATGCTGTAAGTAAGCCTGGTAGCTAGCTCTCACGTCCTCCTACCCTCCTTTAATAATAAGAGACTGTCCTAGTACAGACAGACAATATTAGGACAATGTAACCCCCCCCCCCCCCCGCCACCCCCCCCTAAAAAAGCACAAGCATTTGCAATGCAATATGTCTCTCATTATTAAAGTTTAAGCTATTGGTGTTGCATTATTTAGCAATACCAATAGCTCATACTTTAATAATGCGAGACCTATTGCATTGCAAATGCTTGTTATATATGAGAACGATTTCAGCCTGCCCACGTCTGAGGCAAAGGTGCAAAGATAGGCACTCCAAATGTCTGCCTCACTCGGAATCAATCTCCGTGAATTTGATTTAGTCCCGGCGCTTTATTTGGTACAAGACCCTTGATGGCTATTCTTGTTTCCTGAGCTGCGATTTCCTGTCCATTAAAATCACGCCGAGCTGCTGGAATTTCAAGGGTGGCATACTAAATGCAGTCCTCCACCTCCCTGCTACTCTTAATTGCTTGTTGCAAAGTCACCAGGCTCGTCAGATCACTAACAGTGGTCAATTCTCCTACCTGCACGTACTCTGGTTAGGACAGCTACGTATGGGCAAGATGCCGGAGGATGATTGATCACCGGCAACTTGGGGTTCCCCCTAGGGTTCTGTAATCTAGAGTTACCAGAATGGAACGATCCATCTGCAATATGCTCCTCCTTGCTGCAGCATGTGAATGAAGAGGGGCTAGAGTTGTTAGTCTGGACCATGACGTCCCTGGGCTCCACAAGGGGGGTCCCTGGCTGCTCTGACCTTGAGGCGCGATGTAATGGAGGGCGACCCCATAGCACTCGGTATAGGATACTCCTTATTCCTAGCTCCCTGCACAACTCTAGGCTCCCTAGTCACATTGGAGTTAATTATATTGGGCGGAGCCTGCGCCTGTCTACTGGCAGCCAGTTCCTTCTCTATAGCTGCTAGGCGGGCGCATATTGGGGTTAGATGCTCCAACAGTAGCTCCCCAATCTTCCACAAACAGTCATCAATAAGTTGCCCAAAGCATTAAGGCAAAGCTCCACCTCAAAATTTTGCGGGGGTGCATTGATCGACTCTTTCCTATGATATGACCAGGTGGGGGCTGGGGAACGAAATGCCTCTTGGTTTCTACGGCGTGCAGGCTGTCTAATTTTCTTCTCTCCCTGTGGGTTGGCCAGCGCTATCTGTACATAGCTCAATAGCACTCGCAGATTCAATTTCTCCTGGAGATGGGTGTGGTGACAGGAGTGCGGGCTCTAGCACTGAGAGGGAGTGTGTATCATGTTCAGACCCCAACTCAGCTGCTGTCTCTTAAAGTAGAGACGGCCAGTGGCATAGGAAGGGGGTGCGGTGGGTGCCGGCCGCTACGGGTGTCATCCCTGAGGGGGGTGAAAAATATTGCAAAACTCCGTTCCCCCAGCTCTCTTACCGTCTTCAGTGTGGAACCGTCGCTGGGCGGCAATCCCCCCCTTCAAGGAGTCCAGGCACGGCGTGGCAAGAGCAGATACCGCCCCGGGTTGTCTCAGGTCTAGCTACGCCACTGGGGACGGCAGCCATTCAGTTAGCTCAATCTCTGTGCTAATAACCCTGAATGCTAAGTGTAGCATCCTGTCAATGGATGTAGTCTTAACCACTGGCGTATAGGCGGGGTGGCTGTCTATAGCTTTCTCCTTACCCATCTATGCTAATGTAACTTATTTCAGCAAGTCAGCCCCCACCCCCCAAAGATATGTACAAATCTAAGGAGAAAAGTGTCACGCCCAAGAGGCCACTGAACAAAACAAACTCTTCTCCCCAATGATGCCGTAACCACTTCCCGAGCGATCAGGACCACAATGGTCGGGTAAAGGCTTACTCCTCTTGTGGATCTCTAGTACGTTGGATGGTGCCTGGTTCCAGTGAAATAGTTAATTGCAGTCCAAAAAAGAACTGCCTCTTACTGAAGATTGTACCTTATAAGTACCAATAATTCCTTCCAATACCAGAAAGTAGTCAGGGTTTCTCTCTGGCTTAGGAAGGGGCAAATATTGTAAACAATGGAGCAGCCCCTGATTGATATAGATAGTATAAAAGGACCTGTCCCACCATAAGTATACTGTTGGTATGGCAGGCCCAGTGGCTAAGCGAGTGCTGTAAAGCCAAAGGGGGTTTGCCAGGGATGTGATGGAAGAAATAACCGTACCTTTGCACAAGGAGGATCCGGTTATGTCCAACTGCTGAACCCTGGAGGGTGGCCCTACCATGTCATGCCTCTTCTTGGCTCAGGACAGGCCTGCCCAGGCGTGGCCTGCGCATGTTCCATGCTGCAGGACTCTAAACGCACCTATAAGCAATGGCGAACGGTGCGGGCAATGATGCAGGGCTCCTCCTCCTTGCCCTGTCGTGTCTTGGGACAGGTAGTCCCCCTCGTGTGAACAAAGTTTGCAGACCATGTGCCACAGGATTATAGATGTGCCTATTAGCGCTAGCGACAGGTGTGGGCAATGATGCAGGGCTCCTCCTCCTTACCCTGTTGCATCTTGGGACAGGTAGTCCTTTGTGTGGCAAAAGTTAACGGCCAATTCAGTTCAAGTTCACCAATTCAAGTTCATCAAGCAAAAGTCTTAAGTCTTATGGCACAGTTCTGTGTTTTCGGTCTCTTGTTCCACATACAGTTAGGCCTTACTTTTACCTACTAATGGTAAATACAGTTCTGATGGTGCAGGTGGGCAGGTTTAGTGGCCACACAGGAAGGTTGGCAGCACATGGGTTTCAATAGACAGTGATGCCACATAATGTTCCTTAAAAGTGGCCAGTGGTTCTGGGAGTAAAATGGTGGTGTTCGGTATAGTGGCCAAGGAGGAGGGAACCCAAAAAAATTGGGCTTGCGACTGGCTATTTCTGTAGTAGGGGATGTCTGTGTATAGTCATAATCTAGTGAATAGTCCCGCCCATGTGCGTGGACCCCGGAGCAATCAAAAATAATCTCTTAAAGTGTCGAAAAAAATGCAGAACTGCACAGACACTTAAGAGAGAATTTTAAGACAGATAATGCAGCCTATAAAAGCTACACTGTCCAGTACTTCAACTAGAAATTCCACCACAAAATCCACAAAACAGCAAAGCCTGTACAGATTTCCCTTGCTTTAACAGCAAACACCCTCTGGAATGATAGAGAGGAGAACCTGGACAGACAAGCCCCATAGGCTGCCATTATGTGGCTCAGAATAGGATACTGTGCCTTTAAGAGAACCTTCCAGAACTTCACAGTATCCCAGAATGCACTGCAGGTCCCATTTACTTTCAGTTATTTTTTCCGGCTCCTGCAAGCAGGACCCTGGAGCATTGAGCTCTCCCTTTTCAAGGGTTTTTGGTGATTTTTCACTATTAATTTCGATTTTGAGTGCTTCTAAAGTACTTTAGTGCTGTTCTTCTTGGTTTTTGATCCTTTTTGTTGTCAAATATGCCTGCATTATTTGACAAATGCCCCGAGTGCTCCAGGAAGAAGGCAAAGTCAGACTCCCATGAGGTGTGTAGCCTCTGCCTTCCCTCTTCCCACATCCCGGAGGAGTGTGAGATGTGTCAAGGCTTCTCTGGCAGGACCCTGAAGGAAAGACAGAAGATTAGGCTTCAGGGCCTCGAGGAAAGAAGGCTGAAGGCGCAAGGTGGGTCTGGAGGGGCTTCTTCTGCCCATGCTGAGGCCTCTGGGGGGCTCCCCAGGGGCAGGAAGACCAGCAAACGTCCCCATTCTCCGTCTGGGTCGGTTGCACTGACCACGACATCGAGAGGGATGACTACGGTCTGTTCCCCATCTCCCCAGGGCTCTGGGTCGAAGCGACGTCGACGGTCGACATCGAGGGGAGTTACACAGGCCGCCGTCGAAGTCTCCTTTGACGATTTCGTCGTCATCGACGTCGACGGGCCCGGCGTCGGCGCTCGCCGTCGAAGCGACACCGCCGTTTGCCGTCGGCGAAGAGGATACGATCGTCGTCGAGGGGACCCACGTCGTCGAGTCCGCCGTGGAGGCGGAAGAGGTCGCCGTCGAGGCGGTCGAGGTCGCCATCGGGGCACGAGAGGTCGCCGTCGAGGTCGCCGTCGAGGCGGTCGAGGTCGCCATCGAGGCACGAGAGGTCGCCGTCGAGGTCGTCGTCGAGGCGGACGAGGTCGCCGTCGAGGCGGACGAGGTCGCCGTCGAGGCATGGAAGACGGTCGACGCCGAGGAAGGGGCGTTCGATGTCGAGGGGCCTGCGCTCGCCGTCTGGTCACCGTTCTTCGACGTCGAGGAAGCGTGGTGAGAGGCCTGATGCTGTGGGAGGCTCTCCACAGTCCAGATCTGGAGGCGGATCACCGGGTTTGGTGTACTCCGAGGTGTATACTCCATCACAGAAGCATGTTACGCCTCCGCCTCCGTTGCCGAGGGGTCTCCCTCCGAGGGCTCCGACCCCTCCTCCGTTACCTCCTCTGTCTCCACCGCCTCCACCGGTGCCGCGGCCTCCGGTGCCGGATAGGCCACCCCCGGTTCCACCGAGGTCGGTCTCGTTGCCCAGGCTTCCGACCCCTCCCAAAGGGACTCCTAAGCCGCAGGCCCCGTCCAAACCCAGGACGCCCGCCCCGGGGAAACCGGCAGAGCGTCCCAGGCCTAGGAAATCGCGGTCACGCTCCGGACGGAGAGGAAGATCGAGGAGTAGGCGCAGGTCCTCCACCAGATCTAGGCATCGCCATAGGAGGCGAGGATCCAGGTCCTGTACGGACTCCTCTAGGACTCGCTCATATTCGCCGACCTTATCGGACTCCCTGGAGACAAGGGTGTCTCCGGTGGACGACATCAGCACGTTCCAGGAGGTTCTCCTGAGGGGGGCTACGAAATTGGTTATCACGGTGACGGCTCCTACACCTACGACGTCCGTGATATTCGAGACACTTCACAAGAAGCATCTGGCTGGTCGAACCTGCGGAGGAGCTGTTCCTTACGCCTGCGGTAGTGAAGGCCGCTCCCTCCCGACTTCTGAAGAAGTACAGAGCACCGGATTCGGACCCGGCCTTTCTGCGGATGGACCCAGTACCCGACTCCGTGATAGTCACGGCGGCCAGGAAACGGCACTCTACCTCCCCGTCCTCCACCGTGCCGCCTGATAAAGAGAGCCGATGGATTGATTCGGCTGGAAGGAAGGCTTGTGGAACGTCTTCCACGACCATCAAAGCCTCCAGCGATTCGGCATTGCTGGGGCGGTACGGCCGTGCCCTGTGGGACTCCCTAGAACAGTTCACGGACCTTCTGCAACGAGACAAGAGGGAGGACTTCCTAGAAATACTTAAGGAAGGGATGCTGGTTTCAAACCAGGTCATCAGCGCCGCTGCAGATATCTCGCTGTTGGCGGCCCATGGTTACTGTCACGGGATCAACCAGCGCCGCCATGCTTGGCTCAGGCTTACGTCACTCAAGCCGGAGGCACAGCAGCGGGTGGCCAATCTGCCCTTTTCCGGAGAAACACTGTTCGGAAAACACGCCGATGATGAGATGGCCCGCATGAAGGCGGAGGCGGAGACCCTGACGGCTGTGGGCTTGGAGAAGCCCAAAGACAAGAAGTCCTACCGCCCGTTCCAGAGACGGTTTGGTGTACAGGGAAAAGGACGAGGGCAGTCTTCGGGACAACAACAACAGCAGCAGCAACAACAGCAGCAGTTCCGGAGACCCTTCCAGAAGCGCCAGAGGGGTAGAGGTGGACAACAGTCCTCTACTGTGAACAAGGGCCCGGCCGGGTCTCAACCCTGAGCGGTTACTTCCCCTTCATCCGTTACCCGCTCCGGTGGGGGGAAGCGTTCAATTTTTTCTGGCCGAGTGGAGAAAAATTACTCCGGACAAGTGGGTGCTGAATATTGTTTGCAATGGATACAGTCTTCGGTTCACCAGCCCTCCTCCATCGATTCCTCCGGTCAGCTCGCAGTATCAGCAGCGCGAGCTCCAGTCGGAGGCCGATATCCTGTTAAGGAAAAGGGCGATAGAAGACGTACCTCCGTCTCAAAGAGGAAGAGGTCTGTACTTTCGGTTCTTTCTGGTCCGCAAGAAGGACAAGAACCCAGGCCCATTCTGGACTTGCGACAGGCAATCAAGTGGATTCGCAGAGAAAAGTTTTGCATGCTGTCGTTGCAACAGATTTATCCTCAGTTGCAACAGGGAGACTGGCTATGTGCAATAGACCTACAGGATGCGTACTTCCATGTGCCCATTGCACACAAACACAGGAAGTTCCTGCGATTTCAAGTCGGCACCAATCACTATCAATACACGGTACTTCCATTCGGGCTGAAGTCTGCGCCCAGGACTTTCTTGAAGTGCATGGTAGTGGTAGCGGCACACCTGCGGAAGAACAAGGTGTTTGTCTACCCGTACCTGGACGATTGGTCGATCAAGGCCTCCTCCTTCTCGGAAGCTCAAGCGCACTTCCAGAAGACGTGCGTTCTATTGAACAAGCTGGGGTTGCACATCAACATGTCCAAGTCTGTCCCGACTCCGGTCCAGTGCATTCAGTACTTGGGAGCCACCATCGATACGATGTCAGCAAGCGTGTCTCCTTCGGAGGAGCGACGATTATCACTCCTTCGGAAGGCTCAGGCTCTTTTGACCACTCCATCTACGACAGTGAGGACGGTGTCTTCTCTACTGGGATCGATGGCCTCTTGTATCTTCCTTTCGCCACATGCGCGGCTGCACATGAGACCGCTGCAGGAGTGCTTGGAAGATCAGTGGGACCAGAGGAGAGGATCGTGGGACGACAAGATACAACTGTCTCTGCATGCTCTTCAGTCGCTGAAGTGGTGGTGTTCAGCGGAGAATCTCCTCAGAGGGGTTCCCTTCCACAAGGACATTCCCACTCAGACTATCGTGACGGATGCTTCTCTCCAGGGATGGGGAGCGCACTCCGGAGACTTACAGATTCAAGGGACGTGGTCCCCGACGGAGTCCACGTACCACATCAATTTCCTGGAACTCAGAGCTGTTCACTTGGCACTGAAGGCTTTTCATCCGTCCTTCCAGACCAACTCTCTGCTTGTACAGACGGACAATACGACCACGATGTATTACCTCAACAAGCAGGGGGGCTCGAGATCACGCACCCTGTCGCAGGAGGCGCAGGCGATCTGGCACTGGCTTCTGGCCCGAGGACTGACGATAACGGCCACCCATCTGCCAGGTGTGCAGAATGTTCAGGCAGACGCACTGAGCAGACTGATTCAGGAAAACCACGAATGGGTCATAAACGACGAAGTACTAGGAGAAGTATTCGCAAGGTGGGGAACTCCAGACGTAGATCTGTTCGCCACCGCAGAAAACAGCAAATGCCGAGACTCCGCCTCCAGGTACTACCAGCTGGGGAATGCGTTATGGATCAACTGGTCGAATAGCTTTCTGTACGCTTTTCCACCCATTCCCCTGATTCCGACGGTTCTCATCAAGCTGTCCCAGTCCAGGGCGCGGATGATACTGATTGCCCCGGAATGGCCCAGACAGTGGTGGTTCACGGACCTGCTTCACCGGTCACTCCTTCCTCACATGAAGCTGCCGTGCAGGCCGGACCTTCTCACGAAGTTCGGGGGGCGGATGTTGCACCCCAACCTCTCGTCTTTGAGTTTGGCGGCATGGCTCCTGAGATAGTGCAATATGGCCATCTGAATCTCCCAGAAGATTGCATGGACATTTTGAAGGAGGCTAAGCGACCTTCCACTAGGACTTCTTCTGCTTACAAGTGGAAGAGGTTTTGTATCTGGTGCAAGTCCAGGAACTATGACCCGACGACGTGTAAGGAAGATGTCATCCTTCCATACCTTCTGCATCTGGCGCAGTCTGGCCTTAATGTCCATTCCATTAAGGTCCATCTGGCTGCATTGACTGCCTACAGGAAATGCCCTTCACAGACTTCCTTCTTCCAGATCCCTGTGATCAAAGATTTTTTGGAAGGCTTGAAGAAAGTGTTCCCTCCTGTCAGGCTTCCTTCGCCTTCATGGGAATTGAATGTGGTGCTGTCCAGGTTGATGAAGGAGCCTTTTGAATTCATAAGGCTTCGTTGCAGCACCTGTCCTGGAAAGTGGTGTTCCTCGTGGCCATTACATCGGCCCGCAGGGTGAGTGAAATTCAGGCGTTGTGTTGCCAAGAACCTTATACTGTGTTTCATGCTGCTAAGGTTGTTATGTGTACTCACCCGAAGTTTCTTCCCAAGGTTATTTCTGATTTTCATGTCAACCAGACTACAACTTTGCCTACGTTTTTTCAGAATCCTTCATCTCCAGAGGAAAGGTCTTTACATTCCCTGGATGTTCGGAGGGTGTTGAAATTTTATCTGGATAAAACCAAAGATATTCGTAGGTCGGACCAATTGTTTATCAATTATGGATCAGTCAGGACAGGTCTTGCTACCTCTAAGCAGTCCATCTCGAGGTGGATTGTGTCCTGCATACAATTGTGTTACCAAAAGGCTAATAAGACCTTAGGGGGGCAAACCTAAGGCTCATTCCACCAGGGGCAAAGCTGCCACAATGGCTTTGCTTCGTAATGTTCCCATTGCAGAAATCTGCAAGGCGGCCACTTGGAAGTCGGTCCATACCTTTGCTAAACATTACTGCCTGGACCCTGATGCCAGGGCAGACGCTCAGGTTGGGCAGGCTTCGCTGCGAAATCTGTTCGCACAATAGTGGTGTTATTTCTCGTTTCTCCACCGCCGCTTTGGTGTGGGGATGGGCTTGCCATTCTATTCACTAGATTATGAATATACCCAGAGATCCCCTACTACAGAAGGAGTAATTTCTGTCCTGTAACTCCAGTTCTGTAGTAGGGGTATCTCTGTTATAGTCATAAGCGCCTGCCCTCCTCCCCGGTGGAGAGAGATATTCATGTACGGAATGCTACAGGTCTGGCGTGTTACGCCTTCAAAAAGAACTGAAAGTAAATGGGACCTGCAGTGCATTCTGGGATACTGTGAAGTTCTGGAAGGTTCTCTTAAAGGCACAGTATCCTATTCTGAGCCACATAATGGCAGCCTATGGGGCTTGTCTGTCCAGGTTCTCCTCTCTATCATTCCAGAGGGTGTTTGCTGTTAAAGCAAGGGAAATCTGTACAGGCTTTGCTGTTTTGTGGATTTTGTGGTGGAATTTCTAGTTGAAGTACTGGACAGTGTAGCTTTTATAGGCTGCATTATCTGTCTTAAAATTCTCTCTTAAGTGTCTGTGCAGTTCTGCATTTTTTTCGACACTTTAAGAGATTATTTTTGATTGCTCCGGGGTCCACGCACATGGGCGGGACTATTCACTAGATTATGACTATAACAGAGATACCCCTACTACAGAACTGGAGTTACAGGACAGAAACTACTCCTTTTATTATTTGTTGAGCGCTGACCATGTTGTATGAAGCGCAGTATAATATCAACGTCCATAAATGCAATGGGAGCGACCCCCAGTCCAAAGGGACAGGGCTCCGCGTAAGACAGTCAAGTCATAAATGATTCCCTTTGTAACGCCCTTGGGCATAAACGCGCTATATTAATAAAATTAACATAACATAACAACCACTGGTCTTCCACCAGCTCTACACATGGACACCCACACAGCAAGCACTCATAACCCCAATCCTGAATGAGCCAGATACTACAAGGTTAACTAAAAATGTTTGTCGCAAACTTTTTTTAAAAAACAGTCCATATAGCAAATATCATTGCAGACTTTCAAAAGCTTAAAATCAATTCAATATAAGAGGTAGACACAAAATTCTTTAAAGATGCATAGCAAATGCACAAAATCAATAATTTAAAAGAGAGAAAACATACAAGAGAATTACAGAGGTCATTGATGTGAGCTAGTTTGTAGGATTCAATAAAAAAAAAAACACAACTCCTTTTCTAACATATTCTTCTGTTCCTCAAACTTGGCACAGCAGGGGAATTAGCCCAGCGTGCGAGCGTTCCAACGGTCATGACGAGCTCAGCTCGTCATGAGCACATGAGCACCCTGGCTTATGACGAGCTGAGCTCGTCATGAGCGTCAAAGGGGTTAAAGGCCTCATAAAGATGGCAGTGATATGTGCATGCGGTTCTATTACACAGGGAAAGGGATTCGCCTTTTCAAAGTAAGAAATCCAGGAAAACAAATATCCCAGTACAAAAGGATTATTTTCTGGTCTCTGTAAGTATGTATTAAAACCCACGAAGCCACTGGTCTTTGTCTTAAAATACAACACTGAAAACAGTGCATGAACGCAATTCCAATTTCTCACCACATTATTATATATTATTCTGCGTTCCCCTTTTAATATTTGTAGGGGGGTCTGAAAATGTATTGAGCCTAATTAAGTCAAATTCCACAACAATTAATCCAAACTGACATTTAGTGCTATATTTTGCCTCGAAATCAGGTCCATTATGACGGCAGTACCCATTTCGTGCTTAAACATTTTTTTGACTGAAAAGCCTAAAAAAACACCCAACTGCTGTTCGATTTTTTTCAGTCGTTTGTGTCGTTTCCGTGACGTAATTGTGGTAACAAGACAAACGCGAAATTCTGAAAAGTATGCATGCTTATGCCAATGTACAGGGAATTTCGCCCAGGCATAATTTTAACGCTTTCGTGTTGTGCTTCTTTTGAAAGCGGGTAGGTCTCGGTTTGTTTATATTCTCCTTTACCTGTATTGATTATTCCTTTTTTAAAGCCATCTTTCTTCTGTTCGTTTCTTCGCTCAAACTTCGCTGAAGTGTCCCGAGTCCCTAAACTGCTCCATTTTTACGCTTTGAACAACTCAATTCATGTCCACCTTCACGTCACGGACAAGCGTCGTTTGAATCAATTAACCACTTGCCGTAAAGCTTTATTGCAAGAAAGGTGGGTGCCTGGATTTAAATTTGGGCACCCCACTGATTTTTACCTTACAGCCTACAGAAACCCAAAGAAACTGCCAGATCGAATTACGTGTTAGCCAGAGAACTTCATGTCGTCAGGTTTCAGCATTGGGAATTCATTTAGTAACATGGTGCATTCTGGGGTCTGTAGTTCTGGTTTACATCAACTGACTCAACTCTAGGTAATGGTTTGATTACACATACCTGCCAACTTGAAGAACAATGTCACAGTGTGAGGAGGGGGCGGGCCTCGTGCCGAGAAGTGCCTACCAGACACTTTTGCATCCCACCATGCCCCAAAGACCCCTTCTACCCACCCCCTTTTAAAAAAAATGCTGTGGCTGTAACTGATGTCCTGGGTGTTTTCACACCCCTTAATGGATGTCAACAGTTCAAAGCCTCTCAAACGAGCTGGAAAACCCCAATTTACAGTGGTTTTGGTTCATTTCCCTGCCACAGTGCGATATCGGCTCCTCACTGGAGACTGTGTGAAGGGAGCAGATATCATGTCCCACTGTGGCACCGTGTGAGTTGGCAAGTATGGTTTATAGCTAGAAATTGTAACAGGAGTCCCTGACGATATGGGTGCCTTCTTTTAATCAAATTCGACACACTTTAAAAACTATCTATATTTGTAATAAAGATAGCCATCTAGTGCGTCCTTGAAGGTCGAGAACCAAAGGGCCAACATCTACAAATTCAAATAATTTCATTACCTAACTAGTTAAAATTGTTTATATATATATATATATATATATATATATATATATATATATATATATATATATATATATATATATATATTTTCAACAATGCTCGCTCCAACCGCAACTTCCAGCCTGATTCGCACAGAAGACGAGGCAGACCCAATTTGGTGCTTTAACTTTTATTTCTTAAAACGCCACCAAAATCCTATATATATACGCTCCCCTCGTTTTCTGAAGTAAGGAAAGCACTCAAAAGGGCGAGTTCAAAGATTTATTGCGAACTCACAGTTGTCGGTTACCAGACGCGTTTCGGCGTTAGGCCTTCTTCGATGGTTCAAATTCGCGCCTGAAACTGCCATTTTTTATTTACATCACAATTCGGCCGACATACAACATAGAGGACTACATTTTTTGCATGAGCGCCATCTTAGCATGTGTCTGTCCCATTACAAATAATGTTTTTGCACACTCCCCACTTTTATTGGTTTAGCGCATCATACTCTGTCAGATCGACATGGAAGATACCACTACTACATTTATGGCACTGTTCCAGACTTTCATAACGCCCTGGATGGGTATAGTCTCTCTCATTATGTAGGGTATAAATGTTCAATACAATCCTGTATGGATACTTTTCTAGTACACCATTGCTCAGTTACACAGATCAATAATTGCATACACAACAATTAATTCATACTTAGTTAATACATATTCCTTATTCCTTTCATCTATTTTTCTGTGTATATATATATATATATATATACATATACATATATACACACACACATAAACATTCTTCCTACAAACGCGCCACTTCCACTCTAAGGATTGGATTTAATTTCCGCAACTGCTGTACTGTTCATAATCGGACTGCTGCTTTCCACCAAACAGACCACACAAGACGCCACCACTTTGGGAAACTGACATTATCCGAATCGCGAATCTAAACCTCAGACGCTTTTTCACAATGGATGTGCAGAATAAATGAAAGGCAAGCGTCCATTTTTTGGTCCATAAATTTCTATCGTAAACGGGAGGCCCGTGAGATGTAGGGGAGAGGGGGGAAAGGTAAAACGAGCATGATATGAAGTGCTATACAGATGCAGCTAGAATGCAGTGCAGCGCTTTACCATCTATGTATATTGTTGCAAACAATACAAGTCTGGCGCTCACATCGCTGTCCGCTAACATGCCTCGCCGCACACAGCGCTGTCCGCTAACGTGCCTCGCTGCCTCGCCAGAGGTATAAAGCGATAAAACAAGGGAAAGTGGGGGAGCGCCATGCGCGCGTTGTAGGCGCGCCGTGAGCGTGCACATCGGCGTGGCCTGCGGCTCGTGCCCAGTACCGGTGGCGCCTGCAGACTTCGCCATACTCGAATGGGTGCTGCGCAGCTCATGCGGCCCAGGAAGGGGGCCGCCAGGGCGCCCAGGGCAGCTGAGTTTGTATTCCTAGCTGCTCTTGCGCGGTTTGGAGAGGACTCGGAGGTAAGAACCCCAGAGATGCTGCTGCTGATCAGGGGTGTTGTGGGTACTTGTGAATGCTGCCAAGGTGTGCTGTGATTGCCGGAGAGGAGCACTTACTTCGGTGTCCGTTGCCCGTCCGGCAATGGGAGGCTACCATAGCCTCGGTCATTGACCCCTGTTACGTCTGACACTTTCAGCAGCCATTGACACCTGCTTTTATTACAGAGACCAATTTGAAAAGCTGTCTCTGTGGAGCCGACGGGGGGGAAGGGAAAGTGAAAGTAATGCTGCATGAGGCATGCGAGGACGGAAGGGGGACAGAAGATGTGCACACCGCGTGGCTGTACGTGCGTGTGCACCAGCTCCAATCGCCCTGCGGCTGCCCATCTCCTGTCCCACTTCCGAGGTAAGTCAGCAACAATAGATCTCGCTGACGACAGCGCTTTCGCGCCTCGTTCGCCAGGCTCGACCTAAAGAAGGAAAGAAATCCAGGATTCTGTAGAAAGAAGTTTAAAAAAGTCTGGCAGTGTCCAATGTTATTACAAATATTGTATTTACATCCTATTAAAATCAATTGGGGATGTTTCTCAGCCCCAGATGGTGCTATCACTCCTTAGTTTTCTTCCTGTATTTTATTTCTATCCGATATTGTTTTCAAATCCTATTTGTTTGACCTACAAATGAAAGTCCTTTTATTCATTGAAGATACAATAGTGTTTGGATACTAATATTTATAACAACTTCAGTGCTGGACAGAACAAACTGATCACCACATAAGCTTGGTAGTACAGTGGATGTAATCTTTTCATCCAACGCATTGATTGACAAACCATATCAGCAGGTTTTGAAATAAAAAAAAAAAATTATGAAAGGACATGAGGGAAGTTTCGAAAATGGTGCTTAAAAACAGTGGTAGGATGGTTCCTGGCATTGGGCAGTTCCTCCTACCCCATAACAGGGCTAACAGTCTCTCTACCCCCATGGACACAGGTTGAGGGCGGATGGGTTACCACTAATCTACCTCCCCACGGGGTCATAAAGCCACCAGGGGAAAAATGATGGTTAAAAAAAGGCAAGGCGCTCTACCCTGCCATTGGACCATGCTCTATTCCAAAACTGCCACTACAGTTTTTCTGCCTTACTCGGGGTTTCATTGGAGTTGTTTATCCCCAGTCTTCCCCATGGGAGTTGGAGGCAGAAAGCCCACCAGCCCCAAAGGATAGTATTTGAAGAAAAAAAAACAAAAGTACCAAAACACGGTGTGGGCGACCCGTCGGGCATTTGGCTGTACTCCCACCTCATAATGGCCCAGCAGCCTCTCTGCAACCTCAGAACATGACAATCCTAATTTCCCCAAGGAAATTGCAGAAACAGATCTACGCTTTTGCTGTTATCTGATGTATGCTCAATGAGAGAGACAAGAAATACACAAATTGGCATTTCAAACTTTTATTGAAACAGTTGGATTCTTGAGTAAAATATGCTCGCTGCAATGATTAGTAGAAGGAAACGGAGCATTGTAACTAGCATTATTACAAGAATGGTGAGAGGCCAATAATTCAACCATTAAATTATTGCATTTATTATATGAATGCATAGAATTGTACTCCTACCTAGCACTACCTATCCTAGAGAGCATAGGGTGTATGCGGTTCTGGTTGGAATGGTATAACTCCCCATTTACCTGTGTGCCTGTTTTATCCGGAAGCCAGTCTGGCGTAGAACAGGCCGCCGTCCCTCGCAGGGTAGTGAATAGATCCAGCCAGGCTGGAATTCAGGCACAGGGTGACCACGACAATCCATAGAAATGCTCCTCTGCTGACCAAAGGCTTAGGGCAGTTCATATTATGAAAACGGGACCCATTCGCTCTGTGCCTGAGTTCAGATCCGTCTATCATTGTTGAGTCTAACAATTCAGAGCTGTCACTGAACAGACAACAATATGCAAGGGCAGTTTGCACCATACACGTGGGCAAAATTCATACAAGGGATATGAGAGGCAACATGTAAATGCAGTAGATAACAAGGTCTAAGTTTTGAAAATATTTAGTCCACGTTGCTGTTTGTAGCCTTGATGTGTCTTTATTGCACAAATGTTGGCCTCGCAAGAAACTGACGCCGCTGAACACGGATCGCGCACTCATCGCTATTAACAACTAACCATTACCTCTTACACGGACATCGCGGCAGAGACCGAGATCTGTGGTCGCTGACCCAATTGGACCATTGGTTACCCTTACTTTGAGGTTACTTCTTATTCCTTCGTCGTGACACGAACCAGAAACACTTGCGGATCACACTTTATGACCTTGGCGAGAGAGCAACACCCTGCAATCGCCCTGAAGAAGCCCATGTTTTGGCGAAATGCGTTGGCTGTGCATTTTTGAAAGCTCAACATTTGTGCAATAAAGACCCATCAAGGCTACAAACAGCAACGTGGACTGAATTTTTTCAAAACGTAGACCTTGTTATCTACTGTATTTCCATGTTGCCTCTCATACCCCTTGTATGAATGTTTAAATGTATGGTCATGTGGCAGCTGGCCATTTGAGGTGGGCAATATTCCAGAAGGGTAGTGACTAGACTGGGTAGTGCAATCCTTCTGGAAACCTGGCCACCTCTTCCATTAGTTTTTGCACAAAATGTACAATGGTATTATAATGTGCCTAGGAAGAAATGCATTTGTCAGGAAAACATTTTCTGAGTACACTATCTCATGCGAGCACGCTGCAAAATGTGCTAGTAGTCCTCGTCTAAAAAGATGTGAAGTTTAAATGTGAACATGTTAAAATGGGAGCATTTGTGCACGAGAACTATTAACCACACAACAATCCTATTTGAATCAAATTCTTAGCTGCCTTCGAGTGTTGGATTGGAAAGGTATGGCCTTTGTTCGTTTAGGACAAAGGGTAGTATTGTTTCAGTAATAAGCAAACATTCTTATTGTTCACAATTACTTTTGGTCAGCTCACAAACTGTAGGCTGTCTGTCACTCCTGCACTCTTAAAAAGGCTGATTGTAGACAAGTGGCAGTTCGGTTCTTTTAATATGAGCCTGCTGCCAATCTGCTGTCATTTCATTTTTTTCCCTTTAAGAGGGCAGATGTAAAAAAAAAGGCTTAGTCAAGTTGGTGTCATTTACTATTCGGTTAATTTTAAAAAGGAAGCTATACATTAGACTGGTGAGAGATTTTTTGGAAATAAATTTCTCTTTAGAAAATTAATTCTGGATAGCACACCTAGGCTTAGATACTCTGGTGTTTATGAAACTAATGAAGCTGACCCTTATGGCGAACTTGAATTACAAAGGGAAATTTGACTCTTGTGTGTTGTTTCTTTAGCTATATAGTGATGGAACTCATGGATGCCAACCTCTGCCAAGTCATTCAGATGGAGCTAGACCATGAGCGGATGTCGTACCTTCTCTATCAGATGCTCTGTGGAATTAAACATCTCCATTCAGCTGGGATCATTCATCGGGTTAGTATAACTGTCAGAGGCGTGACTTATCGAATTGTCCGGATGTGAAACCATAACTTTTCTTCTGGGCTTTTAAGAGGAAGCTCGTCCTTGCTGCATGGTAGTTTTAACACATTGTGTAGTAGGGTCTCATATTTACACCCACCCATGGAGGTGCCTTCCCTATTAAAGAGAAGTCCGGGTTTGGATAATACATTTATAGCACCACCACATACTGTGTTTTCCTGCCTTCTAGTGGTAGGTACTAGAATTGAGACTAGTTTAGTTTTTGGAATACTATTGGCATCTATGTAATGAGGCGCTCTTATTGGTTTGAGTTATCTACAGTGCCAAACACCTCCGCTCAGTCCAGCGATTTTTGTCCATTATCTGGTGTTGTCAGTAACAGAAGACTTGAAAACGTCATCGGAAAGCAGAGCACATGTTCAAACATTTGCAGATGCTCTCTGTCTCACAAAGCTGTTATTTCATATGGACTGTCTTTTTATCCTGCAATAACCTATGGAAATTAGACTATAGAGAAGACAGTTTAAATGTCTCAGTCCGTGTTTATCATGGATTAACAAACTGAGAATTTGCCACAGTCAACCTCATGATCAAGACAAAGGTTTTCATCCAGGAAGGTTGTTGATTGCACTCAACCTGTCATTGGCTCACTTCCTTAGGCTTACAATATGTTGTGCTTTCATGATATCCCTTTTAGAGTTCTAGCCACAAATTCTCCCCTTTTGAATATTCCAAAGGTGTCCGAGTGGATCCGGAAACTTTTTTCGTAGTGCCTCTGCATGCCTGAAGGTGGTGCCACGCGGCTCCACACTGATGCTGTTCCACTCTGGAAATGACATGCCTGGCCCGAACGTGCCACTCCCTCATGCTGACATCCATCTATTTCTTTTCGTACCTCTAGATGCTGCTCCTGAGCTCTCTCGCGTCTCAAAGACTGCAGTTTGTCAGATATTTTCAAAATCTTCTACAGTGCACAAGTGATGTCACCCTTGTTAGACGATAGATTTTATGCCCTGTAAAGACTGTTGCAAACCGATGTCTGTGACTGATCCCTACCAGGTATGCCTGCGGTGTCTGGGGTCGGACCACAAGATCTGCGGGGACTGCACGTCGCTGGGACACAAAGGCCATCAAGGAATGCAAGGCAAACTTTGTCACCAAGTACAAGAAGACACCACGCCAGGACTGCTCCCAGTCCCTCTTCAAGTAAAAGGATGGTTGTACCGGCCCCCAGAGTCCACAGGGCTACTCTTGAGGCCGATCTTTGCCGTTGTCCAAATTCTCTAGTAAGCATAATAAAAATAAGCAGTCGAAGCAGAGTTCTGCTCCTTTGTTCTATTCCCACTCCGAGGACTAAGCGAGTGGTCAGTGCCTATGGTCCCTTTCCGGGTCCTGAAGTCAGCAGACTTTGGAGCCGATCCCGTAGCTGCTTCTAACACAACTCTAGTTTCCGTGGCTTTCAGCCATTCCACACCAAATCGAAGAGTTTTTCTTAGCCATGCTCTGGCTCTATGGTTCTTTATGGCTCCCTCTGGTGTGAGCCTCCAGGCCATGCAGAATTGAGGCCTACTGCCTGGATTACAACTGGCGGGTCGCCCTCAGCTCATGTGTGCCAAATCTGTTCTTGGCTGCAAAAACGGCGTCGCCCTCGGTGCCCTTATGCAGTCCAGGCCTGGGTACGTCAACTTCACTGCCCAAAGCGGTGGCCCCGATTTGTCCTTTCTGATTGTACGCCAGGCCGAATTCGTCCAACTTCTCAACATAATGCTACAGAGCTTTCTGTTCCTGCCTTAGGCAGGCAACATTCTTTACGATCCCTACTTGGCACAGAATCCGATCATCCTGATCAAGATAATTAGGTTGCACAGTACTATGCTGATGGCAGTTGATATGAGGAATTTCTAGATGCTAATGGGCTAGATACCTCCAGGAGTCAACCTTTTTTCCCCTCCTTGTCCAATCACGGAAGAATCTGCGTCCAGCACCATGGTTGTAGATGGCGGCCAAAATTCTCGACCTTCATCCACCGCATTGCGAAATGAACATCCTGACTGGAGTCCTGCAACCTGGCCAGACTGTTTCTGAGCCTCTCCTCTCCTTCAATAAGGCATTGATGGATACCCTTCTAGGAACCTGGGAAAACCATGTACTGGCCCTCCAGTTAACTGTCAAATTACCTGGCGTCACTGCCCAGCACCAGGCGACTTGCCCTTCTCTCTCAGCTCCTCTCTCCAGAGAGTCTTGTAGTGCAAGTCTCCAGTAGTAACAAA
Organism: Lissotriton helveticus; assembly: GCF_964261635.1. NCBI lineage: Eukaryota > Metazoa > Chordata > Amphibia > Caudata > Salamandridae > Lissotriton > Lissotriton helveticus. Next base: position 456,119,332 of record NC_136065.1, read on the forward strand.
CCCTAACAATATTTCTACCAACTCTCCTGACAGGAAATCTAAGAGTGTGGAGACTTTTGGACAACCACTTTGACTCTGCAGTCCATTAATGCCTCTTGTTTATTGGGCCTTTATAATCACTCCCTCTGGGACTCAGTGGCACAGGTCATACCTGGTGTTGTGGAAAACGTTCACCCTGTTCCCTCACAGGTCTTCCAGGATGGCTAAGATGTGGCCAAGTTCATGATTCATTGTGGCTTGGACACCACATACTCCGTTGGGCAGGCTACAGGTATTAGTGTTGCCATTGGCTGTCCCGCGTGGATTCAATCCACTGGGTTCTCCAGCGTCGTCCAGTTCACCCTTATGGACATGGCATTCAAATTACTTGTTCGGGAAGAAGCTATTCTTTACTGCCATACTATCCCACTCCAACAGGGATCCCAGCAATTTCACTGAGACACAGTGGTGCCTACTGCCAAGGATCCCTCTCCGACTTCTTCCAGATCTCAGATTAGAATGCAAATGATCTTCAGTGGTGGCTACTGGACCGCAAGTGGGTCTGTGTATGACCTCCCCTGTCCCTTCCCCACCCGGAACTGGCAGTGGTGACTGATGCATAGCTTCCAGGTTGGTGCAGCAATCTGGGAGAAGTGAAGATCAGAGACTTCTGGATTTTGGTGGAGTCCCAGCTCCATATTAGCCTTCTGCAGCAGAGGGAAATGTGTTTGGTGCTGAAAGCCTTCCTGTCATTCATAGAGGGGAGGCTAGTACAGGTGCGCACAGACGACACCATGATGTGATACTGCAACAAACTGTGTGCCAGGAGGCCTTGCGCCACTGGAAATGGCTAGACTACCAAGGTATCTTCTTGGCGGCCTCACTGAGTACCAGGGAGGGTGAACGCAACTGCTTAGCGGATCATGATTGGCAGTTACACCTGGAGGTGGCGCAAGATCTCTTCTCTGAATGGGGAGAATCTTGGCTAGATCCATTTGACACCGCCGAGAATGCGCAATGTCGGCACTTCAGTGTGTTGCAATTTTCAAGGCGTTCTTCGCTCTCAGGCACGTTCTACCGCAGGACAGCCAATGGCAACACTAATACCTGTAGCCTGCCTCGCCGTCATATTTTGCGGGTGTTTTCTCTATTTTGTGCTGCCTGTATCGTTTTGCCTTTCTGTTCTGTGCCCTTTATTTTTCCTTTTTTTGTGCCTTGCATTGTTTAGCGCCGCTCTCTGTGCCCCCCCACCCGCTTCCCGCTCCCCGCCGCCTGCGTGCGGCCACGCCCCCTGTTTACTTCTGTGCCCTCCCCGCTCCCACCTCCCAGCTGCTCCGCCCTCCCTCCCACTTGGCCATAAATGGCGACCGTGCAGCGCAGGTGAGTGTGACCTGACCTCAGGACACCCCCGCGCCGCACGGCCACCAGCTGTAGCGTGTGCTCCCCCTCGCTACTGTCCTCCGCCTCGCTGAGCCCGCCCCGTCGACCCCGCCCCTCGCCGTCATATTTTGCGTGTTTTCTCTATTTTGTGCTGCCTGTATCGTTTTGCCTTTCTGTTCTGTGCCCTTTATTTTTCCTTTTTTTGTGCCTTGCATTGTTTAGCGCCGCTCTCTGTGCCCCCCCACCCACTTCCCGCTTCCCGCCGCCTTCGTGCGGCCACGCCCCCTGTTACCTTCTGTGCCCTCCCCGCTCCCACCTCCCAGCTGCTCCGCCCTCCCTCCCACTTGGCCATAAATGGCGACCGTGCAGCGCAGGTGAGTGTGACCTGACCTCAGGACACCCCCGCGCCGCACGGCCACCAGCTGTAGCGTGTGCGTCCCCTCGCTACTGTCCTCAGCCTCGCTGAGCCCGCCCCGTCGACCCCGCCCCTCGCCGTCATATTTTGCGTGTGTTTTCTCTATTTTGTGCTGCCTGTATCGTTTTGCCTTTCTGTTCTGTGCCCTTTATTTTTCCTTTTTTTGTGCCTTGCATTGTTTAGCGCCGCTCTCTGTGCCCCCCACCCGCTTCCCGCCGCCTGCGTGCGGCCACGCCCCCTGTTACCTTCTGTGCCCTCCCCGCTCCCACCTCCCAGCTGCTCCGCCCTCCCTCCCACTTCGCCATAAATGGCGACCGTGCATACGCGCAGCGGGCGCGCCGATTGTGCGCCGAAGGCGCGCCAAAGGTAAGCCCGTCTGCGCCCGTCCACGCCTGGACCGCGCCCAGGGCCAGGACCCCTGGCCCCCACCGACGGAAGCCGACCCGACGGACCTACGACGCCACCGAACTCAACGCACTCAACACCGGCCGTACCCCGGGTTGCTACCGAGCCACACCGAAACGCACCCACGGACCCTTCAGCTGCCACTCCTGCAAGTTCACCTGCAACCGGACCCACGCTACACCAGCACCCACCAAGCCGAACTCCAGCAGCACCCACCTGAAGTGCATCCTGCTCAACACCCGCTCCGTCCACAGACACGCCGTCGAGCTCTGGAACCTGCTCGACACCACAGCCCCAGACGTTGCCTTCCTCACTGAAACCTGGATGAACGCCTCCTCAGCGCCCGACATCGCCATCGCCATCCCGGACGGCTACAAGATCATCCGGAGGGACCGCGTCAACCAGACCGGAGGAGGCATCGCCATCATCCACAGAAACACCATCCGCATCACGACCAACACCGACGATACCCTCGCACCCACCGAACACCTGCACTTCCAGATCCACGTCAACCCCAAGACCACCCTCAGAGGCACTCTCATCTACAGACCCCCGGGACCACGCACACAATTCAGCGAAGACATCGCCGACTTCATCAGCCCGCACGACCTCCCCTCCGCCGACTACATCCTCCTTGGGGACCTCAACTTCCACCTGGAGAACAACAACGACCGCAACACCACCACCCTGCTGGACAACCTCTCCAACCTCGGACTCAAGCAACTGGTGACCACCCCCACCCACTACGCCGGACACACACTCGACCCGATCTTCTCCTCCTGCAAGGACATCGCCTTCAGCCACGCCACGGGACTCCACTGGACGGACCACAGCTGCGTCCACTTCAGCTTCAGAAGGACCACGCTCCACCATCACCAGCAACAGGTTCCCCGCAGAAGCTGGAACAAGATCACCGCAGACCAGCTCGCTACCTCCCTGAGCAAGAACCCTCCCACCAGCACAACGAACCCCAGCCAAGCGGCCACCAACCTCACGAAATGGATCAGCGACTGCGCAGACGACCTCGCCCCTCTGAAGACCCCGCCGAGCAGACCCGGCAGCAAGAAAGCACCATGGTTTAACGACGAACTCAAGAGCTCCAAGAAGAACTGCAGAGCACTCGAGAAAACCTGGCGCAGAGACCCAACACCGGACAACATGACTGCCCTCAAGCTCGCCACCCGAAAACACCACCAACTGATCCACGCCACCAAGAAAACCGCATTCAAGGAACGACTAGACAACAACGCACACAACAGCAAAGAACTCTTCAACATCGTGAAAGAGCTCTCCAACCCCAACGCCGGAAACAACGACATCACCCCTTCGCAAGACCTCTGCAACTCCCTCGCCTCCTACTTCCACAACAAGATCGCGGACATACACAACAGCTTCAGCACTCAACCGACGCACGCCACGATCGAACCACCCCCCGCGCCTGGACCCCGATCAGCACCGAAGACACCGTTAACACAATGAACTCCATCCACTCCGGATCCCCGACTGACCCCTGCCCTCACCACGTCTTCAACAAGGCCGACGCTGTCATCGCACCCCACCTGCGGGACATCATCAACACCTCCTTCAACACCGCTACCTTCCCGGAGAGCTGGAAGCACGCCGAACTCCGCGCCCTACTTAAGAAGCCATCAGCCGACCCCACCGACCTCAAGAACTACCGCCCCATCTCGCTGCTTCCGTTTCCAGCAAAAGTCATCGAGAAGACCGTCAACAAGCAACTGGCCGCCTTCCTCGAGACGAACGGCTCCCTCGACCTCTCGCAGTCTGGCTTCCGGGCCAACCACAGCACCGAGACCGCCCTGATCGCAGCCACCGATGACATCCGAGCCCTGCTCGACAACGGAGAAACAGCGGCCCTCATCCTCCTGGACCTCTCCGCGGCCTTCGACACCGTCTGCCACCGTACCTTAGTACAGCGCCTCAGCAACGTCGGAATCCAGGAGAAGGCACTGGAGTGGATCATCTCCTTCCTCGCCGGAAGGACACAGAGAGTCCGCCTCCCCCCGTTCAGATCAGAGGCCACCGAAGTCATCTGCGGCGTTCCTCAAGGCTCCTCGCTCAGCCCAACACTCTTCAACGTCTACATGAGCCCCCTCGCAGCCATCGCACGCCAGCACAACCTCAACATCATCTCCTATGCCGACGACACCCAGCTGATCCTCTCCCTCACCAAAGACCCCGCCACCGCCAGAGCCAACCTACACGAAGGGATGACAGACGTTGCCAAGTGGATGATGAACAGTCGCCTGAAACTGAACTCTGACAAGACGGAAGTCCTCATCCTGGGATCTGCACCCTCTGCCTGGGACGACTCCTGGTGGCCCCCCGCCCTGGGCAGCGCACCCAAACCCACAGACCACGCACGCAACCTGGGCTTCATCCTGGACTCATCCCTCTCCATGACCAGACAAGTCCACGCCGTCTCCTCGTCGTGCTTCAACATCCTGCGCATGCTACGTAAGATCTTCCGATGGATCCCCACCAAGACCAGGAAGACGGTCACCCAGGCCCTCGTCACCAGCCGTCTGGACTACGGCAACTCCCTCTACGCCGGAACCACCGCCAAACTCCAGAAGAGACTCCAGCGGATCCAGAACACCTCAGCACGACTCATCCTGGACATCCCCCGCCGCAGCCACATCTCCGGACACCTGAGAGACCTGCACTGGCTCCCGGTCAACAAGAGAATCACCTTCCGTCTCCTCACCCACGCACACAAAGCCCTACACAACCAAGGCCCAGGATACCTCAACAGCCGCCTCAACTTCTACGCTCCCACACGCCAGCTCCGATCGACCTGCCACGCCCTCGCCGCCGTCCCCCGCATCCGAAGAGCCACCACAGGAGGAAGGTCCTTCTCCTACCTGGCCGCCAAGACTTGGAACTCCCTTCCGACCCACCTCCGCCTGACCCAAGACCACCTCGCCTTCAGGAAGCAGCTCAAGACCTGGCTGTTCGAGCAGTAGCGGACCCCCGCCCCCCAGCGCCTTGAGACCCTCCGGGTGAGTAGTGCGCTATATAAATGCTATGATTGATTGATTGATTGAAGTGGAAGTTTGGAATTCGCTGGTACCACTCCCGTCCAGAGTTCTCACGAAGATCAGGGCAGACTGGGCCAAAGTCATTGTGGCTCCAGACTGCGCATGCAGGTATGATATGCAGAAAGTCTTGGGCTTGAGCATTGGTCCTCGGATCAGGAAGCAACTCTGGGAGGATCTGCTGTTAAAGTAGAATGGTTGGGTTCTCCATTCCTCCCTTCACAATCTCCATCTTCATGCATGTAGATTGAGCGGCGACAGCTGAACACCTTTGTCATTCCTCTGTGGGTGGGTAGTGCCATCTTGGCAGCCAGTATTCCCTCAACCAAATTTGTTTGCGCCTGTCTTTGGGGGTTTGGTGCGGTGCTTACCACATTGACCTTCTCCAAATTGTCTGATGTTTTATTTTTTGTGCTATCTCTTGCCTGGCTTGATTAGAGCCCCTCTATTGTTGTCCTTTATGGCTTCTCACTGTCATTACTGTGTTATTAGTTGCCTCCAGTTCAGCATGGCCTATGGGTGAACTTCATGTCTTGTGTGTTCATCCTCTATACACCACCCTTTTTCCCCGACATGCTGGTTCTGTGTGCTAGGCATCCTTTCTCTTGAAAGTTGTGATGCTGTACCACGTCGACCAATCCATCCCTCTGCTGGCGTTCTTTGCTCATCCTCCCCTCTCAGAGGAGGAAAGGCTACATCGCTTGGATCCTGAGAGAGCATTCTGCTTTTACATCAGGTGCATCAAAGATCACTGGGTGGACGATCAGCTCTTTGTAGGGTTTGCTGGAGCAAAGAAAGGCAAGGCTGTGCAGAAATATACCATCTCATGCTGGATCATGCTCTCCATCAAGATCTGCTACATACTGGCAAAGAAGCAACCCCCTGAAGGACTGCTAGCCCATTCCGCCAAAGCTCTTTCCACTGCGTTAGCACATGGCATCTCTGTCCTAGACATCGGACAGGTGTCTATGTGGGCATCCCACCATAGTTCACAAAGCAGTTCTGTCTGGACAGCTAAGTAGGGCACCTTGCCCTTTCTGTATTGCAGAACTCTGTTTTGAGTTCACCCACAACCCTCCTTCCTTAGGTATTGCTTGGTATCTATTCAAAAGGGGAGGTATCTGTAGCTATAAGGCTCTATTAGAAGAGCAAGTTACTTACCTTTGGCAATGCTGTTTCTGAGACTATCTAGCCGTAGATTCCTCACCGACCCTCCCATGCTTCCTTTTCTGTGGTGGGACTCTATCCATTAACAAGATCCTAATTCTGGGAATCTGCACACGGGTCTGCCTTTGGCTCTCCACGTCTGTATGCACAGACAGTCTTGAACGCAACTGACGTCCGCGCACAACAGTGTAGAATTTATATGCCCCCCTCGTCAGTTACGGGGCTAACAGCGTCAGTGGGGAGCTATACAGCACTAACTTCCGTAGAATTGAGGTACTACAAACATGTTTCTGGATCCGGTCTGATGTCTGTGGAATATTCAAAAGGTGTTGAATCTATGGCTAGATAGTCTCTGCCAGAAAGAGCATTACGGAAGGAAATTAACTTGTTCATTTAGCTTCTCCTGTGACTGCTAGATGGATAATGCTGCTCATTGGATAGACCCCCACATTGTTTGAAATCTTTGAAAGCAGAACTCCTGTATTAGCAAGCTTCCTGCTCATCTTTCCTACCAGCCATCTTTTTTTTATACAATTATCCAGACTCTGTTTGCTAGAAGACATGGTTCTTTTTCATTTCAGCATGCACCTGGAATGTTCCGAACCACCCTGCTGTAGCAACCAAGTTGCAGATCCTAAACATTCATAAAACGTGCCTTCACTTTTGTCCTAGCTGCAAAGTTCCGATACCTCGGAGTACTCATCCTATGCTGTTCCAGTCTAAATTATCTCTCCTACTCCATTTAGCCTGTATGACGTCCTGTTTCTGGTCCGCCACCAATATTTAACCTCCATTCTAACTCTCTCCACTGACCTAAGAACACCACAAATTTAAAAAAGTCAATCTTCTACTTCGACCTTGCTGATCTGTAAATTCTAATCCCTCCCTTCACCCTGCCTCTCACACTTAAAAAGAGGGCATACATTGTATGTAATAATGTATCCCATTAATATGGGTGCTGTCTTATCTTTTGTCTAAAGTCATCATCCTACAAGGTGCTCATGATGGTTTGCTACGTACAGCATTTCAGATCCAAACCCTTCTGTGCAGTTAATAAAGAAAATATAGATCGAATATTTGCCATTGAGAAGACACACTGTGTGTAGGTGCGCATGATAATGTGATAGTATGGAAATCCAGCTTGGGATCTGTAACCTAAGAGGGATTGAAGGTGAATGAAATTTAGGATTGAGAGATCCTGGACTCGAAATGGCTAATAATCAATAAGATTAGTCTTTAATATTATAGAGGGTGATTTTCAACTCCTCCTGTGGATGATGCTCCCAAATAAAAACGTTTACCTTTATAGTTTCCAGACCCAAATGCAGAATAATGTCTAGCCTGTCACTCTAGAGGGGTTTCAAGCTCAAACTATTGTTAGAGGTACAAAACTTATTACATGCAGGCCTGCTACCGTAAAAAAAACATAGCAAATTACAGAAACATAAAATACAAATTTGGAGCATTTCATAAGCATTGATTAATCTTATACCTATAGAGGCCTAGGGCATATGTAACTAATTTCCCCTCGTACTGTCCACCAGTGCCTGTTGTATTTTCTTTGTAACATATTTGTTTAAGGCATGTGAGCTGTAGATCACATGCTGTGCATACTCCTGCCATCTAGTGTTGGGTCCGGATGTTTGCAAGTTGTTTTCCTCGAAGAAGTCTTTCCAATCACGAGGTAAGTTGATTCCACCTTTTGGTGATAGTGCACATGGGCATAGACTCCATTGTTAGATTCTTTTTTTCCGCCATCGTGTTTGAATGTGAATTGCTGGGCTCCGATTTAAAACAGTTCTTCTGGTTCCCTTCGGTGCACAATCCACTATACCCGCGTCAGTATTGTTTTGTACGTGTATCCCACTTCTCCGCATATCGTATCGGTCGAAGAAAATTTAAATCAGAAGATTTGTGGTAGGCCGTCTGGCCTAACCACGTCGGTCCACCTCACAGTCGATGGAACGGACTCCATTCAACTCTGCCCTCGATGCCATGCAAAATATCCGTGCACTGACTCGCACAAAGTGTGCAACTTGTGCTTATCTCCAGAGCACCACAAATAAGACTGCGACGCGTGCAGATCCTTTTGATCCAAGAAAACTCTCTGCGATCGTCGGGCTCGACGTCGTGAAATGCAAAGCCAGAACATCGAATACACACTGGACATCTTCAGTGTAGGATCCGAGCAAGAAGAATTTGATGCACAAGGGCCCGAAAAGTAATAGAAAGAGCAGCCCTTATCTATTCCTGAATCGGACTCTGAGATGGAAGAGGACATACCGCAGGGTCAAGGTCCTGTGAGTACCGAACACCTCTTGCCCTGAATTCCAGCTCAAACTAAGCAAAAGGCTTTGGTTCCACCTCTGCCTCCGGGCCAAGGTCGGCACCGAGACGATGTTTCTGACACCTTGGCCCTTAGCCGAAACCTTCAAGCTCAAAGCTAAAGACTGCTTCTGAGCTGAAACCCTCAACAATGAAATTGAAAATGGCTTCAGAGCCCAAACCTTCTGCGCTGAACGGTCATTCCATCCCGGCACCAAAGTCGTCGGTGCCAATCCGAAAAATGCTCCTTAGAAGCCGCAGGAGCCGATTCTCTACTTATCAACACCCAACTCTGATCCTAAACAAAAGGAACTTTACATTAACCCTGTAACAGGACATCTTCTTACCAAACTGCCTCAAAAACGCAAACCTGAGTCGGAGGACATGTAATATAAGATTCCTTTAAAAAAAGAAGAATGTTGGTACTAACCCTTCTCGTCCTCCTCCTTCCTCCACCTTCCACCACATTCCCCTACACCTTCACCACCTTCTCCAGTATTAGAACATTTACTTATCACACCACACAACTTTCCACCCTCACAGCCTGATGATGATGACGACGACGACGATGATGATAATGATGGAGATATTCAATTACCTGTAGATCCCTGGAAAGACTACACTATTGATCCACCTACAGATAATGACCCATACCTTTACCCTGCAAAGTCTTACCCTCCTCAGTACAATGTAGGTTATTTGGAGTTGCTTGCTAGAGCCACCCAATATCACGTCGATGATGACGCCACCAACTACGACACCCGTCGACGCTCCACCATCGACGACCACACCGTTGACGGGCTCGTCGACGATGATAGATTCTGGTCTACAAACCACATGTGTGTGCCTAAAGATCACGAAAAAGGCGCTGACGTCGGCTTTAACATCGCCAAGCAGAGTCCAGCCACTACCTCCAGCATGTCTTCTTCAGGAGGAGGATTCAGATGAAGGAGACATGTTTCAGACGGGGACAAGCCCTTCGGAGCTTCATGTTAAATGTCAGAGTTCGCATGAAGAAGAGGATCAGAAGGAGGAATATCATCCGCACCTCCTCCTATGGTTTGCCTTCCAGCCTCTTTAGTTACTGACTTGAGGTACCTCATTCAAGACTACAAACAGAGGTTTCCAGAGTCTCCTGCTCCTCCACCTCCCACAGTTTCTCCTTCACCAAGACCACGGCCTACACCTTTGAGTGTTCAGCCGAAGCGGTTTGATCTACCACATCTTCCGACTACTGATGAGGAAGAGGAAGAACAGCAGGAAGAGGGAGAACTGCAAGATACTCAATCTATCTATGATAACTGGGATGACTGTCATTCCCTCTCTGGCGTCTCCAGTGGCTGCGCCCGCAGATTCTCCACCAGGCGACATTGGAGGGTTCCATAATGTAGTTAAAATGGCCGCTCAACGTTTTAAAATACCAATGGTCTCTCAAGAACAAGACTGCTTCTTGTATGATTTTAAGGAGCCTCTCAAAAAATCAGTTAGATCAATACCCATTATTGAATACTTGTGGGAGCAGGGCGTTAAAGTCATGCAGAACCCTTCCTCGGTACCTCCGGTGGTGCCTCGCTTGGATAAAAAGTATAGGGCACCTGATACTGCACCGGCCTGTGTAATAGGACACCCCAAACCGGATTCGGTGGTTACACAGGCGGCCCAGAAGAACTCCAGGAATCCTTCTGCCCCGTTATCAGCACCTCCAGATAAGGAAGGCAGGAGATTGGACAACATTGGGAAGCGTGTCTCCTCAATGTCTGCAGTGACGGTGAAGGCGGCCAATGCCTTGGTGCTACAATAGACAACTATGGGCAGATATAGCCCCATATCTATCAGAACTGCCTGACAAATTCAAGGAAGAGGTAAAAAAGATATTACTAGAGGGTGAAACCTCAGCGTCAGAAATAATAGACTGTGCGATGGATATCGCTACAACAGGTTTTCGCCAACTGGCTGGAGCAGCAGTCAAGGTTGGCTAAGGGCTACTTCTTTCGTCCCGAGATACAGACAAAAATATTGGATATGCCCTATGATGGCCAATTTCTCTTCGGCTCAAGGATTGATGAAGCGCTGCAGAGTATAAAAAAGGACACAGACACTGCTAGGGCATTGGGCACTCTCCAGAACAAAAAACAGTCCTTTCGTGGGTCTAGAGGTAAAGGACAGTCCTCTTATAGAGCGAACTTCCAATACCGGTCTTCATATTCTTCAGGCCAGAGTCGATCCCAGTATCAGCAGCGCCAGCAACATGGACAACAATCTTTTTATGGCAAGTCATCCTTTCGAGGTAAAGGCCAACGAAAAAACAACGGACCTAGACAATGACCTATCTCTTCAGCCAGTCCCAGATTCATTTCCCTCATCAAAAATTGGAGGAAAGATTTCCCATTTCTTAAAAAATTGGAAGAAGATTACCACGGACCGTTGGGTCCTACAATTAGTTCAATTCGGCCCTTCTCTAGAATTCACGCATATTCCTCCCCAAACTCCTCCCCGACCTATGCTTCACAAAAATCTACTGCTGCTTCTCCGAGAAGTATCTCTTATGCTCCAGAAAGGGGCAATAGAGAAAGTCCCTCTGTCTCAACGGGGGAGGGGATTTTATTCTCTTCTTTTTAATTCAGAAAAAAGAGAAGAAGTGGAGACTGATTTTGGACCTCCGGGCCCTCAACAAATTCCTGAAGAAGCAGTTGTTTCGCATGGTAACGATCCAGGAGGTCTTACAACTCCTGGAGAGGGAAGATTATATGACGTCCCTGGACCTTCCGGACGCTTACTTCCATATCCCGATTCACAGAAATCAAAAAATATTTAAGATTTGCAGTGGTAGGCAGACACTTTCAATTTCGCGTCCTGCCCTTCGGGCTCAAGTCTGCACCTCGCATCTTTACAAAGTGTCTCTCCCCAGTAGCTGCATATCTCAGACAGCACCATCATCAAGTCTTTCCATATCTGGACGACTGGCTGATCAAGGCTCCATCCTAAGAAGACGCGTCCAGGTCTTCCAACGCCTGTCTGCAACTTTTCAATCATTTAGGACTCACGCTCAATCGGGAGAAATCAGTCCTTCTACCTTCTCAGCGCATCAACTTCCTAGGTGCAACCCTCGACACACGACTAAGGAAAGCCTTCCCATCTCAAGAGAGAAAGAACAAGCTTTTAACACTGGCTATGCTCGTGGCTTCAAAGAGGACCTTAACGGTCCGCCTTTTCAAATCCCTCCTGGGAATGATGTCATCATGTATCCTCTTGATACCTCACTGCCGTCTACAGATGCGTCCCCTCCAGGAGGCACTCTCAAAACAATGGATTCAATGCACAGGGTCTTTCGACGATCTCATAAAAGTAACTCCTCAGATGGTCAAGGCCCTGCAATGGTGGATGTCTGTTCGGAACCTTTCTCAGGGCTTACCATTCCTGATTCCGGCTACACCGCATATCATCACAACAGCCGCCTCCTTGGAAGGTTGGGGAGCTTTCTTCCAAGAGCTACAGATAAGCGGGAAGAGGTCCCCCTTAGAAAAAGGACTCCATATCAATCTCCTGGAACTACGGGCAGTCTTCCTCGCCCTTCAAGCCTTTCTTCCAAGAATCAAAAATTCCCTAGTGCTCGTCCGTACAGACAACACTACAACGATGCACTACCTCAACAAACAAGGAGGAACTCGCTCACTGACTCTCTCACACGAGTCGCAGAAAATCTGGAACTGGTTAATCGGACAAAATATATCTCTTCGGGCGGAGTACGTTCCAGGCATGGACAATATGCTCGCCGACTCATTAAGCAGACAGAGGACAACGTCTCATGAGTGGGAACTGGATTAAGGAATCCTCAACCAAATCTTCTCGAGATGGGGCACTCATCAGATCGACCTGTTCGCCACAAGGTCCAACACCAAATGCCCACACTTTGCAAGTTGGAATCCCCAGAAAGGGTCCCTAGGGAATGCATTTCTGATCGCATGGTGCAACGTCTTTGCGTACGCCTTCCACCATTTCCAATGATTCCCAGGGTCCTTAGAAAGCTAAAAGCGGAGCCTTGTACTCTCATTCTGTAGCCCCAACTTGGCCACGCCAACATTGGTTCACGGAACTCCACCGCCTATCCGATACGCTTGAAACAGCTCCCGTCTCTCCTCACGATGAGCAACCAGCAAGTCCAGAATCTGGCCTCACTTAAATTAGCCGGTTTGCTCCTGAGTTCAGAGAATTTCAGAGTTTGATTATTCCGCCAGAATGTAGAGCAATCTTGGCACGGGCCGATAGCACCAAGGATTAGCAAAGTAATCTCCCTTGGAGTGAATGAGTCATTCCCTGCATTCGCATACACCGCAACCAAGTCAACCAGTCTTCAGATCCTGAGCTCTTCTGAACTCCGCGGGATCTGCTACACAGGTGGTGGGTTTTCCCAGCTTCAGTGTCCTGCTCTACCCTCATCAAATTTTAAGCCGATAGATCTTGTGGGGTTTGCAATACCCGAAACCCTGAGTATTGCGTCCCCTTTGCAGTTGCAAAGGCTTGTTAACATCTTTGCAAGAAGATTTTCGGGCTCCAAGTAGCCCCAACCTCGAGCACCACCAGTGACCAGTATCTTTGGCCACACCGCATCATGTGTATCTTGGCCTGCATCTTTTGGTGAGCTGCTTGAGGTCCTCTCGCGAATCCTATGCCTCCGGCCTGTGGGTCCATTTGAGGGTCATCTTTGTTTCCTTGGGCTTCCCTGATTGCTCTGGGCCTGCTCTGATTCCCCTGCTTGTGGTGAGTCTCCTGGACCTTGCTGATCCTGACCGTGCACCTCCTTCTCTTCCTGAGTGGGTTGCATTTGCTAAGGATTGTTGGTGCTCTCACCGGACATGGACCCCCTCAGCACTAAACATCCTTCGTGGGACAGCTCGTATCGAGGTCCTCTGTGTCGCCTGGTCCTTGCAGCTGCAGAGTCAAGGTCACCGTTACCTTACCTGAAGCACCCGACTTCGGAGGGCATCCGTCTTCCAAGTCTCCTGTCCACCCCTGAGTGACACAGACACTGTCCCCTCTGCTTTTAAGTACTTCTCTTCAAGAATCCATGTTTGAATTCCTCCAGACACTTTGTCCTCTTCCAGCTGCAGCACTTTCCTGAAGTCCTCCATTGGGTTTGACCACAGTTTCCGATGCCACTTCACACCTATGCACCTGGCTTCCCTGGTATGGGTAACCTTGGGTACCACGGTATCCACAGGTGGGGTCGCTCTCCAACCTTTTGTCTTTTTCACGGGGTTTCTTCAGGTTCAACTGGGAAGGGACTCTAATCCTTATAAATCCAACCTCGACCTGCACATAGACTTGTACAGAGCACGCGGTTGTGTTCACACACTGCACACACTCTTCGTGGGTCCCTATCTACTTACCTTGGGTAGTTCTGTGGGTCCCGAGCAATTCTACGTCCTCTCGACATTATCTTGACTCGAGTCGTGGTTCTTATACCACTTTCTTAGTATATGGTTTGGTTCCCCCCCTCCCCCTGGGCCCACGGTGTATTGGTACTATGTACTGTGATTTCTTTGCTTTATTATTGTGTGTTTTGTGTCTTATCTCCATGTGGGAGATACTGTAATGTACTAGATAGTGTTATATAATAAATACTTTTTTTATAAATCCTTTGTGTGGTTCTTTTTCATTTAACCTATACTATAAGATTGCATTCTGGGAAAACGAGCTGCTTTACACTCCTTCAAGACTAAGCCTGAAGGCTGCTCTCCACAGCTACCACTTGGATAGCTTTTAAAGGTTTTCTGAGACCTCTTAAATCACCATAAAGGTTGTCTGGACTGGTGCAAGGTGACCACTTACATTAGTGGACATCATATACCAGGCCAGCTTCTCACACAGGGTCAAAAAGTACACCCTCAGACCCTAACACTTCCTCCTATAAATCCAACATGCAACCCACTCAATCAATCAATCAATCATGGCATTTATAGAGCGCACTACTCACCCGGGAGGGTCTCAAGGCTCTGGGGGAGGGGGAACGCTACTGCTCGAACAGCCAGGCCTTGAGCTGCCTTCTGAAGGAGAAGATGGTCTTGGGTTCGCCGAAGGTGGGTGGGGAGGGTGTTCCAGGTCTTGGCTTGACTTCTTTAGAGGAGGGTACAGAGGAAACAATTTTAAAGGTAAGGGCACGCCAACATGAACCTTCCCTTCCCCCAATAATCAGTGACTTGCCTACCCTTCCCCCCGATCATTAAACACCCGTCAGGGTAAGACTTCACAATTTCTCCCCATTTGGCAATCCATAACATCAGACAAATGGGTGTTGGACATTAACCAACATGGTTATTGCCTGGAGCTCACCAGCAACCCTCCCAACATACCACCTCGTACCCACAAACTTACGTCCGAGTACCTACAGCTCCTCTAATAAGAGGTACAAGCTCTTTTGACAAAAGGAGCTATAGAGCCATTCTAATACAGTACCAAGGCTCAGGGAGTCTACTCTCTCTACTTCCTAATCCCCAAAAGGACTGTTCCTTAAGACCAATTTTGGATCGAAGGACATTAAACCTGTACATACTTTCAGAATATTTTCACATGGTCACTCTTCGACATGTTTTTCCACTGCTACAGCAAGGCGATTTTATGTCCACACTAGACTTGAAAGACGCATACTTTCTTATTCCGGTTCACCCAGCTCATCGCAAATACCTCCAATTTGTGATAGCAGAAAAACACGATCAATTCAAGGTACTTCTGTTCGGAGTAACTCCTGCTCCCAGAGTATTCACAAAATGTCTGGCACATCTCAGAAGACAACAGATTCATGTCTTCCCATCCCTGGAGGACTGGCTTATTAAAACCAGCACACATCAAAAGTGCTTACACCATACTCAGACTACATTTGGCCTACTCTACCAATTGGATTTCACGGTCAATGCTCAAAAAAATCTCACCATCAGCCCTCATAAATGCAGTCTTATCTGGGAGCGACTCTAAACACTTGCACATCGTCTTCCAATTCAGCCAGAATTCGATATATTCAAACTCTGCTATTACTGCTATTACAGTTTCAGACCAACCAATACTTAGCAGTCAGAAAGTTCATGCAACTGCTAGGAGTGATGGCATCATGGATCGCAATAGTTCCTCATGCAAGGTTGCACATGCATCCTCTATAGGAGTGCTTGGCACATCAGTGGAATCAATCGCCTGGTCAATTAACAGATCTAGTGTTGGTAGACAGCCGCACCCATCACTCTCTGCAGTGGTGGAACACATCAAACATATCAAAAGGGCAGCCCTTCATCGATCTTTTTCCACAGATCGTGGTAACAGCAGATTCATCCCTCACAGTTTGGAGTGTCCATCTTCACAACTTCACAATTTGAGGGCAGCGGGACAACAAATACAAAGCTCTCCACATCAACTATCTAGAGCTTCTAGCTGTATATCTAGCACTGAAAGCTTTTCAGTCTCACCTCCTGGGGCAAATTGTCCTAATCTGCACCAAAATGATGTACAATGTACTTTGTACAAAAACAATGGGGGACACATTCTCTCCAACTGTCACGCCTCGCTCAGACAATTTGGCGTTGGGCAATTCATCACAGAGTTCATCTTCTAGCAGAGCACCTCCCAGGAGTGGACAATCAGATTGCTGACCTCCTAAGCAGAAGGCGGCAACAAATAAACAAGTGGGAACTTCATCCCCAGGTTCTCCTTCCATACATTCAAGAATGGGGATTCCCACAAATAGATCTGTTTGCCACAGTGGACAATTCAAAATGCCCAAACTTTGCCTCCAGGTTCCCACACCCTCTATCCAAAGGCAATGCCCTATGGATGAATTGGTCAGGGATATTTGCCTATGCTTTACACCCTCTCCTTCCATTTCTGGTTCAGAAGCTCAGGCAAACATCCCTCACACTGATTCTAGTGGCTTCCACTTGGACCGTGGTTCACGATACTCTTCTGTCAGTAGTTCCACATCAAAAGCTCCATCTCAATTCCAGCCTTCTCACACAGAACCATGGAGAAGTCAGACATCCAAACCCCAAGGAGCTCAATCTAGCCATTTGGCTCCTGAATTCATAGAGTTTGGATATCTTAACTTGCCTCCAGAATGTATGGCCATACTTAACCCCTTCCATGCTCATGACAAGGCCAGCTCGTCATGCAGTACACTGGTTGTGTGCTTATGACGAGCTGACCTTGTCATGAACAATGGATTTTTATATTGATCAGCACAGGAGGGGAAAAGCCATAGCACCCAAGGTGTTAATAAAGAAGCAAGAAAGCCTACTACCATAGCATACTTTTTAGCTAAATGGAAATGTTTTGTTATATAATGTACCAATAACAATATTGATCCGCTCAAAATATTTGTTACCTTCTGCATTTGCAGCCTGCTGGTTTAGCCTACACTGTGTGTACAAAGTTCCAGTAATTAAAGCCTTTATGGAGGGCCTTAAGCGAGTAATACCACCCACAGTGCCTCCATCACCAGTTTGTAATCTGAACGTTGTGCTTACACAGCTCATGGGTCCACCTTTTGAGCACTTACACAACTGTCCCCTCAGTTTCTTTCATGGAAAGGGGCCTTCCTCGTTGCAATCATTTCATTGAGGAGAGTTGCTAAGCTGCAGGCTTTAACCTTCGAAGAACCCTTATTTCAACTTCATAAAGACAGAGTAGTTCTTTGCACCAACCCAAAATTCCTTCCCAAAGCGGTTTCTGCTGTTCTTACCTCAACCTGATTCTGTAGCAGAAAGAGCTCTTCATACTCTTGATGTTAAAAGAGCGTTATTGTACCACATTGAAAGAACAAAAAAAATGTGCAGAACAATTCTTTGTTGCATTTGCTACACCTCACTAAGACAATCCCATCTCTAAATCTAGTATTGCAAGATGGCTTGTTTTATGCATTCAAACCTGCTACGCTAAAGCTGAACAAACTTTACCAATACCTCCTAAAGCGCATTCTTCTTGTAAAATTAGAGCCTCTATAGCCTTTTTAGGTGACCTCCTTTTGGCTGACATTTATAAAGCAGCAACATGGGCCACACCACACACTTTTATCAAACATTGTGTGGATGTGTTAGCACGCCAACAAGCCAACTTAGGGCAAGCAGTGCTAAATACGCTTTTTCAAACAGCTGCAAAATCTACTGGTTAGCAACGGCTTTGGGAGAATACTACTATATAGTCTATGCAAAGCATGTGTATCTATTGCACACATGCCTCGAACGGATTATGCTACTTACTCAGTAAGCATCTGTTCTTGGAATGTAGAGCTGTAGATTCACACGTGCCCTCCCACCTCCCCGGGCACCGGTAGTTGTTGCAGTCTTGCATTAGTTACAGTACATACAAAGGGACATTTCTATACTACACTCATTTACTCCATTCTCTCCCTCATGCGGGAAAACAATCTAACAATGCAGTTGATGCCCATGCGCACTAACACTGAAAGGAGTGGTCACCTTACCTTGGGACTAAGAAAGACTTCTTCGAAGAAAAACAACTTGCAAACATCTGGACCCAACACTATATGGCAGGATTATGCAATGCATGTGAATCTACAGCTCTACATACCAAGAACAGATGCTTACTGGGTAAGGAGCATAATCCTTTCCTTTTAGGACTGAATTCTTGTCCATCTAATGCATCCAAATAGTTCTCAAAGATCAATATCTAATCTTCCCATGGTCTAGGTGGGGGACCTGTTGGCACCAAGAAACTCGGTAGTAACACTGGTAGTGCTGCAATAGCCCATCAATTGTAAACTGGATTGCTATAAAGTACATTAAGACGCTTAGTAAAATATTACCTTAAAAACTCAAGGGTGTGTGTATTAGCGGTGCTTGACACACTGAAAATAAATGCCACTTGTTTCCTTATGGTGTGCGCATCACCTCATAAAGCCTGAGATTTCGGTAGGATGTCTGCATCACCTTGTGACGCGCCCCTCAAAATATCACGAAGACAAATGCTGCTTACTTCCCTACTATGATGCATTCCATGGACCTGCTCTTCATCCTGTTGTGTTTCTCGCAACTCTGAATCCTGCATGTACAAAGGATTACACAGTTTTTAGTGGGGGTATCACTGCGCAGTTAGACGTTGACCACCGTTAGTGTGAAACTGTTCGGACTCCTTCATTGGCCGCCTCTTGATCGCGTCCGAGACCAACTTGATATCGCTGCTGCATGTCCAGGTGTACGTATCACCGTGCAGACACACAAATGCAAAACTCAGATCCATGGGGATAGCCGCTGCAAGAAATATTAAAATATCAGCCTTAACGTGAACACGCAGTCCAACTCAAGATGGCTGCTGCTTGCCCTCTGTATGCGGACGAGTGATTCACGTTGTGTGAGCACGTCGCACACAGTTACAGCACAGATGACTGGTGACCTTGTTACGTCATTAACTTCTGCGCAGATCCACACAGCACCCAAAACACATACCCTTCCCTTACTTTTCCGGAAGATTATTTTGTGGAAACTGAACTGTCCTTTGCGGTGGGCGACAACACTTCTCGAATTGCCTTTTTGTGCCTTGGGCATCGTCTTCACCATTGATGCGTCCTTGGATCTTGTCCGTTTCTATACTTGCGCGCGATCCGTTCTGATCTGAAGCTCATGCTTTTCCCGGTCTTCTTGGCCGCCTGTTAGCCATAATTTGTAGTAAGGGGCTTGCAGACCACACCAACCAGGTACAGATAAATATTTTTTATTTAAATCAGAACAGATTAGATGAACGGACACTCCCTGGCTGGTTATGAGGAAACTGACTTGCCAGAGAATGTTCAGCTTCAAAAAAATACATGGAATCTGATGTCCATCAGATCTGATGTCCATCAGATTCCATGTCTGGAGACACCAACATGACGCTGATGTAATACAAAAAATAGGATCATTGAGATGCTGTTTGTGCAGTTTATTCTGTTACTACTTAAATGCGATAATCTGTGAGGTTTACCTCAAGCTGATTTCTAAAAAAGTTTATTTTCCCTTCGGACTGGCAATATTGAGTTTGCAAATTAATGGAGGGTGTCATGGCTTCCATGTGTGGTCAAATATGGAGACGTTTTTTGAAAATTCTTAATCTTCCTTACCGATTTAATTAAAGATCTGGATTTCTATAATTCGGATAGCCAGAAAGATATCGCTGCAAGTTAAACATCTGCAGCACATGCACATGTTCAAATCTTGAAAGGGACTATTCAGCCTTTTGTTCTTTCAAAATTGAGGCATTGAGCTGGCTGACAGTTTTTTGCCATCATGGGATTTTCATTTAGAGTCAAGAACATTGAAAAGCTTTGCTAATCTGTGAAGTGCGGTGCACTTTTAAGAGAAGACATTTCTTCTAAAAAAAAGTTTATCTGCATAATGTATGAGTTTAGCTGCCATCCTGATTCAGGTGGAAAATCCATTTTCCATCTGAATCATGTGTGAGTGCTGCCGTAAAATCTGCACCTTGGATGATTTTTTCTGTGGGCACATTTCGCTTCTAAAAAGCAGGTGGAAATTTTCAGTGATGAAAATATTTGTATTGAGGGAAAAACGTGGGCTTTGGTGCCCAGACTCTGTTTTCCATGATTGTTCCAGCTTATTAGGATACATGCAACTTACCATTTCGCACTGGAAAATGCTATATCCACAGCCTCAGGATTTCTTTGGCCGGTTCTAGGTTGTGCATGGGTGAGTCCTAACCAGTAACACTCTTTAATGATTCTAAATGATTTTCTTGTCTATCTAGTAACATGAAAACGTTTAGTACTGTCAAACAACAGATTGAGCCCTTTCTTATCCATTTGTGGAGAAAGGAAAGTGGAGAAAGGAAAGAAAGAGAGAATTGTTTAGTTTCAAAGATTTGAAAAAAGCTCTGCCCCCTTTAAAGGAGGCATCAGCTCCATTGCCTGTTGACACACATCTTTGGGAGTTAAAGATCAGTTCCTTTTTTTTCTCATTATTCTCACAGTGCTCAGATGTTTGCAATACATGCCCTGGCTGTGAACTAAACAATAAAAGAGTACTTAAATAACTTAAAATGTTCCAGTGTCTACAAGTAAGATATTCAGATGGCTCTTTTTTTTTTCTTCCACTTTCACTGCCCACAACATGCATGCCAATGCGCTTTGTGAAGTGCAGGAAAAAGAAATCCGAAAAAAACCCTTCCACCTATTGGTTGTCCCCAGAGCATTAAGTGTTTTTTTTTTTTGTAAGACCTATCCAGCTGAACCACTTATAATCTGTTGAAGTCAGTTAGAAAGCCCTATATTGTCCAAAATGGGTGCAGATTGACAAAAAGGAAATAACCATTGACTCACTTGGACATAACTTTGAAAGGTAGCTGCAGTTGTGAAGAAAGGGAAATATCAGAATCGTTAAAAAATAAGTTGAAATGACCGCTCTCCTGCTTTGTCTGTGTTGTGAATTCTCTACTGAGAGTGCCAGAAAATGATGAACTTACATGCCACCTGTAAATGGTTTTTTCGAGATCAGTTTTATTTGCAGAGCAGAGTTGTTTCTGTGTGAGCTGGTGTTTGGCCCAAATCTTTCCTTATTAACATCTTTTCCCTTATATTTTTAATGCATATAGATTGTTCTTTTGAGCTGCGAATCATCTTCAGTTTTTTTCCTTCTTCCAGGATCTGAAGCCCAGTAACATCGTTGTCAAGTCAGACTGCACACTTAAGATACTGGACTTTGGATTGGCCAGGACTGCAGGGACCAGCTTTATGATGACGCCGTACGTGGTAACACGTTACTACAGGGCACCAGAGGTCATACTTGGCATGGGATATAAAGAAAACGGTGAGGAACTGAGACTTTTAGGGCAAATATAATGAGTGTTGGAAACAGTGCTTCGATTGGTGAGGGATCAGTTCTTTCCCGACCTCATTACAGCGGGTGTGCCTAAAGTGCAGTGACAAATGGATTATTCCTGAAGGTATAGAGTAAATCCTGAGGACGAAAGAGGGGGAACACTGGCATTCAAGGCTTATTTTGTATGAGCGAAAACCCAATGAGGACTCGTTAGCAAGTAAAGACTGCTCATTGTCTTCGGGTGTTACAGCATTACTTGTCAAATTGGGAGGTATAAACATTTCAGAGCATAGTGTATGCAAAGTAGCATCTTTATTATTGTAAGTGAGGACAAAATATATACAGGTAAAATCTGATTGTGGGGGATTCGGCGTCAGCACCTTCTCAGCTGCTCTGTGAGCTCCCATATTGGGTAAGGAGGAGCACATGCTTTACTTCTTTCATAAGTAGAGGTTCTGTGCTGTAAGAGCTGTCGTATAATGTATATCGGGGAGTTTTGTGGGTTTCTTGTTGTCACAGTAAATACCTGAATGTGCACGTCTGGTCTTGCTCTTGCTCCATGTGGAATACCCAAATGTGTGCTGCAATTCTGCTATTGCTTTTTCTCTTGTCTGCTACTGTCTTTACCTCTTTCTCCTTTTGCTTTTCCTCCCTTTGCCAGTCGACCTTTGGTCAGTGGGGTGCATTATGGGAGAAATGGTTTGCCACAAAATCCTCTTCCCTGGAAGGGACTGTATCCTTAGGCTACGCCTGTTCTGGAACATTAATGTGTGTGTGTTAGTGTTATACCAGCTCTTATCAGAATTCAGATCTCAACTGAAATTTAAAGTGTCACAGAGAACCTAAGACTGTTTACTGAAGTGCAAGCCTCGTTAAGGTGAGAAACTCCTGTGCCTTGCCTCCTTTGTACTGTTTGAGCAGACCTAGGCTGTCTACAACTCCTCCCCAGAAACTCTAAAACTCCCTTCTCTCTACCCCTTCTGAAAGGCCATATTTTAAGCAATGTAGTACAAATGACTTGAGTCCCATGCTTCGTGAATTGGCATCCTTCAGTGTTCTATAATAAGAATCACCCTCCTTTGCCATTTGATTTACAGGGAAAGTAGACAGCCCAGTATGTTGTAACCCCCCCTCCAATTTACCAGTTTTGCATTTGGACTGACAGTTCTCCACCCAAAAACTAGTGGCCTCTCGTGTTCAAATACTGGTCAGGAGGCTTTTATTTCTTGAGGGTGCAATACGTTTATTTACAAATTAGCAATACTTCCCTTGTTGAAGGCAATGTCCTAGATAATAAAAAAAAAGTAGCAGCCTTAAGACCTATTTAAGAAACAGCCAACTACAGACCTATAACTCTGCCGCCTTGTATTACTAAACTTCTAGAAAAGGAGGTCACTAAATAACTTCAGTCTTGCCCAGGTGGGACTTTGTCCCTGATTGGGTGTTGAACCTGTGGTAAGTTCAGCATTTGATGATGATAGAATGATTGCAGACAGCAAAAATTCAGTAGTTGTGATGTTCTAGTATTTATCTGCTGCCTTTGATACCATTGATCGCCATGCCTTTTTCAGCACTTCAAATGAGTATCTATTTCTCTTCCACCCCTTTACTTTGGTGAGTACTTAAGAGATCTGCACTTTCACCCCCTACTGTTCAATATTTATGACCAGCCTGCCCTAATATCCTAAGTCAGTTTAAGGTGACTAATTTATTTATAAGTGATGGAATGGAGATTATCACCAATCTGAAAGATACCACATTTAACTCCTCTACAGACCCATCTGCTGTGTGCTGTATCTTCTTGAGACAAAACTGTTTGAAACTAAACCCAAGATGAAATGTTGTGGAATTTGATCACACTAGACCTACTTTGCACGGTGTCATTATTAAAGTTTAGGGACGTCATCCATATCTACTTCTTTGCTTGGTAGCATCTGCTTACATGCGCCTACAAATGCGGGAAGAGACACGCGCCTACAAATGCGGAAAGAGACAGTGGCCTGTCTACTCGGTTTATGGATGGAGTGCCCGATAGGGCCGCCATGCAGAAATTACTCTACCTACCACACTGCGCATATTTGAGATATAACTACGGAGCTACCATTTTGTGGAGAGTAAACTGCTGAGGAATATATCCTAGGTGCACAGAAAGAATACACAAGGAGCTCCTAATTAATATATATTGGACAAGAGTCTTGGAGATAGTAGTAGACTCATATAGGGTGGCATACCAACCACGTGGCCTCCTTGAATTCGAAGGTGTAACAGTACACCCACTATACCCCCTGTATGGTTGTCAGCTTATTTGGCATGGTCCTGTGGAAGGTGGTCCATTGTTTGTTTCCAACCCACCGAAACGCGCATCGACCTTCTGATAAACCCTACTGTATTTAGATCGCCAATAGGGATTCGAGACAAATCAGTTCTAGGTCTCCCCGTGAACCAAATATGAAGGATGGTTGATATTGGATGATGTGAGAATGTGGTTCAGGTGTGATTGAAATAGTGTGAGATTTGATGAAAGTTGAGTACATATAACTGTTTAGGGGTCTGAAAGTGTAGATTGTATTTGTTCTTATGACGCTTGAGGAGTGCATAATTAGGTACAAATAATATTGTACACAAATGTAAATGGATATTTTTATGGTGTTGTATGTATACAACAAAGGAAAATGAGAAACATTTTTTACATGCATTTCGTTCGGAATAAAAAATGACGATAAATTAATGGCTGAAGCGTCTAAGTGCATAAATTATGTGTAGCCCTTACTTGATGTTGTATACATAAATCAAAGAAATATAGGTCGCGAGGGAGCTTGTTGCATATTTCTTGATAGTGTCCCATCTTCTCCCTGACCTTAGGCCCTATATAGATGGGGTCCCCCCTTACTAGCTATTAGATATCTGCATTGTTGTCCTCCATCAAAACTAATTAGCTTTAAGAGACTCCTTAGGAGTCATGGTTGCGCTTAGCCGAAATCCATAAATAAATACGATTTCTGGTAATTAGCTGAGGTTTGTTATCAATCTTATCGGTCTATAATGAAAATAGTCATTACTACTTTTCTGTCAGGGACCAGATTGAGTTGGGTGTTTTCCTCATTTTGTAAATTGTAATCCGTGGTAACTCTCACTGTTATCTGAAAGGAGCTATTGTTCCCCCCTACTGTTGGAATAGAATGGGTAGCATGGAATAGATCAGAGGATGTCTTGGGTTCTTGGTACCACTGACCACCGGTCGTCAGTGGTAAGAGACGTGGTTTCTGGTTTCCTTTTGGTGTTGACATGCTGCATTATGGAGGTTTGGTGTTACTCTTCACTGGTGTCTGATATGGAAGGAGGCATTGTGCCTTATTTTCTTAAGGTGGAGGGATGGGAGTAGATATTGGGGAGAAGCTGTAGCTTGACACCAGTCTTCTTTGGCCCTCAGTAAGAGGAGGCCCAGTCACCCTTTTTGTCTAAGCTGCCCAAGTCATGGGTAAAAGGTAGAATTTGTAATTGTGTATGTTAGTGCTATACAGAAGCTTCGCCATATAAAGTTCTAGCGATACGGCCCTAACATTCTCTCGATGGCTGAAGACGGGAGGTTATATTTACGCACCTGTAAACATTTGACAATAAATACATCATGATGTAGGGAAATGTACTATTGTGAATGCAAAGCTGCCCTTAAGGAACAATGTGTTCGAGGCATATGAGCTGCAGATCTCACACTTAACCCTTTAAGTGCTGCCGTCGGCCAACGGTCGTCACGGGCACTACCTCCCCAGTGCTGCGTGCGACCGTTGGACGTCCAGTTCAGCACTGGATAATGGACAGCGCAGCACTGGGGAGGTATGTGTACGAAGCTCCTAAGGTGTTAACATTAGATCGCTTTCTGGTGTTGAGCTCGGATGCTTGCACTTTTTTGTTGTCTTGGAAGAAGTCTTTGTAGTCACGAGATAGGTGACTCCTCCTTTGGATGATAGTGCGCATGGGCATCAACACCATCATTAGATTGTTTTATTCCGCCATTGGGTTTGGATACAACTTTTGCGCTCCGGTTCGAAATCTTTATTTCAAACTACTTTGCCTCGAAAAACTTCCACAAACCCTTCGGATTGACTTTGAACATCTTCATCTTCGACACAACTTTCATCTGCTCAATTCCGGTCGTTCGGCCTATCCACGCAGTAAGGCCTACGGCTCATGGAAGGGATGCCATTCAAGAAATGCCCCCAGTGTGGAGCAAAATTCCCGCACAGTGACCATCACAAGGTCTGCAACCTGTGCCTATCACCTGAACACGACTAGTCCAGCTGTCCAGCCTGCACATTTTTTCGATCGAAGAAGACCATTTGAGATTGAAGGGCTTGACGGCACATCATGGCGCAGAGATCAGCTCCGGAACCAGTGGATATCTTCGACGAAGGCCCAGATGTCCCGGAAGAAGATTCCGAAGATCTCCAAATCGTATCAGAGGCAGAAGACTCAGATGGCCCCATCACTCCTGGTCAAACTGCCCCTACCCCAACCGCACCTAAACCGAAGGCAAAGGTCAAGACTTGCTGGACTCAGTCGTGGCACAAAACACACTTCAGAAGCCCAGCCTCCAGGTCCAGCACCGAAGAAAACAGAAAATCCTTCCGGTAGCTCGGGACTGAGCAAACCGCATGTACCAATCCCACCAGCGCCTACGGCTCCGAAACCAAAAGAACTTTCAGCTCTGAAATCGGTTCCGGCGCCTTCCACCTCCAAAGATAAATCGGCCCGAAAACCTCAAAGCCCGTGGATAAACAGACGTAGAATGTTTCCAAGCCTAAAGATCCCGCTTCGGCTCCGAAAACAAAAGCCTCTGAACCAAAAGCCAAGCCTAAGGACTCCACCACGCCTCCTAAGGCCAAAGACAATAAAAGTCAAAACCAGCCCCGCTCGGAACCGAAAAAATCGGCGCCGAAAGCGATTCCCGAGGAAGAGTAACTTTTTCATCCGGATCCTGTCGATCCTAAACCGAAAAACATTTATATTAATCCAGAAACAGGACATGTCACAGCTGTGCCATGTAAGAAGAGGAAGTTAGACACAGCACCTGCTCCTCCATGTCAGGTTCTTCCGTGGTCCCAGGCAGAAGTCGCGTTTCCCCAGGAGCGAAGTATTTGTCTAACCTTTCCAAAAACGACCTCCTCCCTGTGGAAACAGGATGTAGGTAGCTCTCGAAAATGAGGAGACCCAGAACTAATGTATTTCCACATACATCAGAATTCCTCAATAATATGTGTGTGTGTTTAGGCAAGCTCTGCAAAGTAAAGATAACATACAGGATAAGTGTAGGGGTTTTGTTACACATGAGAATAATCTTTTCTACTATTTTTTGTGATATGAGGACTGTGTGCTATCCCACACTTACCTTAGGAATTAACTGAAGAGCAGATTCAAATAATATTATTCAAACGTCTTATAGGGTCTCCAAATAATAAGAGGGAAGTAACAGGAATTTTCGTAATTCAAAGTTCATTAGGAAATAGGTGTCTTCTAAGAGTGAGGAGAGAGCTTCTGTACGTCTCTAATGAATCCTGTAGTTAACTTGTAACTTGACCATTGGTACAAAATTCCTTCCTGCTTTCACCACGTCCATAAATCTCCAAAACAGTCCGGAATCTCCAGCTGAAGCAACGGAAGACGAATAACGCGCACAACGCGGTTCCAATGACTCGTATACAATGAGTCGAAAATACTTATAAACAGAAGTTTGTTAACGCGTCCTCGCGTTAAATAAAGTTTCATCAATGTTAATATAAAAAAAAAGTGGTGCTCTAAAAGGCAACGAAAAAGAAAGAGCACTCAGCAAATTACGAACAAGAATGTGAAACGTGCTAGAGCCCTACACGCGTTCACAAAAAATTCCTCGCGGTTCAGATTCACTGCAAGAGGGGATACGAGGGAATCGGGCCGTTGGGCGGTTCTTAACGGCCACACGAGCGGAGGCGAAGGGAATCCAAAGCGCCTCACAACAAACAAAATAAAGAATGTTGCCTTACAATTAAGGATCCAGAAACGAAGCAGGAAGCAAAGCAGAACTCAGTTTCCTCCAGAAGTTTGGAAATGCCAAGAAACGCTTAGGCGGGGTCCAACGAAGGTTTCAAGGAACCGGTTAGATATTCAGGAAGCTAGCACGAAAGCCAAGCGCTGCTAGCTGACACTTGGAGGCTTAAGAACCTCCCTGTCACCTGATCAATTACCAGGCAGCATGGGACAGCACACAACCCTGTTCCCTGACAATGCGTTATGGGTGATGTAGTGAGATCAAGGAGCAAGTTGCTCGGGTTCTAACACTCCAGTGCCTGTGAAGAAGGACTCACTGATACCTCCTTCTTCTCCTATACTTCCTTCTAACCTACTTCCTCTCCCTAAATCTATTACACCATTCTCAGCCTGAAACTTCTCCACCTCATACACCCCCAGATGATGGATGATGATGATGACCTAGTGGTGGGAGGTGACCCAAATGACCCTTTCACGTATCCAACTGACCCAGATGATTGGGAGTACCCTGTCCCAACAGATATATACCAGACGTCCCAAGCCCACACACATACCCCTCAAAACCAACTCCCCCAGAAGATAATATTGGTTTTGGGCAGTTAATTAATAGGGCTGCCAACTATCATGGCGTCATAATGCACTCGGATGCAGCAGAGGAGGACTTCCTTTTGGATACATTTTAACAGTCCCAAAAGACAGTGCAAATATTGCCAATGATCAAGGGAGTCATTAAACATGCCCCCAACGTGTTTAAAGATCCCGTACGTGCCAGGATTCTTAACCCTAGAATAGAAAAAAAAGTATAAACCTGCCTCTGAAGATCCTGCTTACATTAAGGGACAGCTGCCTTTGGATTCTCTAGTAGTTTCCAACGCTAGAAAGCGCGTCAACTCCCACACCTCTGGGGAGGCGCCACCCCCTGATAAAGAATCAAAATTGATAGACGCTTCTGGCAAAAGGGTAGCTGCACAAGCAGCCTATCACTACCGCATAGCCAACACGCAGGCACTGCTCGCAAGATATGATAGGGCTCACTGTGACCAGTTAGAAACCCTACTACAACATTTGCCTATCCAATATAAAACCAAGCAAATGATCTTATCCAAGAGGGCAAGCTAATTTCAAACGTGTCAATAAAATGTGCACTTGACGCTGCAGATACTGCCTCTAGATCCATCAATACCAGTGTGCTCCTTGGGCGACTTGCCTGGCTCTGCATCACAGGCTTTAAGCAGGAAGTCCAGACTACCATCCTCAACCAGCCGTTCAACCAGCAACAACTTTTTGGCCCGACTGTGGACACTGCACTTGAAAAAATGAAAAAAGACACTGGGAGCTTTACAATCTCCACAAACACGGGCCTCCTTTCGTCGCTCCACCTATAGAGGGGCCTCCAAAAACATGGGAGCAGACACCTCATCTTCATTTAAAGCCACTACATAAACATTACCCAATAGAGGATACTTTAGAGGCGGATACAGAGGAAATAACAATAACGGAAGAGGTCGAGGTAATCCCAACACTTGTACCTCTCCCGCCACAAAACAGTGACTTCTCTCCACTCACCCCAGGCCATCCCACTCCAGGAGGGGGAGATTATCACAGTTCCTACCTGTCTGGAATTCCTTCACAACAGACAAGTGGGTGACACGGATTATCCAGTATGGTTACTGCCTATAACTTACAGCTACCCCTCCCCCCCCCCCGCCCCCCCCCACACATACCACCCAAGCAACGTCCAATGTCCACAGATCATCTCACACTCCTCAAACAAGAGGTTCTCTCATTGCTTCAAAAGCACACACTAGAGCCTGTTCCCTTACAACATCAAGGAACAGGGTATACTCGCTGTACTTCCTAATACCCAAAAAAGACGGGACTCTAAGACCAATACTCGACCTCAGGCCCCTCAACCTATATATACTCTTAGATCATTTTCATATGATCACTCTCCAATAAGTGCTCCCGCTGCTGCAACAAGGCGACTTCCTTGCAACACTAGATCTCAAGGACGCCTACTTCAACATTCCCATACATGTCTCTCACATGAAGTATCTAAGGTTTGTGCTACAAGGACAACACTATCAGTTCAAAGTCCTTCCATTCGGAGTCACCACTGCACCCAGAGTGTTCACAAAGTGCCTTGCAGTAGTAGCAGCACATCTCAGAAGACAACAGATCCATGTCTTCCCATATCTAGATGACTGGCTAATAAAAGCCAAGTCAAGTCATTCAACCAGTGTGTTCAACGCACTCACCAAACCATTCAGACATTACACAACTTGGGGTTCACGGTCAATTACACCAAGTCGCATCTCCAGCCCTCTCATATACATCAATATCTGGGGGCTACCATAAACACCTCCACAGCTCTGGCATATCCCAGTCCAGCCAGGATAGCCAGCATACAAGTCATATTCACAAAATTTCAAGCCCAACACTCTCTCCCAGCCAGAGTGTTCATTCAGCTAATAGGCATGATGGCATCTTGCATTTTTATTGTACTGTATGCAAGACTTGAAATGCGTTCATTACAAGAATGTCTAGCACATCAGTGGAATCCGGCTCAAGGACAACTTACAGATCTGGTGTTGGTAGACAGCCACACACATTGGTCTCTGCAGTGGTGGAACACAAAAAACGTGTCCAAAGGGCGGCCGTTCCTCAAACCTGTTGCACAGATAGTACTTACAACAGACGCATCACTCACAGGATGGGGAGCCCATCTCCTCGGACATACAACTCAGGGCAAATGGAACACTCAACAAAAAGTGCGCCACTTCAATCACCATAACTACTAGCATTATTCCTAGCACTAAAATCATTCCAAGTACATGCACAAAACAAAGCTGTCTTGAACCCGGACGGACAACATGACAGCCATGTACTACATACAAAAACAAGGAGGCACGCATTCTCTGCAACTGTTCCAGCTTGCACAGAACATTTGGAGATGGGCCATCCCACAAAACATATATCTACTTGCCGAACACCTTCCAGGAGTTCACAATCAGATTGCAGATCTGTTAAGTCGACAGACCCAACAGATTCACGAATGGGAACTACATCCCCAAGTCCTTCTACCATTTTTCCACATGTGGGGCAAACCAGTCATAGATCTGGTCGCCACACATGACAACGCAAAATGCCCAACCTTCGCCTCCAGGTTTCCACACCCGTTGTCTAAGGGAAGTGAAAAATGGATGAACTGGTCAGGCTGATTTGCGTACGCTTTTCCGCCACTCCCACTGATTTCACTAGTGGTACGCAAGCTCCGACAACAGTCTCTCAAATTAATCTTAGTAGCTCCCACATGGGCACGCCAACCATGGTTCAGAACACTGCTGGAACTCTAACTAGTTCCACACCAAAAACTACACCTGTCCCCATCCCTGCTAACGCAGAACCATGGAGAGATCAGACATCCAGATCCAGGTCAGCTGAATCTGGCGATCTGACTCCTGAAATCTTATCCTACCACCGGACTGTATGAACATCATTAAAGAAGCCAGACAACCTACTACTAGAGCTTGCTATGCTGCAAAATGGAAAAGATTTGCCATTTACTGCACCAATAACCATATTGATCCACTGGATGCCTCCATCCAGACTATAATTGGCTACCTACTGCACTTGCAAAGATGTATTGTAGCATATTCATCCATACGTTTACATCTAGCAACACTTGCTGCTTACTTACAAAACAGACAACACTTTCCACTATTTAGAGTCCCTGCAATTAAAGCCTTTATGGAGGGCCTAAAAAGAATCATTCCTCCTAGGTTAATACCCTCTCCAGTGTGGACCCTCAATATTGTTCTTACCAGACTCATGGGACCCCCATTTGAACCTTTACACAAATGCGAACTACAGTTACTCACGTGGAAAGTAGCTTTCCTTGTTGCCATTACCTCTCTAAGAAGAGTAAGTGAGATCCAGGCTTTAACCATACAGGAACCATTCTTAAAATTACATCGTAACAAGGTGGTCTCAGAACAAACCCAAAATTCCTTCCTAAGGTCATCTCTCCATTTCATCTTAACCAATCAGTGGAGTTACCAGTGTTTTTTCCAAACCCATACTCCGTAGCAGAAAGAGCTCTACACACCCTAGATGTCAAAAGAGCACTGCTTTATTACATTGACAGAACAAAATCCTTTCGCAAAACAAACAATTGTTCATAGCCTTCTCCCCACTGCATAAGGGTAATCCCATCTCCAAAGCTGGAATTGCAAGGTGGATAGTTAAATGTATCCAAATATGCTACCAAAAAACTAAACGCATCTTGACAATTCCCCCTAGAGCCCACTCTACATGCAAACTAGGGGCCTCTATGGCATTCTTAGGGAACATTCCCCTAGAAGACATCTGTAAAGCAGCAACATAGTCTACAACTCACGCCTTCACTAAACCCTATTGTGTCAACGTGCAAGCCAAGCAGCAAGCTTCTGTGGGCCAAGCTGTTCTTAAAACACTCTTTCAAACTACTGCAACCGATACAGGTGTCCATCTCTAGGGAAGATACTGCTGTACATTCTATGCTAAGTGTGAGATCTGCAGTTTATATGCCTCGAACAGAAAATGCTACTTACCAGTATGCATCTGTTCTTGGCATGTAGAGCTGCAGATTCTCACACCCACCCACCTCCCCGGGACCTGGATCTGTTCCAGTTCTATCTTATTTAGATATACACACATGGACATCTTTTCTGTTTTTACTTACTACATCATTTCCCATCATGGCGAAAAACAATCTAAGGATGGAGTCGATGCCCATGCGCACTATCGTCCAAGGGAGGAGTCCCCTATCTCGTGACTACAAAGACTTCTTCCAAGACAACAAAGTGCAAGCATCCGAGCCCACCACCAGATGGTGATCTAATGCCAAGTGTGAGAATCTGCAGCTCTACATGCCAAGAACAGATGCATACTGGTAAGTAGAATTTTCCTTTCTGTCATTCTTTTAATAGAAAAGTTATCAAAGAAAATCCACCTTTAAAGGGAAACTTCTGGACTTTTTTCTTTTTAACTAGTAAGTCATGTTGTTTATCGGGTGCATCTGTTTGACAACCATCCCTAGTCCTTGCCATTAGGATATAATCAGTGTCAAAATTAACCATGCCCTCGTAATATTTACTGAAACTGTGCTGTTTCAGCATGGCCTGAGGGTCAAGTCGGGTATTTTATTTCCTGCTCACTGAAAAGGTACCATGAACAAAAAATTTTTTTATTCAACAACAATTATTATTATTATTTTTTTGATACAGGAACCATATTCATTTGTGGGTGTTTTGGTTTATACTTGACAGCTCTCATCATCAATTCGATTAAGAAACTTGTAGGGAACGATCCTTCTTACAGTTGTGGTGCTTTCTCTTCTCTACTTGTTCTTTCAGAATGTAGCTTAGGGTTACTGTCATAAGCTTTCCAGATAGAGTGCTTCCTGGCTACAGATGAGATAATTGACCTCTTGTGCCAACCTTCAAATCTGCTTCATACTAGTACTGAGTCTTCTATTTTGGTTCATAATTGAATGATTCACTGGATGAAGGACTGGATAGAGACCCTGAGGTATGTAAAACTTGAGAAAAGGAAAAAACTCACCAAGTCCACTGACTACTGTTGGAAGAGAAAGTGCAGTCTCTTACAGAAATATGTGGAGGTTTGTCCCAAAACATCTCATGAACAAGAGCTTTTACTCTCTCTATCTTAGTCAAGAAGGGCCCAACTATATAATCGTGACCAATACCCAATCTCAAAATAGAGTGAAAATTGATCAAGTGTAAAATCTTAAATGCTGGCACTTCACCAGATGTGCACTACTGTATGGCAGGGAAACTGTCAATAGTCATAAGCACTGAATAGTCCCGCCCTCGAGTGTGGATTTTAGCGTATGTTTAACCAAATTTAATATGTAGTACTGTGAAAGATACAGATACACACATCCTCCCACCCACCCAATAGGCTAAATTGCATTTGATTTTTCATTTTAAATAACACGTATATATTCAACAATTTTGTGACATAGAAAAATTTCCTCTTCACTGTTTCGACATAGCCTTTATTTTTAAAGACAAAGGAAAGGCAATAGCAGGCAGTTAGTCCAAAGGCTGCATATAGGAAACACAACAGATTCAAACTGGTGCCGTACCTTTAGAACCTCCAAGACGTCCAGGCTCCCATCATTCTCCACAAGTGACAGTTAGGTCAGTCACTTTAGTATTGAAACTTTCATAGATTCACATGCTTGATTCATTCCCCATCGTCGAGATGAGAGTTCCCGGTATTATAAAATAATTGTCCTATAGACATGAACATAACGCTCTAGGCCTTAAAATCCTATAAAACCAGCTTCAGAACCTCCAAAACCACCTATGAAACTGAAGTATACCTTCAAAAAACCTACTTCAGCTCCGCCGTTAAGCAGCTTGTCGTCGACACCACCATCGGTGAGAAAATCCTCTCCTGAGGTAATTCTGGTAAGGACGACTGTCTTCAGTCAACACTGTGACTGTATCTGCAGCGTTGATGTCCTCTTCGACGACATCTTCGATGGGTCACGTGCCATTATCGTCAACGAGGCAAATCGTGTCTTCAAAGTCTTCCTCGTCGCTGAGAGGTCAACGTCCGACGACAAGCCACCCGTCGACGATTCCGTAGAGGGAGACCTCGTAGACCACTGCATCCACGAGAGGAAACGAGTCTACGGCAGAAGTGTCATCGGCGTCACAGTCGACGAAAGTCCCTGTCTCCGGCAGCGTGCCATCAACGACAACAATTCTGTTGACGGAGCAAGAAAAGTAGCCTTCAACGATGAAGGCGATTCCGACGGTAATACAATAGTCGACGGGCTCGTCGACAACACCGTCTGCGAGGAGGGAGAAACATAACATTTCAAAATTACAGTTCACTCCAGCTTTGCCTGGTCAGGTGCAGGCTCTGCTGCTATCTCCGTTCCTAGAAGAGGATGAGGACAAGGGATCCGAAGATGATGGTCTTTTTGGGGCAGCCTCGAGACCATCGTACCTTCATGTTAAATATCAGGAGGATTCTGATGAAGATGTCGGTTATGGATGTAAATATTACCATCCGCAGCAGTAATATCAGGAGCAGCAGTATCATCAGCAGGAGATGATGTGCCTTCCTTCAAGTTTTATGACAGACCTCCAATTTATGCTGATGGACTTTAAGAGGAGATTTCCGCCAGAGCAGAACATCCTACAGGCTCCGCCTCATCCCCCTTTTCCACCTGTTTACCCTCACAGGTTCGCTCCCCTCTTCTTCAACAGTCTCCAAGGTTTCAGCCCACTACCCAAGTTACTCCTGCCCATCAGTTGACATCTCCTGATGATGAAGTTGAGAGAGAGAGAGAGAGAGAGAGAGAAAGAGAGAGAAAAGAAGAGATTCAACCGGGTGACTGGAACTCCTACATCTTTCCCACTCCAGCTTCTCCATCTCCCCCACAAGCGGATTCACCTCCGGAAGATATAGGGGGTCTCCACAACCTTCAGGAGAGAGCGGCTGAGCGCTTTGATTTACTGATGCCTATGCATCCACTGGACTGTTTTCGGTATGACTTTAAAGAGACTTACAGGAAATCTGTAACATCTTTGCCGATTATTGTTCACATATGGAAGGAGGGGCTGAGAATAATGCAGAATCCAGCAACTGTTCCACCCGTGTTGCCGAGACTGGGCAAAAAATATAAAGCTCCGGATGATGCTCCAGCTTGCTTAATGGGTCACCCAAAAGCAGGTTCTGTGATCTCTCGAGCAGTGCAGCAACACTCTAAAAATCCTTCGGCTCCCCTGACTGCTCCTCCTGACAAAGAAGGAAAAAAGCTTGATAACAGTGGAAAGCGATTTTCAACAATGTCAGCTCTGACAGTAGAGGTTGCGAATGTGGTCGGACTTGGCACCATTCTTGGACAAACTTCCACCAGATGACAAGGAGGAAACTAAGAAGATTCTTCTTGAGGGTGAACGATCTGCCTCTGAAGTGATAGACTGCTCGATGAATGTAGCGTCCACTGATTTCAGGCAGCTAGCAGGTGCCGCTGTCTTGAGGCGTAAAGGCTGGCTCAAAGCCACCAGATTCAGGCCGGAGGTACAGACAAAGATTCTGGACCTTCCTTATAATGGTGAAGATTTATTTGGCAGCCACGTTGAGAAAGCCTTACAATCTATCCAAAAAAACACACACGGCTAAGTCTTTGGGGACTTTACAATACAAAAATAATCCTTTTTGTGGCTCACGAGGAAGAGGTTACCAGTCGTACAGATCAGGATACCAACAATCTCGATATTCAGCATATCCTGCGACCACACAACAATACAGGCCCCAGTATACCAGCCGGCAGCCACCTGCGTCAGCCTAACAAGGCTTCTTTTAGAGGGAAAACAGAACGGCAGGGCAAGGAGACCGGTCGACGGCAATGACCTCTCCCAGCTGTTGGCCTCTATCCCACCAATTCCATCTCCGGTGGGCGACAAGATATCCTGTTAAGTACAACAGTGGCGGCGCATAACTTTGGACCAATGGGTCCTAAATCTAATCCAATTTAGACACTCCTTGGAATTTATTGAGATCCCTCCAACAACTCCTCCTCTGCCTCACTTCCAAAAGCATCTGCATCTCTTAAAGATGGAAGTTACCAACATGCTACAGAAAGGGGGCGATAGAACACGTTCCCCTAAAGCAGAGAGCGATTGGTTGCTGCTCCTGGTTCTTCCTGATTCGAAAGAAGCAAAAAAATTGGAGACCCATCTTAGATTTGCGAAACTTAAACAAGTTCCCCAAAAAAAACAATTGTTCCGTATGATCTGTATTCAAGATGTGCTTCACCTCCTCAACAGAAACTATTACATGGCGTCCCTGGACCTCCAGGACGCATATTTTCATATACCTATATGCCAAAGCACCAGAAGTTTCTAAGGTTCGGGTGGCTGACAGTCCTTTCCAATTCCGCGTCTTACTTTTCAGACTAAAGTCTGCTTCCTGCATTTTCACGAACTGTTTAGCACCATTCGCAGAATTTCTAAGACCACATCATCCAATTTTCCCATACCTGGACGACTTGGTTCTCGAAGCCCCTACGTATGAAGCAGCAAAAGCGTCCACCAAAGCCTGTCTGCAACTCTTCAAGAAATTGGGCCTCAATTTAAATGTAGAAAAGTCGATTCCTCAACCATCCCGTCGACTGGTGTTTCATTGAGCTATCCTGGACAAAGTA
The DNA here is from genome assembly GCF_964261635.1 of Lissotriton helveticus. Classification (NCBI taxonomy): domain Eukaryota; kingdom Metazoa; phylum Chordata; class Amphibia; order Caudata; family Salamandridae; genus Lissotriton; species Lissotriton helveticus. The sequence continues at coordinate 456,156,121 of NC_136065.1, forward strand.
GAGAACAAGGCCTATCCTTCTCTGGGGAGACACCAAAGGTTAATAATGTCACTAGCAAATAGAGTCCAAAAAAGAAAGTTAATTTCCGTACACCTTTTCAAATCTCTCCTGGGAATTGTCTTCCTGGATCCCACTCATACCTTATTGTCATCTCCAAATGCGTCCTCTTCAGGAAGCTTTAAACGAGCAATGGGTGCAGCTAGAGGGCTCATTCAACGATCTGATCCGAGTCACTCCTCCCATGATAGCGGCCTTGGACTGGTGGACTCAATCTCACCAATTATCGCAGGGTCTGCCTTTCCTATTACAGGCTGCTCCTCTCGTGATTACAACGGATGCTTCTCTAGAGGGCTGGGGAGCTTTTCTGCAGGACTTGCAGGTCAGCGGAAGATGGCCGCATTCCCACAATATCTTTATATCTATCTTCTCAAGCTAAGAGCAGTTTACCTAGTGCTCCAAGCTTTCCTGCCAAAGATACCAAACACTTCTATGCTAGTCAGGACGGACAACACCACGACAATGCACTACCTCAACAAACAGTTGAGGTAGTGCAACAAAGGGAGAAACAAGGTCTCTTCTGCTCTCTCAGGAAGCTCAACTCATATGGCGCTGGGTGATTCACAAAGTGCATATATCAGTGGAGTATGTCCCAGGAAAACAAAATGTCATAGCGGACAACTTAAGAAGACTAAAGACCCCTTGCCACGAGTGGTAACTGGACAAGCAGTCTCTAAACAACATTTTCTCCCAATGGGGCAAGCCAAACCTTGATCTGTTCGCAACCCCAGGGGACCGCGAAATTCCAGTACTACGCAAGTTGGCGCCACCATCCGGGTTCATGGGGGAATGCCTTTTCAATAGCTTGGTCCGGCGTATTTGCTTACGCTTTTTCCTCCATTCCTCTCATTCAGCGAGTGCTAAAAAAGATAAAGGTGGAACCCTGCAAGATAATTCTGATAGTTCCAGCCATTGCTCGCCAGCACTGGTACACAGAACTCCACCTACTTTCAATCAACTCTCCGATCCACCTCAGATCATTTCTGTCTCTCTGGGCAATGGACCAGGGACAAGTGTGCCATCCGAACCCCAGTTCTCTGAAATTGTCAGCCTGGCTCCTGAGTTCCGAGAATTTCAGCACCTAAAGATCCCACAGTACTGCAGACAGGTGCTGGCTAAAGCAAGAGCAGACCGCACTAACAGGACTTACTTGCTTAAATGGAAGAGATTCTGCACGTGGTGCGGATAGTCTAAACTCAGTCCTCTCCATTCACCTTCTGAAGAAGTTTTACCCTATCTACATCTCTTGGCTCGCTTAGGTTTGGCCAACGCATCGATCAAAGTTCGTTTAGCTGCCAATTTCAGCTTCCGCAGATCCTCTGATGCTCCATCTCTGTGGTCGTGCAGGAAACAACCATCTCAACGCATGCGTTACGACGCATGCGTTACGACGCATGCGTAGACATCGCGTGCACTTACAACGCACGCGACGGTACGACGCGTGCTTTGTGTACGCACGCCATTATGCTGCATGCGCATTTAGAATGCAATCATTCCCAACGCATGGGATGAAATGGATGTGCGCCGAGATGGCCTCTGGGGGACACAGACGACAGGGAGACAACACTGGAACAACGACAAGAGACAGGTAAGGAGGTGCACGATAACAGCAATCTCCTTCTTCAAGAAGAAGTCTGTCTCGAACACCTCTTAGGCGATCTCATAACAGGTTTCGCATTTCTCAATCATCGACACCTCGGGGGCATAGCCCCAGATTTCCATCCCGTTCCACAGACACATCCAAAACCTCTTTGGAAGACTATTCCCCTACTTTGTCTGCTACCCCGCCTGCACCTGTTCAACAAGGTTCTATATAGGGGGGGTGTTAGAAATGGGGTTCTCTAGTTGGCAATGGTGTGCACCTTTGCCCAAATAGGGACCCTTGCTTCTAGTCCGGGAAAGGGGGGATACACTCTAAAATAACCCCTGCTCACCCCCTTGGTAGCTTGGCACGAACAGACAGGCTTATCTCACAGGCAGCTTGTAAAGCATTTGTGAACACATACAGTAACACAATGACAACACTACAAATGGACACCACACCAGTTTAGAAAAATAAGTCATCTTTATCTAAACAAGACCAAACAGCAAAAATCCACACTTCGGTATCAAAAATAAGGTTCTTAAATGGTACAAAGTTCAGTTCAATGCAAGTTGTCAATGCAACACTTTCCCAACAAAGTACCTTAGATGCGTCATGCAAAACAAACAAACAAATAGGGTCGCAGGGAAGGCGATGCATCAGTTCCTTGCTTCAGGGGAGGCAAGGCAGCTGTTCCTTACTGCAGAGCAGGGAAGGCGATGCGCCTGTTCCATACTGGAGAGGAGGGGAGGCGAGGCAGCTGTTCCTTACTGCAGACCAGGGGAGGCGATGCGTCTGTTCCTTACTGGAGAGGAGGGGATGCGTCTGTTTCTTACTGCATTCCAGTTACGATGCGACAAGGTGGCCCCTTGAGGCGTGGCAACTTTCCGATGCAATGCGGCAAAATGGCGGTTCGATGTGATGTGACGATGCGTGAACGGTTGCAGCTGCAGGGCAGATGCTGCGACGATCTTCTCGGCGATGTGTCGGAACTCTGTGTGGATGCGGCGTGCTTCTTCTCCGTGGCTCGGCAATGCATCGGGACCAGGTGCAGATGCGACACACGTCTTCTCCGTAACTCAGGGATGCGTCGGGAATCGGTGTGGATGCGACACGCTTCATTCTTGTTGCTTTGATCTTCCAGCTCCCAACAACTAGAGGTCCTAAAGAGCAGCAGACACATCTTTGCAGGTTGGAATTCCCAGCAAGGGAATTCAGAGGAGCTGGGAGTGAAGTCTTTGTGTCCCTGAGACTTCAGACAGGAGGCAAGCTCAATTTCAAGCCCTTGGAGATCTTCCTCAAGATGACAAAGCAAATAGCAAAGTCCTTTTTCTCCTTTCCTTGGCAACAAGTAACCACTGCAGGCCAACCCCTAACAGCACAAGTGCAATAATCTTCCTTCCGCTTCTCCGGTTTCTTCTCTTTGCCAAAGGTTCCAATTGATTTCCCAGAAATGATATAAAGTTCTGGTGTCTGGGTCCCTCTTTTTATACACACAAATCCTTTGTCTCTCAAGGCAGAGAGTGTCTGTACCCAGCCAAAACCAGTTCTGTCCTGCAGCTTCCTGGCAAGGAGGTGGAGACAGCAGTGTTGAAAGCAGACCTGGCCCAGGCATGTGAAAGGAAATCTCCTCCCTCTACTCTAAATTCAACCCAGATCCCACTCAGCTCAGCCCTGACCCATCAGACTGCTGGAGCTGCAGCCCTCTCCCAGCTCCTGTCACTCACAAGCTAGACATGCAATACTCAAACCTAGCAAAGACACACTGGATGGTTAGGCAAGAAAATACCTACTTTCTAAAAGTTGTATTTCAAACACAGAATGTTAAAATCACCCACACTAAAAGATCCACTTTAACATTCTGAGTTCAGGCATACTAAACTCTATTTTTCTATCTTTTTCCCTGGCTCAGTTATGTTTATAAGATTTTATTATCAAACTGCCCGTTCTGGCCTGTGGGAGCAGATAGCCTTGCAATAGTGAAAAACGAAATTGGTAGTATTTCCCTATCAGGACATGCCACACACACCAGGGCATGTCCTACCTTTCACATACACTGCACCCTGCCCACAGGGGTACCTTGGGCCTACCTTAGGGGTAACTAACATGTAGAAAAGGAAAGGTTTAGGGACTAGCAAGTGTGTGCACTTGCCAAGTCGACATGGCAGTCCCAGACTGCACACAGGCTCTGCAATGGCAGCCTGAGCCACATTTTACCAGCTGCTTCTGTGGGTGGCACAACCAGTGCTGCAGGCCCACCAGCAGCATTTGATTTACAGGCCCTGGGCACACATGGTGCACTTTACTAGGGACTGACCAGTAAATCAAATAACCAATCATGGAATCACTAATCCATAACAACAATTACAAAAGAGAGCATATGCACTTTAGCACTGATCAGCAGTGGTAAAGTGCCTAGAGTCATAAAACCACCAACAACAGGTCAGAAAAAATTCAGGAGGAAGGCAAAAAGTTCAGGGATGACCCTGCAAAAAGGGCCAAGTCCAACAGGGGGCTACAAAGCTGAACATTAGTATGACGAACTGCAACTACCTCATCTTCAGTCATCTTTGAAACCCTCTGTCACAGGTCGTCCACTAGATCTTTACTTCCCTTGGTACCTGGGCTACTGGAACCGGCTCTTGATACATTTCTCACTCCTGCTTCAATAGGAACAGCGCCACAGTTCCTTATCAAAAAGTACAGAGCCCCAGACCAAGATTCACTTTTTCTGAGGTCCGACCCTCCACTGGACTCACACAGTCCCACCCAACAAAGACAGCAAGTTAATGGGCTCCCTTGGGAAGAGGATGTGTAGCACTTCGGCTTCCTGTATGAAGGTCGCTAGCGCCTCTGCAATCTTGGGAAGATATGACCGATCACTATGAGACTCTCTCAAGATTCGCTGAAAAAATGCCAAAAGATCTGCAGGATTTTCAGGAGATCCTACAGAAAGGAGGACTGGTAACAAACAAGGTCATTAGAACAGGAAGGAGGACTGGTAACAAACCAGTGCAGCAGCTGAAGCTTCAGATCTGGCCGCCTATGGTTATTCAAACAATGAAGTGACAGAGTGCACACCTTGTCTTACATTTTCCTTCCATTATAAACTCGGCGTTTCTCTCTTAAGGGACCCCTCTCCCAATCTACTTGTTAACCATCATCCAAACTAACTTGTACCTTTTTGATCTCGTAGCCCTTATACATGAGATGTCATCCCTTTCCCAACATGTGTCCACCCTTGGGACTAATATTTGTTAACAAGAACTATCCCCACTAGGTATCGCGGGATTTACAGGACAAATAGTGGCGATAGTTCTTGTTAACAAATATTAGTCCGAAGGGTGAACACATGTTGGGAAGGGGATGACATCACATGTATAAGGGCTACGATTACTGAAATGAAGCATCAGTGGTAAACCAAAGCTGGGTTTGCAGGAAGTATGATAGCCTATAGAATATGATTTTTTTTATTTTTTTATAATTTTTTAAAAATCATTACAGAAGGTCTAAGATGGTCGTAAACGCAGTGCATGATGGTATTTGTTAGACAAAGAGCCCGTGGAAGGTAAGGTCTAAGATGGTCGTAAACACAGTGCATGATGGTATTTGTTAGACAAAGACCCAGTGGAAGGTAATTGTTAACAGGTGATGTGAAGGGGTGGGGTTAAGGCAGAACTGCTTAAAAGGTAGAGAGATTAGAGAACAATATAGTTGGACGGTGAAAAAAACGTTGGAAAGGCGATGGCACCTTAAGAGATCAAAGTTACAAGTTACTTGGTATAATGGTTAACAAGTAGATTGGGAGAGGGGTTCCTTAAGAGAAACGGGTAGTTTATAATGGAAGGTTAATGAGTAGGTGAGAGGGTTGCCTGGGGAGTTATCAAGTGGTTATATATAGCCACGTATTTAGTGGGAAAACTTTGATTATGAGGTGAGCTGTAATAAAGGTCATGGATTTTTTTTTAAATATAACATTGTAAATGTATTGACTGTTTAAATACACAATCTAATATCGATGTTTTACATTTGTAGAAAACCCCTGACGAAGCGCCAAGAAAGGCCCGAAATGCATTGGGTTAGAAAGAGCAACTGTTGTGGATAATTAACGTACACTTCTAGCTTCAGATTAAGGCCTGGATTGGCATGTCTCATGCTTTTAGAAATATAGTGAAAGCAGAAACGTCTCATGTAATCAGAGAACAAGAAATGAAATTGTGAAAGTGTTGGATTACATGGATCAATAAATTGGCGAAATACGGGCAAACTTCTGGCATCGTTTTTTATGTATCAAGGATTTTGCTGCGCGTCTGGGATTAGGGTGTCCATACGCCCCTACCATCGAAGTGTGGCCTATGGTTATTCACATGGCATCTGTTCCAGGCGCTTCTCTTGGCTGCAACTCACAGGTTTAAAACAAGAGGCCCAACACATGATTCTGAACCTGTCCTTCAACTGATCTTCACTTTTCTGCAACCAATAGGAGGGAAAGGGGCCCCCTGAGAGCACTAATGTAGGGCAGACCGGCAGGGGAAATTTACAGATACTTCAAAACACAAAAGATGTCTGCCCCCTAGGATTAATGTAAAGGCTCGAATTGAGTCCTAGGTTTACAATATGCAGGGATGAGCTCACTGAAACCAGAAACAAAACAACTTAGTCACAACATGATAGACGAAATGTTCAAATTGTATTCATTTTCTCCAATATAAATATATCATTTCTTTCCAAGAAACGCCAACATAACAGTGATATTATACGCAAAATAATTTTATGAACATCCCACACAACCCTACACTTCTTCAATCAAACTTCTCAACACACGCACACATTCTGAAACATTCCAGGATTCCATACCTTCGATCATACTCATACATTCTTCAATCATTCCAAACACGTCATACATACACAGAATAGGAGACAAGATGGTAAAATACCAGGACAGACTCAAAACGGCGTTTTGAGTCTGTCCTGTTATTTTGCCATCTTGTCTCCTATTCTGTGTTTTGGGGACGCTTCAGGACCCAATACATGTACAAAATCTGGCTACTGAAGTATGACGTGGAATGTTTCAGAATGTGTGCGTGTGTTGAGAAGTTTGATTGAAGAAGTGTAGGGTTGTGTGAGATGTTCATAAAAATATTTTGTGTATAATATCACTGTTATGTTGGCGTTTCTTGGAAAGAAATGATATATTTATATTGGAGAAAATGAATAAAATTTGAACATTTCTTCTATCATGTTGTGACTCGGACTAAGTTGTTTTGTTTCTGGTTTCAGTGAGCTCATCCCTGCATATTGTAAATCTAGGATTCAATTTGAGCATTTACATTAATCCTAGGGGGCAGACATCTTTTGTGTTTTGAAGTACCTTAACTTTTCTGCACTCATGCCAACGATTAGGTGTCCAGGGTGAAATCCGAACTTATACCCTGAAGGCAGTGGGCCTGTAGAAACACAAAGACTTCAGACACCAATACTGTCCCTATGGCTGTCGCCAATTCCAACAGAGGGTTCAAACCCCTCACTGGTCTTCGCAATACCATCAGTCCAAGTGCCACTATCATCAGTGTCGACCAGGACTGAAATGAGGAATCTCTAGGCAATCCGCTTCTTCTGGTAAGCAGCAGACCAAACAGTGAGAGCCTGCGTCCCCCAGCGCTGTTCCCCACTCCAGTGGGGGGGAAGTATCATGGCTCAACTGGACAAGTGACACAAAATCACAAAGGACAAGTAGGTGCTCTATTGTGTGGAATAGATACTCCATCAGATTCAAGTCCCCTCCACCTGCAACCCTGCCTCCGAGATCATCAGTCCATCAGCAACCGCTACTTCGGGCGGAGGTATCCATCCTGTTGCAAAAACAGGCCATCAAAAAAGTTCCCTGGCCGTAGCATCGAGAGGGGATTTACTCCCACTACTTCTTGTTTCTAAAGAAAGGCCCAACCAGGGATTACAATATCTCAGACTCTTAAACAAGTTTATCCACACAGAAAGGTTCTGGATTTTGGCATTACACCAAATTATTCCTTCGTTTAGTCAGAGACTGGATGTGCTCCATAGACCTTCAGGACGCCTACTTGCATAACCCGATTTCCCGAAAACATCAGAATTTACTACGGTTCCAGGTAGCGTCAGCGCATTTCCAGTTCAAAGTCCTTCCTCTCGGTCTCAAGTCAGCCCACTGCACGTTCTCAAAATGCATGGCTGTGGTAGAGGCTTTACTGCAAAGCAAAACATCTTCGTCTATCCATATCTAAATGACTGGCTACTCAAGAGTGCGTCTCCTAGTCTTGTACTAGAACACCTGCAATCCTGCATCCAGGTGTTAAATCAGTTGGGTCTGTGCGTCAACTACAAAAAGTCCATTCTCAATCCAACCCAGAGAATTCACTATCAGGGCGATTCTAGACTCCGCAGATGCAAGAGTGTGTCCTTTGGAGGAGATGTTATCCTCAATCAACGGCAAGTGTCCCACACTCCTCCGCACACCTCATCCCACAGCCAGATAAGTATCCTCTCTGCTGGGCTTTGACTTCCTGCATCGTCATTGTGCCCAATGCTAGACTGCATATGAGATCTCTGCAGCAGGCATTAGAGGATCAATAGTCTCAGATCGCCACCCGCTGGGAGTACACCATCATTCTTCCTCAGACAGCCAAAGATTCCCTGAAATGGTGGAAGCAGCGTCATCCTTTGTTGAAAGGAGTCCTGTTCCACCAGGAACTTTCTAATCAAACACTCGTCACAGACGCATCCCTCCCTAGAAGGAGAAGCCCATATGGGTCCGCTACAGGTTCTGGGGAGGTGGTCAGAAATGGAGAGAAGTTACCAAATCAGTATGCTAGAACTAAGAGCTGTACACCTGGTGCACAAGTCGTTCTTCTCTTCCATCAAGGCACACTCCCTGTTGGTTCAGACGGACAATACCACAACTATGTACTACTTGAACAAACAGGGAGGAACCAGATCAATACTTCTATCACAAGAGGCCCAAATTATTTGGAAGTGGCTACTGGCGAGGAAGTTGACCATATTGGCGATTCCCCGGTGCTCTCAACATGCATGCGGATGCAAAGTCGCAACTTTGTCAAAGGGCACAACTGGGTGCTAAACGACGAGGTCACACAGGACATTTTTCAAAGATGGGGTTCTCCAGACATTGATCTTTTTGCGGATGCAACAAACACAAAATGCCACACCTTCGTGTCCAGGTAACCCCATCCAGGCTCCTGAGGGAATGTGCTTTTGATAGATTGGTCAGAAACATTACTCTATGCCTTTCCACCAATTCCGCTCATACCACCTGGGATCAACAAACTTTACAGGTCCAGGACCAAGATGATCCTGATCGCCTCAGAGTGGCCTCGCCTGTGGTGGTATCCGGACCTTCTTCACCTTTCCAAGACACCACACAGGAGGTTACTGTGCCGTCTACACCTGCTATCCAAGTTTGGAGGGAGGGTGTTCCACGCCAACCTTCCATCTCTGAGATTAACAGCATGGCTCCTGAGTTCCTCCAGTATGAATATCTAGGTCTCTTGCCAAATTGTTTGCATATTTTGAAAGAGGCGAGGAGACCATATCCGAGGAAGTCGTACGCTTTCAAATGAAAGTGCTTCTTCCTGTGGTGTACAGCCAATGGTCCTAATCTCATTCTTGGACAGGAACTGGTTCTTCTCCCTTACCTATTGTACTTGGCTAAATCAGGTCTCCAGTTTACTTCTATTAAAGTGCTCTTATGGCAATTACAGCTTATAGAAAGTCTCCCACGTGGGTCTTTCTTTCAGATGCCAGTAGTTAGGGACTTTCTTGAAGGACTGGAAAAGGTCTATCCTCCGGTTAGGTCTCCATCTCCTGCATGGAGCTTAATGTTGTCCTTTCTAAATTAATGGGTCCTCCTTTTGTACCCATTCACAAAGCATCACTACAGCACCTGACGTGGAGGGCTGCTTTCTTAGTGGCAATTACCTCTGCTATGTTTTAATGAGCCTTATCTAATTTTCCATGCTAACAGAGTGGTCCTGAGAACCCACCCTAGTTTTCTTCCTAAGGTATTCTCAGATTTTCATATTAATCAGCCAATTACTCGCCTCACCTTTTTACTAAACCCTACCACCCCTCCTTAGAGGGTGCTGCGTTCACTTGACCTCAAAAGGGTTCTAAAATTCTACCTGGATAAAACTAAGAACATAAAGTCGGATCATCTCTTTGTGAATTATGGTCCGATTCGCTCTGGTCTTCCTTCCTTAAACAGTCCATCTCTAGATGAATCGTGTCTTGCAATACCTTCTCTTATGAGTTGGCTAACCAGCAACTCCCTGGTCGGCCAAAGGCTCATTACACCAGAGGGAAGGCCTCCACTACAGCCCTTCTCAGAAATGTAAACATTGCAGAGATTTGTAAGTCTGCTACATTGATCAGTACATACCTTTGCTCGCCACTACTGCATAGATTCCGATACGCCGGCGTATGCTCAGTTTGGGCAAGCTTCCTTAACCGCATGCGTGCGGCCGTTTTTCCCGCGGTATGCGGCATTTTTTTATTTACCGCGTTACATGACGAGCTCAGCTTGTCATCAGCACACGGTAGGTAACGCTGATGACGAGCTGAGCTCGTAATCAGCATGGAAGGGGTTAAGGAATTTGTTTGGTTAACCTGTTTTCAGAGTGTACTAGCTATACTGGTATTCGTCCGCAAGATTCTGGGGATGGGCTTGCTATTCTATGCAGTGCTTATGACTTCTATTGAGCATCCCCTGGAAAAGGACGATAAGTTACTTACCTGTAATCCTAGTTCCTTTCCAGGGGTATTCTCCTAAAAGTCATAAGCAACCCTCCCTGCCTCCCCAGACAAATACCATCTGTAATAGCAATCTGCCTCCTTACTAGAACTACACAGTGTAACATGCCATAAAAAAGACCTGAGCTAACTGTCACTTGTGGGGCATGATGGGAGCCTGGAGGTCTTGGAGGTGTTAAAGGACTGCACCAGTTTTAATCTGTTGTGTTTTTTATATGCATCATTTGGGCTAACTACCTGCTATTTCATTGCCTTTTCCCTTGGGGAAAAAAGGCTGTGTTGAAACAGTGTTTTTGAGGCATATGAGCTGTAGACTGTATACTTGTGCATAGATCGCATTCTGGTGTTGGGCTCGGATGTTTGCGCTTTGCTTTTGTCTTGGAAGAAGTCTTTGTAAGCATGAGGTAGATGACTCCTCCTTAGGACGATAGTGCGCATGGGCATTGACTCAATCTCCAGATTGTTTTTTTCTGCCATCGGGTTCGGATGTGATTTGCTGCGCTCCGGATCGGTGTTGTTTTCGAAACCCCTTCGACGCGCAATCCCTCTCCACTCGACGGTATTTTCTTGAACGTGTTTCCTTTTCGTCTCGTATCTTCAAGATATATAAAAGTCCTCTATTCGACACGGGCCATTGGGCCTATCCGCGCCGACCACGCCAGCAGTCATTGGAAAGGACTCATTTCAAAAAATCGCCCGGTTGTGGTGCTAAGTTCCCACACACAGACTTGCACGAGGTTTGTAACCTCTGCCTCTCTCCGGAGCACGAAGACAAGAACTGCGAGGCCTGTTTATCTTTCAGGTCAAAGAAAACCATCTGTGACCGTCTGGCTCGACATCAGAAAATGTCTTGCGGATGCAGCTCGATTCCAGACATCTTCGGAGCCGATCCCACTCTACAGCTGGAACAACAAGCTGATGAAGGAGAGATCTCCGAAGCAGATGACTCAGACGTCGAAGACCAGGCAGTCGCCCCGGCTCAGTGGTCCGTGAGTACCAAAACCCCTCTCCCAACCAAGACCAAATCTAAGGCTCCGGTAACTCCTTTGCCCTTGGGCTCAGTTCGACACCGGCAACACATTTCAGACGCCCCACCCTTGTACCCGGTGTTGAAACAATAAGAAAAGCTTTCCGGCCCAGGATCGACCCAACCCCATTCCGGTTCCAAAAAATCACCTTTGGCACCGAAGTCCAAAACCAAGGAGGTGCCACGCCCTTCTTCATCGGCGCGGAAATCAACCTTGACGCCAAAGGCCTCGGCGTTGAAACAAACAAAGGACAAGCACCTGGAACCGAAAAAATCTTTGTAGCCGATCAAAATTTCGGAGCCGAAAAAACACTCTGAGCCTCAAAGTCCTATACCAAAAGCTAAGGAGTCCAAGACACCACAGAAAGCTCAGAGACACGGGCTAAACAACATTCTTACCCAAAGACTTCAGCACTGCCAAAAGACGTTGTACCCGCACAACTTCTAACAGATTTTTCGGATCCAAAACAAAAGACTCTACATTGACCCGAGACTGGCAAAGTTGTTGCCAAGCCTCCTAAAAAGAGAATATTGGACACTTCAGAAGACTCTGTAATACCCATGAAGCGAAAGGAGATGGGCACTAACACTACTCTCTCTCCTTCTCCAACTGACCCAAATCTGCTAATTTCTCCAGCACACTCCCCACATCCTACATTTTCATCTCAACCACATGATGATGATGACTATAGTGATGAGGGTGGAATGGACATCCAGATAAAGATGATGACGCAGATACCATTCCACATAATCCAGATCCTTGGAATGATTACAACACCGATCCCGACCCACACAGTGACCCGGACCTGTATCCCTCCAGGCCATCACCACCAGATGACAATATTGGGTTTGCACAACTCCCTAATAGAGCTGCTCAGTACCACGAAGTACAGTTACACTCTGACTCTTTAGAGGTAGACTTTTTACTGGAAACATTTACACCCACACAAAAGTCCACACACACCCTGCCAATGTTAAAACACGCACCAGAAGGTTTTAAGGACCATGTCAGAGCCAGGATTCTTAACACCAGAATAGACTAAAAATACAAGTCAGCTCCCAATGACACAGTGTACATTAAAGGTCAGGTCCCTCTAGATTCTCTTGTAGTGTCTAATGCACGCAAGAGAGCAAATTCACCAGTCACAGGCGCCACCCCTCCTCCTGCTAAGGAATCCAAACTTATAGACTCCTCTGGAAAACGCATTGCATCACAAGCTGCAAATCGTTGGCGGATTGCCAATGCCCAAGCTTTGTTGGCCAGATATGACCGAGCTCACTATGATGAGCTTGAAATGCTAATGACCAATTTAAGGACAAAGCTAATTACCTTATACAGGAGAGAAAATTAATAACTAATGCGTCCTTCAAATGTGGGGTGCATGCAGCCGATACTGCCTCTTGTGCTATTAATCCCAGTGTTTTGCTGCGCAGGCACGCTTTGCTCCGAATATCTGGATTCAAACAGGAAGTGCAGTTAGCTATTCTTAATCAGCCCTTTGACCAAGAGTATCTGTTTGGACCCACAGTAGATGCATCTTTAGAGAAGATAAAAAAGGATACAGAGACTGCCAAGGCCATGGGGGCCTTGCAAACCCCTAGAGGTTCATTTTGTCGCTCCTTTTACAGGGCTGGCTTCAAAACTATTGGCTCGGAGCATCCCTCTTCTTCCTATAAGAGCCCCAATCAAAACAATTCCTCCAGAGGATACTTTCGTGGAGGGTACAGAGGCAACAATGGTAAGGGAACAATACCAGCAACTCTCCTACCATCAAGCAGTGACTTCCCTTCACTTTCCCCCCCGATCAGTCCACTCCTGTCGGGGGACGCCTGTCACAGTTCCTTCCTGTCTGGAATTCTATCACAACAGACAAGTGGGTAAGACAAATTATCCAGTATGGTTATTGCCTGGAATTCACCTCTACACCCCCAAATATCCCTCCTAAAGAACGTCCAATGTCCTCTGATCATCTCACTCGTCTGAAACAAAAACATGCAATAGAACCAGTCCTCTTGCCTCATCAAGGCACGGGTTTACTCCCTCTACGTTCTAATCCCAAAAAAGGACTGCTCTCTCAGGCCAATACTGGACCTCAGACCGGTAAACCTCTACATTCAATCACACCACTTCCACATGGTCACTCTCAAACAGGTGCTGCCTCTGCTTCAACAAGGCGACTTTCTCTCCACTCTAGATCTAAAGGACACCTACTTTCATATTCCCATTCAACCCGCTCACAGGAAATATCTCAGTTCATGGTGGACGGTCAACACTATAAATTCGAAGTACTTCTGTTCGGAGTGACTACAGCACCCAGAGTCTTCACCAAGTGCCTTGCAGTAGTAGCAGCTCACTTACGAAGACCACACATTCACATGTTGCCTTATCTGGACGACTGGCTCAGAAAAGCCAAGTCACACAACAGTTGTGTGCGACAATCACACAAAACAATCCAGCTGCTTCACAACTTGGGATTCACGGTGAATCTCACCAAATCCCACCTCCAACCATCCAACACACAACAATACCTAGGTGCTACAATAGACACTTTAAAAGCTTTAGCATACCCCAAGCCTCTCAGTATAAGTGGTATGCAAGCTCTAATATCCATATTTCAGCCGCAACACTCATTACTAGCTCAAGTGTTCATGCAGTTAATCGGGATGATGGCCTCTTGCATTCTCATCGTATCTTATGCAAGATTCCAGATGCGTCCCTTACAGGAGGTGTTGGCACGTCAGTGGAACCAGGCTCAAGGTCAGCTAACAGATCTGGTGTTGGTGGACAGTCGCACATATCGCTCTCTGCAGTGGTGGAACTTACAAAACCTTTCCAAAGGGCGGTCGTTCCTCCACCTGGTTCCACAGATAGTGCTAACAGCAGACACATCGCTCACCGGCTGGGGAGATCATCTTCAGAACCATACCATCCAGGGTATATGGACCTCTCAGCAAAAACAACACCACATAAATTACCTGGAACTACTGGCAATTTTTCTGGCACTAAAACTCTTTCAACTGCAGGTGGTAGGCAAGGCTGTCCAAGTTCATACAGACCAGTTTGTGTCACACCCCATTTTTCAGCACAGCATCGGAGGGTTGAGTTTCTCACCCCTATGGTTTCATCTGTGTATGTAGTGTGGTATTGGGGTGTGTAGTATGTTTGTAGTGAGTGCAAGTGATGCGATTGTAGAAGATTAAGAGGTATGTATGTATGAAGGTGATTGTGAGCCTGGATGTGTTTATATAATTAATTTTTGTAAATAATGTACACATTGTGTTGGTCTATAAGATTAGTATACACTGTACCTTGTTTACTTTTTCCCGGTCTTTGTGTAAAACATGTATCATGAAATTGTGGATTGATCTATCAATGTGTAAAAATATATAAACACAAAATATTTTTCTATAAAAACACAAATTTATAAAATATGTATAAATGAAACTTTTGTTCTATGTGTAGCAGAGCATCTTTTGGTGTGCCCCGTATGTGAGCTTATTTAGCCACTTGAAAAAGAAATTTAGGTCTAGAGGATTACTATCTCAGGATAGTTCATATTGCTAGTCCATACAGACAACATGACCGCAATGTACTACTTACAAAAACAAGGGGGGACACACTCTCTACAGCTTTCACACCTAGCTCAAAGGATATGGAGATGGGCCATTCCGCAAAACACATATCTCCTTGCAGCACACCTCCCAGGGGTACACATTCAGATTGCAGATCTACTCAGTCATCAAACACAGCAGATCCACAAATGGGAACGTCATCCTCAAGTTCTTCTTCCATTCTTTCACACGTGGTACCACCCAGAAATAGATCCGTTCGCCACACATCAAAACACAAAATGCCCAAGCTTCGAGTCCAGGTATTCACACCCATTGTCCAAAGGCAATGCGCTATGGATGAACTGGTCTGACAAATTTGCTTACGCTTTTCCGCCTCTCCCACTAATTCTGTTAGTGTTCGAAAGCTCAAACAGCTTTCCCTCACAATGATCCTGGTTGCTCCGACATGGGCCTGACAACCATGGTTCGCAACCCTCTTGAAAATATCAGTAAATTCCTCTACAATAAATGCGCCTCTCACCCAAGCTTCTCACTCAAAACCATGGAGAGATAAGGCATCCATATCCCAATCAACTCAACCTTGCGATCTGGCTCCTGGCTCCTGAAGAGTTGGGTTACCGCAATCCCCACCAGACTGCATGAACATCATTAAAGAAGCTAGACGTCCTACCACCTGAGTATGTTACGCCGCAAAGTGGAAACGATTTGTAATTTACTGTACAAATAACAAAATTAATCCATTAGATGCTTCTATTCAAAACATTATATGTTATCTCCTACACCTACAGCAATGTAACCTAGCATTTAAATCCATAAGACTGCATCTCACTGCAATAGAAGCTTATCTCCAAAACAGGCAACACTTGTCTTTGTTTAGAGTACCCGCTATTAAAGCATTTGTGATAGGACTTAAAAGAATAATTCCACCTAGATCCCCAACCTCTCCAGTATGGAATTTAAATATTGTTCTTCCTAAACTAATGGGTCCCCATTTGAACCCCCTACACAAATTCGAAATACAGTTCCATACTTGGTAAGTAGCCTTCGTAGTCGCTATCACATCTCTCAGAAGACTTAGTGAACTCCAAGCATTAACCATACAAGAACCATTTTTACAAATCCATCACAACAAAGTGGTTCTTAGGCCTAACCCCAAATTTTTACCTAAAATCGTTTCTGCCTTCCACCTTAACCAGTCTGTTTAACTCCCAGTTTTTTTCCCACAACCAGACTCAGTGGCAGAATGGGCTCTTCAGACGTTAAAAGAGCAATACTTTACTACATTGAAAGGACAAAATCCTTTAGGAAAACTAAACAACTATTTGTGGCTTTCTCACCACCTCATGAGGGCAATCCATTTCCAAAGCGGGGATTGCAAGGTGGATCGGTAAATGCATCCAAATATGCTACCTTAAAGCCAAACGCACACTAACCATTCCCCCTAGAGCTCGTTCCACACGCAAACTAGGGATGATATCTGCAAAGCAGCCTTTTGGTCTACACCACACACTTTCACAAAACACTATTGTGTAGCTGTGCAAGCTAAACAACAAGCTAATGTGGGCCAGGCTGTATTAAGAGCACTTTTTCAAACCACTGCAACAGATACAGGTAGCCACAGCTAAGGAGGTAACTGCTGTATAGTCTATGTACAAGTATACGATCTACAGCTCATATGCCTCGAACGGAAAAGGCTACTTAACAGTATGCATCTGTTCTTGGTATGTGGAGCTGTAGATTCGTAAAAATTTGGTTAAACATACATTAATATATATTCTGCATATGCGCTGGGAACCACACGCGAGGGCCGGACTATACAGTGCTTATGACTTTGATGAGTATACCCCCGGAAGAGAACTAGGATTACAGATAAATAACTTATCCATGCTCTCCTTAAAGTTACAAGACTTTTATTTTCTCATGTCTAACTGCGGAAGTCACAGAAAATATATATTATAAACAAATGTCCTAAAGTAAATAAAAAGCAACAAAAAAAAGCACTACTACTAAAAAATTGTTTCCTTTTTAATCAATCTCTAAAGGCATAGCGATGGTATGAACCTCACTTTGCTGGAGATGCACCGTTATTTATCCATACCCTGGAAACTCTGTTGCTGAAGGGTGGAAGTGCTACAGGACAATTGTACCTTGCGGACAGCCTTGGTTCTGTAGATCAAAACCTATTCAAGTGATTCAATACTTGGGAATAGTTCTGAAAGCAGCAATCGCTGAAGTTTTCCTTTGTAGAACACTACATAGACTGCTCCAAAGAACAACTCCTCTCTTCTTGTCTACTTGGCTTTGGGCCTTTTTTCATTGCACGAACCACAAGGCTTACAATGTGACCTCCAAAGAGGGAATGGAGGCGATTGCCTCTTGATGATCGTGTTTTCTCTAAAATCCCTAGCATGATAGTGTAAGGGCGTGATCTAGAGATTCTCATTTCAGAAAATATTTCAGACCGGTCTTTGCAATTGATTCCTTAATGGAAGAATGTGAAGCCTACATGGCCCGGGTCTCCACTCAAGGCAGTGATTACTGCAGGGTTGAAATGTCCTATTGGTATACCTGAAAGGATGCCATTCTATTTAACCATGAAATCTTTTCTGCCAGCAGTCTTCAGATTAATCTTGCCGCAGACACACAAAACAGAAATATATTATCTCAAAAAATTGGGGGGTTGTATTTAGAAACCTCTCAACGGATGCTGTGACAAATTGGGATTGATCTTCAGCAAAGCATATTAATTTTCCTTCTATCCAGCTTTCAATTTTTCTGAGCTTTAAGGTAAATGAGGTAATGGAAGAGCACTAACAGGTACAAAATGCCCGGCATTTTCAAAGCTTGAGAACTGAGTTGCTGGCTTGTTTACTATTCAACTAAATGCAACATGCCTGATCTTTACATAAAGGCTCCAAAATCTATATACAAGAAAGTGCCCTTTAAATACACAAATCAGAAATATTCACTTGCACTTTTCCTCTGACTCTTGTGTCAACAGTGATTGCCAAATGCACACATTGTGAGAACAGTGGTCGAATTTTTTTAGACTGACATGACAGTGGTGTTATCCAAACTTGCCCCCTATATTGTTTCAGCTACACAAAAAAGACTTCTACACAGCCTGGAGCTTCTCGCCTGGTAATCAGGCAAGATCCTGCGTCCCAGTCTTTCCTTGCTGAAACATACCAGAAATATGCCACACGAACCTTTCAAATGACACTAAGAATATTCTAAGAGTCTGCAGGTCGTAAGGTGCTACAGCGAGGATTCATCTTCAAGAGGAAGAGATTCTGTGGCTGGCATCTGGCAACACGAGTGTGCATGTGAACTTGTCAATATAAAATGGTAATATTTTTATTTGGTTAATCTGGTCTTTATTTTAGTTCTGCTGAACCTGCACATTTGGAGGTGCTCTCATATGCGATAATCTAGTCCTCTGCACAGATCACCACTGGCTCGCTTGGTACAGACAGTAGACCTTTCTTCTGCTAATTCACTCAGAGGTCGAGAACGTGCTCTGACAGCAACTCCATCACAACCAAGTAGGTCCCCTGCACTTAGCCATCGTATGGTCCTCAAGCTCTACGCATTCTTCGAAAAGGGACTATTAAACTACCTTGACAGACAGTCTATCTTCAAGAATCACCCTGGTGGATGATATTAATACTTTCCAAGAGGTGCTGGCTAGAGAGGCACATAAGTTGAATATTGATATGCCCACTCCTCACATCATCCTCTGTTATTTTTTAGGTCTAGCTAGAGCCAGCGCATGTGCTGGTCTGGCGAGACATTTAGTAAGCGGGTTTTGAAAGTGCTACCAAAGGCGGCCACCAGCTTACTATTACACGCGTGCAAGTGCACGCGTTTCGCTCCGCCTCTCCAATGTTCTGTTGCTTATCTCTTTCACTTTCTCGCGCCCGCCAGTTTTGTTTACACAAACATTACCGGCTTCTTTAACTTGCAGCGCGAGGCGCTCACGCTTGTTCTATTGGGGATTATGTCCCTACTCCTTCGCGCTTGCTGCTCCAGGCACCATTGACCACGCGCCTCCAGGTCAATAATATCTTCCAGGGTGTCCCAGCAATTCTCTGCTGTACAGGTCCCCGGTGAATGGTCTCCAGGGTCCAAGTGCACCACTTTCATCAGCTGGGCCCAGGACTCGCACCTCTGATCAGCGCTCTTCATCTCACCGCCTCCGTGCATATTCTTTCTTCAGGGGTCCCCCCCTCCATCTGCAGGCCATCAGGGCAATTGCCAGGGCTCACCGGGGAGGCGGTTTCTTAGTTTCTGCTGAGGTTCCGCTCCGGTCACATCGTTTTGTATTTGAATTGAGACTAGGTTTTGGCCATCGCTTTGCAGATGACATAGTGGCGGTTGCCGCTCTCGCTTATCAGCCTGTACTGGTCTGAGGCTCTGTAAGCATCATTCAGAAGCCCTTTGTGCTCAAATGCTCGGCCGCTTCACAGGCACCGTTATTTCATTTAGTCGCTCCGAGAGGGTACGTGGTTCTTTCACTCCAGCAGCACATCTGCCGTCCTCTACATCTCCTCACCTGGCCACCTCTGTCTTGCCTGTATCACCACCCTTACATACCTCTCGGTCCCTGATCACGGAGGGCGGGCCCCAGCGGGCTCCCACGCAGCAGACCCTTGCTCACCCCTCCTGAGGTCTTTTTGGGGGGTTGGTGCCCTCCCGCCAAGCAGGAATTCGGTTCCGATAAGGAATCGGCTGCGATCACCCCTCCTGAGGTCTTTTTGCGGGGTTGGTGTCCTCCCGCCAAGCAGGAATTCGGTTCCGATAAGGAATCGGCTGCGATCACATGCGGAAATAGCCTCTTCCCTGTATTATTCAGGAGTTTAGGACCGGGCAAGGACGGAGCTTGTCACTAAGTATCTGCTCCAGTTGCCCACTTGACCACGTCCCTTGTAACTGCCTGTTTACTAGTGAAATATAGCAATATTAGCTGTTTAGAGGGAAACCTAAAATGCAAACAGTAAACGGTATGCAGCATTAACCAAAATAAAACAAGCATTGGCATAGCCAATAGGTCTCGCTCTTGGGACCTTCTAAGTATTTAGTTATGCAGCACAATATTCTTGGTGCAACATTAACTGTTGCATGGCTAAACACATAAAAGGTCCCAAAGGCGAGACCTATTGGCAATACCAATGCTTGTTAGACTTTGCACCAAAGGTCAGTGGCAACACCATTGCTACTGTTGGTACCTGGGCTCCTTCAACTGGTCACGGACACTTTCCTCATGCCGGGATCACTCAAGAACGGCTCCTGCAAGGATCTTGAAGAAGTACAAGTCCCCAGAACAAGATCCACTGCTCCTGAGGGCGGATCCTCCTCCGGATTCCGTAATTCTTGCAGCTGTAAAGAAGACACCTGGAGTGGCTTCCTCTTCAGCGGTGCCTACGGACAAATAGAGTAGAGCCCAGGACTCTTGGGGAGGGAAAGTTTGTGGCACCTCAGCTTCCTTTTTGAAGGTATCCTGTGCTTCAGCCCTCTTAGGTCGCTAGTATAGGGCCCTGTGGGATTCTTTAGGGAGATTCAAAGACAAGATGCCCAAAGAGTATCATCAAGACTTCGAGGAAGTTCTCCAAGAAGGGGGCTTGGTGGCAAAGCAGATGATTAGCACTGCAACAGAAGGGGCTACTCTGGCTGCACATTCTTATGCGCATGGAACCTATGCTAGGTGATCATCCTGGCTCCAACTTACTGCACTGCAGCCGGAAGCCCAGCAGCGTATTCTAAACCTACCCCTTTCCAGAAGTTCTCTCTTTGGCACACACACGGACGAGTAACTGCCCAGATTGAAGACCGAACTTGATACTCTGAAGGTGGTAGGCCTTGAAAAGAGAAAGGAGTTCCGTCGTAGATACAGACTATATGACCGCAGGCCATTTGATCAGAGGGGTTAAACCCCTCAATGATCTCAAAGAAGACAACACCAGCCCAGAGCACACTACCAAGGACGTCCCTCTTCTCGTGATAGACAAACCCCATGCCAGTCCTCTTCCTCAGCAAAGACTCCAACAAAACAATGAGCAGCCGCTTCCCCATCGCCATTTACCACTCCAGTGGGGGGCGAGTATTGCCAATCATCTGCAAGAGTGGCGCAGTATCACACGAGATCAATGGGTATTGAGTACACTGCAGAATGGCTACTCAACGGTTTCTCTATCCACCTCCAGCCAGACTTCCAGTAAAAACCACAGGCCACCAGCTGCAACTGCTGCAGCAAGAAATAGTGACTCCTACAAAAATCTGCCATAGAGGAAGTTCCTCCCTCTCAACGAGGGAACGGAGTGTTCGAGGCATGTGTGCTGTAGATACACATGCGCTGCATACTCCTGCCATTTAGGGTCCCGATGTTTTTAAGTTGTTTTTCTTCAAAGAAGTCTTTCCTAGTCACAAGGTAAGGTGACTCCTCCTTTCGGTGATAGTGTGCATGGTCATTTACACCATTGTTAGATTGTTTTTTTCCACCATCGAGTTTGGATGTATATTGCTGCGCTCCAGTTCAAAACTGTTTTTTGGGTTCCCTTTGATGCGCAATCCTCTCTACCTCGGCGGTATTGTTTCCATATGCGTTCCCACTTCTCCGCGTATCGTTCCGACATTGGAATTTACCTTCTATCGGAAAGGGTAGTGGACGGCCTTCTAGACTAACCGTGCTCAGTTAGCTCTCAGTCGATGGATTGGACTCCGTTTAAATTCTGGCCTCAATGCCACGCGAAGTATCCGCGCGCCGACTCTCACGAAGTGTGCAACTTGTGCTTGTCACCCGAGCACAAAGAAGAAAATTGGGACGCTTGCTGATCGTTTCTATCAAAGAAGATTTCACGATCATCTGGCTCTACGTTGGGAGATGCAGCGTCAAAGTATCCATGACTCGACTGACATCTTCGGTGAAGACTCCAGCCCAGAAGATATCGAGGCAGACGAGGAGGAAGCCTTTTCTGAACAAGATTCAGGCTCTGAACATAGGTCGACCTTGATGCTGCTACAGGGACAAGTCAACATGAGTACCAAAGACCCCTTGCCCCCACAAACTATCTTCACAAAACATAAGGTTTCAGCACCACCTCTGCCTTCTGGCCAAGGTCGGCACTGAGACGACGTTTCAGATGCCTCGCCTTCGGGCCCAGCACTGAAACCCCCAGTCAAGCCTTCTGGTACGGTACCTGGTAGACAAAAGCCCTCCTCTGACCCGAAAGCCTCTGGGTCCAAGCATAAGCCTGGCTGGGAGCCGAAACATCCTTCTGAGCCAAAACCTTCCACCGAAAACTTCGGCACCGAAACATAAAGAGACCCCTTTGGATCAAAAGTAGACATTATTTCATTAACACCCTATCCGAAGCAAAAGAGACTGCATATTAACCCTGACACTTATCATATTTACGTAAAACCACCTCAGAAGCGCAAGCTTCAAGAAGAGGAAATTTCTTACAAAATTCCTTTGGAAAAACTGTGGCTACAAGTCCTTTTCATTTCCCATCACCCACACCTCCAGCAGCTCCATCACCACCTGAGAATCCTTTGCAGATTACACTTCAAGAGTCTCCTCAATATTATCACGACGATGATGATGATGGGGGGGTAAATATTCCAATTGATCCATGGACAGCTCACACAGTGGATCCCCCAGGTGACACTGATCCAGACTTTTGCCCAGCCAAACCATCTCCTCCAGACGACAATGTATCACATTATGAACTCCTTGCCAGGGCAGTACATTGCCATGGGGTCGAGCTCCACAAATAATCACTAGAAGAAGATTTCTTGTTTGAGACACTAGCATTTACACATAGGTCTTCACAATCACTTCTAATGCTTAAAGGCATGATGCAACATGCTGATGAAATTATTAAAGACCCAGTCATCACCCACATCTTAACTGCTAGAGTGGACAACAAATGTAAGGCCTCTCCTGCAGACCCTATCTTTATCAAAGGACAATAGCCTTTAGATTCCCTAGTGGGATCATACGATCGTAAACAAACAAATTCTCAAACATCAGGGGATGGGCCTCCACCAGACAAGGAGGCAGCAAATCAATGGCACATTGCAAATAGCCAAGGCCTTTAAGCTAGGTATGACGGGACACACTGGGACGAAATAGAGCAATTGCTCCAATATCTCCCAGATGAGCATACGGCTAAAGCACAGGACTTGGTAAATGAGGGTAAGCTCGTTTCTAATTCTTCTATTCGATGTGCTCTAGATTCTGAAGACACCGCAGCTAGAGAGATTAACACAAGCATCATCCTCAGGAGACACGCTTGGTTAAGGATTTCAGTTTTCAAACCGGAGGTCTAACAATACATCCTTAACTCCTTCCACGCTCATGACGAGCTGGGCTCGTCATGCAGTAGCCTCCTGCTACACTGATGACGAGCCCAGCTCGTCATGAATGTATTGGATTTAGGATACCCCCAGCGCAGCAGGGGAAATGCCATAGCATCCAAGGAGTTAATGATAAGGAACACCTATTTGGCCCTAACATTGACCAGGCATTCGAAAAGATGAAAAAGGACACTGAAGTCGCTAAATCTATGGGAGTTCTTTAAACTGCATCCAACAGAGGTTTTTTTCGTCGCTCCTTCTACAGAAGAGGGTCAAAAACATCTCCATATCAAAATACCTCCACTTACAAAAGTAACAATCTGTCCTCTCCCTCCAGAGCATTTTTTCAAGGAGGTTATAAGAGGCAACAAATTCAAGGGTAGGGGTGAGAGCAACTCATCTCGTAACTCTCCATCCCCCAACAAACAGTGACTTGCCCACGCTTCCCCCCACCGATTATACCACACCTGTCGGGGGAATTTCTCCTCATTTGGCAGTCTATAACATCAGACAAATGGGTTCTTGGAATTATCCAATATGGTTATTGCCTGGAGCTTACCAGCAATCCCCTAAACATTCCAAAACAATCTCACAAGTTATCTTCAGAACAGACACACTTGCTAAAACAAGAGGTCCAGTCCCTCTTACTAAAAGGGGCAATAGAGCCAGTTCCCATACAGTACCAAGGCTCAGGAGTTTACTCCTCTATTTTATCATCACCAAAAAGACGGTTCCTAAGACCTATTTTAGATATGAGAGAGCTAAACCGCTACATACTGTCGGTGCATTTGCACATGGTGACACTTCAACAGGTGCTCCCACATTTACAAGGAACAGACGTTGCCTATTCTAGATTTAAAAGACGCATATTTGTGATTGCAGGCAAGCATTACCAGTTCAAGGTACTTCCCTTCAAAGTGACTACAGCGCCCAGGGTTTTTACCAAATGCCTGGCAGTGGTCGCTGCTCATCTCCGAGGACCACAAATTCACCTCTTCCCCTATCTAGCCGACTGGCTCATCAAAGCTAGCACTTACCAGAACTGTCTGAAACACACACAGATCATAATAGATCTACTTCATCAACTGGGTTTCACCATCAATGCACAAAAATATCACCTGCACCCATCACAGATGCAGCCTTATCTAGGAGCTACTCTAGACCCAGTCAAATCTCTAGCCTCTCCCAATGTAGTCAGAATACACAATAATCTGAAAGAGACACGTTCGTGATAGATTCCTTACCTTAGAAATATCCCCAGGTGTCAGACTGGATCCGGAAAGCTTTCGTCAGCAGTACCCCTGCGTGTCGATAGGCGTCGTCGTACGGCTCCGTTGGTGTTGTATTTGCCGAGATGACGTCAGTGGAGCTACTTAGACCCGCCCACGCGCGCTGACGTCAGTTCTTTCTTTTTCCGCACCAGCAAGCGCCGATCCGGAGAGAGCAGTACCCCGTCAACTTGTTGACTAAAGTGTTTGTTTGATTAAAATGTAAGTAAAACTTACTCCTGGTGCATAGGGATGCCCAGCTTCAAGCTTTGAGAGGCCTCTCCGCGCACGATGTCGCTGACGGACCTACACCGTGAGTGTTTCTTCTGCCTGGGCCAGACCATGACACCAAGTCGTGTTCCCACTGCTGAGCCATGGCCCCGAAAACTTTGCGGGAGCGGTCCCGCAAGTGGCTGGAGGCCCGGGAGTCGGCCCCACGTCGTTCCAGGTCCCGGTCTCGTGAGCGGTCGAGGGCCCGGTCGCGGAGCAAGCACCATCGTTCGAAGTCTTCACACTCTGAGTCAGGTAAGGCGAAGCACAAAAAGTCAAAGAAGCGTAGTCGCTTTTTGTCATCCCCTCACCGGTCGCGGGAAGCGGCTGAAGGGGCAGGTGGCCCCGCCCCTGCGGCTCTGATGGAGCCTGAGCAGTTACCAGTGGCTTACCCACCCTTCCGGGTCCATCGGCGACTCCAGCCGAAATGCAAGAGTTCGTGTCTGCAATGGCACGTATCTTCGGCCCCCTGCGGCCCCGTCGGATCGCCTTCGGGCCCCGCGGGCCCCACTGTTCCACGTTCCTCAACGTCGCTGGCTCCGGTCCTGACTTCATCTACGCCCGGAGGCCTCCATGGCTTTGGCCGGGGTTCCCCGCTCTTGCCGGTGGACCCCGTACGGCCCCCACGGGCGTCGGCGCCGATGGCGCCGGAGGCCGACACCCGCGTCGTCGTCTTTTCAGATGTTGGCACAGTGCGGGAGGGAGGTTTTCCAGCGCCGATCCCAACAACAATAGGGGACTTTTACCCTTTTATTCACCCATGTCCTCGTGCAGGAAGTGGAGGATTGGGAAGGGTTTGAAGACCCTCTCGCAGCACAGTGCGAGTCCGTCCCTGACTGGGGTGAGGAGGCAGAGGACGGTGGGCCAGATTACACTCCGGCACATGCTTCACCATCCCCTTCAGCTACCATGGAGTAGAGTGGTTCCTTTTCCATGGTGCTACGTAGGGCGGCTGATTCTCTTGACCTCGAGCTCCCTACAGTGGCTGTCAGGACCAACCTACTGACTGAAGTGCTTCAACCAGCTTTTTCTTCTACAGAACCGCTGTTGCAGTTTAATGAGGCACTTTCTGATGTACTTTTGGGCACTTGGTCCCGGCCCAACAGAGGGGCTCCTGTGGATATGGGTGTGGGTCGACGTCATTGCCCGGCTCCGGGTGAACCTGCCTTCCTCACCCAGCACCCCTCACCTGAAAGTTTGGTGGTCAGGCCTCCATGTCCCCAAGTGCATTTCCTTCTGCTCCACCAGACAAGGAATCCAAGAAATTTGAGCAGTTTGGCAAGAAGATTTATTCTTCTGCAAGTTCTGGATTGAGCAGGTGCTACCTTAGTGGAGAAGTGTGGCTCACTGGTTAGAGGAGGCAGACCTGGAAGCAGAGGGCAGCCCGGGACCAGGGTTCAATTCCCGGCTCGGCGGGGTCTTGAGTCCTAAAATGTCCATTGACTCGACAATTCTCGCTCCGGTGCCTACTCGATTCACGGGTTCACACTCTGCGACTCTGGGCATTAGCTTGCTTAATCTCCACAACGGCCCCTCGCGGCGGGATGCCTGGCTTTCACCTTGTGGATACCCTGCCGGGGTTATCTCACAGGGGAATACCAGGACGGGTTCCCTAAGCAAACGCTTAGAAACCGCTCGGTGATTTGCGCTATATAAATTCCTGTACATTTACATTTACATTTAAATTTACCTCCGTGTCCAAAGTAGGCTCTGACAGTTCTCTCCCGAGCTCTTATGGAGTGGAGAGATGGGGCCAAGTTCACTATACGTTGTGGTCTTGATACCGCTGATTCGCTGGGTAGGACGATTTCCACATCGGTGGCGTTACGTCGCGATGCCTGGTTGAGGAAAACTGGCTTTTCTGCAGATGTCCAGAATACTTTGATGGGCATGCTCTTCAAAGGCACCCGCCTCTTTGGTGATAAGGCGGATTCCACATTGGAGCGTTTTAAGGACTCCCGTGCCACGACCGAGTCCTTAAGCCTTTCGGCTGCAAGTACTCCTTCCACTTCCAACTTTCGTTCCTTTTGATGCTCCGGAAGAGGCATGCACACACGTTCCTTTCAGAATAAGCATGCGCAGCAACAGTCCCAGCGCAGCCGCGGACGTGGGGCTCACAGAGGTGGGTCACGGGGCCAGGGTGCGGGTCAGTCCACCAACACCCCTGCTGCCAGCGCCTCCACACCTTCCTAGTCCGGTGTTCCAGACACACCAGACGCCAGTGGGAGGCAGGATTCGTCATCACCTCCCCCACTGGTGCACCATTACATCAGACAGGTGGGTTCTGGAGATTGTTCGAAGGAGCTACCCCCTCCCCTTCAAGTCTACCCCCCAGCCATGCCACCGCAGTTCCACCGCATGTGCGGGATCATTTGGCACTTCTCCAACAGGAAGTTGCCGCCCTCTTGGCCAAGGGGGCCATCGAGCGCGTTCCGATGCCAGAAGTAGGTCGTGGTTGTTACTCCCACTACTTCTTGGTTCCAAAGAAGGACAAGGGTCTACGTCCCATCTTAGACCTTCGGAACGTCAATCGCTTCCTCCGAATGGAGAAGTTCAAGATGCTCACTCTGGCTCAGGTCTTGTCTGCTCTCGACCCACAAGACTGGATGGTGGCATTGGACCTGCAGGATGCTTATTTTCATATTCCCGTCCTGCTGGCCCATCGATTCACGGTGGGCCAGGAGCATTTTCAGTTCACCTTGCTCCCCTTTAGCCTTACCAGCGCCCCTCGGGTGTTCACAAAGATGATGGCGGTGGTCGCAGCTCATCTGCGCAGATCAGTGGTTTCAGTCTTCCCCTATCTCGACGACTGGTTGTTCAAGGCGGGCTCTCCTCAGACATCGTCTCCCACCTCCAGACTAAGGCCGACCTCCTGCATTTGCTGGGATTTTCCATCAACGTGCCGAAGTCGCACCTGATTCCCTCTCAGAAGCTCCTCTTCATCGGAGCGGTTCTGGACATGGCGCACTTTCGGGTTTATCCTCCCGAACAGGGAGTCCAGGACATTCGGGCTATGATTCCGATCTTTCAGCCCTTGTGCTGGGTTTCGGTCAGGAAGACCTTGAGGCTGCTGGGACTCATGGCCTCCTGCATCCTGCTGACCACCCATGCCAGGTGGCATATGCGGGCTCTGCAGTGGGACCTGAAGTTCCAGTGGGCTCAGCATCAGGGAAACCTGTCCGATTACGTCCAGATCTCGGAGGGCGATGCACAACAATTGCAGTGGTGGCTCACGAATCAGCATTGGCTCAGCGGCAGATCACTCTCCCTTCCCCAACCGGAGCACACAATGGTGACAGATGCATCCCTCCAGGGTTGGGGCGGCCACATGGGAAAGGTGGAGATCAGAGGCCTCTGGTCTCCGACGGAGTCCCGGCTCCATATCAACCTTCTGGAGCTTCGGGCAATTCTTCTTGCACTGAAGGCATTCCTCCCCCCTGTCAGGGGGAAGGTAGTGCATGTGTTCACGGACAACACCACCGCCATGTGGTATTGCAACAAACAGGGCGGGGTGGGGTCGTGGACCCTATGTCAGGAGGCTCTGCGCCTCTGGACATGGCTGGAACATCATGGCATTTCCTTGACGGTACAACACCTGGCAGGTTCTTTGAACGCCAGGGCGGACGAACTTAGCTGCCAGTGTCTGATGGATCACGAATGGCTTCTTCACTCGGAGGTGGTGCATGGTCTCTTTCAACAGTGGGGAGAGCCTTGGTTAGATCCATTTGCCACCGAAGAGAACGCGCAATGTCATCAGTTCTGCACACTGGAATTTCCAAGACGGCACTCGCTCGGCGACGCTTTTCGGCGCGAGTGGAGTTGCGGTCTGTTGTACGCCTTTTCGCCTATGCCACTTCTGCCTAGAGTTCTGAAGATCAGACGCGACCTGGCCCAAGTCATCCTTGTGGCTCCGGACTGGCCTGCTGAGGACAAAGAAACCTAGCACCTGGAACTGCCTCTGCACCTGGCGCCTAGGGCCTGAGTTCGAGTGGCCCACTGGTCCCATCGAGGTCCCCCAGTGCTTCAGAGTCAGAGTCCACCATGGGTTGACCACTCCAGTACTCCCCGATGTTGCCTGCAGCCTCATCAGTGAGTCCCCCCAACCACGAGTGGCCAGGTAAGGTGAAATCCGATGTCAAAGACACCCCTGCACCAGTCGCCCTGCACCCTGAAGAAGAGAACCTGAGGTGCACCTTCGTCCCTGAGCCCTCCAACTGCCCAGCTGTTGGTTCCTTCCGGAAACCTTCTTGGACCGACCCTGCAGCCAAAATCCAAAACCGGCAACTCCCATTGAAAACATGGCACCTCACGCCAAGACAGCACCCTGCACCCAATCGCCCCTGTGCTGCTGTTGGTGCACCTTGTGTGCTAAACTAGATCCCCCTTTGCCCTGAGCTTAAGTCTAGGAGCTTTGCTCCCACAACCTTGTGGCCTGCTTGTGAGCAACTACCAACCGGAGGACCCCTATCCCCCATTGGATAACATTGGGCCTCAGCACCCGGCCGCCCTAGTGTCGCTGAGTCTGCTTCGAGAGGGCATCCTTGACCCTGTCGGGACCCTGGTTCCAACCCCAGAAACCCAACTCCCACAAACGAGTACTTAACTGTGAACCGATAACTTCATTTCCTCCCACAGGATTGCTTTGACTGCTCTTCTTTTGAAAATTCTTGTGTGGAGTTGGTTTGTATGAAACCTTGAAAAACAGAAAATATACAAAAACTGAATTATTGAACTTTTCTCTAGGAAATGTCTGTGTGATATCTAGGCATATCACACTGAGTAGAAAAAGTTACTTAAAAATGAATCTACAAAGTAATGTACAAAGTAGTCTCACAAGTAACTGTAAAGTCATTTTTACTGTTGACTTAACTGTAAACAAACCAATTGCATCCAACTGCATTTTAATTGTACTTCTACTGCAATATACCTGCAAAGTATTATTTCACGTACCTGCACCAAGCCTGGCTTGGTTCTAGAAATCAAATAACTAAATATTTTTATACAAACACATTGGTCTGAGTTCATTCTTTGAGTGTGACACCATTTCTTGCATGAGTGTGTACAATACATTCTTAACACTAACCCCTGACAAAGCCTTACTGCTCGCCCACACTGTCACAAATAGAGTAACAGTATTATCTGCCTATCTTTGGGATTCCACTGGACTCTGTGCACACTATACCTTACTTTGGTATAATATATACAGCGCCAGCTTCCTATATGACCCCCGCCCCCATCCCGTCACCATCTAAACGTTACAGCGCTCTAAGGTTGCAGGGAAGGGAACAATTTGTAGCTACACCACTAGCATGGATTCCAGCGAAGGGTTTTAGGAAATGTTTATCATACCCCTTAGAATGCTTTCCTTTGCCTTCCTAGTATTCTCAGTGCTACTCATCACAAAACTTGTGATCTTAGGAGTATGTTCGATCGAAAATTAGGGGCATGATCTGTTTCCTCAGTTTGTTTTTTTAATTACTTCGACTATTCTCCATCGCATTGAGCGCCTTGTAAAATTCAGACACCTGCGCAAACAACTGTTTACAGAGGTATTTGAATTGTCAGTATGGGTTTTCTTCCCTACAGCATACTTTATTTTTCACGGATAAGTGTTAGCAAGTCAAACCTGCATGAATTTACCAGGTGAAAAGGGCTGCAGTAAATAGGGAACATTCTATTTTGGTGCTAAGTAATTTGAAGAACCTTTTAATTGGTGCGTTAGTGTTATCTTTGGTAATCAGTATCCACAGTTTTGGCAACATCTGCTGAGAAACCTTTTGTTTTCTTCTGTTGTCTAGTTTTCCGTCCGTTTGAATATTTTTTTCTCCCTTAGAGTCTCCACATCTTTAAATTGTATTGAGCTTGTATGTAGGAGTCGGTACCGATCTACTAACTCCTATTCTTGCATCCCGAAGCATGTTTCTTTACCAGTTGCCCCCTCAGTCCCTGCCTAGCCAAAGTGTACTTATTGTAAAATTATAATTTGACTACATTTCATGCATTTCGAGAAACGTACAAACTGGGACTAAAACGTGGAGTAAGAACACAATTGCTTGAGGTCTGGCTGGCTAATAGAATTAGCATAGTTTCCATACTGGGTCCGTGGCTGTGCTATTTCTACATAATGGTAACTATGAAAGCTTTGAGTGTAAGAGTACAGTTCTTGCTACCCAAAGGTGTTTTGTTCTCTCCCTTTGCCCTTTCTCAAATTGAATGTTGACAATCTGTGCTCTCACCTGACTTCCCATGCATTGTTCCCCACTTTCAATCACTTCTCCCCTGATCTTCTGGCCCACACAACTAATTTTTCCCTGTGACTTGCATCTGTTGCATTTCCTCAGTTTCATTGATCTCTCGTTACCCCATATAACTTTCTGTACTCAACCTCCAAACCTATCATATGTGCACCCAACACCACCTACCTCTCCCTCTTATCTCAAGACCACCTCTGCATTTCCATCAAACTCCATAATGTCTTTATTCCCCATTCTCTTTCCCATCCATTTGTTTACTTTTTCCATCCCTTTCTCCCATTCAAGACCTGCATCCTCGCCTACCCTTTTGTCCTTACTTGAAATTCATACCTACCATCTCCGCTGTGCCCAATCAGTTGACCTGTTGTATCTTCTTTTCCCACTGAGACGGTCTTCCCCAGCATTTTCTGGAACCCCTGTGTCTTCCTCCTTTACAGTAGCAAATTAATTTGCCTTCTAATCACTCTTTTCTTTTATTCTGCTCCATTATGCCACTTTCTCATCACTGTCTTGTGTCTGCACCTTCTTGGTCTTCAAATGATCCTTTTTTTTGTTAATTCCATTCCCTTTTGTTTTCAGTGGACATTTGGTCAGTTGGGTGCATCTTGGGAGAGATGATCAAAGGTGGAGTCTTATTTCCCGGTTCGGATCGTATCCTTACCGTGCGCCTCAGATGCTGCGGATAAAGGTCAAAACGTGCAACTGTGTTCCTATTTCCCAATTTGACTTTGGGCCACTGAGGTTATAATAAAGAATTCCCAGCGCCAGTGGTCTTGTGATAAGACAACAGCAATCTTTTCTTTTTTCATTCTATTGCCAGAGGGGGGCTTGGGGGGGGGAGAGTGAAAATCTTTGCTTTAGGGAAACACTTCTCATTCACTGTCATGGAAATTATACTGTAGACTGAGCTCTCCACACCAATGCCTGAATGCAACAGAAGGACTTATGCATCAATCAAGGAATCCATACCACTGCCAGCTGTGCTCCCACCATGGGATTCACACAGTACATCTGAAAGAGACTATTAGTTATGGATTCCAAACCTTAGAATTACCCCAGGCATCAGACTGGATCCGGAGAATTTTTCTTCAGCATTACCCCTGTGCATCAGTTGGTGGAATCGGTCGACTCCGCGTTCGTCATTTGCATCGTGATCGCCAGACTGATGTCCCAGTATCTACTTAGACACCGCCCCTGCGCGCTGACGTCAGTGCTTTCTTTCTTTTTCCGCGCCAGCCAGCGCAGATCCGGAGAGAGCCGGTACCCTTAGTGTTTTTGACTGGAGTTTTTTTTACTTTTTGTCGACTTCTTTTTTAGAGTCGTTCCCCTCCTGGTGCAAGGGATGTCATATCAATGGGCCGACTTCAAAACTTGTGACTCCTGTCACAAGTTGATATCGGTCACGGACCCACATCTCATGTGCCTGGTGCGCGACAATGACCCAAAATCATCCTCCAAATGTCGGGCCATAAACCCGAAGTCTTTGTGGGGGCGGTCTCGAAAACATCTTGCTGCCCGGCAGTCAGCTCCGCGCTACTCAAGGTCCCATCGAGAGGGAGGTCCCGGGACCGGTTGCGGAGTCACCACCATCACTACTCTTCGAAGTCTTCATCTTCGAGTAAGTTGAAGCACAAGAAGAAGGCAAAGAAGCACTGTCGCTTTTTGCCTTCTCCACGTCTGTCGGCCGACGCAAGACGTGGAAGGTCATCAGCTGTTGGGTCGGCTCTGAGCTTCCCTCCCTTTGCCGGAGCGAACCCTGCCCAACTTCGTAGCTAACCCTGCCCAACTTTGAAGCTCCACTTCATCTTTGGCCAGCCCGACTCCTCCGGCGCGCCTTTAGGGTCCATGGACTCTACTGGGGGTTTTAGGCCTTCAATGCCTGCGGCTTCTGCCCCGGCGCCGCAGGGCTCCCAGGGATCAAGGCCTGGATCCAGATTGGCAGCGGTTGACCATACAACACCTCCAGCGACGAATCCATCGACGACCCCTCCGCCCCCTCTGACACCAGTTGTGTCCCCAGCCGGCATCGACCCTGGCCTCCCCCTTGACATGGACACGGAGCCAGACCGACGCCGGTACCGACGCCAAACGACGCCGATACCGGCGCCAAACGACGCCGATACTGGCATCGACTGGTACATTTGTACCTCTGTTCTATCCTGGCGTTCCTTATCGCCCTGAGTGGCAGCCAGAAGAGGGTGAGGAGGACTGAAAGGGGTCTATTGACCCTCTGGCAGACCAGCTTGAAGAGCCGGACTGGAGAGAGGAACTGGATGAGGCCAGTGGTCTGGATACATCCCCAAACCTTGGTATGATTTCTCCCCCTACCTTGGCTATGGAGGAGGGAGCCTCCTACACTGTGGTGTTGCGTAGGACGGCTGAGGTCTTGGGCTTTGAGCAACCTATGGTGGCAGGTGCTTCAACTGGCAGCAGCCTCTTTGGAATCCCTGCTGCCATTCAATGAGGCCCTCACCCACCTCCTTCCGGGTACTTGGTCCAAACCCCACGCTGGGGCTCCTCTGGATAGATGATTGCCTGACGCCACACCCTTGCCAACCCCATTTTCCTCTCCCAACATCCTACCCCTGAGAGCTTGGTGGTCCAAGCCTCAAAGTCTAAAGGCGCATTCTCTACTGCTCCTCCAGATAAGGAATCGAAGAAGCTGGATCATCTTGAGAAGAAGATATTTTCTTCCGCCAGCTTAGGACTGTGGTCGGTGAACACTGCATGTCTCTTGGGCCGTTACACCCACTCTGTGTGGGACACTGTTGCACAGGTGCTGCCACAGTGCCCGGAGCAGGCCCGGGCCGTACTCCCGTGCAGTCGCAGAGGGGAGGGATGCAGCAAAGTTTGCCATTAGCTGTGGGCTTAACACCGCCTACTCGCTAGGCAGGACGATTTCAACGTCGGTAGCCTGGAGACGCTACTCCTGACTGAGGTCCACTGGCTTCTCGGTTGATGTCCAATCGACTCTTTTGGACATGCACATTGATGGCCTTAGCTTGACAGAAAATGTGCTTGAGCGTTTCAAGGACTCTAGGGCTACAGCCAGATCATTGGACCTCGCTACCACCTCTTGGCCCATGCAGTCTGCTTTTCGCCCCTTTTGTGGCTACGGAAGGGATTCCCCACCACGTTCCACCCAGAGCCCAGAGTCCACAGTGGACGGCAGGATTTGCCATCACCTCCCCCACTGGTACAACATCACGTCCGACAATTGAGTTTTGCAGATAGTCCGAAGGGGCTATTCCCTCCCCTTCATGACTACCCCTCTCTCCATGCCACCCACACTCCATCGCATGTGGGAGGATCACTTGGCCCTTCTCCGTCAAGAAGTTACGGCTCTCTTGGCCAAGGGAGCTGTTGAGCGAGTCCGTGTGCCAGAGTAGGTCATGGCTGCTACTCCTACTACTTTTTGGTGCCCAAGAAGGGCAAAGGCCTGCGTCCTACCTTAGACCTAATGGACGTCAACCACTTCCTCCGGAAGGCAAGTTAAAAATTGTTGACATTGGCTCCGGTCCTGTCTGCCCTTGACCATGGAGACTGGATGGTAGCGTTGGACTTGCAGGACGCTTATTTTCACATCCCCATCCTGCCGGCCCACAGGTGTTACCTACGGTTCACGGTAGGCCATGAGCATTTTCAGTTTACCGTGCTCCCCTTTGGCCTTACCAGTGCCCCTCGGGTGTTCACGAAAGTGATGGCAGTGGTCACAGCTCATCTGCGCAGATCAGGGGTTCCAGCCTTCCTCTTTCTCAACGAATGGTTGTTGAAGGCGAGCTCGCCCCTGGCTGTCGTCGCCCACCTCTAGACTACGGTGGACCTCCTGCATTCGCTGGGGTTCAGTCAATGTGCCGAAGTCGCACCTGAACCCTATTCAGAAGCTCCTTTTCATCTGAATGTTTCTGGAGACAGCACAGTTTCGGGCCTATCCTCCGAGTCCGGGATATTTGGGCTATGGTACTGATGCTCCAGCCTCTATCCTGGATTTCGGTGAGAATGACCCTGAGACTGCTGGGCCTCATGGCCTCCTGCATCCTGCTGGTGGATCATGCCAGGTGGCATATGCGGGCTCTGCAGTGGAACCTGAAGTTCCAGTGGGCGCAGCACCAAGGGAATCTGTCTTATGTAGTCTAGATCTCGGCGGGACTGCACACCAGTTGCAGTGGTGGCTCATGAACCAGGATTGGGTCAACGGCAGATCCCTCTCCCTTCCCCAACCATATTTCACAGTGGTGACAGATGCGTCACTCATGGGATGGGGGGGGCCACATGGGAGAGGCGGAGATCAGAGGTCTCTGGCAGGGTCCGGGCTCCACATCAACCTTCTGGAGCTCCAGGCGATATGTCTAGCACTGAAGGCATTCCTTCTTTCTGTCAAAGGAAGAGTAGTGCAGGTGTTCACTGACAACACTTCTGCCATGTGGTATTGCTACAAACAGGGCGGATTGGGGTTGTGGACCCTCTGTCAGGAGGTCCTTCGTCTCGAAGTGACTGGAACCTCAGGGCATGTCTCTGGTAATTCAACACCTGGCAGGTTCACTGAACACCAGGGCAGACGAACTCAGCCGCTTGGGCTTGATGGATCACAAATAGAAACAACAAAGGGTTTTGGCCCTTAATCAGTAAGGCCGAACCAATATATCAATACCAAACAAACAACTGCCAATACTGATGCTCTTTCATTCATCCCAATTATACCAACAACCAAACGACCTAAACACTTTGGCTGGAAAAAATTTTAATTTTATTTTTCTTTCTCAGATATTTTTTGCTTTCTTGGTTGTTATCTTTGTGCAACAAAAGTATATTTTTTCAAAACAAAGTTTGTTTGCCAATACAAATGAAATATGTTTACACATATACACTGAAGACACAGTGATGGATCACGAATGGCTTTTTCACTCGGAGGCGGTGCAAGATCTCTTTCGGCAGTGGGGGCCTTGGTTAGATCTATTCGCCACCGAAGAGAATGCGCAATGTCAGGAATTTCCAAGGCGGCACTTGCTAGGCAACTGTTTTCGTCGCAGTTGCCGTCTGTTGTACGCCTTTCTGCCTATACCACTTCTGCCTAGAGTGCTGAAGATCAAGCGCGACTGGGCCCAAGTAATTCTTGGGGCTCTGGACTGGGCACAAAGAGTCTGGTTTCCCGAGCTCTTGAACATGGCCATAGATCCTCCGATCAGACTGCCCCTTCGGGAAGATCTTTTGTTGCAGCATTAGGAGACGGTCCTCCACTGACCCTGTCCAGCCTCCACCTCCTTGAGTGGAGATTGAGCGGTGACAGTTGACAGACTTTGACCTTCCTTCTGAAGTGTGTAATGTTATCTTGGCAGCCAGGCATCCCTTTACTAAAACAGTATACGCCTGTAGATGGAACAAATTTGTGGCATGATGCGCAGCAAAGGCTGTGGATCCCCTTTCTGCCCCCCTTTCTGAGGTTCTCCTCTTCCTACTTTCGTTGGCCCAGCAGGGCTCTGCTCTGGGCACCCTCACTGGCTATATTTCAGCCTTTCTTCGCCTTCCTGATCAGACTTCTCTTTTCAAGACCCCTAAGTGCATTACTCACCTGTTTC
Organism: Lissotriton helveticus; assembly: GCF_964261635.1. Taxonomy (NCBI): domain Eukaryota; kingdom Metazoa; phylum Chordata; class Amphibia; order Caudata; family Salamandridae; genus Lissotriton; species Lissotriton helveticus. The sequence goes on from NC_136065.1 coordinate 456,192,888, forward strand.
CTCCTATTCCTTTTGTAAAGCCCCAGTGGGACTTAAACCTTGTTCTGACTTACCTTATGTTCGCTCCCTTCTAGCCGCTACATAATTGCCCTATCAGAATCTTGACCTTAAAGACTGCTTTTCTTCTTGCCATCACCTCTGCTCGCAGGGTGAGTGAGCTTGGCGAAAAAGGAACCTCCAGTAGGGTTGCGCGCCCATTCCACCAGGGCAGCCACTGCTGCTTTGGGGCATGGAGGCCCTCTTCATGACATCTGCCAGGCAGCCACATGGGCTTCGTTGTACATGTTCACTAAACATTATTGCTTGGACAACCAAGTCCGCAGAGACAGCTTTTTTGGCTGCTCCATTCTTCAGGACTTCCTGGTGAGAACTTGTTTCGCAGACCCACCTCCGGGGTTGGTATTGCTGGGTTATCTATTCTAAGGTAAGGAATCCATAATGAATAGTTTCTTTTAGATGAATAAGTTACTTACCTTTGGTAACGATATATCTGTAAGAGACCTATATTAGTTATGGATTCCTTACCACCCCACCCATCCTCCCCGTTCTGCAAACTGACTTCTAGAGTAAGGCACTCCATTTCAGGGCCCTAATTTTATGCACCAGTGGTCAGTGTCTTGCATGGCTCTGCGCTTCTGGCGTGGAATGTCATGCAAATAACTGACGGCCGCGCGCAGGGGCTGCGTCTAAGGAGAACCGCAACGTCATTCGGGCAATCATGACGTCAATGACGAACACGGAGTTGACCAACGCCACCTACCGACACGCAGGGGTGTTGCCGAAGAAAAATTATACGGATCTAGTCTGGCGCCTGGGGGTAATTCTAAGGTAAGGAGTCCATAAATAATATATGTCTATTACAAATATATTGTTACCAAAGGTAAGTAACGTGTTCATTATGGCTGTCAGTTTCTAACCAACTAACCCTAAAAGACCATGGGTTATGAAGAGTTTCATATCTGTGACAGAAAGTTCCATTCTTATGCTAGTTAACCATGCTAGTATGTGTAACCACTTCCACACTGCAGCTGTTATACTCCCTCATCACTTAAGTCCTCTTTGCCCCGGTGGTCCATTTACAAGAGTACGTTTCTTTACCTTTTGTCACTGCCTTGTGTGTTTTAGAATCAGTCAACCGTTCACTAAATCACCAAATATCCACAAGTGAATTACAGTGCACACCACTTTTCAGCCTTTGTTGTTCCATCTTGTCTGTTACAAGAACATCCTGCCCATACATATAGTACTTAAAAACATCAAGCATGCACTGCAGACTGAAACAATGCTAGGGATTCGCCCAAAGAAGTATGTTTGGTTTTGGTTCGGTTGTTAAATATATTCCAGTGCTTTCTTTAAAAAGATGTGTTCACTTTGCAGATAAAAGATTTTCTGTATTTTTCTCAGAATGGTTGGTCTTGATGTTAAGTAATGCCTCTTCCAGAAACCCTCCTAAAATGTTCATTGTGAATTCTTAAGATCAGAGGTGGAGATATGTGCTATATATTTGTACAGGCATACTTGTGGGCTTGATTATAAATATGGCAGAGTATTACGGGAAACATGATGTGCAATAGAAGCAATATGAACCAGTGCTTTAATTGTTCTCCATCTTTATAAAGAATGTTGCAAAAAGATATTTATTTAGAATATGCTGTAGAGCCACATTATGTGTTCCATATATCCAAACTTTGAAAAGAATGCTAGAGTACTTCTTTTGTGGGTACTTTTTTAACTTCTGGTGGATACTTCTAACTGTCGGTTCCTCATCTTGTGAATTTCCCAGGTGCCATATTGGATATTGAACTTTTTTAGCAATTGCTCTGTGCGGTGATAGGTTGGACTACACGACAGCTTCACAGTGCCCCTGGAAGTGACAGCATGGAGGGGTACACATTGCCCCACCTGTGGACTTAGGTCTGTGCCTTTCTTTCTGTTCCCTTGGACACAGGTGCAGGACTCTGCTCTCAAACGTATTGTTGGTGTCTTACTGATGCCAAAGCGTTCTTTCAAATCAATGTCAGTTACCCTCATGAGGCGGATAGTTGACAGCTGCCCCTGTGATAGGTTTAAATGTGTTGCGATTGTGGCAACAAACCGTATTTTGTCGATTTATAGTTGTGATCAGAACTTTATCTGTGTCAGTGAAGCGGAGGCCTGCTGGTGCACTCGTCTGAAGTTCCGCTTCTATGTGCTACTGCAAGGTACTCTGCTGATGGCTGTGCCATCAGAGTTTTTGTGTGACAGGCAGCTTAACAGAGGTGAGTGGACATCACCTGGAGCCTTGCAAGGTACTTGAACCTGAGGCACCCGGAATCGAGCTTGTCTGCTGCGAGAGGGAAGCAGTCAGCCAACCCTGTCCAAGGAGTGGCAGGCAGATCGCGATCTTCGAACCACGTTGATGCCTCATTGCAGGAGTGCAGTACTGGACAGAAATCGCAGGATGTTCTGCTGACTTTGTTGTTAAGCAAAGAAGACTGATTATTGCAGTTCACGCTGCTGACATCAACACTTGTGTCCGTGTCCCGCAAAAAGTGGAGCTGTGCTTGTGGTGAACGTTGCCACTGATAATCAAAAGTAATTAATATGACGCACATCATCACGGAATCAAGAACTGTCTCTGTGGTGGTCATCTCCACCGAAACATTTTGTACAAGTGGTGATCTCCAAGCACCGCATGTGAGAAGTGTGCCCCTCTTCTGACATTGACTCCATTTCAGGGCCCTAGTTTTATGCACCAGTGGTCAGTGTCTTGCATGGCTCTGCGCTTCTGGCGTGGAATTTCATGCAAATAACTGATGTCCGCGCGCAGGGGCTGCGTCTAAGGAGAACCACAACGTCATTCGGGCAATCATGACGTCAATGACGAACGCGGAGTTGACCAACATCACCTACCGACACGCAGGGGTGTTGCTGAAGAAAAATTATACTGATCTAGTCTGACGCCTGGGGGTAATTCTAAGGTAAGGAGTCCATAAATAATATATGTCTATTACAAATATATTGTTACCGTAGGTAACCTGTGTGGTGTCCCACCTTCTATCCTTCAATGAGTGTCCCAGAAAAGGGTCCAGCATATTCAAAGGGCCATTGCTTGTATCCAATAACATCGGACTTGGATGGAAACCTAGGGTAGCATCAGTTGCCCATCCTCCTGCTGTGTGACTTAAACCGAAGGATACGTCTGACCCTAGTACGTCTCCTCTTAGAACTAGAAGAGATCCGAGACTTCAGTGCCCAGTTTCCCGGAGATTGAAATGGACACAGAGAGCTGCGTGTAGTGAGACAATTTAAAGAGGGATTGAATTGAACAGAGTGCGCTTGGACCTAACGCTTAATTCATCCGCACAGTGACTTTCTGCCTTAGGGTACCTTTATCAGAGATACGGGGGCACCTCAGAAGAAGGGGGAAGGAATGGCAGTAGCCAAGGTGCAGAGCCATAATAAGACGGACACTGGGACATCGGAGGCAAACTACCCCAACCCCCCCAGCTGAGGCTCAGTAGCCCATGCTTGCCATGTGGCCTTCCACCCTCCCCCCCTGCCCCCCCCCCCCTGAACATTGCAGGTTTCAAACAGGGCCTTAACTGCAAGGAGAAGTCTTGTTATCGACCTGCATAATAACTGTGGTGTCCGCATTCAAGCAAGGCTTTAAGTTTAGCAATGTGTTTATTATTATACCCGAAGACCACCAGGGAGCGCAAGTGAACCTGTATGTCACTATAGCAAAAGAAAAGGAGAGTGTACACTGAAAGTCCAAGGCTCGCTCATTCTCCATGTCCCGATTCTGCTGCCCTTCGCCATCCTCAGGCAAGTCAAAAGACAAATTTCACCATAGGCATAAGAAGTCAAAATGGGATTATTCTCCTTTCTGTCACTTCTGCTCTAGAGAGAAATGTAGTCTGCAGTCAAAGGATCTGACTCCGCTTCCCTCCCCCAAATCGCAGTCAATTCCAAGGTTGGCCTTGTATGCCCTTACTTTGCAGATCTGCTGTTGACCCACAACAGGTAGAGGCCTTCAAGGAGATTTCATAATTGGCTGAAAAAATGTCCTTAGTTTTTACATAAATTGGATTAAGTAGCACTTGGCGAGCGACCAGCATTTTGTTGGAAACTCCAGTGGTAAAAAGGAACTGCAGTTCAGCAACTAAACTTGTCAATCTAGATCATTTTGTACATCAAAATGTGTTCTGCCCTGGCAAAGATAGATCCTCCTGTGGGCTTTTGCAGGCATGCCGTCAGAGCAAAGACTACTACCATATGCTGTTAAGAGGTGTTCCAGTGAGTGTTGAACTTCATGGGTGCTTGTCTTCTCCTTCACCAGACATTACTGTCACGTTCAAGTCTGCAGGAGGACCATTCAATTTGCCCTGTCCATCAGGACTTCTAGTGTAATTCAACTCAGCCCAACCTCCACCTTTGGGAGATGCTGCTTTGGTTCCTATTCAAAAGGTAAGGAGACTGCAGGAAATATCCATCAGAAGAATACGTTTCCTTCAGTAATGCTTTTTGTGATAGATACTCTAACCTCATATTCTCCAGTATTGAATCTTTAATAGATTCACATGCTTAAATAATTCCATGTCATCAAAGTGTTGGTCCCACGGTACGATAGTAAAGCACTATGAATTAGTACCGAGGCCATACTGGCAATGCAAAGTCAGTTTAACAGCCTATCTATGTCCTTTTTAAACAATTGGGCAACAGCGCCCTCTAAAACACTCCCAACAGAAGCGGAGTCCCTCAGCTGTCATACTATGCACTGTGTGAAGGGAGTCACCCTGAGCTTTGGTCAGTTTTTTTCCAGTATATTATAACTTTTTTTACATCCACAATGTCTGAGTCGTCTAAGAAAGGCCTCTTCAGTTCTCAAGTATTGTATCTTTCACAGATTCACATGCTTGTATCTTCCCCGTCGTCATGGTGGGAGTCTTCCTGTAAAAGAATAACCATAGCAGTAGAATAAAAAACTGCCTGGAAACCATAGAGAAGTATAACATTAGGTAACCTCTCCTCCTCATTATGTGGTCCAAACCACAGACAATCAGCTGCCAGCACCAACATACACCATCCCCAGCAGAGCCACCATACCTCAGATTTCCAACCGCCTTCATGTGACAAGGAGTCTCGCTGAGCTCAGTTTACTCTCTACTGAACTTTTGACCTTCTACAGTTGGAAGTAAGGTACTGATTTTCAATCTTATTTTCTTCAAAAGGTCTGAAGGCTCCAAAAAGAGACTCTTCAGATCTTGCAGATCCTGTGGCAAAGCCAGATTGTTTTCTGAAGACCCACTCAAGGAATGCTTGTACTGCTTGTATCCCAAGCATGTTCCTAAGGACTGCAAACATTGTCGTACCTTCTCTGCTAAAACACTCAAAGATAGAGAAGCTCATCTATTGCTATGGCTTCAAAAGAAAAAAGCTACAGACTGAGTCTGATGGTGAAGCCAAAGGACAATCCTCTAAAAAGCATAAGAGAGAGTCCTCTGAGGAAAAAGGAGATCAAAAGAGACAGAAATCTGGTAAAACCAAAGAAGGTGAAACTTCATCTTCTCTTTCTCCAATTCCTCTCAAGCCTACTTCAGAAAAGAAGACTCAGTCGTCTTTTCCGCCGTTGAAAACTGAGGAAATTCCTGTCAGATCGCCGACGACGATCTCGTTGACGACGATGACCATCTCGACGACTATTGCGTCGTCGACAACGGTGACGATGACGACTACGTCGACGGTGAGTGTCAGGCCTTCGTCGACGGCAAAATCTTCGTCGACAGCGATCCCGTCGACGATCCAATGATTGGTCCCGTTGACAACGAGAAAATCGTCGACGAGGACAGCTGTTGGATGTCCGACGATGATGACTTCCACTTTCATATCCATTAAAAGAATTACCCCGTCGACGGGCTCGTCGACGAGTAAGAAAGGAGAGTTTTCCACTCCCCAAGATTTCCCCGCTGCTTCCATCCACTATTCTAGATTGCCAGGAATCTGAAGAGGGGGGGCCTTATGGAGCTGCCTATAGCCCCTCGCAGCTACATATTAATTGTCAAGATTCAGAGGATGAGGATTTCCAAGAGGTTCAAGAGCACTTCTCTTTTAAGGATCGGCCAGTAAGAGGCCCAAAACGTTATGAGTCTTTCCATCAGGCTTATAATTATGAAGAAGAGGAGGAAGTTGGTCACAATGTTCAGGAGGAGTCTACGTCGGTGCCTGTATCTTTAATTTCTGACTTAAGGCACAGGCTAAACCGTTATTACCGCTGTTTTCCAGAGGATAGCGCTTCAGTCCCTGCTCCTACTCCTGCAAGTATTCCTCAACCTGAGAAAGTCGCGCCAGTGGTTCAGTCTCCTCCTCCAGTCCAACGAGTTGCCGTTCCGAAAATAATAACAATTCGGGATGACTTAATGGATTCTGATCATGAAGATCAAGCTGAGGGAGAGATTCCCCAGGATGATGTAGTTGGGGATGAATGGGACCAATACATCGTTCTAACTTCTCCTTTGTCACCATTACCTCAAGCGAGTTCTCCGCCGGAGGATATAGCCAGCTTTCATGATTTTATTGAAAAGGCCGCAAAAAGATTGAGCTTAATATGCTGGTTAAAGAAAGTGAATGTTTCCTTTATGACTTCAAAGAGTCATCTCGAAAGTCGGTACGGGCTATCCCGATTATCCAGCACATCTGGGATGAAGGAATAAAATTTAGGAGAAATCTGGCATCGGTTCCAGTATCAATTCCTAAACTGGATAAGAAATACCGCGCTCTGGAGACAGCTCCTGCATGCCTAATTGGGCATCCTCGTCCGGAGTCTGTCTGTTACTCAAGCGGCACAAAGACGCTCCAAAAATCCGGTTACAGCCTGCGTAGCGCCTCCTGATAAGGAGGGTAAACGAATGGTCAGTATTGGAAAGCGCTTTGCAGTCATGGCGGCAGCGTCTATCAAGGCGGCAAACTCAATGGCACTTATCAGTAGATTTAACAGACAGATGTGGTCAGACATCGCACCAATCCTGTCATATCTCCCAGAAAAGGAGGAAGCAAATACAATTTTGCAAGATGGAGCCAGAGCAGCATCTGAGTCCATAGATGTAGCGATGGACATAGTGTCTGTAGCTTTTCGTCAAATGGCTGCAGCGGTTGCTCTTCGTAGGCATGGATGGCTCAAATCGACATCTTTAAGGCCTGAAGTCCAATCAAAAATCATGGACATGCCTTTTGATGGAGAAAGCCTGTTTGGAAAACACATTGACGAAGCACTTCAAGGGATAAAAGCAGACACTGATACTGCTAAAGCTTTGGGATCTTTGCAACAAGGTCGCTATCAGTCTTTTCGTGGCAGAGAATCGAGAGGACATTTCCAGCAACGTTCCTCTTTTCAGTCGAACAGGTACCAACCGTACCATCAACAGGGTTACCGTCAGTTCTCCTCCAATCAACAGTATCGATCCTCTAATACATCTTTTTAACAGCAAGGGAGGAAAAAATATGCTGCAAGAGGAAAGGCACAAGTTTCTGGTCGAAGACAGTGATATTCTTCAGGCGCCTCCGACCCCGCCTCATCTCACACAGTTCCATTACCTTTCTCAATTCCTACATCATTGGCAATCAATAACATCGGACAAATGGGTGATAGACATCATAACACATGGTCACACCCTGGAATTCTCACAAAAACCTCAGAAAAACGCCCACCTCTCTGCAGAAATCAAAATCATCTTTTAGCCCTCAAGGCAGAAATGTTAACTCTCATAATGAAAGGGGCAATAGAAGAAGTTCCATCAGATCAACAAGGGACAGGATTCTATTTGCACTTTTTCCTCATAACGAAAAGACAATCTTCGAAATGGAGACCGGTAATGGACCTCAGAGATCTGAACAAATACATAAAGAAAATCTCGTTCCGTATGCTGTCATTACAGGAAATCCTCCTTTTACTTCGCAGAGGGGATTACATGGTCTCTCTAGACCTTTTGGATGCATATTGCCATATCCCAATCCACAAAAAACACAAACGGTATCTGCGATTCATGGTGGCAGGCGCCATTACCAGTTCAAAGTTTTACCTTTCGGCCTAAAATCTGCCCCAAGGGTTTTCACAAAATGTATGGCTCGGATCGCAGCACATCTAAGGCAGCAAGGTCTCCAAATTTTCCCTTATTTGGACGACTGGCTGATAAAAGGAACATCGTACCAGGAGACACAGCAGTCTTTACAGATCTGTATGGATCTTTTCCGAAAATTAGGCCTTCTAATAAACTGAGAGAAGTCCTCCCTTACTCCGACACAGTCTCTCCAATTCCTCGGAGCGCTATTGAAAACTCAGGAAGTGAAAGCGTTTCCCTCAGAGGAAAGCATAACAAAGATTCTAAATCTGACAGCATCAATAAAATCAAAAAAGTCCACTTCCATCAGGATCTTCAAATCTTTACTGGGAATGATGTCATCCTGTATCCCATTGATTCCCAACTGCTGTTTGCATATGAGGCCACTTCAAGAATCCCTACACAAACAATGGGTTCAAGCTCTAGGTTCATTCGACGACAAACTAGTCATCATTTCACAGATCAAACGGGCAATGTCATGGTGGGGTATCAGGAGCAACTTGACAAAGGGCCTACTATTCGAACCTCAATATCCAAGTTACGTCATGACATTAGACGCTTCATTGCAAGGTTGCGGAGCGCACCTGCAAGACCTAGAGATTCAAGGCCATTGGTCTCCTCAGGAGGCAAAACTTCACATCAATCTCTTGGAATTAAAAGCAGTTTTCCTGGGTCTTCAAGCCTTTCTTCCCAGAATTCGTGGTTCATCGGTCTTGGTAAGGACCGACGGCACAACGGTGTTCTATCTTCTGAAACAGGGTGGCACAAGGTCGAAGCCCCAGTCTGCTCAGACACAGACAATTTGGAATTGGCTTCTATGTCACAGCATAGCTCTAAAGGTGGAGCATGTTCCTGGGGAAGACAACGCAAGTGCAGATTTGTTAAGCAGATCATCCGCCATTTGCCACGAGTGGGAACTTAATCAAGACCAACTGCGTTGAATATTCAATCTATGGGGTAAACCAAATTTGGACTAGTTTGCGACAACAAAAAATGCAAACATTACGCAAGCAGATTCCCACAAAAAGGATCAAGGGGGAATGCTCTTAATCTCCGATGGACAGGGATGTTTGCTTATGCTTTTCCTCCTTTTCCTCTAATTCCAAGAATATTGAGAAGAATGTGATCAGAACCTTGCCACATAATTCTAATAGCCACAGCCTGGCTGAGGCAATTTTGGTACACATAACTTCTCCAATTATCAGTGGAGCCCAGGATACAGTTTCCAATGATCCGGACACTGATTTCCATGAACAAGGCCAAGTTCTTCACCCCCAATTGACCTCTCTAAAATTGTCAGCTTGGAACCTTTCGAGCATGAGTTTCAGTCACTAGATATTCCTCAAGAATGTCGTGAAATTCTGGCAAATTCTACAGCAATGTCTACTAACAAGACATATGCAGCAAAATGGAAAAGATTCTGTAACTGGTGTATTTCACATAATGTTCATCCTTTTAATTCCTCACCGGAGCAAATTCTTCCATATATGCTTCAACTTGCCATATAGGGACTTTCTCATTCTTCAGTAAAAGTCCATTTAGCAGCAATATCCAGATACCGTAGCTCTCCAGGATGTCCATCACTTTGGTCTCAAAGACTAATTAAAGAATTCCTAAAAGGCTTATTCAGGAAATTTCCTCCAATTAAACATCCTCCGCCACCTTGGCAGCTTAACATAGTCTTGTCACAACTCATGAGAGCGCCTTTTGAACCAATTCACAAAGCTGAGTTGCAATTTCTTTCATGGAAGGTAGCCTTGCTTCTTGCTCTCACTTCAGCTAGGCGAGTCAGTGAAATTCAAGCTTTCTCAATTCTGGATCCCTTCATACAGTTCAGATCGGATAAGGTGCTTCTCAGAACAAATCCGAAATTTGTCCCTAAAATACCTTCTTCTTTTCATCTAAATGAACCTGTGATCCTGCCTACATATTTCAAGACTCCTTCCACTATGGCAGAAAAAGCTCTACACACTTTGGACATTGGGAGATGTCTAAAGTTTTACATTGAAAAAACAAAATCATTTCATAAATCAAATCAATTATTTATAGCTCATTCAGGACCAAGAAAAGGTTTGGCTTGTTCAAGATCCTCCATCTCCAGATGGATTGCATCTTCCATTGTCTTCTGTCATGAAAAGGCGGGAAAACATTTGTGCACAAGAGTACGTGCTCATGATACACGGAAGATGGCAACTTCAACTGCATTGCTAGCAGGCGTATCGCTTCCAGACATCTGCAGAGCAGCAACTTGGTCAAATGTCCATACATTTACCAAACATTATTGTCTGGACACAGAATGGAAAGCAGATGCAGCAGTGGGACAAGCAGTTCTACGACACCTATTTAACTAAGGTACATGTTTTTTCTCTTTTCAATTACTTTTCTGTAATGTTGTATATACACAAATGTTGTTTAAATGGCAAAAGTTGTTGCATGATTTCTTAATGAGTCCTTTTCTTAAAAAATAAAAAATAAAGTTACGGCGCAGAGCCCTGAGACAAAGGGGGTCTAGCCTAGAAACGCTCTTGGAAAAGGACTGCTATCTAATCTGATACAAGCATGTGAATCTATGAAAGACAATACTGGAGAAAAAATAAGTTACTTACCTGTACACTATGGTTCTCCAGTATTATCTTTCATAGATTCACATGCGCCCACCCACCTCTCCGTTGTCTTCTAGGTAGACCGTCTTTATCTCTGGGTTCTTACATAGCTCACTCTTGGGCTGTTGGAAATCTGAGGTATGGTGGCTCTGCTGGGGAGGGGTGTATGTTGGTGCTGGCAGCTGATTGGCTGTGGTTTGGACCACATAATGAAGAGGAGAGGTTACCTATTTTTATACTTCTCTATGGTTTCCAGGCAGTTTTTTCTTCTACTGCTATGGTTATTCTTTTACCGGGAGACTCCCACCATGACGACGGGGAAGATGCGAGCATGTGAATCTATGAAAGATAATACTGGAGAACCATAGTGTACAGGTAAGTAACTAGTTTTATTCTGCAAGTCCTGTGGGAAGTAAAGGCTGCATGTGGATGATCCACACACAGACTCTCTATTGTCTCTACCCTCAACATCAGTTAATGGAGTGCAAGATTTTTCTCATATTCTCTTCTAAAACCTTGAGAGACGAGCGGGGAGGCAACTTAAGTGGCTACAGAAGTAAAAAATAGAGCTCTTCTGAGGACATTGATTAGTCTTTGGGACCCCACTAAAGGCCTAGATCCTCTGACCATGGGGCTTCTCAGGAGAGTAGAAAGGCCTTGATGGTGCATCTTAAGGACCCTCTCCAAAAGGAGAAACTTAAGCTCTTCACCACAGGGGCAGCCGCCCCCCAACACACTACTGCATTTGTGAAGAAAGGGGAGTAAAAATATTCTCACTCCTCAAACTGTTGACGACGCCATCGCCATCGACAGTGGAATCGACGATGATCGTCGCCACTGTCTAATCCATGAGGACATCAACAGCGGCTTTGAGTGCTCCCATTCAGGTGATCTTTCACTATTCACCATTGACTGCAGAGTTCATCTCAACTGCGTCGACGAAGACACCGTTGACAGGGACACTGTCGACCACGAAGCAGTCTCAAAAGCTGTATCAACTGCATCATCATTTACTGCAGCACCGTCGATCACAGCGCAGTCTACAAGGGAATTCTTAACATCAAAGCCCCAGTTTAGCTTCACATCACCATTGACGAAGATTACAATTAAAAAGATAAAAACGTCTTTAAGGCCTGAAGTGACCTCTCCAAGCAAGGTCTCACCTTTGCTACCTAGTCACTTATTGGACATAGAAGAATCGGATAATGACAAACCTTTTGGGGATGCACACGGTCCTTCAGAGCTCCAGGTGAAAAACGAGGAGGAAGATGATGACAAAGAGCAGTACTGACAATCTTACTATGCCCCTCCTAGGCAGCATAGTAAGATTGGCCAAAATAACTTGTCCCGAAACACCTAGAGCTCATTCTACACAGAAAGAATGCAGCATATATGGCCTTCTTGGCTAACATCCCATTAGGTGACATTTGTAGAGTGGTATTTTAGTCGGCACCTCTCACATTTACATCACCCTCACTTTAGCCACCGCTTATGAGGAGGTACTGCTTTACAGTCTTTGCAGAGTATGTGTATCCACAGTAACACATGCTAGGAATGGAAAATGTTACTTTTGCAGCGTGAATCTTTCTGGATTCACTATGCTGTGCATATTCCGCAATCTGGTGGTTGGGTCCGGAATCGTAGTCTTTTTTTCTCTCTTTTTTTTTTTGTCGTAGCCCAGGTGGGCGTCGATGTCCCACCATTTGGTGTCCTTTCGGTGACGTTGGCGTGCTTCCGGCGGAAGCTACCACCCTTGGGCGCCATCTTCAGATTCTTTTTTCCGCCGTTGGGTCTGGATCGTCGCGTGAAGCTCCTGAAGTTTTGGAGGAGGAAAGAAGAAAATACAGCAAAAATCCACAGGTGAAGACCCAAGAACATCGACAGAAGAGGACCTTTAGTGAGGAGACGACGAAGAAAGGAGAGAACTTCGAAATCTTCGACCTCCTTGAAGGAATGCGCACACAGGGGGCCCCCTGAGCGCAGGGATGTACAAGACGCCGTTTAAATTCTGCAAGAACTGCCACCACAAGTTCGCACAGAAGGACCAGCACCCAGTCTGCAACCTCTGCCTGCCAATCGACCACGAAAGCAGAGACTGCAACTCCTGCTCCGTCTTCAAGCCGAAGACACTCCGAATTCGAGAAGGACAGAGGACGGCTCACCACACGATGCAGGGCAAGGGCCAAGCCCCGACGCTCTATGAACTTGGCCTCTCCACCGACGATGAGGACAACATCGCCGAAGGACCAGATGACGTCACGGTCGCTGAGACCGATAAGAGTACGCCTGATAAGGTAGGAGAGTCTACGACCCCGAAAACTCCCACAGGGCCTCGAAAACCTGAGGCAGACTCTCGAAAGTCAGAGCACAGAGCCTCGAAAGGAGCACCGGCGCCGAGCAAATCGACGACCGAAGCTGCATCCTCCGAAAAAGAGCCCAGCGGATCCTCCGAGAAGGACTCCCGGAGGCAGAAGACCAGCGAAAAGCAAAGGTCATCGAAGCAAGCCCCCGAAAAAGGGCCTTCGACTTAGACGTCGAAAGAAAAAGCGCCGAAGAAAGCTACGACGCCGAAAAGGGCGGCCGAAACGCTCGACGACGAACAGGCCGCAGAAATGCAGAGAAAAAAGAGCAGGCTCGAGGCCGAAACGGAGAACATCCTTCAGAGAAAGAAGGACTTCGACGAAAAAATGAAAAGTTACAAGATCCCCCCGAAGCCGGCACCGACCGTCGCTGAGGTACAGGAGATCGAAGAGTTCGACATCGAAGAGCCGCCGAAAACTCCGGAACCTTCGGAGCACGAAGAGGAGGACCTCTACTACACAGAGGGGGATTACGGGGAACAGCAGTCAAGCTACGGTTCAGGTTCCTCGACGGCCCAAGACCAGGAATGGCAGGACATCGAGGCCGAAAACCCAGAGGAGGCGGTAGAAACATACCCCTCGAGGCCTTCGCCACCGGATGACATTGGGGCATACAATGAGGTGGTAAGAAAGGCGGCAACAGCTTATGGAATTAAGCTGGAAGAGGAGAAGCCAAAAGCGGACTTCCTGCTCGAGACACTGCTCCCCATACAGACAGGGAGCCAGTTCCTGCCCATGCTCAAGAGTATCACGGCCCAGGGAAAGGAGGCCTTCAAGGACCCGGCTACATGCAGATCTGTAACGCCGAGGACCGAGAAGAAGTACAAATTCTCCTCCGAAGACCCAGCTTACATCAAGGGTTCCGTCACAGCGGATTCTATCATCGCTGCAACGGCCAGGAAAAGGGCAAACGTCCCAACTACGTCCGGACCCCCACCTGACAAAGAAAGCAGGAGGATGGACCTAACGGGCAGGAAGATTGAGAGGAACGCTGCAACGCACTGGCGGATGCCGAATTCCAACGCCCTCCTGAATAGGCATCAATACCAGCACTGGGAGGAGATGGGACAGTTGCTCAAGCACCTCCCGGAACAATACCGTGACAGAGGAGCACACCTGGTAGAGGAAGGGAAGAGCATCGCCAACTCATGCCTGAAGACAGCCTTGGACGGGGCAGAAACATCCAGCAGACTGATGGCTATAGGCATCACTGAAAGAAGGCAAGCATGGCTCAGGATCTCAGGATTCAAGGCTGAAGTCCAGAACAACATCCTGAACACACCCTTCAGCGGTGAAACATTGTTCGGAGCCCCAGTTGATGATAAGCTCACCCAACTGAAGAAGGACAACGAGACAGCAAGGTCCATGGGAGCCCTGCAGTTCAGAGGGATGAGAAGGGGCACTCCGTCGCGGAGGCCGAACGGCAGAGGTGGAAGCCAGCGAGGAGGTTCTCACCAGAGTTTCCACCAAGGGCAACAGAGTGACAGCCAAGGCCACCAGGGGCAGCAGAGGCAAAACTGGAACTACCAAGGCAGGGGCCAGTCCTTTCGATCGAGAGGAAATGGACGGGGCCAGAGAAGAAGAGGCGGCGAACAGCCCCCCTCTAAGTGACTTCACACGAGAGAAGGTGCTCTACCACCCACACCCTCCGGGGGAGGACCACGGGAAAACAAAGAGGAGAGGGCTACACGGACAAGACACAAAGGAACATGCAACTCCAGTAGGAGGAAGATTGAGATTTTTTCTCCAGGAGTGGAGAAAAATAACAACAGACAAGTGGATACTCAATATTATGCAGTTCGGGTACTGCATAGAGTTGGAAAAAAGGCCACCAAACAGAAAACCAAAGAAAAGACAGCACTCAGGAAGAGAGCTGCAACTACTGCAAGAGGAAGCCCAAGAACTCCTCCTCAAAGCGGCCATAGAACGGGTCCCCTTCAAAGAACGGAACATGGGAGTGTACTCAAACTACTTCCTAGTGCCAAAGGTGGACGAAAGCCTAAGACCCATCCTGGATCTACGGTTCCTGAACAAATACGTCAAAACTCAAAAAATCAAAATTACGTCCCTACAAGAGGTCATTCCTCAGATAAAAGCAGGGGACTTCTTGTCTACCATAGACCTCAAAGATGCATACCTGCACATCCCCATGAACAAGCAGCACAAGCACATGCTAAGGTTCACAGTAAACAAGGATCACTACCAATTCACGACCCTAGCTTTCGGCCTAAAGTCCGCACCAAGGGTGTTCATCAAATGCCTTGCGGCAGTGGCCGCACACCTAAGGAGAAAGGGGATACACGTGTACCCCTACCTCGACGACTGGCTGGTGAAGGCAAACTGCTACAGGACATGCAAAGAGCATGCAGAACAGGTGACAGGAACGCTAGCAAACCTGGGTTTCTCCATACACTGGGGCAAAAGCTCGATGGAACCAGAGCAGGTGAAGATCTTCCTGGGAGCCCAGATCGACACCATACAATGCAGAGTCTTACCGAGCGAAAAGAGAACGCTCAGCCTACTGAGGGAGAAACGTCACTACCAGAAGGGGCGATCTCTGACAGTGAGGACTGTGAGCAAGATCTTGGGGATGATGGCATCATGCATCCACCTGGTCCCCAATGTACGCCTACAAATGAGACCACTCCAAGAGTGGCTGCAACAACAATGGTCACAAGCTACAGGAAGTTGGGAGGATCTAGTGGTTGTAACGCACAGGGTGCAGGAAGAGATAAGGTGGTGGACCAAGGAGAGAATAACAGAAGGGAAACCTCTAACACCACCGGACCCAACAGTGACCATCACCACAGACGCATCCCAGAAGGGGTGGGGCGCACACATGAACAGGCTCAGAGTGAGGGGTCTGTGGAGCCCTACAGATGCAGTCAGGCACATCAACTACCTGGAACTGAAAACTGTGTTGCTAGCCCTCAAGGCCTTTCAGAAACACCTACACAACCGGAAGGTGCTAATACAAACAGACAACACCACAACAATGTTTTACATAAACAAACAGGGGGGAACTCAATCGTTCCCGCTGTCAAACTTGGCACAAGAGATCTGGAAATGGGCCATACCACTAAAAATAGACCTGCTAGCCATACACCTGCCAGGGAAGGACAATGTGGAAGCGGATTGGCTCAGCAGGCAAACTTCAGCATCCCACGAGTGGGAACTCAACAGTCAGGAAACAGAGAGTCTATTCAGGAAGTGGGGCACCCCAACAATAGACCTATTTGCAACACACCGGAATGCAAAATGCCAATACTTTGCATCCAGGCAACCAGAGGCACGGTCCCAGGGGAATGCCCTATGGATAAGCTGGTCAAAAACATTTGCCTACGCTTTTCCCCCGATACCACTGATCCCCAGGGTGCTCAACAAATGCATGAACAGCAACATGACGCTCATCCTTGTGGCACCACAATGGGCCAGACAGACGTGGTATTCTCAGATAATGGAGATGGCGCAGGGGCCTCCCCACAAGTTCTCAAAAAGAAGAGACCTACTCTCCATGGAAAACGGAGGAATCCTACACCCAGAGCCAGAGAGCCTCAACCTCTCAGCCTGGCTCCTGAGGACTTAGAATTTGCACACCTGAAACTACCAGAGAGCACCCTGCGGGTGCTGCGAGAGGCAAGAAGGCCCAGCACACGCAAGTGCCATGGGGAAAAGTGGAAAAGATTCATTCAATGGTGTTGCAAGAAACAACTCCAAAGGAGACTGACCAAGGAGTCCACGGTGCTAAGGTACCTCACACACCTAATCAAGGCAAAGCTAAGCTCATCCTCACTGAGAGTGCACCTAGCAGCAATTGTGGCATACACAAGAGGAGAAACAGGGAGAAGCTTCTTCACATCTCAAGTCGTGAAAAGATTCCTGGAAGGGGCTAAAAGAATAGCACCGCCAAAGAGAATGCCGCCACCGGCCTGGAACTTAAACGTGGTACTGACGGAGCTCATGAAAGTACCCTTCGAACCCATCCACAAAGCCTCACTGCAAATGTTGACAATGAAGACGGCCTTCCTGGTGGCGATCACCTCACTACGAAGGGTGAGCGAACTGCAGGCACTCACACTGCAGGAACCCTACATCCAGATACACAGTGACAGGGTCGTGATGAGAACTGACCCACACTTCATGCCAAAGGTGGTGTCAAGGTTCCACATGAATCGGAGTATTCAGATCCCTAGCTTCTTCCAAAACCCCACTACAAGCGCTGAGAGGTCGCTCCACACCCTAGACGCAAGAAGGGCTGTGATGCACTACATTGAAAGAACGAAGGACCACAGGAAGACGAAACAGTTCTTCGTGTCCTTCGCTAACAGTTACATGGGCAAACCAGTTACGAAAAACACCATAGCCCGATGGATCGCACAGACAATTCAGTTCTGCCACAAGCAAGCTGGCCAAGAGCTAACAGGAGGGGCACAAGCCCACTCCACCAGGAAGAAAGGAGCAACAATTGCCTTCCTGGCCAACACACCGATTCAGGATATATGCCTGGCGGCAACATGGGCTTCAGTACACACTTTCACGAAGCACTACTGCGTGGATGTACAGATGAACAAGGAAGCACAAGTAGGACAAAAAGTGCTTCAACATATTTTTAGCAACCAACGCTCATCTTCCACCCAACCGCCACAAAAGTAACAAACTGCTACAAAATCTATGCACAGCATAGTGAATCCAGAAAGATTCACGCTGCAAAACGAATAGTTTCTTACCTGTCTGTGTAGTTTTGCAGCTTGAAGATCATTCTGGATTCACTAGCGAACCCACCCGCCTCCGCCAGAAAGATGAGGCTGGAAAAGAGGGTGGGAAAACATGGAAAAGAAAGCAAGTTGGAACAATTACAAAATACGTGGAAACACTAACGTTGAAAAAACGATTAACATACATAGCCATGGATTCACTACAAAGACAAACAAGGAAAAGAGACAGAAAAAAGAATCCGAAGATGGCGCCCAATGGTGGTAGCTTCCGCCGGAAGCACGCGGACGTCACCGAAAGGACACCAAATGGTGGGACGTCGACGCCCACCTGGGCTACGACAAAAAAAAAAAAAAGAGAAAAAAGACTACGATTCCGGACCCAACCACCAGATTGCGGAATATGCACAGCATAGTGAATCCAGAAAGATCTTCAAGCTGCAAAACTACACCGACAGGTAAGAAACTATTCGTTCGCCTATTAAGCATCTGTTTGTAGCGAATACTGCTGTAGGTTCACATGTGCCCACCCACCTCCCTGGTTGTGTCTGGATATAACTTTAGATGTGTTCATTTCTTTTTCATTAAATACACATTTATGCATCGCACAATCTTAGCTCCTCTCCATTTTACTCGCATCCCTAGTGCGGACACCAACAATGGAGTCGTTGCCCATGCTCACTACCAACTAGGGGATGAGTCACTATACCTAGTGACTCAAAAGATTTCTTTGAAGCAAAACAAGTTGCAAACATCAGAGTCCAACACAAGATGGCAGGAGTATACAGAGCATGTGACTCTACAGCACTATCCACTACGAACAGATGCTTAAAGGATAGGGGTCATTTTCCTTACATTATTTTGGTAACCATATTTCTGCTAAATACTGTCTACCTGCACATTCCTCACCGATCCTACCCACCTCCCCATCTTGAACAAAGGTCAAAAATAATAATTGTTTATAAGGTTCCGAGCAAGAATATTGCATGGCACCTTCTCAAATTGTTATATTTCTTATCCTGCTCGTCTCGTGAGCTTGGAAAAATGGATGCGAAACTGACATCAGGGCACTAGGGTGAGCACTTTATGAATCCAGTGACGTGACAGAGTTTTGTTTCTGGCTCCAGTGTAGAGCTAGTGTCCCTGCCATCATGGATGAGCTATTGAACAGGTTTCCAGATCTAGTCCGCCTCCTGGTATATTCAGAAGAGGAGGAATCTGCCAAAAGATGGAGTAACCGCAAGAGAGATACTTACGGAAGGTAAGTAACATTTTCTTGAATCCACAATTTGTCTAGGAACTCCTTGCTATATTTGGTGAAATGTGAACAGTCTTACCAAGCCATACCTACTACACTTAGAGCAAATGAGCATTTATTTATTTGTTAAAAATCACTTGAGTCTAGTATCGTTTTTAGTGTAGAATGCAAACCTTCTCCTCTACTTTGGGAAATTGCCTTGAAGCATTCTGGTGACTGCGATGGGGCACATTAGGAACTTCTACCAAATAAGACTCCAAATCCCGACTATATCCACCTTCATAAAAGTAAAAGTTTGAGTGAATTGGGATTCTTTTCTGTGTTGAGTGTTCAGACATACAATGTAACTGAAAAAATTGCCCATAGTTGATTGACCATGGTGCACTTCATGCGTTCATAAAATGTTGTTCAGATTCTTAAGAAGGCCCTGGATTTTAGAAAGACTAGAAGATTTGTGTGTATGGCGTACTGATTTCAGGAGTTGCTTAGTGGAAATGTTGAAGCAGGTGCTGCTATGTCTAAAAGGAAACAGGACAAACTTAATTTTTCAAAGCAATTGGACCTTTCTCGACAGAACCCATCTGTATTCTATACTGTCATATTTCCCCAGGTTCTGTGAGATACTGGGATACCCCATTGATATTAATGGCATATTTCTTGGGGACCATATTCAGTTATTCACTGTCTTAGTAGACGTCATCCTGTACTTTAAGTGATGAGCCTTTGCCCCACTTGTACCAATTAGTGAAGGATTTTATAAACTCCTTTTCATGGTAAAGGGGAGGATTTTTAACAAATCAAGTTGTAGATTAAAATATTCGAGGGCCTTCTGTCCTGGCTTTCCAAAGCTCGTCCTTTTGCAATTCAAAAGTCATTCACAAATAATTGCTTTCTTTTAAAAAGTGGTACTTTTATGCGCAGAAAATTAATTTGTTTAAAGGAATATTGAATAATCTGCCAGCTAGTTGCATGATAATCTTATCGCTACTTATAGTTCTCTTCGATCTCCCACTGTAGATATTGATTAAAGTATACAAAAAGTGATGGATGGAATGCTCTAATTAATCTCAGCCACTGGAAATTACTTGGGGGCCGCTTCCCAGTCCGTCATTATTTTGCACACTATGTGACCTCAGTTTGAACTCAGCTATGTTCAGCTCAATCTTGACCCTGCTCCAGTGGAAACAGTCCAGCCAGAATAGCCAAGCCAGGTCCTCCCACAACCAGGACTCAAGCAACCCAAGACTGTTTTCACCCTTGTTATGGGATCATCTTCCGGGTATAGCATGGTTCCAGTGACACTGTATGCAAGGGACCCATGTCTCGACATACCCATCCCACGTACGGTGACATAATAAAGTTTACAAAAGTGATGGGTGGAATGCTTGAATTAATCTCCGCCACTGGTAATTACTTGGGGCCGCGTCCCAGTCCAACATTATTTTGCACACCATGCTATCTCAGTTTGGACCAAACTATATACAAATCAGGCCTGACCATGCTCCAACGGTAATAGTCCAGACTAAACAGCAAAGCCAGGTTCACCCATGCCCAGAACCCAAGTAACCTAGGGCCTGTTTTGCCCTTGGTATGGGCTAATCAGCAGAGTATTCTTGGTTCCATTTGTACTGAAGCACTGAGAGCCTCCTGAAAGAAGCCATTGTCAGTACGGCACTGAAATTCACAATTACCTATAGGTGCTTTACTTAGCATTCAAACCATTCTTCCTCTCATACATGTATTGTCTGTTGTCTGCTTTCCCACCTGGTGTTCCATTTAGATTTTCCTGAGTGTAGGTGTTCTCTTAGTCCTGATGTGCAACCACACTGTTAATTAATTAATGCAATTTTTCATTTGGTAAATGTTTTTTAATATTGACCTAGTTTTCTGAGCACATTCTACTGTATCCCCTACATTCTTCTGTCTTCTTTCCAGCTATGCCCTTAATCTCTTTATACACTTTACATTACTTTATCTTTTGATAGCACAGTTTATCTAATTTAGAATGTCCCTTTCCACCACAATTGTACAAACCTGTCTGAAATTGCACACCTCAAGGCGAAGTTCCCATTCTCTGCATGTTATATAATGTTGTTCTAGCTAACTGTCCTCAGAAAGGGTATTTGTCTATCGCTTCCCTCATTTTGCATGTCTATACATCACTTCCAGGATCAAATTGAAGATTGTTGATAAAGTCTGATTGCATATTATGGGCCACCCTTTCACTAACAAATCACTGTTGTGAGTGTACCTTTTTACCTGTTTTACCTGATGCTAGTGAAGGCAAGTGCAGATCACTAGACTATTTTCCTTAGCTGCTGGTTCTCAGATATTGATCAATGGAATAAGGTAATTGAGCAGCTTGGAACACCATGTGCAGAGTTTATGAAGAAATTGCAGCCCACAGTTCGGACCTACGTGGAGAACAGACCTAAATATGCTGGTTACAGCTTTGAGAAACTTTTCCCAGATGTTCTTTTCCCGGCTGACTCTGAGCACAACAAGCTGAAAGGTAAGATAAGTGGACTTTGTTTGTGTCCGCATGGCAAAGTCACACTTTATCTATGAGATGTGACAACCTGGAGAAGGTTTAGATGAAAAGGCTCTTAATTTTGGAAGTGCTTGATTTTAAAATGTCTCCGCAGAGATGTTAGGTTTGAAGTTGAAGGTGTCTGTGCATCCTGTAGTTTACATCACTGTATAGGCATTTATATAGCGCACTACTTACCCGTAGGGTCCCAAGGCGCTTCGACCGCTGCGAAACCCTTCCTGGCTTCCCTGAGAGATGGTCCCTTAATGGGTATCTCCAGGGTGAGACCAGGCATCCCCGGCGGTCTGGTGGGGCCGTTAGTGAAGATGAGGCAAGCTAATGCCCAGAGTTGCCGAGTGTGAACGCTGATCAGAGTGGGCACCGAGGCAGAGAATTATCGAGTCCGCTGACCCTGGTCCAGAAACCTGCCGCGCCGGGAATCGAACCCTGGTCCCGGGCCGTCCTCTGCTCTCGGGTCTGCCGCCTCTAACCAGTGAGCCACACTACTTCACTCACTTGCCACCTTCATGTTGTGTGACATTTTATTCAGATTCTTTTCTCTTTTGAATATCTCCAAGTGCCATACTGGATCCTAACACTTTTCATAGCTCTCATACCATGGTAGGTGACCATGGTAGGTGCCATTGTTTTTGACACTTTCCAGAGCTGCTATCTGAAATTCTCACTTTTCTACAGAGTTTCCCAACAATTCAAAGAACCCATGAGCAGTGCAAAGGAAGAATTTCACCAAAGTAGTTTGGATTAAACTGTGGCAATGCAATGGACAGATATCCATTTCTGATGCCCAGCAGATCTGCCAGTGGTGCCTAGGGTCGAACGACGACTGGAAGTTGTGTGACAGATTCAGGTGCATGCACTCCAAGCCATTAAGGAGTGTGAGGCTAAGCTTTTTATGGCCTGAGACCTGCTTCAAATTTGTCTCTGTCCACCGAATCCTCAAAGGAGAGGAAGAGGAAAAAGAAGTAGAGGAGTTGGGACAATGACTCCTCTTAATGTGCGGGTTACGTCATCTTAGAGCTCTTAGGCTCCAGCGGAGTTCTCCTCTGTGCTGGAGCTCGTTGATATCATGTCAGCTGCCAAGCCCCCTCTGACCATGCCACCAACTCCTGGGCCTCCAAAAGGAGTGTGAGGCTAAGCTTTTTATGGCCTGAGACCTGCTTCAAATTTGTCTCTGTCCACCGAATCCTCAAAGGAGAGGAAGAGGAAAAAGAAGTAGAGGAGTTGGGACAATGACTCCTCTTAATGTGCGGGTTACGTCATCTTAGAGCTCTTAGGCTCGAGCGGAGTTCTCCTCTGTGCTGGAGCTCGTTGATATCATGTCAGCTGCCAAGCCCCCTCTGACCATGCCACCAACTCCTGGGCCTCCAAAAGGGCCTATTTGGAGCCTTCTGCCATCTCTATTGTATGCAACACCAATGTTAGTGCTCCCAGAATTTTCTGATCCTGGCGCTAACCTGACTCGATTCCTCCATGCAATAGTGGTACTATTAAGCAAGCTGTGGACCCCTCTGTTACGCCATTGGGTACCAGGGCCTGTTTACAGTTTCTGTGTTCCCCTCAACGGTGCTGTCACCAGCAAAAGTGTCTCCACAAATATTGCCTTCCAAGACACAAATCATCCTAATGAGGTCCAGATGGAAGGCCTAATCAAGACCTGAAGAGGCCAGGTACAGAGAAGAATCTCAGCCCGAACCCTGTACGCACCATCGCTAATGGCAGTTACTTGTTGATATTTTTGACATTGATGCCATTCAGATGGCTGCAGGGACACCTGATGATGATGACAGCCGTGAGGCAGCCAACTCGCCGCCACTCCATCTTCAGTCACTGCTGGTTCTCTTCCAGGGGATCCTCATCAATAGTCCTAAGCACTGAATATTCCTTCCCATTCTCGGGGACCCCGAAAATAATAAAAAATAAATATGAAAACATATATATGTATAAACAACTGACAGTTGCCTATGGTTTATACAATAAGTGAAGTTTTGACCAGACGGAGGTTGCAAGCTACCCTTTAGGTGGTAACTGTTTATTAATGCACTGTCACTTAAACACTGTCTTGAGAAAAAAAGAACAAAATGAGAAAGAAATTGTATAAATACAGTCAGGTGACTGACTTAACTTGTCATTTGATCAAGGCTCTCCGGAGTCGAAACGCCTAATGGCCGGCAGAGTTTGGAAACAATAAAGAAGATTCTGTGCACTGAATTGTGGTCTGTGCTCCATTTGTGAAACTGCAAAGCCGCTGGGCAGTGGAGTTATCAAGATATCTATCTATCTATCTATCTATCGATCAATCTATCTTATATACACATTTTTTTCCACATCAATGCAGCCCTTATAAAGGAGGCTAACCAATGTAACCATAGATCACTGCATTTGCATTCACATACTATAGAATATATATATATATATATATATATATATATATATTTCCACAAACGATCCTGTCGCAGAGGGAACAACTTGGCAAGTCGGTGCTTGGTTCGGGACCAGGACCGGGTCCCGTGAATAATTATTCACGAAAGGAAAGACCAGCCTGCAAGATAGGAAAAAACATGAAAACAACCATTGACCCAAAAGGCAAGACCTTCACCATAAGAGAACACATCACGTGCGAAACTAGTTTTGTAGTGTACATGCTACAATGTGACTGTGGAAAACAATACATCGGCAGTACCACATGCACCCTAAAGAAAAGAATGTTGGAGCACATCCGCGCAATACAGAAAAAAGATTCCACATATGCCATGGCCAAACACCTAACGACCCACACAAACAAAACGTGGAAAGACACCCATTTCTTTGGCTTGGCAACAGTACAACAACATGAACGTGGTGGCAACAGGAAACAAAACTTAAGAAGATTGGAATCAAGACTAATCATGCGCTTCAAAACAAGACAACCGATGGGACTGAACGAAAATGAAGAACTTTATTTCCACCTCTGAAGAAGAAAAAATGTGTTCTTTGTAATTTGCCAAAAAGGAAATTTCAAAAATCAACAAGTACACTAGCCATTTAGATATAACAATCAAAAAGAACTTTCTGCTCTCTCAAGCCAATGCACATGCACATGACAGTGTCTAAAGAAATGGCAGTGTGAAGGGCACTCAGCCCGAGTAAATAGTGAATGACTGCACAGCCGGAAAAATGACAACATGGCTTTAACCTGAAGGACAATTCAAATTTGTGTACAGTCTACTACACTGCCAAGACACAGTCCTCGTGCTCAAAGAACTATAATTAAATGTATGGCACTTAGCCTTAAATTAAAACTCAATGTAAACATGCACAGAAATACAAGAAGAAAATTGTAAATAACAATGCAAAAATAATGCTAAACTGCATGTCCCACAATGCACGTGGATAAGCATTACAAGCTATATAGTTGTAAGTAAAGTAGGACAACTGTTAACACTGCCGTGAGAAGGAACCATCTGGTTCGAAACGCGTAGGCTCTAACAGTGTCTGAATAAAACCTTAATTCCAAAGTGCGGAGTGCTGGTCTTTCCTTTCTTGAATATATATATATATATATATATATATATATATATATATATATATATATATATATATATATATATATATATATATATATATATGTATATATGTCCTCATTCTGCCAACTCTCTTGCTAGGGTTACTCTTATCTCTCAGAAAAAACCCGAAGGGAGAAAAAGAGCATTTCCACACAAGGATACTGCTGTTTCCACTTCGCAAAAAGGGATCAGGACACAGGAGAGACCAGGGCCAACAGCATACTTGGTTTAATCATTGGACCTGCTTAACTTCTCTCCAATCCACCAACATTGTCCAAACCTTGTCACAGGTCTTGGGTTCACAGGCCATATCAGACTGTCTCATATAGATAACACTCTTGAGGCACTCAGCAAAGGATGGTTTTTTTGGGGCGTTCCACAGCCTACATATCTCCCGCCTCGCCAAAAGAACAACATGGAAAATAAACTTGGAGATAGCTGTGTTTATCCGCAGACCCTCTTCTTGATTAAGGCCAAAAAATACAAGAGAAGGGCTTACCTTGATCGGTTTCCCAGTTACTTCTCCAAGAAAATCTTATACTGAGGCCCAGTATGGAACAATCTTCGGACAATGCATAAACAAATGCAGGTTGTCTGCTGATGGAAACATGTACCTTGGGTAGACGTATGTGTTGCCTGTAACCCGTGATAGCTTAGCTGGAGACCAGTATACTCTGTGGGTTGTAAACAGATGGTTACATTTAAGCGAGGCAGGTTTCACCACTGTTCGTAAAATGGAGAAGGAATCAAACCACATTTGCTTCCAATCCCCATCCCCAAGCTCTTTTACCCATAGGTTTGAAATTTCAAGGTCGATATTAGTTCGAGGCATGTGGGCTGCTAAATTCATATCTATTGCATAGATCGCCGCCTAATGTTGGGTCCGGATGATTGCACATTGTTGTCCTGGAAGAGTCTTCGAAGTATCACGAGATAGGTGGCTCCTCCCCTGGACTACAGTGCCCATGGGCATCGGCTCCATCCCCAGATTGTTTTTTTCCGCCATTGGGTTCGGATGTGATTTTGGCGGCTCCTTGTCGGAATCGAAAGAAACTTACTTCTTTAGGCCAAAAGGCCTTCGGTATTCCCGTCGGTATTGTTTGCGATCGGTCCCGAGCATCGTCTGACTCTTCGGGTCGGACTTCTGCGGAGTAGTTTACTCTTCGCGCATCGAGGCCCTGTACTCGCAGCAAGACCCCGGCGACTTCATCATGGAACGGAGTCCGTTCAAGCGCTGCCCCGTGTGTGGGTCTAAATACCCACACATCGACGTGCATCCAGTCTGTAATAAATGTCTATCGCCGGAACACGACGAGGACAACTGCATGGCCTGCTCCAAATTCAAGTCAAAGAAGACGCTCAAGCATCGGCGCGCGACTTGAAGCCCTACACGCAGCCCCGGCACCCGACGACATATTCGACGACCCCGCAGAAGAAGGCCACAGCCATCATCTTCAAATCTCACCACCATCGACGGAGGTCGAGGCGGATCCAGAAGAATACATCGAAGGACAGAGCCAAGACCTTGAATACGTCGAGGAGGTAGGGGACGACGAAGAAGTCTATGGGGCCGCGGAAGATAGCTCAGAGGAAGAGCTATGCCCCGAACGTTACTCGACTCCGGCTCAGGTCACGGGATCGCCACTCGGCCTTACCCACGACCCTGCACCGATACCCCCAGCCCCGCCTTCGGGCCCGGCCACGGATACACCGGAGGAGCCACCGTTGCGTGTATCGAAACCGAAACCGCAACCATTGCTGTCGACAACACCTAAGATGGCCGACATCACGCCAAAAACGAAACCAAAACCTTCGGTCTCCACGGCTCCTAAAATGGCCGCCGACTCGGCAAAACCGAAACTTACGGCTTCGACAACATCTAAGATGGCCGACGTCCCGTCCAAGCCAACGAAGCCTGCTCCGTCTTCAACTCCGTCGCCTTCGGGCCACACGAAGTCAAAGAAGACTGTCGACTCACCGGCGCCTCAAACGGTGGCCAAGGACACGTCCTCCAAAAAGGTCGTCCATCCTACCTCGACGTCTGCAGCGTCTACCACCATACGCACGGTCGAAGCCAAGTCCACTAAGGCCCAGGATCCGACAGCCGGAGCCACTACTCATCGGCACAAGGATGCCGGAACGGCATCGACGGCGTCGGCGCCTCAAACTACCACAGGGCAGCGTCCCGTGGAAGGCCAGGAATCATCGGTGGCCACTTCTGCTACGC
This sequence comes from Lissotriton helveticus, assembly GCF_964261635.1. Taxonomy (NCBI): domain Eukaryota; kingdom Metazoa; phylum Chordata; class Amphibia; order Caudata; family Salamandridae; genus Lissotriton; species Lissotriton helveticus. Next base: position 456,220,237 of record NC_136065.1, read on the forward strand.
CGAGGTCCTCCGAAGCGGACGAACATGAAGCGTCGGTTGCCAAACCCTCGGCTTCCTTTACGAAACAGGTCACCGACTCCCTCAAGAGAATTCGGGAGAAAGCCCTGACGTCGGCGTCTACCGCACCGTCGTCCTCCAAGCTTCTCTACGTTCTACCACCAAAAGTGGCGCCGAAGGCGTTTGTGACCAAAACGGTCTCAAAGAACACCGAAACGCCGGAATCTTCGACGCCCAGTCCCAATTTGCCTCGGCCAACTGCGTCGGAGGACAATTCGGAGCACTACATCGATGCCCACACGGGGAAATTGACACTTTATAAAAGAAAGATCACTTCCCAACCATTGGAATCATTTGTTATTCCACTGAAAAAGAAAAGGCCGGCACAGGACATAACTCCACTTGTTGAACCTATTCAGCCTCCACCAAGGAGGAGTCCAACACCTTACCCCCCACCAATCAGGGGGCGAGGATAATGAACAAGATGACCAATATAACTTCCCTACTGGAAATTACCCTGATGTACACCAGGACCCATATGTCGACGCTGGGGACCAGGACAGCCATCAGGTGGTGCAGAACCCTCAGGTTTTTGGGTCACGTACGTCACCTACTGAGGACTCAGCAGCATTCACTGCTTTAATAGAACGGGCAGCTGCAAATCATAATGTGGACATGCACTCTGACCCGGTGGAGGAAGATTTCCTGTTTGACACTTTCTCTGTCTCAGAAAGAGCGGTCAAAACACTCCCCATGCTGAAAGGTGTCCTTAAACATGCACCAGAGATCTTTAAGGAACCAACACGAGCAAGGGTGGTAAACCCACGTATTGAGAAAAAGTATAGGCCAGCACCTGGAGACCCTGCATATATTCGGGGACAGTTGCCTTTGGACTCATTGGTGGTCGCAAATGCCCGCAAAAGGGCCAACTCCCAAACAACGGGTGAAGCTCCTCCCCCAGACAAGGAGTCGAAAGTGCTTGAGGCTTCTGGCAAGCGGGTGGCTGCGCAGGCTGCCAATGTATGGCGTATCGCAAACACACAAGCACTGCTGGCGCGTTACGATAGGGCGCATTACGACACCCTAGAACAGCTCCTTCAACATCTACCTGATGAGTATAAAGAAGCAGGCGAAATGCTCATTCAAGAGGGGAAGCTTATGTTCGAGGCATGTGGGCTGCTAAATTCATATCTTAGCATTAGATCGCCGCCTAGTGTTGGGTCCGGATGATCGCACATTGTTGTCCTGGAAGAGTCTTCGAAGTATCCTGAGATAGGTGGCTCCTCCCCTGGACTACAGTGCGCATGGGCATCGGCTCCATCCCCAGATTGTTTTTTTCCGCCATTGGGTTCGGATGTGGTCTCGACGTCTCTCTGTCGGAAACCGAGAAAAACTAACTTTTAGCGGCCAAAAGGCCTCGCTTTTTGCGTCGGTATTGTCTGCGCACGGTCTCGAGTCTTCCGTCTCTTGGAGCCGGAATAAGCGGAGTCTTGTTTCGCTTTTCGAACTTTGAGGCCTTCTCATCGCGACTCGACTGCAAAACTTTTCAGACATGGAGCGGAGCCCGTTTAAATACTGCCCGCTTTGTGGGTCCAAGTACCCACACATCGATCTACACCCCGTTTGTAACAAATGCCTTTCGCCTGACCACGACGACGGCAAGTGCAAGGCCTGTGCACAGTTCCGCTCTAAGAAGACTCTCAAGCTTCGGCGCGCGGTGCGCATGGAAGCTAGACAAGCGGCCCCGGATCCGGAAAACATCTTCGGCGACCAAGATGAAGAGGACCAGGGTCATCATCTTCAGATCTCCCCACCCGAGACGGAGGTCGAGGCGGATCCGGTAGATGACGACGGAGTCGTGGGTCAGGGCCTTGAATACGTCGACGAGGTAGGAGACGACGAAGAGATTTATGGGGCCGCGGCGGATAGCTCAGGGGACGAGCTCTGCCCCGAAGGTTTCGAGGATACCGACCGGGTCACGGGATCGCCTGTAGGCCTTACCCACGACCCCATGCCGCAAGCCACAGCCCCGCCTTCTGGCCCGGCCACGGACTTACATGCTGAGCAGACTGTATCGAAACCGAAACCGAAAGCATCGGGATCGACTCCATCTAAAATGGCCGACCCGAAACCGAAACTTAAGGACTCGAGCGTCCCTAAGATGGCTGCCGTGCCAGCGAAAACGACTGTACCCGCTAATCCATCGACTCCGTCGACCTCCGGTCCGCAGAAGTCGAAGAAGTCCGTCGACTTCGAAATCGACGCCAGAGGAGGGGTCCTCTAAAAAAGATGGTCGGCATGGATCAACATCGGCGCCGCCGTCCAAGCCCGCCAAGGCCGGCTCCACGGAGTCTACGCAGGCGCACGGATCGAAGACTGGCACGTCTGCGCACCGGTCCCAGGACTCTGGGTCGGTGACAGCGGGATCCGCGTCGAAAGCCCACAAGGCCCACAAAGACGTCGGATCCGAAGGGAAAGGTCAAAACATCCTCGTCGGCTCCAAAACCAACTGAGAGTGAGGCGTCCCTCGTCGCCGCATCACTACAGCGAATTAGGGAGAAGGCCTCTGCTCCGTCGGCTCCGATTTCGTCGCCGAAGGCACAAACGGACAATCCAGCGAAGCCTTCTGGCAAACTTCTCTTTGTTTTGCCGCCAAAGGAGGCGCCGAAAGCCTTTTCCACCAAATCGGCACCGAAGAAGACGGTTTCTTCAACGGCTGGCCCACTTCCATGTCGGGTACTCGAATCAGAGGATGATTCAGAGCATTTCATCGACGCAGACACCGGCAAATTGACCCTCTATAAGAGGAAAATATCTTCAGAGTCAGTGGACTCATATGTCATCCCACTGAAAAAGAAAAGGGTGCCCCTTGATGCTTCAGGCCTCACGGAACCAATCCAGCCTCCTCCAAGACGGAGCCCTACTCCCTCACCAGAACACTCTGCGGGTGAGGGGTATGATGAGGATGAGCAATACAATTTCCCTATCAATGAACCAGATGCACAACCGGATTCATATGATGACACTGGTGACCAGGGCACCCAAAATGTGGGGCAGGACCCGCAGCTTTTTAATGCACGTGCATCCCCAACTGAGGATTCAGCAGGTTTTCATGCGCTACTTGAGAGGGCAGCGGCCAATCATGATGTGGACATGCATGCTGACCCGATAGAAGAAGACTTCCTTTTCGACACATTCTCGGTCTCTGAAAGGACAGTAAAAACGCTGCCTATGCTTAAGGGAGTCCTCAAGCATGCGGGGGATATCTTTAAGGAGCCTACCAGGGCACGAGTGGTCAATCCACGCATTGAAAAGAAGTACAGACCTGCACCTGCGGACCCCGCATACATTCGGGGACAGTTGCCACTGGACTCTCTTGTGGTCGCCAATGCCAGGAAACGTGCCAACTCCCAGACAACGGGTGAAGCTCCTCCCCCGGATAAGGAGTCCAAAGTGCTAGAGGCAGGGGGCAAAAGAGTAGCTGCGCAGGCCGCAAACTTTTGGCGCATTGCCAATACACAGGCACTCTTAGCACGTTACGATAGGGCGCATTACGACACCCTAGAACAGGTTATACAACACCTGCCTCCAAAGTTCCAAGAAGGCACCAAACTGCTTATTGAGGAGGGGAAGCTAATCTCAAACGCAGCCATCAAGTGTGCACTTGACGCCGCAGACACAGCTGCTAGAGCTATCAACACTAGCGTTATGCTAAGACGACAGGCGTGGCTCCGCATCTCGGGGTTTAAACCAGATATTCAGACAACCATTCTTAATCAGCCAGTCAATCCTGATAGTCTGTTTGGTCCAGATGTTGACACCACCCTAGAAAAAATAAAAAAAGACACAGAAACTGCTAAGTCCATGGGGGCCCTCCAGTCGCAACAGTTTCGTGGCAACAATTTTCGTCGCTCAGGTGCACGTGGAGTCACCAGAGGACAAATGGGTCAACAATCTCAGTTCTCAAAAGGTGGAGCACAATCCTCGTTCCAAAAGCAGAACAAGGGAGGTTACAGAAATAACAGCAACAGAGGTCGCGGCAGAGGAAACAACAGCTCCCGCTCCTCTACCCCAAGCAAACAGTGACTCTCTGTCACTGCCCCCCGACCACTTAACACCTGTCGGGGGGAGACTGCAGCAGTTCCTGCCCGTCTGGAGAAACATCACCACAGACAGGTGGGTGCGACAACTAGTCCAGTATGGTTATTGCCTAGAGTTGAAATCCACTCCACCCAACATCCCGCCAAGGCAAAGGCCTATGTCCGCAGAGCACTTGCTCTTATTGCAGCAGGAAGTAGTGGTGATGCTGCAAAAAGGAGCAATCGAGCTCGTGCCGGTGAGAGAGGAAGGCACAGGGGTGTATTCCCTGTACTTCCTTATTCCAAAGAAGGACGGATCTCTCAGACCCATTCTAGATCTACGCCCCCTCAACCTGTACATACTGTCAGAACATTTCCACATGCTTACACTGCAGCAGATTCTTCCCTTGCTAAACCAAGGGGACTTCTTAGCAACCTTAGATCTCAAGGATGCTTATTTCCACATTCCACTACACCCGTCCCACAGGAAATACCTCAGGTTCACTATTCAAGGCAAGCATTACCAGTTCAAGGTCTTACCCTTTGGAGTCACCACAGCCCCAAGGGTGTTTACCAAGTGTCTGGCGACAGTAGCAGCGCACCTCAGGAGGCAGAACATCCATGTCTACCCCTACCTCGACGACTGGCTCGTGCAAGCCAAGTCGGAACGACAGTGGGCCGCGGACATGTCGACTACAATTCACCTTCTTCACGATCTGGGTTTCTCGCTGAACTACCCAAAGTCGCATCTACAACCAGCACATGTCCGGCAGTTCCTAGGTGCGACGATCAACACCCTGACGGCCATGGCTCAGCCAAACCAGGTCAGGATAGACAGCATGCAGTCTCTGATCCAAAAGTTCAGACCACAACACTCGCTTCCGGTGAGAGTATTCATGCAGTTGATAGGCATGATGGCCTCCTGCATCTTCATAGTCCCTCACGCACGGTTACATATGCGCCCGCTCCAGGAGTGCTTAGCGAATCAGTGGACACAGGCTCAGGGGCAATTGACAGACCTAGTGTTGGTTACCAGTCGGGCATACGACTCTCTGCATTGGTGGACTCCACACAACCTTTGCAAGGGCCGACTGTTCCAAGAGCCTGTGCCGCAGATTATCCTGACAACGGACGCATCTCTCCAGGGATGGGGAGCTCATCTGCTCACTTACACAGTGCAGGGACTATGGACGACGCAGCAGCAAAAGATGCACATCAACTATCTAGAACTGATGGCAATCTTCATGGCGATCAAGTCCTTCATTGTACATCTGTGCAACAAGGTAGTGTTAGTCCGGACGGACAACATGACTGCGATGTACTACATTCAAAAGCAGGGAGGCACCCACTCGCCACAGCTGTCTCATCTGGCTCAGAGCATGTGGAAGTGGGCCATTCAGAGGAACATTTTCCTCATGGCAGAACACCTCCCAGGGAAGGACAACCAGATGGCGGATCTGCTCAGCAGGTACAGCCATCAAATGCACGAGTGGGAGAGACACCCATCTGTCCTCCACCCGTACTTCCAGCAGTGGGGTCATCCGGAGATAGACCTGTTTGCCACAAAAGAAAACGCAAAATGCCAACACTTTGCCGCCAGGTTCCCTCACCCACAATCGCAGGGGAATGCGATATGGATGAACTGGTCAGGCAAATTTGCGTACGCTTTTCCGCCAGCCCCTCTGATACCGCTGGTCGCAAGAAAGCTAAGGCAGCACGCGATGACTCTCATCCTAGTTGCTCCAACGTGGGCGCGCCAGGCTTGGTACACCACGTTCCTCGAACTCTCAGTGGTGCCGCATCAAAGACTGCGCCTCACGCCCAGTCTTTTGACGCAGAACCATGGAGAAATTCAGCATCCAGATCCGCAACAGCTCAACCTGGCGATCTGGCTCCTGAAGTCCTAGAGTTTGGATACCTTAACCTACCTCCAGAATGCATGAACATCATCAAGGAGGCAAGGAAGCCAACTACCAGAGCATGCTATGCTGCGAAATGGAAGCGTTTTGTCATTTACTGTACAGCCAATGACATCAACCCGCTAGATGCATCTATCCCCAACATCATTTGCTATCTGTTGCATCTTTACAAGTGCAATCTAGCGTACACTTCCATTCGGATACATCTATCCGCCATAGCGGCTTATCTTCAAAACAGGCAGCATCTCTCTGTCTTCAGAGTGCCCGCCATTAAAGCCTTCCTTGAAGGTCTGAAACGAGTCATTCCCCCAAGAACACCGCCAGCTCCGGTGTGGAACCTCAATGTCGTTCTCACCAGACTGATGGGACCGCCATTTGAGCCACTGCACTCGTGTGAACTCCAGTTCCTTACGTGGAAAGTAGCTTTCCTGGTAGCTATTACGTCTCTGAGGCGTGTCAGTGAGCTGCAAGCGCTCACAATCCAAGAGCCATTCATTCAAATTCATCCAAATAGGGTAGTGCTACGCACTAACCCCAAATTCCTTCCGAAGGTGGTGTCACAGTTTCATCTCAACCAAACTATTGACTTGCCAGCATTCTTTCAAAACCCGCAGACGGTGGCAGAAAGAATGCTCCATACCTTAGATGTACGGAGGGCGTTGATGTACTACATAGACAGAACACAACCCTTTAGAAAGACAAAACAACTTTTTGTTGCCTTCGCACCACAACACAAAGGCAACCCTATTTCCAAAGCAGGGATAGCCAGATGGATTGTTAAGTGCATCCAGATATGTTATCAAAAGGCCAAGCGCACTTTAACAATACCCCCAAGGGCGCACTCCACACGCAAACTGGGGGCATCCATGGCTTTCCTAGGGAACATTCCTTTAGAGGATATTTGCAGAGCAGCCACGTGGGTTACACCACACACCTTTACAAAACACTAATGTGTTGATGTGCATTCCAAGCAGCAAGCTGCTGTAGGACAGGCTGTTCTCAAAACACTTTTTCAGGTTTCTGCAGCTGGCACGGGCAACCGCCGCTGATGGAGGGACTGCTATGTATTCTATGCTAAGATATGAATTTAGCAGCCCACATGCCTCGAACTGAATATGCTACTTACCAGTATGCATCTGTTCTTGGCATGTAGGGCTGCTAACATTCATATCGCCCGCCCTCCTCCCCGGTGCCTGTCGCAGCTGCAGATATACTATTGTATTTATTCATTAGCATGGACATCCTTTACACTTTTCACTCCATCTCCTGCCACAATGGCGAAAAACAATCTGGGGATGGAGCCGATGCCCATGCGCACTGTAGTCCAGGGGAGGAGCCACCTATCTCAGGATACTTCGAAGACTCTTCCAGGACAACAATGTGCGATCATCCGGACCCAACACTAGGCGGCGATCTAATGCTAAGATATGAATGTTAGCAGCCCTACATGCCAAGAACAGATGCATACTGGTAAGTAGCATATTCAATCAAATGCTGCAATTAAGTGTGCACTTGATGTCGCGGACACAGCGGCTAGGGGGATTAACACTAGCGTCATGCTAAGGCGCCAAGCCTGGCTTCGTATATCTGGTTTTAAGCCTGACATCCAAACTACAATCCTCAACCAGCCCGTCAATCCTGACAGACTGTTTGGCCCTGATGTAGACACCACACTTGAAAAGATTAAGAAGGACAACGAGACTGCTAAGTCCATGGGGGCTCTCCAATCTCAACAGTTATGGGGCAACACTTTTCGTCGCTCAGGTGCGCGTAGTGTTACCAGAGCACACTTGGGACAACAAACACAATTCGCAAGAGGTGGTGCGCAATCCTCGTACCCCAAGCAAGGTAGAGGGGGTTACAGAGGTAACAGTGCCAAAGGCAGAGGCAGGGGAAACAACAACTCACGTTCCTCTGCCACAAACAAACAGTGACTCCCTGTCACTGCCCCCCCGACCATCCAACACCTGTTGGGGGAAGACTCCAGCAGTTCCTGCCAGTCTGGTCATCCATCACCACAGACAGGTGGGTGAGAAAACTAATTCAGTACGGTTATTGTTTGGAGTTAATATCCACTCCTCCCAATATTCCCCCAAAACACCGTCCTATGTCGGCAGAGCACTTGCACTTATTGCAGCAGGAGGTGCTAGTAATGCTGCAAAAAGGAGCAATCGATCTCGTGCCAGTGGAAGAGGAAGGAACAGGGGTCTATTCCCTGTACTTCCTCATCCCAAAGAAGGACGGATCCCTCAGACCCATTCTGGATCTACGCCCTCTCAACATGTATATACTGTCAGAACATTTTCACATGCTAACACTGCAACAAATCCTTCCCCTTCTCAACCAAGGGGATTTCCTAGCAACCTTGGACCTCAAGGATGCTTACTTCCACATCCCGCTCCACCCGTCCCACAGAAAATACCTCAGGTTCACCATTCTCAACAAGCACTATCAGTTCAAAGTCCTACCCTTCGGTGTGACTACTGCCCCCAGAGTGTTTACAAAGTGTCTGGCGACAGTGGCAGCGCACCTCAGGAGACAAAACATACATGTCTACCCGTACCTCGACGACTGGCTCGTTCAAGCAAAGTCGGAAAGACAGTGCGCCTCACACATGTCCCACACTATTCAACTCCTTCACAGCCTGGGGTTCTCCCTAAACTACCCAAAGTCGCACCTTCAGCCAGCCCATGTGCGGCAGTATCTGGGCGCGACAATAAACACCCTGACTGCTATGGCTCAACCAAACACAGTCAACAGCATTCAGTCGCTAATCCAAAGGTTCAGACCGCAACACTCCCTGCCAGCGAGAGTGTTCATGCAGTTGATGGGCATGATGGCCTCCTGCATCTTCATAGTCCCGCACGCAAGGTTGCACATGCGTCCCCTCCAAGAATGCTTAGCAAATCAATGGACACAGGCTCAGGGACAACTGACAGACCTAGTGTTGGTGACCGGTCGGGCATACAACTCTCTGCATTGGTGGAATCCACACAACCTTTGCAAGGGACGACCGTTCCAAGAGCCTGTGCCACAGATTGTCCTAACAACGGACGCATCTCTCCAAGGGTGGGGAGCGCATGTACTCCACTACACTGTGCAGGGACTGTGGTCACCCCAGCAACAACGATTGCACATCAACTACCTGGAATTGATGGCAATCTTCATGGCGCTCAAGTCCTTCAAAGTGCATCTGTGCAACAAGGTCGTGTTGATCCGGACGGACAACATGACAGCCATGTACTACATCCAGAAGCAGGGAGGTACTCACTCGCCACAGCTGTCTCATCTGGCTCAGAACATGTGGAAGTGGGCCATTCAGAGGAACATCTTCCTCATGGCAGAACACCTCCCGGGCAAGGACAATCAGATGGCGGATCTGCTCAGCAGATACAGCCATCAGATGCACGAGTGGGAGATACATCCATCAGTACTCCACCCGTACTTCCAGCAATGGGGTCATCCAGAGATAGACCTGTTTGCCACAAGGGAAAACGCAAAAAGCCAAAGCTTTGCCGCCAGGTTCCCTCACCCGGAATCGCAAGGGAATGCGATATGGATGAACTGGTCAGGCAAATTTGCGTACGCTTTTCCCCCAGCGCCTCTCATTCCGCTGGTGGCAAGAAAGCTAAAGCAACACTCGATGACTCTCATCCTGGTTGCTCCAACATGGGCACGCCAACCATGGTACACCACGTTTCTAGAACTTTCCGTGGTACCGCATCAAAGGCTGCATCTCACATCCAGGCTCTTGACGCAGAACCATGGCGACATTCAGCATCCGGATCCGCAACAGCTCAATCTGGCGATCTGGCTCCTGAGGTCTTAGAATTTGGCTACCTCAACCTGCCTCCGGAATGCATGGACATCATCCGCGAGGCAAGGAAGCCCACGACCAGAGCTTGCTATGCAGCGAAATGGAAGCGGTTTGTCATTTACTGTACTGACAACAATATCAACCCGCTGGATGCATCCATTCCTAACATCATCTGCTATTTGTTACATCTTTACAAATGCCATCTAGCGTACGCCTCCATTCGGATACATTTATCCGCCATAGCGGCTTATCTCCAGAATAGGCAGCACCTCTCTGTTTTCAGGGTGCCTGCCATTAAAGCCTTCCTAGAGGGACTGAAGCGAGTCATTCCTCCAAGAACACCACCAGCTCCGGTGTGGAACCTCAATGTAGTCCTCACTAGGCTGATGGGCCCACCTTTCGAGCCACTGCACTCCTGCGAAATTCAATTTCTAACGTGGAAAGTGGCTTTTCTCATTGCTATCACATCGCTCAGACGTGTTAGCGAGCTGCAAGCGCTCACAATCCAAGAGCCATTCATCCAAATACATTCCAACAGGGTAGTGCTCCGCACTAACCCTAAATTCCTTCCAAAGGTGGTGTCGCAGTTTCATATCAACCAAACTATTGACCTGCCTGCATTCTTCCAAAACCCACAAACGGTAGCAGAAAGAATGCTTCATACATTAGACATTAGGAGGGCGCTAATGTACTACATTGACAGAACTCAACACTTTAGAAAGACACAACAACTTTTTGTTGCCTTCTCACCACAGCACAAAGGCAACCCCATTTCCAAAGCAGGAATAGCCAGATGGATCGTTAAGTGCATTCAAATCTGTTATCAAAAAGCTAAACGCACTTTAACAATACCCCCAAGGGCGCACTCCACACGCAAATTGGGGGCCTCCATGGCGTTCCTGGGGAACATTCCCTTGGAAGACATTTGTAGAGCAGCCACTTGGGCTACACCACACACGTTTACCAAACATTACTGTGTAGATGTGCATTCCAAACAGCAAGCAGCTGTAGGACAGGCTGTTCTCCAAACACTTTTTCAAGCTTCTGCAGCTGGCACGGGCAACCGCCCTTAATGGAGGGACTGCTATGTATTCTATGCAATAGATATGAATTTAGCAGCCCACATGCCTCGAACTGAATATGCTACTTACCAGTATGCATCTGTTCTTGGCATGTAGGGCTGCTAACATTCATATCGCCCGCCCTCCTCCCCGGTGCCCGTAGCGGCTGCAGACACTCTCTTGCATTCATCATTAGCATGGACATCCTTTACACTATTTCACTCCATCTCTGCCACAATGGCTAAAAACAATCTGGGGATGGAGCCGATGCCCATGCGCACTGTAGTCCAGGGGAGGAGCCACCTATCTCGTGATACTTCGAAGACTCTTCCAGGACAACAATGTGCAATCATCCGGACCCAACACTAGGCGGCGATCTATGCAATAGATATGAATGTTAGCAGCCCTACATGCCAAGAACAGATGCATACTGGTAAGTAGCATATTCATTATCCGCCTCCATTAAGGCTCAGTACCAAAATTAAACTTCCTTTTCCCATCGATCAGTTCTCATGACCTGATCGAGCTTCGAGTCCTCTTCTTCTCCGTCCCGGTCTTGTGATGCCCAACAAGAACTTAATTGATCATATTTAAATCTTGTCAGTTGTCCCTTAGTACAGTTGCATAATACTTCCCAACTCACTAGGCTTGATCCCATTTTAAGATCTGTCCAGTAGCATAGCCCCCCAGATTTTAAAGGTTGACTAAGTTGATCCATCAAGCAGTCCGGGGTACCTGGAGAATCCCAAATCGGAGCCCATGCTGAGTAATATGGGACTCCCAGCCTTTTCCTCAGATACATCCAAGTTCTTAAGGCGAAACTCAGAATCTTCAACTTCACCTTTTTAAAGAAGTTCGAGTATCCATATTTAAAAAGGAAGTTGTGCTTGCCTTGACAAACATCGACTAATATTGCCTCAAAAGGTAAGCCCATCTGTGACCTATCCGTCTTATTTGCAAGCATACGAACATTCTTAAAGTGAAAAGCGTAGCAGTACACAAGCAGATCAGGTAAAGCCAAACCTCCTGCCACATACTATAGAATATAGATCGCAGGAGGGCAAGCATTACTTGAACTCTTTTTAATGAGTAGTCTCAAAATATTCTGCAAAAGAGCAAGCATTGTTGGCCTACTGGCTGCATTGAAAACCAATAGTATAGAAAATGAAAGCAATTGTAACACAAAAACTGGCACAGTACCTTTAGGGCAGCCATGACCCCTAGCTTCTCATCATGCCTCAGGGGCGACAGGTCAGTTGTTCTTTCCTGCTCCTTCAGTCAGGACCCTGAATTCACAGCTCTGACTTTTTGTCAAATAATTCTCTACTTTTTTTTGTGGTTTTCTACCTTTCACTCAAAGCACTTTCTGTCAAAAAAATGTTTGTACTTCACTCTAATACCTAAAAGACGTTATTTTCTGTCATAATTCCATCTCTTTTTTTACCCTTGCCCCTCCTGTCGCAAGAAGAAGGCCTTATCTGACACACATTCTGTGTGTATTCTCTGCCTTCCTGCTTCTCACTCCCCAGAGACATGTCAGCATTGCAAGAAGCTGTCTAGGAGAACTCTCAAGGAGAGGGAAAGGATCCGTCTCTATGAACTTTCTGAGAGAGGAAGATCTCCTGCGAGGCAGAAGAAAAAGCAGGCCAGATCGACGTAAAGAAGCAAAATTCCGATCTTTTCCCCATTGGCGTCAAATTTACCAGCGACAAAGAATCTGATGTCGTCGCCAAAGCCATCGTCTGTGCGCCAATCGATACCAAGATTGAAGACGACAATCTCGACGTCGAGTCATCAGGTAATGGACCCTCCATTGACGTGAACCCGGCAACACTCAACGTCGAGGAGTAGGTCTGTCAGCGTTGGCTCAACATTCGACGTTGGGGCATTAGACTCCGTCGGCGTCTACTCTCAGACATTGGACGTCGAGGTAAAAGTCTCAGTCAGCTTCTTTTCGTAGACGATCGCCGTCGAGACAGAAGACTCCGTCAGAGTCACAGAGGCGGTCGACATTGTGACACAAGACTCCGTCAACATCATAGAGGCAGTCGACGTCGAGACACAAGACTCCGTCAATGCTTCCTCACGGGCGCTCGACGCTGAGACCGGGGACTCCGTCGGCATCAACTCAAGGACGGTCGATGTCGAGACAAACACCTCAATCGTCGTCAACCAGGCGGTGATAGACATCGAGGAACAGTTCTTCTACCAGAGATCGGTCAAGGCTTTCGAGTCAATGGGCTCGGTCCCCTTAACGTCCAGTGAGCATTTCTCCATCACCGACGTCGAGGGCAAAATCACCAGCACTGGCTGAGGACACAGTGACTCCACGTTCGACGTCTAGACACTCCGCCAGTCGGCGTCGACCCGTCACATGGCTTCAAGGCGCACGTCATCATCCTCAAGGTCACTGGAGGTGATTATCTCGACGTCGGGCAGTCTGTCATCTTCACCTGTATTTCCCTCCGGTCACACTCTGAGGCTCCTGCACAAGAAGACACAGAAATCTTTATCTGTGCACCCTTCTCCTTGGTGGATGTTACCTCTGCATCACTGGCAGAAATCTGGAACAACACAAGCATGAGATCTCCAGCCCTCTACATAGATTTCCTCTGGCCCGGCTGGTACATGCTGTAGATCTCTCTCCTACTACTCCATTGAGGGGTTGAAATAATACACGTTCTCATTCACCTTCCTCACTTCCTCAAAAAGTAGATCTACATCTCGAGGTCTTAGAAGAAGGCTGAGGTCACCAACACGTTTGCCGTTTTCTACACAATCTTCGAAGAGGGACTACTCTCCTACTCTTACAGACAGTCCACCGTCGAAGGTCTCTCCGGTGGATGACGTCAGTACTTTTCAGGATGTACTGGCCAGTGGGGCAACGAAGTTGAACATTGTGAGAGAGTGCCATCTTTCCTGCATGATATGCCCCCACTTTTTGCTGAATTGATGATGTGCTTTGATTGAGTGTGCCCTGCGCTCTTGCCAATCAGGTGCCCAGGGCCTGTGTTCCTTCCCTAAAAACTTAGTTGAAACTAAGTCCCAATTGGCATCTCTGGCCACATTTCAGCCCCTGGTAAAAGGTACCCAAGGTACCCAGGGCATTGTGACCAGAGAAGACCCCTAAGGGCTGCATCACTTATGCCACCCTTCCGGGCCCTGTACCTTGACACACACACACTGCCTTTGAGTGCCCTGGTACAAAACTAAACAAAGAGTCGACATGGCTCCGCGGCCAATTGGCAATTAGGCCAAGGGAGCCACGGGTCAAAAGAGTTTGGGAACCTCTGCCCTAGGGAGTCTAAATTGTCCAAGTGGAAGAACCTTGAAAGTCCATCTGCATTGGCATGGGCAGTCCCTGGTCGGTGTTCCACTTCAAAGTCCATTCCCTGTAGGGAGATGGACCATCTTAGTAGTTTTGGAGTTTCCCCTTTCATCTGCATCAGCCATCTGAGAGGTCTGTGGTCAGTTTGAACCAGAAAGTGAGTTCCAAACAAGTAGGGCCTCTATTTCTTCAGGGACCAAACCACAGCAAAGGCCTCCCTCTCAATTGCATTCCAACGCTGCTCTCTGGGGAGTAGCCTCCTGCTTATAAAAGCAACAGGTTGGAATTGGCCTTCATCAGTGGTCTGGGATAGGACCGCTCCTATCCCTAGCTCGGAGGCATCAGTCTGCACTATGAACTGCTTGGTGCTTTTAGAATGGGTGCAGAGCACATTGCTTCTTTTAGGGTGTCAAAAGCTTTTTGGCAACTAACAGTCCAGTTGATTTTCTTGGGCATCTTCTTGGAGGTGAGATCTGTGAGGGGAGTCACAATGGACCCATATCCCTTCACAAACCTCCTGTAATACCAAGCCAAGCCAAGGAATGCCCTGACTTGGGTCTGGGTGGTTGAAGCTGCCCAGTCCAGGATACTCTGGATCTTGGGTTGTAAGGGTTGTTCCTGGCTTCCACCAACAAGGTGGCCCAAGTACACCACAGTGCCCTGCCCTATCTGGCATTTGGATGCCTTATTTATTTATTTATTTTGGAATTTTATAAAGCGCTTGGTTACGCGCTCCGGCGTGTCCCCGCGCTGAGAGTAAGCCTGTGAGAGGATCAGGAGGCTAGAGCAGTGCTTGGCGGAAAAGATGAGTTTCGAGGGCTCTGCGAAATTTTGTCTCAGAAGGTTCGAGGCGCAATTCAGTGGGGAGCAAATTCCAATACTTGGCTGCAAGGAGCCTGAACGATCTGCCCCCCATCCGAGCTTTACGGATTTTGGGGACAACAGCCAGACCCGTGCCAGAGGATCTGAGCATCCGCTCTGGTCTATAGGGGGTGATGAGGGTGTTCAGAGGGGCGGGTGCTCTACCTCCGAAGATGCGATGGCACATGCATAAAGCTTTGAAGGTAATCCTTTCACGGATCGGAAGCCAGTGAAGGGACCTCAAAGCGGCTTTAGAGGGTGTTCTCCTAGGAAGCCTAAGCACCAGCCGGGCTGTGGCGTTTTGCAGTACTTGGAGACGGTTGAGACTTTTAGCCGTAATACCCAGATATAAGAGATATAAGAGATTGGCATAATCGAGTCCATAACCAAGGCATGCACAAGAGTCTGTCACCAACAGAAAGCAGGTCAAGGACCTTACGTAAGCTCTTAAGTATCCCGAAGCACATTCCAACTACCCGATTTACCTGGGGAGCAAAAGACAGATCGGAGTCGAATAGTACCCCAAGATTTTTGGCCTGTTGACCCGGCACGGGGGTTGAGCCCAGACAGTCAGGCCACCATGCCGAGGACCACACAGACCCCCCCCCCCCTCCCCCCCCCCCCCCAACCACGAGCACTTCAGTTTTGGACCCATTCAGCTTCAGGCAGTTGTTAGACATCCAGGAGGCAAGCTCCTGCATGCAAGCACTGAAGTTGAATGCCGCGATTCCGGGTGCCCGTGACAGAGAGATGACCAGCTGTGTGTCGTCGGCGTACGATACCAGTTGGATGCCATACCTTTCCACAATAGTGGCTACAGGGGAGGCGTAAAGGTTAAACAGGGTGGGGCTAAGGGCAGAGCCCTGAGGCACCCCTTGATCGAGATTGAACACACGAGAGTAGTGTTCTCCCTGTCTAACCTGAAAGCCCCTTTCTGTCAGGAAGGACTGCATCCAACTGAGTGCCACCCCATTTACTCCGCCATTGTTAAGACACTGTAGCAAGGTGGAGTGTGCTACAGTGTCAAATGCGGCACTTAGGTCGAGTAAAATAAGAGCCATAATATATCCCTCATCTACACCTTGCCTAATGGTCTCGGTGGCCAGGAGCATCGCAGACTCAGTAGAGTGACGTGCGCGAAATCCAAACTGGGTAGGATGAAGAAGGTTGGCTTCCTCCACAAAAGTCATAAGTTGGAGATTGGCCACCTTCTCTGCCACTTTGGCCATATAGGGAAGAAGGGAAATAGGCCGGAGGTTGTCCAGCCTGTCCCAGCTGAGGTTAGGTTTTTTTTGGAGCGGGAGCACAATCGCTTGCTTCCACTTTTTGGGTACGGTGCCGGTCCTGAAAGAAAGATCCAGAACATCTCTGATGTAAGGCTCAAGAATTTCCATACTCCCTCCAAGAAGTTTCAGTGAGGCCGGATCCCGCCTTGATAGTAAGGCCTGCAGATTGCAGGGCGGCTAAAACCTTCCCAAGGTGGATCAGGTGATATTGCCAGGTGGACTAAAGACAGCAATATCATCAAGATAAGCTGCACTAAAGGACTCCAACCCAGTCAGGACTTGATTTACCAACCTCTGGAAGGTGGCAGGGACATTCTTTAACCCAAAAGGCATTACAGTAAACTGATAGTGCCCATCAGGTGTGGAGAATGCTGTTTTCTCTTTTGCTCCTGGTTCATGCCAATATGCAAGTACCCTGCAGTCATGTTAAAGGTACTGAGAAATTTGGCTACCCCCCAACTTGTCTATCAATTCATCTGCTATTGGAATAGGGTGAGCATCTGTCTTGGTGACAGAGTTGAGCCCTCTATAGTCCACGCAGAACCTCATCTCTCTCTTTTCACCCTGTTGATGAGGTTTGGGGACCAGAACCACTGGGCAAGCCCAGGGGCTCTCAGAGGGTTTAGTGACCCCTAACTCCAGCATCTTGCTGACTTCTGCCTTGATTCTTTCCTTGACTTGGTCTGACTGGCAATAGAGCTTGTTTTTGACAGGTGAACTGTCACCAGTGTCCATATCATGGGTACTCCAGTTTGTCAGACCAGGGGTCAGGGAAAAGAGATTAGCATATTATGGTAAGACTTGCTTGCAGTCAGTCTGCTGTTGGGGAGAGAGGGTGTCTGAGAAGACAACCCCATCTACTGACCCATTGTTGGGCTGTAAGAGAGGAGATCAGGGAGAGGTTCATTCTCTGCTCCCTGTTCCTCATCAGTCACGATCAGCATGGTGATGTCAGCCCCGTCATTGTAGAGCTTTAGGCGGTTCACATGGATAACCCTTTTGGGTACCCTGCTTGTGCCCAGGTCAACTAAGTAAGTGACCTCACTCTTTTTCTTCAGGATAGGGTAAGGGCCACTCAGTCTGTCCTGGGGAGCCCTTGGTGCCACTGGCAACAAAGCCCACACCTGTTGCCCAGGTTGAAATTCAATCAGTGCATCTTTTTGGTCATACCAGTGCTTCTGAAGCTCCTGGCTGGCCTCAAGATTATTGGATGCATTTTACATGTATTCAGCCATTCTGGACCTTAGGCCAAGTACATAGTCCACAATGTCTTGCTTGGGTTCTTGGAGAGGCCTCTCCCTCCCCTCTTTTACAAGACAAAGTGGTCCCCTTACAGGATGACCAAACAGAAGTTCAAAGGGGGAAAATCCTACTCCCTTCTGTGGCACTTCCCTATAAGCGAAAAGCAGGCATGGCAACGGGACATCCCATCTCCTCTTGAGTTTTTCAGGGAGTCCCATGATCATACCTTTCAATGTCTTGTTGAACCTTTCAAAAAGACCATTGGTTTGTGGATGGTATGGGTTAGTAAACTTGTACTGCACTCCACACTCCCTCCACATGTGCTTTAGGTATGCAGACATGAAGTTAGAACCTCTGTCTGAAACCACCTCCTTAGGAAACCCTACCCAGGTGAAAACACCCATGAGGGCCTTGGCTACTGCAGGAGCTGTAGTAGTCCTAAATGGAATTGCTTCAGGGTACCTAGTAGCAGGATCCACTACTACTAGAATTAATCTGTTCCCTGAGGCTGTGGGAGGTTCAAGTGGACCCACAATGTCCACACCTACCCTTTCAAAGGGCACCCCCACCACTGACAGTGGTATTGGGGGGGGGGGCTTTGGATGACCACCTGTCTTGCAACTGGCCTGACAGGTAACACAGGAGCTAACAAACTCCTTCACCTTTTGGTGTATCTGGGGCCAGTAGAAGTGACTACCTAGCCTTTCCCAAGTTTTTGTTTGCCCCAGATGTCCAGCTAGGGGGATGTCATGAGCCAAATGTAGGAGGAACTCCCTGTACGTCTGTGGCACTACCACCCTCCTGGTGGTTTCAGGAGTGGGGTTTCTTGTCTCAGCATACAGTAATACCTCTTCCCAATAAGCTCTGTGGGTACCACTGACATCTCACTGTGCTTCTGAAACAGCTTGCTGCCTCCGGCTTTGAAGAGTGGGACAGTCTTGCTGACCCTGGCACAGCTCTTCCCTAGTGGGTCCCCCTGGGCCCAAGAGTTCAACCTGGTAATGCTCAATCTACATGGGCCTATAGGGTTTCCAAGTCCTCCCCCTGAGGAGAGGGGTCCTGAGAGGTTTGCTGTGTAGAAGCTGGTTCCCCAGTCATCTTGCTTTTTCTCTTGGTTGATTGGGCCATATTTTCAGGCTCCACACCTACTTGTTCACCCTTCTTTTTGCTCTGTGCTCTTGTTTGCACACACACACCAATTTAGGGATACCCAGCATGGCTGCATGGGTTTTCAACTCCACCTCAGCCCAGGCTGAGGTTTCCAGGTCATTGCCAAGCAGGCAGACAGCTGGTAATTTCTCAAAGACCACTACCTGTTTCAGGCCAGTAATCCCCCCCCCCCTCCAGTCTGTCACCATAGCCAATGGATCATTAGTGGTAACACTGTCAGCATTGGTGACTGGGTGCGTTTTCCCAATCAAGTATTGCTCAGGGGAAACCAGTGTATTACTCACCATAGTGACACTGGCACCTGTATCCCTCAGAGCTTCTATCCTGTTCCCATTCACCCAGGGGTACTTCTTTAAGTTGGGTGGCCACACTGCTGCATTGGCAAACTCAACCTCCCCCATGGAAACTAGACTTTGAGTGCACATCCAGATTTGCTCAGGGCACTCTTCTGATCCAATTTGTAGACTTGCTGCCCCAGGATTAGCTGTACTTGGGTGCCTTAGGGGCCTTGTTATGGGGGCAATTTTTGTCTACAGTTAAATGTCCCAACTTTTTACAGTTGTTACAATAGGCTTTGGAGGGATCAAAGTTCTCCCCCCTATAGGGCTGAGGCACATAGGGAGTAGTTTGGGACCCACCCCCCTGCACAGCTTTTCGGGCCCTTTGGAAAACTCAGACTTTTTATCTTGGGGATTCTCACCACCTTTCCCCTGGGGAGGTTTTGTGACCATCTTCTTTTGGTCACCCCCTTTGGTTGTCCTTGTCACCCTTGTCTTGACCTAATGGTCTGCCTTATTTTCCAATTCTTGGGGAGAAAATAGACCCAGGTCTACCAAATGCTGATGCAACTTTTCATTTGTGCAATTACTCAATATGTGTACCTTCATAAACAAATTGTGAAGTCCAGTAAATTCATGCACATCATATCCAGATCACCAGCCATCCAGTGTCTTCACTGAGTAGCCCACAAAGTCAATCCAGGACTGGGTCTGGGTTTTGTGAGCCTCCCTGAATCTAATTCTGTATTCCTCAGTGGTGAGTCCAAATCCCTCAATCAGAGTGTTCTTCATGAGATCATAGGACCCTGCATCTGGCCCAGAGAGGGTCAGAAGCCTGTCTCTGCAGTTACCAGAGAACAGTTCCCACAGGAGTGCCCCCCGGAGAGGTTTCTTTACTCTTCTCATTTCACAAGCCCTCTCAAAGGCTGTGAACCACTTGGTGATGTCATCACCATCTTCAGATTTAGGGACAATCCCTTTGGGGATTTTAGAATCAGAAGATTCCTCTCTATCCTTATTTTTAGTATTGCTGCCACCATTGATGGATGCTAAACCCATCTCTTTCCTTTCTTTTTCTAGAGCCAGGATTCTGGACTCTAGGTCTAATCTTTTGGCCAGCTTGGCTAACAAGCTGTCTTTGTCACTAGGGCTATTCCCAATGTTTTCCCTGGGCCCTGGCCCACATGTATAGGTCCTAGGGTCCCAGAGGGGGATTCTTGGTCCCCATACCCTTGACTCCCTTTTCTCCCTAGAGATGATTGGGGGGGGTGGGAGAATTATCCTCCTCCTCTGACACCTCTTCTCACCATTTTCAGAGGAGTGGCCTTTAACATACTCCGCCAAGAGCTCCTGGAGCCCTAGTTTGGTTGGATGCAGGCCTGTTATATTTTAAGTTTGACTTGGCCCCAGCCCTACAGGACTGTTGATCCTTGAACCTGCTCCTGCTAAATTCCGGCGTCTCCTGCAGACCGCAACCTCGAGAACCCCGGAGGACCTGCCTGCCTTGACCCTCTTGGAGACTGGGACTCCCACAAGCAGGGGTTCTGCTCAAATAGCAATACCCCTGGTGCCAGCCAGGAACCGCGAACCCAGCCCACTCTGCACCAGCCGAGCCCGGCCTGTGCCTGGGTGAAAAAAGACCCTGAGGACGTCCCCTCGGCGATTCTGACATGGAATCCAGTGTCCAAGGAACCTCCTCGAAGACCCTGACGACGCCTGCAGCCTCAGAACCAGGGACCCCTCCAACCACGCCCAGCAGAGGGTAAGATTTCTTGTCAAGACACCCCTGCACCCTGTGCCCCACTCCAGGGTGCCTACCTATCCTCCAAGATCCCAACTTACCACTCGAAGTGTTAGTCGCTCCGAGCCTGCAGCCTTTGTCCACTTTCCAAGATCTCCATTGAATAAAATTGAGCGCCCAACGGCTCAAAAGGACCCTGCACCCAGCCGTCCGAGTGCCCCTGGCAGTGCAACCTTTGTCCTAATCTACTTCCCCATTTGCCCTGGGCAAGTGACCAGGAGCCCAGCTCCCACAGCCGCATGGCCTGCTTGCCAGCAGCCACCAACCAAAGGCCCCCTGCCACTCCTTGGATAACATTGGGCCTAACTACCTTTGCAACCAGCTGCCCCTGTGCCGCTGAGGGTGTACCAACTGTAGCTACCTGATCCTGTGAGACCCCTGAGTCTATGCCCAGAACCTTAACTCTGCCAGTCGAGTACTTGCCTAAAAGCCGATAACTCACTTTTCTTCCATAGGCTAACATTGACTGGTTTCACTTGGAAATTCTTCCAAGTGTGGAGTTTTGGAAGTTTAAAATATTCATCTAAAACGAATTCCGATTTACTCGCCTGTTATCAGGAGAGACCTCAGTGCTGCATCTTGTAGCTCAGTACTGACCCTAAAAAGTAATTTTAACCGTACTTACCAGTAACTCGAATTTCCTTCCATAGGATATCATTGCTTGCATTTTGCTGAAAAAGTTTCTAAGTGTCGATTTTTGAAACGTACAAATAGTCTTTAAAAATCGTGCCAATGATAAAAACGTAATTACTTGCCTGTTTTAGATAGATGTCCCAGTGCTGAACCTAGCAGCCCAGCACTGGATTACAAAAGTAACGCGAACATACTTTACCTGCAATTTGAATTTCCTTCCATAGGATAATATTGGTGATTCTATGTGAAAAAGTTTCGAAGTGTCAACTTTTAAAATACAATAATAGTCCTTAAAAATCACTACTATAACCAAAACGCTTTTAGCTAACTGTTTGTAGGAAATGTCCCAGGACTGAATCTAGGATCCAGTCCTGTGGTTAGAAAAGTAATCTACAAAGTAACTAATTGCATTTAACTAGAAATTCCCATTGAGCTCAATGTTGCATTGTGTTTGAAATTGTGTTGCCTATTGCAACAAACTGTAACTATTGTAATCAAAAAGTCTATTGCCTATTTGAAAAGTATTTAACTAAAGTAACTCATTCTGAGAAAGTATACTTTGATACCTTGTTGGTTCTAAAATAAAACAACTATATCTTTTGATAGAAAACAATTGGCCTAGAGTTCAGTTCTTGAGTGTGTGAGACCGTTTGCTGGCTGAGTGTGTACAGCAAATGCTTTACACTGTCCTCTGATACTGCCTTACTGCTTGACCAAGCTACCACTTTAGAGAGTAAGGTTATATCTAACTTTAGCCTCTGCCAAACCTCTGGGGATTGTGGACTCTGTGCACTATATCTTACTTTGGTCCAGTATATACAGAGCCACTTTATTACAAACATTGCTATGCCTACCCAGCAGAGTTCATCCTCAGTGATTTTTGAGACTTTACTTCAAAGATCATCAGCCAGACCATTGCTACCCTTGGTACCAGGTCTCCTCCAACCGGTTATGGAAACTTTTCTTACACCGGCGATGCTCAAGACCGCACGCACCAGCAAGGATCTTGAAAAAGTAAAGGCCTCTGGAAGAGGATCCATTGTTTCTTAGATCCGACCCACCTCCTGACTCTGTAATATTTGCGGCTGCAAAAAAGACACTCAGTAGCATCATCATTGACCGTTCCAGCCGATAAGGAAAGCAGAGCGCAGGATTCATGGGGTAGGAAGGTCTGTGGCACGTCAGCCTCCATGTTGAAGGTCTCCAGTGCCTCTGTGCTATTGGGACGTTATGATAGTTCCCTGTGGGACTCTCTTCAAAGGTTCACAGAGAATCTACCCAAAGAAGACCGCAGAGACTTTGAGGAGGTATTGCAGGAAGGAAGCTTGGTGGCAAATCAAGTCAACAGCGCCACAGCTGATGGAGCAACACAGTCTGTGCAAGCCTATGCGCACGGAGTCTGTTCCAGACTATCATCCTGGCTCCGACAAACTGCGCTAAAACCTGAAGCTCCGTCAAGGATCCTCAACCTCCCTTTCTTAGGATCCTCCTTGTTTGACACTCACACAGATGAGGAGATGTCGAGAATGAACACAGAACTAGATACCCTAAAGGCAGTAGGGCTTGAGAAAAGAGTTCAGGCGACGATACAGGCCTTACGATCGGTGGCCCTTCCATCAGTGATCAAACCCCTCAGTGACAGAGGCACCAACATCAGCAGAGCCAATCAATATCCCACTATCAGGAATGTCGCACTCCCAGAGGGAGAGGAGCCCCTTATCAATCTGCAGCTGCAGCAAAAACTCCTTAGAAGCAATGAATGCTCACTTCCCCCATCGCCGTTTCACACTCCAGTTGGGGTGGGGGGTAGGGGTAGTATAGCCTACCATCTGGAAGAGTGGCACGATATCACAAGAGACCAATGGCTATTAAGTACACTGCAGAATGGGTACACTCTAAGTTTACGGCCTCGACCTCCCTGCATCCCTCCAGTAAAAACTACGTGTCATCAGATGCGGATACTGCAGCAGAAATTATCCACCCTCCTGCAAAAAGCAGCCATCGAGGAAGTTCCTTTTTCACAGCGAGGTTGAGGTGTATACTCAAGGTACTTCCTTGTGAAGAAGAAAGGTCGGAAATCGGAGTACAGACCTATCCTGGATCTTTGTGCACTCTACAAATCCTTCAGGAAAGAAGTTTCGCATGAGGGCTCTCCATCAAATATATCCCCATCTCCAACAATGGGATTGGATGGGTTTGCTGGATCCGCAGGATGCATACTTTCATGTACCAGTCAATCCACATCACAGAAAGTTCCTGAGTTTTCTGGTGGGATCGACCCATTATCAGTTCTTCGGGTTGAAGTTGCCTCCTCAAGTGTTTACAAAAGTGCATGGCAGTAGTAGAAGCTGCTCTACGGCGCAAATGTATCTTTGTTTACCTTTATCTAGAGGACTGGCTTCTGAAAGGTCCTCCTCAGAGCTTGAGGACCCACCATCAGCAATATCCAGCCCTTTGCCAAAGATTGGGTCTCCACTTCTACTTCGAGGAATCGACTCAGCACCCCACGCAGAAAATCCACTATATGGGTGCAACAATAGACTACACAGTAGGAAAAGTGTTTCCATCGGAAGAGAGACAATCCCCTATGTCTCTGAAAGGAAAACCGATTGTGCGCAACATCTCTCCTTCAGTCTGTCAGGTTGCGTGGGGTCGAGGGCATGCTGCGTTTTTCTTGTGCACAACGCCAGGTTAAGGATGCGTCCTTTACAGCAGGATCTGGAGGACTAGTGGGAGCAACGAACAGCTCGATGGGAAGACCGGATACATCTGTCAAAAGCAGCCAGAGCATCAATTCCTTGGTGGATGAGACAGGGGAATCTGTTGGTGGGGGTCCCATTCCATCAATCTCCTCCGACAAAAACGCTAATCACAGATGCTTCCCTCCTGGGTTGGCGAGCACACATGGGGTTGCTCCAGACTCAAGGTCATGGGTCAAAGAAAGAACAATTGTACCGCGTCAACATGCTGGAGCTACGAGCTGTACATTTACCCCTTAAGGCTTTTCTCCCATCCATTCAGACCAGCTCCATTCTAGTTCAGACAGTCAATTTGACCACCATGTACTATCTGAACAAACAGGGAAGGATTCTGTTGCGGTCTCTCTCTCTGGAAGCCCAAGCTCTCTGGCATTGGCTCCTGGCAAGGGATCTGACAATAACGGCAATACACCTTCCAGGGGAACAGAAGTCTCAAGCATACACTCTCAGCCGTCACTTCGAGGACCAGCAGGACTGGGTGCTAAACAACAAAGTCGTCAAAGAAATCTTCCAAGAATGGGCTCGACCAAGCATCGACCTTTTTGTGGACGAAACCAACACAAAATGCCGCAACTTCGCCTCAAGGTTCCATCGACCAGGGTCAAGAGGGAATGCCCTTTTGATCAACTGCAGTACAGTAAAGAATTGGTCACAGTAGCAACAATTTAACAGTATGAAAGACATGGTGTCATTCACAGCACCAAATTTGCAAATCCACAATGTTTGCAATGTAATTTCAAAGCATTGATAACTTGTTATGGACAACACAATTATTCATACATTTGGAACAACATTCTATTTGCAACAGTGGTGCCCTGGTGTGAGAAGATGGTAAGAGTGTTCTGGATCAAAGTGAGTGAGTGAGGATAATAGATAAGGGAGAGGTAATGTGACATATATGCATTATATTTACATAGTAAATCTAGTCCAGCCTATAACAGGCCAAATACTCAAGTATATAAACCTAGCACTGTAAGGACAGTGATAATAAATTTCAGTCGTCCGAGCTTGTATTAAGGTGGGTAATATTCAACATTTCGACCCCTTTAAATGTTCAGTGCAGTTCAATCCTTATTGTGGGGTCTTCATCAGGACAGTGTGAGAGAGCACCTGTGAGTAATTGAATACTCCATATTAGAAGTGTGTCCTAATGGTGTGATGTGAATGCTCATATAAAACAGATATTAATTACCCAATCTAGCAACAGCACAAAGGATAAAAATGTGAAGTCAAGGTGAGTAGGCTCTGTGAAGCTCCTATGTCAGAGAAGACGAACATTAGAATATGGACTAACTAGGCATAAGAAAACGAATGTCTGGTCTGGAGAAAAGCAAACTTACTTAGTATGGGAAGCGGCATGGACATAAGTACACGTACAAACATCAGTGGTTTGAAAGTGGTTCAGCAGATCCCACGAAATCACAAGGCAATCCTCAAATGTAAAACTACATAGACGAGAACATTAGTATTACTACAGTATGGAAGGTCCATCTAACAAAGAGTGGTCTAGCGCGTTATCACAGTCAAAATCAGGAGGGTGCAAATTAGTATTAATTCAGAATGGCAGATCCATCTAACAAAGAGTGGTCTAGTGCGTTATCACAGTCAAAATCAGGAGGGTGGAAAAATATCTGTATACTCTGTGTAGGCTAATATCTGACCCTATTGCGGTGAATTCCCCAGGGCGTTGAGCAGAGATGGCCATGTTACTAGGAAAAGAGAACTGTTACCTCCAGGAAGCCGCTCAGCGCGTTAGTAAAGCTGAAAAAGCAGAAACAATCCAAAGGCCGTGGGAGTGTCTAATAACTCTGAGCAAACAATACCCTGTAGTAGTGAATCCCCAAGGCGTTCAGCAGAGTTGGCCGTCTTAATGGGAAAAGAGTACTGGTGACACCTCCGTGAAGCCGATTGGCGCGTTAATAAAGCTGAAGAAGCACAATAAATCTAAAAGCTGTGAGGGTGACGAATCATTCTAAGCAAACAAGGGTGTGGATATTGGGAAGCTGCGTAGATCAAGGAACATACCTCAACCTGCCGTCTCAAATCCGGAAGTGTTAGTGGACTGAGCCAGATGGAGATGCTTTTCAGTCTACGCACAGCATCTGATTTACAGCAGCACTTGCAGGTATAAAACGCTACTTACCTTTAGCAATCTGCATGTACATTTATAGATTCAGGTACACCCTTCCTGCCTCAGCAGATGCGAGCAGCCGTGAATCCGTTTTTCTGTAATTATTCTTAGTAACGCCCTGCCCCCATCCTCAGTAAATACACCTTGTAATGCTTTGATTTTCTACACATAATCTTATCTTTATTTTAAAGTGTGAAGGGAAGTCTGTATGGATTGCGATTTTCCGAGAAAATGTCATAGGTCGCCTCAAAACTGAAACCACTTTGTAGAAAGACTTGTAGCATTCAGAGCCCAATTCTGGCTGACAGGAGTGTGCAGAGCATGTTCATCTAGTTGTTGCAAGTGTTTTTGAGTCTTCGAAAAGGTCAGAGTGTTTGATTTGGGGTATTGTTGTCTTTCTCTTTCTTTCCATTTTAAGACCTGCAGAGTTGTCACTGTAAATTTGGGAGAGGAGTTGGCCTAACGGCTAGGGCGGTCGACCTCCAATCTGGGGAACCGGGTTCGAATCTCCGCAAGGACGCGCAACATCCTACGATTCTGGGCAAATCACTTAATCTCCCTGTGCCTGACAAACATAAATGTGTCCTCCTGTAACGCAACTGGTGCTTGTGTAAAGCTCTGATACCCAGTACCTTCGTGTCAAGTTTGCGCTATATGTAAAAAAAAAAATTTAAAAAATTTAAAACTATTTGCTTTAAATAATAAGCATTTAATATGTATTGCGTAATTGTCCTGTGACTACTAGTCCAAAGAATGGCATGCCTGTTCTCTTTTAAAGATAAAAACACAAAACAAATAGCGCTAATATAACAATAACACATTTACCAAAAATAGAATTGGTTGGAGGACATCACAGAGACAGAATTAGATAATTGGACACACTATACTGGCTCTGCCGGTTACAGACTTCATCAAGTCGAGGTTTTGGAGTATCTCCATAACATAATGTACTAAAGGCGTGCAAGAGAATGAACCATTCAGTGCCTCTATCAGAAAGACTTTATGAGCCGAGGATAAAGTCTTTCACTTCTTTGGGAGTCAAATATCTTTCTCGGGTGAGGAAAAATTTGAGAAATCCAATTCCTCTGAGTCAGAGTCTAAAAACACTGACTGCAAAGAGTGTTGACTAAAGTCCTAAGTTTCATTGTGGTTGAAAGGCTTCAGAGGAGTTATTAACTTCTAAAGCAAAAGATAAAGCTTTGAAGCCAATCAAACCTACAAGGTCATTAAAAGATGACCACAGGAAAAATGTGTTAGACACTGAGATTATAACTTTAAAAAGAAAAGAAACAGCAGGCCTTAGAAGAAGCTTTGGCTTCATGAGAAAATTCCTAAACCAATAAGTCAAATGGTACAAGGCCTGGAAACTGCATTTACAACACAGGTGGAACCTCTTATTCCGTTTCCCCGCAAGCGTTACCACGCTTGCCTTTTTAGGTCCCGCCTCTCAATGCGCATGCGCATTGAGCGGAGCGAGACTATAGAGGCTTAAACAGCGTTTAACTACACTGGCGAAGTCTGGCGATTTGATGAAGTGCATGTGCACTTTTAGCTCAATGCGCAAGCGCAATGAGTTAAAATGCGCGTGCACAGCATCAAATCGCCAGTCTTCGCCATCTGTTCCCCAGCTTGGTGCCAGGCTCGCATTTCTCCTCCCCTCCCCAGCCGCCAGCACCTTCCCTCTCTCTCCCTGCAGCAGCCAGGCTCGCATTTCTCCTCCCCCTCTCCAGCCGCCAGCACCTCCCCTCTCTCTCCCTGCAGTTTGGCTGTGTCGGGCCCCTGCTGCTTTTACACCCTGCCATTCACTTAAAAAACACCCGCTGCTTTATAAATAGGCCGGTGCAGTATAGTTTTCATTGACAGTATAGTTTTCATTGAATCCGTTAATAGCATGAAAACGGCGATCACGCTAAGAAAGCGATTCGAAGCCTTACTAGCGATAGAAGGCACTATCAGATAAACACAACACACTGCAGCTACCTGCAGCTCCTCCAGCCTGAACGGAGTGATCGCTCCCGTATGTTAGACATAGTTCTCCATACAGCCTGGCAGATTTCTAAGCACTGTCGGCTTTTGTCAATAAGAAAAGAGGAAAACTGAGTGATTTACCCAGGATCAACAAGTTATGGGCAGTTACAGGCGCTGGGAGTAGAGCGCCCACGTTCTCTTTCTCAAACTCGGCAACGTATCTCCGCCACTACCTCCTCAAAACGTAGAGTGATACAGATTCTCGTCTGCGCTGTCCCAAGGCGCTACGAAGTGAACCCAAACCAATCAGTTGGCACAATAGACTGTACACATTCTCATAAAATCTCTCTCCAAGCCTTGCCTTTCGGTGCCATGTTCCTCTTCCGCAGTAGCTGCTCGCAGGTCAGGTTCCAGGCGCTAGCATTGCCGCTGTAGCTGGCGGGGGGCATAGCGCCCTTACGACACAGCAGGTCCATCAGGGCGCTGTTGTTTTCACCCAGCCTCAGGAGGGAGCTCGAGTTGTCCCCTATCCTCAGGAACTCCATGGCTCTCTCTTCTCAAAGACCACAAGTTGTCAACAACAAGTTCAAAACCAAGAGAAATTAAAATAATGACGATATTGTCTCGGGCAGGGGGCGGGCGCTGCTCCCTCCGGCCAGTTCGAGGGAGGGAGAGAGGGTTAATCCAGCCTGAAGCTTCAAAGTTCTTTCACGGCTCGCGACTGCAATATGTCTTTTTTTTTTTTTATTCTCTGCATTTTTCGCTTTTAATTTAAGCAAACTTTAATCATTTGAATGGCTGGCGCTGCCTGACTTCACGACTCCCCGGGGATGGCCCCCCGCTGCCCCTGGCTCTGCTTTCCTCCAGTCCTTCAGATCTGGTTCCGCAAAATAAAATACAGAGAACAGGGGACCCCAAAAGTGCAAAACCTTCTGTGAGCTTTCAAGCGATTCACACCATTTTGATATAATTAGTAGGGAATATAATAAGCCTACCCAGGATGTGTAAAGCCTGTCCCTTGTTCTTGATCCACCCCTTACGCCGTGTCTTACTTGACCGCCTGCGTTAATGACCCATCCCCACTTACTTTGGCGCCATTTCTGTCCCCCACCCCTTATTAGCTTCTGCATCCCGCCATCCCACCAGAGCCTAAACCCCAGTCAACTTCCCCGAGACAGCGCCTAATGACGTTTTATGCATCCCGGCTCAATTACTGTCTTCAAGTATCTGCAATGTGAACTTTCCCTCTTGGCCTCTGCTGTGCGCCCTTCATAGCCAACCAGTTCATCCACAATCCATTCTTAATTCCATCATGCCTTTAGTGCTTATTCACCGTCTAGTACCATCCACACGACATGATGGGCTCTGCATGTAATATCCCCTCTTTCCTCCATTCCTTCCGTATTGCCGCCTGTCCTGCACCCCACCACCCCTTCGTCCCTCCCCGAGCCCCCCCTCCCTCCCAGCAGAGCCCCTAACCTTCGCACCCCGCAGCTGATGCACCCTCCCTGTTCTCCTCGTCTTACCAATTCCTTTCCTCTGCCGACCCCCTTTTTCCTGCCACTTACCCCTTACGCCGGGTCTTCTGTGGCTGCCTGTGTTGGTGCCCCATCCCCCCAATCCCTTTGGCGCCCTTTCCTTCTACCACAGTTTCTCTTTTGCACCCTGCTATCACCCCGAGCCCAAACACCCGTACATTTCACTAGGACCGCTCTTAATGACATTCTATGCCTTAATCGCTCCATTTACTGGTCGACTCTGCTGGGAGCCCCCACCAGCTCCATACTCAAATATATGCCTAATCCCTCCAGTATACCTTGCGTGCCTCTTCACCAACGAGTGACCTCCAACAATATGATGTTGCTAGACATGTAATATCCGCCTCGTCCTTCCCTTTAAACGATAACTTTCACAATTACTTGCCACCCCGCGATGTCCTTGCCTGCGTGCAGCACAAGACCCCTTGCCCCTACTCCGCCCATCACCAACCCCCAAGCTAGCCCAGGACCAACCCCCACGGTCCCGGGCCAGTGAAGCCAGCACAAAGAACACCAGCTGCCCCCCATCCTCCGACACCCCTTGATGTGCTTCTCTCCCCTGCTGCACTCTCCTGCTCTCTAGAGATGTGGCCTAACGACCAGAGCTGCCATCTAAGTCACGTAAATACAAAACATGTTGCATTCCAAATGCTATAGGTGTCACATTCGCGAAAGTTATAACTATTGGCATTGTAAATGACAAAGATATCAATTTAGCTATTTAAAAAACCAACAAATAAATAAAATATTTGTCATTTACAAGACCAATAGCTCCAACTTTTCTAATGCGAGACCTATTGCATTTCCAATGCTTGTTTACCCATATGCCTTTACCATGCATATTCATGGTAAAGGCATTCAATGCTCTAGATTCAGAGCAGATGGGCGGGGAGACTGCATAGAGGAACAGGAAGGATGGAAATGCGGCTTGGTAAGTAGGGCTGGGAAGGGTTTTAGGGCTCTGCGGGGGGAGTGGTCGGGGTAGTTTTTAAGACTTGGGGCCCGATTTATTGCGGGGAGCTGGTGTCGGGAAAATTTTTATGGCTGGGTTTTAGGGTTCAGGGCGGGGAGGAAAGGGACATTTTTAGGCCTGGGACCGGTTTTAGGGCTCAGGGCGGGGGAGCTGGAGTTGTAGTAGTATTTAGGGCTGAGTTTTAGAGCTCAGGACGGGGAGTCAGGTATTGTATTGTATTGTAATTTGCATTTATATAGCGCTTATTACCCCTGACGAGGCGTCGAAGCGCTTTTTAGGCGGGTAGCACGCTACTCCGGGACCCACAGAGGATTAGTGTTGAATTAGTATAGTGAAACATGCAAGTACATTTTAAGTGGTGGATAGGTTAGTCAGTTATTTGGATTTGGAATGATAGAAGAAGGATAAAGGAGGACAAAGGTTTGTATTTATTTATCGCTCGCTTGTTGACGCATGCTATTCAGGGAGCCTATAAAGGATTAGTGGTGAATTAACATGGTGAAATATGAGGTAATTTCAGTGGTGGATATTAGTCTATTACTTGGAGTGAGAAGGATAGCGGATGGATAAAAGGGGAAGAAAGATTTGCATTCATATAGCACTTGTTACCCCTGATGGGTGTTGAAGGGCTTTTTTGACGAGCAGCACGCCACTCCGGAACCCATAAAGGATTAGTGTTGAAAATTAGTATGGTATAAATATGAAGTAATTTGAGTAGTAGATATGTTATTCAGTTATTTGGGCAGTATATTAGTATAGTTGAATATGGAATTTTGAGAAGTGAACATGTTAGTCTGTTAATTTTGATAGAAAAAGGATAGTGGAGGGAGGATTTTTTTTTTTAAGTCAACTGATGGAAGGATCATTATATTTTTGTTAGTGATAAAAGGTGGACTGTTAGGTGTAATTACAGCAGGGAGAGTGTGTCTGAATGGGATGTAGTTATTTATGGTGTTGATTGATGTTGTGTATGTGATGAGTGTATTGGTTAGTGGTATAGGATAGAGTTGTGTACTGTTTGTGGGTGATGGTGGATATGTGTGGTAGTTGGGATAGTAGGATGTGTAGATGTGGTTTGGATCGGTTGGTGGTGCATGCTGGTACATTAATCTGTGCATAGTGTTGTGCGTGGTGTATATTTGGTGTGAGTGTGTTGCTCTGTTTGTGAATGTGGATGGTGTGGGCTGGGTATTGCTAAATGAGAAAAAGGACAGCATTTCTGGCCCTAGCATCGACCAGTCTCGAACAGGCCCAAACAGGCAACTACCCTTGTCCTCTCCGCCCTTAGCTGAGTCGCCCGGGCTGAGACGCCCTAAGCCTGGCCTTTTCTGTAGCTCTAGTAATCAGGTGACCCCTTCAGCCAATGGGAACCCTAGCCCTAACACTATCCAATCACAACACTAGCAAGAACACCTAGAACCAATAGGAGACCAGAACCTTGCAAACCATCTTAGCCCAGGGGTGTGGAATTTATTTAAATATCTACTTGCCCATGGGGCAGGTTGCTTCATAAATCTACTTGTCCTGTAACAAAATCCACTTGTCCCTTTGGTGCCATGTAGTGCGGCGACAAATTATGGCAGCAATCCCATTATATAAGAGCTCTTTTATGGCCTCTCTGATTATGCCAGGGCTCATACCATGGTAGTGTTTGAATACTAGCAATTCCTTTATGTTGCCATGTTTCGGCAGATCTACATACTGGGCCTGAAGGTAGTGGTAAGCAATAGTTTCAGGGTTGGAATGCCCCTTTCAGTCTGTGCAAACCTACTAACCTGCATGTTTAAGGGTTTTCAACAACTCTTCTCTAATCTTGTCCCATACTGAGAAATGTTGGAAACGTACTCCTGATAATGGCAGACACAAACCTCCTTCCAGAGTTAAGAAAAAAGTGGTTGGAGGGGAAATGAACTTGTAAACACTCAGGTTTTCGCATGAGCAAATCTACACATGCACATATTGCTCATGCTAAAATGCAGTTCACAAATATTTTCTAGGACTACAATTTCTTGTCCTACTTCTGTAAATTCTTGTGAATTCACGAAAACCATATAGCTAAACTTAATGCAAGTACATATACCAAGGGTGCACTTTGAGACTTATTTTAATAATTGGGCCCCTAATTTTGTCTGGCCTTAACCATGACCTTTTGGGTTTATTGAAATTCTCTCTCTCTCTCTCTCTCTCTCTCTCTCTCTCTCTCTCTCTCTCTCTCTCTCTCTCTCTCTCTCTCTCTCTCTCTCTCTCTCTCTCTCTCTCTCTCTCTCTCTCTCTCTCTCTCTTGGCTGGCTTCACTGTGAGTGACCCTATTCTGCTCTTTCATAAGGAGCATATCGGCACACAACATAGTTTTGTTCAGTGCCAATAACTAATTTGGCAGTGTTTGCTTTTTGAGACCAAAAACAATTTTTGCTTTTGGCAATGTTTGTTGTAATGGTGAGGGCCCGGCAGCTCTCACATCAATAAGGTTTTACAAAAACAATGCCACAACAAGTCACGTATTTCTAAAACTAAAACACTGACCAGCAATTTCAGACCTACTTGCTTTGCCAATGCTTGTTTCTTTTTATGTTTTCCATAATCTTATTGATACTGGTTACTCTGATTTTCCAATATGAATATCTTTGGGAAATACTAGCATGCATCAACACATTTTGTAAAGAAATGGTACCTGAAATTTTACAGTAGTTTAGCAAAACGTTTTTTTCCCCTACTTTCATTTAGGAACATTTTATATTGAAAGCTAAGAATCATTAATCTTGCTTTCAGGCTTCTGCAAATATTTGCATCTAATCATAGATCATTCTGGGAGCATTATGCATAGCTTCATATTGCTAAACTTTGAAACCGTGTGTATACATTTTTATACTGGAACCACTGTCAGTAGTGCAGTCAGAATTTACATTTATTTAGAGCGTTCACCCTAATAATAAAGGCTTTTAAATTAATGAACCATAAATACAAATTTGAACAGCATTAACATATGCACACAAATATTAACTTAACTGCAGGCAGTGCCCTTCCCTGACCTTTAATGGGGTACTGCAAACCGGCAGCCAAAGGATTTGTGCTGCAGGGTGTTGGGCCTACTTGTCCCAAGGACAAAATACACATTAAAACTTGTTGCCCTTGACCCCAAACAATATGTCCTGGGCGTCGGGCTATAGGAATTCCAAATCCCTGTTAGCCCTAGTCCATGCACCCAATCAGTTTAAAAACCCTGATCTCTACGTCCAATAAAGGCCTTAGCCCTACCATTAGTCCCAACCCAAGTCCAAGCAGCCAATGGTACAGGTAGCCCTAGTCCCTACTTCCAATAGAAAGCCTAATCCTAGCCCTAGTCCCAACCCTGCAATGATTGAATCACAGACCGAGAAACCAATCAGAACCCTCAAATACCCACCCAATGAGGACATTAACCCTAACCCAATAGAAACACCAGATACAACCACCAATCAGTGTACACATGTGCCAAACACTACCACACCATATTAGGTCCCAGCAACCTCAGACAAGGTTTGCTGGCCAGGGAGTTGGAAGCTGCTTGCTGCTGTTCAGAATCTCCTAGGAGACAGACGGGCTCAATCCACAACTTTGGACTTTAGCAGATAAAGGCTTCACTAACTCGAAATCTAACAATGTTTGAATAAAGCTTTACTCCCCCTGCTGGCCAAAAAAACGAAGTGCACAGGCCCCAGTAAATACAGTTTAAACAGCTCACAGAAGCACCCTCTAAAGCGCCGAGATGCCCCCAGGTGATTTGTGCGCGCTATAAAAACAAATAACATAACATGTAGAAAATCCCTGTTGCTAGGGGGGGGCAGGGGGGCTGGCCTCACTGGCTTGTGAACACAAAATGGTGGCTGGGGGTGCACTGTTTGAGCGCACAGGCCTAAGCACAGAGCAAAGGAGAAATTTGGAGGGAAAACAGATTTGTCACCAAGGAATGAGAGGGACAAACTACAGAGGTTGGACTGCAAATCCCACAATACAACACACTAAATGAAGGCAATCATGGGCAGGGAAAACCACACATTTAAAACACAACACAAGTGATAAAATATGCAATTACAGGCAGGCTAAAACTACAATTTTTAACTGTAACAACCACAGGCATAGACAGTAAACACAGAGTGAAAATCGTTTTTTAAACAACTTTTTGAGTGTTTATGGCTGAGGTGGTTTGCAGGGCTAGGGCCTGGATTTTAGAGCACACATATGCCTTTACCAATCATGATTTTATAATGAAATTCGTTGTAAAAAGGCATGCAAGGTAAAAACGTGGTTGTGGTATAATGTGCATCAAATACTTCAAGCACTAAAGAATTATAGCACAGACTCACACGGAAATCAAACCTCTTCAAGCCTAAAGACAAAATGTGTAAAAACAGTGCCATGACTACAATTGAATAACAGCATGAGAGACAAAAAACAAGCTTCCTGCAAATTTTCTCATTACTTACGAACTGCCAGGAGCAAACAGTATCAGGGGGCAAACAATCTGCTTAGATAGCCCAGGCCTTAATTAGATAGTGAACCTGAGCCGATCCCGGCGAATGGGAATTGAAGGATGAGTAGTGCAACAGCTGTTTCAACTGCAGCAAGCAAAAGAATTGCCAAGGTGTAGCAACAGTCATGAACTGCAGTATCCAAATGGTTGAGCTCTGCTATTAATGAACTTCTCCCTCCAACACCTAAGAATTCCACATCCCACCGACCTCCTGCACCCTGGTTTTCTGAAAACCTAAAGAGCATGAGATCCAACTGTAAGACCTTGGAAAGGAAATGGAGACGTTCTTACTCCGCTTCTCGTAAAGTGGCCTATAAGAAAGCCCTCAGGGACTACCACCACCAATGCAAAATGGCCAGAGCCGCCTATGTTTCCAATACAGTTACCAATGCCCAAAACTGTCCACGCTCCCTTTTTTCTGTTGTGAAAAAATTAACAAGAGCAGATTTGATACCGCCCCCCCCTGCCCTAGACGAGACCCAATGCAATTCTATTGCAAAAATTTTCATATCTAAAGTAGAGCGTATCTACGAATCATCAAGTCCCTCTACATCTAATGATGTGCCTCTGATTGAGCCAGCACTGATTCCAGATCACTCACCTTTCGCAATGGCTAAACTTACAAATTGGTCACCCTTCGATGATGCCTCCTTCTCTTCTTGCCTGAACAGCATTAAATCTGACTCCCCACGGGATCCGGTACCGGCCAAAATTTTAAAATTACTTGAACCTGGCCCGCGTCGTGTGTTAATGCAACTTCTCAATTTTTCACTATCTGAGTCACACGTCCCACAGGAGTGGAAGCATGCAATGATCAATCCTTTACTGAAAAAGGCTGGAGCTGATGTTGCCAACTTGTCTAACTTCAGACCAATTTCATTGCTTCCCATTCTATCAAAGATCCTGGAAAGGCATATCAACACACAATTAACCAATCTTGTGGAGAGCTCGGGATTCTTACATCTGTCCCAGTCAGGCTTTAGGGTGCATCACTCGACTGAAACCACACTTCTAGGAGTTACCGAGAGTCTGCGACACAGTGTCGATCGCGGAGAAACATCCGCCCCATATTCTCCTCGATCTGAGCGCGGCGTTCGACACTGTGTCTCATTGCATCCTCCTTGCGACTCTTCGGTCCCGGGGTGTAGAGGGTGCTGCTTTAGCCTGGATAGCCTCTTTTTTAAGAGACCGCACTTTTCAGGTTTTCTCTGCCTCTGCTTCTTCCATAATTTGTCCATCAGCACACGGCGTTCCCCAAGGGTCTATACTTAGTCCCTTATTATTTAATATTTACGTAAGACCCGTGGCTACTATCGTGAAGGAAGCCGGTCTTACTTTGTACTCTTACGCCGACGATACACAAATCATTTTCTCTCTCTCTCCAATAAAGAGTGTAACAATACCTCTGCTTTGAAAGAAGGTCTGATTTGTGTCTCCAAGTGGATGAAGAGCAATTTCTTGAAACTTAACGGTGACAAGACCGAGGTTGTGATACTAGGCAGGGGTAAGGATCTCTGGGGCCCCCACCATTGGCCCAAGGATATGGGTCCTACCCCTCTGCCTGTAACTGTAGTACGCAATCTCGGGTTCCTCTCGATGAGAAACTCACAATGAGACAGCAGGCTGTGAAGGTGGCCTCTATTTGTTTTGCCACCCTGAGATGGCTTCAAAAAATCCTGAGGATGTTGCCCCCTTCCACACAAAGAACGGTAGTCCAGGCGTTGGTTGTTTCCCGCCTGGACTACGGCAACGTTCTGTACCTTGGAGCCGACCTGACAACCATAAAAAAAACTCCAGGTTGTTCAGAACGCTGCCGCTCGGCTGCTCCGCAACGTTCCCAGGAGAACATCTGCCTCTCTAGCACTCCGTGACCTTCACTGGCTCAAAATCCCGAATAGAATTAAATTCAAAGCTCTTTGTCATGTTTTTAAAATCAAGCAAGGCTCCGCTCCTAAATACCTTCAGGGCCTTATCCAGGCCTATAAGCCTAGTCGAACCCTGAGATCATCAGGGAATGGTGATTTATCCAGTATTTGGGTGTCTTTCATAGATTCACATGCCTGAATCATTCCCCGTCGTCGAGACGGGAGCCTCCGGTATATAAAAAAGTAATGTCCTATAGACATACATAGAAAAGAATAGGCCTAAGGATCTCACCTTAGTGACCTATCCACGTCCTTTTGCAGGAAGGACCAAACAGAGCAGGCCCAAGGGTCCCACCTTAGTGGCCTATCTGAGTCCTTTTGTAAAAAAGGACCAAATAAAGAAAAACAACTAATCAGCTACTACCTCCTTCTAGAACCTTCCTGCCAGGAGCCCAAGTCTCCCAGATTTTCTACCGCACGTTGTGCTAGGGAGTCTCCACCTGAGTTCACCTCAGGAAACTTCTTCTTTCTTCAAAAAGTGACTTTATTCAACTTGGAAAATTATGTCTGACAGCCAGAAAAAAGGTCTTTTTAGGGCCTGTTCCTCCTGCAGCAAGAAAAGACTTCATGTAGAGCATAAACATGAAACTTGTTTATACTGTCTCTACCCTCACCATCAAGCCAAGGACTGCAAGATATGTAGGACCTTCTTGAACAAGAACCTCAAGGACCGAGAAGGACGCCTTCTACTCTGGCTCAACAGACTCAAGGACAAAACAGATGACTTGGTGTCAGAAGGTGAGAGTGTCTCTGGAACTTCACAGTTTTCCTTGAAGAGGCCAAGGGTTACTTCCCCTAGCCCCTCAGGTACCCCTCCTATGAAGACTTCCAAAAAGTCCTCAGAGGGCAAGACCTCAGTGTCTGGCAAGGAACTTCCTGTCACCAGGAAGCAGCCGCTGGTCCCGACGACGACGACAGCGTAGTTGGTTTATTCGGCGCAAAAAACTGTCACGACGACCGTGTCGACGACGACTGCATCGTCGGCTACCTCTTCGACGACGAGGACGACGCCTTCATCGTCGGCGAGTAGACCTACGCCGTCGACCATCCCAGTCACTCCATCGACGACGAAGATATTACCGTCGACGACGAGACCGTCGTCGAAGACATAGTCGACGACGCCGTTGACGAAAACCACACCGTCGACGAAAACCACACCGTCGACGAAGCCTGCCTCGTCGACGAGGGCCACTCCGTCGACGACAGGAAAACCGTTGACGGTGGAGAAATTGCCGTCGACGAAAACAGCGTCGACGAAGACACCGTAGACGGAGACACCGCCGTCGACGGGTAAATTACCGTCGGCGAAGGCGCATAACACGTTGCCGTCGACTCCAGCGTCGACGACCACAGGGCCATGGAAAGAATCTGCCCTTTTATCACATGCCATGGATGACTTTCCACCTCAAGTAAGCCATGTCACAGTCAAAATCACAAAAAGGCCAATTACGCCAGTCCTGACGTCGCCCAGTAAGGTGCAACGGCTACCTCCAGCCTGTATATTGCAAGGTCAGGAGTCGGATGAGGATTCATATACACAAGCAACTAGTCCATCAGACTTGGTGCTTAAGTGTCAAACCACAGATGAGGAGCCGGAAGAGGAAGACCACGTAGAGCAATTGGTCCACACCCAGTCACAGGTTACTCCAATGGTATGTCTCCCGGCATCCATCGTCTCGGATCTCCAGTTCCTAATTAAGGATTATAAAGAGAGGTTCCCAGAGAAACCCACTACACCTGCACTTCCAGCTGCACAGGTGCCCGCTCCTTTGCCTCGACTGGTGCTCGAGAAGGTACAGGTGCCAATACAAGACGTTCTCTCATCTGAAGAAGAGGAGAGAGAACAGGAAGAGGGTGAAGTCCATGACGACGAGTCAGACCCGGATGCAGACCAGGACTATGTGGCACATTCTCCGGCCTCTCCAGAACCACAGTCTTCGGAATCACCACCCGCAGACATCAGTGGATTCCACAATCTCATAGAGCGGGCTGCCAAGAGATTCCATATGTCTATGGAAACACAGGAGACTGAATGCTTCCTTTACGATTTCAAGGAGCCCACTAAGAAGTCAACAAGATCGATCCCAATCATTGACTTTATCTGGAAGCAAGGCAAACAACTCATGCAAACACCAGCTTCTATACAAGTGGTAGTGCCCAGACTAGATAAAAAATACAAGGCAACATCATCGGCGCCAGCATGCCTCACAGGTCACCCCAAGGCAGATTCTGTAGTGACTCAAGTGGCGCAGAAAAACTCGAGAAATCCAGCATCGCCTCTGTCGATGCCACCTGACAAGGAAGGCAAGAAACTGGATGCAGTTGGCAAACGCTTCACTACCACGTCTGCCATGACGGTGAAGGTGGCGAATTCGATTGCACTTCTGGGCCGTTACAATCGCCAACTCTGGGCAGACATTGCAACCTACCTTTCTAATCTGCCAGAAGATCTCAAAAAAGAGGCTCATTCGCTCCTCTTAGAAGGACAAACGTCTGCTTCCGAACTCATAGACTGCGCGATCGACGCCGCAATGACTGGTTTCCGGCAACTGGCAGGTGCTGCAGTACTAAGACGACAGGGTTGGCTCAAGGCCACCTCCTTCCGCCAGGAAGTGCAAACAAGAATCCTGGATATGCCTTATGATGGCCAGCACCTCTTTGGTGAACAAATTGACGCGGCCCTCACCACTATTAAAAAGGACACGGACACTGCCAAGGCTCTTGGTACCTTGCAATTTCGGACCCAGTCCTTTCGTGGCAACAGAGGAAGAGGACAACCTTCATATAGAGGTTCCTACCAAAATAGGTCTTCCTATTCGTACTCGCAAAACAAACCGCAATTCCAACAGCGGCAACACCAACAGGGGCGCCAGACTTCCTATGGCAAGTCGAACTACAGAGGAAAGAACCAAAAACGCCCTGCTGGCAACCGCCAATGACTCGTCTCAATGGCTAGCCCGTCCACCATTGCTTTCTTTACAAATTGGAGGAAAACTCACATACTTTCTAAAAAATTGGCAAACAATAACAACGGATCGGTGGGTACTCCAACTCATTCAATTCGGACATTCCCTAGAATTTGTCTCAATTCCCCCACCGACACCACCCTGCAAACGATCCCACAGGCACCTACGGTTGCTTCTTCAGGAAATAGCTTTCCATGTTACAAAAGGGAGCGACAGAGAGAGTTTCACAGGCCCACAAGGGGAACGGCTTCTACTCTCACTTCCTCCTAATCCACAAAAAAGGAAAAAAGTGGCGGCCAATCCTGGACCTCAGAGCACCCAATGTGTTCCTCAAGAAACAATCGTTCCGTATGGTAACTCTACAGGAAATCCTGGGTCTCCTGGAGGAAGGGGACTACATGACGTCCTTAGACCTTCAGGACGCCTACTACCATATTCCTATCCTCAAAGGGCACAGGAAGTTCCTCAGGTTTGCGGTAGCAGGACAATACTACCAATTTCGTGTCCTTCCATTCGGCCTCAAATCTGCCCCACTGATATTTACCAAATGCCTCTCCCCTGTGGCAGCCTTCCTCCGTCAACAGGGCCACCAGGTGTTCCCATACCTGGACGACTGGTCGGTAAAAGCGCCATCCGTGACCGCTGCAGCCTCATCCTCCAGCGCCTGTCTGGATATTTTCCACCGACTAGGCTTGACCCTCAACTGCGAGAAGTCGACACTGGTACCCACCAAAGTCATCACGTTCCTTGGAGCGACTCTGGACACGGAACGCGTCAGAGCTTTCCCCTCTCAGGAGAGAAAGGTCAAACTCATCTCCCTGGCCAAGTCAGTGGCTTCACGGAAGACTCTGCCGGTCCGCACCTTCAAGTCCCTCCTCGGCATGATATCTTCATGCATAATGCTCATTCCCCACTGCCGCCTCAAAATGCGCCCTCTCCAAGAGGAACTGACAAGGCAATGGACACAAGCTACGGGATCCTTCGAGGACCGCGTACGCGTCACTCGACCCATGGTCAACCACTTAACAATTGTGGAGTTCGCTCAAACACCTGTCAAGGGGACTGCCGTTCCTGCTCCCGGCAGAACCACACGTAATAACAACGGACGCATCCCTGGAAGGGTGGGGAGCGGTGCTCCAAGAACTTCAGATCAATGGCAAGTGGACGACACAGGAGACCAAGCTCCATATAAACCTACTGGAGCTGAGAGCGGTCTTCCTGGCTCTCCAGGCGTTCCTACCGCGCATTCGAAACTCCCCAGTGCTCGTCAGAACGGACAACACCACGACGATGCACTACCTGAACAAACAGGGGGGACGCGTTCGATCTCACTATCTCGAGAATCGCAAAGGGTCTGGAACTGGCTTCTGGAACATGGAATAACATTGAAAGCGGAGTACGTTCCGGGCAAGGACAATGTCTTGGCGGACGCCCTGAGCAGAGAGAGGTCTCCTTCCCACGAATGGGAACTAGACACGGAGGTGCTGGAGCATATCTTCGCGGAGTGGGGCACCCCGCGAATCGACCTCTTTGCCACCAGAGAGAACGCCAAATGCCCAAGCTTCGCAAGCAGGCATCACCACTCAGGAACCCTCGGGAATGCATTTTCCATCGCATGGCGAAACGTATTTGCGTACGCCTTTCCGCCATTCCCACTGATACCCAGGGTTCTCAGGAAGATGAAGTCAGAGCCCTGCACTCTGATCCTAATTGCTCCATCGTGGCCGAGGCAGCACTGGTTCACGGAACTTCATCGCCTCTCTCCCCGGCCCCCTCTTCGCCTACAGCAATTCCCAGCCCTGCTCACGATGTGCCAAGGGCAGGTCCTC
The DNA here is from genome assembly GCF_964261635.1 of Lissotriton helveticus. NCBI lineage: Eukaryota > Metazoa > Chordata > Amphibia > Caudata > Salamandridae > Lissotriton > Lissotriton helveticus. Next base: position 456,262,308 of record NC_136065.1, read on the forward strand.
CACCCAAATCTGAGCTCTCTGAAATTATCAGCCTGGCTCCTGAATACTGCGAATTCAGCCACCTGAACATCCCGCAAGAGTGCAGAGATGTCCTTGCGAAAGCTAGAGCTGTCAGCACTACTAAAACCTACTCACTAAAATGGAAGCGATTCTGCTCCTGGTGTGTGGCTAATGGCTTGCACCCCTTCCACACCACTCCACAGCAGCTGCTGCCATACTTATTGCATCTTGCGCAATCAGGCCTTGCACATACATCCATCAAAGTGCATCTAGCGGCGATTTCCAGGTTCACAAGGACTGCTACGGGCCCCTCCCTGTGGGCGGACAGGCTTATAAAACAATTCCTAAAAGGCCTATACAGGTCCTTTCCACGACCAAGACCAATTCCTCCATCGTGGCACCTCAATGTGGTACTTCATCAGTTAATGAAGCGTCCCTTCGAACCCATCCATAAGGCGGAGATCAAATTCCTCTCCTGGAAAACGGCCCTCCTCCTGGTGTTAACATCTGCCAGAAGGGTCAGTGAGTTGCAGGCTCTCTCCATCCAAGATCCCTTTATGCAATTCAGGGTCATTCTGCGGACTAACCCTCGGTTTATTCCAAAAGTCCCCTCGGACTTCCACCTTAACGAACCAGTGGTACTTCGATCATTCTTCCCAAATCCTACCACTGCAGCCGAGAGAACACTGCATTCGCTAGATCTGAAGAGATGTCTTAAATTCTACATCGACAAGACAAGACACTTCCGGAAGTCATCCCAACTCTTTATTGCCTTTAGTAGACCACGAAAAGGCATGCCCCTGACGAAACAGAGTATTTCAAGGTGGATTTCTTCTGCGATCACCTTTTGTCACAACAAGGCCGGACGGCCGTTGGACTCACGAGTCAAAGCTCATTCAACAAGAGCCATGTCCACGTCTGCGGCACTGTTTGCTGGAGTGCCGGTATTGGACATCTGCAGAGCGGCGACCTGGAAGTCCCCGCACACCTTCACCAGGCACTACTGCCTGGATACTGAGCTGATGAAGGATGCAGCAGTGGGCCGAGCAGTGCTTCGCCATCTATTCCAGTGAGGTGAGCCTTCCTACATCCCTCCATCCTTTACTGGTATGCACATTTTCTGTTTACTAATATTTACATGACAATGCATTGTGGTGGTTGGCAGTCGCATGATATGTATTATCTAGAGACTCATATCTGATGTTCCATCACAAATGTGCATAATGTATTGCTCGCTACTCTGATTCAGGCATGTGAATCTATGAAAGACACCCAAATACTGGATAAGAAATGCGTTACTTACCTGTAACTGCAGTTATGCAGTATTAGTGTCTTTCATAGATTCACATGCACCCTCCCGCCTCCCTGGCAGGGCTCACCTATCTCTCTAACGAATTTACGCCTAACTAGCTTGGTGCGTACGAAAATCTGAGAGACTTGGGCTCCTGGCAGGAAGGTTCTAGAAGGAGGTAGTAGCTGATTGGTTGTTTTTCTTTATTTGGTCCTTTTTTACAAAAGGACTCAGATAGGCCACTAAGGTGGGACCCTTGGGCCTGCTCTGTTTGGTCCTTCCTGCAAAAGGACGTGGATAGGTCACTAAGGTGAGATCCTTAGGCCTATTCTTTTCTATGTATGTCTATAGGACATTACTTTTTTATATACCGGAGGCTCCCGTCTCGACGACGGGGAATGATTCATGCATGTGAATCTATGAAAGACACTAATACTGGATAACTGCAGTTACAGGTAAGTAACGCATTTCTTCTCCGTTCCCAGATTTAGGCTAGCAAAAATGGGAGGCCGCTCTTTTGCCCATTTGGGTCCTAAATGTTGGGAATACTCTTCCTGTGACCCTAAAGACAGAAACCAATCTTTTTCGTTTCCGCAAGGGACTTAAAACTTGGCTCTTTCAGCAGTAATTTGAAGCCTCTTTTCAGCAAAATCAGCATGCAAGTTTTTCTTCTCTAGTCTGTCCCTGAGCGCCGGGAAACCCACTGCGGGTAGCTGTGCCCGTTATAAGTTTAAATAAATAAATGAACAGGAGCCTGATGGACCAATCCATTAAAAGGATCACCCATGGACGAATATTAAACTAAAGAAAACATTATTCAATTCGTTTTTAACTAAAACCCAGTGTCACTGATTTGAACAAGCAGGCCCAACATAGTAAAACAGCATAAAATGATGGGGAATACTGAATGAAGCACTAAGTTCGAATAACTAAACAAAGTGAAAAGTGGCCCATCCCCTTGCCGCGATTAGCAGGAAAAATGTTAAACCAATTGGCTGACACTACCATTCAACAATAAAACACTCAGAATGCCAAAAAGTGTGTGAAAGCTAAAAATAAAAAACCTATGGCGAGCATCATTAATCCTATATTGAGCAGCATTCCATGTCTGCTTAACTGAGAATTCATCTAAAACCAAAGAAGACAAAATTAGTCTAAGCAAGAGTAAAATCTAAAGTAAGTCTCTGAATCGCAAAGGAGCTAAAGTTAGAGCCCCTTTTTATTGTTTACCGCACATATGGTACAAACCTCAAAAGGCTATAGTAAGAATTATTGATAAATGGTAAGCATTCAATTTACGCAGAACAGAGGATATCAAACCATGTACATGAGTCCACAGGTACCAAAAACTTTGTTTTACATATAGCATTGCACACCAGCAACATACACACTAATGAATGTATACCCACATGTGCCACAAGCCCACAACTAGCACCACTTACAAATATTTATTATGTGTCAATACAGTTGTGTTCATTTTACTTATGCATGACACATAACAAAATTGCATTTGAGAGCAATGTTAAAAAACACGATCTGAAAGCAAATGTTAACACACGAACCATAGTGACACAAGTGACATAGAAGCCTACCTTACATTACGGCGGCAACTGGGTTGCTGAGCGTCATATTGTAGTAGCTGCAGCACAGAAAGGACCTGAACAATGGGGTTCAAGACAAAAACGGAGGGGGGAAACTGAAAACTGTAATTATTCACCTCTTTTCTTCCATACCGCTAACCTGACTTTGGCGGTTCCCCCGCTACAGTTGCCTCCACGGAAAGGCACATCGTAATCAGGATGGTGGGAATTTTCGTTGGACTCCCTCCTGCAGCCGCTTCTACCTATGATGTCGTTAACGTAGCGCAAGATTCTGGCAGAGGCAGCAGGACTCCGACTAGCTTCCCTCATATACCCACATACATCTTAATACAGCAGGTGGACTGCCATGTCAATGGGCGGGAACACCGTCAAAAAAGTGACGGTGGGACCTGACCCAAAAACCACAAAATCAGACCCTTAGGATAGCAGGATCTGCCATAGACTTTTTTAGCAATGGAACCACCATAAACTTCTCCCACTGAGTAAGTTAGGGAAAGGTTGCATAACGCCCATAACGGGCTTCTTCCTAAGCATGAATCTTCATTCCACCAAACCCTGGGACGAAAAGAGTCAATGGGAGATCCAGAGGAGACAGAGCTATCAATTTTAAAAAAAATTGAGTCCAGCTCCGTAATATTATCCAAAACAAGTCTTTCAGTTTAATTATCCATGTCGGTGCAGGCCAGCACGGGTAAGATTCATGCTATATTCCCTGTTGATTCAGCTGTGACGTTCAATTCAATACTTTACTAGAATATCTAACAAGCATGAGGAACAATTACACAATTTCCAAACCGATGAAGATACAGTTTACATGTAAGCAGATGCCTTACAGGAAACAACTGAGATGTATCCAAGTAGATGTTAACCCCCTTCACCCACCTCTTTTGTATTACAGCATCCAGCCCTGTAGGGCGGAGAGCTGTAGAGACACACAGAATGCTGTTAAAAAGGAGACAGAAGAGTACTGCTTTTTTATTGGGACCTTGAAGTCAAAGCAGAAATCAGTATTACTCTATGTAATCGCAATAAGGGCAATAACACCCAGACACAAAAAGAATTACAAACCATCTTCTCAAAACACACGATATATGATTGCATGCCGAGTCACATTCTTCGTAGTGCCCATTTGAGGAAATGAATCACAAAATCTGCTGTGACTTAGGGCTGCAAGCACTGGAATCGATGGGAAGGAGGATGGAAAGAGTTGCTGCAACTGAAATAGGACTGCCAACAATTTTGAAGTTCTAAAAGCACAAACAATTTGGCACTGTTCCATGGTGTTTGACAGGACCTCTATCAATAAAGGCAAAAGACAAGACATACAAAGTGAACACATTTGCATGAACTCCAAGAATGTCAGTTTAATGGGTCGATAGAGAATGTACACCCAGAAGAGAACACCACCAAGGTGTACTTAGTTTACTTTCTTAAACCAATACAAGACCTAATCTTGAGGCATATACTGGAACTACTTTCCTATTCCGATTCATGATGCTCAAAGGTTTCAAATGATCATGTTACAGTAAGTGCTGAGGAAGGTCAAGGTGAATTCATTAGGGTTGGGCGGAATTTGCGTAGTTGCGCTATGCAAATCTCCGCGAAACGATACAAAATTTCAGCGAGCACGCAAAAGTTCTGCGAACACGCGGAATTGCTTGTTTCGCCCGTTCGCAATGCTTTTTTCCTGTTCGCGAACGCTGTTTGCGTGCTCGGGAAGAAATATCTGTCGGACCCGCATTTTGAAAGCGCGAACAAGCAAAAAATTCTGTGAAATCGCGGAATTTTGGGCAATACCGCGTTCTCCGCGGATACTGAAATTTCCCAAATTCCGCGAGCGGAACTGAATTTACCGCCCAGCCCTTGAATATTCATTCTTACTGTTGTTGATTGGCCCCAGTATGCGATGCCAATTTTGGCACTTCTACAGATGGCAACTATCCAGTACCCATGGTTACAATTGATGACTCACCCCAAGCTTCTTTTTAGATAGAGAGGTCAAGTCCTCCAGCAACAGTTTAAGTCACTCAACCTGACAGCTTGGTGCCTGACTATTTACATTTTAGACATTTCCACAGATTGCAGGGCCATAATGTTAAAAGCATATGCCCTAACATTGACAAGAAATTGTAACACTAAGTGGAAGTGTATCTGTATATGGTGCAAGAATAAGACTAAATCCCGTTTTGATGCAACATTTTCAAATATTGGTGTACTTGCTACACTTATCCCAAGATGTCTCAAGTACTTATTGGTCAAGGTGCATATGGCCTTGACACCAAGATCCAGAGTCAAAACACATGTTCCCTGTTGTTTTCCCAGAGGATCATAAAAAAGTCCATGAAAGGCTTTTTTAGGACATTTTGTTTCTGTTTGACACCCTCTGATATGTATTGGGAGCTGAACACTATACTCTGTCAGCTGACAAGGTTGTTGTGAACCCCTTTATAGACCAATTGCTCAAATTTCTCTTGAGGGGGATATCACTGATCCTCGATCTCTCAGCAAGATTGGGGGAGCGCAAAGCCTTCAAACGAAGTGCATCATATATACTTTTCACAATGAATGAAGTCACGTTTCCCCTAAGCCCTAGATTAATGCCTAATCTGACCTTTAATTGTCATCTGAATGAACCAGTCAGTGGTAAAAGCATGACTTTGATTGGATGCATGCAGGTGTGTCAGATTCTAAATGAAAGGAACAAAAGAAATACGTACTTCTGACCAACTCTTCATCTCTGGGGGCTAACCAGTAGGGGGCTGCCCTCTGTGTATGCAGGGCATTGCGTTCTGGCTATCAGCTTGCATCACTTTCTTCCACAGTCAATCAAGCAATCAATACACTTGTAGAGCACGCTACTCACCCGTGAGGGTCTCAAGGTGCTGGGAGGGGCACACTGAGCCGCTACTGCTCGAAGAGCCAGGTCTTGAGGTGTTTCCTGAATGTGAGGTGGTCCTGGGTCAGTCGTAGGTGGACGGGGAGGGAGTTCCACGTCTTGGTCGCCAGGTGAGAGAATGACCTTCCTCCAGCGGTGGTTCTGCGGATCCGTGGGACGGTGGCGAGGGCCAGGCTGGCGGAGCCGAGTTTGCGTGTTGAAGTGTAGAACGTGAGGCGGTTGTTGAGGTATTCGGGACCTATGTTGTTATGTTATGTTATCGGATTCTTCTATAGCGCTACGGCTACTCCAGTAGGAGTGTCCCGGCGCTTTGGCGAAGAAGTCCTTAGGGCGAGGAGACATAACTGCAGAACATAAAAGGAGCAATGAAATTAACTGGAAAAAAGCCAGGTTTTCAAGGCCTTTCTAAAAGACATCAGATTAGGGGCCTGTCTGAGAGAAATGGGAAGCTCATTCCAAGCGCACGGGGCCAGGTAATGAAAAGAGCGCCCCCCTTGTCTAGTCCGCTTAATGGACGGAACGACCATTTTGGACAAGGAGGCAGATCGCAAGGCTCTGTTCGGTTTGTACAGAACAAGGCATTTCCTAATGTACCTAGGACCAGAGTCATGAAGGGCCTTGTAGGTCAGCGTCAGGCTTTTGAAAAGAACCCTCTTGGCTATGGAAAGCCAGTGCAGTTCTTTTAACAAGTCAGAGGCACTGGCTCGTCTAGGGAGTCCATAAATAGCCCTGGCAGCTGAATTTTGGACTACTTGAAGTCTCCTCACAAGATATTTGGGGAGTCCTAGATAGAGGGCATTTGCGTAGTCTAAACGCGACCCAACAAGTGCTTGGACAATGACCCTTCGATGATTAAACGAAATCAAGGGGAGAAATTTCCTAAGCATACGGAGGATCCCGAAGCATTTCCCCGAAAGACAGGCTATTTGGGGCCCGAAGGTTAACTCATTATCAACAAGGATGCCTAGATTTTTAGCTTTGGAGCTTGCGTTTGCAGGTGGAAACAGGTCTTGTGGCCACCAACTTTTCCGGTTTGGCTCAGAGACACACCCAAAAAAAAGCAACTCCGATTTATCGGAGTTGCATTTTAAGCCGTGTCGTTTGAACCAATCAAAGACTGCTTCAAGGCAGCCTCTGATGCGGATCCCATCGAACACCTCATTCTTGTCATATGTGAACAAGAGCTGGGTGTCGTCAGCATAGGACACGATCTGAGCGCCAAACGACTCCGCAACCTCTGCAAGGGGGGGCCAGAAAGATGTTAAAAAGCAGGGGGCTAAGAATAGACCCCTGAGGAACCCCCACTTCCAGAGGTGCCATAGCTGCGGAGTGAGGTGGCGCCCAGATCGTTTGTCGACGGCTGGCAAGAAAAGATTTAAGCCAGTTCCACACCGTCCCCCGAAGACCACAATCCCAGAGTCGAATTAGGAGGGTATCATGGGGAACGGTGTCGAACGCCGCCGACAAGTCCAACATAACTAACATGGCCTTTCCTCCGATATCCAAGACCTCTCTGATGGCGGTGGTGACTTCCAGTAGCGCGGTCTCTGTGCTGTAATTCGCACGAAACCCAGATTGAGTATTGTGCAACAGATTATTATTCTCGATGAAATCAGAGATCGACCTGTGCACATGACTTTCCGCCACCTTCGCTAAAGCAGGGAGGAGAGAGATAGGCCTATAGTTGGCATGTACGATGGGATCCAAAGCTGGTTTTTTTATGAGAGGAAGGATGAGAGCACTCTTCCAAGCCTGGGGGACTGTACCAGAAGACAGTGAAGAATTAATAATGGAATTGATGGGTCCATTTAGCACAGGGGCTATTTTGTTAAGACAAGAAACCGGGCAGGGATCTAGAGGAGAGCCCGACTTCAATCCTGTCAAATGGACTAATGAGGCAGCAAGGCTCAACTGAGGGAATTCCCAAAGAGTAGGTTGTGAAGAGGAAAGGACCCCAAGAGAAGCAACCTGAGGCTGTTTTGAGTAAATAGCAAGAGAGGCTTGGATAGCTGTGATCTTATTTACAAAATACTGTGCCAGTTCAATCAGCCAGGGTTCAGAGTGGGACTGAGCCGGGATGCCTAAGGACGGAGAAGTAAAATCCTTAACAATTTTAAAGATTTCCTTACAGGAGTTTTCTGATTCGTCTATCCGACGTTCAAGATAGGATTTTTTCCCACTCCAAATCATCTTGTGGTAGGATCTGGTTAGGTTTTTAAATTTTTCTTTCTCATGGGGATTGTAGTCTTTCCTCCAGGCTCTTTCTGCTCTCTTGCAGTTTTGACGGGCTTCTCTAAGCTGAGAGGTGAACCAAGAGGCGGAGAGTCGTCTATTTCCGGATTTAACGGCTTTCTCGGGCACGAGATCCGACAGTCTGGTCGTGAGCCATTCAGTAAAATGAGCTAGATCAGTTTCCACATTGCCTGACAGGCAACCTATGTCGTGGAGCGCTTTGTGTGCGTGGGTGAGGAGCCTGAACGTGATCCTTTTGTTGACGGGGAGCCAGTGCATGTCTCTCAGGTGGGCTGATATGTGGCTGTGGCGTGGGATGTCGAGGAGTCGTCGTGCGGATGCGTTCTGTATGCGTTGGAGTCTTTTCTGAAGTTTGACTGTGGTTCCTGCGTATAGGGCGTTCCCGTAGTCTAGTCGGTTGGTGACGAGGGCCTGGGTGACCGTCTTTCTAGTTCCGGTAGGGATCCACCGGAAGATCTTACGGAGCATGCGCAGGGTGTTGAAGCATGAAGATGAGATGGCGTTGACTTGCTTGGTCATCGTGAGAGAGGAGTCCAGGATGAATCCCAGGTTGCGTGCGTAAAGCTAAGTGTCCACTTGAAGAAAGGCTGAAAGCACATTCCATAAGAAGCATGTGGGTAACAGGCACTTTATGTGGGAGTGACACTCCTGTACATCTTCCAAGCAGCTACATGGGAAAGCACACTTTCAGCAAACACTGCTTCCTAGGCGTATGCAGCAGCTGACTCTTCACTAGATCAAGCAATTCTATGCAATCTGTTTCATTAAAGCTGGACCTACTTTGAAATTCTATATACTTCTTGCTATTCTGATTCAAGCATAACTTAGAAACATCCAGTGCTGGAGAATAACTTGGGTAATATAGCTGTAACTCCAGTTCTCCAGCAGTCGTAGCTTCAGTAGATTCACAACCCCCCTCCCTCCTCACTCAGAGACTTAATAGATGCCATTCCACTATGGTATAAGATGTGAGCTATAGTGGCCTCCAAGGGAGTGGAACGGTCAGCCCTTCCACCTCATTGGCTGCTGTTTGGGTTGTTTCAAATGATATGGATATGTTACTAAACAAATAAATTTGTTGGGACTGTGTCTGTTTTCAATACGGTTTATTGCTATTCTCAAAGTACCGGGGGATTTCTAGCCTGATGAATGGAGATGATTCATGCATGTAAATCTGTGAAAACGTGCTTGAATATTTTTTTAGGGGTTCTGCTTAGTTGGTGAGCCAGTCATACTGCTAATCTTGGTCAGGCTGGTGTTTACCTCTGTGAAGAGCAAGTTGAAGAAGATAATATTTTTGGTAGGCAGTGGTGTGTACAAGCTTGGTCTTTTTTAGCACTGGATATGTCACTATCGAGTTTCATGAAAATGTTATTCGCGAGTCCTGTGTTTTTTTTTTTAATGAAATTGTCAATCAAGGTTTCACAAAGTTTATGGTGTGGTTGTTACAGGTAAAAGTGCACTCCTCAGCTTTTGAATATTCCCCAAGTGTCAGACTGGATCTAGAAGCTTTTTCATAGTACCTCAACACTCCAGAAGGTGACGACGTGCGGTTCTGGACTAATTCCATTCTGCTCCAGAAATGGTGTGCCGATATTTTAAAGGCTCCACTCCCATGCTCTGATGTCAGTTCCTTATTTTCTGCCTCTTCCCCGGATCCAGAGCTTCTCTTGTTTCGGAGACTGCTTTTTGTTAGCTTTTTCTCCACATTTGCAACAGTGTGCAAGTACCCCCTACGATGACGGGTTTTAAGCCCTGAGAGAACTGTCACTAGCAGATGCCTGTGATGGATCCCCAAGAGTGTTTGCCTGTGGTATCTGGGGTCGGGCCACGACCCCAAGACCTGGGGGGACTTTGTGCCGATGAACCTGAAGACATTAGGGAACGCAAGGGTAAACTTCTTGTCGTCAAGTGCAAGTAGATGCAGTGGCAGGACCTCTCCAAGTCGAAAGCTGGTTTCCTCTACTGGAGTGACTGAGTTGCTCTCGGGGCTGGTCTTCGTTGTGCTACCAATCCTTAAGCAACATAAGAAGTTGAAGCGGAGTTCTGCTCCTTTTCGCCATTCCCACCATTTTCTCTCATCACCACTCTGTAGAGAGTTTTGTGGTGCAAGCTTTCACTAGCCAGACTAACCGTAACAATTTCCGACCACTCCTCTCGACAGGGATTCTAAGATAGTGGAGACTATTATAAACCACTTGCTCTCCCCACTAGTTTGGCTCTGTGGTAAATCATCAAAAAGTGCTTGTACCTCGTCCACAAAATGAGGATATGGTCCTCCGTCAGTCATTTGGTAGATGGTGGACAGTGCAGGAGGGGTAACTGAGAGGGTGTTGGCACCACAAGTAGGACGCAGTTGTTATTTTTGCTACTTTCGGGTGCCCAATAAGGACAGAGGTTTTTGGCCTATTCCAGATTTTCACCCTCAATTGCTTGCTCTGCAAGGATAAGTTCCAAATTGCTAACTCTGGCCCAGGTCTTGTCTGCCCTCTACCCTGGAGACTGGATGGTGGCTTTGGACCTGCAGGATGTCTATTTCCATATTACCGTCCTGCCTGCTCATCTGCGGTTTGTGGTGGGAGAGGAGCATTTTCCATTTTCTGTGCTTCCCTTTGTTCTCGCCAGCACCCCTTGGGTATTCACAAACGTTATGGCGGTGGTGGCAGCACAGCTTTGGAGATATGGGGTGCCAGTCTTCCCTGACCTTAATGATTGGCTGTTGAAAGTTGGCTCGCCCCAGGCAGTTGTCAACCACCTCCAGATAACGGCAATCCACCGGTCATCTTTGTGGTGACAATCGATGTGCTAAAGTCACACATAACTCCTTCTCAGACGCTCCCTCTTCTGGGAGCCATTCTAGGCATTGGTTCTGTTTTGTCCTTTTCCTCTGAAAGGAAGTCAAGGAAATTCAGGCTATGATCACAATTTTTCAGCCTCTGGTCAAGATTTCGGTGAAGCATTCTGCCGGATCGAGCACCCCAAGTGGCATATGTTGGCACTGCAGACTGATTTGAACTCCTAGTGGGCCCAACTTCAAGAAGACCTCTCCGACCACATCCAAATCTCTGAGGAGACTATAAAAGACTTCCAGTGGGGGCTGCTGGACTGTGGATGCGTTTGCAGCAGACCCTGCTCCTTTCCCTACTCAGAACTGTCAGTGGTTTCCAGTGGTAGAGACTCTATTTAGCTGCAAATTCATCTCCCACCCTTCGAGCCTCCCTGTTTTGTGGTTACACTCTATACTAAGTTTTATTTGAGGGTCGAACCAGCTGGCTTTTTTGTAGGTTTGCTGGCAATGAGAACTTTTGTTAGGGACTGCTGTAGCATTAGAGCTGAAGTTGGAACTCCTCGACAGTGATGCGTTGTCCCATAAGCAGAGCTGCATGAAGTCCGGGCTGAAAATAGTGCAAGTCCAACTACTCCCTGGCATTCTAATAACAAGAGCATTTGGTACAGAGTTTGAGATATGTGGAGATGAGTTTTGAGTTTTTTTGTTTTTAGGAAACATATAGTTATGAACCGTTACCAGCAAACCGTTAGCATGAGTGTAAGCAAACAACACTGACTGCCATGACACAAGCAAATACTGCGGTTTGCGGCACTTGTGCTTTTTGCTTTTAATTTTTTTTTAAGCCAAATGTGTCCTTGTAGCCCAAATTCAAAAATCCATTTCACGTTAAGCTGTAGATCTGATTGTTGGTTTTGCATTTTGCATAATTTTTCTGATATTTAATGTAGTTACACAAAAGCAATTTGTGCAAACAACTCTACTTTTGATTTGAAGACTGCACAAAGTGTGGCTGACAGAGTATCTAGGCCCCAAGACTAGTTGATAAAAGTTTATCAGTCGTAATTTTGTAAATGGAATTCAATAGAACATCCAGGAAACCAAAAAGGAAGGGGGGGGAGGGCGGTAGCGGGAGCCTACTTCTAGGAAGAGATGAGGTGAAGAAAATGTGAAAGGGTGAGTACCACTCCACTGGACAGTCACACTCGTAGGCTGAGTGTTCTGTAATACTCGAGGTGGCTCGTGAGTGTTTATTTTAATGCTGCGCTAATCCACTTCTAATTTTGCTTGGATTGTTTCTTAAATAGGTTTGCAAACCTAGGGAGGGATACCCTTGCATAGTACAAGTGAGGCTTCATCACCTAGGCAAAACTCTGGGTTGACGATCATCAGATTGCGATCCGATATTAAGCTGTTTTCTTGTGGATCCGGTTGTTGCGTCATGATCCCTGTTCATGCTTAAGGATTTGTGGTTGATTAGGATGCATGATCAGTGCTTGGTAGTTCCAGCTAGAGTGGTGGGATCATCCAGAACATTATAGAAGCTAATGGTTACTCTTACCTGAGAAATAAAAAATGAAATGACAGGTTGGCAACTGCTCTGATGATTGTTTTTATTAATTCTTTGGTCAAGTTGATCTCATAGGGTGTGAACACAATGTAGCAAAAGTTTAATCTGGTTTCTCCAGGAGGGAGAGCGATCATTTAATAGCATTTTGAGGAATCCGAGATAATTAGAGGACCACAGTTCTCCTATGTGCCACTAGGTGCTGCTGTGCTGCTCTGTGACACTTTTGCCCAAGTGTTGAGCTGAGCTGTTTATAAGCACTTCTCATGCATGCTGATGTCTGTTCCATTCCTTCTGCACCTTCAGAAGCCGATCCGGAGCCTCTTACTTGTCTTAGACCATATTTTCGTTTTTTTAATCTAATTGTGCAAGGAAATGTGACCCCCTAAAACCACAGGGTTTAAACCATGAACGGCTGTCCCAATCAGAGTTTTGCGATGGACCCTCACAAAGCCCGTTTCTTCTACCCTGCAGTCAGACCACAACTCCAAGGCCTATGGCAACTGTGCTCAGATGCCCTTGAATGCCATAAGGGAATGCAAAGACAAACACTACATCACCAATGACCAGAGGACTTTGCACCACGACCGATCTAAGTCAAAGGCAAGCTCCAATTCCCAAAGTATTTCCCCGCGGCAGTTTGTCATCACTGTCGAAGTCAAACACAGTAAATCTAAGCAGGAAACTGTCCCATCTCCCCCACCCCCCTTGTTTTTTAACTCGAGAGGACTCAAGAGTGTCAGCCTGTACCCTGATCTCCTTTGAAGCCGATTCGGAATTTGTTCCTGATGCACCCTGAATTGCCAGACCCATCGGCAGTGTTGCAGCAAGTTTAACCCTTTAAAGTGGCAATGTTGTATACTTTTGGCACTTGACCAGCATCCTCTTGCACGTCTTTGAGCCCTAAGGATCCACTGAGAACTCCAGTTGCACTTCCACCACTGGTCCACCCGCTGCAATGTTTGCCCGTTGAATGCATTTCAGATTTTGCCTGCTTGGCGTCTGGTGCCATTTCTTGCTCTGGCCCCATTTAAATCGACACCAGATAGGAATATACATCCTATTGTGCTATCCGACTCAGAAAAGAATCTGCCATTACCTCCACTGCAGTTATGTCCAAGCCGACTGGCGCACTACGCATTGACAGGCCCTCTGATTCTGATACCTTGCACTTACCGCTTGGTAGGGCCCAGACTCTACCTAATTTATTTAGCACAAACTCTGGAAAAAAACAACTAAAATGACAGGGATGATTATGTGCCCCAATATGATGAGGATAGCTGGCATAAAGAGCAGAAGGATGCTAGTGGATGTGACAGTTTGCCTAGTACTGGCCTTGTATCTCTCCCGGGACCTGCTTCAGAGGAAAGCACTTGTTTTGCTGTTGTCATGAGAAGGACAGCGGAAGTATTTGACCTACAGTTGCCAACCACGGAAGTGAAAGCTAATGCATTAAATGGTTTTATAACCTGGTCAGGCTCGCACTGAGCCACTGTTGCCATATAACAAGGCACTCACTGACACTCTTTAGGGCCCTTCGGGCTAAGCCCTGTTCAAAGCCTCCGTTTACCAGACAGTTCGTCCATCGCCCTGCCACTGGTGACCTTGCTTTCTCAACATCGCTTCCAACTATGGCTTTGCAAGTGTCCACCTGAAGAGTTTATCCCAATGTCTTTCTTACCACCCTGATCGAGAGCCCAAAAGATTAAAGACAATAATTTTCTCCTTCACAAGCCTTGCTCTGAGATTCCTAAATGGCTGCTGTCTCCTTTGCTGTTAATCCCAAACCCTTTGGAAAACAGTGGTTCAAGTATTACTAGCTGTTCTGGGCAACTTTCGGGTGTGTCTTACTCCGGCTATTCAGGATGACTGTGATTTAACAAAATTTGTTCTACACTCTGGACTGAACACAATTCAGTGTCTGGGACTGGTAATGGGTACCAGTGTGGCCCTTAAACTCCACATCTGGATGCGACCCACAGCTTTCTCATGGTATCTTCAGGCCTCTTTAGTTGGCAGATCTACCTTTTTCTGAAACTGAGAGTCCAGGACATTCAGGCTATGATCGCGATGTTTCAACCTCTGTACTGGACCATCATGCAGATGACCGAGGTAGTTGGGATTGTTGGTCTCCTGCATCATGCTGGTGATGCATGCGAGATAGCATATGCGGGCTCTGCAGTAATACCTAAAATCCCAAAGGGTACAACATCAGGGAAATCCATTGGATCGTATCCAGATTTCTAAGGAGAGTGCAGAAGATCTGCCGTGATTGCTGCTTATTTGCGATTGGGTCAGTGGCAGGCCCCTCACCTCAACAACAAAGTCTTTACCACACAGCTTTTACGATGCAGGTAAGTACCACACAGATAAGCATTTTTCCTTTTACTAAGCATGGCTTCACCATGCATATAAGTCTTTTTTTTAAACACCAATTGCTATTTAAAAAACAAGGTGTTTAGGTTGAGTATTGATAAAGGGAGGTACGGGTAATTTTGGGGTTGGGTAGTGGTAAAGGGGGTAATGGTAATTTTAGGATTCATGGGTAGAAAGTGGTAAAGGGAGGTCAGGGTAATTTTAGGATACAGGGGTGGGAAGTGTTAGCTGGAAGTAATGCTATTTTTAGGGTTCTGGTGATGGGTAGTGGTAAAGGGAGTGAAGGTTAATTTTAGGGTTTTGGGTGGGCAGTGGTGAAGGAAAGTAAAGGTCATTTTAGGTTCTGGGGTGAGTAGTGGTAAAGGGATGTTAGTGTAAATGTAGGTTTTATGTTTGGGTAATGCTAAGGGGTGATAAAGTTAGCGGTAAATTGAAAAGGCGGGGGGAGTGTTCCCCAAAAAGGAGAAACACTTTAAAATGTAATCTTATATTACCATTTATACTATGTGGTTCTGCCAACAGGAAGGGCAAAGTATAGTCTTGGGCCCTGTGTCCAGGAAGCCTTGTGTCTCTGCAAGTGGCTGGACCGATAGGGGATTTCTATACTAGTGAACCACCTGATGGGGTGTTTAAACGCCAAGGAGGACAAGCTAAGTCACTGACATCCAACGGTTCTTGAATGGTGGTTAGATCTGGAGATGGCACAAGCCATCTCAAAACAATGTGGAGAGAAGCCTGGCTTTATCTTTTTGCCACAGAGAAGGACTTGCAATGTCAACACTTCTGCATGATGGAGTTTCCAATCAGTTCTCACTTAGCCAAGTCTTCTATTAAGATTGGAGTTCAGGGCTCTTTTATACCTTTCTGTTCCTGCCTCTCCCGGCTCAGAGTTTTGAAGATGATCATGAACGAATGGTCCAAAGTCATTGGCGTGGCACCAGATTGGGCAGAAAAGTGTGATATCTGAAATTCCACGGCATTCGCATCCATCCTCTGATAAAGCTGCTGCTTCGGGAGGATCTTCTGTCACAAGAGCCGAGAAGGGTGCTACACCTAAGCCTGCGCACTTTGCATCTCCATACTTGGAGATTCAGTTGCAACAGGTTGAACTCCTTCATCCTGAGGTTGTTCAGGCCATCATGGTGGCTCTCCACAAAATCAACATATGCCAGCCACTCTAACAAATTTGTAGATTGGTATCGTAACTGAAAAATTAACCCTTTACAGACTAAGTTGTCTGAGGGTTTGTTGCTTATTCCGTCCCTAGCCAAGCAGGTACTTGTCAAGGGCAGTGATAAGGGATACTTGTCGGCTCTTTCAGGCTTCTTGTGGTTTCCAGATGAGCCATTGTAATTCAAATCACCTATTATGATGAGGTTTTTTGAAAGGTTTGCAACATTTGTTCCTACCCAAACTCTTTTGTGATGTTCTAGTGGGACTTGAATTTAGTCCTCACTTGTTTGATGTGTTCCCCTTTTGAGCTGCTGCGCAGTTGTCACTTGAGACTTCTGACCTTAAAGGCAGTTTAGCTCATTGCCATAACATTGGCTAGACACATGAGCTAACTTAAAGCGCTCTGTGTCAATCTACTTTATGCCATCTTCTTTCCTGGCAAGCTGGTTCAGGGCTTCATACCTACCCAAATTAGTCACTCCATTCCATGTCGGTAAGGCTATCACCCTTAAGGCGTGTTTGCTCCACCTCGTCCTGCCAAAGAAGAAGACCGACGTTATCATTTGGATCTTAAAATAGCATCGAGTTTCTACATGGAGTTTCAAGAAAGGGTGAGTGGACGATCTGCTCGTCGTAGTGTTTTCCGGTGCAAAGGATTTTAAAGCAGTACAAAAATATCTTCTGATGGATTGTTCTCATCATAAAGATCTGCTAGGGACTGGTGAAAAAGTAGCCTCCAGAAGGCTACGGGCTCATTCCACCAGGGCCAAAGCTGCTACCACTGCATTGACATGCAAAGTGTATGTATGTATTTTACACTTATAAAGTGCACTGTAACCCTACGGACATCCTGGATGTCAGGCAATTATGTAAATGTCTGTTCAAACATTCACAAAGCACTACTGCCTCAACAGTCACATTTGTCGAGAGGTGATTTTTGCCTGCTTGATCCTGGAGGACATTTTTTGGTTGAGCCAGCTCACAGAGCCACCACCAGAGAGGCTTTATTTATTCAAAAGGTGAGGAGTCAGCAGTTAGAAGATTCTATCAGGGAAAGGCAGCACCTTTCTCCCTCAGGCCGAAATGGAATGACCACATTACCCCTATTCTGATCACTCTTGAATGGTTGCTAGTTGATGCCAGGACTATTTACAAGACTGCTGTCATTGCCCATAAAACTGTGCACACATCCACTCCCTATTGCCTGGCAGACAAACTCAAGCTATTAGGCGGCTCTAGACCATTGCGAAACACCAAAGCAATGCTGCTAGAACCCCCATCCTTTAAAAAGGAACGACACACGGCACAATTCTTCTCAGGTAGTGCAACCAGAATTTGGAACTCATTACCTCCACATGTACGCACAACTACTGCGCTGGTGACTTTCAAAATGAACCTAAAAACCCTTCTCCAACGATATTTTAGCTAAGACATGGCAAGCAATTCTAGGCAGACATCTACACTACTTCAACTTTTTCACTGCTGGATATACCTCTGGTACATTTTGTTTCTCTGTAACGGTCTATCTTTTTGTTATTCTGGCCTTTGTAAATATTTTTGGTAGTATTTGCTCAATTTAAACAATCTGTAAATTCCATTTAACAAAATATTTCTATTATAAATTGCTCTAGCCCCTTTGGATAATGTCTGCATCATATAAATATGCATAAATAAATCTGAAGCACAACTTGCCGTCGGCAATGTCCTTTCTGGTAGATACCCAATTTAGCTGCAGTCTTCTCACTGACACTTTCATCCTCTCCGTTCTGTGACTGGGCTCTTTTTGACTGAAATGGGTCCCATATTATGGAGTTCTGCACACTGGTTAAAGCAGGAGCCTTCAACTTTTTCTTCAATAAGAGCTACTTAAGTTCAATAAATATCATCCAGAGCTACTAATACTGCCATTGTAATAGTGAGCATATCAGACAAGATTACATTAGAGTTCACCTAAGGTAAGATTACCAGCAGTGACCACTTTAGTGTATCAGGCAGGGTTGCCACCAATAATGTAAAAAAGGCTTTATCAATTTAAAATGCCTCTACATGGGTAATATAGAACAGCCATAGTTGTAATACACCCTGTACCACTGTGACTGTGTTTTCACTTGGCTGCATAGCAAAGTGTTGTAAAGGCTCTCCAGGATAGAGTGCAGCAGTTGGCACAATGCTTTTCATGGATATTTACTGCTGTGCGGCGTGGGATCTCTGACATAACGTCTTCTGGCCATCATGTTCAGAATAACCTCATATCCTCCATAATCTTTGAATAGTTGTTACCCCATTTCCCTAATGTTAGAGCCTGTGCATAGTGACCATTCCCTTCTTCATTTTATCAATCTTAAATACGTTACCAGTTTGGTATTTTCAGTTAAATTTAGTTATTCAGGAATGTCTTGTTAAGTCTTTTGACTAAAAAGCTAATCTTCCAAGAACACTTACTTTGAATGCTTGTTTTTTCAACATGTGCCTAAACATAATCTGTTTAATAATTCAGAGCGTACCCAAATGAAGGAGAATTAAAAGTAACATTGTCTTTAATTATTGCTGTTATCATTATTGTTAATCTCTTTATCCTTTATTTTTGCGTAGCTAGTCAAGCCAGAGATTTGCTTTCCAAGATGCTAGTGATTGATGCTTCAAAGCGGATATCTGTGGATGAAGCTCTCCTGCACCCCTACATAAACGTCTGGTATGACCCTCTGGAAGCTGAAGCAGTAAGTTTGTTTTACAACCTGTCACAGTATTGTAATTATTTTTCCATTTTCAATGGCTGTTCCCAAGTGTTTGATGGTTTAGTGAAGACTCACGATTACAGGGACACCTCTTGGGAGTGCACAAGTATGCATCCATCATCCAACATATCCAGTTTGCCTGACCTTGTCTACAATGTTTGTTTGCTGTGACCTGGCAGTAAATGTGCACAGCCGGTGCTGCTATATGAGGAGTGTATAACTTGTAAGCAGCATCACCACAAAGTTGGCATTCAGGATACACAAGTACAATGTCTTGCGTGTATTGAATGTGAAGTTTTTCTTGTGCCTGGTACCCATGGAGCAGAAGAATGGGGTATGGAGTGCAGATACAGGGTATTGGAGGAAAGGAAAAGAAAAATTGAGAAACAAAAGTAGGAGACGAAGATTGAGCAGGGAAGAATGGCAACAGTAGACTTAGTGGAGAAAAAGTAGAAAGATGATTTGAAGGGAGAAAGACTGTGTTTAGGAATGGAAGGCACGCAGATCTCTTGAACAGTGGCTTTATGCTTTTGACATCCCCCTTTTTTTTCTCTTCAGCCTCCACCGAAGATCCCAGACAGACAACTGGATGAGAGAGAGCACACAATTGATGAATGGAAAGGTATAGTTTTATCCACAGTAATTACTCTGCATCACTATTGAAACATGGGCAACTACCTTTAATTCATTGGCTGAACATAAGTTTTAATCCAAACACTGCCCGTCTCACTCACCATTTTTTTTAACCCTCCTGTGCATCACCTCTCAGTTTGGGAACTTCCTCCACTTAAGCTTTTACACTCAATCACTTTTTACCTCTTACACTTAGTATTTTCTGTACCAGGGTACACAGCACTTTAGTTGGGGCTCTTCATGTGCCTCAGGTTTCATATCAGGCTTCTCTCTCTCTGCATCCTCTTTTGCAGCTAGGCATAAGTATTATTTCAACATGTACTCTTCTCTCTACATCTTGTAAACCTACGAATATTGTGCACCACCTCTATTCTCTGATAAACTTGTGGAATGTTTGCACTAGCCATGTTCACCTCTGCATTTTTCTGTTGTCTTCTGAGACTGACCCAAATACATGATCAATGACTCACAGCATCTCTTCTTTTCAGAGCTGATCTACAAGGAGGTACTGGATTGGGAAGAGCGAGTCAAGAAGGGTGTTATACGTGGGCAGCCGGCCCCTTTAGGTTGGTTCCTTTGTATTCAGTACTGAAAGCCCACTATAAAAAGACGTAACGCAAAATAATATGCTAGCACCTTTCCTTTGAAGCTTATTTTGCACTAAGAGATAACTCACTAGACTGCAATCACTAGGTCTGTAGGCAGTGATAAGTCAATTTACTCTTATTTCTGCAGGTGTACTGTCACTTAGCATCAAGTGGTAAATCTCTCTGCTCCTTCCAGATATCGTAGATCATCTAAATTGGCTCTTTAATAGATTTCCAACTCGTGAATTAAGCCGTATTTCCAAGCGATAACCCAGTACAGCTTCAGTGGAAGTTCAAGGACAGATAATTTCGAAGTCCTGGTTTCTTTAGTTCTAAGGATGTCTGACATATGTCATAATTGGATGATTCAGGTGCCGGTGGTTAGTACATGAAGAAAAAGCCTTGACACTTTGGAAGTCCTCTTCATTCGCCCTCAATCTCTGACTCCTTAACTTTTGTTACATTTTCTGTTCAGATTAAAGAACGTTTACTGATAATTGCCAAACAGCTTTTTAAAACTTATGGCATCTTCATTGATTTATTCCCTTCCACTTGGCATCCTCTTCATCCTCTAGTTCTTCAAAACAATTAATTGATTTTATGAACTAGGTATTCAACCATTTTTCACACCAAATTCACATAACTACTGTTTTTGTCCTGGACACATCCCTAAAATTGAGTGCTCTTTCACTGCTGTCCTTCCATGTAGGCTCTAATGTGCCCTGTCCCACGAAACAGTCTTTCATTATTTCTTGGCACCGTATCTTTCCAATAGCAGTACAAGGCACTGCATGCCTGAAGGTCCCTAAAGCAGTGTCACATTAGTAGCACATTCACCTCATTGTAAAAGACTCAAACCTCAGCTAAAGAGATGAGTGCTCTCAGCCTCGCTCCTCCCAGAGGCCATATGTATGTGGAAAGGGAGCCCCAAGGCTTTGCTCTCACTAGAAACAAATGACTTATTTTTTGTCCTTAAAGCTCACTTCCCCTTCCTTAGGTTGCAAGTATCTTCCTTCCTCCAGCACCTCTAGATTGGACTATAGAAAAAAATCTCCCAGAGTATAATTTTTAAAGATGTTTGCTGTAGAAAATGTGTCTTTTCAGATGACCTGCACAAATCGTACATTTATGGTGTATACCGAGATGGTACAGCTGAAGACTGCAAATTTGCAAGACATTTTCAACGAAAACGTTCAATAACTATGAGGGAAGGTAAGAAAAAGGTGTCAAAGCACATATCAGTGACATCAGAAATCAAAATTATGTAGCTCTGGTTCACCTGAGCATCAAGAAAAACTGTAAAAATCTCTTCGGACTAGGAGCACAGAAGGTAGTGTCTAGTGACCGACCTCTTCTCGGGTAAATAAGGTAGAGATAATTCCATCGTCATTGATACCATCAGTGGTGCCATTGATGACCCTGGTTAACGTCTCATGCCAACACAAACAAGCATTTGCAATGCAATAGGTCTGGCATTTGCGAGAGTTTAAGCTATTGGCCTTGTAAATGACAATGCCTTTCATTTATCCGTTTTGATAATTAACACATAAATAAAAGGCATTGTCATTTACAATGCCAATAGCTCAAACACTTGTAAATGCGAGACCTATTTTATTTCAAAGAAGGGGCGGCCATTGTCCCGGGCTTCTTGGAAAGTGAAAGCACACATAGCATGCGCTGAATGGTTCAGGAATGCATGTCGTGCCTGCAGCAGGAGAGACTCAGTAAAGAAAATAGTGCTTACAGACTAAATAAGACATACCGTGTAACAGAAGTAAAAGGGCAGTCATCAAGGGAGGTTACAAATGAAGACTAGGTGGTACTAAGGAGGGACTAACAAGCCTAATAATGAATTGGAAGCCAGCATTTACAGAGGGCAATGACACAAGCCAATGAAAAATATGGTTGTAGAGTGCGCGGAGCTTCAAGTTCAGACTCTAATACAGCATGCCTCGCAGAGCAATGCATGTGCTGCCCAGAATCGACCTAAAAAAACGGCCAAAACTGCAGTCTACTGTTATTCTTCCATGTACATCCGCCAAATTAACATCCTCATCAGGGACATCAGCAGGCTGTCAACGACCCTGCTGATGGAGTGACTATCTGCGAAGACTGTCCATTACAAAGACGCCTTTGACAATGTACCCATTGACGAAAACACTGTTGATGACGAATCTGTCAACAAAAACACCATCAACAACTCTGTTATTGACGAAAACTCAGTTCACGACTGACACAGTTGATGGAAATGCCCAAAAGACAAGAAGGCAAAGGAACCGGTGGCTAAACTCATTGAAACGGAGGCAGAGAATGGTTCCGACCCAGAGGACCTTTATGGGGCTTTTTATAACCCAGAGCACAGAAGAACAAGAGAACTTCCCACAGTTCAAACCTGTACCTTTTGACACAAATTGCTAGAGTTCGCTAGAACAGGAATGGGCGGAAGAGTGTGAATACTTTTACCGCCACTATGACCCATTTTAGTCTGTGAGTAATATAGAGACGAATAATGATGAAAATGCCAGTGGGCTTTATAAAAAATAAACGCCATATGGTAACAGCATTTTACACAAGGTTTCCAGCAGTATCAGAACCTCAACCTGTCCAACAACCTGTTCCAGAGCAAGCTGCTTCTAAATCACCACAATCAGGTCACAGGTCTGAGGGTCCAAAACCACAGATGTGTGATATACTACTACATCCAGCTTTGCTGCCTTAGTGGACTAATGCGTCCACTATAAGGGCATGTGTTTGACATTGTGGTCACAGGTTCACTCAGCCTTTCATCCTTCTAAGGTCGATACAATGAGTACCATTGAGTTGGGTAACATTAAACGCCTGTTATTCAGCGCCAAGATACCCTTCTGGATAAATGTGCGTTTACAAATACACCTAATGTTATCCAACTCCATGTCAGCAAGTCCAACCTTTCTCTGAACTACAGTAAAGAACACATCTGATGATGACCAGTATACGAATAATACGGAAGGAGAACTGAAAGAACCTAAAAGACCAAGCAGCGATGAGTGGGATGACAACATCCACCAGCAAAATTGCAAACTCTTTACCATATGTACCTGCCACAACTACAACACCAATATTACAGGTTGTAACCGCAATCATATAGGGCACCACAGTCCCAGAGATGCAACAAGCCTCTGACAAAGTGCTGAGGAAGAGGGCAGTCTGTAAGCAGGGGCAGCTCCTCCGTTTGAGCGGAGGAGTGACGCCCCACTAAGAAAGCCCCAGGCCAGAGCTGAATAATAAAACTGATAGTTTATTTATTACCATTTTATTTTTCAGCAACCGACCCATCCTGAACTGAGAGGGTGAGGACAGTGCTACTGTGCAGAGTGGCAGCAGCAGTAAGCTGTGAGCTTATAAAATGAGCATGTCTGTTTGGTAAAGTTCTCTAACCTAGCTGTCTTAGGCTTAATCTAGGCTCTGCGCTCATGCTGGTGAGAGCAGCGCCTGTATTAGTTTGGGGGAGTTTGCTACTGGGTCCTGCTTTGGAGCCTACCATAAACTGAAGGAGGATGTCGCTTCGGAAGGTAAGTCTGGGTTTTTTTTTCCACCCCACCCTCCGGACATCGTAGCCGCCACTGTCTGTAAGTGGGGGCTCAGCATCATTGACAATCATCAGGCACTGGCGACCACCTCAATTCCCCACAGATCTCTTGCCCTGTAGCTGTCAGTATCCATACTTTCTAAAAATGAATAGGCAAGATTTGCCACAGACATGAGTGCTGGATGTAAATCCGTTTTTTCACACTCTGGGGGTACTTGAGCATCATCCAACAACAGCACTGCCCATAGTTCAACACAGCCATCTACCCCTGTTTAATGCAGAGATTCTCAACAAGCTATGAATGGAGTTATAGAACCAGTAACAAAGGAACCTCACAACCTGAGCTTTTACACTTACTAAAAAAGAAAGCCATGAAAGAATAGAAGTCCATTCTTTTATTTATATATAATTATTTTTATTTGTATTTTCACATTACAAAAATATAAACTGATATGACACTTAACGAATAGGCAGTTATACGGGCGAGCTTTTGGGATTACAAGGTTTACATTTGTGTCTGCCCAACATTTCTTCCGTCGACATAGGAACATTTAACATTGAACGAATGGATACTTGAATGTGTTCACGTGTTACGTATTAAGACAAAACATAGAAGTGTTTGGCGGCTGTTTAGTGTTAGCTTACACACCCTACATTGTTAGCCGTTGCTCGGCGTGTGCGGTAGATTTATGGAGGCTTGTAGGAGCTGAGGTATTTGTCTAGTGAAGACCACATTAAGCGGTCGGGGTTTTTCCATGGTGTTTGTCTTAGTGCCGTGATGTCTGCCCCTCTTAGGAATGTGACCCAGTTTAGCCACCCCTTGAATGTGGCTTTGGTTGTGTCCTTCCACTTGGTCAGTACTGTTTTGACTGCTGTTGTCAGGAGGAAGTCTAGTAGGTACCTGTTTTGCTGTGTGGCTAAATCTGTTGTGATATGCGCAGTGGTGGTTGTGACAAATGAGTGTTATAGGGTGCATCCTAGGGCTTTGCTGATGAAGTCCAGCACCATCTTCCAGAATTTGCTAACTTTATTACATTGGAAGATTAGGTGTGCGAGGTCTCCCCCTGCAGCACCGCAGTTCCAGCAGCTGTCGTTGTCTTTGAGGCTTAGCGATGCTAGGCGAGCTGGTGTCCAGACTGCTTGGTATAAGAGCCAGGATTTGGTTTGTGCAAGCACTGGGGATATCATGTTTTTAATGGGGCCTCCCAGAACATTTATAGTTCTTGTTCTGTGAGGTTGGAGCCAAGTTGTGTTGTCCAATAGGTGTTGTTTTTTGTGTTTAGCTTGGAGGTTCCTGGATGGAGGAGCTTGTACAAGTGCGACACCTGGTGGCATGTCTTGTTTATGTTCTCAATGTATCTGAAGATTGAGGGCATGTGTTTGGTTAGTTTAGATTTTGTCAGGGCTGTCTTGATGGCTAGGAAGTTGTAAAGTTCTACTTCGGGGAGGTCATGTCTGTTTTTTAGACTACTGAAGGTTAGGGGCGATCCTGCCTCTTCTAGCTGAGCTGGGTGTGAGAGGCCAACTTTTTTCCACGTGTGCATGTCTAGGGTCTTTCCTCTGTATTTGATCTTGGGGTTGTCCCAGAGTGATTCCCTGGATGAGTTTCAGATACTGACTTCGAGTTTTCTGTCTACTTTGAGCAGCGCTTGCCTGGTGGCCTTGAAGATCGGGTTGTTCATGTGTGCTTGCTTGTTGGCTGTGAGGCGAGTTAGGGGGTCTGCATTGTTTAGAATGGCCTTCTCTATAGACAACCAGGTGGGTGTGTAGGGCTGTTTGGGCAGAACCCAGTGCATTCCTTGTCTGGCTATGAAGGCTGTCTGGAATGTTCTCAGGTTGGCAACATTATGGCCCCCTAGCTTCTTGCCTAGTCTGAGTTTTTGTAGGCCGATTCTGTTTTTTTTGCCACGCCGGTCGATTTTTTTGTGGAAATAGTCTGTGAAAGCCAGGGGGAGCATTCCAGCTAAGTGGTTAACTATGGGAGTGATCATCTTAACAGTGTCTACTCTGCCCCACCAGGTGATGAACTTGGGCGACCAGGTATATACCAGATCCTTAATCTTTTCTAGAGTGGTTTTCTCGTTCCGTTCCAGGGTAGATCTTCGCGTTCTACAGAGGTGGATGCCTAGGTATTTGACAGACCTAGGTTCCCACGCTAGTCCGGAGGAGCCAATTACTTCTCTGTTTGTATGTATGTTGAGGGGCATGCATTCTGATTTGTCTCTGTTGAGTTTGTAGCCTGAGTGTTTTGCGTATAGATCGATGGTGTGCATGAGTGCGGGTATGGATTGATCGGGCTTCTCCGTTATTATGAGCAGGTCACCTGCGTAGGCTGCTATCTTGGCTGTAGTGATGTTTGTTTACCCCCTCTATGCGGTTGTTGTTTGTAATGTCCCTGATCAGGGGTTCACGGGTGAGAAGGAACAGCAGAGGAGATGGGGGGGGCATCCTTGTCTCGTTTCCCTTTCGAGGTTAAAGGGAGCTGAGTTCGCTCTATTGATTGCTATTTGGGCCTTGGGGGATTTGTATAGAGCCATGACTTTCCGCGTGAAGCCCTCCCCCAGGTTCAGTACTTGCATAGTTTTCTCTAAGAAATGCCAGGATACCCTGTTGAAGGCTTTTTCTGCATCTAATGTGATGGCTACGGTGGGGTTGACTGTTTTGGAGGAGTGTTCTATGACTTGGCAAAGGAGTCTTGTGTTGTCGTGAGACATGCAAGTTTTTAGATAGCCTACCTGTGAGTTACCGATTAGCTGTGGGAGCACTTTATTTAATCTTGTGGCCAGGACTTTGGCGTATAGCTTACAGTCTAGGTTTATGAGAGATATAGGGCGGTAGTTTTTTGGGCCATTGGGGGTCTTTGTTTTCCTTTGGTATGACTATTATGTTGGCTTGTGACATGGATTCTGTGACTGCCTCCTCTTCTCCACAGTGATTAAAGACTTTTCCTAGTACTGGGCTTAGTTGATCTTGGAAGGTTTTGTAAAAGGTTGCGGAGTATCTGTCCGGACCAGGGGCTTTGCCTTCTTTTAGAGCCTTGATGGCTGAAGTGATCTCGCTAGTTTTTATGTCCTGACCTTGTGCCTTGGCCTCCTCTTCCGTCACCTTGGGTAGGTTGAGTCTTTCTAAATAGGCCAAGCAATCCCTCTTGTTCTAGGTTGTCGTCTTTCTTGTATAATTCTTTGTAGAATTCCATGAATGTGTGTATGATGTCCTTATTTTTAGTGTATGATTTGCTGTTTGTATCTGTGATTGTTGAAATGCCTTGCTTTCTTTGTTTGTATTTGAGGTATGAAGCAAGTGATGTGCCTGCTTTATTAGCCTCTCATAGGTAGATCTGTTTGTATTTCCTGATACACAGACCTGCCCGTTCACTCAGAATTCTATTGAATTCGTACTTTTTCCCTGTAAGCTCTACGAGTATGGCTGTGTTTGAGGTGTCGTTGATATGTTTCCTCTCCAATTCTTTGATGTCATGTTCTAGTTGGTTTAGTTGCGCTCTTGCCTCCCTGTCTCTCCTGGCTTTGATTTCTATCAGAGTCCCCCTGATGGTTGCTTTAAGGGCATCCCATAGGCATTTTGGATCTGAGTCAGGGTTATCATTTACTGCGATATAGTCTTCTATGGCTTTCTGTATTTTACCTTTGTCCTCTTTTTTTGCCAGGGTTATGTTGTTGAACCTCCATCTGCGCTCGATGTGCTCGTTGTGACAGCCCGTGAGTTGGAGGCTGATGCATGAGTGGTCTGAGATCGTTCTAGCCACAATGTCTGTGTGATCAATCAGGTGTGTGTGTGAGGCTGAGATCCGGATGTAGTCTATTCTACTGTATGAGTTGTTACGTTAGAGTAGAAGGTGTAGTCCCTGGTATCAGGGTGTTGGAGTCACCACGGATCCTCTAGGTTGAACTTGATGCAAAGGTTTTTCAGAGTGTTGAGGGACGTCGGGGGACGGGTTTGTGATTTTGATTCTGTCTAGGGTGTGGTCCATGGCGAGGTTGAAGTCACCTGCTAGCACGTTCATATCGCATGGTTGGTAAGCCTCGCTACCTCTTCCCAATAACTAGTGTCGTCTGTGTTAGGAGCGTAGGTGTTTATCAGTATAGTTTTCTCTCCTCTTTTGAGTTGGGTAATCAGTAGTCTCCCCTGGTTGTCACACTGTTCTTTTTCAATAGTTATCCTGGATCTACTGTTTAGCAAGGTGATGAACCCTCGTTTTTTTCCTACCGCTGGGGAGCAGGCTACCTGCCCTATCCATCTTGCTCTGAGTTTATTTGCGTCATCTCTGGCTAGTTTCGTCTCTTGTAAGAGGGTGATGTCTCCCCTGGTCTTTGCTAGGTAGTCTAGAACTTTCTTCCTCTTGACCGGGTGGTATAGACCCTTTACGTTGAGGGAGACTATCTTTAGGTTTGTTTGCATACCGATGTTATTTGGTGTCATGGACAGCTGGGCCCTAGGCGTGAGTTAGTCTGTGTAGTCCTGGTTCGGCCTGGTTGGTTTGTTAGAGCGTGTGAGCTAACTGAGCACTTGTGGGTGACAAGGACAAGGACATGGACAAAACTGGACAAACGGACGATATAGAACGGACAGACAATATGTACATCGAACCTCCCTCCCCCCTCTCTCCCCTCCCTACCCCCTCTCTTCTCCCCTCCCTATACCCACCTCCGGCCCCTCCCCCTACCTGCAGCTTTGTCGTACTGTAGACGTGCGACAGCAAGGTCCCTCCCGCCCCGCTACATCCCAGGCTAGTCCGAGATGGTCGTACGACATCCTGTCTATCCGTGGTCTACAGTCAGAGAAAAAAGGGGGTGATTCTAACTGTTTTAGTTGACCATCTGGCAGTAATTGCCACTTCAATAGCCCCCTTATGCGAAAGTGAAAGGATATAGACATTTTAAAATTGTCGCGCTTGTCCAATCGCTTCTTGTGAATCGGTCGGTGTGTTCGCGTTGTTCTGTGCTTTATTCTAGAAAACTTGAGGTAGATTAGTTTGTGCAAAAGTACTTGTTGCTTCCATGAGGTAGTTATGAAGTGAGGTTCAGAAGTCCTGTCATGCAGCTGTGAAAGTGACAGTGAAGGGATATAGTTATATAAAAGTTCCGTCTCCCTTGTCTAGTTGCTTCTTGTACTTCGGTGCATACTTTCGCGTTGTGCTGCGCTTGATTCTAGCTCTCTCTGAGGTTCATTAGCTTGTGCAAAAGATTATGTTGCTTCCGTGAGGTAGATATCTATTGATCCAGTGGTCTTCTCTTGCCACTTTGATGTAAGTTCTTTTGTGCGCTGGATTTTGATGTTCTCTTAAGGTAAAGCTTTTTCTGAAGGTCTGGTGATTCTGTTGTGCGCTTCTTACAACATTGCAGCTATGGCGATTTGCCTATTGTGCTTCTGCTTAGTCCGTGGCGAGGTCTGGAGAGGCACTTCTCTTGCTGGATGGTATTGACATCTCCATGGCTTGAGTCTTGGGGCCTTCCAGGTAGCGGGCTAGTTCCGTGGGATCGTCGAAGGCCAGTGTTATTCCCTTGTTCGTTATTTTGAATCTCGATGGGCCAGTGAATGAGAAGGTGATGTTCTCTTTCTTTAGTTACTCTCTTTGGTTTAAGAAGCCTTTCCTGATATTAACTGTGGGTTTAGAGTAATCTTGTGTGAGGATGATTTTGTTCCCGTTCCACAGCAGGATATGATTCTTTCTTGCAACTCCGAAGATCGCTTCGGTTTGGTGTGACCGTAGTGGTTTACATATAATTGGTCTTGGTCCTGTTCTGTTTGATTGTCTTATGGCTGGTACTCTGTATGCCTTGTCTAGTTCAAATGGGTTCTCGAACCTGAGGTTGGTTAGCTTTGGAATAAGGTCTTGCAGTAGTGACACGCACGAGCCCGCCTTGTCTTCCTCGCCTTCTGGTATTTCCAGAATTCTTATATTGCCTTTTCTGCTTCTGTCCTCGAACTCCGCAGCTTGCTTCTGAACGTCTGTGGTAGCTTTGGCTAAGCTGCCAATTGCCTTTCCAGTGAACTGAGCCCTGTCTTCCATGTCACTGACTCTTTGTTCTACTTCTGAGAGCCTGTTGTTAGCAGTGTGAATGTCTGCTCTCACCGCTGCCAGTTCTAGTTGGATCGCGTCTGTGTTTTTTTTCGTAGTCTTTACTAGGTCATGTATCTCCGAGTTTTTTTAGGATGCTGTCCAGGGTACTGCTTATGTCTGATTTTTGTTTTATTAGCGAATCGTGGGCTCCTTCGGGCTTTGTCTTTGATACCCGCCATTCTGGCTATGCCTCTTTTTGATAGTAGGCAGTCGAATCTCTTGGCCTTATGTTGGTTGCTGTTTTCTTGTTTGCTTGCTCCTGTTTGCGTGGACGGTTGTTGTTGTTGTGGGAGCCTTCTTGGATTTCTTGGTGTTTGATATCCTGTGCTTACGACCTTGTTTTGTGCCCTTCTTGCCGCGTTTTCCGGAGGTTCCATGGTCTCTGCTGCCTAATAGTGACTTGCTCTTGCTCTAGGTAGGTAGAACGTTTTGCGTTACTTCTTTGGCTGTGGTTGTCTTCCTGTTGCCTTGTGATCGCCTCATGTTGGTTCTGATTTCGCCATGGGCGTGCCTGATCTCCCCCGTGGCCTCTATTGTTGATTTTAGAAGCCTCCTACCGGCTGCCTTGACTGGCCCCGCCCAAGGTGGCAGGATGACAATGCCCCATGTTGGCTGCGAGCTTTCTCTCCATTGGCCTGGACTTTGTGTTGTCCTGTTAGGCGTTTGCTTTGTTTTGTCTGATTGTTCTGTTCGTATCTGCGACAGTGATCTTTTGCGCAAGATGGCGGTGTTAGTTTCGGTTTCACCGTTCGTTATCTCCTGGGCTGATTGGTTTTGGTACTGCAGCCTGTTGCACTATCTACCTACTACTATGCGTGCGGATGGTGTCGCCGTTGGGTAGGATGCTTTCGCCTCCCTCGTCACTGTTAGGTGGGGGCGTGCTGGTTTTGTTTCCCCTCATAGGTGTCTGGTCCTGTGTCTCCGTAGCGGTTACTCGCGTTGCTCGATGGCGGTGAACGCGCCTTATTCTGGCCCGGGCTATGCCGAGATGCTGCATTGCGCCTTTGTTGGGGACGTGCACTTTGTTTGCCTGTCTTCACCTTCTTAGTGCCCTGCGTAAGATGGCGGCGCCCCAAGATGGTTTTGGTTTCGCTCTGTGTGGGTCTGGGCGGACTGCCTTTGTTTCTCGCTGTTTTGCCAGCTCTCGCAGTGCTCGCGTCTAGGTGGGCCGGTCCAAGATGGCGGCGCTCATAGCTAGTTTCTGTTTCCCTCCGTTAGCGCGGGACGGTTTCGCCGCTGAATGCAGTTGTCAATTCCACCCTTTAAATGGAGCAGGCCGTTGGTGCGTTTCTGGGGCCCCTGGGTTTTAGTTGTGACCTTGTTTGACCCCGCGTTGCCGTTTGTACCCCCCTCAGGTCCCTTGAGCTGTTTGTCCTCCCAAAATGGCTGCTCTCTGTGGCGATCGCAGTGCGGTAATGACCGTCAGGTTTTGGGCACCCCGGTGGTATTGCTTGGGGCAGGGGGGGGAGAGGGTTGTGAGCACTGACCTTTGATGACTGGTCTGTTGGTGGCTGTTCTTTGTGTTGGCACTTTCTTGGCTTTGCTGTCTGCGTAATCTGTTATTCCGGCGCCGCCATTTTGTCCTTCCACTCTCAACAGGATCACTTCTTTTTACATCTGATTTTGCTCGTTATGTTGTTATCACCCCGCGTGGATGGTGTAGTTTCGTTCTCCAGGTGTTCCGGTTTCTTTTGGAATGCTTGTGGGTTCGCTGGACTGGCTGGAGTCGCGTTTGGGCTCGTTATTTGTCCTGGGTGCAGCGGAGCTCTGGACTTGGGTAACTCTCCACATTGCCATCCAAGCCACGCCCCTCAAGTCCATTCTTTTATTTCATTATATTCCAAAAAACAGTCATTCAGAATAGCTGCCTCTCATACAAGGCGTTTTTAGACCTCAAATATACATATTTATATATTTCATTCATCCAGAGCTTCTTAGATACTAGATAGTCCGTCACCAAGATTGATGCTGCGTACTCTCGCTCAACTTCGAATCCACCTCGGAATATTTACAAAGTGCATGAACCGAGCTGCACCCCACTTAAGATGTCTAGGACACCAGTTCTCCTGCTATCAAAATGAATGAATGGTCATGAGTTCCTCTCTAGGTTGTACTAAAACCTCAGTTACAGTTTTAAAAAGTGTCCAGAAAGCTAGTACTCGCTGTCGGCAAAGACCAATCTTCTTTGATACCAGCTCAAAGACTCCAATTTCTGGGATCCACAATGAATGCAAGAGGTGAAAACTTGTCAGATGAGAGACTGGCAATCTGCTCTTAACGCATTACAAGACAACTACACAAGCAGCCTGAAGTGAAAGTGTGCATCTTAGAAAGCTTTATTGGTATAATACCATTCTACTGTCTATAAATGCAGCCTGTTCAAGAAGAGTTGGACAGTCAGTGGACTTGAGCAACATATTTTTGGGGTCGAATCAAGTAATAGTAACTCCCAGATTGAGAGTCTCTCCCATTATGGATGTCAACTATGAATGCAGAAGTAGGCCTCACATTTCTTCCACCTTAATCACATTTCGAGGTAGCTTCAGACGAATCACCAGTGGGATGCAGTGCCTACCTTCCATACCTTTCAGCAAGAGGACAACAATGTGCGAGGCATGTGTGGCTGTAGATGCACATGCTTTGCATAAGTCTGCCATCTAGTGTTGGACGCTGATGATTGCAAGTTGTTTTTATTCGAATAATTTTTGCGAGTCACAAGCCTATCTGGCTTCTCCTTTTGATGATACTATACATGGTCATCGACTCCATTGTTAGATTGTTTCTTTCCATCAACATGTTTGGATGTATTCTTTTGCGCTCCGGTTCGAGATCCTTTCGGGCTCCCTTCAGTTAACCTGTAGATCCCCCTATCTCAACAGTATTGTCTCAATGGCGTAATTACTGTTGCGTTCCGAGCAAAATAACAATGTGCATGTTGGGGACTTTGACTCGCCTCGCCCAGCTGGGCCTATTGACACATTTTATCTGAAAATGAGCTTATGATGAAACGCACTCAGTTCCGTTTCTGTCTGAATTACCATTCCAGATACCCAACCAGCCTTCGGTCTGCAATCTGTGCCTCTCACCCGACCATCGGGAAGACGCATTTGAGGCCTGTAGGTCGTTCCAATCTAAAAAGACTCTTCGAGACCAACGTGTGTGTCACCAGGAAATGCAGCACAGACAAGCAGATAACACACCGTACAGCTTTGGTCGACAAGAGGAGGAATATTCTGAGTCAAACAACGAACAAGAGCCAGCCATCCTGGAGTCTGCCCAGAAATGTTGGACCGTCAGTACAACTGCCCCCGATTTGGAGCCCAAAAAATCTGCTTTGTCCCAAAAAACTGCTCACGTTCTGCCACTGCATAAAAGCCATGGCAAGCACCGACTTACAGACTCAGAAGCCCTGCCCTCTGCACTGAAATCTCAGCCTACAGCAGAAGCCTCCACCTCCTTGAAATCTGATTTGGCACTGACAGATCGAACAATAACTTCAGTACCAAAAGAGAAGGGACATTGTGCTTCAGCTCAGAGCACACCTGCACCGAAACCAAAACTTTTCTCAGCACTGAAATTTTACACCTGCGGACTGAAAAATTCACCCGAACCAATCCTAAATGTTATGCACGAAAGGCTCGATCCGACACAAAAAACGTTAAAGATACTACTACGAACAAAGAAGATTATTCTTCAGTCAGCAAAGCTTCAACCCTCTAAAAGACCGCTGTCTTTCGAAGAGGCTATCGACATTCCTATTGAACCTTTCAAAAAGAAGAAATAAAGGACATTACCAATTGCCCTTTACACATTCCTGCCCCAACCTCTCTAAAAACCCCAACCAGCTTCCACTCCACCACCTGCTACACCTGAACAATCTGAAGCAGGCAAAATGCCTCCTCATTCTCCCATAATAGATGAGGAGGATAATATACCAGAAGACAACATCCTAGGGATCCATGGGATGCTGATCATATATAGCCACAGGGGGATACAAACCCAGACCTTTATCCCACATATCTAGACGCTTCAGCCTATCAAGACCTGATTGCCAGAGCTGCAGCATATTAAGTGCCCTTACATAATGACCCTATAGAGGACAAAATCTTCTTTTAGACACACTCCACCGCTCAAAGGGGCATCACAGTATTGACCACTCCTTAAAGGATTTCTAAGTCATGCAGATGAAATTTTTAAAGACCCTGTAAAAGCACGAATAATACCACCAACATTATATATATATATATATATATAACACCAAGAGTTGCCCCACAGAAGCAGTCGCACACGAGGGGGTTCGCTACACAGCTGCCATAGGCGGTTGCATCACAGCGCTTCTGCCGTACTTCGTTGTCAAAGCCGAACGCGTTTCGAGTTATCAAAACCCTTGATCACTGGCAGGCAATTCGTCAGCAATAGTGCACGGACACAGTAGATTGTTTTCAGGATCTGCATTTTATTATAATCACAAGCCCCGCCCATGTGGGCGTTTTCGATTTCTCCCATGGCTTTCTGGTGCAAGTAGTCCATCCGTATTAAGCCAGGCTTAAGTCCTGTCAAATAAAACCACAGTGGGTCACTACAGAGTCCATAAAAATAACGCACCATTGTTCAAACAATTAAACTTAAATAGTTCGCAGAAGTGAGCAGGTTTGCTGTATTGCATCCAATATTAACCCATGGCTCCGGTCCCCCTCGTTTCATACCAAGTCCACAAGTGCAGGGCTTGAGAATCCGCCATCCACGGCGGCGGGACTGCTCCGCGGCTGGACAGGCCGCTAAACATAAAACACCAAGAGTTGCCCCAC
The DNA here is from genome assembly GCF_964261635.1 of Lissotriton helveticus. Classification (NCBI taxonomy): domain Eukaryota; kingdom Metazoa; phylum Chordata; class Amphibia; order Caudata; family Salamandridae; genus Lissotriton; species Lissotriton helveticus. The sequence continues at coordinate 456,296,663 of NC_136065.1, forward strand.
AGAAGCAGGCGCACACGAGGGGGTTCGCTACACAGCTGCCATAGGCGGTTGCATCACAGCGCTTCTGCCGTACTTCGTTGTCAAAGCCAAACGCGTTTCGAGTTATCAAAACCCTTGATCACTGGCAGGCAATTCGTCAGCAATAGTGCACGGACACAGTAGATTGTTTTCAGGATCTGCATTTTATTATAATCACAAGCCCCGCCCCCGCCCCGCCCATATATATTAGAGGGTAATTAACACCAGACTCCTTGGTAGTAGCTATTGCATGGAAAAGGGCTAACTTCCAAACAGGGGCTGCACTTCCTTCAGAGAAGGAGTCAAAACTTATGATAGCTTCAGGAAAGAGGATAGCAGTCCAGTCTGGTAATAATTGACATATCGCCAACATCCAAGCTCTTTCTGCATGCTATGACAGGGCAAGTGCTGCTCCAACATCCTGCAGAAGAATACAAGAAAATGGGTTCTGAAATAATCAATGAGGAAAAGTGAATCGCTAATAACTGTGTTAACTCCCCAACCCCCCCTCCCCCCCCCCCCCCTGTGCTAAGCCTTTTTTGGGGGGCTATTTGGGGTAGATCGCGCTTAGGCCTCTGTATCATTTTGACCACATAAATTTGCGTCCTTTTCTTCCAACATCATAGGGATTCTAAAGGTACTTAGGGTTTGTGGATTCCCCTTAAAGAGACCCAGAAATTAGCCAAAATACAGCTAGAGTTTTTTTGGGGGGGTGGTAGAGTAATGGGGATAAAAAGTGCTGCAAATGAAAGCATCTGTTTTTTTTCCTGCGAATGGTATCAACAAAGGGTTTGTTGGGCAGAAATCACAATTTTACCAGCTTTCAGGGACAGACAGACTTTTTTCAGAAAACCACATTTTTTTCACACAGTTTTGGCATTTTACTGGAACATAGTATATTTTTGATATTTTTTTTGTGCTTTCTACCTTCTTCCAGTTAATGGTTGAAATGGGTATGAAAGCAATAATGGGCCCTGGAAAGCTATACATTTTAGAAAAGTAGACAAAATTCTGAATTCCGTAAGGGGTCCTTTATGTAGATCCTTCAAGGTTTCTTCATAGTAACAGTTAAAAACAGGAAAACTTGGAAATGAGTTGGAAAAAACAGCCATTTGTGCCAACGTTTTCACCTGTGACTTCATTTAGTTATGACAGATGTTTGAAAGCAATGTACCGTTATATCGCTGGATCTTTCTGGTTGTGGGGATATATAGGACTTGTAGGTTCACCAAGAACCCAACGACCCAGAGTCAATAACTGAGCACCGTCTTGCAATGTTATTTTATTATGAACCTGGTGAGAGCCAGACAAGTGTCTCTCTCTCTCTCCTCTCTCTCTCTCTCTCTCTCTCTCTCTCTCTCTCTCTCTCTCTCTCTCTCTCTCTCTCTCTCTCTCTCTCTCTCTCTCTCTCTCTCTCTCTCTCTCTCTCTCTCTCTCTCTCTCTCTCTCCCTCTCTCCCTCCCTCTCTCCCTCCCTCTCCCTCTCTCCCTCCCTCTCTCCCTCCCTCTCTCCCTCCCTCTCTCCCTCCCTCCTCTCCCTCCCTCTCTCCCTCCCTCTCTCCCTCCCTCTCTCCCTCCCTCTCTCCCTCCCTCTCTCCCTCCCTCTCTCCCTCCCTCTCTCTCTCCCTCTTCCCCTTTCCCCCCCTCCCACGGTAGAAGTTAATAAAAAATGACCAGCAGGGAGCGTCCTACAGGCATCGGGTGCCCCTGCGTGACAATGGCATGCAAATGAAGTATGGGGGTCGCCACATCTGGATCCGGAAAATTTTGCGTAGCAATACCCCTGCGCGCCGGCAGGCGTCGTTCTTGGCTCCGTGTCCGTCGACGCAGTCGTTAGCGTCGTAATGACGTAGTCTGACTACTTAGACGCCGCCCTCGCGCGCTGACGTCAGTAGTTCTTTTTTCCGCGCCAGCTAGCGCAGATCCGGAGAAGCTTTACCCCTTAGTCATTTTTTTACTAAACTTTTTGATCTTTTTGATCGTTTTTCTCTCGAGTCTCTTACTCCTACGGTGCCGGCAGGGATTCCCGGGTTCAAACCCTGCTCAAAGTGCAACCGAATGGTGTCTGTTACCGACACCCATCGCCGGTGCCTTCAGTGTCTAGGCCTCGACCACGACGACCGCACCTGCCCCGACTGCCGGGCCCTGACGTCTAAGGCTAGGTGGGAGCGGTCCCGCAACCGACTGGAGCTCTTGCAGTCGGCCCCGCGCCGGTTCAGGTCCCGGTCCCACAGGAGGTCGAGGGACCGGTCGCGGGATCGGAGCCCTCGTAGCTCCGAGAGTCTGCATCGGTCTTCAGGATCCAGGTCCTCGGGTAAGAGGCATGAGAGGTCGGAGAGACTCCATCGTTCTTCCGACCCACCCCGACGCTCGCGCGACGCGGCCGGGGGTTCGGGTGACACCACCCACGCGGCTCCGGAGTCGCGGGCGTCGCCACCTGCCCCACACCTTCCGGTCCCTGAGCACGGTGCGACGCCGGAGGAGGTCGAGTGGTACATCATGGCCATGAGGTCCCTCCCTCCTCCGCCGGGTCCCGTGGCGCCTACGGGCCCAACGGTCCCGGCTGGAGGGCTTAGCGGGTCGGGTGCTTAGGCTCCGACGCCGTCGGGTGCTTCGGCCCCGACTCTGCCTGCGACTACGGTCCCGGCGCCGCAGGCCCCCTCCCCCACTGGATCCGGTTCTGGATCCGGGTCGTCATCGGTCGACCTTACGACCTCACCGGCGCCGTCCCTGCGGGTGTCGCCCCCGGCACCGACTACGGGCGCCGTCCCCGAGCCTGCCCTTTATTCGGTTCCGGCGCCGGAGCGGCGCCGCTGGGCGCCGCTCTCGACGTCATATGGAGATTTCTATTTCCACGAACCGGCCCCATCTGTTTATCCCGAAATGCAGGAGATGGGTGACGAGGGTGATTGGGAGGGGTCTGTGGACCCTCTGGCACAGGAGTGCCAGTCTCAACAGGGCTGGACATATGAGCTTGGGGAGGCCAGTGGAATTGACACTTTGCCAGACACTGGATTTGTCTCCCCTCCCACCGTGGCTACGGAGGAGGGGGCTGCCTACAGTGTAGTGTTGATGCGGGCGGCCAAGGCCTTGGGCCTGACGCTCCCCGTCGCGGACGTGAGGACTAACCTCCTCACTGAGGTCCTTAAACCGCAAGCATGCTCCACTGAGCCTCTGCTGCCGTTTAATGAGGCCTTGTGTGACGTTCTTGTGGGCACTTGGTCCAAGCCCGCCACGGGTCAGCCTGTGGATAGGAACGTGGCCAGACGCTACCGCCCGGCCCCGGGCGACCCTTGCTTTTTTTCCCACCCATCCCACCCCCGAGAGCCTGGTCATCCAGGCCTCCACTTCCCAGACCGCATTCCCGACGGCTCGGCCCTATCGGGAATCCAAGAGGTATGAACAATTCGGAAAGAAAGTGTTCTCGTCCCTGAGTTTGGGACTGCGGTCAGTCAATACCGCATGCCTCTTGGGCTGCTACACCCACACTCTGTGGGACACGGTCGCGGACGTGCTGCCACAATGTCCGGAGGAGCCCCGTGCTAAACTCACCCAAGCCCTTGCGCAGGGTCGAGATGCAGCGCGCTATTCCATCCGCTGGATACCACAGACTCACTGGGCAGAGCGATGGCAACGACGGTGGCGGTTCAACGCCACGCCTGGTTGAGGTCCGCCAACTTTTCGGCCGATGTCCAGGCCACACTTCTGCACATGCTGTTTGATGGCCGTCGCCTCTTTGGCGACAAGGCAGACCATGCGCTTGAGTGTTTTAGGGACTCCAGGGCTACGGCCAAGTCCTTGGGCCTTTCGCCCCACGCCAGCAAACAGGTGCCTTTTGCTCCTTTCGTGACCAAGGAAGGGGCGCTCCCACCCGTGCTGCCAGCCACGCACCACAGACTGCTACACAGCGCGGTGGCGGCCGTGGCAACCGCCGTAGCGGCGGTCGGGGACAACGGCGAGGCCAGTCAATACCTTCTCCTGCAGCACCCGCCTCAAAACCCTCCTGGTCCGTGCTTTCAGGCCCATGTGATGCCAGTGGGGGGCAGGGTTCGCCATCACCTCTTCCACTGGCGCACTGTCACGTCGGACGGGTGGGTGCTGCAAATCGTTCAAAGGGGCTACTCCCTCCCCTTCGAGACGACCCCTCCAGCCATGCCACCGCAATACCACCGCGTGTCGGGGGATCACTTGCAACTTCTGCAAGAGGAAGTTACGGCCCTCTTGGCCAAGGTGGCCATCGAGCGCGTTCCTGGGCCAGAAGTAGGGTGTGGTTGTTACTCCCACTACTTTCTGGTACCCAAGAAGGGCAAAGGGGGCCTACGCCCAATCTTGGACCTACAGAACGTCAACGGCTTCCTCTGGAAGGAGAAGTTCAAGATGCAGACTTTGTCGCAGGTCTTAGCTGCCCTGGACCCAGGAGAATGAATGAATGAATACTTTGTTTGGTTACTCAAAACCATTACATTAAAACCAAAGTACAAAATTACAAAAGTTAAAACCAAGGAAGTGTCGGGAAGTGAGTCTATGTGGTGGCTCCCTGAGCACTGGTGGATACCGTAAATAGGGTTCATAGTAAGACATGGGTCTGCAAAGTCTCTATATATTCGAGCCCTGGGTGACCATCAGCTTGGACCGTGTCTGATGGATAAACTTTCCAAAAGAGGCCATCTGTTTTACCGTAGTCGGTGTGTATAGTTGGTTGATCGCCTCCTTTTCAGTGCGTGACCCCGCTTGTCTTAAGATTGGCCTGAGATGAAGACTGCGAGCCGTACGCAGAGCCGGGCAGCAAAGTAGAAGATGGGCCAACGACTCTCGTTTATACCTGCAGAGCCCACATTCCCGAGCTCCTGAGCCGACCTGTCCAAAGGCGTATAATTCTTTAAGGGGCAGCAGATGTAGTCTGTAGGCTAAAATCAGGGCCGGACTGGGAATGAAAACCAGCCCTGGCAAAGTGCTCGTCCTCCCCTCTCCCCCGGGGGGCGAGGGGCCTGTTGGGGGTGCCGCCGAGCTCTTTGCCGGGGCCGATTTTGTTACAGGGCCGATGCTGCAAAAACGGCCCTGTAACAAAAACGGCCCCCACCCTTGCGGCGCACCGGGGGATTGCCTGGTGCCTGCAACGGCCAGTCCGGGCCTGGCTAAAATCTTGTGAAGGGCTGCGCGGCCCGCGGCCTGCGTAAGAAGATATTTAGGATTGTGCACAATGTGCGGCAGGCATAGGGACTCGTGGAAGTCTTTTCTTGCCAATGACTCCAAATCCAGTTCCCGTGACCGCGCGCGTACTTGTTTTTTAATCGCGTTTTTGATGGCAGTGTAATTGACGTGTTCGGGGTTCCAAGACTCGATGGCAAGATTGAGAAGGTCCTTTGCCGTATTGAGAGTGGCCGACCAGGGATTCCCGGGTTCCCTGAAGATGCATTTCAGAACTGCCTTGAGTGTGTTCTCGTGTGCCGCTGTTGTTAGAAAGTAGTATTTACTTAGGGCGGCCATCTCTTCCAGGTTTTGCTGGTTGAGCGAGAATTCCAGGCGGACAAGGGTATTTCTGGTGCACCTTGGTAAATGGAATAGTCTCTTGTAAGCTCTGCAATGAATTTTTTCTAGGTCTTTGTTAAGTTTGCCCGGGAATGCCTGTTGAGCGTAATTGAGAGCCGGCATTAACTTGGCTATGAGTACTCTTTGAATAGCCGTTGTAGACGGGCTATATAAGGAGGCTTGCAGATGGCGTAGGTGATGGTTTTACCTTTTCCTTGAATATTCTTTAAATGGGCGCTTGAAAGCCCCGACTCCTGGAAGCAGATCCCCAAGTAGGTGTATCGCTGTGTGCTTTCCAGCGAGAGATGACCAAGCCTCCATCTTAATGATTTATTCTTTGGGTAGTGTCCGAAGATGATTACTTTTGACTTGGATGAATTTGCTACCAGCCTGTTTTTATTGTTGTATGCGGCAAGTGCCGTCAGCGCCTTTTGTAGCCCAATTATAGTGTGGCCCAGGAGTACCAAGTCATCAGCATACTGCATAAATTGGATTTTGGTACCTCCGATCTTTGGGGTAGCCAAGGCTGCCCCAGTCAAGGCCCTCTCCATGTCCGCTGTGTATAAGTTAAACAACAATGGGGCTAGCACGCACCCTTATTTTAGGCCTCGATCTGTGTCAATCTTCGCGGATGCGTAGTCCCTCGAGAGTTTGATTCTCACCCACATTTTTTGGTACAAGGACTGGATCGCTCTTAGCAGGGAGGTATTGATGTTCCATTGAACCAGCTTTCTCCACAGAATAGCGCGATCTACCCCATCAAACGTCGCCGAATAGTCAATGAAGCAGGCGAATAAGGGGGGACTTTTGCGTGACCGCGCTTGATGGACCAAGAAAGAAAGTGCGGTGATGTTATCGACTGTGGCGGACCAAGGTCTAAATCCGGTTTGGCAGAATGGGAGAAGGCCTTCTTCACTCGTCCAGCCTGGACCCAGGAGACTGGATGGTAGCGTTGGACTTGCAGGAAGCCTATTTCCACATCCCCGTCCTGCCGGCCCACCGGCATTACCTGCGGTTCACGGTAGGCCACGAGCACTTTCGGTTTACCGTGCTCCCCTTCGGCCTTACCAGCGCCCCACGGGTGTTCACGAAAGTGATGGCGGTGGTCGCAGCTCATCTGCGCAGGTTAGGGGTTTCAGTCTTCCCCCTACCTCGACGACTGGTTGTTGAAGGCGGGCTCGCCCCAGACAGTCGTCCGCCACCTCCAGACTACGGCCGACCTCCTGCACCAGCTGGGGTTTTCCATCAATGTGCCGAAGTCACACCTGTGTCCCTCTCAGAAGCTCCTCTTCATCGGAGCGGTTCTAGACTCGGCGCAGTTTCGGGTTTATCCTCCCGAACAGCGGGTTCGGGAAATTCAGGCTCTGATTCCGATCTTTCAGCCTTTATCCCGGGTCTCGGTCAGGTTGACGCTGCGGCCTCTGGGGCTGATGGCCTCCTGCATCCTTCTGGTGCATCACGCCAAGTGGCGGATGCGGGCTCTGCAGTGGGACCTGAAGTTTCAGTGGGCCCAGCATCAGGGCAACTTGTCCGACCATGTCTTGATCTCGGAGTGCACTGCAAGACAGTTGCAGTGGTGGCTCACGGACCGCGATTGGGTCAGCGGCAGATCCCTCTTCCCTACCCCAACCGGAGCACGTAGTTGTGACAGATGCGTCCCTCCAGGGCTGGGGGGGCCACATGGGGGAGGCGTAGATCAGGGGCCTCTGGTCTCCGACGGAGTCCCAGCTCCACATCAACCTTCTGGAGCTGCGGGCGATCCATCTTGCACTGAAGGCATTCCTCCCCTCTGTTCTGGAGAGTGTAGTGCAGGTGTTCACGGACAACACCACCGCCATGTGGTACTGCAACAAACAGGGCGGGGTGGGGTCGTGGACCCTATGCCAGGAGGCTCTGCGCCTCTGGCAGTGGCTGGAACATCAGGGCGTGACCCTGATGGTTCAACACCTGGCAGGTTCTCTGAACGCCAGGGCGGACGAACTCAGCCGTCGGTGAATGATGGATCACGAATGGCGTCTGAACTCGGACGTGGAGCAAGGTCTCTCTCAGCAGTGGGGAGAGCCTTGGTTAGATCTATTCGCCACAGAAGAGAACGCGCAATGTCATCAGTTCTGCGCGTTGGAATTTCCAAGGCGGCACTCGCTCGGAGACGCTTTTCGTCGCGAGTGGAGTTGCGGTCTATTGTACGCCTCTCCGCCTATACCACTTCTGCCCAGAGTGCTGAAGAAGATTCGGCGCGACTGGGCCCAGGTTATCCTTGTGGCTCCGGACTGGGCACCACGATATTGGTATCCAGAGCTACTCAGCATGTCTGTCGATCCTCCGATTCGTCTGCCTCTTCGGGAGGACCTTCTGTCGCAGCAGCAGGGGACGGTCCTCCACCCGAACCTGTCCAGTCTCCACCTACGTGCGCGGAGATTGAGCGGCGACAGTTGAGGCCATTTGACTTGCCTCCTGAAGTCTGCAATGTTATTCTGGCAGCCAGGCGTCCCTCCACATAGTTGGTATACGCCTGCAGGTGGAACAAATTTGTGGCATGGTGCAGAGCAAAGGCTGTGGTTCCACTCTCTGCACCCCTTTCTGAAGTTCTCCTCTATCTTCTTTCTCTTGCCCAGCAGGGCTCTGCTCTGGGCACTATCAAGGGCTATCTTTCTGCCCTTTCTGCCTTCTTAAGGCTACCTCATCAGTCTTCTATGTTCAAGTCCCCAATTGTAAATAGGTTCTTGAGGGGCATCACTCATATATTCCCCCCTGTTCCTTTCGTGATGCCACAGTGGGACTTGAACCTGGTTCTGACTTACCTGATGTGCGCTCCCTTTGAACCACTTCATAACTGTCCTCTTCGCCTTCTTACCCTTAAAACTGCTTTCCTGGTTGCCATCACCTCTGCCTGGACGGTGAGTGAGCTCCAGGCTCTTTCCTCTAAACCTCCTTTCCTTTCTATCCATCCGGACAACGTCGTGTTGTGGACGCGACCCTCTTTCTTGCCCAAAGTAGTCACAGCCTTCCACATCGGGCAGTCCATTACCTTGCCCCCCTTCTTTCTGCCTCCGCATCCCTCGAAAGAGGAAGAGAGACTCCACCGTCTGGACCCAAAACGTGCGCTCTCATTCTATCTTGGTGGGTCGTGTTGTGCATCAAGGTATGCTACTCTTTGGCTAAAAAGGAGCCTCCTGTTGGGCTGAGGGCCCATTCCACTCGGGCCACGGCGGCTACTACTGCCCTGGGTCGAGGAGCCCCCTTGCAGAACATCTGTCAGGCAGCTACGTGGACCTCGCTGCACCCGTTCGCAAGACACTACTGCCTGGACAGCCAAGTCCAGAGAGATGGCTTTTTCGGCCGTTCCGTTCTCCAGGACTTTCTGGTGTGATCATTGGTTTGCAGACCCCCCACTGATGTTGATATTGCTGGGGTATCTATTCTAAGGTAAGGAATCTAATACTATCCTGTTTCTTTCAGATGCACAAGTTACTTACCTTCGGTAACGATATATCTGTAAGAAACAGTAGTTAGTGTTAGATTCCTTGCCGCCCCACCCATCTTCCCCGTTCTGCGAACCGTTATCTAGGGTTACGGTCATCCCCTTTCAGGGCCCTAGTTTCATGGCACCAGTGTTGGTTTTTATCATGGCTCTGCGTTTCTGGCTCGGAAAAGCTATATATGAGAACTGACTTCAGCGCGCGAGGGCGGCGTCGAAGTGCTCCGGCGACATCATCACGGCGGCGACGACGGACGCGGAGCCGCAGACGACGCCTACCGACGCGCAAGGGTACTGCTACGCAAAAGTTTCCGGATCCAGTCTGACGCCTGGGGATATTCTAAAGTAAGGAATCTAGTACCAACAACTGTTTCTTACAGATATATTGTTACCGAAGGTAAATAACTTGTGCGTCACGAGCACTACAGACCATAGCCTTAGAGTTTTACTGCTTCAGTGTTACTCCAAGCTGGGTGAATTTGACCAAGTTTCAGCGGTTTGTGCATATCTACAAGCTGCCTCACATTGATTTGCTCTATTCCTGTCTTGTAATATCCTCAAAGCTTGCTGCTGTATTTATCCTTCCTCCTTCCCTTGGTGGACTGTACTTGATTATCTTTCTCGCTGTGCTTATCCATGGTATTAGTCTGCCCTTTCTACATGTCCTCTTTAGAGTGTCTCCATCTGCATTACCAAGGTTAAATGTGTATCTTCTAATTTTGTCACACCTTTGTATTTTCTCTTGTCTCGTTGTTTAGGGTAAGGTTCATATTGCATTCCTGCTCACATTCTTTATGATCCCGATTTTTAGCCAAACCGTTAGTGGTAGTTTTACACTAAATGAATGCCAGGCAGTCGGGTAGTCTTTGACACAAGTTTGCTGTGCGATCTCAAGAGTGTTAATGAGCTGTGAGGTGTGTCCCCAGGACTGTACTTACAAGTGACTTGCTCTTTTGTTTCTCATAGCACAGGTGCGGCAGTGACCAATGGCTCTCAGAACCCATCCTCTTCGTCATCAGCTGAGGTCTCCTCCATGTCCACAGACCCAACGTTGCCCTCAGACACAGACAGCAGCCTAGAAACTTCTGCCGGCTCTTTGGGCTGCTGCAGATGACTTTGGGTGAGGGTGGGTTAGGGGTAGGGCGAGGGGTTCGTACAGGAACTGCCGATTTAATCTTGGATAAAGCAAATTTAAGATGATGGGGAGTTCTTTTTTAGTGTATATTATAAAGAATTGTAGGATTCCTTTTACATTATAGTGGGTTTAATTTTCTAGTGCTGTCATATGAAGCAGTCCTGTGTGAGCAGCCATGAGATATGTATTGTATTGTATTAATTGGGGGCTGCTCGAATTTCCTTTAGATATCACTGACAATTGTATCACATTTTAAATTCGGCCTTTTTTTTTTTTACTTTGCGGTTTGTGCCGCACTTTGTTTTTTCACCGAATTTGTGCGATTTCTTTTTATCAAAGAGACTTTAAATGTGCCGTCTTTTTACCATGATGTGAATTATTTAAGATTTGTATAGTTCTTTATTTCTTCGAATGTATTGCCAGTGGTTTGATCGTGTTTTCCCTCCACGTTCTCTGCTGGATTGTCCTGGTTAGCTCTGTAGAAGGAGCATACTTAGTCGGCCTAGACCACAGCACAAGGCAGTGACTGGACCCTGGGCATGCACTGGTTTAGCAACACATCCATCACTCAGGGCTAAAAGTCAGGTTGAGGCTCTGTCTGCTAGACCATTAAAAACTACACGAGAAATGGTGCTGCCGAACTAATGTGGAGACGCATGGTTAGAATACAGCACTGAGGGGAATTCAAATCTCAGACTCTCTGACCTTGTACCTGTCACATTACCTCATGATGCCTCTGTTCACCAAACTGGTATTTGTTGAGATGTTTTATACTTTTCCAGGCAGTCATTCATCCATTTACATTGGCAGGTTTGTAGACTCGCGGCTTGAGCTTCAAAAAATGTTATGTATGTGACTTTACAGGTGGTGGAGTTTGAAGAAAGTTGATCATGATGGAAAGCTGCATTTATTTTTATTGACATTGCCGGTTTTTTAATCATGAAATGCAGCTGCAATCATTGAATATTCAGGGAAAGCTGCTTGCTAAGGTGGTGCATTTATAATTATGCGAATCAATTGCAATCATTATCATTCAAGGAATCATTCAGTTTTTTTTTTAGTTTTTTTAACCTCTGAAGACTGTGGATGTTTCTCTTCGAATCTGTTATCATTGAATACTTTAGGAACGCTGAAGCAAGTGTTTTAAGGATGGAGTTTGATAGTTGGAAAGCTGCTGTGGGTGCTTAAGGATTTTGTCATATGTAAATCTTTGTATGTGCTGAGAAACTTGCAGGGCTTGTTAGCCATTTATTTGAGCAGTGACTGCTGCAGTCCCTACTAAATTGTGGTGACTGATCTATTGTGAATTTTTCAATTGATTGGAACTGAAATCACTGCTGTAGTGAGCTGAGAAATGTAATAGGCCCATAAGCTTTAAATCCTAAAGCATTGCTAGTGTCGGCTACTGTGAGGTCTGTGGCATGATTTGCTAATTGGTGTGAGCCATGGCTGCACTAATTGGGTGAAGGCTGCATTTTGAGATGGAGGGGAGTTATTTTGTCATTTCCACTGGGTTGTAATGCACATATTTGGGGTAAGGCTCCAGTTTGTGCTGGTTGTTTTCTGGAAAGAGCTGTAGCCTTTGAAAAGTTTGGGGAAAGCCGTAGATCAAGCTTCAGAATTGCAGGTTGTCCATCAATTAGTGCAGGGATTGTTAAATCTTTGCCCCATTTAGCTTCTACGAGCCCCTGTTCTAAGAGTTTGCAGTCATCATCAACGCAAGTGCTTTTTAAACTATAAAAGTGCACTAGAGGAATAAAACCTCCCTTAATGGAGTTGGCCTAGAAATAATCCGTGTCCTACTGTGCTAAAGTCTTGATGATCTCAACTGTTATATGGCTCAAATAAAGCATGCCTGTGAGAACATGTTTACTGTCAAGCACAGATACCAGCCTGTATTGGGAATGGATATGACATACAGCAAATATTGTGTGGAGCCAGGGGACTCATAGAAAATACACTACAAAGTCAATAAATTGGTTACTTCCCAACTCTTTTTTGCTTTTGTCTGGATAATATATTGTGGTGTATTTTCTTGCCTTAATAGCACATGGGTGTGGTGTTTCGGTTTTGCATCCTGAAACGATCCCTGACACCACATCCCACACAACCTGTTACATAAAAACCTTAATGGTTGCATTAGTAGCCCCAACCTTCACAGCGCCTAAGCGACTAATTCTGGGAAATCAAGCACATTCCAATTATTGATTAAAAATACTTCTTAAATCTAGAAGACATATAGTTACTAGACTGCCATTTCTAAAAATAAATCCTAATAATATTGATAAATAAACTCTACTTTGGCTTGCGTGCACAGTTAAGTCTCTAATCAGTCTTCAAATGCCAGAAAATAGAAAGCTGAATCCCAGTCCTAGGTGGTGAGATTCCAAAGCTAGTGCACACATTTACTAAACACTACTGTGTGAATAGTCTTGCTAGACAACTTGCTCTAATTGGCCCCCCTCCAAACCCTAGCCACTGCTTGTTGGAAGGAACTGCTGCAAATAAAAACATTTGCCCTGTTAAGTATTTGGTCATAGAGGGTAGTGCTGTAGATTCACATCCACCCTCCCACTTTCCTGGAACTTGTGAATTTGGATGCAGATCTCTTCTTCCTGTACACAAACTTATAAATATGCACATGTGCATCACACACTTCCACTCCACCTACTCTCACTCGCCGGGCAAAAAAACAATCTAACATGGAGTCTGTGCCCATGGGCCATGCCAGCCTAAGGAGAAGTCGCCATATACTTTCAAGGAAAACAGCTTGCAAACGTCCAAGCACAACACTAAATGGGCAAAAGTACTCAAAGCATATCGTCTACAGCACTGTACACTGTTAACGGATGCTTACAGGGTAAGCAACATTTTCCTTCTTTAGGCATTATACTTCCTCCAGAAGTGAGTTACTTAAATGTGTTGCTGCGCTTGAGAATGGCTGAGAATTTGAATGCAATTATTTTCCATTGTGTATAACTTAATTGCATGGAAATCAAAACATTGCAAGAGCAACCATACATATATCTGATGTTTAAATGTTGTGTCCATAGTTGTTTTGCCTTGCTAAATGTACTTGAATGCCTTTTTCATGTCAGAAGATTGTTTCTGTAGATGTAATATGTGTCAGTTAAAGCTGTGGACAGGTCAGAAAACATCAAGGTGGGGCTGAGAGCCAGGGTCATATGTAAGAACTTAGTTAAAACATAAAGCTTGTTCCTAACCACAAATGCAAATCTAACCTACAGTACTAAGTATAGGGTTTTCACGGTAACAGCAGCCAAATCAACTTTCATTTTACTGAGCTGGCATCAAGTTTATTTCAGGGGGAGAATTCTGCAAATATTTCTTTTAGAAAGGTTAACTAAAGAAACCAACTGCAAAGACTTTAGTTGAGTCTTTTCCAGGCCCAAGTTTGTTGCAAAAGCAAGGGCACTGTCTCCAATCATGTGAGGCTACAGAACTGCAAATTCTTTGGGTTCATGCGTCACTAAAACTAAAGAAGTTTCCATCAGAGGATCAAAACAAATATTCTATACAAGCCATGTTACATGATCTCTGTTCAGACCATCTTAAACTAGTTACCCTGTTCAGATTCCGAAAGAAGAGATGGGATGTCGGAGCTTTCTTAGTCGCTGCAGCCAGACTGTAGAATCCGCTTCCTCGCGTTCTGATCTCTATTAAAGGGCATTTGCCCTTTAGAAAAGCTCACAGGATCTGGCTATTTTTCTTTTAGACAGACCCATTATCATGTGGTAAGTGTTTTATCCACCGCTGGACTGTAGTAGACTTCCATGACTACAGCGCCTTAACGATTCTGGGCATGTGTTGGGCTTTATAAATCTGGGTCCAATCAAATAGAAGACCTGACTTCTATCCGCTGGCCTTCTTGACGACCTCGGAAACCCGGGACTAATCCAACGCGTTATGGAGCCCATCCATGCTGTTGGGCACATTCTAGACTCCTTCTTATAATTCAACATCATGGTCACAGCACAAAGACCGGTCACCTGGCCACCGTCTACATCCATCAACTCAGAAAAATCCCCACAGCAGGATCAGCACACCGAAACAAACCAAAACCCCCTGGCCTCCTAGCACATGACATCAAGAACTTCAACAAACGGATTACCAAATGTACTGACAGTGGCCACCATGAAACAAAGTAACACTACAGAAATGTGAACACAGGACAGCTGGTATGCTCAAAAGACCTCCGAATGACCAAGTAAGACTGCAAACAATTGGAACAGAAAGAGAGAACCAGTAAAGGGAAGTGGAAAAAGATGCTTTCAAAGCTGCCTAGAGAAGGAACCCACAACAATCATGAAGACTATTTGCTCCAGCGCCCAGCGGACATCTGTTTGTATGTTCTTATACATCTGCCACCATCTTGCCTTTGGTAAAGGAGCAATCCCTATCAGCAAGGCCCGCTCTCCCCATCCTCAACATTTCCTTTAGTGCAGCTACCTTCCAGGAATCATGGAAACATGCATCAATGCCCTCCTAAAGAAACCCCTAGACAACGTGACCAACTTCTCCAATTACCAACTGATATCCTTCCTTCCCTACCCAGCCAAAGTCTTAGAAAAAGCCATCAACATCTAGGTCTCAGACTACCTCACCAAACACCAGCTTCTCGATGACACGTAGTCTGGATTAAGACCTAAATCCACACAAGAGAAGGGCCGAGATATTATGCCTTCCCTCATTCTCCCATCAAACCTATTCAACTCACTAAACGAGAAGGACGTCTACTTAGGTGGAATGGACTCTAGAATACACAACCCCCTATAAAAGTGGGCCTCCTAGTAAGAAGGAAAAAGGAAAGAACAACCAATAACCAGACCTTTGAAAGGGGGCTAGAAATAATAGTGCCAGTTACCGCTAAAGGTAAATAACCAATTTGGGAATCCCTAAGGGTTGTAAATACTGCCCTCACCCAGTCAATGAGTGACATGCTTCATCACAGGGCCGTTACGACTGCCTGACGCAGACCAACGTCCAGGATGGAGCTCAAGGAAAAATACAGAGTATAGAAGAAAAAAAATTAGGCAGGTCGGAATCCCTAATGCAGAGAAAAGTCTAAAACTGTCTAAGTGGGTATCTGAGACCTTAATTGTAGATTCCACTTGGCAGGATTAAAAGGAAAAAATAACCCAGGTATATGGGAAAGTAACATCACCATTACTCTGTCTGCTGCATCAACATTTCTGATGGATACAGCT
Organism: Lissotriton helveticus; assembly: GCF_964261635.1. Taxonomy (NCBI): domain Eukaryota; kingdom Metazoa; phylum Chordata; class Amphibia; order Caudata; family Salamandridae; genus Lissotriton; species Lissotriton helveticus. The sequence goes on from NC_136065.1 coordinate 456,312,050, forward strand.
GCCTGTGGATTCCTCACCTTTTGAATTACCCCTTGCGCAGCATTCCACAGAAACATTTTTCATAGCTCTCTCACGTCGACGAGGACATAAGAAGACCTCTTTGGCGTGCTGACATCCGTTCCCTTTTTCCGCGCCATCGACGCCTAACTGTTTTTGTAGGACTCTCTATTGCTTTGTAGTCTACTTTCTTGCAGTTGTCTTTAAACTGTTTCTGCTCGATGGCTACTCAGAAGAAGCCTGATTTTAAAGCCTGTAGGGAATGTGGGGGGCCATATTCCTGTCACGGACCCCCACGAGGACTGCCATTGGTGTTTATCATCTGAGCACGACGTCCATGGATACTCGTCGTGTCGTCAGATGAATCGAAAGGCACTTAAAGAAAAAGAAGGAAAGCTGTTCATGGCCCGGGAGAGAAAGGAAAAGAGAGGTAGTAAGACTAAGTCGGGGTCGAAGTCACCAACTCTGCACACCTAGAGGTCGTCCAAAAAGCATAAGGAGCAGCAGCGTCATGGGTCCAAACGTCGCTTTTCAAAGGACAAGTCTTCGAAGTCAGCGTCCCCAGTTTAGCGGCGACATAGAATGAATGACATCTAGCCTTCTCCTTCACCACAGGTGACTCCAGAGCATTCTCCGACCCCCCGGGGGTTCTCCGGCTCCCAGGGAAACATCTACTGTGCCTTCGACCATGCTGATCCCGGATCCGGTGTTTCCGGCGCCGCAACCAGAACCCACCCTACAACCTCGATCTATCCTAGATCAGGTGGTTTCGGATCCGTACTCGCCTTTCCCGGCTCCGAGGGCAGATCTGTCAAATTCGATGTACGGCATGTTTGTCAGGGCAGTTAACCCATCCGGCGCTCCGGCTGGCCCCGTGGGTCCGCTTTCTTTTCAGTTGGGTGTTCCATAACATTATGCCCAGGCACCATTCATGCTGTTTATGCTGATGACTCCGTCTTGGCCTTTCCTGACGCCGAGGTGCTCGAAGCAGATTCCATCCAGGAGGGAAGGGTGGACTATTCTCAGGCGCCATTGGGCTCCGCTTCGGTGCTGTCTCGACTTTGGTCGGCGCCGCTGCCCGCTTCTGAAGCTCCTCCATCGAAGCTGGCTCGGAGGTCTCTGGCGACGCCGATTCTGAAGAAGCGATCACAGAGGGAGGCTCAGAGGCTTCTGGGAGAGGAGGATTTCCAGAAGCAGCAGGAGCAGGCTTAAGAGGGGGCGATACTAGACCCTATGGATGAATTTGAAGGGCTTCAAGAAGCCAGTGGGCTTGACACATCACCGGAGTGGGAGCTCTCCTCCCAAAGCTCTTCCTTCACAGGATGTGGCCTCGTATCATTCGGTCATAAGAAAGGCTGCTGACCTTCTAGACATGCAGTTGCCAACTGCGAAGGTCAGATCTAATATTTTAACCAAGGTTCTGCACTCCCCTTCATCTGCAGTGGAACCTTAGCTTCCATTTAACGATGCATTAACATATACATTCTTAAAGGTATGGCACAAGCCAATGTCTGACCCTGCTGAGTCGAGAAAGGTGACAAGGCGCTATAAGGTTGTGCCTGGGAATCAAGCATTTTTATCATCACACCCTTCGCCTGATAGCTTGGTGGTTCAAGCGTCGTCTTCCTCTAGGCAGCCTGCTGGTTCCTTCCCTTCCACTTCAGGGGATAGAGACTCTAAGAAGTTGGACCAGTCTGCAAAAAAGGTGTTCATCGGCCAGCATGGCCTTGAAATCGACTAATGAAATGTGCTTGCTGGGGCGCTCCATCTCCCTCTCAGGGCAGACCTCCTCATGCAATCGCAGGGGCATGTTCTACACCCTCTCCCCCAGAGCTTGCACCTTCTTGCCTGGAGATTGAACGGGGCAACCTGAGTTCCTTATCTCTCCCACCGGATGTGGTGGATGTTATTTTATCGGCAAGAAAAACACACTACAAAATCGGTCAATTTCAGTAGGTGAGCCAGGTTTGGTAAATGGTTTGGAGAGAGTTCAATTGATCCTCTAAGAGCCAATTTGTCTGACATTCCTAGATTCTCTCTCTCTCTCTGGCTCAGCAGGGTTGTGCTGTAGCTACCGTTAATGGCTACTTGTCGGGATTTGTCAGCCTTTCTTTGTTTGTCAGACCAGCCATCATTGTTTAAGTCTCCCATTGTCATGAGATTAATTAAGGGTCTCACTAATAGATTTCCTCCCACTCTTTCTGTTATGCTTCAGCGGGATTTGAATTTGGTTCTTAGCTTCGTAATGGGGCCTCCTTTCGAGCCCCTGCATAGTTGTCCACTGAGACTTCTCTCATTCAATGTAATTTTTCTGGTTGCGATTATCCATGCTAGGAGGATCTGAAAGAAACACGTAGTGATAGATTCCTTTCCTTAGAATTACCCCCAGGAGTCAGACTGGATGCGGAAAGTTTTCGTCAGCAGTACCCCTGCGCGTCTGTGGGCGTCGTCGTGCTGCTCCGTGTGCGTCGTTGGCGCCGGGATGAATTCGCTGGAGCTACGTAGACAGATGTATGACAGTACATCGGCAACAGTTACAACACGCGCTTTTAGCACGCAGCCTCCACATCCCAATGACTATTACTTCGCACGTTTTTCCACTGCATGGCGTTTCAACGCCAATGTTGTTTACCCTATGGCAAAATCCATTAGGATGCATACAGAAAGATCGCACGCCATTACAACACGTAATGGTTTCTCATTTTGGCTCATAAACTCCCGGTAATGAGTTTGATCCCGCGCCATTGCTTGGAGAACATGTTTAAAGGTTGAGACTGGGAGGAGGGCGTCTGTTTTGGGGGTGGTGAGGTTGAAAGAGACGTAGAAGAAGCAGTAAATATGAAAGAGGAGCAGGGAGCCCCGCGGAGGCCGCTGGCCAGGGGCCTCTTTGGCTTGACCCTCATCCATCCTTGGTGACAGGCGCTCTGCCGCCCACTGCCCCCTAGGAGAAGCTGATAGGACCCCGGTCACAGGTAACACGTCCTTTTACTGACACTTCCGCCTACGCACGGGTCACCGGGACCTTCAGTTTATGCTGATTCCTGCCCGCGTCGGTGTGAAACGGAAGTGGCCCAGTACTACGAAAACTCTGGGACACTTGTCACTGGAGTGTCAAGGGCAGCTGAATGAAAGGCATGGTGGAGATCATTCAGCAGCGAAAGAGACGCAGGGGCTCACATACTGAAGAGCAAGGACTGATGCAGAAACAATGAGGTACCTCGGGAGAGGTGTGTCGGTGCCAGTACTGGAGGAGAAAGAGCTGCTGCTGAGCAGGTTGGGGGCCCCTCAGCTGAGACACATCCATTTGTGTCCCAGTCATGGAAAAGGTCGGGATGCTGCAGGACAGGATTGCAGTACATAAGCACAGCTGTGTGGGAGGCAGTACTGGTATTGTACTTACCACCGCATTGGGAAGCATAGAAACAAATGGGTGGGTGCTAGTACTGGAATCAAAAGAGCTGCTGTGGGAAAGGATAGCGGGTGCATCAGCAGAGATGTGTGGCCGTCGAACAGAACTAGAAACAGCAGCTGCAAACAAGACTGGTGCCCATATGCAGAACTGTCTGGATGCCAGTACTGGAATACTAACGGTTGCTGCAAGACAGGCTGAAGGTGCATTTACTGAGGCAGAGTAATGTGCCTCAGTACTGGAATAGCAAGGGTTGCTGCATGAAAGAATGTAGGTGCACCGAGCTCTGCAATTGGAATAGAAAGGGCTGCGTACATGGGAATGTTGTGGTGCACCGACGAAGCAGTGCGGCTGCCAGACCTGTAATAGGAAGGGCTGCGTACATGGTCATATTGAGGATCACCGACGGAGCTGTGCAGCTGCCAGACCTGTAATAGGAAGTGCTGCGTACATGGTAATATAGCGGATCACCGACAGCTGTGCGGCTGCCAGACCTGTAATAGAAAGACTTGGTAATATTGAGGATCACCGACTGAGCTGTGCGGCTGACATACCTGTAATAGAAAGGGCTGCGTACCTGGTAATATTGAGGCAAGAGGCAGCATAGAAGCACTCAACTCGCCGCAGTTTTGGGTTTATCCTCCCGAGCAGCAAGTCTGGGATATTCAGGCTATGATTCCGATCTTTTAGCCTCTATCCGGTGTTTCGGTCAGGATGACCCTCCAGCTACTGGGCCTGATGGCCTCCTGCATCCTGCTAGTGAATCATGCCAGGTGGCATGTGCAGGCTTTGCAGTGGGACCTGAAGTTCCAGTGGGCACAGCATCAGGGCAACTGTCCGATCTTGAAGGGCACTGCATGACAATTGCAGTGGTGGCTCATGAATCGAGATTGGGTCAATGGAATACCCCTCTCCCATCCCCAACTGGAACACAGTTGTGATGGACGCGTCCCTTCTGGGATGGGGCGGCCACATGGGAGAGGTGGAGATCAGAGGCCTCTGGTCTGCGGCAGAGCCCTGGCTCCATATCAACCTCCTGGAGCTTTGGGCGATCAGACTTGCACTGAAGGCATTCCTGCCCTCTGTCCTGGGGAGAGTAGTGCAGGTGTTCACTGACAGCACCACCGCCATGTGATACTGCAACAAACAGGGCGGGGTGGAGTCGTGGACCCTATGTCAGGAGGCTCTGCGCTTCTGGACATGGCTGGAACATCAGGGTTTTTCCCTGGTGGTTCAACACATGGCAGGTTCTCTGAACGCCAGAGTGGACAAATTCAGCCGCCAGTGCATGATGAATCACGAATGGCGTCTGAACTCTGACGTGGCGCAAGGTCTCTTTCAGCAGTGAGGAGAGCCTTTCGTTCGATCTATTCGCCACCGAAGAGAACGCGCAATGTCATCAGTTCTGCGCGTTGGATTTTCCAAGACGGAACTCGCTCGGTGACGCTTTTCATCACAAGTGGAGTTGCGGTCTACTATACGCCTTTCCACCTACACCACTTCTACCCAGAGTTCTGAAGAAGATCAAGCGCTACCTAGCCCAAGTCATTCTTATGGCTCTGGACTTGGCTCGAAGAGTATGGTATCCCGAGCTACTTGGCATGGTGATCGATCCCCCACTCTGACTGCCTCTTCAGGAGGATCTTCTGTCGCAGCAGCAGGTGAGGGTCCTCCACCCGAACCTCTCCAGCCTCCACCTCCTTGCTTGGAGATTGAGAGGCGGAAGTTGACGTCTTTTGACCTGCCTCCCGAAGTTTGTGATGTTATCTTGGCATCCAGGCGTCCCTCCACTAAAATGGTATACGCCTGCATGTGGAATACATTTTTGGCATGGTGCACAGCAAAGGCTGTGGATCCTCTTTCTGCCCCTCTTTCAGAGGTCCTTCTATTTCTCCTTTCTTTGGTCCAGCAGGGTTCTGCTCTGGGCACTGTCAAGGGCTATCTCTCTGCCATTTTAGCCTTTTTACGGGTTCCAGATCAGCCTTCCCTTTTCAAGTCACCTGTTGTGAATAGATTCCTGAAAGGCATTACTCATCTATTCCCTCCTGTTCCTTTCATAATGCCTCAGTGGGACTTGAATCTGGTTCCGACTTATTTGATGTGTGCTCCCTTTGAGCCACTTTACAACTCCTCTTCGTCTTCTCACTTTAAAAACTGCTTTCCTGGTTGCCGTCACTCCTGCCAGAAGAGTGAGTGAGCTCCAGGCTCTTTCTTCTAAACCTCCTTTTCTCTGTCCTTCCGGACAAAGTTGTTCTGTGCTATTGTGACGTCCTCGTTGACGTGGGAGAGCTATGAAAATGTGTCAGGGAAAGCCGCGCAGGAGGTAATTCAAAAGGTGAGGAATCCACAGGCAGATACTGTAGCCACCACAAAAAGCGTTACCAAAGGTAAGTAACTTGTTCATTTCTGCCCTAGATTGCCACCCAGTAGCGTTGTTGGCATTCATCAGGATCCCTAAAAAAAGTCCTAATAATGTTCCCGCCTAAGCTTCTCACTAGCTGGTAGGGGACTTATTAATGGCAATACTTGCCCTTTTCGTAGACACACACTGTCTGCGTACCTACGGGAATAAAACACCATTCATAATTACAATTATATTAATTCAAATAACTATAACTTCCCTTACCCCCCACCATGGCTAAGTTATCTTTTAACTAATTCTGTTGCTCTCTCCACCAAATGTGTGTTCCCCCTACATATTAACAACATCATACCCAGTGAAAGTTGTAGATCACATTGCATGTGATCTACAATTTATCCAGATGCCCAGTAGCTTATATGGTACCCAACTTACCTGAGTTTCATAAGTAATGATCCTAACATCTGGGACAGAGTGGGGACACCGTCCTATAGTCACTCTAAAATTGAGAACCAATGACCGACATTTAGAAAATTGGAAGTCTTGTATCGCCATACAAGTCTTTGTGGTCAAGTTGAATAATCTTAAGAAAATTGCCACTTATTTACGCCTCATAATCTTAGAGTGTCCCTAGCTTATCAATACTAGTTAGTGAATACTGGTAGTGTGTGTGTTTAAGGGAGTCTCGTTATTGGGTGCCCCTTCATCACTCGTGTAAAGGAAAATAAAAATACAAAAACATGATATTCCAGAAATTAGATTATCCACTTAAGTCCTGTTATTGGACTCTGGTTTCAATGATATCTCTACCGAAACGTCTGATTTTTCTAATTATTAACAGACTACCTGGCCCCTCGTGGAGCATATGTTAGCCGGACGCTTGTTCCCACATTGTCCGTTCTCAACTGTAGTTTGCAACCGCAATCTAAGTCTTCATATGCCCACCCAGTAAAGGGTAGTATATTAGCACCTTTTCACTCTAATCAAAGCATTTCCCTACACCCAACTTACTACTTCCAGTTTGGCCACTCTGATCCCTCTGGTGTGTGAGGTGTTCACCAGCCTCCCTAAGACTGCAAGCTCTTCCGCCCACATGTTTCCCTGGTACACACCCCTTTCCAAGATCCTAGTGTAATTCATGGAACGGGGGTGGCCATATTAGAATAGTCTCTATTCTCAACACTCAGCCCCAAAAATTTCTAAGTATGTTAGTCTTACAGGAGAGTTGCTTATCTGGCAAAAACAACAGTTGATGGACAGAATGCAGAAAAATGTCATACATTCACCCCAGTACAGAGAGCTGGGCCTAAATCCATTGTTTTTCTGCTCACCATGCCATTCCAGTTTGAACCCAGCCATATGCAAATCAGTCTTGACCCTGTGCCTCGTGGGAACAGTCCAGCCCGAACTGCCAAGCCAGGTCCTCCCTGGACTGGAAACAATCATTGTAGGACCGGTTTTGGGGTTTCACCCCTCTTCAGCCAGGCTAGCTTTATTCCAGTGGCATGGAGAGCACGGGACCCACGTCTGGGCATACCCGTCCTACTCGGCGTGACGAATGCAAAAACAACAGTTGATGGACAGAATGCAGGAAAATGTCGTACATTCACCCAGTACAGAGATCTGGGCCTAAATGCGTCGGTTTTTTTCTCACCATGCCATTCCAGGTTGAACTCAGTCATATGCAAATTAGTCTTGACCTTGTGCCTCATGGGAACAGTCCAGCCCGAACTGCCAAGCCAGGTCCTCCCTGGACTGGAAACAATCATTGTAGGACCGGTTTTGGGGTTTCACCCCTCTTCAGCCAGGCTAGCTTTATTCCAGTGGCATGGAGAGCACGGGACCCACGTCTGGGCATACCCGTCCTACTCGGCGTGACGAATGCAAAAACAACAGTTGATGGACAGAATGCAGGAAAATGTCGTACATTCACCCAGTACAGAGATCTGGGCCTAAATGCGTCGGTTTTTTTCTCACCATGCCATTCCAGGTTGAACTCAGTCATATGCAAATTAGTCTTGACCTTGTGCCTCATGGGAACAGTCCAGCCCGAACTGCCAAGCCAGGTCCTCCCTGGACTGGAAACAAGCATGCTAGGACCAGTTTTGGGGTTTAAAACCTCTTCCGCCAGGATAGCTTGATTCCAGTAGCATGGAGAGCACTTCCTTATCCTGCCCTTCAGAAAATTAGAAGATTATTATGTATTATTAGGACCTGTAATGTTACCTAAACATAAGTCTCCGGAATTACTGAGGATAATTAAGAGGTTTTTTTCTGTCTATATACAAAGGGGAGTTATGTATCACTACTACAACCCATCACCTAATACCCGATGTAAACCACTCTGGCGTCCTTATTCACGATGTTAGAACCATGTCACATATTTTCTATTACTATTGGGCACTGATTTTTGTGGAATTCGCAGTGCCCTAGTGAGTCACAGAACCTCCGAAGGGCTGATGTATTACTCCTCATACCAACTCACAAAATATTGTAGGAACACCCAACAGTAGGAATGAGTATTCCACATGCATGACTGACTTAGCCACCTGAATGAAATCCAAATACCTGCAACTGAACTCTGTAATTACTTGGGCCGCATCCCTATCAATTGTAATTTTGCCCGGAGTAATTACCATTTCATCTATCACTTTTTTGTGTACTTCAGTGTGTCACCCTAAGTGTTACTTGTATGCCCTGATGTGTATTCACTTGAACACTGGGTCACTAGAAACAAGGTTCTAAGGGCTGATTAGCTCTAATAAGACCAAAATCGGTCCTGGGTTACTTGTGTTCTGGTTCAGAAAGGACCTAGCCTAGCATTTTGGGCTGTACTGTTCCCATTAGAGCAGGGTCAAGACTGAATTGTATATGTCTGGATTCAAACAGAAGTGGCAAGGTGTGCAAATAAATAAAGTATTGACCCCACTGAGGGTGAGTGAATTGTAAAGGAAATAGCATAAAGATTTGACAGTCTAAGATAAGAGACACGCAAATGTATAAGACCTGGACATAAAGTGGATGCAGTGGGTGTTTATACTCGCCTACTGCAAGGAATAAAATACCTCAGACTTCATGTGACCGTTATATGAATGTTTCCTTTGGTTTATGTGGCCTATTTATCTGGCAGTATTTTCTTTCATTCATTTCGTTTTGACAGTTCACATTGAATGCTAGTGAACATAACCACTGCTTCCCACATTTGGAAGTTGGTGCGGCCTCAAGAATGGCCAGCAGTGGGCATAATAGAAGAGTGGACATCTTTTGAGAGATGTTCAAATGAAATCCATTTGAAAACACATCCCTTGAGAAATTGAATTTTGGGAGCTTCATCAGTTCCCATGAAATTCATATTTTTTTCATCTGGATAACAAATATGTGGCGACATTTTTGGACCAAAGCAGAGCAACCGAATTGTACAGTGTGCATGCAGTGCCTCTTAGTGCAGATATTATAAAAGACCTGTGTGGCTTCCCGTAGCTGGCAAACTCGAACTAAGATTCACCTAACACACAAGTGAGTGCATCTCCTTGACCAACTTCGCTTACCAGCTGAGATATTGATTGCATTCCTAACTACATAGCATAGACTGGTTTTTAATTTGCTATGCAGTGGTGTTATACAAGAACCTTCAGGCTACGTATCACTAGTTGAACAGCTCAGCTTAAAATCCTCATTTATTTATTTGTTTGCCTTGTAGAGCGCTGCAAATGCCCCACGGCGTCTTAGTGCAATCATTCTGCAGGAAGTAGGAGAATCCTAGTTAATCAAACATACGTTTTATGGAAAGATGGAAAAACCTTGTTTTAATTTTGTACGGAAATTCAACAGATTTGTTCGATTTCTCAAATGCTCATGAAACCTGTATCACAATTTACATTTTACGTGGACAAAGCTTCTACCACCCCATGAAGCAGTGTACATTCTCTGAATACTAACTGTTCTGGAGGTAGCAGACAGTAGGTATCTGCCAGGGGGATACCATAAGAATTTTTTCTTAAAATCCTATGGACCGAAGCCATGGAGCGCCTTATGTGCAATACAAAGCACTTTAAATGCTACTCTCTTCTTTAACGGGAGCCAATAAAGCTCCTCCAGAGCCCGGCTGCATTCTGAACCCACTGCAGTTTCTTAATAGAGCTTTGTTGTGAATCCAAATATAGCGTGTTATAATAATCTAATCTAGGTAAAACCAGAGAGATGACAATGTTTTCTGTAATTCGAAAGGTAGAAAAGGCGCTATTTTCTTTCTCGTTTTTAACTGATAAAAACAGGTGGCTGTAAGCTTGTTAGGTTGTTCTGAGAAGGTAAGTCTTCAATCAAAAATCATACCAAGATATCTCACTTTGGAAGCTTGGAAAAGGCAGAGCTCCTAAATTCTGTGGCCTCCAGGTGTCACTCCAAAAAGAAGTACTTTGGTTTTATCCAAATTGAGCCTAAGTCGATGGTTGCTCATCCAGCTAACCACTACCCGCATTCAGTCAATAAACCTTGTCGCCATCGCCTCAATGTTACTCTTGATACATTACTATTTGCGTGTCATCAGCATAGTAGATGGTTGAGAAGCCAAAGATTCTTATGAGTCTCACAAGAGGTACTACATAAATGTTAAATAAGGTTGGACTAAGCGACAATCCCTGTAGGTTGTTGCACGTTGGAACAAAAGGCTTGGAAACAAACTCTCCTAACATGACCAATTGCTCTCTTTCCCTAAGAAATGAGTGCAAGAGATCATGAGCTAGTTGCCCAATTCCAGTTTGTTAGTCTTTGTAATGTCAATATGCAGCATGCATTCACCTAATTCTGTAAGTTTCCTTATTTTAAAAGAAGCTATATTTAATCAATATTTCTTGGAGTAAAACTGTGTCTGGGGCCCCTTCCATTAATTTATTTCGTAGACAAAATGAGGGAAATTGTGTAGCAAGATGGGAAAATATTAACCCTGGGCGAAGAACTACGCTCCGTTCGCGGAGCTTGCGGAGTTTCGGCAGCTCCGCGTTCCGCGGAGAACGCGTAGCTGTCGATTACTCCGCGATCCGGTGCGTAGCGTAGTTCTCGCGCGCTGAATAACATTATCGCGTGCGCGGCAATGGCTTACCTTCGTTCTGCGTTCGTTTTTTCCTGGTCGCGTGTGCCACCATGTTTGGAAACACTCTCGCACAGTCCCGTGCGACTGTGCGAACGCGATAACGTCATTTGGATGCGCGATAGCGTCATAAGGATGCGCGAGGATGCTTGTTGGTAAGATCGAGTTGCCGAACACGCAGAAACTGCATTCTTGCACAGAATAACTCGCGAGTTCCCGAACAGGTCTAACACAACGCGAACACGTTACTTGTGACCCGGAACCGGAAATAAGGGAACGCAAGCGGGCGGGACAAACCTCTTTGAGTAACTTAGCGCGCTAGCTATCTCGAGCATGCAGGCAGCGCCCCGAACACGCGCTCCCGAAGACGAAAAACGGCGCGCGAACGGGTCTAGCAAGCTACTACGCATGTCCGCGGAGCTACGTGTAGCTCGCGGAGTGCAAGTGCGTCTTCGCATAGCGTCGCGGAGTGCGGCTACGCGAACTACGCCCAGGGTTAGAAAATATTCGGGAAGCTTTAATTTCACATTCCCCCTTTAAGGCAACTAACCAGGAGATCAAAGCTTGGTTGAAGTTAACACTTACTTTCAGAGATAAACCTGCTCTAGATTTATACTTGGGTTACTAGGCCTTCTCGTGGTTGGGCTTAGAAAAGTATCGTAATGTTTTTGGGTGCTAACTACAGGCTTAATCATTAATTCCTGGTGAAATCGAGCATATACCCCATCTTCAGATTGTATATTCCGCCATTCGGTTCGGAAGCATGTCCCGGTTGGAATTAGCTACAGAATTAGTGAAAATGCAGTTTGACACTCATTGGTTTCAAGAGCAAGAAAGAAGTAACCTGCTGACATTTTTTTTTTTGTAAGACAAAGAACGGAGCTGACTGCAACATGACCTTTAATGGTTTCTGATATCAGGTCGTACAGAACTGCTAAATCTGAAGTTTATTGTTTTTTTTTTCCTTTTTACAATTTGTTTTTGTTTTGGTTGTGGACAGACCACCACCTTGGAGTGAATTGTCAATGTTGCCATTGGGTAGTGCGCATGTTTCTCGTTCAAAGTATTCTATTGAAGCCATAAGTAAATGAGTATTGGAACACTATGGCATTCTACCAGAGCACTTTAATTTTATTAAAATGTAATTAATCTCTTACGAAAAGCCAATGATAAATAAACTTATTTTCGTCAGCCTTGCTGTACACTTAATTTGCCAACATTCTTTAAAAAGCCACTTCTAATTTAAAGAATGTTGCTGGACTCTAAGTAAAACGTTTAAAGGAACTTTTAACAAATGATGTTAAAAAGACATGCCATAGCTTTAATATGCTTGAAACTGACATGGAAGCACAATCAACTATTATCCTATTCTGCCCTGTCATTGATAGTAATCTAGGGCCAGATGCATCGATCTATTTTGCGATACGCATGGTGCGATTCGGTAAAATTCACAATTTGGGAATCGCAAATCGCAATGTTAATGCATATGCCCTCTAAGTCCCCTTTTGTGGTTCATGACAACTAGGTCCTGGAGCAGTCACCTTGACCTCTGCCAGTTTAAAATTCCAGATCTTTTCAAAACCTTGGAAATCCTCACTTTGACATCTGAGTGGTTTGTAAGTAACATTTTGTGACAGGAAAGGTTTCATTTTCTACACTGAAATGCCATCTCAATCAATGAAGTACTTCTCGGATTGCAAGAAAGTCACACAAGTACTTGCATTACCTGTGCTTTGTGCGTTTGACTGTCATTTCCCAGACAAGTGTCTAATGTTTTCCGGGAGAACCATGACGGACTGAGAGATGATCTGCCTTCTTGCCCAGCAGGAAGGCTGCCCATGGAAATGGCTAGAATTTGTATCTAGGAGTTCTGGACAGCAAGGCGGAAGGTCCCCTTCGAACTGAGCTGTGACCAGCATCTCTGAACACTCCCATAGGGGAAGATGTAAAAGTATCTTGACATATTAAATGGCACAAATTCCCTATTGACCTCTAGGTCTACGACGTTGAGTATGTTTGTTCCCTACCTGCTTGACCTCAAGAACTTATTTGGCATCAGAGTGGCACCTGATGTTTCTAGTCACTCGCCACACATCGTCCCCATCTTAGATTATGAATTGGCTTACTATTCTTTTGGCCACATAGAGTTTCTCAGTAGTTAAGGCTCTATTCATCTGCCATAGAGGTAATCCCCCCCATTACTGATTACAAATATTCCCATCACATCATTCTTCACATGAAACATCTCCACACTGTAATTTCACCACTTCCAGTAACTCCTGTGGCTTCAGTCCTAGTTCCAAATGCTCCACAGCCAGCTTCATCATAGCAGGTTGCCTAGGCTATTCCTGCTCCTCCTACGCTTAAATCTATTCCTACAATGTGTTCTCTTACACTCTAAACATTATCTCATAATCTTTGGAGGCATCATTCAAGACATTGCTCGCGTAGTTCCAGGTCAAGGTACTTAAGAAGGGGATATCACACACTATGTGCTTGTGCTTCCAGAAGTTAAATGTTTTGTATTTCTTCCTTGTCAGAAGGTACTCGCCAACTATGATTCCGCACCCATGATAATTTGATGAGATAAACACTTTTAACCACATCGACACTGATGACGAACCGGAGGCGGACGAGAGGGACAGGGGCTCCATCCCTGCGGCTCCTCTGGACCCAGGGAGTCCCACAGCCTACCCGCTATACCCGGGTCCATCGGCGACTCCCAAACAGATTCAAGAGTTTCTTGCTGCCAGGGACTGCTTTAGGCCTCGGGCTCCCGCCGGCGCGCCTTCAGGCCCCGCGGACCCGTGTGAAGATCCTGCTGGCCCGGTGGCTCTGGCGCCACAGGATCCTGTGCCGCTGGCTCCGGTGCCACGAGGTGCAGCGGCTCTGGCCCCGGCGCCGCACTGGGTGCCGTTTATCCAGCCCCGGTTACCGGACCATTTTGTTCCGGCCTGGAAACCGAATAGGGGACAGTTCCGGCCGGCACCATTTTCGGTGCTGTTCCGACGCCGTTCGTCCCTTCTCCGGCACCGGCTCTGCCGCCGCGACTGACCCCCTCCACGCCGGAGGTGGACGATGACTGGGACGGGTCCGAGGACCCCCTTGCCCGGCAATGTGACTCCTAGCAAGATTGGGTGGACAACCTGGAAGACGCAGGCGAACTTGACGTTTCTCCTGACCTGGGGTTTGTCTCTCCTCCGCCTACATTGGAGAAGGGTGCTTCCTACACCATGGTGCTGCTTCGGGCTGCAGAGGCCCTTAATCTCGGCATCCCTACAGTGGCCCTCAAAACCAACCTCCTCGCAGAGGTGCTCCAGACGGCGTCTACATCGTCGGAGCCGCTGCTTCCTTTCAATGAGGCCCTTACCAAAGTCCTCTTTGGCACTTGGTTGCGGCCGGCCACGGGGGCGCCGGTGGATAAAAACGTCGCCAGGTGTCACCGCCCGGTGACTGGTGATCCCGCCTTCCTGACCACTCACCCTACGCCTGAGAGCCTGGTCATTCAGGCCTCGACGTCGCAGAGTGCCTTTCCCACGGCTCTGCCGGATAAGGACTCTAAATGGCTGGAGCAGTTTGGCAAGAGGTTCTCCTCGGCTAGCTTAGGGCTGTGGTCGGTTAACACCGCCTGCTTGTTGGGCCGATACTCCAACGCAGTGTGGGATTCCGTGGCTCAGGTCTTGCCTCAGTGTTCTGAGGAGGTCCAGGCTGTCCTTTCCCAAGCGATTGCTGAAGGTAAGGATGCGGCGTAGTTTGCCATCAGGTGTGGTTTGGACACCGCTGATTCGTTGGGCAGGGCAATTTCCACGACTGTGGCATTGCAACGCCACGCCTGGTTGCGTTCAACTGGGTTCTCGCCCGATGTCCAGGACTCGCTCATGGACATGCCCTTTGAAGGCTCCCGCCTATTTGGCGATAAGGCCGACAGTGCATTGGAGCGCTTTAAGGACTCACGGGCCACGGCCAAGTCCTTGCGTCTTTATACAAAGAACCCTGCCACTCCTGGCTTTCGTGGCCAGGGCAGAGACACCCAGGCGCCCTCCTCCAGCAAGCCTGTGCAGAACTATCCTCAGCGATGCCGTGGCTTCCGCGGGGGCGGGTCTGGAAACCAGCATGCTGGTCATTCTACCTCAACCCCTGCTGCTTCCACCTCTACGCCTTCCTAATCCAAGCATCTGAAAGAGACACGTTAGTATTAGATTCCTTACCTTAGAATATCCCCAGGCGTCAGACTGGATCCGGAAATTTTTGCGTAGCAGTACCCTTGCGCGTCGGTAGGCGTCGTCTGCGGCTCCGCGTCCGTCGCCGGCGTCGTGGGCGCCGCGATGACGTCGTCGGAGTACTTAGACGCCGCCTCCGCGTGCTGACGTCAGTTCTTCTTTTTTCCGCGCCAGCAAGCGCAGATCTGGAAAAAGCAGTAACCCTAGTCAATTTCGACTAAACTTTTTGATCCTTTTTGATTACTATTTCGAAGTCTCTCGACTCCGAAACGGTGCCGATAGGGATGCCTGGCTTCAAGCATTGCGACGATTGCGACCGGCTGATGTCGGTCACGGATCCTCACCGTGTGTGTTTGTCGTGTTTGGGCGTCGACCACGACGACAAGGCCTGCTCCGACTGCCGGGCCCTCTCTTCGAAAGCCAGGCGGGAGCGGTCCCGTAGGCGCCTCGAACTCCGGTAGTCGGCCCCGCGCCGTGAGAGGTCCCGATCCCATGGGAGGTCGAGGGACAGGTCCCGGGCCCGGAGCCACCACAGCTCCGAGAGTAGGCCGCACTCCTCCGGGTCGAAGTCGTCGTCAGGTAAGCGGCACAAGAAGTCCAAGCGGCGTCATCGCTCCTCGGACTCCCCCCGACGCTCGCGCGATGCTGCCGGGGGTTCGGGTGACACCGCCCACGCGGCTCCGTCGGAGTCGCGGGCGCCGCGTCCAGCCCCATACCCTACGGTCCCTGGGCTCAACGCGACGCCGTCCTCGGGCGGCGCCGATCCCGGTCCTCCTTCCGTTCCTGTTCAGCCGTCGGGACGGCCCCGTTGGGCGCCGCTCCAGACGCCGTTGGGTGAATTTCACTTTTATGAACAGGCCCCATTGGTTGAGGACCCTGAATTTCAGGAGATGGGTGAAGGAGAGGACTGGGAGGGGTCTGAGGACCCTCTGACCTGGGAGTGTCAGTCTCATGAGGACTGGACAGGAGACCTTGGGGAGGCCAGTGGCCTGGACACCTCTCCAGACACTGGTTTTGTCTCCCCTCCTACCGTGGCTTCGGAGGAGGGGGCAACCTATAGTGTGGTGCTGATGAGGGCTGCCAAGGCCTTGGGCCTTGAGCTCCCCGTCGCGGCCGTGAGGACTAACCTCCTCATTGAGGTCCTTAAACCGCAGTCCAGCTCGGCCGAGCCTCTGCTGCCCTTTAATGAGGCCTTGACTGACGTTCTTCTGGGCACTTGGTCCAAGCCCGCTACGGGTTCGCCCGTAGATAGGAACGTGGCCAGACGCCACCGCCCAGCCCCGGGCGACCCATGTTTTCTGTCCTCCCACCCTACCCCCGAGAGCCTGGTCATCCAGGCCTCCAATTCCCAAACCGCATTCCCGTCGGCCCCGCCGGATCGGGAATCCAAGAGGTATGACCAGTATGGGAAGAAGATCTTCTCATCCATTAGTTTGGGCCTGCGGTCTTCCAACACCGCCTGCCTCTTGGGACGTTACACCCACTCTGTGTGGGATAAGGTCGCGGAAGTGCTGCCAGAGTGTCCGTTGGAGGTACGGGCCAAACTCGGCCAAGCCCTTGTGGAGGGCCGGGATGCAGCCAAGTATTCCATCCGGTGTGGGCTGGATACCACTGACTCGCTGGGTAGAGCGATGGCAACGACGGTGGCGGTCAGACGCCACGCCTGGCTGAGGTCCGCCAACTTCTCGGCAGATGTCCAGAGCACGCTCATGGACATGCCGTTCGATGGCCATCGCCTCTTTGGCGGCAAGGCAGACCATGCGCTTGAGCGTTTTAAGGACTCCAGGGCTACGGCCAAGTCCTTAGGCCTCTCGGGCCAGCGCCAGCAACCGGCTGCCTATCGCTCCTTTCGTGGCCACGGAAGGGGTGCGCCCGCTCGTGCCGCCAGCCACGCACCGCAGGGCAATACCCAATGCGGTGGCGGCCGTGGGAACCGCCGTCCAAGCGGTCGTGGGCAGCGGCGAGGTCAGTCCACACCTTCCCCCGCAGCATCCGTCTCAAAACCCTCCTAGTCCGTGCTTTCAGGCCCATGTGACGCCAGTGGGGGGCAGGGTTCGCCATCACCACCTCCACTGGCGCACTGTCACGTCAGACAGGTGGGTGCTGCAGATCGTCCGAAGGGGCTACTCCCTCCCCTTCGAGGCGACTCCTCCAGCCATGCCACCGCAGAACCACCGTGTATCGGGGGATCACTTGCGACTTCTACAGGAAGAGGTTATGGCCCTCTTGGCCAAAGGGGCCATCGAGCGCGTTCCTGGGCCAGAAGTAGGGTGTGGTTGCTACTCCCACTACTTCCTGGTACCCAAGAAGGGCAAAGGGGGCCTGCGCCCTATCTTGGACCTACGGAACGTCAACTGCTTCCTCCGGAAGGAGAAGTTCAAGATGCTGACACTGGCTCAGGTCTTAGCTGCCCTGGATCCAGGAGACTGGATGGTAGCGTTGGACTTGCAGGACGCTTATTTCCACATCCCCGTCCTGCCGGCCCACCGGCGCTACCTGCGGTTCACGGTTGGTCACGAGCACTTTCAGTTTACCGTGCTCCCCTTCGGCCTTACCAGCGCCCCACGGGTGTTCACAAAGGTGATGGCGGTGGTCGCGGCTCATCTGCGCAGGTTGGGGGTTTCAGTCTTCCCCTACCTCGACGACTGGCTGTTGAAGGCGGGCTCGCCCCAGACAGTCGTCAGCCACCTCCAGACTACGGCAGACCTCCTGCATCAGCTGGGGTTCTCGATCAATGTGCCAAAGTCACACCTGTGCCCCTCTCAGAAGCTCCTCTTCATCGGAGCGGTTCTAGACTCGGCGCAGTTTCGGGTTTATCCACCCGAGCAGCGGGTCCGGGATATTCAGGCTCTGATTCCCATCTTTCAGCCGTTATCCCGGGTTTCGGTCAGGTTGACGCTGCGGCTTCTGGGGCTGATGGCCTCCTGCATCCTACTGGTGCATCACGCCAGGTGGCGGATGCGGGCTCTGCAGTGGGACCTGAAGTTTCAGTGGGCCCAGCATCAAGGCAACCTATCCGACCATGTCCTGATCTCGGAGGGCACTGCGAGACAGTTGCAGTGGTGGCTCAAGGACCACGATTGGGTCTGCGGCAGATCCCTCTCCCTTCCCCAACCGGAGCACGTAGTTGTGACGGACGCGTCCCTCCAGGGCAGGGGAGGCCACATGGGAGAGGCGGAGATCAGAGGACTCTGGTCTCCGGCGGAGACTCGACTCCACATCAACCTGTTGGAGTTACGGGCGATTCGTCTAGCATTGAAGCCATTCCTCCCCTCTGTCCGGGGGAGTGTAGTGCAGGTGTTCACGGACAACACCACCGCCATGTGGTACTGCAACAAACAGGGCGGGGTGGGGTCGTGGACCCTTTGCCAGGAGGCTCTGCGCCTTTGGCAATGGCTGGAACATCAGGGCGTGACCCTGGTGGTTCAACACCTGGCAGGTTCTCTGAACGCCAGGGCGGACGAGCTCAGCCGTCGGTGCATGATGGATCACGAATGGCGTCTGAACTCGGACGTGGCGCAAGGCCTCTTTCAGCAATGGGGAGAGCCTTGGTTAGATCTATTCGCCACCAAAGAGAACGCGCAATGTCATCAGTTCTGCACGTTGGAATTTCCAAGGCGGCACTCGCTCGGAGACGCTTTTCGTCGCGAGTGGGGTTGCGGTCTGTTGTACGCCTTTCCGCCTATACCACTTCTGCCCAGAGTGCTGAAGAAGATCAGGCGCGACCGGGCCCGAGTCATCCTTGTGGCTCCGGACTGGGCTCGAAGGTACTGGTATCCCGAGCTACTCAGTATGTCAGTCGATCCCCCCCGGTTCGTCTGCCTCTTCAGGGCGGACGAGCTCAGCCGTCGGTGCATGATGGATCACGAATGGCGTCTGAACTCGGACGTGGCGCAAGGCCTCTTTCAGCAATGGGGAGAGCCTTGGTTAGATCTATTCGCCACCAAAGAGAACGCGCAATGTCATCAGTTCTGCACGTTGGAATTTCCAAGGCGGCACTCGCTCGGAGACGCTTTTCGTCGCGAGTGGGGTTGCGGTCTGTTGTACGCCTTTCCGCCTATACCACTTCTGCCCAGAGTGCTGAAGAAGATCAGGCGCGACCGGGCCCGAGTCATCCTTGTGGCTCCGGACTGGGCTCGAAGGTACTGGTATCCCGAGCTACTCAGTATGTCAGTCGATCCCCCCCGGTTCGTCTGCCTCTTCAGGAGGACCTTCTGTCGCAGCAGCAGGGGACGGTCCTCCACCCGAACCTGTCCAGTCTCCACCTCCATGCTTGGAGATTGAGCGGCGACAGTTGAGGCCATTTGACTTGCCTCCTGAAGTCTGTAACGTCATTCTGGCAGCCAGGCGTCCCTCCACAAAGTCGGTATACGCCTGCAGGTGGAACAGATTTGTGGCATGGTGCACAGCAAAGGCTGTGGATCCTCTTGCTGCCCCTCTTTCAGAGGTTCTTCTCTTCCTTCTTTCTCTTGCCCAGCAGGGCTCTGCTCTGGGCACTATCAAGGGCTACCTTTCTGCCCTTTCAGCCTTTCTCAGGCTACCTGATCAGCTTTCTTTGTTCAAGTCCCCTATTGTAAACCGATTTCTTAAGGGCATCACTCACACTTTTCCTCCTGTTCCGTTTGTGATGCCTCAGTGGGACTTGAACCTGGTTCTGACTTTTCTGATGTGCGCTCCCTTTGAGCCACTTCACAATTGCCCTCTTCGCCTTCTGACTTTGAAGACTGCTTTCCTGGTTGCCATCACCTCTGCCAGGAGAGTGAGTGAGCTCCAGGCTCTTTCTTATACTCCACCTTTCCTTTCTGTCCATCCGGACAAAGTGGTGCTTCGTACCAAACCATCTTTCCTGCCCAAGGTTGTCACGGCCTTCCACATTGGGCAGTCTATCACCTTGCCTACCTTCTTTCCGCCACCGCATCCCTCTAAAGAGGAAGAGCGGCTCCATCGTCTGGACCCAAAACGTGCGCTCTCGTTTTATCTGGATCGCACACGCCAGTTCCGGGTGGATGACCAACTCTTTGTTGGTTACGTGGGCGCTAAGAAGGGGAAAGCGGTGCACAAGAGGACCATCTCCCGGTGGATCATCTTGTGTATCCAGGCATGCTACTCCTTGGCTAGGAAGGAGCCCCCTGCTGGATTGCGGGCTCATTCTACCCGAGCCACGGCGACTACCACTGCCCTGGGCAGGGGTGTGCCCTTACAAGACATCTGTCAGGCAGCTACGTGGGCATCGCTGCACATGTTTGCAAGACACTACTGCCTGGACAGTCAAGTCCGGAGGGATGGCTTCTTTGGCCGTTCCGTCCTCCAGGACTTTCTGGTGTGATTATTGGTTCGCAGACCCACCACCGGGGATGGTATTGCTGGGGTATCTATTCTAAGGTAAGGAATCTAATACTAACGTGTCTCTTTCAGATGCACAAGTTACTACTTGTGTAACGATATATCTGTAAGAGACATTAGTTAGTATTAGATTCCTTACCGACCCACCCATCCTCCCCGTTCTGCGAACCAATATCTAGGGTTAGGGTTGTCCCCTTTCAGGGCCCTAGTTTCAATGGCACCAGTGTTGGTTTTTAACATGGCTCTGCGTTTCTGGCGCGGAAAAGCTGTGTCTAAGAACTGACGTCAGCACGCGGAGGCGGCGTCTAAGTACTCCGATGACGTCATCACGACGCCGACGACGGACGCGGAGCTGCAGACGACGCCTACCGACGCGCAAGGGTACTGCTACGCAAAAATTTCCGGATCCAGTCTGATGCCTGGGGATATTCTAAGGTAAGGAATCTAATACTAACTAATGTCTCTTACAGATATATCGTTACACAAGTAGTAACTTGTGCTTCAGGGAGCACCCCAAGCCGGTGGGTGGCAGGGACTGCCACCACCTCCACCACTGCCGAGAAATTACATCGGACAAATGGGTGCTACAGATTATCTGCCAAGGTTACTCCCTTCCGTTTCAGTCCTCCCCTCCAGCCATGCCCCCTCAGTGCCACCGCATGTCGGGCATCATTTGTCTCTTTTCCGACAGGAAGTCACAGCCCTCCTGGCCAAGGAGGCCATCGAGTGCGTTCCCGGTTCAGAAGTGGGGAGTGGTTGTTATTCCCTCTACTTTCTGGTGCCCAAGAAGGACAAGGGGGGCCTGCTCCCCATCTTGGACCTCCGGGACGTCAATCACTTCCTCCGGAAGGAGCAGTTCAAGATGTTGACTCTGACTCAGGTCTTGGCTGCCCTCGACCCCGAAGACTGGATGATAGCGTTAGACTTGCAGGACGCTTATTTTCACATCCCCGTCCTGCTGGCACACCGGCGTTACCTGCGGTTCATGATGGGCCAGGAGCATTTTCAGTTTGCCATGCTCCCCTTCGGCCATACTAGCGCCCCTCGGGTGTTCACAAAGGGGAGGGCGGTGGTCGCAGGTCATCTGCGCGTGTCCAGGGTGTCGATCTTCCCCTACCTCGACGACTGCTTGTTGAAGGCGGGCTCGCCCCACGCAGTCGTCAACCACCTTCAGACTACGGCCGACCTCCTGCACTTGCTGGGGTTCTCCATCAACGTGCCGAAGTCGCACCTGTGTCTCACACAGAAGCTCCCCTTATTTTGAGGGTTTCTGGATTCGACGCTGTTTTGGGTTTATCCTCCCGAGCAGCGAGTCTGGTATATTAAGGCTATAATTACGATCTTTCAGCCTCTATCCCGGGTTTCGGTCAGGATGACCCTTCGGCTTCTGGGCCTGATGGCCTCCTGCATCCTGCTGGTGACATATGCCAGATGCTCTGCAGTGGGACCTGAAATTCAAGTGGGCGCAACATCAAGGCAACCTTTCATATCCTGTCCAGATCTCGGAGGGCACTACACGACAATTGCAGTGGTGGCTCAAGAATCGCGATTGGGTCAACTTGGGAGAGGCGGAGATCAGAGGTCTCTGGTCTCCGGCGGAGTCCCGGCTCCATATCAACCTTTTGGAGCTGTGGGCGATCCGACTTGCACTGAAGGCATTCCTTCCCTCTGTCTGGGGTAGTGTAGTGCAGGGGTGTTTACGGACAACACCACTGCCATGTGGTATTGCAACAAACAGAGCGGGGTGGGGTCTTGGACCCTATGCCAGGAGGCTCTGCGCCTCTGGACATGGCTGGAACATCAAGGCATTACCTTGGTGGTTCAACACCTGGCATGTTCTCTGAACGCCAGGGCGGACGAACTCAGCCGCCGGTGCTTGATGGATCACAAATGGCGTCTGAACTCGGAGGTGGTGCAAGGTCTCTTTCAGCGATGGGGAGAGCCTCGATTAGATCTATTTGCCACCGAAGAGAACGCTTTTCGTCACGAGTGGAGTTGCGGTCTGTTGTACGCCTTTCCGCCTATACCACTTCTGCCCAGAGTGCTGAAGAAGATCAGGCGCGACCGGGTCCAAGTCATTCTTGTGGCTCCAGACTGGGCTCGAAGAGTATGGTATTCTGAGCTACTCAGTATGAGCATCGATCCACCGATCCGTCTGCCTCTTCAGGCGGTTCTTCTGTTGCAGCAGCAGGGGACGGTCCTCCACCTGAACCTGTTCAGCCTCCACCTCCATGCGTGGAGATTGAGCGGCGACAGTTGACACCTTTCGATCTTCCTCCCGAAGTCTGTGATGTCATTCTGGCAGCCAGGCGTCCCTCCACCAAAACAGTATACGCCTGCAGGTGGAACAGGTTTATGGCATGGTGCACAGCGAAGGCTGTGGATCCTCTTCCTGAGGTTCTTCTGTTCCTTCTCTCTTTGGCCCAGCAGGGCTCTGCTCTGGGCACTATTAAAGGTTATCTTTCGGCCATCTCCGCCTTTCTACGGCTTCCATATCAGCCTTCTCTTTTCAAGTCCCCAGTTGTTAACCGTTTCCTTAAAGGCATTACGCACATGTTTCCACCTGTGCACTTCATAATGCCTCAGTGGGACTTGAATCTTGTCTTGACTTTTCTGATGTGTGCTCCCTTCGAGCCCCTTCATAACTGTACTTTGCGTCTTCTCACCTTAAAGACTGCTTTCCTGGTTGTTATCACCTCTGCCAGAAGAGTGAGTGAGCTCCAGGCTCTTCTAAACCTCCTTTCCTTTCTATTCATCCTGACAAGGTGGTTCAGAGGACCCATCCTTCTTTCTTGCCAAAGGTTGTCACGCCCTTCCACATCGGGCAGACCATCACTTTGCCCAGCTTCTTTCCGCCTCCTTCCAGAGAGGAAGAGAGGCTCCACCGTCTGGACCCGAAACGTGTGCTCGCATTCTATCTGCAGCGTACACAGTAGTTCCGGGTGGATGATCAGCTCTTTGTCTGCTACATGGGCACCAAAAAAGGTCAGGCCGTGCACAAACGGACCATCTCCCGGTGGGTCGTTTTGTGCATCAAAGCATGTTACTCCTTGGCCAAGAAGGAGCCTCCTGTGGGACTGCGTGCCCATTCGACCATGGCTACTGCAGCCACCACTGCCTTGGGGTTGTGGTGTCCCCTTGCAGGACATTTGTCAGGCAGCTACGTGGGCCTCGCTGCACACGTTTACCAAGCACTACTGTCTTGACAGTTGGGTCCGGAGAGACGGCTTCTTTGGCCGTTCTGTGACTTTCTGGTGTAATCTCGTTTGCAGACCCACCACCTGGGTTGGTATTGCTGGGGTACCTATTCTAAGGTAAGAATCTATCACTAACGTGTCTCTTTCAGATGCACAAGTTACTACTTGTGTAACGATATATCTGTAAGAGACATTAGTTAGCAATAGATTCCTTACCGCCCCACCCATCCTCCGCGTTCTGCGAACTGATTACTAGGGTTAGGGTCATCCCCTTTTAGGGACCTAGTTTTATGCACCAATGGTCAGTGTCTTGCATAGCTCTGCATTCCTGGCGCGGAAAGTCGTGTACAGAACTGACGTCCGCGCACATGGGTGGCGCCTAAGTACCCTCCGTGAAGCCATCTCAGCAATGATGGCGCAACTGACGGACACGGAGCTGCAGGACGCAAAGGGGTACTGCTAAGCAAAACTTTCCCGATCAAGTCTGACGCCTGGGGATATTCTGAGGTACGGAATCTATCACTAACTAATGTCTTACAGATATATCGTTGCACAAGTAGTAACTTGTGCTTTGATTCAGCATGAAGGAAAGTTTGCTGTACTTTTGCTACTTCAATTAAATCTGGATATAGCTGCTGGGAAGGTATAACTGGTCCATATGCATTTTTTTTAGAGAAGAGAAGACCATGCTCGAAATATGCAGACTTTCATGTGTTCCTCAAGACGGCCCTGAACCAGATCATCTGTGCAGCAATAGACTCCACTAATTAAGCAAGGCATGGATATTTCCACAGTCTTAAAATGAAGCAGTCATCCTGGCTTCACCTAACAAGCTGAAAATGTGAGGCTTAGGGACAAATCCTAAACCTTTCATTCTCTTGTAACACCCTGTTTGAGTCATGCTGAAGAGTGATGCGCTGTATTAAAAAGGAAGTGAAGACCTTAAGAGTTGTGGGGCGTGGAAAGAAGTAGGCTGTGCACTAGTGTTTTAAGCAAAGATTTAAGACCCCTCAAGTGGCCTCATTAACAGCAGCAAAGGTATCAGTGAAGGCAGCCTGCCAGAGGGAGATGAGGGGCACAGGCAGCTATGGCTGCCTTATGTGAATAAGCAAGGACTCCTGCTTCCCAACTCTTCCACCGTCCACCCCAGTAAATGGCAGGGAATTACAAGTCAGAAGGGTGTCATATATTGTGCAAATAGGCTATTCTCTCCAGTTCAAGCCACTACTGCCTGCAATACGTCCAAAGAAGTCATCCCCATTCTGTCAAATAGGCTGCAATAGGAGGTCAACGTCCTAGAGAAGCAAGTCGTGGCTGGTTTCCAAATTCCGCAAAAGGAAAATATGTGTTTGAGGCATATGAGCTGCAGATTACACACTGTGCATAGATCTCCACCTAGTGTTAGGCCCGGATGTTTGCAGTTTGTTTTTGTCCTGAAAAGTCTTTGGAAGTCATGGGATAGGTGACTCCTCCTTTGGATCATATTGCGCATGGGCATTGGCTCCATCCTCAGATTTTATTTTTTCTGCCACCTGGCTCAGATGGTTTCCTGCGCTCCGTGTTGGAACTGATTTTCCTTCGGCGCGCAATCCTCACCTACTCCGACGGTATTGTTTCGAACACGCTTCCAATCAACGCTACTCTTCAACTCCAGATTCTTCGATTCCCAACTTCGACGAGGCCTTCGGGCCTACCCAGGCTTCATCTTCCAGCTCATGGAGAGGACACAATTAAAAAAATTTCCTCAATGTGGGTCGAAGTTTCCCCAGACCGATCTCCATGAGGTGTGCAACCTTTGCCTCTCACCGGGGCACGAGGCCAGAGACTGTTCGGCGTGTGGCTCTTTCCGCTCCAAGAAGACAATTCGGGACCGACAAGCTCGATGAACAATGGCTCGCTAGTCAGCTTCAATCCCGGATGACATCTTCGAAGAGGGCGTCGACGTCCCAGAGCAACTGCAAGAACATGGCGTCGACAGCAACTCCAAGGCCGAAGATTCAGAAGTCGAGGACATCACTCCGGCGCAGAGGGTCGTAAGTAAGAACGTCGACCCCGACCCTTCCGCAACACCTTCCAAAAAGGCTTCGGTCACACCCTTGCTTTCGGGCCCAGGTGCACACTGAGAGCTTGCTTCCCATGCCCCGCTTTCGAGCTTGGCAAAGAAGCCTAATAAGCCTTTAGGCGACTCGGGCTCGAGTCAGCCTACCCCCGGTGCTGGAGCACACATACCAGCACCAAAAAAGAAGCCATCTTCTTCCTCCACGCCAGCTGCTTCCACATCTAAGCACTCTGCGCCGAAGACTGGCACCAGCTCCTCTGCACCTAAACCACACTCGGAGCCGAGCAAGAAATTGCCACTCAAAGCACACGACTCCTACACTTCGGAGCCGAAAAAATCCTTGGAACCAAAAAAGCCCTCGGAACCGAAAAAACCTTCGGAGCCGGACAAGCCCTCGGACCTGAAAAAACCTACAGCACCGAAAAACACAAATATTCCATCAACCAAAGACACTGCCAAGGAACATGTTTCAAAGCCAAGAGATGCTCAAAGCTCGGTGCCCAAAAAACCTTCGGCAACGAAGGATCTACCCTCTACAGAGGACCTATTCCGTCCCGACCCTACGCAAAAGACTATTTAAAGATCCTAAAACTGGTCTACTGACTCTTACATCGAAAAAAAGACCATTAGACGCACCTGCATTGACTCCTCATCCTAAGAAGAAGGACATTGCAACATCTCCTCTAAGGATACCTTCTCCTCCATCTAACATTCCCTCAGCACATCACTCCCCTATACCATCTCCTACTCCGTTACCAGATGATGATGGGGACACTTCTAATGACACGGGGGATGGCGCAGACAGTGAGCCACCAGATAATTCTACTCCTCCTGGCTCACCTGACCCTTGGAATGACTATAGCACCCCAGATGTCCCTAACGTTCCACGAGAAGACGTATATCCCTCCAGGCCTTCCCCACCAGAAGACACTATGAGATTTAACCAACTTGTACATAGGCTGCCCAATATCACGGGGTTGATCAACATAATCACCCAGTGGAGGAAGACTTCCTTAAGGATACCTTTTGACAATACACAAAGGTCCACCTCAACTTTACCTATGCTTAAAGGAGTTATTAAGCATGCATCAGAAGTCTTCAAAGATCCGGTTAGGGCTCGAATCATCAACCCCCGAATCGAAAAGAAGTATAAAGCTGCCCCTTCTGATCCAGCATACATCAAAGGGCCTGCACCACTAGACTCCCTTGTAGTCTCCAACGCACGCAAGAGAGCAAATTCACAAACATCAGGCGAGGCTCCCCCACCAGATAAAGAGTCTAAGCTCCTTGACTCATCAGGTAAAAGAACAGTGTCACAGGCTCCAAACATTTGGCGTAGTGCCAATACTCAGACATTACTTGCAAGATACGATAGGGCACATCATGATAAATTAGAATCCATAATGCAGCACCTTCCAGATAAATATAAAAATAGGGCAAATGAGCTTATATAAGAGGGTAAAAACATCACAAATACCTCTATTGGCTGTGCCCTAGTTGCAGCAGATACTGCTTCAAGGGCAATTAATAAGTGTCCTCTTACGTAGACATGCTTGGCTACACATTTCGGGGTTTAAACCTGAAGTACAAAGTGCCATCCTCAACCAACCCTTTGATGAGCAACACTTATTTGGGCCTAGTGTGGACGTATCCCTTGAAAAAATGAAAAAAGATAGACACAGCGAAATCTATGGCAGCCTTGCAGTCGCAAGCTCCCAGATGTTCTTTTCGTCGCTTATCGTACAGAAGTACCAACAGGGGATACTCCTCAGATACTCCCTCTACCTCTTACAAAGCTCCTACCCAATCCACCTATGGCAGAGGCTACCAAAGAGGAGGTTACAGGGGTAACAAGAACAAAGGCAGAGGCAAAACTAATAACTCCTGTTCTGCCTCCACCCCCGCCCAATGACTTCCCCCCCCCCCCACGTCCCCCACCACATTCCACTCCCGTTGGGTGCCACAAATAATTCAGTCAGGGTACTGTCTAGAACTAACATCTACCCCCCCCAAACATACCACCCAAACAGCGACCAATGTCACAAGAACATTTAGTTCTACTAAGACAAGAGGTAACATCTCTCCTACAAAAAAGCGCAATAGAATTCGTTCCATTGCATCAACAAAACAAGGGAGTTTACTCCCTGTACTTTCTTATCCCAAAAAGGATGGCTCTCTCAGGCCTATTCTAGACCTCAGGCCACTAAACCTGTACATACAATCAGACCACTTCCATAAGGTCACACTTCAGCAGGTCCTTCCTCTTCTGTTACAAAATGACTTCCTTGGCACCCTAGATCTCAAGGATGCCTATTTCCACATTCCTATTCACACAGCTCAACGAAAGGATCTCAGATTTGTACTAGACGGTCAGCACTATCAATTCAAAGTATTCCCATTCGGAGTCACAGCAGCACCAAGAGAGTTTACAAAGTGCCTAGCAGTAGTAGCGATACAAAAGGGGATGATGGACGGAGCGTTTGAACAAATCAAACACTCACCCCCAGTCAACTGATCTGTGTTTAATCCATCACCATTCTTTAGTTCACTCAGCCACCCCAGTTCAGACATGGCTATATGCAAATCAGTCTGACCCTGTGCCTCATGGGAACAGTGCAGCCCGAACTGCCAAGCCATGTCTTCCCTGGACCGGAAACAAGCATCCTGGGACCGGTTTCGGATTCATAATCCTCATCAGCCAGGCTATCTTGAATCCAGTGGCCAAGTGAACAAGGGACTCGTGTCTGAGCATACCCTGCCACACTTAGGGCAAACAAAGCTATACAAAAGGGGATGATGGACGGAGCGTTTGAACAAATCAAACACTCACCCCCAGTCAACTGATCTGGGTTTAATCCATCACCATTCTTTAGTTCACTCAGCCTCCCCAGTTCAGACATGACTATATGCAAATCAGTCTGACCCTGTGCCTCATGGGAACAGTGCAGCCCGAACTGCCAAGCCATGTCTTCCCTGGACCGGAAACAAGCATCCTGGGACCGGTTTCGGATTCATAATCCTCATCAGCCAGGCTATCTTGAATCCAGTGGCCAAGTGAACAAGGGACTCACGTCTGAGCATACCCTGCCACACTTAGGGCGAACAAAGCGATACAAAAGGGGATGATGGACAGAGCGTTTGAACAAATCAAACACTCACCCCCAGTCAACTGATCTGGGTTTAATCCATCACCATTCTTTAGTTCACTCAGCCACCCCAGTTCAGACATGGCTATATGCAAATCAGTCTGACCCTGTGCCTCATGGGAACAGTGCAGCCTGAACTGCCAAGCCATGTCTTCCCTGGACCGGAAACAAGCATCCTGGGACCGGTTTTGGATTCATAATCCTCATCAGCCAGGCTATCTTGAATCCAGTGGCCAAGTGAACAAGGGACTCACGTCTGAGCTTACCCTGCCACACTTCGGGTGAACAAAGCGATACAAAAGGGGATGATGGACGGAGCGTTTGAACAAATCAAACACTCACCCCCAGTCAACTGATCTGGGTTTAATCCATCACCATTCTTTAGTTCACTCAGCCACCCCAGTTCAGACATGGCCCGTCCATCATCCCCTTTTGTATAGCAGTAGTAGCAGCACACTTACGAAGACAGCACATTCATGCATTCCCATATCTAGACGACTGGCTCATAAAAAACCATAAAATTGCTCCACGACTTGGGGTTCACAATAAACTACACCAAGTCTCACCTACAACCGTCCCACGTACAACAATATCTCGGTGCCACAATAAACACCTCAACAGCGCTCGCTTATCCATGTCCTGCCAGGATAACAAATATGCAAACCCTACTTACAAAATTCCAACCGCAACACACTCTTCCAGCTCAAGTGTTCATGCAACTCATAGGGATGATGGCCTCTTGAATATTCATAGTACCTCATGCAAGGCTACAAATGTGTCCTATTCAAGAGTGCTTAGCACGACAATGGAACCAGGCTCAAGGTCAATTAACAGACCTAGTGTTGGTAGACGGTCGATCTCACCGCAATGGTGGAACACCAAAAACCTTTCCAAGGGCCGACCGTTCCTAGAGCCAGTCAATCAAATAGTCATAACAACCGACGCATCGCTCTCCGGGTGGGGAGCTCACCTACTGCAGTACACCATGCAGGGCAGGTGGACACCGCAACAAAAGTCACTCCATATCAAGCACCTGGAGTTACTAGCCATATTTTTAGCCTTAAAAGCATTTCAGAAGCAAATATCAGGCAAAGCTGTCTTAGTCCGCACTGACCACATGACCGCTATGTATTACATCAACAAACAAGGGGGGACACACTATCTGCAACTCTCTGTTAGCGCAGCAGATTTGGAGATGGGCCATACCACAAAAAAAATTCTCTTAGCCCAACATGTTCCAGGAGCACAAAACTCCATAGCTGATCTGTTAAGCCGTCCAACGCAACAGATTCACGAGTGGGAACTTCACCCGCAGGTTCTTCAACCATTCTTTCAGATGTGGGGGCAACCTCAGATAGACCTCTTCGCTACCCACGAAAAGGCAAAGTGCCCAAGCTTCGCCGCCAGATATCCACACCCGCTGTCCAAAGGCAATGCGATATGGATCAACTGGTCCCACAAATTTGCGTACACTTTTCCACCTCTCCCACTACTTCTATTAGTGGTACGCAAACTACAATAGCATTCTCTAACACTCATTCTGGTTGCTCTAACTTGGGCCAGACAACTGTGGTACACCACACTGCTGCAACGTTCTGTGGTACCACACCAAAAGCTATACCGGTGTCCACGCCTAATAACCCAGAACCATGGAGAGATCAGACACCCGGACCCAGCTCAGCTCAACCTAGCAATCTGGCTACTGAAGTCAGAGTTTGGTTACCTTAACCTTCCCCCTGAATGTATGAACGTTATTAAAGAAGCTAGACATCCCACCACTAGGGCATGTTATGCAGCCAAGTGGAAACGTTTTGTAATATACTGTCAAAACAACCAAACCAATCCTTTAGATGAGTCTATTCAGCAAATCATAGGATACTTACTACACCTCCAAAAATGTAACTTAGCGTACACGCCTATTAGGCTGCACCTTGCTGCCATTGCAGCATACCTACAAAATAGACAACATCTATCACAGTGCAAAAAGTCTTTATTTCGATAATCAATCATAAAAGACAACAATAGTAAACAAATATTTCATTAAAGTTAAAAAAGACCAATTGCAAAGCTTACACGATAATTAATTACATAATCCAATTTAGGTAAGACATCCGAGGATTTTGCAGCATAACGACTATCCTTCACACAAAGTTAAAAATATAATTTAAGTTCTGTTAAATAAAATGTATTGAACATACAAGCTTCCATTGTACACATTAAAATCTAGGTAAAATTATTATTATTTTTTTATTTTTTTTAGAAAGAAAGTCCAGATAGAATATATATACAGTAGGAGGCTATAATAATCAACTTGGACATGTTTTACTCTTGCGTATCCTCCATGTCCAATGTAAAAACTTAGCTGCTGCAATACCCACGGGCTGGTTGGTGTCAGTTTTAAGAATCCTTAATGCCTCACAGCCTGTTTGGAGGTTAAGCTGTAGACAAATGGGTTTCAACCAGATCCGTCTAGGAACTTTGTACTCAGGGCAAATAAATAAAATGTGCCCAATGATCTCCTTTTGGGTGGGGTGAAAGGACAACATCGATCACTTTTTAGAGTACCTGCCATATGGAGGGCCTCAAAAGAATAATTCCACCCAGAACACCACCTTCCCCAGTGTGGAATCTCAACATTGTTCTCACAAGGTTAATGGGACCTCCATTTGAACCTTTACATAAATGTGAACTGCAATTCTAACTTGGAAAGTTGCCTTCCTAGTAGCTATTACTTCTCTCAGAAGAGTTGGTGAGATACAAGCATTCACCATTCAAGAACCTTTTCTGCAAATGCATCACAATAAAGTTGTTCTGCGAACTAATCCTAAATTCCTTCATAAAGTCATTTCACCTTTTCACCTCAATCAATCTGTAGAGCTGCCTGTATTCTTCTCGCAGCCACAAACAGTCGCAGAAAGAGCTCTTCATACCTTGGATGTCAAAAGAGCATTACACAACCTTATAAAAAAAAAACAGCTTTTTGTTTCCTTTTCACCACCACACAAAGGCAACCCTATCTCAAAATCAGGGATAGCTAGGTAGATTGTCAAATGCATACAGATTTGTTACCACAAAGCTAAACGTACGCTATCTGTTCCTCCTAAAGCCCAGTCTACAAGAAAAATAGGGGCTTCAATGGCATTTTTAGGGAACATTCCCCTAGATGACATTTGCAAAGCAGCTACATGGTCTACAACGCACACTTTCACAAAACACTATTGTGTAGATGTGCAAACTTAACAACACGCTACTGTAGGCCAGGCTGTGCTCAAAACACTGTTTCAAACTAAGGCAACAGATACGGGTAGTCGCGGCTAGGTGTGGGTACTGCTATATAATCTTTGCACAGTGTGTAATCTGCAGCTCATATGCCTCGAACGGAAAATGCTACTCACCAGTATGCATCTGTTCTTGGCATATGGAGCTGCAGTTACACACGCCCACCCGCCTCCCCGGCTGCCTTTATCTGTTCCAGTATTATCTGAATTAGATTCAGCTTACATGGACATCCTTCCTTTTCTTGCAAAGCTCCATCATTTCCCTAATGGCGAAAAAAAATCTGAGGTTGGAGCCGATGCCCATGCGCAATATGAATCATAGGAGGAGTCACCTATCCCGTGACTTCCAAAGATTTTTCAGGACAAAAACAAACTGCAAACATCCGGGCCCAACAATAGGTGGCGATCTATGCAGTGTGTGTAACTCTGCAGCTCTACATGCCAAGAACAGATGCATACTGGTAAGTAGCATTTTCCTTATTCTGATTACTTTCTGGTTCACAGGAGGCAACCAAGCATAAATTCAAAACAGCATGTAAGTATATATATATATATATATATATATATATATATATATATATATATATATATATATATATATATATATATATATAGAATATAAAATGTAGAGTGATGGCTTTTCTCTATAATAACATTTCTCTTTTTGCACGGGGATTGGATGTGTGCGGTAGAGTTTAAGGATGCCTATTACCACACTTCAATAGCAGTGCACCGGAGAAGTTATTGGTTTCCCCTACCTTGAAAATTTACTCATCACAAAACCTCTATGCTTCGATACTTTACACTTTCAGATTCCTATCTTCGCCTTCTGCTGTCTGGGCTTGCATGTCATTAAAACTAGGTCAACATCAATCCCAGTTTAATCCATCTGCTGAGTGGGAACTGTATTGTATACTCCAGAAGCAGGAGTATATTACTCTAAAATAACAGTCTTCTAAGTATGACCGAATTGTGCACCAAATGTTGTATGTCCTGGGACCCATGGCATCTTGCAATTCCCTAGTACCTCTCACTCATATCCATGGAAGATCTCTTCTGATGGGTACTTCTAACCACAGAATTCTCGCCTTCATAATAATCTCCAGGTAACAGACTGGATCTGGCCGCTTTTCTCCTTTGTGCCCCCACATGCTGGTAGATAGTGTCATGTAGTTCTGCGTTGACTCTGTCTTACTGTGAACGTGACAAAGCGGAGCTGATATAGATGCCTCCTCTGTGTACTTAACTCAGTTCCTTTCATAGGTGGCTTCAGAGCTCTGCTCTTCCTTTTCTCCGTTGCTTGACTGCTTGCAAAAAAAAGGTTCCAAAACTTTTAATTAAATCAGTGTCTACGGGAACTACGACCCCTCTAAAGACATGAAATGCAAGTCATGCAGGAGCCGTCACAAACAAATGTTTATGACCGGCACCCACAAGGTATGCCTTTGTTAAGGCCTGGGTCTTGACCTCAAGTCTCTTGAAGAATGGACCCTCTTGAACCTGAAGGCGATATGGGAACATGAAAAGATGCTGTAAGTCACCAAACGCTAAAGAAACCAGAGTCCCGCTCCTGTTCGAATTCGAGAGGATGGCCCTGCCCCCTTTCCTGAGTCTGTTACATCAGTAGGTCCTCGTCGTGGTCGAAGTAATCTGGTAAGCTCAATTCAGAATCAAAGAGGAAATGCAAGAAAACCACGCTGAACTTGTTACAATTTTGCCACTTTTTCAGCAGAGAAATTGCAAGGTCATCAATGTGTTAATCTGTCTTGCGCCCTATCCACCGAGGAGCCGACTCCACAATTTATCTCGATTCACGCCAAAATTCTGGAGTCATCAGCAGCATCGCAACAATTTGAGCCATTCAGAGAGGCCATGTTGCGCGTCTTTCGCACTCTACCGGTTCTCTCTTTGGTACCTAAGGATCTACAGAGGCCTTCAATCAGGCTGCTGCAGGCGGATCTATTCTCCGCGCAGTCTTTGCTCCTTGAACTCCTTCAGATTCCACACAGTCATTGGATATGACTTCTGTTCTGGCACGGAAATCTGACCCAGTCTCTTCAACATCCACACCAGAAACAAAGCTTCTGACACCAGAGAAAGGCCACATATTGATTTCAGCATCTGACTGCGGGACAAATCTTTCTCAGCCGTGAACAAGGTCACATCTGAATAAACGTTGAAGCACCCAGTCCACTGCAATCTGATTCGAAAAGAACACTACCCCTGCCAAGATCAGGTACTCCACCTGCAGTTTGGCTTAGACCCCCACACACACACAAACATCATGATGACAATTTGTATATGGCCTTTCAGGAGGACAGTGGGCTTGATGCATGCCCTGACACTAAGTTGGTTTCTCCCACCCAACATCTACCCCCACCCCCCCTCTCCTGGACCACCAAGAGAAATAAGTGCATTGGACCTAAAACTTTCCTGTGTGGAGGTCAAAACTAACGTCATTACTAAAGTCATGCAACCTAGACAGCTTTCCTAAGAGCCTTCGTTGAGCTTTAATCACACCCTGACCTTTTTAAAAAAAAAAAAAAACTTTATTTGTGTCATTTTTGCAAAGAAAAAATATACAGAGGTGTCTTCTCATGTGGTCCATAGTGTACAACAAGTGTCATTCAGAGAGGAGCAACGGTAATACATCATGCATGACATCAATATCAATAATAATGTACATTTACAGGGGATCATTTCCATCAAGGGCCTATTAGATCCGACATAGCTCCCGGTATAGGTTGAACCTATATTCCCTCTGGAAGAAAAAGGCAGTATTTCAAACTAAGTATAAAGCAGCAGATTTAAAATTTGTACACAGACACTGTCCATAAAAAAAAGATGCAAGCCGCCCCACAGCCCTCCGTTCAGCATTACCACAATTACATGATGGAGACCAAGGAATATAGGCTAGGACAGCATAATCTCTTACTCCCCATCTCCAGTCTCTGGGGCAGTATCATGCAAGGATCCCTCAGCATCCGTCTCCGCAGTGCTCATCAGGTATGTCTTTAATGGACCCCATATGTCTCTAGGCCTACTTGCCATCGGTTGCGTTTCAGCGTAGATGGCAGTTTGCTCTTGACAATAGGTGATATCATTGAGCCAGTCCTTAAACTCTGGGGCTCTCCCCCGTCCCCACCGACACGCCACTCGCCTTTTAGCCAGAAGGAGGGTTAGATCCAGGAACTATCTGTATTGCTTAGGTGCTTTCATAGTGTAACCTAACAGCAGAATCAATGGATCCCTTTCCAAAGCGATCCCCACCATGGCCTCATGCACCTGCGTCCAGTATGCCCATACAGAAGGACACTCCCACGCCAAATGCAGAAAACCAGCTCCTGCCCCGTTACATCGTTCGCATCTATCATTATCAGATAGTTTAAATCGATATTTCTTAGCCGGCGTATAATGCATCCTTTGCAGAAAGCGATAATGAATAATCTTAAGTCTGCAACTAGCAGATATATTGGCTGTAAGCCCACAACAGTAGCTCCACTGCGCATCAGTAACCTCCCTACCCAGATCTTCGCCCCAACAGGACCGGGCAGACCCCTCAACCATCGGTCTCTGCGCCCGCACACTGCCATAAATGCCAGATACCAAGTGCAGTCCGTCCGCAGAGCCCAGCATAAAGTGCAGCCGTGATAAGCTCTCGGGCGGAAAGTCTGGCAAGATATCCCTCAGTCCCTCGCGCAACCGTACATAATAAAAAATCTCAAGTGGGGTAGGACTAATATCTCTAAAAAACAAGGCCATGGTACGGAATCGCCCCTCTAGGAAAAAGTCCCCCCCAGGTAGCTATCTGGAGGCGCCGACATAAGCTCTGGAACCCCTTTTCTTGTAGCAGCACCAGTCTGGGATGATAGGTCAGTGGCAGTCGCGCCGAGTAGAGCAGTGTGGACTGTAATAAGTTCGCTATCCGTCTCCAGGCATCGATCGAGCATGTGACTGTCGTGAACGGAGTCTCCACAGCCGTAACTGAGCCATGTATAAAGCCACTCATGGGGAGGGGATGCGCCACCCAGTCCTCCGCTGCCAATTGAGGCATAAAAGGCGTGGTCACCATCCAATGATGGGCATAATGGGCCTGCGCACTCATATAGTAAACTTCAAAATCTGGGATGCCAAAGCCCCCTTTATCATAAGGCTGCGTCAGGATCGACCATTTGAGCCGCGGCTGTTTACCACCCCAAAATAGCCGAATCAGCTCCGTTCGCAAGGTTTTGAAAAAAAAGGCACCCGGATAGTAGGGGACATTTAAAAATAGATCTAAAAAACGAGGTAATATCACCATTTTGATGAGCGATGCTCTACCAGCCATAGATAAAGGAAGGGCTATCCAACGGGTAACCGTGGAGGTCAACTTAGTGATTGCAGTGCCGTAGTTAAGCCTAAGCGTCTCGTCCCTGTCTCTAGACACCTGGATTCCCAGGTAGCAAAGGTCAGAATGGCACCGTTCTAGGGGGAAATCCAGGGGAAATTCCGGAACTGCAGGTGTAAGAGGGAAGAATTAGGATTTACCCCAATTGATGTGCACCCCGGATAATCTACCGAACACCACAAACTCGCGCAGAAGGGGATTCAAATTTTCTTGCGGATCCGTGACATAAAGCGTCAGATCATCGGCATAGAGGGAAATCGCAATTGGGCGCTGAAAGCATTTAAACGCACCAGCGGGATGAAGCTGGCGTATCCGACACGCGATGGGTTCTATTGCAATAGCAAAAAGGAGAGGAGAATGCGGGCAACCCTGCCTGGTGCCTCGAGTTATAGTGAGCGAGGTGGACAGGTGACCATTAATAAGAACTCTAGCGGTAGGTGGAGTATATAATAGTTGCACCCATGATATAAAAAGTTTTGGGAACCCCATGCTCTGCAGAACGGTAAATAAATAGTTCCATTCGACTGAATCGAATGCCTTTGAGGCATCCAAAAAAAACGCAGCAACCGGAAACTCAGGCGCTACTGTCTGGATCAAGGACAATAAAGTACGCAAATTATGTGTAGTAGACCTTCCAGGGATAAAGCCAGCTTGATCTGGGACTATGATTTTTGTCATCAGGAGGGATAGTCGAGTGGCCAGTACTTTGGCTAAGATCTTCACTATTAACGAGGGTGGCCGGTATGAGTCGCAGGCCGTGGGGTCCTTCCCGGGCTTTAAAAGAGAAGTAATCACTACTTCTCGCACCGAGCGAGGCAGGGTCCCCATCTCCAGCGACTCCTCAAACACCTCCCGGAGCACCAGAGCCATAATATCGATGTAGCACTTGTAAAATTCAGCAGGGAGACCGCCCAACCCCGAAGCCTTCCCATTGTTGAGTGACATTATCGCCTCCCTGATCTCGTCCAGTTCGATCGGGGCGCTGAGGAATGTCCTGTGCACATCACTCAGCCAGCATAAGGCGACATCCCCCAGGAAGTCCTCGAACCTCGCCTCTCCCACACCTCTTCGTGGTGTACAGTTGACTGTAATGCGACGCAAAGATATCGAGGATTCCAGCAGTATCTTGACACGTCCCCCCTTCTGGTGTATTAATTTCTAAGGTAGAATTACTAAACCGTGGATTCCTAGTGACCTCCGCCAATGCTTTCCCCGGTCTTTCACCTTCACAGTATCTACGTGCCGTCCAGTGGCGCCCCTGAAACTTAGCCTCTCTCGCCGCCTCTTCCTCATACTCTGACAGTTTGTCCCTAAAATCCATGTGTGCCTGCCCCGCATCCCCACGCACCATGAGGGCCTCCAATCCCCTCAGTTCTCGGTCCAGGGCCCGTTAGGTTGCAGCCGCCAATGTGGTCGAGGTCTGTCCCACCCTGGCATACGCAACTGTATCAGCACAGGACTATGATCAGAATATGTTCTGGGTAGATGTGTGGCCCTCATGAGACCCGTATTTAACCCCCGTGATATCAGACAGTAATCAAGGTGTGCCCAGGTGCCAGTGTAAGACGTGAAATGCGTGCCCGCCTTACGAAGTGGATAAAGAAAGCGCCAACTATCAATCAGCCCTCCCTCCTCAGCAATACCCTGCAGAGCTTCTCTAGACCGGCTTTTGTAGTGTGCAGCCCCATCCGCCCTATCCTGAGCAGGTAACATTGCACATTATTTGGGGGGGAGATTTTAATGTTGCAGAGAGCCAATGTTTACAATCCTACCCCACAATGTCGTAAAAAATTCAGGTGTATCAACATTAGGGGCATAACAATTCACAATGGTCACAGTGTCAGACCCCAGGCGTCCCCACACAATGATGTATCGCCCAGCAGAATCAAGGATTTCTCCCAGAACACTAAATGGCTTTGATTTTTTAATCAATATGGCAGTGCCCCTCGCGTAAGAAGAGTAGAATGAGAACAACCTAATTCCAGCCCACCTACTAGCAAATGTATTGTGGGAGCAGGGAGGCATATGCATCTCCTGCAACAGCACAAAATGCACCTGATGTCGTTCCAAATATGCTATGATCTTCCTGCCCTTCTTTGCATCATTGAGCCCTCGTATATTCCAGGTCATGATCCTTAAATGTGAGTCATTCCCATCCCCTGCCATCCTGTATCATACACTGTATAACTTTGCCCTGTAGTATTTTCTAGTACCTCTCTGTCTCTCCACAGCATGAGTTGCAACTGGACCACACTCATTGACTGCCTCCTCTGCATGAAAAACCCTGGCCCAACTCCACCACCCCCCACCCACTGAAGCATCCCAATCATGCCAGCTACACACCATCCCACCCTCCTCCCCCTCCCCCCAACATAACTAAACCATGGTGCAATAGGGGTACTCCCATCAGGGTGTCCCTCCAGGTGACGCACATAAACCTTGCTTTTAGCCAGGGAACCTCTAGCTCTTATCAGTCCCCATTGCTAGCAAGGGCATCCGGTATAAAGATATGAAATAGACTACTTATCCCATTCCAAGCTGAACAAATGAAACATCAATGTGTATCCACACCAGACAAGTTCCAGCATTTCAATACTACACGTGATCATTCGACATCCGAGAGTGGCACCTCCTCCGACCCATCTTGATCGTCCGGGACAGCGTTATGCCTTCTCAGCGCCTTAAGAAACTTCTCCACCGATTTTGGCGTGGTGTGAATAGTTTGTGTTCCCTGGTAGGTGATACTTAGTCGTGCAGGATATAATAGGGCATAATCCACCTGCTCCTGGCGTAACTTCTGCTTCACCCCATTGAATCTGCGTCTCTCTTCTTGCAGCCGAGCCGTAAAGTCCGGGAATACAGTAAACGAGACTCCATCGTAGTTAAGCTGTCTCTTTTCTCTCGCCACCTTCAAGACCACGTCGCGGTCCCGATAATTGAGAAGGCGCGCTATTATGGGACGAGGGGTGGCTCCTGGAGGCGGCCGCGGGCCAAGCGATCTATGCGCCCTCTCTACAATGAATTGGGCTGAGAGGGCCCCCTCAGCGGTGATTGCCGTCAGTAGTTTTTCAACATAGTGTTCCAAGCGCCCCGTGTTGGTGCTTTCAGGGATGCCTGAAATTCGGACGTCTATGATTCGCATTAGCTTGTCCATATGCGTCACCGCCTTTTTGAGTTGCTCCGTAACATCTTCGGAGTCAGAGATTCGCTGCTCTGCTTCTTTGAGCCGAGCGTCATTCGCGCGATATTATCCATGCGAGTTGTGAGCATATCTACTTTATCCGCTATTGTAGCGAAGCCTTGACGCATTTCAGTAAGTATAGTGTGCAGTTCGCTGTCCGGGCCAGTGGTCTTAGCACCTGTCGATTCCACCGCGCTGGTTTCATCCTCCTCCTCTGGCGTTTTTTGGGGGATTCTTTTAGCCTCAAAATTGAGGCGGGGTTGCCTAGAGTCCTGTCTGCCCATGCTGCTCCACCACAGGCGGCTCCACACAAGACCAAGTCACTGCAGATGAGTCTCTCACAAGTGCGACAGCAAGGCAGGAGAGCACAAGTCCAAGTAGAATGATGGAGACCCCCAGCAAAAATGCAGGTCGTACTAATGCCAGCTAGGATAGGCCAAACACCTCTGCACCCGTGCCGCTTTCTGACGGACCTAGGAGCAGGAAAGCTCTGCTCTTCACTCCCCCAACAACAGTACTCAGGTCAATATGGCTGCAGTGGTACTCCAAGCCATCTCCCTCTCCGGCCCACTCAGGCAAGCCGACCAGGAAGCGCTGCAGAAGTGCTATCAGCGACCGATCATCGGGGACCGCCTGCACCTCCAGCTCTGTGTGTTATGGCCCCAATTACAGATGCGACGGGCACACTGATCGTCAAGCCCCTTGGACTCACTGGGCTGCCGGTGTAATGCTCAGTCTAGGCAGCCTCCATGACCACCGCCATTTTGTAAATCTCCCAGGGACACGAGCCCTACATCTAGGCTCCAATGCTATCAAGCAGCCTTCCACTGTAGTGTCACTGTGCTGCCGCCGACCAGGTAGGGGCTATCTCGTCTTCTGCTTCGACCACCACTAGCATCTGTCCAATTCCAGGCGGCAAGGCAGTCGTGTGCAGTCCGTATATGCCCTATAGCGGCATTACATCAATCACGTAATGGCTTTCCCTCACTCCCGGCACCGGGGCAACCCACTGTGTACACTGCTATCACGCTATCAGGTCACGCTGGACACAACCAGTCACCAGTGTGGGGCATTAGTTCTGTTTCGCCGTGGCAGCATTCGCCTCATATGCAGAATCAATGTCTCCTAATATCGCCGTCGAGGTCAGGCGCAATCTGCTCAAGCTGCCACTCTGGCCGCCGCCATTTTAGCACAGCAGGCTCTGCCCCGTACTATCCCCGATCCGTCACCTTACTTCCTTATCAAGTGGCATCCGCTCCTAGCGATGAGGCCGTAGGGGGGTCCACCGAGGCCCGCCAATGCTACCCTGTGCCTCCACAGTCATCCGTTGCTCGTGTCTCTCGGTCAAGCAAACAAGTTCACCGCCTCGCGGCCTGTTCACCACAGGGAGGCCGCGGCGCTCATGCACTGATCGCCGCCATCTCTGATCTCCACAGCAGCGCTGAGTTCTCCCTGCAGGTCCGCCGCATTCAACAGGAGCCGCCCCAATCACCGCACCACCTCCGATTTTTGCAGTCCGTGGGCAGCACAATTGCCTAGGCAAACCAACACGACCGTCTTTGCCTGCACATAGGGACGTAGAACAGGATAATTTCAGGCTAATTAAACCGGACAGCGGGAGCCTCCGAGAATCACGGCCATTCCGCTCGTGCACCACCTAGCGCCCCAATGACACCCTGACCTTGATGAGCACATGGGCAAAGCCTTGGTCATGCCCCTTGGTGGACAGGTTGGTTGAGAAGTGTCGTAGGTGACTGATTTCCTGAATCAGCATCCCAATCCTGAGAGTCTGGTGGCTCAAGTCTTTACCACCAAGGTGAACCCCAACTACTTCCCTACAACTCCTCTGGAGAGAGAGTTGAAAAGGCTTGAGACATTCGGAAAGCAATTGTTTTCATCAGTCTACATAGCCTTGTGATCATCTGCACCAGTGCTTGTTTGAGCTTTGTATGCATGTTCTCTGGGACTTGGTCAGCGCATCTTGTTGGCAGACTCTGAAGAACTTTAGGCCTTCCTGGCACAACCCATTTAGGATGGTCAAGATGTGGTTCAATGTCATTCAGTTTTCATTCGACACCATTGATTGCTCATGCTCGGCAGTCCAGCGTGATCCTCCATTGCCATTAATGGATAGGATGTACTGGTTTTTCAGGGGATGTGCAGGCCTCCAAAGTGGAACGACTGTTCTTGCCTGTTTGTGGAGAAAGCAGATTCAGCAAGGCAGTGCTTTCCGGAAAGTCATGTTACATTCCGTGGGCCGGACTGCTTCTGCTAGGCATTTTGCTCAACAAACTCTCCCTTTTAGTAATTCCACAGAGGGTTGAGCTATAGATAACACCTTGCCTTCTTGCTGCCAAAATCGGCATGCCTATCATTTCAGGGAAGGGATCACACAGACTATGTACTGGTCATCAGGAACACTGTTCCTCTCAGTCCCTCAGCCCTGTGGAAGCTGTTGCCAAGAATCTTAAGTTTTCTTGTTAGCACCTCCTGATCACACTGTAGGAGGCCAAATCCAACACTTTCTCTAAGGGTAGTGACAGATTACTTCAGACATATGGTGCCTTGAAATTGCTCAATGGGGCTACGCCCTTCTATTCCTTTTCGACCAACTTCATCTTCACCCTACATCAGAGCGGCTTGTAGAGGGCTACCTTGCTGTTTTAATACAGGAAGGGCATGCGCACATGTCCAAAGGTGCTTAGGTGTACCGCCATGGGAAATAGAGACTGGATCTTGTTCCCGCTATTTCTAGGTCCTGAAGAACAGAGGCTACCTTCTTATTTTAGACCTTCACTCTCTGAACGCCATCCTACAGAAGGATACATTTGAAATGCTCAAATTGAGCCAGGCGCGGGCACCTGGATAGTAGCTCTGACCTGCAGAATGCATATTTCCATATACCCATTCTGCAGTTCCACAGTCCTTACATGCAGTTTGGGATAAGCAGGAGCATTTTGAATTTATTGTATTACCCTTGGATCTTACCAGTACCCCTCGGGTGTTCGCGAATGTGATGGTGGTAGTCACTGCACACCTTCAGAGGTTAGGAATAGTGTTTATTTCTACCTCAACAACTGCCTTTTGAAGGGCTCGCCATAATCGTAGATCACCTCCAGATGACAGTGAACCTTCTTACATTGGTGGGGTCTACTATCAACGTGCTGAACTTCCACTTGACTTCTTTGAACAGGCTCCCTTTCATTGAATTCATTTTGGATACATTTCGTTTCGAGCCTTTCCTCCATCAAGAGTATGAGACCAGCCCAAACGAGCTATGATTTTGATCTTTCTGACTTGGTACTTGGGCCCACATGCATCATTGTTACATTTTGCACTTCCTAATTTGCGAAAAATAAGGAATCGCAAATTAAGAAGTGCAAAATGCTATGCATCATTATTTTCGGTATTCATTTGTGATTCGGTAAAAATCGCAATTTTTACCAAATCCCAAATGAATACCGAATTCTTAAGTTAATTTTCGCAATTCCCATTGATTCCTATGGGCCAAAAGGCCCATAGGAGTGAATGGGAAGGCATCAGCAAATTGCGAGTGGCACTTTGAAAATTTCATGGGTGCAGAGGGGGGGGGTCCAAAGGACCCCCCCCCATGCACCCCTGAAATGTATTTTTCGCATCATGTTTCACACACACATGTCCTAAGGACATGTGTGTGTGAAACATGAATGTTGAAAAAAAAACATTTTCAGCATTTTAAACACTTTTTCCAAATTTACCGAGTGGTTCAACCACTCGGTAAATTTGGCACCCTAATTGCGAATTTGCACTTCTAAAAGTAATGATGCATTGCTTTTAAGAAATCGCACATCTGCGACTTCTTAAAAGCACCCGCAATTTTAGAACTCGCAAAAATGTTACGAATTCTGAAATTGCTTCATGCATCCCAAAAAGCACTTTTGCATTCGCAAACGGCCGATTTTAAGGAATCGCACCGTTTGCGACTACAAAAATGCTTGATGCATGTGGGCCCTAGCCTTAAGCTCTGAGGTTTCTTGATCAATTGGCCTCCTGCATCATCCAAGCAGAGTGGGCTGGGGTCCTGCGCCCAGAGGCTCTTCTCCCTGGAGGTCGATGGAGTCTCAGAATATATCTCTGGTCGTGAACCAGTTGGCGGGATCTTTGAATGCCAGG
The DNA here is from genome assembly GCF_964261635.1 of Lissotriton helveticus. NCBI lineage: Eukaryota > Metazoa > Chordata > Amphibia > Caudata > Salamandridae > Lissotriton > Lissotriton helveticus. The sequence continues at coordinate 456,355,864 of NC_136065.1, forward strand.
ACGGACAAAGTAATCCGACGACGCCTGGTGGATCAAGAATGGCAACTCAATACAGAGGTGGTGCAGTAATTTTCCAACAATGTTCGATGTTTTATCTACACTCAAAAGACTTTTGCACACTGGAGTTCCAAAAAGGCGCTTGCTAGAAGATGCATTCAAGCTAGAGTGAAGCACAGGGCTTCTGTACACCTTTCCAACACTACCTCCCCTGCCAGCATTCTTGGAACAACCTGGCCCGAGTCATCCTAGTGGTTCCAGTGTGGTACCCCAAACATTTAGGCATGAGCACCTGTTCTCTGATCAGGCTGCTACTTCGAGAGGATCTTCTGTTGCAGCAGCAGGGCAGAGCTCTGCGCCCAGGCCTGTGCAATCTATACCTATATGGGAAATGAGTGGCTGCAGTCTACTGCATTTTTCTACCTTCTGAGGTTTTGGATGTTAGCCTTACTGTGTTGCGTCTCTCTACAAAATCCATTCATCCAGGGCACTTGGACAATTTGTGGCCTGGTGAGCAGCCCACTACATGTACCCATTACTTGTTAAACTTTCAGAAATGTCATTGTTTTGTTTTTGACCTAGCAAGGCTTTGCAGTGGGCACCATAAAGTCTGTCCTTCCATTTCTGCCATTTTTGCATTTAAAATCGACTGTTGTGTTGAGGAAGGCTTTGACACATGTTTCCACCTCAACTCTTTTTGATGTCTTAATGGGGTCTCCGTTTGGTTTACATTTGAACATGTGCTCCTTGCATTTCCTTACTCTGAAAACTGTTTTCATTGTTGTGGTTACTATAGCCCCCTGCATTAGTGAGCTTCAGGCCCTCGGTGGAGCTACCTTAAACCATCTTTTTTTCCAGGCTAATTGGTGCGGAGGTGTAGGGTGGCCTTTCAGCTGAAGGTTGACACCTTATCACGTTGACCAGTAAATCAACCTTCCCAGCATTCTTCGTTCTGCCTCGCACCTTGAAAAAGTACCCCAAAAGAGCTTTGAGCTTTTACAGCTTCGCACTAAAGACCATCAGGTGGGTGATTCTCTAGAGCAAGAAGGTGCAGAAAAGGACTTTGTACAGGTGAATAGTCCTCTTCATTAAAATCTACTACCTATTAGCTTAGATGCAGCCTCGTGAAGAATTGAAGGCTCACTCCACCATGGCATGGTTCCTCTGAAGAAAAGCTCTAAAGATGCCCTCCTTCTGGCAACACCATCTCTGAGTTTTATATTACTCTAAAGTATCAATGTGACCAAACAGGGAGAAGGGAATTTAGGGAGGGTACTACAAGAAAGGAGACCCGGAAAGAAAAAAGTTAGTCAACAATGCTTAGGTCTACTTACACAAAGAATTAAGTTTACAATTCAGCCAAGATAATGCTGGTTGTCACCACTAAGAGAGCAATGTACGGAGTTACAGTTCCTTATGTTAAATTACACAGAGTTCCTCATATTCCAGAATCAAAAAGTTGTAACAGTACTTTTTAAGGGTCATTGCAAGTCCCCAAAAGAAATATATATGCACTACAGTACTGTGGAGTTGAGGCCAGTTTGCAGACTATGGAACATTGTTATCTTTTCCCACCTCATTCCCGCACATACCTACCAGAATTTGCCACTGCATGCTGGGACTTGTAGGCGTTGTCGACACGACAGGCTACAGGAGGCATACACGCTGGGACGTTATAGGCGTGGGAGGAGCTATGGTCTACAAACGAGGAGAGGGTAGGTCATAAAACCCTCAACTCACGCCCCCACACATGAGCACTTGCACCTGGCGCTGAAGAGGCAGAACACGCCGAAATGCATCCGCCATAGAGGGTGCGCCATGGACATTATGAGACTTTCTGGCTTGTGCAGCACATTAAAGCGCTTTTCCTAAGAATTCCCCTGTGGTGGCCTTTCTCTTTCTTTGAAGGAGTGGATGTGGATTTATCGAGCGCGCTATCCAGTGTCGCGCATAAAAGGCTCACGCTGCTTCAAGTGGCCCTGTGATTACTGGATTCCGCTTTGCGGTCTGTTGTTTCTCCGGGGTACCGGATTTCACATGGTCCTCCCACTCAGCGGATGCAGAAGTACGATGGTGGAGCAGGTAGGATTTCCAAGCCTGCCCACGTCGGAAACGATTCGTTTGCAGAGAGGGATGCAGCGTTTGGGGACCCAAGGAAGCGCAGCTGCACTACAGTACTGTGGAGTTGAGGCCAGTTTGCAGACTATGGAACATTGTTATCTTTTCCCACCTCATTCCCGCACATACCTACCAGAATTTGCCCCTGCATGCTGGGACTTGTAGGCGTTGTCGACACGACAGGCTACAGGAGGCATACACGCTGGGACGTTATAGGCGTGGGAGGAGCTATGGTCTACAAACGAGGAGAGGGTAGGTCATAAAACCCTCAACTCACGCCCCCGCACATGAGCACTTGCACCTGGCGCTGAAGAGGCAGAACACGCCGAAATGCATCCGCCATAGAGGGTGCGCCATGGACATTATGAGACTTTCTGGCTTGTGCAGCACATTAAAGCGCTTTTCCTAAGAATTCCCCTGTGGTGGCCTTTCTCTTTCTTTGAAGGAGTGGATGTGGATATATATATATATATGTATATATATATATATATATATATATATATATATATATATATATATATATCCAACATTGAAATTTCTCCTGAGGGGAATTAATAGTTAGTTCCCAATGTCTCTCATGCTACGGTTGGCTTACCTCCCGTCATCATCCCAAAGTGCAGGCCCTAAACGTGCTCGCCACCTTACTTGACTGCTGTTTTTTCCAAATTGCCCAGCGAATTCCTGGTCAAGCGCCAGAAGGCAGTACCTCATCCGAACGTCTGAAGAAGGGGATCAGGGACTGAAAGTGCACAGAGACAGAGTGCAGAGTCTGGGAAATTTTGCATCCTTGATCTGCACGAAGAATAGAACAGCTCTCTGGAAAACCTCTTGGGTGTTTGGCTTCTTAATGTGGCAGCTCCTTACAAAACCAAACACGAATACCAAGTGTGGCTGAAAGGCTTCAGAGCACCGTCAGAGTCTAAAACCAGAATCCAGCAGTCCAAATGGGAGCAAAAAGTGGGAGAACATCTGTAAAAAGCCCTGTTTTCTAACACATACCAGTATGAGAAAGTTTAAAATTGTGAAGATTTGAAATAGAGAGTGCAAGTATGGCCATAGCTAAAGCTATAATCTGAAAGAGACACGTTAGTGATAGATTCCTTACCTTAGAATATCCCCAGGCGTCAGACCGGATCCGGAAATTTTTGCGTAGCAATACCCCTGCGCGCCGGCAGGCGTCGTCCGCGGCTCTGCGTCCGTCGCCGGCGTCGTTAGCGCCGGAATGACGTCGTCGGAGTACTTAGACGCCGCCTAAACTCGCCCAAGCCCTTGTGGAGGGCCGAGATGCAGCACGATATTCCATCCGGTGTGGGCTGGATACCACGGACTCACTGTGCAGGGCGATGGCAACGACGGTGGCGGTCCAACGCCACGCCTGGTTGAGATCCGCCAACTTTCCGGCCGATGTCCAGGCCACTCTTCTGGACATGCCGTTCGATGGCCGTCGCCTCTTTGGCGACAAGGCAGACCATGCGCTGGAACGTTTTAAGGACTCCAGGGCTACGGCCAAGTCCTTGGGCCTCGGCCACACGCCAGCAATCGGGTAGCTTTCGCTCCTTTCGTGGCCACGGAAGGGGCATCCCCACACGTGCTGCCAGCCACGCGCCGCAGAATGTTCAACAGCGCGGTGGCGGCCGTGGAAACTGCCGTGGCGGCGGTCGGGGCCAACGGCGAGGCCAGTCCACACCTCCCTCCGCAGCACCTGCCTCAAAACCTTCCTAGTCCGTGTTTTCAGGCCCATGTGACGCCAGTGGGGGGCAGGGTTCGCCATCACCTCTTTCACTGGCGCACTGTCACATCGGGTGCTGCAAATCGTCCGAAGGGGCTACTCCCTCCCCTTCGAGGCGACCCCTCCAGCCATGCCACCACAATTCCACCGCGTGTCGGGAGATCACTTGCAACTTCTGCAAGAGGAAGTCACAGCCCTCTTGGCCAAGGGGGGCATCGAGCGCGTTCTTGGGCCAGAAGTAGGGTGTGGTTGCTACTCCCACTACTTTCTGGTACCCAAGAAGGGCAAAGGGGGCCTACGCCCTATCTTGGATCTACGGAACGTCAACGGCTACCTCGGGAAGGAGAAGTTCAAGATGCTGACTTTGGCTCATGTCTTAGCTGCCCTGGACCCCGGAGACTGGATGGTAGCGTTGAACTTGCAGGACGCTTACTTTCACATCCCCGTCCTGCCGGCCCACCGGCGTTACCTGCGGTTCACGGTAGGCCACGAGCACTTTCAGTTTACCGTGCTCCCCTTTGGCCTTACCAGCGCCCCACGGGTGTTCACGAAGGTGATGGCGGTGGTCGCAGCTCATCTGCGCAGGTTAGGGGTGTCAGTCTTTCCCTACCTCGACGACTGGTTGTTGAAGGCGGGCTCGCCCCAGACCGTCGTCAGCCACCTCCAGACTACGGCCGACCTCATGCACTTGCTGGGGTTCAATGTGCCGAAGTCGCACCTGTGTCCCTCTCAGAAGCTCCTCTTCATCGGAGCGGTTCTAGACTCGGCGCAGTTTCGGGTTTATCCTCCCGAACAGCGGGTTCGGGATATTCAGGCTCTGATTCCGATCTTTCAGCCTTTATCCCGAGTCTCGTCAGGTTGACGCTGCGGCTTCTGGGGCTGATGGCCTCCTGCATCCTTCTGGTGCATCACGCCCGGTGGCGGATGCGGGCTCTGCAGTGGGACCTGAAGTTTCAGTGGGCCCAGCATCAGGGCAACTTGTCCGATCACGTCTTGATCTCGGAGGGCACTGCAAGACAGTTGCAGTGGTGGCTCACGGACCGCGATTGGGTCAGTGGCAGATCCCTCTCCCTACCCCACCCGGAGCACGCAGTTGTGGCGGATGCGTCCCTCCAGGGCTGGGGGCGCACATGGGAGAGGCGGAGATCAGAGGCCTCTGGTCTCCGGCGGAGTCCCAGCTCCACATCAACCTTTTGGAGCTGCGGGCGATTCGTCTAGCACTGAAGGCATTCCTCCCCTCTGTTCGGGGGAGTGTAGTGCAGGTGTTCACGGACAACACCACCGCCATGTGGTACTGCAACAAACAGGGCAGGGTGGGGTCGTGGACCCTATGCCAGGAGGCCCTGCGCCTCTGGCAGTGGCTGGAACGTCAGAGAGTGACCCTGGTGGTTCAACACCTGGCAGGTTCTCTGAATGCCAGGGCGGACGAACTCAGCCGTCGGTGCATGATGGTTCACGAATGGTGTCTGAGCTCTGACGTGGCACAAGGCCTCTTTCAGCAGTGGGGAGAGCCTTGGTTAGATCTATTCACCACCGAAGAGAACGCGCAATGTCATCAGTTCTGTGCGTTGGAATTTCCAAGGCGGCACTCGCTCGGAGACGCTTTTCGTCGCGAGTGGAGTTGCGGTCTATTGTACGCCTTTCCACCTATACCACTTCTGCCCAGAGTGCTGAAGAAGATCAGGCGCGACCGGGCCCAGGTTATCCTTGTGGCTCCGGACTGGGCACGAAGATACTGGTATCCCGAGCTACTCAGCATGTCAGTAGATCCCCCGATTCGTCTGCCTCTTCGGGAGGACCTTCTGTCGCAGCAGCAGGGGACGGTCCTCCACCCGAACCTGTCCAGTCTCCACCTACAAGCTTGGAGATTGAGCGGCGACAGTTGAGGCCATTTGACTTGCCTCCTGAAGTCTGTAATGTCATTCTGGCAGCCAGGCGTCCCTCCACAAAGTCGGTATACGCCTGCAGGTGGAACAGATTTGTGGCATGGTGCACAGCAAAGGCTGTGGACCCTCTCTCTGAACCCCTTTCTGACGTTCTCCTCTTCCTTCTTTCTCTTGCCCAGCAGGGCTCTGCTCTGGGCACTATCAAGGGGTACCTTTCTGCCGTTTCAGCCTTCTTAAGGCTACCTGATCAGCCTTCTTTGTTCAAGTCCCCTATTGTAAATAGATTTCTAAAGGGCATCACGCACATGTTTCCTCCTGTTCCTTTCGTGATGCCCCAGTGGGACTTGAACCTTGTTCTTACTTACCTGATGTGTGCTCCCTTTGAGCCGCTCCATAACTGTCCTCTCCGTCTTCTTACTTTGAAGACTGCCTTCCTGGTGGCCATCACCTCTGCCAGGAGAGTGAGTGAGCTCCAGGCTCTTTCTTCCACACCTCCTTTCCTCTCTGTTCATCCGGATAAGGTTGTGTTGCGGACAAGACCTTCTTTCCTGCCCAAGGTTGTCACGGCCTTCCACATCGGGCAGTCCATTACTTTGCCCACCTTCTTTCCGCCTCCGCATCCCTCGAAAGAGGAAGTGAGGCTCCACCGTCTGGACCCAAAACGTGCGCTCTCTTACTACTTGGATCGCACACGCCAGTTCCGGGTGGATGACCAACTCTTTGTTGGTTACGTGGGCGCTAAGAAGGGAAAGGCGGTGCACAAGCGGACCATGTCCCGGTGGATCATTTTGTGTATCCAGGCATGTTACTCCTTAGCTAAGAAGGAGCCCCCTGTTGGTTTGAGGGCTCATTCCACTCGGGCCACGGCTACTACCACTGCCCTGGGCCGCGGAGTGCCCTTGCAGGACATTTGCCAGGCAGCTACGTGGGCCTCGCTGCACACGTTTGCAAGACACTACTGCCTGGACAGTCAAGTCCGGAGGGATGGCTTCTTTGGCCGTTCCGTCCTCTAGGACTTTCTGGTGTGATTATTGGTTCGCAGACCCACCACCGGGGTTGGTATTGCTGGGGTATCTATTCTAAGGTAAGGAATCTATCACTAACGTGTCTCTTTCAGATGCACAAGTTACTACTTGTGTAACAATATATCTGTAAGAGACATTAGTTAGTGATAGATTCCTTACCGACCCACCCATCCTTCCCGTTCTGCGAACCGATATCTAGGGTTAAGGTCATCCCCTTTCAGGACCCTAGTTTCATGGCACCAGTGTTGGTTCTATCATGGCTCTGCGTATCTGGCGCGGAAAAGCTGTGTATCAGAACTGACGTCAGCGTGCATGGGAGGCGTCTAAGTACTCTGACGACGTCATTCCGGCGCTAACGACACGGACGCGGAGCCGCGGACGACGCCCGCCGGCGCGCATAGGTATTGCTACGCAAAAATTTCCGGATCCAGTCTGACACCTGGGGATATTCTAAGGTAAGGAATCTATCACTAACTAATGTCTCTTACAGATATATTGTTACACAAGTAGTAACTTGTGCGTATAGACCGTTTCCCTCACTGAAAAGGGTGTCATTAAGGAATGTTCCAATCTGTGGCATATTTCAGGGTGGAATTGAAATAACCCAATAAAGAGGTCCAAATCCATTTAAGGGTAAAAGGGTAAAAGCAGAATGGTACTTCGTAAAGTTAGGAAAGTTGACCCCTCGAAACACTTTAGGTTGTTGAAGCTTACATACTGATATACATGCTTTACATTTATTCCATAAAAACGACATCAACAACCTATTAATGGATTTACATTTTTTTGCAGAAGGCTCACAGGAAGCATGAATAAATAAACATTAATAATCCATAGCATTATCTTTTCAATGGTATCTAATCTGCCCCACCATGATAAAAATAAAGGTGACCATTTCCCAGGCAAAGTTAATATGTTTTCTTTGACTGCATCTAAGTTGATCAAAATAATGTTTGTAATGGAAATAGAATACATAATACCTAGACATTTGATATATTTAGAATTCAATGTAAAGCCAGACTCTTTGAACATCACTTTAACACAATGTTTGTTAAGGGGCATAACTTCTGATTTCTCTACATTTAATTTGTACCCTGATATAGCAGAATATTCGGTTAGTAAATGGAACAATATAGGAATAGTAGTCTAGGGGTCAGATACAAAAAGAAAAACATCATCAGTGTAGGCCGTAAATTTGACCTAAATATCCTTATGCTTGTAGCCCGAGAAATTACAAGATCTACAAATTATTTCCAGAAAAAGTTCCTGAGACAGTATAAAACAAAGGAGATAACGTGCATCCTTGTTAAGTGCCTCTATGTAAATTACAATATGAGGATTGTTAACAATTAATAAAAGTAGAGGTTGTAGATGCAGAATAAAGTAGACTGATATTAGAATTTCAGGACTAAAACCATGCCATTTCAATGTTCTAATCATGAAGTCCCATTTAACATGACCAAATGCCTTTTCGGCACCTGGTATTCTGGCTGCAATTAGAGTAGTACCTTTAGATACCAGATGGATAATGTTGAGAAAAGTTCTAGAGTTATGAGTAATATATCTACATTTTACAAAGCCTGATTGCTCTATGCCATTCAAATCAGTAATAACGTGGTTGATATACAGAGCCACGATCTTCATAAATATCTTGCAATCCATATCAGTAAGTGAATTTTGTCTATCATTCCCACAAAAAAAGAAGTCCTTGCCCTCTTTGGAATCCAACAAAGCATAGCCTCAAGAAAACTGCCATGTGCTTTATTATTATTTAAAAAAAAAAAATTTTTTATCCTCATTTGCCTCAGACCTCAGTTGACAAAAAGTAGGATGTCTGTTACCGTTACTCGGTTTTAAGGAGATGTAGGCATCAAGAATGGAAACGGGGGACTTAACCTGCCTACCGGTAAACGACAATCCCCCATGATGTCACTGTCCCCCTTTCTAAGTTAGGGGTTAGTCTTGCTCTCCTCTGGTACCCTGTGACTGAAGGCTGTTTGTGCTGGCCTGCTTGTTTCGAAGCTTCGAGGGGGAGTGGCCCAGTGCAGCCAGAGAGCATCCAAGAGGCTTAATCATAGGATCACAGAAGGTTGTTTTTAGAAAATTGACCATAAATTTAGCTAGGACCACTTTAATAAACAATCCCATATTTCTTTTTTTCTGCTACTCTGCAGTCTGACCAGATCAGTCTTGGAAGTCTTATACAGGGAAGTCAGCCAGTCCGTGTGTGTGGTGGGTGTAACATCTACCCATTTCCTGCAAAATTCTCTCCTAGCGAGCAGTATAGCATAGAAAAGGAACCCCCTAGCAGGCCCTATTACTTCATCGGCTATGCCAAGGTGACCAATGGGACAGATATATGTACAGGGAATCCCAGAATGTCCGATATAGTTGTCCCTATTTCCCCCCAATATTCAGTTATTGCAGAGCAGTCTTTAAACATATGAATGTCCTAAGCATTTGCTAAACCGCACTTCTTGCAACTGACAGGGGGACCCTATGATATTTTGGACAACCTTTCCGGAGACCGATAAGCCCTGTGGATAGTAAAATAGTGATTCCTTTTAAGCCAGGCAGGTTTGACGGTAGCGTATAAGGTGTTGAAAGAGTTTTGTCAGGTATTCCCACTGTTCATTTGGCATAAGGGTACCCCAGAGTTCTTCAGCAAGTTTAACATTTCCATCTATAGCTTCTTCTATAGACCAGTAAAAGAAGGATACCTCCTTCTTCGCAACTGGCCTGGTTACAAGTTGCTCCTCCAGGATGTTTCTTAGGCCTAAAGGTTCCTTGAGGTTCTCGGACCAACTCTGAAGCTGTAGGTATTTGAACTTGGACATGCCTCCCTCTGTTGGATTTGGAAGTGATATCCATGTTTTTAAACAGCCATCGAAAGGAAGATCCCTCCTTCAAACAGTCTGGAGCCCCTGGAGAGTCCCAAAGAGGAGCCATGCTCGAAAAGTAATTCAGGCCAGTACAGTGCTTGATTTTAGCCCATATACGTGCCATCCCCAGCAAGACTTTCAGCCTGATCTTTTTTTTAAAAATTCTGGTCACCATACTTGAACAGGAAGCCCTCTTTGGGAAGATTACCCCCTTTCAGCATAGCAGCAAACATGGCCCCTGTCCTTGACTGATCTGGAGTTTTTAACACCATTCTTGCATGGGATAGCTGGAAAGCCCAAGCATAATACTGAATGTCTGGGAGCGTAAGGCCCCCTTTCTCCCTCCTACACCTAAGCTTCTTCCATGCAATTCTGGTAGCCTTATGAGCCCATACAAATGAATTTATTGCTTGCTGAAGCTTATCTATCCCCTGTTTCTCAAAGTGTAGTGGAATTGTGTCAAAGAGAAAGGTGATTTTCGGCAATATGGCCATTTTTATCAAATTGATTCTGCCCAAGATGGTCAGTGGGAGATGAGCCCAAGATTTCATGAGCTTCTGGCATTCTCTGGATAGGTTAGCCAAATTAATCCCTGAGATTTTAGCAATGTTCTGTGTGATCTTGACCCCCAGATATCTTATCTCACTCTTTGTTTGATACTGGCTGTCCGGTAGATTCCATGCCATAATCTCGGTCTTCCCTGCATTGACCTCATAGCTTGAGACCTGCCCAAAATCTTGTGCCATTTTAATAACCTGAGGAAAAGATGTCTCCAAATCGGAAGAAAGGATCAGGACATCATCTGCGTAGAGAGCTACCTTCCTGTCCCACGCCCCAAACCTAAAAGATGAAATGCTCGGTTCCTCCCTCAGTCGCTGAGCGAAGGGCTCAATCTACAGATCAAAAAGAAGCGGGGAAAGGGGTGATCTTGAAAGAGTTGGTTAGTTTGCCTTTGACTATTAGTCTCGCCGAGGGATCGTGGTAGATGAGTTGAATGACTTGGAACTTCGGTCCGAAGCCAAACCTCTCCATTTCTGCCGCTAGATAGGCCCAGTTCACCCTATCAAAGGCTTTGGTAGCATCAAGTGTCATTGCTGCAAGAGGTAGTGAAAATGTTGTGGCTATATCAATGGCCCCAACAAAGTCATAAGTGAGACTAGACAGATTCCTCCCCTTCACAAAGCCCTTCTGATCGGTATGAAGTAATCCTCCGGCTACTGCTCCCAGTCTGTCTGCTATGATCCTAGCAAAGACTTTATAGTCTGTGTGTAAAAGTGAAATGGGTCTATAAGATCCACATTCCGCTGGATTTTTCCCTGGTTTCAGGATCAGTGAGATGGTAGCTTCTCCCCATGAAGGGGTCAGCTTAATACCTTCAGACAGAATCTTGTTAAAGAGTACAGTCATTGTTGGGATTACTGCCTCCCCCAGGGACTTGTATAGTTCATTGGGAGCCCATCAGGCCCCGCAGCCTTACCTTCCTTGCAGGATGAAATTGCCTTCCTGACCTCTTCCTGGGAAATGTCTAGCTCCAATTTCTTTCTGAGACGAGTCTAGGGAGGAAAGCCTGCTTCCGGTTAACCACTCACTCACACTAGTTTTATCAACTACATTATCTTCTTTATAGAGATCTTGGAAGAAGGTAAGAAAGGCATCACCAATCTCTTCATCGGTCGATACTGAGCTGCTGTGATCCTCGCTATCTATTTGCCTGATTATATTTCGAGTCCTGCCAGCCTTGACCTTCCAAGCCAGAAGTTTACTGGCCCCCTCTCCATATTCAAAATGGGCGTGCTTGCTTGCCTCAAATGTTTTGGTAATCCTTGACCTTATGATAGTGTCTAACTGATCTTTCAGGCTAGCTAGTTTCACCAAATGCTCTTGGGGGTTTGCAGGGGCTGTTTCCTTGTTTAAACTCAACTCCACTGTCTTCATCTCAGACTATTACCACCACCTCCGCCCTATACTTCCTATTCTTGTAACGAACCCCACTTGTGACCATACCTCTTATAGAGGCTTTCCAAGCATCCCATACTATTGAGATCTTAGTAGAGCCTACATTTGTATTAAAGAGGAACTCAGATTCCTGGGATAGAAACTTGACTTCTGGTTCATCAAGTAAGAGTGATCGATCAAATGTCCATACTCTTGAATGTTCTATGCCTTCCACCATTAGGTCTAACCATACAGCAGCATGGTCGGACAGGTGTGGAGTCGAATAACCCACATCCTTGATTTTGCCCCACAAGTCATGGCTAACCAGGATATAATCTATCCTCGACTTATGGCGAGACTTCTTATTATAATAGGAAACACCCAGTCTAGAGCCCGATCTCTCTCTCTCTCTCTCTCTCTCTCTCTCTCTCTCTCTCTCTCTCTCTCTCTCTCTCTCTCTCTCTCTCTCGCGCGCGCGCGCGCTCTCGCTCTCTCTCTCTCTCACACAGTCCTGTTTGTGCCATCATTGTTTGTAAATATGCGCGGGACTTCGGCGTTGTACTTGCCCTACTACTTGGAGACTTGTCTAGTGTGGGATTGAAGACTATATTAAAATCACCTGCCATTATAATGGGCTCTGGAAACTCCAAGAGATTTGAAAATATGGTTTTCAGCACAGAAGGATCATCTTTATTTGGACCATAATAGCCTACCAATGTCATCTGAAACCCTAAAATGGACATTTTAACAATGACCCATCTGCCACCTGGGTCTACCATACAATTTAATATCCGAGCCTTTGCTTGCTTTTTAACTAGTATAGCTACACCTTTAATGTTAACACTCTGATTGGAACTGATGAGGTGTTCAACCCACTTCATTTTTCTGACAATTCCTTCTTCAACAGATGAGTTTCTTGCAGGATAATGATCTGTGCTGAAGAATCTTTAAGATATTGCAGGATCTTGGCCCTCCTATTTTTTACTTGCAGGCCATTAACATTCCAAGATAAAATTTGAATACAACTCATGGCGGTTTAAACACCAAAACCTTTAGTGTGCTACATCTCCCAAGGTACCAGGCTGAGCGAGAATAACCCGGCCAACCCAACCAACATGCATTTGTCAGACTAAAAGGCAAATGAGGATTTTTTTTTCCCCTATGCTCCCCACCCTGTGCTCCCCTTCCTGCCCTACCGGACCTCCCACCCTCTCCCTCCCTGGAGAACCCAACCCCCATTTTCCTGGACTGAAGGTCCAGATTCTGTTACAGGGGCACTAGACCAGTCCCTTTGTGCTCAAAATACATCATAAAGAGATGAAAAGGCAAGATGAGAAAAAAAAAAAGCAGTCAATTTGTAAGTCCGTGTGCCCTCCCTGAATGACTGATGTCTAGTCTCTCGGCTGTCGTTGATTGACAATATGTACAAGGCTGCCCCCAAAAGGCCCCGAGAAAATAACTCAGTGTAGTATCTGTATTGATTAATTAACTATTTCGTATCCTTGCCTAAGTTTCCAAAAGTTCATCTGCTTCTTGGGCTGTTTTTAGATTGTACATCTTGTTGTTGTACATGATTTTCAGGAGTGGGGGGAACTTTAACTGGGTGACCGCACCCAGTTTCTTAAATTCATCCATTTTCTTGCCCAGCTCCCACTGTCTGTCTAGCGTAGCATGAGCTAGGTCAGAACGAATTTCGGAAGAAAAGTCCCTGGGTTTCAAGGATTTTTTCTTCAGAGCACAGTTTAGAATTTTTTCTTTCAAGGAGAACGTGAGGAAGTTTGAGAATCTTCCTGGGTTTGGACCGATTAGGATGCATTCTGAACAGGTCCCTATGGACTCTCTAAATATCCTTTTTTAATTCCTCCTCTGTTTCTTCTATCTGCAGAGAGTCTCTTAAAAGAGTCGCAATGAAGGATTTAAGGTCATCTCCCTCTCTCCCCTCTGGGACATTCAGGAGACATAGGTTATTTCTCCGTGAATTTTTTTCAAGCCTGTCCCGAAGGGATGCTTCATCCTTCTTTAGTTGTGTAATTTCTGATCTAGCAACTCCCAAATCATTCCTTATTTTTCCTACTGAACTTTCAAAGGCCACTGTCCTAGAATTCAGAAGATCAAGTTTCTTCTCCAATGATTTACAGAACACCCGAATCTCCCCTTCATTTGCTTCTGAGACGGAGAACCCCTTCCTGATGTCCAGAGACAAGGAAGAAAATAGAGCCTTCATAGAGGCTGCTGATGACCCAGCAACTTCCTGCTCCTCAGAGCCTAAGGCTAGCTCTGTGCTGCCCTTGTCCTCCCTGGCTTGACAAACTGGATTTTTCTCTTGTAAATCGTCGCTATTCAAGCCTAAGTCCCCATTTTGAGCTGAACCAGAGACTACCGATGCCGTTGTGAGAGAAGGCTGTAGTGCGGGAGGAGGACTGCTACGTTCTTCCATCCTACTCTGGGAGGATGCCAACTCACCCTGCCCCTTTATGCGCTTTCTTAAAACCTCTCCTTGTTTGTCCACGTCCAACACAAATGGCTGAACTCTGAAATAGGACCGCAAGGATGGAGTTATCTTGAGCCTAGAATCTGAGGAGAAATTGGCTCTAGCAGACTTAGCCTTGATACTCCTGGCTTTGACCTCAGAGTGCTCTAACGTAGAATGCCCACCAACCGCCTCAACAACAACTTTATGTGAGGTTACACACGCCCTTGTTTCTTCTCCCTGACTTGGGCTATTACCTATGGTCAATTCGACTTCTTGAGGAAGTTTGTTGCTTCTGCTTCTGCTTGTAAATGTTGTCTTTATTGACCCACCGCCTCTCCTCCTACCTCTCATACTGCCTGTGTTTAGATTTGGAGGCCCTGTGTGGGAATCCTTTTTTTTTTTTTTACTAGAAGTGACAGTGCAGCTTTCTCCCCCCCCCCCCCCTCTCGTTGCCTCCTGTTCCGCCTGGTTAAGTTCTCTTTGTGGCGGTTGCTGCTGATATTCAGGCGTGAGTACAAGCTACCCCCTCTGTGCACAGCGTGGTGCTCCCTCAGCACCTGATTTTGCTGCAGTGCCTCACGTTCTCCTGGCTGTTGAGGCTGTAGATCTGGCAGTGCTGGCAGGGGACCTTTCTCCTCCGGCAGTAAAGACGCGCTCAACCACTTCGACAGTTTGCTTCCTTGCAATGCCAGTGAAGGTTGACTTGTGCTGACTCTGCCCGAGTCTACTCGGAGGAGCTCGCGGGCAGCTGCTTTGCAACACCTCCTTAGCTCCAGGGCGGCGGCGAACCAGCGCGGTGTGTCTGGAAAGACTCCAAAACACATCCCATAGCAAGCATTTACAATGCAATGGTCTCGGCATTATTAAAGGTAGAGCTATTGGCATTGCTCATGACATTTCTTTTTTTTTTTATTTTAAATCATAAATAAATGGCATTGTCATTTATATTGCCAATAGCTTAATTGCTTGCAGATGCAAGACCTATTGCATTAGCACCCACACACAGAGTAAGTAGTAGAGTAGTAGAGTGAGTAGTTGATAGTGAGTAGGAGAGAGTTATTACCCTGGGGCCGTGAGCACCCACACCTCTAGGATTGCACCACTGAGCACCGTGGCACATGGTTGCAGCATGAAGTACGGATGAGCGCGCGCACAGAAAATACTTTTTTTAATAGCAGGTAGAGCAGGTTACACCCACACCGTATCTGTTCTAAAACCTGCAGCCCTGAGCACCGCCCCTGGACGGGGAATACACAGGGCTGGAAATCCCCTTCCCAGACAGGGCCAGCAGCACCAGCTGCAGCGAACGGCAAACCAACCAGAAACCGACCTATCATCCCTGGCACCGCCCTCCCGAGATAAGCAGCAAGCTGCAGAATGGGAAAGGCAAAGCCAGCACAACAACCCCTAGAAGGCACCGGGAAAACACGAAGCACAAAACCAACAGACTCGAAAACACAGCTGGAAAGGTAGTTTGTGGCTGGAGGCCCCGCATATTTCAGCTCGATATCACTTATAGCAAGAAGCACTTCCTTAGCAGCAGTAATCACTCGTTTCCAGAAGCGCTCTGAGAGACTGCTGGGGACGGGAGGGTAGAGGGAGTGCAGGGAGGTGGGAGGTTACAGGGGAGAGGAGCGCGCAGGACGAGAAGCGCCGAGAGGGAGCCTGTCGGAGCAGGGAGCTACGGACTGGGAGGACAGGTGAGAGCGAAAGGGAGTAGGGAGGGGGGAGTCTGCAGGGAAATAGCAAGAAGGAGACAAAGGAAAATCAATGGAACAGTGGGGAAAAGAAACGAGGAAAGCGAGAGCAGCCTACCTCAACCTTACCAGCAGCAAAATGGCGGCCTCAAGCTTCCGACATTTTTCGGATTTGGGGGCGTGTTTTGCTGTCCTGAGTGACGGACGACGTCACTGTCTAAAGAACAGCAAAACTTACGCCCCCAAATCCGAAAAAGACGGGGCTTGTTTGGAGTGACTCCCTTCTCTTCCAATGGCTGGCCTCCGTTTAGGAAGCCAGCCAATGGAAGCGAACGGAGCTGAGAGGCGGGTCTAAAGTGCCCTACTCCAAAACATAAGATCTCTGGACCGGAAGCTGCTTCACAGCTTATAGGTCCCTCGACCTAAAAAGCAGTGGCCTGTAGTGTGACTTTAATTAATTACCAGCAGATGCAAATAATGTAAGCATTCCACCATCCACCTTTCTGTTTGTCTAGGTGAGACACCCTAAGTGCAACAGGCACCCCCATCTGTGGGCCTGTGCTCACTGTGCCTTTGGCCCAAGTTGCATCTCACTGATTAGGCCTAAATCGTCTGACACCAATGTGGTCCCATCTGGATGAGGTCACGGGTGGCAGTTCAGTGCTTCTTGTTTCTACTGGATCATGACCAAGGCTGGCTTGCATGCGATGGTCTATGGCTGGAGTGTTATAGTAGGCACAAAAAATCAGTACTTACCAGTGGTTGGGGTTAACTGAAGAATTCCACCCATCACTTTTTCTTTTTCTACATGTCATTGAGAGAGTATCTTTAAGACATGGTGTGTGTTCCACCTTCAGATACCCAGACAAGGACAATAAAATAACTCAGTGATTTGGATATACACTGACTATATCTCAATCTGCACGTCACATCTATTAACCCCGATGCATTTCAGCCTTTCACCCTTCAAATGGTCATTAAACAAATGCTATTGAGTTGTTTAATTCTTATCTTTTTTGAGGTCGGAGAAGTAGTGGTTTGCAGTTTGCACAAACACGAAGGTCAAATTCTAGCTCTTTGGTTTAGTTGTGAGCTCACCTTCAATAATTGCGACCAGGAGTAGTGCTTGGTGGATTATACTTCCGTGCATTAAAGCCCTCTCTTCCCTTTCATAAATACGTTGATTCGGAAAAATCCAAAATGTAACGAGCGAGGGGTCATGCAAAGGGACTTTACTATGTCACTACAGAGTTGACCCTTGACCTCATCCCCTAGCAGCCTCCTAGTCACTGCTCAGGTGCTAGCAGATGAGGTGCAGTGGATACCACAGGAAATAAACACGTTTCTAAGGGCCCTGCCGGCTTTCTCTACCCGATGCCTCCGGTCCTGACCCCTGAGATCAGCAACAGTAGGGGTGGTAGAGTCCGTATCCCGTGGCAAGCCACGGAGAGCAGTGACTTCCCCTGGCTAAGCCTAACGGGCGTCCAGCCTCGTAACAATAGGATATGCTTCCCTGAGCCTGGCCTGCGGCAGAGTCTCACTGGAAACATACAAACACGCAGTCAGACCACAACAACTCGCCACTCAGAGCCTGTCTGCAAACCTGTACTACACCTGTGACTCACCGTGTGTTTGTGCGAGGAGAAAATCATGTAATGCCTGGAACGTGCATTCCATCCAAGAAGTTGCATAAAGATTTCTGCTAAAGCTTGTTTTTCGCACGAGAGCCGCATTTCCTGGTCTGGTGTTTGCAATTGCCCCATTGACCTGAGAACCTGCCACTCGTATCGCCCTTGTACATCTTGACTCACGCCTCTGTTGCTCAGGCTCATTGTTTATCTGAGGGTTGCACAAATGTTATTCACGTTTCGGGACGGAGGAGAGCTGCGGGCGGAGGGAGGGGGGAGCGGGATGGAGGAGAGCAGCGGGCGGAGGGAGGGGGGGGCGGGACAGAGGAGAGCTTGCGGGCGGAGGGAGGGGGGGGCGTTACGGAGGAGAGCTGCGGGCGGAGGGAGGGGGGAGCGGGACAGAGGAGAGTTGCGGGCGGAGGGAGGGGGGGAGCGGGACAGAGGAGAGCTGCGGGCGGAGGGAGGGGGGACGAGCAGAGCAGCTCTGAAAACCACCACCGTCTTTCTCCGAGGCAAAGCAGAAATGCCTCGGAGAAAGCATGGTAATTTTCGCATTCGGGGGCGTGTGTTTTGTTCTGAGTGACGGGTGACGTCACTGGCGAAAGAACAGCAAAATGTACGCCCCCAAATCCGAAAAAGACGGAGCCTATTCGGAGGGACAGCTCTCTCCTCCAATGGCTGGCCTCCGTTTAGGAAGCCAGCCAATGGGAGAGAGGCAAAAACAGAGGCGGGACAAATAGTCCACACTAAGAAACATTAAATCTCGGTACTTCCGGTTCTGCCTTCGGCAGACCGGATATTACCTCGACCTAAAAAGGAGAAAGAGATAAAATATAGAAAAAGCAGTCCACAGTTTAAGCTTTTTCACGGCAGAAATCGGCAGCGGGGGAGAGCTCGAAGCTCAGCGCTACGGATCTCAGTATTGCCTCATCGACGAACGGGATGTGAGTGCCTCCAGTATCAAACGACCGCTCAGCTTGCAGCCGCCATGTTCTCCTCCCCCATAAAAAAACATGTGCTTTATTTGTTGAAAGAGAATGTTGAATCAATAACAATAACTTTGTAACTGAAATCCAAGACAATTGATGGTAAAACCCAATGGAAAAGGCATTTGGGATAGGAGCTTTATTTTAGGTAATTTGGTAGTAGCTGCCTTAATCTCAGCAGCTGATATGTCTGCAGCTAAAGAAGAAAGATTAACTGAATGATTGTTATAAAGTAGTAAGCTACACACAGGTTGTTATGCTGCTCCTTCCATCCCCCTACACAGATAGTCAACAAGGTAACTTTATTGCGTATCACCAATTCCAGTCAGCTGTCTCATAAGATCATTCTAAGGTGGCACTTGACAGAAGGGAACGTTCCAACCATATAATGAGGAAAGAAGGGAAAGGGTGGTAGAAGGGAGAATAAAATGCAGGAAGGAAATGGTACAGTCTAGGGTTGAGAGAATAGGAGCGAGGGTTATCACAGTGAATAAATGAACTTAAGCGATTTGTTGAAATAAGAATAGATTACGACAATGATCTTCTTTATAAGGAATGGAATTAAAGAAATTGTCCTTCGCATCCTTTGATGGGATGTGTTCTTGTGTGTAAAATCGGTTATAAGAATCCATGAAACATTCCAAAACCTTTGAATCAGTGCAATGTTGCAATACTCATCCGTAATTACACTAATTTTTGATTTTTACTTTTAGGAAGTTTGCTAATAATTGCCTGTTTTGTTACACCCACCATTATATTTTTTGTTAACTTTTACTAGGTTGTTTTTAAGCGAGCTGAAGTATCCTTCTGGGTGCATGGTAAAATATTGATGTTCAAGATTCTTAATATATTTTAACAAAGTAGAAACTTTTCATAGTGTTTTTCTTTTTTTTTGTTTGTTGCAACATAGTCTATAATAAAATTCCTAGCGGTTCTTTTAAATGCATCCCAAGTAAAGTTAATTTTGGTACCTCTACTAAGACTGACATCAAATAATTCAGTGGAAAATGTTTCAAATTTCTCAATAAAAATCTTATCGCTCAATAATGCGCTATCAAGTCTGCATCTAGTGGATCTTGAATTATCTGGCAGTAGATCTATATTGACTATTAGAATTTGGGGTCTCTATTTGGCAAGGGTTTGCACCTTTGTCCAAGTAGGGACCCTTCTTCCTAGTCAGGGTAAGGGGGATACACATCTAAAATAACCCCTACTCACCCCCTTGGTAGCTTGGCACGAGCCGACAGGCTTATCTCAGAGGCAGTGTGTAAAGCATTTGTTCATGCCTACAGTAACACTGTGATAACGCTACAAATGGACACCACACCAGTTTAGAAAAATAAGCAGAACTTATCTAAACCAATAAGACCAAAATAAGATAAAAATCCAACATACAATACTATAAAAATAGTTACTTTGCAAGATAAACTTTAAATTGCAAAAATAGCTGAAAAACATAGTGGCATATTAGCAAGAACAAGATAGAGTTCAGATTACGCACTTCGCTTTTGATTCCAAAATAAACAAGTTGTGATGTGCTCCAGAGATATCACCCCCTGACAGAAGGTGTTGTAATCAAAGTATTGTCCGCGACACCTAGGATAAGTGCCAACTCCCTGGGCACAACCGATGCAAACGAATATCGTTTTTTGAATTACTATTCTGATAAAGTTCAAACCAATTTTGTAGTAGATTATTTCATCTATTATTCCATGTTGTTTTAACATGAATTCTTTGATCATAAAGTTATCGTAGATCATTTTCGTATTTCATTACTGATATAACATGATTATTTATGGTAAGTTCATCGTCACCCAATGCATTTCGGACAGGACGTCCTTCATCAGGGGTGTTCTGTAAACAATCAAAATACAGTATATGTATAATCCAATTGGAAAAGTTTGAAAAAACGGTTAAATCAACCACGTGCACCTCATTACATCGTCCTTTCTAACGTAACTTTGTAGAATAACAGGAAGATTACACTTTGGGTAACCGCTCGACGGGGTGCACGTGGTTGATTTAACCGTTTTTTCAAACTCGCTTTCTAACAGTCAAACTGACATTTAAATACACGGGATGTTACATCTTTCTGTCCGGTCCGCCTGTGGGATAAATGCACATACTGTTCTAGTTTTAAGTTAATTGCACTCATCACTTCATGACCACCTATGTTCACCTTTTGATTTATGTGTTTGGACTTTTCCAATTGGATTATACATATACTGTATTTTGATTGTTTACAGAACACCCCTGATGAAGGACGTCCTGTCCGAAATGCATTGGGTGACGATGAACTTACCATAAATAATCATGTTATATCAGTAATGAAATACGAAAATGATCTACGATAACGTTATGATCAAAGAATTCATGTGAAAACAACATGGAATAAAAGATGAAATAATCTACTACAAAATTGGTTTGAACTTTATCAGAATAGTAATTCACAAACGACATTCTTTGCATCGGTTGTGCCCAGGGAGTTGGCACTTATCCTAGGTGTCGCGGACAATATTAGCAAGAACCTCGTTAAAATTATCGCCGTTTTAGCAGCAGTAAACTGCAGCTAAAACGGCCATAATGGGCTTGCTAATATGCGTTATAGAATTCCAATAGAAGCCCAGATTAGATGTCCTGCACATCTAACCTGGGCTTCTATTGGAATTCTATAACGCATATTAGCAAGCCCATTATTGCCGTTTTAGCTGCAGTTTCCTGCTGCTAAAACGGCGATAATTTTAACGAGGTTCTTGCTAATATGCCCGATAGTTCTTCTGAGTCGGTATCTCTGTCCGGGGCTACCACGATGCTGAAGCAACATAGTGTAACAGTTCCATCCGCCCACGTCGGTATAGGACAGCTAAAGCGTTGACAGACTTGTGAACAGTACCTTTCTCGTCGCGGCTGACGCGTTGGTGTGAGTCGGTCGAAGTCAACCATCGTGTTTGCAGTGCAAACAAATGGGAGCGGTGCAGGGTACAGTGCCCTCATTCTGCAGTGCAGGCAGCGGCTTGGTGACGACTGTCCCTATGGCGTCAGTACGCCCGAGGCTTACGGGGCAGGGTGAGGCGGTGCTCGATGCGGTGCTGGCAGGTTGCGCTGCAGACAACTGAGCCGGTCGATGTGTGGTTCGTGCAGTGACGGTGTGGTTGACGTCCAGGCAGGATGAGGCAAGGCAGTTCTGAGTGCGGTGTCCACAGGAGGCAGTGCAAGCAATGGCTCAGTGATGATCGTCTAGACAGTGTTGTTGAGGCCAAGGATTAGGTGGGAAGTACGGCGGTGCCTTCTGCAGTGCCTTCACGACAAGGAACGACGGACTCCCTGACCAAGTCGGTTGCTCCTTTCTTCTGCGGCAGCTGAAACCAGTGGTTCCAGAGATGGTGCCTAGAAAGATGGTGAGGTCTTTTCTGTTCCTGCCCTTGGAGATACTTTCTCAAGCAGTATACACACACAGTTCCTTTCCTTGGCAGAAACAGCTACTGCAGGCCAACCCCAGACAGCACACAGCAAAGGGGCAGTACTCCTCCTCCAGTTTCTTCCAGCTCTTCTCCTTGGCAGAGGTTCCTCTTGAAGTTCAAAAGTGATCTAAAAGTCTGAGGTCTGGGCCCCTCTTTTCATAAAACAAAATCTGTTGTTCTCTGTGGCAGAGAAGCTCTTTGCCCAGCCAAAACCAGTTCTGTCCTTTCTGGTGCAGCTTCCTGGCAGGAGTTTGGAGACAGCATTGTCTAAGGCACACCAGGCACATCCAGGTGTGAAAGAAATCTCCTCCCCCTACTCTGAATGCTTCCCAAGTCTATTCACCCCAGCCCTGACTCAACCTGGAAAGGCAGGAATGTAAATCCAGTATTTGTAAAGCGCAAACAATTGCCCAAAAGCGTCAAGGCGCTGGGGGCCATCGGGAAGATTAGGCGAGCGATTGCCCAGAGTCATATGGTGCTGGGCTGACCTGGCGCAGAGGATCAAACTGTTAGCCCCCGTGTTCCAGCGTCAGTCGCCCCGTCCGCTGCACCACACCTCTTCCCCAGAACACACCTAACCCCCCCCCCCCAGTGGCTGTCTGAACAGAATGCACATCCCCAGCACCTGCCACTCCAAAGCCAGACAGTCAATACACAAACTTGCTGAGGCACACTGGATGGTTAGACAAGACAATACCTACTTTCTAAAATTGGTATTTTCAAACCCAGAATTTAAAAATCACCCTCACTAAAAGATGCATCTTAACATTCCGAGTTCAGGCATATCAAACTTTATTTTCCTATCTTGTTCCCAAGGGCAGTTATGCGTATAAGTTGTTATAAGCAAGTTCCCTATTCTATCCTATGGGACAGATAGTTTTTCAATAGTGAAAAACGAACTTGGCAGTATATTACTATCAGGACATGCCACACACATCCGGGCATGTCTTACCTTTCACATACACTGCACCCTGCCCACAGGGGTACCTTGGCCCTACCTTAGGGATGACTAACATGTAAGAAATGGGAAGGTTGCCAGGTCGACATGGCAGTACCAAACTGCGCACAGACACTGCTGTGGCAGCTCTGAGTTACATTTACAGGCTGCTTATGTGGGTTTCACAATCAGTGCTGCAGGCCCACTAGCCACTGGATTCAAGCAAGCCGGGCTGAAGACGGCTGAAATACCAGAAACCGGTCCTCGGTAGCTTGTTTCCGGTCCAGGGAAGGCATCGCTTGGCAGTTCGGGCTGGACTGTTCCCATGAGGCACTGGGTCAGACTGATTTGCATATGGCCATGTCTGAACTGCGGTGGCAGATTGAGCTAAAGAACGGTGATGGGTTAAACCCAGATCAGTTGACTGGGGTGAGTGCTTGTATTGTCAACGCTCCGTCCATCATTTCCTTTGGTTTTTCTTTGTTCGCCATAAGTTGGCAGGGTATGCTCAGACGTGAGTCCCTTGCTCACTTTGCCACTGGATTCAAGCAAGCCGTGCTGAAAACGGCTGAAAAGCCAGAAACCGGTCCTTGGTAGCTTGTTTCCGGTCCAGGGAAGGCATGGCTTGGCAGTTCAGGCTGGACTGTTCCCATGAGGCACAGGGTCAGACTGATTTGCATATGGCCATGTCTGAACTGGGGTGGCCGAGTGGGCTAAAGAACGGTGATGGATTAAACCCAGATCAGTTGACTGGGGGTGAGTGCTTGTATTGTCAATGCTCCGTCCATCATTTCCTTTGGTTTTTCGCAGGCCCACTAGCAGCATTTGATTTACAGGCCCTGGGCTCACACAGTGCACTGTACTAAGGACTGACTAGTAAATCAAATATGCCAATCATGGAATCACCAATCCATAACAACAATTTACAGGGAGCACTTGCACTTTGGCACTGAACAGCAGTGGCAAAGTCCAACACACAGAAAAATAACAGGAGGCAACGGCAAAAAATAATGGGGAAACCCACGCCAATGATGCCAGGTCTAACACCGACTATGACTGGGGCATGGTATAAAATGAGGATAGAACAGGTGTTGGCCAATTCCATAGATTTCAAAATGTTGTGGGTTAAAGATATATAATCTATACTAGATCTTGAATGGTGTACAGGGGAATAAAATGTGAATACTATAACATCAGGGTTAAAAGTTATCAATGCATCATCTAATCTCTTTGAAAGTATTGATTTGTTTTTTTTTAAAATCCTTTGGATTTTATTAAGGATATATTTAGTCTGTGAAGTCCGAACTCCTCTATCTGTGGAAGGATCAATAGGATGATTATAAACCCCACCTACAAAAAGATTATCATTCAGACAGGACATTAGCTGAGTAGAAATAGTTTTCCAGAATTCAACCTCAACTCCTGTCGGACCATAAACATTACAGATACAGAGTGGGGAATTATTCATCTTAAGAGTCAGAAAAAAACACCAGCCATCATCATCTCCTCTTTAACTTCAGTTTCAATATTGAGAGTCAAAGACTTGTGAAAGACAATTATACATTTTTTTTTGTTCTTAATAGGAGAACAGAAAACATGACCAACCCAATTATTCATTAGAGAAGTAATATTCTTTTCCTCAAGGTGGGTTTCTGGCATAGAGCAATATGACATTTCAGACTAGATAAGTGAGTGAGAACTTTTTATTATGGTTATGGAGACTTTTAAGAGTCTGAGGGAATATGCAGATTACTCATACGAGACGTTCATTGATATAGATAAACACAAAACAATTAGATAAACATGTACTATGCACATGGAATCCTAAAAGATGTTTTCAATGCATGAATGATCAAGGAAACCATAAAGTAAGGCTGTGTAGCCCCCCCCCATGAAAAAAAGATCTAAGAAAACTAGACTGATATACAGAATGCAGAACTTAAGAGGGGGAAATAGATAAATTATAGAAAATCTAAACACTTACCAATGGCAAGTGAAACAAAACAATGGTGGATTCAAGAGTAAGGAAACATAAGGACACACAAACAGAGAACAAATCAATCTAAACTTCATGGACACACAATATATCTGTGAAGGAGAACATTAAGAAACAAGTATCATATTAGTGGACCTATTGAATAGAATACAATGCACAAGCAATAATGACTTAACTAAGCAGTGACAACAGAAAGGATCAAGTTTTGCCCAGTTCCATTGCCTCTCTTGTGTATGTGAGTAAACCTTTTCAGATCCTCTGGATTGCTGAATGTAGACATTTTGTCATTGAAAGTAACCTTAAAGAAGCAATGGTGAATGAGACCAAATTGGGCATTAATGGATTGTAAATCCAGAAATTCCTTCCAGTAATTAGCTGTCATTTGAGCAACATCATGGATGAAAAGAATCGACCAGCCTGACGATACCATTTGTTTTTGTTGCTTTGCAGCTGAAAGG
The DNA here is from genome assembly GCF_964261635.1 of Lissotriton helveticus. Lineage (NCBI taxonomy): Eukaryota > Metazoa > Chordata > Amphibia > Caudata > Salamandridae > Lissotriton > Lissotriton helveticus. Next base: position 456,381,072 of record NC_136065.1, read on the forward strand.
ACTTTCCTACGATCTGAATACTGTAGTAACAAGCATTTACAATGCAATGGTCTCGGCATCATTAAAAGTAGAGCTATTGGCATTGCTCATGACATTTCTTTTTTTTTCCTTAAATCATAAATAACAGCACTCACTGCTCTGCGCACTCACTGCTCTGCGCACTCACTGCTCTGCGCACTCACTACTCTGCACTCTGCACTCACTACTCTGCACTCTGCACTCACTACTCTGCACTCACTACTCTGCACTCTGCACTCTGCACTCACTACTCTGCACTCTGCACTCTGCACTCACTACTCTGCACTCTGCACTCACTACTCTGCACTCTGCACTCTGCACTCACTACTCTGCACTCTGCACTCTGCACTCACTACTCTGCACTCACTACTCTGCACTCACCACTCTGCACTCACTACTCTGCACTCTGCACTCACTACTCTGCACTCACTACTCTGCACTCTGCACTCACTACTCTGCACTCTGCACTCACTACTCTGCACTCTGCACTCACTACTCTGCACTCTGCACTCACTACTCTGCACTCTGCACTCACTACTCTGCACTCTGCACTCACTACTCTGCACTCTGCACTCACTACTCTGCACTCTGCACTCACTACTCTGCACTCACTACTCTGCACTCTGCACTCACTACTCTGCACTCTGCACTCACTACTCTGCACTCTGCACTCACTACTCTGCACTCACTACTCTGCACTCACTACTCTGCACTCACTACTCTGCACTCTGCACTCACTACTCTGCACTCTGCACTCACTACTCTGCACTCTGCACTCACTACTCTGCACTCTGCACTCACTACTCTGCACTCTGCACTCACTACTCTGCACTCTGCACTCACTACTCTGCACTCTGCACTCACTACTCTGCACTCACTACTCTGCACTCTGCACTCACTACTCTACACTCTGCACTCACTACTCTGCACTCACTACTCTGCACTCTGCACTCTGCACGCACTACTCTGCACTCTGCACTCTGCACTCACTACTCTGCACTCTGCACTCAGTACTCTGCACTCTGCACTCTGCACTCACTACTCTGCACTCACTACTCTGCACTCACTACTCTGCACTCTGCACTCTGCACTCACTACTCTGCACTCTGCACTCTGCACTCACTACTCTGCACTCACTACTCTGCACTCTGCACTCACTACTCTGCACTCTGCACTCACTACTCTGCACTCTGCACTCACTACTCTGCACTCTGCACTCTGCACTCACTACTCTGCACTCACTACTCTGCACTCACTACTCTGCACTCTGCACTCACTACTCTGCACTCTGCACTCTGCACTCACTACTCTGCACTCACTACTCTGCACGCTGCACTCACTACTCTGCACTCACTACTCTGCACTCTGCACTCACTACTCTGCACTCTGCACTCTGCACTCACTACTCTGCACTCACTACTCTGCACTCTGCACTCACTACTCTGCACTCTGCATTCACTACTCTGCACTCACTACTCTGCACTCTGCACTCACTACTCTGCACTCTGCACTCACTACTCTGCACTCTGCACTCACTACTCTGCACTCTGCAATCTGTACTCACCACTCTGCACTCACTACTCTGCACTCTGCACTCTGCACTCACTACTCTGCACTCACTACTCTGCACTCTGCACTCACTACTCTGCACTCTGCACTCACTACTCTGCACCATTGCGAAGATTCAGCCTTAATGTATGGACATTCGTACTGTCCAGCATATGTGTAAATGATGCTCCACTTACACGGTCACGGGTATAGATAACCAGCACTACACTTGCATAGAATACTATGAGAAGTCGAACATTCCACAAGGGTTTTAAGCCACTTCTGAGGTACCAGCCAAGTATTTCTGCCTCTTCAGAATCACCAGTGGCACTTTTTGTACATGGTGTGAGGTAAGGGTTACTCTTTTGCTGAGATACAGAATCGCAGAGGCCTCCTAAAAGCAAAGTCGTTCCCCTGTGCAAAACAATTATCTTATCAGGCAGCCCGTGAGACAGTAAGCATGTGCGCAATACGAAGAAAGTGGAACGCGAAAGAACGCAAAATTGGATCGTTTCCCCCGATTTCTGTCGTTTCCCTCAATTTCTGCTTAGGGTCGTGTGACCGAGACTCGAACCCGGGTCCTCTCGGTCCGAGGTCGAGCGCCCTAGCCGTTAGGCCACCTCCTCTCCGCTATAAAAGCGGCATGCGGGGAGCATCTTGTGGTTTTCAAAACCCATTTGTGCGGCCTACTCTCCGCCTCCGTATCCCGTGTAATCGGAAATGTGTGGCACCGTCACAAGCCTCTCCGTAATTAGCACCGGGGCTGAGTAACGAGAGAAAGGATTACTCCCTTATAAAGTGCTTGAAACCCGGCTATCGGTATAAAGCGCCACTTAGATAAACAAGGCCACAGTTAATTGAATGCCCTCCATTTTTTAGGTCTAAATTCAATCGCGGGCCCTATGCTTTATCCCGTTCTCAAAGAAAGGGAACTTCGTATCCTTTAATGTAAGTTCTTGAACTGAAAAGCTTATTATTCTTTCAACAGTAGCATGTCTCCCTCTTGTTTAACTCCACCGAGAGTTTCATTTGCAAGAGAGTACCCAAAGCGCTACTGAGAAACTAGGGGCTGTTGCATTTAAATATCCGCAAGCCCAACACCAAGGCTGCCTAGTCTTGAATTTGTCTGGTGCTTTTTTACTACGGAGGCCGCTAGCAACCCTTCCGCCTTCCGGCCATGTCGGAGGCTGCCCCAAGTATTACATTATTTATCTTGGCGCTGTGCAATGGAGTTTCTTGTTACCCATCTCAACGAGCGTCATGTTATCGACCTTAGACGAATGATAGGCAGGGCAGCCCTACAGGATCGGTGCCTCCTGGTCCTCGTGGTGTCCAGCTGGAGGGCCTACTCTTCAGGGTGCAATTGAGAGACCTGAACTTGCCATCACAACTGTCAGTCGAAATAGGGGGCGGGTTATTCCTCTCACCGTGGCCTCGGTGGCCTGCGCAGTGCCTACCTCCCGCTGCTGGAAGGTATTTTGTGCGTAATAAATTGGACATAAGCTGGGCAGTCTTTAATAGGAGGACGTGCAAGATTATCCCTTTCACCGGCCAAAGCTTATCTCTCAATGGATGGCTGAGGGCCATTGCTCTACAGTTAATTAGCAGCAGAGGTAAATCAGGCTCTGGAAGGAGACGATCTCCACACATCTATCTTTGGAGGGCTTCTTAGGCCAGAGGTCACAAAGGACCGATGTGTGAGGCGGGAGGAGGCCCGAGAAATGAAAGAGCAAACGGCTGGAAAGGATCCCAGTGCATCTGAGAAAACCCAGCGCTGAACACTGTGTATTTCAATATAAACAAGAAATCACTGAGGTCCGTTTTTTTTTTTGCCGAGTTTTATATAGCGCAAACTTGACCCAAACCGGGTATCAGAGCGCTTTACAGAGCACCAGTTACGTTACATCAGGACACAACACTCACCTTTAAAGTTGCTGGGGACGGCCGCCGGTGCAATCTGCAGACTGCAGAGTTCACAGGAGAGGAGGGGCTGGGGCCGGGAGGAGCAGCTCAGGCTCGCAGTCCGTAGTCGCAGGCTCCGCTCAGCTCGAAAGGAATTTGAAAAGGAGGAAGTGGGGGGGGGGCAAAGATAAAGGGCAAGATTACCGAGTCACTGTTCTGTTGCATGCAATGGTGTACGCGCTCGCACCATCTGGATTGTATTACACGGGCACTCTGACAGCTCGTAATTAAGATTAATCACTCTGCAGTGCTCGTTCTCGCACACAATATGCCACATCGGGCACGCGTAAATTACTTACATCCTATCACGTCAACGCTACTACATACACAGCACAGCGAAGACGAATCACTAGGCAGATGACAAAATACACTAAGGAATGTGTCTGTTCAGAGCCCTAGAGATCCTTTCTTTCTTCTTTAGCATTAGGAGCTCGAAGCTCCACCCCCTTCGTGGGCGGAGGCCGAGCCCTAAAAAGGCTATGATACCTCCTGGTCGACCAGACGTAGATTTAGACATGGACAAAAATCCAACACGTTGCGCTATCTGTATATTTTCTTAGACCCATCTTTCAAGCCAATAATCTTGAACGTTGAGCTTAAAGAATGTAATGATGTCAGACCCATCTGTTACTTCAGGAACTCCATAAATTCTCAAGTTGTTGTGCCTATGCATTTTTTCAAATCCTCTGCTTTATTTTTTAGTAAAATAATTTCCTTTGACAGCAAATCTACGTTGGCTGCAACATCCTGAGCATTACTTATTATCTGCTCTACTTCCAAGTCTCTAGAGTCCAAATGAGACCATTTTGCTTTAATTCTCTGAAGGAAAGTGCTCGTTTCAACAACAAAAGGTTTTGAAATGTCATCCATTATATTCTCCAAGAGCATAGATTTTTTGGGCGAAATGTGATCCTCTTTTTTCCCTCTTTTTAGCTTTGCAGTTTTTTTTTACACAGGTCAGTAAGATAGATGGGAGGAGCAATATATTTTAAAGTAGAGGAGAACTGGTTGTCATTTTGAAAGATGCTGCTGCAGCTTGCTTGTCAATATTTGATAAAGCAATGCCAACTTCGACTTAGAAAGTGATAAGATGTTTAGTGATGCTGCAAAAAGAAACTAATTCGCTGAATGCTTAGACAATACGCAGCGATACTCGTAGGCAGAAGAAGAAATAATCTCATAAACCATTCATGGGTACTTGAGGTAATACTATAATTCTTGCAGAAGGAGATATCTCTGCATTATAGAAAAATGCCTCCAGTAATAATTCAGCCAATATATCTCAGCCAGCAGGAGAATGTAGTAGGTGCCCCACAGAAAGTAAACATAATTAGAGGAGATTTGGCTTCCCTTCATCTGACCAAGGGGGCGAGACCTTGAAGTGCACCAAAGTAGCAAAGTGAGACAACATGACAGTTGGGATGGCTTGGTGTGAGGAACGGCAATATTGACTAAAACTATTGTAATGCAGACGTAGCAGAGGCCTGCAAACTCACCCTGCTTCTCCCCAGCAGTTCCCACGCTGCTGCCACCCACTGGACATTAAAGGGAAAATGTAGGTCCACTATAAGTCTGCCTGGAGACTCCGGTGTGGCAGGAGAGTTACAGGCTGGCGGACATATTGCATGTGCTCCTACATGCCTTCTTATTTGAAGTCGTCTTCCTTGATCAGCGGTTTCTTTCTGGAAGAAACTGTTTGACTGACTTTAGAAGAGAGAGCCAGTACCAGGCTGTGAGAAATATGCCCTTTCTGCAGGGTCACCCTGATGTTTCACCTTTTGCTGGACCTTTTATTTTGATCGCTATAGAACTCTGTGCACGTAACCCCTGTTAACCAGTGACAAAGTGGCAGTGCTCCCCCTTTCAACATGGTAGATTTGGCATAAACCTGATTGGCATGTTTAACTTACTTTTAAGGCCCTAGTGTATGGTACAAAGGTTACCCAGGACCTGTAAGTTAAATGTCACTAGTGAGCTACAGCACGCATTGACACATCCATTTCAGTGACAGTCCAAACACGACTGCAGGCCTATTGTTTGTAGCCTGGCTCTTGCAGTTTTAAACTGCAAATTCAACCCCTTTTGACAAGTTGAAACCGTCCTTTAAAATATATATGTCACCCTTATGTAAGCCATATATCCCATAAAGCATGGTGCATGGTATTTAAAAGTAGGACATGTAGGAATTTAATGGTAAACCTGTCCGTATAATGAAAAAGCCCTAAAAGCTACTTTCACTGTAGTAAGGCTGGCTGTTCCATTAGAAAACAGCGGGCTACATTATTTGATAATGCTGATTTCCATTAGGAAACTGCTACAAGAATAATTAAACAACAATTTTCAATAGTTGGACATGGTGTGGTAGGGACATCACGGCTGCTCCCCGTTCTTCCACAAAGTCCATCTACTTAGGCTGCTGGTGCAAGTGCATAGTTTGGAGTGAGGAAAACATGTAGATCCACTGAAAGCTTCGTTGTCTAATGTTCTTTTATTTGTATTATCCTTGGCTTGGCAATGCTTTGCTGTGGGCACAGTTAACGTTTACTTGTAGTTCTTTTAGCCTTTCTTTTTTGCTTGATCAACCCTCTTTATTCAAATCACCTGTTGTGATGTGTTTTCCCCACAATTTTTCCATCTTTTAATATGCTGCAGTGAGATTTGAATTTAGTAATTGTTTTCCTAATGTGTGCTCGTTCAGAGTGTCTGCATATTTGGACCTTCTGGCTCCTAATACCGAAGGCCATATTTTTCATTGCAATCACTTACGCATGTTGTGTCAGTGAGCTGCAAGCATTGTGAGTCCAGCTGTCATATGCTATCTTCTTTTCTAAAACACTAGTGTTTAGTACTTGTGCGTCTTTCATTCCAAAAGTGGTGTCACCCTTGCATGCGTGGCACTTCAACATGCTCCTTGCATTCTTCATTCTAACAAATAAACACGGAAGCGCTGTATATCTTGGGGCATGTGTGCTGGTCCTTTCTTTGCCATACTGTGAAACCAAGAGGTATGTGGTTCCTAAAAAGGAGAAGCAGGAAGGTAAGGTCCTAACCGGTGCGAGGAGTGCTCCTATAAGGAGCAAGGGACCACATACACCTGAGGTATGTCATGCTTCATCATCGGGCAGCTCCTCGTTTGGCCGGCACTGCAATGCCCAACGGTCCCACAGAGGATCTCTTTTCCAGAAATCTTTTACCTGTGATTTTTGCCGATGATGATGGTATGTGTGGTACGTGAGGTGTATATACAAAGGTGAGTAGAGTGTTGGGAAGATGTGAATTCAAAATAACTATGGGAACTAGCTAAACCAACTTTAATTAGCGAGTTCCATGTCATGATTAAAAACCTACAATACTTGCAAGAGGAGGATCTAGTAATATCATCAAGCATTTAAGTAAGGATGTCGGCTAACATGTTTCATGCCCTCTAGTGTCTTTAAGATCATGGCATTTCTTCAGGACATAAAAACCCTACTAACTACTCACTGAGGGGCAATTCATATCTGTTTACAGAAAGAAATAACCATACCCTCACCAAATTACACCAACCGTAACTGGGTTCCTCTGGGTAGGACCTAAAGGAGAATGGGGACAAAAAGGGGGGAAGGCAGGGAGGGTCAAATGATATGATAAAGGAAAGGATCGAAGGCACTAAAAACCAACATCGTTCCATATCGGTGGTTGAATAGTAGTTCGACTGCTGTATGCATAACACTCAATGCACAGTGAACTAGATAAAAAACTTTGATGTAGTGTTTAGGAGAATTGAAAGACTCAATGTACATTTTTATCAATCGTGCATCGTGAAGGATGTATACAACAATGGCCTGGCAAGACACAGTGGCCCCCAGAAATGGAAACCCCAATTCAAAGACTCCCCCCCCCCGGGGGGGTCAGCAGTCATCTGCAACTGCATGGGCTGTTGTCAAGGTTGCATCAGTGTGAATGCCCTAGGACAGAACTGGCAAGAGGGTTGCCCAAGGGGATTGAAAGGAGTGTCTTGGCCACGTGTATAGACCCCCACACGTGGTAGAAGAAAGATGACTTACCAGAAAAAGGCTGTGAAATGGAGCCAAACACTCCGGTATGCTGGGGCGCTAAATGGTGTTGTGTCCGACTCCTGTAGGGTCAAAAGAGAAGGCGCAGGGAAGGAGCTGCACTGCAGGAAGTGAAAAGGGTTAGAAAATAGGACATATACTTACATCCGTCCATTGCACAAGTAGCGCCTAACCTACCCTCCGTGCAATCCAGAGGGGAGTATGACTGGATATGTAACAATATCAGTTCTGGCAGGCCCATCTGCCATGCGCCAGTTGGCACGGTAGGGACTGATGCATCATCCCATAGATGGAAGTGAGGGGATCACCTGGACAAGGTTGAGATTTGGGTTCTTTAGTCCCTGTTGGAACAGCGCTACCACATATACCTCATGGTTTTATGGGCAATCCATCTATCCTAAAAACATTTCTTTCATCACTCAAGAGAAAGTTCCTCTTTGACAACATGCGGTACTTCAGCAAACAGGGTGGCATGGGCTCCCACTGTTAGTCCCAGTTCTGCAAAAGCGATGCTTTCAAGATGCCCTCCTTCTGGCAGCACTGACTCTGAGTTTTATATTTTCACCAGAGGATCAATGTGGCCAAACAGGCAGAAGGGAAGTTAGGCTGGGTACTGCACGGAAGGAGACCTGGAAGAACATAGGTTAGTCAACAATTGTTATCTCTACTTTTACAAATAATTGTTTTTACATTTCTTAGAAGAAAACGCTGGTAGTTTTCATTAAGAGAGCAAAGTCCAAAATTACAGTTCCATATGTTAAATCCCACAACGTTCTTGATATTCCTGTATCAAAAGCTGTAGCAGTTCATTTCAAGGTTCATTGCAAGTTCCCAAAACAAGCCTATATATCCAAAGACAAATCTCTACTGAGGGGGGGGGGTCTAGGAGTTAGTTCCCAGTGTCTCTCTCTTGCTATGGTTGGTTGATATCCCTTCACCAGCCACTAGTGCAGACCCCAACATGCCCCCCAAATGGCCACCTTACCGGAGGCTGTTTTTCCCCAATTCGCCAGAATAATTTCTGCTCAAGCACCAGAAGGTAGTACCTCATCCGAACGTCTGAAGATGGTGAGTGGGGACACAAAGCTCACAATTAAAGAGCGCTGCGTCAGGAAAGACAAGCCTCCTTGATCTGTAGGAAGACTGGAACAGCTCTCTGAAATCAAGAAAACCTCTTGGGCTTTTGGCTCCTCAATGTGGCAGTTCCTTTCAAAACCAAACATGAATAGCAAGTGAAGCTAAAAGGACACAACCTCTTTAAATAGAGGTACCGTCGCCAAAGGCCGTGCCCTGAAACATGTTCCAGAACTTGCACCTACAGCCAAAGGGAACCAACAATGAAGTCATCAGAGTCAGGACAAGCAGATGAGTCATCCGGGTCAGCAGGACATTTGAGCATGTCCCAGAACTATCCAAAGGAAAACAACAAATGAGTCAAGTAGTGTTATTCGGTGCATAGTATACAACCATAAAAGCATTCTAAAAAAAAGTTAACATTCATAGGAATCATTAAAACTGTACTCACACGATTTTTTACTTACAGACATCCCATGTACAATTTCTATGCAAGTTACTACTCTTATATTGATCACTTTTTCTGTCTCATAACAGAGAAACTATTATTAATACAAGGACATTTGATCATTACTAAATTAAGAAATAAAAACATTCATAGAATTAGCAATGAATCATCCAAGTGGGCTCAAACAAATGAGCCACACATTGAAGCCCCCACTTGAATGAGCGCCAAACCACACAAAACAGCAACAACAAAGACCCAACAGCAGTACACCATTTCTTGTTGTTTAAGCATTGGAACATTATTGGTACAAACATTTTGATGAGATGGACTTTCAATACTTGTTTTAATACTTGCTGCAAGAAGATTGCGACACCCACACACACTGCATGGAAACACTAAAACCCTGCACAAGCTTGCAGTGAATAGGAACTCACTGTTGGCACGTCACCTGGCAGGATCACACAACATCCAGTCAGGCATTATGCTGCCAACCACGAATGGGTCTCCAACTTGCGGTGGTACAAGGAATCTTACCCCAGTGCAGCACGTCCCAAGTGGACTTTTTCACCAGCTCTGAATAAATGAGTGTCCTGAGTTCTGTACTTTACAATTACCTCTCCAAGCTATGTGAGATAAGATTCGCCTTTGATGTGACTTTGTCTTTCTGTCATCTTCTATCCTGTTAATCTGTGGATTTTACGGAGCAGTCCTATTTTCAGTTGTATGTATTATATTTTTCTATCAGATACTTTCTCCAGTATTAGGGGTGTCTTTCATAGATTCACATGCTTGAATATTCCCCGTCGTCGAAGTGGGAGTCCCACGGTAAATAAAATAGCAATAATGCTAAATATACATACATATATATATATATATAAATATATCAACGAAGCGGCTCCCCCCTTCCTCCTCTCCTGGGAAGCCAATTGAGTCGCACACGCTGCACAGAATTCGTGTTTCTTTATTGAGAGCAGTGTCGGGCAGACATGGATTATGCAGGTGACCTGACGCGTTTCGTTGACGACTGTCAACTTCTTCAGAGGTATTTGCTGCAAGTCGCGGGCTTGTGTGGAATTGCCTTTGTTTTTAAAGTTGCATGGCTTACCCTCTAGTGGACGCTTGGATGCGCTTGCAAAGCATGCTGGTATCGGTAGTTCCACTACCCTCTTCTTGCGTGCTGCCGATTATTTTTCTGTCTCTCTCTGGAACCTGCGGTCTCCAGAAGTGTAGCTCCTCCATCAGACTCATTTTCAAAGTCTATTGAGGCAACATTCCCCACTCTGGTGTAGGGCGGCTGCCAGTTTCCCTTTCCGTTTTACCGGGTCTGTAGGTGTGTGTCCATGTAATTGCGGGAAGCTCGGCGCTCTGACTGTCGGTGCGTCCTCTGCGACTGGACACCCTCGCTTGAAATATCAACGAAGCGGCTCCCCCCTTCCTCCTCTCCTGGGAAGCCAATTGAGTCGCACACGCTGCACAGAATTCGTGTTTCTTTATTGAGAGCAGTGTCGGGCAGACATGGATTATGCAGATGACCTGACGCGTTTCGTTGACGACTGTCAACTTCTTCAGAGGTATTTGCTGCAAGTCGGGGGTTTGTGTGGAATCGCCTTCCTTTTTAAAGTTGCATGGCTTGCCCTCTAGTGGACGCTTGGATGTGCTTGCAAAGCATGCTGGTATCGGTAGTTCCACTACCCTCTTCTTGCGTGCTGCCGATTATTTTTCTGTCTCTCTCTCTGGAACTTGCGGTCTCCAGAAGTGTAGCTCCTCCATTAGACTCATTTTCAAAGTCTATTGAGGCGACATTCCCCACTCTGGTGTAGGGCGGCTGCCAGTTTCCCTTGCCGTTTTACCGGGTCTGTAGGTGTGTGTCCATGTAATTGCGGGAAGCTCGGCGCTCTGACTGTCGGTGCGTCCTCTGCGACTGGACACCCTCGCTTGAAATATCAACAAAGCGGCTCCCCCCTTCCTCCTCTCCTGGGAAGCCAATTGAGTCGCACACGCTGCACAGAATTTGTGTTTCTTTATTGAGAGCAGTGTCGGGCAGACATGGATTATGCAGGTGACATGACGCGTTTTGTTGACGACTGTCAACTTCTTCAGAGGTATTTGCTGCAAGTCGGGGGCTTGTGTGGAATCGCCTTCGTTTTTAAAGTTGCATGGCTTGCCCTCTAGTGGACGCTTGGATGCGCTTGCAAGGCATGCTGGTATCGGTAGTTCCACTACCCTCTTCTTGCGTGGTGCCGATTATTTTTCTGTCTCTCTCTGGAACCTGCGGTCTCCAGAAGTGTAGCTCCTCCATCAGACTCATTTTCAAAGTCTATTGAGGCGACATTCCCCACTCTGGTGTAGGGCGGCTGCCAGTTTCCCTTTCCGTTTTACCTGGTCTGTAGGTGTGTGTCCATGTAATTGCGGGAAGCTCGGCGCTCTGACTGTCGGTGCGTCCTCTGCGACTGGACACCCTCGCTTGAAATATCAACGAAGCGGCTCCCCCCTTCCTCCTCTCCTGGGAAGCCAATTGAGTCGCACACGCTGCACAGAATTCGTGTTTCTTTATTGAGAGCAGTGTCGGGCAGACATGGATTATGCAGATGACCTGACGCGTTTCGTTGACGACTGTCAACTTCTTCAGAGGTATTTGCTGCAAGTCGGGGGTTTGTGTGGAATCGCCTTCCTTTTTAAAGTTGCATGGCTTGCCCTCTAGTGGACGCTTGGATGTGCTTGCAAAGCATGCTGGTATCGGTAGTTCCACTACCCTCTTCTTGCGTGCTGCCGATTATTTTTCTGTCTCTCTCTCTGGAACCTGCGGTCTCCAGAAGTGTAGCTCCTCCATTAGACTCATTTTCAAAGTCTATTGAGGCGACATTCCCCACTCTGGTGTAGGGCGGCTGCCAGTTTCCCTTGCCGTTTTACCGGGTCTGTAGGTGTGTGTCCATGTAATTGCGGGAAGCTCGGCGCTCTGACTGTCGGTGCGTCCTCTGCGACTGGACACCCTCGCTTGAAATATCAACAAAGCGGCTCCCCCCTTCCTCCTCTCCTGGGAAGCCAATTGAGTCGCACACGCTGCACAGAATTTGTGTTTCTTTATTGAGAGCAGTGTCGGGCAGACATGGATTATGCAGGTGACATGACGCGTTTTGTTGACGACTGTTACTTCTTCAGAGGTATTTGCTGCAAGTCGGGGGCTTGTGTGGAATCGCCTTCGTTTTTAAAGTTGCATGGCTTGCCCTCTAGTGGACGCTTGGATGCGCTTGCAAGGCATGCTGGTATCGGTAGTTCCACTACCCTCTTCTTGCATGGGGCCGATTATTTTTCTGTCTCTCTCTGGAACCTGCGGTCTCCAGAAGTGTAGCTCCTCCATCAGACTCATTTTCAAAGTCTATTGAGGCGACATTCCCCACTCTGGTGTAGGGCGGCTGCCAGTTTCCCTTTCCGTTTTACCTGGTCTGTAGGTGTGTGTCCATGTAATTGCGGGAAGCTCGGCGCTCTGACTGTCGGTGCGTCCTCTGCGACTGGACACCCTCGCTTGAAATATCAACGAAGCGGCTCCCCCCTTCCTCCTCTCCTGGGAAGCCAATTGAGTCGCACACGTGGATTATGCAGGTGACCTGACGCGTTTCGTTGACGACTGTCAACATCTTCAGAGGTATTTGCTGCAAGTCGGGGGCTTGTGTGGAATCGCCTTTGTTTTTAAAGTTGCATGGTTTGCCCTCTAGTGGACGCTTGGAAGCGCTTGCAAAGCATGCTGGTATCGGTAGTTCCACTACCCTCTTCTTGCGTGCTGCCGATTATTTTTCTGTCTCTCTCTGGAACCTGCGGTCTCCAGAAGTGTAGCTCCTCCATCAGACTCATTTTCAAAGTTTATTGAGGCGACATTCCCCACTCTGGTGTAGGGCGGCTGCTAGTTTCCCTTGCCGTTTTACCGGGTCTGTAGGTGTGTGTCCATGTAATTGCGGGAAGCTCGGCGCTCTGACTGTCGGTGCGTCCTCTGCGACTGGACACCCTCGCTTGAAATATCAACGAAGCGGGTCCCCCCCTTCCTCCTCTCCTGGGAATCCAATTAAGTCGCACACGCTGCACAGAATTCGAGTTTCTTTATTGAGAGCAGTGTCGGGCAGACATGGATTATGCAGGTGACCTGACGCGTTTTGTTGACGACTGTCAACTTCTTCAGAGGTATTTGCTGCAAGTCGGGGGCTTGTGTGGAATCTCCTTCGTTTTTAAAGTTGCATGGCTTGCCCTCTAGTGGACGCTTGGATGCGCTTGCAAGGCATGCTGGTATCGGTAGTTCCACTACCCTCTTCTTGCGTGGTGCCGATTATTTTTCTGTCTCTCTCTGGAACCTGCGGTCTCCAGAAGTGTAGCTCCTCCATCAGACTCATTTTCAAAGTCTATTGAGGCGACATTCCCCACTCTGGTGTAGGGCGGCTGCCAGTTTCCCTTTCCGTTTTACCTGGTCTGTAGGTGTGTGTCCATGTAATTGCGGGAAGCTCGGCGCTCTGACTGTCGGTGCGTCCTCTGCGACTGGACACCCTCGCTTGAAATATCAACGAAGCGGCTCCCCCCTTCCTCCTCTCCTGGGAAGCCAATTGAGTCGCACACGTGGATTATGCAGGTGACCTGACGCGTTTCGTTGACGACTGTCAACTTCTTCAGAGGTATTTGCTGCAAGTCGGGGGCTTGTGTGGAATCGCCTTTGTTTTTAAAGTTGCATGGCTTGCCCTCTAGTGGACGCTTGGATGCGCTTGCAAAGCATGCTGGTATCGGTAGTTGCACTACCCTCTTCTTGCGTGCTGCCGATTATTTTTCTGTCTCTCTCTGGAACCTGCGGTCTCCAGAAGTGTAGCTCCTCCATCAGACTCATTTTCAAAGTCTATTGAGGCGACATTCCCCACTCTGGTGTAGGGCGGCTGCCAGTTTCCCTTGCCGTTTTACCGGGTCTGTAGGTGTGTGTCCATGTAATTGCGGGAAGCTCGGCGCTCTGACTGTCGGTGCGTCCTCTGCGACTGGACACCCTCGCTTGAAATATCAACGAAGCGGCTCCCCCCTTCCTCCTCTCCTGGGAAGCCAATTGAGTCGCACACGCTGCACAGAATTCGTGTTTCTTTATTGAGAGCAGTGTCGGGCAGACATGGATTATGCAGGTGACCTGACGCGTTTCGTTGACGACTGTCAACTTCTTCAGAGGTATTTGCTGCAAGTCGGGGGCTTGTGTGGAATCGCCTTCGTTTTTAAAGTTGCATGGCTTTCCCTCTAGTGGACGCTTGGATGCGCTTGCAAAGCTTGCTGGTATCGGTAGTTCCACTACCCTCTTCTTGCGTGCTGCCGATTATTTTTCTGTCTCTCTCTGGAACCTGCGGTCTCCAGAAGTGTAGCTCCTCCATCAGACTCATTTTCAAAGTCTATTGAGGCGACATTCCCCACTCTGGTGTAGGGCGGCTGCCAGTTTCCCTTGCCGTTTTACCGGGTCTGTAGGTTTGTGTCCATGTAATTGCGGGAAGCTCGGCGCTCTGACTGTCGGTGCGTCCTCTGCGACTGGACACCCTCGCTTGAAATATCAACGAAGCGGCTCCCCCCTTCCTCCTCTCCTGGGAAGCCAATTGAGTCGCACACGCTGCACAGAATTCGTGTTTCTTTATTGAGAGCAGTGTCGGGCAGACATGGATTATGCAGATGACCTGACGCGTTTCGTTGACGACTGTCAACTTCTTCAGAGGTATTTGCTGCAAGTCGGGGGTTTGTGTGGAATCGCCTTCCTTTTTAAAGTTGCATGGCTTGCCCTCTAGTGGACGCTTGGATGTGCTTGCAAAGCATGCTGGTATCGGTAGTTCCACTACCCTCTTCTTGCGTGCTGCCGATTATTTTTCTGTCTCTCTCTCTGGAACCTGCGGTCTCCAGAAGTGTAGCTCCTCCATTAGACTCATTTTCAAAGTCTATTGAGGCGACATTCCCCACTCTGGTGTAGGGCGGCTGCCAGTTTCCCTTGCCGTTTTACCGGGTCTGTAGGTGTGTGTCCATGTAATTGCGGGAAGCTCGGCGCTCTGACTGTCGGTGCGTCCTCTGCGACTGGACACCCTCGCTTGAAATATCAACAAAGCGGCTCCCCCCTTCCTCCTCTCCTGGGAAGCCAATTGAGTCGCACACGCTGCACAGAATTTGTGTTTCTTTATTGAGAGCAGTGTCGGGCAGACATGGATTATGCAGGTGACATGACGCGTTTTGTTGACGACTGTCAACTTCTTCAGAGGTATTTGCTGCAAGTCGGGGGCTTGTGTGGAATCGCCTTCGTTTTTAAAGTTGCATGGCTTGCCCTCTAGTGGACGCTTGGATGCGCTTGCAAGGCATGCTGGTATCGGTAGTTCCACTACCCTCTTCTTGCGTGGTGCCGATTATTTTTCTGTCTCTCTCTGGAACCTGCGGTCTCCAGAAGTGTAGCTCCTCCATCAGACTCATTTTCAAAGTCTATTGAGGCGACATTCCCCACTCTGGTGTAGGGCGGCTGCCAGTTTCCCTTTCCGTTTTACCTGGTCTGTAGGTGTGTGTCCATGTAATTGCGGGAAGCTCGGCGCTCTGACTGTCGGTGCGTCCTCTGCGACTGGACACCCTCGCTTGAAATATCAACGAAGCGGCTCCCCCCTTCCTCCTCTCCTGCGAAGCCAATTGAGTCGCACACGTGGATTATGCAGGTGACCTGACGCGTTTCGTTGACGACTGTCAACATCTTCAGAGGTATTTGCTGCAAGTCGGGGGCTTGTGTGGAATCGCCTTTGTTTTTAAAGTTGCATGGTTTGCCCTCTAGTGGACGCTTGGAAGCGCTTGCAAAGCATGCTGGTATCGGTAGTTCCACTACCCTCTTCTTGCGTGCTGCCGATTATTTTTCTGTCTCTCTCTGGAACCTGCGGTCTCCAGAAGTGTAGCTCCTCCATCAGACTCATTTTCAAAGTTTATTGAGGCGACATTCCCCACTCTGGTGTAGGGCGGCTGCTAGTTTCCCTTGCCGTTTTACCGGGTCTGTAGGTGTGTGTCCATGTAATTGCGGGAAGCTCGGCGCTCTGACTGTCGGTGCGTCCTCTGCGACTGGACACCCTCGCTTGAAATATCAACGAAGCGGGTCCCCCCCTTCCTCCTCTCCTGGGAATCCAATTAAGTCGCACACGCTGCACAGAATTCGAGTTTCTTTATTGAGAGCAGTGTCGGGCAGACATGGATTATGCAGGTGACCTGACGCGTTTTGTTGACGACTGTCAACTTCTTCAGAGGTATTTGCTGCAAGTCGGGGGCTTGTGTGGAATCGCCTTCGTTTTTAAAGTTGCATGGCTTGCCCTCTAGTGGACGCTTGGATGCGCTTGCAAGGCATGCTGGTATCGGTAGTTCCACTACCCTCTTCTTGCGTGGTGCCGATTATTTTTCTGTCTCTCTCTGGAACCTGCGGTCTCCAGAAGTGTAGCTCCTCCATCAGACTCATTTTCAAAGTCTATTGAGGCGACATTCCCCACTCTGGTGTAGGGCGGCTGCCAGTTTCCCTTTCCGTTTTACCTGGTCTGTAGGTGTGTGTCCATGTAATTGCGGGAAGCTCGGCGCTCTGACTGTCGGTGCGTCCTCTGCGACTGGACACCCTCGCTTGAAATATCAACGAAGCGGCTCCCCCCTTCCTCCTCTCCTGGGAAGCCAATTGAGTCGCACACGTGGATTATGCAGGTGACCTGACGCGTTTCGTTGACGACTGTCAACTTCTTCAGAGGTATTTGCTGCAAGTCGGGGGCTTGTGTGGAATCGCCTTTGTTTTTAAAGTTGCATGGCTTGCCCTCTAGTGGACGCTTGGATGCGCTTGCAAAGCATGCTGGTATCGGTAGTTGCACTACCCTCTTCTTGCGTGCTGCCGATTATTTTTCTGTCTCTCTCTGGAACCTGCGGTCTCCAGAAGTGTAGCTCCTCCATCAGACTCATTTTCAAAGTCTATTGAGGCGACATTCCCCACTCTGGTGTAGGGCGGCTGCCAGTTTCCCTTGCCGTTTTACCGGGTCTGTAGGTGTGTGTCCATGTAATTGCGGGAAGCTCGGCGCTCTGACTGTCGGTGCGTCCTCTGCGACTGGACACCCTCGCTTGAAATATCAACGAAGCGGCTCCCCCCTTCCTCCTCTCCTGGGAAGCCAATTGAGTCGCACACGCTGCACAGAATTCGTGTTTCTTTATTGAGAGCAGTGTCGGGCAGACATGGATTATGCAGGTGACCTGACGCGTTTCGTTGACGACTGTCAACTTCTTCAGAGGTATTTGCTGCAAGTCGGGGGCTTGTGTGGAATCGCCTTCGTTTTTAAAGTTGCATGGCTTTCCCTCTAGTGGACGCTTGGATGCGCTTGCAAAGCTTGCTGGTATCGGTAGTTCCACTACCCTCTTCTTGCGTGCTGCCGATTATTTTTCTGTCTCTCTCTGGAACCTGCGGTCTCCAGAAGTGTAGCTCCTCCATCAGACTCATTTTCAAAGTCTATTGAGGCGACATTCCCCACTCTGGTGTAGGGCGGCTGCCAGTTTCCCTTGCCGTTTTACCGGGTCTGTAGGTTTGTGTCCATGTAATTGCGGGAAGCTCGGCGCTCTGACTGTCGGTGCGTCCTCTGCGACTGGACACCTTCGCTTGAAATATCAATGAAGCGGCTCCCCCCTTCCTCCCCTCCTGGGAAGCCAATTGAGTCGCACACGCTGCACAGAATTTGTGTTTCTTTATTGAGAGCAGTGTCGGGCAGACATGGATTATGCAGGTGACCTGACGCGTTTCGTTGACGACTGTCAACTTCTTCAGAGGTATTTGCTGCAAGTCGGGGGCTTGTGTGGAATCGCCTTCGTTTTTAAAGTTGCATGGCTTACCCTCTAGTGGACGCTTGGATGCGCTTGCAAAGCATGCTGGTATCGGTAGTTCCACTACCCTCTTCTTGCGTGCTGCCGATTATTTTTCTGTCTCTCTCTGGAACCTGCGGTCTCCAGAAGTGTAGCTCCTCCATCAGACTCATTTTCAAAGTCTATTGAGGCGACATTCCCCACTCTGGTGTAGGGCGGCTTCCAGTTTCCCTTGCCGTTTTACGGGGTCTGTAGGTGTGTGTCCATGTAATTGCGGGAAGCTCGGCGCTCTGACTGTCGGTGCGTCCTCTGCGACTGGACACCCTCGCTTGAAATATCAACGAAGCGGCTCCCCCCTTCCTCCTCTCCTGGGAAGCCAATTGAGTCGCACACGCTGCACAGAATTCGTGTTTCTTTATTGAGAGCAATGTCGGGCAGACATGGATTATGCAGGTAACCTGACGCGTTTCGTTGACGACTGTCAACTTCTTCAGAGGTATTTGCTGCAAGTCGGGGGCTTGTGTGGAATCGCCTTCGTTTTTAAAGTTGCATGGCTTGCCCTCTAGTGGACGCTTGGATGCGCTTGCAAAGCATGCTGGTATCGGTAGTTCCACTATCCTCTTCTTGCGTGCTGCCGATTATTTTTCTGTCTCTCTCTGGAACCTGCGGTCTCCAGAAGTGTAGCTCCTCCATCAGACTCATTTTCAAAGTCTATTGAGGCGACATTCCCCACTCTGGTGTAGGGCGGCTGCCAGTTTCCCTTTCCGTTTTACCTGGTCTGTAGGTGTGTGTCCATGTAATTGCGGGAAGCTCGGCGCTCTGACTGTCGGTGCGTCCTCTGCGACTGGACACCCTCGCTTGAAATATCAACGAAGCGGCTCCCCCCTTCCTCCTCTCCTGGGAATCCAATTGAGTCGCACACGCTGCACAGAATTCGAGTTTCTTTATTGAGAGCAGTGT
This sequence comes from Lissotriton helveticus, assembly GCF_964261635.1. Classification (NCBI taxonomy): domain Eukaryota; kingdom Metazoa; phylum Chordata; class Amphibia; order Caudata; family Salamandridae; genus Lissotriton; species Lissotriton helveticus. Next base: position 456,399,966 of record NC_136065.1, read on the forward strand.
CGGGCAGACATGGATTATGCAGGTGACCTGACGCGTTTTGTTGACGACTGTCAACTTCTTCAGAGGTATTTGCTGCAAGTCGGGGGCTTGTGTGGAATCGCCTTCGTTTTTAAAGTTGCATGGCTTGCCCTCTAGTGGACGCTTGGATGCGCTTGCAAGGCATGCTGGTATCGGTAGTTCCACTACCCTCTTCTTGCGTGGTGCCGATTATTTTTCTTTCTCTCTCTGGAACCTGCGGTCTCCAGAAGTGTAGCTCCTCCATCAGACTCATTTTCAAAGTCTATTGAGGCGACATTCCCCACTCTGGTGTAGGGCGGCTGCCAGTTTCCCTTTCCGTTTTACCTGGTCTGTAGGTGTGTGTCCATGTAATTGCGGGAAGCTCGGCGCTCTGACTGTCGGTGCGTCCTCTGCGACTGGACACCCTCGCTTGAAATATCAACGAAGCGGCTCCCCCCTTCCTCCTCTCCTGGGAAGCCAATTGAGTCGCACACGTGGATTATGCAGGTGACCTGACGCGTTTCGTTGACGACTGTCAACTTCTTCAGAGGTATTTGCTGCAAGTCGGGGGCTTGTGTGGAATCGCCTTCGTCTTTAAAGTTGCATGGCTTGCCCTCTAGTGGACGCTTGGATGCGCTTGCAAAGTATGCTGGTATCGGTAGTTCCACTACCCTCTTCTTGCGTGCTGCCGATTATTTTTCTGTCTCTCTCTGGAACCTGCGGTCTCCAGAAGTGTAGCTCCTCCATCAGACTCATTTTCAAAGTCTATTGAGGCGACATTCCCCACTCTGGTGTAGGGCGGCTGCCAGTTTCCCTTGCCGTTTTACCGGGTCTGTAGGTGTGTGTCCATGTAATTGCGGGAAGCTCGGCGCTCTGACTGTCGGTGCGTCCTCTGCGACTGGACACCCTCGCTTGAAATATCAACGAAGCGGCTCCCCCCTTCCTCCTCTCCTGGGAAGCCAATTGAGTCGCACACGCTGCACAGAATTCGTGTTTCTTTATTGAGAGCAGTGTCGGGCAGATATGGATTATGCAGGTGACCTGACGCGTTTCGTTGACGACTGTCAACTTCTTCAGAGGTATTTGCTGCAAGTCGGGGGCTTGTGTGGAATCGCCTTCGTTTTTAAAGTTGCATGGGTTGCCCTCTAGTGGACGCTTGGATGCGCTTGCAAAGCTTGCTGGTATCGGTAGTTCCACTACCCTCTTCTTGCGTGCTGCCGATTATTTTTCTGTCTCTCTCTGGAACCTGCGGTCTCCAGAAGTGTAGCTCCTCCATCAGACTCATTTTCAAAGTCTATTGAGGCGACATTCCCCACTCTGGTGTAGGGCGGCTGCCAGTTTCCCTTGCCGTTTTACCGGGTCTGTAGGTTTGTGTCCATGTAATTGCGGGAAGCTCGGCGCTCTGACTGTCGGTGCGTCCCTGCGACTGGACACCTTCGCTTGAAATATCAATGAAGCGGCTCCCCCCTTCCTCCCCTCCTGGGAAGCCAATTGAGTCGCACACGCTGCACAGAATTTGTGTTTCTTTATTGAGAGCAGTGTCGGGCAGACATGGATTATGCAGGTGACCTGACGCGTTTTGTTGACGACTGTCAACTTCTTCAGAGGTATTTGCTGCAAGTCGGGGGCTTGTGTGGAATCGCCTTCGTTTTTAAAGTTGCATGGCTTGCCCTCTAGTGGACGCTTGGATGCGCTTGCAAGGCATGCTGGTATCGGTAGTTCCACTACCCTCTTCTTGCGTGGTGCCGATTATTTTTCTTTCTCTCTCTGGAACCTGCGGTCTCCAGAAGTGTAGCTCCTCCATCAGACTCATTTTCAAAGTCTATTGAGGCGACATTCCCCACTCTGGTGTAGGGCGGCTGCCAGTTTCCCTTTCCGTTTTACCTGGTCTGTAGGTGTGTGTCCATGTAATTGCGGGAAGCTCGGCGCTCTGACTGTCGGTGCGTCCTCTGCGACTGGACACCCTCGCTTGAAATATCAACGAAGCGGCTCCCCCCTTCCTCCTCTCCTGGGAAGCCAATTGAGTCGCACACGTGGATTATGCAGGTGACCTGACGCGTTTCGTTGACGACTGTCAACTTCTTCAGAGGTATTTGCTGCAAGTCGGGGGCTTGTGTGGAATCGCCTTCGTCTTTAAAGTTGCATGGCTTGCCCTCTAGTGGACGCTTGGATGCGCTTGCAAAGTATGCTGGTATCGGTAGTTCCACTACCCTCTTCTTGCGTGCTGCCGATTATTTTTCTGTCTCTCTCTGGAACCTGCGGTCTCCAGAAGTGTAGCTCCTCCATCAGACTCATTTTCAAAGTCTATTGAGGCGACATTCCCCACTCTGGTGTAGGGCGGCTGCCAGTTTCCCTTGCCGTTTTACCGGGTCTGTAGGTGTGTGTCCATGTAATTGCGGGAAGGTCAGAGCTCTGACTGTCGGTGCGTCCTCTGCGACTGGACACCCTCGCTTGAAATATCAACGAAGCGGCTCCCCCCTTCCTCCTCTCCTGGGAAGCCAATTGAGTCGCACACGCTGCACAGAATTCGTGTTTCTTTATTGAGAGCAGTGTCGGGCAGATATGGATTATGCAGGTGACCTGACGCGTTTCGTTGACGACTGTCAACTTCTTCAGAGGTATTTGCTGCAAGTCGGGGGCTTGTGTGGAATCGCCTTCGTTTTTAAAGTTGCATGGGTTGCCCTCTAGTGGACGCTTGGATGCGCTTGCAAAGCTTGCTGGTATCGGTAGTTCCACTACCCTCTTCTTGCGTGCTGCCGATTATTTTTCTGTCTCTCTCTGGAACCTGCGGTCTCCAGAAGTGTAGCTCCTCCATCAGACTCATTTTCAAAGTCTATTGAGGCGACATTCCCCACTCTGGTGTAGGGCGGCTGCCAGTTTCCCTTGCCGTTTTACCGGGTCTGTAGGTTTGTGTCCATGTAATTGCGGGAAGCTCGGCGCTCTGACTGTCGGTGCGTCCCTGCGACTGGACACCTTCGCTTGAAATATCAATGAAGCGGCTCCCCCCTTCCTCCCCTCCTGGGAAGCCAATTGAGTCGCACACGCTGCACAGAATTTGTGTTTCTTTATTGAGAGCAGTGTCGGGCAGACATGGATTATGCAGGTGACCTGACGCGTTTTGTTGACGACTGTCAACTTCTTCAGAGGTATTTGCTGCAAGTCGGGGGCTTGTGTGGAATCGCCTTCGTTTTTAAAGTTGCATGGCTTGCCCTCTAGTGGACGCTTGGAATGCGCTTGCAAGGCATGCTGGTATCGGTAGTTCCACTACCCTCTTCTTGCGTGGTGCCGATTATTTTTCTGTCTCTCTCTGGAACCTGCAGTCTCCAGAAGTGTAGCTCCTCCATCAGACTCATTTTCAAAGTCTATTGAGGCGACATTCCCCACTCTAGTGTAAGGCGGCTGCCAGTTTCCCTTTCCGTTTTACCTGGTCTGTAGGTGTGTGTCCATGTAATTGCGGGAAGCTCGGCGCTCTGACTGTCGGTGCGTCCTCTGCGACTGGACACCCTCGCTTGAAATATCAACGAAGCGGCTCCCCCCTTCCTCCTCTCCTGGGAAGCCAATTGAGTCGCACACGTGGATTATGCAGGTGACCTGACGCGTTTCGTTGACGACTGTCAACTTCTTCAGAGGTATTTGCTGCAAGTCGGGGGCTTGTGTGGAATCGCCTTTGTTTTTAAAGTTGCATGGCTTGCCCTCTAGTGGACGCTTGGATGCGCTTGCAAAGCATGCTGGTATCGGTAGTTCCACTACCCTCTTCTTGCGTGCTGCCGATTATTTTTCTGTCTCTCTCTGGAACCTGCGGTCTCCAGAAGTGTAGCTCCTCCATCAGACTCATTTTCAAAGTCTATTGAGGCGACATTCCCCACTCTGGTGTAGGGTGGCTGCCAGTTTCCCTTGCCGTTTTACCTGGTCTGTAGGTTTGTGTCCATGTAATTGCGGGAAGCTCGGCGCTCTGACTGTTGGTGCGTCCTCTGTGACTGGATACCCTCGCTTGAAATATCAACTAAGCGGCTCCCCCCTTCCTCCTCTCCTGGGGAGCCAATTGAGTCGCACACGCTGCACAGAATTCGTGTTTCTTTTTTGAGAGCAGTGTCGGGCAGACATGGATTATGCAGGTGACCAGACGCGTTTCGTTGACGACTGTCAACTTCTTCAGAGGTATTTGCTGCAAGTCGGGGGCTTGTGTGGAATCGCCTTCGTTTTAAAAGTTGCATGGCTTGCCCTCTAGTGGACGCTTGGATGCGCTTGCAAAGCATGCTGGTATCGGTAGTTCCACTACCCTCTTCTTGCGTGCTGCCGATTATTTTTCTGTCTCTCTCTGGAACCTGCGGTCTCCAGAAGTGTAGCTCCTCCATCAGACTCGTTTTCAAAGTCTATTGAGGTGACATTCCCCACTCTGGTGTAGGGCGGCTGCCAGTTTCCCTTGCCGTTTTACCGGGTCTGTAGGTGTGTGTCCATGTAATTGCGGGAAGCTCGGCGCTCTGACTGTCGGTGCGTCCTCTGCGACTGGACACCCTCGCTTGAAATATCAACGAAGCGGCTTCCCCCTTCCTCCCCTCCTGGGAAGCCAATTGAGTCGCACACGCTGCACAGAATTTGTGTTTCTTTATTGAGAGCAGTGTCGGGCAGACATGGATTATGCAGGTGACCTGCCGCGTTTCGTTGACGACTGTCAACTTCTTCAGAGGTATTTGCTGCAAGTCGGGTCTTGTGTGGAATCGCCTTCGGTTTTAAAGTTGCATGGCTTGCCCTCTAGTGGACACTTGGATGCGCTTGCAAAGCATGCTGGTATCGGTAGTTCCACTACCCTCTTCTTGCGTGCTGCCGATTATTTTTCTGTCTCTCTATGGAACCTATTATATAAACATAATACAAGATAAAGAAAAGGAAATACAACTGAAATCCTCTAAAAAACACGATTCCTACATAGGAATGCATGGTAAAGAGAAAAACTATTTGTAACACATTAGTGTCATTGTGTTAGTCCAAATTACAGCCAATCAGGCGCCAGCACCCTCTAGAACCTTCTCCTCAGAAGCTCAAGCCCTCAGACTTTCTACCGCACGTCGTGTGAAGGGAGTCTCCCTGAGCTCTGCTCAGTTTTCAACTCTACTCTTCTAGTTCCAGTGTTTATCTCAACATGTCAAGTAAGAAGTCTTTGTTCAGACCTTGCTCTTCTTGTGGGAAGCTGCGCTTTTTTGAAAAGGACCCCCACCAGAAGTGTATCTACTGTTTATACCCTGATCATGAGGCTGGCGGCTGCAAGTTCTGTAGAACTTTTTCTACAAAGACTCTTAAAGACCGAGAAGGCCGTCTTCTCCTTTGGCTGCAACATCTAAAGGACAAGGATTCTGCACTGTCAGACGCAGAGAGTTTTCATTCTGGTCTTTCTACAGCAGCCTCTAGGCGTGATAGTGTTCAGGAGTTTCCATCTCCTTTCCTCAAAAAGACAAAAATGGCCTTGTCTCTGGCTCCTGCGGTGTCTTCTGCCACTCCTACCACCTCTACGCTCACGAGACCTGGCTCTCAGGCGTCTTCTGCTGCCTCTCGAGGTGTTTCTACGCCTCTTAGAGTTCCGCCGTCGACGGGAGCGTCTACGAGCGTTCCGACGATGAGAACAGCATTACCTGCATCATCGACGACGACGCTGACTACAACTTCAGCCTTCTCGTCGTCGACGATGGTCTCATCGACAGCCTACACGTCGACGAGGGTTTCGTTGCCGTCTAAGCCTGTTCCGTCGACGATTCCCATCTCCTCGTCGACGAAGAAGAAAGAATCCTCGCCGACGAAAGTCCCGAAGAAGTCTTCGTCGTCGACTCCGTCGACCAAGGTCTCGTCGACGAAGGAACCGTCGACCAAGGTTTCGTCGATGAAGACATCGTCTATCAAAGCCCCGTCGACGAGAACTCCGTCTATGGAGGCTCTACCAGCGCCGACGACTGCACCGTCGACGACGGCACCGTCGACGACTTCGTCTACATTGGATCGCCCGTCGACAGTGACCCTGACGACGGCTCCGTCGACGGCGAAACCGTCGACGATGACTTCTCTAAAATTATCTTCGTCGACAGCCAAGTCAGTATCGTCGACGTTTACGACAACGGCACCGTCGACGGCGGCACCGATTTCATTTGCCTCTTTGCCGTTAGTGCCATTGAAGACTTCAGAATCTTCACATCATCGCACTATGGTTCCGTGCCAACAGATCTCTGATCCAGAGCTGCAACCACCTTCTCCAATGTTTGCCACTACCTCTGAGCATGACACAGACTCAGAACATGAAGGGGACACGTTTGGGGCGGCACATAGTCCCTCTGATTTAATAATTAAATGTCAAGACTCTGATTCTGACGACGATGGCGGAGAACAAGAGTCTCAGCAGGAGGAGCAGTTGGTCCAAGTTCCTATGGCTACCATTCCATTAACCTTGATCTCAAATCTCCAACATATGCTGGATGATTACAACCGCCGTTTCCCAGCAACACCGCAGACTACACCTGTACAATCTCCTGCTCCCGTGGCACTACCTCCACCTTCTCTGCCGCCTATCTTACCACCTACAACTTCGTCTCAGGTTCAAACGTCCATTAGAATCCATACAACGGTTTACCCGCAGGATGCGGATGATGAGGCGGTCCCAGAGCGTGAGGACGGAGAGGTCCCTGACAATTCGGATGACGATGCAGGCGACCAGGATATGGCGGAATGGGATGATTACCGGGCACAAACGCCCTCCCCTCAGCCAGGAAACTCTGGTGAATCACCTCCTGTAGATATCGCCAGTTTCCATCTTTTAATGGATAAAGCGGCTCAGCGTTTCAAATTACCAAGATCACAACGCGAGGAGGACTGTTTTCTTTATGATTTTAAAGATAAACCTTATAAGCAGGTCCACATAAATTCTATCATCGATTTTGTTTGGAAGGAAGGAATTAAACTCATGAATGCTCTAAATTCCTTACCTGCTCAGATACCGCGCCTTGAGAAAAAGTACAAGGCCCCAACTGGTTCTCCAGCTTGCCTGACTTCTCACCCCAAGCCGAACTCTGTAGTGACTCAGGCCGCACAGCGTCGAGCACGGAACCCAGCGGCTCCAATCACAGCCCCTCCAGATAGAGAGGGTCGACGCCTAGATGCTATTGGCCGCAAGTTTTCAACGATGGCTTCAACATCTGTCCGGCCTTAGCCATCTTAGGATGTTATGACCGGCAGATGTGGTCAGACATTTCAGATTTGATGGCCCTCATACCTGATGCTTCCAAGGCTGACGCTCAACAGATTATTTGCGATGGTCAGAGGGCGTCGGAAGAAATGATCGACTGCGCAGTCGATATTGCTAACACAGGTTGCCGTCTGCTTGCAAGTGTGGCTGCACTCCGACGACAGGGTTCGTTAAAGTCCACCTCCTTCCGGCAGGAAGTCCAATCCAAAATACTGGATATGCCATATGATGGAGAATCGCTATTCGGATCCCATATCGATGACGCCCTGGAGTCCATTAAGAAGGACACTGATACGGCAAAGTCTTTGGGCACGTTGCAATTTCGGAAGCAGTCCTTTCGAGGTGCGCGCGGACGCGGCACTTCTTCCAACGTTCGAGGTGGGCAACAATATCGCTCCTACAATCAGAGCGGCCAACGTTACACACCCAATCAGCAATCTCGCCAGCAGCCCTCCAGACCCTACAGAGGAAAGTCTTCTTATCTTGGATCCAATCCTAAGCGCCAATGACTTTTGTCACCCTCAAAGTGTTGGAGGTCGAATCTCTCTGTTTTATTCTCAGTGGTCCTCGATCACCTCGGACCGCTGGGTTTTGGACATTGTACGACGGGGTCATACCCTAGAGTTTGTAGAGATTCCTCCTTGTACTCCACCTCGTGGCCCGCCTCCTCCACATCTCGAGGAGCTTTACCATCAGGTCCGTCTTCTTGTTTTAAAAGGTGCAGTCAAAGTGGTCCCGAAACATCAAAGAGGGAAGGGGTTTTACTCTCGATTCTTCCTCATACTAGAGAAGACCAGAGATTGGCAACCCATTCTGGATTTGAGGGCTCTCAACCAGTTCCTAAAGTCCCAATCGTTCCGCATGCTGACGTTACTGGAAATCCTTCGTCTTCTATCCAGCGAGGATTTCATGACCACCATAGACCTTCAAGACGCATACTTTCATGTCCCAATTATCCAACAACATCGCCAGTACCTGCGTTTCAAGGTGGGACCAATGCATTTTCAGTTCAAAGTTCTGCCCTTCGGGCTGCGATCAGCTCCTCGTGTGTTCACGAAGGTACTGGCCCCTGTGGTAGCTCACCTGCGTCTACAAGGCGTTGAAATCTTTCCATATTTGGACGATTGCCTTCTCAAATCTCAATCCCACCATCAGCTCTGTCAGGACACTCGCCTTTGCCAGCAAGTGTTTCAGTCTCTGGGGTTGACCATCAACGTCGAAAAGTCACAGTTTGCGCCTCGGCAAACCAGAAACTTCCTGGGAGCGATCCTAGACACGAAGCTCTCAAAAGCGTTTGTCTCGAACGAGCGTCGTCAGAAGATCCTTTGTCTGGTCTCCCTCATTCGAAGAAAACAGTCAGTTTCAGTTCGAATGTTAAAGTCATTCTTGGGAATGGCTTCATCTTGTATCGCACTGATCCCAAATTGCAGGTTGCGCTCCCGTCCCATTCAGGAAGAACTGGACTTACAATGGCGTCAGGTCTCCGGATCCTTCAACGACCTAGTTGCAGTCACAGCCCGCATGAGAAAGAGCTTGCTTTGGTGGGCGCAGCCAATGAATCTGGAAATGGGAATGTCCTTCCTCGTTCACGCACCAGATCTTACGCTGACGACGGACGCCTCCCTGGAGGGGTGGGGCGCTCATCTCCAGGGCCTATCCATCAAGGGCAAGTGGGCTCCGCACCAACGCACGTGGCATATCAACAGGCTAGAATTGATGGTGATCTTCCTAGCGCTCAAGTCATTCCTCCCTGTAGTTCACGGGGAGTCAGTGCTTATCCAGACAGACAATACCACCAGTATGCACTACGTGAACAAACAGGGAGGAACCAAGTCTCCACATCTGTCTCACTTGGCCCAGTCGATCTGGGATTGGGCTCTCCGCCATCACATCACCTTGACAGCCGTCCACCTTCCGGGCGTGTCCAACCTCCTGGCGGACTCTTTGAGCAGGTCCACTTCCTCAACACACGAATGGGAACTGCACCAACCAACTCTAGATCTTGTGTTTCGCCAGTGGGGTCACCCAGATCTAGACCTCTTTGCAACACCGGAGAATCGGAAATGCCCGTCTTATGCAAGTTGGCATCCCCACCCCGGGTCGTGCGGGAATGCCCTTTTGATCGACTGGTGCGATCTATTCGCTTACGCTTTTCCGCCGATTCCATTAGTACAGGGGGTGCTGTGGAAAATGCGGAGACAGCCCTGCCACATCCTGTTGATCGCACCTTGTTGGCCCAGGCAGGCATGGTTTTCAGAACTGCTTCTGCTGTCCCAGTGCGAGCCCATTCCTCTACGTCCTCGTCCAGACCTTCTATCTATGGACAGGGGCCAAGTGTGCCATCCGGACCCATCCACGCTACAATTGTGGGCATGGAACCTGAGCACCTTGAATTCGCAGATTTGAGCATATCTCAGGAATGCAGAGACATCCTGGCTCATGCCAGGGCTCCATCTACCATCAAGACTTACAAACTCAAGAGGAAGAGATTCTGTCATTGGCGCGCGGCAGCCAATATCCATCCCAACCATTCCACTCCAGAGCAGCTTCTTCCATTCTTCTTAAGCCTTGCTCAGTCAGGACTCTCTCATGCTACCCTGAGAGTTTTCTTAGCTGCAATATCTCATTTCCGACATGATGGCTCTTCTTCCCTCTGTTCGTCCAGAATCATACGTCAATTCTTCAAAGGGCTTTTCCGCAAGTTCCCACCTGTTCGGCGCCCTCCTCCATCTTGGCACCTCAATGTTGTACTATCTCAACTTATGAAGTCACCATTTGAACCTATCCATAAAGCGGATATCAAATTCCTCACCTGGAAGGTTGCGCTACTTTTGGCTTTGACCTCATCTCGTCGCGTGAGCAACCTTCACGCTTTCACTGTCAAGCCGCCTTATCTTCAGTTCAAGCCTAACGGGGTGGCGCTCCGCACTAACCCCTCTTTCCTACCTAAAGTACCTACGGATTTTCATTTGAATGAGCCTGTGTTCCTCAAAACTTTCTTTCCGGACCCACAGTCTCCGGCGGAGCAGTGCTTGCATTCTTTGGACATCAAACGATGCCTTAAATTTTACATTGCCAGAACTGCCTCCTTCCGCAAGTCCGAAAAACTGTTCATTGCCTACGGACGACTGCGTAAGGGACATCCAGTTTCCAAACCAACAATTGCCCGGTGGCTTTCTTCAGCCATTGCCTTCTGCCACCAACAAGCTGGCAAACCATTGCAGTCTTCAGTGAGGGCTCATTCTACGAGGGCGATGTCTTCATCCACCGCCTTGTTTGCTGGTGTGCCTCTTCATCAGATTTGCCGTGCACCGACATGGTCCAGCAGGCACACCTTCACCAAACATTACTGTTTGGATGTCATCAATGAAGCGGATACCACAGTGGGACAGGCAGTGCTTCGCCATCTTTTTCAGTAAGGTGAGCCTCTGTTCCCCCCTCCTTAGTGTTTTACTGTGATTGCTATGATGTGTTACATGACTGTATTATTATTATTATTACTGTCTTGGTTAATTACATATATGCCTAGCAATCTCAGTTCTCGGAGGTTACTGCTTTCTATTCTATTCAAGCATGTGAATCTATGAAAGACACCCCTAATACTGGAGAAGAACAATTGTTACTTACCTGTAAACAGGTGGTTCTCCAGTATTGGTGTCTTTCATAGATTCACATGCGACCCACCCTCCTCCCCTCAGAGGCTCTCTTCTCCTCATACACTCTTGGTTACTTTGCGCTACGAAAATCTGAGGGCTTGAGCTTCTGAGGAGAAGGTTCTAGAGGGTGATGGCGCCTGATTGGCTGTAATTTGGACTAACATAATGACACTAATGTGTTACAAATAGTTTTTCTCTTTACCATGCATTCCTACATGTAGGAATCGTTTTTGTTTTTTTTAGAGGATTTCAGTTGTATTTCCGTTTCTTTATCTTGTATTATGTTTATATATATTTATATATATATATATATATATATATATATGTATATTTAGCATTATTGCTATTTTATTTACTGTGGGACTCCCACTTCGACGACGGGGAATATTCAAGCATGTGAATCTATGAAAGACACCAATACTGGAGAACCATCTGTTTACAGGTAAGTAACAATTGTTCATCCATGAAATAATATATGTAAAACTGAAAAGGAGACTACACCATAGTATCCACAGATTACAGGAAGGTAGAATTACTTTCGCAGAAGGGCATGAGTGTGATGTAGACATGTGTTTTTCTTAATATAGGAGTGATCTTAAAACATTGTTTTCATTCAATCTAGTCAGTACAAACAATAAATATAATATGAGCTACACTGCAGGATAAATTGTAGATTTTTTTTTAACATATCTGAGAATAATGAAAAAGAGCCTGCTTTACTTTCTACGCGTAATCCTTTGGTTTGAAATACAAAAGAATTCAAATGTATATTGAGCACATCGTTTCTTCTAATATTGATTCGGATGCTTGTCAAGTTTTTTTTCACTATAGTTAATGGAAAATTATTATAAATAAAAAAATACATTTGACTTATTAATAAATATTAAAGTGCAAGTGGGATTTTTTATAACGTTTTGTTTAAAACAATATAAAATAAATGAATACATTTTTATTACTGGATTTGTATCATCATCTTGTTTCCTTTATTTCTTTTCAATGGAACCATAAAAGATACAATGAAAAAACATTTAAAAAGAAATACAATAAAAACATGCAAATTCATAAAAGAAAATAGAATCCTATGAAATACAAACTCATTTTGGGAATTACAGTACAACAGTACAAATCTCATCATATTTTAAAATCCATAAAATTAAAGTTTATAAAAGTTAATATAAAAGAAGCATCCCAAGCTGAAAAGATTTACAAGAAAGTCAAGTAAAATCCTACGAAGACATTTAAGTGCGACATCAATGAAAAAAGTATTCAAACCCCATCATAAATCAGTCAGTCAGTCAGTCATTGAGGCTTTATTTCAATAACACATATCTTTAAAAGCATTACATAGTACATCAACTTAAAAACCACAACATATAAAATGCTTCAACAGGTCAGTTTAAAATAATGTGTATATTAATAAAAATACATTAAAAAGGTCTAGATGAAATGACCATAATTAAACAATTTCATTAAGCCTTTTAGATCTGATCGACCATGCCCATCTTAAGAATTTTGATAAACCACACACATACAAGGGCAGGCGGTCAGACATCAAAATTCGCAATGCCACAATATGGTGTCGGTGCCTAAGTCCCTACATAATGGTTTTAACCACCTAGTTCTCGGGGTTTTGTATGCCGGGCATTCAAATAAAAGGTGGGCAACAGACTCCACCCTGAACGTACAAAATGTACAAAACAGTGAGGTTTGAAACAGAATTTTCCAGCGAGCAGTCAATTCACCCACTGGAAGCATGCCTACCTAAACTTAAAGTACAGAGCCCGATCTGTGTGTTTTAAAATCATGTCAAGATAGGGTTCCCGCAAAGGCACGTCCTTAATCCTAAGAAACTCAGTGGTTGCGCTACTTTGTTTGGGGTCTGAACTTTTTATGCTGGATACCCAACTCCAATAAATGTTCTTAAGGACAGCTTTGGGGGGAGCAGATCTGGATACCCAAGCATCCCCGAGCCCCAATTCTCCAAGTAAGAATTTAACGTCTCTAAGCCACCTAATTTTGGACCATCCAGGCATCAACAATACTTCCCGCAACCCATCCGCATAGTTGGCTAATTCAGGGACTCTCCATAGGCAGGCCCAAAGTAGTAGCGGACGGAGTTGAGCCTGGTCTTTGATTGAACGGCACCCCGTATCAAGTAATAAGGGTAGCGTTGGGGTACTCTGAGGGAGGGCCATCAAATCCTTCAGGAATTTATTCTCAGATCTAGACAGCTGATCTATATTAATGGTTCCCCAGAGTTCTGCCCCATAAAGGGCAGTGCTAACTCCTCTTGCCTTATATATATCTATCACAGGGGCAATAGGTTTAAACGAGGAAGAGCGCTGCTCCTTAAGTGAAACCCCCACTACCCGTTTGTGGCTTAACAACATCTTCTGGAGGTGAGGGTTCCACTGCATGGTGTCAGATAAGCGGATGCCTAAGTAATCAAATTCCGCCACCCTTTCCAAGGGCACACGATTCAGGACAGGTGGACGTCCAGGTTTTTTGGGGGTTCATCACCAGATATTTTGTTTTGTCAGTATTAATTATAAGCCCCCTACAGGTGCAGAACGACTGGAAGCTATCCAGAAGACTCTGCAAACCCATAGGGGACTTAGAGATGAGGAGGGTATCATCAGCGAATAGGAGAGTTGGTATTCGCTTGCCCGCCAGGGAAGGTGCATCAGCAGGATTTTTTAGAAGATGCTCCACCACTCAGTTCACATAAAGTGAAAACAGAGTGGGGGCAAGGACGCATCCCTGGCGGACACCCCTATTCACTTGAATTCTAGCAGTCTTCTGGCCCTGGGTACCCCACCTCACCTGGGCAAAATTTCCAGTATGGAGCCTCACCAATAAGGACAAGATATATGCGGGCATCCCCATTTCAGATAAAACCCCCACAGACGATCCCACGGCACCAGGTCAAAGGCAGTCTTTAGGTCGATAAAGGCGAGATAAAGACTGCCTTTGCCTAGTACAACCACCTTCCAATATATGAGCAGTAATCTAAATGCCTGCTCGATGGTCCCTGTACCCGCCCTAATTCCTGCTTGATAGTTCGAAAGGATTTTATTATCATCAACCCACTGCAGGACTCTCCCAAGAACCACCTTTCCTGCAACCTTCTGTGTAGAATCAATTAGGCTTATAAGACGGTAGTTGGCAGGGTCGTCCCGGCACCCCTTTTTGAAGATCGGGACGACCTCTGCCCCCCTCCATGAGTCTGGAATTGCTGCACCATTTTGAATAGCGTTGAGCAAGGATGAAATAAGTCTCCCCATTCTCTGTAATTGAGGCGGAGCAGATCCCCGGTATCCCATCAAGGCCTGCTGCTTTGTTCGGCACTAATGATTTTATCACATTTTCCACTACCTTAACTGTAAAGGGATGAGCTTCGCTCTCCCCAGTGGGGCCCATTAGAGATGGTATAATCAGCCCCTGTCTGTCATCCAGCTGGGTGGTGTAAAGAAGAGAAAAATGATCAAACCACGTTTGGCCAATAATATTACATGTTATGAGTGTGCTGTCAGGCCTATTCCTAGCCCTTACTAGATTCCAGAACCCACTAGAATCCCTCCCCGCACTAGCTTCCTTTAGGTCACACCAGAACTGGTCCTCCCAATCTTTCCTGGCTTCGCTAATGGAGAGCTTATAATCCTTCCTGGCAACCCGGATCAACTCAGGGCCCTTGAGTTTAACTGCTTTCAAGAGTGCAGATTTCATCTGCCGACAATTTTTGGAATACCAACCCGGATTGCCCTTAGGTCTCTGGCGCTCCCTTACATGGGGACCCCTACTGTGTGTTGTAAATAGGTTGCCGAGGGCACTAATAGTATCGCAAAAAAGTATGGATACTTCAGGGGGCTCCAAGATGGTACTGTCCATTTTGGACAGGGCCGCACACATCAGTTCCCCAATATTTTGGACCTTACCCTCGTCCAGAACAACCTTACACAATTTAAGGCGCCTCCCACAGTTAGATGGACAAACTTCTAAGGTTGATCGTAATACTGATGGTTCCTGCATATCATTTGTAAGTGACCACAGAGGGTGCAAGATCAAGGATAGCGGATTATGGTCGCTGTCCGCAGTGGACAAAACTTCCATGTCGCGCATAAAACTCCAGAGCTTAAGGTCAAGTAGGATGTAGTCTATCCTAGAGGAATGGTCTACCCTGTTGAACGTATGGGCTCTGGAAGGGTCCGATGGTGCTCTACCGTTTACTGCCCTTAGACCAAATTCCAAAGTTAAGGTGTTAAGCTGGATGGCCTGTTGGGACCACCTCTTTATGGGCGAGATTGTTAAAGATGGAATACCCCTCCTGGCGTCCTCATCGGAGATACCCAAGATATCCTCTGCCGCAAGGGGTTCAAAAGGACAATTGAAGTCCCCTGCGATCAGGACATACATGTTATCACTACACTGACTGAGTTCGTCTTCAATCTCAGTAACGGTCAGAGATGGGGAGCCACCTTTAGTGCCCCTGGCATAAATAATAAATATCTCCAGAGTGCGCCCTCTCTGGGGCCCCCTAACTGAGATTCTTAAAATGTCTGGAGAATTAGTTTCTCTGCGCCTGATTTGGCAACCCAGAGAAATGCTAACCCATATGAGAAGTTCTCCTGAGGGGCGACCTATCCCTGTGAGGGATGGAATAGCTGGTAAAAAATGCGTGGTATAACCAACCTTATAACGAGGCTCCACACTCCAGGTCTCTTGAAAAATACATATCTCAAAAGACTCAATAAAGGAATTCCAATCCGGGAGTTCTAATTTTCTGGAGATACCCGCTATATTCCAACTGAAGATCCTCAAATCACTATTCGCCACAACTTGCTCAAATAAAGGCTGTGTAGCTAACATGCTGGACTTGATTTGAGTCCCCAGTGGCGTGCCCTCCAGCTCATCAGGCCTGCGAATGTTCTCTGATTGGAGAAAGTCAGAAGCAGGCTTAATTGTGGGGCTGAGAGTGTTTAGAGACGGAAAGCGCTCAGAAGAGTATAGGGGCCCATATGGCGCACCGTACTCGGCTGCCTCTCTACGCCCAAACGTGTCAGCTGTAGCTGATAGCCTCATGTCAGGAGAATAAGCGCCATGTCAACAGCCACGACCCATCCTGTAGGCTCCTGGGCCAGCATTTGACACATACGTCAAATTGGCATAATGGTCGTAGGGGTGGAACCCTCTTTCCCTCCCACCCCAGGACTGATAGCAAGCATACAGGGGAAGTACTGTTTGAAGTTGGAAATAGCTAAGATCTTGTGTGTTAATTCCAGAACTTCCTTGGCCAGAATATTGGTTGCAGATGTACCTTGCAACCCTAGCATCCCTAAAGTTAACCAAAATGCAATCTCCTGTTGTGTCCTTTATCCTGCTTCCAACCCAACTGACCCTTCTGACATAAAGAACCTGACTGTCAAATGAACTGGGAAGAGGTCTGTTCTCATTTAACCAAAACATAGTTTTGTTTTTGAGTTCATCATACGATTCTTGGTTGCCAGCCTTACGCTGAGGGACTCCAGTAAGCACAACTACGTAGGGCTGACATTCTGGCGGTAGGTTAATATGGGGAGGGTTGGTGTCTCCCTTCTCAGCCAGGAGGGGCGTATGTATTGGAGCAAGTGAGCTACAGTTTTGGTTCCATCTTCTTCCCAAGGTAGTATTGATGCCCTTGCTCTGAGTGGAGAAACTTTGGCGGGGACCTTTGTGCCCTTTGTCCATGTTCAAATTGCAGATGGAACTAGTTTGATCGTTAGTGTGAGTAGGACCATAGTGTACAGCAATCTTTGCACCCACTTTAGACCCAAGAGCTTCCTCGAGTGCTGTTGAAACCTTCTGCTCTGTAGATGTAAGATCCACCTGGGGATCTTTGTGCGCTTGTGACAAACCCTACCTGTTTTTCGAATGTAACTTGATTAGAGCCTTGAGTGAAAAAAAATTGTCAAGAGAGGCTTGCTCAAATCTATCCAGCCTCTCCGTCAAGACTTTCACCCTCTCAAGTACAGGGAGTATCAGGGATTTCATAATTTTCTCTATCTCTTGGAGTGCATAAAGGCTGACCACAAGTCAAAGAACTTCCTCGTGTACTGGCACTCGTCTGCTTCTCGACCCCCCCCTAGCCCCATGGGTTTCCTAGTACCCTTCGGGCAATTTCCCCTGGGCTTCTTTGAGGGTATAAAAAGTCCACCCCTTTGGTAGGTTATGACTCTTTTCCTTTTTATGGGTGCTGCTCTAGCTCCTCTAACTGCCACTGCCTCTAGTTGCACAAGGGGTCCCTCAGAGGTTATAGAATTACTAATGGGGGCATGATTCTCTATAGATAAGGCAGGCCCCAATGCTTGCAGAGTAACCAATTGCCTATGGGATTCTAGTGCATTAAGCCTCTCCAGGCTGACCCCTTTAGCGCCTGATTTTGGGAGATCTATATCAGGAACAGCTTCATCAAGGAGCTCAGCAGTATGTACAGGAGAGATCGCCAAAGCCAGGGTCCCTAAGGAAGAGCGCTTTTGGTTAAGAGGCTCACGTGAGAGGCGAAGCTCTGTGAAGGCAATTTCTTTCTCGAGAACCGAGAAAGCCCGGGTGATAAACTGGTCCATCGTGCCACAAACACTGCCTCCCCCCACCCGCGTACCCCTTCCAGATCGAGTTGACATTGGCATGGACAAAACACACTATCTTTTAGCAATCGCAAAACAACAAGTCTGTGGAATAGTGCAGGATACAGTAGGAATGACCCAATACCTATTAATGACCAGGTGTTAGGGGGATGGCCCAGCCCAGCCTTGGCCAGCCCCGGACGGCCACAGACGGCCCGCCCTTTGCCCGGGCTTCACCCGGCGCGCGCCCGCGCGCGATCCACGGCGCGGGAAATGCGGAGCAAGAAATAGGGCGTGTAGGGGGCAGGAAGAGGAACCAGCCTCAGGGCTGCTGGTCCTCGCAGTCCCACGCCAGTCCAAGGAACGTCCACAAACCGCCACAGACCACCAACACACTCGCGGGGGCCGCGAGGCGCTGCTTTCAAGCGTCCGGCGTGCAGGGGGCGGGAAGAGGAACCAGCCTCAGGGCTGCTGGTCCTCGCAGTCCCACGCCAGTCCAGGGAATGTCCACAAACCGCCACAGACCACCAACACACTCCTCCGATCGGCTCCCGCGAAGCGGAGGCCGCGAGGCGCTGCTTTCAAGCATCCGGCATGCAGGGGGCGGGAAGAGGAACCAGCCTCAGGGCTGCTGGTCCTCGCAGTCCCACGCCAGTCCAGGGAACGTCCACAAACCGCCACAGACCACCAACACACTCCTCCAAGCGGCTCCCGCGAAGCGGGGGCCGCGAGGCGCTGCTTTCAAGCGTCCGGCGTGCAGGGGGTGGGAAGAGGAACCAGCCTCAGGGCTGCTGGTCCTCGCAGTCCCACGCCAGTCCAGGGAACGTCCACAAACCGCCACAGACCACCAACACACTCCTCCGAGCATCTCCCGCGAAGCGGGGGCCGCGAGGCGCTGCTTTCAAGCATCCGGCGTGCAGAGGGCGGAAAGAGGAACCAGCCTCAGGGCTGCTGGTCCTCGCAGTCCCATGCCAGTCCAGGGAACGTCCACAAACCGCCACAGACCACCAACACACTCCTCCGAGCGGCTCCCGCGAAGCGGGGGCCGTGAGGCGCTGCTTGCAAGCGTCCGGTGTGCAGGGGGCGGGAAGAGGAACCAACCTCGGGGCTGCTGGTCCTCGCAGTCCCACGCCAGTCCAGGGAACGTCCACAAACCGCCTCAGACCACCAACACACTCCTCCGAGCAGCAAATACATTTGAGCTACACAGGATGATAGATGTTCAAAAGGTAAAGTTGCTCTTTTGAAAATGCATCCAACCTAATATACCATATGGAAAACAGATTTCTTGCGATTGAATACACCACACAGTCTCTCGTGTTGATTTTACATCCTCTAAGAGCTGTGTGGCAAGCCCTAAAACTGAGGGATTTACAAAGAGTAATAATCCAGGGTGATCGCTGTTTACCATAGACTTTGCAGAAAAAGAACACATGTTCAATATTCTCAGGTACCTGACAACACATTGGGCAGAGATTTGTTATGTCTACCTTTTGTATCCAGGAACGAGTGAACATGGCCAACGGTAGAATACTCAATCTAAATTTGACATAAAGTGAACGCCAAGCAGGGTTACTAACCATATTCAAGTATTAGTCATACTCAGGTACACACTTAAATAACAAGGAGAAGTCTACCTGTGAACCCGGAGGTGCAGCCAAAAGTTTGACTTCTTGAACAAAGTTCCAAAATGTTAATACGTTTAGTAAATTAATGTACTGGTGAGGATTGTGGTCTATTATATGGTACGCTTTTGCGAATACAACATGTAATACACTTGGAAAACATTCTTGGATCCAGTCAGACTCATTTATAAACTCTTTAGCTTAAACCTGGGTAGCTGTGGTTTCTATCAGCAAGGCTTAAACAAAGGAACTAGTGTAAAGCATTTAGGAAACCCCAAGCAACAATATAAAGTCACACAACACAAAATAAATCTGGCACCAATTTATAGACCTAGATTATTATTTTATGAATTTTTAGACACCAAGATGAGTGAACTCCACTGGAGGGTTCTGTAGATCTATGTCTTGATGTAAAACGTAAATCTCAGCTTTTTTTCCCCAAAGTGCAAACAAGCACTGGTAACCATAAAGTTGAGAAATGTTTGAAAAGTTTTAAAGAGTTATGTTTGGCTATTCCAGACCAAGTGGGGTGACCAAATCTGACAGGGACAAAATCAGAGGGGGCACTAAGAGTATATTGGCAGTTACCTGGTCACCAAAGCATTCTAAAATCCAGATCCACACTTTACATCAAGACCACCATAGGCTTTAATGGGGTGGTACTGATGCTGGGGATTCAGGATGCTGAAAGACTCTCTGGGTGCTGTATAGTCAAAGGCGGTGTCCTTGTGGTTATTCCTCCGTCCACATGTTAGATGGGGCAACTTTGCCCACATAAGATAATGTCCCTCAAAGTCCTCTTTGAGCCATTTGAAGGCCAGCTATGACTGGGCTACTGATCTCTGTACACAGTGGGTCTAGCTGTATCCTTTGGTGAAGGCTGATGTGCCACTTTGGTGAGCAATCTGGATTCAGGCAACACTCCTGTGTCGAGCAGACTCCGGGGCAACTTTTGGTCATCGAGGATCAGTCTCTTCGGGTCGCCCCGGAGCAGTCTGAAGCTCGAATGGGCTACTTCAGTTTTGATGACTCTGGTGCTGGTTCCAGGAGGTCAGCTGACTAACCCTTGGAGTCACTTCTTCGGTCTGTGGCTTGGAAGTGACTTTTCTATGAGCCAGAAGCCACAGACAAATTCCTCGCTTTGCTAGCTCAAGGTGCAGCCTCTCTTGCCAGGTTAAGGGATAAGCTGGGCAGTCCTTCTTAGGAACCTATATCTACAGAACCCTCCAGTGGAGTGCCCAGGGTTCCATACTCATGCCCAGAAAATGTCTTGGGGGATGATGTCATCACTAGCCAATGCAAAAAGAACAATTGGTAGACCGAATGATGAAAAATGTCAAACAATCACGCCAGTACAGATCTGGCCATAAATCCATCGTTTTCTTTGCCTCCCATGCCATTCCAGTTTAAACCCAGCCATATACAAATCAGTCTTGACCCTGTTCTCCATGGGAACAGTTCAGCCTGAACTGCCAGGCCACCCTACATGTAGTGCTCGCCATATTCCTATAGAAAAGGACCTGGTGTTGAGGGGGGATTTAAGCATTGCTGTAGCCACTAATCTCCAGAACCCAGTACACACCATACAAACATTCCATGGCTACTCAGGCCTTGCTTGCACAACCACTTTCACCACACAGTCCTCTTTTAAGCAACTCATCTCTCACCCTGATGCCTGACAGATGTGTGATGCGTAGACTGAAAGAAGGTAGGTGGGGTAGCTTTCTAGAGACAGGATGTTCTTTAATCTTGAGTAGTTGAGAGGGAAGCTAACTCTTACACCCATAAATATATTCGACAATATGCCCCTGTGACATGCAGAGTCATCAATATGGCCAGTCCTCCCTGACCAATCCCCAAAGTTTAACATGCTCACCCAATTTATCCACAAAACAGAACAAAGAGACTGCGTCTCTACACTATTCAAGTTGTATGCAGACCTCTCCACACCTGGCCCAGTGCATCATGGGAACAGGGCAGACCAAACTACCAAGCCAATTCTTCACCAGAAAGGAGACAAGCTTCCGGGGACCGGTTTCTGCCATTTCAGGCGTCGTCGGCCCGGCTTGCTTGAATCCTGATGGAGCAGTGAGCAAGGGACTCATGTCTGAGTATACCCTTCCACGCTTATGGTGGACAAAATGATTCAGAAAAGGGGGTGGTGATGAACAGAGTGTCTGAATTAAGCAGACCACTCTTACCCAGTCCAAGGATCAGGGCTTGATCCATCACCGTTATTTAGCTCACTGCCCCATCCCAGCTCAGAACCTGGCTATATGCAAATTAGTCTGTCCCTGGCCCAGTGCATCATGGGAACAGGGCAGACCAAACTACCAAGCCAATTCTTCACCAGAAAGGAGACAAGCTTCCGGGGACCGGTTTCTGCCATTTCAGGCGTCGTCGGCCCGGCTTGCTTGAATCCTGATGGAGCAGTGAGCAAGGGACTCATGTCTGAGTATACCCTTCCACGCTTATGGTGGACAAAATGATTCAGAAAAGGGGGTGGTGATGAACAGAGTGTCTGAATTAAGCAGACCACTCTTACCCAGTCCAAGGATCAGGGCTTGATCCATCACCGTTATTTAGCTCACTGCCCCATCCCAGCTCAGAACCTGGCTATATGCAAATTAGTCTGTCCCTGGCCCAGTGCATCATGGGAACAGGGCAGACCAAACTACCAAGCCAATTCTTCACCAGAAAGGAGACAAGCTTCCGGGGACCGGTTTCTGCCATTTCAGGCGTCGTCGGCCCGGCTTGCTTGAATCCTGATGGAGCAGTGAGCAAGGGACTCATGTCTGAGTATACCCTTCCACGCTTATGGTGGACAAAATGATTCAGAAAAGGGGGTGGTGATGAACAGAGTGTCTGAATTAAGCAGACCACTCTTACCCAGTCCAAGGATCAGGGCTTGATCCATCACCGTTATTTAGCTCACTGCCCCATCCCAGCTCAGAACCTGGCTATATGCAAATTAGTCTGTCCCTGGCCCAGTGCATCATGGGAACAGGGCAGACCAAACTACCAAGCCAATTCTTCACCAGAAAGGAGACAAGCTTCCGGGGACCGGTTTCTGCCATTTCAGGCGTCGTCGGCCCGGCTCGCTTGAATCCTGATGGAGCAGTGAGCAAGGGACTCATGTCTGAGTATACCCTTCCACGCTTATGGTGGACAAAATGATTCAGAAAAGGGGGTGGTGATGAACAGAGTGTCTGAATTAAGCAGACCACTCTTACCCAGTCCAAGGATCAGGGCTTGATCCATCACCGTTATTTAGCTCACTGCCCCATCCCAGCTCAGAACCTGGCTATATGCAAATTAGTCTGTCCCTGGCCCAGTGCATCATGGGAACAGGGCAGACCAAACTACCAAGCCAATTCTTCACCAGAAAGGAGACAAGCTTCCGGGGACCGGTTTCTGCCATTTCAGGCGTCGTCGGCCCGGCTTGCTTGAATCCTGATGGAGCAGTGAGCAAGGGACTCATGTCTGAGTATACCCTTCCACGCTTATGGTGGACAAAATGATTCAGAAAAGGGGGTGGTGATGAACAGAGTGTCTGAATTAAGCAGACCACTCTTACCCAGTCCAAGGATCAGGGCTTGATCCATCACCGTTATTTAGCTCACTGCCCCATCCCAGCTCAGAACCTGGCTATATGCAAATTAGTCTGTCCCTGGCCCAGTGCATCATGGGAACAGGGCAGACCAAACTACCAAGCCAATTCTTCACCAGAAAGGAGACAAGCTTCCGGGGACCGGTTTCTGCCATTTCAGGCGTCGTCGGCCCGGCTTGCTTGAATCCTGATGGAGCAGTGAGCAAGGGACTCATGTCTGAGTATACCCTTCCACGCTTATGGTGGACAAAATGATTCAGAAAAGGGGGTGGTGATGAACAGAGTGTCTGAATTAAGCAGACCACTCTTACCCAGTCCAAGGATCAGGGCTTGATCCATCACCGTTATTTAGCTCACTGCCCCATCCCAGCTCAGAACCTGGCTATATGCAAATTAGTCTGTCCCTGGCCCAGTGCATCATGGGAACAGGGCAGACCAAACTACCAAGCCAATTCTTCACCAGAAAGGAGACAAGCTTCCGGGGACCGGTTTCTGCCATTTCAGGCGTCGTCGGCCCGGCTTGCTTGAATCCTGATGGAGCAGTGAGCAAGGGACCCATGTCTGAGTATACCCTTCCACGCTTATGGTGGACAAAATGATTCAGAAAAGGGGGTGGTGATGAACAGAGTGTCTGAATTAAGCAGACCACTCTTACCCAGTCCAAGGATCAGGGCTTGATCCATCACCGTTATTTAGCTCACTGCCCCATCCCAGCTCAGAACCTGGCTATATGCAAATTAGTCTGTCCCTGGCCCAGTGCATCATGGGAACAGGGCAGACCAAACTACCAAGCCAATTCTTCACCAGAAAGGAGACAAGCTTCCGGGGACCGGTTTCTGCCATTTCAGGCGTCGTCGGCCCGGCTTGCTTGAATCCTGATGGAGCAGTGAGCAAGGGACTCATGTCTGAGTATACCCTTCCACGCTTATGGTGGACAAAATGATTCAGAAAAGGGGGTGGTGATGAACAGAGTGTCTGAATTAAGCAGACCACTCTTACCCAGTCCAAGGATCAGGGCTTGATCCATCACCGTTATTTAGCTCACTGCCCCATCCCAGCTCAGAACCTGGCTATATGCAAATTAGTCTGTCCCTGGCCCAGTGCATCATGGGAACAGGGCAGACCAAACTACCAAGCCAATTCTTCACCAGAAAGGAGACAAGCTTCCGGGGACCGGTTTCTGCCATTTCAGGCGTCGTCGGCCCGGCTTGCTTGAATCCTGATGGAGCAGTGAGCAAGGGACTCATGTCTGAGTATACCCTTCCACGCTTATGGTGGACAAAATGATTCAGAAAAGGGGGTGGTGATGAACAGAGTGTCTGAATTAAGCAGACCACTCTTACCCAGTCCAAGGATCAGGGCTTGATCCATCACCGTTATTTAGCTCACTGCCCCATCCCAGCTCAGAACCTGGCTATATGCAAATTAGTCTGTCCCTGGCCCAGTGCATCATGGGAACAGGGCAGACCAAACTACCAAGCCAATTCTTCACCAGAAAGGAGACAAGCTTCCGGGGACCGGTTTCTGCCATTTCAGGCGTCGTCGGCCCGGCTTGCTTGAATCCTGATGGAGCAGTGAGCAAGGGACTCATGTCTGAGTATACCCTTCCACGCTTATGGTGGACAAAATGATTCAGAAAAGGGGGTGGTGATGAACAGAGTGTCTGAATTAAGCAGACCACTCTTACCCAGTCCAAGGATCAGGGCTTGATCCATCACCGTTATTTAGCTCACTGCCCCATCCCAGCTCAGAACCTGGCTATATGCAAATTAGTCTGTCCCTGGCCCAGTGCATCATGGGAACAGGGCAGACCAAACTACCAAGCCAATTCTTCACCAGAAAGGAGACAAGCTTCCGGGGACCGGTTTCTGCCATTTCAGGCGTCGTCGGCCCGGCTTGCTTGAATCCTGATGGAGCAGTGAGCAAGGGACTCATGTCTGAGTATACCCTTCCACGCTTATGGTGGACAAAATGATTCAGAAAAGGGGGTGGTGATGAACTCTGTCCATCACCACCCCTTGTTGTAAATAATTTTGTCCACCCTAAGCGTGGAAGGGTATACTCAGATGTGAGTCCCTTGCTCATTGCACCATCAGGATTCAAGCAAGCCGGGCCGAAGACGCCTGAAATGGCAGAAACCGGTCCCCGGAAGCTTGTTTCCTTCCCAGTGTAAGAATTGGCTTTTGTAGTCTGGTCTGCCCTGTTCCCATGATGCACTGGGCCAGGGACAGACTAATTTGCATACAGCCAGGTTCTGAAACTGGGATGGTGCAATGAGCTAAAAAACGGTGTTGGATCTAGCCCTGATCTCTTGACTGGGTGAGAGTACTCTGCTTAATTCAGAGACTCTGTCCATCACCACCCCTTGTTGTAAATAATTTTGTCCACCCTAAGCGTGGAAGGGTATACTCAGATGTGAGTCCCTTGCTCATTGCACCATCAGGATTCAAGCAAGCCGGGCCGAAGACGCCTGAAATGGCAGAAACCGGTCCCCGGAAGCTTGTTTCCTTCCCAGTGTAAGAATTGGCTTTTGTAGTCTGGTCTGCCCTGTTCCCATGATGCACTGGGCCAGGGACAGACTAATTTGCATACAGCCAGGTTCTGAAACTGGGATGGTGCAATGAGCTAAAAAACGGTGTTGGATCTAGCCCTGATCTCTTGACTGGGTGAGAGTACTCTGCTTAATTCAGAGACTCTGTCCATCACCACCCCTTGTTGTAAATAATTTTGTCCACCCTAAGCGTGGAAGGGTATACTCAGATGTGAGTCCCTTGCTCATTGCACCATCAGGATTCAAGCAAGCCGGGCCGAAGACGCCTGAAATGGCAGAAACCGGTCCCCGGAAGCTTGTTTCCTTCCCAGTGTAAGAATTGGCTTTTGTAGTCTGGTCTGCCCTGTTCCCATGATGCACTGGGCCAGGGACAGACTAATTTGCATACAGCCAGGTTCTGAAACTGGGATGGTGCAATGAGCTAAAAAACGGTGTTGGATCTAGCCCTGATCTCTTGACTGGGTGAGAGTACTCTGCTTAATTCAGAGACTCTGTCCATCACCACCCCTTGTTGTAAATAATTTTGTCCACCCTAAGCGTGGAAGGGTATACTCAGATGTGAGTCCCCCTTGCTCATTGCACCATCAGGATTCAAGCAAGCCGGGCCGAAGACGCCTGAAATGGCAGAAACCGGTCCCCGGAAGCTTGTTTCCTTCCCAGTGTAAGAATTGGCTTTTGTAGTCTGGTCTGCCCTGTTCCCATGATGCACTGGGCCAGGGACAGACTAATTTGCATACAGCCAGGTTCTGAAACTGGGATGGTGCAATGAGCTAAAAAACGGTGTTGGATCTAGCCCTGATCTCTTGACTGGGTGAGAGTACTCTGCTTAATTCAGAGACTCTGTCCATCACCACCCCTTGTTGTAAATAATTTTGTCCACCCTAAGCGTGGAAGGGTATACTCAGATGTGAGTCCCTTGCTCATTGCACCATCAGGATTCAAGCAAGCCGGGCCGAAGACGCCTGAAATGGCAGAAACCGGTCCCCGGAAGCTTGTTTCCTTCCCAGTGTAAGAATTGGCTTTTGTAGTCTGGTCTGCCCTGTTCCCATGATGCACTGGGCCAGGGACAGACTAATTTGCATACAGCCAGGTTCTGAAACTGGGATGGTGCAATGAGCTAAAAAACGGTGTTGGATCTAGCCCTGATCTCTTGACTGGGTGAGAGTACTCTGCTTAATTCAGAGACTCTGTCCATCACCACCCCTTGTTGTAAATAATTTTGTCCACCCTAAGCGTGGAAGGGTATACTCAGATGTGAGTCCCTTGCTCATTGCACCATCAGGATTCAAGCAAGCCGGGCCGAAGACGCCTGAAATGGCAGAAACCGGTCCCCGGAAGCTTGTTTCCTTCCCAGTGTAAGAATTGGCTTTTGTAGTCTGGTCTGCCCTGTTCCCATGATGCACTGGGCCAGGGACAGACTAATTTGCATACAGCCAGGTTCTGAAACTGGGATGGTGCAATGAGCTAAAAAACGGTGTTGGATCTAGCCCTGATCTCTTGACTGGGTGAGAGTACTCTGCTTAATTCAGAGACTCTGTCCATCACCACCCCTTGTTGTAAATAATTTTGTCCACCCTAAGCGTGGAAGGGTATACTCAGATGTGAGTCCCTTGCTCATTGCACCATCAGGATTCAAGCAAGCCGGGCCGAAGACGCCTGAAATGGCAGAAACCGGTCCCCGGAAGCTTGTTTCCTTCCCAGTGTAAGAATTGGCTTTTGTAGTCTGGTCTGCCCTGTTCCCATGATGCACTGGGCCAGGGACAGACTAATTTGCATACAGCCAGGTTCTGAAACTGGGATGGTGCAATGAGCTAAAAAACGGTGTTGGATCTAGCCCTGATCTCTTGACTGGGTGAGAGTACTCTGCTTAATTCAGAGACTCTGTCCATCACCACCCCTTGTTGTAAATAATTTTGTCCACCCTAAGCGTGGAAGGGTATACTCAGATGTGAGTCCCTTGCTCATTGCACCATCAGGATTCAAGCAAGCCGGGCCGAAGACGCCTGAAATGGCAGAAACCGGTCCCCGGAAGCTTGTTTCCTTCCCAGTGTAAGAATTGGCTTTTGTAGTCTGGTCTGCCCTGTTCCCATGATGCACTGGGCCAGGGACAGACTAATTTGCATACAGCCAGGTTCTGAAACTGGGATGGTGCAATGAGCTAAAAAACAGTGTTGGATCTAGCCCTGATCTCTTGACTGGGTGAGAGTACTCTGCTTAATTCAGAGACTCTGTCCATCACCACCCCTTGTTGTAAATAATTTTGTCCACCCTAAGCGTGGAAGGGTATACTCAGATGTGAGTCCCTTGCTCATTGCACCATCAGGATTCAAGCAAGCCGGGCCGAAGACGCCTGAAATGGCAGAAACCGGTCCCCGGAAGCTTGTTTTCTTCCCAGTGTAAGAATTGGCTTTTGTAGTCTGGTCTGCCCTGTTCCCATGATGCACTGGGCCAGGGACAGACTAATTTGCATACAGCCAGGTTCTGAAACTGGGATGGTGCAATGAGCTAAAAAACGGTGTTGGATCTAGCCCTGATCTCTTGACTGGGTGAGAGTACTCTGCTTAATTCAGAGACTCTGTCCATCACCACCCCTTGTTGTAAATAATTTTGTCCACCCTAAGCGTGGAAGGGTATACTCAGATGTGAGTCCCTTGCTCATTGCACCATCAGGATTCAAGCAAGCCGGGCCGAAGACGCCTGAAATGGCAGAAACCGGTCCCCGGAAGCTTGTTTCCTTCCCAGTGTAAGAATTGGCTTTTGTAGTCTGGTCTGCCCTGTTCCCATGATGCACTGGGCCAGGGACAGACTAATTTGCATACAGCCAGGTTCTGAAACTGGGATGGTGCAATGAGCTAAAAAACGGTGTTGGATCTAGCCCTGATCTCTTGACTGGGTGAGAGTACTCTGCTTAATTCAGAGACTCTGTCCATCACCACCCCTTGTTGTAAATAATTTTGTCCACCCTAAGCGTGGAAGGGTATACTCAGATGTGAGTCCCTTGCTCATTGCACCATCAGGATTCAAGCAAGCCGGGCCGAAGACGCCTGAAATGGCAGAAACCGGTCCCCGGAAGCTTGTTTCCTTCCCAGTGTAAGAATTGGCTTTTGTAGTCTGGTCTGCCCTGTTCCCATGATGCACTGGGCCAGGGACAGACTAATTTGCATACAGCCAGGTTCTGAAACTGGGATGGTGCAATGAGCTAAAAAACGGTGTTGGATCTAGCCCTGATCTCTTGACTGGGTGAGAGTACTCTGCTTAATTCAGAGACTCTGTCCATCACCACCCCTTGTTGTAAATAATTTTGTCCACCCTAAGCGTGGAAGGGTATACTCAGATGTGAGTCCCTTGCTCATTGCACCATCAGGATTCAAGCAAGCCGGGCCGAAGACGCCTGAAATGGCAGAAACCGGTCCCCGGAAGCTTGTTTCCTTCCCAGTGTAAGAATTGGCTTTTGTAGTCTGGTCTGCCCTGTTCCCATGATGCACTGGGCCAGGGACAGACTAATTTGCATACAGCCAGGTTCTGAAACTGGGATGGTGCAATGAGCTAAAAAACGGTGTTGGATCTAGCCCTGATCTCTTGACTGGGTGAGAGTACTCTGCTTAATTCAGAGACTCTGTCCATCACCACCCCTTGTTGTAAATAATTTTGTCCACCCTAAGCGTGGAAGGGTATACTCAGATGTGAGTCCCTTGCTCATTGCACCATCAGGATTCAAGCAAGCCGGGCCGAAGACGCCTGAAATGGCAGAAACCGGTCCCCGGAAGCTTGTTTCCTTCCCAGTGTAAGAATTGGCTTTTGTAGTCTGGTCTGCCCTGTTCCCATGATGCACTGGGCCAGGGACAGACTAATTTGCATACAGCCAGGTTCTGAAACTGGGATGGTGCAATGAGCTAAAAAACGGTGTTGGATCTAGCCCTGATCTCTTGACTGGGTGAGAGTACTCTGCTTAATTCAGAGACTCTGTCCATCACCACCCCTTGTTGTAAATAATTTTGTCCACCCTAAGCGTGGAAGGGTATACTCAGATGTGAGTCCCTTGCTCATTGCACCATCAGGATTCAAGCAAGCCGGGCCGAAGACGCCTGAAATGGCAGAAACCGGTCCCCGGAAGCTTGTTTCCTTCCCAGTGTAAGAATTGGCTTTTGTAGTCTGGTCTGCCCTGTTCCCATGATGCACTGGGCCAGGGACAGACTAATTTGCATACAGCCAGGTTCTGAAACTGGGATGGTGCAATGAGCTAAAAAACGGTGTTGGATCTAGCCCTGATCTCTTGACTGGGTGAGAGTACTCTGCTTAATTCAGAGACTCTGTCCATCACCACCCCTTGTTGTAAATAATAGGGATAATGACAAGGAGCGCTAAGCAGAGGGAGAACTGGCAAAGCTTGGACAGAGATACTAGTTTTGATCTTAGCAATCTTGTCCACGAAAAATTGGTTCAGGGAGTCGCATAGGGACTGGGAGGGAAGGGGCGCAATAGTGACTCTCGCCGGATTAGAGAGTTCCTCGACAATAGAGAATATGTCCTTGGACTTGTTTGAGGAGTCCAGAATTCTATTGGAAAAATAACAGGATTTAGCCAGAGTTATGGCTGACTTGTACTCTCTCAGCAGGGAGGAAAATATCTCTTTGGTCTCGGGAGTACCCACGGCGCCAGCGCCGTTCTGCTTGGCGAAGACCAAGTTTTAAAGCTCTAAGGTCCTCGGTGAACCACCTTTGGGCTTCATGGCTACGCCTCGCTCTAACTAATTTTAAAGGTGCCACCGAGTCAGCAGCCGAAGTAAGCCAATGAGTGAGGCTCTGTGTCTGGGAATCGATGGAAATAGCAGGGCCAATGATAGGTGGAGCCGATGAACTAAGGAGGGAGATAAATTAGTTTAAATCAGCCTTGTTCCAATTACGTGCCAGGAAGTTAGTCTCTCGGACTGTTGTGACGGGGGAGGACAAAGCTAAAGTAAAGGTAATTAAAAAGTGGTCTGACCAAAGACAGGGAAGAATAAGGGGTGCAGAGATGTCTAGGCCAGAGGTCCAGACCTGGTCTAAAGTATGGCCCTTGACATGAGTAGGAGAGTGTATATGTTGAGTACAATTTAGGCCTGACATAAGATCTGAGAAAGCCAATGAA
Source organism: Lissotriton helveticus (assembly GCF_964261635.1). NCBI lineage: Eukaryota > Metazoa > Chordata > Amphibia > Caudata > Salamandridae > Lissotriton > Lissotriton helveticus. The sequence continues at coordinate 456,430,356 of NC_136065.1, forward strand.
CCAGGGGATTCGTGGGCGTCCGACGGCCAATAGTTAAAATCTCCCAGGACCAAGACGTTGGCGTTATTAATGGTAAGCTGGGAGATGAGGTCACCGAACTGGACCGCAAAACTGGGCATGGGTTGGGGTGGGCGGTAGACCAAGACACATATGAGGGACGACCCTGGCTGCTCCAATCTGAGTACGAGACAGTCAGTCAAAGGGATACTGGTGGTGGGCACTGGAGAGAAACGAATGGGGTGCCTAATAATGGCTGCAACCCCTCCCCCTGCTTTGCCAGGGGAGCGGTTAGCTTGCAATATATAATATCCCGGAAGGATGGCTGCCAGGATATCGGGGGAAGAGTCGTCAGTGAGCCAGGTCTCGGTCAGAAACAAAACGTCAGGCTGTTCCGATCCCAGAAGATAAAAAATATCTGACTGATGACTGACCAGAGACCGGTGTTAAGGTACATCACTGACAGAGGGGGATTTAAGTTCCAATTTGCAATATGGATTTAGCGACAGTCGATACTCGATGCCAAAACTAGTAGTACTAAAGGTGATCTGCTTTAGCGAATGTGTTTGCTTTTCATAAAACGTTTTGTGGTGATCTGGGACAAGCTGGTCAGCCGGCAACGACCACCAGCGCTGCCCCCAAGGACAAGAAGAGGGACGATTCGGAGATCCGGAACAAGCTGGTCAGCCTGCACCGACCACCAGCGCTGCAGCCGAGGGCTCTGCTGATCCCGGTAAGTCCTTTTATGATTGTTGTGGACTTCTTAGGGTAGAACCATAGAATCTTGGGGTGTTGGTCTATTGGAATGTTGATGCTATCTATCGTGATTCGTGAAGATTCCGATAGCAGGCCCAAATAAGCTAATATTTTAAATCAAAAACACCATGTATGTTTGTTCAGAAGGCTTTCCTTTTCCTGCTTAAGACTTACACAGTTTAGTTCACAAGACAGTGGCCATGGTCATCATGGACCACACTCCAACCTCCCCACCCCCAATGTAGTGTGCTGCAGACCTGTTCATTTATAGTTACAGTATACCAGCAGTTTCCAGTGACAGTGCAGCAAGGCTGGAAAAAAGTATAAGGTCCCACTCCCATTGCATTTACCATCCAACACCATATGTCTTTTATTGACCAGTATTCCACGCCTGGCTTGTCTAATTTGTGAACCAATCATTCAAAAGTTCATAGTGATATTTGGAAGAAACTGATGTGCTAACTGAGCTGTAGTGCTGCATTGCTTTTGTATTTGGGGTTGTGTATTTGAGGATTTATTTTTTAGCCACACCGAACATCTGTGATGCCGGTCCCAGTGCCGCTGCAAGAGGAGACAGCAATGGGTCAGTTGGGAGGGAAGCAGCAGCAGCAGGGAAGGGCACTGGTAAGTCACATAATTTATTGCAATTGCTGTGTTCACTAGCTATTGCCATTGCGTCACTCCTCATCATTAAAAAAGACCATGAGTTTAACCGCCCCAGCTTTACCAGCCACAGCGGTGGCTGAAATATTATTATGGCCTCTTCTATCTGCAATGCAGCAAAATCTCACATAATAAGCTTTGATGGCTTGAGGGAAACATGAAAGTACTGAAAGTAACTTAAAAGAAAGGAAATGGCATATGAGTCAAAGGGTGCGCGGTGGATGGGAGAAAGGATGGTTTGAAGAAGAAAGGGTTGCTATGTATCAAATGGGTGGTTAATGTATTGGAAATTTTGGTGAAAGACTGGATGGGAGAAAGTATAGCTTAATCATGGTGGCTATAGGTGAATTAGAAAGAAAGGATGAATGAATATTTGGAATGTTTGGATGAATAAGCAAGGCAGCTCTTCAGTCCTCATGAGGAGCAGGCTGTTGCTCACTTACTCTGCTTACTTGGTTTATGTAGGGTTATCATTATTAATAAAAGCTATGGTTCTTCAAAGTGGGGGGTATTTATTTACTTGTATTCTTTGTTCTGCTTCCTTGACTTGCTATATTTGTTCAGTGAGTCAGATCTATCCTACCTATCATTCATCATCCTCCCTCACCCCATGGCATTTTTTGACAATTTGTTTTAAATACATTGCAAACCAAACACACAAAGTGTGTTGTCCCTTCACTCACTCAGTCACCTCTAAGTACTTCACTCCTTTAATTTTTTTATTCTGTCCCAGCCTACCAAATTTGAAACTCCCTTCTTGGCATGTGCCAAATTTAATCATGTGATACCCATGTGAAGTGATTCCAGAACATATATAATGGTTTCTCATAACAAATTTAATTTATTCTTGTTCAGATTTTTCCCTTTTGAATTGAACCGTGCCTGAATAATAAGCCAAAGATGATGAATCGATGATCAGTGTAGTGGCCTCTCTATTATATATATATATATATATATATATATATATATATTAAAGCTCTACCCTACTCTCTAATCCCTCTACCCTACCCCCTGCAGTAGAGAAAACCAAGTTTCCTTTCATTGGTTACTGCCCAGCAAATGAATTTTTGGGAAATATGTGGTGGCGCGCGAGGCCACAGAGTAAAGTGGGACTAAGTGCATGATTTTTGATCAAGTTTGGCATATGGGATACACAGTGATGAATGTGCCAAATAAAATCTATATAATCCGTTCCTTTACCTGTAGTGCTCCCCATTCGAATAATTTTCCTCAACGTCTACTTATGGCAGACATGATAATATATTAATATCTGCATTTCAAACATGAGGTGTGTGACTGATGTTGTATCTTATTTATTATTCATCTGCCTCTTTGGAGATAGGGTAGAAAATGAAATGTCTTTGGCGAAAAGCATCACCATTGGAATTAAAAACAGATAATTGTCAACTACAGCAGCAGAGAGTAGCAGACTAGCAGAGGTGCCGGCTAGCAATGGTCATGGCTTCATTATTTTAGCACCACACACAACTTGTACTCCATATAGTGCATAATGCCGTACTCCTCAATGAGAAGTCAATTACTTTTCTACTAAAAATTTCTGACTCTGTTTATAGTAGTTAATTGAAAAGCCTTCAGAAAAAAATCAGTTTATTTAATTCTGTGATGTTATTCTCTGCCTGTTACTTTTCTGCCACACAGTCAGTGCTTTTTTATCTTTGGCAACATGTGTGGGTAAAACATAAAATTGGCCTTGTGACTCTCCTAATCATAATCACATTAAATAAATTCCAATGAACCTTGTGGACCAGCAATGTACTGCTACTGTGCTACCCAGTTATTTAAAACAAAAACACAGAGCAATATTTACAATTTGTCCTTTTTTTAATTTTTTTATAAACCTTTATTTGTATAGAAAGGATATACAAAGCTGGGCCTACAACCAAACTGGCCGGCCACGATACGAGAAAGCAGTCAAGAAATCCAAATGAAAGTTACAGAATCAATCGTAAAGGAGCGCGTTCAATACAATCTTAAAAGGGGGAGGAAAGAGGATCTAGACGGCCAGCAAACAGGAGCAAAGAAGGTTAATTTTATAACATAGCAATAAGGAGTATGACAGGCTCAGCTACAACATAGAGGAATCCGGATTCCCTAACAAATCATTGGCAACAGAAAAGCTAAAGGGCAGCAATGCAGGAGTATCAGCACTGTATACATCGGTATAAAAAAACAGGTGCGGTGAACACAAATCAATATGCAATTACTAACAACTTTGCACATCCACCACCCAGTAGCACCTTGGAAACAGAGCAAAGGGGCCGGAATAGCGACATCACCAAGACTGACCCGTCATACTAACCTTAGGAGAGAAGGAAAAAAGGGGGGGGAGGAGGGGGGAAGAAAGAAGAGAGGGAAAGGAAAACACAGATTGAAAGAGAAGAATGCCTCGCCGAAACAAGCGCCCCGTAGCGAGGAACACATAAAAGAGCAGGAATATTAGCAACGAGGAGGGCATGGGAGTCGCAATGGAAAGCAGCAGAACTATAAAAAGAAGAACAGCGACGTTACAGACCCCACCCCAATAATACCACGGAAGGCAAGGACAGACGTGGCACTCCAATAAAGGGACACAAAAGGGCCATAGAACTGAGGAAAATAAAACATCAAAGAAGACCCAACCCACCCATCCCACCCAGCACCCCTGCAGAAGGCTACGGCCTACCCTCCAAACAGCGCGCCTGTCGCCCTAAACCAGAACCCGAAATGTAGTAGAGACAAGAGAGAAGAGGAATAAAGAGACAAAAAGAAGAACATGAAAACAAAAATAATAAATGGGAGGGAGGAGCAAAAGGGCAGAAATAAATACGGTCGGCCACAGCCCTCCGCCCAACCATACAATCATATTACGTGTGAACCAGAACGACACGACTTCGAGCGCCATAGAACATACAGGGGGGGTCTCCCACAGCACTTTGAATATGAGCAACTGCGCCACGAATCCGTACACCAGTAAACCACCGGGAGCCGTGCATCTCACCCCAGTCCTTTCCTAACCACAATTACCACCCACCACTTGACAGTGTGAAGTGAGCAACACGATGCGAGGCAAGCACACAAATGAAAATAATTACGATAAAGACGGAGACCAGGGAGGTCAATCGGCAGGCAAGTGAACAAAAGTTCAAATAGGCAGTTCAAATGTCTCAGCAATAGCAACAAGGGCAGTAAAAGATAGGAGTTCAGTCTTGCCGTTCGAAGAAGCGGGGGTTTCCCAGCAAAATAGAAACACGACCTCACCAAGGCAAAAACACGCTGCAGTTCACCATTTTTCTCAGGCACCCGGGGAGGATCGGGCCCCCGCACGACATCCAAGTCCCCAAACTCCAAACATCGAAGAGCAGGAGGTTCCAAAGCCACCGGCCTGCAGACCCGTCTATGAACAGCGGCAGCATCTCTCATAGCGACCGAGGGGGGCGAGGCAGTGGCATCACTGAGACAAGAGGGGACCATGAAGAAGCGTCCACCTAAGATGGCGGCGGATCGCAACGAGTCTCCAGGAGCACCGGGGGCCAAGGCCGCGTACAAGGATCGCAGGGCATCAAGAACGTCTCCAATCGTGGGCTCACATGTCCATGCCCCCGTGCAGTCCAGCAACCCAAGACCGCCATCACGAGGAAATCCACAGCCCAAGTCGTCGGCAGCCATTTTGTAAGGTCAGCCTCTTCACCCCCCTCCGCGACTCCCGGGACAGTTCACAGATGCGGGCCTTTACAGATATCCAGGGGGTCCCAGCAATGGCTGCCTCGGTGCAGAAAGGAGAGCCGCCCAAGGCGGGGGGCCGCCTGTATTATCGCTGGCGCTCCTCACAGACAGAGCCCGAGCGCGAGGGTCCAGGGTCGATGGACGGAGCAGCGGCGGGGGGACCCCTTCACACGATCAATCCACGGAGCACCGCGCCCCGCACCAACCTCACGGCCGCCAAGGCAGGCCCGGATCAGGGTCACCGGGATGTTCACACAATGGCTCTCGCCAGCGGCTCAGTCCCTCGGCCGGGGCCGACGGTCACCACAACGCCAGGCCGGATCCAATAGGCGAGGCCCCGGTCTCAGCACCACGAAGGCCTGGGTCCCTTCGGGGGGCACAACTTCGGAACCGCAGCACGCCGGAGCCTCCAGTTCAAACGGTGAGTAAGAACGAAATGTTGCGTTTCTATTTCTTCGAAGATATGTCGTCTCTGGGCAGGATATGCAGCAGGATATGCGAGTCAGGCCAGAGGGCTGACGGAGCCGAGCTACAAGGCGACCATTACGCTCCCGAGCTTGGCTCCTCCCCCCAATTTGTCCTTTTTGTTTTTCTCAATATAGCTGCTCCTGCTGGACCACCCGACAGGCAGGAGAGAGCGGCCTGTTTGAGGCGGCAGAGGCTGGAGCTTATCCAGCAGGAATACTGACGATTGGTAGTACTGGAAGAGGAGGAGGAAGAAATAAATTAACAAAAGTCGGGCCCCAGTGCAGCTGGTCCCCATCAGCCTCTAGCCTCCTAGCCATTTGATCGCCGGCACTGCCGCCAGCCAACTGCTGCCACCCCCCACCAGATTGGCAACAGGCCATTGCTGTGCTGCATCCTGAAGCAGCTGGACACCATTGAGGGCGGATCACCTTGATGGAGCAGAGCATTGACCAGCTCTGGACTGACGTCCATAATGCCCGCTTTCAGCCTTTAAAACATTTTTTTTGGGTGGGAGGGATTTGTTGTTTGTTGGGGCTCAAGGGAGTTGGGACTGGAGAGACATTTTGAGTTTTGGGGCTTCGGTCATTTTTGTTTCGGAGAGGGGTCAGCATGTTATTTGGGGGCAGAGGATGGGTTGCTTTGTAAATAAATAAAGGGGAAACTATTTTTTCTAAACTAAATGCATGCCTGAAGTAGTTTATTCTACCTTTACTTTGCACTGTTGCCTCAAAGTAGTTTTACACTGCATGTTTATGTACTTGTAACTTTAGAGATAGCGTAGCACTTAGTTATAGAGTCTAGGCTTATACTTCTCAAACAATCTTGACCATTATGGGGAATACTGCCATGAGGACCTACAGTGTGTCGAAGTTATGAAATATCTAGATAAAAAACAGTAGCAGTTAATTTATTTCTTACTAAGTTAAATTACATCCATACTAGTTGTCTTACCTGAATATTCATGCAGCAATAACAGGGGAGACATCACAACTTCACAAGTGAGGTCCCACTTCTAGTTCCACCCAGGTGAGCTCTAACTTTAGGATTGATCTTAATGATTGATTGATTATTCATCATAGGCAACTAAATTTAATTAGAAAGACTGAGTAAGTAGGTTATATATTTGTCAAAGAATAGACACGACCTGAGTACTACATGATGACACAATAAGAATTCCTGATTGTGCTAAAATAGAAAAATAGAAATACTAGTAAGTTTTGGATAATGTGGAGCTAGCAGTATCATTTATGAAATCTTCTAGTTATAAAACATGGCCTCATTCTGGAGTCAACATGATAGGTTAGGCTTTTACAGTTAGGCAACCCAAGGCCTGAATGATGATGATGCTAACTTATATTCTTCATTCTATATATAATAAAATATGGATTATAATGGGCTGGTGTGGGCTACTTCATGGAAGGTTCTACAGTAAGTTGGTGTTGCTTTCACCACATCCATCCCACCAAGTGTATGATCCATTGATGGTCTAATTTAAGCCACAACTCAATAAATCACACAGCTCGGGGAAGAGGGTTAGCGGTTTGATGAATGGATGGGTAATGGGATTTGGGGAAAGGTTTGACAAAGACAAACACTGCAACACAATGCCAACATTCATCTGGGCAATAAGCAACAGCAGCTTATTAGCCATCAATTTGTTGTTAGAAGGAAACAAAGGAATGAGTATGACAGAGTATAGACTTGTGCATTGCAAACAGTCCTTCAGCCCCCGCTACCCAATTTACCATATATCTAAACGTAATGTCTTCTAGGTTAGGGAGTGAACCTACCCACCCACTTATCTTAATTACTATGATTGTTAAAAGAAAAATGATACTGCATTGCAAAATTGGGTGGTGTGCCTGCATTCTCCTTGAGGATGGTTACTCTTTGTGGCTTGTCTGCACTGGTCCGGTAGGTAAGCAGGAGTGTTGTTGAGCTCCGCTAGCTTTCACCTTTCATTCTTGAAGGAGACTAGAAGAAGGCTTGCGGATTGTAAAAGAGAAATTGTATTTTAGAGTCTATGAGAAGGACAGTAGGAAGGTAAGCTTCCTAAGGAGGGAATCAAAAAGACTCAGAGGCAGCTCAAAAAAACAAAAGTGGGACTCAGATATCACTTTTGCCACAAGTTCAACAGAGCAGCTTTTCACAAACGCACCCCTCTCTGTTCCACACAGCTGAGTACTAGGCCTCAGACTCTTGGTTTACCTTTGAACGCAATTCAATAGTATAATCGATAACTTCTAGTTATTGATGAGGTAGTCCTATATCTCCCGTCCTGAGTTCTTCCATGATACTCCTCCAGTCCTGACTCTGTGTAACGCTGTCCCAGCCCAGTCATCAGCATCATCATGACTCATGAAACGCAATGACCCGAGCAACACAGACGTGGAGTGCAGTGCACTGCTGTTGAAGAAGAAGAAGTTGAGAATGAAACAGAATTGCAGTATTTTGCATAGGTTTTTGCTGGCTAACTAAAGTGATTGTCTGGTCTCTGAAGAACCAGAAAAAAAGAACACCCTGCAATGAATTTAATCTGGCTAAGTATGAAAAGGCTAATCACCACCTACAGGAACAAAATGAGCACCCATCACGCAAGCCCCAAACAAAGCAAATCAATAATCATCTCAAGAAATGTTCCATATTGCAGTTCAACACATACCCTCTCTCAGTATTCTGCCACTATATGAATCATCAGTCAACTTAAGTCATCACTCACGCAATCACTCACTCACCGTTGGAAATGTTGAAGTTACCTGATCCAATCCAAGCACGGGTAGTTCAGATAGATATTCAATTATCTTTGATGCAGGCAATAAATTGAATTTGCTCTTGGCAGGCAGTCTGGTAGGATAATAAATCATTTTATGGGGCAGTACTTCTAGTGCTAAGTGATGCAAAAAGGAATAGGCATTAGTCAATAGGCATGCGAGGGTGGAAGGAATTGCCCCCAATGTCATGAAGGAATTGTGAAGGCTTCTTCAATGCACAATGGCCCAACTACAATCCGGCAATATATGTGTGATTAATAAAAAAAGGTGGGGCAGCCTAAATTTGACACAAAAATAATGTTCCTCTAGCTAATCTTTTTTTTGTTGTGTTTTTTACCAAAGAAAGAACTAACTTCAACAAGAAAAATTTGAAAGTTCTATGGGGGCCCTGGCATACTTAGTCTGGGAAGTAGAGTTTGTCCTCAAACTCAGGTGGTTCACCCAGAAGATGTTCAGCTAACACATTTAATTCTAATTTGGCCCAATCAGCCTCTTCATCCTCCTGTGCTGCTGTTTCAGAAATAGTGTAATTGTACGGTATAAAATGTTGGTTAATGTTGATCATAATTTCAAAAAAGGGGGTGGTGATGGACAGAGTATCTGAGTTAATCAGAACACTCCTACCCAGTCAACAGATCAGGGCTTGATCCATCACCTTTTTTTTAGCTCACTGCACCATCCCAGTTCAGAACCTGGCTACATGCAAATTAGTCTGTCCCTGGCCCAGTGCATCATGGGAACAGGGCAGACCAAACTACCAAGCCAATTCTTTACTGGAAAGGAAACAAGCTTCCGGGGACCGGTTTCTGGCATTACAGCCGTCTTCGGCCCGGCTTGCTTGAATCCTGATGGTGCAGTGAGCAAGGGACTTATCTCTGAGCATACCCTTCCACACTTATGGTGGCAAAAATAATTTCAAAAAAGGGGGTGGTGATGGACAGAGTATCTGAGTTAATCAGAACACTCCTACCCAGTCAACAGATCAGGGCTTGATCCATCACCGTTTTTTAGCTCACTGCACCATCCGAGTTCAGAACCTGGCTACATGCAAATTAGTCTGTCCCTGGCCCAGTGCATCATGGGAACAGGGCAGACCAAACTACCAAGCCAATTCTTTACTGGAAAGGAAACAAGCTTCCGGGGACCGGTTTCTGGCATTACAGCCGTCTTCGGCCCGGCTTGCTTGAATCCTGATGGTGCAGTGAGCAAGGGACTCATGTCTGAGCATACCCTTCCACACTTATGGTGGCCAAAATAATTTCAAAAAAGGGGGTGGTGATGGACAGAGCATCTGAGTTAATCAGAACACTCCTACCCAGTCAACAGATCAGGGCTTGATCCATCACCGTTTTTTTGAGTGTTCTGTTTAATTCAGATGCTCTGTCCATCACCACCCCCCTTTTCTGAATCGTTTTGGCCACTATAGGAGTGGCAGGATATGCTCTGATGTGAGTCCCTTGCTCACTGCACCATCAGGATTCAAGCAAGCCGGGCCGAAGACGGCTGCAATGCCAAAAACCGGTCCCCAGAAGCTTGTTTCCTTTCCAGTAAAGAATTGGCTTGGTAGTTTGGTCTGCCCTGTTCCCATGATGCACTGGGCCAGGGACAGCCTAATTTGCATGTAGCCAGGTTCTGAACTGGGATGGTGTAGTGAGCTAAAAAACGGTGATGGATCAAGCCCTGATCCTTTGACTGGGTATGAGTGTTCTGTTCAATTCAGATGCTCTGTCCATCACCACCCCCCTTTTCTGAATCGTTTTGGCCACTATAGGAGTGGCAGGGTATGCTCAGATGTGAGTCCCTTGCTCACTGCACCATCAGGATTCAAGCAAGCCGGGCCGAAGACGGCTGCAATGCCAGAAACCGGTCCCCGGAAGCTTGTTTCCTTGCAGTAAAGAATTGGCTTGGTAGTTTGGTCTGCCCTGTTCCCATGATGCACTGGACCAGGGACAGACTAATTTGCATGTAGCCAGGTTCTGAACTGGGATGGTGTAGTGAGCTAAAAAACGGTGATGGATCAAGCCCTGATCTTTTGACTGGGTATGAGTGTTCTGTTTAATTCAGATGCTCTGTCCATCACCACCCCCCTTTTCTGACTCGTTTTGGCCACTATAGGAGTGGCAAGGTATGCTCAGATGTGAGTCCCTTGCTCACTGCACCATCAGGATTCAAGCAAGCCGGGCTGAAGACGGCTGCAATGCCAGAAACCGGTCCCTGGAAGCTTGTTTCCTTTCCAGTAAAGAATTGGCTTGGTAGTTTGGTCTGCCCTGTTCCCATGATGCACTGGGCCAGGGACCGACTAATTTGCATGTAGCCAGGTTCTGAACTGGGATGGTGTAGTGAGCTAAAAAACGGTGATGGATCAAGCCCTGATCTTTTGACTGGGTATGAGTGTTCTGTTTAATTCAGATGCTCTGTCCATCACCACCCCCCTTTTCTGAATCGTTTTGGCCACTATAGGAGTGGCAGGGTATGCTCAGATGTGAGTCCCTTGCTCACTGCACCATCAGGATTCAAGCAAGCCGGGCCGAAGACGGCTGCAATGCCAGAAACCGGTCCCCGGAAGCTTGTTTCCTTTCCAGTAAAGAATTGGCTTGGTAGTTTGGTCTGCCCTGTTCCCATGATGCACTGGGCCAGGGACAGACTAATTTGCATGTAGCCAGGTTCTGAACTGGGATGGTGTAGTGAGCTAAAAAACGGTGATGGATCAAGCCCTGATCCTTTGACTGGGTATGAGTGTTCTGTTTAATTCAGATGCTCTGTCCATCACCACCCCCCTTTTCTGAATCGTTTTGGCCACTATAGGAGTGGCAGGGTATGCTCAGATGTGAGTCCCTTGCTCACTGCACCATCAGGATTCAAGCAAGCCGGGCCGAAGACGGCTGCAATGCCAGAAACCGGTCCCCAGAAGCTTGTTTCCTTTCCAGTAAAGAATTGGCTTGGTAGTTTGGTCTGCCCTGTTCCCATGATGCACTGGGCCAGGGACAGCCTAATTTGCATGTAGCCAGGTTCTGAACTGGGATGGTGTAGTGAGCTAAAAAACGGTGATGGATCAAGCCCTGATCCTTTGACTGGGTATGAGTGTTCTGTTCAATTCAGATGCTCTGTCCATCACCACCCCCCTTTTCTGAATCGTTTTGGCCACTATAGGAGTGGCAGGGTATGCTCAGATGTGAGTCCCTTGCTCACTGCACCATCAGGATTCAAGCAAGCCGGGCCGAAGACGGCTGCAATGCCAGAAACCGGTCCCCGGAAGCTTGTTTCCTTGCAGTAAAGAATTGGCTTGGTAGTTTGGTCTGCCCTGTTCCCATGATGCACTGGACCAGGGACAGACTAATTTGCATGTAGCCAGGTTCTGAACTGGGATGGTGTAGTGAGCTAAAAAACGGTGATGGATCAAGCCCTGATCTTTTGACTGGGTATGAGTGTTCTGTTTAATTCAGATGCTCTGTCCATCACCACCCCCCTTTTCTGACTCGTTTTGGCCACTATAGGAGTGGCAAGGTATGCTCAGATGTGAGTCCCTTGCTCACTGCACCATCAGGATTCAAGCAAGCCGGGCTGAAGACGGCTGCAATGCCAGAAACCGGTCCCTGGAAGCTTGTTTCCTTTCCAGTAAAGAATTGGCTTGGTAGTTTGGTCTGCCCTGTTCCCATGATGCACTGGGCCAGGGACCGACTAATTTGCATGTAGCCAGGTTCTGAACTGGGATGGTGTAGTGAGCTAAAAAACGGTGATGGATCAAGCCCTGATCTTTTGACTGGGTATGAGTGTTCTGTTTAATTCAGATGCTCTGTCCATCACCACCCCCCTTTTCTGAATCGTTTTGGCCACTATAGGAGTGGCAGGGTATGCTCAGATGTGAGTCCCTTGCTCACTGCACCATCAGGATTCAAGCAAGCCGGGCCGAAGACGGCTGCAATGCCAGAAACCGGTCCCCGGAAGCTTGTTTCCTTTCCAGTAAAGAATTGGCTTGGTAGTTTGGTCTGCCCTGTTCCCATGATGCACTGGGCCAGGGACAGACTAATTTGCATGTAGCCAGGTTCTGAACTGGGATGGTGTAGTGAGCTAAAAAACGGTGATGGATCAAGCCCTGATCCTTTGACTGGGTATGAGTGTTCTGTTTAATTCAGATGCTCTGTCCATCACCACCCCCCTTTTCTGAATCGTTTTGGCCACTATAGGAGTGGCAGGGTATGCTCAGATGTGAGTCCCTTGCTCACTGCACCATCAGGATTCAAGCAAGCCGGGCCGAAGACGGCTGCAATGCCAGAAACCGGTCCCCGGAAGCTTGTTTCCTTTCCAGTAAAGAATTGGCTTGGTAGTTTGGTCTGCCCTGTTCCCATGATGCACTGGGCCAGGGACAGACTAATTTGCATGTAGCCAGGTTCTGAACTGGGATGGTGTAGTGAGCTAAAAAACGGTGATGGATCAAGCCCTGATTTTTTGACTGGGTATGAGTGTTCTGTTTAATTCAGATGCTCTGTCCATCACCACCCCCCTTTTCTGAATCGTTTTGGCCACTATAGGAGTGGCAGGGTATGCTCAGATGTGAGTCCCTTGCTCACTGCACCATCAGGATTCAAGCAAGCCGGGCCGAAGACGGCTGCAATGCCAGAAACCGGTCCCCGGAAGCTTGTTTCCTTTCCAGTAAAGAATTGGCTTGGTAGTTTGGTCTGCCCTGTTCCCATGATGCACTGGGCCAGGGACAGACTAATTTGCATGTAGCCAGGTTCTGAACTGGGATGGTGTAGTGAGCTAAAAAACGGTGATGGATCAAGCCCTGATCCTTTGACTGGGTATGAGTGTTCTGTTTAATTCAGATGCTTTGTCCGTCACCACCCCCCTTTTCTGAATCGTTTTGGCCACTATAGGAGTGGCAGGGTATGCTCAGATGTGAGTCCCTTGCTCACTGCACCATCGGGATTCAAGCAAGCCGGGCCGAAGACGGCTGCAATGCCAGAAACCGGTCCCCGGAAGCTTGTTTCCTTTCCAGTAAAGAATTGGCTTGGTAGTTTGGTCTGCCCTGTTCCCATGATGCACTGGGCCAGGGACAGACTAATTTGCATGTAGCCAGGTTCTGAACTGGGATGGTGTAGTGAGCTAAAAAAACGGTGATAGATCAAGCCCTGATCTTTTGACTGGGTATGAGTGTTCTGTTTAATTCAGATACTCTGTCCATCACCACACCCCTTTTCTGAATCGTTTTGGCCACTATAGGAGTGGCAGGGTATGCTCAGATGTGAGTCCCTTGCTCACTGCACCATCAGGATTCAAGCAAGCCGGGCCGAAGACGGCTGCAATGCCAGAAACCGGTCCCCGGAAGCTTGTTTCCTTTCCAGTAAAGAATTGGCTTGGTAGTTTGGTCTGCCCTGTTCCCATGATGCACTGGGCCAGGGACAAGGTAATTTGCATGTAGCCAGGTTCTGAACTGGGATGGTGTAGTGAGCTAAAAAACGGTGATGGATCAAGCCATGAGCTTTTGACTGGATATGAGTGTTCTGTTTAATTCAGATGCTCTGTCCATCACCACCCCCCTTTTCTGAATCGTTTTGGCCACTATAGGAGTGGCAGGGTATGCTCAGATGTGAGTCCCTTGCTCACTGCACCATCAGGATTCAAGCAAGCCGGGCCGAAGACGGCTGCAATGCCAGAAACCGGTCCCCGGAAGCTTGTTTCCTTTCCAGTAAAGAATTGGCTTGGTAGTTTGGTCTGCCCTGTTCCCCTGATGCACTGGGCCAGGGACAGACTAATTTGCATGTAGCCAGGTTCTGAACTGGGATGGTGTAGTGAGCTAAAAAACGGTGATGGATCAAGCCATCAGCTTTTGACTGGGTATGAGTGTTCTGTTTAATTCAGATGCTCTGTCCATCACCACCCCCCTTTTCTGAATTGTTTTGGCCACTATAGGAGTGGCAGGGTATGCTCAGATGTGAGTCCCTTGCTCACTGCACCATCAGGATTCAAGCAAGCCGGGCCGAAGACGGCTGCAATGCCAGAAACCGGTCCCCGGAAGCTTGTTTCCTTTCCAGTAAAGAATTGGCTTGGTAGTTTGGTCTGCCCTGTTCCCATGATGCACTGGGCCAGGGACAGACTAATTTGCATGTAGCCAGGTTCTGAACTGGGATGGTGTAGTGAGCTAAAAAACGGTGATGGATCAAGCCCTGATCTTTTGACTGGGTATGAATGTTCTGTTTAATTCAGATGCTCTGTCCATCACCACCCCCCTTCTCTGAATCGTTTTGGCCACTATAGGAGTGGCAGGGTATGCTCAGATGTGAGTCCCTTGCTCACTGCACCATCATGATTCAAGCAAGCCGGGCCGAAGACGGCTGCAATGCCAGAAAGCGGTCCCCGGAAGCTTGTTTCCTTTCCAGTAAAGAATTGGCTTGGTAGTTTGGTCTGCCCTGTTCCCATGATGCACTGGGCCAGGGACAGCCTAATTTGCATGTAGCCAGGTTCTGAACTGGGATGGTGTAGTGAGCTAAAAAACGGTGATGGATCAAGCCCTGATTTTTTGACTGGGTATGAGTGTTCTGTTTAATTCAGATGCTCTGTCCATCACCACCCCCCTTTTCTGAATTGTTTTGGCCACTATAGGAGTGGCAGGGTATGCTCAGATGTGAGTCATAGTCAACCTCTCCACATTTTGAGGTGAGAGACTGGTCCTACTCACTGTGATGACAGCACTAGATGCACTGAACACACGTTCAGCAGACACTCTGGTGACAGGACAAGCCAGATACTTCATTGACAGCTTGCTTAGCTCTGGCCAATGGTGCATCTTCCCATACCAATACATCATTGGATTTTGATCCACATAGACCTCTTTTGGATCATACCGGTACTCCTGGAACATCCTGTGAATGGTCATTGGTACTGCCACTTACTCAACCTGTTTTGCCATTGCTTCTACACTGGACTTGAGCCCTGCCACTTGAAACCAATACAATGCATAGGTTGGGTCCGGTCATTCTTTTGCTGCTGCCCGTGTTCTGGTTGATGGTGTTGTTGGCTGGTGTGAGACAAGACTGTCTTCTCTTTAAGTTGAAGGGGGTACCCCAGAACTGCGGGGTGGGACTCAAAGTTCCAGCCATTCTTCTTCCAAGTCTCCGGCTTGCTCTACAATCCACCTCTTGTATTTTAAAACATCCCCTTCAGAAAAAGGGATGAAAGTGGGCAGATTTAGTTTTGTACCATGGATCAAGTAGTGTGGCACATATGTACTCTTTGGACTGAATGATGTCATGTTGCAGCCTTATATTAGAACCCAAGCGCAGGACTAAGGTCTCAACCAAGGCATGTGCCTCTGTATCTGATAACGCAGATCAGAAGTCAATCTCTGGCTTTACATTGGTGTCAAGTAATGCTGCCTGTGGTGTATTCCGAGCTCTTTTCTGTGCCTTTTTAATGATCTTCACAAGATATTCCTTGTCTTTTTTCGTGAGCTTTTCTGATTCATCTTTAAAATCTCGTAGGTCTGACCAGTTTCTCCTAATGCGGAGAAACTGTTCTATGCTTCCTAGACGTTAACATTCTGGAAATAGGTGGAAAACTGACAAGCACTGTATACACAAAACCTACTGACTGTAATAGCTTACGGCATTTTAACAGTGCCCACCCACGGTCACTAAAATCTCCTGATAGGACAGTTTTCAGTCATAGGACCATGAATGTCCACATTACCCTTGACCTATTGTTTTAGGCTCCCCACGAATAAAGGGATAGCTAGGAGAAGGTGAAGGATTTTTAACCTCGAGTTAAGCCCCCCTGGTAACCCTCCTAATAAGTGCGCCCTGAAATACGGTTAAGCCCATCCTGATGAAGCATGTCACTACTAAAGTGTGTGAGGGTTATATATAAAAAGGAATGTTTTCCTTCCCCGCACAATTCATGCAGAGCAAGCATGCACATGTGGGGTGACCTAACCCTATATCCCTTGTCACGTACATCATATACATCAGATAGAGTAACCCCCATGATACTTGTTGGTTGAATTGACACACAAAATAGCCGCCAGCCACAGGGTCAGAAAAACAACATTTCAACAAGGAGGCATATTCACTCACAAACAAAGACATGCAGCCCTATGGCAAAAGCACACTGGCTGGCTATACAAAATGGCCGCCAGCCACATGGTCAGAACAACAACAACCAGCAAGGAGGCATGGCCACAAACAAAGAAGAAATGCGGGCCTATGAGGAAGGCATACAGGCTAGCTACACAAAATGGCCGCCAGCCACATGGTCACAGCAACCACCAGCAAGAGGCATGACCACAAAGAAGAAATGCAGGCCTAAGGGGAAAGCACACTGGCTGGCTACACAAAATGGCTGCCAACGACTTGGTCAGAACAACAACAAGCAGGAGACAGGGAAAACAAATAACACATGTGAACACTAACTATTCAAAATGGCACCTGGCTACATGGCATAATGAACAACAAAGGCAAATGGTAGCCTATGCCTAACACACATACACACACAGTGACAAGACAAAAGAGGCATGGTAACACAGAGACCACAGCATTAATTCAGCAATGCCAAAAAATGAAAATTAACAGGTCTAAACATGTTCACATCAACACACATCTTCCAAAAACATTACCGCACCTAAACACTGTTTGCAAGGAAAAAAACGTGAAAAACCACAAAAAACACATTTTGTATTTTAATCCAGTGCCATCCATGGCCTAAATGATGTTTCAATTCTACAGACATCACAGAAACAGTTTTTCATGCACCCATGAATAGTACAGGGCCTACTGGCTGGAAGGGCCATTGGCAGACTAGGCCACATAGTGAATTAAATCAATTAATATAGCAAACTTATTAAAAAACACACAGAAGAAAATGTATTGAACTGTGCAATGTTTTTCCTTTACAAAAGAAGATACATTTTATGCAAAAAATAACTAGGCCCCTACTAAAACTACAGGCCACCCACCACAATAAATTTTAAAAATGTAATAAAAGTACTAATAAATCCAGTCGCATGCCCCCATTCAAGCAAACACCCTTATACATCAGTTTTTCAACTGACTTGGGATTCCCCACAAACAAAGTACTTAAGTCCAATGGTATATATGCATCAGACAAGAAGAGAGATTCTTTCAGCTCAAAATCACAAAGATAAGTGAACAGGAGAGGGACAAAGCACGGGGAAGGGCCTGCTAGACATGTACAGGAAGTTGGAGTCTCTGGAGCACTTCCTTCTGGTTTGAAAAAAAAAGTTTTGAATAACTTGTTTCTCGCAATCAATAAACAAGTCGAATAGCCAGTTTGAGAAGAAAATCCACTCCAAATGCCGCTCAGCTGCATTCTTAAGCAGAAAAGCTGCTTGACCTCTCCGTTTAGGATCGGCACTAAGAATGCTAAATTGGTGTTGTCGCGGTACAAAGCTGTGTGAGTGAGTGCAAAGTCTCGCAGGAGTTCGCAAGCGGTGTGAGAAGTCTTGCGTGCGCTCGCAAGCGGCCCGAGAGTCCTGGTGCTCGCAATTGAGCGCCAAAAGCAAATTCAAGCACGCAAACGGAAAATAAACATCTCCTTTGCGCCTGAATGGTTCTTTTGCGGATTGTCCGAATTCCTCAAAGCCCAGGAATGGAGCGGAGTAGACCGTCTGGGATTAATGGACAGTGACCTCTCACTCAAAACATGTTACAATTGAAACCCAGGAATCCTGGAACCAACTTTTCCCTCTATATTTATTAAAACCAACCTCAGAATCAGATTACGGAATCAACCCCTTGATCTTGCTAGGAAGTTCAGAGTTATGTATTTGCTGCATCCCATACTCCACACACTGCTGCTCAGCGTTTTGGTGAGAGTGGACTATGACTGCCAGAAGGGCATGAAAAATTAGCAGCGTGGCTTCTTTGAAAGCTGTTATTTGCTGCAGAATAGACAATGGCTTGGGGCGTGCTGGTACCAATTGCTAGATTTGATGAAATGTGGTAACCACAGAGGGGTTAGAGCTTTAGATTGTTGTCCTTATGCCTTTTCACCAGACTGTGCGAGGCATGATGGGATCAAGTTCTCCATGTCTTTCTTGCACTTCTGGCACACTTTTGAGTTCAGCTTGAGAATGTGACAGTGAGAGACTCTGCAGCTTGGTGCAGGACTTGTTTTACTGTAACCTCTTCTCATCTTTAGTAACTTAGAGCTTCATTCTCATTCCTGGATCATTAGTTGTAGATGAAGGGGCACTTATCCCATTACTACTGAAGCCAAAGCACACAAAGCACACAAATCCACACCGTGTGAGTCCATGATGAACATCTACTTTCTGCAGTCCTAGCATAGTTTGAACCCTGTCCTTGATGGGAGTATTTTCCTTAGCACACTGTCGTAATAATTGTGAAATTGTCAGAAGACTACAAAGTTGGGAGCATAAAGAAAGGAACTGATGTGAGTGAACATGGGTGGTACATGAGCATTCCCATGCAACCACTCACGCCTTTTGACGTAAAACCCTATCTACAAACAAAAGTAGACGGGATAGAGCCAAAAGTTAACGCCATTTGAAAGGAGCCATTAAAAGTAGAAATGTTTTTATTTCTCCTTTTCAGACTTTGCATGTGTGCTGCACTGTGCTGCAAACATACAAAGTAATAAAAGTTTGAAATCGTATCTAAGCATAGTATTGTGTACTGGAAGAGTACCCTTACAGTACAAAAGCTATGGTAGACTCAGGCACGCACCATAGCACTAAGGTGTGTGCCTGGCGCACAGCAGCTAAAATCAGCGCTGGCACTAAGGAGAATGGAGGAGAGAGCCATATCTCTGTAGTTATGGCGCTCTCCTGCTCCCTCCCTGTCGCACAATGCAGCGCAGCATGTTTGGCTGCAGCGATCTGTGATTTTGTTTGAGGATCTGGGCCAGACTATTTTTAAACAGCATCCTAGCATCCTATATATTTTTTTTCTGAGAAAACTTAAGCTGTCATTAGGCCCTGGAAACTGGAGGCTTATATGGTGAGTCTAGGAGGTGGCCAAGTGCCACTTCAACTCATGACATAGCTACATGGGAATCTTAGTGCAACCTATAGGAAGTGCTGCAGTTCACATCCTCTGACCCCATAGGAATCACAATGTCTGTTCTGTGGAGAATGCAGATTTGCTCCACACAAACCTATAACAACCCTTTAACAACCTTCCTAAGCTATCACCTTCAGTTAAGGAGAAGCAGTGAACACTTACATAGAAGTTAATACTCCACCTAACACTTAGTTTTTTATGTGTAATAATTTTTAATTGCAGTTAAAGCATACAACAGGGTTTCGATGCAAGGAATGCAATAGTGAACAACATTGAATGGCACAGCAAGAAAGAAATGGGAGGGGAGGGAGAAAGGACGGGATGGGGAGGTGGGAGTGGCATGAGTGCAAGAAGGAGGGCGCAGGTCACTAGAATAGACAGAGCACCCTACCTTTTGACCTATCGGTGTGTGACCGACCCAGGGCAATGGACGCAGTGGATTTTTTTTATATATAGTTCATAAAAATAAGATATACTTTACAAGACACATTTAGTAATGGAATTGATACAGTACAGGACACAGAAAATACACAAGCGGTTTCAAATTTCACCGATTCAGAAACTTACCTCTAAAGTGCAATGTGAATAAATATAAACAATCTGGCAGACTAAAAAAAAAAGATGCCGTTACAATAAAATATCGACAGAAAACAAACTAGGATTCAAATACACTCCAAAACTTTTCATATTTCTTGAGGGCCCCATATCTCAGTGCATATTTTCTTTCCCTGCCCTGGATTCGTAGTAGTTTTCCCTTCCATGCCTGAAAGGTTGGTACACGATCTGTTTTCCAGGACTGTAAAATTAGGGATTTCGCTATTAGAGAGGCAATAAAAAGGGGCTCGTCATGTGGAGTATAATTTGAAGAGCAGCCTAGGACAGGAATTAAATCATCAAAAATTATAGTGTCCTTAAACTCAAATGGAGAGGTATTTTTCTATTTCCTTCCATAATATCTGAATTTTTGGACACTCCCAGACAATATGTTTCCAGGTGCCTTTTTCTTCACATCGGAAACATTTATCAGCGACGTGTGGGAAGATACTGTGGAGAAAAGAAGGGGTTCTGTAGATTAACCATTTATTATACAATTGCATGCGTTTGAAGTTAGCGCCGCAAAAGATGGTTTTATTAAATTTATTTATCTTGTCCCATACCGGCTGGCTAATTTCAATATCTTCCCTTTTTTTCCACCTCTCAATGATCTTACTAGAGAGTTCCTGCCCTTTATTTTCTTTTAATATTTTAATCCACGTACTCAACTTTTGTGTTTGATTATTGAGAGCTGTTGAGATATTTACTTTATGGAATAGATTTCCTATATCGAGCTCTCTGAGTTTTTGATTGAGCATCAAAAATGACCAGATTAAAATTGTATGGGAGTGATGTATCTGACTAGAAATTTCCTCCCAAGACTTCCACCTGTTGCCTATGAGGAAGTCTTCAATTTTTTTAAGGCCGTTCTCCTTCCAGAGATTTATTATACTACTGTCCATGCAGCCCTCTTCCCCTAGACTGAAGTTAATTAAATCCGTTGTATTACCTATTTTAGGGATAGAATAAAAATTTAAAAACTGAGTTTTCTGTTTAAAGATCCACTGAAGAGACTTATAACAGACTTTTTCGGGAACTTTTGTGATTCTTACCGGGTCAGTGATTTTTAAATCTGACAGCATCTTTTTCATAAAAAAATTGTCTACCTCGTGTGTTTCTAAGGGAAAAAAACTAAAACTATGATGTGCAAAAGATGGAAAATAATATTCTCTAATATTTGGGAGGGATAGCCCTCCTTGTGCAAATGGGAGATATAAAGTGCTGAGTGTGAGTCTAGGAGATTTCTTTGCCCATAGAAAAGAGGAGATAAAAGCATCTACTTTTTTGAAAAAGGAGGCCTGGATTGCACAGGGTACAGCGCTAAAAAGAAAATTAAAAAGAGGTAAGATTGACATGCGTACTAAAGTTGCCCGTCCCATTAAAGACAAGGGTAATAAATTCCAACGGTCTAGAAGAGACCCCACCTTTTTTAACAAAGGTAAAAAGTTTAGCGAATGCAGGTCCTCCAGGTTGTCCGATATGAATATTCCCAGATATCTTTTTGGGGATGTGTTATAGATCTGCCTGAATTCCGGTATTAAAGTATCTAAAGTGCAGTTAGTTAGAATAATTTCCATTTTGTTAACATTAATCTTGTAACCCCCTAATTTTTGGAAGTCAGAGAAAATTTTTAAGATTTTCAATTGACTTGAGGGTTTAGGATCTAAAAAAAGGGCAATATCATCCGCATATAATTTTATATTTGTCATTCCAACTACTGGGGCAGTGTCGGTCCTTGTGTCCCTAATTGCAATCGCCAAAGGTTCTAGAAATAACGAGAATAAAATTGGCGATAGAGGGCAACCTTGTCGCGTGCCCCTAGTGACCTGGTATGTCCCAATGTTGGTGTTATTAATGATAATCTGTGCCCTAGAATTCATATAAAGTTGTTTTAAAAGAGAAATAAAAACAATCGGAAAATAGAAACTGTGCAAAATAGCAAAAAGGCAGTCCCATGACACTAGATCGAAGGCTTTCTCCGCATCTAAAATCCAGATTTGAGCCTTCACATTATTAATCTTAAAATAATCTAGTGCCTCCAATACAAATTTTGTATTTGAATGAAGGTGCCTACCAGCAATAAAAACGCACTGATCATGGGCTACTAGAGACCCCACTATTTTATTTAATCGGTTTGCTAAAAGTTTTGTAAAAATGTTATAATCAGTGTTTAAAAGGCTTATGGGTCTATGAATTTAAATTTTCCTTGTCCTTTCCCTTTTTTAAAATGCTAACCACCACCGCTAAATGAAAAGAGTCCGGTGGAGGACCTCCTTGAAGTAGGTAATTAACTAAAACCAGAAGCTCCTTATGCAGGGTGCCTCCAAATTTAAAAAAAAAATTCGATAGGAAGCCCATCATCTCGATTGGCCTTACCATTGGGGAAGGAGTCAATCACCTCCTCTAGCTCAAGCATTGAGAACTCCTCTATGAGGTATTTCTTGCCCTCGTCATCTAGTTTAGGTATTGCGAGTGACTCTAAAAATACCCCAATGGAGTGAGATGTGGCTCCTTCAGTTGCTTGATAGATTGCCTCGTAGTGTTTCAAAAACAACTCGCCAATAGAGGCAGTGGTCTTAACATGCAATTTAGTGATGGGGTCGTTTAGTTGGTCAATCCTATTTCGAGCCTGTTTTTCTTTGGCTTGCCAGGCCAGGAGCTTCCCTGTGTATTCGCTCTCCTCATATATCTTTTGGGCATAGAGATTGCTATTGGTCTCGCCTAGGTCGTAATAGAAGTCCTTCATCCTGCTCTTTGCCTCCGACAGTTTTTGCCCAGAGAGCGATGTCCTAACCCTGTAGTGTCCTTGGGTTGCCTGCGTAAGTTCAATTTGTAGATTAGTTTTCTCCTCCCTTCTAGCTATCTGCTTTGGTATATCTTTAGACGTTATTATCCGCCGTAGAGTGGCCTTAAATGCATCCCAGGTCGTATTTAATGGGGCTGTGCCTCTATTCTGTGCAAAAAACTGCTCAATCTCTTCATCCATATCTATACACCATTGTGGGTCTAAGAGATTTGATTTGTTAGAAAACCATCTTCTTAAGGGCTTTGCATCGTATATCCCCAATTTTACCTCCATAGAAAGTGCCGCATGGTCTGAGAAGGCATTTGGTAGATGGACATAGTTATACAGCTCTAGATTGTGAGAAGTTAGAATAAAATCTAACCTGGATGCAGAGTTATACTTTGCTGAATGGCATGAATATTCACGTTTAAGGGGATTAAAAAAAAAACACCAGATATCAGTAACTTTAAGGTCTAGTTTGCAGCTTTGGATGGCCATAGCAACTTGGGGTTTGTTCTGGCGGCGATCTTTTTTGGAGGAGTCCAATAGAGGATTTTGTAAAAAATGGACGCAGTGTTGTGGGCAGAGGCATTTCTCCCATTATAATCAGCATTGAGGCCCATGTGCCGTGATGTCTCTGGAGGTGGGGGAAGAGAAAGGACTGGATGTCTTGGGGGGTCTCTGTGCGGGGCAGGGGTGGCAGACCAGGTAGAGGGAAGGCCGTCGTCTATGCCACAAGGTTGGGTGGAGCGCAGGTCCCCAGCTATGAGGAAAAGGCTGCATCGGGGAAAGGGTAGCGGTGGGGTGGGGTGGAAAGGGCTCCATTGCCAGTAGGAATAGGAGTGGAGGGAGCGGGCAGCATTGGTGTGTGAACATCTGGATCTGGAAGGGGTCACAGATGAACACTCCACATTTGACCTGGGCCATCAGGCAGTCATATAGCAGCCATATCTTAGAGATGAACTGATCCCCCAGTCCAAACCGTTTCATGGTGGCGTTAAGGTATCCCCTCTGAATGCGGTAGAATGCCTTCTCAGCATCTAGAAAAAGAGGCACAGCCTACTCCGGAAGGTTTCTGGCAGTCTAGAGAGTGTGTGCTAAGGTGCCGAGATGATTCCTGGAGGAACGGCCTGGTTCAAAACCGACCTGAGAGTTATGAATGAGGGAGAGGAGAACCATTTTTAAGCGTGAAGTCAGTATGCTCACAAGGATCTTAAAGTTGTAGTTTCGGAGAGATATTGGCTCGACACAGCAATGGATCCCTTCCCGGTTTGGGGAGGAATACGATCACCACCCTATTAGAGAGGGATCCCAAAGAAGCTGTCCGTTCTGCCTCTTGGAAGGCTGCATGAAGGGAGTCGATCACCTCTTCCCCTGACCATCGGTAGAATTCGTCAGGAAGAAGTCTTCTCCTGGGGCTTTGTGAAAGGGTAGCTTGGAGATGGCTGCCGCATTCTCCTGCTGACTAATGCCCCCTGCTAGGAGCTCTGGTCCTTGTCCGTTAGGAGTGGGAGGTCGACCTTCTCAAGTAAGGCTGTGATTGCATCCGCACTTGCTGGTACCTCTGGGGTGTAGAGTGTGCCGTGAAATGATGCAAACACATTAACAATGGCCTATGGTTGGGTGAGTATCTCCTCACCCATCGACCTGATAACTGGAATGGCAATGGCAGCCTCCCGTTGCCGCAGCTGGGCCTTCTCCCCCTGTTCGTAGTGCCTCCCTTTTATGCGCTGAAAGGGCATACTCTGCCTTAGAGGTATAAATGCTGTTGAGGGTCATACAGGCCTGCTCCTGATAGTAATGATTGAGCACAGTGGAGCTAGAGGAGTAGAGGCGGTTGAGAGTGGTAGCTCAGCACTACCACGAGAAGCCTGCTTATTCTCCACAGCGGCGTCCCTCATTGGTTGGCCCCGGTCGGCTGCCTTTGCGGCCGCCCAGAGCGCTCCTCTGAGAGTCTATGGAGTGTGGGTGAGAGGTCTTGTGACACTAGAATGCAGAGGAAGGGCCAGAGTGTGGAAGTAGGGGTGGAAGGTGGAAGGAGGGAATTGGTGGTTGGGTTGTGTGGGAGAGGTGCAGCAGAGTGAGCAGCGCCTGGGGCTCTAAACTTTGTGCTGCGGGGCTAGGCTTGTGAATGCAGCGTGCAGGGACGGCCCCTTTCATTTGACTGGGGGGGGACTTGTACAAGCCCCCATGTTGCAGGAGATGCCGCAACCACCGTCCAGGACCCATCCTCGCACGGAGATCCTGGTTCAAGCTGCCATCTCTGTTCGTGGCCAACCTCCTAGCACTTTGACCAAAAGGTCTATTCTGGAAGCCATCTTTTCACCAAGAAGAAATTTTGCATAGTTTTCTCATAGTCTGGGATGTACCCAGAGGTAATTGTGGTATGGTTCTCCTGAAGCAAATGCTCACTTAGAAGTGTTGTATAATTTACATGAATCGAACAATTAACCGAAGGCATCTGGGAAATATTTGGGTAAGAGCTCCTGCCCTTGGAGCAACCAGTGGGGCCTCTTCCTCAGAGGCAATACAGAAGTATTACTCTTGTTGTTGGCAGTAAAATACTTTCTGATCAGGTACTTGCATACAAGAAGTGGCTGGATGGATACCTTGCTATATGTACTCTGTCTTTCTGGGTACACAGTTGTCTGTTTAGAATATGTACTCTCTACCGTCCTAAATCCACATTTTCGTGGCCATTTGATCCACATCTTTCTACATATTGGGAATGGAGGGGCTGTTTGTAAGGAGGTGCGACTCTTTTTAGGAGGTTGTGCTCCACATTCTTTTGACCACTTGGTGCATGCGCATTCCCCTCCAGTCTGAAAATTGCTTGTAAAAATGTGTCTAGCAGTTGTTTTCTGGAATTTTGAAGAAGGACAACATCATTGGGCCTAGCGGGGGCGTGGCTTGGGCGCCGATGGTGATGGTCGCCTGAGAGCTCGGCTCCGGGACTGAGCCCGTGATTATCCTGTAAATCGGAGGCTGCGGGGCACCCCGAACCCCGCATTCTGCTGGACGGACCGACGACGACCTGCCAGGGCCCTTGCTGTGGCTCGGACGAGTGGTGATCCGGCGTAAAACCGAAGTTTGCGGATCCAACATGGCGCCCGGACTTCATTGTCCCCCTAGCCGGATCCATTGAACTGGAGGAGCGCCGCCGGCGGCGTCTCGCCCCCGGCTTTGCCATCCCCGGCTGATTTGTGCACTAAATATCGGTCGGATCGGACTTTCCACAACGAGAACGCACTCGGTTGGGTAACCGGGCGGATGCCCACGTTATAGTGGATCCCGTGAGCGGACGTCTGGTGAACCAGGCGGTGGCCGCGCTCACGACGCCGCACCTAGCTACAGTTTCCTGGCCTGTCCACTCCCATGGGAGGCGCGACACTCTGGCGCCACAAATCGTCCGGTGGAGTTGGTGACCCTCACCCCGGGACTTTAGCGGCTGTGCGGGCCTGCCCGACCTGGCGGCGGTTGTCTCCGCCCCCTTATCGGTGCCCTCGGACGCCGTGGTGGTGGCGCGAGCCGAAGTGGAGAAGTTCCCGCAGGCCCTGGAGAAGGAGGTCTCCGATACTCGACTTAGGATCCAGTGACCGGGAGGGTCGCGGTCGGCATCTGCCCCCGGAGACGCATGCTCCTGGAACATCACGGAGTACCCCCGGCGACATGGGGAAACCTAGAGGAGCCAAGGGGGCTACCCCAACCGCCTCAGACTCGGAGACCCAGGACAGAGAGGAACATGGGGACCCAAAGAGTTCTGGTGGTGCGTCGATGCAACAGCAGTTCGACCGCGTCCTGGAGGCGATAGCGACCACGCGATCGGCCCTCCAACAAGACATTGCCCAGGTGGCGACGAGCCTTGGTCTCCTTAGAGCGGACCACGGCAAACTGTCGGACCGGGTCAAGGAGGTGGAGAGCTCGGTGAAAACCTTGGAGCCGACACAGCGAACCTTGGCTGCGTCTATGAAGGATGCCTTATCCCGGATTGCGACCCTAGAGCAGAGAGCGGAGGATGCGGAAGGCCGCAACAGGAGGAACAACATCCGCGTGGTGGGCCTTCCGGAAAAGATCGAGGATGGCGACATGGTGGCGTACTTGGAGGCCTGGCTCCGTGACACGGTGGCCCCGGAGGGGCTGTCCTCCTTCTACACCTTGGAGCGTGCCCACAGAGTCCCGGCGCGGCCACCGCAGCAGGGGCGTGCCCCGAGACCAGTGGTGGCGCGGTTATTACACTTTCGGGACAGAGACTTCATCCTCAATGCCGCCAGGCATAATGGCCCATTCAAAGTGGCGAACAGTCAGGTGAACATCTTCCCGGATTACACCTACGAAACTCAACGCAGGCGGTTCTCCTTCCTGGCGGTCAAGCGCGAGCTCAGGAGCGAGGGCATCCAGTACTCGCTACTCTATCCTGCTAGGCTCCGCATCATTGTCGATGACAAGACTCAATTCTTCGACACCCCGGAGGATGTCTGTGCCTGGCTCGAGCTTTACAGAGCAGGGAAAGATGGCTTTGGCTCCTCATCCCAACAGGCGGAGGGGCCGGAACAGAGACGGCGATCCAGGAGGATTAGGAATCGCCGTGGCCGATCAGGGGGGCCCTCAACTGCAGAGACGTCGACGGAGCGGAGGGGAGTGCTGGAGGTGTTATCTGAGTTGTCTGGCGCACGGGACGATGCCATTGAAGAGGAAGCGGACCCGGGTGACGAGGGGGCACAGTCGGACTCCGAGGACTCGGTGACCGATAGCGCCCATACACCGGTGATCACACCGAAGTCGGCGGAAGACCTTCTGGATGGACAGGGGTAACGGGTTAAGCTACCTCATTTTGGGAGGGGGCCCGGCAGGGGGGAGGCGGTTGCCGTCACTTGATGCTGACAACGAGGGCGGGGAGGGTGGGGTGCCCCTGTTTTTGCCCCGAGGGTCTTTGGTACTGTTTTGGGCTTGTTTTAGTCCTGGTAGCCTGAGCGTCGAGGGCCCACTGCCTCCGCCCGGCCCGCACCTGGCCCTTAAGGCCTTCCTACGGTGGCGACCGCAGGATTAGTAGGGGTTATTGGGTTGTTAGAGGGCAAGGTTTGGATGGGATCTGGATGGTGCTGTTTGGGTCCTGTTCTGGGGAGGGTGGGTGGGGGTTTGGTTCGTTCTTGGGTTGTTTGGCCTTGGTTGGGGAAAATGGCCGCCATCAGTGCTGGGAGGTATGATGTACTTTTTTTGTGGGGACCCGGATGGGGAGACTGTGCGTGGACAATATGGGACAATGGCTGATGTTGCTAATTTGAAATGTGTTACTTGGAACGTGCGGGGGCTTCATACTATGTCCAGGCGCCACAAAGTCCACGCTTATTTAGTGCGTAGGGGAGTGCAAATGGCGCTGCTGCAGGAAACTCATCTGAACAAGGCGGAAGGGGCGGCGCTACAGCGTAGATGGAGGGGGCAGGTCTTCTACACATCGTACTCCGCGTATGCCAGGGGGGCGCTAATTTGGGTTAGAGCTGGGGTCCCCTTCCAGGTCACGAACACAGTGATAGATCCAGAGGGGCGTTACGTGGCCATTTCGGGCACTTTAGGAGGGAGGGACTTGAACGTTTGCTGTATGTACGCTCCTAATATAGACCAGACTGCCTTCCTTTCCAGGTTATCGGGCTCGTTGGCCCACTTCTTTTCCGGGCCCCTTTTGCTTGGAGGAGATTTCAACTCAGTAGTGGACGTAGACACTGACCGCTCACATCCACCCCTTCCCGATTCTCCGGTTCGTCGCACGGCTAAGGGTCGTAAGGATTGGCAGACCCACTGGGGTCTGACGGATATCTGGAGGGCGCATCACCCCACTTCTAGGGACTATTCATACTTCTCGAGCCTACATGAGTTGCATGTCAGACTGGATGGATTTCTTGGCTCGCCCGAACTGGTTTCGGCAGCGGTCCGATCTGAGTACCTATCCAGGACCATTTCAGACCATAACCCCCTCCTGCTGGACCTTCGCTGGCTCCCCGGGGCGCCGGCGGTGCCCACCTGGAAGTTACGACCCGAGATTCTTGAGGACAGTGTTTTCAGGGCGGACCTGGGGGATAAGGTATCGGAATATTTTGCGTCCAACAGCGGCACCGCGAGTACAAGAGCGTTAGAGTGGGACGCTTTTAAGGTAGTGGTGAGGGGTTACTGCATCTCTAAAAAGGTGGGCATGAGGCGAGTTATCCTAGCTGACTTAGACGCAGCGGACCGGAAACTCCGCGAGCTGGAAGTTCGCCGCCCCGGGTGCCCGGAATTACAGGTACACACGGCGGGGGCGAGGGAGAAGGTGGCGGCGGAGGTCGAACGGCTTCGCTGTTTTGACTACAAGGCCTACACGGTCCGGTCCATCGCGGAGGGGGACAGATCGAGCGCGTTGTTGGCATGGCTGGCCAACCCTACGCGTCAGTCCTCATTGACGACAAGTATGCGTAAGGCGGACGGAACCGAGGTATACACCCAACCGGAGATTCTCAGCTGCTTCCGGCATTATTACGAAAGTTTATACCGCAGTCGCTCCGCCCGAGACCCTGACCGGCTCGATAATTATCTGCGCCCACTGGAGCTCCAAACAGTGGAGCGCGAAGTGGCGAAAGCCCTGGGGTCCGACATAGAATTGGGGGAGATCCGCGGTGCCATTAAACGGATGGCGAGAAATAAGACCCCGGGCCTGGACGGCCTGCCCGTGGAGTTTTATGCAGCTTATGCTGACCTCCTGGCCCCATAGTTATTGGTGGTCTACAGAGAGGCGAAGAGGCTGGGGCGGCTCCCGATCTCGATGTGTGAGGCGTTGGTGGTTCCTCTCCTCAAACCGGGAAGGGACTCGTCAGACCCGGGGTCTTACCGTCCCTTATCGATGCTGACGGTGGACTATAAGATACTGAGCAGTATCTTGGCCTCGAGGCTGCTGGGACACATGAGTTCCCTGGTGCATGAGGACCAAGCAGGTTTTATCCCAAGGCGTAACACGACTATGAACATTCGCAGGTTGTTCCGTTTGCTAGGGGAACCGTTTGTGGATGCCCCGTCCCCGGTTGTCTTATCGGTGGACCTAGAGAAGGCTTTTGATAGCCTGGAGTGGGACTACCTTTGCACGGTGCTGCGGAGATTCGGCCTCGGAGAGGGCTTCATCAGATGGACCGCGGTTCTCTATGCCTCTGCATCGGCCAGGGTCCGGGCGGGACCACTGATTTCCTCGCAATATCCGGTAGAACGAGGCACGAGGCAGGGGTGTTCGTTGTCCCCACTTCTCTTTGCACTGGCGGTGGAACCTCTCGCGCTGCATCTTCGATCGGGAGCCCACTATATGGGCCTGTGGACGCCTTCGGGCCCGCACTACGTTTCGCTGTATGCAGACGATCTGTTGCTCTTCCTAGAGGACCCCCTCGACGCTTTACATGGAGCGGCGACGGCGCTCACGGAGTTTGGGGAGGTTTCGGGCCTCCGGGTGAATTGGTCCAAGACCTGTCTTTTCCCGGTTCGTAAGGGTGCCCCCGCCCCTACTCCAAGTAGGGAGATTAGATGGGAGCCCGACTGCTTTAAGTACCTGGGGGTATTCGTCTATCACGACCCATCCGACCTCCTAGATGGGAACATTGCCCGCAGCACTCGAGCACTTCGAGGCTGCATGGACTTCTGGGCCACGCTGCCGCTCTCGGTGGCGGGACGGATCGCTCTGCTTAAAATGGTGGCGCTTCCCAGGCTCTTATATTATTTCCGGACACTACCGATCTGGGTCCCACCGGCCACGTTTCGACTATTACGATCTATGGTGGTCGGATTCCTCTGGGGCTCGGGCCGCCGTCGGGTGGCCCTCAAGACCCTGATGAGGCCGAAGGATGAGGGGGGGCTTGCGGTGCCGGACTTCGAAAAGTATTATCTGGCGGCGCAGCTCCAGACCTTCACCCAGGCGATCGCCCGGGAATTTCGAGGCCCGGAAGACAGACGGGGGACGGGCATGGCCAGGCATGTTCTCTCCTTCATAGTGCTGCGGCAACGTTTGGCCCTGCGGGATTTGTCGTTGGAGGAGCGGACCGTCCGCCTATGTTGGAATCGGGCTCACGCCCGAGGCCATCTGAGAACACCGTATGCGCCCGAAATACCTTTGGGGATGCTGACGGCCCTCCCCCATGGAGGCGATTGGTCGCGATTGGCGGCCTGGGAGGACGCTGGCTTACAGCTGGTTGGGGATCTGTATGAGGACGGGGCGCTCTTGCACTTCCAGGATCTTATCGACCGCTTCGAGATCCCCCGTGGTGACTTTCTGTTGCACTCGGCCATTGTTCGAGCGATCCAGGCGCACTGGAAGAGCGGGCAGGAGGAACCCACCTTATCTCCGGTGTGCCAATACGTGATGATGTCTGCGGGCACGGTGAAGGCGGTCACTTGCCTTTACGGCAGATTGATCAACGAGGGGTTGGCTCCTCTCACTACTTTGAGAAACCGCTGGGAGGAGGACATTGGCAGGGAGATCCCGGAGACGACCTGGTCCCAGTTGGTGCGGCGAGCCTGGAAGGGCACACGCCACGCCCGTTTTCAGCTGGTCCACTATTACGTCCTCCATAGAGCATATCTGACCCCAGTGAAAATTAAACGATATTTTGCCACGAATTCGGCGGATTGCCCTAGGTGCCCGGCTCAGGAGGCGGACCTCCTCCACATGTTATGGGCCTGCCCGGGATTATCATCCTACTGGGTGGAAGTGGGGAAGACCCTGGAGGAGGTGACGGGGAGATCCTTATCATTTGATGCGGCGGTGGGACTCCTACACTGGTTCCCTCATACCCCTAAGAATAAAATCTCCAGCAAATTTATCGACCTAGGGCTCCTTCTTGCTAAGCGAGAGGTGACCAGGAACTGGAAGGCACGAGTGGGTCCGACAGGAAGTCGATGGCACAGCGAGCTCTTGAAGTGGGCGGCGGGGGAGAGCACCCTGAGATACCAACTGGCTGGGAGGCAGCGTAATGAGAAGGCGCAGGAGGCAGCGTTGGAGTGGGAAATGTTAGTGCAGGCCCTCAGGGATTATTGCGCCCCCAGCGACTCTGAAGGTGATGAAGCGACTCGCCCCGAGTCCCATTAAAACGTTTGCACTATTATTCCTGTTGCTTTCCCCGTGGGTCCCATAGTAGATCCTGTTGCGGTTGTTCTCAGGCGCTGATGGCGGGGTTGGGTGGGATTTACTTTGGTTAGTAGTATTTTGAGGGTGGGGGGTTTTTCTTTTGGGTTTATAGGCTTGTTTGGAAAAGCAGATGACGGACAGTGGATCATCCGGACCAGCTCTGACATCCTTCTGAGCCCCCATTGCATTTCGCCTCCCGACCCCAGGGTTGTGGGCCGGAAGGCTGTGTATGGAACTTACGGTGCGGGGACAGAGGGTTGTATTTCGCTGATATTGCTTGTGTTATTATGCTGGTCGATTTTGTACCGATTTACTAATTCCTGCAATAAAAATATATTTAAAAAAAAAAAATAAAATCATTGGGCCTAGCCTCCCGCCAGTTTCCCCAAAAATAGATTGGGACTGGCCTCAGAGCCAGTGATTTTTATTTGCTGCGCTACCCAACTCAGAAAAAGCTTACGACCAAGACATGTGCTTCAGTTATTTTAATGGCAGGATTTAAGCCCCTATTTATGAGTTTTTGGCGCAGGGCAGGGCAATGCAGCGAGTCAAGTCAAAAATACTTTATTTGGCTACTAAAAGCAGACAATAAAAACATATTAAAAGCTTTTAAAAATAATCGATACATTAAGAGAGGGACAGTGCACGTGTCCATTATGGAAAAAAGCCCCATCATAAACATTTTGCATATACTACAATTAATCACTTGATAAAGTTAAAAACGCATTATATAAAGACAAACAGGAAACGTCAATAAATAAATAGAAATACATCAATTAGAATACCATAAAGATATAAGTTTTATAAAAAAATACTTAATTAGACATTTTTAATATCCTAAAAAGAGCATATGATGCCATAAACATGAACACATCTAACATGGGCTTCGATTGGAATTCATAGAGCATATTATCAAGGCCATTATCGCCGCTTTATCGGCAGTTTCCTGCTGATAAAAGCGGCGATAATGTATCGCCTGTCCTTGATAATATGCCCCAAAGTCCCCAGGCTGAATGTCGTTGCCGGGCCTCTCTGGTACCGAAGGTAGGGACTACTGCACCTGTTGGTGAATAGAACGCAAACTTTCTGTTAACTGGCCAAGATAATCCATCAACACAGAATATTCAATACCTGAGTATCTACAAGGGCTTGGGATGCCCCAGACATTCACCGGGCACCCGAACACAACCTCATAAGGTGACGAAACTATTCTAGAATGAGCTGTTGTTATTGTTGACAAGAGAGCTAACGGCAGGGCATCTTTCCATTTCAACCCTGTTGTCTCTTGTATTTTCGCCAATTTCAGTTTGAGAGTACCCTTGTACTTCTCAACAAGGCCAGCTGAAAGGGGATGATTGGCAGCATACATTTTCTGCTTAATGTGTAACCCTTCACAAATCAATGTAATCACTTTCCCATTAAAATGACTTCTGTTTTCACTCCAGATTACTCGGGGCAAGCTGAAATGAGGAAAGTACTCTTTAAGGAGTACCTTCGCAGTTGTAATGGCCGTATTATCCTTAGTGGGGTAGGCCTCAGCCCATTTACTGAACACAGATACAAACACCAAAAAAACGTAATATTATTGCATCATTCTAATTTGATAAGGTCCATTTGAAGGACTTGAAACGGAAAAGTGGGTGGTGCAAAATTACCAGGTGATGTTGGGGTACCCTTCTCTGGATTATGCATCAATCGGACCATACAGTATTTTACCTAATGTGCAGTTGTCTTGGAGATGTTATCATTATGCCACACAGGGGCTAACAATTTACAAATGCCTTTTGCACTAATATGAGCTGGACCATGTGCCATAGTAACCACGGGAAGAACATATGCATCCAGTAACATCCATTTCTGGTGCCCCGATTTATCAATCCAACACCCTTCCTCATTCAACAGTGTTGTACTTTCCTGCCATTTCACTAATTCGTCTATCGTGACTTCACTCTGTATCTCTTTTACACTCTCAAGGGTATTATCAAACATGACAACTTCGGGAACCCACCTAGCTGGACCTGCAACTAACGTACGTTTCATTTTACTTCGGGACGTTTCCTTAGCTACCTGATCTGTAAAAGCATTTCCTCTACTGACATCATCTGTAACTTTTCTATGGGCGCTGCACTTGATGATTGCCAATTTCTTGGGGAGCATTAAAGCAGTCAAAAGCCGTAATATAAGGTGCCCATGCTGAATCTTGGCACCATGAGAGGTAAGAAACCCTCTCTCTGCCCAAAGCCGTCCAAAATTATGCGCGACCCCGAATGCGTACTGGCTGTCAGTATAAATATTAACAACTAGTCCTTCACTTAATTCACAACCTCGGATAAGGGCAGCAAGCTCAGCAGCTTGACCCGACTGATAGGGAACCTGTGATGTCTCTACCACCGTCCGCAATGTAGTGATAGCATAAGCTGCAGTGGTGGTGCCAATTGGTAATTTAAAACAAGAGCCATCGACATATAGTTCTCCTTGTGGGTCAGATAAGGGAGCATCAGTCAGGTCTACACGTCCTTTCATCTCTTCCTCTGTCTGAAAAATGCCGTCATATTTGTCGACTGCATCATTCTCAGAAGGGAGGGGTAGTAACACAGCTGGATTCAGAGTGGCACATCTCATAATCATAATGTGTTTAGCAAACAATGTCCATTCTTAACCGGTAAGGCGTGCGCTGGTAAGGTGCTATGTCTTTGTCTTGTTCAAAAGTTTATCTACAGCATGGGGTACCTTAACTGTAAGGTCAGTATCAAATACGAGTCCAGCCGATTGCCTGATCGAAGTGGCCACAGTCACAACCGCTCTCAGGCAACTCAGCAGGGCCCTAGCGACAGGATCAAGCATAGCAGAAAAGTAAGCTCAAGGTCTCTGCTTATCCCCAAACTTTTGTGTTAAGACAAAAAGTTCACAGCCAGCCATCACATGGACATAGAGCATAAATGGTTTGTTATAATTCGGTGTGCCAAGTACCGGAGCCGAACAAAGTACAGTTTTTAATTGCTCAAAAGACTGCTGAAATTCGGGCGTTCAAGGCAACGGCTCATGCACTGCTTTTGTTGTTAAAGTAAGCAAAGGTTTGATTAGTAGCTGGTAATTTGATATCCACTGTCGACAGTAGGAAGTAATACCTATAAACCCACGTAGGTCTTTCTGAGTTTGTGGAATGGGCATTTTAATAATGGTACTGATTCGCTCAGGGTTCAATCTTCTATCCTCCTTTGACCGTAGATGACCTAAGTAGGTAACATCCTATCAACAATACTGAAATTTGGAAAGAGAAACCTTATGACTATGATGTGCCAAATGCAATAGCAATTTTACCATACTGTCTTTGCAACCCTGTTCCATATCAGAAGCAATCAATAGGTCATCGACATATTGCATCAATACATTACCTGGAGGAAGCAATAGTGAATCCAAATGACTTTTTAATGCCTCACTATAGATACTAGGGCTCTCTGTATAGCCTTGAGGAGTGCGACAGAATCAAAAGCTTCTGCCGGCTAGATTAAATCCAAACAAATACCTACTGTCTGGGTGAATAGGAATACTAAAAAATGCATTTTTCAAATCAATAACAGAAAAGAACTCACCAGTAGATGGAAAAATAGTTAAGAGCGTAGTGATATCAGGAACCACTGGAAACTGTGGAACTACAATTTTATTAACCTCTCACAAATCCATCACAAAACTATGAACATCATCAAGAACATCAGGGGAACCCAAAGGTGTCCTCTTAAGAACCGGGAGAATCGGGCTATTACAAATGTTGGCAGACGTCTCCTCAACCACTCCCTTTTGTATCAAATCTTGAATAATTGCCTGCCTGGGGTATCTTATTCTGCGGAATGCGGGGTAGAACAGCATTATCTTTAACTTGTGTAGAAACTGGTGGTATATGTTATGTTATGTTAAAATGTTTCTAAAGCGCTCGAATACCTATGGGTGTCTTGGCACTGGTTGGATGGCAGTGAAGGTGAGAGTAATGGGCGACTAGAAGTTAAAAAGCCAGGTTTTTATTACCTTCCTAAAAATCATTAGTGTGGGAGCGGCTTTAATGGTCCTAGGCAGGTTGTTCCATAGAACTGGGGGTTCAGAGGTGAAACAACTGCCTCCCCATTTAAGTCTCTTAAAGCTGGGGTTCGATACTGTCAAGGTGTTTTTAGAGCGAAGATCTCTGTTTGGTATGTACCATGGGCCTTATTTATGAAGGACTTGCGCCGCCGGTGCGTCACTTTTAACATGGGAAAAAGTGACGCACCGGTGGCGCAAGGCTTTCATAAATGAGGCCCTATGAGAGGGATTTTTTGAGGTAGCTGGGACCTAGATCATACAAGGCTTTATAGGTGAGGCATAATGCCTTGAATTTAATGTGGTTATTTACTGTCAGCCAGTGGAGTTCCTTAATGCAGGTTAAAATTGGGTGGAATTTGGGCAGGTCGAAGACAAGACTGGCTGCCACATTCTGTGCGCTTTGAAGTTTCTTCATATATTGATTTTGGAGCTTAATGAATAGACCATTACAGTAATCTAGTTTTGCTTGGATTAGTAGGAGACAACTGTTTTTCTGGTGGGTAGAGGAATAAAAGGAAGAATCTTTCGGTAACAAACCCACGTATGTATCACCTCTGGCCCACAGTGTGGGTGGTACCTGAGCAAATTCAGCTGAAAGGAGCGCATCCTGAGACAAACACTGCCTAGTACTCACATCCAGACCCATAGTAATATAGACACCAGCAGGGGGCAATTAATAGTTGCATGTAATTTCTTCAACAGGTCCAGACCCATCATATTTTCTCCTTAATTAGTTGTTAACAAAAACAGAGATTCTACAGTGAAAGGACCAACCGTCAATGCAGGAAATGGGGTTTACAACCGGTACACCTGAAAAACCTACTGAAACATTATTGTGGTCAGACGAAGCCGCATCTGGGACCATATGCCGAGGAACGGAACTCTCTGTCGCACCTGTATCCACCTGAAATTCTTTAGTCGAGCCTTGCAAATCCGCTGTGACATAAGGAGCACGCTGATCTACAGATATTGGAACTGGTCACTCACTCTGCCCCTGGCTGTTCTAACTATAAGACATACCTCTCACTTCATCCATGTCATATTCATCATGATAATACTGTCCATCTCTTGGATCATCAAAATAATTATTGTCAGAACGGCTCACAGAAGTCGCAATATTCTTATTTCGGTAGGTCCCACTACCTCTACCACCAGAACCTCGTCCGCTGGAGGACGCAAAAATCTTTTAACGGACCGGACACTGGCTGTGCCAATGACCTTCCTCCTTACAATACGCACACTGATTCTGCCCCAAAGGTGTTGTTGAAAGCTGCCTAGTATGCGTAAGTTGTCTAAAAGGACCACCTCGTCCCCTACTGTTTCTCCTAAATGCTTGCTGCAGCAACACCTTCGTCTTTAAGTCCTTATGCTTTTTATCAGTTTTATCTTTATTCTCCTGGTCTCGATGTTTATAATATTGGGCCAGATTCAAAAAAACAGAGGGAGAGACGTAGACCAAGTACTCCTGGACACCTGCAAGTGAGTCATTATTTCAGGAAGAAGATTAGTAACAAACCTATCAACAAACAATCAAACTCATCCTGAAGTGGACATATCCTGCCCACTATAATCCAAAAACGTGTCTTCAAACCAAGTAAAGAAATCAGATACGCTCTTATCTTTCTTCTGTCGACAAGCCGTCAATCTGTCCCAACTTACCTTGTGCATGTACTTAACAATATGACCAGGCAAAGCAAGTATCTCAGCACAGGGTTTATCTCCTGGCTTCCTTTCCTGATCCCATCCTTTAATTACATCCCATGTACCAACCAATGCTTCAACATAAACTTGAGTATGCACCAGCCGCCAAATATCGACCGGAACAAGAAGACCAAAAAACATTTCAATATCACCAAGAGTCATAACAGTAGAAGAAGCAGCCTCTGTTAATTTCTTATAATAAGCTGTGTGATTTTTTCTAGGATCGGGCAATGTAGCCTTAAGGGCTGAAACCTCACTTCTTTCGCATGGAGTATTAACTCTTGCTCTTCAAAGCGGGCAGCTACAGCTGGTATAGTGACATTACTGAGCTGGTCCGTTAACACAGGTATTTCTGGATGATATATTGGATGAACCTCACACATAGGAAACTGAGTAATTTTAGTGGGACTCTTTTCATACAACCAAACTCTATAAGAGACTATAGTAGCAATATTTGCGAGCGCTAAATCATATTAAATATCCCTTGTGGGGCCTCTATTTTAATGTGTGTGTGCCAAAGGTCAATCATCGTAGCGGACATATGCTGAAGAATGTGCTTTTGTAGAAAAGGCTCAAACTCACACACAGCTTGCCAAATGTCCTCGGTACCATAAACCAGATTACTAGCCCACTTCATAACCTGTCTTCCTAACATCTCCTTCTCATCTTGTCCTACTCCAGAGAGCACCAACGGACCCATTCGTTCCATGAATTTCACCCAATCCCTTCCCTCAAACTCTCGCACTGGCGTCTCATCATGCGAAAGTATTGGAGGATGAAGAGCCAGAGAAGGAGGAGTGACAGAGGTAGCAGGTACAATCATTGTTAACATTTGTACTGGAGGAGAAAGAACGGAGGACAAATGAGTTGGAGCAGTAGATGTACTAGAGGTTACAGCCATCAAAGATGGCGAGGGCAAGGAAGGAGCTGGGGGTGCGGTAGCCAAAGCTGTCGGAGTAACAGCCGTAGATACGGAAATGGCCACAGCTGACGAAACAGACTGCTGTGACTGTAAAGGAACAGTGGGATATATCCTCTGCGGGGCATCAGGAGGTGGAGGTCGAGTGTCCAACAGCTCCTCTAGAAAAGCATCATTGTCCTCTTTGGCCAAATCAGACTTATGAATGTGCAACCGAAATCTCCTATCTTCACATTCAATTCCTGTCTCCTGTTTCTCTCTATCATATGCCACAGGTTTCTGTGTCAACATTTGCATTTTCCCTTTCCGTCCGTCCCTCTCCATCTTCAACGGCCTCTGTCTGGCCTCCTTCTGCCAAGTCCGAAGGGAGCCAAACATTGAACGTCTACTTTGTCTCTTAAACAACTATTCCAATAAAAACCCAATCTTTTGTTCATCAAAAGTGCCTGTCAAAGGCCACTGCAGCGTGGCATTGTCCCTCGTATATTTGTTCTATAATGTACTAAACATAATAGGGCCAAGACCATGTTTCACATCCATATAAAAATTAGGGCTGCCTTCAGGAAGCACAGGCTGACCTTCTTTCAATTGAGCATCTGCAAAACAGCAACGACAACACAAATTCCAAAGTTTGCTTATGCCAGGTGTTAGACCCGTCTGCTTCTGAGAGTCCCCTCACCACTATGATTTCTTTTGTTCCCCTGTACCTCCGAAAATTTGTCGCTTTTTATTTGTCTACCAGGACTTTTTATGTGTTGTCTCATGGGGTTAGATGTTCCTTGACGCCCAGTTGCTCACAAGGTTTGTGGCACCTATTTACAAGGCGCCTGGCCCAAACCTGTGGCATTACAAACTGGGGTTGTCAACCTGTATAAATGAACTTAAAATGGTGGACACCCTTTTTCCTCATGTGAAGTGACTCCCCTTGGAACCTTCATGAACCCTGGCCTTTTGAGGTTTTGGCGCCCTTTGTTTGGCGCGCATTTCTGACAGTATTCCTTTATTTTCCTCAGGTACACAAAATGGCTGCTCTAGAACCCCAGTACGGTGGCTGTGAGTGTCCTAAATACCCCTCAAGAGTGCCATGTCATTGTCACAGCCAGAGAAGGTTCTAGAACCTTCTGGCTCGTGCCAGTACCCCAGGGCACTGGCTATATAAGGCCCAGTCCCTGGCGGCCATTTTGGATTAGACGAGATGATGGAGATTAGTTCAGACTAGAGAAGAGATTCCAGACTTGACACCAGATTGACACCTGCCCTGTTGACCCCTGAGGTGGCTGGTAGCGCAGGCAGTAGAGCAGCAAAGGGTTGCTGGCGTTGTGTCTGACTGGCGTTCCAGTCAGCTACGTGAGAAGTGATCTAGCGCCTACAGCGCCTGCCCAGCGAGTACCTCATTGCCCCCAAAGACTGTGGCCAGATTCGTGTGCCTCTCCGCCCCCCCGGTGGTGAACTGTGATCGAATTATCGAGTCGCGAGGCGAGAGCAAGTTCGCCGCGACCGCGATCGTCAGCTGTGCCCCCTTCGCGATAGGTGCCTCTAGAGGGGAGCTCGGACGTCTCCGAGCCCCACCAGCGTAGAGCGCTTCCTGCGCAGATTGAAGGTGAGGTGGTGCGCCGGGGCGGGGAAAGGCCGGCCTTCGTTGGGCGGGACTAGCGTCTTCGCCACTCCCCAGTGACCCGGGAGCTGTAGCTGTGTGCGGGAACCACCCTGAATGCGGAAGTCGGAGGGAGGTCCGTGGAGCCCCTGAGAGCCCCGTCGCTAACGAGAGGAATGCTGTGCCCGACTGAATTGTATCTTGATTGCAGCCGATGTGAGGTGGGCCCGTTTCCTCATAGTGAATGCAGCGTTGTGAAGGAACTGTGAACCGGCATTTACTTGACTGTGCGCGAAGGTTGTGTGACCTCTCCGGCAGCCCGTTCGTCAGTCTAATGACTTTGAACTGGTGCCGCCTGTGCTCAAGTGGTGCTAAAGCCCGTAGGCGCGCATAGACTTCACCGGCAAAGCAGAGATCCTATCCCGGTGACCGCCGAGTGCAAATGATGCATTTACTGTGTTTCCTTGCCTTCTAGATATACGCGCATACGCCTTGAGTGATTATTAAAGAGTCCCAAACCTTATTTTGTGCTCAGAGAAGCCGTATACCTGGTCATTGAAAACAGCATAAACTGTAAGAGTTATCTTTCCCATTTGAAACGTATTGCAGATGTAATGATTCTAAAGTATTTAATTGGTGGCAGCGATACCAGAAGAAACATGTGGTTGTTTATTTAAATGAACCAATATTTATTCTGATATTTATTCTGATATTTATTCTGATATTTAATGTGATATTTATTGTGATACTCATTCCTGAAGTTATTCTATTTATTAATACTATTTATTACCAGAACTGTATGACCAAAAGAAATGTATATGTGCTTTCCCGGTCAACCCTATTTACAACAAAGAACTTTTATATAAAGGAATCGTATTTTTCTACAGTAGTGGTGTGGTGTCCTTCTTTTTGGTGTGGATGTACAAGGAGTTATTATTGGGTCAGAGCCGGCTTAACACTACAGCCTTCACTTGCCTTGTCACTTGAGCCAAGCTACCCCCTTTGTGCTGGGCTTGCCCATCGCAGGTCCAACATAAAATTGGTGCTCAGCGGGTGGGATTGCGAGCCGTGCTTGTTTTGAACCCCATAATAATTCAGTGTGCACCACAGGTACACACCGGGAGTTTTCTCCTAGCGGCCCTCCAATTCAACGTTTTGTTTTTTCCAAATTCTTTCCTGGAGGTGGGTGGAAGTGACCCTCAAAGTTCTTATCCTGGTCACCTACTTCGGGGTGGTTGTCCACACTTTTCACTGACAAGATGGAATTCGAAATATCAGAGCTGGAGACCTATACTGTGGCACAGCTCAAGGATTTCTGTCAGGAGAGGGGAGTGTTTGTCAGGCGAGGGGCCAAAAGAGAGGAGCTCCGTACTAGTCTGCGAGCATGGGTGGAAGCACACACGGAGGGAACGGTGGAGGAGGAGGAATCGGACAGAGGTACTGTCATTGATAGGACTGCGGAATGTCCCCCGGGGGTGGGTGAGATGTCAATCAGCCCCAAGGCAACCTCGCGGGAGGGCAGCAGTGTGTCATCGAGAGGGTTGTCAGAAACCGAGTTAGCTGACAGGAGAGAGGAAAGACTGTTAAGGTGGGAAATTACAAAAATGGAGTTGGAAGAAAGGAGGGAGGGGAGGAGGTTGGAACACGAGTTCAAGCTACGAGGATTCGAGTTCCAGGCCCCTAACATCACTCCGAAGGGTGTCGAGTCAAAGGAACTTGCCAGGGAGCCCAGGCCCCATTTACCCAAGGACATAGTCGCCAGTTATATCGCTGGAGATGACATAGCCAAGTGGCTGGCAGCCTATGAGGTCTCCTTAAGAGCCCATGGGATCCATGGATTATACCGGTACATGCCTCCGACAGGTAGGGATGCCCTATTGGCCCTAGACCGGGAGGAACGGGTTAATTACCCCGCCATGAAGGTGGTGCTCATCCGGAAGTTTGGGTTGACCCCCGAGAAATACCGGCAAAGGTTTAGGGGCAGCCAGAAGCTGAGCTCACAGAATTGGGTTGACTTCCTGGATTTTGCCAGGAAAGCCCTGGATGGGTGGGTCCAAGGTAATGAGGTGGAGGACTATCGAGGGTTGTACGACCTGATACTCAAGGAACATCTACTCGAGAAATGTCTTCCCGAGCTGAGGCAACACCTGGTAGACAGCAAACTTACTTGCCCCCGTAAGCTTGCTGAGGAGGCGGACATTTGGGCAAGTACCCGAGTGTCCACGAAGGGGACGGGAGGAGATTCTCAGAAGCCCGGACAGGGCGCTCCCCAGAAGAAAGAGGGGAGAGATAACAAGAAGCAGGAGTTCTCCAGAGGCCCTCAAAATACCTTTAAGGGGAAAAGTTTCTTCTCCACTTCTAAGGCTAACCCGCAGAAGAACCCTAATCCTGGCCAGAGTCAGCAGCCAAGGGTTATCCATTGCTATGAGTGCGGTGGTATTGGACATTATAAGGGAGACGTGAAATGCCCAAAGAGACCACCCCCTCCCACTGGAGGAAAGGCCCCGGGAGTCGCTAGTGTAGCGCTCGGGGAGGGGATGCCCTTAGTTAAGGGGGGGGAATGGGCGGGTGTCACCTTAGTGTCCCTGGGTGATCGGGAGATGGTTCCAAAGATCCAGGTGCCCTCAAATACTACCAAGTATGGGCAATGGGTCACCATCAATGGCCATAGAGGGGAAGCTCTGAGAGATACAGGAGCCAGTATGACTATGGTAAGGAGTCATCTGGTGTCCTCAGAGCAGGTGATTCCAGGCGTACTTCATCCAGCCGCGATGGCTGACGGCAGAATGGGCCACTATCCTGTGGCCGAGGTTCCCTTTGAGTGGGGAGGGGTTGCAGGTTCACTTCGAGTTGCCGTAAGCCCCGCCGTGCCAGTCGATTGTCTGCTGGGAAATGATATGGAGCACAATGCTTGGAAGGAGGTGGAATACCGGACTCATACTGAGATGCTGGGTACACCTGATTGGGCCTGTGTGAGTACCAGGTCTGCGGCTGCTCGGGAGGAGAAGTTGCGTGGGTTGGAGCCTGGAACAATGGCCCACCCAGCTGCTGATGAAGGAACATTTCGAGGACAGGAGGAGCCTGCCTCGATGTCCATGCCCCGTGAGACGGATAGGCCACCTGTGGAGGTGGACCCGGAGTCCGCGGAGGAAGACATGGTTCCGTTGGAGGACTTGCCTATCCCCGCTGAGTGGCGAGTGGAAGGAGGACCATCCAGGGAGGAACTGAGCAAGGGACAAAGGGAATGTCCCACCCTCGAGGGTCTGAGGCAACAGGCTGAAGCCCAGGCAGCAGGTAATGAGTCTGGGAACTATCATGTTTACTGGGAGGATGGTCTCCTCTACAGTGAACCCAGGGCGCCAGTGCACGGATTGTCACGGGCCCTGGTAGTCCCACAGTGTTACCGAGCCTTCCTATTAGAGTTGGCTCATGAGATTCCCTTGGCAGGACACTTGGGTCAGGACAAGACCTTTGCCCGGCTTGTCCCCCACTTTTATTGGCCTCGAATGAGGGTTGCGTCCGACACATACTGTCGGTCGTGCGTGTCATGCCAAGCCAGTGGGAAAACAGGGACG
Source organism: Lissotriton helveticus (assembly GCF_964261635.1). NCBI lineage: Eukaryota > Metazoa > Chordata > Amphibia > Caudata > Salamandridae > Lissotriton > Lissotriton helveticus. The sequence goes on from NC_136065.1 coordinate 456,474,142, forward strand.
AAGCCGAAGCCTCCAGATTTTTCAAAAGAGTTCATTGTCCAGACAGATGCATCCGACATTGGCATTGGGGCGGTGCTATCGCAACTCAATGAAGAGGGTCTGGATCAGCCCGTGGTCTTTCTGTCACGAAGACTGCTTCCCCGGGAACAGAGGTGGAGTACCATCGAGCGGGAAGCCTTTGCGGTGGTCTGGGCACTGAAGAAGCTGCGACCATATTTGTTTGGTTCACACTTCCTTGTTCAGACAGACCACCGACCCCTTCGTTGGCTCATGCAAATGAAGGGGGAGAATCCCAAACTGTTGAGGTGGTCTATCTCCCTACAGGGAATGGACTTTCGGGTGGAACACCGGCCCGGAGTTGACCACGCCAATGCAGACGGTCTCTCCAGGTATTTCCGCCTTAGTGTTGAGGACTCCCAAGGGGTTGGGTAGCTCTCCCCACTTTAAGCTGGGGGGGGTGCGTGTTAGACCCGTCTGCTTCTGAGAGTCCCCTCACCACTATGATTTCTTTTGTTCCCCTGTACCTCCGAAAATTTGTCGCTTTTTATTTGTCTACCAGGACTTTTTATGTGTTGTCTCATGGGGTTAGATGTTCCTTGACACCCAGTTGCTCACAAGGTTTGTGGCACCTATTTACAAGGCGCCTGGCCCAAACCTGTTGCATTACAAACTGGGATTGTCAACCTGTATAAATGAACTTAAAATGGTGGACACCCTTTTTCCTCATGTGAAGTGACTCCCCTTGGAGCCTTCATGAACCCTGGCCTTTTGAGGTTTTGGCGCCCTTGTTTGGCGCGCATTTCTGACAGGAATTCCTTTATTTTCCTCAGGTACACAAAATGGCTGCTCTAGAACCCCAGTACGGTGGCTGTGAGTGACCTAAATACCCCTCAAGAGTGCCATGTCATTGTCACAGCCAGAGAAGGTTCTAGAACCTTCTGGCTCGTGCCAGTACCCCAGGGCACTGGCTATATAAGGCCCAGTCCCTGGCGGCCATTTTGGATTAGACGAGATGATGGAGATTAGTTCAGACTAGAGAAGAGATTCCAGACTTGACACCAGATTGACACCTGCCCTGTTGACCCCTGAGGTGGCTGGTAGCGCAGGCAGTAGAGCAGCAAAGGGTTGCTGGCGTTGTGTCTGACTGGCGTTCCAGTCAGCTACGTGAGAAGTGATCTAGCGCCTACAGCGCCTGCCCAGCGAGTACCTCATTGCCCCCAAAGACTGTGGCCAGATTCGTGTGCCTCTCCGCCCCCCCGGTGGAGAACTGTGATCGAATTATCGAGTCACGAGGCGAGAGCAAGTTCGCCGCAACCGCGATCGTCAGCTGTGCCCCCTTCGCGACAGGTGCCTCTAGAGGGGAGCTCGGACGTCTCCGAGCCCCACCAGCGTAGAGCGCTTCCTGCGCAGATTGAAGGTGAGGTGGTGCGCTGGGGCGGGGAAAGGCCGGCCTTCGTTGGGCGGGACTAGCGTCTTCGCCACTCCCCAGTGACCCGGGAGCTGTAGCTGTGGGCGGGAACCACCCTGAATGCGGAAGTCGGAGGGAGGTCCGTGGAGCCCCTGAGAGCCCCGTCGCTAACGAAAGGAGTGCTGTGCCCGACTGAATTGTATCTTGATTGCAGCCGATGTGAGGTGGGCCCGTTTCCTCATAGTGAATGCAGCGTTGTGAAGGAACTGTGAACCGGCATTTACTTGACTGTGCGCGAAGGTTGTGTGACCTCTCCGGCAGCCCGTTCGTCAGTCTAATGACTTTGAACTGATGCCGCCTGTGCTCAAGTGGTGCTAAAGCCCGTAGGCGCGCATAGACTTCACCGGCAAAGCAGAGATCCTATCCCGGTGACCGCCGAGTGCAAATGATGTATTTACTGTGTTTCCTTGCCTTCTAGATATACGCGCATACGCCTTGAGTGATTATTAAAGAGTCCCAAACCTTATTTTGTGCTCAGAGAAGCCGTATACCTGGTCATTGAAAACAGCATAAACTGTAAGAGTTATCTTTCCCATTTGAAACGTATTGCAGATGTAATGATTCTAAAGTATTTAATTGGTGGCAGCGATACCAGAAGAAACATGTGGTTGTTTATTTAAATGAACCAATATTTATTCTGATATTTATTCTGATATTTAATGTGATATTTATTGTGATACTCATTCCTGAAGTTATTCTATTTATTAATACTATTTATTACCAGAACTGTATGACCAAAAGAAATGTATATGTGCTTTCCCAGTCAACCCTATTTACAACAAAGAACTTTTATATAAAGGAATCGTATTTTTCTACAGCAGTGGTGTGGTGTCCTTCTTTTTGGTGTGGATGTACAAGGAGTTATTATTGGGTCAGAGCCGGCTTAACACTACAGCCTTCACTTGCCTTGTCACTTGAGCTAAGCTACCCCCTTTGTGCTGGGCTTGCCCATCGCAGGTCCAACACCAGGCATTTCAGAAAAAATACAAATCGTTAGTTTTTACCTGGCAAAGTATATGCAAATACTTTTTCAAACACAGTCTTTAGACCATACCAAACTCAAACCCAAACGGTACCATATGCACAAAGAACTAGAACAAACTCACCTGATATCTATAGTATAACGAGCCTGTTGTCCACTGTCGACTCCTCAGACCAAAAGGTCATATCCAAAGGTTTCGCCATTCAGAACTCCAGTCGGAATGACCACTGGGCGAGGCACCATCTGACGGGACAGAAGGAGCAGCTGCGAGGAACAGAAACTCTTCCTGCAGGGATCCTTGAGCCGTCATTCCGACCCGACGATGTCCTCAGCCTTCCCCTGTCTGCGGAAAGGGGATGGATCAATCCCCCGAAGGAGTCCCTGTTGGGGAGCCAACTGAAGTAAGTGACCCGTTTAGGTCCACCGGAGTCACTAATGACCACCTCTCAGCTTTCCGTACTAAATTAATAGTCAGTCAGCCAGTGGAGAATACAAACCAATAACTGTTTATTAATATACACTCAGAGCGGAGCCCCATTTGCCCAGTCGCTAGGACTGCTGCAGCGGGAACTGAAATCAACAAGCATAAAGATACATTATGTACGTTTTGTGAACGGTCGAGGACATGCCCACAGTGGAATTTTCCAAGCAGGTGCAGTTAAACATCAAAATACAGAAAAAAATGGTGTCAGCGCTCATATTTTACACAAAGTAATATAGTCCAAGGTTGTTCCATCTGCAGCCCACCACCAGACAAGGAGAAGAGGGCCTCTACCTAGTGAGAAAGCTATGTGCTGACATGAACAGTGTGCTTATTGCGGGAACAAACCTAACAAGGCAGAAACGAAAGTCATAGAGAAGCGTTTCTCTGAATTTGAACTAGATCAGTTTCGAACAACCTAAAATGGCGCCTAAATAGAAAATGGCGCAGCGAATGCTAACTTACATGGAGCACTGCGAGAGCATAATCAATTTCTATTCTAACAGCATTCTGCAGCACACATGGAAAGAGGAAAAAAGAAGGAGAAATTAAATCATTTCTCTTTGTTACGCCAACTCTGGGGCGGCATAAGGTTTAGGCGCTGCCCCAGGTTTACGTAAATATAGAGCTGAGTCAAAATCCATGTGTGTTGCATGGAAAAGCCCACTACAACGCCCATGGAACACCTCCTTAATGCAGAGCAACGTTTTACGCTGCCTTGCCATACTCCATATCTATAAGGCCATACAAAGCCAAGCAGGGTAGCTATCCATTGCCTCATATATATGATTTGGAGGTCTGTGCCAACTGAGCATCAATAAAGTGATGCTCCAGCGGCGCAAGCCTCTTGCAACTAATCCCTTAATTTACAATTCAGAGAAAATGTGTTGCCCTCTCCCATTAGGAAATGTTTAGCTGTACTTCCCTAGAAAGGAGAGAATTGGCTTGACTCTAAACCAGAACAAGGCCCAGCTGACGTGAGGCCCAGCTGAGGTGAAGCCCAGCTGAGGTGAAGCCCAGCTGAGGTGAAGCCCAGCTGAGGTGAAGCCTGTATGGAGGAGGACTTGAGTGGTAGAGCCTGGGCACCAATCGCAGGGTTCTGCAGCCTGGCTGTCATGATCTGACCCCAAGGAGCGTCCGAAGACATCTGCATCACCTGAGGGTCAAAGATGTGCAGGACTGTCAAAGTTTTGCTCTTTGGGTGAGCATCCACTGGTCCACTCCATCTTTGGAGTGCCCCCCCCCTATTTTTTTTAAATAAAAATTAAAGCTTGCAAGCCTCCTTCTGTGAGTTGTGTTTGCTGAGGTGGCCGTCCTGGGACTGCAACACTGTACCACCTCTCTGCTACCTGTAATTCTACATGTATTGTTGTTACAAACTACAATAGAACCATAACCGAAGCACAAGTTTACTCACTTGTTTGTGAGGTGCAGCTGGACCCATGGATTACATCAATGACACTGCAAGATTTCAAACGTAAACATCCATTTGTTAAATAAGGGGTCCATGAGGGTTGGTTCCCCTAGGCACCACTACTTTAGGTGCTAAGCGCATTCTGAGCACCTGTAGTTCCCCTTTTGAAACATTCACTTTGGAGGCCGGTGGCTATTGTACGCATTCTCCCCCTTACCCCATCCCCAGTGGCCTTCCTAACTGGAAGCAGAAACATTAACTTTAGGACCTGTTCCTCTTTACTACCAGATGTTCAGTTTGGAGTTCACTTTTGAGTGGTGAGTTCCTAGGCTCTATCAAGCTTTTTCACAGATCTTGAATTTGTAACAATCTTCTGGTTGTATCAGTTATGATCTGGACTATGACCAGAATAACCAGGTTTTTGGTCTCAGGTGGAACGCTGTGCTTCTGGGGACTCCTTGATCTTATGTAGGTCAATCAAACAATCAAGGACTTGCTTACAGCATGTTCTCTCTAGGTTGAGGCGCACACAGCTTATGATAGCTGTCAGTAAGGTCATCGGTTTTATAGTATTTATTTTTGAAGACATTTCTCTATTCATCCAGGTTTATTTTTCTAAATTTTTGGAATTTATCCACTTTTATCTTTGTTCAGGTAAAAATGTACCTGCGTAACTAGGGCCTACTTACACGTTTGGCTGTCCATGGGACCGCTGAACCTGTGGTGGCAGTCCACTGCCGTATTGCAACTACTGTAATGGGACCCCCATAGGACCGATGCTACTGCCAGGATCCTTGATCCTGTGATGGTGGCGCAGCAGTCAGCGGCCACAATATACTGGCGGTGCAGCTGCTGCACCTCCAAGCATAATATGAGTTTTCTCATTGCCCTCCTTTTCATTGTGGTGAGCCCGCCTTGTAAAGGTTGGCGGCGGTGAGGATACTAAGGGGGCCCAACAGGCCTGGGGTGCATGCAAGGGGGTGTATGCACCCCCAGTTCCTGCACAGTCCATGCCCTGCAGGAACATGCTTTGGCGCTCCCATTACGGTGCCTTTTTGAGGAAGTTGAGAAGAGCCATGATAAACTGTTCAGAAAACAATCACTGCATGACCCAGAGTCTGAAAAAAGAATATTATGGCTGGGAATACGATCAAAAAACCGTTGAGGATCTGCGCAATCATTGGTATGACCTGCGAAGCCAGTCAAGGAAAGGGTTGCTGCAAGGCTAGCTGATGCAAAAAACACTGGAGGAGGACCATCCACAAAAACAGCACCCACAGCCTTAGAGGACCTGGTGGAGTAGATCCTTCAGCCTGAGGCTGTTGTTGGAGTCACGTTGATCGATTCCCCAGCACTGCCCAGTACTTCCCAAGGTAAGATGCATGCAAATGACCATACAATGCTAGATTAACTAAAATAATTCAGAAAATCAGATCTGGGTTAGTGTAGCAAATAGTACTCCAGTCCATATTTTACTTGTAACACACAAATGCATTATGGGAATAGCGGTCATCAAATCAATTTTGAAAGGCAAGTGGGAAGCAAACCAGCATAGGTGCAATCAATTGTGACCAGCAGGTTTAATTTCTCTACACACAGCATTTTTGATTAATTACTAAACATGATAACACTAAGTACAAGATTAAATACATGTCCTTTTTCGAATACTGAAATAGCACTGTTTCACATCACAGATGCACCTGCGGCGGAGTCAGATGACAGTGAAGGTCATGCACCCCTGGATAGTGAGCCACAGTCATCAGAGGACCTCGCAGTGTCACTTGCACCCACAACACTTGCACCCACAACACCTGCACCCACAAGACACAGGATTACAGTCCCACCATTGCCTGTATTCGAAATGGAAGAGGATAGCCAACCTGACTCTCCAACAGCACAGTCTGGGAAGACACACACATCAAGACCACTTGTCCTAGGTCAGAATAGAAATATCTGCATCAAGAGGAGCAGGGCAGGAGCACAATTGAGAGGTGTTGAAGGTGACAGTTCTACTTCGTTTGGTGGGCTGCAGAACGCAATGCTGAGGGTACAGCGCCTGCAATTCAAACACATGCGTTCAACGCAGGCACACCTTTCATCTCTTTTTTTTTTTTTTTTATTATATTTATTAGCACACCTTTCATCTCTTACAAAGAACATGTGAGAGATGAGTGACAGCATTAAACAGCTGTGCAGGAAGGTCAGAGGGATACCACACAACACTTTGGGTACATGACCCAGGCACTCAAGGACTTATGCAAAGTAATGCAAGAAGACCAGCTGACCCAACGCAAAAAACAACATCAATTCCTTGGACGCATGGATGGATACACCAGGGCCATCAACTGCCTAAGCTCCGCAACTGCACAACTGTCCCGCCGTGCAGTAGACATGCAGGTTGAAATGACACATTGCTCTGGTGATGTGGCCAGGGGATTGATACAGGTCACCAATGCTCTTGAGCAAATGCAAACAACTAAAGTTGCTGCCAGTAGTGCCATGGGTGGAGGGGATAGTGAGGATGCCTCCAGCCTCAGTAGCAACATGGCTCCAGTGACCTAATGCAGCACAAGGAATACTCCTGCATCAGAGTGCTCAGACATGGATGTATCACAGCACCCTGTACGGGCATTGGGAGTGCATGGCCACCGTAAATAGCGTGGACATGAGCACATGATTTAATTTGGTGAAGTAACCATATTCCGAATTTGTCTGGCCTGATGTTCAAGTGCCATGGCAAAATCATCCAGCTGCGTTAAGACTTAAATTGTGCACATTTTCTGCCTGGTATGTGTGCATTAACACAACCTGAGCTAATAACTTATTTGAATAAATCAAAATGGCAATGGAACCATGTAGTGTCTTGTTTCATCATTACCCATCTTAAAAATAATGCTGTGTTATTTTGGCACGTCTCTGTCTCGCCTCAGCTGCGCTTGGCCCGCATGCTGCTTGTGGTGGATGGGCTGGCTGGTTGTTTTCCTCAGGCTCGCTGTCAGACAATTCAACGGGTATGCCTCTCGAAGTCACAATGTTGCGCAACATTGCACAAATGGCCACAATTTTGCAGTACGTGTCTGGTCGGTACTGCAATACACCGCCAGTTTTGAGGAGGCAGCGGAACCTACTTTTCAGTAGGCCAAATGTGCGCTCTATGATGTTGCAGGTGGTGATGTGCACTGCATTGTAATGCTGCTCACTTGGAGTACTTGGATTGAGGTATGGCACGAGGATGTACAGGGCTGAAAGCAACAGATTACTCACTGCTATGTGTGACCATGTGCCCAAAGTATGCAAGACATTGTAACATATGTTTACCACCAAATTCTCCACCAAGGAGACGTGTGTGTATGCCACTGTGTCTGAATATGTATGAGTCATGTGTACTACCAGGGAATCTAGACCCTATGTCAGTTATGATGTGTTTGGAATTGCAAATGATTTGTATATTTAGTGAATGGTATGATTTTCTGTTCCTATAAATGTACTCATTCACTGAGGGGGGACATATGGCTACATGCGTCCCGTCAATATAACCGTTTACGTGGGGAAATTGGACTACCTGATAGAAATCTATTTTTGTTTGCTGCAATTCCTGGGGGGTTGATGGAAAGCTTATTTGGTGATGTATCCTGGTCAACATGGTGTCAAGGAATGAATTGAAAAAACGCGATATGACACTTTGTGATACACCTCCAGCTGCAGCTTTTAAAGCCTGGAAGCTACCTGACGCAAAGAGGTGCAGTGAACATAGGACCTGCTCATGAGTGGGGATGGCATATGTCCTGTGAGTGTGACGCTGCAGTAGGGGATCTAATTCAGCTATCAGATCATGTCTGCATTTAACCTATACTTGTCATAGATCTCTTCCTCTGTCTTCCCCAGCAAAGTAATGCACACTCTAAATGTGCACTCCTTTATCTTTCTTCTTCTTTGTGTTGCTGCTCTTAGCCTCATCCTCCTCGCCATGACATAGAGCGCTGCCATTGTGAAACATTCTGAGGCCTTCTGAGCCTATTTATATCATTTGCCAATGGTTCACACATGATTTGATTGATTTCACCTGGTTACCACCTGAATGGATTTGATGCTATTTGGCATTTGCTAAATTGCGAATCCCTATTTAATCGCAATTTGCGAGTTTTCATGCATATCTTAGTGATTCAGAAATAGCGATTCGCTATTAAGATTTTGCTCTTTTGGGTAAACTCAAAATAGATATTCGCTAAATTTGCGAGTTATATTATATTTTTGTGATTTTTGTTAATGCATTGCTTAGGGCTATTTTGCGATCGCAAACATCCTTTTTTGCGATTCGCACTGTTTGCGATCGCAAAATTGCTTGATGCATGTGCTCCAAGAAGGCTTAATTATAACAAAATATTGACGATTATCTATTCAGGTTCATCACTGAAAAATAAATGCAGCTTGAATTATAGTACAGTAGAAATGAAAAGTATGGTGCTAAACTCAACAGTTATGTCCTGCACATATGCCTTGTTGAAGAGAAAATCCTTAAAGCTGTGGCTTGGTTGGATAATTCACAAGTGACTCATGTTCTGCTCTGTAGTTCATGACACAGCAAGAACTTCATTGTCCCACTATTCTTTTTTGTAAATCTTTTTTATTAAACAGTAACGACATGACAAGCAATTTTAAAACATGATTTGTAGGCAGTATATATCTCAAGCATTCGTATTAAGTCAGATCATTCGATACACAGTGTACAATGCACGACACCTAGGGGGGTGTAAGATTTTCACTATCATTCAGTGGTGTTGGTGGGGTGCAGATGTCTCCCCTGTGAGAGTTCCATGCCCCCAAACCTTGCTCCATTTCCTGGGACACCCTCTAGCTATATAGACTGACTTTTCTCAGAACATGCACCAATCAAGATCTTCCCTCCACTTTTCTATCCTAGAAGGTTGTATGGCTCCCCAGTTCTGCGCTATATTCCTTTTTGCGATCATCGCTGCTAATGTAACCCATTGCTTAGTGTAGGAGTTGAGGTCTGTTGGTTCCCAAATATTTAAAAGGCATCTTCGCGCCTCTGGGTGTAGGTCAATCATTAGGACCTCACTGAATGTGTGGTGTATGGCAGTCTAATAGGTTTGTATATTTTCACATTTCCATAGAATGTGGATAAAAGTGCCCTCCTTCCCACATCTACGTCTGCACTCCCCACTGTCAGCTCTACTCATGCGGATTAATCTGGGGCCAGTTATTTGCTTGGATTGCCACCTCCCTCGGGGAGGAGACTGCATCTTGACAGTCCTCCTCGTCCAACTCAAGGCCGTCCCTTAACCATTTTTCCTTGAGCATTTGAAGAGGATCTTCCATGTTATTAATTAGTTTTATATATCTGAAGGAGATGGCGTTTTTGGGCAGATGGCCGTCAAGTATCCTGTCTTCCAAGGGGGTGGCAGGAGGGAGGGCGGATGTTGAGGTGCTATGGGTTCGGAGGGCATGTTGGACTTGGAGATATCTATAAAAGTTCCGTGTCTGCCAATTTGTATTGCTTCTGGAGGGAGGCGAACGGGATTATTTCATTTTTGATCCAGAGATCTTTGATCTGGTAAATTCCTATTAGGGCCCATGTATCGAAGCCCTTGGTTTGCCACAAGCTCCCCAGTTTTGGGGAGTTTCACAGAGGGGTTGCCAGGGTCAGCCTTCCGTCCCACCCTAGATATTTATTCACTACATGCCAGATATGGACTGCACATGCAGTTGGCCCAGTTCAGTAGTATTTACCAGGTTTAGAATAGAGTGCTCTACCGTATTCTCCCCCTGGAAGGAGTCATCTGTCCATGGCGTATCCCGGATCATCAAGGCGACCATAGGTCCCCTGATTGATGGCAGCTAGTTGGGCTGACCAATAATATTTTTTAATGTCTGGGAGGCTGATGCCTCCGTCACCCGGGGATTTCCGACCCACAGGAGATCCCTCTGAAGACTCTCTACCTCCTTAAAATACGACGTGGGAACTGGAACCATTGTATTCTGGAGGGCATAAAGTAAGCGGGCAGGGCCATCATTTTGAAAAGAGTAGCCTTACCTAACAGCGAGAGGGGCAAAGATTTCCAATTTCTTATATCCTTTTTTAACCTTTGTATTGGTGGGAGGAGTCTGCGGGCAAAACGGAGCATGAGACTCAGTGAGATAAAGATTCCTAGATATCGAAAGCCGTCATTTGCTATCTGAATTGGACAGTTCTTCGGGAAGACTGGGGACTCCCCCTGGAGGACATAGACAACAGATTTGTTCCAATTTATAGTGAAGCCGGAATATCTACCAAATATTGCTAGGATATCGAATAAACATATTAAGGAGGCTCTCGGGAAGTCGAATACAACAGAATATCATCCGCATATAAGGAAATCTTATCTTCCCAATCTACAGACCAACACATGCCACGAATCACCAGATCCCTATGGATCCATGCCGCCAGGGGTTCCAGGGCCAGCGCAAAGAGTAGAGGGGAAAGAGGACACCCCTGGCGGCTGCCACGGTGCTGCTGAAACATTGTTGATGTGCGGTTGTTCCTCACTACTTGAGCCATTGGTTCTGAGTACAGCAGCCGAATCCAACTCACAAAACTGGGTCCAAAGCCCATCTTGCTAAGTACTGCAAAAAGATATGGCCATTCCACCATGTCAAACGCCATGGTGGCGTCCAGTGACACCAGCACCACCGGTTCCCGGATAGTCGCCGCTCTGCCCAAGACCCCGTGCACTCTGCGTAGATTTAGAGCTGTGTTACGAAGCGGCATGAAACCTGATTGATCTGGATGTACTAAGCCGTCTATTACTTTTACCAACCAGAGCGCCAATAATTTTGCGAGGATCTTGGGTTCTGTGTTGAGCAGGGATATAGGTCTATATGAGGCACCGCTGGTTTTGGGTTTCCACTCCTAGTGAATGACCACTATGTTGGCTATTCCCTGGTCCATGGGGAGTGTTCCTCTTTCCCTGCTGTCGATATAAACATTGATCGAAGATATGGGGCTATTTTGTCCGGTCTGAGCTTATAGAGCTCAATCGGAAGGCCGTTTGGGCCTGAGGCTTTCCCAGAGAGGATCGCCCGTATTGTCTGAGCTATTTCCTCATTCGAAAAATCAGAATCAAGGTATCCCTGATTTTCATCCCCCAGTGTGGGAAGCAGAATATCTTGTATTAGAGAGCCATTATCTTCGACCAAGTAAGTCCCCTCCGTATCATACACCATCTGATAATATTTGGCAAATCGGTCCGTGATCTGCTGTGGTTCAGTGATTGATCGACTCCCTCTACATGGAGCTCAGGTACGAGGCGGCTAGTCCATTCTTTCTTATATAACCATGTGATTAGTTTACCTGCTTTGTCACCCTGCTCATAAATTCTACTTTGCATGTCCCTTCCTTGGATGCTTGCAGGGCCGGACTGGCTACCGGGCAGTTGTGTGTGCTGCTGAGCTGGGGGCTAATTTCTCTGTGGTGTGGGCTTATTTCGTTGATGGGGACGTGCGTGCGCTTTGAAATAAAAAAAGCAAAACGAATTTCGTTTTGCACACACAGGTACCCATCAACGAAATCATCCCCAGGCTCGGCAGGACACACAACTTCCCGGTAGCCAGTCCGGCCCTGGATGCTTGCTCTGTCTGGTGCTATGGCATTATTCTCATCTTGTTTTAGCTGTAAGAGGTGCAAGTTCTCGGGGGTTACTGTCACTTCTAATTCACTCTCCAATCTAAGGACTTCGTCCTCTGCCTACACCAAGTCTTTCTGTTTTTCTTTTTTCTTGCCTGCGAATCCTTGACTTGTAGGCTTCCCACAGTGTTTGGGCTGATTCTACTGTACCCTTGTTTTCATGGAAGTAGTGATCCGTATCTTGGATTATTTTCTTCCGGATGTCTGGGACTCAGAGGTACTACGGATTAATGGGAGCAATTCTTCCCATTCTGCTCTGGCCCAGAACAATGTGTGTCAAGATCGTTGAGTGATTGGAAATACCCCTACTTAAATGGCGTATTTCTTGAATGTCGAGCGCCAGTGCGGCTGGAATTAATACATAGTCAATGCACGAAAGGCTATGGTGGGCATTCAACAAGAAAGTATATTGAGTCCTATCTGGGTTGTGTGCTCTCCATCCATCCACCAGTCCAATGGCATCAAGGAAGTCAGGGAGCCATTGTAGTGCAGGCCTAATGGCCCGTGGGGAATGGCGATCCAACATACCAGACACCACTCCATTAAAGTCCCCCCCTATCATGAGAAGACCCTCTGTAAGTGACAAGAGGATTTTACCCTGGTCCTTAAAGGTATCTCTCTGGAAGCCAGGGGTAACATACACAGAGACAAATATGACGACCCTACCCTCCCAGAGACCCGAAACCCCTATATATCTGCCCCTATTATCCGACCAGGTGGATTGCAGTGTGAAAGGGAACGAGTTTTTTAGTACTATGCCCACACTTCATGACCCAGTCGTGAAGCCAGCATGTGCCACCAGTTTATATCCACCCCTGTTCATAGCCTTACATATGTTCCCCACTAAGTGTGTCTCCTGTAGTAGAACGACGTCAGGGGCTTGTCTCTTGATATATTGAAGGACCATGCTACGTTTCATTTTATCTCCAAGCCCATTGACGTTCCAGCTAAGGATCTTAATCCCTGTGTCCCACTGCGTACCGATCTGGATTCATGTGATTGCACTGCTCTTGCATTTTGTTACTTTTTGATGTCATCGATAAAACAAATACAACCTTGAATTGAAAATTCTCAAACTTTAACCAGAATTCCCAACCACCTCCCTCCCTGCGCCCCTGCACTCTGGGTTTCAAACTGCCCATGATACAATTTGCAGAGTGCCTGTCGCCCACACAACTTAACTAAATGTAGAAAAGTGGGGTGCGCTGTGTCCCTTTCCCCCCCTCCCCGTTGCTGATACACTATGGTGTCAGCTCTTGAGTGTAGGTCAGCCATTAGTACAAAGGAGAAAGATTCCTCTCACATTTAAGCGTTTTGTGATTCCCCAGCACAGGCCCCGGGTCTCTATTACAGCCCAATAATATCTCAAACCAATATTATCATTAATGGGGTCTGCTGGCCCACATCTGCCCCAAACCCCGAACATTACCCCTGAATCAACACAGCCCGCTGTTCAGCGGCTCTCCAACCAGTCTGCTGCCGACTCCGGATGTTCGAAAACCAGGCCCTACCGTCAGCCTCCACTCGAAGCCTGGCTGGGTACAGCATGGCATACTTGTATCCTTTGTCTCTTAATGTTTTCTTTATTCCCAGAAAGGAGCGTCTTTGTCTCTGAACCATCAGGGTAAAATCTGGAAAGAAAATTATTTCAGCGTTGCCAAACCGGAACGGAGGTCCCGCTCTGGCATGTTGGAGTATCACATCTGGATCTCGAAAATGTAGGACTCTGGCACGGATTGAGCAAGGAGGGGCTCCCGGTTTCGGACAACCTCCAGAGACTCTATGGGCTCTTTCAATTACAAAGAATTTCCCAAGCCCCTTAAGTTGCAGATGATTGAGGAGGAGGTCTTCCACAAAGAGATCGGTGGCCTGTCCTTCTGATTTTTCCGGGACCCCTAGGATACGCACATTGTTCCGTCATAGATGCCCTTCGTAATCATCCAATTTAGTTTCTGCGGATTTCCGAAAGGTTTGCAGTTCCTTGAAGTCAGATTGCAGCTCGGAAGCGTCCTCCACTAAGCTTGCGGTTGTGAGCTCCACCTGCTTGACTCGCTCCCTATTTTTGTTCACGTCCGCCTGGAGCAAGTTAACTTCCACGGTGATTGCAACCATCTTGTATTTCAGTGACGTCTTAATCCCCGCAATGGCCACTAGGACGTCTTTGAGCGTAGGTTCCGGTTCTGTCGCCAACGATGTCCTTCCGCCTTTGCCCGTGGGTGAAGGATCAGGCAACGAGGTTTTAGGGAGAGTGTAACGATCCAGTCTATTCTGCTGCACAGATTTGCTGCCCCTAGCTGATGACATTGTGCCGTGGTCTCCTGTTTCAGACGTGTCTATATGGAGAGGTGACTGAAAGGTCCGCAAGCCGGTGTCACTCTTGATGTGGGGGGGACCACCCACACTCCGCTTGTGATTGCAGGTGGTCTTCTGAGGTCGGTATCACAGGCAGTGGAGTGCTAGGCTGAAGCTGGAGGCAGGGTCCTGTACACCGTGCGGCACTATGAGTTCCAATGGGGGACACTGAGTCTGTCTCTCATTTGGGCTCAGCGTGTAGCAGTAGCAATTTGCCATGTTCACTAGGAAGGTCAGCAGCGGCGGCCACGCTCCAGCGGTGATGCCCAGCGAGGTGACACAGGCCGATATGTCCTCTAGACTCACTGCCCCCGTACTATATTGGCGAAGTGCACTCGGGGATGTGTAGTAGTGGGGCCTTTCTCTGGCATGTGAGCATGTATCGATAGGTAGTATGGTTTGCTGGCCCACTGCTTGTGCTCCTCCACGGGTGGTGCTAGACGGCGGGCATGGTGCGCATCTCCGCCGCCGCTCACCCGATTTGCCTCTATGTATAGGCCCCTGGCCGGGTAGGATCGGTTGCTTGTTGCCATTGTGAGCGTCTATTCTGCTGGGTGTCGAGCAATGTGCAGGCGTTTTCCCGCTGCCTCAGTTTCCCGCTGCTCTGGCTCTTCCCGCTCCAGCTAGTCGCAGACTGCATTGGTTACTCACTGTGGTTATGCCCACTTCTGCAGATACGATCTTGGGGCCGGCGTGGGCCCCGGAGTTGGGTTGCGGCTAGGCCGAGCGCCTGCCCTCCCGCCGTAGGTCCATGTATCAGCTGTGCACCGAATCTGCTCCGTCGTGTTATCTCTCGGCCGGCCAGAGGCGGAAGGCACAGCCGCGGACATCAGATTCACCAAACCGCAGGCCAGCCGCAGTCCCTCATCCGGCGCCTCCTCCTCCGCACCAGGCCTCGGTCTCTTCCTCCTCCGCAGTCCGCCAATTGAGGAGGTTAGGTCCGTGGGGCGTGTGCACCCCTCAGCAAATGTTATCTTGGGGCATGGGGGACCCCTGAAGGCCTCCGGTCCCCAGGCAGGAGAGCCAATTGTCCTTGTATGCTATTTGGGGTTCGAGGCGCAGGGACCGCCAGGCTCGCGCTCTGCTCCTACCACCACGAAAGCCCCCGGCACTCTCTCTCAATGTAGGCCTCAGTCAGACTCGCTCGCCGTACAGGATCATCAGTGTATCTCCGGGGTCCACTGCCTCGGGATCGGATCCCTGAAGTCTGCTGATTAACAAAGTCACTCCTGGGCAGACGGATAGTTGTGACGGATAGATGGAGGAGAAGGGAAGTTACGGAGCCTCGCTATGCTGCGGCCATTGCGCCTCGAGGCTCAGCCACACCCCCATTGTCTCACTATTAGGGACTGCTATGATTTAGGATTTTAGGGTTCTGCTCCATTGCTTCTAGGCACGCAGGGGCAATGGTCCTGAGTTTAGGGGAGCCCTTGTTAGGGATTCATGTGTACTTGTTCAGAAACAACTAACTTGTAATCCCCAAAAGATGAACCAAGGTCGATACAACTGCCCCTGCAGTCTGAGGAGCCACTCTGCATCTTGGGGGGCAGGAGCGGCAGGGTCATAGGGAAGAATAATTTATCCCACTAATTCAATACACAGATCGAAGGGGAGCAGGATATGCCAGTGGTTGCTATTGTGTACTAGGAGAAATGAGCAGGGGTCCCTTCTATGTAACAAAAAAATCACTCAGTGGTGCAGGGGAGACAATTCAACTGGTGATGGTGGGACGAAGGGGGCTGAAAAGTGTAACATGGTTTGCCTTCATACTACCAGTTTAAAAGAGGTAACTCCTCCTTCTCCACAATAGCAGTGGAAGGTATTTAAACATGGCCCAGCACCGAGAATTGTGCCCCCCAGAATGGCTCCTGCACCAGAGCTGGAGTCACCATAGGGAAATAAATAACTCTGTGGTGACAAATTCACCATCATTGTGCAGCTTCCACCAAACGTGGGTATAGGAAATGCACATCTGAAAGTGGTGGTACTGTGCAAGTACCCACATTTTATGGAACTGACATGGTAGGAGGTATCTTCTGTCATATCGGGGACTCTTGAAAGCCTGTTCTGAGAAAAAAAACTATGGGGCAGGTTTACAAGGAACTGATGCACCTGCATAGATGAGTCAATTTCCTTGCGCCAGGGTCAAATGTCCTTGCGCCACCATGGCTGCGCTGTATTTACAAAACGGTGCTCCATGCCGCAAGGATTAACAGATAAGTCAGAAATTCTGACGCATCTGTTGACCCAAAAGGCACTTATTGCTGGATTTGTGTCGCAAGCTGTACGCAACTCGAGCAATGTATTTTGAGGCCTAGACTTACTGTACTGCGTCACTCCTTACGCCTGTTTCAAGCAGGCGTAAGGTTTTGACGCAGTGGCATCCTAAAAGTGGCACAGTAAAATCTTGTAGATTTCACTGCATCACTTTTATGAGGCCTTTTTGCATGGGAACGCCCACCCTCCAAACATTATACCTGACCCAGGTATAATGTGACGCAGGGCTTTACAATGTGACACATCTCCTTAGATACGTCACGTTTAAGTAGGCCACATTGTTTGCGCCGTCGTTGCTTCAAAAAAGTTATGCAATGGAGGCGGAAGGGGCTTGTAAATCTGCCCCTATGCGTCCCCAAGCAGCCTTTCCTAATGTTGCTGTGTACTAAAATGAAAATGGACTGGCCACCCTAATTCAGTTCGCCTGTCAACCATCATATTGATCAGCGTCAGTTCTCACATAAAATGGAGTTGGTGGCCATACAGTAATTGACTAGCTTTGAAAGCTTTATAATCTCAGTTTTGGTCTGATCAGTAGACTCCCACTGGTCTGTTTAATGATTTTGGTGCCAATTAGGCGGCTGAAATGGATCCTTGGAGGATTTCTCCCACTGTTGTAGTGTCAGAAGCTGACTTGGGCAGGATCTGATGTATATTCCGAGTCTTATCTAGACAGGCAAAAACAACTCGTAAAGAATTTAATTCATGTTTGCTGTGCAGATTTTTCAGGCTCTCTCTCAATCCAGTTTCATGGGTAGGGAGGTTTGTTCATTCTCCACACAGGAGAGCAGGATGAAATAGTAGGAGATGAGCACAGAGCAAGGTGGTGCAGTAGGCTCTCCTCCACCTTGGGAGTCCTTGGACACAAGGATGCATAAAATGCTTACAGGAGCGCCAAACTGTTACAGAGGGAAGGAACTCCCTCCTCTCAAGCACAGGTACCATCTTGTCACACACAAATCCAACGGGGCACATGCTCTTTCCAGGTGTGCAGGGGGTGAGTAGACATCTCACCTGGCTTTAAGTGAGATCCCCCCTCCCAGGCTTATGGTAAAGAGCCCCTTTCTGGAGGTCTCAATTGTCCCTGCAGCATTCGATGGCACAGTCACCTTGAAATGTAGATAATATATAGGTAAGTTAAATAGAACATTTTAAAAATGAAGGGAAGGGCCAATAGGTGCAAACGGTAGCAAAATTTCATCTATACATCCGCCTGAAGATGTTCATTTCACAAGTGTCATAACAACAAAGAAGAAACTAGGAGGTCTGTTAAATGAAGGAGAAGTGACCACGAGAAATTGACACACACTACTATCACAACTAACGGTGAGGGTCCATCAGTAATGAAAGAGTCCTATCAGCCCACCCATTTGGCGGAACCTCGTCATCTAGGACCTTATCAGCAGGTGCTCATATGGCCAAGCTCCAATGTACTTGCTTGGTACCAACAGTTCCCATGCTGAAAGAAGATGAGTCCTCACTGCGAGTGGTACTGATAGGGTGCAGTGCTCAAGAGAAAAGTGCGTGGTTAAAATGGCGGTCAAGGTAGAAAAAATATTTTTATTGGTATCTCCCTGGACGTCAGATTAAAACAGATGTGGCAACAGTGTGACAATATCACTGTCAGGTAAGCATCTAGGAATTAGGCCAACATGTTTCTGCCTTTCATGTATAGTTTTACAGGCATTCGTCAGGGCCAAGCTGTAAAATCGGCTACTGCAACATCTATTGTGTTCTCTATATAGAAAAATTAATTAAGAAAACAAAACAAACTATATGGCATGGTTGTGATGGTAAGTTAAGTCATGTGGCTAGGTCAGCCACCCTACCGTCTCTGGTAAAACAACCATGCAGAGTTCAATCCTTTCCTGCGAAGAAATGAAGAGAGAAAGAAAAGACTGATATTGCATACATTGTACAAACTTAGGTATCAAAATGGTGTGGAGGTCAAATTCTCGTGGTATTACTACACTTCTAGCGACTGCTTTAGTGAGAGCCAGTCAGAAACATGACTAAGAAAAAAGTCAAAATCAGATAATCTGAGAAATAATATGATATTTTAAAGAGAATAACAACTCACCCAGCACTGTGTGGGAGTCAAGCCTCACCTCACCCGGCAACGGCTCGGATAGAGAGGCCCCGCTCTGTGAAACATACGGAGAAAGACAATTTCGACATTGATAAATGTCAAACTCAATGTATGTAATGATATCTAAAGATAATCATAAAACTTGGTTTTTAATTTTTCTGGCTTCAAGTCCCAACTCATCGACGGCATAAAGAAGGTGAGTTCGCCCTCGACTGTGGTATACGATATTTAATACCTCGGATCAAGAAATGCTGATAGACAGCAGCTTTAAGGTAGAATTTATTGGCTAGCAAATTTTTCAAATTTCAAAAAGATACTCCCGGCCTAGTTGTAATATCAGCCCAGGGGGGGGTGTGTGGGGGGGAGAGGGAGGGGAAGGGACATGCAGTGCTCTGCCACCTCCGTCTATTTAATGCTAGTTAAATGATGCAGGGAATATACTTCTCTCAGTCACCTATAACTGGAGATGTAGTTAAAATAAAGGAAATGTACCCGCATACACGTAAACTACAGCACAAGGACCAGAGCTGCAAAGGGATTACCTTACCTGTCCGTCGGTACCTCCGAGTGTGACCGGAACCGATGGGGAGGCGCCGACGGACAGGAAGCTAGGAGCTTAAATACCCACATCAATTGGGTAATGAGACGCTGATGATCTGCACCTGCGAGACAGTGGAGGCGTCTACGCAGTGCGCATCTGTCGTCGCATCGCATAACGTGAGAGAAGTGTCACTAACTCACGCATGCGCATGGAAATCGGAGCTCGGAGCCGTCATGCCCAGAACACCCAACTAGCGCTGCTGCGCGCATGCGGCGGTGTGTAGAAAAACGCACACACTTTGACGCATGCGCGGTGGACGTGTAAATGCAACACTCCATATCACAGTTGAGAGGGAGGAGAACGCGCCTGCGAGGAAACCGAGACACTACCAAAGACAGTCTCGGTCGAGCTGTGTGTCTCGGCAACCAAGCACTGACTGCATAGTCGTCTATGTTAAAAGACTATAATGTAGCTCCAAAGTGGCTACTCAGTTGGGGGAATGAAGGCATAATGGTGATGGCGCTAATACATTCCTTCGTACAGCTGTTGTGAATCGAGTGAGTGCAAAATGGGGGGCTAATGTGACCAATGGTGTCATATATACTCTAACCAGGCGTGTAACTGCCTAGTATAGTGTTAAATCAAGGATGTGTATACACTATTTATCTGTGGATAATTTGTTTCAGATAATAGCCACCTTTAGTGTTACATAGAATAAAGCACCTTCAAAACAACTACCAGAGATGATATATTATGAAATGGTCTCAGTGTAAAATTCGTTAATGTGAACCTACTCTTAGTTAATTCAGATAAGAGTGTAGAAGAAGTATTGTCTGCGTCCTAACCCTATGTCAAAGGGCTCCAGGTTTATGTATATAGGTTCATAAGAACGTAAATAAAGTATATGGGATGAACCCAGGCAAAAAGTGTGGTTCATCTGTAAATGAACACATACTAGTTCAATATGGAATCACAGCATTGCCATCAATGTTGTTGGATAGATGTATTTCATAGTGAGATCCAAGGTATGTTGTCATTCAGACCCAGGACGTCTGTCTTGAGCTTGTGAATCCAACGTTGCTCTCTAAAGAATAGAAAATGTGACACATCCGTCACGTGTGGTGGAATAAATGGTCGCTCTAAGACAACCCATTTCATTTCATCAGCCTTGTGTTTTTGAGTCAGGAAATGATTCGTAAGGCGGGTAGATTGTTTGTTGCACCGGATGGTGCTCTTATGCTCGCTTATACGAAGCCTGATCTGGCTGGTGGTGTGACCTATGTAAATCAGTTTACAGGGGCATGTTATCATGTAAATCAATTTATCTGAGTTACAGTTAGTGTGGGTGTTTAAGCGCCACGGTCTTTCTGTCCCTATATCTACTGTCAAAGTTTTGCAGGTTTGGGGACAGACTGCACATCCTCCGCACGGGTAGTGACCTCGTACTGGTTCGGTATTCCACAGGGTATTTGTATCTTTCTTCAGGTGGTGTCTTGGCCTCGTGTGTATGAGTTTATCTCGAATGTTAGAACCTCGTTTGAAGGCAAAGAGAGGACGCGGAATGTTCCCCGTTGCTGTATTCAGTATCTTCCAATGTTTGAGGATGATTTTCTTCACTTCATTGGAACGAGTATTGAACGTATGTACCATGGTTATACGATCAGTGGGTGTCTGTATGCTCTTGGGTTCTAACAGCGCCTCTCGATTATTGTTGGCTGCTCTTTTGCATGCACGCCGAACAAGATGGTTAGGGTAGTGTCGTTCTCTTAGCTGGGCTGTCAGGTCTTTAGCATGCTGTTCGTACAAGGTCTTAGAGGAGCAGTTCCTCCTCACTCTTAAAAACTGGCCTACTGGGAGGTTGTCTCGGAGGGCCTGAGGATGGAAACTTTGGTAGGACAGCAAAGAGTTACGTGACATGGGTTTACGGTAAAGTTCGCTATGCAGGCCTCCTATTCCTGCCTGGATCAAGATGTCCAAAAATGGAAGTTTGGCATTACTTGAATCCATTGTGAAATTTAGGAATTGATTCCGTGAGTTGAGCCATGTATGGAACTGTTCTACTTCCTCGGTTGAGCCTCTCCAGATAACTAAAACGTCATCGATGTATCTTTTCCAAAGTAATACATGATGTCGAAAAGGATTGCCCTGGTGGAAAACATTATCTTGCTCGAACTGGTGCATATATAGGTTGGCTAAACTAGGGGCAAACACACTCCCCATCGAGGTCCCAGAGACCTGTAGAAAAAGTTCATCCTCATATTGGAAAAAAAATTCCGTCATCGCCAACCTGGCACATTCCATGATAAAACCTACTGGTGTGATAGTGTTCAGTTCTCTTGATTCAAGAAGTGCCCTTATGCAGTCCAGTGTCTCCTGCTGCGGAATGCATGTGTATAAAGACTCGACATCGAAACTGACTAGAAGGTCAGTCTCCATGTCGAATTCCACTTCTGACAGTAATCTCAAAACGTCACTAGTGTCCTTCAAATAGGTTGGAGTCTCTGCGACGATCGGTTTCAAAAAGAAATCCACAAAGGTGGATAGCGGCTCTAGAAGGGAGCCTATTCCTGATATGATCGGTCGTCCTGGGGGTGGCCTCTTTTCTTTATGTATTTTCGTCAGGCAATAAAAATAAGGTGTTACAGGATGTGGAGTATTCAAGAATCTCGCCTCTAGGGGTGTGACCCAACCTTCACTCGATGCTTCTTCAATAAGACATTTGATCTCGTTGGATAACCTTGTTGTTGGATCCTCTGTGAGTCGGCGGTAAGCTCTGGTGTCATTAAGCTGTCTACGACACTCAGTACGATAGGCATCTGTGTCCAACAACACAATTGCCCCGCCCTTGTCGGCAGGTTTCACTGTCAGGGAAGCATCTTTGGCCAAATCCATCAGAGCACTTTTTTCAGCTTTCGTAACATTCTGATAGATGTTCCGCTTTTGTTGATTAAGGTTGTTGATGTCATGAGTTACTGCTTGTTCAAAAGCAATAACTCGTGCTGGAACCTGATGACTCATCGGTGTGTATGTAGATTTAGGTCTAAGGCCAGTGTTGCGGTCCGGGGGTTCCATACACTCAGCCTCTTGACCGGTGTTGAAAAAGAAGTGGAGGCGTATCTTGCGATAGAAGTACTCCAGTTCTCGTCTCAGTGTAAATGGGTCACAATTGTTGGTGGGAACAAAACCTAACCCTTTGTTAAGGACGGATGTCTCATTTGTTGTTAGAGTACGAGTACTCAAGTTGACCACTAAATTGCTGTCCCTGTTCGAGACGTGTTGGTCTGTGGTTGCCCTGTGGGTGCTGGATTTGTTTCTGGTGCCCAATGTACTCCCTGTTGTCCTCTCCTCCTGCCACGGGTCCTGCCACGGCCCTGCCACAAAAAAGACTGATCTGGATAGAATTGGGGGAAATTGGGCATGGGGTAACCCATTGGGGGTGGACCCATAGGGGGTTGCTGATAACCCCAAGGGGCAGGGGGCCACCATTGGCCGGCATGCGGGACAAACGTACTCATCCCTCGCCCTCTGTTAGATCTCCGTTGGTTGCTTCTCCCTCTACCTCTACCAGTAGTCCCTGTGTTTGTGTTGTTTGCATCACTCGAATCTGAGTCTGTACCTGAAGAGGAATAGTTAGAGCCATATCTTTTGCCTCTGGGGTTGAAATCTGGAGCCACATAAGAGTCACTAGTGTAAGGATAGGCTGCCTCCATGGAAAAACGAGCCAAATCCTTCTTGAATTTATCAATTTTGCTCATTAAAATATTGTCTCTATAATCCTTATTAGTTTTGTTGGTCTCATCCATGTGCTTCTTGAAAATCACAGGTCTAATTGCGGCATTAATCTGGCCTTCAAGAACTTGGATTTCAATTAATACTGCATCGGCTGCTTTTTTGGCCGTCTTAATTATTAAGATCAACCAGTCTCGCGTGCAGCGCCAGGCTATTAATGACCAGTTCCGTAGGAACTCTTTGTCAGTGAGGAAGAGTCTCGGTGTGTTGGTCACTATCAAGCCTGGCGGTGCACACTTACCCTGCAAGTATTCGTTCATTATCACTCCGTGTAGGGAAATGCGGGAGTGATTCTTTTTCAAATTGAGCATAGTAACCCAGTTATCCTCGGTGGTGGTGGATGTCGTGGGTAAATCATCAAGAATGCTAGGATTGTCATTAATGATGTTATTAAGATCCTCGTCGTCGAATGCTAACCCACCAAAGTCGGCCATCACAGCGTCAGGACAAGAGGAGCCAGTGGAAAGCAAATAAACCAAGTGAGCGACAAATTCAGCTCAGCTCAATCTGGAGGAGCTGAAAATTATAAAAGACCCGCAGCCTAAAAGCTGCTCAAATCACTGAAAAAACAACTGTAATATAAGGGTCAAGGGGACAATCTTTACCGACCTCTCAAGTCCACACCCCCACTTGGAACAGTAATAACAACAAAGAAGAAACTAGGAGGTCTGTTAAATGAAGGAGAAGTGTCAACTTACTGGCCTTAAAACTGCCACATTGTTCCCATTGCATCAACCGCGAAACGTGGTATTTTACCAATTCAAAGCTGTAATACTGGGCCTGGAGTGGTAAAAGGCTTTTGCCATTTTATAGCTTGGCATGGATAGCACTGTGCTAATCCTATGCTTAAAGACTTTGCTGTAGAAATGGCAAACATATTTGTCAGTTTCTATCTCCCCATGGATGGCACTGTGCTAATCCTATGCTTAAAGACTTTGATAGAAAAGCAGACATTTGCAGTGAGAAAATTTAGAGTGTAGCTGGTGTTGAGAGTGCTCTATACAGGAGCTGCTTTACACCTAAACTTGAGAACTACCCAACGTTCTCTGCTTCTTTTTTGCATAATTTATGCATCACTTTAGACAAAGGTATACCTCTCTGAAGAGCTCTAATTAGAGCAAAATACATGTCAGGGGTTGCTTTTATTCATTTCTGGTTGGATTGGATGGTATTTTACAAATCCAAAGCTGAAATACGGTGCCTGGAGTGGTAAAAGGCTTTGGCCATTATGCAGCTCGGAAAGCATAGCACTGTGCTAATCCTATCCTTAAAGACTTTACTGTAGAAATGGCAAAATACTTTGTCCCTTTTTATCTCAGCGTGGATGGCACTGTGCTAATCCTATGCTTAAAGACTTTGATAGAAAAGCAAACATTTGAGGTGAGCAAATTGGGAAACAGCCTTTACGAGGTTTTTACCTGGTTGTGCCTTTACAATGCATTTTTTAGCATGCATATTTTTATCGCGAATACACATTTATGGCGCATGCCAATACCACGCATTTAAGGTAAATTGGAGGGGGTTGGGGGGGCTCGCCCCACAGATACATTGTTTTTTTTTTAAATCTAAAAACAATGCCTGGTATCGGCATGTGTTGTAAATGCATATTCGCAGTAAAAACATGCATGGCAAAGGCATGCAAAGTATTTACCTGCGTTGTATCGTCCTACAACCAGCAAATTTAATGCGTCGCTGGTGTTGAGGGTGCTCTATACAAGAGCTGTTTTCCACCTAAACTTGAGAACTACCCAGAGTTCTCGACTTTTTTTCATATAGATTTATATAAAAGTTACTCATTTAATTTATTAAAAAGAAATTAAATTTTTTGAAATTTTTACTCAAAATTAAAATATAATTTGCATTAATTAAATACAACTTTTAATTACATTTACTCAATATTAAACATAAAGTTGCAAGTCGGGTCTTTTTATTTAATTTAAATATCAATATTTATCAAATAAATTCATATATTTCAATTTGTTTATTGTTTAGTAAACATTTTATTTTGAAGATGTAATGTGCTTCAAAATTCTATTTCATTAGTTTGTAGTGTAAATATAATTTGTTTAGTTTAACATTTATATTTTACAGTAAAATGAATATATTATTTTCTTTAAAAAACAAAGTTAAACTTTAATTATTTTCCCTATTCTTTCCCTAAGGGAGGTGCCCACTGCAGTGGTTTCAGGGGATGAAGACATGTAAGTCTACAATTTGAAGGTAAATAACACACTGAAATGGTGTGAATAGTCAAAAGTAGTAGATTTACTCAAAAGTACATGAAGAAATCTACATGTATATATCAGGCCACTGGAATTATGAGGCAGGAGAGGGCCAAGTTATGCAGCAGGATTTATTTATTTATTTATAATTATGTGGCAAGAAAAGCCAAATTATGCGGAATAATGCTGCATATTTTGTAAGTGCATTACTTTGTTATTTTGTCATTTTTAGGTTTCGCCTGTCGAAAGCTGCCCAAGCAGCCTTTCACGCAGGCGAAATCTTATGTTTCACAGTATGTGCACTTCGTCCCGCCTTCTCTTCCATTGGCTAGCTCCATAAATGGAGGCTAGCCATTGGAAGAGCGATCTGTCCGTCATTGCCGGAGCAGATTCGTGGGCGTTCCCGTGATTTTTACTCATCCCGCCCCCTTGCGATCATCATGCGGCGGTAGGCGGTGGGAATCCGCCCTCTGTTCCATTGGCGTTCCCGACGACGTTTCGCATTCCGCAACGTCATGCGGCCGTGGGCGGGGTTTATTTTTTTGGGTCGTCCAGGTTTGTTTTGGCCATTCCGCGGCCGACCGCCACCGGAGGAAGTCCAGGTGAGTGCTTGTTTTTCCTTGCCTTCCCGCCCCCCTCCCGCTGTCCGTGTGCCCGTTCCCGCCCCCCCTGCTGTCCGTGTGCCCGTGCTTCTTGCTTTTAATGTGTTCGCCCGACTTGCTCCAAGAGTGTTGTTCTTTCTTTGCACCCTCTCCCATCTTTCGCCTGCCCTGTCCCTACCCCGCTCTCAGTGTCAGACTCAAAGCACTTCTGCTCCTCACGCGTGCTCGTTCTCTGGGTTTCTCTCTTCTTTCCCGCCCTTCAGTCCCGTTCTCTCCTGCTTCGGTGGCCCGGGCGGCTTCTCTCTCTCCACACGCCGGTGACACGCAGCCTGTTACTGGAGCCTCTGGACGCTGCCTCCGGTTCACTCGCAGCTTCAGCTGCCGCTGTGCCCTGTCCGCTCTGTAAGAGTTCTTACCTGTGAAGTCTGTCATGGGTTCATCTTCTTTCAACTCATTTAAGTCGGGAGTCAAAATCAGTGACCACAGTCTGCATCCCACCTACCTCTGTATTAACTTACCGCCCCTTTCTTCGTTTCTCTTACTCCTCTCGCGTCTTTTACTTCAACTTCGCACCCGTTTCTGTGAATGTCTCACTTCTCTTTTTCTGTTGCCCCTTGCTTCTCTCTTCTTTCTCCCTTCTCTCTTGCGCACTCCTTTCTGCTTCTCCCCACCACTCTGTCTCTATTCTCCCTCTCCCGCACTTTTTTTGTGTCTTCCCTCATCTCCATCTGCTCCGTCTCCTTTCCTTCTTAACCCTGTCTCCTTTTCACATACTTACTTTTGTCCCCCCCTCACCCCGCCCCTTCTCTTTTCCTTTTTCTCGTCCCCCAACCCTCCCCCTCTCTCCGCTGGCTGCCCTCCTCACCCTCCTTGATCTCCTCTCGCCCTACCGCCTCTCTCTTGCTCACGTCTCACAAATTGTATTTCAGCGGTCTGACCTGCACGTGCTCGCGCGGGGTTCCTCCCCTCCCGGCCCAGGACTCTCCCCGGCCTGCCCATGAAGGCCCCGCTGCTGCCTGCTGCACTGGGTTACATCAGCCTGCTGCACCTGTCGATGTGTCGAGCCCTCCCCATGCACTCCGGGCCCGAGGACCTCCCCCCTGAGCCCAGGTAAGCGCCGGGGACTAGTCCTGTGTGTCATATCAGGGACCGGCGAGTAACACCCTGCGTCCGAGCTGCGCGATCCTGCATTCCAGCCTTGCACTTGCACCATCCGGGCCGTCCAGCCCTGCTCCCCACCTAAGCACTGTGCTGCGTCCCGGCTGATGCAGCTCGAGGTCCCTACCATACTCTGGTTGATGCTACCCTGCCTCCAAGCGAGTCACAGGGCGTTTCAGCTAAGCGCTAGCTGACGCGAGCCTGCCTCTGACATGCACTGGGCGGCGCCTCCTTGCACCCCTGCCTTCACAACCGTGTCTCCTAGCCATGCGGTGGATGATGCAACCCTGCATCCAACCTAAGCAACCTGGGGGGTGCGGCCCTGCATCTCAGCAGAGCACAGGTAGGCAATACAAGCGCTGGATGATACAACTCTGCTTCCAACATAGGGGTACAGCCCTGCATGCCGGCCACCCACGTGCAGAGTGATGCAACCGTGCTTCTTACCAAGACGTCTCGACCGGCATCGCGTACTGCCCCAGTGCGCCTCGAGTCCCTGTACGTACTCTGAAGGTTCGCCACGTACGCCTAAAGCGTAAGAAATTGCACTGTCCCGCCGGGACGCCCCGCCCTGCGGCGCTTCTCCCCAGCCGGATCCCCGCACGGACCAGGAACCCAACCGCCGCCGGAAGAAGTCGTCCTTGGTGAGTGCTTGCTGTCCTGTCTTCCCCCGCCCCCCCTCCCACTGTCCATGTGTGCCCGTTCCCGCCCCCCCCTCCCGCCAACACATCTGTAGGCGTTATGCATGCAGTTGGGGCTAGCCTGTTTTTTTTTTGCTCCATGTCATCAAAAACATCATGTTTCTAGGCCTAGGCATATACACATAGATGTATTCATTGTGTGTGAATAAGGACACTGCAACAGTGCGAGTCACTATTCTGCCGATTTTTTGTGAGGATTTTGCCTTATCAAACAGTGGCAACATTTAACCATTATTTTCATTCCTTGGTGCTTCTGTTAACTGGTGTAGGACTTGGGTGTAGCTGACAGTTCACCCACCCATTCGTTTTTGGTGTATTTAGTGAGCCATTGTACATTGAGAAGTTATTGGGTTATCCTGATTATATTGTCCCCCCGCCAGTGGTTTAATGCTGTCCTGGGGTTTACTGGTTAAGCCATGCTATCGGGATCTCTCGCACCCATCCTCATCATGAACGGAGCAGATGCACCCCCACTGGTGGTCCTCCCTACTAAATAAAAAACTACCTTGAGGGTTCCTTTTTTAAATACGAGACTCTGCAGTTGTGTCTATTCAGAACTCAATTCCTCTTTTTAATCTCACCTTTTGGGCGAAGTGAATATCTTAAATCTGCCATCATTCGGAAGCTGCCCTCTGTCCCCCGTAGTACCTGTGGGGGCTCTTTGTGGGTGTGTGGGGGGGGCTCTGTGTGGGTGTGTGGGGGGGGCTCTGTGTGGGTGGGGCTCTGTGTGGGTGTGTGGGGGGCTCTATGTGGGTGTGTGTGGGGGGGCTCTGTGTGTGTGGGGGGGGGCTCTCTGTGGGTGTGGGTGCCATTTGCGAGAGATTAAGCTATTGGCATTGTAAATGACAATGCCATTTATTTATCTGTTTTCAAAACCATCACATAAATAAAAATGTTGTCATTTACAATGCCAATAGCTCTAACTTTTGCAAAGGCGAAACCGTTGCATTGTAAATGCTTGTTAAACTTGGTAACACACTCTGGGCATTGGCTGCATATCCTTAGTACCAGTTTAACACCCAAATATAGCAAAGAGCGACAGAAAAGTGGTCAGTCCAGCTTTTCAAAGGGCCTTCCAATGCGGGCAACGAATGTCGCCGCATTTTTACTAACTTTTGAACCGTTTGAGCTAGAAACAAAACTTTTTATATTAACCCCTTTGCCGCGGGGCTAATTCCGCTGCGATGCGGGGGGAGGGGGGCCGCGCTCGGCACCACGGTGCTCATGATGAGCTCGGCTCATCATGCAGCACGGTGGTGCTATGCTGGACCACGCCCGTTCCAATGGAACGCCCAGCACAGCAAGGTAATTATCCCCGCGTGGGCGTTCCGTAACGGTCATGACTAGCTCAGCTCGTCATTAGCACAGCGCCACCGTGCTGCATGACGAGCTGAGCTCGTCATCAGCACTCAAGAGGTTAAAATCTGTAGATTATGTGGCATGTGATGAACTGTGTGGAAAATGCGGCAAATCTGTCATCAAATGAAAATCGCCGCTGCCGCACAATCTCATAATTCCAATTGTCTTGGCGTCCTGGTGTAGATTTACTCGCGTGTAAATTGACCTTTTTGAACAGGCCCCTTTTTTTCTGAAAGGCTTTCCTAACTTTATCTGCCATTTAGAGGTAGATTATGGTTTCTCAGAAATGAATGATCGCTCGGAGGAGGTTGGATTACGTTTCTAGGCGAGAACTGCTACCAGGAAGTAATAGTGTTTGGTTTCCTGGAAGGCAAGCATCTGCCATTGGTAAATATTTTCTGGTTTCCAGGTATTGAATGCGGACCAAGAAGCAGTCTATTTGTAGAGCTCATGGATTCTCGCCGTTTATGGCTCACCTCTACGAGTGGTGTAATAAAAGCGTGACCCGCGTCCATTCTGAGGTGTGGTTTGGGGATCTGTGCCTGGTGGACGCAGCTCGGGCGGCCTTCACTGAGGAGAATTCATTGTACAGTGCCCAAGTGAATTTCTTGCTAGGCAATGTGGGGAAACCCACTGTCCCTTTACCGAACAAAATCTGAACCCCCACAGAAGATCTTGACTCAAAACTGTATCTGCCTCTTCTCTCTACTGTCCTTGACAAAGACAGAAGTCATCACCAGTTAAATTTATGTTTCACATTACACTGGGGGAAAAGCAAAATGCCCAATAGCGCTGTTACCTTCGGGCTGCAGCTTTTGCTGCTGTGAAAACAGCAGCTCGGCGTGAAATGCCATTCCTGCCCGCACACATGGGGCTGATGATTCTTTTACCGATGGAAATGGCACAACTATTGCCATAGCAGCCGTCAATACACTCAGAAAACACAAAGACCACTCCACAGACCTTAAACATGTTTAACAGCTGCCCTCTCCCAGCCCTGTTGGCTCAATCACCGGTAATGTGGTTCTGTCTCTGTGGCTCTGCAGCCCGGGTTGTCATTTGGTTCCATCTCTCTGGTGTTCCTGTTACATACCCTTGTTAACGCAGCTTGTTGCCATTTAGTCTGCCTTGTTCTTGGCATTTGTCTGTGGTAGTTATTGTTGTTTAATTTATTAAAGCAATTAGGCTGGGCTAGACTAGACTAGGCTGGGCTGGGCTGGACTAGACTGGACTGGACTGGACTGAACTGTGTTGTAAAACACGGAGTGGATGGGCCCAGAAAAAGCGGAAATAAAATAAGTAAAACTGAGTTATGTTGTTTGCTCTCCTCGGCACATGCACAAGGACGTCGCTTCCACTGGTGCAGAAGGTGCAGTGGCACCGGGCCCCAGATGGCTCACGGTCCGATTGAACCATGATTATCGCTGTACTTCACAATTCAAACATTGGCCGGGCATCTCTTTCCTTGCACTGGGGCCCATGACACACTGACTATACCACTGCACATACGGGGCCTCATTTACAAGCCTTTGTGCCGCAGATGCATCACTTTTTTTGATGCACTGGCACCGCAGCACAAGACCCTGCCCATATTTACAAGGCCACGTAAAGTCACCTTCCGTTACTTTTCAAGGCCGTGTCAATATGGGCCCCTTTAATGCATTACACTGCGTGAAAGGGGCCAACGTTTTATTCAGAAGCCGGCGCTGTTGCAGGTCGGGTTATCGAATGTCAAGGCTCCGTTGTCTTGATTCCACCTCATGCTTCTTTAATCCACCACCAGAGACTCCCTGGGTCATTTTCTCTCTATTGCAGATTCTTTTTTCATCCCTGCTTTCTTCTTTTTTGTCATTGTGTTTCCATCGTTGTTTTCTTCCTCTTTTCCCCATTTTGTGTTTTTCTATGACTTGCTGTGGTTTAAAGTTTGTTGAGGAAAAATAAAAGCATCATTCCCCAAAACATAGTGCTGGGGGGGTCAACCTTCAACCACTGGCCCAAATTAGGTACTGGCACTTACATGACTTCGTGAATTGGATTCAAAACATATTAAATGAGAACGTTCACAGAATATACATGCAATTAGTATAAATAGAAAGGACCATGCTATTTTTTGCACTTTTACTAATAGGGAGTTGGATATGTTGGGTCTGATACACGAAGGCATGTAAGATTACATAAAAGAGTACTACAGGAGTACTACCACTTGTACCTGTTAATGGTTTTATGAATAAGAGCCATAATGTTTTATCCCTCGCCACAAGAGAACAATGCTCAAGATAAACCACCTGGGCCGGGATTACAGAAGTGCCCAGCAGGGGCGCAATGGGCATTTGCGCCCACTTTGTGAACCCCAGGGGCACTTTGGTATTACAGAAGGGTCCGCAGACGCTTGTGCGGCCCCTTCTGTAATGCAGATAGCACTGGTGCACAGGTTGCGCCAGCGCTATCTCAAGAGGGCATTCCCTTATTACATGGGTACTTGGCCCCATGCAAATGAGGAAATCTCTTTACCTCTCTGCCTGCATCGTATTATGTAAACAGAAACAGTGGTTCCTGTGGGTTAGTACAGTTAATACTGGTAACAATCGCAATAGAAAAGGGTTAGGTCGATATCCACTGGAGAAGAAACCATTTACCACTCAATATTTGGTAATAACAGTAGTTATTTATATATATAACAGAGAAATTCTACAAAAAAATATATGTGTATATAGTGCAAAGTGTCCCCAATGACCATGGAACCTACAGATATAGGCCCAGATGTAGGTAAAATAGATTTACCGATTTTTAATTACTGAATTTTACCGATTCGGTATTTAAAAATCGGTAAATCTAAGGGGTGGATATGTAGGTATTCCAGATGTGCTGGAATACCGATTCTGAAGAATTCGGTATTTACCGATTCGGTAAATACCGAATCGGTAATGCCCATTCATTCCTATGGGCTTTGAAGCCCATAGGAATGAATGGGCATTACCGATTCGGTATTTACCGAATCGGTAAATACCGATTTGCACAAGGGTGCAGGGGGTGTCACTTTGACACCCTCTGGCACCCCCAAAACAGGCTCGGGTGCCATGTGGCAGGCATACATGCCCTAAGGGCAGGTCTGCCTGTCACATGGCATAGGTGTGCATGCACACATGTGCATGCACACCGGAATCGGTATTTTACCATCAAATTGGATTTGATGGTAAAATACCGATTCTGTAAGGCCTCTGGGACTCTGAAGAGTCCCACCTACATCTCGGTGCCTCAGAATCGGTAAATTTACCGATTTTTTATTTTACAGAATCGGTAAAATTACCGAATCGGTAATTTTACCGATTCATTAAAATAATGCCCCCTACATACCTGTCACCCATATACCGGTCGGTAACGGCCGAAAATACCGATTTTCGGCCGTTACCGACCGACCTACATCTGGCCCATAGTGACATATTGTGACATAAACAAATAGTTTCCAATAGAAGTAAAGTCGACCATCAAAAATGATAAACAATAGAAGCAGCCTCCTTATACAATAATAGGGGCTGTTGAATGGTTCGCATTTAATTATTGTCGACGGAGTTTTGACCCCTATAACAGTAGCCGGTCTCTTTAGGACATATTGATGTAGAGACATCTGTAATTAAAGGAAGAAAAGGATAGCATCGGTGTGAGTGCTAAAACAACAGCATGGTTGTATGGAACAATAAAGGGTGGCCTGTGCCTGAGAAGGGGAATGTCTGTCAGCGTGACAAAGTGCACCCCAAGGAGGTGATATTGTAGGAAGGGTACTCACATGGGACCCAGCCGGGTGCACCCCAAGGAGGTGATATTGTAGGAAGGGTACTCACATGGGACCCAGCCGGGTGCACCCCAAGGAGGTGATATTGTAGGAAGGGTACTCACATGGGTCCCAGCCAGGTGCACCCCAAGGAGGTGATACTGTAGGAAGGGTACTCACATGGGACCCAGCCGAGTGCTACACATGCGGAAGAGGGAGAAAGGAAAAATTGTAACAACCGTTTTACATTAGATCTGCTAAACAAGACACACTTTAGTATTATGTTCAATTCTGAAGACCTTATCTGGAGTCTTGCGCTCAGTCCAGACTAAACTGCCAAGCCAGGCCCTCCATGAACCGGAACACAAGTAAATGGGAAACGGTTTTGCCCTTGCTTGAAGTAGAGAGCGTACCAGCATTGGCGGTCGTGGCTGGGTGCTACTCCCATTACTTTCTCGTGCTGTAGAAGGACGGAGGATTTCATCCTATTTTAGACCTTCGGCCTTTGAACTTCTTCCTCAAGAATGACAGGTTCAGGATGCTCACTTTGGGCCAAGGTTTGTCAGATATTGATACAGGCAACTGGATTGCAGCATTGGATTTGCAGAATGCCTATTTCTGCATGCATGTCCTACAATGCCACAGACGTGACCTGCGGTTTCAGGTAGGCCATGGGCACTTTCCGTTCTCTGTGCTCCCCTTTGGCCTCACTAGTGCCACTCGCGTGGTCACAAAAGTGATGGTTGTGGTTGATTCCTCTATGAGTAGGTTGGGAATACCAGTCTTCCAATACCTCAACGACTGCTTGTAGCACTGGTAGGTCGGTTCACCTCAAACAGTTGTGTACCACCACCAGACGATGGTCATCCTGTTCACATCCCTGGGATTTACCATCAACACGCCAAAGTTACACCTGACTCCTTCACAGAAGCTCTGTTTCATTGAAGCCATCCTGGACATGGGGCTGTTCCAATCCTTTCCTCCACCTAAACACGTCCAAGATATTCGGGCTATGATAGCGATATGTCAATCCAAGTTGCATCTCCCTACCATTCCTGCTGATGGAGAGCTGTATAGCTGACTCATATTGACACACTTCTCGGTGTAGTAAGTATTCATCTTGTGGGCATTAATGTGAAAACGTCTCTTGCTGTGAACAGCATGATTATGATAGTTATTTTGATACGTGATGTGTGCAGTAGCATTACAAGCCCTGTACAGTAGAGTGAGGGGGCCCAACATACAATCAACAAGTCACATTCAGTTTCCTCACCACAATATACAATCAGCAGGAATTTAAGAGGTAAAGCTTGCTTAAAGGGTATAAACTTGTCTTGTTGTGGGGTGGGGGGAGAAACGGGGGAAGAACGGCGGGATGACAAGGGAGGAGACAAGTAATACCAAAATATGATTCACAAAATAGCTGTAGAGGGGCTGTGTCTGTACCTGGCCTCAAAAACATAAAATCAATGTATTTATTAGGAAAAGGAAATTCATAGGGATGCTTTGTTAGGATTATGCCAATAGAAATGAAATACATAAAAAAATGAAGACTAAACTGTCAACATCATTATGTCACTATTCAATTAAAAACTGTTTCATATCCAGTTCTGCATTTTACTTTTTTATACTACTATATTCCACCTAGTGTGTTGCACCCACATGCCACTGGTGTAGATATACTGGCCCATATATACATATTTCTCATGCGTTGTGTTGGACCCGGCCTCGTGGCATGGTCCCGCTCCTCCCCGCATGTTGGGCCCGGGACAGCCATGACCCCTGTCCTCCCCGACGAAGCTACTGCTCCAACCCTCAACGAGAGCCGCCACTCCTGGCGACCCCGGCTCTCCCCCTCAAGAACCCGGCGACCCCTGCTCGCCCCACTCTGCTGGTCCGGACCCTGCCCTGCCCTGCCCTCTAAGGCCCCGACTCCATCTTGGACCCTTGACGTCCTGACCACGTGGCCTCGGCCCGTCCCCGGCCACGACCCCAGCAAAGCCCCGACATCGAGGCACCAAGATCCGACCAGGTGGTAAAGCGGCCACTTGACGGAACAAGGAGGAGGGGAGTTTCGATGGCCCTCCAACCGTCCCCGGACACCTGGTTTCGATCGCCCTCCGGACTCCCTGGGCGCTGGCTCCACCCCCCTGCTGGGTGTCTGGACACTCTCATCCCGGCCCCTCTGGCCCCCAGGCGCGAGGGTCCGGACATCAAAGGACTCCAGACCTATATCTGGGGCAGCTCTGGAAGGGGTCGGCAGTTGTATCCTGGAGTCGAGAGCCCTGCTGACGCTGTCGCGGCTGACCCCGAAAAGAACTCACTGCTCTGAATCCTGAACCCATCTTTGGAGTGCTGCTGGCGCTGCCGCGGCCCAACCTCGCTAAAACCATCTTGGAGTCCTGCTGGCGCTGTCGCGGCCCAACCTCGCTGAAACCATCTTGGAGTCCTGCTGGCACTGCCGCGGCCCAACCTCGCTGAAACCATCTTGGAGTCCTGCTGGCGCTGCCGCGGCCCAACCTCGCTGAAACCATCTTGGAGTCCTGCTGGCGCTGCCGCGGCCCAATCTCGCTGAAACCATCTTGGAGTCCTGCTGGCGCTGCCGCGGCCCAACCTCGCCGAAACCCTCTTGGAGTCCTGCTGGCGCTGGCGCGGCCCAACCTCGCTGAAACCATCTTGAAGCCTGCTGGCGCTGGCGCTGCCGCGGCCCGACCTTGCTGGTCCTAAGACTGTCCCGCTACCCCTCTCCCCTCCATTACCGAGACTTTGAGGATCCCTCGATCCGTTTGTACATATTACCGAGAGAGCCAATCGCTATTACCGATAAAGATTCTAAGAAGTTATCCTCTTGTGTGGTGTCCCTTTGTAGTGGTGTGATTGCTCTGCTGTTACGATTCTAGGAGAGGAGCCTCACCCAGGAGGCCTTTCGACGGCGCTCGGCCAACTCCATATGGAGAGGTGGGACTCGGGGTGGTCAGTCAGTCATCTTCTGCCCCCCCCAGGAACCGCCTTTCTAACGTTGGTGGCAGGCGGTGCGATCCGAGCCGACGCAAATCGTACAGAGAGTGACTCACTCACTACTGCCAGAAACACACCGCTACCATGACGACCAAAGAAACCGGACCGACCATGGAGTTCCAGAAGGAACGATTAGAGGACTATAACCATAAAGAATTGAAACAATTCTGCAAAGACCTGGGCATCGCTACCACTGGACTAAGCACCAAGGAAGATCTCAAGCTGGCCCTACAAGCATGGGTGGAGGCCGGAGCAACGCCACCCCAGGGCGAAGAAAACACGGTCCAAGATGCGCACCGAGAGAACCTCGCAACCGCAGCGGAGGAAAGAAATGCCAACGGAGACAAGGGCCTCTCCCACGAAGACGCCCGAGAGCGAGAAAGGAACCGGCTCCACGAATTGGAGCTCGCCCGACTCCGTCTGGAGAACTACAGCTAGCCGAGAAAAAGATAGCCCTTGAGCAACTACGACTGCAAGGAGACCTAGAGGAGAAACGAAGGCAGGGAGACTTAGAGGAGAAGAGGCTCACGTTCGAGCACAAGTGTGGCTTAAAAGAACTTGAAATCAAGGCCAAAAATGGGGAGGCCAGCGCCTCCGAGAACCGGGGCCTGCCTCCCCCTACAGACAATAAGGTCCACATTCCCAAAGATGTCGTCAAAGAATATTACAAAAACGATGACATCCAACAATGGTTTAAGCCTTACGAAGTGGCCATGGCCTCCCACCGACTACCCGCCAAGGACTGGGGCGCCGGCTTGTGGGAGAAGTTCGTCAACGAAGGGAGAGACGCCCTGCTAGAGCTTCCCGATGCAGAGATGACATCCTATGAACACATGAAAGCGGCCCTCCTTACGCGCTACGGACTCACCCCTGAGATGTACCGGCAGCGATTCCGAGACTGTAAAAAACTCCCCGGTACTACATGGGTGGAGTACGTGAACTTCTATAGTAGAGCCCTAGAAGGGTGGATCAAAGGCAGCCAGGTCACCACCTACGAGCAGCTGTTCAACCTCATTGTATGGGAGCACCTCTCCAACAAGTGCTTTATCGAACTCCGACAACATCTCCTCGACAGCAAACTGACCGAGCCACGGAAACTCACCGTCGAGGCCGATCGATGGGTGAGCACCCGGGTCCCCCGGAGCCCGATGGTAGACTACGGTGAAGGTCCACCGGGGAACCACCGGCCGCGAGGCGGCGGAGGAGGTCAGAACAGGACCCGGAACTTCCCCGCGGGGTTACCCCCAACCCCCGCTTCACCGTCCCTGGCCGGAAGGGGGGGCCCCCCCCAGCACGGCCGGGGCCCCGCCCGAACGTTACCTGTCACAGATGCCAGCGGCCTGGTCACTACGCTAATGACCCCCTCTGCCCAATGACCCAACGACCCGGCTCCACTGGTCCTCCACACCGCCAGATCACTGCCGCCGCCCTGGGAGAAGAGAGGGGCGACGAAGAGACCTACGACCAAGCCCAGACCGAGTGGGAGCCCGCCGCTATGTCCCTAGTATGCCTAGGGGAAAGAGACATGATTCCCCGGGCCCCGATACCGGGCAACACTCTAAAGTACCGCCAATGGGTCACAATTAATGGACACCGGGCGGAAGCCCTCCGCGACACCGGAGCCAGCGTGACGGCCGTCCGAAGCCACTTGGTGACCCCTGACCAAATCTTACCCAATGTGTTGTGCCCAGTACGGTCAGCGAACAACTCCGAGAGCCTGTGCCAAATGGCCCATATTCCCTTCGAGTGGGGCGGAGTGTCGGGCCTGCTGAAAGTGACTGTTCGGGACGATGCCCCCGTGGACTGCCTCCTCGGGAACGACCTTGAAAGTTCCCCCTAAGCCGGCGTCGAGTGGAGAGAGCATCTGGGGATGCTAGGCCTTCCCGAGTGGGTCTGTGCGACCACGCGCTCCATGTCCGCCCGAGCCTCCGCCCCGATGGAGGACGCCCCGACGGAGGAACCAGAATGGCCCGCGCCTGCGCCGCCCGCAGTAGCAGAAGACGCCGAGCCAGAACCCGAGCCCCCGGGGCCCCCCGGGGGAGAAACCGCTGAACTCGGCAACCTCCCGGAACTGGCCCAATGGTGCCAGGAAGGTGGCCCCACCCGAGAACAGTTCCGTCAGGAGCAGAAATCCTGTCCCTCCCTCGAGGGAATACGACAGCAAGCCGCCACTCAAGCCGCCGGAGACCCCTCGGGGTCCCACTGGGTCTATTGGGACCATGATCTCCTCTACAGTGAGCAAAAGATTGCCGAACTGGGAGCCGGCCGGGTGCTGGTCGTTCCCCTCCGATTCAGAGACTTCCTCCTGAACCTGGCACACGATGTGCCTCTCGCTGGGCACCTGGGGCAGGACAAGACATACAGCCGCCTGGTGACCCATTTCTACTGGCCAAAGATGAGGAACGATGTGAGCAATCACTGCCGGACTTGCCCCACCTGCCAAGCCAGCGTGAAGAGTGGAGGGAAGCACAAGGCCCCCCTCCAGCCCTTTCCTGTCGTCAACACCCCCTTCGAGCGGGTGGGAAGCGACATTGTGGGGCCCCTGGAGCCTCGCACCTCCCAAGGACACTGGTTTATTCTCGTCCTGGTGGACCATGCCACCCGCTATCCCGAAGCCATCCCTCTCTGAACTGTGACGGCCCCCGTGGTGGGCCGGGCGCTAATGGGAATATTCTCCAGGGTGGGCTTCCCTCGAGAGGTCGTAAGTGACCGGGGTACGAACTTTATTTCTCGTTACATGAAGTCCCTGTGGCAACAATGCGGGGTCACATATAAATTTACGACCCCCTACCACCCCCAAGGGAATGGGTTGGTAGAACGCTTCAACAGAACTCTTAAGGGGATGATCATGGGCCTGGAGGAGCCCCTGCGACGCCAGTGGGACGTGCTGCTGCCCTGCCTCCTCATCGCCTATCGGGAAGTCCCGCAGAAGTCCCTGGGGTTCAGCCCCTTTGAACTATTGTACGGTCACCCCGTCCGGGGTCCCCTCAGCCTGGTCAAGGAAGGCTGGGAGGTTGCAGTCCGAGATGCTCCCCCCGACGTCTACAGATACCTCCTGACCCTCCGAAATCAGACTCGGAAGTTCCGAGCCTTGGCCGAACCCAACCTCGAGGCCAGCCAGGAGGAGATGAAACGCTGGTATGACCAGAACGCCTCTTCCATTGAGTTCGAGCCGGGCCAACAGGTCTGGGTCATGTCCCCGGTCGAACCATGTGCCCTCCAAGACAAATGGACGGGACCCTTCAAGGTGGTGGAGCGCAAGAGCCCTGTCACCTACCTGGTGGACATGGAATCCCCCAGGAACCCCCTCCGGGTCCTCCACACCAACCGACTCAAGCCTCACTTTGCCCGAACAGAACTTAGCCTGCTGATGGCTACGGATAGCGGGGCCGAAGACGACTCCGAGCCCCTACCAGACCTCCTGAGCACCACCGAGAAGGATGGCTCCGCCGAGGGGGTCACCCTCTCCTACGCCCTGACCCCAGAACAGCGCCAGGACTGCCGCAACTTGTTGGGACAATTCACAGATTTATTTTCCCTAACCCCGGAGTCACCCCGTGGTGCGTGCACGATGTCGACACCGGGGACAGCCAACCCGTGCGGCACCGGGCCTACAGAGTCCCCGACCGAGTTCGGACCTGCATCCAATCCGAGGTCTCCAAGATGCTGGCCCTGGGGTAGTCGAGCCCTCTGACAGTCCGTGGGCCAGCCCTGTCGTCCTGGTCCCCAAGGCCGCCGCCCCTGGCGCCACCCCGGAACTAAGGTTTTGTGTCGACTACTGGGGGTTGAACGCCGTCACCCGGACCGATGCTCATTCCATTCCCCGGGCCGATGAACTGATCGACCACCTGGGGGCAGCCCGCTACCTGAGCACTTTCAACCTCACCGCCGGCTACTGGCAGATTGGGCTCACACCGGGCGCCCAGGAGCGCTCCGCTTTCTCAACACCCGATGGCCACTACCACTTCAGAGTGATGCCCTTCGGGATGAAGAACGCCCCAGCAACGTTCCAGAGACTAGTGAATAAAGTGCAGGCGGGGCTAGAAGAGTTCAGCGCCGCCTACCTGGACGATATTGCGGTGTACAGCCTCCACTGGGCCGAGCACCTCAAGCACCTCTGGGAGGTCCTGACGGCCCTCCGACGGGCCGGACTGACAATAAAAGCCAGCAAGTGCCAGATAGGCCAAGGTTCCGTGACCTATCTGGGACACCAAGTGGGGAGCGGCCAGGTGGCTCCCCTCCAACCCAAGATCGACGCCATCATGGCCTGGGAGCCCCCGACCACCCAGACAGCAGTCAGAGCCTTCCTTGGGGCTCACTGGGTATTACAGGCGCTTCGTGAAGGACTATGGGAGCATTGTTGGCCCCCTCGCCGAACTCACTTCCAAGAGACAGTCACAGAAGGTGCATTGGACACCCGAGTGTCATACCGCCTTTGAGACTCTAAAGGCAGCGATGTGTACCGCCCCCGTGCTCCAAGACCCGACTACAGCCGGGAATTCATAGTACAGACAAATGCCTCGGAGCACGGTGTCGGGGCGGTCCTTTCCCAAATCAACGCCGAGGGAATTGATCAGCCAGTGGCCTTTCTCAGTCGCCGTCTGTTGGCCCGAGAACAACGTTGGAGCACCATTGAGCGAGAGGCCTTCGCCGTGGTGTGGGCCCTCAAAACACTCCGGCCCTATCTCTTCGGCACCCACTTCCGGGTGCAGACTGACCACCGGCCCTTGCGGTGGTTGATGCAGATGCGAGGAGAGAACCCCAAGTTGCTGCGATGGTCCATCTCTCTACAGGGAATAGACTTCACTGTGGAGCATCGCCCCGGCAACGACCACGCCAATGCCGACGGCCTGTCCCGCTTCTTCCGCCTCGACGAGGAGAACCCCCAAGAAGATGGGTGACTCTCCCCGCCTTCAGCTGGGGGGGACGTGTGTTGGACCCGGCCTCGTGGCGTGGTCCCGCTCCTCCCCGCATGGCGGGCCCTGGACAGCCATGACCCCTGTCCTCCCCGACGAAGCTACCGCTTCAACCCTCAACGAGAGCCGCCACTCCTGGCGACCCCGGCTCTCCCCCTCAAGAACCTGGCGACCCCTGCCCCCCCCCACTCTGCTGGTCCGGACCTTGCCCGGGCCACCCTCTCAGGCCCCGACTCCATCTTGGATCCTCGACGTCCTGACCACGTGGCCTCGGCCCGTCCCCGGCCACGACCCCAGCGAAGCCCCGACATCGAGGCACCAAGATCCGACCAGGTGGTAAAGCGGCCACTTGACGGAAAAAGGAGGAGGGGAGTTTCGATGGTCCTCCAACCGTCCCCGGACGCCTCGTTTCGATCGCCCTCCGGACTCCCTGGGCGCTGGCTCCACCCCCCTGCTGGGTGTCTGTCTGGACACTCTCATCCCGGCCCCTCTGGCCCCCAGGCGCGAGGGTCCGGACATCAAAGGACTCCAGACCTATATCTGGGGCAGCTCTGGAAGGGGTCGGCAGTTGTATCCTGGAGTCGAGAGCCCTGCTGACGCTGTCGCGGCTGACCCCGAAAAGAACTCACTGCTCTAAATCCTGAACCTATCTTTGGAGTCCTGCTGGCGCTGCCGCGGCCCAACCTCGCTGAAACCATCTTGGAGTCCTGCTGGCGCTGCCGTGGCTTAACCTCGCTGAAACCATCTTGGAGTCCTGCTGGCGCTGCCGCGGCCCAACCTCGCTGAAACCATCTTGGAGTCCTGCTGGCGCTGCCGCGGCCCAACCTCGCTGAAACCATCTTGGAGTCCTGCTGGCGCTGCCGCGGCCCAATCTCGCTGAAACCATCTTGGAGTCCTGCTGGTGCTGCCGCGGCCCAACCTCGCCGAAACCCTCTTGGAGTCCTGCTGGCGCTACCGCGGCCCAACCTCGCTGAAACCATCTTGAAGCCTGCTGGCGCTGCCGCGGCCCGACCTTGCTGGTCCTAAGACTGTCCCGCTACCCCTCTCCCCTCTATTACCGAGACTTTGAGGATCCCTCGATCCGTTTGTACATATTACCGAGAGAGCCAATCGCTATTACCGATAAAGATTCTAAGAAGTTATCCTCTTGTGTGGTGTCCCTTTGTAGTGGTGTGATTGCTCTGCTGTTACGATTCTAGGAGAAGAGCCTCACCCAGGAGGCCTCTCGACGGCGCTCGGCCAACTCCATACGGAGAGGTGGGACTCGGGGTGGTCAGTCAGACATCTCCTGCCCCCCCCCAGGAACCGCCTTTCTAACACGTTGCAACAACCAAATTTGCTAAACTGTGTTGCGCAAAGGAAAAGAATAGCACAAGAGCCATATTTAGTAAGATTAGTCTGCTGCTGTCATCAACTGCACTGGCATGCTAATAAGGCTGTCTTGCAAGGTGCATAGCCTTGCACCATGGTGCAGAAGTGAGTATCCACTGTCTAGCATAGATGTTGAACTGGAGGCATACCCTTTCAGTACAAATTCCCATGCCTAGAGAAACTCAAAAGGATCTCACACACTTAATATGTGCTGTGCCCTTCAGCACACATGTGAGGCAAGCTTTTTTGATAAATAAACTCATTACCCTTTGATAAACTCTGCATCACCTTAGAAAATGGAAAAACGAGGAGAAATAAAGATTTTTCTCCTCGCTGTGTCTCCCTTATGCCTCCCCTGTGAGCAAAGCGGTACAAAAGGGGGTGGTGATGGACGGAGCATCTGAACCAATCAAACACTCACACCCAGTCAACAGATCTGGGTTTAATCCATCACCGTTCTTTAGCCCACTCTGCCACCCCAGTTCAGACATGGCCATATGCAAATCAAACAATACACATTTGCCCAGCACACTTTGAAGAACGATTGTTACAAATGGATAAATCAATAACAGTTTTTTCCAATTTCACGAAAAAGTCGATGTTTTCAGTTTGCAGTAATTCTTTATTGTTCAATCTTTTAAAAGCTTTTGGACAGCATCACTTTTGGAACCGCCAACGCGTTTCGTCCCATCCAGGGACTTCTTCAGGGCTTGAACAATTCGTATGATCTAAACTAGTTGATAGTGTCTTGTAAGTCCTTAATGATGACAATCTAGAAGATAAATTTCTAGTCAAAGACCCTTTATAAGTTCACAGTTGCTGTTTGTTAAATTTCACTTTTGGTCCTTAATTCATGTAGTATGAGACATCATATTTATTCGTGGGATGGTCGATTTACAAGGGTAACGACCCGGATATGATAGTGCGGGTCCGGAAAAAGGGTCCTTCGATCGTCTCAGCTCCAACCAGGGATCACCACGAGATCGTCTCGTGGTGATCCCTGGTTGGAGCTGAATGAATGAATTAAGGACCAAAAGTGAAATTTAACAAACAGCAACTGTGAACTTATAAAGGGTCTTTGACTAGAAATTTATCTTCTAGATTGTCATCATTAAGGACTTACAAGACACTATCAACTAGTTTAGATCATACGAATTGTTCAAGCCCTGAAGAAGTCCCTGGATGGGACGAAACGCGTTGGCGGTTCCAAAAGTGATGCTGTCCAAAAGCTTTTAAAAGATTGAACAATAAAGAATTACTGCAAACTGAAAACATCGACTTTTTCGTGAAATTGGAAAAAACTGTTATTGATTTATCCATTTGTAACAATCGTTCTTCAAAGTGTGCTGGGCAAATGTGTATTGTTGGATTGTTGAGGGTTGGTTTTTTGAATCCGCCCTTAATTTAAGGGAGTATAGGGAATTGTACTCTCAGCCCCTTGCACCTTCTCTATTTATCAATACTGATAGGGTACCTTTTAGACTGGTGCTGACATTCTATGCTTTGATTCCCTCTTTTGCTTGTGGCCATATGCAAATCAGTCTGACCCT
Organism: Lissotriton helveticus; assembly: GCF_964261635.1. Classification (NCBI taxonomy): domain Eukaryota; kingdom Metazoa; phylum Chordata; class Amphibia; order Caudata; family Salamandridae; genus Lissotriton; species Lissotriton helveticus. The sequence continues at coordinate 456,517,885 of NC_136065.1, forward strand.
GTGCCTCATGGGAACAGTCCAGCCCGAACTGCCAAGCCATGCCTTCCCTGGACCGGAAACAAGCTTCCTAGGACCGGTTTCTGGCATTACAGCCGTCTTCAGCCAGGCTTGCTTGAATCCAGTGGCAAAGTGAGCAAGGGACTCACGTCTGAGCATACCCTGCGAACTTATGGCGAACAAAGCGGTATAAAAGGGGGTGGTGATGGACGGAGCATCTGAACCAATCAAACTCTCACACCCAGTCAACAGATCTGGGTTTAATCCATCACCATTCTTTAGCCCACTCTGCCACCCCAGTTCAGACATGGCCATATGCAAATCAGTCTGACCCTGTGCCTCATGGGAACAGTCCAGCCCGAACTGCCAAGCCATGCCTTCCCTGGACCGGAAACAAGCTTCCTAGGACCGGTTTCTGGCATTACAGCCATCTTCAGCCAGGCTTGCTTGAATTCAGTGGCAAAGTGAGCAAGGGACTCACGTCTGAGCATACCCTGCCACACTTATGGCAGCCAAAGGTCCTGGGGGCACCACTTGGGACTTATGACTCACTTCAACAGAGGCCAGCAGAAGGGTCCAGGCAGGTCCAGTTGGTACTGGTCAGCTGGGCAGTTGCAGGGAGAGGAGCCTCTGGAGGCTTGTTGTGTCCCTATAGTTCAAACAGGAGGTCAGTCAACTCACCCTTTGAGTCACTTCTAGGGTCTTGGGTTCAAAGCAAGCAAGTCCAGTCTTCAGTCAGGCTCTTCAGACAAATGGGCAGTCCTTCTTTTCCACGGGTTCAGTAGTGTTCTGAGGAGAGGTCCACTTTTATGCCCAGTGCCAATCTCTGGCGGGATGTTGAGTGTTTATCGACCCCTAAATAAACTTCTGGTCTGTTTCTCTACCCCACTGGGTTTGGTGCCAGTCTGACTAGGGAGACAAAGGGGATGCAGGCCTAGGTGTGAGCCTCATCTGCCAGTGGCAAGGTAGGCATCCTTTGAAGCTTAGAAAGGGTCTGGGCACAGCCCCTCCTGCCCCAGGCATTCCTGTCCTGCTCACTCCAAGGGCTTTTTTGCACTATCAGGGAGCAATACACATCTCACCAAGGGAGACAGCTGGACACTGGCAGGAGAGTGTGTTGGCTCAGGAAGGAAAATGACAACTGTCTTAAAGCATTATTTCTGAAATAGTAATATAAAATCAAACTTGACCATTAAGCTGGATTTTAAATTACTATTAAAATGTGTCCTCAAACTATTTTGGACTATGTTTCTAGCTACTCCTAAACTGGATTTATCATTTATTAAATGGACTAGTGTAAACCTGTGTTAAGCTATGGAAAATAACTTTGTAGGCTTTTCACTGCCAGGACAAGTAAAACATAAACGATACATGTCCTACTTTTGAATGTGCTGCACCCGGTTCCATGGGAATTTAGGCCTACCTTAGAGGTGATTTATAAGTATTAAAAAAAGAAGGTTATGCCTGGCAAAAAGTTTTTTGGCCAGGCCAAAAAGGCAGTTTTAAAGTCGGATACTCAGACTGCACTGACAGGCCTGAAGACATGTTTTACAGTGCTAATTTAGTGGGTGTTACAATTAGTGCTGCAGCCCAGGGCCGGCTCAAGGGCAGTGCAACAGGTGCCACTTCGGGGGGTGCCATCTTTCCAAGTTTATTATGGTTTTAAAAGCACCTGTTGCCATTTCCTTGCCTCCAGGAAATTTCCAAGCAACAATAAAAATGTCATGACAGAGTTCTATGACAAACAAATGGGTTCATCGACAGAAGGCAAAAATCTTGGGACTCAGAGCTAAAAGGACAATTTTCCAACAGTGAGCTTCCTCGTCCAGTCTAAACTGTATTGTGTAGGTGATCAGGTTATACCCGGGATGTTGACAACCTTAACCTCTTCTATGCTCATGACGAGCTGAGCTCGTCATGAGCCACGGCGCTCCGGTGCTCATGACGAGCTCAGCTCGTCATGAGCTGTGAAACGCTCGCATGTGGGGATAATTCCCCTGCTGTGCTGAGCGTTCCACGGCAGGTAATGCACCTGTGACGAGCTGAGCTCGTCTTGAGCATGCGGGCGCCGTGCCTCATGACGAGCTCAGCTCGACATGAGCATGCGGGCGCCGTGCGCCCCCCCCCCCCCCAGCACAGCGGGAAATTAACACCCGCAGCAAAGGGGCTAAATACCATGGCATCTTTCTGCGGTCTTATGTTTTGTTGTTGTAGGATATGAAATGGTTTTGACCTCTAACTGTTCCTTGGTGACTTTAGTATCACCCTTCTCACTACCTCAGTAATTGTGTCTGATGGGTAGCTGTGCTTGGTGAAGGTCCTTGGGTAGGGGAGTGTTCCATCGTGTTGCCTGGGGAGAGAAACTGTTCCTGATGGGGTGACTGTCTATCTTTTGTTTGAAGGCTTGAGTGTACCTGATGGAATAAGTGAGACAGATAGGTCTCTGTGCATGTAATGGAGTGACCATGCCTTATGACATTTCAGCTCCTGATGTAATATATATTTACAACACTGCCTGATGTGACCATGCATCATGGTGACTGTCCCTGAAGGAGTAAATATGTAATAATACTGCCTCATAGTAGTGACTGTGTCTAACAGGAGTGGCTATTTCATGATGATGCCTAATGACGATGGAATTTGCTGATGGAGGGACTGACTTTAATGGAACCGTTGTGTCCAAGAGCCAAAGGTGCCAGTTCGGACATTGACCTACTGAGGGCAGCTGCACCTGGTTCACTGCTTAAAGCATAGCCATACACCACTACCCTACATAAGGCACAGATGTGTTGTGTAAAAGGGCTGTGACATGAGACACACCAATCGCATCAAAATGGTAATTTTCCACTTAATGGAGAAATTTGCTAACACTTTGCACTGGGTTTGTGCCACAAAATTGTCACAAACCCTGCTCAAAGTGGAAAACCAAGTGCTATGAGCTACTTGATGTCAAGGGATCTACACAGTGGTACATGTGATTTACTTTGTGACCACCCATGGGTTTTGATGCAAATTTCTATTTACTAACATTTTTAGTCCGGGATATGTGCCAAAAATGGTGGCTCAGAGAGGCAGGCATAACAGTGGGGCAAGTTTAAAACATGTTCAAGCGTTTCCAACTTTGCATGGTTGATGCACTGTACAACACACACACAAAGTGAGAAAACTGATAAACTTTGTCAAAACATAGTATTTCGGACTGGAATTAGGCCCTTCAAGTACAACACCTATGCTTGACATAATGAACAAACCATTGCACTATGGTGCACGCATGTGTGCATTGGCGCATGGCAAGCCAAGGTGTGCCAGCTCTAGAAAAACAGCGCCATATCTAAAAAAAAAAAAAAAAGATGGTGGTGTTTTTCTACTTCCCTTTGACGAGACGCAGTTTTGCAAATTTGAGGGCATATTATCAAGAACGGTGTTAAAATTATCGCCGCTTTAGCGGCAGGACTGCCGTTATAGCGGCGATAATGGGCTTTATAATATACCCATGAGAATTCCAATAGAAGCCCATGTTCACACCAGAACATGGGCTTGTATTGGAATTCGCAAGGGCATATTATCAAGCCCATTTATCGCCGCTTTAGCGGCAGTTTCCTGCCGCTAAAGCGGCGATAATTTTAACGCTATCTCTTAATAATGTGACCCATAGTTTCTGCGCCTCATCAGGTTAGTAAATTTCGTTATATTTTTTGCTCACTCCTATGGTTTACACTCATGTTTCTGTTGTGCCACTTCAAGCACAGCCTTCATCTGTGCACCTAGTAAGTCTCGTCGACCATATTTGTATCTGCCAGAGAGATTTGATACAATGTCATGGAGGTCATTTAGGGGCCGCCATGGGTCACCATTGCTTGCATGCCCTTTGGCTTGAAGGAGGCAGTGGTACGAACTACAAGTCAACATGGATGTCTGAGTCTAGTTGTTTTTCTGTAGTTTTCTCCACTTAGCGATGTCTTAATCCCTATCACCAAGTCGGAAGCTCGTGAGAGCGTAGGGGTAGAACTGTGGGTCAAGGCTGTGATGTCAAGAGGAGGTCAAACGGGTTATGAGGTCTTAACTAGACATTTTCTTTAATCGGCCAACGTCCAGAAACAATAAAATCAATTTCTGGCAGACTGTGGTTAATTTTTATCCCTTTTAGGAATGTTGTAGTTATAAAGTTTTAGGCACTTTTTACTCCATTAGGAGGTTTGCTCGAGTTTGATGTGATCGGGATAATCTAGCCGAAGCACACATTATGGGAATTAGACTGACAGCAGAAACATGGAGAGAGAGGCGCATGCCTTGTCAGTGTTTGCCCTTTTTGCCACCCGATTGACTCTGGGTATTTGTTCATGGTAATTGCTGTGAGTGTTTGTTTACTGTCCAGCTTGATTGACTCTGTGTGTTTGTGTACAGTGCACCCTGATTGCCTGTCGGTGTTTGTCTGGCGTTCACCCTGCAATGTAAAGTAGAAACGGATTAGCACAAACGTGCACCCTGCGCAAGTCACCATAAAACTTTAATGGGAATAGAAAGCTAAACAGTCGCAGGTGAATGGCAAATGCCAACAAGATAAAAGCAGGCGCTCAATATGGAACTACCACTGAAACGCAAGCAAAAAGGACATTTTCATAGACAAAATACGCGATGCAAGCTCAGCAAAATATGAAATAGGCTATTCCAGGAATAATCTGGGAAACAGCCTTAACAACGAGGTTTTAAAATATAAAATAGGCAATTCCATCAATAATCTGGGAAACAGTCTTTACAACGAGGTTTTTACCTTGTGCCTTTGCCATGCCTTTTTAGCACGCATATTTTTACCACTTGTATGCCTTCAAAATGAATGCCTTTACTATGTATTTATGGTAAATTAGGGCTGGGGGGGGGGGGTCCTCCACAAAGTTATTGGTTTTATATATAAAAACAATGCGTGGTAATGGCATGCGTTGTAAAAGCATAAGCGTGGTAAAAACATGCATCATGCATGATAAAAAAAATGTGCGGTAAAGGCATGCAATGTATTTCCCTGTGTTGTACACAGTCGTACAACCCAATTATCTCCCCAGCCAACCTGGATTACAAGTTGTCCTGGGGACATACATATATCATTCAAATAGATTCCACAACTCAGATTCCACCTAATCTGGACCTAGAATCATTTTGATTTGCACACCCAACTCTCCTAATTAGGTTTTATAATAATAAGACCAGAATCACAGTACCAACATAGTCTTCCTGCAATCTATATGGGGGCTTCCCTTACCTAGCCTGTTGAGGATCATAGAGAAACAAAAGAGAGAATTTTTTTTGTAGGAGGCCAATGCATAGCTTTAACCCATACACGCCAACCCTAAACACGTAGATGGGAGACAATGATGGGTTCTGGCTGGAACCAAGGTCCAAGCCTCTCTTCCGAGATATGGTGGTGAAGTGTCACATAACCCGTTAATACCCTTTCAAGCTGATAGTCCTTTAAGGTGATCCACTATGGCAATACATGCCAACAGACCCAATTCAGGCGGTAGGCTTCCAATCTTTAAAGCTAAAATTGCTTTCTTTTAGCAGTCTCCCACCTAAAATTGGCTCTGTTTCAATGTTAGTCAATGGGGGGAAAAAAGTTCCCCAGGTCTATAGTTCTCCATCTCCCTTTTGTGAAATGTTGACATGTATGAGATGTGTTGTTCACTTACTGCCTTGTATGGAGTCAAAGAGTTCCGCTTTCGATAGCTCGTTGAGTGTAACCAACAGAGGAGTGAGAAGATTTTGATGAGGACCACTGTACAACTGTCCAGCTTAGTTGCTCCATGCCGAGAGGCCGTGGCCTTGACAATTAGACACTTTAGAGAGTTCTCAAGGCGCTCTCATTTTCATGGTCATTCTCCGATTGAAATGCAGCTATGGATTAAAGTTTCAAAGAATGAACACCCCTGACCATGATATACTTCATCATCAGGGACCCTCCTCTCCTGCAACAGTTATGACCGGCAAGCTTACCATGAGCTCTTTTTGAGATTTATTGATGTTTAAGCATTCTAACCTTTAACCCCTTCCACGCTCATGACGAGCTGGGCTCGTCATGAGGTAGCCTCCTCGCACACTCATGACGAGCCCAGCTCGTCACGTAAAGTGCGATTTAAAAAAACTCAGCGTACGGGCGGAATTCCGCCCGCACGCATGCGGTTAAATGTAGTGAACGCTTCCTACTGTTGGTGTATATTTGTTCTACTAATGAGGTCCAGAGGGCTAACATTATGTGTAAATGGATCAACGTTGTTTTATTCATTATCTCTCCCACTAAGATTAAAACAAAGGGGGGGGGAAAGTCCTCAAGCGGTATGGTACCCAAATATCCTGACCTAAGCATCGTCTGACAAACATATTGTGGCATATTATCAAGAACGGTGTTAAAATTATCGCTGCTTTAGCGGCAGGAAACTGCATCTAAAGCGGCGATAATGGGCTTGATAACATGCCCTTGAGAATTCCAATAGAAGCCCATGTTCACACCAGAACATGGGCTTCTATGGGAATTCACAGGGGCATATTATCAAGCCTATTATCACCACTTTAGAAGCAGCTTCCTGCCGCTAAAGTGGCAATAATTTTAACGCTGTTTCTTGATAATAAGCCCCATATTGTCTTAAAACTATTTACAAAAAAGACCACCACTTTTGAGTTGATAGTAGAAAATGTACATCCATTGGAGCTATAATTTTGTAAACGATACTAGGTACGATATTTATGTCAAACGATATCTTTGTTACAGTCCCCCAGAAATAATTGTATAACTTGCCACGAGGCCACACTCCTATGGAACTAACTAATCTGCTCTGGGACATTCTAGCATGAGGCACGTGACCTCTCCCACAGGTGCTTGACAAATGGTGCAATGGGTATAATGTAACTACAGCATAAGGAAAGGTGCTGGGAGATAGACCCGAAGCACATTCGGGTTGTTGTGTAATATATCTGCAGCTTGCCAGAAATGCCTTCTTATGGAAGCCATATACAAAACCTATGGAAGCCATACACAAAATAATATGTATTAACCTCCGTGCTTTCTGACATTTGATTGTCTTGCAGACTTTCTGCAATTATTCTTTTCAGTTTGATTGTCTGATAAACGAGAGTTCCGCAATTAAAAGTACTGGCATTTTTTTTTCTAATTGGTAGTAAAGATCTGGTGGCGAAAATTATGCCCTTCAATCTTGTATAAGGTAAACACGATGCATTTAGTCATTGTGACAGATGCTCTCTGGCTGCAAGGAGGAGATGGTGCTGTGAGAACTTCTAACGTAGGCTCGTCTTGTGTCTGTTTCTTAAGTGAGATAAAGGTACAGCATCATAAAATTCCACCTCTGTGGTTTATTGTAACTGGCGCGTTACCAGAGCTTCTGAATGCGAGCCTATTTCCAGATTTACTATGAATGTGTGCGAGGGCTACTACATAACCCAAACCAGTGCAAATGGTAACATTGACAACAACTTCTATGCAAACTAGTTTGTGTTGAAAAGGTGACGAAACACTAAATGGCTTTGTGTCTCTTAGCACTGGTAATGAATGCCAAGGGGACATTACAGGTTGGGAATAGCACAAACACCCCAAGTACGTCACCCAAAACTAGGAAAGCCGCGTGGCATGTCTTTATGTGAAATCCTAGTGTCAAATGTATCCAGGTTTCGTATCAATCTGTTTCCTCTGATGGTGGGTTTTCCAGCGGAAAAATATAAGAATTGTGATTTGTCTGTATGTCCTTGCGAAGGAGTTTTAGAACAATCAGACCTTCATATAATCTTGTTCTGTGATTTGCATAAAGTGGAAAGAGCATGATATATATTTCCAACGCTGAGACAGTACAATTTTAGACAGTGCAGAGTGGCGCTTAGATTTCTTAAACTACTTAGTAATCCGTTTCAATTTTGCAGTAGCTGGTTTCCTCTGGGCTTGTATACAGATAAGTACAAATTATTCTCTAGACATTTAGAATGACTATGATGTATTTGGAATTTCCTGTATTTTAGGCAGAAAATGTTAATGAATTTTATGTATTTTAATCATGATGTATTGAACTTTTATGATTTTTTTCTTTAAGGTCGGATAACGTGTTATGATTGATTGTTAACCAGGTGCCAACAGTGGACAATTGCTAAACATTCACGTGCTTAAAGTGAAATTTCTAGGAAGTTGCCACTTTTATACAGCATATATATACTCAGGCAGGTGTTATTGCATGGGAATACGTGCCATTAGTGCACCTTAATAGTTGCTGCTGTCTCGCTTATGCACAATAGCGCAACACTTCACACAAAAACATTGTTTGCATGGATGCAGCTGATGACAGAAACCGTGCGACTCTTTGTAAATATGTCTCAGTTCATTTTTTACTGTTTGTGCCTCGCAACACGGCAGAGTTTCATGTAATGGAAAAGCCAGAGTAGAATGTAACAATTTTTACATCAGTTCAAATCTTTCTCAGAGGATGCAAACCAGACACCTCAATTCATCACTGTGTTTTGAGATGACTGAGAGACCCTTACCAGCTTGACCTTTTAGGCTGGAAGTAATTTATCTCTGGATGAGTGGAACAAGTATGTGTTGTAAGACTGCAACTGCTCAAGAAAATGTGTGTTGAAGCCAAAGTGTCAGTTCACTGGCAAAACCATAAATTCTGAAGTAGTGACTTCTCTGAAACACATGCGTCCTTTCAAGTTACTTCACAGCTGTGGAGGCACAGAAAGAAAAGTCAACATTGTTGGGCTGCTTGTGAGTGACCCATAATGCGGCACGTTTTCCAATGCTCTTTTACCATAACACCTTTGTTGCAGGAGGTCAGTTGTGGGAAATTTGATTTTGTAGGTTTTTTTGGTTACTTTTCGGAACTATACGTAATTTGGTCCAGGTGGTACTAAAACCTACGGCTGTAGAGTCCTAAGTACCTGTCTCTGTGTGGGAGCTCCTTGAAGCTGCAGGAGGAGATTGCTGTTGATGAGTGAATGTTCCTGATTGGGGAGTAGTGGTGTTCTGGTGGGAGAAAGTATAGTTGGCTATTTTCCCCCTTAGACTTTAAGGACAGTGTAGAGGACCTTCAATGTGATCCTTACTTCCATTTGGAGCCAATGAAAAATGTTCAGTGCTGATTTGATGTGGTCATGTTTGCATAGGCTTGGGCAGATTTGGGCAGCCTTTTTTGGCAGGCTGTGTGGTCTATCAATATAATGCTTCGGGCGATCTGAGTAGATGATGTTACAGTAATTAGGTATGGAATGGTCAAGGGTCTTGTAAGTTCTTCCTGGTGATCAATTGTACAGAAGAGGTAGAGTTTTTCAGATGAAGTCGATTTTAAAGTTATTGGGACAGTATGTTCCACTCCTGGCTCTGATAAGCATTCTTCTCTTCCCTGTGTTGTTTTCCTCTGCGCTGTGGCAAGGTTTTTGATTTTTACCTCACGGACCATGGCAATCATGCATGTTCAGTGATGGTCTTCCTGTTAATGAGGATTGAGACCCCAGAACATCTAAAAGGTTCTGCCAGTCCCCACTAATTGTTCATGTACATTTTGCGTGTGTGTGTTGCAGGTCGAGTGTTGGAAGAGCATGTGTGCTTGGCTCAGTGCACACAGGGAATCCATCAAGGACTGATCTTGTGGGAATGGCAATACAAATCAAGGACCTTTGGTGAGACTTTCTCGCGTCTTTATTTAACCTGGGAGCCGGTTCCGGAACATTCTTCACCCTCCCCTGGAGTTTCAGTGCATCTGAGTTCAGTATGGTACTGTGTGAATTCCCCACCCTGTCCTGTTCCCTTGTCAGGACAAGCCACCTCTTTTTCCTATGTATCTGCTTGACAGTAGGTGTTGGTGGTCTATTTGTCCTGAATAGACAAAATTACCTGGACCTGTTAGAATGAACCATGGAAAGCCTCCAAGTGCCCAGTGCTCAGGCAGGGGGGGAAGTGGAGGGGGGGGGGGGGGAAGGGTCATGCAGGGCAGACTAAAGGAGCAGCCCACATTTTGTACAGTACGAGGAACTGGTTGGTTAGCCTGTGAATAAATACCAGGCAGCTGCCCTATAGAAGGTAGGAAAATGTCTCAATCCGTCCAGTTTCTTGTAAAGTGCCACTACTCACTAATTTGGGTCTCAAGGGGCTGAGTGAGGGTGGTTAATTTCTAATTGACCAGAGAGGATTGCTCAGCTCTGGGACTCGGATCCTTGATTGCTAACTTCCGTTTAAAACTGGGTCTTGGTCAAATGCCTGCAAAGGAGAACTGTTTGACTCCCTTGAGGGAAGCAAAAACTACTTGTTGTCAATAAGGTGGATGTACCCCAGCAGAGGAGAGCGCTGCCTCAAGGAGGAGTTATAAACCCAGCGGTATTTGGTATTCCGAGGATCTGAGACTGATGAAACAAAAAACCAGAAAGCTGGAAAAAGTGTGGAGACAGTCTCGGAGACCGGAGGACAAGCAACATCACACAACCTCACGTAGGTCATATCATAAGGCCATAAGGACAGCTCATAAAAGCCACATTGCAATGCAACTCACAGAGGCAGGGAAAGACTCTAAAGTTTTATTTAAAATCTTACAAACTTTCACTAAGCCTGCGGCATGTGAGACTGTAGAGGTTGCATCTCAAGATCTATGTGACGGGATCTCACAATTCTTCATGAAGAAGATAGATGCGATCTACGGAAAGATAACGGCCTCAAAGACAACTGAGGTGGTTGATCCTAACAACCTTTTCCGTAACAACACACAACAGAAGCCACAAGTTAACTGCCTAAGAAGTTTTCCCCTTATTTCCTTAGAGGAAGTTACTACTTTAGTGACCGAGATTAAGAGTGGCAGCCCTCAGGACATCATCCCTGCCCGCATCATGCCCATGCTGGCTGAAGTCCTGGGCCCAGATATCCAGCAGCTAATCAACCTGTCACTAAGCACGGGAGAGGTCCCGAGGGATTGGAAAAGGGCACAAGTGAGACCACTGAGAAAGAATACCACCATTCCTTGGACGGAACTTACCAACTTGAGACCTATTTCTCTCCTTCCCTTTATGGGTAAAGTGATAGAGAAATTTGTTAATAGGCATTTGTCTAGATACATTGAGGAGACAAATGGACTGGATCATTCCCAGTCGGGCTTCAGGCCGAGACATAGCACCGAGACCACCTTGCTGTCAGTCGCAGACGATCTACACATGTTCCAGGATAAAGGTCATTCTGTTATCCTGGTTCTGTTGGATCTGTCTGCGGCGTTTGACACCGTGTCACATGACATCATGACCACCAGGCTTGTTAACATCGGCCTGGAAGGTGGGGCTCTAGTGTGGTTGAAGAGTTTCCTGACAGATCGCACCCAAACAGTCACCTTGGGTGCCTATCGGTCAGAGGAGTTGGGGATCTCGAAGGGGGTACCACAGGGCTCTTGTCTGAGCCCTACTCTTTTTAATATCTATGTGGCCCCCCTAGCGAACATCATGAGATCCCATGGGTTTATCCCCGTGTCATATGCGGACGACACCCAGCTCCTCTTTCCTTTTAAACACATCACAGATGAGGTCAGGAACTCCTTCTCCCAGGGGATGAAGGCAGTGGCCCATTGGATGGCATCTAACGTCCTGCAATGCAATGTTGCAAAAACGGAGGGGATGCTGTTCGGTGAGGCCAAACTCCTGTGGTCCCCAGACTGGTGGCCACAAGATCTTGGCCCAGTCCCAGAGCCCAAGCAGGTAGTTAAAAATCTCGGTGTGCGTCTGGACCATGAGCTGTCCCTGAAGCAATATGGTAATCAAGTGGTGGGGTCCTGCTTCCACGTGATCGGAATGCTGAGGAAAGTCTTTCCCTTGCTCCCTGACTCAACCAGGAGGACGCTAGTGCAGGCCTTAGTGTTGAGTCGCTTGGATTATTGCAATGGGTTGCTCCTATCAGTAAATGAGGGAGTAACTGCTAGATTGCAGGTAATCCAGAATACTGCGGCTCGCCTTGTTTTAAATCAGCCCCCTCGCACCCCCTCCAAACCCCTCTTGAACACCCTGCATTGGCTTCCCATTAAACAAAGGGTGAAGTACAAGATTTGTTGCATGATATACAAGTGTCTCCAGAAGAAAGGCCCTGTGTATCTGTCTAGCAGATTTTTCCCCTATAAACCTTTGAGATCCTTGAGATCTAGTGAACAAGCTCTGTTGCAGGTCCCGAGAGCAAAGAAGGCTAGACAGGGTGGTAGAGCCCTTTCAATTGCCGGTCCAACGCTGTGGAACAGCCTCCCACTTGCTTTAAGACTTTGTAAGGAGTATCTCCCGTTTAGAAAACAGTTAAAAACCTTTCTATTCCAAAACTAGTGTAGATCTTATATACTTACTGGTATACGCTGGAAGGTTGTCAAAGGCGCGGAGATACTCCTTTGGGAGGTGATCCTAGCGCGTTATAAACCCGCAAATAAATAAATAAATAAAGTGTGACGGCCTGTGGCGGAGCTGTATGAGGTCTGCATTGTCTCAGGAGCAGAAGTCACTGAATATCTGTGTATGACATGAAGCACCACCTCTCATCAACACTGCATGGAGCCCCGTTTTTCCTTTATCCTCAGTGTGTCCTTAGTTGCAGCCAACTGGACCCACTGGTCACATCGGTCCTCCTTTCTGCTTTGAAGGCATGTCAGTGGGGTAGATAGATGAGGCTGCCTTGAGATCAGTGCCACAAACTGCACTGAGATCTGTGCAGAAGTTGTAGAGTTAGTAGATCATGGAAGTCCCACTAGTGTGGGGCACTTACATGTCACTTAGAACCCTGGCCAGCCTCCACCACAAGAAAAAGATGACGTTGAAGATGGTTACAAAGTTGCGAACCATTGATACTCCTGGTTTCAGAACTTCATAACTGTACAGTGATTTTAAAGTTATAGTACTTTTAACTTATAGCATTGTGGTCCATGGATCTTGTCATGCAGGAACAGTGGACCAACTTTGCCTCCAAAAGACTCCCACTTTTGAAGACTGAAGAATAATACAAACTGATGGATAGAAACAACTTGCTCCACTTTGACAGCTTCTACCCCTGCTCACTGAGCAAAAATCTCCCTTTTGGACTGTACTTGCATTTGAAACTAAATTGTATAGACGAGGTGATACATAAAACGTGCAAAAAAACTGAAAAAAGAACTATTCCTCACAGATGATCAAAAGAGTCATTAAAGGGACTGCCTCTCATTTTGGGACTCGCTGCAGGGATACTATTTTTGCTCCTACTGCTTTGATATGGCAAGCCAACCCACATCAGACACCCAGATCACCATAGAAAATAGTCTGCTGGTGATGAAGTGTTGTGAGGGCATAGTCCAAATTTTAGGATTAACTCGTTTAAGAGAATTGAATACCACATGGTTTATGTCATTCAGACCAATCTGGCAAGATTGCATCTTACCTGTTCTACGATGCCTGCTATGCGGAGAAGAATGCGTGTTAGACATCTGTCTCACACTCCCATCAGTCATGCCAACGGATGTTGATACTTTGCTTGGGACCTGCCCTTCGTCGGGGGGTCTACCCTACAACAAAAGTAAATAGCATATATTCAACTGAAATCAGCAATCTACCGTATTGCGTGTTTAGTATATTAATAAGTTAACAAAAAGATGTTGTTGTGCACCCAAGGTGAAAACATAGGTGGTTTGTTCTGGTATTGTGTGGTGGTTTATAATAAAATGGTGGGTGTAGTTCCATTGGATGTGCTGTGAACAGTACAACCTGCACATATGAGTAGTTAGTATAGCAAAATAGGCGGCAGGGACTTCTCTGTGAGATTACGCTATGGTTTAAACACATTTTTTTTTTAAAAAGAGTGTACATTATAGAGTGCATCCGCAAAGGCACCAAATAGCTGGTGAGTGCATCTCAAAATGTGTGATTGCGATATGGCCGCATTACCCGAAAAGTATATTTCAAGCTATGAATTGAATCATTCACAATTTATTTCGTCATACAGCTATTTAGACCAGAGCTCCAATTATTTGAGCTCATTCACAATGCAAATCCACAATACACAAGAATTTTTTAGGGTAAACATCTGTTTTTAATTCATGAATTGATTTTATATTCATAAATACGTACCCTGGTAATACATGAAAATTACTCAATTGGAATTAATTTACAGTTCATAAATATTGTGACACAATGGCGCATTATAGAAAGGGTGATTAAAGTGTGACATAAAGTGCAACAGTGACATTTAGAGCGTACTTATTAGCCAGTGAAACGAGGAGAGGGGAAAGAGAAAAAAAAAATACTTTTTAAGGCCAGTTTCAGCATTGATTTAAGAATATTCCAGTGGACTATTTAAATTGGCTTATTTTCAGCTGGAAATCCTATACTGGTCCAACCGTTTAAAAAGCGTCGACGTTTTGACCCTCTGGACGCCTTGGTTGTGGGTCTAGAGCGGGTCTTCTTCAGGACATGGGATAGAGGTGTAGCGTCTGAAGGGTCAGAAAAATACGCTATCAGAGTGGATTTGCAAGTTAAGAGTGAGCGTGAACAAACTAATTAATTATATGTACACTCACCAACAGGGTCTTCCTAAAATGGGACCTGGGATGCAGTTGAAGAAGTGGACTATTCAAATCTGTAGAAATCAGTAAGCGTATGAAGTCATTAGTACATATCGCTTTTTGAGGGCTAACTTCCTCAATATACGTAAAAGCAGGGAACATAATCCCTAAATCCGCACACTGAATGCACTCACCCAAGTGCTGGAGGTAATGATTCAACCAAGCATATGCAGCTTTCCTAAGTCCAACAAAGTGCGGAGCCTTGAACGGGTCAAAGTCGCCGTGACACTCGTGCGATCTATAAAAGAATGGGTGCACGTAATTAGTGTTGCTACAAAAGCATTTAATGGTGGATGGTGGTCGATTTAAGTTTCGGGGACCAAGTAGGGGTCTTACCTGTCAAAGAAGATCTAGTGCCTTAGTCTAGAGTCGAGCGCCAAAAGTCCGATTGAGTCAATTTCTTCCCGTACGTGAATTGTGGGTCTCTCAGGATAACGTCGCCGTGTTGTGCGATCTAAACAAAGGCGCATGATTAGTTGAGTAATCCATGCGTGTATGCAACATTTTAAGCAAAACCTATTGGGCAGTGATTACAGGCTATTTTACCGTATGCTCGGTGGGCCGCTTGTTCCAATTCATGCAGCGAGTCCCGCTTCAGTCCACTCGCTTACACAAAGTGAAGCCGGACCTCGGGAGTGGCTAAGTTAATTCGGCGCGAGGACGCACAGTCACGTTCGCGTTGCCTCGTTACTATGCAATACTATGTGGTTCCTCTATAGATATTTCCAGTTTTTGTAGATTCTCTAGTAAGCATTTGTTTAAGGTTTTTGGTTCGTTGGTATGCAAAGATAGGGTTTAGTTGAAAGATCCCTTTAAAATCCTCTTCCTAGGAAGATGTGTCTCCTTCTGTAGAAAGGAACATCATTTGTTCCGACTTACGGATCCAACGAATTGGAGACCCAAATCAGTACATTTAAATTCATGAGATCTCTTCATTTAAAACACTTTTTAAAAAATGTGGTGGAAACACAATCTAGAGAGGATAAAGATACCCTAATAATGGGACTGACACTTAATGAAAGACTGGATTTTAGCTGCCACCTATAATAGTTGGTCCTGCACTAAGACTAGTAAAAAGATTAACAAAATGGTTTATTTATTTAATTTGTATTCATTTTGTTACATTGATTATTATTCTTTCTAACCAATTTGATACCAGATTATGAGAATATTTTTCTGAGTAATCACTAAACCACTGATGTTCATTTAGCAAGCACCAGCTGCCAATAGTTCGAGAGTACACACACTAACATCCTAGAGTGCACTTACATATTTAGTATTTCTTCCATATCTATGGAAGATCGAAATCCATGGTAATACATACATTTTAAGAAGTGATCACAAAATTTAATTTCACCATAATGAAACACATTCTATGTTCATAATATCGATACCGTCATCGTATTAATTACCCCCGTTTGAACTAACTATGACTTCCGTATTACCAGAAGTAATTGGAATTTTGTTTACGACCAATGTCACATGTACGCCAGAAACAGCACATTACATACTGGACAGATAACGGATGGTGAACGCCGAACGTACACCCACTGAACCCGAACAAATCTTGAAAGCTTTACAGGTAAGACAATGTGAAGCCGTGCACTTTATGCCGAAGGGGAACACGCATATTGAGAACGCGTAGCACTAACAGGGATATATTTTACTAGATGCATACTTTTCGGGTAATGCTGCCATATCGCAATCACACATTTTGAGATGCACTCACCAGCTATTTGGTGCCATTGCGGATGCACTCTATAATGTACACTCTCATTTAAAAAAATGTGTTTAAATCATAGCGTAATCTCACAATCCGAGAAGTCCCGCCACCTATTTTGCTATACTAACAACTCATACTTGCAGGTTGTACTGTTCACAGCACATCTAATAGAACTATACCCACCATTTTCTTATACACCACCACACAGTACCAGAACAAACCACCTATGTTTTCACCTTGGGTGCACAACAGCATCTTTTTGTTAATTTATTAATATTCTAAACACGCATTACGGTAGATTGCTGATTTCAGTTGAATATATGCTATTTACCTTTGTTGTAGGGTAGACCCCTGACAAAGGGCAGGTCCCGAAATGCATAGGGGCATCCATTACCCTATGAAGAATATATGTAAATAATGTGGATATGATGAAAAATTTGGTATAAAAAGGAAAATGATGACACAGAATGATATGGAATATTGGAATATGCATAATAAGGAAACAACTGTTTAAACTCTTTGAATAATAAATTGAGTTGAAACACTGCAACAAACTGGTGAAAAGCGACTTCTTGCACTGAATGAGTGTCCGTAGACTGACCTCATCCTGATGGATGAAGCTATTCTTGAATTTTAGTTCACAAACTCGCCCAAGGACAGAAGGCGAGCATCTATGGACCCAAACCTTGATTACTGTCATAAATTGCTGCATAAAAACATATTTTGAAAGAAATTACCACCGGAGTGCAACAGTTCATTTAATATTATTGATACTTTGCTTGGACCAGTGACGACTCATGCACTGTCTTGTCCCCAGCGGCTACCGGTTCTGTTGACAGCATTCATTGAGATCTCACAGATGCTAAATGCTGACAGTGAGGTACGAGAGGAAAGCGGCACACAGGTACCATCCAATTTGAACATTGCTAATGCGACCAACGCTGACGGCAATGCTTACCATCTATGTGCGATTAATCTTCTTAACAAGGTAATCCAACTTTCACCTACAATGGTAGAAAAATTCTTTACAGACTTAGAAGATTTGATGTTTCTCCAAACAATAACACTGACTTTTGAATTTGGCACAAAGTTTCCAGCATTGGAACTCTATTTTTAATATGATCAAATTTTTGTTTATCCAAATTTTTTTCTCTCCATTTTTTGGCACACGTAAACTGCTTAAAGTAGAACTATTCATAGAGAACTAGAATTCTTTGAAAAAGTCCCAAGAGACAATATTTGACCTTGTCCACATTCAAACAGTTTATATAATCTGCCATTAAATGGTCTCGACTTTTTCTTCTATATTTAGGAGCCATTTCATAAATGTATTTTCATGATTCATTCGGATAGCATTTTCAAATGTCAAACTATATGCTTTGAATGAAACATTGCTTTAAATGCGCACAGCACAAATGCTCTTTTCGTGTACAACCAGTACCAATGCATTTTTATGTATTTTGGGTGGGTTTTTAACATCATGTTTAGATATATTTCAACATGTGTAGAACTTAGTAATGTCATACATAAGAAAGTGGAGTGGGTGTTGTGTGGCGTTTTAAGCTCCGAGTGAATTTTCCCGATTCATGCCCTTATATAGGCATAGAAATCAAGCCCTTATTTAGCCGTAGCCCATGCTACCCAAATACAGGCATGGCTACTTCCACCCAAACCAAATGTCACATCAATTTCTTGGAAAACCAGCTTAAGCAGTTAGGGAACTTCCCCTTGCTTGAATATTGATTTGTCCAAGAACTCAGTTACTTTACAAAGAACAACTATTCCCTAGGGGTTCTTTCCTGACGTTCATATGCCTGACTTTACGTCAAACTATGGCATTCCTAAACACCTTCAAGATATAAATATACCTTCACTTGCTCTAGCAAGATACGGTGGTTCGGAGCCGTTCGAAGACCTACTTGCCCTACGCAGCTCGCTACAGCAAGTGCCGAAGGAAGCCGACTCTCCAGCTGATGCACTGATCAAGAAGCTGCCCTTCTCTGCCAAGAATACAGCTCCAGTGTTTCCGGCTCCCCTTGCGGGGTGTTGGGAAATCGAGTCCCGAGACTGAGATACCAGACCTCCTTCATTCTAACAAGGTATGGAGCTGATAAGAACCTAGAAAACCTTTGGTAGATTCTTGGCAAAAACTAAACCTATGCTACACAATACTTACTTCTTCCCTCGTACTAGACTTAGGTTAGGTACATTGGGGTAGGCGTATTTTAGAAACACCAGTTGAGTATTTCAATCTATGTTATTTATGTATGTATTTTTATATGTCCTAGAAACCATACAATGCTCTTACAGTATTATTTTATAATACTATTATCGCTGTATGCATTATACTTTGCTGTCTGCATAACGATTATAGCAGTTCACCTCTCTTGCATGAGAAAGAAGACTGTTCAATAAACCTTTTATTGAAAACGCCCGTCTCACTATTTATCTGCAACTCTGTAGAAACGAAGCATGCACTATTGACTGAGTGAAGTACTTATCTATTGTTTCCGTGATTCTGAGAGATATATTCTTATACTTGGGAAACAAAGTTGTCATGTTTATGCGGTTGTCAGAAACTAATCCCTTCTTTTGTATTCGAGAAAGTTTCTAGTGACCTCTTAGTTAGGTGGCACACACACATTTAAGTTTAGTATATTCGATAGAGACCTAGTTGACCTCAGTCCTATGTCTAATCTATAGGATATATTATTCCAATGCACAGAGCCTATTGGGAATATAGGAACTACACTACAACAGACTAACAGCAGCATATGGTGCATAGAGGACAAGTAGGTTAATAGGCCAGTATACCTCTTGTTAAAGTAAGTAGCAAAAAAACGAATCACATTACATTTTGGCCTCAATATGCTTCATTTATTTATATTGGCCTGAATAATTGGTGAGCCTGTGCTCCTCTGCTCCTGTTTTCCATTGTCACCAGTGAGTTGGGGCAGATAACGTTTATGGCTAACTACCATCATGGTAATTACTGCTGCAACCAATGAGTTGGGATAAATACTTACGGCTAATACGTATTGATATACAACTGGAGTGTGTGAAATTTTATTTTTTGTGCCTTGAAGCAAGTGGCATACCGGGTGATATATCGTTTTGAATGGTACCACTCTGAGATTTTCTTTGTGTATCCCTCGTTAATGTCAAGAGTCGGGTGACGTGCACAAAGGAGGGGGGTGAGTAGGACAGCAGCAAAGTAAATGTTGTTCATGCACTCTCACCATGGTCATATGATATTAGCAACATGGCACAATCTTCAGCCCCCTGGTGACCATTGACTTCATTGGTCTTTCTGACTGAATATTTGTCCTTGTCCCACAGTATAGAACATGGATGCATAATATAAGCACATACTTTTATTTCTGAGAAATTATTTTTTAGGACTCCTAGAGACTTTACCAGTACCTCATTCCATGGAAATGATATGGTAATATGTCCTCTCTCTTACCCTTATAAACGTAGTGCGTGACTACAGAGGGTACCTCCTCTAACCAGAAATAAAAGTATGGCCGTCACAACATTTGGGTAAGCACTAGTTAGGAACTGTGCATTATCCCTATTCCCACTAAACATGTATGTTGCATAATTTTCTTTGTGAGCAGTGTCACAGAACCATTATCTTCCCCGGATACAAAGCATGGCTTTACAGCACCTCTATGCCAGTAATTTGTATTGCTTGAGAAAATAAGAACAATGATGGTTTCTCCTTTTTTTATCTCTATTTTAGGAACCCTTACTTAGTCCTCTGGTCAAGGAAGGAATTTTATTTATTGCAACTTTGCACTTGTTCTCCTAGGTAACAAAAATAACAGATAGATGGGCATATTTACAACGAAGTGGCGAAGCGCTGCGTTAGCCTCCTTGGCCTGACGCCATGTTCCACCACTTCAGAAACGCAGGACTGCACCATATTTACAACAATATGGTGCAGCCCTACATTTCCCCCTGTGCTGGCGATAAACTTAGCAGCCTAGTGCCAACACAGGCACCCTTGCACCATAGTGAAAGGGTGTCTGCGATGAAGGGAAACTTGTTTATGTGGAGGAAGGGCTCCCTTCCTGCACAAACAATCTTTAAATGGTGTTTTGTAACTTATGTGTGCTGCTTAATGCAGCACACATAGAAGTTGCAAAATGTCATTTTTCTTGCACATAAACAATCAATGGCAATTTGTGCTTCTATGTGTGCTGCACAATGCAGCACACATGGAAACAGCAAAGACAAGGAGAAATAAAGTATTTCTCCTCGTTTTGCCTGTTTAAGACCAGATTTTCCCTGGTCTTAATTTTGGAGCTACCAACTATTTACGCCATCATTGTAAATAGGAGGGAGCGTCAAAATCAATACGCCCACCGAAACACCCAATGCCCTCCCTTCTCATGCTAAGTATAGCATGAAAGGGTGCCTTATTTACAAGGCAGTGTTAAGCCACGTTAAGTGGATTAACGCTGCCTTGTAAATAAGGCAAAGCCCCATACAGTACAAAGTCTCTAAAAGTGATGTTGTGGTCGCAATAGGGGCTTGTAAATATGTCCCAGAGATCCCTATTGCTCCTACGAATGCCAAAGACCATTATTAAGACTGGAGAAGGCAGAAACACGTTGGCTTGACACAGATGCATGGGTAATTAAACCAAAGGGGCATCCAGCCTCCACAGGTTTCTTTTTTAACACTACCCGGTTTATCCTCTAACAAAGGAATATCTTTGATTTTACTTCACAGTATTTGCAATGCAATTCATCTGGATCTCCTGGTTATCTAGCATATTTAATATTAAGGCTTCCCCGTATTAAGGTTGAGTCCACCCAGATATTACCATGTTACCAGGGTAGGATGAAGTGGCCAAGGATGCAGCATGCCACAAAATGTGGGTACGGCTTCTTCATCCAATATAACAGGCATGTCCATGTATATCAGCTGAAATTGTTCGCCCAAAAAGGGACACATAGCCATTATATACAGACTGAGGTTTGGCACAAATTAGGCATACCTTGAATGACCATCGCATCTTTTTGTGAAATGTGGCCCCATGACTCCGCCTGCAGCTGGACATCAACCATGAGTGAAGCTCATCGGGGGAGCACGTTTCAGATTGGACCCGTGACTTCACGCAGAAAGACCCCTTGAGGGAGGCTGAGTGATGCACGTTATCCCAGTTGAGCACAACCCATCTGTAGATACTGTCTATCGTTGGCCATGACTGCTGTCCCTGAATGCAGTGTCACTTTTGAAATAATTGCTTGTATAGGTACACATGACTCTTGAGGACCGTAGCAGAACAGCATAGCTCATGTTGCTTGTGTACGCCATTGATATATATTAAGCCCACAGAAAAACACTCGGTCTAATACAGTGGGAAGGTGGTTTGCATTTTATATCCCCACAGCAATTAGAGTGAGAAGAGGTTTTTCTTTGTGTAACCCCCTTTTTTTGTCAGATTTATATAGCGCGAACTCGACCCGAAGGTATTGGAGCGCTTTACATGAGCAACAGTTATGTTACACAAGGACACATTCATTTTTATTTTTTTTGGTAGGCACGGGGAGATTGCGTGATTTGCCCAGAATCACAGGATGTGGAGTCGACCCCTAGCCTCGAACCTTGGTTTCCCAGTTCCAAAGCCAGTAGTCTAGCCGTGAGACGACACCCTCTCCCTTGACAAAACCCCATAGACTTGCTGACATTGAAAATATGTTTTTACACAGATCTCTCGTTCAAGAGGGGCTGAAGAGATCTGCTTTTTACTGTCTTCATTCGAACTTTGAGTGTTTTAAATAACCCACAAATTAATGCTACACAAAGTAGAAGCACTAATTAAATTTGCAGCATTATTGAGTGATATTACTACGTTTGCATAGTTCTTCGTTTTTACCCCCACACCGCCTCCCAGGCTGCTCCATCACGCTCCTCTGGGAGCTACCTTCTCAAAGGGTTTAATTGCCATTCAGTCTTGGTCCAATAGTAAGGAGACTCAATGACACAGGAGGTAAACAACCCTAGTTGTCACAAGTGGGGGCCAATAACTTCTTACTGTTCATGGACCCCTAAACTAATTCCCAAACAGGTTCATCCCCATGACCACTGCATTGATCTGTTTGATGAATGAGAGTTCAACGTTGGAGTTAATCTCCAAGGAGTCGTGTTCAGACCTTTTTCTACAGGATTTCGTTTTTGGTGCCATGTAGAGAAAACCTACCTTCATCAAACGGTAAACATGGTCCACGCATGTGGCGATACTGACATGATTTCCACATTGTTCTCTAACTTAACGATTCTCTATACATTTGAAAATCCACACACCATTGCTCAAACAGCTGAGCCAGAAAGTGTTTGTAGATGTTGACGATCAAGCAGGACAGCCTGGTTCCATGAAGACTTTTCCACCAAAAACATTCTTATTTTTTTGTGAGGGTGGAAAAGAGGGACTGTATCCAAATCAAGGTGGTTCCAAACTCTTGTCCCTAATTGTTAAGTATTTCCAGGAGCTGCATCATTTATAAAACCATGACGACCATCCCCCTCTTATGTTGCAGACAAGCTCACCAGCTCTGATGCTTCTCAATACACCAGTAAACAGGACACCATCAGACTGCAGACTAAGTTTAAGTGTAAGAATAAAAAAAACAAGACAGTAGGTGTTTTTCATCTATGCTTCGAAGATCCAGAACAACATCTGTTTCCATCAGGGTCGTCCCAGTGCTGCACCAATTTAGGAAAGAGATGAAGACTTGTCTCTTTCAGAACATTACATCACATTGCTTTAACCATCCACAACCCAGCTATCGCTCCTATCACTTGTTGACCTTATGACCCGAAATTGTGGTCCTCTGACTTTTGGCTAGTTTGGCACAACAGAAATACCATATACATACATACAGGCAGGATATATTTGGCCCACCGTATTGCAGGCAGCAGAGCAGTCAAGAGGTATTAAGGCTTTTTGTCTTCATGCAGGGAGAGGTGAATAGTTTCTCTAATGTACGTTGGTGTGGATTCTGTGTCCCCGACAGGGCTGAACCCCTGATCGGTGATTCTGGAGAAGATAGATTATATTCAGATACTCTTTGAGTGGTTTCATGATTTCGATGGAAGGTAGTCGAGATTGGTTGATAATTTGTCAGGATCTCTGGGTTTGTGGGGGCTGAGGGCACTTTAGAAAGCATAAGGAATGACTCATTCAATTAGGGATGCATCTCATGTTTTTGATATCCCAAAGATAAGGCAAAGAAATGTTTCAAAGCACAGATACTTAGGGTCCAACATCCTCTTCCTACCCTAAATCCTATCGAACATCAAATTACCTGTCTGGAAATAACAAAATGGAAGTTACAAACGGATACAACTATGACTCATTATTACAAGGGTAGACACTCCTACTCTATCTTGAACAAAGACATGTTTCATGCATTCTGCTGAGCATGCTTCCATGTATAAGTGAGAAACATGTGTCTCCAATGGACTGTACTTCCTGAAAGAGGCTTGAGGTGCGGTGCAAGGCGGAGGACTAATACCTCAAGCAGGTTTGTTGGAGACAGAGCCACAGGCGTTTCGTGCTTTTGACACAAAAGTAGCCTGGTGGGCGCTTTCAAGATCTGCAGTGACTTCTGGAGAAAATAGTTGCTCCACGGCTGGAGGTATTCCAGACAGTTGCCCCTAGGCGGTTAAATATTACCAAGGTATTTTGAGGTGTAACAAACAAAAGATTTAGATTCTGAGTTTCAGCAAGTGTTCAAACTGTGTGTAGCGTTGGTCTTCTTCTAGTGATAATATGTTCTTTGTAAGTTTGTACTCTGTTTCACAACTGTAAGGCAGGCACGATTCCTACCTTAATCTGTAGCTTCTTTACACTTTGCAAAATCGCAATCCATGCGTATCTGCCTATCCTGACTGGTTAACCACATTTTCAAGGCCTTTTCAGTCTTGCTTTTACTGGACTCTGCACAATGCATTACAAATTACAGTCAATGTCCCACCCTATTGTACCATTTATCATTGGCTCCGCCTCTGCCCGCCTATCTCTACTGAAGAATCCAATTTTTAAAAACTCTATAAAAAAAACGTTGACGTATGTTAGGAAGGCGGGCTTTTCAACTTTGGGATTATGCGTTGATAATATAATCCCGGTGGGTTTACAAATTAAAATAGAGCCAGTCATATTTGTGGACGTTCCAAAATTTAAGGAAGGATTCAGCTGCGTGGCGAATAATTGCTCTCGGCACTGGATGGTGCTGGGGGTCGAGACCGCCGCTGAGCAAGTTGTCTCGTTAAGCAAGGAGATTGCTGATCTCAAAGCAGAAATCCTAGGTGATAGTACACTGGCTAAAGCTAAAGAAGCCATTGACAACTTGGAAGTTTCAATCAAAGATTTTGATCTGACTGCACAGACCAAAAAATTGGAAAAATTGGCCAGGGACTTGAGAAGTTTTGATAAGAAAACGATTTACCCTTATCTGCAACCTGACTATTATAAACAAGACACCCAAGGTCGTTTTGCTAACCGCGGACGCGGGGGTTACAGAGGAAGGCGCTATTTTTCTACTTTCTCTGATTCTTCGTACAGTTCTGGGAGCGAGAGCGAAGCAGGTCCTAGTACCTCCTACAATTACCCTCCCCCAGATACAAACTATCAACAGTTTCCGCCGCAATTTCAGCCTCATCATTTTTTAGACCAGGGCCGAGGCCAATGGCGACCCCCACGAGGTCGTGGCAACAACTGGGCGAGAGGCCAGGGCAGAGGGCAGCCACAAGCACAGGGGTGGAACGGCAACAGAGGCAATCAGCAGAAACAGGTACAATTCCGCCCGGAGTTGCATGGAGAAATCTCGACGAGGAGGAAAACGTACAGGTGGTAAATCTAGTATCTAACTTAGCCCCAGTTAGATCTGGGACCATCCAAGCTATCTCCAATCCAGTAATTAACATCTCCAAGTATGCACTACAGGACAAAGAGATAAAGGCGTTAAGCAAGGGCCTCTCCTATGTCCCAACTGCTACAGCTAATAAATTTCTGCTCAAAACGGAATTATATCGGTTTTTCAGGAAAATCAGATTAAGGTACTACTTTCGAAACCAAACTAGGAGACAACAGAGTTCGACTACTGGCCTGAAGGAACCCTCTGTTTTCTTCCCACCTTCATATGCCATGAGCCATAAGATTCTGGCTTTTGAAGAAATTGTTACAGCTTCTGTAGAAAAGGCACTTGATCAGAAGAAATTCGTCAAGTTTAATCTTAATAAGACCGAAAAATTGGCACTAATTGAGCTTAGTAACAATAAGGAGTTGGTTATTAAACCCGCCGATAAAGGTGGCGCCATTGTAGTGCAAGACCTTTCGAAGTACAAGGAAGAGATCTACAGACAGCTATCAGATGGTGTTAGTTACCAGCGACTACCGAGTGACCCATCAAGAGATCTGGCTCGCCTAATTCTGACCACAACTCAAAAGGGGTTGGATGCCGGTTTTCTGACAGATCAAGAATTTAAATTCTTGAATCAAAAATTTCCCAGACTGGCCACAATTTACACCCTACCGAAAGTCCATAAATACCAGTACAGCCCACCTAGGCGCCCCATTGTTTCGGGCTGCGGGTCTATTTTGGAGCCACTTTGTAAATACATTGACTTTTTCTTGAAGCCAATTGCCATCAAAACCAAGACATATCTTAGGGACACCACTCAAACGATCAATTTGATTGACGAAAGACCGTTTGATCCATCCAAGTCATTGTTGGTAACGTGCGATATCATATCGCTTTATACCAGCATTCCCCAACAGGATGCTTTGGACGTGATGTGTGAAGAACTAGATAAAAGACCAGCCCCTGTCCAAGTCTCGACGGACTTTATAATTGAATTACTCACCATTGCCATGAAACAAAACTTTTTCATTTTTCAAGATGAATTTTATGTGCAGACCAAGGGAGTAGCCATGGGGGCTACCTTTGCCCCAAATCTGGCTATTATCTTTATGGACCATTATGAACGGCAGTATATTTTCTCGCCACACAACCCTTTTCGGATGAATCTGACCTTATGGGTCAGATACAATGACGATGTTCTCTGTATCTGGGAAGGGAATAAACAACAATTACATGAGTTCCATGTCTGGCTGAACCTTAACAATTCCCACATTCAATTCACTATGGAATCGAGCAATAAGACGATACCATTTTTGGATATTTCAATCTATGTTGAGGAAGACCACCTATACACCACTCTGTTCAGAAAACCCTCCGAGCGTAATTCCCTTTTGCAGTATGAAAGTCATCACCCGAGAGGCCTTAAAGACAATCTACCGGTGGGTCAATTTCTTAGGATTAGGCGGAATTGCTCTACTAGAGCAAATTACATCTTGGAATCTGAGATTCTAAATGATCAACTAATCTCACGTGGCAATCCATCACGAATGGTCAAACGTGCAAGGAAACGAGCATGGTACAACCCACGCGAGAGTTTGCTGAACCCTGAAGCTAATAATCAGTCACAACTAGAACGCATTATTTGTGTGACTACTTTTTCTACACGCAGTAATGAAATAAAACAAATCATCAACAAAAACTGGCCTTTAGTGGCTGATGAGATAAAACAACCATCTCTCCCTCTCCATTCCTTTAAAAGGGCAAAAAATATTCGTGATATGGTGGTCCATTCCTTTCTGGAACCAGAGCGACAACCTACTATAAGCACCTTGTGGAATTTGCCACAGGTGGTGGGGCATTTCAGATGTGGCAATTGTACTGCTTGCGATACCACCATCCAGACTAAATCCTTTTCTCATAAAGAACGCAATTTTACTCTGAAGCATTACACCAACTGTAACACCAGCAGTGTAATTTATTTGATACAATGCCCGTGCAGTCTTGTGTATGTCGGTCAAACACAACAAAAAATAAAATCTCGCATCTCTTCTCATTGCAGCAGAGTGCGATGCAATGTGTTAGGAGCGCCCCTGGTAGAACATTGGCAAAAGACAGGACACACAGTGTCAGATCTGAAATGGCTAGTTCTTGAAAAAGTCACCTTGGGAAGAAGAGGAGGCAATTTACGAATAGCCTTAAACACACGGGAATCCAAATGGATGTCCCTTCTGGACTCAATTAATAATGGATTAAATGAACACGACAGTAGTTTGGCCCAATTAGCAGCCTTGGGTTGATATCTAGAAATGAGTCATTAATTTCTCGTTAGAGAGATTTGTCCAAAGGGGGTAAGAGTATGAGACACAACATCTCACGCAATAATGAATCATGATACCTACTCGATTACAACCTCCTGCGAGTGAGTTGCTTGAGTCTTTTGCCATTATATGATAGATTGTCTTAATTCTCAGTTCTCATGTAGTAGAATGTGTTCATCTGATATATATGTAAAAACCACTCGATTACAACCTCCTGCGTGAGAGTTGCTTGAGGGATGGCACAGTATGAGTTAATCTCTTAATTCTTAAAACTCGATTGCAACCTCCTGCGAGAGAGTTGCTCGAGGACATTTGGTGCATACAGTACATTTGTGAATGTAAATGTTGTAAATTAGGTCAAGAAATATTTAGAATACTAGATTTGGACTTGAAGTTGGTAATCCAAGTTCCACCACAATGGCCCCTTAATATAGACGATAGATCGCGGGAAGTCCTTTTTCCTATGTCCATAAAAGAGAGTTGCACGAGGGCAATTGGTGCATATAGTTTTTAAATTAGGTCAAAAATAATTCCAATACTAGATTTGGACCTTAGGTTGGTAATCTAAGCTCCATAACAACCATCTCTTAACTGAGACGACAGACCGCGGGAAGTCTTTTTCCTGTGTCCATAACAAGCTTTCTGTTACTCTGCCCCCAAACTCCGCGAAGTTGTTTGTCTGACGGAGTGGTGCATGCGAGACGACCGCTGTGACTAGGAGCATTTTGGTAAAGCTTTTACCCCTTCCTGGGTCCTTTTTCTTTAGAGTTGTAAAATTAACAGCAAGGCAACCTCGTTTGCTTTATTTCCCTTTAACAGGCGAATTCGCCGACGAGGCCGGTATTTGCAAACAGTTTCGCATGGCCAGCTACCGGCGGGTGACTGTCTGACGTCGGACGACGCAGCGCCAGCCCGCCGTGAATGCATTGACTGATTTAACCACAAGTCCCTTAGAGGTATGATTCTCGTGCTGGTTATGGATGTAAGCATAGGAGATTTATTTCTTGCGAACATTATTTTATTAAATTCTTATTTCTTGCAGTGGCGCATTAAAAGACATTACCATATGGAGTGCAGCCACGTTGTTCTATTAAGCTGAGCCATAATGTAAGTCCGTATTTGACAATCATGTATTTGACAAGTATGTTTTCACTAGATTGCAATTGAGTCTCTGTCTTTAAACGAGATTGCAACCGAGTCAATTTATTCTTACAGAGAACTAAAATGACGCCATCCTACTACCTCCAAAATTCATAATCCTAGGGTATAAGTCGATATTGCTCTAACTGGAAAATCTGATGTGAGTGATTATTTATTTATATATGGTCTTTTGTGTAATATTAGCAAGCATGTCAGGTTCTAAAATGAGTCTCTCATTTAATTTAGAATTTCGCGCTAATTACTGATCTTTTGACCGGGGGTGGCATACGGCAATTCTGGCCGCCATCGCACAGCGCTTCCTTGTGCTTTTACTTGAAGTAAGTTCATTAAGCTCATCACGGTTTTCTCTACAATGAATGTCAAGTAGCTGTCTACCGTTTAGCAATTTTTGGACTTTTTGACAAATCACTATACTGCCTGGTTTCAGGCAATGCTGGTTAGTTTCTCCTCCACTGTTTCCTCCATTATGACTATTGATTAACTTTTTGGTGAGACCTTGACTATTAAGCGGGGTCTAGGTATTCATAAGACCATGGTAATTGCGTTATATTGGATGTTAAATAATACGACATGCCACAGGTCGTAGAAATGAATCGGTCTAATGTTGGTTTTTAAATTACAGATTCGAATGCCCCACAACATCCCTCCCTTTACCACTGTCCTGATGAAGACCCGTTCATAGGAATAAAAGTAACCTACGGCTAGGGGTCGAAACGTCGACGCCTTCTTATTTTTGGGACATCCGGCACACGCCTATGAATTTTTGTAACCTTGTATATAGCCGTGGAATGTTCTTGAATTGATGGTTTTCAAATAAGGCCTTAAAACATTTGGGTCCCAATTTTTGAATTGTTTTGAAAATTTATATAAACTTTAGCTATTGCATTTTTCTTGAATACTTCTATTTCTTTATGACTTTTCACTTACCTGAGCACATCCCCTCTTTCCTTTTCACTACCCGACTGGGGCTTACTACTTATTACAAAATATAATGTATGTTTTACAAGTGGAATTTGGTATTGTCAAATAAAGGGCAATATCTATTCATAATTAATCTTGTTTTGAGTAATTCCAGTTTTATTGTCTTTTTCATTGTTCTTTTTGGTGTGTGTCACACACAACACTAGTTCCTTGCGGGGACCCCCCTTCTAGTATATCACATAACGCCCAGGTCCCCGCGACTGCATGGGTTCAACCCCCCTTTTAGTATCGTATCTGCCTATCCTGACTGGTTAACCACATTTTCAAGGCCTTTTCAGTCTTGCTTTTACTGGACTCTGCACAATGCATTACAAATTACAGTCAATGTCCCACCCTATTGTACCATTTATCATTGGCTCCGCCTCTGCCCGCCTATCTCTACTGAAGAATCCAATTTTTAAAAACTCTATAAAAAAAACGTTGACGTATGTTAGGAAGGCGGGCTTTTCAACTTTGGGATTATGCGTTGATAAAAGATGTTAAACTATTCACAAGTTGTTTTTCAACAAGACTAGATAGAGGTCTGACATGTTTGCGAGATGATTTTGATAACGAGCCATTCAGTGGCCCTTATTATAGCCCTTGGAAATCGCAAAAACACACATTCTAGGCACACTCCGTGAACGCCGATTTTTAGATTTCACAAATTCTTCAGCGTTGTCCGGTATGAAAAATCCACTAACCCTCATCAACGGAATATGTTAAAGAAAGGCCTTGATATGTAAACAGGACGTTTTTTGTTAAGGAATGTCTAGTTACATCGTTCTTAGGGATGGGCATGGCAGGTTTTTATCTTTTAATGCTACATTTATTCTGTTGAATTTGAGGTTACAGTGCCTCTGTGGGAAGGAGGCAGAGGATGCGAGGAGAGTAGGAGTGGTTGACCATTAATCAGGTCACTGGAATTATGCAGCAGGGTTGACCAAATTATGTGGCAAGAAAAAAACAAATTATGTGACGTAATGTGGCACAGTTTGTGGTAACTTTACTTCACTATTTTGTCATTTTGACACGTTAACACTCTCTGGGCAAACCACTCACCTCATTAGAACTAATTCAACACCCAAATACAACAATAAGTACCTGAGAGGTCGACCAATGCAAAACCCCTACCATTGCGTGGGGACATGTATCACAGTTCAGTGCTTAATTTGAACCAGTGGTTTCCTGTGCTCGGCACCAGCACTGAATTTGCAGACACAGCGCTTGCGACAGTCCACAACAAGTTGGTGCTGTCTGGCCAATTTAGAGATGACCACAACTACAGGTAAATATTAATTTTAGTATAAACTAAAAATGACTATTACCTGCTGCCCAAGACCTTTTTATAGTTTTGGGGGCCTGAAATAGTCTGAATTGTCACACTTGTAAAAGTGTGATGGTAAGTAGTTGAGCTGGTACTGACATTGGCAGCATGGCCGGTTCTAGGATTTAGGGCCCGGGCCAATAGGGAATGTGCGAAGCCCCTCTAATTTACTTAAGTGACACAGCTCCAGAAGCTGCTTTGTGCAGACTCCTCTTGGGCCGCAGTTCCTCTCAGCCACCTACGAGCACATCTTACAGCTCAGACCGGGCTGAAGGTGTGAGAATTGCTTGGGAGCTGAGAGTTAACACTGTGAAGGCACTAAAATGAGAATTGCTTGGGGGCTGAGAGTTAACACTGTGAGGGCGCTATTGTGCTAGACAATGGGCCCCTCGCAGTGTCTCTGAATGGTATCTTTGCAATTGGGACAAGAGGAAGTGACTTCCTCTACTAGAACTCGGGACACCATCCCTGAGAGGCCCGGGGAGGGCCCCTCCCATGGACCCTAATTTCAGGGAGACCCCTTTCTTTCTGTTGGATCGGCAGGGAAACAACAGGACACACGGTCGGTGTGGGGCCCCATGCCGGTAGGAAGAGTGCGAGGCCCTGGGCAGCTGCCCACATTGTCCATGCCTAGCACTGGCCCTGATTGGCCTCATAGCAGGGGCAATGTGTGGTGCAAGCTGCAGTGGCCTTCGGGCACTTAATTTTTTTTTTTTTACAAATTATGCACTGGTCACTGCGTTTTTAGTAACTTTGATGCGTTTCTGCTTGCAACAACATTTTTGTTAAAATCTGCAGGTTAAGCACCAGATGAAGGATTATGGGGCAAATACATCAACTCTATACTTATGTGGAAGACACCGCTGCAACAAAATCTCAGAATTCCATTACCCCTGCCATTAATTAACTTATTGGGTAACAGATTTGCAACATACATGCATTTTCTTCTATGTACATTCTTAGGTTCAGAGTTGGATACTTGGAGTTGTCACATAGTCATCTCATGCTAATCGATTTAGCATACCATCGTTCTTTAATTGAGACTCACACAACATATATATCCATTAATCTGAGGGGATGAACATAATTTAGGAGGAAGAAGGTTCTGAGTTAGGCTACGTGGATGGAAGGGATGGTCTACATTTATAGCAGATGTATCTCTATAAACAAGAGCATGGTGTACTGGAGGAGTCATGGTCTGGGAAGTCCTCCCCTCCTTGCACACTTCAAAAAGGAGGGTTATCATTCGCATTTGACTTCGCAGTTCACTGCAAAGGTAGTATTCTCATCTAGGATCATAGCTTCTGTTTTCTCTGTCCTTTGCCCACTGTTCGTTGAGTTCTCAACCCCTTTAACCTCTCAGAGATTTCATATGCGTCAGTTGTTCTGTCGAATATGCCTACATTGGCCTTCAGAAAGCACACATAGTGCCATTGGTGTGGCACCATAGCCCTTTCTGGTGACTTCTCACATGGGTCCAGATTAGTCACTTTAGCAGATTGAGATCTAACTCAGCTTGGAATGGTGCGTTTTAGGTGGGTGCGCTCGTCATATTTTGTATTTGATGGCTTAGACTTATTAAGTGATCTGTGTGTCTGTGATTTTGGGGGCATATTTAGGAAAAAATGTTGTAGTGCAGTGCTACACCAAATTTGGCAATGCAGCGCTCCAACACTTTGTAAACGCAGGGATGCGCCATATTCACAAGAATACAGCGCAAAAAAAGCTGCCCAGCGCAGGCACCCTGCCATCATGTTACAAGGGGGCCTGCGATTATTTATGTGCAGTAAGGGACAGCTTGCTGCACATACACAATCAATAATGGTGATTTGCTCTTTCTATGTGTACTGCAGAATGCAGCATACAAAGAAAGAACAAAAAACCAGGAGAAATTAATAACTGCTCCTCGCATCGCCATGGCAAGACAAAGTATTCCCTGGCCTTTGCTGGTGGCTCTGCCTCAGCCTTGTCAATCTGGGGTAGCGTCAAAAAGCAATGGGTGTCTGGTGAAACGCCCATTGCACAACCCTTTGCCGCAGAGGACTGCGGCAGAAAGGGACATATTTACATGGTGGCTTTAAGCCACGTTAAGTGGTGAGCGCCACCTTGTAAATATGGGAAACGGTGGTAGGCCAGTAAAGGGTAAAAAAAAGTGACGCTCCGGTGGAGATAGGAGCTTATACATATGTCCCTTGGCGTTTAAGCATTAATGCTAGAGGGATTTTCTCATGCATATTATAGATGGAAATGGTGTTGAGATCATGACAAAATTATTTATGAATATAGAGAGATGAGATAAAATTGTCGAGTTATTTGCAGTAAAGCCAATGGTAGGATAGGTAATGGTATCAGAGGTAATGGCAGGACAGGGCTCTTGAGACAAAGCTCTGGTTATGGAGCCTACCCTCACACAATAAACCTGTACATAAGTACCATGTGAAAAGTGGCACAGTACCGACAAACATCACCACGCCACAAAAGCAAGCTAGGCCCATCGCCCAGTCGTTTATTATGAATCACATACAATTGGAATAAGCTACATGATGCTCAGTGCAAATACGGTCAGGGCAACCAGTCCTCAAGAGGGGATATAGCAACAGGGAAAAGAGGGAGTTATCCTCAGCATCAGCCCTCACACACTTCATCTTTCATGTCATTCTTCTGGCTAGTTGCTTGCCCTTTTATCATGTTTTTCCTCCACTATGAGTCCATGCTCATCACAATGTCACTGTGCTGTTTGGGAGCAACCAGTGCCGGGGGCATCCTGGTCCAGCTCCATTTGGAACACTGCAACGTAGGAAAAAAGACCACTCTGATTGAAGAATGACGACCCAAAAAGGTGATTTCAATAACATTTTCAGATTCGTTGGACATAAAATAATGGGGAAATGAGAGGATGAATCTTAGGAACAGTTAATAAAAAAAATTGAGGATTTTCAACGGGAACATTGTAGCGATAATGTAAACAAGAAAAACGCTGTACAAATCGATTTTGTCCGTCTTACCGGCTTCTTTAAATAAAATTATTCTGAATATAAACGAAGGACCGGTGTAAAATAATATTGTTAGGCTTTAGAGTTTTCAATGAATTATTTTAAAAAAAAGTTAAGATCAAATGGCTTGCTACATCGGATCCAGCCGTGGAGATGCTAAGGTGCATAGAATGTTGGGTCCATGGAAGTCATCCTAACTTCAAAAGACTTTGGAAAAAGTAAATTATACTTGGAATGGATTTTTCCCAGGAGTAAACCGAGCTTCGCCTTAGCCTCTGGAGGCCTGTACAGTCTCCCTAGAGCATTTTAAGGGAGGTCAGCTTGGAAAGAGTGCCTCATATTCAACATTTGATGCATAGATTGATAAAGGAATGCTTGGACCAGCCACTCTCCACTCCTCACTTGTCTTGCCCAGGCTTGTCCTTTTCTCATAGACTTTGGGCTCAGACGTCCTCTTCCTTTGACCCGAGTGACAGGTTTCCCAGTGTGGCAAAAAACTGCTCCATTTCTCGCTGGAGCAACTGATTGCGTCCTTCAGCGTCCTCTCGCGCACGCTCAGAATTCCGCAGCTTGATCTCCAACATGGCGTACTTTCTTCTTCCTTGGTCCATGTCATCCTCCAGGCGGTTGACTTTGGCTCGCAGCTCAGCACTTGTCTTTTCCAGCCTTGAGGAAGAAGGAAAGATAATAGGTTTTATTATAGAGTATGCAGCATAAAGCTCCATGGTTCATTGAGATTTATCGAGCCAAGAATGAGTGCCAAATTACCCACGTACAAGGCTAATCAAAGCAAATAGGGACATCTAACTCTATACTTTTCACCATCAGACACATACGTATAATTGTTGATCAGGATGGCATCTTGCTACAGTAGGCAGCAAACGGAGCAGTTCACAAAGGGGTATTGTGATCCTCTTCTACCATGATCATGCCTTTCGATCCCAAGATCATTGGGATGTCTACATTATCAACAACAAACGGTCAATGGGGCCATCAGCGACTATGTAGAAATGAACATGGATATTCAAATCACATGGCAGAACATTCACAAACACTAATGGCCTAATTACGATGTGGTCGGAAAGCCTCCGACTATTCATGGTAGGTTTAAACTCCGACCGCCGCATTAGGATGGTGGCAGTCGGACTTTAAACCTGCCGGGGAATCCTACTCGGTTTACACAGGCTCAAGGAGCCAGTCGGCCAGTCAAAACTGCACCATAATACCTCAAGGACGGTGTTTCCGTCGTGGGGATTATGTTGGCACTTTTCAACAGCCTTTTCATGCTGGGCTTTCCGACATGAAAAGGCTGTTGGAAAGTGTTTTTAGTGCCCTTAGCAGGGCCCCCTCCCCTGGGCATCCGCATTTGGGCCTAAACATCCCTGCGCCATGTGGCAGGCACCTTGAGGCACCTGCCACACACGGTGCCTACCACACGGTGCAGGGATGTTTTCAAACTTCCATTTTTCAATGGGAGCTTGTGCTGTGGGCAGTGTCAGCCCCCCCACAAGCTCCCATTGAAAAATGTAAGTTGGGGACCGCACCATGTTCAGTCGCATCCTAATGGGGAATGCAGAACCACTGACCCATGGTCGGGTGGTTCCTTTCCCTCAGTGGTGTCCACCCGACATCGTAATTAGGGCAGAAATACGATGTCTTCACAACTTTGTACTTAAACCTAGACAGGAAACCTGCCGCATTCATTCGTGGCTTATGTCTGCAGTTGTTCTCGTTGCCATAGGAGAGATGCACCCTAACGTGGATTTGACAACCCCTAAAGATACTTTTTTTATTTTCTTTTTTTTTTAAAGCTTTCTTTATTGCAATTTTCTTATCAGACTTTACACATGGAAACAGGTACCTCACCTGGACCATCCCATACAATAAGTAATACATTCCCCCGTCCGGGGTTATCAAACCATTACGGGTGGTCTCTGAGGTGCCCATCGAACCAATCAATCATTGAAAGCATCTTGCACATGAATCACGTTATTGGAGTGTAGAACTTGTAAACAACCTCCCCCTTCCCCACAACCCCCCCCCCCCCTCCCTCTGCAAAATCGGCTTTGTACCAAAATCGGTCGAAAACCGGCCCCGGCAAAGAGCTTGGCGGCACCTCCAATCCCCCCCGAGTGGGAGGGGTGGGCCGGCCGCGCACTTTGCCAGGGCCGGTTGTGGTTCCCAGTCTGGCCCTTTTCGGGGCTGAGTGTCATGTTAGGGGGGGTGGAATATTGTTAGGTGTACCTACCCCTTTAGAAGCAAAGAGAAACTTGCATACATTAGATCTGTTTGCCACACAACAACATAGTAACAGAAAAACATAACACGTTGATAGTACTGTTTCTTTGTACTAACAAATAAACTAGGAATTTAGTTTAGAAAATCCTGAGGCAGCCTAACCAGCAGCCTATTTGCTGCACTGAATGGAAGCTAACACTAGTGATTGGCTTAATCAGAGCATGGATTACAGCAGGGTCAGATCCATGTATTTACATTCCAGAAAACATTAAGTTGTGAAGGTGACTTAACCATCCTTTCAGAGAATTCTCTGAAATGGCCATTAAAGCTGGATGACAATCCCTTCTAATATATGGGAAAGAAAAATCGTCCAACGAAGGCGTTTGTACTAATATAATGCAGGACACAATTGACATCGGCAAACTCCTACCTCTCTAACAGTTCCGACTCCCTCTGCTTGTCTGTTCTTACAAATTAAAAAAAAAAATCTGAAAGTGCGATGAGAAGAAAGTGGCCCATCAGACAGGAGGTCCTTTACTTTCATTTTACTGAGACTGGATGTTTCAGCTAGAGCCACTTGTCTAAAGAACAAGCATTGGCAAAGCCAATAGGCCTCACCTATGTAAAACAATTGGCTTTGCCAAAGTCTATGTTGTATAGCAGTGTGGCAAATAGTTCTATAAAAAAGGTCTATTAAAGTTATTTAAAACCCCCCAAATACAATATGACACACACGGGTAGTGGCTTTTTTTTCGTCTTAAAGTAGGGTTGGGCAACAGACAATGGGAGGGTAGGGAGTTGGAGAGAAGATCAAAGAATCAATCAATCAGGTGGCTTGTAAAGGTCGGCTACTCAGAAGTGTAAGTTAAGAGGCAACACAGACAACAGGAGTGTGGAAGTAAAGAGGAAACGCTAACAAAGGGGCGTGGAAGGGAAGAAGTAATACAGACAACAGGAGGGTGGGCGAGGAAGGGAAGATGCAAAATGGACAAGTGGGACTGTTGGAGTGGGAGAGAAGAAGCAAAACTGACAAGGGGTGTAGGAGGGAAGAAGCAACACGATGAGAAGAAGAATATAACAAAAGAAGGAACAAGACAGGGAGAAAAGGAAAAGGAAAATAGTATCTCAATCATAGCGTCAACAGCGGAAGTTCCCTAGTTAAGATGAAGCAATGAGTACTTGGTCCATGCTATAGACGAAAGAAGAGGAGTTGGAGGCGTCACGCACTGTCCAGTTTGGAGGCAGCAAATAGCAAATGAGTGGCAATGGCGGGCTTGTGCTATGGGCCTCTTCCGCCCATCCATTAAATAATGGATGTTTCCAATGGCCACACTGGGATATTGGAACAGCTGATCTAAGGTTGGACGGTCCCTTTCTGTCAACGGTGCGTCTGCCCGACATTGTAATAAAGCCCTAAATGTATCTAAAGTACGTGTGCTGTGGGACTTCAGAAACATTTTACTTTAACACTAACAGCAGTCACCATTTTTTTAACATGCACTAATTCATACCATATAATATTAGTAATCAACAAGTCACGATGAGCCTTACATATCCACTCCATTTGTTTGCTAATGTTTGTGTAGCTATAAACTGCACCTTTTAATATAAAATGAATACATTTAAAAGCAGAAACCTCAATGCAGATAAAACACACCTTTTGGGTCCTTCCTGCCGTGCTCAGTTCAGAGAGGCTATGTGTGAGGATATTTGTGTCGAAAATGCACACTAGATGAAAAATGAAGGAATAGCTATTTTTAAACAAACACATTCATTCATTTCTGTATGGTTAACATATGCATTTATCAAAAATATGCCACTGCAACCTCAACATGAATAGTTTAGGGAGTTTGTTTGCCGCTGTTTAAGAGATTCCTTAACAGTCAGCAGCTCCTGAAAACATTGAGTTTTCTTTGTGTTTGGAATCGTTTTTTATTGTTTTTATATGAACCATACAAAGACAGGAAATATAGATATTCTCCTTTCCCAGTACACCCAGTGGGTACTTTGACCATCAAGTACAAAGACCCTCAAATAGTATAACCCCCTGCTGTCATCAGGAGCTGCCACAATTGGCTAAACCCAATACAGAGCAAACACTTGTTTTGCAGCACATAAGATATGTAATACAGCCATTCACAAGTTTTCATTCCCTACAGTTGTACCAGTCTAATGCCCAGGATTGCGAGTGATGGGTCGGTGGGAACTGGGAGCAATACAACTCCTTTGATGTGCCCCAGGACCTCCTCCGAGTAGATCTGGATGCCCCTACATGACCACCATAACTTAAGCTAAGGCCCTTCTTCTCATCACATCTCCAGCAGGAAGCATAGGTGGATGGAAAAACGCAGTGTAGGTGTGTCTGCATAATGTGCCACCCGTACATTACCTTATAGGCTGACTGCATGTTGGAGATGCTTCTGTTAACCATGGCAATATCAGACCAGAGACTTTCCTATAACTCATCTAGAAGCGGATCTTGAAGGTCTCCCTTTCAACTCAATTGATCTGGCCATCATACGATGGGCTTCTTAAGTTGCAGGACCCAATAGATGTTGTAGGCTAGACCTTTGGCACCTGAATGGGCTCGAATACGCTTTTGAAAGTGGTTCAGCAGTTTAGTGGCTGTCTTTGAATTAGTAGGGCTGAGAGTGCAGCGCTGACATTGGCAATACTGGAGTCTGTTGGCCCATGCCAAACTAAGGACCTACACTGAGTGAAGGGCTTTATCTGGCCTTGTTGATAACGACAGCCAACATTCCGCATTTCCCCTTCTGTTATTGATGAAAGTTTTGCCTCTCATGACCGGTGTGAATGTACACTTGTGTTCAGAGATGTGAAAGTGGTCACGGCTCCTCTCTCTGTTATAATGTCACACACCACCAGGACTGTCTTCACTGGGATCACCAGGAGTGTGTATTCATTGGGCAGGACTCTTCCTAGAGAGACCGTGACCCACAATGAACGGCCAACTACTGCCCTGTCCAGGAAGAGCCATTCTTTCTTGCTCTCTCTGACAGTCTATTCAGAGATTATGTGGAGGTCTGCAGCCGTGCAGTACAGGATAAGATCTGGGCAAGCCAGGAATTACCTTTCCCTGGCTGCCATCAAGATCTTTTTCGAGATTATAGTGTCTTCTGCCCATTAGAGACAAGCTCAATTAGGTGGTTTGTAAGGTTCATATGTTCTGTGTATGACTAGAGGTGATTGGAAGACATACCGGATTTGTGGCAGTCTGCTAATCATGTTTATGTGCCCCTACCATGATCGGTGTAGAGGTTTCCACCTTCTCAAGTCCTCATATATTTGCTTCTGGAAAGGCCAGCTAATTGGCTGTTCACCATCTGTTAATCTTAAGCAGTAATGTTAAGTCACAGATATCAAAGAAATATTTCTACCATAGAAATGGGAAATTTGCTTGCAGATAGGTTTCCATCTCAAGAAAGGTCAATAGGTTCAAAGGACTAATTTCGGTCTGCTGACTTTAAAGCCCAAGAATGCTTCAAGTTGTTCCAACTCCTACAGCTGTCCTCAATAGGGGTTCTTTAACAGAGACTAAAAGTACACAGTTATGTAAGACCAGTGACCCTGCAGAGACTCAAACCCACATAGTTGTAGATCCCCAAAACTAACCAAATTGTTCGCATTACATACAAAGTTGCATCACAAAAATTCTACAATATCTGTGGAAAATCTATCCTACAATCACAAAATTGTTGACTTTTTTTGTACAAATGTAAAATAATTTTAGTTTCCTAATTAATCAATTAAAAACAATAATCTTATTAATATTTAACACTATTTTGTAAATCTATTTGCCTTGTACAAAATCAGAAAAGTTAAATTTCTTTCCAACTGAGTGCAATTCTGTATCCAGAAAGTTTGCAAAGATTTTCAAGGAACGTCCCAAAAACTTTTTGCAGCAGTAGTCCACTGCTTTTTTATGGCTAACTGTAATTCCAAGAAAGGATATGCTACTTTTCACAACTTCTTCATAATTGGTTTCACCATTCTTACCTTCAAAGTAGGAACCTCTCCATATACCTTCAACCTTTATTTCCAAGCGTCTCCAATTTTTTGCTACTTTAACTAAAAAGTCTGGGAGACAGTTTTACAGTGTTTTCAAAGATTCAGTCAATATATCCCCATCATGATGCAAAACCTTAACACATGGCAAATATTCGTTCCTTCAAACAAATAGCATGGCGGAGGAGAGGTCTTTTCAGGTATAGGTTTCTTCATGCATCCAACAGACATGTTAACTTCCTCATCCATTTTACTGTCAAGATCCCTGCACCCGCCTATGTTTTATGATCTCTCACTAGGCACAGGTCAAATCCAGACTGAAATTGTTCCCTGCCACAATCTCCCACTCAATGTTTGCCAACATGACAGGTATCCTCTCATGAATGAACGATTCCAGAGCCGTGTTCAGGGAACATAGATTGGAAACATAGGGGCTATTGTGGGCAGCATGAGAAGGATACTATTGTATTGTCCCGACTTATCCTTTTTGATTTTGATCTTCTTCCACCCACGAGTTTGTTGCATAAGTTTGCCATCCTTGCCCGCTGAAACCCACTATTGATTTGGATTATTCTTATGCTGTATTTTGAACTGATCCCATTGCTGCAGATGTGTCTTGTAGACACACACCATTGGCTTGTGTTTGCCTATGTAGCTCCAGAACTTACATCACTTAATAGGGGAGTTTAAGCCTTTTATGTTAATGGATAATAAATGGAGCAGTTGCTTCATGAGTAGTGCTGCTTCCCAGTCCATCCGGAATCTCAGTTGCCACTCCATGTCTACGGCAAACCTTCCCTTGGAAGAACACGGGGAATAATAAAGGACACAGGCCCATTGAACTTAACAACCTAATTCCTGTCTCAATCTGTTGAAGAGGTCGGTAGTTATCTATCCCACTCTTCTCCCGTTCTCATTGGTGGACCCAGCCAATAGGGGTTGTCCTAAACGGAGGTAGGAGAACTACCCCCTACCATCAACCAAACGTCCTGATCTATTACTTGCCTCCACTCCACTGAGGTACAAGTGTGCCCCCCCTTCAACCACCACACTATTCATCATCATGTGTCACAAACTGGAGTCCTCCCAAGGGTTCCCAACATGCGCAGTGGCTGCAGGCTTAGAGTTCTCTTCTTTTGTCTCTGTGATCTTCCTTAGCTGTTGTACCACTTCCTCTCTCACTTTTGCCAAGTTTTTTGTGTATTGCTAAATGTTTATCTTCCTGGTCTGTACAATCTGCCAGATGGGAAAGGAGAAACTGTTGCATTGTGAAACAGTATTGATTTTCTGACCCTCCTCATTGTCTCCCAGGATCAAGAGGATTTTTGTCTACCATAAGGAGAGCAGAGCAATTTCTTTGCCTTTCCATGAAACTGAAGAAAGAAGGGATGCCCCCACTTGTAGGGCACCTGCTGCTCTCTCACATGTTCAGTCACAGGTTGGTAGTTTCATCGTTTTGAGAATGTGATTACCGAACAGTGCTGAAAGAACTGTAGTTAATGGCCTGAAAGGTCACTTTGTCTTTCTGTCTCATTCTCTGCATGATCATATCCTTATCCTCAAAGTAGTGCACCCTAGTCAGTGAATCCTCGTTGTTTCTCATATTGACTCAGTGGGTGCAATCGAGCTTTGAGGGGTAAGCATCTGGCATACCTTGGACCAAGTGCAGTAGATCTCTGAGGAAGTCTTTGATGCTGTTGCCTTCAGCTCTCATGAGACCCTCCTTGATTCTGAGGTTGTTTCACCAGAAGTGGTACCTCCTTGCCTTGAAGTTCAATTGTTTTCTCTTCAAGGTATTGGACTCTTGCTCGTAGTTGTGCATATTCTTCTGATCTATCATTCACCACTTGCTCTACTTCGTACTCTCTTCCACCTAGTTTAGAGACTTCTCCTCTTGAAGATGATCTGGGCTGGCTTCCAGGTCCAATTTGACTGAGCTCACCTTCAACGCCATTTCTTTCAGGAAATTCTCTAGATATGGTTGGGAGATGACAGGGCAACTGGGTTTTTGATGCGGTCCTTCATGGGAGCCTCTGCTCTCCTCCATGTTTTTCCTTTCTCTGTGCTGAGTGGGTCCATGTGTTTCACTGTGTAGTCTTTCTGCTCTTTACCCCAAATATGTTGCTGCCGTTGGGGTCTCCAACAGCACGTGATTTGGTTTTGATTGATTGATATATGCTTTATTTCGATACATAAATATCTTAAAAGCAGTACAAACATTGGGATTTACATTTCTTAAGGCAAGGGTAAAAACAATTGGTAGTTTAAAAAAGATAAAACAATCAACACTGCTGTAATAAATATTTTTTTTAAAAAAAGAATTAAATTGCAATAGAAAGCCTTTTAGAACGAATCACCCAAACCCATTTTAAAAATTTAGAAACACCACACACAATGGGTGATGATGTATCAGTCAATAAAATGCGGAGGGCCACCAAATGCTGTCTTGTGCCTAGAAGTCTGCACACTGGTGTGAGCCAACGCCTCCTTGGAGCACAATAGTCCGGGCATTCGAGGAGAATGTGTGCCACTGATTCAACCCGCGTTGAACACAAAGCGCAAAAGGGTGAGGACTGAAGAGCTGATTTCCACCTAGACACCAGGTTGCCTAGAGGTAGAGTACCCACTATGAGCTTAAAATAGAGAGCCCTGTCCATTGGAATAGAAATGAGGTCCAGATAGGGCTCAAATGCAACAACGTCTTTAATCCTTAGGAATGCTGTAGTCGAGTTGCAGTGACGGGGATTGCCAATGAGTTTGGATGATACCCACTCCCAGTAGAGTTTCTTCAGGGTGGCTTTGGGAGGAGCAGAACGGGTATCCCAGGATTTGGTTTTGAGGAAGGGTTACCGCGTTCACATCTCCTTATGGGGGCCATGGCTTTCACTGCTCTACTGATGTGCTCCACCTAACGCACTTCCTTACCACCTATTGGATCTTAACGCCCCTTTATCAGCAAGAGGAGGGCCTCCGCAGTTTCCTTGGTGAGGCCCCACAGCACCTCTATCAAACCCAGCTCCCCACTGCTTGTTTTTTCACAGCAATGCTGGCTCCTAATTGCTTGTTGTGTGTTGGGCAAGACTTGACTCTCCAGCAAGCTGCTTCAGGGGACTCTACGCAAAACTCTGCCAACCACGGCCTACGCTCACGGGCAGCCATGCGCTTTAGAAATCTTTAAATAAAAATAAACATACTCTCACACTCAGCATGGCTTTTCTCCAACATAGCTGTTCCCAAAGCCTGCGTACTACCCAGCCTCCT
Organism: Lissotriton helveticus; assembly: GCF_964261635.1. Lineage (NCBI taxonomy): Eukaryota > Metazoa > Chordata > Amphibia > Caudata > Salamandridae > Lissotriton > Lissotriton helveticus. Next base: position 456,561,350 of record NC_136065.1, read on the forward strand.
ATTTTGTGCACTCACTTTACTTCCGTTCTGTGGCTATTCCGGCGGCCACACATCTGGCCCGTTAGATATTTGGGGTTAAGTTCTGTAGTTCTACAGTTTGGGGGGGTTGCAAGCATCCCTCCTAGCCTCTCCGTTCTCCCCACACTTCCAGTTCCTAGTCCCTTTCCTGGTTAGGGAGCCAGTCATGTACCTCAATCAGGGCCCCTGGGAGGTCTGATACCAACCAAGCAGCACCTGTGGGCATCTTCACCCAAGTCTTTTCTGCTCTTCAAGTAATCTCAGTCAGTGGTGTCTGTGCACTCCCTGACTCACTCCTGTAGGTCATCCAATAATATGCCCAGCCACAGCAGCCTGCACATGGCTCACCTCACTATGGGGTCAAGTGCGTCAATCTGTTCTTTTTGCATTTGCAGCTCTTAGTGGGAAGGAGATGCCCAGACTTGGGTCCAGTGCCCGCTACGCCACCAGATTCAAACTGGACTGGCTGATGAGGGGTGAAACCCTGAAACCGGACCCAAGATGCTTATTTCTAGTCCAGAGAGGACCCGGCCTGGCAGTTCCGCTGGACTGTTCCCATGGGGAACAGGGTCAGGACTGATTTGCATAGGGCTGGGTCTAAACTGGAATGGCATGGCATGCCCAAAACAATGGATTTAACACAGATCTGTGACTGGGAGTGAATATTTGATTGACTCAGCATTCTGTCCAACATCTGTTCTTTTTGCATTTATCACCCTAAGTGGGAAGGGTATGTCCAGACGTAGGTCCCGTGCTCGCTACACCTCCAGATTCAAGCTAGCCTGTCTGATGAGGGGTGAAACCCTGAAACAGGTCCCAGGATCCTTGTTTCTGGTCCAGGAAGGGCCTAGCCTGGCAGTTCAGGCTGGACTGTTCCCATGGGGAACAGAGTCAGGACTGATTTGCATATAGCTGGGTCTAAACCGGAATGGTGTGGTGTACAACAAAATGATGGATTTAGCCGAGACCTGTCACTGAGGGGGGAATGTTTGATTGACTCAGCATTCCGTCCATCATCTGTTCTTTTTAATATGGCACAGGTCGCTACAGGTCCTCAGTTGGCACGAGCCTTCATTCTCCCATACCTCTAGTGTCCACATCATCAAAATTACATTCCACCTCCTGAGGGCCTTTCAATAGAGCTTTCTGTGTATGCCAGTCTCCTGGGAGCACCCCTGCCCTCGCAGAACCAGGGGAGGTTCAGGGCCAGGTCCCTCTCTTCTGTATCTTGAGCAAGCCTAGGCAGTCACGTGTGCCTAAGCAGATGGATGTCAGCAACCACCAGAGCCTCCTCGCAGGCCTCAGCCTCTCTCTTGCTATGGTCCTTGACTTGTCAACTGGTTCTACTTTGTTTGCCACTGTGCGCCTGATCCTCCGGTGATGCTTTCTGGCTCTCGTACCGGGGAGGCCACATACAGACACTGATGCTGGGCTTAATTTTATGGAACGGAGCAGATCTGCAAGGAGACACATTCTGCTCCATTCCTGGCTTGGCCAAGATTTTCTTGAATTAGATAGAAGACATGCTAATGTCACAGACCCTAATAAACGGTTAAATTGCTTACGTTTGTGGCCTGATTGTGCAGCTATGAGTAGCTCCCTTCATATAATCTGAAATACCTTATAAGGCTTGGTCTCTATATGTTATGTTATGTTATGTTATGTTAACAAATAATTTATAAAGCGCGCTAACACCGATTGGTTTCTTGGTGCTATAGATTATCTGTTTGATAAAGTACAGATGAATTTTAAAACATTTATCTCATTAGACATCAATATTTTAGCTTTGGTTCCAGTGGTGGCTGATGACTGCAAAGAGTGATGTGAGGGAAGTCCATACACAGAATTGCACTACACAATTTAGCACAGCAAGCAACCGATGCCTGATTTTCTCAGGGAAAGTCTGGCTGGGAAGAGAGGGTGAACACAGATGTTCATTTTTACACAAGTCAGTAGTTTTCTTTTATCGACCTAGAGAGGGTGAAAGGCTGAGTGGAGAACTTCTGCCATGTTGGAAGGCCTAATGAATGCATTTATCCAAAGAGCCTTCAGACCCTGCTAAGAGGCAAAAGGCCCGAGACTGAGCAGATTCCATTCAAACCTTCACCAGTATTACCAGCATATGTTCAGCACAATTTCTCATCAACTCACATTCATCCATCTACCCATACTCTCATTCACCCACTGAACCATATACTCCCACTGACACAATCACCCATTCTGCTCTTTGCCCACTCATGCATACTCATTCACGCACTCAATCATACATGCTCATCTAACTACTCTCACACTCATTCACTTAATGACCATTGCCTTACCCACTCACTGTTATATTGTCAGTTATTTAAATAGGTTATTGAAGGCAGCAAGTTGCATTCCAGTCAACTAATGGTGTTTTAATAAGCTTTCATCTGCCCACCAGATCATTCCCCTACCTAACCACATTCAACAATTATTTCACTTTCTCCCACCTTATATCCTTCATTTACTCACTCATATTCACCCATCAACATCAATCTTCCCACTATCATTCATCAAATTCATATAACCAGTCATCACATTTACCTATCAACACAGCCAACCCCCCCACATTCACTCACCCATTCACAATCACACACCAAACATCACTAATTGAGTAGCCAGCAATTTCATTAATGAAAAGCTACACTAAGTTGCATTGTTAGTGCTTGTGTTATCCTCCACTGTCACAACAATAAGCACATTTGATCTGCAAGGGAGATAAAATAAATATATGTAATTGTAACAGTAAAAAGATTTGCACTGTCCCCATGGGTGCTGCAGAGGAGACAGCACAGCAGTACGAAAATAATAGATTTTTACTTTTTTCTCCAACCTATTTGTGCAGTTTTTTTTTGAGGCAGCTGTTGACCCGGTCATCTTCCTTGAAAAGGTTACATTAGGTCACACTCATGGGGATTTCATTTTATACAGTTTTATTTATCACGGACTTGACCCAAAGGCATGTTGTAGCCCTTTACATGAACACCAGTTACATTACACAAAAGCACATTCGTATTCGTTTTTGTAGGCACAGGGTGACTAAGTGGTTTGCCCAGAATCACAGGATGTTAAACTGACCTCAAGACCCTAGCCTGACTCCCCAGTTTCACAGTCATTACACCACACCTTTGATTATATTTCCAAGCGTCACAGCTTTTCGTGTGGCACAGTATAAAGTTGAAAACCTGTTTCAAGCCAGTCTAACATCACTAATCTAAGAGGTCCAGGATGCAGGTTTGTACATTTCTCACCTCAGACATACGTGTTCTTCTCTGTGAGTTACATTCATACCTATATAACCAGGGCACAAGTCCTAAAAAACAGAAGTGGGGGTGGGGACTCCAAGTTAGGTGGTGTTACAGGAAGTGACATCACGGCAGGAAGTGACATCACAACAGGAAGGGACATCACATGTGCAGCAGATCTATCATTTGCACGTATTGCAAGATTTAACAATTGAAGCTGCTCAGTACTTAAGCCTGTGACTTAAGGTCCCTGTATAGAGGAATTAACAGCCCAAATGTGGATGAAGGTTGGTGTACAACTACATTAGTAAAGACATTATGTGCTGTAAGTGAGGCATACGAAAACATGGCACCATGAACAAAAGCAGAGTTTGCGCGTTGTAAAAAAACAAAGAAAACTACATGCTAGAAACTACAATAGTGGTTATCAAAACTATAAAATTTATTACGCTACCTAGAACACCACATTTTAATATATAGACAATTTTAATACAATGTGACCATGATTAAAAAAATGCAAGGAGCAACCTTCTCCATCCTAGCCTACTTCCAAAACTCACTAGGAGGGTGGCTCAGAGAGCCAACTACTCATTCAAGATACACAGTAATCTGTAGTTTACTAGTTCAAATCATGGCAAAAAACAACTAATCCTCCCGGTTCCGGTAAACCGAGTACCAATCACTTGGATAATAATAATGATACGAGCTATTTACAGCACTTAGTAAGAGAGCGTCGACATGCAGTGCTAAATTAAAAGGAACTTATCATCATTAAAAAACGGGTTCCTTCGGTGCAGAGGTCCTGTATGTTAATAGAGGCTCAGTTACATTTAAAAAATAACAAACTGGTACCACAGACTGACAGTGGGCCATGTCTTAAACTTTAGAATCATGTCCACAAGGTAAATGCATGAAATAAAGCAAATCAAATTCAAGTTAGCAGCCAAATTTAAAAAAATGTTTAGTTTTGTTAACATATGTGGCCAAATTCAGGTAGACAGGAGTTAACATAGATCAAAGGGACTCCAATTATGAAAGTAACTGTATCACAGCCCACGGGAGTTAGGCACCTGAACATACTGTAAAGAATCTAAAGCATGTAGCACATAGAGGCTACAGCGTTATACAAGGAACGTGATAGAAATGATTTTGAAAACCTGATTTTACACCTATGAAAATATGGACCAGAAAGGCACCTGATAGTGACTAACTGCACATTCCTAGTTGCTGTCTTTGGAAGGAACAGGCCGTTAACAACGCTTAACAGAAATTGCACAGAGAATTGTGTTCTTTGATACTAATTAGGTTATAGGCTGCAGGAGACATTACCTCTGTGAGATGACTTTGAAGGACTGAACAGCAGCCAGTTATTGACTACAGCCAGTACAATTTTAGCCTGTGAACGTGAAGTTGCGCACACTGTTCTACAGGAGCATTAACCACTGACTTTCCCTTAAATTTAGAACTGATGTCCAAAATTATTAGCTGATCGGCAAATCCCTTACCTAACCTTGTGATGGACTTCACAAAACCGTCCGTCCTTCGCCAAGCCGAAAATACTTTTCCGTCTCCACTCTCCAGCAGCAAATCTTAACTTCTTCGCTTCGCTCTTGGGCAGGTCATGCATGTCAAACAGCAGACGAGGCCAGGAAAGCCATCCCCCTGCTCAAAAGCTGAGCTCTCTATGATGGCGTCACATGCCGCACGGCCGTCGCTAACTTTCGTTGGGAGATCGTCAACGGCCGCCATCTAAGAAAGTAAGCGACGGCCGTGCGGGCAAGTGACGCCATTATCGAAAGCTCAGCTTTTGAGTAGGGGGGACTACGTTCACCCGGTAAAATAAGTGGGGGGACGGCGTCCACCCGCATGGTACCCCGACTCATGCCTTGTATATAACAAATGTTCTAGGGCCTTTCCTGCCTCACAAGGGAAACTCTACTCAACGTGCGGAGATGCTTGTACTGCCCATACCTTATGTGACGCAGCTCCCACATTTATTTGCCTAAGTTATTTCCCATGTTGGGTAGGTTGGGGCAGCTCACAGTGCAGGATCGGATCATGGATTCTCTTACATACCGTGCTAAGTATGAATGGGCTCATCCCGGCCGTAAACCCACAAAATCAAGAGTGACTTGAAATCACAGACTAACGTAATAGGTTGGTCTGTGGCGTCTTTCGCATGCTTCCTAAACCCACCCTTTCCCATCTCATCACAGGGTGGGGTGTGGTCAGTGAAGCTTGCTGGCTCCACCTCACCCAGTGACGAGTTATTAAAGGGTGGGGTAAACTGCTGCTGAGTGGCATGCAAACTCGTACAGCCTGGGCTTGGAAGCTAAACGCCCGAGGCTGTTTTTAATGGACGCTCTAGAAGAAGGTGGAGAAACTAAAGTGATTTCACGGCGCTGTGAGGAAAGACCAGGGCTGTGTGTGGGTTAGCCCTCCAATTGCTGAATCGAGCACATTTTCATGAAGGGGCACACCTTTCAAAAATATCTACTAATATAACCTTTGTGTTAATTGTGTATATTTACTTAACCTTTTATACAAGGAAGCTATGAAAGGAAAGGGGGCGCAACCCCTTTTGCAATAATTAAACCCTGTTTTGATATCTATGTATTATAACTGACGCTTTAAAATGTAAGCCTAAAGCATTTGGTGAAGACCAAAGACCGGAATGTTTATAGACATTTAGGTGTGTCAATCACATAAAAAAATACCTTGCTACAGAAGGCATAAATATGAAGGGAGGTACGTACCTCGGTAAAAATGTATTCACAAATAAAATATCATGTCATTAAAAACCTCTTGGAAGCAGACAAGAGCTGAGAGTGCCTTATGTAGCGCCTTATGAATTACAACTGAGCAGGATCAGCAGTGTGGAGGGGAAGTATGCCTATGCCTAGACGGTATGCAACACGCTTCTTTTAAGCTCCTACCCTCCAGGGCGGCCAAAACCCAGGGGTCGCCATGCTAATATATATCCTTAATATAATAATCCTCTGAAGATGGAAACATATTTGCGTGGCGGCCTCCGACTCTGTTTCACTTCCAAACACCCTGAACCCCCCCTCTTCACTGGCCTCCGCACCTTACTGAGCCCGGGCGGGCTCCACCCCGCCCGGACCCCCTCTTCCGGGGCCCCCTACCTATGCTCCCTGCCCAGAGCCGCCGTGAGCCTAGAGCCGCCCCTGCCAGGGATATCTTAAGGATTTGGGGGGCCCTGGGCCAAACCTATTTGGGATGGGCCTGTTCTAAACAGCTTTGAATTTATGATCCAATTTCAACTCTTTCATGCCCTCTCTGGCCAGGTCACTGAAAGTGCACAGGCACACTCCTCCAAATTGTAAACGTGTGTTTTCAATATTGTAACACACAGCAGCAGCTCACTAATATTACTGCAAATATCCTCTGTGGCACCCTCCCATTTCTCACATGTAAGTTCCTGTTATGATCTAAAAGAAACATTGTTATGGGTGTTGCATAAAAAAACGCATGTCTCTGCGAAATGTCTGTAATAGACGCTCACACATCCCCCACACAGGAAAACGTTATTTCAAACAATCTGTTTAAGAATTATTCAAGGTCATAAGGCAAAGACTGTCTGCAGAACAAAGCTGGCTCTGTCCTGGGGCTCATAAAAGGCTGGAGCCCTGGGCCAGAGCGCACTTTGCCCATGCCTTAAAACGTCCCTGTTCCCCTCAGATATCAGCTTGTTCCGATATGTCTTTAGAGAGCATGTTATGCCTGCCATTGTGTAAAGGCCATGGACGAATGTACCCTGTTTCTGACTGACACTTTAGCGTACAGTTAATGCCCACTGTCAAGGGAGTAAAACCAAATGCTTCGTATTGAGTCTGTTAGGGTCGTGTGGTTCCCCTTCATCAAATACACTGCTATTCACATGCCTTAATGGTTTACAGTAGAGTGCGGTGTTTGTAAGTGTTAAAAGTACACAGGGATTTATTACAGTGATTTATGGGAAACCCATGCTTACTTTTTACCAATCTTTGCGGATGGGGGACGAGACAAATTTTCTATCCTCAAAGTGTAGAGGAAAGGAGGAGGCACACATAAGAATATAGTGACGCAGGATGAAAGCCACGATGAAAAATAAACAGCAAGTGAGATGAAGGGACAAGAAACATAGGGTGGTGGAAGAAATATGTATGAGGTGGAATCAGGTTTAGGCTACCTTCCTTGGTATTTTGTTGCCCTTCGTTCAGGCGGGCACCTAAGAAGAACTTGTGTACATTATGGGGAGGGGAGGGTGTGAACCATCTGGCATGGTCAGTGAAATCAGAAAATCTATGAATGGGTAGATGTTAACGTGGGACGGGGCTGGTTGGCCATCGATCAGTTGAATTTGTTTTATAGTCAACCGTAAACACAACACACAGAACCATTAACCTAGGATCTGCTTTACATTGAATCCCATCGTGAAAAATATGGCAGCCTTTACTGAGGTTGTCAGAATACAGCGTGGCACACATATATAACCAATTTGTTTCACAGTGTCATCAATTGCAAGATAACATATACAATATTTTCTTAACCTTAAACCACTGCTGCAGAATTTGTCAGAATCTCAGTGCTTCTTATCACACTAGATAAATAACGATACCCTGGGATATGTTGTTAGTCGAGTGCAATAAATAGCATCTATTATGAGTTTCTGTGGATTTAAATGCAGATTTTGCTGCTTACCGCTCCAAAATCTGCATAGTCTGCAAGTGTAGATAAATAATGTACACTTTTTCTCTGTTAAATTCCGGCAGGTTTGACTTGTCAAAATTTAACGAAGAGTTGGATATTTAATGCACTGGATGAATATCAGATGTTGTAAACGCCACTAAACTAATGATTCCGACCCCTGTGAAGATGGGTTTACTCAACGGTCCGCAAACACCGATCCACTTGTGATCACGGCCTAAGTAGACAAATGCTAATGGAATTATTTTTCTCACCTGTACTCCTGCCAACTGTTTCTATTTCGGATGGTTTTGAGAACTACAAACATACTTCCTTATTATGTAAAAAATCAATTTATGTCTTACATTCCAATTACACGTTGGAAAATCATTAGTAATGAATAAAATAGTGAATTGTATCTTGTTTTCCTACCTTTGTATCCTGGATTCATACTCGGATCTCTGTCTTTCAAGCTCATTTTTTAACTCCGATACCAGGCCCTGCAGAGCTCGGGAGTAGCGTGCTGGGTCTTTTGATGCGGTCACTGGGTGGCTTTGTTCAATGCTGCTGTCACTGCTGAAGCACACCTGTAACCTCTCAAAGCTGCTGTCCATGCTTTTCACCTCACTCTGAGACACAGAAGACAGCCCTGGCCAGTCAGTCTTTGTGGCCATGAAGGCAGAAGAGTCACTGCCGCGGCAGGCGGGGCAGCTACTGATTGAGTCAGAAATGGAAAGTTCACAAGATGAAGTGGACCATGTGCTGCAGCCCACGCTGTGTGCGCTCAGAGACAGGCTGGAAGAAGGAACATTATCATAGGTCGAGAACCTTTGGGATGAGCCAGAGTCTTTAACTCGCTCAACAGATGATGTCCTACGATGTCCCCTCAAAGAGGACAATCCATTCATCAACCAGTTTCCACTAGGGGACAGGCTTGGAATATCCAAGTTGGAATTACCAAACTTGGGACTGGGGGATCTTCCCCCCGTTGGTTTAAGAGCACATTTCCAACTTTGCAAAGTTTGCACCTTCTTATTCGGAGTAGTCGCAGACTGAGGCGTGGCTCTGTTGACTGTCCTGACATTGGCAGCTTCCATGGCAGGAGCTCTAGAGATTAACATATCTGGTTGGTCCGCAACAATGTCTTCAGTTCTGGAACTGTCTCTTTCTGAAACCCCATTGATGTGCTGAATCCCAGACCTTGAGTCAATGATGAGTTCTGAGAGATCAGCCCTGGTGGTAGCAAAAAGCCGCCTGTGTTCCCGGATCAACACTGTCATCAGGTGCTGAACTTGGGAGGTACCTGCAGTAGAAAGATATGGACAGTGAGGTCATATCCGAACTGACTTTTTCAGAAATACATGTCAGTATTGAATTAATAAACAGACTAAAACAAGTTACGAGGAAGCTCAGGCAACAAGTGGCTGAGTGAGTAAAACAAAGGACAGAAATCAAAAGTTTTACAGAAGAAGGTAAAAGGTAAAAGATAACAAGAAGGAAGAAAACAACAAGCATTTACAATGCAATAGGTCTCGCAGCATTAAAGTTTGAGTTACTGGCATTGTAAATGACAATGCTTTGCATGAATTTTTTAAAATTTGCAATTGGTATATAAACATTGTTTGTGAATGGTTAGCTGTTGCTTATGCTAAGCAAAGTTGGCAGTAATATAGAGTGCTAGTCTTGCTTGTTATAAGCATGCTGATTCCGGAATCGGAGCGCGTGTTCACGCGCGCGACCTGATCCGATTCCGGCAGGCTGCGCGTGACAGTCTCTTGTCTCCCCTTGAACTCCTTGAAAGCAAAACTGATCACAATAGAGGTCCACAGCGACAATCGCTTCGCGATTGCGACGCAGTGCGAGCCCTAAAAAAACGACTCATAGGTATTTAGAGTGATAACCCTGTGGCTTGTTATTAAACCACCCAACATATAAGCTGGAGGGCAATGAAGCTTAGGAACATGAACTGAACAAAAGGGAACAATTCTTTTAAATAGATTTTATATTTCTTTAAATACAATGTAAGTTCTGGTTTCTTGTGCTGCTGCAAAAAAAATGATTTAATCCTAAATACATTTTTTATAAACCATCGGGAAGGAGACATTTTAAACACCTCTTAGAAACTTACTGAGTAAAGATCCCCCCAACTCTTACATATTTGATACTAAATACACCTATTAGTAAATGGGGTTTCCTTGATTTATATGAAGGGAAGATTCTGGGACGGTTGTCGTCAGCAAGCCAAGCAAGTCCTGTAAATGCACTGTGGCCAGAATTTGAACTTTCAAGTTCCTATGTTATTGCAAAGGCAAATATAGTCTGTTGGGCTTACAGCCTACTTCATACAAAAAATATTCTAAGATCAACTGAAAAAGGATGTGCTACTAACTCCTGCCTTATACATTCACTAGGAGTTTAAAATTTGTCCTAGGAGTATTTGACTGCAAGATACAATATCCGTTAGCATGGACCCCCGGACAACTTAAGACTTTTTTTTTATAAAAAAAAAAACTATTCAGGGATTAAAACTTCTCCTACATCTCCCACTGCAAACATTTTAAATGATATAAAACTTTCTCTGAAATTTACAGTTACATACAATCTTTCTCTGATATTATAGAGTTTAAGCAACTGCTAAAGTAATTATCCCTAACTTTGGATCATAGTGTTAGGAGAGTAATCCTCTTAGGTTGGGTGCTCTTCCTCTACGCGCACTGGTCAAATTTATCAATGATTCTGGAAATTGTATCCTCAGTCAAGGTGGAAATCAAGAATTCCGACATATACTTAACATACGTCCAGCAGTATGCAACTGTGTTAGATCTATTTCATATCCTAAATATAACATAAAGAGTTGATGAACTGGATTAATGTATTAATGCTTCCTGAGAATTCATTTGCATGTTGTAAAGCTTTTAAATCATTCTAGAAAAGATGCTTGTTTTAAAAATTTGGAGTGCATATGAAATCTAAATCAATAAATCTTTTTGAACTTGTCAAAGCAAAAGGGCCTACTGTGATACAATATAATCCATCAGAAAAAGACTGCTGAATTCAAAATTAACCAACAAAATAGGACCTTAACGATGACTGATAGCACAAATGTACTTAGCTGCCAACTGGATTGAAAAGATAAACATACGATAAACAACGGCATTCTAAAATGCAGAAATCTACTCCAACTTTGCAGCAGAAAATAATAATTCTCCAGGATTATGAATAGTTCACAGAGCAATGTGGTCTGGTTTCTACACCCTAAACACCAAGATGCATGACAGCATACAACAGACATATGCAACAGACCTCGCTCATCAAAACAAGAATTGGCAAAGCCAAGAGATCTCACCTTTACGGTTCTCAATGCAGACACTATGAGTTTGCCAATGTTTTTGTCAATGCTGCCCAGCTTTTGAAAAAAAGAAAAAAAATGTTTTTTTGCCAAAAGGTGAACAATAATGACAAGGGGAACAAAAAAACACAAAAAAAAACGTTATGAAGTATGCAGGTGAATGCATTATCACAGATAGTCGCATGATGGTGTGTAGGCACGCAGGTATGTGCGTGCATTCATCATGATGCTCCAAAATGGATGCCATCCTGGAGTGGAAAATTCCAACAAAAAAATGTGCAAAAATATAATATGAAGCAAAAAGCGAACCGGTCGGCAAAAAAACTGAAAAGCCGATTTGATGGGGAAACAATGGAATAGCTGTGAGTGGGAGAGGGAAACAAAATGGACAGCAGGGGAACTTGAAGGTGGAAGCAGCACACGAGAGAGAGGGCAATATAACACATGCACTGCCATGGAGTGCTAGAAGAAAAAGCTATTCCCTAAACGCAAGCAGTGGAGGGAGGCATGTAATCTGACAGTGACTAGATCATCCAGTGGAAAATGGCATGGACATAAGAAGGATGGGAGCAAAAGTCATTTATGTATAGTTTTAGCCTCTGGCGCAATCCTGAGAACTTTTAGAGGTTTCCCAGTCATGAGATTTAGCTGACGGTGACTGAATTTTGAGATATATATATATATATAGATAGATAGATAGATATATAGATAGATAGATAGATAGCTAATTGAACGATTTGAAACAATTGAACAATTGGTTAATACATCTAATCATCAACTCAGAACACAGTAGAGAATTAAAGAAGACATACTCCAGATACCCAACAAAGAGAGAAAGGAAAGCAACTGAACAAGAAGATGAGAGACAACAAAATACATCCAATCAAAAGCAAAGGGCTGGCCCAAGGTTCACATTATGAATATATGTCACTGTTTCTCAGAATATGTATATATTTACTGTATTGGACACAATAGGTCTGAAACAAGAAACAGGGAAAGCAGTCTTATTGGTGATACCCATAGTACAAAACAAGTGATCATACACAGCAGAATGTTGAATCTGTCTCAAGCACAGAGGCTTCAAAAATGTTTTCAAGACGCAAGAAAGTAACTGCAATGCAGTTGTGGAAACAAGAGAACTAGAACAGGGAAAAATGTGAGTCCTCTTTAGTGTTAAACATTATGTCAAGGGAGCACAAACCGTTTCATTTATTGCTAAGGTTTCGCTCTCTCACTCACCATGGTCATGAAATATATAGATATGTGATGTTTTAGAAAAGCGCTGCAAATCTTGCCTTTCGACCACTTCAGAGCGATGAGTAGTGGTACAAGGTAGGTTGGGAAGCCATGATGTAAAATGTCTTCACTGTTTTAAAGTGTGTCTAGAGTTAAGGATGGCAATACATTTTCAGCAACGAGGAAATGCTATTTAAAACCTGCTTCGAAAAAACCTGCCTTCGTGTACAAGTCTCCACAGCAATATTTAAATTAGGCACAATCATCTATATAGGATACATACTGGAACTTGTAAACTGGGTTACACGATCCCGAAAATTCTTCATTTCTACTAATGAAAAATTATGAATTCACCCCTGTATGCCTAAAAGAATGCCTGTTAGGTGATGTGCCCTGGCATCTTTTCGCTAAATTGAAGGCTGACGCCGTGTCTTAATCCCATCACGTCTCATAACCCGATAAAAAAAAAATCCTAGAACCCTGTTCAAAACCTCAACAGTTGGCAGAATCGTATTGATAGCACGATACAACGTCCTCTCAAAAACCAACGCTGCACGATGACCTAGTACGGGACCATTTTGAGATATTCGGCGTCCCCACTTGCTTAAACATCTCTAGTTATTCGACACGCGTCTAGTACTGATAGTAGCTAATGGGAGAAAAGGTCAATATAAATCAATGATATCGTAGGAGGCTGCCGTCTGTCATAGTATGATCCATGGTATCGGGAGCTGCAAACAACTAACAACCTATCTGTGATCAGCGTCGCCTCCGATCTCTGGCATTTATCTCTGGCATTAGTAGCCTGCCAGTGTGCAGTAGATGGGTATCAATTTCTACAACCGCCGATAACACAGAGCAAAATCCATGGCCGCAGAGGGCCTATGTGGGCTGGAATCTCACCCCCAGCTCGGAACGTGCGCCTCGTAATCCCAGTAGTCGCGCCTCCTCAGGCTGTTCACCTCGGCGTAGACCCAGGCCCTGCTCCCGGCTGCGGGGCCGGGTGGGGCAGCAGGAGCGCAGGGGCAGGCGGCCCAAAAGCGGCGCGGGGAGCAGCAAGAGGCAGCGAAGGGCCAGGCCGGGCAGGGAGGGAGAGGGTCACCGGGGGCTTCAGGCGGTGCTGCGGAGGAACACAGGCTGCGAGTCGGAAACGAGAGCGCGCCACCTGGCGGACGGGGAAAAGAAAGAGCGCCTTCCAGATAAAATGTGGAAACAGCACTGTGACTGTGGCGTAACGCAGTAAATGCCGGGAAAATAGAAACTCGAAAGGCAGTCAGGGGAACGTCTTCAGTGCAGAGGGAAAGGACGGTGCTAAACGAGAGCGTGGTTAGAACTGACCCGCAATGGCCTGCCGGGAGAACAAGGAATCTGGGGAGAAGCAGAGGGGGCCGGTGCCTGTCCCCGCCGCCAACCATCCCCGTGCAGCCGCCGCCGCCACCACCGCGGGACCCGACAGACCCGTTGAGGGGGCGGGGGAGGTTGTGCGCGTGCGGGGGTGGGGGGGAGGGGCGGCGGCGTGTGTGTCTGTGTATGTGTGTGTGTGCCCGCAGGTGTTTTCGGTCTAGGGAGGAGGGGGGGCGGCGTGTGTGTGCTCGTGTGTCTGTGTGCCCCAGTGTGTGTCTTTCTACGTGGGTGCTCCAATGTGACGGGGATAAGCCTGCCAGAATCGGAGCGCGTGTTCATGCGCGCGACCTGATCCGATTCCGGCAGGCTGTGCGTGACAGTCTCTTGTCTCCCCTTGAACTCCTTGAAAGGAAAACTGATCACAATAGGGCTCCACTGCGACAATCGCTTCGCGATTGCGTCACAGTGCGAGCCCTAAAGATGGAATTAGAAAGAGTGAAAATGATGGATGGACTAATATAGGATGGATACAAAAAAGCTCATGTAAGGATGGATGTGAGGAAAGTAGTCAGGAAGAGAAAGCTGAAAGGTGCGACAGTAGGGAAACTAAGGGATTATGAATATAAAGTATAGATGCTGGGTAGCAGAGTCTGGAACTTTCAGAAATGCATCGAAATAAAGGGCAAAAGAAGTTGAAGAAGAAGAAAATAAACCACATTGACCTTTCTGTCTTGGTGATAAATCCAAGTTTGAACCCTCCTTAGAAAGATTAAATGAGTTCCTTTGAGGTAGGTAACAGTAAAATCTTGTATTATTGTGCTACACCACCATAATCTGCACCAGAAATCATGGTGTAACAAGCAAATATCATCATTTTGAATGTAATTGATTTTTAGACCGTTTGCCTGATGTTTGGAGAAAAATGGCGTGTTCGTTTACGAACCTCTCGATTTTCTTGTCAAGGTGCTCTTATTTTAAGCTTTTTAGTAGAAACTGTGTTTCAATTCTAATAATGTAATTTAAAGAACCTAAGGGGCAAGACCAGACTGCTTTTCTGCATTTCCCAAGTGGGCTGCAGGCTAGCGGGCTACTTTCAAATCAGGTTGGGCTTGCATGAGCTACTCATGCCTGTTAACCCAATTCTAGGCTTGGCGTCCAACAGTGAGGTTGGGACATTTTTGCCAGGGCTGATATCGGTTTACAGTCCAACTTTGACTATCAGTATATCTGTGTACTTCATTTATAATTTGCCAAACCGCAGCCCTCAATGGAATTATCAGGTATGATGTTAATATACAATAAATGCTCTGAATCGAGCACTTTTGTGTCATGCCCCTAAATGCCCTTATGTGTGTGACAGAGTCTGTAGGGACAATAAGAGTTTTCTGGTGCAACTGCAATTTGCCAGGCTTGTAACTGTTTTTTGATTTCAGGTTCCTCTTATTTTCCATCAGAAACATGGATTCTAAATGTCAGTATCTTATCTCTATGAATTTCAAATAGTATGTGCAGGTGTCATTCGATATAATGGGTCTTCCAGTAAATTGCAATTGCACTAAGCAATTAGTACAAACCCACCTTTTATTTTATAGGTTGCACCCTTTGTCGGGCCCCATTTCTTTATCATAGTGCAGAGCATAGCTGATTTTGCTCTAGTCATATGTTGCGGGCGTTCAGTGTTTGTATAGTGGCAACATGATTTTCCGAGCAGGCATCCAGATACCTGCTAGGCTGTGAATGGTATACATACTAAAGTGTTTCTTGAATTATAAAAGTGCACCATTTTATCATTCTCTTGTTGTTCTCAGAGAGATACTTGGTGAGTGGATGTAATTGGCTACACAATGGATCCCGGGCAGAATATTGGAAACAGAAATATTGTGTGGAAATAATATTGTGTAAAAAATATCGAGGACCAAAATATCGAGAAGGCAAGTATACATTTATGATTCTTAACTCCACATCTATGCACCTTGAAGATATCTATATATCGTAAAGGTACATATATGTGGAGTAATGTATAGCAAAACTTTGCTTAAACTAGAAACTTACCTTCACAATATTTGTGTCCTCAATATTTCTGACACAATATCTTGATCCACAATATTTCTGTTTCCAATATTCTGTCTGAATACCATTTGGATCTGGTAAAAAGCGAGCAAGCCTTCAAGCAGCCCCTCTGACCTTTGTCCACCTCACATATTCAAAAACATTCTACTATCCACCTCAGTGGCCATCCGAGTCGGAACACAACTCATACCAACAGATGGTTTTCCAGAAGACTTAAAAGAGGCACATATAGACTCATTATTTGAAAAACCTACTCTGGACAACCAAAACGCCAACAACTACAGACTCAGAGCAAGCAGACCATTCCAGGGCAAAGAAAGAGCAGCCTTCATCCAGAAGTCATGTTTCCTTGAAGACAATTCCATACTTTCCGACATCCAAACTGGAATCTGTCCAGGAAGAGGCACCCAATCAGCCCTAATCTCTATCAGGAATGGTCTTAAAAACACAGTAGACCAGAATAGGGTTCTCTTGAACCTTTCAGCTGCCTTTGACACAGTCACAAGACTTGAGGAAGCTGGAATAGAGGGCACAGTGCACCTACATTATAGAACAAATATTGCATATACTCCTCCATTCTCTTCTAAACCATAAAGCATTAAAGCAAGAGTCCCTCAAGGCTCAATCATCTCACCAATGCTTGTCAACATCTGCATGTAATCATTACCACATCTGATCAATGGTTTTGATTTTACCTGCTATAACGCCGCATATGGTACACAAACACTTATGAAATTGAAAAGCCCAAAGGATATGGAACATCAAAGATTTTCAGTTGCCATCTGGCCAAGCTGCTGATGAGGTGGGAGCAAGACATAGGGGACTTGGAGGAGGGAGAGTGGCTGGAAGCTCTGGCCTGCCCAGGGGAGGTGGCCATACGCTCCAGACTTTGCTTGGTGCAACTGAAAATTCTTCATCGCAGCTATTATGCATGTACTTCCCTGGTTAAAATGTGCAAATCGTACCAAGCTTAGTGTCCTAGAAGTGTGGTCAGGAAGGCTCGTTCTTCCATTTACTGTGGGTTTGCCCTGCTCTCTAACATTATTGGGGGAGGGTACTGGCTTGCGTCAATGAAGTGGTCTGGCACTGTCGACCAAATGATGCTTTCTCAATGCGTTGGTTGAAACACATCTTAATTGCATGGACCAACTCTGGTTTATCTTGGGACTGATGGTGGCTAAGCGAAACATGGCATGCATGTGGTGATCCGATTTGAGCCAGAGTTTGGGTGACTGGAAGAGAGACATGAGGTGTTGCATGCTCGCTGTGAGGGTGATATGGGCAGGGAGGGGTTGTCCAAATAAATAGATTAAGATATGGGGTAAGTGGAATGCGTATAGGAGGGACCTCTGTCGGCCCCTGAATAGTACTGATGAAGATGATGTTTCTTAACCCCTCCGCTGCGCTGAACGTTCCGCGCTGGTGCAGAACGTTCTATTGCGCAGGCGGGCCGGAACGTTCAACGGAGGTAGTGCACGCGACATCCGCTGAACGTGGCCAGCACTGAAGGGGTTAATATTGCCGACGTGGATGTGAATTTCACCTGTGATCAGTGTCATTTTGCTGCAATGGTCTAATGTCAATATGTAGTGGTTCTTAAGAGTCTTTGTCAATTGCTGCTGCTGTCTTTATTTTCTGATCTGCTATGTCCAGCCTCGGACCGTGGAGGGAGTTACGGTGGGGCAGGGAGGCGGGGAGGGGGAGGGGCACGGTGGAGGGACCTAAAAACTGGCATATGGATAATTGCAGGTAAGTACACAATTTAATTAATAAAACGAAATTTGTAGCGCGCACAGCATCGCATTTTGCGATGCAGTGCGCGCTACGAAACTCGTTTTAATACTTAATACGCTCTTGAACCCTAAAACTGCCCCCAGCCTTGAAAACTGTCCCTTCCCTCTCCCCGCCTGAACCCCAAAACTCCGCCCCCATGTCCTAAAAACATCCCCGACCCAGCCTCCCCTCACTGAGCCCTAAAACTGCCCCCAGCCCTGAAACTGTCCCTTCTCCGTCTGAGCCCTAAAAACGAACCCCACTCCTGAACACTACCCCGACCCCCCTGCCCTGAGCCCTAATACTCAGCCCCCAGCCCTATAAACAACCAGACCCTGCCTGAGCCCGAAAAACTACCCCACCCCTAAAAACTACCCCCACCCCCCAAAACCATGCCCCAGCCCCACTTACCAGACCGCATCCTCTCCCAATCCTTCCTCTTCCTGTGCCCGCCCATTTGCGCATCTAGACTACACACTGCCTTAACCACGCAAGGTAAGCGTGGTTCGCTGGTGGGAAAACAGCACGCGTGGCTCAGCAAGCGGCATGAAGGCCATTGTCCCCACGTGACTGTCTGATGACGCAAATCAATGCCAGAAAGAAACCAACAGAAATTGCCAAACTTGACCTCGAATTATTTGGTGAATGCAGGCTCAGTACCAGTAAGAGATGCACTAAACACAAGGGCAGCAGGAGGCAGTGTCAGCAGGGAGGTAGAATGCATCAGAGGAGTATCGGAGTGATGGAGAAAGCTGATGGACAGCACTTGAGTGAGCTTGCTGCTACAGAACAAAGCCCAGAGCCGGATTTCAATAGAGTGAGGACGGAGGACAGCGAAAGAATCCTAACATTACACTTAGTGGTTCAAAAAACTTCCTGGGACTGGTATCAGAGGCCTGGAAACTATTATTTGGAGTGGGGTGCTGGCCAGTGTTGTCAGCACTTCAAAAACCCTCAGCAAAATGCTAGGTACGAGGATATAAAAAATGAAACCCAACAAAAACTAAGAGTGTAGATTATTGAAACTGTATGCCAATAATGATTCATAACGCCTTTCCATAGACCGGTTTCCTTTTCACAGCCTCAACTCATTCATATTCTTGAGTCTACATTTGCAACATTTGTAACGGGAAAAAGATTAAGCTGCGTGCGCATCACACAAAAAAGTAAAAAATGAATGCATATGTTTTTATCGACCCCTTTTAAAACCTATGTTTCTATCGTCTACTAAGAAGCCAGTGTAATTATTTTTTTTAAATGTGTAAGTATTAGAAGGCACTTCGAAAATGTCTTCCTGTTAAGTCTATGTCCGCCATGCAAGTCTCCTCTGTTCACTTCTCCAGGAATCCTGCAAAGACACCACTTAGGTTCAAGGTGACCTTGCTTTACAATGAAGACAAATGTAAACAATGTGCTACATGATAATTTTTTTGCTGTTGCAGTTTTATATAGCGCGAACTCCGCACGAATGTATTAGAGCACTTTACACGAGTACCAATTACATTACACAAGGACAAATCCATATTTGGTAGGCACGGGAAGATTACATCATTTGCCCAGAATCACAGGATGTTGAGCCAACACACGATTAGAACCTGGTTCCACAGCTCCAAAGTAGGCAGCTCCGGCCGTTACACCACCTAATAAATAAGCAGTGGTTGGGAATGAGTGGTCTCTTTGCTCTGCTTAATTATTTTTGAAATGTGAGACTCTTCAAAACACAGATAACAAGAAACAGGCACTTTAAAAGTCTGCTTTAATGTGAATTCTTCTTACCAACTTCCTCCTGGTCCCAGCGTCACGGCAGGACATCCTCGGTAACTCTGCGAGTGTAGAGACACTTCAAACGCAGATGTCATGATAATTAGACCATATGTGGTCCATAATGAATGCTTGTTACAGTTGCGTGCTGTTTTTGACATCAGTCTGACAGGCCTGGTGCCTCCAGAACAGTGAGCTCCATGTGATAGCGGACAGATCTGCACGGTCTCCCTCCTGGTTCTCCCCACTGCTCTGGAGAAGGAGGTGGTCAGTTTAGACTCGTTGGTCGAGCGTCACCCTCGCCGAAGCAATCCAAGGTCAACCTGAGAAATGTCCCAGTTTCACATCAATTGTCCGTGTATCTCGGACAACGACTGCTGGTCTCCCTTTAGACCAGTGCCGTCTTTACCCATGGGCAGGCTGGGCAGTTGCCCCAGGGCCCCACGAGCACAATTGGGCCCAATGCAGACCAGAACTTAACACTAATGTTCCGTTAAACATTTTCATTCCTGGGAGTGGTTGTGTAGAACGGGCCCATGGGGGCCTATAATGCTATTAAGACAGCCCTGCTTTAGACAACTAGGAGATTAAAAAGGTATTTAAGTGGAGGTGCCTAACAGACACAAAAGGGCTCGTTATTCCGCACAAGGGTTTGCTCTTTTATATACGGAGCTAGCTACAGTGACTTTTGTGCATATGAAAGACTGTACTACCCCGTCCTTCAAGGTTTCAGGGAGTCCTTCTGTATACATGGTTCCGGGTAAATTCATGCATTTCACATTGAGAATAATTAATAAATAACCGTGTTTACCTGTCACTGGTTCAGAAAACTGTTTACGTTGTTATGTTCGGAGTCAATATCTAAAGGTCGGGGTGACTTCAGCGTACTCAGGTTGCAGAAGCTATTCTTACAGGCGTTTCAAGCCATTCTTCACAAGTGTCTCCCTAGTATTTTGTTGTGGTGGGGGGTGGGGGTGAAGGGCGGTGTCCCTTTCCATTCAGTGATGCATGTCCAGTCCTGACCTCCCAGCAAGGGTGGAGAAGAGATGCTGGGAAATCAGGCTACCATTCCACCCTAGGCAAAGCTTGTTCCGCACGGACGGATTAGACAGACTAGCCATGTACCCTGAGCCCTAGTGAAACATCGCCCTTCCACGTACCGGTGAAATGACCTTGTGTATCCGACTGTCAGTCACCTGAACTCAAGAGGCCATGGCTGAATAGAATGCTTCTTTTGTGTGCCAGCTGAAAAGGGTGATCAGAGCTGGAAATTGGCTGGTAGGTTTTGATAAGAATGGTATGGGCAAAATTAAGTCAACAATGCCATCAGCTTCCAGACAGGGCTGCCCCCTGTCCCCGCTGTCATTTGCCCTCACCCTGGAGCCTCTGGCTCACTGGGTTCGTACAGATGTCTCTATTAGAGGCTTACACTGGAATGAGGACGTTACGGATAAAATCTCTCTTTATGCGGACGATATCCTGGTATACGTTTCGTCTCCCCGGTCCTCTGTCAATAGTTTATTTCATGTTCTTACCAACTTTGGAAAATATTCGGGTTACGCTATAAACTGGACTAAATCAGTGTTGTATATGTTGCACGCCCCCCCGCCCCGCTTGCCCAGAGGGTTCTCCATTGCAATAGCTAGGGAGGGTTTTATGTATCTTGGTATTTATGTTACACCCGATTTCAGGACGTTTTACGATCGCAACTTGTTGGGCCCCTTGCGTAGGTTCCGTAGTGACGTCGCCCACTGGCGATCACTCCCGTTGTCTCTCTCGGGCAGGGCGGCGTTGTTCAAAATGCTGGCGCTCCCGCGCTTCCTGTACGTCCTGCAGAATTGCCCCTTCCTGATTCCGGACTCATACTTTCGAATGGTGGAAAATAAACTCCGTCTTTTGCTCTGGGATGGAGGAGCTGCTCGGATCGCCCTTTGCAAACTTTTCAAGGGTTGGTATGACGGGGGCATTGCCTTGCCTAACCTTCGCCTCTATTACTGGGCGTCGCAGCTGGTGGCTGTAAACCAGGGGATACATGGTTAGCCCCTGAACCCGGCCTTT
Organism: Lissotriton helveticus; assembly: GCF_964261635.1. Taxonomy (NCBI): domain Eukaryota; kingdom Metazoa; phylum Chordata; class Amphibia; order Caudata; family Salamandridae; genus Lissotriton; species Lissotriton helveticus. Next base: position 456,582,914 of record NC_136065.1, read on the forward strand.
CTCTTAGACAGATGTCAAACAGGACGGGAAGGCTACCTGGGGGCCCTGTACAGTAAACCGGCTAGGGCTAGATATGTTGGGCCTATGGCGCATACAGTTGCGATTTGGCATAGGGCCAATAGGTGTTTGGGATGGACGGGCAGACTTACCAAGGCCACGCCTCTATGGTCTGCACAAAGTCTGGGCTCCTTCGGCTTCCTTCAGGGCTTCGATAGATGGGACTTGATTGGGATCTCGGAGGTAGGGGATCTAGTCCACAAGGGTAAACTGCTGACCTTTAGCGACCTCCAAGCCAAATACGCCCTTGCGTCCACCGAATCTTTCCGATACTTGCAAATTAAACACGCCATTCTCGCTGCTGTCCCAGATCTCACCTCCATACCCGTGACCTCCCCTCTGGAGGACAGGCTGTTATCTGAACCTCTTCCCGAGAAGGCCATCTCCTTCACCTACCGCAAGCTATGTAATAAACTCCCTAATCCCTTCCAAATACTGCGGGCCAAGTGGGAGGCGGACCTGGGTCCCTTAGACGAGGAAGACTGGCGGTCGGCACTAATGTCCCTGAGAGAATCAGCTATCTGCCACAGGTTTCGGTTGATCCAACTGAAGGTATTACACCGGGCGTATATGTCTGCCCACACCCTGGCCAAAATTGGACGACGCCCCGACACACTGTCTGCGAGGTTGCGGACTCCCTAGCACCTTCTACCACATCCTGTGGGACTGCCCGGTGGTGCAGAGGTACTGGAGTGGAACGCTTCGTAAAATGAGCAGCTCCCTAGGTAAGCCACTCTCTCCATCGCCCAGGGAATGTGTCCTCAACATCTGGGGGGCCAATGATTTGAATGATCAGGAGCTACAGTGGGCGGCACTAGGTTTCCTATTGGCTAAGCGCTCCATAGCAATGAAGTGGGGAGGCCCAGACGGGCTGTTGGTGGTGGGCTGGGTGGCTGAAATGGATCGCTGCATGATTGCTGAGAAGACAGTCTACAAGATACGAGGTTGCCCTAAAGTGTGGGACAAGAAATGGGGGCACTGGAATGCGTTTCGAGGCGAACTGTGTGACTCACCTACAGTCGAACTGGCTATGTCCCGGGTGGGATCCATGGGTTGACATGTACTCTAATCTGTAATTTCTTGATCAGAATGTGGTTTTACAATTATTATTATGCCCGTGACTGTTTTTTTTATATCAATAAAATCTTAAGTTAAAAAAAAAAAAATGCCATCAGCTTCTTAAGCCCTTACAAGCGTAAACAAACAGCTCCTTTCTGAGAGGTCAATGACGAGCAGGGCTTTTTGAACTGCTAATTTGCTTGGGGAAGGTGTTGGGTGAAATGTTGTCCCATAAGGAATTTGACTCCACTCCGTTATGTTTAAAGTGGTTTATCTGCATTTCCTGGAATGGCACTTGGGGCCATATGTATGAAGCATTTTCCAGTTGCAAATTAGCTAAATCGCAGAATCTGGAATGTACAAAGCCCAAATTGCGATTCGGTAACTTGGTTTATGTGCTTGCCCTTCCACTTATGCTTGTCACCAGCCGCCACTGAGATATGGGAACAATTCTGGTATTCAGCCACTGGCAAAAGGTTGGGGATTGTCCTTTGAGCTCAGTGTTGGGCAGGGCTTTGGTCTCCTTTATATGAGAGACCACAGATAATCTGTGCAGCCAGTAAACTTAAACTGATAGGTTAGGTGTTGCAGATATTTAACCATTTATTTGGCAGGCTTTCAGTCCAACCAACAATAAAAACCTATTAAATGGAGTATGTATCAATTTACTTGACAAGTTGATTGAGAAAAAGCACAAGATAGGATAGTGGACAAATTTAATTTAAGTACATACTGTAAATAGAAGGAATAAAGCAGCTTGAAATTTATGAAATTCATAGTAGCATTGATCCACATATAAGGATTGGGAATTGCAAAGGCTTTCTAGTTACAGAAATATTATGCTCCTGTGCTTTTGCAATTATTGACAATACTGGGCATATGTTATTTTATTTACCAAATTTTATCTTTTTGAGGCGGTGATGTGGAGGATAATGTGCAGCAGATATTAAAATATTTTGTTTTCTGGGGCAGAATTTAGATTTTAAGGGGCAATTTTGGGTTCATGTGTTGTCGCAGTACGTTACTTATGGAAAAAGTTGTATGCCACAATACTGAGTGACAAAATGTTGTTCCACAGTAATATTGCATCCAGCATATCAACTAGACAATACCAAGAATTTAAGTGTATAACAACATTATTGTATTCTGGACTCCGCATCTAAGTACCACGAGGATATATATATATATATATATATATCTATGAGCAAAAGCCCTCGAGCTATTTTAAAAGGGCACACGACGAACTCCCAGCCATCCGGTTTTCATGCCTTGGGATGCGTGCAACTCGAACCTCCAAATTGAATGACGATGTCCGACGCGTTTCAAGGCTTCAGCGCCTTTTCATCAGGGACTGTGCACAGAGGGAAAAGAGTTTCTTCACTGGGACTCCATTTCCTGCCTTTTATTGCTGGAAGGACCGCCTCAGTGGGCGTGGCTAAAGGAAGGTCGCCAGTTGAGCTGGTCTTTGTAGTCCTGACCCAGTGAGGTAAGTAACGCCCTGAGTGGGCTCCCACCCTCTGTCAATTGCCAAAGTAATACCTTTGAGTAAGGCGAAAGTCTGTGTTGCACGCATAGTATTGTCATTGGCAGTTCGTGCCGGCAGACTGAACGCGGTGTTTCTTCTGCGGCCCCTTCTCCCTCATTAAACATCAGATGCGAAAGGGAAGGTGGTGCTCTTTTAGTCACGGCCAAGGGCAGCCGTGCAGGAAAATCTATGAGCAAAAGCCCTCGAGCTATTTTAAAAGGGCACACGACGAACTCCCAGCCATCCGGTTTTCATGCCTTGGGATGCGTGCAACTCGAACCTCCAAATTGAATGACGATGTCCGACGCGTTTCAAGGCTTCAGCGCCTTTTCATCAGGGACTGTGCACAGAGGGAAAAGAGTTTCTTCACTGGGACTCCATTTCCTGCCTTTTATTGCTGGAAGGACCGCCTCAGTGGGCGTGGCTAAAGGAAGGTCGCCAGTTGAGCTGGTCTTTGTAGTCCTGACCCAGTGAGGTAAGTAACGCCCTGAGTGGGCTCCCACCCTCTGTCAATTGCCAAAGTAATACCTTTGAGTAAGGCGAAAGTCTGTGTTGCACGCATAGTATTGTCATTGGCAGTTCGTGCCGGCAGACTGAACGCGGTGTTTCTTCTGCGGCGGTGTGTGCCTTTTCGCAAGCTCACGGGCTTTTGCTACAACAAACATTTACACGGCTGCCCTGGCCGTGGGAAAGAGCACCAGCATCCTCGAAGACTTCTTAGTCCACAGGAAGCGGCTTGGGAGACGAACTGTTCCACTCCCCTGAAGCCCGCACTCTCGATAGGAGATCGAGGTGCCTTCTGCATTTCCAACCTACTCAAGGTTTTAACGGAAGAGAAACAGTAGGGGGGACTGAGCCTACTTAAGGTTTTTACTAATACTCCATGTAGATGGACTTCAGCAACCAGCATGCGTAGCATGCAACTAGAAGCCCACGCCCACTTAGGGCGGAACAATTTCATCAACCAAAGTGAATAAAGTACATGGAGACATCACTCCCCTCCACCCATCCATGAATATGAGGCGTTCTGCCTCGAAACGCGTCGGATTCTAATCTTAACAGGAAAGCGGAAGGCATGGAACGGCGAGGCGCTAATAGCCGGAGGGCACGAGAGAGCGGTGTGTGCCTTTTCGCAAGCTCACGGGCTTTTGCTACAACAAACATTTACACGGCTGCCCTGGCCGTGGGAAAGAGCACCAGCATCCTCGAAGACTTCTTAGTCCACAGGAAGCGGCTTGGGAGACGAACTGTTCCACTCCCCTGAAGCCCGCACTCTCGATAGGAGATCGAGGTGCCTTCTGCATTTCCAACCTACTCAAGGTTTTAACGGAAGAGAAACAGTAGGGGGGACTGAGCCTACTTAAGGTTTTTACTAATACTCCATGTAGATGGACTTCAGCAACCAGCATGCGTAGCATGCAACTAGAAGCCCACGCCCACTTAGGGCGGAACAATTTCATCAACCAAAGTGAATAAAGTACATGGAGACATCACTCCCCTCCACCCATCCATGAATATGAGGCGTTCTGCCTCGAAACGCGTCGGATTCTAATCTTAACAGGAAAGCGGAAGGCATGGAACGGCGAGGCGCTAATAGCCGGAGGGCACGAGAGAGCGGTGTGTGCCTTTTCGCAAGCTCACGGGCTTTTGCTACAACAAACATTTACACGGCTGCCCTGGCCGTGGGAAAGAGCACCAGCATCCTCGAAGACTTCTTAGTCCACAGGAAGCGGCTTGGGAGACGAACTGTTCCACTCCCCTGAAGCCCGCACTCTCGATAGGAGATCGAGGTGCCTTCTGCATTTCCAACCTACTCAAGGTTTTAACGGAAGAGAAACAGTAGGGGGGACTGAGCCTACTTAAGGTTTTTACTAATACTCCATGTAGATGGACTTCAGCAACCAGCATGCGTAGCATGCAACTAGAAGCCCACGCCCACTTAGGGCGGAACAATTTCATCAACCAAAGTGAATAAAGTACATGGAGACATCACTCCCCTCCACCCATCCATGAATATGAGGCGTTCTGCCTCGAAACGCGTCGGATTCTAATCTTAACAGGAAAGCGGAAGGCATGGAACGGCGAGGCGCTAATAGCCGGAGGGCACGAGAGAGCGGTGTGTGCCTTTTCGCAAGCTCACGGGCTTTTGCTACAACAAACATTTACACGGCTGCCCTGGCCGTGGGAAAGAGCACCAGCATCCTCAAAGACTTCTTAGTCCACAGGAAGCGGCTTGGGAGACGAACTGTTCCACTCCCCTGAAGCCCGCACTCTCGATAGGAGATCGAGGTGCCTTCTGCATTTCCAACCTACTCAAGGTTTTAACGGAAGAGAAACAGTAGGGGGGACTGAGCCTACTTAAGGTTTTTACTAATACTCCATGTAGATGGACTTCAGCAACCAGCATGCGTAGCATGCAACTAGAAGCCCACGCCCACTTAGGGCGGAACAATTTCATCAACCAAAGTGAATAAAGTACATGGAGACATCACTCCCCTCCACCCATCCATGAATATGAGGCGTTCTGCCTCGAAACGCGTCGGATTCTAATCTTAACAGGAAAGCGGAAGGCATGGAACGGCGAGGCGCTAATAGCCGGAGGGCACGAGAGAGCGGTGTGTGCCTTTTCGCAAGCTCACGGGCTTTTGCTACAACATATATATATATATATATATATATATATATATATATATATATATATATCTATATCTATCTACAAGGTACTTAGATGCGGAGTTAGGAATAGTAAATCTATATTTGTGTAAACCTATATGCAATACAATATACTTACAATAATGCGGTAGTCGATATTCTGGATATGATGTTTTGAAAAGGTGATGGCATGAACAGTGGTAAAAGAAAATTAAAGTAAGCGGTCAAAGCCCATATAACTTTGCAAAAATGTTTGCTTGAATGAGCCATCCTATATTTTAATAATTAATTTGTCGAAGAGTGAATACAGTGGCAGTTGCTTATGTATGTTTAACTTCGAACATACTTCAAAAACTCTAAATCAAGAGCCTAATTCAGTCATGAACATAATTAACAAATTCTACTTCTGAAAGTCTACCATCCCTGTTAACTAATACGAGGGCCTAAACTGAGTAAAAACGTAACCAAGTAAAAATGATCACTCTCGCAAATGCTGCATGCAATGCTGCTGAAAGGGAACATACTACAACCTGAACACAGGGTGCACAACTTGGACAATGAGATAAACGCTAGACATGGTTTAAAAGGCCCAGCCAAGAAGCAACAACTGTGGAGCTGTAGAAACATAAATGTCCCCCTCTTCTTTGATATTTTGGGAGAATGAAGCTAGGTCATTTGGAGAGGGGGTGTGAGGGAATGGCTTGGTCGCTAGAATCCACAGCCTTGCTCGTTTTTCCAGTGTGGTGGTCCTTCCGAAGCTTCATGCACTAAGCAGCCATCATGGGCAACAAGCCAAAGGTCAAAGTGCTTGCAATAGAAATCGCAGAGTTGGAGTCTGGAGACCAGGATCAAGTCCAAGACCACGATGGATCAGCAAGTCATACGTGGACCTGGGAAATCAGGTGGCAACATGACTCACTGAATTAAACTACACACAGTTGGGGGGCCTCTTTATATATTAAAGTTTCATAAGCCATCTATGAGATGAGAACGATATATTTAAGATAATCACAGCTGAATCCAAAACATGTTAAGAAGATGAAACTTACAAATGGAAAGGAAATAAAATAAAGTGGCTTCAACAAAAAAGCATGTGAACATGGCACGGTGGAGATTAGAATCAGAATTTGTAAATATTGAGTTGCAAAATGTTGTAGTAATACTGATAATGCCCACATTACAATATATTTTCATTATTTGCTAAATATATGACTGGTGTTTTGCAGATGAGGTACTGGGAATATAATATGAATCGAAAAGAAGGTTATACGACATCACCTAGCTTTGAGTCAAATGGAGGATTGTCACATTATTGTCAGTGATGCACATGCATTCCATATCTGGCGTTTATTTAACAATACAGAGAATTCTGAGAGTTGTAGTACTGATTCAATTCAATCTAGTCTAACACACAGAGGAAACAATTATTTGTAAAAGGAAATTTCCAGGAAATGTCCCGTTGACATGAAGTTATCTGGTAACTCTAGCTAAGAGGATTTAGGCATGCACTAAGACCAGTAAATGTAAACGCCGACTCTGAAAGAAGATCTGGGACGGCTTTTTTTTCCCCTTCATCTATCTAATTTCTCTATAAAATAGGGACGCCAACAAACTAATAGTCATGATCTCTTTCTTAAGAATTCGGTTGTATTTTTAATAGAAACACCTTGAAAGATTTATTAAAAACACACCATTGAGACGGATTTATTTTGAAATACTTCAGCACAATGGCTTTAAATCCAACCGGATTTCTGGCACATAGCTCTCCACGCAGAACAATTACAGTCCATACTGAGACACTATACTGTATAAAAGAGGTTATTGTGCTCTGATTGTATAGTTGTATGGGCAATGGGTATTTATATCACAGATTGTAAGAGATGGTACTGAGCCCTGATAATGCTTTAAGAGGTGCAGTGGACCTGTCTCTTTTTTCTTAGTTTTTGATCTGCACTTTGCGCAGTTTAGAGGTAAAAATGGGAGCTATGTGACAATGAATATTGAAATAATACAAAAAAACAGTAAGGAACAACTATCAATGATGAACCCATTTATGACGAAATATCCAGTTGACGGTAAAAAAAAAAAATGTTGGGGACAAATGTAACAATTACAGACATGCTATTCCGCTGCAGAAACCCTTGCCCAAATGTTACCCAATCCCACTGTTAACCCGCATACTTAAAATGAAACCCGACTCAGACCGCTGGTCTTACCCTAATATTAAACTGTATACTAACCTTTCTTTAATATTATTAACAATGCTTACCATTTTTATGTTAATAAACATTTGGAAAACTTTACTTACCTGTAACTATCAGTTTGCTGTGAGTAGTGCTGTAGATTCACATGCTGTTCACACAATCTTCTATGTTGGTTTCTTTTGAGAAAGAGATTTCGGTTTTGAAGTGACTTGTGATTCCTCCTCAGAAACCAGCGATCATACATTATACAGACCCCAGCTTAGAATGTGTTTTTTATGTATTGTAAACATACGTAGGTGTAGAGATGTCAAGCAGTAAAGTCTATGTGTACTGGTAGAGAAATATGTATTTATAAAGATAGTGATTGTTAAACGTACAGTGAGCTCCCATCCGGGGCTGCGAGGGTCATTCCATCTACAACACTACAAGCTGCAAACAGTTTGTTACAGGTAAGTAATGGTTTCCATTTGCAGCATGTGCTCCTGTAGATCACCTGCTATGCATAAACTTTACAGAGGTACCCATCTCCTTTGAGCTGTGGCTTGGGATCTAAAGGTATTTGGAACAAATCTTCAAGTACAGTTTGTGCAACTTTATCTTCTTTTTGAGCATGCATGTCCACAGGGGCATAGCTTCAAGGGAGGTGGGGGGGGGAGCGGGTGTTACAACCCCTTAATACATTCATTGTGTATTAAACAGTGGGAAACAGGTGCTTTCAGACGGGTATGGTAAGGTATCTGTCGGATTTCAAGTAGGATCTATACATGCACACACAGACTAAAACACACATACACATGCACACACTCTCTTCTTTCTGTTTTCAAGTTCTTGAAAAATCTTTGGTTATTTTGCAAAATATTTAACTTTAAGTATCACTAACAATCCGAACAGCTCTTTCTGTACCTGTCCCTTAAGCCCCCCTAATGTCCCGCTTCTCAGATAATGTATGTTAACAAGATATGCCAGCGTGATTATTGGGAAATTTGAATCTCACCCTCCACCCCCAAATCCTACTGACCAAGCTATGCCCCTGCATGTCTACACAGTAATGCTTACTGAATGTGGGGCAGTAGACCTTGTTGCAGCTTTACGGATGTCTGACAGTGGGATATTGCTTAGGAAAGCCATACTGGTCCCTTTCTTACAAGCTGAATGTGCCCTAGGTGCAGACTCTAGTGTGTGTGTGTGTTTGGCATTTGCGCAGCAACTTGCATGCATTGGACGATCCATCTGGAAAGGCCCACTTTTCGAAACTGGATTTCCTAGTTGGGGCTTGCTAAAAGCAACAAAGATTAGATTAGATTAGTGTATTTATAGAGCGCATGGCTGCCTCGGCAAAAAGGCGTACCAGCGCTAAGTGCTGCTCGTTTTTCTCTAAAGGGTTCAATATGGTCAATGTCGTTCATAAAGGCTTTATTACATCAGTGTAGAACCCATTACACATCCGACTGTAGTAGGGGGGGGGGGCGGAGGGGAGAAGGCAAATTGTTTGATTGTTGTAGAAAGGAGAAACGATTTTTGGCAGAGATAATGGGTATGTTCTAGACAGAGACAACACTTGTTGAGGCTTACACTTCTCTAACGCTACTGAGTGAAGTAATTGCGATGAGGATGAACACTTTCCAGAAAAGGAATTGTACTGGACAAGAACGTAGCAGACCCATAAATCATGTAAGGAAGGCCTTTTCCAGACACAAAAGGCTTTACAGGTCACATAAGCAGACACGTCGTTGTTCCTTGGCAATCAGAGGTTACAGACTTAATGCGGGTCCAACTTCAGGTACTTGTTATAGTAGGGGCAAAACCTAAAATATGTTTTCTCCACACCCTCCTCCACACAAGTCATTTTCATACAACCTTATCCTGGGATTCCGATATTATACGGCTTCGAAGCACTCGATGGCCACATGAGACAGTCGCGTGATGAAAGTCGGTATTCCAGCGCCTCAGCACTGACGTTTTGAACGTCTGTAGTGCTGTGGTACCGGATAACTCGAATATACATCTGAAAAAAAGTTGCAACATCCCCGCCCAACAGTGGATGATGACAGGAGTGTTCACAGGACATGATATACAGCAGCACATTCTGCAAATAGAAGTTGCAGTATTATCTTTTATCTCATTATTACCTAAAATTAATAAACTTAATTAATAATGTTCTTCACTTCTCTTCTTCATTAGGAATATCTTCATTTTAATCCTTCATTTTAACAAAATGCATACATATACAGAGAGGCTTGACTTCTATGGTGCGAGGAGTTCTTTGGCATTCCAACTGTAAAGGGCAGGGTCCACTTCTATGGAATAATATGTGGCATCGAAGATCTCTGTATTGGGTGGATAGGGCTGGAGACTATCTCTCATATAAATAGAGCCACTCAGCTAGGGGTATTTGTTTCTAAGTTAGGAGGAATCTGTTTCTTAAGTGGTACAATATACAGTTGTCAGTGGAGTGGAGATGTCCGCTTTGGTAAAAGCTTCACCATCATTTTATATTAGGAGAGCGAGGACTATCAAGGTTCTATTTTGAGTCAGGTCTTCCTGCATCCATGTCTGAGATGCTCATTTGATGGTATCACATACCGATGTGGACGGTGGGTGTTGGCCAATTAGGGCTGCCTTTGAATACCAAATAGGTCCCCCTATTTTTATTAACAGTGGTGGAGATTTTTCACATAAAGACCAGCAATTCCCCTAACTTTTCAAAAGCGTAAACATATTCTTTTCATTGAATTGTTCTGATGTGAACATATTTTCTCCTTACTTTATCTCATAAGGTTTATTAACGGTCACGTTTTCAGGTAAAAGAGAGCTAGACAGTACTTCTTGGCTGCATACGCCATAGTTCTGCTCAGTGTTGACATACCTTCCATAATGGTCACTGGATCTTCCATCGCTGGGCGCAGAATGTTCGGCCCAAACACAGTGGCCAGATTTTGCACACTCATTTTGTTAACATTCGAGTGAGACTGAACTTCATCTAGAAATCTGTAAAAGGAGACAATACTGAAATCAATTTTAAGTAACACCAATAATCTCAGAGTGGAAATGTGAATTGGGGTTAGGGGTTCAGTGTTGTCACAATCGGACAACAAAGACACCTATGAGCCCAGAGAAAAAGGAAACCCCATTTGGATGTTAAATCAAACTTGCACATGCAATGGCGTGCACTGCTCTATATTGTGTGTAAATAAGTGAACTACAAACTTCTCCCACAGTGGTCTATCTGATCCACCAAAGTGCCTTGTGTACCAGAAAGTAACTATACTGCCACCAAGGACGTAGCAGAGTTTTTGTAAACCACCAGGAGCCATTCTCGTCACTAATGGCTTATCAGAGTTAACAAAACCTTTTCTGTGCTTAAAGAAATCTGTTCATGCAAACAAAATGATGTAAATGCCATCAGTCTACACACACATTCTACATTGACCGTACTGTTGGAAGTAGAGAAGTACAAAGAGAATAGGACACAGCTGAAGTTGTACGACTCTTTTATTGGCCATCCACTCTCCTCACTGGAGACTCTTCCCAACATTCTACCACAAGCTTCGCCATGGGAAATACCATATAGGTCAGGTAACAGGGGTGGACGGAATGTACCAACTGGTTGCAACACATCTCCCTTCCTTATAATGAGTATCCAGCAGGATATAACAACAGGACATATGAACATTTTAAGCTTCCAGAAATTAAACTGAAAAGATCCTGCAAGGAAAATTATTATGGCTGTACTTTTACAATGTGGTCAAAACTCCACCATTGGCCATTTTCAAACTGTACAACATTTTTTAACACTTTAACAATTCTATTGGGGGAATAGAACTTGCTGATGTCAGACCCTAATTTGGTGTTCCTTCTGGCTTGCGCCATGTCCCCCACTTCCCACTTTTGAGACTTCACACCATGTTTTTTATCATACCACTGTTTATACTTTGTTTGATGTTGTTTGACTTTCTCTCCTGCTTCCTCCCAATCTATGTCCCTGACATCACCCCCTTTTAACCAACAGGGGTTAAACTTGGTACTAGGCTCCCTTCCACGTAAAGACACGAAAGGAGAGACCCCGGTGATTTTATTGGGCGCCGTGTGATAGGCCCACAGACATTCTCTCAAGCAGTTTTCGACATCTTGTCCATTGACAATGGCTAGCTGGATATTTTCTTTGATGACCCTGTTTGCTCTCTCCACCATGCCGTTAGCTTTGGGACAGTAAAGAGCAGTGGTCTCATGTTTGATTCCTGAAATCTCCAGAAAACTCTGCATTTCCTCAGAGGTGAATTGTACCCCATTGTCAGTGACTAACGTGGAAGGTAACCCCTCTTCACAAAACACTTCTTTCAAAAATTGAATTACTGTTCTGGTGTTGATGTTGTGCACGGATTTTTGTTTCACCCAGTGAGAGGTGTAGTCAACCAGAACCAACATGAACCTTTTTTGCGCGCCTAGCATTTGCATGGGACCAATGATGTCCAAAGCCAATTTGCTCCATGGCTTGGTCGGAACATCAACTGGAGAAAGTGGCGCTTTGTGTATAATTTTTGACTTGTCACTCTTGGCGCATGCTCCACATTCTTTCACAGCTTCCTCTGTCATGTTGTCCATTTTGGGAAACCAGAAATTCATTCTCACTCTAGCCTTTGTGGCACTACGCCCAAGGTGACCTTCGTGCGCCAAGTCAATGACCCTCTTCCGTAATTCTCTGGGCGGAATTATTCTGTTATTCCGGTACACTTTTCCTCCGATGGTACTTAATTCATTCCGTACTTCCCAGAATTCTTCCAGTTCTGCACCAACATCTCTTTTCTTATTCGGCCATCCTCCTTTGATCTGCTCCATTAGCGTCTTAAGTTCTCTGTCTTTTCTCATATTGTCCTCCCACTCTTTCTCTGTAATGGCAGGAAAATTCATCATCATTATAGGGCTGTCCAGAGCCTCCTCAGGTCCTTCTTCCTCTGGCAGCGGCAATCTCGAAAGGAAATCAGCAATGATATTCTCTTTGCCTGGCACATGTTCAACTTTGAAATTATAGTGTTCTAATCCTAGAATCCACCTGCTGATGCGTGGGGTACAGTTTTCCAGACCTCTCACCGAAAATACATATATAAGCGGCTTGTGATCTGATCGTATAGTGAACTTCACCCCCCATAGAAAAAACTTAAAATGTCTGACCGCCCAAAAACACGCCAGAGCTTCTCGCTCAATTACAGAGTAGTTTCTCTCCGGGGAAGAAAGGCTTCTGGACGCATAGGCAATCACTTTTTCTTCACTACCATCCTTTTGCACTAAAGTGGCACCCAACCCGTAGTTTGATGCATCTGTTGCGAGGATGTTTTTTTTTGTTGGATCAAAAGTACTGAGTGCTGGGGAGTTGATCAGATCCTCCTTAAGTGCGTTAGGTACAGCCTCCTGCTCTTCATTCCAGACAAAATCCTTGTCTTTTTTTAACATTTCCCTCATTGGCTCACATTTTGTTGCAAAATTGTCCACATACTTCGACATGTATTCCATGAGCCCTAAAAAGGATTTAAGTTCTTCTTTGTTACGTGGGCTCGGAGCTTCTTTCACAGCACGAATTAGACTACCTTTTGGTCTGAAACCTTGTTCTGTAACAGAATGGCCCAGGTATTCAACTTGTTTCACTTTGATCCTGCACTTTTCTTTTTTTACAGTAAGTCCTGCATCCATGAGTTTCTTGAACACCAGCCTTAGGACACTATCATGTTCTTCAGAGTCTTTACCATAAACCAAAATGTCATCTTGGAAGCACATGGTGTGCTCTACTCCATCAAGGATCTTCTGCATGACTCTTTGAAAAATGGCTGCTGCCGACGCAAGTCCGAACGGCATTCTTTTGAACATGAAAGCTCCAAACGGCGTAATAAACGCCGTGAGTGGCCTCGAATCTGGATGTAATTCTATCTGGTGGTACGCCATGGATAAATCTATAACACTGAAGTATTTTGCAGGGCCCATGGTACTTAGCATTTCATTTATGACTGGCAAAGGGTGCCTTTCCACCCAGATACAGTCATTTAAACTGCGTAAATCCACACAGAGGCGGATACCTTCCCCATTGGATTTGGCTGCAAGAACAATAGGGGCCAACCACTCAGAACAACTCACTGGCTGAATTATATCCAAATCACACAGCTTACGCAACTCGTTTTCTAGTGGTTCTTTCAATTTGAGGGGCACAGTGCGCAGACCATGCACCACGGGTTTGGCATTTAATTTAAGCTTGATCCTATGCTGGAAATTGTGCAGGCATCCTAGCTCTTCTTTGAAAAGAGGGTAGAACTCATCACAGATCTTTTCGCTTCCCGGGAAATTTGCAGTAAGTAAAACTTGTTCTGGACTATTGGGGTCCAAAATGATTCCCAACAGATTGGAACCAGACTTGACCACATATTTTGTCCCATAAGTTTTCCTATCTTTAAATTGAATCTGTGCATCCTTCATTCCCAGCATGGGTATATTGCCCTTATTGTAACCTGAGGGAGAAATGTCAGGAATCTTAAGGTCACTCATCTTATTTCCCTTCATGGCAACAAAATCATCCTTATTAATCAAAGTGAAAGGAGAACAAGAATCAGCGAACATTTCAATGCATTCATCATCAATTAATACATCACATTTTGGGTAAATGAAACTCACAGTATCATCAGCATCCTTTACTTGCAAAATAAACTTTTCTATTTTCTGTTCAATACACTTTACTTCTCTATTAGTTCCCCTTTCAGTTCCTCTATCAATTTCTTTTGAATGTAACTCGCCATCGCGGCACACCCTGGCAAAATGCCCTCTTCTATTACATTTCTTGCAAGTAACATACTTGGCAGGGCACTGGAAATAGGTGGCAAAATGATTGTTACTGCCGCAACGGTAACACTTAGGGCCCTTTTCTCTGTGTTCAATTTTAGTACTAGCGTTTTCCTTATACCTTATTTTGTAGACATCTAAACCCTCTTCAGAATCACTTATGGTAGCTACTACCTCCCTTTCAGGTCTCATCTCTTTGACACATCTTGCCGTGTGCTCCACTGACTTTGCTATTTCAACAGCTTCTTTCAACCCTGGATTCTTAGCCAACAGCTTCTCCTGGATACGTGGATTATTGGTACACCTCACCAATTGATCTCTTATTAGAGAGTCGGTGAGATCCCCAAATTCACATAGTTGAGTCAGACCCCACAATACTGCAATATAATTTTGTACTGACTCCTGCTTCCCTTGACATCTTTTAAAGAATTTATGACGCTCCAGGACTACATTGATCCTATCTCCAAAGTGTTTCTCTAATTTCTCCATAGTCTGCACAAACACATCTACTTCTCCCACTGCGTTAGCATCCTGCTCAGGTACAGGTAAATTCTCATATACTTTACGCCCTTGCACACCTAGATTGTGGAGTAATATATGTTGTTTCCTTATAGAGTTGAATCTTTGCCCCCCAATTGCTATAAGGTAAGACTCAAAAAGCTTCACCCATTCCTTCCAGCTTATCTCGGGTTCTCCTATGTCATTTAGAAAAGGCGGGGGTTGATTCATGCTTGCAGCTGCCATAGTGGTTAGGACAAGTGACCCACTCTCTAGTATAAATGTTAGAATACACTCTGGAATAAATAGAACTCTAGATATAAGCACAGCCCCCTATGGATACAACTAATATTGAACAGAAGGTTTGCAACAATAGTAAGTCACTGCAATTTGAAGAATATAAATTGAGAAACAGTATTGTACAAAGATGGAAGAACACTTTCCGGTGCAGTTCTTACTATAATTCACTACCACGTAGATTTTTCTTCCTGTCCAAGTTCTGAGGCATAAGATGTAGACGAACACAGGCCCTTAACCCGTTACTCCCTTTCCCCAGGCAAGGAAACGGGCGGAAAAATAACTCACTGGACCGCCGCAAGGCTGAGGCACTATCAGGCTGTGAGGCTTCACTCGGACTTCACTGGGCTGCCATGAAGCTGAAACGCTGCTTTCGTCAAACTCGTAAATTGAACCTGCCAGAGAAAAGAGGCGTGACAAGTTCACTGGAGCGCCGCAGAGCTGAGACACTACCGTCTAGGGCAGCTCCTAACACACCCTCGCAGGAAACGCTGACAGGAGGAAATTCGAACGGGGCGCCGCAGAGCTGAGACACCACCGTCTCGGCACAGCTCCTACTCACCCTCACAGGAAACTCTGACAGGAAAATTAAAACGGGGCGCCGCAGAGCTGAGACACTACAGTCTCGACACAGCTCCACACGCACCCTCGCAGGAACCGCTGGCAAGGAAGGATCTTCGGCAAAATTCCACAAGTCTATGCGCAGCTCGGGGCAAGGAGGCTACTCACCAGCTGTATGCGGCCGCCCTGACTGGAATTGACGAAAACCAAGGGCGGACACTCACCACAGCTGAGGCGGAGACCAAAAGGATCCTCAGTCACCTTCCGGGGTTATACAGCTGTCATCGACGAAAACCAAGGGCGGACACCCCCCACAGCTGAGGCGGAGACCAAAAGGATCCTCAGTCACCTTCCGGGGTTATACAGCTGTCATCACCCGCAAGTAAGTTGACAGTAGAGACCTCCTAAGGCGCCGACCGACGTGATTTCCTACACGTCCCAGTAGAAAAACTCCTATTTTCTTAACAGTTGCTTCACCTCACGAGCACCGATACCAACGGGAATTAGTGCACATAGGAGCGAACAAAATCCTCCAATTCCAGTAAATGTGCACTTCCGTGTGGAGAGAGCACTCAAAGGGGAGATGGCCCCAACTGCCCCCTGCGCAGGTCCGTCGCCAGTGTTGGAAGTAGAGAAGTACAAAGAGAATAGGACACAGCTGAAGTTGTACGACTCTTTTATTGGCCATCCACTCTCCTCACTGGAGACTCTTCCCAACATTCTACCACAAGCTTCGCCATGGGAAATACCATATAGGTCAGGTAACAGGGGTGGACGGAATGTACCAACTGGTTGCAACACGTACCTTTAGGGTTAAGTCTCTTAATCAAATAAAGTTTTTTGATGGATTGATATGCCATCAGTCTACACATGCATACAAGGATTGAAAAGAGGAGAGAAAGCATGGATAAACACGTGTATTGTAATAGCACAACCTGTCTAAACCGCGAAAAGCATTTGCCTACCTCAAGGCCACATGCCTGTAAGCACTACCATTGCAATGTGCATACAATTACTATCACTGGCCAACAAACATAACCAGAAGAGTCCATAAGTATATTGACTGGCAATAATCACCACCTCAGATGGCCAACAGCCTCCAACAAGATTCAGTCCTAACAACCAGCATCTAAAACCCTAAAGGTCTGCCACCACTTTCCCCAAAGCAACATCTGTATGCAAACAACAACAGATGCTACTTATACAATCACTTACTTACAACTACAATGAACATATATCTCCAGACACCACCTGGAGGCAATACTTTGCTTGCTAGCTCTCAAACCATCCTGAGATCAACTTACAGGACATCGTTCATATTTGTTTCATGCTGGTATGGGACTGAAACATGCTTTGGTCTCAGTGTTAAATGACCCTCTGGATTTTCCTGGATGTTAGGCACCCTGCCAGCGTTATACTTCTTGACTTTACCACTTCCACAGACACAGCAGATCATGTGGCCTTAAATAACTAGTTGGTGGTGGTCAGTCTGCAGTATTTGGCTCCTTCCGTTTCACCTCTATATTGTCCAGTCTATCTCCAGGCCTGCCTCATTCCTTTCTAAAGTATTGCCTGTCATTTGGAAGTTTCAGAAGGGTCCTCCTTCTCCTTCATTCTTATTAAATTCAAATTTGTTTTATTAGTTTCAAAAGCAGTGACAGGCAAGACATCGTGACAGAAAGGCATCATATAAGGGAAGCGTTTGAGATAGACATACAAGGCTTCTCCATCAATCGAGCTACAAGGAAGGTGCATGAGCCATGCCATGAATAAGTTGCAAGAATCACATTCGCCAAGCATAGCAGAGAAATAAAACTGCAACAACAGTACCCCCCCACTTTCACCCCCCCCCACCCCAGCCGGTGTGCCAAAATAGTGAAACAAACGCCAAGCCGCCTGTGAGGGATTTAGTGTGATCCATCAGGAGGTCGTGGAGGACCATCAGGAGTCTCTGTGAGGTGTAGTAAGCGGAGATATCTAGGGCACGTGATATCATTGAATTCAGTGGAAAGTAGGACAACAGTGGCAGCCATACTTTCCGAAACGTGTCTGCGGACTGTGTGAGTGTAGCCTGAATGCGCTCCATGCCTAACGTAAACCAAAGTTTATGCAGCCAACCCGTGTGAGTGGGTCTGGTGGAGGAGCCCCAGAGTGACAGAATGTGTTGTGTTGCCGCCTGCATCGCGATCCCCATCTGACGCCCTCGGATGGATTTCAGGGGGAAGGTGAGCGCATTGGGAAGGCCTAAGATAGCATATGCAGGGAAACGTGGGATTTCAGTATCAAAAGTTTTATCTATATCATTCAAGACTGTAGTCCAATAATCTTTGACTTCCGGACATTCCCAGAGGAGATGAGTCATGGTACCACGTTCCCCGCAACCCCTCCAGCAAAGCGCACTACGAGCTGGGTTCCCCTTATTGAGCCTGACAGGAGTAAGATGCCAGTAAAGGGCCAGTTTCACCGCCGCCTCTCTGCCCGCCGTGTTACGTGTAGTGTGGGATGCCCTAAAGTATATGGAGCTCCATTCCCTGGTCGACAATGTCCTCCCCAATTCCACCTCCCAGCGTCGCTGCCCCACAGCCGCCCGACCCGGGGCGTCGGGGGGTGTGAGCATTTTGTAAAGGTCCGAGACAAGATGTTTGTCCGATTCCTTCGTCACCAGCCACCGCTCAAAACTGGTCATATGTCTGCTCACCAAAGGAGCACAATCTGGGTGCGTGAGCCAATGCCTGAGTTGAAAGTATTGGAACAAGTGGGGAGAGACGACATCGTAACCCTCTGACAGTTCGGAGAGAGGGAGAAAACCCTGCAAGTCAAAGAGATGGCCTGCCGATCTGCAGATCGTGCCTCGCCACTGCGAAAAGGCGTGGGGGTCTGTGCCTGGTGGGAATTCGGGGTTATGCAGGAGGGGGGTGAGCGGGGAGGGGAAGGTCGTTAGCTCTCTTTTAACATCAACCGTGTCCCACACACGTAGAATAGTGCGAGTGATGGGAGATTTCTGGAGATATTTCGGTCGGTCCTGGCGGCGGAGGAATGTGATTTTCCAAAGGGACGTCCGGGCCATCGCTCTATCTTGAAATAACCGGCGTTTTTCGGATTCCGGCCTATACCATTCCACCAAGTACCAGAGTTGGGAAGCCTGGAAATATTGCTGAAGATTGGGAATCCCGAGGCCTCCCTCATCGAAGCTGCGGTACACCAGTTGCTTGTTTAGACGCGGGCGTTTTCCCCCCCCCAAATGAAATGGAGAAAGGCAGATTGTAAGTTAGCAATAACCCCAGCCGGAGGGGTTACCGGGATGATCTGGAAGATGTACAGAACCCTGGGCAGGGCCGACATTTTCACTGCCGCGACTCGGCCCAACAGAGAAAGCGCTTGTTTAGCCCAACGCGAGAGGTCAGCTCGAAGTCTGGCTGAGAGGGTGTCGTAATTGAGGGAGACCGTTGAGTCCGTGGAAGAAGTAAGCGTAATGCCCAGGTAAGGGAGTCGTGTGGTCATCTGCAAACCTCCGTCATACGAAGGTGCGTCAGCCAGGCCTCGGGCATTCCCACCTAGTGGCAATATCAGCGATTTCCCCCTGTTGATTTTAAAGCCAGATATGGCGCCAAAGGAGTCAATCTCCTCCAAAAATGCGGGGATAGAGCGTTCCGGGTTATCGAGAGCGGCAATAATATCGTCGGCGTAAAGGCCGATCGTATGGGGCTCCCCGCCAAAAGTGATGCCGCGAATGTTGGGGTTGTCACGGATCTTTTGCGCCAATGGCTCGACGTAAAGGCGAATAAAAGGGGTGAAAGTGGACACCCTTGCCTCGTGTCTCTTTGGATTTCGAAGGGACTGGAACGGAAGCCACCCAAGCAGACCTGTGCGGAAGGGCGGTGGTAACAGCTCGCAATCCAGGATTGGAAGCGGTCTCCGAGCCGAAAGCGGGCCAGCACCCATTGTAAAAAGGTCCAGTCAACGCGGTCGAATGCTTTTTCTGCGTCAATGGAAACAAGAGCCGAATCCGATTGCTGGAGCTGGGCCTTGTCGATCAAGTGTAGGATCCGCTTGGTGTTATCACTACAGTGGCGGCTCGGGACAAAACCCGATTGGTCAAGTTCCAGAATCCCAGGTAGGCACGGGCCGAGGCCTGCGGCTAATACCCCGGTGAAGAGCTTCAGGTCCAAATTGAGGAGAGAAATGGGGCGAAATGCCAAGCAGTGTGTAGGGTCTTTGCCGGGTTTAGGCAGTACCACGATTTTGGCTGCCAGCATATCTGGGGGGATGGAGCCCGGGCCGGTAAAGAAATTGAAGAGCCTAGTCAGGATTGGAGCCAGCAGTGAGCTAAAGGTCTTATAAAACCCGTCCGAGAAGCCGTCAGGCCCCGGAGATTTAAGAGGGCGGAGGCGGGAGATGGCTGCCAGCACCTTCTCCAGACGGATGGGAGCCTCCAGGGCGTCCACCACTCCCGGGGAGAGTGCGGTGACCTCCGCTGTCTCCAGATAGCTGTCAATATCCCCGCACGAGACATTCTCAGCGTGGTATAGTGAGGCGTAGAAATCTCTGAATGTTTCCACGATCCTCGTCGCCCCCTCAACCGCCGGACCATTGTCGTCCCGGAGGCCAGAGATCTTCGAGTGTTGTGACTTGGCCTTCAGTGCACTGGCCAGAAGTCGGCCAGTTCTATTCTCCCCGACGTAGTACGAGTGGCGCAGTCGGAGAGCCGCGAATTCCGCCCTATCAGTATCTAAGCTGGCTAATTGGGCCCTGGCGGCCTTTAACTGCTTCCACACCCTCGAAACCCCGGTACGACTGTGAACTCTCTCGAGTTCAGAAA
Organism: Lissotriton helveticus; assembly: GCF_964261635.1. NCBI lineage: Eukaryota > Metazoa > Chordata > Amphibia > Caudata > Salamandridae > Lissotriton > Lissotriton helveticus. The sequence goes on from NC_136065.1 coordinate 456,603,405, forward strand.
CATGGTCGGAGAGGTCCTCTCGCTTCGCTCTACGAGCCTTAGCCTCCGCCGCCGCTATGGCAATGAGGTCGCCACGGACCACCGATTTCAGCGCTCCCCACAGAGCCGGGAGAGATATCTCCGGCGTGTCGTTAATAGCTAAGTAATCTGTGATGCAGGAACGGATTTGTTTAGACACCTCTGGGTGTTGTAACAGAGTCTCACGTAGTCTCCACGCACCCGGGGGGCGACCAGGGCTGGGAAGCCTCGAGCAGTATTTCAACAGCATCGTGGTCGGATAGAGCGGCAGGGACAATGTTAACGTCAATTAGAGAAGTGGCCAGATCGAAGGAACCCAGGAAGTAGTCGAGCCTGGCGTAAGTTCGGTGCACGTGGGAATAAAAAGTGAATTGGGATGCAGTGGGGTGTTTAGTCCTCCATAAATCCACCCAGCCCCGCTCATGTAGCCAAGCCTTACCTGCGCTAGATAGGGCGCCCCCGTCTCCATACCTGTGCCCAGACCTATCCATATGAGTGTCGAGCACCAGATTGAGGTCCCCTCCAAGGAGCAAGAGAGGGTCAGGGGTCTGAAGCGTCTCTGAAAGGGCACTTTTCATAAAGGGCTCCTGACCTGTGTTAGGGGCGTAAAAGGAGCCGATGGTAAGATGTTGATCGCCAATGTAAAAGTTGTAAGCAAGGAGTCTACCCATGATTTCCTCCACTTTATCCCCTACCCGTCCTCTAAAGTGCCTGGAAACCAGAATGGCCACCCCTGCCTTCTTCGATGGAAGTGAGGAGAAAAACTGCTGTGGAAAAACGCGGGAGCGCATTCTATGCCAGTCTTTCGTGAGCAAATGGGTCTCCTGAAGCAAGCAAATCCCCGCCCCCGAGTTCTCTAGATAAGAGATCACTGCCCTCCGCTTGATGGGATTGTTCAAGCCTTTCACGTTAAGGGTCAACACTTTCAAAACAGAATTAGTCATTACAAATCAGGTAAAGGAGAGGCGCTGTATAATGGTGGCGGCGCCGCACCCTGAAACAAGGGAAAGTGCGACCAACCCAGATTGAGGAACCCCCTGTGACACACCGGCTGCCCCCAACCCCCTCCTCCCCAACCCAACCCCAACATCCCAACTGTGTGAAGACAAAGTCCCAGTCCTGCCAGTCCAACACAGGGCTGTGGTAGTAGTACCTAGTGGGGTGATATCCAGTGGCAACCATCGTGGCCCCCCTGCCCATCCCCCCTGCCCAGCGTTTCAACGTGCGGAGAAGATCCCCCCTGGCAAGGGAAGTTAATCAGAGGATGAAGTTTCTTTGGCTACTTCTAAGAGGGCCTTGGCTCTCTCCTGTGAGATAGTGTGTGCCTCGGGTTTGGAGCGCAATACTGGAGAGCGTCTGCGTCTCACCGTCTGCCAACCTCCCCTGGAAGGGCCCTGGGAGGACTCCAATGGTGATGTGTCTTCTTCCGGTAGGTCTATGCCCAGTAAGGCGCAGGTGTCCCTGAGTGAGCGCATCTGTTGTAAGGCTCCGTTCCATTTGAATATCAGGCGGAACGGGTGTCCCCAGGAGTAAGGAATCTCTCGTTTTCACAGAAAGTCCGTGGCTACCTTGAATGTTTTCCGCTTTTGGAGAGTGATAACAGAGAGATCCTGATATAAGGCAATAGGATGTCCGCGAAAGTGAATAGGTTGATTCCGCCTGGCCTCATGGAGAATCCTTTCTCTGAGCAGGAAGTCAGGGAGGAACGCCAAAATGTCCGGTGGTGGCAGATGAACGTCGGGGGGGCCCCACCCTATGCGCCCTGTCTATCCTGACGGCAAAGTCGGCGGACTCTCCCAGGAGTTCACAGAAGAGATCTTGTAGGTATCCAGTGATGTATGTTCCCTCCGCTTTCTGAGGGACAGACAGGCTCCTGGGTAGTAGGGGGAGGTCAGGATACGGCAGAAAAGGGCATTAATGGGGATCGGACGGGAAGCCACAGAATCCACCGTCCGCTCAGGCCGCCATCTTGGCCACGCCCAAGTGAACTTTATTTTAAGTCGCTTTGATACCTGTGCATGTAGCTCACTCGGTTAGTGTGCCTGCTGCAGATGCGTGTGTCAGTCATTTTCTGTTCTGGTCACAGGTTCGAACAGTCTTTGGGGTCAGCTCGTGATTTCTTGTGCTTTAGTGTCTATGACAGCTCTGGTAAACAGCCCATAAACAACCTGTGTTGTTGCTGGGGCCTCACTCCTTCCTTTCTGTCAGTTTTCAGAGAGCCTTTGAGCTCCTTCATTTTTTTAACTATATATGCAACATCTGGCTGGTATATCAAGATTTTTTGTGGTGGAATATTATTGTATGCTGATGATATCCAGATAATCGTGCACTTTGATAGGACTTCGTCGGAGATTCCTCCTGTCCTGCCCTGTCAGTCTGTTCTGAACATCTGCTCTTAGGACTAGATGAGTAAGAACCTGCTGAAGCTCAATACCAGGATGATCAAAGTCCTGACCTTTGGTCACGACAGTCTGCGGAACGTGTGAAAAGTTCTCATTGGAGTTCAATCTTTCCCAGTGCTTAAGGATAAAAGCTGTGGATCTCATATTGAGAAACAGCAGAATTTGGATGAACAGGAGAACTCAGTGGTCCTCTCACCTTTCAATCAGATTATGCTTCTGAGAAAGATCCTTCCTTTTGTGTTGCAACATTTGCAAGCTCAAGCTGTGGGTGCAGGATGGCTCCCCAGAAAAGTTTATTTGAATTACTGTAACTTGCGCTCCTCTCTAGGATGATCCAGAAACTACAGGCTGAGCAGAATATGTCGGTCAGGCCTGTGTATAACTTGTGTAAATGTAATCATATATCTAGGCCTTCTGCAGTCTCCATTGACTCTCAGTGGTAAATAAGATAGAATTTAAGGCCCTATGCCTTGCTCATCAAGCCTTTTTCTGTCATGAGCAGAGCTTTGTTCACTCAAGATTTCACCGTCATGTTGCTTCTCACCTTATGTTGTCTAGAGCATTACCTGGTTTTGCTGCTCTGACCCTTCCGTGCAGGCGTCTTGGCGCAGGGCCTTCGAAGTACTAACATAGCACCTTCATGTGCTAATTGCCCTTCAGCAAATTACCAATCACAGATCCTTGTGTAGGACCCTTCAAGCTAATTTCTCTTGTTAGACATTTTCTGTTGTAATTTTATTGTAAACCTAATGCCAAGATGCCTTCCGGTATATGCTGAGCTTTCACACTCAAGCATCAACAACCACAATAGAACCATTTACTCCAAGTACTCATCAACACCACAACCAAGTGTCAGTTCACACAAAGCATAAATAAGTCATCACCTCCACCACGTAACTATAAGTACCAACCTCACGATCTTTTGCAGTTAGTACAACCAAATGCCTACAAGCACAATAAACACAACCAAGTCCATGTCAACAAGGCTGCCATATGCCCACATGAACCAACACCAGCTAACAAACAACTACACTGCACAAATGCCCCATTATCAAGTGAACATACACATCATGGCATACACCACAATGTGCCCACAAGTGCTAACTCCATGTACATCACCAAAAGACAAGGCCACCATACCAAAATACCCATACACAACAGCACAAAGTTTCCTGAAGCAAAATTAAGAATGTTCACTTACATACGACTCAATAAATACTCAGGTTCTAAAGTATAATCATTGAAATATGAGTTTATATCATCACCCCCTTTGCTCAGAAGCACCCAGTTCCATTTTGCGACACATTCTCCTTGCCTCTGTTCCGCTATTTAATTAAACTAAATTCATTAAAAACTGAGTTTTCCTTATTTTGATACGTGGAACTTCACAATAGTCTACCCTTTCTTACAAAATTAGCCTTACCCTATTTCAATCAAGCCTGGTAGTCTCCAATGCTAAATGGCGCGTATGTGTATACAGTTCTGAAGAGTGTAGGACACTTCACATGTTTAATGTTAACATATAAATTAAAAAACAATTAAAATCAAAAATGTCAAAAACAAAATCAGCTTGGTGGCTAAATTGGATTCACAAATTTCTTTTTAGAATATTATTTTTAACAGGATTCCCATGCCCCTCCTGTCCTCCATTCCCTCTCCCCATAAGACTCTTTTTCTCTTCCCTTGCACCTCCCACTAACATTATAGCCTACAAGACATGTTTTCCACCTCGCTAGGACAGCACCTCCTTGATCCTGCTCACATGTTGGTGTGAATGTTCACCCAGCAGTGATATTCCTATGTCCTGCTTCAAAATTAAATGTTTAGGAAAGCAATGAGTGAACGGCAGAACACAGTGACCGTGTCAATGGCCACTCACCACCTACTTGCAGATGTACTTCAGCAGATTGTAGTTGGCATGTGGGAGACTGACCACTTGTCGGCCCAGCTCCTGGGTGCCCTGCAAACAGAGAAGGAGAAGATAAGAGTTGATAAAGGTCCATCTCTGAGTGTGCGGCGCAAATGTGGTCTCATAGTGGCTGCACACTCCTGAAGAGAGGGTATCAGCTTGCTTTTATGGTGACAGCACGATACTTAAAGAGCATCCTAGAGGACATCTGAACATTCCATTTATAGAAGGGTGGTGAATCTGGAGAGTGCATGAGAAATCGTTCCAAAAAAAATCCCTGCCTATTGTGACAGCAGTATCCAATCGACCCATGTCTTTTGTGGCATACGTACCCACTCTTAAGAAATCTCTTGTGAAATCTGTACTCAACCCTCCACTGATGCCTTTTGTGACATAAAAACATACTTTACAGCACTAGACACTTTGCAGGAGTCTCCTCTCGTCTTGTAAAATCAGTAGCCAACTTTCCCTGATCTGGTTACATCAGTGTTCGCTTTTCCCATCTGCACTTCGCCTGTTTCTTGTGACATCAATGCCAACTCGTTCCTTGGCCCTAGTTACATTGGTGCCATCTCTTTCCTGGCCCTTAATGGCATCAGTAACAACGCTTCACTTACCCCTTGGAGAAACAGTATCCACACTTCATGTGGTAGCATGTTGCACTAATGTGGAATGGTGTGAGTGAAATGTGATGTGGGAGGTATGAAAATGTTAGGGTTTGAGTTGGACGCAGTTGGAAGGGATTGTAGAAGTGGTAGGCTGTTCACTCAATGACTCCTACAGTGAAACCATTTCTTATTAAAAAAATGGTTCTAACCTACTCAACAGTGGCAATGACTGGAGCTATTGGGAGCCATCACACTTGCAGAAAGCAAATCCTGGGACCCGTGGAGGAGGTGTAAGGAGATTAGAGAGCATCCTGCAACACTGAATTGGCGGTTTGGAGCTGGTGGCTGAAATCAGGCTATTTTTTCTTTAGAAAACCAAAGGATTTAGTCACTTGCACATAGCAGCTGAAATCACCTAACTTTGCACTACGCCTGGTGCAGCTCTCCTTGTACTTCGTCACCACATTTTGTTAATGTGGCTGCCATTTTAGTTTGGACTGCAACATCGTTATCTTACCGTCATCACGTTCAATGTCCACCTCAACAGCAGCCATCTTTAATTGTCTGTCCATGTGCAGATCAGAATTACTGGCAATTGCAGCTCTTTCCTGATACTAATATGACGAGTCAGAGAATGCTGTGCCACTTGGTTTAATTGTTGCAATAGATTTGAATCAGGAGGTAGATGACTCTGTACCACTTAGTTTAAGTGCTGCTAAAGATTTTAATTTGCTGTGCATGGCATTTTTAAGGTACTTAAAAGTGTTAATTTACACTATGCTTTGTTGTGTAAAACTGTCGTGTCTATGTGGATAATCCATTACAAAAGCATTATTGTAGAGAATGTAAGGGTGCATGCAATTTTGTTTAGTTTGCCACAATCCTGCTTTTTGTGTTAAGCATTACAAAAAATTTAATTCATTATTGCATATAATGTTATCATTTTGATGATTCGCAAGTTTGAAGCTTCTTGCGGAATCGTTTCAATTTCAAACATTTCCAGATTACATTAAGCATTATCCTTTAAGCGAAGGTGTTTCTGTACATAACATGGATATGTTCAGCATTGTTCCACCTCCCTCATTTATGCAAATTCTAGGGGAACCGCTAATGGACTGGTATATTTGGTCCATGCGTTGTAGGGTATGTGGAGGTGCTGGCAGGGAATGATTGTAGAACCAAAAGAAAACGTTACCTTTTTAAAGTAGTTTGAGATTTGAGTTTATAGTGACGTATTCATCAATAATGAATATTCATACATTTAATCCTGCATATATTTGTTACTTCACCTAGGTGAAATTCTACAGTTTTTGCTATCTCCCATTTTTATAGTGACGATTTATACATACGTTTAGGTTTAATAATAATAATAATAATAATAATAATAATAATAATAAAAGCTTCTTGTATAGCGCCTGGTTACACTAAAAACAGTGTGTCCCCGCGCTTTATGAACATGGACTGGGCTGAAACCGGGAGAGGAGAGGGAGTGGATAGGTGGGGAGAGGGGGCTCATATCTTCGGGAACATGGTTTACATGTTTCAACCGCTGCTAATCAGGGTGTGGGACCATTCTAAAACAGGATTTACAAGTGTAAAGGTACTGCTAGTAGTTTTTCAGATGGAGAACTCTCCACCATGGAGGAGATCTACCTCTGAGAAAGTATAGGAGAAATTATTAAAGTTTATTATTTAACTTTAGAAGTGTAATTTGTAATTAGCCATGATCTTACTGTTTTGTGGGTGAGTGTTTGAAATATCATGTCCCATCATAAGCCACTCCTTATATTTTCATAAACCTCTCCCATTAAGACAATAGTATTTCCCATTTTCCTGCCACTCCAACGTGTTCCTCCTACATATACAACTAAAACGTATACCAACATGTGCTGAGCTAAGACTTCAGAAACTTGTGGAGATCCCTGCACAGATAGCAATCAAGAGGCGGAAAGGGGGTCTCCACATATAGGTACGTGAATAGCATTTTGAAGTACGCAAGTAGTACTTCTCTATGTACTACAAACAAGGTCAGACTGGGAGCCCAAAGCAGCCCTGTCAAATGTTGTCAGACCAGCCCCTGTACGGTGCATACTGAGTGCAGCGAGTGAGCCTAACCACTATAAATGGGGGATGCGCCCCCCAAGAGAAGTTTGTCAAAAATGGCACATTCCGCAACACATTTTTCATTATATATTTAATTGTATTCGTTTTTAAGCATAGTAAACGATGACCTTAGAGTGCACCAGGTTTCAACAATCTTTGCTGGGGCTCTTCATTGATTCTCTCACTATCACCATCCAACAGTGCCCCTCATCTCTCCATAACCCCTCTCTCACATGTATTTCATTTGTTTTATAGAACATCTCAGACCAGCGTAGGGTGTCAGATCCCACTGCAGCAGGTACATTAATCACCAGAGTTACCTTGACACTTTTATTGTTGCCTGAAAACCACAGGAAATACAAAGAACTCTGCAGTGGGTGCTTTCAATACTGCTACACTGCTCCAAAAACGCTCCCAATGACAAATCCGGACCCACACCTTTCCAGCCTCCCGGAGAAACGCCTGATGCCCGGGAAGCCCAGTCCGGTCTCGACTACAAAATACAGTTTGTGAATAGGCCTAAAACAGTTTAAGAACTTACCAACTTTAGAGACCCGGGTAACATCTAGATTTTCCCATACTTAGTCAGACAAATGGATTTGCGGGATAGAGAAAAGGTTAACTCAATTATGGAGAGATCCCCATTTTATTTCAGTAAGCAAGGTGATGATGAATCCATTGAGGATTATTCAGCAACATTGAGATTACATTACATGCTATTTTGACATATACATTCTGACAATGTCTTGTAAGATCAAATCCTCATGAAAACGATCACTAAGATTGCTTAACATTGTTTATGTTTGGGAATAGATATGCCACTAAATGCACCATTAATGCAACCAAAAGGGAAGTCAGTAATACGGGCAAACATCTGCTTTGCTGTCAACATTGTAAATAACAAAGATGAAATGGAGTAAAGCACAAAGAATGGCGTGAAGGATTCTGGCAAATTGAAAAGAATGGTATTGTGTTATGAATGTGAGTGTTAGTCTCATACAGCAAATTTCAAAGGTTGTCCTGCGAAAGGTTAAACATTTGTGAAATGTACGAAGAGGCATTTTGGAAGGGTATATAAGAGTGGAAGCCGATTAGTCTGGCAATCGAAAACACTACAAAGAGGCTCTCGCCCTAAATTCCAAGAGGTGCATTGTGCATATGTGAGTTGATGCATTTGATGCTAAAAAAGTTAACCCCTTGCAATGAGCAGCCCAGGCATAGTGAGTCACTGACCTCCTCCTGGTCCTTGGAAAGCAGCTGGGCACACGAGAGGAAATCTTCATACTTGGTGAAGGGGATGACAGGTTCAGGCAATTCCCGTAGGTACAGCTTCAGGAGGGAGGCTACTGTATGCACATCTGTGCTACTGTAGGTGGGGAAGAGAATAAAGGTGATTTAGAAAGAAAATGGACAAGGAGGAGCAGGATAAATAAGGGTGAGGCAGAAAAAGAAAAGGACAGGTTGGGCACAAAAATATTGAAAAAAAAGGAGCGAGTGAGGGAGACAGACAAATAAAACATTTCCCTTTTATTATATTGAGCAAAAGTAATATGTTTGTGGCCTATTTGGAACATATTCTGCTCTAAGTTGCCTGGTGTGGGAAAGAGCATGGAACCTGCACATTGTTCGGTTTCTTAAGAAATTTGTCTCATTTGGTTCCAATGGGAATCAAACAAGGAATATCTCAACAATGGTGGGGTGATCTAAACTTTGAAGTTTTTTTAGCTATTGAATGACAACACAGCTGTCTGCAAGACCTATTGCCACCAATTCTTTACAGCAAACATAGAATGGGCTTTGGCTATATTACGAGAAGTATTTATCTTTCACCCCATGGTGTTGGCGGTTTCTTGAATCATTACGCCTAATTTGAGTGCTTGCATTGCAATACATTAGTGACTCTTTTACCATCCTAAAACTTCTGAGTCCTCTCACATTAAATTCATAATCTCATAGATGTATTGCATACAGAAAGCAATCGGTTTTGGTCTTATACTGAAGGAGTCTCTCATAATATTTTACTCAGGACTCAACATTGCCTGACCTAAGAGCTTTGCCAATTGAAATTTTAATTGAATTTACATAGCGTTTACTAATCCTGGCACGGTCGTGAAGCATGTTATGCCTGGCAGCATGCTGCTCCCGAACACAAGGTTAGTGGTTAGTCCAGTATTATTGGTGACTCTTACTATTGGGATTACTCTTGTGTGGACAAGAAAACCATTCCAAGCATTCACTTCAGTCTTTGTGATGGACTTAATTAGTAGGAATTAGAAGTGATCATTACCGGGTAGTATTGATAGAGCTGTTTTCCTCAATAAATATGCACTGCTCTCATGAAACCTGAACTCTAGCTAACCCAGAAATGTTAGGCCTCATACTCCATCTTGTTTGTGACGTTTACTGCCAGTGTCCTGTATAACGAGGATAAACTTATATTTTCATATCCCAGTAGAATAATACTTGAATGTACTTTTCACAGGCATGACAATTACCTTGCGAGGAAATTAAATGTTTTATCAGTATAATTGCTCATGTTCAAGGGTGTCACCTAGGTGTCTTAGCAGAATCAAACATAATGTAGCAATATTTTTTCTAGTACTGGTAGTGTTTGCAAGAAACTCCATATTGAAGAATTGTGAGTGACTTTCTAAATGCATTTCTTTGAAACTGTTCAACTGCAATTAATTCTGATTGGTCTGTTTTATGAGAACCATGTACAACTGTATTGAATGTATGAAATCCTTTATTCAGGACCCTATAAAAGTGTGCTCTTTTTAGATGTGTTGAGAGGCCTTTTCCTACTGACCCTTGGAAGGGAATTCAGGTTGGATTGCTCTCCCATTCTCAATCAATCAATCAGGGGTTTATAAAGCACGCTATCCACCAGTGGGTGTCTCAAGGTGCTGGGGGGGAGTGGGGGTTGGGTGCAGCTCCAGATTAGTCGAAGAGCCAGGTCTTGAGTTCCTTTCTGAATGTTTGCAGGGGAGGAGAGCGTCAGATGTTCACCGGGAGCTCGTTCCAGGTCTTGGCCGCGATGTAGGAGAAGGCTCTCCTGCCTGCTCTGTTTCTGCGGATGCGGGGGACCTCTGCCAAGGCGAGGTCGGCAGAGCGGAGGTTCCTATTGGGTAAGTGGAAGGAACGTGGGTACGTGTTCTCTGTATTTGCTGACCTGAACTTTACCGAGTTTTTTGAGTGATTCTATACTTTTAGAATAGCACTCTGATGTATTGCTTACTTGATTTTGACTATATTATTAATTTCCGTATGACGAAGATCTGAAAATAAAACTTTAAAGGTTTAAGCCTTCGCGGTCTGTCATTTTTTTTATAGGACCAAATGGGTTCTCTGCATCTAAATTGAACTTGTCATTCAGTAGGATTTAATGAGACATAGGTTCAGAAAGGAGCACCAAAGTCTGTAAAGAGATTAACACCGGTCCTAGTCCATCACTTGTGCAAGAGAACTAGGTAGAGCACAACAACATAATGTGAGCTCATGCACATGGTTGGTGGGATTAATAGAGGAGACAGAACAGATTAGGTATTCTTAGTTGGCCCTAACGAGCACGCAACCAATGATCTGATGGCCCCAGACAGTGCTGGACATACTGGCAGCCTAACACCATTAGACCTGGGCGTGGGTGGTGCCTTCTGTCGCTCTTTGGTGCCCCCTCATCTCTTCGATCACTGCCACTGTGTTCTTGCACTGACCTATCCTGCTGGTGAATCTGGAGACTGTTCGCGCCCAATGGTTGTATACTAGTAGTAGATGAATCAGAGAAGATGTCTCTCTTGTTACCAGAGGTCCAGTATTACAGGACTGAATTCTTGAAGTTTTGATAAATGGAATTTTAGATTCACGATTATCTTAGAGTCGATTATGTAGCTTAACAGACTAAAAGGCAGATGGCCGAAGCATTATTAGATTGGCTTTTAGGACAGTACATATTAAAGTATAGATTAAACAGTACCCAAACCAAACATGTTGTGAAGAGAGGGTCTATCATCCAGAGACTCACCGGAGGAGATCTCAGGTTCCTGGATGTAAAACGATACCTTAAAACAGCATGGAGATTAACGATTAGAGACAATAAGTGATGCTAACCTAACATATTTCCATGTACCACTATCTGCTGGACATGGTGGAGCCTCAGTAGTGCCATCAGTCAGACTCACAATTCTGAGGAGAGTGATTACTTGCTGGATGCTTTGAAAGGGTATTTGCTGGCAACACACATGTGATATACTGAAAGTTGTTGTCGAGTGGAAGGGGTACAGCTCTTTACCATACGGTTTGGTAAATACCTGCCGCTCACCGAGGTCATGTGAAGACTTCGAATAGGACATGACCACCATTGTACTTAAACACTACTGGTTGAATCGGTTTATTTAATACAATAGGTGCAGATGTGCAGGTGTGTTTTTTACATTGGTTTGTGCATACGTTAGCAAACTATTTTGAAACTGAATGTGGAGAAGTGTAATAATGCAAGCTCAAGATATATATGGTGCTGCTTGTTGGTACTTTGACACAATATTGAAAGTTTGTGGGAATACAGGGGCAGTTCTAATAAATGCAAGTGTGAAAATGGGTAATAAAAAGACACAATCGCCCAGAATTACTATGAGGTGTGAATGCTTTCAACAGGGTTAACATTTTTGTGAAGGTAAAATAAACTGGTTATGGTGGATTTGCAACTTATGAATAAACGTAAACAGAGGGTGTAGAGGTAGGCATTCACACACAAGTCTACAATTTTTGAAAGATTTAGATGTGCATGCTTTGGGTTTTTTATGAAACCCATAAATGCCACAATCAATTTAAACTGTAAACCTAGAAGCAGAGCTACGACCTTTAGCATAGCTATGAATGTTCGCAGTTAAAGAACCCAATGATTAATGGGGGTATAAACCTGGGTTTCTCGACATCCTTGGGCTAAAGATGAAAGTAAGTCTGCCTTGGAGATGTAAAAAAAAGAAGACAACAGATGACCCTTCTATGCAGAGTCTTTAAAGACAGGGGTAATGGAGCCACATCAAGGGACTATTGCTGATAACAAAAGTCTCCAGATTAATTTACAACCTTCAGCGGCACCTTCTCTCTCTTTATCTCTCCATTGTTATGTGCAGCTGCACCTTTATTTTTCGTAAGCTATGGTTTCTCTTTAGAAAGAAATCAAAAGGAGCAGAGTGGAAGTGACAACTTGGAACCAAACTGATGCCAAAAAAAGGAGTGAAGGGAAGCGGTCTATAATGGTTGTGAATGAAATGTGTTGATGATGTCTGTTAAAAAACACTTAAAGGGGTCTGGACTACTTTTCCATGCTGCACATGAATGTATCTTGCATTAAGGATCATTAGAAATTGCTCCAGAAGCGCAGTAATTCTCTCATTAACCTTGGATCCTGGCCATCTATCTTACCCTAACTATGCATCCATCTATCCACGAATGAGGGTTTGTTTCTTTCTTATCTACCCACGGAGTTTTTTGCATGGGGGCTTAATGTGGTTTATTTAAGCATTAGCCTGGATTTAGACATCTTTCTGTGCTAACAGATAACCAGTACTGCAAATATACATTTTCTTAGTACTTTATACACCTTAAGCTTCAGTTATTACTTGGCTTCTTAGGTAACAATGTAACCTGTGCTCCACCCTAAAGGGGTGACTTATGAGAGATTTCAGAGTGTGTGAGCGTATTTTCCACATGCAAGCCTACTCGGATATGCAAGCCTTCCCTCGTCACCGGATCTACCACTCTACTCAAGAGCTCGCTCCTATAGCTATGAGTCCAGCCCCTTATGTATAGACGACACTTAAAGCTCAGGACATTTTACCGCATTATACTATATCTGAGGCTTAGGGTGAGCCTCTCTTATCACAGGGATCTTTCCCCTCTACGCCAGGGTCACAGATTTTTAATTTAGAGTCCTACCCTTTCAGATCAGGACCCCATCCTTTTAGTGCAAGAGCACAATGTTGAGTTGAAACTGCAGTGGGATTTTTCTTCATTTACAGTCAGGAGGCGAAATCACTGGCCAGGTCATGTTGCTAGAAATTCCCCTAAGCTTGTAGTTTGCAATCGCTGACACTTTACCCATTTCAGGCGCAGAAAAGACTTTTCCCATTTAGGTCATCATTGCAAGTGGACAAGTAAAAATTTGCAGTAATTACACACTCGGTATAACTGATTCCGGGCAGTATTATCTTAAGAGCCATTACTAGTGAAAACTGTGGAAAAGGAAGCAATCACATAGAAATTGGTGTTATTGCACGAATTTCTGCCTGAAATTCCCAAATCCTTGCCTTTTTTACGGGTACATGTTCCACAAGATTTGCACCAGTGGATTTGCCAGAAGTATCTCTTGTGGTATTATCAAAAGTGGTACCACTGCAGGACTCATGATTCTGAATTGGGAGGAAACAAAGAGTTTCTTCCCAAAATGGAATCAAGAGGCCACTCATATTGAGCAACTTCTTGTTTTTGCGTCATTTGGTAAGCACAGGTGATAAGTTCCCAATCTCGCATTTTTTCTATGGCTAAGTTTACCAGAGCACTTCAACTCCAAGACCTTACCTACGTACATTACCTTACACTCTGTCAGGGAACATCTTACAAATACATATTGCCTCCACTGTTCCTACTGAATAGATTCAATACCTTGAAACTTCATTATACAAGACAGACAAAAACATAATTACAAACTATGTATTCAATGAAGAGGTATTAAAAAAATGAAACACTTTTCACTCATTTAGTAGGCATAAAATATTATTTTGTTTCCTAATTTTAACAATCAAGCTACATAAAGACAAATTAAGAGTTTGAAGCCTCTGTTTCACCCAGCTCTCTTTACAGGTTTTCTTTCTCTGGTGATATTTACTCCTTAAAGGAGTAACCAGGCCTACGATTCCATTAATAAAATACGTATAGATATGAGCTGTAATTAGCTTCATTTCAGTTAAGAAAAAAGAAATATATATGAAATCCACCTCAAAAACCCAATGGAGAGAATAAGTTATTCAAAAGATACTACTTGATAGTCTATTAGTGTATAGTTTAGTGCATGTGTACTACACATTCTGGGAGCACGTTCCTCTCCAACATGTTCGTGTTGGAACCGGAGGTCTCTGGTTGGCACAGGTATGCACTTGTGACATGCAGGGACCCTCACTTCCAGTCAGGGCAAGGGAACTACTCCTTCGACTAACCCCTGCTCACCCTCTAGTTAGTGTGGTGCGAGCAGACAAGGCTAATCCTCAGGGCGATAGTAAGTTAAGCATTTTATGATCACGCACAGTAAACCCCCTGACCCACCACAAATGGACACCAGTCGTATGGTTGTATCAAAAATACGTATACTTTATATAAAAGGTATATTCAAGCAGGATTATCACAAGACCATATAACGTTTAGCGATTTGAGGCCACCAGATTACAATAGGTAATTAGTCTTTACATGTTCGTTGTTCAGCAAGGTACGATGACAGGGAAATGAGAACGTTGCGGACCCTGGATCGATATGAACTCAAGACGGAGTTCAAGTGTACCTTGCTTGTGGAAGTCCGAGGCGTTTCAGGGCGGACCCGGGACGAGACAGACGGTTCACCAGAGGATCTCTCCGGCTCGGTCCCCCTCAGGTGCGAGGCGGGTGAGCGGGACTGTGGAGGGTTGCGGCGATCCGGGGTCGATGCAGCTCACGGGACAAGGCGCCGTTCAGGCCTGCAGGACGTACTACTTCTTAGCACGCCGGGTCGTACTCGTGGATATGTGAGGGGCGTCGCGTTCTCGGGCAGACGGGTGCAGCACCAGGCTTCCGGTACCACTGTACGGGGAGGCCTTTCTTGAGGTGCGGCACGAGCCTTGATATGCAGGAGGGCAAAGCGAGACAGTTGGGTACGTTACGACGTACGGACCGTCCGAGGCTATGGAATGCGCTCCGTGCAGATTCCGGCTGGAGAAGATGAGAGGCGCGCAACGCGCTCCGTTAGCAGGCGAGGTGACAGGAGAGCGGGCGGCCCGGCACTGAAGCGAAGAGCGGCTCAGGGATGAGCGGGGCTCTCTGTGGCGGGGCGACCAGGCTGCGAGCTGTCACGACCTTGGGAGGGGCGAAGGCACCCGAGTCACAACTCTGGCGAGGGAATAAGAACTAAGGCCCAACAGCAGACGGGCACAAGCAGAATAGAACCCAATGGTCCTGGGGTTCCGTTCAGGGGGCAAGCTCTCAATCAAGCCCTTGGAGATCGTTTCAGGCACAAGTCTACAAAGTCCTAGTTCAACCCAGTTTTGGAGTACTCTGTTGACAGGATGCGGCCGTCTTCTTTCAGGGCGCAGGGCAGGGACATCAGACGCTCCGCAGGAGGTGGAGCCAGCATTGTGGTGGTGGAGCACAACCCTATTCAGAGTCAAGGACTACTCCGCCCACCCATCCTGGAGTAAGCACCCTATTCACCACCTGGAGCCCCAGACTGTCCCCGGGAATCTCCCAGCCCTGTCACTCGCACAAACCCCGACAGCAGATACACATCCTGGCAGAGGCGGGCTGAAACAGTTAGGCCAGCAAAGGCTAACTTTCTAAAAGTAGCATTTGCAAACCCAGGATATTAAAATAAACCTTGCTAAAGGAAGTATTTTATTATTCTGAGTTCAGGCCTACTAAACTCTACGTGCTACCGTGTTCCCTGAGCCTGCCGGGACTATAGCGTGTAATAGTTCCGGCAGCTCATCTTGGCCTAAGAGAACAGGTAGCCCTTCAATAGTGAAGAACGAAAAGGGCGGTAATTCACTACTAGGACATGCCACTCTCTAGGCTTGTCCTACCTTACGCTTACAATGCACCCTGCCCGTAGGCCTACCATAGGGGTGACTGATATCAAGGTTAGGGAAGGTTCAGGGGCTGGCAAGTGTGGGCACTTGTGCAGTCAGCGTGAACGTACGAGACCGTACGCGGGGTCTGCAATGTTGGACCCGAGACACATCTTACGAGGCCGCTTCTGTGGGTGGCGCAACCAGCGCTGCAGGCCCACTTGCAGCATTTGTATCTACAAGCCCCAGCACTCCTCGTGCACGTTACTGGGGACTGACAGTAAACCAAATAAGCCAATCGTGAAAATCAATTACATAGACATTTTACATTGGGAGCACTTGAACTGCGGCACGGATTGGCTGTGGCGCAGTGCCCTGAGCATCGAATACCAGCAAAACATCTGAGGCACATCAGCAAAAAGTGGGAGGGAGACTCACGCCAAGGTGCCAGGTCTAACACGTGTCCCCTCCAGCTGAAACGTGAGGAGAACTACCCTTCCCCAGGGAGTTCCTCATCACTAAGGCGGAAAAACCTTGACAGACCGTCAGCATTGGTGTGGTCTATGCCAGGGCGGTGTTCCACCGTGAAGTCCATATTCTGTAGAGAAATGGACCACCTCAACAGTTTCGAGTTCTCACCCCTCATTTGCATCAACCATCTGAGGGGCCTGTGGTCTGTCTGAACTCGGAAGTGAGACCCAAACAAGTAGGGTCTTAGCTTCTTCAGGGCCCAGACCACAGCAAAAGCTTCTCTTTCGATCGCACTCCACTTCTGTTCCCATGGAAGTAATCTCCGACTGATGAAGGCCACAGGTTGATCCCAGCCCTCCTCAGTCGTCTGTGAAAGGACAGCCCCTATCCCATGCTCTGAAGCGTCTGTCTGCACCAAGAACTCTTTGGAGAAATCAGGAGCCAGGAGCACGGGTGCCGTGCACATGGCCGTCTTCAGGGTGTCGAATGCTACCTGACAGGCGTCAGTCCAGATCACTTTCCGGGGCTGCTTCTTCGAAGTCAGCTCTGTCAAGGGGGCAACGATGGTGCCGTATCCCTTGACGAACCTCCTGTAGTACCCGGTGAGTCCGAGAAAGGCCCTCACCTCCGTTTGGGTCTTGGGGGGTTCCCAAGCCAGGATGGTCTCAATTTTGGGTTGAAGGGGCGCCACCTGGCCGCTCCCAACTTGGTGTCCCAAATACACCACCGAACCCTGCCCGATCTGGCACTTGCTTGCCTTGATCGTGAGGCCTGCCTTGCGCAGCACCGCCAACACTTCCCACAGGTGTCTCAAGTATTCTTCCCACGTACCGCTGAACAGTGCGATGTCGTCCAGGTAGGCGTCACTGAACGCGTCCAGTCCAACCAACACCTGGTTGACCAACCTCTGGAAGGTGGCAGGGGCGTTTTTCATCCCGAATGGCATGACCTGGAATTGGTAGTGCCCATCTGGGGTTGAAAACGCTGACCTCTCTTTGGCCCCGTCAGTTAAGGCGATCTGCCAGTACCCAGACGTTAAGTCAAACGTACTGAGGTACCGTGCAGCCCCTAACCGATCGATAAGCTCATCAGCTCTGGGGATGGGGTGCGCGTCAGTCTTCGAGACCAAATTGAGTCCTCGATAGTCCACACATAACCGGAGTTCGGTGTGGCTCCCGGCGTCGCAGCCTTCGGGACCAAAACCACTGGGCTGGCCCAAGGACTGCTGGAGGACTCAATTACACCAAGAGCAAACATCTTCGAGACTTCCTCCTTGATGCAGGCTCGTACCCGGTCAGTCACGCGGTAAGCCTTGTGCTTTACCGGCAAACTGTCTCCCGTGTCCACATCATGGACGCACCAATCTGTGACATCCGGAACCAGGGAGAACAAGTCAGAGAATTGCCCTAGCAGCTCGCGGCAATCACTCTGCTGCTCAGGGGTCAGGGAGGGTGAGAGGTTAACTCCATACACTGACCCGTCTCGCTCAGAGGCCACCAAGAGGTCCGGAAGAGGCTCGGCCTCCTCCTCCATTCTGTCATCGGTTGCCAACAGCATGCCCACTTCGGACCTCTCCAAGTGGGGCTTAAGGTGGTTAACATGTAGGACCCTCAAAGGGTTCCTGGTAGTTTGCAAGTTCACCAGGTAGGTGACAGGACTCCTGCGCTCCACAACCTCAAATGGACCCGTCCACTTATCCTGAAGTGCACAGGGCTCCACTGGGGCCAAGACCCACACCTTTTGTCCAGGTTGAAGCTCCACCAGAGTGGCATTCTGGTCGTACCACCGCTTCATCTCTTCCTGGCTGGCTTCCAGGTTTGCCTCAGCAAGTTGCCTGAATTGCCTGGTCTGGTTTCGGAAGGCCAGCATGTAACTGTATACATTCTGGGGAGGTTTCCTGGGAGATTGCTCCCAGCCTTCCCTAACCAGACTCAGATGTCCTCGGACCGGGTGACCGTACAGAAGCTCGAAGGGACTGAACCCGAGCGACTTCTGCGGCACCTCTCGGTACGCAAACAGTAGGCATGGTAAGAGGACGTCCCACTTACGCCTCATTGGTCCTTCTAGGCCCATGATCATGCCTTTCAAGGTTCGGTTGAATCTTTCAACCAACCTATTTCCTTGGGGGTGGTAAGGGGTGGTGAACTTGTACGTTACACCACACTCTTGCCAAAGGGACTTTATATATTTCGATATGAAATTGGTGCCCCTGTCAGACACCACCTCTAGAGGGAATCCTACTCGTGAGAAAATTCCCATCAGTGCTCGTCCTACCACGGGGGCCGTCACTGTCCTCAGAGGGATGGCTTCAGGGTACCGGGTGGCATGGTCCACCAAGACCAGGATGAACCTGTTGCCCATGGCTGTCTTGGGGTCCAGAGGCCCCACAATGTCAATTCCCACTCGCTGGAATGGGGTACTGACGACGGGGAATGGTTGGAGGGGAGCCTTGTTCTTCCCTCCGCACTTCCCACTTCCCACTTGCCTGGCAAGTTGGGCAGGTCCTACAGTGAGCATCTGAGCTCCTGTGCATTTGGGGCCAATAAAAGTGGGTGACAAGCCTGTCATAGGTCTTGTCCATCCCCAAATGTCCTGCTAAAGGCACATCGTGAGCCAAACCCAGTAGGAAGGCTCTGCAATTCAGGGGTACCACCAGCGCACGGGCTGACCCAGGTTCAGCAGCCTTAGGCTCTGAATACAGGAGATCGTTCTCCCAGTAGACCAAGTGCTTTCCGGACTGAACACCATTGGCCTGGTCTGCAGCCTGCTGCCGCATACCCACGAGAGAAGGGCATTCTTTCTGCTCCTTGCAGAACTCCTCCCTGGAGGGGCCTCCTTCTTGCTGCCAATGGGTCAGCTCAGGCAGGTCTCCCAGTTCGGCGATCTGTTCCCCGGTAGGCTCCAGGGCATCCCCCTCGAGGTCTGCTTCCTCCTGGGCCGTGGGAACTTCGGGGGCCGGCTGTCCGCGCCTCCTGTGCCCTCTCGCCAAGGCCGGTTCCTGGGCCTCTCCTTCAGGCTCCAGGACTTCTTCAACACCCCTACTGGCTGCCATGGACCGCGTGGTCACGCACGCCCAGTCGGGTAGACCCACCATCCGCAGATGAGTCATTTTCTCCACCTTTCCCCAAGGTGAGTTCTTCAAATCGTTCCCTAGCAGACAATCTACAGGCATGGAGGTCCTCACAGCGACTTGCAGAGTACCAGAGACCCCCCCCCCACTCAAAGGGAACCTGAGCCATCGGACACTGGCTCTCAGAATTGTCAGCATTGACAACCCTACAGTAGGCGTGCGGTACCACCTGCTCTTGAGACACCAGGTGCTGCCTCACTGCAGTCAAACTGGCTCCTGTATCTCGAAGAGCCTCCGCCTTCTTACCGTTGATGGTCACTACCTGCCCATATTTCTTAGTGTTACTGGGTAGGTAGTTCTCGGGGACCATCTCACTGTCTCCTAGCGAGACTAGGGTCATCTGTATGGGATCCCCACCCATTTGGACGGCTACTTCCTCCCCAAAATGAACACTAGCTATTTGCCGTGTTGGAGCACCAGTGGGTGCGGGTTTTGCGAACAAGCGACACTTAGGTTAAGAGGCAACGTGACCCAGGTCGCCACACCTAAAGCAGGTGATGGGCCCTCTTTGAACAGGTTTACCTGTCGGGGCCCCGGTCGGTATCGGGGGTGGAGGAGGCTGAGAACCTTTCCCTTGGTTCCCTTGGGTATTACTTTGGGGGCCTTTGTGGAACCCTTTCTGTTTTCCCTTGTCCCCCCCACTCTTTTACTGGGGACCCTGCCCACCTTTGGCTGAGTCTCCCACTGGACCCTTGTGGACCCTGGTGCTGAGCCAGCTGTCCGCTTCCTCGGGTTGGACAGCTTGCTATCGATCAGGTGCTGGTGTAACTCAGGAAAACAATTAAGCGACAAGTGCTCCCATGCCATTAAATCAAGCAGCCCTTGGAAATCATTTATCTTACTGCCCTTCACCCAACCATCCAGCGCTCTGCAGAAAAAGGTCACATACTCCACATACGTACCCCCTTGAATCTTCACACAATTCCTAAACCGCTGTCGGTACATTTCAGGGGTTAACCCAAATCGATTCATCAGGGCATCTTTCATGTGCTGGTAGGAGTTGGACTCTTCAGAGGAAAGATCTAGCAGGGTATCCCGCCCCTCGGTCAGGAACCGTCCCCACAACCCCGCTCCCCAATCTCGCTCAGGGACCCGGTGGGAGGACATGGCTACCTCGTAGGCCCGAAACCACTGCCCTATGTCATCCCCCTTAAAATACTCCTTAACCACATCCTTCGGTACGTAGACCCTTGACTCTACCTGGGCTGGCGTTGTGCTGCCACCAGGAGCTGCGTCCAAGCTCTTTGCTTTCAGCTCCAATTCTTTAATGCATATTTCATGCTCTAGCTGGAGTTTCTTCTCTGCCATCGCCATCTGTCCTTTCAATCTGGCCATTTTCACTTCATGCGCTCTGGTTGCGGCCCTGTCCGCCAGCTCTTCTGACGACGGGCCTCCGTGCACCTTGACAAGGCTATCTGGTGGATCCACTACCACCTGATTTTCTGGCTCTCTCGACTCTTTCCAGGCTCTCAGTGCCTTGATGGTCTGGATTTTGTTTTTGCACCCGGCGTGGGCGACTCGGAACTTTACGCAGAGGGCTTTCAATTGCTCGGCTTTGCAATTTTCAAGCCCTTCCCAGTCAACATCATCGAGTCCAGAGATGACAGAGGGTGCTCTCACGGGGAGTGAACCAGGCATGGTTTGGAGATTGGAGATCTCTCGACAAGAAAGTAAATCTGTGGCCTTGTTATAGGTTTGCTCTCACTACGTGGTGATCAGTAATTCACTGTACACAAATCATAAATGCAAATCCGATATCCTCACCGCTGCCGCCAATGTTGGAACCGGAGATCTCTGATTGGCACAGGTATGCACTTGTGACAAGCAGGGACCCTCACTTCCAGTCAGGGCAAGGGAACTACTCCTTCGAATAACCCCTGCTCACCCTCTAGGTAGTGTGGCGCCAGCAGACAAGGCTTATCCTCAGGGCGATTAAGCATTTTATGATCACGCACAGTAAACCCCCTGACCCACCACAAATGGACACCAGTCGTATGGTTGTATCAAAAATACGTATACTTTATATAAAAGGTATATTCAAGCAGGATTATCACAAGACCATATAACGTTTAGCGATTTGAGGCCACCAGATTACAATAGGCAATTAGTCTTTAAATGTTTGTTGTTCAGCAAGGTACGATGACAGGGAAATAAGAACATTGCGGACCCTGGATCCGATATGAACTCAAGACGGAGTTCAAGTGTACCTTGCTTGTGGAAGTCCGAGGCGTTTCAGGCGCGGCTACTGGTGAGGGCGGACCCGGGACGAGGCCGACGGTTCTCCAGAGGATCTCTCCGGATTGGTCCCCCTCGAGGTGCGAGGAGGGGGAGCAGGACTGTGGAGGGTTCCGGCGATCCGGGGTCGATGCAGCTCACGGGGCGAGGCGCCGTACAGGCCTGCGGGACGTACTACTTCTTAGCACGCCGGGTCGTACTCGTGGATCTGTGAGGGGCGTTGCGTTCTCGGGCAGACGGGTGCAGCACCAGGCTTCCGGTACCACTGTAGGGGAGGCCTTTCTTGAGGTGCGGCACGAGCCTTGGTATGCAGGAGGGCAAAGCGAGACAGGTACGTTACGACGTATGGACCGTCCGAGGCTATGGAATGCGCTCCGTGCAGATTCCGGCTGGAGAAGATGAGAGCCACGCAACGCGCTCCGTTAGCAGGCGAGGTGACAGGAGAGCGGGCGGCCCGGCACTGAAGCGAAGAGCGGCTCAGGGATGAGCGGGGCTCTCTGTGGCGGGGCGACCCGGCTCCGAGCTGTCACGACCTTGGGAGGGGCGAAGGCACCCGAGTCACAACTCTGGCAAGGGAATAAGAACTAAGGCTCAACAGCAGACGGGCACAAGCAGAATAGAACCCAATGGTCCTGGGGTTCCGTTCAGGGGGCAAGCTCTCGATCAAGCCCTTGGAGAGCGTTTCAGGCACAAGTCTACAAAGTCCTCTCCGTTCTCAGCAAGGCACCACTGCAGGCCAGTCTTACAGGATACAGACTGGTTTCCGTCCTTCAGCTTCTCTTGGTCCTTCTAGTCAGGCAGAGGTTTGTCATGGTCAAAACGGGATCTGATTTGTAAGGAGCAGAGCTCCTATATTTATACTGCGTTTCTTTTGTCTTTGCAGGCCAGGGGGCCTGAGCCTAGTTCAACCCGGTTTTGGAGTACTCTGTTGACAGGACGCGGCCGTCTTCTTTCAGGGCGCAGGGCAGGGACATCAGACGCTCCGCAGGAGGTAGAGCCAGCATTGTGGTGGTGGAGCACAACCCTATTCAGAGTCCAGGACTACTCCGCCCACCCATCCTGGAGTAAGCACCCTATTCACCACCTGGAGCCCCAGACTGTCCCCGGGAATCTCCCAGCCCTGTCACTCACACAAACCCCGACAACAGATATACATCCTGGCAGAGGCGGGCTGAAACAGTTAGGCCAGCTAAGGCTAACTTTCTAAATGTAGCACTTGCAAACCCAGGATATTAAAATAAACCTTGCTAAAGGAAGTATTTTATTATTCTGAGTTCACGCATACTAAACTCGACGTGCTACCGTGTTCCCTGAGCCTGCCGGGACTATAGCGTGTAATAGTTCCGGCAGCTCATCTTGGCCTAAGAGAACAGGTAGCCCTTCAATAGTGAAGAACGATAAGGGCGGTAATTCACTACTAGGACATGCCACTCTCTAGACTTGTCCTACCTTACGCTTACAATGCACCCTGCCTGTAGGCCTACCATAGGGGTGACTGATATGAAGGTTAGGGAAGGTTCAGGGGCTGGCAAGTGTGGGCACTTGCGCAGTCAGTGTGACAGTACGAGACCGTACGCGGGGTCTGCAATGGCGGACCAGAGACACATCTTACGAGGCCGCTTCTGTGGGTGGCGCAACCAGCGCTGCAGGCCCACTAGCAGCATTTGTATCTACAAGCCCCGGCACTCCTCGTGCACGTTACTGGGGACTGACAGTAAACCAAAGAAGCCGATTGTGGAAATCACTTACATACACATTTTACATTGGGAGCACTTGCACTGCGGCACGGATTGGCTGTGGCGCAGTGCCCTGAGCATCGAATACCAGCAAAACATCTGAGGCCCTTCAGCAAAAAGTGGGAGGGAGACTCACGCCAAGGTTCCAGGTCTAACAGTTCGGTAACTCATCTTTGCTCCAGTCCATGGGTAAGCTGCACACTCTCTGGCATGATACATTCAATATTTACTTTCCAGTATACCCTCATTTCAGCCAGCAGAGCACCTTAGGGATCTCTCCCATGACAAGCTTGAGAGATGACCAGGTAACGCTCATAATGATGAGCGCCCCAGAAGCTACAGGTATGAAGGCTTAGCTGCATTACGACTGGTGCTCCACACCACCACATCTACTCTCATTACTTCCAGTTCCTAAACTCTTCTACCTCGAACTCCACACATTCCCTTTACCTGGGAAGCAGCCCCAACATCCCAATGGTCTCTTCACAGACACAGGAGTCTTCAACTCTCCTTGACTTTGGAACATTCTGCACAACAGCACATATATGAAAACCTGTCTTAGAGATAAAAAAACAATGAAACCCCTGAAACAATTTAACTACCTATCACTAAACAGAGTCTAAAAACCACTAAAAACTTTTGCTGAGCATCCTTTTCAGGCTACATGACACTGGCAACACAGTGAATTGCACCAGCATTACTCCTGTTAATGGACTCTCCTGCGAACATCTGAGATGTTGTATCATAGGCGCTACACCACAAAGATCTACCCCATTGGATTAGAGTATCACCACTTTATATCAGGATCCAACACCCTGAAGTGTGGTACCACCCAACATCTCATCATTAATACGGCTTACAACACAATCTTATCTCCAGCTGGTTCAGCATTCAACTTACAACAGTAGCAAACACATTACTTCAGGATGTTTTATTTCAATGCGGATGACTCCTCTCTCTCAATGACATTAAAAATGATCTTCTGTGGTGCAATGATGCATCAACGCGTGACTGCCGGCCAAGTGATGAACCTCGATTATTCTCCATGCTATAGCAAACACCATTCTCTATCATGAGCTAGGGAAGAAACCACAGGCGCTTCATTAGCCACCCAGGCTTTCGTGGGCAAACGAAGGCCCAGGAAGGTCGGTAAGGGCAGCTCTGATAC
Organism: Lissotriton helveticus; assembly: GCF_964261635.1. NCBI lineage: Eukaryota > Metazoa > Chordata > Amphibia > Caudata > Salamandridae > Lissotriton > Lissotriton helveticus. The sequence continues at coordinate 456,627,992 of NC_136065.1, forward strand.
TCTGCATTAGGCATGGCGTTGATACTCAGAAAAGGAGGACAATCCAAGGCTTGGAAAACTCAGCTCCAGTTTCTGGACTCCACTTAAGCAAATAGGACTATCAAGATGGCCCCAGGGTTCTAACGCGCCACGGCCTATCCTCAAAGACAAAACTAGATGTGCGGCTAGTTTTGACACAACCGTAAACCCAAGATGAGGAATGAAAAACGGTGCCTCTGTTCGGTAATCCGAAGACTGAAATTTACAGCAATTGTCATGTGTAAAAGAAAAGCGAGTTCATGGCTCTGCTCCTTGCACGAACAACCACAGACCTGTCGAAGACTGGCTTCTCCCCACGGTCAAACGTGTCTTGTAGGTCTTTCACCAGGTTGGTCTGTCCTGGCATCCGAAACAGGCCCTCCTCTGACAGGCCGTGCTCACAGATAAAATCCACGCACTGCTCCACCAGCAGAGGGGCGAGCCGAGGCCCGAACTTCCTCTCGTACCGCACCGTGTCTTCAAGACGCTGCCCAAAGATGCCTGAGGATAAAAAAATACACAAGAGACTTGGACACGTTCCATTTATAGCCAATATATTAAACAGTGTGCATAGTTTCACATAAATATTATAGGCCTCATTTATGAGAAATGACGCATCGCTGCGTGAAAGCAGCGATGCGTCACTTCTCAGTTCGCAGTCCTTGCGACATTCCTGATGCGTCATATTTAATGTATGACGCATCAGGTCGCAAGGAGTTACAGATACGTCAGTATTTCTGACGTATCTGTAAGCGCAAAAGTGACGCATTGCTGGAGTGTGTCACAAAAGTGACGCAACTCCAGCAATGCTTCCTTTCACATGGGGCAAGCCCCATGTGAAAGGGCCTGCGTCAGTCTTACGCATGCTGTGAGGCAGGCGCAAGATTGTGACGCAACTGTGTCCTAAAAGTGACACAGTGAAATCTCATAGATTTCACTGCGTCACTTCTACGACCCTTCCTTGCGTCAATACGCCCCCTTGCATACATTATACCTGGTGCAGGTATAATGTGGCGCAGGGGTTTACAAAGTGACGCATCTACCTAGATGCGTCACTTTGTAAATATGGCGCAACAAGGGGCATTTTTTACGCCACTGGTGCGTCACAAAAAGTGACGCACCGGCGGCGTAAAAGTGACGCACAGCCTCATAAATGAGGCCCTATGTATTCCCGTTTTATTTCAATCAAAAAATCCTCAACAAGGTTCAGATAAAAAGGTACCCCTCCAGTTGCTTGCGCATACAAGTGTGCCTAAAACTACACAATCAGATTACTTAATATAGTACACCATTTTTAAAACATAGAAAACCCTGTCATCAATAGGGTGGGTACAGCATAAATACTCAACATGTGACGATCTTTAAAGTCCACGTGGAATAAGGGGAAGCAAGTGAGAGTGCGGCATCAGTCAGATGTCACAAGCTCTATACACTTATAATCCATGTTATCCGATTTTGGTAAAGCACATGTTTTCCTAATGGCTTTTGGTTCCAAACATGTCACTCTAGATATGGACCATGCCTATTACATGCTCCACTTCAACAGTAGATCAGTAGTAGATAAAATCAAGATGTTCTGTTTTGTTTGTGTACACTGATCTCTGGTTGAGCTCTGCTGAAGACAGCAATCATTAGTAACAGAGACCCTTGTATGTGTGCATATAGAACAACGCCTGCCCCAAGGTTATAAGGAGCCTACCTGTTCATAGCAGTCCTGATACTGCGGTGAGAAGCAGGGCACCGGAAGGGTACTGTGACATGAGGACAACAGACACTCCCCTGTCACTATACAGAGGCTGTCGGCATCCAGCAATACAGCTCCAGAGATGCAGGTTCTCTTTAAAGGGAGTGAGACTGAGTGTTTCCAGCTTTTAATGAAGAGAAAATTGGATCCAGAGACTTCAGCTGAAACTGATGGAATCCACGTGCTCCACTTTTGCTGAAGGAGAAGTGGGTCTAGCTATTAGTGGGGGGCTAAGAAGGAAACAGGATTCACAGCAGCACGCCTCATCAAAGGGGAATTGGACCCAGAGGCTCCAGCATTAGTGGCTGAGAGCACGGGATCCCTGTGCTTAGAGCCGGAGCAAGGACCCTCTGCTTCAGTTCGAGGCCTGTTGACACATCAAGCAGAAGCAATGCTCCGCTGGTACAGCTAGACCCACTGATAACAGAGCTCAGCCTGACTAACCACTGATGCCCAGATGCCAAGCCTGACCCTTACAATAAACAAAGTCTTTAATACCAGAGCAAGTCAAACTCCAGAGCAAGGCCCACAGTTCAGAGCAAAGTTTCACTGTGACAAGAAGGTCAAATTGTAGTGCAAGGCTTCACTGGCTGGATTAGAAAGAGAGGAAGGGAGGCGGTCTGTCTGCCAGAGCACGGCAAAGCAAGGTGTCACTGTCAGAGCAAGGACTCCACTACTCACCAAAAAGAAGGACATCAATACTGTCACTACTAGAGAAAGAATCTTTAGGCCACTGCATGAGCAAGGCATGGATGGACTCCGCTCCGGAGCAAGGCACCAAGGATGGACTCTCCGCTGCGGGGCAAGGCATGGATGGATTCCGCTCTGGGGCAAGGCATGGATTGACTCCGTTACGGGGCAAGGCATGGATGGACTCCGCTCCGGGGAAAGGCACCAATGATGGACTCCGCTATGGGGCCAGGCACCGATGATGGACTCCGCTACGGGGCCAGGCACCGATGATGGACTCCGCTACGGGGCCAGGCACCGATGATGGACTCCGCTACGGGGCCAGGCACCGATGATGGACTCCGCTACGGGGCCAGGCACCGATGATGGACTCCGCTACGGGGCCAGGCACCGATGATGGACTCCGCTACGGGGCCAGGCACCGATGATGGACTCCGCTACGGGGCCAGGCACCGATGATGGACTCCGCTACGGGGCCAGGCACCGATGATGGACTCCGCTACGGGGCCAGGCACCGATGATGGACTCTGCTCCGGGGCAAGGCACCAATGGACTCCGCTGCAGGGCAAGGCACCGATGGACTCTGCTCCTGGGCAAGGCATCGATGGACTCTGCTCCAGGGCAAGGCATCGATGGACTCTGCTCCAGGGCAAGGCATCGATGGACTCTGCTCCAGGGCAAGGCATCGATGGACTCTGCTCCAGGGCAAGGCATCGATGGACTCTGCTCCAGGGCAAGGCATCGATGGACTCTGCTCCAGGGCAAGGCATCGATGGACTCTGCTCCAGGGCAAGGCATCGATGGACTCTGCTCCAGGGCAAGGCATGGATGGATTCCGCTCTGGGGCAAGGCATGGATTGACTCCGTTACGGGGCAAGGCATGGATGGACTCCGCTCCAGGGCAAGGCATTGATGGACTCCGCTCCAGGGCAAGGCATCGATGGACTCCGCTCCAGGGCAAGGCATCGATGGACTCCGCTCCAGGGCAAGGCATCGATGGACTCCGCTCCAGGGCAAATGCAAAAACAACAGTTGATGGACAGAATGCAGAACAATGTCCTACATTCACCCCAGTACAGAGATCTGGGCCTAAATCCATCGTTTTTTTGCTCACCACACCACCCCAATTCAGACATGGCCATATGCAAATCAGCCTTGACCCTGTGTCTCATGGGAACAGTACAGCCCAAATTGCCAAGCCATGTCTTCCTTGGACCGGAATCAAGCATCCTAGGACCGGTTTCTGGCTATCAGCCGTCTTCAGCCAGGATAGCTTGACTCCAGTGGTGTGGAGAGCACGGGACTCACGTCTGAGCATACCTGTCACACTCGGGGTGACAAATGCAAAAACAACAGTTGATGGACTGTTATTTTTGCATTTGTCACCCTGAGTGGGATGGGTATGCTCAGACGTGAGTCCCATGCTCTCCACACCACTGGAGTCAAGCTATCCTGGCTGAAGACGGCTGATAGCCAGAAACCGGTCCTAGGATGCTTGATTCTGGTCCAGGAAAGACATGGCTTGGCAGTTCGGGCTAGACTGTTCCCATGAGGCACAGGGTCAAGGCGGATTTGCATATGGCCATGTCTGAACTGGGGTGGTGTGGAGTGCAAAAAAACGATGGATTTAGGCCCAGATCTCTGTACTGGGGTGAATTTATGACATTGGTCTACATTCTGTCCATCAACTGTTATTTTTGCATTTGTTACCCCGAGTGGGATGGGTATGCTCAGACGTGAGTCCCATGCTCTCCACACCACCGGAGTCAAGCTATCCTGGCTGAAGACGGCGGATACCCAGTAACCGGTCCTAGGATGCTTGATTCAGGTCCAGGAAAGACATGGCTTGACAGTTCGGGCTGGACTTTTCCCATGAGGCACAGGGTCAAGGCTGATTTGCATATGGCCATGTCTGAACTGGGGTGGTGTGGAGTGCAAAAAAACGATGGATTTAGGCCCAGATCTCTGTACTGGGGTGAATGTATGACATTGTTCTACATTCTGTCCATCAACTGTTATTTTTGCATCCGCTCCAGGGCAAGGCATCGATGGACTCTGCTCCAGGGCAAGGCATCGATGGACTCCGCTCCAGGGCAAGGCATCGATGGACTCCGCTCCAGGGCAAGGCATCGATGGACTCCGCTCCAGGGCAAGGCATCGATGGACTCTGCTCCAGGGCAAGGCATCGATGGACTCCGTTCCAATGCAAGGCAGAAATGGTCTCTGAGCCAACTCACTCCCTGCATTTGGCCAAAGTACCAGACTAAAGTATTGTTACTGGAGCATCACTGAGTATGTTATGATCTTGTTACACAGTGCTACAAGGTTTCAAGGCTAAGAAAAGTTTTGCAATCAGTTTGCAAGGCACATCAAGCCTTTTCTGCAATATGGACCATACCTTCACTGTGTCCAGCAAGGCATCCCATTCACAGCAAAGTCTTGATACTGGCAGAGCTAAAAGCATAGTAGGAGACCAGAGCAGACAAGGCTTGTATGGTAGGATTTCGTACCATCTGCAAACAATCAACCTTTACTTACCAGCCCTCCTTCAGTGTCACATAGGAGGGCATCGGAGACTTTTCTGCAACCCTTGATGGAGAAATATCGAATGGTTTCTCTAAAGTCTACATATCCCGTTGGGTGCGCCACTGGGAACAGGTTTTACAGGTCATTCTCTTTATGAGTGGATAATGAGAACTGAAGAGTGGATTTTTATGAGACGTTTTATATTCTACAATAGAGCAGGGAATAAAGGATAAGTAGGGACCTGGTTATCTTATTAAAAGAGAACAGGAATGTTATTGACATTGATGGAGTAGATCAACCAAAAGAAAGGTAAAATGTGAAAGAAATAATTCAGAAAATGTGATCCATAATAGCTCAGTTTCTGCAGGGATGGGGCCTCAGTTTGAGAGCGACCCACTGGAGCCCCAAATATGTTTGTGAAACTAGAAGCAGGGATCCTCTGGTGTCTATCCAGAGGACTTCGCTCCAGTGGCCAGGGATGGATCGCCTGGTGTCTCTCCATAGGACTTCGCTCCAGTGGCCAGGGATGGATTGCATGGTATCTCCCCAGAGGAATCCACTCCAGTGGCCAGGGATGGATTGCCTGCTGTCTCTCCAGAGGACTCGGCTCCGGTAGCCAGTGACGGATCGCCCTGTGTCTCTACAGAGGACTCCGCTCTAGTGGCTAGTGATCGATCCCACTCATGGTTAAGGGGATTATGTACTTGGAAATCACAAATGGGCATAGTAGTGCAGATATGAAAAGTGGGTCTTGTGGGAAGTGATGGAAAGTAGGAGTACCAACAGACATCACATTCTATGAAGAGGCTGACTCAACTCTGCAAAGACAAGGAACAAACCAATAATGACTTCCTTGCATTTCCCTTAAGACTATCAACTTACTGCATTTCTCATTACACCACTGATTAGCCTAACACTAGCTCGGCCGGACGAAAGTTTACTCAGTGACATGCACTGTGCCCAGATCAGTAGTAGCAAATGACAAGCATGACTGAGGATGCAGTGGGCCCCTCACAACTCTGTGTGCAGGGTAACTCTGCACTGGCTATACTAAAGAGCCCCTGGAAAATGTGACAGAGTCAACAATTTTGGGTGACCTAGAACATTATGTTTTTTCCACCAAAGGTTTAAAGTAGCTCCTCAGGTGTGTGTCTATAGAGCAATTTAGTTATGAGGCCAAAGCCGCACAGACCTCTTTGTGTTAGCAGTTAAAAGAGACGGACTGGACTACAGGGAAATCGGACATTGCCATAGCGGCTGATCCCCTTAACCTCCGACTCATTAACTCCCGCTCTCAACATCCATCTTTCCCCACTTTTGAACCTTACACCCCAACTCACCTCCTATCCCCCCAACTCTCCCTGCCCTCCACCACCAATTCCACCACCAATTCCACCCCCACCTGTTTCCATCGATCCACCCAACCTTCCGTGCTCTGCATTACTCTCGCTGGAAAATAAGCTAGGTTGCCTTATCACCTCCATCTCCCAGCTTACAGCTGCAATTTCACTTCTAGGCTATAAGATTTCCACCTTTCCGTGCACCCCCTCCCCTTCCCAACTTCCCACGAGTTGCACCTCGCCCCCTCATCTCAATTTAGCCAAGCTCAATCAGGCTGCAAACTTTGTTAACTCGCACAAGTCTTCGAACGCCGCCCTTCCTCAACCTGCATACCCTAGCAACCCTACTATCTACACTCTTCCAACCATCTCCTCTTTCAGAACCAAGCATACACCTAAACCCTCCCGAGCACCCCCACATAAGCACAACATCCCAAACACCCTTCAGAGCCCAAGTGCCCCTGTCACCAAAACCGTCCTGACAGAGCTGCGCTGTCTGCTCCACAACTGCAGATCTGCAGTAAAACACAAACTTGAAATCTCAGATACCATCACCCACCACAATATTGACATGCTCTTCCTCACAGAGACCTGGTTCAAAGATACCTCGCATTCTATGTTTGATCTCCTATTACCTACAGGCTATTCTATACTTAGGAATGACAGAACTGACACGGGGGAGGTGTTGCAGTCATCTTTAGAAACACCCTTCAACTTAAGGCCTCTCCTATCAGCTCCTTCCACACCTTTGAATGCCTTTCTTTTGAGCTACAAGTGCACCACCTTTCACCCTCTAGATTCCATGTCATTTACCGCCTCCCTCGTGGTGGCCCTTTGTTTTTGGAGGAACTCACTGACTTCATCAGTGACCAGTACTCGCAAAGTGACAATCAGACCTTCGTGGGTGACTTTAATCTCCATTGGGGCTCACCGCAAGACTCCTCCGCAAACTCCCTGGCCACCTTCCTCTCTGTCAACGATCTCATCCAACACTGCACAGAATCAACACACTCTAAGGGCTCAATCCTGGACCTTGTTATTTCTAAAGCAGGCATGCTTTCCATCACTACCCCTATTCACGTAGACTGGTCTGACCACCTTCTCATCCCATTCTCTATTCAACTATCACACGCTATAACACTTGGCCAACCCAAGAGGGCTATCTCCTGGTTCCGTGATGTTCAAAATATTGATGTCGGTCCCCTCTGTGAATCAGCTTTGTTATCACTTCCAAGGCTAGATCTGAACCTAGATGTTGACGATCTCACCTCCCAATGCCTCACAGTTCTTGCAGATGAAATCAACAATGTCGCTCCACTCAAAAGCAAAAGGATAAGGCCCACCCCCTCAGCACCTTGGTTCAACAAATCCCTCTATGAAGAAAGGAAGCAGCTAAGATTCCTGGAGAAACAATGGAGGCAAGTGCCCTCCATCGATAACTTGTCCACGTTTCGCTCCGCAAGGTCCAAGTGCCACAAACACATCTTCCTTGGGAAAGCAGCGCACTTCAAAACCCTCCTTGACTCAGCCAAAAATAGACCCAAAAAACTATTTGATCTCATCAAGAGTCCTGACTGCTCTCCCCTGCCTCCAAGCTGGAGGATTCTGCAAAGAGTGCAGCGGATTTCGCTATATTCTTCGATGAAAAAGTGAAATCACTTGTGGATCAGGTCGCTCATCCTACCCCTCCAGAGGAGTGCAAATCCTTAGCCATTTGGCAAAACTTCGATCCCATTTCTGAAGATGCCCTCCTCAAGTGCATCTGCGAAACAAAGCCCTCCAACCATCATCTGGACCCCATCCCCAGTGCCATTGACATTTATACCCTTTCCCTCTCCTACTGGACCACTCTGGTCAACCTCTCCCTTTATCAAGGCTCCCTTCCTGTCTCCTTCAAAACTGGGCAGGTCACCCCGCTTCTTAAAAAACCAACTGCTGATGCGTCTGACCTCAACAACTTCCGCCCCATCACTAACTTACCCTTTCTTGCGAAGATTACAGAAAGATGTGTAGCGAAACAACTCTCTTGTCATATCAAGGACAATGATCTTCTTGACAATTTCCAGTCTGGCTTCCTTCAAAACTGCAGCACTGAAACAGCCCTACTGCAAGTGGTTGATGACGCGCTGAGGATCCTCGACTCGGGGGGGTCCTGTCTTCTAATTCTCCTTGACCTTTCTGCAGCCTTTGACACTGTCAATCACAACACCCTCCTCAACATTCTTAAACAGAGAATGGGCACTGTGCTTAAATAGTTTTCCTCCTTCCTCTCTGATAGATCACAAATGATCAAAATAGCGAACAGTCTCTCATCTCCTGTGGCGGTAGGTCAAGGTGTTCCTCAAGGCTCTATACTTGCACCCACATTGTTCAACCTCTATTTAGAACCACTAGGAAATCTCCTAAGTAAATCCGGGATCCACTATCATCTCTATGTTGACGACACTCAAATCTACCTCAAGGTTGCCTCCACTCACGATCTCTCTATCCTAAGCTCTACTCTCGACTCCATTCATAACTGGATGTTTACTCATCAACTGATTCTGAATCCCTCCAAAACCGAATTCCTCCTCTTCTCCTCTTCAATCTCTCCTCCCCCGGTGCAATCATGGATGAATCAGTTGAATCTACTGAACACTAATCCCATCATTGCCGACAGCGCAAAATCCCTGGGTGTCACTCTCGACAAAAAACTCAATCTAACCCCTCACATCAATTCCATTGCAAAGTCTGCTCGATACCATCAGCGCCTTCTTTGGGGAATCAGTCGCTTCTTCCCGGAGCAGGACCTTATAACCCTGGTGCAATCGCTGGTCCTCTCCAGACTTGACTACTGCAATTCTCTTCGTACTGGCCTCCCCAAATCCCACCTGTCCCCCCTTAAATCTGTTTTACATTCAGCAGCTTGTTTCATTTATGGGGCCAAAAGAAGCGACCACATCACACCGATGTTATCCACCCTCTGCTGGCTTCCAATCGAGGCTAGAGCTATCTACAAGACTGCTTGTATCACCCACAAAGCCTTGCACTCCTCCTCTCCTTGCTACCTGGCGAATAAACTGAAACTCTCTGGAGGCTCTAGACCATCACGTAATGCGGAAAATCTTCTGCTTGAACCTCCCACTTTCAAGAAGGAAAGAACGATGGCACAATCCTTTTCAGGCAACGCGGTGAAAATCTGGAACTCCCTTCCGCCGCAGCTCCGGACCACCACCTCCTCCCAGGCCTTCAAAACTAACCTCAAAGTTCTCCTCCTTCAAAGACACTTCCAAATGTAATCCATGGCCTCTCTATTAGCTGAAGGAAGCCCTTCCATTATAGAAAAATCTACTGTACATGACTATGGAAGTGTCCTCCCAGTGTGTTCTTGCGGTTTGAGAGTTGGCCATTTATTGCGGTATTATCTTTCTACCTGTGTTTGGTACTCGTGTGTAACATGCACCCGTCACTTTCTCTTGTAACACACTGTTTTCTACCTCTCACATTTGCTTATTTTCGATACCTGCACAAGTGCCACCATGGCCTACGTAACGTTTGTTTCCTCCTGTAATGCACCGTTTTGCTACCTCTTGTATTTTGTTGGTTCACGATTGTCACTTTTGTAATGCACCGTTTTGCTACCTCTTGTATTTTGTTGGTTAACGATTGTCACTTTTGTAATGCACCGTTTGCTACCTTTTGTCTTTTGTTGGTTCACGATTGTCACTTTTGTAATGCACCGTTTTGCTACCTCTTGTATTTTGTTGGCTCACGATTGACATTATTGCTTCATTTAATGTAACGTTTGCTTTTGTATTTTGTTCACTTGTAATGTTCTCATGTATCAGTTTTGTTCCTATTGTGAAGCGCTCTGACACCTTCGGGTAAAGTCTGCGCTATATAAAAACGCACAAATAAATAAATAAATAAATAAATATTACAATACCCCAAAGATTGTCCTTGGATTCACAATATTTAAATCCTTCGCTCAGTCCTGGTAGAGTGGCAAAGAGCAGTCAGGCTTTATTATAGGGACATGTGTTAAGCATTTCACAGTACCAACATGGATGACAAGTAATTGACACGACTCAAGAGAAATCTGTCACCAATTTATAAAAATTTAGTGCATTTTTATATTAATTTAGACACCAAAACAAATGGAATTGCATACATAAAACTGGAGTTATAGACAGAAGTAATAGAAAATCAATTCAAAATAATACAGTGAAAATGTAACACTGCGGTCAATGGGGAAAAGCCACTAGTGACAATCGATTACTTCCAGGTCGCGTTGCGTTGTACTCTTGCAGGGTAAAGGTGATGCGGGTCCCAGGACCAAGCCACAGCCTCCAGTTTAATTTTATCTGGCCCGTAGAGCCAAGTGCAGAGTTGTCCTGGAAGTCCATGATGCTGAATAGGAGCAGCGGGAGAGCTGCTTTTACCACTTTACATGGTGCTGCTGAAAACAAGATTCGAAAACACCAGAGCAGGGTGGTTGCCGACGTTGGTCGCAGGTGTTGTGGAATGCCCTCTTGCTACAACATCGAATTAACAGGTCAGTTACCGAACTAGCGACCAACAAGTCTTGGTAGCAGGTAAGCTCAGCTGAGATCTACTTCAACAACTGGAGGTCCAACGAAAGACGGACACAGCTTGAAACTTCGTGGTAGGCCGGACTACAGTTTGCACTATGCATTAGTCCATCTGGATTTGGCCAGTCCCTCAGAGGGCCAGATGGTTCCTGAGTGTTGTTTTACCTGCAGTTTGCAGGGGGTTAGTCCCACTAGTTCACGGGAGTCTGGGTTTGCTCCTGGCTCTCTTAGGGGGTCTTTCATTTGTGGGAAACTGACCTTTAGCCTAGGAGAACCTCATTCATACAGTTTCAAGACGTGTTGTCACAGGTCCAAAGTATCCTCCTCTTTGTTTGTTCAAGTTTATGTTGTCGATGACCCGGGTCCCTTCTGTGTCCCCAATGATGGAGCATGCCAACCTCAAGAATGCCCGAGTGTCAGCCCATGTTATTCTATGGACAGGTGACAATTATAGTAGTTTCCAATGGGGAAAGCCACTATTGAGACATATAGGCTTTCACTTATATGTCCTCACTTTTAATATAATGCACCCTGCCTCCTGGGCTCAGAAGGCCATCCTTAGGGGTGCCTGATATATAATACAAAATAGTGCATTGACTGTGCCACACATGGTGAGGGCACAGTAGAGTTTGAGCACTTAGCACTGCTCATGACTCCTGGGAGGGATCACACTGACTGGCAGGAGGTCAGACTCCTGTTTTGGTGGCAGCTGGCTTGGAAAACACGGGGCCAAACAGGACGGCAACCTCTAAACTAAGGTAGCCACCTGAGTGCCTACCAGATGACCCAGGGCATTCGATACATGTCAGGGGTGAAAATGCACGTTGTTTGATACCAAACATGACATGTTTTGACTGATCCATAATGGAGCATGCCAACCTCAAGAATGCCCGGGTGTCAGCACATGTTATTCTATGGACAGGTGACACTTATAGTAGTTTCCAATGGGGAAAGCCACTATTGAGACATATAGGCTTTCACTTATATGTCCTCACTTTTAATATAATGCACCCTGCCTCCTGGGCTCAGAAGGCCATCCTTAGGGGTGCCTGATATATAATACAAAATAGTGCATTGACTGTGCCACACATGGTGAGGGCACAGTAGAGTTTGAGCACTTAGCACTGCTCTTGCAGTCTGCAAGGGCCGGCCTGCTGTCAGTAGTTAACATGGGTCATTCACAGTAGCACAAACAGTGCTGCAAGCACGTAGGACCCCTTTGCCACCCATGCCCTGGTTACCCCTGGTACCATATACTACTGAATAGTAAGGGGGTAAAGTCCTTGTCAATTGAGATTGCCCATTTACAAATAACAGTTTTAGGGAGAGAGCACTGGCACTGGAGCCTGGTTAGCAGGCTTCAGTGCACTGTCAGAGTCAAAAACCAGTATTTAGTAGTCAAAATGGGGGGGGGGACATCAGCAAAAAGCCCTGCTTTCTTACACCGGGTGTGGTGGAATGAATCACAATCAAATTATTCAGACATAACTCCTATAAGTGGGGCCGAGTACCAACTGTGGTAGAAGGCCCTCAATTTTTTTTATTGTGGTAGTAGACATTGTACGAGGCATACTAATAGGAATAGTAACAACACTCTGCCGAATATATCTTTTAGTTTTGCATTTTATCACTGAATGAATAAGATTTATAATGCTGTTTAGGTAAATGAAGTATAGGAGCTGATTTTAGTATGCATTTTATACACTGACGCTTTGCAAAAACAACTTCTTTATGGCAATGTGGTCTCTCCCTCCAAGGGTTTGTCATGTTGCTATCCTCTCTTGGGTGTGCCTGTGAGTTTGACTGAGGTGCGATTCTACACAAATAAGCACCTACAAATGTGTTTGATATGTAGTACTCCATCTTCTTAACTGTGGTGCAAGACAAGGCTAAGCACCGGTCTGTCTCGAAGCATTTCCTTGGCTTCCAGTCCACAAAACAATGTAATTTAAGACACTTCAGTTATTTCCTGGATTTTGCCCCACGCTTGCACTGAATAAATTTCTCAGACATTTCCCTCATCTCACTTTCTGTTCTTTAATCTCTTTCTCACTAGTAAACCCATGCTTCTGAGAAACCAGGAGATCACAGTTCATTAATTTGTGAACCATCTTTAATTAAGGAACCTTTTCAAACCTTGGCTGTTCACCAATGAACTATCTGTGTTAGTGCCCTTTAGCACACACCAACTTTTCTTGTGCCTTGAGGCCACTTAGGTGATGTGTATCATCTCTAGCAAGGACTAAGATAAAACATAGAAATACCTCCACCGAAAGGTGCCCAGATGACCCGACGAATGGCTTTCACCCAGTCCTCCATCTCATGCTGCGAATTAGCCATCAGAAGGAATGCTTCATGGTTGACAGGCATCTTCTCGCGATCTGCGGCACCACCTGCAACAAAAGGGAACATATGGCTTCAAGATTGCTGTTTATTGCGAGGAAACAATGCAACATGGTGGCCATGTTTGGGAACATCAGAAGACAGCACCGGTCACAATAAAACACTCTTGGCTCAAGGTTAGGAGCTATTAGAAGGCATTGTCTGCAACAGGGTGTTGTGGCTATTGTCATGCTGTCATCAGTTAGCAAAATCTACAATAGGGAAGCATGTGCAGTATTAGGAGACAACAAACGAATGACCTGTTTACAGCAAATCAGAGAGATCACCAGCGTTTGAAGTCTGCTGGAGCAACATACTACAAAGAAAGAAACAGACATGGTGTCACAGTGTCTCAGCGGAGGTCTAACCTACATTGATAAAGTACTTAGGGTGTCAGTACCATGGCTTAATCAGTCAGTGTCAATCAATGAAGCCTCAACGGTGCTGGGTGCTTCTTTCTCTCCCTTTCTGTATCTCTTTCCAATCAATCAGTTCTCTTTTGCACACGGAAGGCTGTTCATGTGGGCTCCTCTTCTACTTCTGAGAGGCCTAGACACTCACCAGGATGAGGAACCAGCAGAGGATTCCGGGATTAGAGGATCAGAACTATTCATAGCTCTCAGTCTGAAACCACTGGCAGACTTCTCTAGATATAAAAATCATGCAATTCCTTTCATCTTCCCTCATCCGCGACAGGTGCCAATTAAATTAATACTTAAACAATATAGTGGAAACCCTATATACATAGCACAGGAGGACATCTCGGCCTCTAAAGACTCTAACTCGCATCCTATGCTTTTATTAGTTGGCCCCTCTTTCACTTTCAACACTCTCTCGAACACTGTTTTTCAACACTCTTTAAGTCTGAACAAATTAATGTCTGAATTTTCTCAAACTCAATCTGAATAAAAGAGAAATCATTCTTCTAGTCCACCCAAACAACTGCAAATTCCATAAATATTGTCACTCGAAACTACACACTGCTGGCCTCTCCACACAATGATCAGCGAAGTCAACTCATTGGGCACATGACTTGAGTCATATCTGCCCATGCCCACTCAAATTGAACACACAGCAAAAACCTTGAGACCCGCCCTACATTCACTGAAAGAAATACACCCTTGCCACTACTTGGAGACGTTCACTTTGTTATTCAGGGTATACTGTCATCCTAATGGCACTGTAAAACCATCTCCAGCTACAGCCAAACTCTTTTTTTAGTCAGATTTTTTCAAGATAAAATTTGATCACATTTCTAAAGAATTCCATTAGCTCCTGCTAGAAGCGATCACAAACTTCAAGCAGACCTCTATGACCTTTGAAGTCCATCGCCTCCAAAATCCTGAGGCCATATTACCGAGGTGCCCCAGGGGCGGAACATGCATTTGCGCCCGCTTTGCGTGCCTGCCACCCCCCGGGTGATCTAGTCTGGTTCCGAGTATTGGCCGCCTTTCCTGAAGTGCTTTCCAATGTGTCAGTAAGTACCGAAATCCCAATTCATTAACCTACTGTTGCCAGCCACTCATTAAATCTTATTAAAGTGATGTAAAATATGTCACAAAGCGGCGCTCACCTTTGTCTTTATTATATATATAACATCTCCTTATGTTTCTTCTTCAGAAAGTAGAAGCAGCATCATGATCCACTTTGAAACTACAAATCTCAATATTTAGCCTTTACCACAAAGTGCAAAAACCTGCATTAAATGGCCGAAGCGTTTCAGCGTTTCGCTTTCAACTAGACCACAGATTCCAAAAGTACAGACATTCCTCTTTAGAGAGACACAGTTTAAAAGTCCTTTTACTAGTGCTAAAAACAACTAGAATGGTCCACCTCCTCCCATCATAACAATGATTTTTGTTTCACTTTACATTTGCTTTCTTTGCATTGTTATTGGGTTTTTCTCCACTGCTGTCATCGTGCTCAATGTTAAATTATTTAACTTAGTCTTTTCTCTTGTCTATACTACTCATTTCTTTATAAATTAATACCACAATGCAAAAAAAGTCAAAATCCTCCAATGCAACGATTATCGGAGAGGAACCATTTTCCAGAAGACACTTATAAAATTAGTGTAAAGTAGTTTTCTCATGTGTCCTCAAATTAAAGGATCCATCTCCACGTCGATTATAGAGGGCAGGGTCTTACACCAGGAAGACAATTTCTTACAATCTCTTTGAATATTTTTCTTCCTATCCATTTTTCTTCCTACATCCCAATGAGAACTTTTTCCTTATATCAAACACCAACAGATGGTCATAAGCAATACATATTGAAAATGTCAATACAACTCATTTGGCTGTTTGATCTTAGTTGGTATTCACGGCTCTGAATGCAGGTCCCCTGACTCCTAATGTCCATCAACACATTTTCTGATATTTCCTTGGTATTATGCATACTGAACTATTCCTTTTATGCCCAAAAGTAATTTCTCAAGACTCAAAAGAGTGCAAATACTAAAGTATGATAATTGAATTAAAATGCATCTAGAGTCTATGGTTGTATAATCCTAAAGTGCTTCAGAAATATAGTGCAAATGCTAAAGTGCTTTAGAAGGAAACAAAATGCTTACAAATGTTATCTCAGGAGCAAGACAATAAAGTCTATCAAAATGCCCAATATTATTGTATGAATCATTTAGTTACCCGACATTGACTGACTGACACCGTTCAAATAACAAATCTCATAAAATAGGTTAGAGACCTAGATATCAATCACTACAATACCAATCAACTGCAATGCCAAATATAACATTCAATTTGTCATCAACTTTTCCGATATTTCCTGGTCTTATGCATGTAAAGCCATTCATCATATTATTTCAGACAACAATTTTGAATACTTCAAAGAAAGTGCCTATGGTACAGGGCAATAAAATATTAGAGGCCCTCCCAAATGCTTGACCACATGACCCTAAAGTACTTCAGCAATAAAGTGCAAATGCTAAAGTGCTTAAAACAATAACAAAATCCAGAACACTTTATTAGAAAATCTTAATTCCAAGACAAAAAATAGTGTAAAATGTTTCTGTTTTTATCGCCATGCTGATCTTCTTTTGTATTAATTGATGTCATGGGTCCGAGTGCCATAAAGGGGGAAGGACGTTTTCCTTTCATATCTGAAAAAACTCCATTGGCTCCTGCTAGAAGCCATAACAAACTTCAAGCTGAACTGCATGACCTTCAAAGTCTATCACCTCCAAAATCTTCAGTTCATTCCTTCATTTAAGAAAAATATCAGGTAGCAATAAAAACCCCAGAAGCCTAGATAGGCTAAAACTAGAAATAAAGACAATAAGAAAACTGAGATGTCAGCAGGATCTTCCCAATTTCACAAAGTAGAATATACACCTTTTTAGAATCCATCAAAACGTGCTACAATATCTTATACATACATATGTTTTCTTTACAATACTAATAAGGGCTTTCAGTTAGCTCATTTTATCCCTCATTTCTGTTGTAGTGTCATTCACATTTTTCTTCCGCCTACTACAGTATACAGCATGAGGCAATGGGTCAGCCCACTTCAGCCACTGGCTAACTTCACTCAGTGACAGCCTTCTGGTCTGTTACATGGGAAACGTAAGCATATAGAGTTCCCTTCAGTGCCCGGGTCTGCTATGGCAATGTGTGGTGTTGGAGACGTAAACCATATTCTTTGCTTTTAGCCATTTGTAACATATGACCGAGGGAACAGCAGCTCCCCAACTATATAGTTTTGCAAAAATCAAGACAATAGCATAAGCATTGACAAAGTCAAAGGGCTGGCAATAAATGCAAGGCCTATAGACTTTGCCAAAGCTTGTAACTGGGTGTTAGTTTCTTGTTCTTGGTCTTGGTAAGGGTTGCTAGAGATTCCCTGCTCTTGAATTGTTTCGTTGGTCAAAGAGTGCACAGATTTATTTTTTGTTTGCAGTACAGTGGGGCTCAACGAAAAAGGCAAATCACATAATTGCTACGACACTCTCTCTCTAAAAGACTACAACACAGAAATATATATTCCGGCATCATGTTAGATGGGTTACACTTGGTCATAGGCGAGAACACTATGTAATATTAAGCTCTTTCACATCTGGGTCGTCTCCATCACTTACTTCTGCAATTCCCCAGTGTCCTTCAACATATATATGAAGTAGCAGGGATATTTTCCTTTAGGATTAGTCATTAAGAGAACTATCCTCCACTGGCCACATCAGGCCTACAAGGAGACAGATTACCTGAGCTCTCATAATCAAGACAACACGACCAGTACCATCTGGGGCATGATTTACAAGCCATTCAGTAAGAAAAGAAAAAGGGAGTTAAAAACAGGTAGTGCAATTTACCCAGTGAACTGTGAGACCTAATAGTATTTGACAACCAAAATAGACGACAAGGGCAAAAATATTTAGAGAATGGTCTGTCAACCATACAAAAAACAGCTTGAAGATACTTGGACATTTGAGAACCCTAGACGCAGAGTTTTATTTGGAACCATACATGCACGTAAATACACTGGCTCAGAGGTAACCTGAAGGAAAAGCAAGCAGAATCACAGATACGTAAAACAGCTAGCGTCACCTTGTCTACTGTATGGAAGACACCTCGCTGTCTTATTTGAGGTTTTGTGCCTCCCGCCGTCCCTAGTCTCCAAAAGTACATTCCCATGAATAATTCTCGACTGTACTCTATTGCTGGTTTCGGTTAAGAAATAACTTCAGCCAACTCACAGCAACATGGTGTAATCCTGTACACACAGAACTACAGAGTAGAGTAGGGCCCAAGGGGAATTATTATTATAGACCTACATACACCTTGTCCCCCAACTCAACATATTCAATACACGGAAGGTGTTATAGGTCTTTCATGCAATCCAGACACACTAGGGGAATCTCAAAGGTATTCCACAACCAAGGCTGGAGTAACAGGATAGATAGAAGGATACAAAAGATGTGAAAAGTACCCATCAGCCCACTCAATAGTGGAGGCTCGTCATTTGGGATTTTGAATGAAGATAGTTGGTGTCCAAATAGCACTGCCTTCAGTGAATACTGAGGCTAGCATAGGACCCAAAGGTTGGACCTTCAACCTAAACAAATGACAGCACAAGTGGCTGAAAAGGGCTTAGTTGCAGTGCTCAAAGATGTGAAAAAAGGAAAATGATCCAAGTGGTTATAAAAATGCCTATCTTGACGTCAATAAGAAAACTTTATTGGGTATGCCCGTCAAGATGGTATGATTAAAAACAGAGTGACAATAGCCAGAAAGATGGTTAGCTATTTATCCGAGATGTTATCTGGTCAACATGTTTCAGCCTGTAAAGGCTTTCGTCAGGACCTACGTATCACTACTGCAACACTTACTTAGTAACGTGTGAAAAAAGAAGAAGAAAGAATAATCTTTTCATGGGTGGTGTATCCCCTCCTGTTAGAAAAAAGAAACATAAGATAATATAGCACAAAACAAAAATGCAAAGCGTAACTGAAGTCCCATACAGTGACAATCACATACGCATGTACTATTCACACTGTTCATAGTATTTTCACTTACCCAACTTTGTGGGATCAGGAGCCTCACCTCACCTGGCGACAGCTCAGGCTAAAGGAGGCCACGCACTAAAAAATATTTACAAGATCAAAGTAAAAATATGTTCATCATATATGCAGTTATCTATCAGAACACCATCAGACTCAGGCAGTTGTTTAACTTTTTACAGCTTCCTCTATAAAACATCCGGGCAAATCGGCCTGGACCAATGAGGGGCGGCCACAGGGTGTGGAGGTGTGTGCTGTGCGCGCAAGAAACGTGTACATTGCGTTTTACTGCTTCCGGTTGTAAGACTAGGAACCAATAGGCACACTTTGCATGTAAGCCCTCTACATGGTCCGCCCTGATAAAAGCATGTTCTCTGCATCGCGGACGGTGTAGCAGCCGGCGCGGGCGGAGACCTGCTGTGATTGGTGGATTTAGTGTGCGGGCGTGATCCAATAGGAGAGTAGACAGCAAGTGGGTCTCTCTCTGGTCCGCCACGTATCTTTATGTCCGTGCAGGCTCTGCTGACACACCACCTCCCCCTCGGCTCAGTTTAAGCCAGAGGCAACGACGGAGAGGTAGGTGGTCAGACAGGGCTGCTATGGGTGAGAGTCTCTTCCTTTCTTGAGGGGCTGAAAGCGCTGCAGGGGCGTTTGGCAAAACGTTTATAATGTTGATGCTTTCTTCGTGTGTGATGAGTCTGTGATTCAGGAACACATACTCTCTCCTTCAGCATACCAGATTATTGTATATAGTTGTTACATACTCTCTACCCTAGATAGGATTAATTTGAAGCTTGTGGTGAGAAATATGACTGATTGCTCAGTTGATAGTTTTTGTAACAAATTAAAGCCAACCTTTAGCTTGTGGAGAGATACATGATTGCTTGCCAAGTGTTGAGGTTATGCGACAGATGACACAGTATTTATACCTTTTGGCTATGTGTGTGTCAACTATATAAAAAACAGAACAGTTTTTTGAATAAGCAGTAGGGATACACACCACCATTAAGGTTATATATAATCCCAATGGGTGTGAGAATATTCCCAGATATACATTAGGTCAACACATTATCACAAGTAGAGAATGGTCATGGCCTACAACTGCCTGAGTCTGATGGTGTTCTGATAGATAACTGCATATATGATGAACATATTTTTACTTTGATCTTGTAAATATTTTTTAGTGCGTGGCCTCCTTTAGCCTGAGCTGTCGCCAGGTGAGGTGAGGCTCCTGATCCCACAAAGTTGGGTAAGTGAAAATACTATGAACAGTGTGAATAGTACATGCGTATGTGATTGTCACTGTATGGGACTTCAGTTACGCTTTGCATTTTTGTTTTGTGCTATATTATCTTATGTTTCTTTTTTCTAACAGGAGGGGATACACCACCCATGAAAAGATTATTCTTTCTTCTTCTTTTTTCACACGTTACTAAGTAAGTGTTGCAGTAGTGATACGTAGGTCCTGACGAAAGCCTTTACAGGCTGAAACATGTTGACCAGATAACATCTCGGATAAATAGCTAACCATCTTTCTGGCTATTGTCACTCTGTTTTTAATCATACCATCTTGACGGGCATACCCAATAAAGTTTTCTTATTGACGTCAAGATAGGCATTTTTATAACCACTTGGATCATTTTCCTTTTTTCACATCTTTGAGCACTGCAACTAAGCCCTTTTCAGCCACTTGTGCTGTCATTTGTTTAGGTTGAAGGTCCAACCTTTGGGTCCTATGCTAGCCTCAGTATTCACTGAAGGCAGTGCTATTTGGACACCAACTATCTTCATTCAAAATCCCAAATGACGAGCCTCCACTATTGAGTGGGCTGATGGGTACTTTTCACATCTTTTGTATCCTTCTATCTATCCTGTTACTCCAGCCTTGGTTGTGGAATACCTTTGAGATTCCCCTAGTGTGTCTGGATTGCATGAAAGACCTATAACACCTTCCGTAATCCTGTACAACCAATTTTCTTAGGTTTACCTTAAATTCCTGCAGCGATGGTGGACCTGGAGTCAAAGATATGCAAATCCAAACCAGCAGATTTAGCAGCCACAGAGACAGTAAATATGGTCTTAAACCAAACATAGCTATTGTAAGCACTTCAGCATAAAGCAGATGCACAAACAGCTCTGCTTTACTCATATTTAGTTTGCACCTGGGAAAGCTAGGTTAAAGTTCAAAGGCACACACCTTAACAAGCCCAACAAAACAATATGAACCTCTTGGATGGTGACAACACAGAGCTGTAAAAACACATTGCCTTTGGAGGGCAGATGGCTTTACTGATTAGCAGTTCAGCAGCATTCGCTCACTTCTCAGGGTTGGTCTCCTCAATGGCCAGCCGTGATGAGACAGTCTGAACAGCCAGAATGTCAGCTGGGCAGGCTTGGTGAAATTTGCTGATTCACCCAACGCTATCACTTCTCGCCGGCCTCTGGTTTTGTGATTGCTATGGAGTGTACAAGAAGCAACTGGATGAAATGCCTGAATCCTCCTCAGCTCCTTCCAGCACATGTGGAATCCTCTCGCCTCACCATGGTTAAGCCCTTCATCATCTCACCTACTGGCCATGTGCAGTGCTCAGCACCCAATCAGGAGCAAGCTTCTTAGAAAATCATGGACAGATTTCCCCAACATAGACTTAGTCATAGTATCGCTTGCTATTGAGTATCCACCCTTACCAGCTCCGCAGGCCTGTCTCTGCTAACACAACTGTTTATCCAGTCAGTCCCAGTCCTATTGAAACCTACTGGTAGAAAAGCTAGACTGTTAAAATAGGAACTTTCTTAATCCCGGTGATACACTGAGAAGTATTGTGTTTGCAGTTAACCAGATGCATGTTGGGGAATGCTATTAACACAGTAACACATCCGTATAAGACTCTCAGACTCTCCAGGCACACTAACAAATATATGGCAGATCCTGCACTATGTCTCCAGGCTTTTCACCAGTGGTGCTGATAAAAGATGGAACCTAGAAAATGAGGCTTCATTGCCTCGTTTACGTTGGCTAGTAGACTCCAGTCCATCTAAAAGCGCCTATATATGCAACCTTCCATGAAATTATCCTGAGGATCACCTCCCACAGAGCCCATTAACATACACCAATAACAGCCTGACAATCATTAAAGCTAAGGCGCTCGACCTCGGACCTGTGGATCTGGGTTCGAGTCTCGGTAACGACGCCAAAACCTCCTGTGATACTGGGCAAATCACTTAATCTCCCCGTGCCTAAAAATGAAAGTGTGTGTTCTCATGTAAAAAAAAACATAACTTGTGCTATGTAAAGCGCTCTGATACCTGATTCGGTTCGGGCCTAAAAATGAAAGTGTGTGTTCTCATGTAAAAAAAACCATAACTTGTGCTATGTAAAGCGCTCTGATACCTGATTCGTTTCGGGTCTAGTTCGCGCTATATAAAACTCTACCAAAAAAAAAAGGGGTTGAGGGAAACGCAATAGAATTAAGTAGTGCTAAGCTAGAGATGCTCCTCATTGGATACACCCAGATGAAGCATTTTCACTCGAGCATTCAAAATCTTCATCAATTCTCAATGACCACACCACCTACACAACACCACAAATAAGAAATATAGCCACTCTTGTTAATAGGAACCTAAGAATATTCTATCACATAGTCTGTCACTAACACACTAATTTTCAAAAGAAGGCACCTATGGAAATGCCTCCTATTTGTCTCTATGATTGCACATAATATTGTGGTTTGTACCCTAGTGGGGAAGCCTTTATCACTTACAGACTTCCCGATTATTCCAGAAATCTTCAGTGCTGGGAAGGTGTTCTTCCCAGTCCTGACATTCCTGAACCTGAGGATAATTATCAAAATAAAGTCCTCTGTCTGACACGCAAATATTATCACTTTACTACCTACCCACTACCTGCAACAGTAAATCTTTCTTTGCACCCCATTAAAACCCTCCAATCCGTTAAATACCTCGAAGGATAAACAACAACTAGCTTCCACAACATATGTACAACATGGCCAATGCTACCCGCCACCTCTTCATTACACATGAGGTCTCTGAAACACCTAGTTTGAGAAGCTAACAATAACTCTTGCTGCACTGAAACCACCATTAACATTCAACAATGGAATGATGATGAAACAAGTAAATGATACATCTTAACATATTCAAAACATGCCAGATCCTAAAAGAAATCTGAACATTTGAGCCTTAGGGGAAATTGCCCCCTTAGACCAGCCGCAGGGCAAATATGTGACAAGCCGTTGAGAAGGCAGTAAGTAGGAACAATCACACAATTATCACTGCCAAATCCTTTCAAGCCAAGGAGAAAGCTCACTGTAGTCTCACAAAGGGAACCTCCTGAAAAGAAGCAGAAGCCAAAGGCATTTGGCACCCTGTGGCAAAAAACAATTGAGACACAAATAGCTCCAAATACCATCCCACTAGTTGCACCATCACCTAACTTCCTACTCCATACAAACATACTCGAGTAATTCCGCCCCAAAAAGAGTCCATCTGAATGTCAAATTCCATCCAGCTATTAATGTGGATATGAATAATTGGAACAAACTTGACGAGTTTCCTTGAGTAAAATGGTCTAGATGCCCCTTTGGCACAAAGGTAACCTTAACTTCCCTGAAAACTATACACAATCATCACAAATTACGGATAGAATAGGAGAGGAGGGGGAGAATGGGTGGGATATACTGCAAGAAATTCAAACACCTGTAACAATCCTCTCTCAAGACTCCTGAAGCTCGAACATGCAGACTGTACATCAACAACAAACTAACTTACTCAGTAGTTGTGATTATAAGGCATCCTCCACTCAAAGAAGTGCTTTAGTTTCTGACCACAACAGAATAGGATATACTGATTAGCTAACCTAGGCTCATCTCATAGGACGGAATATTGACAAAATGGTGAGTGACTGGCACCACTTCAAGAGCCACAGTTTAAGTTGCTTTCACTTAAACTCCAAATATTACAACCTTAACTGTTAAGAAAATGGCTGGACTAGCGTCCACCTAATGGAATTTGAAATCATCCATCTGAATCTGATCACACTTATAGCATCAGTCCACTCACCAGGAATGATCAAGAGGTACAGGAATTCGAAAAGGGACAGCTTTGTCCCACTACTGGCTACACACCTGCCTCTTCAACTGACTCACAAGACATGGAAGAGCTCAAACAAATGTATAATAAAACACTTTCATTAACACTCATGCACAACACCCCCTCAAACCCTTTTAGAATAACAGCCAAATTGTACAGCAGAAAGGGTTGATTTGGTGTTCAGGGACAATGAAAAGAGACTTCAGAAAACAAAAGCCTGCTTGACTAAAGGCAATGTAAAAAAATATACCATAGCGCAATTCTGGAATCGAAATGGTACGCACAGATGATTCTTACAACAAGCAAATCAGTGAGGCAACTATCCAAGATCCTCAAACACCTGAAGTTCCTGCGTCTTCTCTGAACATTCCTCCACTAGCAAGCAAATTGATGCACTAAAACACCCACCCACAGATCAAACACATCGAAAATATCAGAATAGGTATTGATATTGACACCACTAGCAATATAGATGCCACAAATTGTTGGCAACATTCAACAAAAGTACCAGCCGTCTCCACAAACGATTTCTCCATTACCATAAAAATGATCTTGCATGTCCAGGGTGGTCATGAAATGTGAGAACAATGAGCTGGGAACAATGAGATTTACAAAAATAGTCCCAGCAAACACATCTATAGATGGAGTCACCATCCACATCCTCACACTCCGACAACCAGGTACGTTACGTATGAGTCTCCAAGACACCTAATTTCAGGAAACTACAATTATTTTCCAATTCGCCAACCACACCCAGGACCACAATAGTCTGGGCATGTGGTAATCTTTATACCAATCAATAAGAAGAGCCAAATGAGTGCGGTTGGGCGTTTGCGAAGAATTACTGTTTATTGGAGACAACATGGAACCAGCATTACTATTCCCCCTTGATCTCTTGGCCATTTATGACCTCATTAGGCACTGATTTCAATAAACCGTGGGCAAATTATAAACATGTTCAATTGGTTTACCTCTTTTCGATTAAACAGACACACAACTTCTCATGGAAGAATGTAGCAACCTTAACATAAACTACACAGGGTTCATCAGGGCTGAACAATATACACTGCTCAATTCAACATCTGTGTGTACCTCATCCATGATCTCCTTACCACACATGGAGCTGACTTTTACATATACAGAGACGAGGCACTCCTTTAGAATAACTTATTATCAAAGCAGAGTTTCTGAAGTCCTCTGTCTTCTCCATTCATACCCATATCTCTATGATCAATTAGCTGAGCCCCAGCAGCGTGAAAAAATCTTATAGGGAGGTTCAATGCACCATTTCAGGTTTTAAAAAGATACACTCATTTTAACACAGAGAAACAAATACATCACTCAGGGGCTCCCAGTTTCACAGCGGACTCTACTCTACAGGACATTTAGGGTTATTTGAGGAGATAAACGTGCACACAATTACTGAGGCGATCAGTGGACCCAATATTGCCCATGGAATAATCCCCTGCCTTGGCCGAACCAAAAATATATACAGTGGCTGCTCCGTAGCAAATGCAATCACAGGAAGAGATACATTCTCCCACTCCAAACCTCTCTTTGCGAAATGGCACTGGCTCAGAATCCAAGTTCTAATGTCCAGTATCAAAATGACTAAGCCATACAGCGCCAATTCCAAACTATAGTTTAAACCTGTTTGTACGTTAAATAACCTCAATAAAAATATAAATATATCAATATATTGCTATCGCTTTAGATCTCCCTTGCTTCCTATCTTTCTCTTCCACAGTCTCACTTACCTCGCCTCTAGCTCAAACATTCTCGGACATCCATCTTCCAGATTCCATCTTCCTATGGCAGGCTGTTATTTCAATAATTGTCCTCTTCCCTCCACCTTTCATCTCAGGTCACTCGTGTTCCTGTTTCTTGCCTAACCAGCGTACCTGTTTATTTACTTGCTTCAATTCTGACCCCCATCACTCCTGCCCAGTGCTTGAAATGGAAAAATAAAACTTTAGGTACTCGGTGACAGAGTACCCGTTTGTTTCTAAGAAGTGCTGGTACTCTCCGGTTAAAAGTATTACTTTTTCTTGAGAAGTGCAGGTACTCTCATACCAAAAATAAACAAGTGCTGGTACTCAGTACCGAACAGTACCGCCGGGACTTTTAAAGCACTGCTCCTGCCACCGTATCCTCCTCCCTTCCCGTACATCTTGCACTGGATAGCTCCACCCCTCTCTCTTGGTAGAAAATTCTTGGCCACACTCTCTTGGTCTACCGCTCATGCTTTTTCCTCCCTTGCTTCCTCTTTTGTCTTACTGCCTTTCCTTATACTTTACCACTGGCTCTTATCAGATAGCTTATTTTACTGTCAAAACTGAAAAGCCTTATACTGTACTATGTTATGCATCTTTTTAGATGCACGGTCTATGCACGTTTGAACCGTTACTATGGTAATTTAAATTCCAATAAAGTCTTTGGAAACCAAAAAAAACTGAAAATCCCAGTGTACAAAGGGCAAATTTGTCCAGGGAAAGCGGTCAGCAAGTGGGGCTCATCATCTCAGAGAGACCCTTCTGCAGACCTCGAGTTAGTGGCCCTCCATGCACTCCCACATCCATCCCAGTCAAGTCATACATACTGGACCTGGTACTCACCCTCCCATCTTCATCAATAGCCAGGGCACCTGAAACTCAGGGGGAGAGCAGTTGTGGGTATTATAAGGTGTACTATGCGAGTACACTCAAATTCGAAATTCCTGGGGAATTGGGAACACTGCCCACCTATATTTTTGTAGTGTGATTTTTCATGTTTAGAATTTGCTGAAAATACACATTTTAAAATAATGACTATCCAGTTCTGCCTACCTCTCCTCCAATGCTACCTGATTGCGCCTCCCTGATTAAGAGAATCCGTCTCAGTCATCCATGGTAATTTGTGACTCCTTGCATGCACCATTCACCTTCCACTGACTTGAAATCATTAATCTTGCAATTTTCACAGCAATAGAATATAGCAACGGACGCAGCACATCTAAGTTAGTTGTGAAGATATTGGTACCAGCTACCATCCAGCACCAGTTCAGCTGAGAGGTGCACACCACATTGGGTGACTCCATTAGGACACTCAGGAATGCCACCTCCAAGCACCTGTGCAGCTATGGGTATCCCCAGAACATATAGGGTGGTCTACCTCCTCCTCTCACCTCTTGGGGACACTGCCTACCCATTTGATTCTATGCATCCACCGTTTGTGTCTGGTCTCCCCATATCCGTTTTACAAAGACATCCACATCTTTCCAAATACTTAAGTTCTTGTTTAGTATGGCCCAGTTTTTGGTCTGGTTTCAGCTTTACAGAGATGGTAAAACAAACACTTTGGTACCCTGTGCTGAGGACCTTGAAGATCGATATTAAAAACCTAAATAAACAAGCATCGGCAACGACAAAAGGCCTGGCTTGCATTTTAAATCCAGTCTAAAAAGATAAACACGCATTGGCAAAGCCAATAGGTCTCACCTTTGGAGCCTATCGACTTTGCGCCAATGTGTGTGCGCCATGCAGCATAGCATCACCGATGCTGCGCCTTATGGCTAAAGATTACTTTTTACGTTTTTAGTCTGTTGCTTATTTTCTATTCTTTTAAGTTACCGATCCGAGCTGGATCAGTAACTGAAAAGGAAAATACTTTAAAAAAACGGTGGAGTGGAAAAATCACAAGGGGAGCACAGGGGGGCACGGGATGAGGGGCGGAAGCAACAGGGGGGACTGGAAGGGACCGAAGCAACTAAGGGCACTGGGGGGCTGAAGCAAGAAGGAGAAAGAGGGCCGGAAGCAAAGCCGGGGACCACGGTGGGGATTTTAAAGCAGTGGGGGTAAAGAACCTGGGGCGCAAACAACACGGGGGCACGGGTGAGGGCCAAAAGCTAAACGGGGCACAGGTGGGGGGGGGGGGGGAGAAACATGGGGACGAGAGGCAGAAGATACGGAATTACGGTGGGGGGGAGGGGTCAAAAGTGCTTCAGAGAGAATCGCGATATACAAAGGTTGTTGCACTGAATAAGTGGTTACTACAGGCCAAACAGATAGCTGTGCTACCAAATGAGACCTATTAAATTAATAAATGTTCAGCTTTTGGTAAAGAAATAATGAAAACATAAAAAACTGGGCACAGATAGGAGACGTGCAGGCCTGAATTGGGATTACAGCCGGAACCAAGGCATTCCTCACCCCAGCCGAATGCTGCCATGTGAACACATCTGCTGCGTGCCACCCGCTCCCCTCCTCAGCAAGGCAGCTGCGGCCACATGTCCAGGCACAAGATCCCCGTCTGAAAGCAGGGTTTGTATTCACACAACTGAAGGCATGTTTGTGCGCGGAAATCTTCTCACTGTTGCGGGGTTTTGCCATTTAATGAGCATTCACAGCAATACAAGTGTTATCAACTTCCCGTGATTTTTATAAATCTTAATGTAGGTGTTGGAAATGGGATCCCCGGCTGGCCAGGGCTTTCGCCAAAGTCAGTCAGAGACCACCACCCCCAAGTCAGGGCAAGGGAGTTACACGCCAAGATAACCCCTACTCACCCTCTAGGTAACGTGGCGCGAGCAGCAAGGCTAAACTTGGAGGCGATGTAGGTTAAGTATTTGCGCACGCACCCCAGCAACAACACCCAAAGGCCCACCACAAAGGAAACTCCACACAAGGTTATATAAAAAAATAGCCTTTGTATTACACCAAAACACATTAGATAAAACACACACTTTACAATGTGCCAGAGGCACGGGCAGAATTTACAGGGGATATGTACAAGACAGGGCCACCTGGACCACTGTCAGGAATCAGAAGTAGCACTTTCAGAAATAGCACTTAGAACATAGAATATAGCACAAAATAGCACACAACCAGTAATCACTGGTAACCAGGACCTCACTAGCACCACCTGTACTAGGGAGAAAACAACCACCTATGTATTACAATACCTGTAGGGGTGTAAGAGCATAACACATGATGCAATGCATAACATTCATTCAGAGGTGTAAGGGGGAAAACACATGATGCATCACAATACATTCAGAGGTGTAAGGCACATGACGCATAATCAATACATTCAGAGGTGCAGAACAAATACCAACTTCCCCAAACTCACCAGTCACCACCTGTGACTGTCCCGGTGTCCCAATGTCAGGGCCTAAACGTGGCAGTTGCCCACAAAGTGCTGGGCAACTGGAGCAGGGAAAGTTAGCGCAAAGTTGGAGCCTCTCTGGGCTCAAAGAACCACCACTGTGGCACTGGTGAGCCTCTCTTAGGCTTTCTCACCAGCAAGGGGGGCTGCTGAGCCTCTCAGGGCTCCAGCAACAGAAAGATACAGCCTCGCTGGGCTGGGGGGTCCCTCGCTCTGGGGACCCAAAGCAATAATGCTGGCCAAGAGCCTCGCAGGCTCTAAACACTGGGGCGC
The DNA here is from genome assembly GCF_964261635.1 of Lissotriton helveticus. Lineage (NCBI taxonomy): Eukaryota > Metazoa > Chordata > Amphibia > Caudata > Salamandridae > Lissotriton > Lissotriton helveticus. Next base: position 456,657,299 of record NC_136065.1, read on the forward strand.
CTTGAGCCTCTCAGGGCTCGTGAAATAATGGCCCCCTTAGCCTCTCTGGGCTCGTGACAGATATGCCCAGGTCGCCGGAGTCCCACTCGGGGGACTCGAGCTCTCCGAAATGCTCCCGGAGCCCCTCAGGGCTTTAGACCATAACTGGCTGCCAAGAGCCTCACAGGCTCTCAATAATCACAGGCGCGAGGTCGCGCTATGGAGAGGGGGCGGGGCGGACACCGGCAAAGTGTCCCGACGCCCCCCTCTCCTCTTTCCCAGCACTCACCGGGACGTGACACGGGGGCCTCCTCTGCCCGGCGGCTCTTCACGGGAGCTCCCGCTCCTCGGGGGCTCCTTTACCACACTTCTCCTCTTGTGGGCGGCGGGGCTCTCCTCTCCGCCACGGGGCCCCGCCTGCACCTTTCCGCCGCCTCTCCTCGCTGCTGGGCTCTCCTCTCCCGGCGGCGAGGCGGGACTTCCGGTTTCTTCTCCCGGGGCCGCGCTGTGATTGGCCGGCACGCCGAACACTTCCGGGTCGTCGCGGGCAGCGCGGCGGCCCGTGTCCAGCACTTCTAGGCGGGGGGTGAGTTTACCGAGGGGTGGGCTCCCTCGTGGTAAACTCAAAATACAGCGGCAAGGTCCCTGGCAGGGTGGGCTCCTGCCAGGGGCAAATTAATCAAAAATAAGCGAGGTGGCACTCGCTTGGGACGGACAATGCCGGGTGGGCACCGGCCTCTGAAGACAAAGCGCTCTCAGCACTAGAGGGGTGACCACAGCGCTCCCAAGCGCTACAGGGCAACAAATGCAGCGCTCCCTGCGCTAAATGCAAATAAAGCGCTATTAAGCGCCCGGGGCCGAAATCAAGCGCTAGAGGAAAGTTCAGACCCCCACAGTCCTTCAGCAAGGCAGGGGGGGGGCAAGGCTGGGCCCAGAGCCAGCACACTGGGTCTCCAGGCAGGGAGACACCCCAAGTGGCGGTCCTCTGGCCCAGCAGCAGCAGCAGCAGCCCCCTCAGGATCCTGGAAGAGAACAACTTCAGTGGGGACACAGCCCCATTTTTATACAGTGCATTCCTTTGTCTGAGTGGGGGCGGAACCAGTCGCAGCTGGTTCTTGAGTACTCTGTTTACCTCAACCACCCTCTCTATTCACTGGCAGGGCTTGGGTCATTAGACACACCACAGGGGGGCGGAGCCAGCATTGTGTGGGGAAAACCCAGCCCATCCAGGACACAGGTACACTCCTCCCACCCATCACTCATGCTAATCTCCCACTCACCACCGGGCAGACCCATCCAGACTTCCTGGAGCCTGGCATGCCAGCCAGCTCCAGCCAATCACACGCCAGCACCCTCACAGCACACGTACAGCCATGTCTAGAAATGGCGCTTCGCTACTAGACACATACATGCTGCATACACCGTTGCGCAGCATTCACTCACACGAGTTCACACATACCAGACTCAAGCCTGTACACCCCACGCATCAGGAACTACCAGGGACACATACATTCCCCATGCATTCCTATGGGCGGGCAGGCCTAGCTCAGCACATGCACTCAGAGTGCGCACGCACTTTCCACTGGGACACAGTGAAAGTGCGCAGAATCCCTAAAATCACCATTGCCAGATCACCATTACCAGCAAAAAGTCTAGGGGTGAACCTGCCCTAAGGCCCAAAGTCCAACATAACCCCCTTCCAGCCAAAACGCAGGGGAGACCAATCACCACCGTGATGGACTTCCCTGCTTGGGGCGATAGAACACGGACGCGGGCCCACAACTGCAGGGACACCCTCCTGTTCTACGCCACGGTGAACCAATGGGATTCCTTCTAAACACACTGTCTGGACCAACTGGGCTACCCCACTGGTACTCCCAAGTTGTCCGCGGCCAGGACCAGGCCCTGGGCCACCCAGGTGCCACTGGTCCATGCCAATTCGCAGAGCGGGGGGTAGTAACCCCTGGCACATAGGAGCCATTTTCCACTCTTCCTGTCCGCAAGACAGGACTAGACTGCCACTGGTTCTCCAGCCTAAGGCCTACAACCTCAGGCGGACCAGGAGTCTCAGGGAAGGCTCTCCTCCCCCTACCTCTTCTCCTAGGGTTCCTCCTCCCTCTGCGAGGGGTACCCCTAGAACGCCATTCCAACCCAGGACTTATCCACTCAGGTTGCACCGGGGTCAGAGGTGGGCTCTCCCACCCTCTGCACCCCCTTCCAGAGGTCTGCCCTCTCCCACCTGGAGAAGTTCCTCTGGAAGAAGAACCGGTCAGGACACTGGTTACAGTCGTCCTACCCTTCAGGTCAGGCCGATCCTGAACCTGGCCTTCCAACCTCTGGTCTAAAACCTTCGGTGGAACAGTTGCCTGGCACTCCAGGACTTCTGGGGACTCACACACAATCCCCCTGAGGCTAACAAATGACACATCTGTTGTGTGACTGTCTGTCTGGCACAGATCTCCCGCCCTCTGTCCACCTGACAGTGCGTGACGATCCCCCAGACCAGAAGTGGTGTCACCATGGTCACTACACAGGAACCTAGCCCAACTGGGTAGTCCCTGACCCACTGGGGAACTCCCCCAATCACTCCTCACTCTGGACTCCTGTACCCTCCCTATCGGAGCGGTACTGCCAGACTCTAGAACCACAGGAGCTCTGGTTACAGACGCTCCAGGTCCTCTACTCACTAGGAGATCCTCCTCAACTGGGTTAACAGGACAGCCTAGGTCCCCAACCTGGTGTTCCCTCAAGAAACCACCCAGGTTCTGAGACAGGGCTTCGGGCCTCTGGGGGCTCTCAGCCGCCCACTGACTCCTGCTCCACTGAGCCAGGCAGTCAGCCCCTACACCCTTCTCACTAACCAGGGACCTAGCTGGGCTACACTGAGCCTCTTCCACCACGCTGGGCTGGAAGATCCCTGACCCACTACTTTTGGAGTCACTCACCAATGACTCTACAGAACCTCTGGTCCCTTCCCAGCGGTCTGCTTCCTCTGCCAGCTCACATGGTTCAGACAATCCACACCCTAACAGGTGTTGGTGCAACCCTGGTGAACAACAACTGAGCAACTGCTCTCTGAGAAACATATCGAACAATAGGTCCCAATCACATTTCGTGGGCTCCCGTACCCAATCACACAGGGCTTCACAACAGTCATCCTCAAAGTCTTCCCAAGACTGATGAGACGGTTTCCTAAGGTTCCTAAACCTCAACCTATTCTCCTCCTCTGGGGAAACAGGAACCATACTCTGGGAACTGGGACTTTCTAGACTGAGATTTAAATAGCTGCCACCACTGGACCCAACCCTCCCTGGGGGATCCAGAAACTCAACACTGCGCGCAGGGGATAGTCTACCCTCCAAAGCTACTTCGCCTCTGGTGGTGGCCCTCTCAGCCTCCTCTATCCTTTCCTGCGCTAAGACCCTCTCGGTCTCTAGCTGTTGCTTCTTAACCTCCAGCTGTTGCTTTCTAATGCCCAGCTGTGCCATAGCCTGGGCATGCTCCAACCTGAGCCTCTCTAAAGCCAGCTGGTGCTCCCTTTCTCTCCTCCTATCTTCCAGCTCCTCTGGGGACAGGGAAAGAGATGAGGCGCTGCCTCCTAAACTGGACCCAGCAAGGGACTCCCTATCTATGGGGTCCTCACTATCTGCTGGCGTCCCTGTGCTATCATCTTCTTCCTCCTCAGACTCTTCAGGGCTCCCCTCTGACCCACCACCCTCATGGTGTGAGACCCGGGCCCTCTCCGCACTGTGCTCACGCTCCCAGTCATCCTTCTGCCATTGGATCAGGTTACCCCTAAGTTGGGACTGGGTGTCTGACTCATTCACTGCAATGTCTCTCTCTTCGCAAAACTCTCTCAGTTCATGCAAAAACATACCCCAGACATTAAAAGCAGACTCCATCTTGGCAGGATGATCACAGACACGTGCAACACAGGGGACTGAACAATCTGAAGTAAGAGGACACAATTCCAAAACTTCAACAATCTCCTTATCAAAGAGAACTCATACTCATGCGTCCAGGAAAACACACCATTCATCCACACACACCCTCCCCTCGGATCGGTAAGGCAGTTTCTACCACCCCTGACTTCTCAACCTGACCAAAAGCGACACAGGTACCAAACTCTGGAAGCAGGGCGGGGGACAAATGTACTGAACACAATCAAATGACACTCTTCAGGAGAAGAAAATAATGAAACTTCCAAAACAATACAATCCCCTAAAATGTGGTCATCTAAATGCAGAGTTTTGTGGTGCAGCCAGCTGCTACTAAGGTACAACGCAAACACAAATCCTTATCCCGCCGCTTGCCGCCAATGTTGGAAATGGGATCCCCGGCTGGCCAGGGCTTTCGCCAAAGTCAGTCAGAGACCACCACCCCCAAGTCAGGGCAAGGGAGTTACACGCCAAGATAACCCCTACTCACCCTCTAGGTAACGTGGCGCGAGCAGCAAGGCTAAACTTGGAGGCGATGTAGGTTAAGTATTTGCGCACGCACCCCAGCAACAACACCCAAAGGCCCACCACAAAGGAAACTCCACACAAGGTTATATAAAAAAATAGCCTTTGTATTACACCAAAACACATTAGATAAAACACACACTTTACAATGTGCCAGAGGCACGGGCAGAATTTACAGGGGATATGTACAAGACAGGGCCACCTGGACCACTGTCAGGAATCAGAAGTAGCACTTTCAGAAATAGCACTTAGAACATAGAATATAGCACAAAATAGCACACAACCAGTAATCACTGGTAACCAGGACCTCACTAGCACCACCTGTACTAGGGAGAAAACAACCACCTATGTATTACAATACCTGTAGGGGTGTAAGAGCATAACACATGATGCAATGCATAACATTCATTCAGAGGTGTAAGGGGGAAAACACATGATGCATCACAATACATTCAGAGGTGTAAGGCACATGACGCATAATCAATACATTCAGAGGTGCAGAACAAATACCAACTTCCCCAAACTCACCAGTCACCACCTGTGACTGTCCCGGTGTCCCAATGTCAGGGCCTAAACGTGGCAGTTGCCCACAAAGTGCTGGGCAACTGGAGCAGGGAAAGTTAGCGCAAAGTTGGAGCCTCTCTGGGCTCAAAGAACCACCACTGTGGCACTGGTGAGCCTCTCTTAGGCTTTCTCACCAGCAAGGGGGGCTGCTGAGCCTCTCAGGGCTCCAGCAACAGAAAGATACAGCCTCGCTGGGCTGGGGGGTCCCTCGCTCTGGGGACCCAAAGCAATAATGCTGGCCAAGAGCCTCGCAGGCTCTAAACACTGGGGCGCCTTGAGCCTCTCAGGGCTCGTGAAATAATGGCCCCCTTAGCCTCTCTGGGCTCGTGACAGATATGCCCAGGTCGCCGGAGTCCCACTCGGGGGACTCGAGCTCTCCGAAATGCTCCCGGAGCCCCTCAGGGCTTTAGACCATAACTGGCTGCCAAGAGCCTCACAGGCTCTCAATAATCACAGGCGCGAGGTCGCGCTATGGAGAGGGGGCGGGGCGGACACCGGCAAAGTGTCCCGACGCCCCCCTCTCCTCTTTCCCAGCACTCACCGGGACGTGACACGGGGGCCTCCTCTGCCCGGCGGCTCTTCACGGGAGCTCCCGCTCCTCGGGGGCTCCTTTACCACACTTCTCCTCTTGTGGGCGGCGGGGCTCTCCTCTCCGCCACGGGGCCCCGCCTGCACCTTTCCGCCGCCTCTCCTCGCTGCTGGGCTCTCCTCTCCCGGCGGCGAGGCGGGACTTCCGGTTTCTTCTCCCGGGGCCGCGCTGTGATTGGCCGGCACGCCGAACACTTCCGGGTCGTCGCGGGCAGCGCGGCGGCCCGTGTCCAGCACTTCTAGGCGGGGGGTGAGTTTACCGAGGGGTGGGCTCCCTCGTGGTAAACTCAAAATACAGCGGCAAGGTCCCTGGCAGGGTGGGCTCCTGCCAGGGGCAAATTAATCAAAAATAAGCGAGGTGGCACTCGCTTGGGACGGACAATGCCGGGTGGGCACCGGCCTCTGAAGACAAAGCGCTCTCAGCACTAGAGGGGTGACCACAGCGCTCCCAAGCGCTACAGGGCAACAAATGCAGCGCTCCCTGCGCTAAATGCAAATAAAGCGCTATTAAGCGCCCGGGGCCGAAATCAAGCGCTAGAGGAAAGTTCAGACCCCCACAGTCCTTCAGCAAGGCAGGGGGGGGGCAAGGCTGGGCCCAGAGCCAGCACACTGGGTCTCCAGGCAGGGAGACACCCCAAGTGGCGGTCCTCTGGCCCAGCAGCAGCAGCAGCAGCCCCCTCAGGATCCTGGAAGAGAACAACTTCAGTGGGGACACAGCCCCATTTTTATACAGTGCATTCCTTTGTCTGAGTGGGGGCGGAACCAGTCGCAGCTGGTTCTTGAGTACTCTGTTTACCTCAACCACCCTCTCTATTCACTGGCAGGGCTTGGGTCATTAGACACACCACAGGGGGGCGGAGCCAGCATTGTGTGGGGAAAACCCAGCCCATCCAGGACACAGGTACACTCCTCCCACCCATCACTCATGCTAATCTCCCACTCACCACCGGGCAGACCCATCCAGACTTCCTGGAGCCTGGCATGCCAGCCAGCTCCAGCCAATCACACGCCAGCACCCTCACAGCACACGTACAGCCATGTCTAGAAATGGCGCTTCGCTACTAGACACATACATGCTGCATACACCGTTGCGCAGCATTCACTCACACGAGTTCACACATACCAGACTCAAGCCTGTACACCCCACGCATCAGGAACTACCAGGGACACATACATTCCCCATGCATTCCTATGGGCGGGCAGGCCTAGCTCAGCACATGCACTCAGAGTGCGCACGCACTTTCCACTGGGACACAGTGAAAGTGCGCAGAATCCCTAAAATCACCATTGCCAGATCACCATTACCAGCAAAAAGTCTAGGGGTGAACCTGCCCTAAGGCCCAAAGTCCAACAGTAGGCATTGTCTGAAAGCATGAAGTCGCAGGGTGGGGTGGGACCCTCTCACTGACCTCCCACAGGAGGCCGAGCACCCACACTCTTTTCCTCTCGCCCTACTTACGAGCAGGGAATGCAGACGTTCTGTTATCTACATTTTTTAGGTCTCGCGCCTGCGATGCATATGGCGAAGCCATATGCGCATCGCGCAGGCGCGATACTATAGTCATCGGCTATGCTTCCCAGGAGACAGGAGATGTCACGCGCACGCTCTGGAAAGCGATCGGCGCCGGCCGCGCGCGTGCGTTTCCCAATCTCCTGTCTCTCTGGGAAGCACACAAGCAAGCCCAGCAAGCCCCGCCAAGGTAACTTTGAAATAATCTTTATTTCTTGATAATTATTGCCTCTGGACTTTTTTGTTTAATATTACGGGCATGTGGGTTGTGTGATGCTGCATAAACAGATGCGTTTGGAGTTTATTTACCGATCCGCTATGGAGGGGCTTTTCTTTAATCTGTTGGTGGCTGTTTTTTTTTTTTTATTTATATTGCGTCTTCATGTACACATGATGTTTGACTTTTTTGAGCAATTCGTTACGTTGGGCTTTTGTATAATTTGATACTAGCTGTTATTTTATTTATATTGCGTCTCCCGATGCTGTGTTTGCCTGCCCCGCCAGCTCTCCAAGGTTGCTATTTGTTTCTTTCCCATCTGCGTACATCACTTGCGGGATACAGGTAAATCTGCATTCTAGAGTTGCCTTTATTGTTTTGAGGCCGGGCGCAGGGGCTGCTCCGATGTTATCAAGGCTGCTATCCCACTGCTAAGGCGGTGCTGCACTCACTGCCTTGTTTATATTTGTTTTAGTTCCGTGATGCTCCGATCTTTGCCCCTTCCGAGTGGAGCTTCCGAGTGGAGCTTCCGAGTGGAGCTTCCGAGTGGAGCTTCAGAGTGGAGCTTCAGAGTGGAGCTTCAGAGTGGAGCTTCCGAGTGGAGCTTCAGAGTGGAGCTTCCGAGTGGAGCTTCCGAGTGGAGCTTCCGAGTGGAGCTTCAGAGTGCAGAGTGGAGCTTCAGAGTGGAGCTTCAGAGTGGAGCTTCAGAGTGCAGAGTGGAGCTTCAGAGTGGAGCTTCAGAGTGGAGCTTCAGAGTGGAGCTTCAGAGTGGAGCTTCAGAGTGGAGCTTCAGAGTGCAGAGTGGAGCTTCAGAGTGGAGCTTCAGAGTGCAGAGTGGAGCTTCAGAGTGGAGCTTCAGAGTGCAGAGTGGAGCTTCAGAGTGGAGCTTCAGAGTGGAGCTTCAGAGTGGAGCTTCAGAGTGCAGAGTGGAGCTTCAGAGTGCAGAGTGGAGCTTCAGAGTGCAGAGTGGAGCTTCAGAGTGCAGAGTGGAGCTTCAGAGTGGAGCTTCAGAGTGGAGCTTCAGAGTGCAAAGTGGAGCTTCAGAGTGCAGAGTGGAGCTTCAGAGTGCAGAGTGGAGCTTCAGAGTGGAGCTTCAGAGTGGAGCTTCAGAGTGGAGCTTCAGAGTGGAGCTTCAGAGTGGAGCTTCAGAGTGGAGCTTCAGAGTGGAGCTTCCGAGTGGAGCTTCCGAGTGGAGCTTCCGAGTGGAGCTTCAGAGTGCAGAGTGGAGCTTCAGAGTGCAGAGTGGAGCTTCAGAGTGGAGCTTCAGAGTGCAGAGTGGAGCTTCAGAGTGGAGCTTCAGAGTGGAGCTTCAGAGTGCAGAGTGGAGCTTCAGAGTGGAGCTTCAGAGTGGAGCTTCAGAGTGGAGCTTCAGAGTGGAGCTTCAGAGTGGAGCTTCAGAGTGGAGCTTCAGAGTGCAGAGTGGAGCTTCAGAGTGCAGAGTGGAGCTTCAGAGTGGAGCTTCAGAGTGCAGAGTGGAGCTTCAGAGTGGAGCTTCAGAGTGCAGAGTGGAGCTTCAGAGTGCAGAGTGGAGCTTCAGAGTGCAGAGTGGAGCTTCAGAGTGGAGCTTCAGAGTGGAGCTTCAGAGTGCAAAGTGGAGCTTCAGAGTGCAGAGTGGAGCTTCAGAGTGCAGAGTGGAGCTTCAGAGTGGAGCTTCAGAGTGCAGAGTGGAGCTTCAGAGTGCAGAGTGGAGCTTCAGAGTGGAGCTTCAGAGTGGAGCTTCAGAGTGGAGCTTCAGAGTGGAGCTTCAGAGTGCAGAGTGGAGCTTCAGAGTGGAGCTTCAGAGTGGAGCTTCAGAGTGGAGCTTCAGAGTGGAGCTTCAGAGTGGAGCTTCAGAGTGGAGCTTCAGAGTGGAGCTTCAGAGTGCAGAGTGGAGCTTCAGAGTGGAGCTTCAGAGTGGAGCTTCAGAGTGGAGCTTCAGAGTGGAGCTTCAGAGTGCAGAGTGGAGCTTCAGAGTGGAGCTTCAGAGTGGAGCTTCAGAGTGCAGAGTGGAGCTTCAGAGTGGAGCTTCAGAGTGCAGAGTGGAGCTTCAGAGTGGAGCTTCAGAGTGGAGCTTCAGAGTGCAGAGTGGAGCTTCAGAGTGCAGAGTGGAGCTTCAGAGTGCAGAGTGGAGCTTCAGAGTGCAGATTCAGAGTGCAGATTCAGAGTGCAGATTCAGAGTGCAGATTCAGAGTGCAGATTCAGAGTGGAGCTTCAGAGTGCAGAGTGGAGCTTCAGAGTGGAGCTTCAGAGTGCAGAGTGGAGCTTCAGAGTGGAGCTTCAGAGTGCAGAGTGGAGCTTCAGAGTGGAGCTTCAGAGTGCAGAGTGGAGCTTCAGAGTGGAGCTTCAGAGTGCAGAGTGGAGCTTCAGAGTGGAGCTTCAGAGTGGAGCTTCAGAGTGGAGCTTCAGAGTGGAGCTTCAGAGTGGAGCTTCAGAGTGGAGCTTCAGAGTGGAGCTTCAGAGTGGAGCTTCAGAGTGGAGCTTCAGAGTGCAGAGTGGAGCTTCAGAGTGCAGAGTGGAGCTTCAGAGTGCAGAGTGGAGCTTCAGAGTGGAGCTTCAGAGTGCAGAGTGGAGCTTCAGAGTGCAGAGTGGAGCTTCAGAGTGCAGAGTGGAGCTTCAGAGTGCAGAGTGGAGCTTCAGAGTGCAGAGTGGAGCTTCAGAGTGGAGCTTCAGAGTGCAGAGTGGAGCTTCAGAGTGCAGATTCAGAGTGCAGATTCAGAGTGGAGCTTCAGACTGCAGAGTGGAGCTTCAGAGTGGAGCTTCAGAGTGCAGAGTGGAGCTTCAGAGTGGAGCTTCAGAGTGCAGAGTGGAGCTTCAGAGTGGAGCTTCAGAGTGGAGCTTCAGAGTGGAGCTTCAGAGTGGAGCTTCAGAGTGGAGCTTCAGAGCGGAGCTTCAGAGTGGAGCTTCAGAGTGCAGAGTGGAGCTTCAGAGTGCAGAGTGGAGCTTCAGAGTGCAGAGTGGAGCTTCAGAGTGGAGCTTCAGAGTGCAGAGTGGAGCTTCAGAGTGGAGCTTCAGAGTGCAGAGTGGAGCTTCAGAGTGCAGATTCAGAGTGGAGCTTCAGAGTGCAGAGTGGAGCTTCAGAGTGCAGATTCAGAGTGGAGCTTCAGAGTGCAGAGTGGAGCTTCAGAGTGGAGCTTCAGAGTGCAGAGTGGAGCTTCAGAGTGGAGCTTCAGAGTGGAGCTTCAGAGTGGAGCTTCAGAGCGGAGCTTCAGAGTGGAGCTTCAGAGTGCAGAGTGGAGCTTCAGAGTGCAGCTTCAGAGTGGAGCTTCAGAGTGGAGCTTCAGAGTGGAGCTTCAGAGTGGAGCTTCAGAGTGGAGCTTCGGAGTGGAGCTTCAGAGTGGAGCTTCAGAGTGGAGCTTCAGAGTGGAGCTTCAGAGTGGAGCTTCAGAGTGGAGCTTCAGAGTGGAGCTTCGGAGTGGAGCTTCAGAGTGGAGTGGAGCTTCAGAGTGGAGCTTCAGAGTGCAGAGTGGAGCTTCAGAGTGGAGCTTCAGAGTGCAGAGTGGAGCTTCAGAGTGGAGCTTCAGAGTGCAGAGTGGAGCTTCAGAGTGGAGCTTCAGAGTGGAGCTTCAGAGTGGAGCTTCAGAGTGGAGCTTCAGAGTGGAGCTTCAGAGTGGAGCTTCAGAGTGCAGAGTGGAGCTTCAGAGTGGAGCTTCATAGTGCAGAGTGCAGATTCAGAGTGCAGATTCAGAGTGGAGCTTCAGAGTGCAGAGTGGAGCTTCAGAGTGCAGCTTCAGAGTGGAGCTTCAGAGTGGAGCTTCAGAGTGGAGCTTCAGAGTGGAGCTTCAGAGTGGAGCTTCAGAGTGCAGAGTGGAGCTTCAGAGTGCAGAGTGGAGCTTCAGAGTGCAGAGTGGAGCTTCAGAATGCAGAGTGGAGCTTCAGAGTGTCAAGAGCAATGCCAATAGCTCTAACTTTAACAAAGGCAAAACCATTGCATTGTAAATGCTTGTTATTTTACCGAATCACATGCTCATGCTGCTGCCTGGTTTGTCTACATGCACACAGGCAGAATCACTCGGTACAAAATGGCTCCTGTTCACTCGTCAGTACGGTCTTGCGCCGCCCCACCTTCCCCCTGCCAAATACATTCATTCCAAATACTGCTTATTTTCATATCAGACTGACTTCTCACATCTGGGATAGCAGGGGCACCTTCCACAGTGATTAGTGCTTCACAAAAAATAATTCTCGGCTAGCGCTCAGAAGCCTTGAAGCTTTGATTGAATGACACTGCAGTTTGATGCCCCGCTCGTTTTTTGATGCTATGCGTTCCAGACACTGATTTTATTAAGACTCACTTGGAGCTCTAAACTGTCACTTGATCTTTCTTTGGGTCATTTCGTTTGCCCGGAAGGACTAACATATCTGTGAAACCCTCTTCTTTTATAGTTTGAGCATCGTCTTCGTTTAGCAGGATAACATTATACATTTGAAAATACAAATATCCGGGAAGAGCAGAGAGCAAATCTCCGCGATGTTGGGCATTCTCCTATCATAAAGGAAGCGTGTTGGTGGGACCTGTGGCATCTAACGCATCATTTAACCCTATATGCGTGGGCACCTACCACAATAATGTATAGGATGAGTTTGTTCCGTTCCCGTTTTTAATTTGATGTAAAACTCAAATCACTGCACACTCTCTACTACACACTCTCTACTACACACTCTCTACTACAGTCACTACTCTCTACTACACACTCCCTACTACAGTCACTACTCTCTACTACACATTCTGCTACACACTCTCTACTACAGTCACTACTCTCTGCTACGCACTCTACTCTCTACTACACTCTACTACACACTCTCTACTACACACTCTACTACACACTCTCTACTACAGTCACTACTCTCTGCTACGCACTCTACTCTCTACTACACACTCTACTACACACTCTCTACTACACACTCTACTACACACTCTCTACTACAGTCGCTACTCTCTACTACACACTGTACTACACACTCTACTACAGTCACTACTCTCTACTACACACTACTACCCACTCTCTACTACAGTCACTACTCTCTACTACACACTCACTACACACTCACTACTACAGCCACTACTCTCTTCGACACACTCTATACTAGACACTCTCTACTACACACTATCTACTACAGTCACTACTCTCTACTACACACTGTACTACACACTCTACTACAGTCACTACTCTCTACTACACACTACTACACACTCTCTACTACAGTCACTACTCTCTACTACACACTCTACTACACACTCACTACACACTCACTACTACAGCCACTACTCTCTTCGACACACTCTATACTAGACACTCTCTACTACACACTATCTACTACAGTCACTACTTACTACACTCTCTACTACACACTCTACTACACACTCTACTACACACTCTACTACACACTCTACTACACACTCTACTACACACTCTACTACACACTCTACTACACACTCTACTACACACTACTACACACTCTACTACACACTCTACATTACACACTCTACATTACACACTCTACATTACACACTCTACATTACACACTCTCTACTACACACTCTCTACTACACACTCTACTACACACTCTGCTACACACACGCTCTACTACACACTCTACTACACACCCTCTACTACTCTACTACACATTCTCTACTACTCTACTACACACTCACTACTTTCTACTACACTCTACTACAGACTCTCCACTCTCTACTCCACACTCTCTACTCCACACTCTCTACTTCAATCTCTCTACCTCAATCTCTCTAATTCAATCTCTCTACCTCAATCTCTCTACTTCAATCTCTCTACTTCAATCTCTCTACTTCACATTCTGTATTACACACTCTCTACTACACACTCACTACTCTCTACTACACACTCTCTACTACACACTCTACTACACTCCCTACTACACATTCTCCTACACACTCTACTACACACTCTACTACACACTCACCACTCTACTACACACTCACCACTCTACTACACACTCACTAGTCTCTACTGCTCACTCTCTACTACACACTCTCTACTACACACTCTCTACTACACACTCTCTACTACACACTCTCTACTACACACTCTCTACTACACACTCACTAGTCTCTACTACACACTCACTACTCTCTACTACACACTCACTACTCTCTACTACACACTCTACTACTCACTTACTACTCTCTACTCACTCTCTACTACTCACTACTACTCTCTCTACTACTCACTATTACTCTCTACTACTCTCTCTACTACTCACTCTCTACTACTCACTCTCTACTGCTCATGACAATGCCATTTATTTATCTGTTTCCAAAACCAACACATAAATAAAACATTTGTCATTTACAATGCCAAAAGCGCTAACTTTTGCAAAGGCGAGACCGTTGCATTGTAAATGCTTGTTTTAACTTGTGAAAACATCCAATGCTTCACCATCCCACCAAAAGCTTCTTTTCTGCACTATGCCAACATTAATCGATGGGAGCGACTTCATCTCAAGCTCATTTGATGTGTTTAGGTCAGTTGCAGGTCCCTCACAGGACACCATCAGAATTGTGGACAAATCTAGGCAGTCAGGAAGCCTCCTGTGAGTTGAGGGGGCCACGGCTGTTTACTGACATGCCCTTACTAAACATGCCGATACAAAAGGGGATGATGGACGGAGCGTTTGAGCAAATCAAACACTCACCCCCAGTCACCCCCAGAAACAAGCATCCTGGGACCGGTTTCGGATTCATAATCCTCATCAGCCAGGCTATCTTGAATCCAGTGGCCAAGTGAGCAAGGGACTCACGTCTGAGCATACCCCTTTTGTACCACTTTGTTCGCCATAAATTGGCAGGGTATGCTCAGACGTGAGTCCCTTGCTCACTTTGCCACTGGATTCAAGCAAGCCGGGCTGAAGACGGCTGAAATGCCAGAAACCGGTACTCGGAAGCTTGTTTCCGGTCCAGGGAAGGTATGGCTTGGCAGTTCGGGCTGGACTGTTCCCATGAGGCACAGGGTCAGACTGATTTGCATATGGCCATGTCTGAACTGGGGTGGCAGAGTGGGCTAAAGAACGGTGATGGATTAAATCCAGATCTGTTGACTGGGTGTGAGTGTTTGATTGGTTCAGATGCTCCGTCCATCACCACCCCCTTTTGTACCACTTTGTTCACCATAAGTTGACAGGGTATGCTCAGACGTGAGTCCCTTGCTCACTTTGCCACTGGATTCAAGCAAGCCGGGCTGAAGACGGCTGAAATGCCAGAAACCGGTCCTCGGAAGCTTGTTTCCGGTCCAGGGAAGGCATGGCTTGACAGTTTGGGCTGGACTGTTCCCATGAGGCACAGGGTCAGACTGATTTGCATATGGAAATGTCTGAACTGGGGTGGCAGAGTGGGCTAAAGAACGGTGATGGATTAAACCCAGATCTGTTGACTGGGTGCGAGTGTTTGATTGGGTCAGATGCTCCGTCCATCACCACCCCCTTTTGTACCACTTTGTTCGCCATAAGTTGGCAGGGTATGCTCAGACATGAGTCCCTTGCTCACTTTGCCACTGGATTCAAGGAAGCCGGGCTGAAGACGGCTGAAATGCCAGAAACTGGTTCTCGGAAGCTTGTTTCCGGTCCAGGGAAGGCATGGCTTGGCAGTTCGGGCTGGACTGTTCCCATGAGGCACAGAGTCAGACTGATTTGCATATGGCCATGTCTGAACTGGGGTGGCAGAGTGGGCTAAAGAACGGTGATGGATTAAACCCAGATCTGTTGACTGGGTGTGAGTGTTTGAATGGTTCAGATGCTCCGTCCTTCACCACCCCCTTTTGTACCACTTACTAAACATGGCCATGCGTTTGTCTTACTGCAAGGCATGAATGGAAGAGATTTTTGGAGCAAAAAGTAGTCTAAATACAGTATTGAAAATGTAAATAAAAAAGCGGGTTATATCTCTGACACCAAGCACCAACTACCGCCTGCTTAGCCAGCCTTTAAAAAAAAAAACTCTAAAAAAAGTATGCATTTCTTTTATTTAGGAGGTGCATAGAAATGGCAGGGCATGGGTGGAAACATCTATGAAAAGCCAGAAAGAAGCAGGGAAGCTCGCCAGGTGGGGAGAAACGCTAATCCCACAAAGTAAGGCGAGCAAACCTTTCAAGTGAACCAAGGAAATGATGTTGAAACTGTGAGGTTTGTTGAGAACATGTTTAACACGATGAACAGAAAAAAGCTGCACTATTGCATCAAAAAGTTAGCGCAGCACAGGGCTTTATGTGGGCCGGGTCTCACCGGTGCTGAGCACTGGCAGTTTTTTAATAGGGGACCTCGAAACGGGTCTCTATCCGGCTATGTTTTGTGCCCTGGCACAGGCGGTCCGTTTTGTTCCAGACTGCAGTGACAGCAGGCACACCGATGTGTGCGTGCTCACACTGCTCACTTCTCACTGGTGGAGAAGTTATGCCAGGTAAGCATTGTTGAGGAAGGGAAATCCTTTAAAGAGATTCTTTTTCTCTCTGGATTTTCCTTCTCTTTTTGAAACTCAGGAGCAGCAGCATTGTCATGGTGTCACTAGGGCTTTAATTGGAAGCTTTTTCAATATTATATACAAGTCATAGTTGCTGCTTATTTATCTCATGTGACTAACAACCATTGACAAATCCAATAGTTCTGACAAATGGTAGGTATGAAGTTACTTGTATCATATATCTGGATTCAATGACAAACAGCAAAATACAAGTCGGGCGGCACACTATGCTAAACACAGATTTTTTCACCTTACGTGTTTTTAAGCCACGTCCTTAATTACATAGGCCTCACCCCTTTTGAGAGACCCCCACCCACCCCCCCAGTTCTTTCATCCCACTTAAAGCCCTGGCTCAGCACATTCATATTTTACTTAGTATCTTTCATTTGACACAACTGAGAATTAAACAAAGAGGAAAAAGTAGCCTTCTAGTTAGGTACGTGATAAGGGAATAGAATGTTTACACCGTCATCCAATTGAGGGCAGCAAGTCAAGAGTTGAGAAGAATCATTCAAAAGCATGGATTACAAGTCCCTATCTATAACCGCTCACATGTTGCATATCAAAAGGTTCACGTATTTCTTCATCACAATTTAGTCTCTTGGGTGATTTTGTCTCCAAGTACAACTGTGATTTTAAAAAGCATGTTGGTAGCATGCAGTGCAGAGTTAATTAAATGTATCACAGCTTTGCCGCTAGAATGAAAAACACTACCAGTCTTAAGGTCTCTTCTCTGCACTGCTCCTGGTGTCAACCGCGACTGAGGCTGGTTGGCGATGCAATCCAGCATAACCTCTGTCTTGCATGAAGTCCTTCTCACCTATGGTCAGATGCATGGGTTTTTATAGTATCTGATCGCCAATCTTAGATTTATAAAACAAAACTGCATATGCAGATAGTAAAGTAGCTGCAGCACTAAACAAAGTTGGTGACACATACCGTATGCCGACTCACATATAGAGCGTATGCTCTCACAACCATAAACAAAACAAAAAAAAACATGTCAGCTAATACAGTGAGCATCCATGATGTTATGGCAGTGTCCATAATTATTAACAATAAAATATGGCAGCTTAGGTAGTAAGCAGACATGATGCCAACATTTTTGCAGATCTAAAACCTCACACTTTGTAATAAAAAAAGATAAAAGACTCTAAAAGCAAGAAGAGGATAAGCATAGAAGAGGCGTAAACACTACAACAATCCTCTTCCAACATGGTGTTTACATGTCAATTCCAAATTGGCACATTCAAAGTAGAAAAATAACGATGGAAAGTAGAACTACACATCATGTAAAACAAAATAAAGTCAGAGCTCTCATGTCCAGTCACTTTCCAGAAGACGCTCAACTGCAACAAGATGCTCATGCCAATGCAACCGGAAATACACACAATAGCAACGCATACATCTATCAATTGCAAAAGCAACAAAGAAAAAGAAAGCTATCTCACATCTAACCAGCAACACACTACACCTATCACTGTACAAGAACAACTCCACAGACTCAGATCACATAGGTTACTGTATTTACCCTAACACTCTGGTGAACATAACACAATCACTAACCGCACTCAATGTACAGGTCGCATGAAACTTCCTTAACGTTTGCTACAACTTGATACTTTTGTTTCACAATGTATAATTTCAGAGGAATAAATTGGGATGAAAAGTAAATGTATGGAATCACTGCAAAATAATTTGTCTCATACTTTTCATGCTCTTAATATATAAGCTTGTCATTTGGATCGTAGATGCTGTAATTCATTTGTTTCCTGCTACCTTCCTAAGAACTGCAATCAAACGCATCACCATGCTATCCACATTTCAGGAAGAAAAAGGATGCCAGCTACTTCCTACCAGCCAGACAATTTTACATGTACTGTAAATCAAGGGGAAAGTGAACCTCACCAGTCTATAGACCGGAATAGGAAAGATGTAGAGAGCGATGGTGCTGGGAGGAACATACTGAATAGGTTTCAGGTGGAACCCTCTACTCTACCCGAAACCCATGGGGCTGACCATACCCCATTTTTTTGTTATAGGCAAGAACCACGCCTATAACAGAGAACTCTCATGGGCCATAATGAGGCAAGATAGAGAAGAACCATTTTAGGTTGATATACCTACTAAACATTTTCACTAATAGTTGACGAATATTGGGTTCTACCACACACAGTCCTGATGAAGGCCATGCACCCACAGAGGCAACACAAGGCCGAAACATGTCGACCAGATCTATAGATGTTTACAACCCATTAATTGTCCTAACCAACATCGCTACATTTTTAGTCTTATCCCATCCCGTCTTTTCCAGTAAATCATATTTTTAGGAATAGGAGGTAATTTTACTTATGTCACCCAGATCCCACCATTGTCTTACACCCAGACAATCTTCTTCCAGGTGGAGGTTTGATTCACTTGGTGAACTGAACACTCAAGTGAAGAGACCCGATGATGACACTATCCCCTACATCACATCAATGGAGATAATATGCACTGTTTGAGGTGACAACTAGGTTGAGGATCTTTGAGACGATTTCTTTGAAAATCTGGTCTATAGACTGGTGAATTTCGCACCCCCCTTGATTTATATTAGATTTTAATTGGAAGCTGAGTGGACCCTATACTGCTTCTCCCTCCCTCTCCCCTGTTGATTAAAAATTTTACAAGTACACCTAGACCAATGTTCCCTCCAATTATTTTCCTAGTTATTTTCTATATATATGCAGAAACAGTATGTTTGTATATACGCTTTTCTCGGCTGTGTGCTAGTGAGAGTAGTGAGCCATTATGACAGCGATCATGGTAAGTGTGTTATCATGTTTCAGCCCACACGGAAGGCAGCAGAACACTACAGAAATGTCAAGTGACAAGAACACACAATATATAGGGCCTGATTTAGACTTTGCTGGACAGGTTACTCCATCATAAATGTGACAGATATCTGCCCCACCTTACTCTCATGTGCATTATTTCCTAAGGCACTTGTAATACAGTGTAAGAGAAAATCCTCAAGCTTGCAACCTCTCTGCCAAACTCTAAATAAGGCTATTAATTACACAGCTGCGGTTTCTTTATGATGGTGGGGGGAGCGTTGCCCCCGTTCCTCTGCGATCTGCTGGAAGTGCTAAAAATAAAATGGCAATTAAATGATTTCATTGTCATTTTATTTTTAACCACGGCACGTCGCACCTGCCAGCCAAGATGGCGTGTCCTTTGCTACCGATTGGCAGTAGAAGGACTGGAGCAGACGTGCCCACACACTTCAAAGTGCGCATGTCACTTTGGCCGGCGGCCTTGTGCGGCCAATGTGACATGCGCACTTTGGAGTTCTGCACCCAGTTGCCTTAGACAGCTGGGTGGAGACCAAGCACAGGCTCTAGGACCTGAAGGAGTGTTAGGCCAGCCCTCTCCATCCAATCCTGCCGCTGCTATCATGCTCGCCACACCACTTTGAAAGATCAGCAGCCGCTCCTGTACTTACATTTATGGTTTTAGACAGGTGGAACTTTGATGGACGAATGCAATAAATCAGGCATGGGCAAGGGGAAGATTTGTGACATGATGTTCAGTTAGCATTAGTCAGTTATGATTAGGCGACCATGTTCTCCAACTACTGCACAGATAAATGCAAGACACTTCAGTAATTTAGGTACATGTGTTTTATCATTTTAGTAATGTTGAAACAATATTGAACAGGTGCATTAAACAAATGAAAACGGTGTACTTAACTGTAAATTGAAGGTCTCGAAATTGTGGCTATGAATCATGCAGCAGATGAGACCAAAATGCTAACAAATTAAAGGACAGCACAGTAGAGCACCCCCGATCCCACACACATTTCAAGACACCTACGATGTAATTTTCTGCAGCCCAGTTCAGACCTAGTTTCCTTCCACAGGGTTACTCCCATCACATGGTCAGACAGCCAGCTGGTTGCTTTCCAACACAAACACCACAACTTACCCCAGGAGAACTCAGATTACTCCCCAACTCCTTTTCGACCAAACTGAATTTAGAAGACTGAGAACCCCAGCTTACATCCAACATAGATCTCGACACAATACTCTCAGTTCAAAAACTCTATGGATGGCTCCATGAAGGTTTTGATATAGTAATCCCACAGAAAATATCACAATGGAAAAAAACACTTGGATGAATGCAGATTTTAAAAAGATTAACAAATTGCAAAGCTTCAAATAGCCTGTCGCAAAACAAACAACCCTCGAAACAAAATATGCCTACATAGACGTATACAAATGTACAAGTCAACAATCAAAAATGCTACTACTCAAGCAGAATCCAATAAACAAAATAGCTCAATTAAGATTTTTTTTAAAATACACTCACAATCCAAAATGCACAGAAGGAACAAATCTCATACCCCAGGAATGTTGTCAAAAACTGGCAACGCATTACGCAACCAAAGCAGACGTTGGATTCATACTTAACATACAAAACCCAACATCACTACCCATTTCCCAAAAATCCTCCTACAGGTCAGTTAATTCAGCCTCTGAACTCCTTCATAGAAATATCACCAACTAAATTTCAGCATCTTGTCAAAGCTAGGAGGCCAGCTGGTTGCCCCTATGGCCCTTTTCCACCTTAAATCTTAAAAAACATTCTTGAACAACTTTAAGGGCCCACCTAATCAGCACTGATAAAGAACTCTTTAACGACAGGAGTTTTCCAGAGGATGCAAAAGACATACATATGCTGATTATTAAAGTAAACAAACCTGGACTCTCAACACCCCAATAAATACAGACCTACAGTAAGCACACCATTCTAAGGCAAACTTATAGACAGACCAGCCTTCACTCAGATGTCACAATGCATTGAAGAAAACTCTCCAACTCACGAATGGGATTCTGTCCCGGGAGAGGAACTGAATCAGCCCTAAACTCCATTTGGGCCAATCTTAAAAACACAGTGAACCAGAATGGGGTAGCTGTGCTACCTCTCTTGGAACATTCAGCTCTCTATGATATAGCGGATCATGACACTCTAATCCGAAGACTCAAGGAAGCTGGCATAGAGGGTGCCACTCATTTGCATCACATCTTACCTACACAATAAAACATATGTAATCCATACTACTCCATTCTCATCAAAACCCTTGTCCCTCTTCCTGCAATTCATAGCGCTACGAGGCCTTAGGGTAGAATGCGCTTTATAAATACAATTTTCATTTCACCCTGTAGCTCAAACGCATGAGTCCCTCAAGGCTCTATCATCTCCTCCCTCCTTTTCAACATCTACATGAAATCCTTACCAGAACTGACAAATGTTTTTGAGTTCACCAGCTATAAGTATGCACACAACACACACACTCCCTAAATTGGATAGCATCAAGACCATTGGAAACTCAAAAATCTTGAGTTGCCAACATTTTGTTGACCAGCGGATGACATGGAGTCACCTGAAATGGAACGCCTACAAAACTGAAATACTTACCTGTGGTGACTGAAAACGTATGACCCTCTCTCCTCTGGACCCGACAATTTATTACCACCACAGAAAATTCCAAGAAAGTGAGAAACCTTGGAATTATCATGGACTCTAAGCTCTCCATGAATACCCAAGTGGATAAGCTATCCAGAAAAGCTTTCTTACCATGAAAATGGTATAACGCATCTTCTCACACCTAGGATTCCCCCACAGGGTCAAATCGACAATCTCTCTAATACTAACAAATCTAGGTTACACTAATGGTCCACATTGTGGCTCAACTTTATCAACATGACAAGATTACAGTGAATTCAGAACTCTGCTGTTCGACTCTTCCTACATGCAAAACCGCAACCCAATAGCTCCTCTGCTTTGAAGACCCTCCACTGGTCTTCCTTCAAGGTGCTTTGTATAACTCACAAGGCAATGAATCTCAAAGGACCACCTTTTATCAGGAAGAAAATCACAAAAGTCATAAAACAAAGGAACATATTCTCTCCACTGGCACCCTGTCTCCAAATCTCATCATACAAGAAAAACACACATGGGTGGATCATCAACCCAAGCCACAACATTTTCTTTCATGCTACGGCCAGCTAACCAGAACATCTGGTCCTGTGGGAGGTTTACTCCAGAGGGAGTGAGGTGGCCCAAAGGGGGAACAAGCCATCTAGGCTAATAGGAATACTCTGTTTTTTTACGTTGAGCTTGCAGGGATGTCGCGAGAGGCTCACCTAACCATCTACATAGCTATTTTCTGTGTGCCTTAATTTCGCAAAAACTATGAACGAATTCACACCGAAAGCACGCTTTCGGGAGACAGAACTAGTTACCTGTAAAAACTGGTTTAATTCCATTAATCAATTTCTGGGTAACGCTGTTCGGATAAGTCTATGGAAAATGCATGAGGATTTAGCATTTTGGGAACCCCTGCCCCCACTAAAGAGCTCTTTTTAGGAAAGTTTTATTAAGGGACATCAAAGTTATTAGCAAACCTAAAAAGACATTTCCAATGGAAAAATAGACCTAACTCTAAATATAAATATCCATCCATCCATCCATCCCACTGGCGATCACCAACAGGTAGTTATAGTCAAGATCTTGTTTCCAGAGGAAAAGCATTTTTTGACTTGCCTATATCTTTTGAGCCAGTTGACGAATCTTTAGAAATATTTCCCAAAAAAGTGCGCCAGTAAATCTAGTTGAGCATGGAAAGTTTCGGAGTTATCCATCAAGCGGGGGTCGAGAAAAAGGGGGAGGTTTAAATATATGTATATATATATATATATATCTTTTCTCCTTTAGCCCGGGTTCAGGTTATGTTAGGCGCTCTTCGACGGTGCAAAGTTTTATGCCTCGCATAGAGATATGACTATGTGTAGATATATATATGTATACATACATACATACATACATACATACATACATGAGTATATCTAGGTGTGTATGTCTGTATATATGTACATATTCATTTCCACCTCTGCCTTTCCCTCCTCTCTCCAACTTATCCCAAACCTTTCTGACTACAGTCATCTCCCAAACTTGTTTTCCCAAAACTCTTCTCTCTTTCTATCCAATTCATTCAACCAAAGGTTGTACATGTCCACAACTCCCAATAACATCTCACACCTTCCTTTTACTAGCTCCACTTTAATTAATTTATCCATATTCTAAATTCTACAGTAAATGCAACTTTCCAAACATAAAATAACTAATCCTACAAGAAAAAGAAAGCACATATTACAAATCTATTAGCTATTTACCTCAGAATACGGAGGAGACAGCTACTAGCCGCAAAACACTTCCCCGCCTCGTCAAGGGTAGTTAAAGTTATATAACTACTATTTACAATGACTGGAGGGAGGCTCTCCTCCCATGAGTTAACAGCCACTCTGGCAGGATTGTCATCTTCATACGTTTAATTAGTGCTTCATTCCTTACCAACACCCTATTTATAAGTCAGGCCGACATATATGCGGACATTCTGAAAGTTGGAATTTCTGTTACCTCCCAGTATTTTCATACATAAAAATTCCTATTAAGAGTTTACCCCCGCAGAATGGGAAGGAATTGTGCAGACCCAGATTTACTGGGTGGTATTTTACAAAGATTTCTCAATTCCTTGTTGTTTAATGAAGACACTGGTCATAGGTCTCAGCAGGTGGTCAATGTCTGCAAGGCAGTCTATGCAGCCTGTGGGAAGAGGGGGTGATAGTGTGAGAAGGAAGGGTAGGATCTTACAGGGGCTAGGGCCTTAAGTCGAGGGTTCTCTCACTGGGTATTCTTTCGAACCCTATGACGATCACCGGGGCACCCAGCAGGGTGTCCTCTTTCCCCTCAGCTTTTTGTGCTTTATATTGAGCCTTACTGCCAAGCTCTTAAAATGGCAAAGGCCATTTGCCTTTTGCATATACATCGGCCAGAGCTTACTATTCAATTCTACGCAGATGATGCGCCCATCCTGACTCCTACCTCTGCCATCGCCTTATCCGGCAGTACAAACCATAGTGGCCACAATGTTTCAGGGTATAAGCTAAATATCGACAAAACTCAGGTCTTGACAAACTTCTCTACCCCAGATCATGACATGCGCTGGGTCCACTCAGCAACATATCTTGGTGTGGAATTCAGAGCCGGCCAGTGTGAGCGAGAGTGGGGGGGGGGGGGGGGGGGGGAGAGACTTCCCCCTCCGCCCAGCCCCACCGCACTCACTAGCTCCAGCCACGACTGGTGGGACTGTCACTACACTTGGGATTAATTGGGATTTGTAACATCATTAAAATGGCCATTCTACCTCGTTATCTCTACCTTTTAGGTGTATACCCTCTATCTTCCTAAAGTTTTTTTTAAATAAGATGACGGCATTTTGGTAAAAAGTCATTTTGAGTTGTAGGAAATGTAGATCCAACATACAGTTTCTTCAACTGCCACGGGAGAGAGGTGGTTTTTCCCTACCGGGCTTGCGGGTCTACTATTTGTCTGCATTCATGTCATGACTAACTAAGGTCCTTGGTAGGGAGCAGTGGGTTCTGGGGCATACGTTCCCAGAGTATTTGCCGAAGGGGGAGGATGTTTTGCTTTACACCAGTATTATCTACATGGTTTATTTTTAAAGGGCTAATCTCAAGACCCTGAGGTTGTTTCATTCCATCTGATCTTATCTTAGAAAGTTGCTCTGGACATGTTCCGTCGGTAGGGCTCTAAACTTCTCACATTGGGGCAATTATATGAGGGTGACAAACTTCTCTAAAATGAGAGTCTGCATCAATGGAATTCCCTCCCCCATAGTGGATTCTTTAGGTATATACAACTCCAACATACCTTAGGTAGTATGAAGACAGACAACATCCGCTACTCTCAGAATAGCTTTCTGAATTACCCGATGAAATGTCCTCATATGGAGAACATCAGCTTGCTTATATAATGGTCTCTTTGGCTGATGATTGGGCAGAGGACTGATCCATTTCAATTACGGGCCGATAAGTGGAGCCGTCACCTCGGGATAAGAATGACTCTTGATTATATCAGGTTTACTAAGTTGCTTGCGCAAAGTCTTCGTAATGTTTCAAGGGTCAAAGTACATCACTTTAATTGTGTAAGTGATTTTTATTACACGCCTTATCATCTTTACATTATGAAGGTTAGACCAGATGCAAAATTCTTTCAGTGTGGGGTTGAGCCAGAAGAAGTCGTGCACCTTTTGCCACCTGCCCGTCTGTCTGTATTTTTTGGGAGACACTTATGCGAAAACTTAACCAGATTTGTCAGGTCAATGTGGTCTGGGGCCATAAGCTATTAGTTTTAGGGCATTCTACATCTATCCCACTGCATCTTGCAGGGACATATTTTGTTGGCATTTCTCTGGCAAGATTAGAGCTGGCTCGACACTGGTTACTCAGGGAAGCTACAAGCCAAATGCTTTGGTGGCACGAATTTCTGAATACAGGCCCTCTCAAGATGTCTGACAACAACGAATGTAGAACCAGGTAAAGAAGATCTGGCACCCTCCGAGGGAGTTGCTGAGCCAGCTTCGGGCTGGTCATGACTAGATACTATAAAAATACCATGGTAATCCAGGGAAGAGGCCCTGTAGGGTAGACTGTACCACTCCCTGTATGAATGTAAACTCACTAAAAGTACGCCTCAAAATAATGAGAAAAGGGGGGGGGGGGAGTATCCCTGGATGTTGTGTAGTGAAGGTAACAAGCAAAGAGTATGCCCTGTTCAAAGGGAGGAGATCTCTTTTAGGACAAGAACCCTCACTTACCCGAAGATGACATGCTTCATCATAGGGTTCCCTCCTCACACCAGGGCCGCAAGATCACTGATGTGGGCTACACTCTTCTGGGCTTGAAGAGGAGCTGAGTCCCTAGTGCTAGGAAGGAAACAGGTCCCGTGGCAGCAGTTTGAAATGTGAAATACAGCAATAATCAGGGTCCAGTGGGCCCTTCAGGCCTCTGGGGCCCAGTGCCATTGCATCCACTGTACCAATGGAAGCTGCGCCACGGTCATGGGCCATGCCTCCATACAGACCCGTGACGGGAGCAGGGATCACAGCATCCCCCACATGCATATGCTCAGAGCTAGAGCACAGCTCGCACAAGCAGGTGCTGGTGGAAATGGTCAAAGTAGCCCACCAAAGACGACAGAGACTTGCGGCACCGTCTTGACATGACCTGAATACTCCAGGCTGGACTGATCTGTTCGGCCCAGAGGCCACACCAGAACTAGAGAGAACAGATCAATACAGAGCTCCGGGCGTCTCTGGCACACTACTGAGGTGTGTTGGTTCCAGTCTGTCCCAAGGCAGCTACCGTACACCCTCGTGTAGACCGATTTAGGTCTGGCTTACATAAAAGATTAACATTTTTGTAGTAATCATCTAGGACTCGGGTCACATACATGTGACGTTCCTTGCCAACAATAGGAAATGGAAGTTGGGAGGGTGGGGACATTGCTGCACTCTAGGATTTACATACCTGGGGCCCGAGATGAATGCTTGAAACCTCGTAGCTTTGGTGGTGGAAGGCTCTTTTGAAACAGAGCAGCTGCTTTGCAAGGAACTGCCAACCAAGACGTGCTTTGGGCTCCTCTCAACCCATGCAGATGTCTGGGGCACTTCAGGGACAATGGAGAGGTGTTTGAAGAGCTCTAGGGTTCCCTATAAATCAATGCAGGGGCTCCAGGTACCCATAAAATAAATGCATGTTTCCAGGTCCAGCTCTGAAGGGAATTGGGTGCGCAGAGGGCCTAAATAAATCAATGCAGGTGGGTCGGGCCTCAATGAATCATTATGGGTCATCCAAAGCCCCAAACACCCAATGCAGGGACTTTAGGTAGCCTTTGAAAATATGAAGGTTCTCAAACCATTCTTTAAGCCAAATCAAAAGCGCCAAAGCCCTTCTGAACAGCTGCAGATGCTTCAAATCCTTCTCTACTGATGCAAGTGCTCAGAAGGCCCTTCTGAACAGATGCAAGTGCTAAAAGGGAACTCCGCCAAATTTATGCAGATAATCTTTTTGTTCTCCCAACTTGAGCCTATGCAGGTTCTTCGGGAACCCATAGACACATATTCGTTTGCTCCAATGAATTCCTGATTTATGTCAAATCTACACAGGGCCGGGCTGGTGAACCAAAATTAGCCCTCCCAACACTGCTCAAACCAGCCCCGCTCTTCATTCATCCATTCATCTCTAGCCTTCTTTCCTCACCCTTGCTCTCTCTCTTCTATACTGAAAGCCCTCTGTCAACTGCAATCAAGTAGACGAGGCAAAACTGTAATTACGCCGAGGCACTATACCTAATTCGGGGGTGGGGGTGGGGGTGCGGTACGCCATTACGCGAAATTCCGATAATTATGTCGGGAGGCCACTTGCGTATTTCTGCTGCTGTCCGTAAAAATATAGCGTGAGGGCACAGGAACAACACAAATGACCAGGACGCGAGCAGCTGTTTGGGGTAAATGTTTATCTTGGACTTTTAGGCAGGAATGATGGATTAGCATTTCACACAATTTTCACGAAATGTCATGTAATTACCTGAAAGCTAATTAAGCAAACTTTGCACACCCCTATAATTAACCTTGGGTAGCTAAGGAAAGTGAAAGAGACACCAGCAGCTGCCCCGGGCTTTCAAAACCAGCCTTTAAGGGCTCGAATCCACTGGGGAAATGCCTGGTGGAATAAATGATCTGTCCGGCCCTGCATCCACACAGAGGCAAGGGCCCGAGTGACCCTCCTGAATAGATCCAGGCGCTCCACGGCCCCCCTGAACTGAGTCAGGGTGCATGCAGACACCATCAGAATGATGCTGTTGCTACTCTGGGGCCCCTATAAATCAATGTCGGTCCTTTAGGCCTATGAAGTAATGGCAGTGCTCTTTGGCACCCCCCGTGTGTTCTGCGGGGCTCTTAACAGATATCAGTGCACCGAGGACTTTTGAAATGATCCATGTGTTCTGAAATCTCTCTGAACCAAAGCAAGGTTTCTTTGACACGCGATGCTAGCACCCCTCTGGTCTTTTTGAGGCTAATCGTGCGTTTCAGCAATGCGATCAGAATCACCTCCCAGTCCACATAAAGGATTTTTGAAAATTCTCAATAAAGTGAAAAATACTCAGGCTGACACAATTAAAAACCATATTAAAGCTTTGAAAAGAGGTGGCTGGAATGCAAAGAGCGCAACCATACGAAAATTAAGATTGGGCCTGCTTGGGGGGGGGGGGGGATCTAGCACAAACACGGGGCCACCGACTGGCTTCAGTCTTGCTGGGCCTCGTCAATGAAATGACAGTGACCACAAGGCCCATAACTGGGGGCATCAGGTTACAACAACCACTCCACATGGGGAACAACTATATGCAAATCAGTTTGGGTCCACCCCAAAAGCAACATCCCAGTGCAACTGCAAAGTGGTGCTGGGTGGGGTTGGGGGGGAGGAGGAGCGGAAGGATGGGGAGAGTCATTGGGAAGTAAAGATCAATGACATGTTGGGCGTTTTTCTTAAGTTTGCCCCGGACTGCCACCAGGCAAGGCATGGTGAAACATATCACGGTGTTGGAAGGCCCAACCCAAATAGGGCAAGGCAACCAGTTAAGGTTCGGCGTGCTCTGCATAACAACAGATTTGACGTGGCCTTCATCATTGGTAAAACCAGCATCAGCACCCCACAGCTTCTGAAGGAGGTAAAGGATGTGAGAGGTGGACACAGAGGGCATCCACTATTATTTGGCAGATGCCCCATAAAACTCCATCCTCTAAATCTAGCTGGTTCTGGTGACTTAGAGGACTTATGCGCCCACTGTAGGGGTCTGTGCTCGACCTTATTGTCACGGGTTCAAATCTCGGCAGGTCCACTCAGCCTCTCATCCTTCTGAGGTCGATCAAATGAGTACCATTGAGTTGGGTATCAAACATCTGTTATTCAGCGCCAAGATACACTTGGGTGAACGTGCGCTTTACAAATACACGTTATGTTATGTTAACTGACTGGCATAATCACCACCAGAAAGTTTGAAGTTACATTGTTTCAGATTTCACGAGCTAACGAATTGCAAAAGGACAGCTAATTTGTACTATTTGACTAGATGGCTGAAAGGTGAGCTGTGTCTGTTACAAATGTCCATCCTAGAGTTTTTTAAAATGATCGGAGAAAGTTGGAAAGTGCTTCCCTCTTTTGTTGAGTTTTTAGATTCAAGTGTTCTATGTTCATATGTCATGTGAAAATATGTGCAGACCTTTACACTGTAACATAACACACGTAGCACAATACGCTATGTACTGACATCAGGGGAACAAGAAAGGAGCGCATTAAATGGTGGTTCCCGCCGCCACTCCACACCACATTAAGCGGATGACTTCTTTCTTCTAACCACAGGGCCCTGGCTGCCTCAACACCCAGCAAATAGCAATTGCAAAGAAGTGGGTCAAGAAGTTTCCCAACCACATCAGCATGTTGGTA
The DNA here is from genome assembly GCF_964261635.1 of Lissotriton helveticus. Classification (NCBI taxonomy): domain Eukaryota; kingdom Metazoa; phylum Chordata; class Amphibia; order Caudata; family Salamandridae; genus Lissotriton; species Lissotriton helveticus. The sequence continues at coordinate 456,686,499 of NC_136065.1, forward strand.
AATGTGTTAGTGGCTGCTCAGGCTGCTGGGGCTGTTGCTCCGGGTGCTAGGAGTGATGAAGGCCACATGTTATCATCATCTTATAGGCTGAGACATCAGATAGTTGAGTTGTGTGTATTGCTAGAATACCAGTCCAATATGTACATGATATATTCCCATGCCGGTTTCCTCAATGACTAATGCTGTGGTGAGCAAGTGCTATGGACAAGCTCTCTCATTTGAAGAAGGTGCAATCTGTAGACTGTAATCGTATACATTTCATAGTTAAATACATGTTGGACCCGGCCTCATGGCGTGGTCCTACCCCTCCCGCATGGCGGGCCCCGGACGACACCAGCCCTCCTCCGGACCTCGGGCGGCCCCTTCGGCCCGACCCCGCACGCCCCAACACCACCGATCCGGATGCCATCCCGGATCCCCATCACCAGCCTGGCTCCGGCGTAGGCCCATCACGACCTAAGCACGAGGCCGTGCCCGACTCCATCTTGGGTCCCCCACGTCACGACCACGTGGCCTCGGCCCAGGCCCAGGCCCCAGCGAAGCCCCGACATCGAGGCACCAAGATCCTCCCAGGTGGTCGAGTGGCCACTCGACAGATCCCGGAGGGAGAGGAGTTTCGATGGCCCTCCAGCCGTCCCCGGACGCCTGGTATCGATCGCCCTCCGGCCTCACTGGGCGCTGGCTCCTCCCCCCTGCTGGGTGTCTGGACACCATCATCCCGGCCCCTCTGACCCCCCAGGCGGGAGGGTCCGGACATCAAAGGACCTCCGTCCTATATCTGGGCCAGCCCCGGAGTAGGACGTCAGTTGTATCCTGGACTGGAAGCCCTACTGACGCTGTCACGGCCGACACCAGACGAACTCATTCTTCCTGTAACCCGTCGTCCATCTGAGAGCCTGCTGGCGCTGCCGCGGCCTACCTTGCGGAACCATCCGAGAGCCTGCTGGCGCTGCCGCGGCCTACCTTGCTGAGCCATCCGAGAGCCTGCTGGCGCTGCCCCGGCCTACCTTGCTGAACCATCTGAGAGCCTGCTGCCGCGGCCTACCTTGCTGAACCATCCGAGAGCCTGCTGGCGCTGCCGCGGCCTACCTTGCTGAGCCATCCGAGAGCCTGCTGGCGCTGCCGCGGCCTACCTTGCTGAACCATCTGAGAGCCTGCTGGCGCTGCCGCGGCCTACCTTGCTGAACCATCCTGTAAGCCTGCTGGCGCTGCCGCGGCCTACCTTGCTGAACCATCCTGTAAGCCTGCTGGCACGGCAGCGGCTCGAACCTCTCGGAACCCCCCAGCTCGAGGATTGAGAGCTGTGCGCAGGGTATCCCTTCCTCCCCCCCAGAAGCGAGACTGTCCCGCTACCTCGCCCCCCTTTTCGAGACTTTACGGATCCCTCGATCCGCCTGTATATACTGCCAAGAATCCGCAACCCGTATTCCTTATAAAAGCTTGAGAACTTGACCTCCTGTGTGGTGTCCTTTTGTAGTGTTGTGATTACTCTGCTGTACGATCCTAGGAGAGGGCCCTCCCCCAGGAGGCCTCTCGGTAACGCTCGGCTACGTCTCGACGGAGAGGTGGACCTAGGGGTGGTCAGTCAGACATCTTCTGCCTCCCCCGGGGTCGCCTTTCTAACATTGGTGGCAAGCGCCGGGATCCGAGCCCACGTAGATCGTACAGAGAGTGATTCACTCGCTACCAAGAGAAACCCACTGCGACCATGAGCACAGAATTCCAGAAAGAGAAAATGGAAGACTACAGTCACAAGGAGCTAAAGCAATTCTGCAAAGACCTAGGCATCGCTACCTCTGGCTTAAGCACCAAAGAAGACTTTAAATCGGCCCTACAGGCCTGGGTGGATGCCGGCGAGGCGCCACCTCAGAGTGAAGATAACCCGGGCCCGAACGGACGCCCGGAGGCTGAAGTGAACCCAGCGGGAGGGAGACCCGCAACCCCAAACACGGGCCTCTTCCCCGAAGACGCCCGAGAACGAGAGAGGAACCGGCTCCACGAGTTGGATCTGGCTCGACTCTGACAAGAAGGAGAAATCCAACTGGCAGAAAGGAAGCTAGCCCTCGAGGAAAAAAAACTCATGCTCGAGCACGAGCGCGTCCTCAAAGAAATAGAACTCAAAGCCAAGGCAAACGAGTCTGCCCTCGCCGGGAGTAAGACCTCACCCCCGCCGGTGGACGCGAAGGTGCACATACCCAAGGATGTCGTCAAAGAGTACTATAAGAACGACGACATCCAACAGTGGTTCAAAGCCTACGAGGTCGCCATGGCCGCCCATCGAGTACCCCCCAAGGACTGGGGCGCCGGCCTGTGGGGGAAGTTTATCAACGAAGGGAGAGACGCCTTGCTGGAGCTCCCTGATACCGAGAGGACCTCGTACGAGCACATGAAGACCGCCCTCCTCACTCGCTACGGACTCACCCCCGAGATGTACCGGCAGCGATTCCGAGACTGCAAAAAAATCCCCGGTACCACGTGGGTGGAATACGTGAACTATTACAGTAGAGCCTTCGAGGGGTGGACTCGGGGCTGCCAGGTCACCACCTACCAGCAGTTGGTCGACCTCATTCTATGGGAACATCTGTCCAATAACTGCTTCATCGAACTTCGGCAGCACCTCCTCGACAGCAAATTGACGGAGCCACGAAAACTTGCTGTCGAGGCGGATCGATGGGCGAGCACCCGAGTGCCCCGGAGCACGATGGGAGACTACGGCCGGGGATCCCCGGGGAACCACCGACCACGAGGCGGCGGGGTAGGCCAGAGCCGGGGTCGAGACGTCCCCCAGGGGTCCTCCCCTACCTCCACGTCGCCCTCCCTGGGCCGGAGAGGGGCCCCCCCAGCCAGACCGGGGCCCCGCCCAAACGTTACGTGTCATAGGTGCCAGCGACAAGGTCATTATGCGAACGACCCCCTCTGCCCGATGAACCAGCGACCCGGCACCACCGGGCCCCCAGCCCGCCAGATCGCGGCGGCTGCCCTGGGTGCAGAAAGAAGTGAGGAAGAGGACGACGACTACGAACAGGCCGAGTGGGAGCCCGCCGCCATGACCTTGGCATGCCTGGGTACCCACGACCTGATCCCTCGAGGTCCGATCCCCGGCAACACCCAGAAATACCGCCAGTGGGTCACCATCAATGGTCGCCGGACCGAAGCCCTCCGTGACACCGGAGCCAGCGTGACAGCGTTCCGCTGCCATCTGGTGACCCCAGAACAGATCCTTCCGAACGTCCTGTGCCCAGTCCGGTCCGCAGATAACTCAGAGACTTTGTGCCAGATGGCCCGCATCCCCTTCGAGTGGGGAGGAGTGTCGGGCATGCTGAAAGTGACTGTCCGCGACGATGCCCCCGTGGACTGCCTCCTTGGGAACGACCTGGAAAGTTCCCCATGGGCCGGCGTCGAACGAAGAGAGCACCTGGGGATGCTAGGCCTTCCAGAGTGGGTCTGTGCGACCACCCGCTCCATGTCCGCCCGAGCCTCCACCCCCGCGGGGGGAGCTCCGACTGAGGAACCCGAGTGGCCCGCACCTCCACCACCCGTCGTCCCCGAGGACGCCGACCCCGAACAAGGCCCCCAAGGGCCCGACCAAGAAGACCTCACCGAGCTCAACCACCTCCCAGAACTCGCTCAATGGCGCCAAGAAGGTGGCCCCACCCGCGACCAGTTCCGGCAGGAACATTAGACCTGCCCCTCCCTCGAGGGGATTCGACAGCAAGCCGCTACTCAAGCCGCTGGAGACCCCGCGGGGTCCCACTGGGTCTATTGGGACAACGACCTCCTCTACAGTGAGCAGAAGATTGCTGAGCTAGGGGCCGGCCGGGTACTGGTCGTACCCCTTCGATTCAGAGACTTCCTCCTGAACTTAGCACATGATGTGCCCCTCGCCGGGCACCTGGGGCAGGACAAAACCTACAGCCGCCTGGTGACCCATTTCTACTGGCCAAGAATGCGCACCGATGTGCATAACCACTGCCGAACCTGCCCGACCTGTCAAGCCAGCGGGAAGAGCGGGGGGAAAGTCAAAGCCCCGCTCCAGCCGTTCCCCGTGGTGACCACCCCCTTCGAGCGAGTAGGAATAGACATCGTAGGGCCCCTGGACCCTCGCACCTCGCAGGGACACCGCTTCATCCTAGTCCTGGTGGACCATGCCACCCGCTATCCTGAGGCCATCCCCCTCCGAACCATCACGGCCCCCGTGGTGGGCCGAGTGATCGGGGCTCCAACTTTATCTCAAAACATATGCGCTCCCTATGGCAACAGTGCGGGGTCGCCTATAAGTTCACCACCCCGTATCATCCCCAAGGAAATGGAGTAGTGGAACGATTTAACAGGACACTGAAGGGAATGATCAAGGGCCTCGAAGAGCCCCTCCGGCGCAAATGGGATGTCCTGCTGCCCTGCCTCCTGTTCGCCTACCGAGAGGTACCCCAGAAATCTCTGGGGTTCAGCCCTTTTGAACTCTTGTACGGACACCCGGTTCGAGGCCCCCTCAGCCTGGTCAAGGAAGGCTGGGAGACAGCAGTTCGAGATGCCCCGCCGGATGTCTACCGGTACCTCCTGACCCTCCGCAATCAGACTCGGAAGTTCCGGGAACTTGCCGAGGCCAACCTCGAGGCCAGCCAGGAGGAGATGAAACGCTGTTATGACCAGAACGCCTCCTCCATCGAGTTCGAGCCGGGCCAGCAAGTCTGGGTCATGTCCCCGGTTGAACCGTGTGCCCTCCAGGACAAATGGACGGAGCCCTTCAAAGTGGTGGAGCGCAAGAGCCCAGTCACCTACCTGGTAGACATGGAGTGCCCCAGGAACCCCCTCCGGGTTCTACACGCTAACCGGCTCAAGCCACACTTTGCCCGCACTGAACTGAGTCTGCTGCTGGCGACCGATGACGGAGCTGAAGACGACTCCGAGCCACTACCGGATCTCCTCAGCACCACCGAGAAAGACGGCTCCTTCGAAGGGGTCCGGCTCTCCTCTACCCTGACCCCAGAGCAGCAACAAGACTGCCGGAAGATGCTGGGGCAGTTTGCGGATCTGTTTTCCCTCACGCCGGGGGTCACCCGGTGGTGTGTCCACGATGTGGACACTGGGGACAGCCCACCTGTAAAACACCGAGCTTTTCGAGTGCCCGACCGGGTTCGGGCCTGCATCCAATCAGAAGTGGCCAAGATGTTGGCCCTGGGGGTAGTCGAACCCTCCAACAGTCCCTGGGCCAGTCCCGTTGTCCTGGTCCCTAAGGCCGCATCCCCCGAAACAGTTCCAGATCTCCGATTCTGTGTTGACTACCGGGGACTGAATGCAGTCACCAGGACCGACGCCCATCCCATCCCCAGGGCGGATGAACTGATCGATCGCCTAGGGGCCGCCAAATACCTCAGCACCTTCGATCTCACGGCGGGGTATTGGCAGATCGGCCTTACTCCTGGTGCACAAGAGCGATCGGCCTTCTCGACCCCTGATGGCCACTATCACTTCAAAGTGATGCCCTTCGGCATGAAAAATGCGCCGGCCACCTTTCAGAGACTAGTGAACCAGGTGCTGGTCGGACTAGAGGAATACAGCGCCGCTTATCTAGATGACATTGCGGTGTACAGCCTTCAGTGGAATGAGCATCTGACCCACCTCTGGGAGGTCCTGACGGCCCTCCGGCGGGCCGGACTAACCATCAAAGCCAGCAAATGCCAGATAGGCCAAGGGTCCGTCACCTATCTGGGACACCAAGTGAGGAGCGGCCAAGTAGCTCCCCTCCAACCAAAGATAGACGCCATCCGGGCCTGGGAGTCCCCGGTCACCCAAACCGCCGTCCGAGCCTTCCTGGGGCTCACCGGATACTATCGGCGATTTATAAAAGACTACGGGAGCATTGTGGGGCCCCTTACAGAACTGACCTCCAAGAAATTACCCCAGAAGGTGTGCTGGACCCCAGAGTGCCAAGCAGCCTTTGAGACTTTAAAGACTGCCATGTGCACCGCCCCTGTGCTCCAGGCCCCCGACTACAGTAGAGAGTTTGTAGTCCAAACCAACGCCTCGGAGCACGGCATTGGGGCGGTCCTGTCCCAAGTTAACCCCGAAGGAATCGACCGGCCTGTGGCCTTCATCAGCCGACGCCTACTGGCAAGAGAACAGCGATGGAGCACCATCGAGAGGGAAGCCGTTGCCGTGGTGTGGGCACTCAAGAAGCTCCGGCCCTACCTCTTCGGCACCCACTTCCGAGTCCAGACCGACCACCAGCCCCTGCGGTGGTTAATGCAGATGCGGGGAGAGAACCCGAAACTGCTGCGCTGGTCCATTTCTCTGCAGGGGATGGATTTCACTGTGGAGCATCGCCCCGGCAACGACCACGCCAATGCTGACGGCCTGTCCAGATTCTTCCGCCTCGGCGAGGAGAATCCCCAAGAAGATGGGTGACTCTCCCCTGCCTTCAGCTGGGGGGGACGCGTGTTGGACCCGGCCTCATGGCGTGGTACTACCCCTCCCGCATGGCGGGCCCCGGACGACACCAGCCCTCCTCCGGACCTCGGGCGGCCCCTTCGGCCCGACCCCGCATGCCCCAACACCACCGATCCGGATGCCATCCCGGATCCCCATCACCAGCCTGGCTCCGGCGTAGGCCCATCACGACCTAAGCACGAGGCCGTGCCCGACTCCATCTTGGATCCCCCACGTCACGACCACGTGGCCTCGGCCCAGGCCCAGGCCCCAGCAAAGCACCGACATCGAGGCACCAAGATCCTCCCAGGTGGTCGAGTGGCCACTCGACAGATCCCGGAGGGAGAGGAGTTTCGATGGCCCTCCAGCCGTCCCCGGACGCCTGGTATCGATCGCCCTCCGGCCTCACTGGGCGCTGGCTCCACCCCCCTGCTGGGTGTCTGGACACCATCATCCCGGCCCCTCTGACCCCCCAGGCGGGAGGGTCCGGACATCAAAGGACCTCCGTCCTATATCTGGGCCAGCCCCGGAGTAGGACGTCAGTTGTATCCTGGACTGGAAGACCTACTGACGCTGTCACGGCCGACACCAGACGAACTCATCCTTCCTGTAACCCGTCGTCCATCTGAGAGCCTGCTGGCGCTGCCACGGCCTACCTTGCGGAACCATCCGAGAGCCTGCTGGCGCTGCCGCGGCCTACCTTGCTGAGCCATCCGAGAGCCTGCTGGCGCTGCCGCGGCCTACCTTGCTGAGCCATCTGAGAGCCTGCTGGCGCTGCCGCCCTACCTTGCTGAACCATCCGAGAGCCTGCTGGCGCTGCCGCGGCCTACCTTGCTGAGCCATCCGAGAGCCTGCTGGCGCTGCCGCGGCCTACCTTGCTGAACCATCTGAGAGCCTGCTGGCGCTGCCGCGGCCTACCTTGCTGAACCATCCTGTAAGCCTGCTGGCACGGCCGCGGCTCGAACCTCTCGGAACCCCCCAGCTCGAGGATTGAGAGCTGTGCGCAGGGTATCCCTTCCTCCCCCCCAGAAGCGAGACTGTCCCGCTACCTCGCCCCCCTTTTCGAGACTTTACGGATCCCTCGATCCGCCTGTATATACTGCCAAGAATCCGCAACCCGTATTCCTTATAAAAGCTTGAGAACTTGACCTCCTGTGTGGTGTCCGTTTGTAGTGTTGTGATTACTCTGCTGTACGATCCTAGGAGAGGGCCCTCCCCCAGGAGGCCTCTCGGTAACGCTCGGCTACGTCTCGACGGAGAGGTGGACCTAGGGGTGGTCAGTCAGACATCTTCTGCCTCCCCCGGGGTCGCCTTTCTAACAATACAATAGTCTGAAAAATATATAGAATCATACAAAAAGACAAGATAGTAAATTAATTGCAAAGGGTGAGGAGTCACAGCACCTCTAAAATAGAAAATCCCCTTCCTAATTATTTTCTATATTTCTTGACATCTGCTTGCCCCTTAAACAAATTAATTGAATTGGCACGAACTCTCCTTGACATTCTCTTCATAGTTTACGGGTTTCAAGCCCATGTCACAACAATTACAATTAAAATGATCACTATAAAGTTAAACATACTATTTAAAAAAAAAAAAAAAGTTAAAAGACATGCACATCACCTATTTCATAGATCAGGATTACAAAATAAACCGTGAATCCAGTGACAGAAAAAATAACATAAGACTAACTCCAGTCTCCTGCCTTGATGGCTCTCCTAGGAAGCTTGCTACAGACCTACGAATCAGTGGCGTATTCGTTCTATGACAAGGTGCAAGTGCATTATTACATGTTGTAATTGAAAAACAATTTAAAAAGCGGCACGGGCAATTTTTTGCTGCGGGTTTTGAGTTTTAGTACAAAGTAATAAAAAATGCAATACAATTTGTCTCCCCAATATCACAATCGCACAGTTAACCAGTAGATGAGTTAGTTAACAATGTGGACATGTTCCCTCTGGTAGGGTAAACCCCCAGACGTGATTTGAGATGTAAAGTGCGACGTGCCTCTGGCAATACCACATTAAGACAAGGCTCTCACCCCCACATGTGCTTGACAGAAGGTAACAAGCAGTCAAATAGCACTAGTCTGCCTGTGCAATGGCGCTTTCAATTTTTACTCAAAACTGTAACCTTGACATTAGAGTTAGCAACAGTGGTGATAGAGGCTAGGTTGGACCAAAAGTAACTGCCCACCCAATCCCCTAAACCAGTCGAATTCCTTTTGGCATAAAGTGCCCATGCATTATTAGAGAGTGTTGTCGGTTATTTCAACTAATTCTTTTAGAACAATTCCTGCATGAAGGTTTCTACTCAATAGGAGCCAGCAACGTGAGCGCTGAATCTGATATTTGGAACATTTCAACCTCCAGATACAGAGGTGTTAGCGGAGTCCCAGTCTAAGCTTTAGCAAAGCTCTTAAAAATGATTCCCTGGACTTGTAAAAGTAATGGTGGATATTCCCTGTACTGTTGGAAAGCTATCATCCCAAAGCCATCTCAACGCCAGAGGTTTAAATGTTCGCCAAGGCTGCGGCTGTGCGGAATTATCCGAATGTAGTAGCTCTGAAAATGGGGGGCTGAATTCATTCCACCCAAGGAATGACGTGAGGTACACCATGCGTGCTCTAGCAGTGTTGAGAGATTTAGGTTCTGTGACAGTGATAGAGAAGCGATGTTTGGGTGCTCTAGAGGTTACCGGGGTGGGTTAATAGGGCGCTGTGGCATGAGGAAGGTTGGCTGTTGTGAGGAACCTTTCTGTCTCGTTTGTACATAAAACAAGCATTTGCAATGCGACAGGTCTTGCATTTACAAGAGTTTGCGCTATTGGCCTTGTAAATGACAATTCCTTTTATTTATGTGTTGTTTTTAAAACAGATAAATAAAAGGCATTGTCATTTACAATGCCAATAGCTCAAACTATCGCGAATGTGCCTGTGTTATAAAGATTTTTTTTTAAGTGTTAGGAGAAAGTGTGTCCTGCCTGCAACAGCAGACAGGACAAAGCTTTTTGAGATATATAAATAGTGCTCGGAGGCTGTAATTATAGCCTACCAGGTAATAACACCCGTAACAGGGGGTGTCCTCATGGGAGGTTTCAAAATGAGAGAAGGCGGTAGTAAGGAGGGACCACTAACCCTATTGACCGATGAAAAGCTACAGTTTACAGTGGACAATGGCACAAGTCAATAAAAAATATGGGAAGAGAGTGGATGGAGCTTCAAGTCCCTACCTCAATACAGCATGCCTCGCAGAGCAGCGCATGCACTGCCCAGGCTTGACCTAAAAACTGCCTCAGCTGATGGCCAGCTCAGACCCTCATGCCCTCCCATGATGTGAGAAACTTTGTACCTGTAGTGGCTTTGCAGCTTCCAGCCCTGGCACCCTGTTGTCACGTGCTACTGCAGGCCAAAGGGTGACATAAGGACAGTTTTATTTACCCACCGCGCATGAAGTCATGAGCTGGCATTGTGAACCAAAGAAATATTTAGTCAAATGTTCCTAAATTCTTTCCAAATTAATTGCTGTTGTACAAAGGCGATGCAAACAATCACATTGGCGATTTTCCCAGATACGGGGAAATTGCAGCCTTTGATTTTAAGAATTATTAACCGTATATTTTAATATAAAACGAGGCAGTCGCCGTTGTCTGATTAAAATAAAACATAACACAGTTGTACTCACATCTCTCAGATGAGACTAGGACATATATAAACACCATATGTTTTATAAATTCCCAAAGAGGATTATCCCTAAATGATCTTTACTTCTAATGGGACCAGCCCGGAGTTTCTCGCTTGCGTTCCTCCGTGTAAGGTGCCTCTGCTTTGTTGAAGGGTACTTAGTATTTTCACTATCCCAGGAAGGTGAACCTATTTGAAAGGACCATCAGTTGTTCCCCGCACCAAACACGTCTTCCCTCAGGGATTAAAATACCCCTAACATGAGAGCGACAAGTCACCCATTCACATTTTATCACAGAGAGGAGAGGGATCTTGCACAGGAAGGGGTTCTCCAACCAGTAGCTCGTGAGCTACTGTAGCTCTCCAGCTCCTCTGAGTAGCTCATCTGTGTGCGGCCCAGCTTATTAAATTAGAAAACGTTTGCTTGGTTCAATTATTATACATATAACAAAATTGAAATTATACACCACTAATAATATTAGTAGCTCTCATAGCATTTAATTGAACATAAGAGGTGGACGAGGTGTGGCGCAGTGGCCAGAGTGCCTGACTGGACCACGGGTTTCACGGTTCGATCTCCGGTGCCGGCGGCAGGTTAGTCCAGCACCATGTGACTCTGGCCAATAGCTCGCTTCATCTTCCAGACGGCCCCCAGCGCCTTGACAACCAAGGGTAATTGTGGCTTTACAAACACTGGATTTAATTTCATAAGTAGTTCTCAGTACCGAAAAGGTTGGAGACCCCCTGAGAGCTCTTTGGCTGGACCTTTCCCAGCTGACATTTCTACTGTCGTATACTAGTGCTCACATCTCAGGAGAGTGGGAGCAGTGGTAGCGCTCAATGTCAGAGGTTTCTGCCCTGCTTGGTTTCTGATGTTTTGATCTGAGCTTGGCCCCTGGGGTGCTGGGGTGAGCATTATGGACTGTGCAGCCAAGAGAAGTGCTTGCCTGAAGCCATTGTCTGTTATCAGGGGTAATCCCCATTCACAAGACAGAAGCACTAGATCACCAGCAGTTTTTAAGTGGCTCTGATTATGCAACCAAAAACCACAGCTCCCAGGATGCAATGTACTGAGCAATCTTTATGCCCAAAGACCTGTATAGACAGGATGCGACACCTTCTAAACACACTCGGGCTAGAGGAGGGAACATCTGCTTCTAGGCTGAAAGCACATGTTCTCTAGTTGTTTTTATTTTTTTTAAAGATGAGCGCCATCAAACCAGTGTCTTTCAAGCAATGCTCAGGCATTGTTGCTCGAATAAGCATTGTCGTGGATGGAAACCAGCGTTGTACTTATTTATTTCATTTATTTATAAAGTTTTATATAGCGCGAACAAGATCCCGAAGGATATCAGAGCGCTTTACAAACAGGATGGAAGGAGGGTAATGCATACAATATCGACATTAAGTAGGATAGAGCTCCCATACAGTCTAGTTTCACCCTTGCAGGACTCTAATGCTGAGCCAGTCCTGTGTTTTAGCTCTCCTCGGTGTCCTGTGCTTGTTGCATCACTGTGCCAGACACCCTAGGAAGAGGGAGATTTCTTCCCGACCTTGGAAGCACTTATCTTGTTTTGGCTTGGCGCTGCTCCTGGTCTGAAGGCTGCATTTCTACATCTGAAAGTTTACATGCCTGATGCGGTTCTTTCCCTTACGCTGTAAATCCTGTTATTTGAAAATGCGAGCTATGCCGCTGTGGAGCTGCCGTTTAGTTATAATGGCTTTCTTGCCATCTGGTTACGATTCTTTCTTGTTTCCTGCCGTGGCGTTATCTTTGTGCGCCTCTGGTAGGCTCGGCTCTCTCTAGCGCTTGGGCCTTTCAGAGCTGTCCCTTCTGTAACCGCTCCACACTCTGTGTTTGACTCTAGGAGCAGCGATATTAATATTCCATCTCTGCTTCTTTTATTTTCAGTTCTTAAGTGTCTGGTACTGTCACGTGCTCGGTGCGGAGGTCAGCCTTGTGTGCGCGGTCTCTTATAGAGTCGAAGGGTGATGCATGTAGCATGCCTTCTTATGGTGCTAGTAGCACCTATGGAACAGACACCATTGTTTTTAGGTCAAAGGCAACCAGACAGAACAGCTGTCGGATTGGCTAAATACATCTTGGGGACATTCTGACAGTTTCCTTGGGAATGCATTGTGTCCATTGCTTACCATTGGCTTTGTGGCTTGTAACTCACATTTTCAGGCTTTCCATTTGTTGGCTTTATTTGTTTTAGGCTGTCCAGTCTTTTCACACTAACTGTCCCTGTATTTTTCCACAAGTGCAACTTTCTGTAAACAAGCATGTAAATCTTGTCCCATTTGCTGTGCATTCAAAGACAGAGGTCAAATGTCAGGCTCTGTCTTCGAGAGAGCTTGGCGCTTACTTTTCTTTCTCTGACTTCAAAGTGAGAGGATTTATGTGACAGCTTTGCTGGATACTGGGGGTAGAAAAGGTTTTTTTCTAGCACACATTTACATGATCTGTGGAAGTATTTGTAAACTGTATAGTTTTATTAGTAAAATTGTATGTCTGTGCAAATGTAATGCTCATTTCAATTGAAAATGTGTTATTTGTAATGGCAGTGTGCTACCACACCAACCATACTCCACTCTGCACCACTCCATGCCGCTTCACTGTACTCTGCACCACTCCACGCCACTGCATTCTAATTTTCACCACTCCACTTTACTTCACTACACTGCACTCTACACCACTCCACACTATGCCACTGCACTCCACGCCTCTCTGCTATACACTGTACCACCCTACTCTATGCCAGTGAACTCTCAGCCACTCTACTCTAAACCACTGCACTCTTTCACCACTGTACTTTACACCACTCCAGTCTAGACCACTGTAGTCCACTCTGCAACACTGCACTCTATGCCAATACACCCTATGCCAATACACTCTACTGTGTACCACTCAACTGTATGCCAATCCACTGTACACCACTCATTTATTCTATGCCACTTTACTGTATGTCACTATACTCTACTCTGCACCACTCTACTCTATTCTGAAACAATCTACTTTATGCCACTGCACTCTACACCACTATACTCTGCGCCAACGCACTCTACTCTGCACCACTGTACTCTACGCTAGTGCACTATATGCCAATGCTCTCTACACCACCGTACTTTATGACACTCTACTCTGCAACACTGCATTCTATGCCAATGCACTCTATGACACTCTACTATGCATTATTCTACTCTGCGCCACTTCATTCTGTAGTACTCCACTCTGTCATTTCACTCCCTGCCACTCTACACCACTCTATTCTGCACAACTGTACTGAAGTATGCAGCACTCTAATGTGTGCCTCTACATTCTACGCTGCTGAATTCTATGTTGCTGCACTCTACTCCACAACACTCTGCGCCAGAGATCTTAAAATTGGGAGGGGTGGGGGGGGGGGGGGGGCAGGACCCACTGGGGAGCCCTTATTTGAGCCCTGAAGGGCACCAGGCTATGGCCAAGAGAAGCATTATGCTGCTAACAATACATTGACCAGAATAGTATGTTTGGCAAACATGTTTGCATTTTTTAAAAGGGGTAACTGAACTTAACTGCAATGTTTAAATATGTTTAGACCTATTTAAACATTGCCAATTGGATAGAATAATTGTGAAAACTTCTAGGGTGGCCCGGTAACAACTTCTTTTGCTTTTTACATGAGGGAGGGTGAATTAAAAGGTTTGAAGACCACTGATCAACACCAAGGCACTCTGCACCAGTCCAGTCTATGCCAGCCCACTGCACTGCACTGCACTCTACTCTGCCACTCCACTGTACACCACTGCACTCTACGCCACACCACTGTACTGTATGCCAATGAACTCTAACCACTCTACACCACTGCATTCTCCTAAACTACTCTGCGCAACTCTAGTCTGCACTACTGCATTCTATGCAAATGCACTCTACGCCACTGCACTCTACACCACTCTACTGTGCATGACTCCACTGTACTCTATTTATTTATTAATGTGATTTCTATGGCGCCCGTATCACCCCCATCCGGGTATCTCCGCGATGTGACTGCTAGTGACCGACCCTGGGAGATAGTTTAGAACAGTGCAGTTTTCTGCAACTTTCTGAAGACCAGGAAGTTGGTACATTGGCGTAGCTGGATTGAAAGTTGGATCCAGTATCGTGGGGCAAGGTGGGAGAATGCTGTTCTGCCCATGCGGGTTAGTTTGAAGCGCGGAGTATGGAGGAGTCCCTGGTGACCCGACCGCAGGGGTCTGGATGGTATATATCTGACCAGCTTTTTAGTCAGATAGCTAGAACCCATGTTGTTTAGCGATTTGTATGCCATCCAGCAGACTTTACATTTTATTCTCTTTTTCACTGGGAGCCAGTGTAGTTTTCGAAGTAACGGGGTAGATGCGGTTCTGGGGGGGCATTGGTCACCAGGCGTGCCGCAGTGTTTTGGACCATTTGCAGTTTGCTGAGGGAGGATTCCTTTGCAGAGATCAGCAGGGCATTGCAATAGTCCTAACGGCTGAGGATTAGGGCCTGAACTAGAGTTTTATGTACAGATGTTGGCAGGAGAGTGAAGACCCTACAGAGGAGGCCAAGTGTGTGGTAGCATGCCCCGGCTGTGCTGTTCACATGTTCCTCTAATGTAAGTTTTTGGTCTAGTTTCACCCCTACATTTTTCACTACCTGTTTAGGGGGGGGCTGATCCTAGTTCCTCAGCCGCCATCAGCTGGGATACCATCTCACAGTTGCTTCTCCGGACAGCATAATTTCAGATTTTACTCTACTCTGCAGCACTCCACTCTATGCCGCAGCACTCTATGACACTATACTCTACTCGGCACCACACCACTGCACTCCACTGTGCAAACTCTTATGTACACCACTACATTCTACGCTGCTGAATTATATTCGGCTGGACTCTACGCCACTATACTGTACAACACCCCACACCAATGCACTCTACACCAGTCAACTCTACTTTACGCCACTCCACTGCACACCACTCCATGCAACTCCGCTCTATGCCACTCCAATACACAACACTCTATGCCACTCCACTCCAATCTTCGCCATTCCACTCTAGAACATTCAATGCCACTCTCCTTTATGCCACTAACTTAGCAATGCTGAACAGCGGCCATGCTGGCGTACAACATGGCTAAGGCACATAGGCAAAACCAATAGCTCTTGCAAGGGCGAAACTTATTGGCTTTGCCAGTGCTTTTCTGTCTAGGTTATGTCAAAACAATGCTAAGACTACATTAATGTAAGGCACATCGATTTCTTGTGGTTGGTCTGGCTACAGTGTGTAGATCCCAGGGTTACTATTGGATGTGCTTGGCGGTGGAGTGCCACAGAAAGTGAATACAGAACCATACAAAAGCCCAGTAGAGAAAACTCTGAGCACCTAACAGACTATCTTCAATGCACTTCACTTACCAGGGGCAGGTGGTAGGTGCATCTGGTGCATCACCTGTAGTGCTGGCCCGTAGACAGTCTATCAACTTGGTCATTTGGCGACCATTTAAAAAATATTTTTCTTTTGTGTGATTGAAAGCCTGCAAGGTGTAGGATTTGGTGAAGAAATCCTTCGAAAGGGAGGGGCCTACCTCCAATTAATGCAGCATTTGCACTAGCCTAGTGGCCTGAGGGTTCTGCTGAACCCTGAGTATTGCTGTATTTTATAATCCAAACAGCAGCGAGGTGGCCCATTTCTTTCCTTTCACAGGGGTCCATGACACACCGGCTACTCTACAGTCTAAAAAGAGTTTATTACTTCTTTAACTTCATTGAAGTGGCTGGGGCACATCTACAATATCTTCTGGTAATCGTGCTCACTTTCAATTCCCTCCAACCAATCTGACACGCCCTATTTGTCACTGCACTGAACCCCAACATTGCGGGTTTTCTGCTCACAAAATCAGGCCTGCTCATTATCTTCATCATCATCACAGTAAGAAAAGGCACTGGACTGGGCTTTGTAATCAGTGAAACAAGAAAGGAATGGTACCTCACCATCCCAATGACTTTGTATTGAGCACCGACCACCAAAAGACACTGCCACTCCCTGCTGTATTTCATGACCTTTAAATTAGATGTTCTTCTGCTTTCTCTCAAAACTGAAGTTTTGGAAGCCTCATAGGCGAGCGCCTGCAAACTGACCCAGAGCGTAGGGTTTTTGGTCTATGCAAGTGACTTAAGTACAAGGGTAATATTCCCAACTGGACCCAATGTCCCATCTTGTCTCAATTACGCTCAGTCACATTTCAACTTATCCCAGGGCTTTGTTCCACTTGAAAGTGCCATGTGGAATGTGGTTGTCTTTTTGGTGTAATGTAATGATCCATCACATTCTTCCACATCAACGTGAACAACCACTGACTTTACTGTGTAATGTGAAAGAGTAACATTTGGAGTTTTTGTATAATTGTTTTCACATCTTTCTAGTGTACTACAAGTAATAATTTTTATTTTTGTAAAAATGAGAGTAGAACTTTTGTACTTCGTCTTTTAATGGAATTGCAAATGCGTTCCCGGATTTCTACACTCACAAATCTTCTTAAAGAGGGAGCTCATGAAGCTTAGCCTGTGCTACCTTAAATACTTGAATTCTAAACTTGCCCTGTGCCACCTCCAGGAAATGGAGATTTGAGGGTTTAGGTAATTGTAATTGCGTTTATTTAGCGCTTACTACCCCTGACGAAGCGTTGAAGTGCTTTTTGGGCGAGTAGCACACTACTTCGCAACCCAAAGAGGATTAGTGGTGAATTAGTATAGGGAGGTATGAAATGAATTTGAGCAGTGGGCATGTGAGTTTGTTATTTGGATTAAAAAAGAATAGTGGAGTGATAGAGGAAGGAAGGGTTTGCATTAATATAGCGCTGATGGGGTGTCGAAGCACTTTTCTGTGGGTTGCACGGCACTCCGGATCGCCAACAGGATTAGTGGGAAATTATTATAGCGCAATATGAAATTAATTTGACCTGTAGACATGCGAGTTGGATTGAAAAGGATAGTGGAGGGATAGAAGAGGGAAGGGTCTAGAAAGTGTTTCTTTTTTTAGAGTTCATAGCTTTATGAGGGGGTTTCGGGTGATTAAAGGGGTGGGGGAGGGGGGAGAGTCGGAGGGAAGGGTTTAGAACGGCATGGTTGGGAGATCTGAATAGTAAATGAGGTATAACATGATGCAAGGAGAGATAAAAGAGTGAAGAGTCTAGAAAGGGTAATTTTGTGGATCATAGTAGTAGAATGGAGTTTGAGATGAGTCAAATAGTGGAGGTAGAAGCTGTGGGGACCAGGCGATGCTGAGGACGACCAGGAGTCGGACACAAGCTGTCCCATGAAGGAGCCTCACCACACGCAGGAGTGTCAGGGCAAGTGTAGGGCAATCGGGGGAGCCCAAAGAAGATGTAGTTGACCCCTTCGCAGGACCCACAGGTCGAAGACACTGGAGTCGCAGGAGGACCGCGGGGAGCTTTACAAAACAACAGGCCACAGAGCACACGGTGCGATGTGGTTGAAGATCTTTGCAGGAGAAGTTGAAAGAGGTTGGGGCTACTTGGAGCCCAATGCACTTGCTGACCCCACGAGGGATTCGGACCTCAACCTGGGTGAGGGGTCAGCTCGGGCCTCAAGGGACATAGAAACCCACCTCCTGTGTTGTTGAACCCTTCGGAGTCTGTAAGGGCTCGGGATCAGCTGACCGTTCAGCAGTGTTGCGGTACATGCGAATGCAGGGGAGTGACTCCTTCACTCCAAGGGAGATTATCTTCAGGTGTCTTGGATGCTTCACAGGCCCTACATGGATACTGTATGGCGCACAGGCACAGACGAAGCAGCAGACCCAGAGGGGGATGAAGTCAGGCCCAAACGAAGTCCAGAGTGCCCAGACGGACGAAGTGCAGTGGTTTCCGTTCTGAATCTTGTCCATGACGAATCTTAGGTCCTACAACCAGGTAAACCTTTAAGTACCCGTGGAAGAGGGTTGGAACGATTCAGGGGACCCTCCCAGGGGAGGGTCTGGACAGGGGAGTGTTACTCCCATGACCTTTTTCTAGTTTCGCACCTGAGCGGGAGCCAACGGCTCCCAGGGCTGGTTTGAACTGGGATACGCACAGAGACACCAAATGTGCCCCTCCTGCAGGTTTTCAAGTCCTGGCAAACGCACCCACCCAGCCCTAATACACTAAATCCTGTCTGGTAGATGGTCACACCTCCCTGTGACAGGATGCCTATTGTTCTGCCTTCCCCTGCTCAAGCTTGGCTCAGCAGCAGGAGGGCAGAAATGTGTCTCTGGTCGGCAGCAACTATTTTGTGCTGTCCGGTACTAGAAGGCTGGTACCTGAACACCTCGAGCCCCACAGATGGCGCTCCTGGTGCTCGGAATCATACCTCCCACACCAGTAACCGGTGTGGGGGTATGATTCTAACAAGTTTGACACCAAACACGATAGGGTTTTGTTGCAGCTGTTTTCGAGAAGGTCATCACGCAGTCGCGTAATGCCCCTCTATATTAGTACATGGCTGCTTCACCGACAACTCGGGAGAATGGACTTCATAAGCTGCAGGGGTTTCCTGCTCATGCAGGGCACCCTCTCACTTAGAACCAAGCACCGTGGCCTCAGGATTGTAAAGGCCTGCTATAGGGGTGACTTATAGGTTTTAAGTGCAGTGACCCTTAGCTATAGTAACTATATCTTAATTAAGTGGTGCATGCACCGACTTACACAGGCTGCAATGGCAGGCCAGTAGGTACATTTTGAATAGTCTCTCATGGGTGGCATAATACATGCTGCAGCCCATGGGAGACCTCTGGGCTACCTACGCCCTGGGTACCATATACTAGGGACTGACAAGTGTACCCCAGTATCCAATCTGGGGTGTACCTAAATACGTAGCATAACAGTTTAGGGAGAAAGCAGACAGACTGGGGACCTGATTAGCAGGATCCCAATCAGACTAGTCAAAAACAGCATTACATCCAGCAAAAAGTGGGGATAACCATGAGAAGCAGATCCTACTTTGCTACACTGGGGGTGTTTTACTGTGTTTTAGTTGCTGTATTAATAGCAGCTCGCCCTATGGTTCCAGTTGCAAATGTTTATGTGACTCTGCTTTTCATTTTCTACGCTAAAAACTGCAAACTATGTAAAGTTTTAGTAATGAATGATATCAATTGAACTACAAGTCTTACATCAACAGTTCTATATAAGAACACCATTTTGCTGGGATGTGATTTTGATCCCTCTGCAACAGTATAGGATTCTTTTTAACCTGATCTATCTTCATTTGTTATTGAGATGTCAGGTGATTTGCCAAAACAAATACTAAGCTGGCCTCAATTTAAATGTGCTTTGTTCCACAGGAGAAAATTTGGTACTTCCTTTGTCCAATGAAGAGTCATGACATAGGATCAGGTTTCTACTGTGGCAGTAATGATAAAGTGTTTACCGATTTTGTGGCTCTGATTGCGGAATGTTTATAAGAGAGCAGTGGAAGGTCTGGAGGAAGAGCTAGCAATGCATTATGTAGTAAAGTAGGACTGTTACCCGTACGCTATCTTCACCAACTTTTCCGCATATTAGGGTAGAGAGGCCCCTGCCCGGACAAACACAGGTCACCTATTAATTATCTTCAATATCCCCTTCTTTCAACCTAATAATGCAGTCCCGCATAAAACACGGTGGTGGAAGAGAATCTCGCTGGGTTAAAGTTTAACAAATTCTTCCTCTTTCTTTAATTGAACTGTCTACTGTCATCATTAACTTTAACACTTGGCTTATAAATACAGCTAATGCCCTTACCCATCAAAGAAATACTCCACATCACAGCATATCCCCGAAGCTAGTTGCTGTACAGAGGACCTCAGGCAGCTTAAATGCCATTGCAAACAAGTTGAGCAGCACTGGTGTAGCTCAATATTATTCATAATAAAAGTCACTTTAAGTCAGCGTTCCATGATTTTCACCAGCTACAATCTGAGAGGTGCCCACAATTGAATCGACGAAGTACAGGGGCATTCGGAGCCACATGTCCTACTAGCCTATATGCAGAGAAGGCGTTTGATGCCTTTCATTGGCCCTCTCTGGAGCTTACTTTAATAAAATTTGGCTTTGTCCCTAATTGCAGAAAATGGGTAAAACTACTATACCAGGAACAAAAGGCATCTGTGAGGGTGAATGGGGTGATATCCACTGAATTTGACATAATACTTGGAATGCAACAGGGATGTCCCCTCTTTCTCCTACTCTTTGCCCTCACAACAGAATCACTGACATGCAGAATCCACAAACACCCTGGGATTCGTGGGTTTGGTGTATCGGGTGGGTATGCCCTTAAGGGAGAAAAATATCCCTCTTTGCTGACGACCTTCTCCTTTATTTGACTCGACCTTTTCCATCTCATCCCCTGCTATTTGAAATGCTGGATGAATACGGAAGATACTCTGGATATTGGTTGAACTGGAGTAAGTCATTCCTGTACTTTCCGTACGGTGTGGAACTACCCTTTTTCCCCCCTCAACAATTGATTTGCAGCACTTGATTTAAGTACTTGGGCGTATTCCTGATACTCCACAAAGAAATCTGCCACTAACGTAATTTGGGGAGGGTTGTGCGCAATTGCCGAGAGGACATGGGCAGGTGGAAGGGGCTTCCAATTACATTACTGGGGGAGAACCGCAATGGTAAAGATGATAGTGCTACCCAAGCTACTCTAAGCCCTTCATCATACGTATTATCCGATTTCCCCAGATATTTTTTTGACGATAGAGGGGGCCCTGTACATTTTTGTGGGATGATAAACACCCCAGGATTGCCCTGACCACACTCCAGCGTGATCCATACAATGGCGGATTCATCCTACCTGATATTCGGGGATATCACTGGTCCTCCCATCTCATTAACATCAATGACTGGCTTTATGCCACCCCAGATCATCCCACTTTTAGCCTGGTATGCTCACAGTGGACCCACCAATCCTGCCTTTATCACCTATATGGGGGTCAGGGGGCCTTGTGCCTCCTCCCTGCCACTAGGGTGGCAATAGAGAGCTGGACCAGAGCTACGAAAGCTATGGGATGGTACGGTAGGCCCAACAGGCAAATATTCTTGTGGGAAGGGAATGGTTAGCCGAGCATGGTAAACGGAAAGGTTTCAGAGGGTGGGATCTGATTGGGATCACCAAAATAGGAGATTTTCTGGAAGGGGGCGACCTTATGTCGTTCGACTCACTGAAGCATGAATATAGCATGCATTGTACCCAGGTTTTGAAATATGTGCAGCTCAGGCATGCATGGTTAGCTAAGGGGCTCCATGGGGATTGAATCCCTGAGTTTGCACCACTTGAGGGCAATCTCCTTATAGAGGACTTGTTGAGGGGAGCAATCTCCTCTACGTATCAAACCCTCCTCAATAATAAACCTGATCATCTGAAATGAATGAAATGCTTAAGGGAGAAATGGGAGATAGATGTTGGGGAAAGGAGGATATTCACTGAGAGGCAGCCCTGATGCATCCCCTTGAAGCAGCAATAAAGGCACGGCTACTGCTGATTTAGTTTAAAGTCCTGCATGGAGTCAACAATGATAGACAATGGCTTCAAGCCATGGGGAGAGTGCCTGAACCTTCCTGCTTACGAGGGCGCCTTCTTCCGTACAGTCTGCAGCTTCAACAGAATAAAATATACTGGAGAACCATCACGAGGGAACTCTCTGCTATAATTGACTCTCCCCTCCCTATGGACCCTAGGTTTATTGTAAGCCGCGGTCATGTAGGTAAGAGCGGTGGGCGATGGGCCCGGGTTTGGTGGGGGAGGGGGGATTCGACAGACGATCATGAAGAAAAATTCAATAATTAATTCATTTCCCCTTATTGTCGTCTGTCGAAATCCCCCTCCGCCCAACCCCACCGAACTTACTTGCACAGACCTCGGCTGTTTATTTTTTTGGGGATTCCCTGTGATAGTGACCTGCTACGACCCCAACCATCACCAGGGAACTCTCTGCTATAATCGACTATCCCCTCCCTAAGGACCCTAGGTTTATTGCTCTGGGGATTCCCGGTAATATTGACCTGCCACGACCCCAGCTGTTATTCTGTAACCTTCCGTTGGTAGTGACAAAAAGGGATATACCCGTCACTGGGGCTCAGCGGAGAGCCCATAGCTCAGGAATGGAGAAATACTACGGACATGTTTATGATAGCGGAGAGGGTGATTTATCTCAACAAGGGCTGCCCCAGAAAGTTCCATAAAATATGGGGTAAATGGATTTCCTACTATTCTCTGGAAGATCTGGCTCAGGGGGAGGGAGCATGAGCGAGACTAGACCATGGCGTGATTGTTATGCTAACCATAGTGTTGGGTTTGTCTATCACAGAATATCTTGACACTAAATTGCTATTTGGACTGGATTGCTGTTGGTGTAGGGGATGTGGGGGGGGAGGGGTGGGCTGTTGGAAGTTATTGATTACATTGTGGCAGCCTTCTATGGGTGGATTGACCATGTATCAATACTCTGTCAATGTTGAATTACTACTACCAATGCAAAATTAAATAACAAATGTTTCAACAAAACAAAACAAAACAAAACATGTGCCTCTCATGACTTTCCAGATCCAGGAAAGCGGCAATTCCACCAAGGAAATATTCACCACCGTAAAGGAAATTACCACTCCCTCTTCCTGCTCCATCACCCCATCCCAGGATCTCTGCTTTGACCTTTGTGTTACTTCTACAATATAATCTGGCAAATGTATCTTATTTTCTCCCCACAACCCCCTCTAGATTATATGTACTTCATTAGTATGCCCCCCCCACCCCCCTTTACATCTTCGGGGCCAGAAATGTCCAGTCCGACTCATCTAAAATGAAAGAGGTTATGAGGTTAATGAGTTTTATTAAGTCTGGCTCCCTTATTGACCTGTGTCCGCACTACATCTTTTCTCTCGGTCATGAACTCCTTGACTCCACACTCCATATACCCTTTTTAGGTCTCGGCTAAAGACGCGCGGAAGCGCGTCTCCGCCGAGATCTTATGTTAGGGAGTGTGCTCCCCAGGAGACAGTTTGGGGCGCGCGCATCCCTGGAGCCGATTTGAAACGGGAACGCGCGCTGTGGCCAGGCGCTGTCTCCTGGGAAGCGCAAGCACCACACACGCATGCGCATACACACACAAGCACTCATGCACGCACGCACATACATACATACATACAGAGACACACCCCCCCTGACACATACGCGCGCACACACACAAGTGCACCGAGGCCCCCCCTCCCCCCTCCCCCGCCGTCACCGTCGCCGTCGCATACACACACGAGCATACACGCACACACACACACACAAGTGCACCAAGCCCCCCCAGCCTTTTGAAACTTACCTGGGCAATGTCGGGGACTCTTCTCTCAGCACGCGGCGCCCAACCTCCTGCTAGCGCGGCCCCGGGTCTCCACACCGCTCACAGGAGCCCCGGGCCGCGAGACGCATCGACTCCGCCTGCCTCCTCTTCCGGTCTGGACGTGGCCCCGCCCCCGTCACAGGCGACCGTGCCTGACTTCCGGGGCGGCCTCCGTGTATTCCGTCCGTGGATTCTTTCCGTCTTCTGTTTTTCTTGTTCCTACGTCAGCAACAAAGTCACTCAAGAGAGGCACGGAGTGCATGTCTAGGTGAATATGTGCTCTTGTGCCTACGGGCCGGATGTACTTTATTTTTTATTTTTTACAGTTTTATATAGCGCGAACTTGAGCCAAAGGTTTCAGAGCGCTTTACATGAGCACCAGTTGCGTGACAGTCGGACACATTAACTTCTAGGCCGGGGACGGGGAGATGAAGTGATTTGCCCAGAATCACAGGATGCTTGAGTCTCCCATCAGCCTTGAGCCTGGGCCCCAGCTTCAAAGTCGTCTGTTCTAGCTGTTAAGCCACATCCTTTCCCCTCCGAATATCCTGTCACAAAAATTGCGGAGCACTATAGTTGGAGGCTATCACAGGGATGGTGGCCTGGTCGGAAAAGCAGAACACCATGTCTGTTATTGACTTGCAGTAGAGTAGACTTGTTTTACTGCAGTCTGATGTACTTAAAAGAAAGAGGACTGCGTTTAAAATGAAAAGTTTACTTTTTGTTTGTTTCTTTAGTAGTTTTGTGGACCACTGCCTACCCTTTAATAGTTTTTTATAGCCCCCCTCCCCTTGCTGCCTCCCTCACCGACTCTTAAAAAAGCTTTTGCACGTTATTATTATTTTATTTACTTACCTATCCAACTTGGAGCGCTAAATAAGACAAAAGGTGCCGGCATAATTTACAGGACCATGCGTGTGTGGTGCACATGCCTACAAAACCACGTTTCAGTTGCATCATAGGCTATTTTGTATTCCTTTTTTTTGCCATGCTGCACAGCATGGCCAAAACCATTCACAATCCAAGAAGTCCCAGAGTTAAGATCTAGTCGCTTGGCCGCCAATGCTTCTTTCATCTCGTTATAGATAGAGACATAGCCATTTCACTAGCGCGGTACATTTTATCTTCATAAACCTGCTTTTGAAGGTCAATTGCCATATTCTTTGTACTCTAAATTATAGACTGTGTATTTTGGAAGGAATGAAAACTGATAATCATTGTCTAATGCAGATTTTTACTTATAAAGCCACAAAACAATTTAAGAAGAAGAAGGAAACAGCTTGCAAATGAAAAATATTAAATTATACATGCTGTCATTTTTTTTCCTTAGGAGATCGGGCAGTTGATTCTGTTAGCGCTTGATATATTCATGTTATGTATTTGTTTCCATTATTTAGTTAAATATTATTTTCTCCTTTTACATTTCAAACAATGTTCTTAAAATTCAAGGTGATTTGAAGACCAATTACATTTTAAATCAAGCATTGGCAAACTCAATCGGTCTGGCCCTGGAAACTGGTGTGATTTTTTTAAAATCTTTAATTTTTATTGCAAGCATACATAACTTAAAAAGAACAACAAACAAGCATTTGCTATGCAATAGGTCTCGCATTTACGCAAGTTTAAGCTATTGGCATTGTAAATGACAATGCCTTTTATTTATGTTTTAAAAACGAAAACGTAAATAAAAGGCATTGTTATTTGCAATGTCTCGCATTTGCGAGAGTTTAACCTTTTGGCATTGTAATTGACAATGCCTTTTATTTACGTTTTAAAACCCAAAACATAAATAAAAGGCAGTGCCATTTACAATGCCACTGGCTCAAACTCTAACAACTGCGAGACCTATTGCATTGCAAATGCTTGTTAAACTATTGCTATTGACTGCCATTTACCTACTGAATAGAACATGGCACTGTCTTGCATTTGGTTAAAAAGCATTTTGCTGCTCCTATGACCATTTCCAAGGGCAGACCTTACTTTATTCTTCATTACCCAAACAAAGGCCTGAAAAAACTAGTCAATCAGCAATTTACAAGCTACCCAGAGTATCACCTTCAACTCGATCCCTCACAATTTGGCTTCAGCGCCAATCATAGCATGGAAGGTGCCCTCATTATCGCCATGGAAGATATCTGACTTATCAATGATAAAGGTGTCACTACTGCTCTTATTCATTTAGATCTTGTGGTGCCTTTCACCGAGAACTTCACAACACTGAACATGGGTGCCTTTTTCAATGCACTTGCATGTAATTCTGCTCTTCAATAGTTTAGTTCTTTCCTCTCTCACCAAACCCAATCGGTGCGTCTCCCACTATCTCAATTTGATGCTTCCAAACTTTTGTGCAGTGTGCCCTGGGGAGGTTACATGAGCACCACAGTTTTGAATGTTTATTTTACACCTCTGACATTCAGCATTAGTTCTTTCGGTTTTTATGTTATCTCTTATGTGGATGATAGTCAGCTGATCCCTTCTCAGTAGACATATCAATTACCCAGACTAATGTCATGCACTGTATGTATGCAGTTGCTGATTGGATGAGCTGTAATTGCCTGAAGCTAAGCAGTAAGAAAACAGAGCTTGCGCTATTTGGGAGATTTACGTCTCTCTGACCCACTGCATGCCCCACCCCCCCCTGCCAAGCCTTGACCCTCCCCTCAGCCCTTGGAAATGACCAGAAATCTGAGCATTCTTGTTGATGAAAGCCTTCTATGGTAAACCGCGTCACTGCGATGTCTGCCTGTTGCTTTAACAGTTTCAAAATGCTCAGAAAAATGTTCAAATGGCTGACCCCCGAAGGCATGGAAAACAGTGCCCCAAGCATTCATTACAAACAGACTAGACTACGGAAATTCCCAATAAGTTGGCATTTCTGCAGACTTTATCAAGACACTTCAAGTGGTCCAGAAAACATTTCCCAGGCTCAAGCTGCCTCCTGGTACCACCGTCAGCGCCCACTTACACAATCTATATTGGCTGCCTGCCCATAAGCATTCTCTCTACAAGCTTCTTGCTTTTATCTACAAGGCTCTTCACAACCTTGACCCTTCCCCATAGTCTTCTGTGTTCCTTACAGACAACTTCGCTCCCCACCTCACCTGCTCCTTCGCCAGCTTTAGATATGGCGAGCCAGACGAGGAGGGCACTGCTTTTCCTACCTGGCTCTAATTCTTGGAAATAGCTTCCTCTCTCTATTGGCTCCACTGGAATTTAGAAAGAAACTTAAAGTGTGGCTGTTCTAACTAGCTTAGTTTTGAACATCCAGGCAATAACTTTCTATTCTGTGCAAAATGCCCTTGCAGGTGAGAATCTGATGTTACAAATACAAATAACAAACACCAACCTTTAGCAATGAAGGTAGAGGGTTCCCTATTACCATAACAGCGGAGGGATCTTGGGTGCAAAAACAACGAGTAAATGTGCTCCGGCAGGGTCTTAGACAACAAAATCACCGCTCATTGAACGTGAAGCCAACACCAACTAAAAACTGACAGTATACCCAGAACCCATCATCACTGGATGAACCAGACTCTAGACAGGGATGCAAAATCCAGGAACCAATTTCTGAGGTAGGCCCAATCTGCCAACAGTGTTATAGGGCCATGGTAAGGTACTATACAAATGCCAAACAGCACAACACAAAAAACCCAAGTGCGCAGATGTAATAGTAATGTGATACCTTCTTTTGAGGCAGTGAATTTTGAAAGGCTACCTGTAATTGGCTACCTATGATTTTGAAATCTTACCTGCATGGAAAGTGAGGAATTACTTTTGGGTTATAAAGGATGTCCTAGATGTTTACATTTGTGGTATAGCAGTGATGGGTGAGGGTTACCACCATACTGTGTCAGGGAATGAAGATGGTTATCTGTGTGTTGAGGCAAGAAAGGTGGGTGATTGTCATGTTCTGGACAGTGATGGCAGTGGGTCCCCATGGGTGTAGCGTAAGCGAAGGTTTAACGTGAAATGGGGCACCTAATGGCCATGTACATTCGGGTGGTAATAGTGAGGAAGTAGGCTTTCCTCTCTGTTGCATTGAAGTTCGGCTAACCATGCGCTGTGTAGGGCTGCCATCTGTCTGGGATTAAAAAGAACAACTGGAATTTAAGCTAACAGGAAACATCTGCTCTTAAGGACCCTTATACTGTTTTGTCTAGATAAATCTTTGGTGGCTTAGAGGAAACACTATTGCAATTGGGGCCTCTATTAGGCTCCAGTTTAGTGAATATCTTATACAGCGCTGTTCAAGATGAATGATTATGTAATAGTTAACTGGAAATGCAGTAGGCAGATTTATAAATTTACTGCATTATTTAAGACATTTTGAAATGTATTCTTAAAAGAAGGCAACTACGATCATACTTAACCTTATTGTTAGCAGAATTTAAAAAAAATTGACAAACGTATTTGCTTTGCATTTTGATATTGTTTTTACAAGTTTAAATATAACTTTTCTCTGGGTTAATTGTAATCGAACCAAACGTAATAATAGCAAAACATGCATTGTTTATGTGTAGAACAAAAACGTGGCAAACCTACTCTAGGGCTAGGGCAGTGGAAAACGTAGGATTCCTTGGTTTTGGTGACTCAGGAAGTAAAGTTAAGGACGTGAAGCTAGCAAGAAGGGCTGTCTAAGGACACAACGTTCCTGTGTGCCGTGGCCATTGACGTCAAATGGTTAGCTGTGTGTTAATCTATCATGTCCCCTCTGGTGGCCAACGTATTCCCTGTCAACAGGCAAACTGTTTCCAATCATGGACCTTTCTGATACAAATCAATTACTTTCAGGTCTGTTGGTGTAATTTGGTCAATGAAAGCAAACAAAGACTACAACACCCAGAATGCGACATCAAGTCACACAAAAAACCCAGCACTGGAAATTGTGTCTATG
This sequence comes from Lissotriton helveticus, assembly GCF_964261635.1. Lineage (NCBI taxonomy): Eukaryota > Metazoa > Chordata > Amphibia > Caudata > Salamandridae > Lissotriton > Lissotriton helveticus. Next base: position 456,714,874 of record NC_136065.1, read on the forward strand.
GTCACATGAACTGAGGTGGGAAACACCAAATTGTCTCCAGAACACCAAATTTCCATTTCTGGGCATTGCTTAAAAAAATCAATGCAGTCTAGTTCCTGTAGCAAGATACGCAGCTCAGCTACACTTATTAGAACAATGTCCCTCATAACAATGATTAATAATGGACATTTCACAATTAAGGTGGAGCGTCGGTGCAGTTTACCCAGCCGGTCCATGTTGGCACGTGGGCAGTAGCAGTGACGTCGGAGGCTACCTGTAAACTACAGTTTTGACAGGATGGTTATCATGTGGGTTCTACTTGGAATGGATTGGAAGTTTATACGCGCGCGCCGCTCTGGACATGTAATGCGCAGGGGTTTCAAGCAGCGTGCTGAGGTGAAAGAAGAGCAGCTAACCTGTGGCAGAAAGTGAACTACAGACGCTGTTGTTATGGGGTCTGCCGTGCGCGAGGAGGATGACACCCGGGGCAGCACGGTGTGCAGTGTGGCGGAGGGTTACCTGCTGTCTCCCGCGGCGGGGAGCGGTGACACCAGCAGAGCCCCATGTCTGTCTGCTCCCGCGGGGGCTGGAAGTCTCGCAGCTGTCAGGACCTTCCGACGGAGCACTTCCTCTCCCGTGAGAGCGCTGCGGCCGGTCCAGAGTGCACCTAGCCGGCGGGCGGCATTCTTGGCAGCGGGGTGCTGCGTCCGCCCCGTGGGTCTTGGCTCCTGTGGCACAGCTGTGCCTAGAAACCCCCACAGCTCGCACTCTGCTTCCAGGAGGCTGCTCGCAGCCCCAGAGCGGCCGGCGCTGCCCCGGCCGGCCAGTCAATCACAGGGCAAACCCCGCCCTCGCAGCCTTTACCCTTTGGCTGTCTCCCTTTACGAGGTTTGGAGATTATTTAGGAGGCGCCGTCCCTCCTTAAGGTGCCCGCTCTCGCTTTAAGGGACACTTTCCCGCTTTAGGATATTTTTCCAGACAAAGACCATCTATTGTTCTTCCACGCCAGTTCTTTATAGTGCATTAAAAGCGATGTCTATCTAGCCCGGAACATTGTACAACCCGAAATGCCCCTTTTTTAAATTTATTTAAATCTTTAGAAGATGGGAGAGGTTGGCCCGTCCCAGTTGGCTCACCCAGACCCTGCCTGCACCCCGGCTCCTCCAGAGTCACTCTCCGCTCATCGGAAGCAGAGCCCGGGAAGCAGCAGCGTGGGAGCCGGGCGTCTCGCCAAGGACCATGAGCCCTGAAACGAGTTATTTTTAGGTCAAAGTGGAAACACGGGAATAGTTAAACAAAAAAACGATATATCTCCCGAAGGCATTGCTAGCTCTAACTTCTAAAGAATTAGTCCAAGAGGCTGGGCAGAACGAGTTTCAGCAGATTTAGACTTACTGGTATACTGACCCAGAGTTGATCTGCTCGGGTCACATTAAGCACCAATGCATTCTGGTAGTTGTAGTCCTTGTCTTCACTTAGTACAGCCAGTCCAGACTCAGGCTCCACATGGAGCATATAGCGCTCGTCTGTTAAGGCCGAAGTGCTTTAAATTGGCGGTACTGTCCGTTACTGACTACCAGCACTTTTATTTTGAAAAGGAGAGCAGAGCACCGGCACTTCTCAGAAACAAGCAGGTATCCCGGTACAGAGTACCTGCACTGCTATTTCTACATTTGAAGCACTGGTTAAGGGTTTATACAGCACCCATTACTGGGTTCAGCAACAGCGGTCGCCCCCAAAGCCCAACGCCAGAAGTACCACTCCTGACACAGAGAGCAAGGCTCCCTCAAGCGCCTCTTTCCACATGGAGTATTACTCTCAAAAAGCTCTCTGCGCCTCACTTGGTGAGTGCACTCGCATTAACACAGGGCACTGCTCAGAATTCCAACTCTACAGTGCTGTTTCTCCCTGAACCCATGCATGGGCACCACTTCTGGCAGCCGCCTGGAAAGGGCGCTGCTCCCGACTCCTCCTTAGCCCAGTGAGCACTCAAGGGAGGACTTTCACCAGTCAGCAAGGGGCATTTGTTATGGTCGCACAGGAGCTGCTCTGGAGTCATACATCATGGGGCACTATTGCAGCCTGTGGTCTTCTATGGCCTGCTTGTATTCCGGTTCAGGGAGGACCTGGCCTGGCAGTTTGGACTGCAATGTCCCTATTGGAGCAGGGTCAAGACTGATTTGCATATGTGAGGTGACATGGGGGGCAAAGTAATGATGGACTGGGATGCAGCTCTGAGTAATTACTAGAGGCTGAGATTAATTCAAGCATCCTGTCCATCACTCTTTGTATACTTCAGTGCAATACCTTAAGTGAGAAGGTGTACCTAGACATGAGTCCGGTACTCACTGGAACCAACGTGCACTCGACTGACGAGCCCCAATCAGGGTGATACAGTCCTAGTTTGTTTGTGCTCCGGTTCAGAGAGGGTCTGGCATGGCGATTCTGGTGGGACTGTTGCCATTGAAGCAGGGTCAAGACTGATTTGTATATGGCTGGTTTCAAACTGAAGTGACATGGTGTGCAAAATACAGATAGACTGGGATGCGGCCCCAGTAATTACCAGTGGCGGAGATTAATTTAGGCATTTCACCCAATAACTTTTTGATTACTTAAACAGATTAATACTTAGTAGGGGCATAGCTTTTAACACGCATTCAGCAGTGTGTACATAATGCTCCAGGGGGTGCCATCATGGAATCGCACAGCACTTTCAAGACTGCCGGTCCTCATGTGGCACTGCCCCAGACTTCCACTCTGCATGGGTTACCACTACAGGTTTTATAGTCAGTGTATGCTACCTTGCTGTACTCAGACTCCACATGATGTACTCAACACAGAGTAGAACACTAGATTCCCATGCCTTATAGGAACTGCTCCTGCCTCTGCTTTGAGTACCACTGCACCCTGACTTCAGCAAAGGGTACCACTACCATTTCACACTCGTTGCTACTGCTTCATTGTTTTATTAAGTGTAAGGAGATTTTTAGGGTACACTATGAAAATAAAGTTTCACAAAATCAGGGAGAAAATCTGGACTAAGAGCATCAACAGACTGAATCTCAAGTTGAACTGAATCTGGGGTGAAGTTCAGCTCAGGTCTGTGCTGGAGCTCGAGTAAACCTGTAGACTCAGGTGGGTTAAATCAGAGAATACAATAATCTAGCTCTGCAGATCAAAATCAACTGGGGCTAATGGATCATTGTAAAAATTGACTTAAAGTTAAAAAAACAGATGAGGTTAATAGAAGGGTAAAGTATGTCTCAGTCTAAGAATGCAGGAGGAGGGAATGCTGGCTTACTCCATGTGTGGTACAATGGTAGTACGAGCATATAGATATACTGAGATCTGAATGTAAGGGTGAGCCGAATATCATGTAAACCAAGATGATACTTTGCTGAAACTTTTCAACCACTCACTCCCAGTCTAGAGATCATTCTTTTGCTCACCATGCCACCCCAGTTTGGAACCAGCCATATGCAAATCAGTCTTGAGCTTGTTCCTCATAGGAACAGTCCAGCCCGAATTGCCAGGCCAGGTCCTATCTGGACCAGAAACAAGCTACCTGGAACTGGTTTTTGTGGTATCATCACCTCATCAGCCAGGCTAGCTTGAATCCAGTGACAGAGTGAGCAAGGGACCCATGTCTGGGCTTACCCTTGGTCACTTAGGGCTAAATTAGCAAACACAACAAGATGATGGATGGATAGCCGGAGTGCTGAAACTTTCCAACTACTCACTCCCAGTTGAGAGATCTGGGTTAAATCCATTGTTCTTTTGCCTACCTCGCCACCCCAGTTTGCACCCAGCCATATGTGAATCAGTCTTGACCCTGCTCCTCATGGGAACAGTCCAGCCCGAACTGCCAGGCAGGGCCAAGCTAATATCATGTAGCCACACTGATGCAGTGGATATGACACCAGAGCTATACTGACAGTATAGATAAGATAGGATGAACTAGAAAAAAGACCAGATAAAAAAGCTGAGCTAAATGTGTTCGTAAAGCAGGACTGAAGTGAATCTTGTGGTAAACAATGACCAAGGCTGAGAGTGAAGCTGGACTGGTTATGTACGTTAAATATTACTGAATTGAAGGCAATACATGGACTAAAACTGACAGTAAACCCGGTTTGGATCTAAGGGTAAACTAATAAATACGATATTACATTCACACCTAGTCTGAACTTGAAAATAAACTGCTCTGATATCTTAAAGTTGCAGAAAATAATAAAGTTAGATTTAGTCTTAAGTAAGCTAAATGGATTTTTTGGGCAAATCTGAATTGATAGGTATAGCAACGCAGAGTCGAATCTGAGTGTAAGGGTGGACTAAATCTGAGGAATGAGACGTGTTTCATTGAAAGAGAAAAGTGGATAACATATTGGTGTATGTTTGGTTTGCATGTGAAGTTAAACCTTACTTATATTGTGGGACACAATTCTGAATTTGGGAGTAAGGTTGTTTTGAATATGAAGGTAACCCTAAATTTAACATGACGGTAAAGGTAACTTGATTTTGATATTTAAATTGAATTGAACCTGAGCGGGTATATCAAATTTGCCGAATGGTTATGCTACATGAAATCAGTGGACAGAACTAAACTGAATTTGATTCGCAAAGTAGAGTTTAGCCAGAAGCAAATTTGGGTGGATCCAGAGGCGGATCCCCCTGTGGAGACCGTGGCGGGAGGAGAAAAAATTAAAAAGACTTGCCTGTGAATGCCGCCGCCTCTCCACCATCCTCTTCTCTCAGAAACGGAAGCACCCAGGTTCTGATACTTTCCCAGCCAATCCCGACGCTGCTTTACAGCAGTGTTGTGATTGGTTTGAGCACCGTGGTTCGGCGCTCGGAGTGGGACTGGGGGCCTTTTCATGTTCTCCACCCAGGCTGTACAATACAGCCGGTGGAGAACATGCACCGTGCACATGACGGTTTGGCCGGCCCCAGACAGCAGGCCAAACCGTAATGCGCACCTACGGTGCAGCCACCACTCCTCCCTCTGCTGGCGTCACGTGAGCCCCCCCCCCAACATGGAGCTTAAGGCAGACTAAAACTAAAATGATAATAACATTCTGTTATTATCATATTATTTTGTCTTTGCTCTGCTCATAGAGCAGTGGGGCTACGCTCCTCCGCCTTAGCGGAGGATCTGCCCCTGGTGGAATCTCATGAGTAAATAAGATTGAAACTGACGGCACTGGTCAGGCTGGATCTGGGGGTACTGCTGATTTGAAGCTGAAGCTTGGGTAAGGGAAGGGTCTCTGGAATTATGTGAGTCGGTGGCTGTGGTGTTTTTCACATATTTATGGACTTTCTGCATTAGCCACATATCCCATCTTCTGCATATTTTAACAAAAACATTGTTTCTTGTTCATATGGATCAAAAATGACTAAAAACATGGCAACTCACGTTCCTGAGCACTGGAAGTCTTGTCATGTATTCCTATAGGTTCTGAATCGATCCCCCTATTCCTGACCCTATTCTGGTTAAACTAACTATCAAGTTAACTAACAGTCAGCCCATGAGGCAAGAAAAGCCCCCATGATGCAGATACCGTTATCTGACGCAGTCACACTACGGCACAGGAACGTGTTATCTGATTAGGTCATAACGCTTGAGATCTAATTAGACAAGCGACATTCCTCCAGCCCCTGATAAGGCATACGACGTTCTCATAACAAATCAAACCTATGACAACCTGGAAAATCCGTGCGGCCATTGTTTTGATTTCACAGAGAACTTTAGTAAAGAATGTGCTGACGAGCAAGTCGTATGACATCTTTATTGACGTATCTATGTCCATCCTTACGTCAATCTCGGCACCTTTAAGGTATAAATATTGCCGATCTTGCCCTATGCAAAAACACACGCGTGGTGACGAGACGGAGCAGCCATACTTGCCGAAGCCGAGAGCAGAAGCAGACCCCGCTGGCAGCAGCCCCGCCTTCCTGACGCGCTGAGAGACGCGCTGCTATCTCAAGCCGAGAGACCCAGCACCGGCGCTTCTGGGCAGCCCTCGCAGGCAGCCTGGAATATCGAGAGCAGAGAAAGAGATACCATTCCTCATTCATCCTAACTTCCAGGTACAGAACTGAATAACCCCTCACAGAGAATTCTTTAGTTATTCACTTGGCAAAAACAAACTTAACTTAAACTGTAACTTTCTATTCCCGCCCACTCATTAGACTTAAAGAGGCCCCTTTTTGACACAGGTATCGGCAATCACAGGTTTTCAAGTTTGATTCTTACCCTTTTTTGTAACTCATTATATCTCCTCAGATACTAAGCTTCATTAACTTACGATGATTGGTTCTGCTACACTCTGATGCCACTAATTCATCTCAGGTTATCCTACTTATGGTGGGTGTGCTTATGCATATTTGTATGTTTTATCAAAATGTGTTTTCTAAAAATTCGCAAACAGGATATGTAAATTACATGGTTACCCCTTAGGGTTTGGTTTGTTACTAGGTGACATTCTGTTTTTAACGGGGAATATTTTGTCCTATGTCGCCAAAATATTTAGGTTTACAACAATTCAAATGTCATATAATGATATAGCAATTCGTTTTTCTTATCAACATCTCAGGAAACTTTGTGTATTATTTATTATAGGCATTGTTAGCATGTGCTAACGTTTATATATAGGTCTTTTTAATTTTAACTTTTTTTCATAAGATGTATATATATGTATAAAAATATTTTTAACCTGTTATTATATTGTATATTGTTTATACATTTTTTCCAGCCTTGAAAAAGTCCTTGTGTAGGACGAAACACGTGTTGGTGATCTTTACTTATTGCTGGGAATACCTGTTTTATGAAAAAATGAAAGAATAAAGATTGAAGAAAGAGAAATAAGTGGACTATATTTTTGAACCCCCTGTGTTGACTAAGATTTATTTTTATTGTGTCATTAATTTAAATAACTTTTGTATAACTCTAAAACCAATAGAGCTTGTAACATTGGAAATCAGGGCTTATTATTTATGCCCTAACGGTTATGATTACTTGTTTACAGGAGTGCTGTCAATAGTTTCTCAAAACTTTGCTTGATTGTATGTGTATCACTTTTGTGTTCACTAACGGCACCTCGAGGTGGTAGGTGCCTTGAGATTCCTTAGCACCCTTTTGTGATTACTGTTGCTATATAACATACATTGTTGGATTTGTACTGAATTTGGAGACATTATTTTTGCTGTATAGAGTGTTGTGCGGACGTTTCCCTTTTGGGAACACTACCACCTGTATCTCTTTGTGCACGCATTAGACTTAGGTCAGGTACACGGGGTAGGCGTATTTAGAAACACCAGTTGAGTACGTTTAGTCAAATGTATATGTGTATGTAAATATATTTTAATCATTTTAAACATCATATGGCTCAGAAACCATATCAATGTTTTTACAGTATTATTTTATACTATTGCTTTTAATGTATGCACTTTACTTAACTATAAGTATTGCAATAATATCGATCCATTTCTCTTGTACGAGAAAAGAGACTGATCAATAAATAACACCTTTTTATTGAACACGCCCGTCTCTTCCTTTTCTCTACAATCTGATGAGACTAAGAATGCACGTACTGACTGAGTAAAATAATTGCCTTGTGCTCACACGACTCTCGAGATTGACTCTTGATTAGGGGAGAGCAAAGTTGTCATGTTCTATGGTTGTCAGAAACTAAATCCCTTCTTGTCTAATCAGGGGAGTTAATTCTTTCCTGAACATTCGAGAAAGTTTCTAGCGAACTCTGAGCTACGCTGGCAAACCCAAAACTTAAGTCTAGTATCGACAGTAGTAGACCTAGTTAACGTCTGGCCTAGGCCTTTACTGCTGTAGGTATTATTCCAATGCGCAGAGCCTATTGGGAAGATAGGAACTACACTACATGGCGCCCAACGCGTTTGGAAAGGGCGATAAAACTAACGTAAGACATTTAGAGTAACTCAGTCGTGCTTTCTCACTCAGACCCCTTTTCCCAAATACTCCAAAGACGTCTGGAGTGGGTGAAAGGTAATATCCTCCAAAACCTCGCAGGAGGGAACTCCTATGTATGGTTCTTGGTATAGTCAACGTTGAAGGATACACTGTTCCAAAATATTGTGCATCTAATCTCTGTTTCCATAAGAAACCTGATCTGCAAACAAAAAGAATAACCTTTCTAACAGTAAAATGTCAGGAAGTGATGACGAAAGAGAGGCAGTTAGATTAGCAGCTGAAATAGTAGCAGCTGATACTGCAGCACTAGATGCGGACGGGGATATAATACTCATCCCGGTCGCCAAAAGGAAATCTATAACCTTAAAACTTATAGAAAATGGACTGACACCTAGAGGTGGCACAGTCATATTCGTAATTGAGGCACACGAATATCGGCAGACAGAGGTATACTATTCATGGATACATTTTCCAGCAGCAAATGCTGTAACAAAGTACTTCCACTATTACAAAATAGAGGTTCCACCCGACATTTACACTCCTTTCGAGGAGGTGGAAGTACCACTCAAATTCCAAGAGCATTTGCTCTTATTTGATGGCGCCCTAAAACATAACAATCACATTACAAGACTCGGTCCTTTAGGTAGACCAGGAGCAACGTGGCCGGTCTTAGCCGGATACACACCACACCCAGACATCGAAGGGATGTCTACTGGAGAGCTGTTAATACAGCTAAAACAATTACAAAAAATTCATAGACAATTAGTCCAGTATGTAATGCGGACTTCAACAATTCAGCCAGCGATTAAACTACCACAGCTGACCCCTCACCAGGGGAACACAAATAAAATCACACCACAGAACATCCAATCCTGCCTAGGTAAAGTTCCGGCTAAACGGGAACAGATACCATTCTGGTTGGCACAGAAAATCACCCAAATAGAGGCGGTGTTTCCTGACACCACCCCGCTAGAAAAACACAGGATTCTGACTATATGTCTCCCAATGGGAATCGCACCACACATAGAGGACTGTGACACTTGGGGTACAGTCTTTGCTTCCATCTACACAAAAACGCACGGTGTTCCATCCATTTCGGTGATACCAGATGTGCTAAAACAAATTCAAGATGAATACGGTCCAGAACCAGCTTTAACTCTTGGTATGAAATTACTGAAAGACTTCAAGCAGGTCTCGGCTATATTACTAGCCAACATAAAAGGTGAAGCAGCAAACGTGGCGATCCGCCAGAGGTTAAAAGAGACAGATATAGCAGACCAACCAGCTGAAATTGCCAGAATCATAGAAAAATCCTATGAGGAACTAGGTAGAGATAGTTTAGGTGGAATACCAGTAAAACCGCAACTGACTGAAAGTCCAGAAAAAATATTTTTTAATAATAATTCACCAAAAAAGAACTGGGATGGAAACAAACAATCCAATCCAAAAGAAAAGAAATTCCAGTCCCGAGGAAGGTCTCCTAGGCGAAGAGAAAAATCTCCAAACCGAAGACAGAGGTCACCGCAGAGTGACCCCTCTGGGAATAGATATAACCTTAGAAATAGGGATAATATTAAAAAACCTGATAGATATCAAGACATTGATACACGTCCCTCTCAATCTTTTCAGACTTCCTCGCAGAAATCGGAAAGAAGAGGACGATCAGAACAAAGAGAAGAGCACGCCAAGTCCAAAGACAAGGAACCTGCTCAGCTAAAAAAGAAATTACAATTTCCAAAAAAGAAGGTAGCCAGTATCAAGGTAGTTAACAATGCCGAGAATACTGAGGACACAACTAAAAAACGGAGAGTGGGCTCAGACAATGCTAGACAGCGCAGCAGAGGTGAGCATAGCTCGCAAAGTCCTTATGAATCATCTGGAGACAGTGGACACGAATGAATATCTTCAAGTGGAAACTGCAGACACCAGAGTTAGCAAACCCCACAAGATATACGAGATAACATTACGTATAGAGGGAGATAAGACTAGGAAAATAAGGGGACTATTTTGGGATAATCTCTCCAAGGGCTATGATATCCTTCTAGCTGAAAAAGACTGGCCACCAGAGTTTGTCAGGTAGTGCCCTCATGGCGAAGAAGTAATTATGCCTGCCTTCTCGAATCAAATCCCGATTCATAAAAAATACACACTTGCTAGAAAGTGGGCAGTGGCCTTAGCACCTGCTTTATATAAAAATCATGTAGGATGGGATGAGGATTCTCCTCCTCACAAAATCCAGTTAAAATCACAACCTACTGCACAAAGGCAGTACCCAATTAAGCAAGAAGCTAAAAAACAGGTAAATGAAATACTAGATCAGCTAGAATACCAGGGGGTGATTGAAACTTGCACCTCACAAATGAACAATCCTTTGTTTCCGGTCTCCAAACCAGACAATTCATATCGTCTAGTTTTGGATTACCGACACCTTAACACATGTTGCAAAACCTTTGCAGTGCAAAACTCACACAGTGCTGCACTAATGAATAACATAGTGCGCAAAAAATACAAAACAACCTTGGACATCTCCAATGGATTCTTTTGTCAAAACATAGCACCAGAGAGCAGATATTTAACTGCATTCTCAGTAAATGGCACTCAAAAACAATTCTGTCGGTTAGCCCAGGGGTACAAGAACAGCCCGGGGGTATTCTCAGCGAGAGTAACAGAATTACTACAACTATATGATGATGAAGCATTATCTTATGTCGATGACATTTACTTAACAGATGATGACTTGGATACTCACTTGAAAAGAGTGAACACCATAATACTTGGGTTCGCAGCAGAGGGTTACAAATTCAACTTTAAAAAGTCCAGAATTGCCCATCTGACAGTCCTGTTCTTAGGATATGAGTTATCAAGTATAGCCTGGTTGACAATTTTCTAAAGAACTAGAAGAATTAAAAAATCTAAAATATGAAAAGACGTATCCTCTGCCAATCGACATTCTGCCTCTACGACATTACGCCTGTGTAATCTATACAGACGGACATGCTCAACCCTCCGTTTGGGGAGAACATGCATACAACCCCACATGTGAGATTACAAAAGAAGTGTGGCGCGGAGGTAAACTAAGACCTCTATTAACAAAATCACACTCAGTAGAAACTAATTCAGAACTACAAACTGAAATAATAGCATTAAAAATGGCGCTGGATAATGCGGATCGCGAATTCCCGACACTTATAGTGTCAGATTCATATTACTGCGTCAAAGCATATAACAAGGATTTGCAGACATGGATTCAGAACGGTTACAAAGATGACACAGATGCACCAATAAAGCAGAAATTGCTCTGGGAACAAATAGCTCTTTTACAAAAAGAACTACCAAAGACTCACGTGACACACTCACTGAGTCATCAGCGTGATGGCGTTCACGTTGTAGGGAATTCATTGGCTGAAACAGCCGCAGCGGCAGCCACTATACCGGCTCCCGTAGATCGAAAAAAGCGTACATTAAAATACATTGACGGTGAAACAGTGCTGGCAGTGAAAACGTCATCAAAAGGCGACTGCTCAGCGTTACCGATCAACTATCCACTCAATTATACATACATAATCGATGCAAACTCCGTCCCTTTTGCTCGAATCCCTGGAGTGGGGGATAGAGTGATTCCAAACATGGACAGGAGAAACTTGTTAATCGCAGACGCACACATGGGCGAGGGTCTCAGACACCTCAAACTGAAAGATTCTCTGGAAGAATTACAATCACGGTACTGGTGGCCAGGCATGAGCCTGCATTACACCATGTTTGTAAAAAACTGCCCAAACTGCAACAGAGATCGCAGTGGGGAGAGAAACAGTTTAATACCTCGTCGTACCAAGGCAGATAATATGACCAATAAAAAGCAGGGCTTGCGATTAACATATACAGGCTAGTTTCCACTTATAATGTAGATCACCAGCACTCGGCTGACGTCCGGACTGTTATACAAAGATTTGCGAGTCTAAATGGCATATACGCTAAGAGCATGCTACGTTCGACCATTGTTTTCACTCAAGCCCACCAGCCTGGGGGGAAACATGGCCGAATGAGCACAGTCCAGCGGGAATCTTCTCACTTCCTTCCTGAGGGTACGGGATGGTGTAAAGAAAAAACCAAGACAGAAAGCAATCTATAATGGAAAGGATATTAGGTTCGGGAGCTGCGTGGGTCAAACATCTAATAAGTGTCCAACGTAGTCTAAATAACTTGCCAAGAAATTCTCTGAAGGGATTCAGTCCGTACGAATTATTATTTGGAACTAGAATGATTATCTCTGACCTCGACAGTCAGACTTGAGTGGTTAAAGAAAAAAGCTTTGATGTCAAAGACCGTTTGGCTATTTTGCAGGACTTAAACAAAACAAGAAAAGACCTGAGCAACATACAGTTGAAACAACAGCCAACAACCACTGAAGAATCACCACCTGTCCCAGCAAGACCTGTCTGGATTCCAAAAGTCGGGGATCTAGTCAGGGAGAAGATCGCGGTAAAGAAGGAATTTGGGCCTTCTTACAGAAAAGCAGTTCCTGTCTTGTCTGTCAACGGGACAAGATCAGTTGTACTACCGCCACTTGCTGGTAAAAAGGAGAACCGAGTTGTATCCATCGACCTGGTAAAACCACAACATGTGGCCGATAACAAACAGTAGGCCAAGTGGACTCCCAATAAGTAGCAGAACACCAAGGTTTGCTACCAGTACAGAGGTCCTAACAAAGAGGCTCATCACATTCGAAACGCCTACAGAAGAACAATAAGGACTATGCAACAATGCAATAGAACTCAGACCTCTGACAACCCAAATAAAAACATTTAGCAGAGACACACCAATCTACAATGAAGTACCAAGTGACAATGCAAGAAACAAAAATCCTGAAGCAATTGGAACAATTGACAGAACTGCATCCGGGTACTTCATCAACTTCGATGATTCCTCTGAAGGCTTCAGTGAATCAAAGACACAGCCATCATCAAAATCCTTTAAAGACAAAGCTAAGGAACTTTTGAACCAACTGAAAGAAACATATCTGATTTCTCCATGGATTGAATTTTGGGTGGGTTTTGGTGCATTTATCCTCATACTTTGGCTCATCATGGTATTTACTTTGGGACGCTTCATTGAGGGAAAATATGCTAAAATGGACACAGCAAGTCAGAACATCAACTTGGTCCTCAAACCACACACATCTTCACACGTCGAGAAAAGAGAACTTTCTTCAGCCAACTTCACAGCCAATCCGATACCTGGTGGGGTAGCCTGGGACAACACTGACTATGAAATTTATGGTCCGGTCGAGATCCTGAAATACCCACACCAAATCAAGATCTCCTTGAGTGACTTTGCAAAACCAAACTCATTTGCTGATGATTGGGACTTCGAAAACATTAATAACATGATGTCTGACTTAGTAATGTCTGCTAAATTTACAAAACATGATTATTTGCAAGGTTCTACAAATTATGACAGTATGTATTGCTATAACCACTATGGTAACCATTTTTTACATAAATCTGCACAACCTAGAAATGTTTTAAATTATAATCAATGGGAACATTGTGCTACACCTCCAAAAGGGAGCTCAAGAACCGTTTACGACAAATATTCATATTTTTCAGGTTTTAACACAAGTAATGCTGAAACATTTTATTTTAAATTGTCAAACAAGACAGGGATGAAAACCATGATAACCAACACAAAATTGTTATATTCAGATTCATTCTTCGAAAAAATGAATACTTTTGGATTTGATTATTGGGACAAAAATGTTGATTTGAAAAGTGTTTGGGGTACAAAAGATTGGCAAGTACAGGGTTTAGAAGCTTTGTTAAGAGCCTGCATGATCCCAGAACAAATGATATTTTTAAATGACACTGTTCAACAAACCACCTGTCTTGGCTTAGCCAAAATCAAAGATTTAAATAAACCGTCTATTCCAAAGCCAACAATGTTTAGCAATAACTCTGATACAGATGAAGAGATAGACGTAAACCATATATTAAACCAAAACAGAACACATCCTGATTGGAAACAATGGTTGATCTGGCCCACAGATACAAATAACTGTCAAGATAGATTCCTGAACAAAACACAGGGTTTCAAAATGACCAGGCCAGACCCTAGATATCCCCAAAGACATCACCCAGGGATAATAACAACCTACAGTGTGGGCAAATTATGCCTTCAATGGCTACAAACTTCCACACTGCCTGAAATTAAGCAACACCTAACTTTACTTACTGATGGTGCTGACTTGCGTGATTTCATAATGGGACCACGCAAACAGCGTCAAAAGCGTTTCATAGCAGCCTCTGTATATGCAGCATACAATGAGGCCTGGAAGGGTACTCAAATTGAGACAGCAGAGAGAATACGGGAAATTGACCGTATTAATTTGGAAAAATCACTTTCTGTAGTGGACAATGGGTTAATGACTCTGTCCTCCAGAATTTTTTCTTTGGACAGCATTGTGTCTTCAGCAATCGACATATTATCGCAAGACTTACTGTTATTACAACATGGTCAGTCACAATTGCGTTCTATTGTACAGCTTGGCTGGACGTTACAAAATCTGCGTTCAGGCTATGTGCCTTGGCGTTTAATCAACACAACGTCACTATTCCAAATCTTTAACCTTACTGATAGACAAATCGGTATGGCGCAAAAGGGTGCTGATTATACAATCTTGAGCATTGAAAAACTAGAAAGATTACCAATGACAATGTCAGAACGACCTGTCAGTGAATGGATAATCCACGGAATCATAAATATTCCAATCTCAACCTTCAGGTTTCAATACTGCCAAAAATATATACAGGCAGGCATGTACGAGAAATTGGGAAAGGGGTACCTTAAAACAACTTGGAACCTGCCCTATTCACACGCATGTGTCAGTAATAAAGGACAGAAAGTGTTTCTTAGTGGCAACAATTGTGCTATGTCACTAAGCGGCACGCTTCTGTGTAACGGAATTAGTTTGCATGGAGCCTGTGAAGGGAATTCATACAACCTTTCATGTCACCAGCAAGGCGCACCTGCAACTGAAATAGAACCATTCTTTCAAAGACTCTATAATGGGAGTTACATTCTTATTGTAGACCGCAAATGTTGTAGTCTTATGCCCGGGACTCCTTATCTAGTCACTACGACTGCGAAGGTCAAGTGCTGTGGACGTTCTTTGTTCCCCAGCTCCTTTCCAGACAGGGAGGCAAGGGCATGGCCCAATTTGAAAATTACTTCTATTCGAATAGATACTTTAAGCAGAATGAAAACAGTGCTTCTTCAGACGCCTACAAGGCTCACGTCATCAAAAGAAACGTATGATCTACAAGTCGCAAGGACGACTGCAGAGATACATACATTATTATCGACTAATTCCCCCGTACATTTCGCGGAAATCCTGAGCGAAATCTTAAATATTTCTGATACCACTGGGGTCTCAAAGGTATTTAAGACAATATTTTCGATGGCATTAACACCATTCAAAGCCATACTGGGTATTTTTCCAGATTTCGTCCATTCGATTTTTGGTGGACTTCCCCTGATCCTGGGACTAATTGCAGGAATCCTATTTTTAGTCCTTATTTTTCGTTATGGCAACCCATGTCACAGATCAAACTCTCGCGACAATGGAAGATACAATCCGAGCCATTGGATACCGGGACCGGATATCAAAAATCCTGGGACTCTCCCGGCTTAGAGACCTAAACATGACTTGGTTTCTATCATTTCGACCAATGTGGCAAAGATGTGTTTTACCTGTATTGAGATGTCTGCTATGCGGAGAAGAATGCGTGTTAGACACCTGTCTGACGCTACAATCGGATGCGCCAGTGGATGCAGATACATTGTTAGTTCCTACCAAGGTTCACGCTTTGTGCTGCCCTCAAAGGCTGCCAATCCTGATGACGGCATTCGTGGAATCTTCACCACTACGATTGAAGAGTAGTGAAGTTCGAGATGAAAGCAGCATTGAACAGGTACGACCTTCTGTCAGCAATGCGAATCAGAATGTCAATGGAGACAATCATGCGCACGAATGCATGGTTACACCTATTTCCGACTTAGTGGAACTTTCCCATGAAGCTGTTGACAGTTTTTTCGAAAGCCTTAATGATATGATGTTCTCTCCAGAACAGAAATAGAGACTTTTGAGCAAGCTCGCACACGGCGTTCCCTGAATTCGGCCTTCAACTTTAAAAATAAAGTCACATGAACAATTTTTCCCACCAGTTCACGGACAACAATTTTTTAGCAGCCCCAAATTATTTTTTACAAAATTTTCGGGACACTTATCTTCTGCTTAAAGTAAGAAACTATTCCTAGAGAACTAAGATTTCTATTTTTAGATACTTTATAAACTTTAGTTGCCCGCTGGGATGTTCACGAATATTTTATTATGTGATGAAATGGTCTCGCACTTCCTTTCTGTATAGCTATGTTAAGAGCCATTTCATGTGTATTTCTCATATACCAAATAAGCAATAATGCATACCAATGCGTGTTTACTTTAGCGTTTAATTCATAGCTTAAGTGCATACAATATATATGACTGCAATTTTTCAGTATATTTGAAAATTTCAAAATGCATTAATGTATTTTGGGGTGGTAAGGTATACACTATACTCTATAGTATGTTGTACTATGTTATACTATGCATAGATTAGTAAATATGACCATAGTTAGCGTGGAGTGGGTGTCATGTATTCCTATAGGTTCTGAATCGATCCCCCTATTCCTGACCCTATTCTGGTTAAACTAACTATCAAGTTAACTAACAGTCAGCCCATGAGGCAAGAAAAGCCCCCATGATGCAGATACCGTTATCTGACGCAGTCACACTACGGCACAGGAACGTGTTATCTGATTAGGTCATAACGCTTGAGATCTAATTAGACAAGCGACATTCCTCCAGCCCCTGATAAGGCATACGACGTTCTCATAACAAATCAAACCTATGACAACCTGGAAAATCCGTGCGGCCATTGTTTTGATTTCACAGAGAACTTTAGTAAAGAATGTGCTAACGAGCAAGTCGTATGACATCTTTATTGACGTATCTATGTCCATCCTTACGTCAATCTCGGCACCTTTAAGGTATAAATATTGCCGATCTTGCCCTATGCAAACACACGCGTGGTGACGAGACGGAGCAGCCATACTTGCCGAAGCCGAGAGCAGAAGCAGACCCCGCTGGCAGCAGCCCCGCCTTCCTGACGCGCTGAGAGACGCGCTGCTATCTCAAGCCGAGAGACCCAGCACCGGCGCTTCTGGGCAGCCCTCGCAGGCAGCCTGGAATATCGAGAGCAGAGAAAGAGATACCATTCCTCATTCATCCTAACTTCCAGGTACAGAACTGAATAACCCCTCACAGAGAATTCTTTAGTTATTCACTTGGCAAAAACAAACTTAACTTAAACTGTAACTTTCTATTCCCGCCCACGCATTAGACTTAGGTCAGGTACACGGGGTAGGCGTATTTAGAAACACCAGTTGAGTACGTTTAGTCAAATGTATATGTGTATGTAAATATATTTTAATCATTTTAAACATCATATGGCTCAGAAACCATATCAATGTTTTTACAGTATTATTTTATACTATTGCTTTTAATGTATGCACTTTACTTAACTATAAGTATTGCAATAATATCAATCCATTTCTCTTGTACGAGAAAAGAGACTGATCAATAAATAACACCTTTTTATTGAACACGCCCGTCTCTTCCTTTTCTCTACAATCTGATGAGACTAAGAATGCACGTACTGACTGAGTAAAATAATTGCCTTGTGCTCACACGACTCTCGAGATTGACTCTTGATTAGGGGAGAGCAAAGTTGTCATGTTCTATGGTTGTCAGAAACTAAATCCCTTCTTGTCTAATCAGGGGAGTTAATTCTTTCCTGAACATTCGAGAAAGTTTCTAGCGAACTCTGAGCTACGCTGGCAAACCCAAAACTTAAGTCTAGTATCGACAGTAGTAGACCTAGTTAACGTCTGGCCTAGGCCTTTACTGCTGTAGGTATTATTCCAATGCGCAGAGCCTATTGGGAAGATAGGAACTACACTACAGTCTCTGTTCACATAGGTAGACTGGTCAGGTTTTAGTGTATTACTTCCTGTGCTGAGAGAGGGTCACGGTCTTTTGCGGCTGTTCGTGCTTTTGCCTCGTGGGTTGAGAATCCCTACCTGCTGTTGCCATCCCTACTCCTCGCGGCCCCCGCTTCGCGGGAGCCGCTCGAGAGCATTGACATTTGGGACACACCCCCGAGAGAGGAGCTGCTGGAGACGCCTACCACCCTTGCGGGACTGCGAGGACCAGCGGGCGTTGTGTTCTTGACTCGCCGCAGCTGGTCCTCTTCCCGCCCCCTCCCGCCTGGATTTAAAAAGAACTGCGGGCAGGGACCTTGGCGCTTCCTGTGCTGAGAGAGGGTCACGGTCTTTTGCGGCTGTTCGTGCTTTTGCCTCGTGGGTTGAGAATCCCTACCTGCTGTTGCCATCCCTACTCCTCGCGGCCCCCGCTTCGCGGGAGCCGCTCGAGAGCATTGACATTTGGGACACACCCCCGGGAGAGGAGCTGCTGGAGACGCCTACCACCCTTGCGGGACTGCGAGGACCAGCGAGCGTTGTGTTCTTGACTCGCCGCAGCTGGTCCTCTTCCCGCCCCCTCCCGCCTGGATTTAAAAGAACTGCGGGCAGGGACCTCGGCGCTTCCTGTGCTGAGAGAGGGTCCCGGTCTTTTGCGGCTGTTCGTGCTTTTGCCTCGTGGGTTGAGAATCCCTACCTGCTGTTGCCATCCCTACTGCTCGCGGCCCCCGCTTCGCGGGAGCCGCTCGAGAGCATTGACATTTGGGACACACCCCCGGGAGAGGAGCTGCTGGAGACGCCTACCACCCTTGCGGGACTGCGAGGACCAGCGGGCGTTGTGTTCTTGACTCGCCGCAGCTGGTCCTCTTCCCGCCCCCTCCCGCCTGGATTTAAAAAGAACTGCGGGCAGGGACCTCGGCGCTTCCTGTGCTCAGAGAGGGTCACGGTCTTTTGCGGCTGTTCGTGCTTTTGCCTCGTGGGTTGCGAATCCCTACCTGCTGTTGCCATCCCTACTCCTCGCGGCCCCCGCTTCGCGGGTGCCGCTCGAGAGCATTGACATTTGGGACACACCCCCGGGAGAGGAGCTGCTGGAGACGCCTACCACCCTTGCGGGACTGCGCGGACCAGCAGGCGTTGTGTTCTTGACTCGCCGCAGCTGGTCCTCTTCCCGCCCCCTCCCGCTATAACTAGGTAGTAGAATCCGCGTACGCGGGAGCAGCCCGGGACAAGGGCGGGACCGTCGGGGGCCGAGGGAGGCCGGGCCGGGCCGGGCCATCCCTCTGTCAAGAGCTCTAACGGAACGGAACACTTTGCAGCAGGGAAGGGCTTGTCAGATAAGTGCCAGACAACAAGGTTGGTGAACAGGCTGGAGCCTATAAGGATGTCTACATCTCCTACCAGTACCATCCCGATGACTCTACCAGTCGATCCAGGGTATGCAGTCATTGGTCCGTTAGATAAATATTTTAACCGGCCCATCTCAGAAATTGACAAAGAGATTACGCTTGCTGAGAGGCGTGCTGAGCGTAGATTGTCCATCAAACTTCTTAAAATCCCTGTAGACAAGCGCCCAGCACAAATCTATCCTGCACTGGCCACACCCTTATCATCGTTTAATTTACCTGTTTTAGCTGAATTAGGTTCTAATGTCTGCACTAATGAAGTAAACCAGGGGACTGCGGTAGAAATAATAGCTTCGGGTTCAAGTCATAACGACCCCACAATAAGTATTACAGAGGTAGGAGCCCCGGTTTCCCTGCCCCAACATAAACTAGGCTCAAAAAGAAAAAGGTGTACAGTACCCAAAAAATGTCATGTAACAAAACCTCCACAGAAACTCAGGAAAGTAGGTAGAAACACGCGTTCTAGTAAGGCTGATATTGAAGTCAATCACAGTGGGAAGGGCATACAAGAAGGAGAGGTTGTTTTACTTGACAGTTCAGATTCCGGTGCAGTTATCAATCCCCCGGAAATTGACCTTTCAACGGCCGCCAAACTACCATCTCCTCCCAACTGGTTTCCTGACCTAGAAAAGTTGTTACGGTCAATGTTGCTCCCAATAGAGAAGCAACTTAGTAAGTTATCTGACCGTCTAGACCACTTTGAGCAGGTCACATTAGATAACTTCTTCTCAACAAAGGCTCTTGTAAAAACCCAAGCAAGGTTGGTGGAAAATAATAAGCCCCAGAATAACACCCAATGTATAATGCAGGAAAAGGGACGAAGGATACAAACCAACTCCCCACTGATTTCTAAGGCGGGAAGTGCGGTTGGGAAGAGCACACCCAAGCCTCACGATTTAGTCCCACCGGGTATCATCGATAATTGTCCCAATAGTGTAATAACTTCCCAGAATGCGGCGCAACTTAGGCCACTTAGCCTCAATCCCCCGTGCGTAGAGGGAGCCGGGGGTAATGCATTTCTCGATACAGGCACTATTCCACCTACCATCCCTTCCACAAGTAATCAGCCAATAGCAAGTAAATCTGTACCCTGTCCAGCTTCTATAGTCCAAAAAATGTCTTTTCCATCACTGATAAAACCACCCCAAAAGAAACCCCCAATGAACCTTACGCCGGATTCCTTCCCCTATGTAGCCGTTCTCACTAATGTCCCCCCACTCTTAATGGGGCAGAGAGAAACCTTTCAGACACTCAAAAACAAGGTCATGCATTGGCTAAGGGTGAACCGGCCTCTACCAGGGGAGGTGGATGGATTAATATTGGGGGTGAGGAGAATAGAATGGATAGGTTGTACTCTCAAAACTTTGGGGGGGGGGACTGCATTGTGGTCAATTTCCAAGATTCAAGGGTGGCAGCATGGATAACAAGATTGGGCTGGGACAAAAACTATGGAGGGATCAACATTGTCGATCTTACCTTCTTTTATCCACGCCCCATTAGCATCATGACTGGATTGAACAATGAGCAGTTTCGTCTTCCCAATCCACCTTGGCCAAGGACCCCCCAACCTGCTCCACTGATACCACGCCAAATCCACCTCACTGGCCAGACCTCTAACCTTTTGGTTGGACGGCAAGATCCAGTATGGGGATGTTGACCACCCTTTGAGCATTGGAATATGGGTGGGGGAGGAAACAACATAAACTATCACGGTGTTTGTAATGAACCTGATTCAAATGTTGGAATAGAGCTAATCGATTCAACCAACGGTGACAACATCGAGAATGAAGGGGGAGGGCCTGGAGAAGCAAGGGTTGATGACGGAAAGGAGGAGTTACCTTTACTAACTGCACATGCTGCTAATGACAAGGACACGCCAAATCAAACTATGGCGTTGATTGAGAACCATGCCCCCCAAATAATTAAAATACTCTCTTGGAATCTGGCAGGTATGGCCAACAAAATAGATTCAGACTCACGGGCTGAACTAATAAACCTGCAAAGTATTTGTCTCTTTCAAGAGACATGGGCAAGGGAAGAGATTACATATAGGGGTTTCCAGATATTTTCGAAACAGGCTAGCTGGGGTGGAAGAGGTCGACCATCAGGAGGGCTGGCAACCTGGATAGCTTCTGACCTGGGTTGTTCAGCTTCATGCCATACTGTGGAATCGGAGGATATATTGGCCGTTCTACTTGAATGGCCAGGACTTTATAAATTGTTCGTTATAAACATTTACTCTAGACCAGTTCCAATAGCTGCCTCTTCTAAAACCATTGAGGCACTCTCCCGTCTTTTACAAACTATCCCAGAGGATACACCATACTTAATAGGAGGGGATTTTAATTCACACTTTGAACCGCTACCTGGACTACTTGATGGACCCTCCCTAGAGGAGGATTCAAGTTGACAGGTGCCCTCTACGGAGGCCCCACCTCCTAGAGCTTGGACACCCCTGGCCGTTCAAATAAATACATTAAATCTCAACTACGGTTTGAGAGCTTGTAACGGCCGCACAAGGTCCGATATCCCGAGCCAATGCACGTTTAACAAAGCCGGGAGACAATCCAGATTGGACTACATCCTCGTACAATTGCATACTTGGAAAAGGGTGATGGATTTTAGAATTATCCCAAGACAGGATAGTGACCATAACGCACTAATGCTAGATTTTGCCATCCCTTGTTTGGAGGAAAGTGTGTTATGTAGGCACGAGCCAAGATCGGGACACCTCTTGGAAAACAATAGGAGGAGGATTAAATGGGGAAAACTTGTATGCAGTGAAGATAAAGTAGCCTCCCTATATGCCGGAATAATCCCAACCCTTGAGGAGGCCTTCCATTTATGGAATCTGGATTCCACTGGGGAAACTACTAAGGATCTTGTACAGGTACATGATCGCTTAATTAGGAACCTTCAAGTACATCTTTTTAGCACTAGATCACCTAAAATTCAGAGACAGAATAATGGCACTTGGTTCAACACGGCCTGTCGAGCCGCAAAACATGACCTCTTATCTATTATAAAAGTAGGTGGCACGAGGGAAGAGATTTCGGTAAGGAGGAAGGCTTACAAATTACTGATAGCAAATGCCAAAATAGAGTGGGATACACAGCATTGGGAGAATCTATCAGAGTCCTTAGCTGCAAGGGACTCCCGTAGATTCTGGAGAATAGTTAATCATGGAAGTGGGGATCTCCCCACGGCTATTGAACCCAATATTGCTGCAAATACTTGGCAAAAACATTTTGAGCAGCTATACTCCCTAGAGAATGGGGGGGTAGAAGCAGTACTGCCGTCTATCCAGCCGGGGCAGACTGCTGAACCCTTTACTATTAAAGATATTAGGATGGCGATTGCTGGGCTATCCTCAGGGAAGGCACTGGGCCTGGACGGGTTGCCGGGTGACCTTTTCAGACACGAACCGGGAATCTGGGCACCCTATCTCATGATTTTATTCAATGCAGTGCTGGGGGGAATGAACATACCAGATACTTGGCTGGGTGCGGAGGTGGTCCCGATATACAAAAAGGGGCCGCCCCTGCACCCAGCCAACTATCGCCCAATCAGCCTCATTGATGTGTCCCAAAAGTTGTTTGGAAGACTAATTCTTAATAGGTTATTGAGTTGGATGGAGGAGACTCATATTTTAAGCCCCTTGCAGGCGGGATTTAGAAAGGGAGTCTCAACAGTTGACCAAATACTTAGATTGAGTGTCATATATTGGAAGACAGTGTACTTAGAAGCGGGCACACTGTACGCGGTATTTGTGGACCTCCGCGCCGCTTTCGATTTAGTCCCAAGGGCTAGACTATGGGAGGTGCTGTCTGACTGTCTGGCTTCCCGAAAGATATCCTTCACATCCTAGTCAGGCTGCATTCAAACAACTATGCCCGAGTCAGATATGGAAAGGGAGGTAAGCTGACTGATAGATTCCCAGTTCTCAGAGGGGTGAGGCAGGGCTGTGTACTGGCCCCGACCCGGTTTTGCTTATTTGTGAACGGGGTGATAGAGTACCTGAACAGGATCAGTAACACCGATGCTCCAAAATTGAATGGCAGCAGGGTGCCAGCATTTATGTTTGCAGATGACACCCTGCTGCTGTCAAAAACATCAATGGGGCTTCAAAGGGTCCTGAACGGGTTCTTGGGGTTTTGCAATGAGAGAGGTCTAGAAATAAACCCAACTAAGACCAAATTCATGATCCTCAGCCCCAAACCCAAAAGTTGCCCAAACCCTCGTCTGGGATCTACAACTTTAGAGAGAGTCCAATCAATAGAATACCTTGGTATAACACTCAACCAGGATATGACCTGGTTGCCACACAAAATTAAAGCAACATCTAAACTGGTCCAGCGGGCAGGTGCCATTACAAGAATTGCAAAAAAATCATCTTTACGTCCATTGACACCTGCCATCCATATCTATAAAACACAAGCCAGGGGGGGAATTATCTATGGGGGTGAGTTATGGGGACATACATCTTTACACACGGTCCAGGTTGCAGAAAACAATTTTATTAGACAATTGGCTGCTCTCCCACCGAGTACCCCACTACTCCCCCTAAGAATGGATCTGGCTCTACGACCTATTTCGGAGGAATTGGGCTTAAAACCTCTGGCCTATTGGAGGCGTCTGTGGAGCAGTGAGGACCTGGTACACTATAAAAATGAACTGCAGGAACTACTTAGATCAACCTATGCCACTAAAATTCCGTGGCTAAAGTACATCAGGGATATGTGCTTCCATCTTGGAGTCCCAGAACTATGGTCCAACCCGGAAGCAGCGTCTGTAAGGGTTTCTAGGAAAGAACTCTCAAATTTATTCTACAGCGCTATGCTCCAGAAAACTATGACCTCACTCCGGGAAGGATCATTATCTGACTCATTTATTAAAATAAAAGACTCTTACAGCCCTGAATATGTACTGGACAGTATGACACCTGTGTCTGTCTGGAAGATTTATATGCAATGGAGGTACGGTTGTCTCCCACTTAGATCCCTTACTAAATCTTGGGAAGGTAATTTGGAATCAGGGGCATGTCCTGCGTGCAATTACAAACTGGAAAGTGACCTTCATGTGGCCTTGTTCTGCAGAGCCTACAACAGAATTAGGAGGTACTGGTTGGTCCCTTACCTAAGGAATTTGGGCTTTAGAACTTTTGCCCCCGCCTATAGAGTCCTTAAGACAGATCTAGCACCCCCTACTGTGTTTGTAATGGCAAAATTCTTGACGGCAATGTGGCGAACACGTGCATTGATTATTAGGAATACTAAAGCTGTATGAAATACTTCTATTTTCCCTCTCTTTCCCCTTTTTGTATTATAAATGTTTTTTAGTAATTAGTTTTAATCATGAGTCTTTCTGTATAAGCCCAAATGTTTTTATGATGGAAATTACTTGTATATTTGTATATCTTTTATGACCGAAATAAAGATTACTGAATTGAATTGTATTACTACTTTTGGGTGTTAAATTGGTACTACTAAGGTGAAATCTGTTTTCAGGTGTAAAAATGACAAAATAATGGAATACAACTATCACAAAAAGTGTTGCACTGTACCGCATAATGTACTTGTTTTAGCCACATAATTTAGTTAACCCTGACGCATAATTTGTTCCTCTTCTGTCATATAATTTTAGTGGCCATGGGTAAGAGTAACAATTGAATCTCAGGGTTACACATTGAATCAGTGGGCAAGGCTTGTGAGGTCTTTATTTTGGCTGTGATTGGTCTAAATCTAGAAATAGAGCACTTCCAAAAAGGGCGTAAAGGAGACCACATTTGCGGGTGTGATATGCAGAGCACCAATCTAAGTGACCCGAACCCTAAAAGGACCATTCTGAGCTGCCCCCTTCATAATCTGTAGAACCAGGGCACGAGTCGGGGGTCCACGCGGGTGGACGGCGTCCCCCCACTTCTTTCACAGGGTGGATGCCGTCCACCCTGCCAAAAAGTTAGGCCCCACTAAAAAAGATGCTGAATTCGTCCCGGTGTAATTTCCAAACACCGGGACACATTCAGCAGCGCCTGCACGTTGTTGTCTGCTTTCGATCACAACAAGGTGCAGGCGGGGACGGGGCTCTCTTCAGGGGCGTAACACAGGTGCCCGCATCCCACGCGGTGCAGGGGGGCCCCTAGCTCCAAGAGGCCCCCTCGGCACTAACTCTGGCCAGGAGAGCTCCTGATTGAGCCCGGAGGTGACCCCCCTAAGTACCGTGCAGGGAGGCCCCCTCACTTTTCGTTAGGCCAGTGGCTCTCTTATTTCTGACTCCTGCTGGCCCTTAACAAAGGCCGAGTCTCAGGGGTCATCAGGCCTCCTTTTGTTGGAGTTTCCTGGCTGGCAGCAGTCAGGAGCCTCACACCTGATCTAAATGCAGCAGAGGGGAAACAAAGGCTCGCATCTTGTTAGAACTTCGTACATACTTAAGAAAGGCAGCTTTTCACTTTGTTCAGGCTCTGTTTAGGAGATGTGCATGCACTGTTAGAACATCAGATGTGTTGCTCTTTCCCAGTATTTGCACAAAATAAATAGCATTTATATACGCTTGCTACCCTTGAGGAGCCGTTGTAATATTTTAAATATCACTATTTCTTTTAAAGCACTATGGCTTTAGAAAGCTTAACACCGACAAAAGGTTACATTGTTTTATGTGTAATGTACAAAAGTGAGAATCTTCTGCCTAAATCAGGAGAGTTTGCAAGTATACACGAAATGTGCTCAAATGTACTCATGATACACCTGCTAAACATATATGTGAGGGCTTAAGATCTGATATCATGTCTTGTCATGTCAGTTCCTGTGATGTCACGTGCTGTCACTCGCTGTGATGTCACACGCTGCGATGCCATGCCCTACAATGCCACTTGCATACTGATTAACTAGGTTAGCCCCCCCCACTTCTTTTTTTACTCGAAATGTGCTCAAATGTACTCATGATACACCTGCTAAACATATATGTGATTTCTTAAGATCTGATATTACATCTTGGATGTCACGCGCTGCAATGCCACTTGCATACTAGGTTAGTCCTCCCACTTCTTTTTTACTCGAAATGTGCTCAAATGTACTCATGATACACCTGCTAAACATATATGTGAGGGCTTAAGATCTGATATCACGTCTTGCGATGTCAGTTCCTGTGATGACACGTGCTGTGATGTCACACGCCGTGATGTCACACGCTGCGATGCCAAGCGCTGGCAATGCCACTTGCATACTGATTAACTAGGTTAGTCCCCCACATTTTTTTTTTATTTTTTTTTACGACTTGTGCCCTGTGTAGATCACAGCGTTGACTTAGCTCACAACGTTCCTGCTTCACAGCACCTCAAGAACTTTTAAACTTTAACGTTCAGGTCTTAAAACAGCCGTCTCGAACTAAAGAAACGTGTGCAAATGCTTTAAACCGACCTCGGCACAGATAACCCGGCTTGCAGGTTTGATTTGTCAGTTAGATCAGTTGCTGGTGTTTGTGCTTCAGACGAGGCTCGCATTCCAGGAAATTACAGCTGGCGCATGCCCAGCGCCAGAGATCAGCCCCCGTCTGCCTCGTGCTCTGGGACATTCAGGATTCGTTATTTGTCTATACACTTGTAAATTATGAGGACAGACTCCCCAGCTGTCGTTTTTCAAAAGGCAGTTCGTATTTGAATAAAACGGCACTGCTTTCTGATTTGCTGATATTTGAATCAGCAGCGGCACGTGTCGGAACTGAAACATCAGTTTCTCCGGTTTAACTGCAGTTTACTGTCAACAGAGGCTGGAATAGCATGTCTATTGCAGTGGGAAACTGAAGCAGGCGAGGCATCACGTCTGATCGTTTCACATTTCTCTCCTCTCTGTAAATAGCCATGCACGGTGTAGTTGAATTCAACGGGCAGGGATTAAAGTGGGATGAAAAAACTGGGAGGGGGTCTCTCAAAGGGGGGTGGTCAATGTAATCAGGTGCGTGGCTTAAAACATGTAAGCTAAAAATATGTGCTTAGCATAGTGTGCCACCCGACTTGTATTTTGCTGTTTCTGTCATCACATCCAGATATATGATATAACAAGTAACATCATACCTACAACAAGTCAAGACTATTGGCTTTGTCAATGTTTGTTAGTTGCATAAGATAAATAAGCAGCAACTATGGATTTTTTATATCATATTCAAAAAGCTTCTACTTAAATCCCTGGTGACACCACAACAATGTTGCTGCTCCTGAGTTTCAATAAGAGAAGGGAAATCCAGAGAGAAGATGACTCTCTTTAAAGGATTTCCCTTCCCCTACAACGCTCACCTGGCGTGACGTTATTCCGTAACTTCTCCACTAGTGAGAAGTGAACCGTGTGAGCACACGCACATCGATGTGCCTGCTGTCACTGCAGTCCGGAAAAAAGACGGACCGCCTGTGCCAGGGTGCAAAACAGAGCCCGATAGAGACCAGTTTCGAGACCCCCTTTAACCCCTTCACTGGGGGGCGGGGGCGCGCACAGCGCCCCGGTGCTCATGGCGAGGTCAGCTCGTCATGAGCCACGGCGCTCTGGTGCTCATGACAAGCTGAGCTCGTCATGACCACGCCCGTTCCAATGGAACGCTCAGCTCAGGGGAATCAGCCCAGCATGTGAGCGTTCCATTTAACGGGCGCGGTCATGATGAGCTCAACTCGTCATGAGCACCGGAGCACCCTGGCTAATGACAAGCTGACCTCGTCATGAGCACAGGAGGGGTTAAAAAACTGCCGGTGCTCGGACCCAGTGAGACCTGGCCCACTTAAAGCCCTGCCTACGGGACAGAGAGGTACAGGAAAGCTGGCCAAGAACCTAGCAGCGGCATCTTTGCATGAATGGTAAAACCATGAAACAAGTACGAGGAGATTTCTAGCACTAACCCAGCAATTTGTAAATTCTAAAATAATTAAAATGGGAGTAATCTACATTGAAAAATGACTGACTTGTAGGTAAATTAGAGTCTATGTACTACATTGCGTTGTGGGCATTGCATTGTGGGGGGGAACATCCTTTACAACGCAACTTTTACCCTGCACTACCATTACAACGCATCCATTACAACGCAAGTCATTACAACGACTTGCGCTGGAGGGCGCTGTAGGATAGGGAATAGCTTAATTTTCTATCCAACACCTTCCCTACTATCCACGGGGGCTGGAGTTGCAATAGAAAATAAACTATTCCACTATCCAGCGCCCCCCAACGCAAGTCGTTGTAACGACTTTTGTTGTAAAAACTGCGTTGTAATGGCATGCGTGGTAAAAGCATGCGTTGTGATGTCATACAACCCGTCGTGGGAGAACTGGTGCAACATGTTGGAGTGTAAACTAGGGGTGAGCAGAACTCGCTGCATTTCACTCTGTGGAATTCCTCAGAGTTATAGAAAAGATCAGTCAGATTCTGCGGAATTACGCCAACTGGGGGATAATACGCAGCTTGTGCTGCAATTTAGCGCCAATAGCGTAAGTAGTGCTGAAAATCAGCGCAAATGACAACATGCTTTGGGCAAAAACGTGCAGCCATTCAAGTAGATTTTGCTGCAGCTCGAGTGGAAAATCTACTCAAGTGGCAGCAAATCTATGGTACGGGGGCAGGAAGAAGAGAACAATCACAAGGCAAAGCAGCAAGCGGCTGCTAAAGCTGGCCTCAAGGGAGACGGGTACCTGTGGGTCCAGACTAATTATTCTCCCCAACTCAAAAGCGATCCACAGTCCGGAGGACAGGAAGGAAAAACAGGAAGTAAATGGGGTGGAGGGATTATTACAGGAGCTAATTGTGCTTGTTTTACTTTGTTTTGATTGTCCTGTGTAAGCGATCCGTATTGTAGGCAGGAAGGCCTCCATGGTTAGTACTGGGAACCAGGGCTGGCGCTAGGCATGGGCAGCTGCCCAGGGCCTCGCACTCAGCCCACCAGCATGGGGCCCGCACCAGTGGTGTGTCCTGTTGTTTCCCTAGCAATCAATTTGGATGAAAGGTGTCTCCTTGCAATTAGCGTCCAGGGGAGGGACCCCCTCCCTGGGCCTCTCAGGGATTGTGTCTGGAGGCCTAGGGGAGGGAGATGCTTCCTCTTGTCCCAATTGCAAGGAGACCCATTCAGAGACACTGCGGGACGCCCATTGTCCAGCCTATTACCGCCCCCACAGTTTTAACTTTTAGCCCACAAGCAATTATCCACCTATTGGGCTGAGGGTGTGAGAATTGCTTTTGGGCTGAAAGGTAAAAACTGTGGGGGTGCTAAAATGCAGGACAATGGGCGTCCTGCAGTGTCTCTGAATGGCCTCCTTGCAAGGGATCCCTTATGTAAATTAGAGGGGCCTCGCATATTCCCTTTTGGCCCAGGGCCTCGCAAATCCTAGAACCGGCCCTGCTGGGAACGGTGGGCACCACCAGAATTAGAAAGTCACAGCAGGGGATGCCAAATCTCGCTCGTGCTAGTCAGCTCACATGGTTCCTGGGTTAGTACTTGGATGAGGAGGACCATACGTGGGGGTAATGAGAATGCTATTCTAAATCTGTTATGTTATTTAATTGACTCCAAGGTAAAGTATGGGAAAATCTCATGGTACAGATGGACTGAATCTATACTTAAATGATACCAAATATAGGGTTGTGATGGACTGAATTTAATGTTACAGCTGGCGTTAATCTGGAAGTAATAAGGCACTGAAAAGGGGACATTGTTATATTGAATTTGTTAGTAAATCTGGACTGAACCTTGAGTGAAGGGATCAACAGGGGAGCACCAAAAGTGCCCCCTCGGGCCCCAACCAGAGGCCACACACCCAAGGTGGCCCTGCTGGGGCCTCCAAACACGCTTATCGACATGATTTCCATGTCGGACAGGCCTGCAAGGAAACCATGCCGGACACCCTGCATCTTAATCCCAAGGGGGAAAAAGGCCTGCCATTTGGGATTAAGAGTTGCCGGTTCTGGGAGCCCCTGGGAAGCAAGCCGGAATAAACGGCTGGTTTAGTTTCTGAGCGCCAGCATTGTAATGCGGCGGTAGGAAACTAAATCGAGGGGCCGATTAAGATGCGGCCCAGAAGGGTCCGACTGTCGGTCAGAGCCTTTACGGGCCGCATCGTAATCGGCTCCTTAGTGTAGTCAAGTGGTAGTATAACAGGCATTTGTAATGCAATAGGTCTCGCATTCACGTGAGTTTGAGCTATAGGCATTGTAAATGACAATGCCTTTTATTTACGTTTCGGGTTTTAAAACATAAATATTATCATTTAATAGCTTAAACTCTCGCACATTCGACACCTATTGCATTGCAATAAAGGGCCTTCTCAACGGCTTGTTAGACTGTAAATATCAGAGGAAGAGAACGGCCTGCGACATCTTCAAAGTAGTGATAAATAGTGCTGTGAAGATGTTTAAGTGTTGCAATTTACACAGACACAAAGTGTGAAGTGAGAGTTACATAGGATCCGAGCTATAAACACTATCAAAGCGCTCCACACATTTCGCTCTGTGATTAGCCGGTTGCGGCACAGGAGGAAGAGCGGTGGGTATCTCCTGCCCTCTCAGTGATTTGAGTGTGTAGTGTGGCATTGCATAATGTCATTGCTATCTTTGGCCTAATAAAAAACACTCCAGCTGTAGTAGGGCCCTGTCTTCACCTCCTGGTGCAGGGCGGGCTGTGCTTTATGGCAGACATGGAGGGAGGGATGGTCTTGGCTGCAGCTCCGGCCTCGTACAGTGCCCCTGTCATTACTAGAGAGTGATAGGCGCTGAAGTGGTGGTATTGGTGGTGGTGGTATTTGTATTGGTGGTATTTGTATTGGTGGTGGTGGCATTGGTGGTGGTGGTATTGGTGGTGGTATTGGTGGTGGTGGTCTTGGTGGTGGTATTAGTGGTGGTATTAGTGGTGCTGGGATTGGGAGTATTGGTGGAGGTGGTATTAGTGGTATTGGTGGTGGTGGTGTGTAGAGCGGGCGGTAGTAATGGGCAGTAGGAGAGTACGAGTCACAGAAGGTTTTATTACTGAGTACAGATAGTCAGTACAGGTTTTCCGGGAAGAGACAGTCTGCCTGCGTGATCTGCTGCGGCTGGTCCGGGTGATTTTCTTCTTTCCGGCTTCTGTCCTCTTCAACCCCTCTTGGCTCCTTCTGGGTAAGGGTTTCTGGGGATCCGTGATGCTGGCCGAAGGTCTGTCACCAAAGGAATAAACAAAAGGCAAGTGTCAGGACGGGGTTTTGGGAACAAACTAGTGCAGGGAAAGGGAGTGAGGTAACCCCTTCAGTGGCACACTCTCTTCTTCCGTACCGTGGAGGATAAGTGCTCGGGGTAAAGGGTACACTAGGACGAGAGATACCAGGTCACTCTACCGACCCTCCCTTTCTCCCGACCCAACCCGCAATTCGTCCCCGTACCTGAGCAAGCCACACACCTCCCCCGGGCGTGTGGCTGGGCGGCTCGTGATGACGGTGGCCTCCTGGCTTTCGCGCCGTCGACGGGTCGGCTCCTCTCACCCTCAGGTCTTCTCTGGGTGTCTCGCCGCTTTCTTCGGGATACACTATTCGAGACTCTCTCCTCCACTCTCCACCGCTCCTCCGCTCCTCCAGGCTCCTCTGCTCTTCAATGCTTATCCGCTCCTCAAGACCTCCGGTGTACAAGCACGACTCGCCTCCTCCAACTTCCGCATATGACGTCTGCGTGGTTTCAGACGGGCCCGCCCACTCCTCCAGGCGCTCCCAGTTAAAGGGACAGGCCACCTCGTCGTCCTCTCGTGGACCGTACGATAGTTCCGGGGCCGTTTGTTCCCCCTGTAGAGGGGAGAAGAGAGGGGTGTTGTCGCATGAATCCCCCGGAGGGGGTACACGTTCCGTCATCCACGGAGACGACCGGGCGTCCCCGTTACATGGTGGCATTGGTGGTATTCGTTGCGGTATTGGCGGTGGTGGTATTGGCATTGGTGGTGGTGGTGATGGTATTGGTATTGGTGGTGGTGGTATTTGAGATGGTTTTATGTTGGTGGTGGAATTGGTGGTGGTGGTTTTCTATTGGTGGTGATATTTGTATTGGTGGTGGTGGTACTGGTGGTGGTATTGGTGGTGGTTGTATTGGTGGTGGAGGTATTGGTGGCGATGTCACCTGTCGGTGATGGTATTGGTGGTGGTGTTACTGGTGGTGATGCTGGTGGTGGTATTGGTGGGGGTATTGGTGGTGGTGATATTGGTATTGGTGGTGCTGGTGGCATTGGTGGTGGTGGTGATGGTATTGGTGGTGATGGTATTGGTGGTGGTGATATTGGTGGTGGTATTGGTGGAGGTCGTGGTATTGGTGGCCGTGGTATTGGTGTTCTGGTGGTATTGGTGGTGGTGATATTGGTATTGTGGTATTGCTTTTGATGGTGGTGGTACTGGTGGTGGTGGTACTGGTGGTGGTGGTATTGGTATTTGCGGTGCTATTGGTGGTGGTATTGGTGGTGGAACTGGTAGTGGTGGTATTGGTATTTGCGGTGGCATTGGTGGTACTGGTGGTGGTATTAATATTGATGGTGGTGGTATTGGTGGTGGTATTGGTGGTGGTGGTATTGGTGGTGGTGATGATATTGATATTGATGGTGGTGGTATTGATGGTGGTGGTGGTGGTATTGGTGATGGTGGTATTGGTATTGGAGGTGGTGATATTGTTGGTGAAGGTATTGGTGGTGGTAGTGGTATTGTTGGTGGTGGTGGTATTGGTGGTGGTGTTGATAAAAACAGGCTTTTGAAAACAACCCGTCAGGTGGCTTTAGTGCAGATCACATGGAAAACAGGTTTGCTATTGTCAGCTTCAGCCCATTAGCACACGATTATGTGCTACCTTGACTTCACATGACTTAATTCGCTAATCATTTCCAAATCCATTTTACTTGGGGGGGCAACGGGGGGTTGAAACACACACGAGATAATGACTGGATAAAGTGAATGAAAGCAGGTGCCCGTATTACGGGTGGCCCTGCTGCTTAAAAAACCCACAAGTGGTTTCAGCTGAAGCAGCACATGTTCGGCCTGTAATGAGAGTAACTCAATAAAGTAAATAGTGCTTACAGACTAAATAACAGGTCCTGTGTAACAAACAAAGTAAAGGGGCCAGTAGCCATGGGAGGTTACAAATGAAGACACAGCCATGCCAAGGAGGAACTATCAAGCCTATTAATGAATCCGAAGGCAGCATTAACGAAAGACAATGACACAAGCCAATGAAAAATATGGGAGGAGAGTGGGCACTGGCTTCTCTTCCATACTCTGCTACAGCAGTCTCATAGAGCAAGCAGCGCGTGTGCGCTGCCGCTATGTGTGAGAAGTTGGCCTGGTATATGATGTTCACTATTATAGTGAGCACCTTGCACCAGTCCAAACAACCCTTATAGTTATGGTTGTAAAGTCAACCTTATAGACCAGCTATCCTAGAGGTAGCATGAACAAAGCAGTCTTAGGCTAAAACTTCAGAGAGCATGTGAAGCATGCTGTTTTACCATATGTAACCCCTTGAATACCAAATGAAAGGACACCACACAGGTTATATATAAAATATATATGTATGTATTACTAACACGACCTCTCTGAACTCTTTATGAGGTCAGAGGCACAAGCACATAACAAGATACTTAATTATCATACAATAAGTTGCACAATATACAGTAGAGCCCTAGGGGCACGTAAAACCATATACTAAAATAGTGGTATAAGAACCACGTAACGAACAGGGAGTAGGCCTCGGGCCTAGGAAATTGCTGGGGTTTACGCTGTACTACCAAGAGTTAGGAAGCAGGAGGCCCTCGGGAAGCGTGTGCAGTGTCTACACACACGCGCAAGTTACCATAGAGATATAATGGGAACGTAAGAAATGGAAACTAGTTTTTTTAGGACACTTCCGAATGGACTAGGAGAAAGCTACTGAAAACTAGGACACTAGGATAGTCAATACCCACAGGAGCACCGGAGTACTCGCGTTACCTCACCCACAGGAGCCGGGTGCATAGGTGTCGAAGTGTGTCGGGTTTCGTCGCTGAATCCTATGGAGACCTGTGAAAAGATGCTGCAGGCGACCAGGAGAGAAGTGTCCGGTTGGATCCAAGGGCGGATCGAGGATGAAGAGTACCTTAAAGCAGAGGGGACAGAGTCTGGGTTACTAGCCAGTGACCAGGAAGGAACACGGAAGGAACCAGGCGATGTCGTGAAGCAATCAGGTGATGTTGTGAAGCTTGTCTCTGCAGCCACGTGGACGAGGAGGTGTCGACGACATCCAGGAGCTGGGCACGGACTGTCCCACAAAGGATCTCGCTGTCGGCAGTGTCGGCTTCCGGATTGGAATCAACAAGCCTTGACAAAGGCAATCCACGCAGGAATCGAATATGGCTTCTGTTGCAGACCAGCAAGGTCTGAGGGGCTTCTCTTTTTCAGGGAAGTAGGGGCTAGCCTGGAGTAACCAGACCAGTGGTGTAGATTCAAAGGTTCGTCGTCACAGAGGTCACTAGCCAACGGCCAAGTAACCGGACAGGTTATTCCAAAGCGTATGACACCTTACACGACATGTTTTGATAATGCCAAACCAGAGTTAGCATTTAACCGCGAAGATTATAATGCACTTAAGAGTATATGGTATGGGTATATCATAGAACAGCTATAAGGACATGGTTCTGAAAGCTGCAGACAGGCTCAGCTCATGCTAGAGCACCATCTCACATAAAACCAAGCACTCTGCCTCCAGGATTGTTAAGGCCTGCCATAGGAGGGAGTTATAGGTATATATGTGTCTATATAAAATGGCAGGTATAGGAATACTATACCTAAGCAAGGGGTCATTACACGGCCTTGCCCCAGCTGAGTGATCAGCCAGTTTTGTCAATTTGGATGGCCAGCCAGGGGTGGCATAATTCATGCTGCAGCCCCTGGTAGGCTTTGGATGCACCTATGCTCTGGGTACCTATGGTACACTATACAGGGGCTCACAAGGTGACCCAACATCCAATTGGAGATGTACCTAAAGTACATGAAGTCTATTTTACAGTGAGAGCAGATAGCCTCGGGCTCTGATTAGCAGGATCCCAGGCCAACTAAGTCGAAAACCAGCTAAACACTAGGCAAAAAAATCTGGGGTAACCATAGTCAGGTATCCACCTTCCTACACTAGGCTCGACCTAAAATGGGAATGTCCCTCAGGGACAGGTATTTAGGCTAATTTAAAGTGCAGTTGTGTTCACCTCTTCCTAAAGCATCTGGGGCATAGGATTCAAAAGGACCTTGTGAGAAATCCAATGATCGACCATCTTGCCTTTTGGTAAAGAATATTGACGTTCATCAAATATTTATAGGTTATCTCCTGCTCTGTTTCATCATGGCAGGACACTGGATAGCAGGACTCAGAATTCAGGAGAGGTCAATATCTAAGGACAGCGAAGGTTACGCCATCTGTAAATAAGGGTGTCAATTATGGTTCCCTGTACCCTCCAAAGCAGTGGAATCATCAAAAGGCTCCATTTTGCGTCGCCTCCTTAAACTGCAACAAAGAATCATAATAGAATCAAGATTAAACCTAAACTTGATATCATCTTAGATGAGCCTGACACATGACATCATCACCTGGTGTTTCTCAATGTTCCACTCTCCCGAGGGTAGTATAGCCGAATTAGCAAATAATTAACTAATTGGAATGAAGTCTGAGGTTTAGATGAAAATGATCTGATGTTTTCAAACTGGTAGGAAAAAGTTTGAGTAAGGGGGCATTTAGTTAGCCCCTAGCTAGTAGATGTATGTTTGAGTTAATTGTTAGGGAATAGATCAGCGCATGGTCACTGTAAGCATACTTCATTTATATAGCTACCAAACCTTATTGTCTTTATTGCAGACTTTATGTCAGGAGCCATTTGATAAACAGTTTCCTCATTGTTAGACCTGGCATCCTTGGCGTTGTTTTCCCCTGCCTTTTTGAATCTGCCCTCTGTAAGTTTGCTGAATTTCGTTTTTGCTGGTCTAGAAGCTTTGGGCACTTTCCCACTACTGATCAGTGCCAAAGTGCAAGTGCCCTGTCTGTAAATTGTGAATATGGATTGGTGTTTCCATGATTTGCTTGTTTGACCTATTACTAAGTCCCTAGTACAGTGCACTGTGGGTGACCAGGGCCTGTAAGTCAAATGCTGCTAGTGGGCCTGCAGCACCGATTGTGCCACCCACACAAGACGCCTTTCAAAGGGGTCTCAGACCTGCCACTGCAGTGTCTGCACACAGTCTCTCCTGCCATGTCGAGCTGGCAAGTGCACCCACTTGCCAGGCCCTAACCTTCCCTTTTATTACATGTGAGTCACCCCTAAGGTCGGCCCAAGTTACCCCTGTGGACAGGGTGTAGTGTATGTGAAAGGTTAGACATGTACTGATGTGTGTGACATGTCGTGATAGTGAAATACAGTGTATTTCATTTTTCACTATTGAAAGGCTATCTGTCTCATAGGATCGAATTGGAGTTTCTTTATAACATCTTATAAGAATAGCTTCCCATTGGGGCAAGTTAGAAAGATGGAGTTTAGTATGCCTAAACTCGGAATATAAAAATTCATTTTTTGTTAAAGACAATTTTTATATTGTGTTTTTTTAAAATACCACTTTTAGAAAGTGGGTACTTTCTTGCCTAACCATCCAGTTGCCTCTCCTGGTTTGTGGATTGATTGTCTGGCTTTAGAGTGACAGGGGCTGTGGATGTACATTAACTGTAGACAGCCACTGGGGGGTTGGTGAGGTGTGTCCTGCCTTTCCTGGATGAGTCAGGGCCGGGCTGAATAGACCTGGGCTGCATTTAGAGTAGGGGAGGAGATTTCCTTGCACCTGAATGGGCCTGGTCTGCCTTACACAATGCTGTCTCTACCTCCTGCCAGGAAGCTGGACCAGAGAGGACAGAACTGATTTTGACTAAGCACAGAGCCTTACTGCCACAAGAGAACAAAGAGAAATGGAATATAAATATTGGGGCCCAGACCCCATAACTTTAGAATACTTCTGAACTCAAAAGCAACCTCTGCCAAGGAGAAGAGCTGGGAAAACGGTAGGAGAAGTTCTGCCCCTTTGCTGTGTGCTGTCTAGGGTTAGCCTGCAGTGGTTGTTTCTGCCAAAAAGAGGATAAAGAGTTTGCTGTGTGCTGTGTATCCTGCTTGAAGAAGATCTCCAAGGGCTTGAAGTAGAGCTTGCTTCCTGTTCTGAAGTTTCAGGGACACAAAGACTTCTCCACCAGGTCCCCTGAACTTCCTTGCTGGGAGCTTTGACCTGCCAAGAGGTGCCTGTTCCTGTGTTGTACAAAAGCGGGTGGTGATGGACGGAGCATCTGAACCAATCAAACACTCACACCCAGTCAACAGTTCTGGGTTAAATCCATCACCGTTCTTTAGCCCACTCTGCCACCCCAGTTCAGACATGGCCATATGCAAATCAGTCTGACCCTGTGCCTCATGGGAACAGTCCAGCCCGAACTGCCAAGCCATGCCTTCCCTGGACCGGAAACAAGCTTCCGAGGACCGGTTTCTGGCATTTCAGCCATCTTCAGCCCGGCTTGCTTGAATCCAGTGGCAAAGTGAGCAAGGGACTGACGTCTGAGCATACCCTGCCAACTTATGGCGAACAAAGTGGTGCAAAAGGGGGTGGTGCCAGAAACCGGTCCTAGGAAGCTTCAATCCGGTCCAGGGAAGGCATGGCTTGGCAGTGAGGCATGAGGCACAGGGTCAGACTGATTTGCATATGGCCATGTCTGAACTGGGGTGGCAGAGTGGGCTAAAGAACGGTGATGGATTAAACCCAGATCTGTTGACTGGGTGCGAGTGTTTGATTGGTTCAGATGCTCCGTCCATCACCACCCCCTTTTGTACCGCTTTGTTCCTGTGTTGGGCCTCTGGAGGTTGGTCCTGCTGCTGAGAGCTGGGAAAAGAGAAGCAACTAAAGAAGCGTGACGCATCCGCACACCCACCCATTTCCAATGCATCGCTGCTGTGCTACTGCAGAAACAGACTCACCGCCTGCTCCCGGCTGGAGAATTCACTGCACCCCAAATCTCGTGCACTGATCCTCGATAGTCCGAGATCACCACACCAATTCTGATGCACGCCCTGATATGCGGCTTCAAGAACCATTGCGTCGTGGGACCGGGACTGGAGAGATTAACGCAGCGCCATTACCCCCACATCAAGAAGCGACGCATCCCCGAATCTCCATGCATTGTACCTGGGAGCCAAGTCTACAACAACACCGGGGCCGCAGTAAGAAACTGATGCATCACCTCCCCGCACAGTAAGAAACCAA
Organism: Lissotriton helveticus; assembly: GCF_964261635.1. Taxonomy (NCBI): domain Eukaryota; kingdom Metazoa; phylum Chordata; class Amphibia; order Caudata; family Salamandridae; genus Lissotriton; species Lissotriton helveticus. The sequence continues at coordinate 456,753,539 of NC_136065.1, forward strand.
CTTATCACCTCCTCTTCAGTAAGGAACCAACAAATCAATCCCCTCCCCTGCATGGCAGTAAGGAACCAACGCATCACCTCCCCTGGAGTAAGGAACCGACGCATCACCTTCTCTGGGCATAAGGAACCGATGCATCACCTTCCTTGCAGCTTTTTTTGTTTATGATTTGGACTCATCCAAGGTACCTTGTGTTGAAAGTGTCACAGCTATAGTTTGCTATGGACAGAACTGCTTTTACCTTCTAAAAGTCATATTTTGATTATTGTATGTTGGATTTTTGGCATTTGGGTCTTGTTCGGTTTAGATAAAGATTTCTTATTTTTCTAAACTGGTGTGATGTCCATTTGTAGTGTTCTCACTATATTACTGTAAGTGTGCACAAATGTTTTACACACTGCCTCTGAAATAAGCCTGTCTGTTCGTGCCATGCTACCAAGGGGGTGAGCAGGGATTATTTTAGAATTGTATGCACCTTACTCTGACTAGGAAGAAGGGTCCCTACGTGGACAAAGTTGCAAACCATTGCCAACTAGAGACCCCCATTTCTAACATTCATCACATAGTGCTCGTTTGCCAAGCAGATTCAACCAAATACCAACTTTTGATCAGGATCAAAGATGGTTGTGCACCCCTAAGATAAACTGACGTGTATATTTTGTGTAAAGACAATAGAATGTAGTTGACACAATGCTTCATTGTGAAAGCACGGTATGCTCTACATGCTAAGTGCCATAAGATCTGTCTTGAGGACTTTCAAAGCTTTGATAAACAATAACTCATTTTTATATGAATTCCAAACAACACTATTTTTTATTGTATGTAGTTTCGTTTCTATCTGATTGCATAGAAATGTGTATTTTACCAAGAAGGTGCATTTTTTACAATTTGTATGTTTTTTTAAATAGTAATGCATTTCGAGACTGAATATGAGTTGGGCAAAACTAAGGGAAATTGAATATGCTTGGTGAGTACTATTAACCGTGGTGCCTTAGTTACAGGGCACCGCAATTGCTTCCTATTGCAAGCTTCAGCCCTGCTAACGAGGCATAATATGAGGATGCAATATTTATTGTTCCTAAATCTGCTTGTTTTGCCTATTTTCTCTGTATTTTTCCCCAATATTTGCAAGGTTTTTCCTAATGAAATATGTCAAGGTGCAATAATTAGCTTACAACTAGTAATTGTAATTCATATGAAATGTGCTGTTTGCTGAGCAATTGGAATTTGCAGCTAGACTAGAGGTCAGACCCATATTTTTAAACTGAATAGGGAATACTTTTTAGAACTCTTTTTCTCACACATATTCAGCTTTTTTTCATTCCTTTTGGAATTCTTCTAAGGCCTTACATATTGTTGCCTTGATGTTCTCTTTCAACAACGAAGACATGCTCTGGGTCTATTCCAAATTCTTATATTTCACTTCTCAATCAATCAATCATGGGCATTTGTATAGCGCGCTACTCATCCGGTAGGTTGTCAAGGCGCTGGGGGGGAGGGGTCCGCTACTGCTCGAAGAGCCAGGTCTTGAGGAGCTTCCTGAATGAAAGGTGATTCTGGGTCAGTCGAAAGTGGATGGGGAGGGAGTTTCATGTCTTGGCCGCCAGGTAGGAGAAAGATCTTCCCCCGGCGGTGGCTCTGCGGATGCGTGGTACGGCGGCGAGGGCGAGGCTGGTCGATCGTAGCTGGCGGGTGGGTGCGTAGAAGGTCAGTCATGTTTTTAGGCCGAGCCTAGGCAGAGCATGCACTGCTCTGCGAGGCATGCTGTATCCGAGTAAGGACTTGGAGCTCAGCCCATATTTGTCATTGGGTTGCGCCATTGTCATTCGTAAATGCTGGCTTCTGATTCGTTAATAGGCTTGTTAGTCCCTCCTTAGTACCGCCTTGTCTTCATTTGTACCCTCCTATGAGGACTGGCCCTTTTACTTCTGTTTTTACACGGTATGTCTTATTTAGTCTGTAAGCACTATTTTCTATAATGAGTTTCTCCTATTGCCGGCACAACATGCTTTTCCTGCAACATTCAGCACGCCATGCGCACTTCCACTTTCCAAGCAGCCCGGGACAACGGCAGCTGCTACTTTGAAATGAAATAGGTCTCGCAAGAGTTTGAGCTATTGGCATTGTAATCGACAATGCCTTTTATTTATGCGTTAATTATGAAAACAGATAAATAAAAGCTGTTGCCATTTACAATGCAAATAGCTTAAACTCTTGCAAATGCGGGACCTTTTGCATTGCAAATGCTTGTTTATGTGTCATTTGTCCATCTTGCTGAACAAATAGTCTTTTTCTTTCTCCCTGGGACCGCTCAAAAATATCTCTCCTCATGGGGAGTGAAGAAAGAGGGAGGCAAGCACATTATCCTGGAGCAAAGTTCCCGATATCCATCAGTTGGAATTAGGATACTTCGGGCTCAGTCTCTCTAGTCAAAGATGCCTGTACACATTGGCTTGGCATCCAGTTGCTCCTCTCAACCCAACATCATTGAATTACTATTCAACAAGCCCATGAGGAGAACCTCATTGTGCTTTGTGACGGAACTCTGCGATGGACACCGGCTCAACCAATGTGTAAAACTCTCTGTCAAATCCCATCTCCCAGAAGTAACTGAGGACTGGAATTTTACAGCCCATGGTTAAGGGAGAAAGGGTGAACTGGTGAAAATGTTTTAGCTTTCTATTCTGGGGAGCAGGATGCCTGTCTGGAGGGGGCACTCCATTGAGGTGTCCCTGTTAAAATCTGGATTGTGGCGTAAACATTATCGGCGCCATCTTGTCCTTTTCAGATCCATACGTGCGCGTAAGCAGCAACCATTTTGACTGCCATGGCCTCTCTGCCCACTCCCGATAGCCAGCGTCTCTCTCTCTCTCCCCCTCACTCCCCAGCCTCGCAAGCATCCCCGACAGCCCCCGGTCTCTCCTGCTTGGGTCATAAACGCACCTCCAGCGCGACCCTGCCTCCGAGCCACATCCCGTGCTGAACCCCCCTCACTCTTTCATCTCATTCATAGAACAGGCCCTTTTGATAACCTCTTCCTCCCTGCTCGATTGTCCGGCCTGACCCCAGGCCATCACTTAGCTCAGCAGATGCAGTTTATTGCCCCCTACAGTAGGACCTCGCCCCACATCAAAGGAGCGGAGATTAATCAATGCCTTCACCCCCCCCCTAGATCCGACCGATCGCCCACATTCCTGTTCCCAGCGGAATGTCCAGCTGCGCGATAGCCATCATGCTGTGATTTGGGTGGGGACCTCTACTGTAGATATGTGTGAGAACGGGCCTGAACCGGGGATTCCAAAGATGCCTTTTTGAACTTCAAAGCAATACCACGGATGTCATAAATGTAATAAAGCCATAAACCTGTGTATAAGAGGCCAGGCCTCAGAGATGCGGTTAGAGCACCTCGAGAAGATACCCTGTTGTCTGATTTGACGTGTTCTGCTCCGTCGGAATAAAACTTCTGTTTCCTGCCTTCCAGTCTCCAGTGCCTGCCTCTTTATTTGGTAACCGTGAGTTGGGTGAGAGGCGGCTAACGCCGGGCAAACCTTGAAAAGGGGTAATCGACCTGATCTGCCTGACCCTTTTTCCTCAATTGGCGTCCCAAACGTGGGGCCCATCAGCGACACGTGGATCCAGTGGGAGAGGTCCTGACGACGGAGTGAACGACTGCAACGATCGGGAAGTGCACCTGCCCGATAGACCCTCGTCTGGCAGCCGATCATCCGAACTTCACTAGTTCCGAGCAGACCTCTCTCGAGTGATCTACGGTCCTGACTGGGAACCATCAGGAGTGCCACGACAGAAGATAGAGGACGATCGGGCGCTGGAATCGGAAGACAGGAAACTGTCCATGCGGTCTGGGTAAGGTCGTGTAACACGACAAACTGTGAAATATTTGATTGATTGATTGGAAAATACTAGTATTACTCTCCGAATTGTTGGTTCTCTTGGAGATTCTCTGTCTGCAAACGGAGAGAAATAGAAAGTATTCTCTCTTCCTTTGCAGGTAGTGAAGGGTAGGTAACGCAGGCTTTTGCCCCCGTTGTAATCCGTCGTGCCTATCTTTCTCCCCCACTGATTGATTGTTTGCCCGAACATTGTTTGTTCGAGGATTGTTTTCTCGAGAATTCTCTGTCTACAAACGGGGAAGGATAGAAGTATTCTGTCCTCCTTTGCAGATAGTGAAGAATAGGTAACGCAGGCCTTTGCCCCCGTTGTAACCCGTCGTGCCTATTTCTTTCTCGCCACTGATTGTTTGATTGAACGGACATTAATTGTTCGACATTGGTTCTTTGGAGGTATTCTCTGCTAACAAATAACGTGGAATAGAGATATTCTGTCTAGTCTTTGTAAGCAGTGAAAGGATAGGTAGTGCAGACTTTTGTCCCCATTGTAACCCGTCATGCCTATCTTCTCCCCATTGTTCAGTAGTTGGTTCAGCCCGGACCGCTTATTAAAGGTGGATCATCCGGCTCCTCTGGAGGGCACCCCTAATAAGGATATGTTTTTAAAGTATGGACTAGTCGCCGTAGCTTATAGTAAGTTATGGCATAAATATACTAAAAAGGATCAGGAAGGTCAGTGGCCACTGATAGGATCCTTCGATGACGCAAAAATAAGCGTGCTGGAAACAGCCCTTTGTAACAATAAAACAACGCCCACTATGCTTGATAGTTTCGGCATGTGGCGCAAGGAGACGGAACAACGAAAGAAAAGAAACGAAGTCAGACTAGAGAAAGAATTGCGAAAAGCAGCTCATTTAGCCGCGAGCAAGTTGAAAGAAGAGATAAAGGAAAGAGAGGGAGCTAGACTGAAGCAAGAATCAGAGACATCGAGCTAATGTCCCGTTAGAACACCCTCTACGCTTTACCCTGAGCTACCTTCGAAGCAGCGAACGAACGATGATCTACTGCTAGGTCCCCCGATCATCTACATGCCCCCTCCATACGCCCCTTCCCAACCTCTAGTGCCACGCACGCAACCCCCTAGCACAGATGAGAGCAGTGCCAGAGCCTCGGGCCTCACGGCCTCCGCGCCGGCCGAGCCCCTTGTACTCAGCGCAGCGCAAGCAGCAACATTAGATGAGCCCAAAACTGAGAAGAAAGACTCTGCTAGGCTCCATCGATTGAGTAAGGATGAACGAGCAGGGATTGATAAGATCGCAAAGACGCTAGTAGAACGGAAAGAAAACGAAGATTACGTGACAGATATATGCAATACATATGCTGATAACCACAAACGACACTTTGTTGCACGTTTCTGTTACCACACCCTTAACGCCTATGAAGACCGGTATCGTAACAAAGGTCCTGAAAGCCTAACGACTCTGTATAGAAAAGTCGACATTGGAGAGCAGGGCGAGGGTGATGTGACGGACCTCTTCTCGCGCACGCTTGAAGTCTTCCGCCACCTCACTGAACAGAGATTAGAGGCCGGCACCACGACCCCTGTAGCAACTGAACCTCAAACCGAGAGAACTGACACCATGATGCCAATAAGAGAAGCGGCACCTTATTGGGTCCCCTCACGAGGACAAGGAACACACGACGATATTAACCACCAAGATGCGAAAGGGAGGGTAGTGTACAACTGGGTCTACCAACCCTGGGATCGGCAAGACATCCTGACTTTCCGAAAGTCCTTGCCCGATCTATGAAAGAACCCCACTGCCTTCTACACAGAATTAGGTACCGCCTTGGGTTCGACGATTATGACCCTAGCGGACATCGACTTGTTTTTCGGGCTATGTCTGCCAGATGATGTGTGGAAGCAAATCCGGAAAGTCGACCACCTTGAGCTGTTCAGACATACCTGGTCACAACTCGATGGCATAGACAAACAGCGAGAACCCGGACAGAAACCCTTGAAATCGATTCTAGACCTGCCAGACAAAATAGTACTAAAACTGAAAACCATAGTACCAGAAAAGAAGGTGCACTGGTCGGTAGTAACGGCCTGCTGCCAGAAACCACAGGAAGACGCCTCAGAATATTTCTCCCGGTTCGAAACGGTGTTCTCCGATTACAGTGGCCAGGACATGACCTCTGCGACCGGACATCACTTGTTCGTCCAGAACTTTGTAAAAGGCCTGACACCAGAAGTCTCGCAAAAACTGCAGACTAGTGAAAGTAGTTGGGCTGCCTCCAAACCCGCGGCTATCCTTCAGATGGCTCAATACTACGAACGGCAAAAGAACGAGAACGATAGGGCGACTGAGAAAAAGAAAAAGGACTTGAAAGAACGAGTGATGATTGCTCAATTGCAAGGAGTGACGACAGGAAGGGAACAGTATAGAGGAAACTACCAGTCGAATGCTCATAGAAATCCACCCCCTAGAGACCGCACACCCGCACCCGGCGCTCCACGAACAGACCTCGATGAGAACCAGTGTGCGTTTTGCAAAGGATATGGGCATTGGAAGTCCCAGTGCCCGGTCCTGCTAGAAATGCACAAAAATAGGGACGCAAAAGACGTAGCGGGTGGGCCGAAAAATAAAGGACAGGGACGAGGGCACACAAACGACGCCAGAAATGACAGATCAGGCAGACCGAACACTTTTGACCACCCCCGACAGAACCAATGCCAGCAGACTGACTGTGACGATGCCCGCGACTTTGCATAGGACTGCCTAGGACAAGGGAGGGATCCAGTCGAGCTCTATGTTGACCAGCAAGGTCCTTATGTCACCGCTAAGGTCCTAGGTACGAAGTCTCCATTTCTGGTAGACACTGGCGCGACACGTAGTGCGTTATCTAAACGACTGATTCCAAGGGCACCCTTGTCTGGCTCACGCATAACATCAATAGGCTTTGATGGAACGCCCTCCACTAACCCCTTATCCGCACCGGTTTCCTTCGACTTGGACAGTAACCCCACTGACACGACGTTTCTGCTTTCCTCTAACACCCCCGATGCCATTATGGGACTTGACTTACTGAAGCATTTCCGAGCTACTATCAGGTGTTCACAGGACGGAGTTCGAGTCATTCTGTACGATAACCCGACTTTGCTCAGACCTCATCCCGCACGACACATGTTCTCCATCTCTGACGCTGACACATCCTTACTTGACTTGATGAAGCAAAGCTTCGCATATTTTGCGGCTTGCCGAAATCAAGAACCTCGTTTATGTGTAACAAGGTAACCCGTGTATGTTTTACTAACATTTTTATTTAGTTTGGAGAAAGACCGTGAAGCTTGCACATGTGTTTTACTAAAATAATTACTCGTGTCCCCTAAAATGGCCGCCGCTTGTATTTTAGTTACTGCGCATGCGTCAGCCACACTCACGTGTCCTGACGCGTCTGCAGAAGTGGAGGGAAAGTTATGCGCATGCGTAATTCATAGCTGTGCTTATCATGTGGTACTGCTCGTGCCACTGCTCTTGTGTTTCGTCTAAATGTAGCTAACATTTAATTGCATAAGTTTATTTCTTGATGATGAGTCAAAGGTACAAACCCTGTGATGTGTTTTTCATAATGACATTATTATGTATTAATTTGTTTTCGCTTACTTTTCATGTACCGCGGGAAATGGGGGTCTGAGTGAGAGGAGAGCCATATTGGAGGTCCCTTCTGCGCCTGTGCGACATTCGGCAGCACGAGGGACCTTGGCTGATGGAACATAGCCAGCTGGCAGTGATGGGCGAGATGCTCCTGAGAAAGTCACCTCTGCCCTGCGAGAACAGCGAATGTGGCTCCTTATATGATACATTGTATTGTTGCGCTACTGTTAGCTCATGGGAACCCCAAACCCGTTAGGCGGTACCCAAATATGTAAATGAAGGCTTCAAATCGTGTATTGTGATTGGTGTGTTACCCAAACCCTACCTTAGGACCAATCCAAATTGAGGGATTCTGACACTTTGCAACATTGGGGGGTGGTACACTGTCCCCAAACTGTATATCTACCCTGGGTTCACCTAGTGAACCGTCCGACTTGTCTGGTTTAGCTGACCTGTCACTGACCCAACGCACTCAATAGGTGACTGAAGATACAGAGCGCTGCGGAGCACTCTGTCCGAATTTGACCATAGACTAGGGTTCTACTGAACCTTAAAGTGCTTGCAAGGCACTTAGCTGGGAGTTTGCTGACCCAATCGGGGTCTTGATCGATAGCTGCAGTGCGGGTGGAGCGCAGGCGTTGCTTCCGAACTGTGGGTTCCGGTCCTGTCCTGAAGAGGGTCCTGTCCTGAGGGTTTGCTGTCCTGTCCTGAGGTCCTGTCCTGATTCCTTTTCCGAGGGTATCCTGTCCTGTCCTGGGTGTCCATTCTGCACCTGCTGTCCTTTGAGGGGTATCCTTCCTTGAGGGTTTCCTGTCCTTAACTGACCCGTGGCCAGGGTTTGGTTTCCACACCTTTTTCTAGGTAAATATTACTCTGAACCTCTTGAAAATTCTTGCACCTTCTGAATTTCTAACTTTTGCTTTAATAAAGTTAAACATTGCATATGTGATATTTTCCATGCCTTTCCGCAACTATTGAAAGTCATTTATAATTTTGCAAAGTTATTCCTATGTCTTCTCATTTGTTAGAAATTATATTTTGCATAGCAGTGTGTCATTTTCTGATATGGTCTAGAACTTCGTTGCCTAGATTGTTCAAAGGCCCTTTCACCTTAAGTGAAGCGTGTTATTCATTATAAGCTCTTCTATAGTCACACACACTTAGTCTATCACTGTCTAGATAATACTGACTTATATAGTATCATTTCTCGTTACAATTTATTAGTACTTTGATGATTACGCTGTCATTATTTCTTTATGCATATGTGTTTTACATTATCTTGGTTATTGATTGCCTTATTTTACTGTACCTCATGCAAGAAAATATTGAACTTTAGATAAACATTTTAAAACTTCCAGTTGTCCGTGGTCATTTAAAACAGTATTTGAATGTTATTGGTTGGGTTTGTATTTTGCTGCCTTTCCTTTACAGCTAGCTCCCTGATTCATTGTGGTCATTAGGCACCTGCATCGGTGGATGGTAAGTCGGGTGCACTGAAAATTGGTAGCAGGGAACACACACACACCAACTTGATAGAGCTCGTGAAGTCACCCGATCGATGTATATGGTGATTTGAAAAGTATATGGGCCCTGAAGCCGGAAACGGCGAAAACTAATTGGCCGGGTGGCCTCGCGCGCTCTATCAGTTTTCTGGTAGATCAAAGGATGGTTAGGGACTAGCTAAAGGTTAGGTAGGATTAGTTGGACTAGTTGAGAGTAAGGCAGGGACTAGTTAGGCTAGTTAAGTCGGAAGCTGCTAGTATATCGATGCTGCTACAAGAGTAGGCACTTCGGGAGGATTGATCACCCACTTGAAATGTTTGCTTTGAGAATTCATGAAATGTTTTAAACTGTGTTTTTACTGTTATATTGATATATGTATTAACCCATGCGTTCGTAATTGTTATATGTCGTCTGGAACTCCCCGGGGAATTGAAAGGGCAAGTGGTGAATAGAATCCATTGTCCTGAGGTCACAGGTTCAAGGAAAGTTAGGTGCAGGTTAGGATAACCGGGAAGCACTAACTAGGGTTTTCTGAATACATGTGTGAATAAATGACAGTAACGGGGTTCATTGGCAAAATTCCCATAGTGGCGTAACCTAGTAAGGGTCACATCGGAAAAGTAGCAGGTTCCTCGGAGCTAGCGTGAAAGCAGAGGGGTCCGCTGAGAAACCTTAAACTCGGAATATATCCCGGAAAGAAGTGGATGAGTTTAGGGGAATAACAGGTTCACCGATGCTAGAGTGAAGGGTAGGCGGAAGAGCTCTGCCCGCAGCGCGTGAAAAGTAAATGGAAGTAGTTTACTTGCAGTAAAGGAATTCTTTCTCTGTCTAGACACTTGAGCACTGTGGCGAATGTGTATTTGTTGTAAAATAACCAAGCACTGAGTACTTTAAAGAAAGAAAGTTTCCGTTACCTTGTGAAGGGAGGGAGTCAGTTGCGAAGCGCCTCTGACGTCACTCTGTGCCGCGCTGGGATTGGTAGAAGCAGCGGGCGGGTAGCGGAGCTGAAAATCGTAAAGGAGGGGTGAGCGCCAGAGCGTGGGAACTGTCTCACGAAGGGGCCGCGCACCCATTGGCGGAGCTTACTTTGTGTCGCGCACCCATTGGTTGCACGAATTTTTCTGAAGCATATTCTGATTGGAGGTAGTTTGTAAACAAAGTTAGCACAGAAGTCGTATGTGGCACTCGCGGACTACAGAGACGCGACCTGATCCAAGGCATCTAGGGTTTGAAAGGGATCAGTGGAAGGCTAACAGATACGATATTATGTACGGAACCAAGAGAAAAATGTCCCTTGTAAATAAGGTGAAAAATTATTTTAAAACGGACAAACCAATTAAATCAAGGGAAGGTGTTCTTGTCCCAGCACCCAATACTCCCGCCTCATTCATGATGTTTGACCGAGGGTACAATACCTGTGTGTGGCTGGAGAATTGGGTGAAGTATACAAAAGATGACGGAGTATTGGCTTTTCCGCTAGATGGTACTTTCAATGGTAGGATCTTATTTAATTTAAGAACCCGAATGAATGAACTGCATCCCAGACCGAGACTAACGCAGTATGAGGCATTGGAGGAATGGGAGATTGAGGCTTTTGAAAGAGAAAGACCCCGAATGGACAAGGGTTTGACCAAGTGGTACCCCAGGCTGAAACAGGAGTCCAGGGATAAAAGGATGAAACAGTGGAGGCAGAGCATGATTGTTGAGGGTCTGTTTCCCATGATGCCGGCATGTCATAACGTTGGAGCGGGTGAGAAAAGTACTGAAAAATGTAAGCATTGGGGGGCCCTGGGGGATTCAGATGATGAACTAATAGATGACATCTGTACCAGAAGTCCGCCACCTTACAATGAGGGAACCCGACCTTCCAGTGTAGGAGATGTTCCCCGACGCCCCTTCCTAAAGGAAGAAGACAGGTCCCTGGGATTGGGAGGGGGTGGTCAAGTATTGCCCTATCCTGAAAAACCTGAACTGACGGAAACAAGGGACATATATCCCAAAGTGCCCGCAAGTCAGGAAGAAAAATATTCACGTACGAAAACCTTTTTTCCCAGACCCTTGTATGAAAGCGAAGAGAAACCATCGAATTCAGGACTGCCTTTTGTTCAACCTCCATATGGGGAAGAGCGCAGGTCCTTTAATACTGGAACTTTATTCCCGAAACCAAATTATGGGGGAGGACCAAGTGAAACGCATCCTACTGCCCCGAGTTTTACTCCTCCATTGACCCCACAGATATTACATGACACAACTCTAAGAAGGGTACTAGTGGAAAAGGAGCAAGAGGCTCTAGCTAGACAAAGAACAGAAATAATTCAGAAAATTTCTCAGATAAATACCAGTCCTGAGGCATTGACTATTCCAGTAACTATTGGACCGGTGGTCCCGTTATACGGAAATGGTCAGGGAAATCCGATTACTCCAATCATGACCCCAGTCATGGCAACCCCGAGACAGGAACCGATCATCATAGATGATCAGTCCAGTGAGTGCGAGTCTGAAGTTGCGTTTTTGGACTTGCCAAACAAACCGACTGGAAAGGGAATGCAGCAGAGGCATAACCCTTTTAATACAAAGGAAATAATAAAATTAGAGACAGCAACAGGTACTAGGAATGTCTCTCTGGTAACTCCGGATGAAATTGAGAGTTGGAGTCGTGAATTAGAAAAGCAGACTCCGCAAACAAAGCCTTTAGACCTTTACAAGCTGAGGGTTGAAATAGAAGAATTAATGGCAGGAAATGTGGGGTTGGATCGATTGAATACCTACTCTGAGGAAGAATTGTCGTTCATATGTAAAAGCTTTACAAGGAACACCAGAGTGCTTCATGAAAAACTGACCGAAACAGCAGTTAGTATGGGGGTAGATATCTCAAAATCCAAGCCCTTACAGAAACCGTACAGAGCAGACTTCTCAGACAAAGATATAGAACACCTGAATGTGGCAGGGAAGAAGTTGCAGATTAAAGAATTAATGGGGGTACTGCAGAAATGGGGAGATGTGGAAAAATGGAGAAGCAGGTGGGCGAAAAAGAGGGAAGAGGTTCGCTCCCGACAAGTGACTCCCGAGTTTGCTTTAAGAGAGGTAGAAAAACATGAGCAGTTATGCCCCATGCGCGAAGTTCCAGGGGGGAAATATGTACATGTCCCCTGGTCTAGGCAGGATATTGTGTCCTTCACGAACGATTTTCCAAAATTACGAGAGAAACCAGTTGACTGGTACCGGCAGGTGGAGAGGTTCGTGAAGGTACAGAAATGTCTGTGGAAAGACCTGGATGGGTTTTTCGACATTGTGGTTCCAGTAGATTTATGGACCAAGTGTAAAATAAACATAGATTGGCCCAGTGAAGAGTATCCCAGAAACAAGGAAACAGGGGAGCCATCAAAGGAAGTCATGCGAAAATATGAGCAGGTAATTCAGCACTTGAAAGAAAAGGTGCCCGCCAAGGAAACTGATTGGACAAAAATAGATAGAACAACACAGGAAAGGGACGAAACAGTGCACTCCTTCTATGAGAGGTTATTGCAGGTATTTAAAACATACAGTGGTATTGACAACATCGACCTGAAGGATATGACGCACTTTATTTACAGGTTTGTAAATGGTTTAAGACCTGAAATTTGTCAGTGGATAAAAGACAATAAAATCTGTTGGCATACTAAGAAAATGGATGAGGTCCTGCGGTACGCTAAGTACTGCGAGGACGAGATGGCAGAAAAGAAAAAGGCCCTTAAGGAGAAGGTTATGTGGGCTCAGGTGAAGCTCGCAGAACAACAGGAAAAACAATTGAGTAACATGGTTAAAAATGCTGAGAACAAAAGTCCTGGGGGAGGGGGTGGAGGAAAGCCCCGGCCCAAATTTAGCAGGGAAGAGGCTATGAAAAAATTTCCCTGCCATCAGTGCGGCGAAATTGGACACTGGCGAAACGAGTGTCCCCAATTAGTCGATGTTAATGAGAAAACTCCTGATTTAATTCCACAGACGCAGAAAGAAAGACCAAGAAAGACTCAACCCCAGGTAAAAACAGTTCAGGTGCCTCGAGCACCCAAGCAGGTATACAGGGGAAGACAGGCAGAAAATGAAGAGATAGAGGTTTGGGAAAGCGGGGAGAACAGAAATACAGCAACTTCGCAGTATCTGCTGAATGATACCTTCCTTTGTAATGATCAGGACTGACGGGGCCTGAGAGGGGAGGACGAGGAGTGCGTACTTGGCGCTTCCTTGCCGGTAGACCAGTCTGGACCATATATTGAAGGAAAGGTTGACGGAAATGATGTCACCTTTCTGTTGGACACTGGCGCTACCCGTTCTACTGTAAGAACAGTGGACGTTCCAAACCTACCCCTCTCGGGAGAAAATATCCAAGTAGTAGGTGTATCTAATCAATTGATTAGTACTCCTGTTACCGAACCAATGGAGATTTCAATTGGAAATTTTAAACAGATGCATAGATTTGTCGTCTGTGACACCAGTCCAGTAAATTTACTGGGACGCGATTTGCTGTGCAAAATGAACTGTACCATCTTTTGCACACCAAAAGGTGTTGAAATACAGACCCCAGATGAAGACGGCATTTATAAATTATTGCTGCTTAAACCTGACTCAGAAATTAAAAGATTGACCCTGCAGGACTTGCCCCCAGAACTACAGGAAGCCGTAAAGCCAGAGGTGTGGGATTTCACTGGAAAGGATGTGGGGTTGATGAAAGATGTGGACCCCATACAAATAGCCATCAAGGACAATGCAGTATATCCTAACACTAGGCCCTACCGAATGAATGCTGAAGTGAAAGCAGGTGTCACTCTGGAAATACAAAAATTATTGGAAGGAAACATCATACAGGAAGTGATGAGCAGCCCATGCAACTCACCGATTATGGGCATCAAAAAGCCTAGTGGCAAGTATAGGGTAGTGCAGGACCTGAGAAAGGTTAACAAAATTGTAGTTCCTTGCTGCCCTATTGTCCCGAACCCTGCAGTAATTCTGTACCAGATTCCTTGGGATGCTGAGTGGTTCACTGTGATTGATTTGTGTCATGCATTCTTTTCGATACCCCTGCACCCCGACAGCAAATTTCTTTTCTCATTTGCCTTCGAGGGTCACGTGTATTGTTGGAACAGGGTCCCTCAAGGGTATACAGAGAGTCCCTCTATCTTTAATCAGATCTTGAAAAAATGTCTAGAGACTTTGACCTTGCCTGGGAACTCTGTGTTAGTGCAGTACATAGACGACCTTCTATTGGCGTCTAAAAGTCACAGGGACTGTGTAGTTGACACCATTGCCCTCCTAAATCACCTGTGTGAGAAAGGGCATAAAGTGGCCCCTGACAAACTACAGTTCTGTGCAAAATCAGTGAAATATCTAGGACACCAGATAGAAAAAGGTGTCAGAAAAGTCACTTCAGAAAGGGTGAGAATAATTCAAAAAATGCAGTTGCCCCGTACTCAAAAAGAAGTCAGAATGTTCCTGGGTGTATTAGGGTACTGCAGGCAGTGGATTCTGGGATTTGCAGCCTTAGCCAGGCCCTTGATAAAAATGACCACGAGAGGAATGCCAGATATTGTACAGTGGGACGATGAAAGTCTAATGGCTTTCACAAGATTGAAAAACTGTCTGTGTACAGCCCCTGCGTTGGGAATGCCAGATTATTCCAAAGAGTTTGCCCTTTTCTGTGACACTCGCGATAATTGCGCATTATCTGTCCTGACTCAAGAACATGGCACGACTAGAAGGCCTGTGGCCTATTTCTCTGCCACATTGGACCCAGTAGCCGCTGGGTTACCAGGCTGTCTGAAAGCAGTAGCTGCTACCTGTGCAAGTTTGGAGCAGAGTGAGTCCATTGTCATGGGACATCCTGTGACCGTGTATGTTTCACATGGAGTGGTAATCCTATTGACTAGAACTAAAACACAGTATCTCACCCCTAGTCGGCTGACTAAATACGAGAGGATTCTTGTGGGTGCAGCAAATGTGAGCATTGTTAGGTGCGGTATTCTGAACCCTGCCACCTTACTCCCCGACCCCTTGGAAATGGAAGGTGGGGATGATGATGAACATGATTGTATTGATCTGACAGAGTTCAGTACCAAGCCACGCCCAGACATAAAGGAAGTACCATTGCCTGTGCATGATAAAGAACTATTTGTGGATGGGTCCTGCCCAAGACATGAATTAGGAGGCTTGAGTGCTGCTTATGCAGTGGTGTCTTTCACAAAAATTGAACAAGCAGGTTACCTATATAACATCAAGTCTGCACAAGTAGCCGAATTGATAGCCATGATAATGGCTTGTAAAATTGGGAAGGATTTACGCATAACAGTGTATACTGACAGTCAGTACTGTTATGGCGTTGTGCATGACTTTGGCCAATTATGGCTGCAGAGGGAATTCATGACTTCCTCAGGTACTCCCATTCGGAATGCAAAAGTTGTTCATGACCTTTTAGAGGCCATCCAGTTACCCAAAGAACTGGCAGTGGTAAAATGTACTGCTCATCAAAGGAGCATGGACAGAGTATCTCTGGGAAACGATTATGCTGATCGAGTGGCTCAATGGTGTGCCAAAGATCGGTATATTGTAAATCCAAAACGAGGGGGGCCAGGAACCAGCTGCCAGCTTCAGGTGTTTGAGGAAGTGCCTACATGGGATGAGGTGAGAGAGTGGCAGGAGTCGGCTCCTTGGCAAGAAAGAGAGAAATGGAAGGAGGATGGATGTAGACCGAGACGTGTGGATGGTGTCATCATAGGTCCAACTGGTATGCCTGTGTTACCCCGACACTTGCTTGGCACAATGGCAAGATTAATACATGAAGGATCACACATTGGTAGGGATGCCATGATTCTGGTATTTCAACAGACTTGGTACAGCAAGAAGTTCAGGAAGGTAGCAGAGTCCCTCTGCCAGAGGTGCCTGTCATGTCAACAGATGAACCCAGGCAAGAGGACAATGGTTGAACTGAGCAAGATTGGGAGGTCAGGGGGTCCCTTTATAAAAATACAGATTGATTTCATCACCATGCCCCTTTGTGAAAGAAAGCGATATGTCCTTGTCATTGTGTGCGTATTTTCGAAATGGGTAGAAGCTTACCCTACTCCCAAAAGTGACGCACTGACAGTAGCGAAGTGTTTACTAAAAGAACTGATACCTAGGTTCGGAATACCATCCATTATTGAATCAGATAAGGGTGGACATTTCCAGAATGACATACTGGCTGAACTCTGTAAGGCCTTTGGAATAAGGCAGAAACTCCATTGTGCATACCACCCAGAGGCTTCTGGAATAGTGGAACAAGTAAATGGAACTATCAAAAACAGACTAGCAAAGCTGACAGATGCTACTGGCATGAACTGGGTGAAGGCCCTGCCCCTGGTCCTGATGGGACTGAGAAGTGTTCCAGACCGCAAGACAGGCCTAAGTCCCCATGAAATCATTATGGGAAGAGTGATGAGACAAGCATGGGTGCCAGGAAGCAAACTGTTGAGTATTACTGATGATTTGGTGCTTGAATACTGCAGAAGATTGGGTGACCAAGTGCGTTCTATCTCTCGCCAGATTGGAGACGACGGCATCCTCAATCCAACGACTCCTCTCCATAGCTTGGTTCCAGGAGACTGGGTCAAAATAAAGAAGCACACTCGATCAAGCTGTCTGGCACCAAGGTGGGGAAAGAAACGCCAAGTAATCCTGGTGACAACCACTGCAGTGAAAGTCGCAGGTGTTCCCCAGTGGATCCACGCCGGACACACCCAGAAGGTATTGCCAGACAAAGGATTTGAAGAACCAGGGCAACCAGCAGAGGACCCTGAAGCAGCCAGACCAGTAGCAACTGACAACGAGCAGCCCAGCACCAGTCAGGTTGCAGGAACAGCAGACGTTGGCCCAGGAGTAGTTGACTGCGAACTGCCAAGAAACCAGCCTGCTGAAGAGGTCCAGGAAACTGAGCCAGGAGTAGCTGAAGACGAGCTGCCAAGCATATGGCCAGAAGAATGGATACCGATGATTGATCTGACCGAAGATCCTATCAGAACAAGAGAACGACTTAGTGAAGGTAGAGAGTGGACTAGTCAGGAACAGCAAGGCACAGGCGAAGAACCTCAGCCACTTGAGATTAAAATCAAAACTGAGGAAGGAGAAGGTCAGACAGGGACAGAGCACGTGATTGATACAGATCAAGTGAATAAGACTGAACAAGTGCCCGATACTGAACAAGTGCAAGATACAGAACAAGTGTTCGATACTCCTCCACTGACTCCTGATGTGGATAAGGGACAGACTAGACATAGAGTAATAGTTCGAGCAGAAGAAAATCAAGAGATCGAAGTGCTTGAACAGGATCAGATAGGGTTAGAAAAACGGGTTCAGGAAACAGAAACAGGAACAGAGACAATTGAAAGCCAAAAACAAAATATTCCTGAACAAGGCCAGATTAGCAACCAGGCAGAAGAATTTGATGCTAGCCCTGGAACTAGTCAGATAAGGGAAGTAGGAGAAGAAAGTGGAGAAGAATTACCACAAGATAAAGAGAATAAGAGAATAAGAAAAGAAAGTGAAGTCCAAGTACCGACTAAGAGACTAAAGAAAAGAAACAACCTTGAGCCTAGGTTTGTAAAAAGACTGAGACTAAGGATAAAGACAGTGGAAGAAAAACGTGCAGAAGCAAGAAGAAGTGCTCGAATAGCAGAGCAAGAAGAAGACTCTTCCAAAAGAAGGAGTGAGCGAATAAAAAGACAAAACAAAAAGTACAAATCTCCTGAATGGACACTGGTTTTGGAAGAACTTGAAGATCTTGATATAACTGACGTGAGCGACGGAGAACCTGTCCCAGAGTACTCAGCTGAAGAGGAAGACGAGCCACCGTGAATTTGCACAAAGTAAGCTAGTTGTGTAAAAAGTAAAAAAGAGGGGTGAGAACACTCCTACTGAGCTAAAATGTCTGATTCAACAGTGAATGGTAGTCCTAGTTGCAGCCGTTTTAAGACGTGTTGCAAGGTGTGTATATGTAGTATAGTAGTACTGATAGTTATCTGGATAGGATTAACAATTTTCATTCCCTTTGCTGTAAGTAAAGATACTAACATTGTCCCTACTGAAGTTGTAAATACTGACAATGAGGAGCTGACAACACAGAGTGTAGAAAGACATGAGAGAGCATTGAGACAAACTAAACGAGACTTAGAAGCATCAGATGAGAAAGGACTACATTACCATGGAATGAAAAACAGGACACATTTGAATGTTTTCGCAAACTTGTTAATACACTATGTAGAGACTATGGAAATTGAAGATTGCTATGTCTGCATGAAGCTACCTACTTCGGTGGCTGAAGGCGTGACATACCATCATCTGCCATTGACATATGGAATTTCCTGTAGCATTTTAGCTAGTTTATTTTACAAAAGGGGACCGTTACAGTATTATTACTCTAACAATGACGTGATCTTTTCTGAACTTCCTATACGTGGGAACTTGAATCCTGTACATACCAAAACTGACACCATAAGATATATGGGAGACTACTTTCTGACTATAGGGAACATTGACATAGCAGACGCACACAGAGATAACTTGACTTGTTCTTTGCGTGAGCAGGAAAAGATGTTCCTGAACATGGCAGAGAAAAGGAGAATTAAAATTCAGAAGAAGGCTAATGACGAAAGTCAGAAAAAGCCAAAGTGGGCAGAAAACATGGAAGGCACCTCATCTGGTGGAGCGGGTCCTGCTCTGTTGCTGGATTTTGAAAAGAAAGGCAAGCTATGTCTTCACCGCGAGAAGACTAGCTATTATAACAATGTTTTCATTGGTTCCAGTGAATGCGAACATAATTACAAGGTAATTGGAGGTTGGGGTTTCAAAAATGGGTCAGAGCCTGTGTTTCCTGGAATTTATTATATTTGTGGGGACAAGGCTTATTTCAAATTGCCGGATCACTGGTATGGAAGCTGCTACTTTGGCATTGTTTTCCCGAAAGTATACCATGTGAATGGAAAAGCTGGAAGCAATGAAGATACTAATGGCTTAGTGCGTAGTAAAAGAGAAAGTATAGGTGAAATTATGGGTAGTATTTTCAGTGCACTGATACCTGGAGTGGGAGTGGTTCTGAACACTCACAGAATTTGCAAATTGTCTACTATAGTAGATGTGCTGTCTACTGAAACAGCTCATGGATTTCTGCTGGTCAATACCGAAATGGTTGCGATCAGATCAATGGTTTTACAAAATCGACTTGCTCTTGACACCTTATTAGCGAAAGAGGGCGGAGTCTGCCGGATGTTGAAGGCGCAACATTGTTGCACTTATATTCCGGACAAAAGTGTACAGATCAAAAGAT
Organism: Lissotriton helveticus; assembly: GCF_964261635.1. Taxonomy (NCBI): domain Eukaryota; kingdom Metazoa; phylum Chordata; class Amphibia; order Caudata; family Salamandridae; genus Lissotriton; species Lissotriton helveticus. The sequence continues at coordinate 456,772,873 of NC_136065.1, forward strand.
ATGTGAAAAACATTACTAATTTGGCAAAGGAACTCAAACCACTCGAGGTTGATAGTGCCTGGAAGAGACTGGCAGATGGTCTCTCAAATGTAGGTCATTGGCTTGCTAGCATAGGTAAAAGCTTATTATTCAAAATTCTGATACCAATTGGTATTATAGGTCTTATTATACTTTCCATTTTCTTATGCTGTAAATACCGCAAGCGTACCAAAAAGCACGAAATAAATGCAAGAGGAGTGAAACGAAGTGTGGATGAGATGGAATTAGAGGAAGTGAATGATCAGATATACAAAAAGGTGAAAACTTCTCACCCTGCTAAAACTGAAAGAGAAAAGCTAGAACGGTTGCTGGAAGAAATAGAACTTTATAAAGTGTGAAAGAAAGTTGGCATCTGGTTCCATTATAATTTGTGATGATAGTAGATATCATCAAAGAGGGGATTGATGAAGCAAAGCTTCGCATATTTTGCGGCTTGCCGAAATCAAGAACCTCGTTTATGTGTAACAAGGTAACCCGTGTATGTTTTACTAACATTTTTATTTAGTTTGGAGAAAGACCGTGAAGCTTGCACATGTGTTTTACTAAAATAATTACTCGTGTCCCCTAAAATGGCCGCCGCTTGTATTTTAGTTACTGCGCATGCGTCAGCCACACTCACGTGTCCTGACGCGTCTGCAGAAGTGGAGGGAAAGTTATGCGCATGCGTAATTCATAGCTGTGCTTATCATGTGGTACTGCTCGTGCCACTGCTCTTGTGTTTCGTCTAAATGTAGCTAACATTTAATTGCATAAGTTTATTTCTTGATGATGAGTCAAAGGTACAAACCCTGTGATGTGTTTTTCATAATGACATTATTATGTATTAATTTGTTTTCGCTTACTTTTCATGTACCGCGGGAAATGGGGGTCTGAGTGAGAGGAGAGCCATATTGGAGGTCCCTTCTGCGCCTGTGCGACATTCGGCAGCACGAGGGACCTTGGCTGATGGAACATAGCCAGCTGGCAGTGATGGGCGAGATGCTCCTGAGAAAGTCACCTCTGCCCTGCGAGAACAGCGAATGTGGCTCCTTATATGATACATTGTATTGTTGCGCTACTGTTAGCTCATGGGAACCCCAAACCCGTTAGGCGGTACCCAAATATGTAAATGAAGGCTTCAAATCGTGTATTGTGATTGGTGTGTTACCCAAACCCTACCTTAGGACCAATCCAAATTGAGGGATTCTGACACTTTGCAACATTGGGGGGTGGTACACTGTCCCCAAACTGTATATCTACCCTGGGTTCACCTAGTGAACCGTCCGACTTGTCTGGTTTAGCTGACCTGTCACTGACCCAACGCACTCAATAGGTGACTGAAGATACAGAGCGCTGCGGAGCACTCTGTCCGAATTTGACCATAGACTAGGGTTCTACTGAACCTTAAAGTGCTTGCAAGGCACTTAGCTGGGAGTTTGCTGACCCAATCGGGGTCTTGATCGATAGCTGCAGTGCGGGTGGAGCGCAGGCGTTGCTTCCGAACTGTGGGTTCCGGTCCTGTCCTGAAGAGGGTCCTGTCCTGAGGGTTTGCTGTCCTGTCCTGAGGTCCTGTCCTGATTCCTTTTCCGAGGGTATCCTGTCCTGTCCTGGGTGTCCATTCTGCACCTGCTGTCCTTTGAGGGGTATCCTTCCTTGAGGGTTTCCTGTCCTTAACTGACCCGTGGCCAGGGTTTGGTTTCCACACCTTTTTCTAGGTAAATATTACTCTGAACCTCTTGAAAATTCTTGCACCTTCTGAATTTCTAACTTTTGCTTTAATAAAGTTAAACATTGCATATGTGATATTTTCCATGCCTTTCCGCAACTATTGAAAGTCATTTATAATTTTGCAAAGTTATTCCTATGTCTTCTCATTTGTTAGAAATTATATTTTGCATAGCAGTGTGTCATTTTCTGATATGGTCTAGAACTTCGTTGCCTAGATTGTTCAAAGGCCCTTTCACCTTAAGTGAAGCGTGTTATTCATTATAAGCTCTTCTATAGTCACACACACTTAGTCTATCACTGTCTAGATAATACTGACTTATATAGTATCATTTCTCGTTACAATTTATTAGTACTTTGATGATTACGCTGTCATTATTTCTTTATGCATATGTGTTTTACATTATCTTGGTTATTGATTGCCTTATTTTACTGTACCTCATGCAAGAAAATATTGAACTTTAGATAAACATTTTAAAACTTCCAGTTGTCCGTGGTCATTTAAAACAGTATTTGAATGTTATTGGTTGGGTTTGTATTTTGCTGCCTTTCCTTTACAGCTAGCTCCCTGATTCATTGTGGTCATTAGGCACCTGCATCGGTGGATGGTAAGTCGGGTGCACTGAAAATTGGTAGCAGGGAACACACACACACCAACTTGATAGAGCTCGTGAAGTCACCCGATCGATGTATATGGTGATTTGAAAAGTATATGGGCCCTGAAGCCGGAAACGGCGAAAACTAATTGGCCGGGTGGCCTCGCGCGCTCTATCAGACTCTCTACCTCTGTATCTGTGGGCAAAAACTGACGCTGACGTAGGACGAATGATGATCGACCCCGTGCACATAACTGTTCGCCAAGATGCGATACTCCCAAAACTCCCACAGTATCGGATATCGCCCGAAGGTGAGAAGGCATTGGTAATGATAATCCAGTCCCTGGTAGAGGCAGGAGTGGTAGAGGAAGTAGTCACCAATATTTGCAACAGCCCTATCCTACCCATTGTGAAGAAGCAGGGCGAGGGAGATGAGAAAGCGTACCGCTTCATCATCGACCTTCGAGAGGTCAACAAGGTAGTTGTACCTCAGTACCCCGTAGTCTCAGATATCGCCACCATTCTGACCCTGATTCCTTCCACAGCCACCACCTTCACTGTAATAGACCTCAAGAACGCTTTCTTCTCCATCCCCATCCACGCAGACACCCGCTACCTTTTCGGCTTCACGTTAAAATCCCGCTCATATAGATTTTGTAGAGCTCCCCAAGGTTACACAGAAAGTCCCAGCATCTTTAGCCAGGCCCTCAAGAGACAGCTGGACGCCGTTCAGCTACCGGAGGGAGTGGTGTTGATACAGTACGTCGATGACATCCTTTTGGCGTCCGACACCACTCCACTTGCAGTCACAGCCACCATCCAACTCTTGCACTTCCTTGCGGAAAATGGCCACAAGGTCTCCAAGAAGAAGTTGCAATTCTGCCAACCCCAGGTCACCTACCTAGGCCACCTCTTGTCCAAAGACGGGAGAAAGCTTACACCCGATCGAATTCAGGCCATTCTAGAAACCCCTGTCCCAAAGACCCAGAAACAAGTCCGCTCCCTGGTAGGCCTCACCTCCTTCTGCCGGCAGTGGTTGCCAAATTTCAGCCTCATTGTAAAGCCACTACTTTCCCTACTAGCCAAAGATGTCCCCTTCCCACTCCCTTGGACCCCCGAATGCCAATCTTCCTTCAAAGAACTTCGAGACGCACTTTGTTCTGCACCAGTCCTAGGAACACCCGATTACACCAAGCCCTTCTCTCTCTACACTCACGAAAGGGAGGGGTGCGCTTTGTCTGTCTTGACTCAAACTATTGGCCCCAAGCAACGAACGTGCGCCTATTTCTCTGCCACCCTTGACCCCGTAGCGAGAGCCTTGCCTGCCTGCCTTCGAGCCGTAGCTGCCGCTGCTGTCTCTATCCGACAAAGTGAAGGGATCGTACTATCGAATTCCCTCACGGTATTAGTGCCCCATGCTGTTGACACCCTCCTGAACCAGACTAAGACGCAACACCTGACTAGCGCCCGACTGACTGGATACGAACTGACTCTGCTTGCACCCCACATCACGCTGAAAAGATGCACCACACTGAACCCAGCCACCTTGTTGCCTCTGCCCGAAAACGACCCAAATGTCCCCCCTATACATGACTGTGTGACCCTCACAGACGAACAGACTAGGAGTAGAGTTGACCTCCGAGACACCGCCTTCACAGACCCTGACGGAGAGCTATGGGTAGACGGCTCTTGCATCAAACTCTCCGACGGCACCACCTCAGCTGCCTATGCAGTAACGACAGCCCGAACAGTAATTGAGACAGCCCGCATCACACAACGATCCGCACAGGTGGCAGAACTGATTCCCCTCACACGAGCATGTATTATAGCGACAGGGACCACGGCAAACATTTACATGGACAGCCAGTACGCCTTCGGAGTGGTTCACCATTTTGGACTCTTGTGGAGAGAAAGGGGGTTCCTGACGTCCCACGGCACGCCCATCCTCCACGGAGATCTAGTCTCCGCCCTGATTGAAGCAGTTCTCCTCCCCAAACGATTAGCCGTAATCAAATGCCAGGCACACAGGAAGGTGACAGACTTAGTCGGACAGGGAAACGCACTGGCCGACATCACTGCCCGAACCACAGCTGAGAATAGGATGACGACACGCATGTATGTGACCAGGTCACAAGCAGAAAAATGGACTGACGCTAGGGAAACGATTAGGGACATCCAGATGGCCAGCTCACCACACGAATTGACTGAATGGGCACGGGTGGGATTGAAAGACGATGAAGGCTGCTGGCGGACAAAAGACACAAACAAATGGTTGCTGCCTGACTCGTACCTGATCCCCATACTGACTATGGCACACTCCCCCGCACACATAGGATCTGCCCCCATGATCGAACTCATCTCCAGGGTCTGGCACAACGACAAAATTCCCGACTCAGCCAGACGCCTGGTCCAGCAATGCCTTATCTGCCTGCAACACAACCCTGGGAAAGGAACTGTGGTACCCCGGGGAGGGTTTGGGGTCCCCGACCATCCCTTTGAGGTCCTCCAGATGGACTACATCCAACTAGAAAGATGCCAAAGCCTGAAGTATGTATTAGTCATTGTGTGTGCCTTCAGCAAATGGGTAGAAGCCTATCCAACCCGTGATAACACTGCCATGACCACTGCCAAGGTACTACTGAAAGAGTTTTTCCCTCGCTACGGTCTTTGTCGAATTCTATGGAGCGACAACGGCCCCCACTTCATAGCTGAAGTTATCCAACTAATCTTGAAAGGGTTGGGTGTAAAACAGAGGTTTCATGCAGTTTTTCACCCCCAATCTGCTGGCTTAGTTGAGCGACACAACGCCACACTGAAACTAAAACTGTCGAAGATAGTGGCCACCACAGGACTTAAATGGCCAGATGCCCTCCCACTGGCATTGCTATCGATGCGCTCCACTCCCACTAAGCACCATTTGACCCCCTACGAGGTTGTATTTGGGCGACCGATGAACCTCTGGACTGCCCCTAAACCGACCTCCATTCACGACGTCCCGGATGTCCTACTGTCTGATTACTTGTGCAAATTGACTAAAACGTTGTCTGTCATTCATCAGCAGGTGCAGCAGGCCATCCCTGATGCTTCCAGGGGTCCGGGTCACGATATCCAACCGGGGGATTATGTGCTGATCCGAAATTTCCAACGGGCAAAGAGTCTGGAACCCCGGTGGACGGGCCCCTGGCAAGTACTGATCACCACCCGGACGGCTCTTCGAGTGGAGGGGAAACGACACTGGCTGCACGCACACCACTGTAAGAAGGTCTCCTCGACCCTGGCCACGACAGAAAACGTCAGCACCCAAGAAGAGCTACTGAACAAAGACCGGCCATCACTGAACTGTTATCCTGATACCGAGGCACTCGAACTTAAATTCTCTGATCCCACTGTGCCATCCAGGGAAGGGTATTTCCTGCGTCGAAAGGAGGGAGCTTCGGCTAAGTAGACCACAGACTAAGTTGAATCTCTGAACGGTAGCCTAAACACAATCAAGGGTTACCCGGAGAGAAGCTAAACGAAGTCTGCGGTTCTGCCCACTACCGAGCACCTCGAAGATGATGGAAGCGCCAGATAAGAAGATGATGGAAGCGTCAGATAAGAAAATGATGGGAGCAACCGGAAATACCCACTATAGGAACCCAAAGACTGACAGTATGCACAAATCAAAGACAATTGCCCTTTTCATTGTCCTCCTCTTTTGCCTCCTCCTCATGACTTCCTTCTGGATCGTGGAAGAGAGCGCACCCGCTCATCAGATACTGCTGACCACTGCACAGCCAACCACTATGAAAGAGCATCACCTGATCTCCCTTTCGCCTCAGCTCCGAGAAAGGCGTAAGGAGTTCTGGAACAATTCCTTCGTGCAACTGTTGCACCAACACAACCTTGCCGCCAACGCCACAAACTGCTGGATCTGCGGGTTGCTCCCGCATGCCACCGGACACTCCATCCCTTTCATCCCTTCCCCTTTCTCAGTTCATGGCTCCTGCCTAGCCTGGTTGATCCTCTTGCAAGAGAGCTACAAGGACAACGCCACTTCTGGTCAAACAGTGTCACACTTCTACCACGGGTTCTGGCTGAACAAAACCGGGAGGACATCCGCTCCCTTTTGTCCTTTGACCTCTGGTTCCTCCTTCCATATGGACATCCCTGCCAAGGAACGAGTTGAAATGCAGGTGTTCCATAATCCAGCCAGACCCACCTTCTCCTACCTGCGGAAACGAACTGCTGCCACTCTGACTGTGCCTCTGTCTGTTATCAATGTCACGGGCCTCGTTTGCCTCGAAGGCCTGGGAACACAGCTGGTGGGTCGCAGTTCCTGCCACATCACCAGAACATTGGACTCAATTGATCCCCCCTCCTTTGTTGCTTCTCCGAATATGTACTTTGTTTGTGGCACCAAAGCTTACACTTGGCTTCCAAAAAGTTGTGGGGGTACTTGCTACATCGCCTTCGTTCTCCCTCCAACGTACGTGGCCCCAGCAAACCATCACCGGCAGAAGCGCGCAAGAGACATTGAACAAGCCGACTCCACCGGAGCACAGTTCCTGGATGCAGTGAAGGGACTTGTTCCTCTGTGGGGCCCAGTGGCAAACAGCCGCGCCATCCGACACCTGACCCAGGCGGTAGAAACGACCATGAACATCACGGCTGGCATCCTCACTAACAATACGGCCGAGCTTCAGGCAGTCCGCCTGGTGGCTCTTCAGAACCGCCTTGTTCTAGATGTGGTTCTAGCTGACCGTGGAGGAGCATGCCGCATCATCGGATCCAGCTGTTGCACCTACGTGCCAGATAACTCGCCCTCAGTCTACAAAGCAATCGAGCACCTCCACAGACTTTCCTCAGAGGTTCACCAGGAGCAAGAAGGATGGTCGCTTGGGAGCTGGTTTTGGGGTACTTTGAAGGACTGGGGATGGAGGTTGTTTACATTTATATTGATACCGGTCGTGGTACTGTGTGGGTGTTGCCTAGGTATTCAATGCTTGCCACCTTTGTGTTCACTCATTGCTAACTGCATGTGCCCTAAGACTCCGAATTTCGAAGCTGAACGTATGAAAGCTTTGTACGATATCGAAATACGTAATATAATGGGGATAGACATAAATTGACAAGCTGGCTCGATATGTTGAAAAGGGAGGACTGTTAAAATCTGGATTGTGGCGTAAACATTATCGGCGCCATCTTGTCCTTTTCAGATCCATACGTGCGCGTAAGCAGCAACCATTTTGACTGCCATGGCCTCTCTGCCCACTCCCGATAGCCAGCATCTCTCTCTCTCTCCCCCTCACTCCCCAGCCTCGCAAGCATCCCCGACAGCCCCCGGTCTCTCCTGCTTGGGTCATAAACGCACCTCCAGCGCGACCCTGCCTCCGAGCCACATCCCGTGCTGAACCCCCCTCACTCTTTCATCTCATTCATAGAACAGGCCCTTTTGATAACCTCTTCCTCCCTGCTCGATTGTCCGGCCTGACCCCAGGCCATCACTTAGCTCAGCAGATGCAGTTTATTGCCCCCTACAGTAGGACCTCGCCCCACATCAAAGGAGCGGAGATTAATCAATGCCTTCACCCCCCCCTAGATCCGACCGATCGCCCACATTCCTGTTCCCAGCGGAATGTCCAGCTGCGCGATAGCCATCATGCTGTGATTTGGGTGGGGACCTCTACTGTAGATATGTGTGAGAACGGGCCTGAACCGGGGATTCCAAAGATGCCTTTTTGAACTTCAAAGCAATACCACGGATGTCATAAATGTAATAAAGCCATAAACCTGTGTATAAGAGGCCAGGCCTCAGAGATGCGGTTAGAGCACCTCGAGAAGATACCCTGTTGTCTGATTTGACGTGTTCTGCTCCTTCGGAATAAAACTTCTGTTTCCTGCCTTCCAGTCTCCAGCGCCTGCCTCTTTATTTGGTAACCGTGAGTTGGGTGAGAGGCGGCTAACGCCGGGCAAACCTTGAAAAGGGGTAATCGACCTGATCTGCTTGACCCTTTTTCCTCATCCCCAGTAATTGTTTGAAGATACAGATTGCCTTCAATGGTTGTGGAAGAGTGGCGTTGTGCATTGCATTAAGCTCTACATTGAATTTTTTTTTCTGGTTTGTAATTGCTCTATAAATGAAGAATAGTAATGTCTGACCACCAATGAGTTCTTACGCTTGCACTAATGTTTTGTCTTATTTTTGAGAGAATAAATTTTTTGACGAGGGAAGCCTCAGCATTCATGTCCCTTGTACTCCATATTTGTATACTGGATGTGGCACTCAATGTATTAAAAGGACTCTTACGACATATAAATAATGAGTAGGTAATGCCCTTTTCATTACTGTTTCCACTGCTATGGTAGGTGTTTTGTTTTTTTAGAGCAGAGATCTTCAAACTGGTGGACGAGCGCACCTGAAGGGGCCTTAAGTGATCTCAAAGGGGCGCACCAGGCTCTGACCAAGAAAAGCATAATTCCTTGTTTTAAGTGATAAAATCATGAATGGCAGTAAGGCACTTTGTAATGGTTCATCACTAACATCTTTTGTCATTTATACTCTAACTAGGAGAATGTGTAAAAGGGGTAGCAGAACTTAACTGCAATGTTTGAACATATTTAAACATTGACAATTTAGCAGAATATTTCTAAAAAACTTGTGGTGGAGACTGAGGATTTTTTTTTTAACAGGATGGGCACGCCATTAAGAAGTTTGAAGACCACTGGTTTAGAGTGTAGATGCGGATCCTGAGGACCCAGTAGGAAATATCGTAATATCAAAATCAAAATAACATCAAGAAAGTATATATACATTTTCTATGCCTACCTCCATCTCTAAGTACCTTGAAAAAATATAGATAGATAGATAGATAGATAGATAGATAGATAGATAGATAGATAGATAGATAGATAGATAGATAGAAGGTACATAGAGGTGGAGTTAAGAATAGTATATATATGCTTCCCCTTTATTCACTTACCTTTTTGAGATTTTTGCTCTCCATATTTTGGTTACTATATTAAGGTATAACAATGTTCCCTACTCAATATTCCAGAATACAACTGGAGGATGAAGATGAGTCCAAGGAGGGTGCACCATCCATATAAGGGCGAGTTGAGGGGTTTGATTCAACTGAATTATGCAGGTAGTAAGTACTACATTACCATCCTTCTTCCTTTACGACCGCGATATAGAATTCCGTGTTACCAGGGTACCATCCGTTAAGCCCTGTCTATTGATACCAGTCAGTCCAGTGGCACAGATGGGGGACCTATAGCGAGACTACCCCCCTGCTCTTCCCAATATTGAAGTTTGGGGTACATTAGTGACTGTGCTTTCCACGCAGGTCTCTGTATCACGAGTTTCCATCTACTTGTGTGCAGAGATACTTTTCCCGAGGTTTCTCTGTATTAAAGGGGCGTCTCTGTCAGTGAGTCTCTCTTCCTGCAGCTCGCCCTCTTAAAGATGAAGACAATGCTACCAAGGAAGAGTCTTTCTTCAGCTTCCTGCTTACTCCTGTGCATCCAGGAGCATTTTAGGAATTCACTGCCCTCCCCTATGTAAATAGTTCCCATCTGTACACAGAAAGCTGCGAGGCAAGGTCGAGGGCCGGAGGGGCGGGTAACCTCTGTCCCTGATATTCCATAGGCTGTTATGGGCTCCCTCCAGCAGTGTTTTGAAATATTTCAAGGCCCATAAACAGCCGTGGCTGCTTTAGGAACAGAATACACCAGAGTGAAGGAGGAGCAGCTGTCCTCTCATGCCCTGCGCTATCTACCTGCCCCCGATCTCATGTCTTTCCCATTCCCCGGCTGTCTCCTTCCCAAGCAGTCTGCACGCGCGCAGGGGCTCCTCTCTAGGCTGTCCCCCCTAGAGTGTGCCTGACTGCCTGACTCTGAGAAACCGCCCTTTGTTTCTTTTATGCTTCTTATGCAGTCTCCCTACTGATCACTGGGCAGTATCCATGGAAGGCAACACAGGTAACCCATGCGCATATTATGTCTGAGTGGGTGAGTTGCACCCTCAGATACATCAATAATATAAAATAATAAAACAGCTCAAATGTAATTATCGATCTCAGTTTTAAGTAGATATAACACAACCTTTGGCCAATGTTGTCCAAAGATTAAAGGTTCTGCATCCTGGGTTACTTTCAGAAAAAGCCTTTTGCTCTGGGCTTTGTTAACAAGGCCCGTTCAGTGAGACGAAGCTGCCACACTGTATGTATTTGGTCTGCCCTTCGCCCTAGCTTCTGCCTGGTCCTGGTTGTGAGGCCTGACAACTTGAGCCTAAGAGGCTCAGATTCTACAATAACTCGCCAATAAAGTGAGGACTGCCAAAAAACGCCTTGGCCAAAGTGAACAGGAGGCCACTCCCATCAAAAAAAGTGATGGTTGTCTTGTGGTAGGGGCTAATTCCCAATTTTATGTCCAGTTGCTATGGCTTTGGAAGAACCAGAAGTTGATGCGGGGGGATGTTGGGAAAAGGTGAAGGGGAGAAAATGTCATGCTGAATTGCTATCCAAATCAATACTTAAAATGGGGGGGGGGATTGTTGATGTTGAAAGGGGGATAGCCCCAAGATAGTTCAAGTTACCCCGATGGATAAAATAGTTCTGGGATGAAGGCAATCACACCGAGCCATTGGTGCAACAGGAATAATAGAATTTGATGCAGCCAGTTCGCCTTTGCATACCCGGTACTTACAAAGCAACACACAAGAACACAAGATTGTGGCTATGCTGCTTTAGGGGATATGTACACACTATACTTACTGTGTAATTGCATAAGAAAGGGTGTTTGAGGACAATGCCATATTGTTCCCATAGTGTCACGCATCATGCCAGCCAATAATTCTATCAGGTGAGAATTGTTGTATAACATGTTGGATTGGAATGTGAATTTCAGGGTGCACAGCATTGCTTCAAGTTTATTGGAAGATTCAATGTGACTTTTTACCCCAATTCTTCCCGATGATGATTCTGGTTTTGGATCAGATTAAAGGTAATGGTGCCTTTGTTTAATTGAATGCATGCTCTTCTAAAGTTATATAGAGATTGTTATTTCTTACTGTTTAGTTTGAAATTATAATACTGTGCAAGGACGTTGCAGTGATGTCCAAAGATTGGCGAAGAGCCACAAGAAATAATTTTGTCTCAAGAAGAGTAAGATTCAAATAACAGAGATCCCTCAAATGTATATTTACATTTTTAATATCACGAAAATGGAATATAGTGGCATTATGTTTAAATTACAGATCATTGATCGAAATTGTCCTAATGATGGCCAGGAATGGTATAGGGGCAAACCGCATCAGCAGTCGGAGGAGAGGCAACTCATTCTCTAGAAGACATTTGAAATGCGGACTTTGAGTGATTATAACTGGCTTTTCTCTGGACTAAAAGGGTCTCCATTGAGCATTTAGGACTCATTTGACACATCAATGTAAATTGCCAATGAGTATATGTCTACAAGGACTATGCAATATGCAACACTTGTGATATTGAAATGTTTTCTTGAGCTTTTCTATATGTTTTGTATGAAACATGAGGCTTAAAAATATTTAATTGGTCAATAAAATTACCGCTCCCCATGAAATTCTTTACTCTTTCACACATTGATATAATGGTTACCTAACAAATGGTAAATGTCTTGGAAAAAATATCGCATGGAGAGATGGTTAGGACTAGGTCATTAAGAAATAAATAAGCTATTGATCCCCAGTTGAGAATACACGTGTGATAGAAGAAGAGAGCGTCATGACAGCCATCTTGCCATAGATCCTCTCTCCTCCTCCCCATGGGTATAAAGTTTGCCAGGGAAGTTTAGCATGCTGGATACGGCACCCAGCGGGTGCAATGCACTTGTACTCCTAGAGGCAGTCTGGGTGGAGTGCATGATCAGGAAGGTATAGGAATGCAATAAGGGTGATTGGAAACATAATGAGATGGAAAAGGGAAATTGACGACGGGAAAAGGGGACATGATTGACTGGGCTTTGGTGTGTGATCTGGAGAGAAAGGGAAGGCGATAAGAAAACAAGAATGTGATGATCAGAAAAGCCCAGTATGGTGATCAGTGGAAATTATGTTGATTCTGAGGGACTGAGTATTTGTCTGGGAGATAAGAGAAAGGTGATTATGGAGGAAAGATAATTGATTGAGAGGAAAAGTAAAACTGATAAGGTGAGAAGAAGTGGTGATGCTAAAGAAAAGAAAATTTGATACTTATGATTTCTGCACCAAGCATTGTGATAGCAGGGGTCTAAAAGATGACATTTAGGCCTAGAACTGCGACAGAGGGTGGCAAAATCAGTTCTTTGGGGCCTGTGGGCCATTGTGAATGTGGGTGTAAGCTCTACTTCTAGAACCGTAAATAAATATTTCTGACTGCAGAAAAATGTTAGAAAATCCATTTTGAAGGGTAATTACTCTGCAACCTGGTTATTGTTTTCTTTGATATCTGTTGATCAATTACTGCTTTGCAGTTGTTAATGTCTCACTTTCTGCGTGATAACCTGCTCAGAAACCAAAAGAGAGAGAACTGTAAGAGAGGTAAGTTAGATACCCAAAGTAAAGGGAAGGCGCAAAAACCGCAGTACAGGTCTGCACCAAATGTAGCATTCAGGCAGAGACCGTCCACCTCTTGTACATTTTTTTGGAATGTTTTAAAACCATTCTGTATTTTTTGAGCAAACACTGAAAAGAGGCGACCAAAGAAAATCATGTTGTGACTTATGGGCCTGGGTCCTGAACAGTATTAAGATTTTAGGCCTGACATGTGATTGGCAGATTATTTTAGAGTGTTTTCACAAGAATGGATCAAAGGTTCTGGATAGAAAATGTTTGCATAAATAGGAATTATAAGCATAAAGTTGCGAATCGAGCACCTTGAAATGCCAAGGCATGACATGCTGGTATTAATTTGGGGAAAGTATTTTGGATGCATGTGTCCACATTCAGATCTGCTTATCAAGATGTGGGTGTGCACGCAGGGGTATCAGATTCTGCACAGTGTGTACATGTAACATAGTGCGTGTAGGGCATGTCTGCAAGAAATGTCCTGAGTACAATAAATATGGATAGGTCAGGACTGCATTAAGTGCTTTGTGAACAACCACCATATCATAACATACTATAGATAAACAGTAAGCTACGCGCACGTAATGTTTGCAGGCCAGTTACTATAAAAAGCGCACATGGCCTGGTAAATGCCATGTCATGTGCCTACTATGCCAATGTACATTGCACATGGTCCACGACCTTGGCCCACGCCCAGGTCACAGTCTATATACTTTGGAAATCCGTTGAAAAAAGCTATAACATACATTAAGAGACGTTATGGCTCCCTGTCATGCTTCAGTGCCAATCTACATTAATAAAAATTATCAAGGCTTGGGCTCCTGGAATGCTGCTGGCCCATCACCTGCAGGGCGACATGGGTGGGGGCGCATCTTAGTGTTGCTCCCCTGCTAGAAGGGGATGAGCAGTGTGTCCCAGTAGGGCCACCATAGGTACAGAGTGTTCACCCCTCTGGTTATTGCCACACAGCGTCAGGCATAGGCCTGGTGAAGGATAAGGGGTATTATAAGGGGGGTGCTGGCACTGTGCATAGAGAGGCCTGTGCTGGGTTAGTGAGCACTGCTGTGTCCATTTGAAGACCTCTTTGTACTCGTGATCACTGCTGTGATTGCCCAGGGTAGATGCCGGTGAATGGCGTCGCTTGGATTTCTTAGTTTGTGTAGTTGAAGATTGTTGCCTGCACCTTTGCTCTTCTAGTCTGAACTCCCTACCCTCACCAGCCTCCAGAATGCCATCTTCTTCCCGTCGTGCAAGCCCCACCCCCCTTGCTCTGTCTCTGCACGTCCAACGTGCACGTGACCTATTGCCATGGATAGTCCGGTCTTAGCGCATCATCCGCTCTCGGTGCCTTGGGCAGCCCTCGGCAGGGCACAGAGAGCGCGTGGCGCTGCGCCAGGCGCGCGCCCTTCCTTCTGACACTGTCCTGCCTGTTTGGGCCTGTCCGGGGCAGCTGGGCCGGCCAGGCCTCACCCCCTGCCCGTTATGTCACACCCGCATTCTTGGGAGCGTTGTTATTGCTTCTTGCATACCACGATGTTTCTTGTTGTTACTCGTGTACACTGCCACCGACGTGTTGTTTTTTAGCATTCTCATCCTAGCCGACAATAAATATTGACATTTACTAGCACCTGGACCACGTGTGCGGACTAATGCTGTTAATTCCATCCTCCCTCCAGTCTCTTCTCCTTTACCCCTGTTACCTGGCTAACCGAGTGTGTGTAACTTCTAGAAACTAGCTCAGGAGGCAGTTTCATTTCCCATCAGCTCCACTCACTGCGTCACCAAAACCTGGTCTCCGAATTTCACCCGTCATGGAGAGCGTCGAAGTCTCTCCATGCGTGAATAGCTCAGTCCAGGGTAAAGCTTCTTGCTCAGCTCGAGTCCGAAATTCCATGGTCCCTACTTAGTAGATTTCAGTCATTGCTTTAACTCAAACGTCCCAGAAACACTCGCTTATCTGGGAACGGATAACCTAAACATTAATATTATGCCTATGGGATTTGAATGTGTGCAGTCCTTCATGTTAGCACTATAACATTCATTTTCCGTCTTTCCAGTGCCATTTCAATAAATATGTTTTTGCATGCTTGATTAAAATACAGCCAACAAACAGCTTTTACAACCGACAAATTCAAATGCCGCTGAAACAAAACGTATTACCTATCAAGCCAACACTACCGACAAATTCAAATTCTGCCGACATAAAACTGATTAGTGAGCAAGCGAACACTACTGGCAAATTCAAATACTGCTGACATTAAACTTTTGACGTTACCCAGCGCCTGTTGTTCACCATATTGTGCTGCTGGGCACATGTAACATTACTGTTCCTTTTGTGAAGCGGTCTGACACCTTCGGGTAAAGTCCGCGCTATATAAAAACGCATAACTAAATAAATAAATAAATAAACGTGCCTCACACACCTCCTTCTCACCCAGTCTTCTCCCATACCTATGTTGCTTGTAAGCTTCCAATTCAGATTTGCATTCTTCTTCTTGAGAATGGAGTGCGCGGTATGGACTTTGCTTACGAGTGGGGTACTACTGCGGCCCTCAATGTTTCAATCCTCTAAAGATGTAGAACACTAATTATTTTGTTGTAGTCATTGCCGCTGTTGCCAATTCTTTGTCCCCCCCGAGGTTCTCTTCTCCTACCTCTACCTTCCCCCTCGCAAACTATTGTTAAGTCTTGTGTATGCATGCGTCTGAAATCCTAGCCACAAACGGGGTCAGACTGGGGCAGAAAATAGGTCTGGGCACCCAAATAAAAGTGGCCCCTACTAATGAATCAGAAAACTAAAATTGTGGCCCATATTTGCACATTGAGTCAGTTTAATTTTTTTAAAGACACACTTCATATGTATTTTGCAATATATGGAAACCTGCGTGGATTTGAACTTGCTGGTGGCAATATTTTTTAAATATCTGTAAAATCAACAGTAAAAAAACAGCCCAGCAAACCATCAAACAGGCCCACAAACAGTGAAAAAATAGAGCACTAACTGACCCGTCAGGAAAGCCCACCATGCACTGCTTGATTCCCTATAGGGCAGTTTGACCCTGGCCACAGATGGGAGTGAGGAGATCCCTTCATGTTCACCCCCTCTAGGCCAGCCAATTGTATCTGTCCTTCTGAAGCTTGAGAGGAGCCACCAGGGCTTTAATTGACCCGGGTCCTGCCGGTGCTCAGCACCAGCAATTCTAAATAGCAGGTGCTGAGACAAGTCCCTATCAGGCTCTCCATTTTTGCCCTCACTATCAGGATGAACAATATAAATCTTAATTCTGCAGCAGTACGACCCTTCACAGACTTTGATGTAACATGAAAGAGACTCATTATAATACTTTTACAGTCTCATCATTTCAGAACGGAAGCATTTTCAACACTATATACACCAAAGCCATAGTTGGTGCTTATTTATCTTACACAACTAATGAGCATTGACAAAGCCAATACTCCTGACTTGTTGTAGGTGTCATGTTACTTGTTGTATTATATGTCCTGATGCAGTGACAGAAGCAGCAAAATACCAGTCAGGCAGCCCACAAGGCACAGCAAAGATGTTTAGCTTAGGAGTTTTTAAGCCACACCCATAAGTACATCAACCACGCCCCTTTGAGAGACCCCCCCCCCCCCCCAAGTTTTTTCATCGCACTTAAAGCTCTGGGAGCAACACTTGAATAAGGACTGTGATCAAGGATGTGTCCGAAGCTGCACACCCTAAATAAAGAGATAGGCTCATGGACCTTTCCACCGCATCCTGTGTCCTACTCTCTGCCAGCAAAGTCAGGATCCAGAAACAGCATCTGATTGGTGAGACGTCACATTGTTTTCAATCCACAATCTGACAGTGACTGTTCCCATGGCTGGTTGAATAATGTGGCACACATGAAGGAAATGCACTTTGTATCAAATTTCTTCCTCTTCAAGTTTGGGTCTAACTTGAAGCTGAATGGACATTGAGTTGAAGGCAGACTCCCATTGTAATAGATATAAGCTCACTCATTTGGTTTATCAACTGTTCACTTGAAAGAGGCTGGACTACAGCAACGCCCTCTACGATTGAACCAAGGCCAAACTCCAGAAAAGACTTCAACGCATACAGAACGCCTCGCAACGCCTCATCCTCGACATCCCCCGCCAAATCCACATCAATGCCCACCTGAGAGACCTGCTCTGGCTCCCTGTCAACAAGAAGATCACCTTCAAGCTCCTCACCCACGCCCACAAAGCACTCCACGACGCCGGACCAACATACCTCAACAAACGACTCACCTTCTACACCCTGAACCGCCAGCTTTGCTCCGCTGACCTCGCCCTCTCCACCGTTCCATGCATCCACATAATGACCACAGGCGGCAGATTATTCTCCCACCTCGCCGCCAAGACGCGGAGCACCCTCCCCATCTACCTGCGACAGACACGAGACCTGCTGACCTTCAGGAGACTTCTCAAGACCTGGCTGTTTGAGCAGTAGCAGCACCCCCCTCGCCCCCCACTTAGCGCCTTGAGACCCTCACGGTTGAGTAGTGCGCTCTACAAATATTTGATTGATTGATTTACATACCTGTGTGGATGAAGGCTGGGACCAGAGACAGGAATCCTGGGTGTCTTCCCTTGAGAGGCAGGGAATATGCATCTCGTGAATGAGATTTCACTGCCGCAAACTGAACAGTAGGAAGAAGATTGCCAGATTCATGCAGAGAATTTGATAAGCCAATCAACTCGGTGCATTGCGAGCAGGTCAGTCAGATTCTGATGAGACTAGAGGCCTGAGAAGTTGCCAAGCTTTTTCTGGGATCTGCTGAGTAATGCGGACCCCGGAGTAAGGGCCCTTGTGACATAGGCCACTGCAATACCTGCAATCACCCTTGAGTAATACTGGCAATCACTCATGACAAGCGCTAAAACATACATGAGGGCCGGTATGCCTGAATCACTGCTGAACGTGCAGTCAACACAGAACAATTCTGTCCTTGCAGTGAGGGCACACGTTACTCTACACTACATCATTGCATGTTGCATCAACCCAAGGGATGTTGGCACTGGACCCATAATCCTCTGCACTTCATTGTTGCACCTGCAACCTCCCCTTAGTGTCATTCATCTCTCTCTGAAGGGCAGAGAGTTTGCCCCCTTACCACAGTATCATCCTGCTCCCCCTGTTGCATGACACCACATGTGATGCCCCTCAATTGATGTAGCTAAAAATCCCTAACTGATGTCTCTCTAGAGTGGGCCAGGATGGAAAAAAGACTAACCAGTGGCAAAAAGGACCTCGGGATGGCACAATGCCAAAACCCAGACTGCCAACCCAAGGAATGGAGTAAGATTTCGAACAGTGTGACTGTGCTGCACTAGCTCAACACTACGCTTTGGCTATAGATTTAGGCAACATTTAAAAAATGTGTTCTTGCCTTCAACACATGCAGCCCATTGCAGATATAGTCGCAGAGGAAATGCGATACCTAATAATAGTGATTAATGGATTCCTGAAGTAACTGGACATGTTTTCCTTAATATAAATAAAGTTGTATTCTCGTTTCTAAAGAACAACACTTCTTGAGTATTCTATTTATTGTAAGAGATACTTGTGCTAAGTGAACCAGATTTTTTATCCCCACCCTCCAAGATAGAACCTTAATTGTGTGACCTTGCCTCTGTCCGCGCAAAATGTATAGGCCAAAGACAGGTACTTGGCAGTTCAGCGAACTTGCAATAAAATCTAGAATGTTTTTGTTTACATTTTTTAAATTAGTTTAATTAAATAGACCATAGTGTAATAGTGACACGCATATACAGATCATAAATTATGAGCACTATATATACAGTAATTTGCTTTAAAAAAGTACACAAATGTAATAAATAGATTGAAATATAGGTTAAAAAGGAGAAATACCCAGATACCTATAAGTTACAGATTAAAAGTGATATCAATATATATCTCATATGACATGCACCCACAAGAATTCAAGCATATTCCAACTACTATATTTTTTACACATATCTCGGGTCTACTAATATCTAGAATGCTGCTGGTCAGTTGAGCAGGAATTCCAGCACACATTCCAGCACTCCAAGAAGTGTGCTTCGCATTGAATGTGTCAGATGTTAGGTTCTCTGAGGTCTCCATCTACTCACACAAGTGTTTCAGATAAGCATCCATGTGCCTACCCTCCATAATCTGCCTTCATCTCCTTATTTGTTCAATTTCTTACCCCATGAGGGGAGGCATCAGCCTCCTAGATCAGTAACCCCTAATTATGTCTATGACAATTCAAACTTTTCATTTAAAGACCCTTTAGTTTGTCACACACTTTGCTTGGACTGTAAAGTGCACCTGTGCCTGTTCGGTTTGGTGCCTTCTCTCTGTCAACCAACCCGAGGTGGGTTCATAGCAGTTTCATCGACACTATTTATTTATTTATTTATATCCTTATATAGCGCTAGAATCGACACCCAAAGGGGTATCTCTGCGCTTAAACAGCACATGAAGGTGGTGTGGGACCCTGTGGGCTATTAGGTACAGAAAAGAGTGGTTTTTAGCAGCTTCCTAAATTGTAGGTGGTCTGCACACTGTCTCAGAGGTAAGGGCAGTTCATTCCAGTAGTGAGGACCAAGAGGAGAGAGAGCCCTACCTCCCAGTCTTGCTCTTCTTACTCGTGGTACCTCCATCATATGTTTAGTGCTCGAACAGAGAGATCTCAGGGGAGTGTAAGGCTTGAATTTCCCAGATAGATATGAGGGGCCTGAGCAATACAATGCCTTATGAATGGTGCAGCAGATTTTGAACTTGACCCTTTGGCGGATGGGAAGCCAGTGTAGTTTCATCAGGAGAGGACGGGAGGGAGTTCTCGGGGGAACGTTAAGGACCATTCGAGCTGCCGAGTTCTGAACCACCTGCAATCTGTCCAGCGAGGCTTCATTGGCAGAGACTAACAGGCCCTTACAATAGTCCAGGCGACTTAATATAAGTAGTGAGCACAATAGAGACCGCTCCCAGCTATAGACCAAATTAAAATTTACAGTGAGGTGCCTAGTGATAATGAGGCATCTCACAAAAAGTGATAGACTGGCATCACACACCACCAGGTGTCATGCTTCATCATCTGCCAGTCCTCGCCCTCCAGAAACCGCGTTTGGTGGAGGGCGGGCATGCACCTGGAGACAGGGATGCACTTCTAAGTGAGTGGGGGCCCAAAGAGTGAGAATTAAAAGGCCATCACAGTACACCCATAAATCCTTTATTCAAAAGGGAGTCTGTGTGGGATTAAAATGGAAAGTGCGGTGAGTGAGGATCCTATCATCCCGTCACCGCTGTGAAATTATTTTAAGAGGTAGGTCAACATGTTTCTGCCAGTTTTCCCTGTGGGTACGTGGCTTTCATCAGGACCAGAATTAAAGGGGCTCCAATCTTACCAAATGTTGTTGGCAGTACCACTGTGTGGGTGTGATTACTAATCACTCTCCACTGGCTGCATCCATTAACCTATGACAAGAATATAAAGAATATTATTGATAACTCGTGATCAGTAAGATTTGTGATAAATAAAATTTGGTCTCAGGATTCATGAATATATTCATCCACATTCTAAATTAATACTGTGGATTACAATTCAATAATGAAAAAAACAGTAATCAGTAATTATGCTGAAAACTGGACTGACTTACATTTATTTATTTATTTTTTATTTTGAAAGTTTTATATAGCGCGAACAAGATCTTTGCAGATAACAGAGCGCTTTACACAGGCAGGTGGAAGATCATCAAGTTCATGTACATAGCAAAAATATTACGTATAGTACAGGTATGAGGTAGCAAGGCATAGTTGGAGCGTATGACAACAAAACGCTGTAAATATACAGAGGTAGAGAAAAAGGATCTAAGCACTTTAGACTAATATAAGTCAAAAACACACCTGCAAAGGAATATATAGGTTATATCATAATAAAATACTGGAATACTGTTCGCAATGTAAGTCAAACGCATTGTTCAGGTGTATTTAGCCATAAGGATACTTTTGACTTCTTTCTTAAAAAGAAGGGAGGAGGAGATGAGCCTCGTTTCAGGAGGAAGTGCGTTCCAGATCCTGGGCGCCATTCCAGAGAACGAGCGTTTGTAAGTTTTTTCCTTCCGGAATCTTCGCAATTTCAGCAGAAGATTGTTTGTGCTCCTGGTAGTTCTGGACCCGCCGGAAATTGTCAACTTATGAGTGAGGTAGCTGGGTGATTTCAGGTGAATAGCCTTGTGCGTCATGCAGGCAATTTTCAGCTGTATTCTGGCTTCAAGGGGCAGCCAGTTCAAGGATTTGAAGTCAGGGGAGATATGCGAGTGTTTTTTTGATCCAGTGATGAGTCTTGCTGCTGCATTTAGTGACGCTCTGAGGGGTGCAGTTGTCGTTAGGGGGAGTCCGCAGAGGGCCACGCTGCCGTAGTCTATGTGAGGAATGACTAGAGCTTGTACTGCTGTTTGGAAGTCTTTTGCTGGAAGGAAGGGTTTCAGTTTCCTCAAGGTATTTATTTGGAAGTTCGCCCCCTTAGTAGCCTTGCTGATATGCTGCTGCATGTTGAGGTTGGTGTCAAGTGTTATGCCTAAGGATTTTGCTGAGTCCACGATGGTCGGTTGGACATTGAGTGCTGTTAGGTGCTTAAGCCATGTTTGTGCGGAGGATATTTTCGAGGGAGGTGAGATTAGGAGGAACTCAGTCTTCATAGCATTGAGTTTGAGGTGGTTATCGGCCAGCCAGGATTGGGTGCTTCTGATCGTTGAGTTCAGACTCAGGATGTCTTTGGGGGAATGTAACTTGAGATATATTTGAGTGTCATCAGCGTACATGTGAAAGTGTACATTGGATGTTTGTAGCAGGGTGGTGAGAGGCTCCATAACTAGGTTGAACAAAGTAGGGGATAGGCAGGATCCTTGAGGGACACCTAACGATACCGGTACTGGGGAAGACATCAGGTTTTTGCTCTTGAATTTTTGAGACCTGTTGTGTAGGAAGGAAGTGAACCAGCGAAGCACAGTCCCAGAGAAGCCCATTCTTGTCTTTAGGAGATCGAGTATGTCATATGTCTTACCCTTCGAGAAGGACGACTTGCCCCATGGGAGGGGGGGAGTTTTCAGAAAGTCCCCGCAGTCACACTATGCTAAAGAAAGAAGACGGTGTATGATATATACAGATCTAAAATGTATCTGAACAGTCAAATTGCCATTGTCTACTATCGAGCCATTAAAAAAGCAATATTTCAAGACTCACTGGTAAAAGGAACAGTTTCCGTGCGATCACCTACAGCATGCATCACTCCACCTCCCCGGCGATGCAATGATTCCGCAGTGGGCGGTTTTTATAGTCACGCCCCAAGTCTGCGAAATCATTTAAAGAGCCGCAGCTGATGGTAAAAAGGTTACAGATGAATGTGCGCGTGTTGGTGACGTCGGGTTTCCTCTGTCTGCAAGAGAGCCCTCTTGGGGGCCGACCTCATTGGTACACATGCCTGGGCAGGGGCGTAAATCAAGTCCCACCAATAGGGAGACTCTGTCACATAGAGCTAGCACCTAACGATGTCCGGTGTCCCACGGTAGTATGCCTGGCATGCCTGATTGTGCATGCTCATAGCGCGTGATTGGTTAAAAGTGGCCGCGTGACATGAAACTTGCACGCTGTATACGGTATTGTAACCATGTTGATCGGGATACAATGTAGCTCGTATGGTATTGGCTAGAAAAACAACGTGGTATATCACACGTAGTTTAACTCACGCGTTCTATTTATAAGAGCTAGTAATCAGGTGTTATTTGTAAAAACTAGTTATCGGGTGGCTATTGGAGATCTATATATCCTCCCCTTGGAATTTTGCTAACATGGGATGTGTGGTAATTATGTACGTTCTTTTTCATGTTTTTGGTTAGCGAGGGCACAATAGGGGTAGGTACAATATGTACAGGAGGATGAGTTTTACCAATACTCGGTGTTCCTTTGTTCGTGGTTGGTACAGAACCTTTACAGATCGAATTATTAACAGTTTTTCCTTTTGGTGAAACCAAAGGGGTCGCAGAAAAAGTATAAACTGGGCTCACAGTGTGGTCAAATACTTTTGGAACACTCTTCATAGTGGTTTGGCTGGCGTTGGATTTTATCTTCGAAGATACGGAGGGGATGGGGGCATGTAAGCTACTAGTAACTACATCAGAACACTGTAGCTTATTGCCACATGAATTTAAGCTTAAGCTACACAGAGTAATAATACTTTTCTCTACCTCTAGGAGTTGGTTTTCAATACAGGATAACCTGACTTCCAGAGGCCTTAAAAGTTTCTTTAGTGTCTCCCATACAGTTTTCACAAAATCCTCCTTACCACCCTCCAAGTCCACCAGGGGTGTAGTAGACTTCTCATCCATTGGAGCAAGGTGCACATCTACATTAACTGCATTCAACGCTTCAATCTCGTCACCACTTTTAGGCAACTCCTTAGTGGAAAAGGTCTGTTGAAACATACCATTTGAGCCCCCCCTGTGGTTTAGACCATGCTGTAAAACACTGTCTTTTTGCCACTTTGGCCTTTTTCCTCACATACGCTGACTTTGACTGACGTTTTCTCTTTTGTGTTAACATTGCCTTAGTGGCGCACATAGTACTCTTGGACTCATTGTTGTCTTTATGTTCATTGTCCTTCGACGGTATATCCACCTTAGGAGAGGTTACAGGTGGATTACTTTTAAGTGTTTCTTGGGTAAGGTCAAGTGTAACATCGACTGGAGGTAAGGTTTCTTCAGGGACAGAATGTACTTCAGCCGATATAATAATGGGTTTGGTACCAACAGGACGCTCAGGAGTTTTAGCTAAGGCAATACTGCCTAAAGAAGATTTTTTGCCCAAACCTAGATCTGAAGATAGTCTTCTAGCTGCTTCCAGCTCCAAGGACACTCTAAGCTGGAGTTTGTTAATCTCAATGTCAATGTTTGTGTTGGTCCTTGTTATAAAATCATCCAGAGTTCCTGTGCCTTTTTTAGCATTTTTTGCCCTGTATCGGGTTTCGCGCACAGACATCGTTCACGAAAAGACCCTAATCAGGGATATGCAAAGGATACTATTACCTGACACCAAGTAGTGGTACCTCCGGCCAAAAGGGGTGGCCCGGTCCGGTCTTGCTCGGTCTGTAACTGGCTAGAACGGGCCCGCCCTTGTCCCGGGCTTCTCCCGCGCGCTCCCGCGCAGCGGGTCTTGTCGCTTGTTTTTGAATGGAGGTTGTGAGAGGGGCGGAGTGTGCAGGGAGAGTGGCCCAGGTGCTTCCAATTGGGTCTGGCGGGCGCTCCTGGGACTTGGAGTCCTGCGCCCGCACTCGCTCGCAGCCCTGCACGCGTTCCCACTGTCCCTACCTCAGAGGGAGGTCGCTGTCCTTCGGGTGCTGTCTTTGCCCAGGTAAGCCCCCAAACGAAGCGGGACCCGCGAAGCGGGTTCCGCGAGCAGTGGCTCTGAAGTCCGGTTACAAAGGTCTGAAGCGCTGTGCCTCGGAGCAAATAGTAAAAAGTGACACGGCAGGTATCCAAGGGTAGGGAGGCTTTAACGATGAAGGAGAAGAAAGGTGGGGCGGAGCGTGCAGGGAGAGCGGCCCAGGTGCTTCCAATTGGGTCTGGCGGGCACTCCTGGGACGCAAGTCTCTTTGTAATTGTACTAACTGGGGTCCCTGAGCTAGATAACCAACACGAGGAAACATTTTTGTCCTTGAAAAACAAGGTGATTTACTGGCTAAATGAAAACAAGCCTATTCCGAACCACATAAAAAGTAGAATCCTCATGGTAAGAAGGGTGCCTTGGATTGGTCCTATAAACAAAACCATTATGGGTGACTGTATTGTTGTTTCATTCGAGGGCTCTCACACTGCCCAACATATATGCACACGGATCACCTATGCAGGTACATCCTCCATTGAAGCAAGGCCTCTAACTTTTTTTTATCCTCCACTGAGGCATACTAACTATGGAGGAAATTGGACCACGATTAATCACCATTCTATGCGTAGCACTGAATTGGGTAGACAGGGCGCCAACAATGCGTGGAATGGAATTCCTACCTATAATAGGTTTAGTTGTCTGGATGGAGTTGATTGACTCCCAATCCAGACAAGTTGTTCTATTAATTCCCAAGGCATCGACCATCTAGCCGGTGATGAAAGTACTTTCTCTAAATCTGCTAATTTCAAGGTAATGAGGCCAGTGGGAGAGGGAGGTAAAGATCGACAAAATAACAGGGATGTCCCAGACAAACAACATATAATTGTAGTAAGTACGAGGAATTCTGGGCATAAATCAGGTGGTTCGGTTGATGGAGCTATCAATGGTGTAGTGGGTCTGCTTTCTGGCTTAGATCCGCACTCTGAAGATGCCCCATTACAAGATATAATGACAGGACCAGAGTCCTCTATATTAGTCACTGCAAATCCAATTTGTATAGGTAAAGGGGTAAAACCATCTCTGCTTTTAACTTCTTGGAATATAGCGGGGGTAAATAAAAATCTGAGGGACCCATAGGGGGCGGAATATATTGATTCTTGTGATTTTTGTCTCCTACAAGAAACCTGGGCAATAGATATACCACATAGAATAGGATACAAAACTTTTGGTATCGGGGCTGTTCAGTCAAATAGGGGTAGACCCTCGGGGGGTCTCATCATATGGGTCAAAGTCACATTGAAGATTAAGATCAAACCTATTGAATCAGGCTCACTGGACATTCTGGCTCTGAAACTCACAAATATAAAAGGGGAAGATTGTTATTTAATCAATGTCTATAACAGACCTTCCGTACACTCCAAAAACTCCCCCACCATTGAACTTTTGGACAGTCTTTTTAGAAGGGTGGTCGGTGATGTTGCAGTAATCATGGGAGGTGATATCAACTGTAATTTTGAACCCGTCTTGGGGCTTGTCGATGTCCTTGAGGAGGAAGACCATGCAAACAACATTCCTCAGCTTGAGAGTACAAACTTTGTCAATTGTTCGGCATTGGTCGTACAATTGGTAAGACTAACGGTCGACCATAATCTCAGGGCATGTAATGGTCGTTTTCCCACAGACCTCTCAAAATGCCCCACCTTTGTAAGGTCCGATATTACAAGCAATTTGGATTTTATATTTGTTTCATTGAGTATTTGGCATTATATGATGGATTTTGTGGTGGCCAATAGGGGTGAAAGTGATCACTACCCATTGGAATTGTTGGTTGATGGTATTTTGTTCAGTGAACCCCCTTTTCCATCTGCAATTGAGGTTTCTAATTCCATCTCATGTGATGTGCTCCACGTTAGCAACAATAGACGTGTACTGAAATGGTCATATGTACTTGAACATGGAAATACACTGGCAAATGTATACTCACTCTTTGACTCAATTTTTGGGTCCTTAGACGATTATTCTCTTTCACCCAACTGTTATGATAAATTCATTGCATTACACCATACATTTTTCAAAAAGCTAAAAATATGTTTGACAAAAATGCCAAAGAAAAAGCATCAAAATGTGAGGATGGGGTGTCATGGTAAATTATGGTATGATCACTCATGTAGATCAGCCAAGAGGGAGCTACTGTTTGCAATAAAAAACAAAACGAAGGATGATGTTAAAGTAGCCAGGGAAACTTATAAGTTTATCCAAAATACATCAAAAAAGACATGGGAGGAGTCGATCTGGGCAGAGATGCTGGCCGCGGCTAAAGTGAAGGACAATGTTGGGTTTTGGAGGCTAGTGGCCAATGGGTCATGCAGGCAGAGTTGTGAAGGATGTCTTTTTAGACGAGTTGACTTGGGTGACGCACTTTACATCTCTTTACAAAAAATACGACAACGGGTCTGATGACACTCCTTGGTCCCCTCCACCAATTGAGTGCCCTGTTGTGAAAGGAAGGATTTGCCACCGTCGAAGGGAAGGACTTACCAGCAGCTTGCAGAACCCGCTCCCTGCGGGTCCCGCTTCGCCGAGGCTGCCCATCCAATTGTTGGCCCCTGCTGGGTGAGTGTGTGAGTGACAGGGCTGCGAGCGCTGGGACCGAGACTCGCTCTCCCAGGAGTCCCGGCTACCCCGAGGCCAAGTCACCTGGCCCGCTCTCCCTGACCGCCCCGCCCAGCAGAACAGCTGAAAAGGATTCCGCCTGTTTAGCAAACCGGGACGCCACACTGACTTCTGCCCTGTTGTGAAAGGAAGGATTTGCCACCGTCGAAGGGAAGGACTTACCAGCAGCTTGCGGAACCCGCTCCCTGCGGGTCCCGCTTCGCCGAGGCTGCCCATCCAATTGTTGGCCCCTGCTGGGTGAGTGTGTGAGTGACAGGGCTGCGAGCGCTGGGACCGGGACTCGCTCTCCCAGGAGTCCCGGCTACCCCGAGGCCAAGTCACCTGGCCCGCTCTCCCTGACCGCCCCGCCCAGCAGAACAGCTGAAAAGGATTCCGCCTGTTTAGCAAACCGGGACGCCACACTGACTTCTGCCCTGTTGTGAAAGGAAGGATTTGCCACCGTCGAAGGGAAGGACTTACCAG
Source organism: Lissotriton helveticus (assembly GCF_964261635.1). Classification (NCBI taxonomy): domain Eukaryota; kingdom Metazoa; phylum Chordata; class Amphibia; order Caudata; family Salamandridae; genus Lissotriton; species Lissotriton helveticus. The sequence goes on from NC_136065.1 coordinate 456,800,300, forward strand.
CAGCTTGCGGAACCCGCTCCCTGCGGGTCCCGCTTCGCCGAGGCTGCCCATCCAATTGTTGGCCCCTGCTGGGTGAGTGTGTGAGTGACAGGGCTGCGAGCGCTGGGACCGGGACTCGCTCTCCCAGGAGTCCCGGCTACCCCGAGGCCAAGTCACCTGGCCCGCTCTCCCTGACCGCCCCGCCCAGCAGAACAGCTGAAAAGGATTCCGCCTGTTTAGCAAACCGGGACGCCACAATGACTTCTGCCCTGTTGTGAAAGGAAGGATTTGCCACCGTCGAAGGGAAGGACTTACCAGCAGCTTGCGGAACCCGCTCCCTGCGGGTCCCGCTTCGCCGAGGCTGCCCATCCAATTGTTGGCCCCTGCTGGGTGAGTGTGTGAGTGACAGGGCTGCGAGCGCTGGGACCGGGACTCGCTCTCCCAGGAGTCCCGGCTACCCCAAGGCCAAGTCACCTGGCCCGCTCTCCCTGACCGCCCCGCCCAGCAGAACAGCTGAAAAGGATTCCGCCTGTTTAGCAAACCGGGACGCCACACTGACTTCTGCCCTGTTGTGAAAGGAAGGATTTGCCACCGTCGAAGGGAAGGACTTACCAGCAGCTTGCGGAACCCGCTCCCTGCGGGTCCCGCTTCGCCGAGGCTGCCCATCCAATTGTTGGCCCCTGCTGGGTGAGTGTGTGAGTGACAGGGCTGCGAGCGCTGGGACCGGGACTCGCTCTCCCAGGAGTCCCGGCTACCCCGAGGCCAAGTCACCTGGCCCGCTCTCCCTGACCGCCCCGCCCAGCAGAACAGCTGAAAAGGATTCCGCCTGTTTAGCAAACCGGGACGCCACACTGACTTCTGCCCTGTTGTGAAAGGAAGGATTTGCCACCGTCGAAGGGAAGGACTTACCAGCAGCTTGCAGAACCCGCTCCCTGCGGGTCCCGCTTCGCTGAGGCTGCCCATCCAATTGTTGGCCCCTGCTGGGTGAGTGTGTGAGTGACAGGGCTGCGAGCGCTGGGACCGGGACTCGCTCTCCCAGGAGTCCCGGCTACCCCGAGGCCAAGTCACCTGGTCCGCTCTCCCTGACCGCCCCGCCCAGCAGAACAGCTGAAAAGGATTCCACCTGTTTAGCAAACCGGGACGCCACACTGACTTCTGCCCTGTTGTGAAAGGAAGGATTTGCCACCGTCGAAGGGAAGGACTTACCAGCAGCTTGCGGAACCCGCTCCCTGCGGGTCCCGCTTCGCCGAGGCTGCCCATCCAATTGTTGGCCCCTGCTGGGTGAGTGTGTGAGTGACAGGGCTGCGAGCGCTGGGACCGGGACTCGCTCTCCCAGGAGCCCCGGCTACCCCGAGGCCAAGTCACCTGGCCCGCTCTCCCTGACCGCCCCTCCCTTTTACTGACGCCTATAAGAAGCGGCGCACATCGCTGCGCGGGAGCGTGCGGGAGCGCCCGGGGCTAAGCCCGGGCAAAGGGCGGGCCCTCTGTGGCCCTCAGAGGCACGATAAGGCCAGGCTAGGCCACCCCTCTGACACCTATCATTTGGACTTCAAGGTACTGTGCCCATTTTGATTTAATACTGAAAATAACCTACAGACTCATTGGTTTGCCATCCCGTTGCTGGTGTATGATTGTTATTACCAGCATATTGTTCAGGTAATATCTACTGATCCCATTTGAGTTACGCTTGGATAGGTTGTCTAAGTCACAGCTCTAATTATGGGGAAAAAACTGGTTCCTGCCCCTGTAGAGTCAGTGAACACTTTAGATTCTTATCTTGTGCAAGTGGTCAGTAGTATAAACAATAAGAGAAGGCAATCCCTTGGATTGAGTCAATCACCCATTCTATCTACAGAAAGTCCTTCCACAAGCGCACTAAGTACAGCGACTCCTGATTCACCGTTAGAAAATCCGCCGTTAAACCTGGCAGACTCTAATCTTCAAGTCAACGGCACTGAGGGCGCTCCAGACTCTGACTCTCCAATAGATAGAATAGATCTAATAGATTTATCAGATAACGCTATCATCAATCCAAACCACCAGATAGCCGCTTCGGGCGAAGATCTACAACCCCCGCAGCCTGCCACACGGGCCGTTAGAGCTTGTAGAAGACTCCCAGTAAAGAGGGGGGGAAAACAATTAGGCAGGAAAAAGCCTGCCACCCCACCCCCTAGGCGGGCGGGGAAATATGTAGATCCCGACACTGACATTGAGTCAATACGCATTTCTGATGACGATCTTTTTAATAGGATCCAAGACATGATAGACATCAAAATCAGGACTATTATTAAACCCCTGATCGGGAAACTTGATAAATTAACATCCGAGGTTAAAAAGCTGGGTGGGGTACATAGCAAACTGGTTGATGAGGTAGAGAATTTATCCTCCCTCGTGACAAATCTAACACCCACGGATGTGGAGGCTACCCCAACTGTAAGCAATTTACAGACCATCCAACAAGGGCTTGTGCTTCCGCCAACATCACCCTCATTACCTGTTCCTGGGCAAGATGTAGAAGTTGGAGATTCCCACAACAGTACTACTGGTGCTACAGTGGTAACACACCAAGAGGATGTTTCAGCCCAATTTATATTGGAAGCTTCACCCGTAGTACTGGTGTTGGCAAATGTCCCTGTTCTATCAAAAAATAAAACAGAATCCAGTCAGGGTCTAAAAGACAAAGCGTTACATTGGCTCACTAATAATATGCACATGGCACAACAAGGGCTCGATAAATTGGCAGGGGATATTGTTATGACCAGGAGGGTATCTTGGATTGGCAGCAAGCCAAAAAAGTTTATAGGGGATTGTGTTATCTTAAACTTTGCCAATGCCGAGGTCCTCCCAGATATCCTGAGTAATGTTTTTCCACCCCAACGTCGCAGTGGTTCTATAATTCCCCTTACTCTTAAGTTTTTCTATGATGAGACTCAGTTTGCAACATTAACTAACATCCCCAGTCATAAAAGAAACATTAACACGAGTAGCTGGGGAGGGGTTACTAGATCTCGACATCTTAATGACTGGTTTCAACCAATAGCATATCGGGAGCCAGGAAGACTTAACCACCTGAGTGAGCTAAACAATAGGCCTGTCCTTGCACAAGAGCAAAGAACAAACGGATGGGGCTTCGACCTTTTGGGTCGCGAACATAGTGTTCGGGGCAATAGGCCCACACATTGGTTGAGGAACGATCAGTTTTTAATACGCCCAAATACTCCACAACCTATGTGGAACTCAGCTCTATATGGACAGGGCCAGGCACCCACTCCCTTTGAGTGGGGCTTTGCGTCAGGAAATAGGTTTGGCCCTTTATCTGATTTAAACACCTGTGATTGACTTGAACCAGGAGCCGATCAAGAAAGGGTGGCGCTGAATAACCCAATATCAGAATGTGGTGGTCTTAATATTGTAGAGCATTTTAGTAATCGTGTTCCCAATGTAGCACTAGAATCTCAAGTTCCAATTAATTTCGCCCAGCAATTGGTTCCATCTGGGACTGTGGCCTGTGCTAAAACGAGTACGTTGGGAGAGGACACACAGAGTCTTTGTCGAGTGGAAACCAGTGAGGGACCATTACTGCAACTAACAGTTGAATGTGATTCAGAGGGTATAAACGAATTAAGGTCACCTTCTGACTCTTGTAAGATCATTAGCTGGAATGTGGCAGGTTTAACTGCAAAACGCCAGGATCATGCCTGGATGAGCTTCGTGTCAAAGTATCACATCATCGCCTTGCAAGAAACCTGGGACACATCCAACAATCTCTGGTGGGATGGGTTCACCTGCTTTACTAAACCTGCAGTCCCAAGCAGGGCGGGTAGAGCAAAAGGTGGAATGGTGATTTTGTTTTCCTTAGATCTGATAGGAAGTTATAGGCAGATTAGCTCTGACTCTGATAACATCCTAATGGTCGAAAGGGTGATCAATAAAACAAGTAGGACACTATATGTTAACTTTTATAATTCTGGGAACAGTGACTATAGTGGGCGCAATATAGCCAGTCTGGACAGTATTTTAAATACAGTATTACAGAATATCGAGTTAGTTTTTGAGTTAATTTTATTAGGCGATTTTAATATTCATTTATGTAATTTAGCCTGTAAGGGAAGAGGAGCGAATGAGGTAGACGACGCGGCCTTACAGGGACCTCACTTTGAACACTCCACAGAGGGGCAGGAGCTAGAAGATTTATTGGCCAATTATGACCTATATGAACCTGATTGCGGCCTGAGAATGCCAACTTTTACTGGTGCCCAAAATGGCACAGTTATTGATTATATTTTTATCTCATCTGGGATCCTAAATCGTACTATGGCCTATCACACAGTCGCAACACACTACAGCAACCACAACCCAGTACTACTTGAAGTGGCCTGGGGCGCCCACATGGGGGCGCCGCCAAAAATCGCAAAACCGGCACATCCCCTGAGGACCACTGACCAAGATAGACAATTGAAGTGGGCCAAAGTGATCCCGGAAAATTTTTATGAAAAATGCTTCCCTAAAATTAAAGACCAGGTGGAGCTCTGTAAAAACCCGGGCACTGAAGGTAAAAACATAGTAGCAGCTTTTGAGGCAATATGCAATCAGGTTTCTAAGGATCTTTTAGCCAAACCCACCCAGGGAGCACAAGGACATAAGCGATGGTTTGATTCTGCATGCACGAAAGCCCACAGAGAACTGTTGGTGGCCCTAAAAACTGTCCCAAGGGATAAAGATGACATTTCGAGACTAAGGAAAATTTATAAGGCAGCCATAAAATTTCGTAAAGATACCATCAAACGTGACACATGGGATATTTCCTTTCAGCGGCAGTGCTGAAGGACAGTAGGAGATTTTGGGAGATTATCAAACAGCCCCTATTTTTTGAAGATAGTAATGCTCCCATGGACTGCGTGATTACAGATGAAAAATGGCTGTCCTTTTTCAAAAATGTCTATGGGGACGACGACGAGGGAATCAAAAAAGGTTTATCGCCCATTATGGCTGTATGTCCCATCATCTTTAACCCCCAAGAAGTTGAAAAAGCTCTTCTGGCTACCACCAAACATAAGGCATCTGGCCCTGATGGAGTCCCGGACGACTTTTTTATGTACTCACCTAAACTGTGGGCCGAGGTTATGTCAAATGTATTCAATGCAGTTAATGGTAATCCAGCACCCGCCTCGTGGGCTATATCTACCATTGTCCCCATTTTTAAAAACAAAGGTCAGCGGGACGACCCCGCTTTTTATAGGCCCATATCCCTCTTGGACTCAACTATAAAAATCCTGGGCAGAGTCCTTCTATCTAGATTGAGGGAGAACATTGAGGGTTGTGGCGGGCTGTCTGACCTGCAATATGGTTTTAGGGAGAGAAAAGGGACCATTGAACAATGTATTAATCTGCATCTGCTCATCTCTAAGTATACGGTGGCCAAGGAGGGCTCAGTGTTCCTGGCATTTATGGACCTCTCCTCGGCCTACGACCTTGTCAACAGGTCAAAATTATGGTCAATCCTGATGGAGATGGGCATTGACGAAGCCTTGGTTACGTTCATGGCCACTTTGCATCAGGAGCTCTTTGCAGCTGTCCGAGTGTCAAACAATGGCAGGTGTACCCCACTGTTTAAATCTCTAAAAGGGGTACGGCAAGGCTGTATTTTAGCCCCCACGCTTTTTACCATCTATATTAACGGCCTGGGGGCACACCTGCGAGGCCAGGACGCGGACGTTCCACGTGCAGGAGATGTCCATATCCCGGCACTCCTGTACGCGGATGACGCCGTGTTGATTGCCCGCACTGGTGTAGGACTTCAGCGTCTTTTGGACGCCTTTGGCTCCTTCATGGGCAATTTGGACCTTAAGGTTAATGTTGCCAAATCACATACGATGGTAATGGGGCGTGAATGTACCAAAAAAAGACATAAATCATTCTTTTGCAGAGGGGTCCCGGTCTCTAAGGTAACCACATTCCCCTACTTGGGTGTACTGTTTGACCAGAAAGGAACGTGGGGGCCACAGATAAGAGCAAAGAGGCTGGCGGTCATTAGATCTTCCTCAGCGCTCTTGGGTTTTGCTGGTAAGCTGGGAGCCAGGCCCATGGAAGCCCTTTTAAAAATCTATAAGTGTAAGCCAGTGGCCATTGCACTATATGGATCTCCTTTGTGGGGGTACGTAAATCTTGACCCCATTCAGAGAGCTGAAAATAGATTTATCAGATCTCTTCTCTCTGTTCCCCAGTCAACCCCAACTTATTCCATCCACAAAGAGGTGGGCTTACCCTACCTGTCAGATTTATTGAGTTTAGCGCCCCTGACCCTGTGGCTGAAAATGTGGTTGAATGAAGACCTTCCTTTGAACCACACAATATTGAAGGACGTCCTATCACTTGACAAACATAGCAGTATCCCGTGGCTGGCCTATTTAATTAAATCATTCACTGAATTGGGTCGCCCAGAACTCTTTTTAAACCCAGAAAAAATCAGGGCTCAGGATATAGGCAATATAAAAAAGTCATTCAGGGAAAGGAAGGAAGCGCGTCGCGAGGAAGTTGAACTGCTGAAGCCAGCAGCTAGGGCACACAACCTTCTGGTGAGTGCACCCTCCCTCGCACCGTACCTTAGTTTTGTCACATTCCCTTATCACAGGTTTTTATTAACTAAGTTTAGGTTTAACCTGCTTCATTTTTATTTAGGTTCTTACAAGCACTGGCAGAAGCCAGATTTAGCCCCTCAGTTGTGATCACTTTTCTGTGCAGGACACAATGCACTTTGTCATGTTTTGTAGCCTGTATCATGAGCAGAGGAAAAAATATTTGCTCCCCATCCTGAAAGAAGCGGGATTTACACAGGTGCGTCCCGCGCTGCTCTATTTACAGCTCCTGACAAATCCACGCACAACTTTTTGTATTGCTAATTTTTTAGTGGCCGCTGCGAGGGTAAAAGCGGGTAGCCAAATTTCGCCTTAAAAATTTTACTTTTGTGTTGTTGTGTTTCTTTTTTGGATATGAATTGTAATAGGTTTTTCTTTAATCTTGTATATAGTATTTATAATGTCCATCTAGATTGATGCTTTTAAGATATGTAGGGCTATGTATGTATGTATGCATTCTTCTCATGCTTTTATTTGTTTTGTTTCTTTGTATGACTTGGAATAAGTCGAATAAAGATATTCTGACTGACTGACTGAGTGTATGAATTTCTCAATTGACGAGACAGAAAGGGCAATTGCCGAACTAAAAAGTAGCAAAGCCCCTGGCCCCGACAAAATACCAGGTGACCTGTACAAACATGAGGTCGAAGTTTGGGCTCCATACATAAACCATTTATTTATTGCTCTATCTAGCAAATGTGACTTTCCAGATAGTTGGCGTGCTGCGGAGGTCGTCCTAATATTTAAAAAGGGCAGCAGCTTTGTTCCTTCGAACTATAGACCGATTAGTTTGATGGACATCTTGCAAAAACTTTACTCTAAACACCTTCTGTTTCGGATGAATGATTGGCTTGAGGAAAAAGCTATTCTTACTAAATTACAAGCCGGTTTTAGGGGCAAGATCAGTACTATAGACCAGGTCTTTAGATTCTGCTGTATATACTGGAAGTATGTACTCATTAGGAAGGGTCGCCTGTATGTCGCCTTCGTAGATCTGAGGGCGGCATTTGACCTTGTCCCCCGTAACTTGCTCTGGAGGTCACTTAGAGAAGCTGGCTTACCCGGCTGTCTCCTGGCTCAAATAGTTCAGCTACATGATGGGAACCATGCTAACATCAGGTGGGGACCAAATGGGGAACTGACACGTGACATCCCCATAGAGCGTGGTGTACGCCAAGGATGTGTTTTGGCTCCCACCTTATTTTCACTTTTTGTTAACGATATCCCTGACCATTTGAACAGTTGTGCTAGTGATTCACCAAAACTTAATGGGGAGAGGGTGCCTGCGTTACTTTTCGCGGATGATACCATCTTGATATCCCAAACTAAGAAAGGTCTCCAGGCACTCTTGAACTCCTTTAGCACATACTGTGTGAAGAAAGGTCTAGAGATAAATGTCAATAAAACCAAATGTATGGCTCTAAATCCCCCCAGGCCAGATAGGGGGACCTTAAGTCTGGACGGCCAGGCCTTGGAAATAGTGGACAATTTTTCTTATCTGGGGGTAGTGTTAGACTCAAACCTAACCTGGAAAGATCAAATTGAGAAAAGCAAGATGTCCTACGCCCATAATGTTAGACCAATTATCAGTAAACTAAATACTTGCTCAAGCAAAAGCGTTACTCCTGCGCTTGAGCTTTTCAAGTTTAAAACCCAGTCTGCTGCCCTTTATGGGGCCGAGATATGGGGGCCATGGTCAAAGGACAGTTTTTTTGGACTGGATAACAAATTCATGAGATCAATCGTAAGGGTCCCCATCAGTACACCTCTGATTCCACTCCAAATGGATTTGAATCTCAAAAGAACTGATAATTATACAATTTTAAGACCACTAATGTTTTGGGTAAGACTATGGTCTACCCCTGAATTGATTGACTATAGGAAAGGCCTTCAGGAGATATTGGGTCTTGATTCTCTACATTCTGTTGTATGGCTCAAGCATATTAAAAAATGTTTTTTTATCCTGGGTCTATCACAGTTTTGGGAACGTCCAGAAGGGCTGTCGTTCAATGCAAAATCTATGGTGAAACAAGCGTTTTGGTCCCTCATCACCAATCGACTAGCAAATGGCAATAGTATCGGTTCCCTTACTCAAAACTTCTTAAGCTTCAAGGATGAGACTCTTTTCGAGGTATTCTTAGATAAGATAGAGCCTCCTCTTGCGAAGTCTCTATTTTTGAAGTTCAGGTATGGGAACCTTATGACAAACTTTAATGTTGAACGCTGGTCTAAGAGAAATCGGGATGGGGTTGACCTTACACAGGGGAAGTGTACAATGTGTTCAGGCTCCTATATGGAGGACGAGAGCCATATTCTTTTTTTCTGTCAAGCGTACGACAAAGCAAGAAAAAAGTGGATTAAACCCCTGTGCAACACCCTAGGAATAAGAACATGTTCCCTGGCATATAGGATTGCCAGAACTAATACCCTACAAATTGTCGTATTTAGCATTAGCAGATTTCTTCTCTCAGTTTATTTTGCTAGAAGGAAGTTCGGCCAACCATTCTGAGCAGTTAAACCATGTGTATATTTTTCTAAATAAATTGGTGCATGATTCCTTCCTTCGCTACTAGATGCAAATGGTGACAAAATGTAGTCCTTGTGTACACATGTATGTTTATTTTTTATTGAAGATGGTTTTAACAAACTTTGTAAATCATGGATATATTTTAATTTGTGTTAAGTAACATATGTGTAAAATGATATGTTGTGTGTTTTATATGTATCTTTTATGGCTGAATCAGTCGAAATAAAGATCGAATCGAGAAAAACTAGTTATCGGGTGGCGCTTCTATAAAGCCAACGTGTTTCGCACATAGTCCTAATCTAAAGGGACGGTGTAGTGATTTATATTATAACATCGCCCGGATTGGAGGTTTGTTCAAAAAGTGTATAAATTATTACCGGGACTAATAAACTCCACTTAATGTATTGGATATTTACCCATATAAATTCATGAGAGTAGATGGTAACTGGTACGATAAAAGGTAAAAGGAACTCATTACACCTCATACCCGGTACGTTTGTAGTGTGAGACTATTTAAGGTTTGAAGTTTTAAGTCCCCAATGATCAAGGATATTACAATTGGTATGTGTATAATGATCACAGGGGTCTGCCCAAGCTAGATGGAATGTAATTATCCTTAACCCTGAGCAAATAACCGACCATCTCTACACTGCTGGAACTAAGGTTTTTGGATACTGTCCTTCAGTTCATTTGAAGCCAAGGTATGTCATCGTTAAGGCCGTTTTTTGAGGTATTGAGTCTATATACCCATCGTTGTTCTCTTACGTGAAGGGCATGTGAGAGGTTGGTTTCTCTTTTCTGTAGTACTTCAAGTACTGTCCATTTTAAATCACATTCTGTGTGATTCATCTCAAGGAAGTGTCTGGTTAACTTGGTGTTGTCACAGCTGGCGGATACTCTACTTATTGAGATCCAACAGAGTGAAAATACCTTAAAAACAACTATAGACGTTAAAATCTTTAAGAAAAAACTGGAAGATATTAACAAGGATCACTCGGAATATAGTGAATTTTTAACACAATCTAAGATTACAAAACTCAGGAAAGATGTCCAGAAATTCAATAGAGTCAGCGAAATCATTTAAAGAGCCGCAGCTGATCGTAAAAAGGTTACAGCGGAATGTGCGCGTGTTGGTGACGTTGGGTTTCCTCTGTCTGCAAGAGAGCCCTCCTGGGGGCCGACCTCATTGGTACACATGCCTGGGCAGGGGCGTAAATCAAGTCCCACCAATAGGGAGACTCTGTCACATAGAGCTTGCACCTAGCGATGTCCGGTGTCCCACGGTAGTATGCCTGGCGTGCCTGATTGTGCATGCTCTTAGCGCGTGATTGGTTAAAAGTGGCCGCGTGACATGAAACGTGCACGCTGTATACGGTATTGTAACCATGGTGATCGGGATACAATGTAGCTCGTATGGTATTGGCTAGAAAAACCACGTAGTATATCACGGTAAACAACCTTTACAATGCAACTTTTACACCGCAGTGCCTTTACGACGCAACTTTTACAACGCAAACCATTTCAACGCATTGCGCTGGGGGGCGCTCTAGGATAGGGAATAGGTTTAATGTACTATCCAACACCTTCCCTACTATCCACGGGGACTGGAGTTGGAATAGTAAATTAAACAATTCACTATCCAGCGCCTAAAAGCACTATGCGTTGTAATGGTATGCGTTGTAAAAACCGCGTTGTAAAAGCATGCGATGTAAAAGCATGCGTTGTAATGTCATACATCAGGTATATCACACGTAGTTTAACTCACGCGTTCTATTTATAAGAGCTAGTAATCAGGTGTTATTTGTAAAAACTAGTTATCGGGTGGCGCTTCTATAAAGCCAACATGTTTCGCACATAGTCCTAATCTAAAGGGACGGTGTAGTGATGTGTATTATAACATCGCCCGATTGGAGGTTTGTTCAAAAAGTGTATAAATTATTACCGGGACTATTAAACTCCACTTAACGTATTGGATATTTACCCATATAAATTTATGAGAGTAGATGGTAACTGGTACGATAAAAGGTAAAAAGAACTCACTACACCTCATACCTGGTAACCTGGTACAATTGTAGTCTGAGACTATTTAAGGTTTGAAGTTTTAAGTCCCCAATGATCAAGGATATTACAATTGGTATGTGTATAATGATCACAGGGGTCTCCCCGAGCTAGATCGCATGTAATTATCCTTAACCCTGAGCAAATAACCAACCATCTCTACACTGCTGGAACTAAGGTTTTTGGATACGGTCCTTCAGTTCATTTGAAGCCAAGGTATGTCATCGTTAAGGCCGTTTTTTGAGGTATTGAGTCTATATACCCATCGTTGTTCTCTTACGTGAAGGGCATGTGAGAGGTTGGTTTCTCTTTTCTGTAGTACTTCAAGTACTGTCCATTTTAAATCACATTCTGTGTGATTCATCTCAAGGAAGTGTCTGGTTAACTTGGTGTTGTCACAGCTGGCGGATACTCTACTTATTGAGATCCAACAGAGTGAAAATACCTTAAAAACAACTATATACGTTAAAATCTTTAAGAAAAAACTGGAAGATATTAACAAGGATCACTCGGAATATAGTGAATTTTTAACACAATCTAAGATTACAAAACTCAGGAAAGATGTCCAGAAATTCAATAGAGATACAGTCTACCCGTACACCACTGACGAGTATTACGACAAAACACCTGAACCACAGATTACCAAGAGATACCCACGCGCCAGACCAACACCTCAGAATTGGTCTTTCAGCTCTGGGGATGACCGTAGCTCTGCTGGTAGCAGTGACGAAGGCGATGGGACAACATCATATCAGGGACAACAACCCAGACGATATCCGAACCAACCAATGTTTGCACCACCTATGAACCCGTATGGCTTCTGGCAACAACCATTTTATCCAGTAGGGTATGGCTTCCCACCAGGTCCCCAGCCTTTTTTAGCCAGGGGCAGGGGGAGAGGACGAGGAAGACAGAAGCGACGAAGAGGCCCCAAAGTACATTGGGAGGTTCCCGTGGAAGAAATCCCGGGAGCCGTAACAAGAAGCAGGGGCAAAGGCAACACTCCATCAACGAGCTGGATGTAACTAACATCGTGAATCTGAGCAAGCATCAGCTCTACAGTAGTGAGGAATCTATCTTACAGAAGGGACTGGGCTTTGTTCCAACTCCACAAAATGACCCGTTTGTTCTTCTCGCCGAACTGGCCCAATTCTTTTGCAAAGTTAAACTTAAAGCCTTTTTTGGGGATGCTGAAGGAGCCCAGGATAATGGACATACTAACCTTAGGAACAAGTCCTCTTTCTCTCCGACTACACAAAGTGTCCCATGCAATGTCCTCACGTTTGAACAAGCAGTCCTGACTGAAATTGGAAAAATCAATTTTCAGGATATGAAAGGATTCCAGAATTTAACCAAGGAGGAAAGATCAGCCCTACAGGATCTGAAACAGAATAAAGAAATTGTAATCAAACCGGCGGACAAAGGCGGTGCTACTGTTATTTTGGATACCGCCATGTATCAAGAGGAATGCTTGAGACCTATGTCTGATGGAACCAGCTATGAGATTTACCAGAGAGACCCCATTCCGAGCCTTCAGAATAGAATCAAGACAATTGTCCAGGAAGTGACAATAAATGACTGGATAACTAAAAACGAAGCAGACTTTCTTGTGAATAATGAGCCCAGGATGCCGAGATTTTACACTTTGCCAAAAATACATAAAAATAAGTTCCCACCACCTGGCAGATCAATTGTCTCTGGTATTGACTCTGTGTTAGAACCTTTGTCACAGTTTTGCGATTGGTTTCTTAGACCAATAGTTCAAACATAAAGATCTTACCTTCGAGATACAAAAGATGTTCTCTGCCACCGTCGATATATGGACATCAGCCATGATGAAGATATTTTCATTACTATGGACATAGAGGCACTTTATACAAGTATTCCTCAAAGACGTACACTGGAGGTGGTTGGACAAATACTTCTGGACCAGGAATGGAACTTCATTACACCACAGCATTTTGTGATGGAGTGCACAGAAATAGCGCTTACAGAGAACTATTTTGAATTTGATGACGTGAAATACCATCAAATACAAGGCACGTCGATGGGGAGCACCTTTGCTCCCAGTCTGGCGTGTCTTTACGTCCATCAATTCGAGGTAGACAATATCTTCACAGACGTCAATCCATTTTCCACTAAACTGAAAACCTGGAAAAGATTCATAGACGATGTTCTTATAGTATGGAATGGTACAATTTCGGAAGCACTTCTGTTTGTGGAGTGGGTCAATAACATCGATCCACATTTGAAATTTACTCACAAAACAGATACAAATCATGCAATTTTCTTGGATTTAGACATTGACCTTACCCCGGAAGGGATACGGACTAAAGTCCACAACAAACCAACAGACAAGAATAGTCTGCTACTATTTGAAAGTTATCACCCAAAATCTCCCTGTAGGACAGTTTCTGAGAATACAAAGGAACTGCTCGGAAATACCAGACTACGATACACAAGCAGCGGATCTAGAGAAAAAACTTTTGGCTAGACACTATCCAAAAAAACTGATCAATAAAGCCAAGAAACGAGCAAAAAATAACCATCGTGAATCACTTTTGGAAACTATACATAAGGAAAAAGCAGACAGACTTGTGTGTGTGACAACATTAACCCCGGTTTCAAACAGGGTTCAAAATATCATCAGGAAGAAATGGCACATTCTAAATACAAGCCAGAAAGAATGGGCACAACCACTCTTTGCTTTCAAAAGGGGTCGCAATGTTAAGGATGAACTAGTGCATACAAAAAATACAACAAAAGAAAAAGAAAATCAATTAACACTTTGGAGCCACCAATGACCTGTGGGTCATTACCCATGCGGGGACTGCGTTGCATGCCAATTCACCAATATGATGAAAGAAGTTGACATAGGCACTAACAGACCGTGGGTGCTAAACAATTTCAGTAACTGCAACACTGACAATGTGATATACCTACTAACTTGTCCATGCAGGAAGATGTATATTGATATGACCACGCGGAAAGTCAAGCTCCGTATCAATGAACATCGCAGCACCTTGAGGTGCAAGAAAGACAACACCAAGTTAACCAGACACTTCCTTGAGATGAATCACACAGAATGTGTTTTAAAATGGACAGTAATTGAAGTACTACAGAAAAGAGAAACCAACCTCTCACATGCCCTTCACGTAAGAGAACAACGAAGGGTATATAGACTCAATACCTCAAAAAACGGCCTTAACGATGACATACCTTGGCTTCAAATGAACTGAAGGACAGTATCCAAAAACCTTAGTTCCAGCAGTGTAGAGATGGTCGGTTATTTGCTCAGGGTTAAGGATAATTACATTCCATCCAGCTCGGGCAGACCCCTGAAATCATTATACACATACCAATTGTAATATCCTTGATCATTGGGGACTTAAAACTTCAAACCTTAAATAGTCTCAGACTACAAACGTACCGGGTATGAGGTGTAGTGAGTTCTTTTTACCTTTTATCGTACCAGTTACCATCTATTCTCATGAATTTATATGGGTAAATATCCAATACGTTAAATGGAGTTTAATAGTCCCGGTAATAATTTATACACTTTTTGAACAAACCCCCAATCCGGGCGATGTTATAATACACATCACTACACCGTCCCTTTAGATTAGGACTATGTGCGAAACACGTTGGCTTTATAGAAGCGCCACCCGATAACTAGTTTTTAAAAATAACACCTGATTACTAGCTCTTATAAATAGAACGCGTGAGTTAAACTACGTGTGATATACCACGTGGTTTTTCTAGCCAATACAATACGAGCTACATTGTATCCCGATCACCATGATTACAATACCATATACAGCGTGCACGTTTCATGTCACGCGGCCACTTTTAACCAATCACGCGCTAAGAGCATGCACAATCAGGCACGCCAGGCATACTACCGTGGGACACCGGACATCGCTAGGTGCTAGCTCTATGTGAAAGAGTCTCCCTATTGGTGGGACTTGATTTACGCCCCTGCCCAGGCATGTGTACCAATGAGGTCGGCCCCCAGGAGGGCTCTCTTGCAGACAGAGGAAACCCGACGTCACCAACACGCGCACATTCAGCTGTAACCTTTAAACGATCAGCTGCGGCTCTTTACATGATTTCGCTGACTTGGGGCGTGACTATAAAAGCCGCCCACCGCGGAATCATTGCATCGCCGGGGAGGTGGAGAGATGCAGGCTGTAGGTGATCGCACGGAAACTGTTCCTTTTACCAGTGAGTCTTGAAATATTGCTTTTTTAATGGCTCGATAGTAGACAATGGCAATTTGACTGTTCAGATACCTTTTAGATCTGTATATATCATACACCGTCTTCTTTCTTTAGCATAGTGTGACTGCGGGGACTTTCTGAAAACTCCCCCCCTCCCAAGGGGCAAGTCGTCCTTCTTGAAGGGTAAGACATATGACATGGAAGTCAGTCCAGTTTTCAGCATAATTACTGATTTCTGTTATTTTCTTTATTGAATTGTAATCCACAGTATTCATTTAGAATGTGGATGAATATATTAATGAATCCTGAGACCAAATTTTATTGATCACAAATCTTACTGATCACGAGTTATCAATAATATTCTTTATATTCTTGTCATAGGTTAATGGACCCAGCCAGTGGAGAGTGATTAGTGATCACACCCACACAGTGGTACTGCCAACAACATTTGGTAAGATTGGAGCCCCTTTAATTCTGGTCCTGACGAAAGCCACGTACCCACAGGGACAACTGGCAGAAACATGTTGACCTACCTCTTAAAATAATTTCACAGCGATGACGGGATGATAGGATCCTCACTCACCGCACTTTCCATTTTAATCCCACACAGACTCCCTTTTGAATAAAGGATTTATGGGTGTACTGTGATGGCCTTTTAATTCTCACTCTTTGGGCCCCCACCCACTTAGAAGTGCATCCCTGTCTCCAGGTGCATGCCCGCCCTCCACCAAACGCGGTTTCTGGAGGGCGAGGACTGGCAGATGATGAAGCATGACACCTGGTGGTGTGTGATGCCAGTCTATCACTTTTTGTGAGATGCCTCATTATCATTAGGCACCTCACTGTAAATTTTAATTTGGTCTATAGCTGGGAGCGGTCTCTACTGTGTTCACTACATTTGTTTGGAGGCTGACCGTCTCCCAGTACCCTACTGCCTCTTGTTCCCTCCCCGGGCTACCGCCTGGGAAAGGTTGTGTTTTCCGACTTAATATAAGTGCCTGGACAATGGTTTTCCGGGAGGAGTCAGGGAGCAGAGGGAAGATTCGGCGTAGTAGGCCCATTACCTGGAAGCAAGACCCCGCAGTCTGAGCAGCTTGCTCCTTCATAGCAGCTTCATCGACACTAGTAGGGGGCATCTTTGATACCTGGGCTCCTGTTGCCCACTTCCTTCTTGATGTTTAGCGTGGGATCCATCTAGCTTAAGGTCAGAGGGGGAGTAGTCTTTGCTTGGGCTGGGCATGCACTCCTCCCTTCTTTCAGTTCAATGTGGGGTCCAGCTGTGGGTCAGAGGTTGTGATTGTCTGCATGGGCTTGTCGTAGCCCTTCCCTTGTTTAGCTATGAATTGTGGCTGTGTATAATGTACAATCCTGTGGAGATTCCGGGGATGTTCAGCTGCCTTAGCGCACAGTCTGTTTGCCCACATTTCATTTAAGGCTGCATATTTATTTATGTATTTATTGATTTACAGTTTTCTGTAGTGTGGACAGGATCCAAGAGGATGTCAGAGTTCTTCACAGAGAGGAACAGAAGGGAAATACAATAATACGTTAACAATTACACTGGTCCAGATGTAAAGCGAGGTACCTATATATAACGTGGGGCCCTGATTACAAGCTGAGGCGTTATTTATCACCCCGATTAAATAACAATACCACAGGGTACTTTACGTATGGGGTGCAATAAATAACACCTATTATGAGTTTATGGAGAAAACATGGGAGTGTTTCACACACCAAAATCCACATGATACTTTAAATGCTATTTTTCCCCCTGCTAAATGTCGGCAAATTTGACCTGCTGAAATTTAACGGAGGTTGAGTTATTTAACAGACATATTTAACACCTTCACTCTCATAATTGCGACCCATGTGTAAACAAGGGTTTCCGTATGGGTTGCAAAATTACGAGGCACTCGTTATTAAGTGTATAGTAGGAAACAGAAGCAAACTAACAGTAGAAGAAAATATACATTTCATGTAGGTACAAATGTTTCTAGCCAGCAGATGGGTTCCAAAAGTATATCCAACATTATGTGGGCCATGTGGGCAATTGCAATTTATTCCAGTCGAAGAGTGTTGGTGCTGCAAGGTTGTCTCCATTAGCATGATGCCTGTGTGCGGGTTGGTGGCACCAGGAAAATAAATATCTTTTTTTATGGGGTCTTATGGCTCAGTTCAAAACATGATTTCAGTTCTGTTCAGTCTCCTCCAGCATATGAACACAGTGGCCACATGCAGAGACTGGACTGGCCAACTGTCTTGCTCAGCAGCAGTCACTCACTCTGTGTTTGCCTGCTTTTGAGGGAAAGAGCAGCAGATTTAGGGTTTAGCAGGAGTGAGTGGGCAGCAGTGGTGTGTGGTGGTACTCGTACCAATGTGCCTGTGCATCTGCTCAGGAAAAGAACATCTGGATTTGGACTGTTTTTTTTGTTAAAGCGCACAGCTACCTCCAGAGAAGTGTCCCTGTGCTGGGGGCCGTCGAAAGATTAAGCGAGCTATTGCCCAGAGTCACATGGTGCTGGACTAACCTGCCGCCGGGGCTGGGGATCGAACCATGAACCCTGTGGTCCGGAGTCAGGCACCCTGGCTGCTGCACCACACCACTTTACCTGTAGGTGGTGCAGCTCATGGGCTTCTCCAGTGCATCAGCGTTGCTTGAGAAAAGGTTACTCTGAGATGCAAGATGTAGGCACACAGATCTCTTGTAGTCATCAACTAAGCTTGATAAAATAATGCATGACATTGTAGGGTACATACATACTGATCTCACATGATCATCACCACCACATTGAGGGTATGTTGATGGGAGTACAGGAACAAAGGCCTCATATGAACATCGGTGTTTTGCAGAGGATGAGTGCTTGGCAACACAGGGTGCAAGCACTTGTCTCCTATTATCTTCTGTATGAATGGTCACACACAGTAACTGCAGAAGAAGGCCCTCAGGCATTAGTGGCAGCACATGAGAGGGTACACGTCGGGCTAGGTAGAAATATTCAGCTTCCAATCTCGTATGCTTAGCATTTCTGATATACTCATGACAAGGTTCTGAATGCTGAACTCAGGCTGTGGTTGGACAGGGTCACCCCTCTTTATGCGGGGCAGCCAATCCCCTGGATTCCTTCAGCAATAGCAGAAAAGCTTCTTTCTCATTCCTGATGGACAAGGGGGAAAGCCGCAAATTATGCCTCTCCTACTTGCCTTCAACTATAGAAGTGCACAGAGCTCATTGAAGTAAGCTGTACATTGGATATGATTCAGAAGGTAATTTATGTCCAGTTCTTGGAGTACCCAGTCAACATTCACGTTTTCTGTTAAATTTAAACGTGGTAGCCCAAAGTTTTGAAGGGAAGCAATGCTCTCTATTTTGCATGAATTGTTTTAATAATATGACATATTCATCATCACAAAAAGGTGACAGTGATGACCTTGTGTATCACTGACCAACCCAAAATACCCCATGAACGAGAAGACTCTTCTCATGTAGGACTGGACAAAGACAAGGGAGGTGAATGTGGTGATCTACTTAAATATATCTTTGAGAAACTGACAACCCATCCTAACTGAAGTGGAGTTTAGATAAGTTTAGATAAGTTGTCTGAGCCATATTTGCTGCTTTTTTATCTATCCACCTCATGATAGACTTGTGTTATTGAGATGTGATATGACATTAGCACAGTTTACGAGTTACTTGGAATCATAAGTTATAATCCTTCTGAGTAAGCACATTGAGCTATGAACTTGCATCAAAGCACTGCATGCAAATTGTGAGGCATAACATAGAACCTTATTGTTTTCCCTCAATCTTTCGTTATAGTGAGGTTTCTAAAAGTGGGTGAAACCTGCCACAAAGTATTGTTTTAGGGTTCATTTTTTCCAATGCAAATCCTGCATTGCATTGGAAAGAAGCCCTAAAGTAACACCAAGTAGCACTATGCTTAAAGTTGCATCAAGGAGGTGTACCATCGTTCTACATGGACATTCCCATACACCCACCCATGGATTTTGACACTAATCCCTATCTACTAACTTTGGTAGAAAATGATTTGCATAAAATAATTATTGTATTCCTGCCTCGAGGCAGGAATACAATAAGAGAAAAGAGTTTTCCCCAAAGCTTTCCATCTGTGTACGTGTGCTGCACCGTAAAGCACACATACAAAGTTTTAAAGGGTTAACCTTTGTCAAAAATTAGGATATTGTGTTTGAAAAGTAAGCTGTTTTGCGCTCTGGTTACTTTGGTTACTGTGTTGCTTTGAAACATGAGGCCATATATATGACCCGGTTTGCGTCGTTCTTGCACCATGCAACATAGTGCAAGAGTGACACAAACTTTAGGTCACATTTTTGAAGCTACGCAAAGCCACCTTGCATGGCTTTCAGTTGCTCTAAAAATCTGGAGTAACGCGGCACAAATCTCTGGGTTGCGCTACTCTGCCCTGGGGAGTCACTCCATTGGCATTTTGTTGATCTTCTCGTGGAACTCCCATGGTTTTTTATGCATTCCCAGATTTAGAAGACCTTGTAAACCTGGGAATGCGCAACAAAGATATGCCTTCCCAGGAGAGGCGTAACGAGGAGAGATATCTTTATCTCTTCACATTACTTTCTCTTTCTCTGTGTGCTGCATTATGCAGCAATTATAGATAGAGGAATATGCCTCTCTGGATTGTTTTTGCACAGAAAGTTGTGTATTCCTGACAAAAATATTCCAGCATGCACCGCAGGCACCCTTCCACGATGTTGCAAAGGTGCCTGTGTTGGCGCTAGGCTGCCCATTGCGCGCCAGCGCAGGGGGTAAAGTCAGAAATGCATCATATGCCTTAAACACGGCCCATTCCTGCCCTTTCCCAGTGATGCAGTGCAGCACAGCAAGGTGACCTGCTTCACTGCACTGCGCCACTATTTCGTGAATTTAGTAAATCTGCCACTTTAGACCAAGAGCTCTTAACATTTTATGCCTACCAGTATGGAGGACATATGCCTCTAACCTTGTAGTCCTCGCTGTCTCAAGTAACATTTCTTATACATTGATTTACACACTTTTATGACTCTACATTGGGACGAGTAACACTATAAAATAAATGTATGTGAGAGAGGGGCTAAGGAGAGATGAGGGGCATCATTGGCGGGTGGTATATGGAATCCGTGGAGAAGGAGGTCCCATGGAGGGTCTGCCACCTAAGATTGTTGTACCAGATGCCACCAACGCTAAAGCCGGCTCTGATGCTAAGTCTTGGGATGGTCAGCCCACAGGATAACCCATGACCTTTTTCCAAGGCCAGCTAAACTGGGAGCAAGTGAAATCAACCTTATCTAACACGGGGAACAACTAGAGTGCTATAACTCAGCTGAGAGACAAGTATAATCAAAAATATATATTTTTAAAACAGGGGAATATAGATGTATGCACACTCCTCACTCCAGGAGAATGCTAAAAACAAAGACAGAAGCACCACTGGCGAGGTAGCTAAAGCAGAAAGTAGGATAATAAAAAGGAACTAACTCATCAAAAGTAGCAAAGAAAGGAAAAGGTGCCTAGAGAGGCAGAAGTATGGGAACATCTGATGTCAATGAGTTTCTTTAAGATGCACTACTGCTGAGGTTTGCAATTCATAATTGTGTTTACTATCTGCCGCCTTTTCTTAAATAAAATCGTAATCTTTTTTTCTGCGCTGGCTAAGAAAATCTCGATTTTATATTAAAGATGTAAAATATCTGACATTGACTTCATCACCAATTAAAAATAAGTATTGAAAAGACTGGGCCTACCATACAAGAGGTCAGTGTGTTTTCGCCACTAAAACATCTTTTGTCAACAGGGGCTGAGGTACACATACACACCCACTTTCAATCACTTTCACCCACCCCCACATGAACCCCAGTCCAACCTTCATCCCAAACCCTCACCCAATGATGAGCGGAGAAGTCTGCCCAGGCCTAAGGCTGAGTCCTTGAACGGTTCAAGGATAGTGCTTGAAATGGAAATATAGAAGTGTAGGTACTCTGTACCAGAGTACCTGATTGTTTTTGAGAAGTGTCGGTACTCTCCAATTAAACGTATTAGGTCGCTCTTGAGAGGTGCAGGTACTCTCAAAATAAAAAAGTGTCGGTTCTCAGTACCGGACAGTACCGGCCCATTCAAAGCACTGTTCAAGGAGTCAAGAAATAGTTTGTGAATTCAGCCTGCCATGACAGATCTGCACTGGCACATCCGGTGTTGCTCTCATGGATCCACGCTGTTCAGTGGAGCATGGCAGAAGAACAAGAACGACCCCCAGAATCAAACCGAATCAACATTATACAAAGGTCTCTAAAGTTTCCATTAGGTATAGTCCCTCTTCCTGTTGATATAGCCTCTCTGATGTTCTTAATCTCCACACCGCTGCCACTCTTAGAATAGTTCACCACATCAAGGATGATTGGAAGATTTTTATGAGCAGCGCTGTCCATTTCTGTTGCTATGTTGTGCTGTATTTCTACAGGAAGTCGCGCAATAACCACTCCATGCAATTAGATTAGCGTAAAAGGCCATTTATTAGGACAGGTATGACAATCAACTTCAACATAACCTTTATAAGAGTTAACAATCCCCCCAACATCATGACTTCCAATCCTCATCCATTCACATACTCCAATACTCACTCCCAATTCACACCACTACCTCTTCACGTATACCATTCACTTCCCCTTTCACTTTCACACTCCTCGAGCATCTCCAGCCATCGCACTCCCGTCTACCACACCCCCCATCCTGCACCTGTAACCCCCTCCCCGTAAGGGTGATTCTGCCCATCATGGACTCCCCACCCCTCCCAAGTCCTGCATACACACCCCCAGTGTCAACCCGTCCTAAACTGGCACGCTGAACCCTTTCGCCAAGACAAACAACACCCGTACCCCACTCCTAAAAAACCTGTAGGGTGGGAGGGCGGACAAAAACTAGCCTAATCCCTGTGGCACTGGGGACAGGAAGAGGAAGGACTTCCTCTCCTGTCCCCTTAAGTAACCAGCCCCTAACCCCCACCCCCTGACCCACCCCCTAGCCTGATTCACGCCTGCCTGTCCTTCTCGCGCGAACACCCCAGGGGAAGACTGGTCTGTCAACCTCACTTCCCCCGGGGGCCGCACTGGGGGCACTTTCCAAACCTTATGTGTAGGCCGAAGTGTATGTGTACCTCATGTTGCAGCACTGGACTGTGTGTGGCTTTCCCCCTGTCTCTGCGGCCATCAGAACAGAAGAATGCAGCTGTTATGTGGGACACTGTCTTTGTGGAACACATCAGCCCCCTCCTGGTTTCCATAGCCCGTGGCGTTGCCTGACTGCGCTGCCTGGAATCAGACTGCTGGATAATGCAGGCTCTTTTCCACAGCACGCTCCAAACATTTGAGGTTGATTCTGAGAGTGTGGGGATGGCTGGACGCCAGGCTCTCATCTGCTCTGAATGCTGACTTGGGAGGGGAGCGTTCACTCTCGGATCCTCCGGCCGCTCTAATTGCTCTGGGACTGGGCTTCCTGTGGTGGGAGCCAGGAGGTGTGGGAGCATTAACTGTGATATGAAAAGCTTCCTGCCAGAGTCTGCAAAGAAAAAAAAAAAGCACAACATTGGCAGGTTAAGGCAAATCCCATGCAATATTCAGCATCCCAGATTACTGCTGCGTCACCATACTGTTACTCCTATTGAAGTTATGATTTCTACTCAGCAGCGTTAAAGTCCACCATAGAGTAAGTCAGGGACGGGAAACATCCATTACAATGCAGTCATTACAACGACCTACCTTTACAACACAACTGTTACAACGCAACTGTCTTTACATCTCATGCCATTACAGTGCACGCCATTACAATGCATGTCACTACAACGCATGCCATTGCAACGCAATATAAGGTAAGTAATTGGAGATTTTTTTAGTATTAGGGTGGGTATGGGTTTTGAGGTACATGGGAATAGTAATTTTTACCCCTACACTATCCAGGACTTTCCCTACTGTTGCACTCACTTGAGTGGGAATAGCAATTTATACCCCTACACTATCCAACACTTACCCTACTGTTGCCCTAAGAGTATTATGCATTGTGATGGTATGCGTTGTAATGGTATGCGTTGTAATGGTAGTTTTAAAAAATGCGTTGTAATGGCATGCTATGTAAAAACATGCAATGTAATGGTAGTTGCAAGGTAAATAATGCGTTGTAATTGCATGTGTTGTAATAATATCATATATTCTCAGGGACTGATGCAACACTGGTAATGCCTTGATTGTTTACAGGTAATCTGGCTAATCCGATTGAAGCTCACTGGATCCAGTCTGCCAAATGTGTCGTTTGTCGCCTCATGAGACAGGCTCCCTGCTGCCCATAGCACCTAAGTGCACATGAGGTCTCCAGCCTCTGTGAAACCTCCACGCTTCTGAACTGGCCACTCCTGGATAACCCGCCACCACGCCTGTCCGTGCACCAACGTCTCTCAAAATGAAGCCCTAAGTGCTCACTTCTAACAAGGGAGGCTTGTAAGGATGGAGGTGAGGAAGACGGAGTCAGAGTAATCGAAACGCAACATCCTCGTCATACTCCTCATCCAGTTGCTTAAATAAGTCAGGATATCCCCAAACCAGTGGCTAATAGTCTATAATAAAAACCAGAACAGCATTTATTTGGCCTACACGAGTGTTGAAATGGTCTACAGCTCTTCTCACTTCAGTTCCAGCTGGCAATGAGTCCCCGATGCCTTTACCCAACCAGTGGGCGTGCTCTATGGAGACGGGCCCCGTACACGTGGCGTTCCTTCTATCACAGGTCGTAACATATAATGGTTTAAGTAATTGTGGATGTCCAGACTTTTGTTCTCTACCTCTCCAGCCCAACATTTACGAATCAACACGAGCACAATCTTAGAGCCTTTGTGAGGCCAAGGCATACTTCACACCATTCTGGTGGAAGGGAGGGACTTGGATTAGATCACAGTGCCAGGGGCAAAGACTTTCTACCCACACCAAGTACGCAAGTGGACGCAAGGTCAATAATAGACCTTCAAGGTAGAAGGAATCTTAGAGGCTGTACTTGTCAGTGATAAACCGATTGGATCCACAGTCTTCCAATTTACAAGCTGACGGTGGCAGTATCTGGTAGGCGAGTGGAAGGAGAACTGAAGCCCAGAGGAAACTCGGAGAAACCAGGGACTCCCATTCCATTTTTATACATACCTGTTCCAGAAGCAGGAGCAAACATATCTTGCTACTAGAAGAAATGTCCAGAATAGCCCAGACCTCCTCCCAGTGTTTTCATGCATGCATGGGCTGTGGAAACCAGGTAAACAAACAAGGACTTCTTCAGGCAATGACAAAAAAACACATACAGCCCCAAAGCTCCCTCATCTTTGCAGTTGTGTGTTGAACAGGGGAAGCTCTGCATCCCCACTCATAGAAGGAAGTCTATGAATGTAGTCCTCAATTGCAGGCATTAAGGGCAAATATCACCAGACATAGGCAGAAACCAGATTTGGAGGGTGGATCTTGCACAGTTAGTCTTGTACAGCATTCTCCTAAATTCTGATAAATAACACATCAAACAGGCTTTGCTGCACCAAAGAGCATATCTGGACATCCATCTCTGAGAAAGCCCTGGATCACGTGTCACCCATCTGTTAATGCGTACCGTTGATATGGCATTGTTCATGTTGGTCACTGAATCCTTTACATATACTGATGAGGCAAGGAGAGCTAGATGTAAGACTGATAGGCATTGTTTTTCAGTTTAAATAATGGGAAGATTCCTACACGGACCAGTCATCCTGGTAGTAGAGACCCCACAAAATAGTTCTAACTGCTGTCCTGATGCATCTGTCTTCAGAGCTGCCAGAGGAGGAGGAAGGATGACCCTACCCTAACCTACCCAACCGGGGAAACTTTTCTACCAACAGCCACGGCCATAGTGCCTCCTAATCAGATGCAAGACAGAAATCAAGGACGCAAAGCATTGGACACTTATGCTTAGATTTGTTAAGGTTTCCACAGTGCCTGGATACCCCCACAGGTGACAAGCAGCGCTCTACAAATCCACTTTACTTACACAGTCAATTGCATGTCACTGCTTAATTTTGCACTGCATTTGTGGGCCTTTTTAATGTCAACTAATTCAGCTCGATGCTTTTCATTGCTTCTTTCCATGCGAGCGCCCATGCAAAAGGTTAGTATATGACCCTTATGTGTCTACAGTTATATCAGATTCATCTCTACAGGATACAAGAGTCCACTGTGGCAAAATTAACTATGTAAATTGATGCTTCCTCCTATTAAAAGCTTTGTAAAGATAGGGCAACCCAAATAGATCAGAAATGAAACAGGGTGACTGGAAAATAAACGAATCACTGCTTCTACTGGTCATATACATTGTCAAAAGAATTAAAAAATCTTTAGAGAAATGTAAAAGATAAAGGAACATAATTCAATGGAATTCTAAAAAGTCCATTGATTAAGCACTGTCTGAGAAAATCCACAGTTCAGATTTAATGGTACGTGTGGCAGACCATGAAAGTTGAAGCACACCACAAGCTGTAGGACAGAGGTCATGGAGGAAACAAATGACGCATTTTGGTAACAGAAAATACAAAAACAAAAAACAAGTCTATGTTCTGTAAACAAACAAGTCGTGTGACCAAAGCATATGAGTGGGAACGTAACTAAGAGGATCCAAATCATCAACATTTTGGGTCTGATTTCGTTAGATCCTGGTGGACGAGTTACTCCGTCACAACAGTGACTGATATCTTGTCCGCTGAAACATAAATCCCATAGGATATCATGCGATTTGAATTTCTGCATGCAAGATATCCATCACCGTTGTGATGGAGTAACCCATCTGCCAAGATCTAAATCACACCCTTTCTCTCGAATGATTTTGAACTAATCCCCAATCTCTCTTTAGAGCCAAGGTTCTTGAATATCAAGCCGTAACCTCCAGGAACAAAAAACAGAAGCAGCCAACCACTGGCAGTGGCAGTGGAGCTGATAACTGGAAGGAAACAACACACCTTCTGTGAGTATTACTCAGAAGGAAATGGAGCATTACAAAAAATAGAAATTGGAACCAAAAAACAAATTTGCAAAAACAATCCAGGAGAACCAAAGTACAAGAAACTGGTATTTATTTTCTCTTTTAATACAAAAGAAAAGCAGGCTTTACTGAAGGCTTTCTTGCATTCAACATCACCCTGTTTGTCTTTTTATCCTGAAAGGCCAGGTGGCAAAGCATTCAATACCATCTGTTTTTCTTTCTGTGCCAAAAGCAGGCCAGACAGCTAAGCATTGATTATTATGGCAATTACTTTTTAGGTTTGTCCTTTGAGATAGTTCTAGATGTCTGACCAGACTATTCAAATCATATATATTAAACATGCAGAGAGGGGCTTTAGGTCAGCAGAATTCATCCATTGGTCCACTCATTTATTTATTTTTATTTATTTACAAGTTTTCTATAGCGCTAACAAGACCCGAAGGTAGCAGAGCGCTTTACAGTAACAGGTGTGACAGGGTGAACAACAAGACATGTAACAAGTAGAGGCAGTCCAATATTGGGGGAGGGAAAGTGCGTAACAGCAGGACTTTTGGTATAAGGATACATAGCAACACATAGTTCAGTGGGAGATCCTGGTTATCTGGGACCTAGGGAGCGGATGAGGAACAAGGATTTGAGTTGGTTCTTGAATTCCGCATAGGACGGTAGAGTTCTGATATGTGGAGGGATAGAGTTCCATATTTTGGGGGCATTTCCAGTGAAGGAGCAGTCCGCAGTTTTCTTCTTTCTGGTTTTTG
This sequence comes from Lissotriton helveticus, assembly GCF_964261635.1. NCBI lineage: Eukaryota > Metazoa > Chordata > Amphibia > Caudata > Salamandridae > Lissotriton > Lissotriton helveticus. The sequence continues at coordinate 456,827,530 of NC_136065.1, forward strand.
GAAGGATGAGCAGCAGGGAGTTGGAGCTTCTCAAATATCTGCTTTGGCCTGCTTTTTTGAGCTTGGTTGCCAGGTACTCCGGTTTACCGGTGTGGAGGGCTTTGTGGGTTAGGCAGGCCGTTCTGAAGGAGCTACGCATTTCCACCGGAAGCCATTCAAGTTCTTTGAGTGCTGGGGAGATGTGGTCGAATTTTTTGCATCCTGTGATCATTCTTGCTGCCGCATGTAGTGTTGTTTTTAGTGGCGCCAAGTGTGATTTGGGGATACCTGTAAGGATTGAATTCCCATAGTCCAGTCTAGATAGGACTAGAGATTGTGTAGCTAGTTTAAGATCCTTGTTGGGAATGAAAGGTTTGATTTTGTTCAGCAGTCTGAGGTTGAAGAAGGCACTTTTTGCCGAGTTCTTGATGTGGTTTGTCAAGGTGAGTTTGGGGTCTAGGGTGAAACCCAGAGATTTGACGGAGTCCGTTGGCGTGAGAGAACCTTTAAGAGCATCGATCGACTTCAGCCACTCTGTGACTTGAGGGTTGTCTTCTTTGTTTGATATGAGAAGGGTTTCGGTCTTGTCGGGATTGAGTTTCAGGTGGTTTTTTGTCAGCCAATCTTGAACATCTTTTAAGACAGCATTTAGTCTATGGATGTCGTTGGGTGAAGAGGTTTCCAGGTAGATCTGCGTGTCATCCGCGTAGAGGTGGAAGAGGATGTTGGCATTCCTGAGTAGTTTGGCGAGCGGTTCCATATAGATGTTGAAGAGCTGAGGAGAAAGTACTGATCCTTGGGGGACACCCTTGTTGACTTGCTGTGTTTCGGAGGTGAAGTTCTTCAGTTTTATTATTTGCGAGCGGTTGTGGAGAAAGGAAGAAAACCAGTCAAGAACTACCTCGCCGAGGCCGGCTCTTACTTGCATAGTTTTGATGAGGAGCTTATGGTCTACCGTGTCGAACGCTGCGGATAGATCGAGGAGTATGAGAAGGCAGCACTTGTCAGCGTCAAGAGAACCGTGAATGTCGTCTATGATGTTCAGCATTGCGGTTTCTGTGCTACGACCTTGTCTGAAGCCAGATTGGAGGGGGTCCAGGAGATTGATGTTATCCAGGTGATGAGTTAGTTGCAGGAGCACGCAGCGTTCCATTGTTTTGGCGAGTAGAGGGAGGTTGGATATCGGTCTGAAATTGTTCAAGTCTGTAGAGTCAAGGCCGGGTTTTTTCAGCAAAGGAGTGACTTGTCCCATTTTTAGACAGTCGGGGACCACTCCGCTTTGTAGGGAGCTGTACCTCATTGAGCAATGGATCATCCCACTTTACCCACTGGCTTAGCTTTGAGTGACTGCATAATGCTTGTGCACATTATTAACAATCACATAAAGGTACTTTCTTTCTGTTCAGTGACAAAGCTGGTTAACATTTTATTTGAATACCAGCTCTTTATTTTGCTTGAAATTTGAGGGCCCAGTTTGATGCTAATTTGTTTTCTGCCTCCTATTTAAATTTGCTGTTAAAAAGTATTTGTGACATTGCAGTTGCCTGCGGTTTGAATTATTGATTAGGCTGCGATTCATTCTTTTTCTCTTCCCAAATAAAAATATTAAAATGCATGGCACAATAAAAAGCTTTTTATAAAAAAAAATATAAAAAAGTAATATTGCCACATTTTTGACTGCTTTTTAAATTGGAAAACTTTATTGCAATTATTTGCTGCCACGTTTAGGTAGCAACATGTTTTATTTCTGCTTTCATTTCACATTTGGGGCATATGCTTGCAATAAAAAATATAAACTATTGCACCAGCTTGCCACGGCCAGACCTATTGGCTTTGCCAATGCTTGTTTGCTTTATCATGGAAACTAAAGAAGGACTATAATGAAGGTGAATTTGTTATGTAACTTTTAATTGACTCGAAACCATAAGCTGGGCTGCATCGAATGAAATATAGCCTTCAATATAGTCCACATTCTGTTTCATTGTCAGGCTTTAACGTGCTTATGTTGTACGTGATAGCACATTAAATGTATTTATTGGCGTTGCCGTTGAATGTTGTGCAGGAGGTGCCAAGGAGCTTTTGTGACCCATCTGGGTATCTACTACGAGTCCAAAGACTGTGACAACAAGGAAGGGGCATTCTGCACCCCACCCTCAGTCTTTACCTCTCCCTTAAATGATGGGAGTCCTCCAGAGAATCAGAAAGTAGCGGCTTGAACCCCTGATCTATGTTTTCCTGGCGCACTCTACAGCATATGAGCCAACTTCGAGAATTAGTGCATCCAATGTAAAGAGCGCATTATTTTTGCTGATTCACGATACAGCCCAATCTGTGCTAGGCGCACCCATGAATGTGCAATGATGCTAACCGGGCCTTCCGCCAGATCAGCAATCAAGTCCAAAGTGTAATCGAAGATGAAACTGGAGAAATATTTTTTTCTTCCGGGTGTTTAGATGCTCTTAGGAACCTTTTATAAACTATATAAACAGTCTCTCTTTCAACATGTACGTTTATCAAGGAACAGAGTAATAAATCATACACTCTGGTGTCAAGCTTGTTGCCAACCGTCCAATAAATAATACATCCAGTGGTTCTTTATCTCAAATGGAACAGGACACAGTGCATACTTTTGCTACCACTGTAATCCAATAAAATAAGGCATTAAGTTACCCTCCTCGTGCTTTTGACCGACAACTTGACACATGCTTTACCTCTTTTCTCAAGAGGAACTAACTGCCGTTATGTTATGTTATGTTAAAGAAACTTATACCGCGCATGGATGCCCCAGCAGTAGGGCGTCCCAGCGCTAGCGGAGCGAAAGGTAGGAAGGCGAGAAGCTAGATGGATGTAAAAAGCCAGGTTTTAATCAGCTTCCTAAATATCCAATAGTCGCTGGTGCTGCGCACAGTCAGGGGGATGGAATTCCAGAGTGCAGGCACCTGAGCTTTAAAAGAACGGCCACCAGCTCTACAGCGGCGGACTCGTGGAGTGCACAGCAGATGTAGATTGGCAGAGCGCAGCGCCCGCCTAGGAACATAGGCTGTGCAAAACTCCTGCAAAATTAGGGGACTCTGGCTATGCAGGATCTTGTGAGCGACACATAGTGTCTTAAATTGAATTCTTTGTCTTATGGGCAGCCAATGAAGACGGCGAAGAAGATTGGAAGTGCGACATAACCTGGGTACAGCAAAAAGAATGCGTGCTGCTGCATTTTGTACATGCTGTAGTCTGGTCGTGACAGTTTTATTAGTGCCCAGCAGTAGACCATTACAATAGTCCAGACGAGATAAAACCACCGACTGCACTATCAGTTGGCGGGTAGAGGCGTCAAAGAAGCCTAGAATAGATTTGAGGCTACGCAGGAGGCCGAAGCAAGTGCCCGCCACCTTCTTTGCCCGAGGCTCAAAAGTAAGGGCAGTATCAATCAAAACCCCTAGATCTTTGACTTTTGTGACTGTTATGAAGGTGCAGTATCGGCTCCTCCGCTAAGGCAGAGGAGCGTTGCCCCACTGCTTTTCCGAAGTGAAAGGCAGAGAAAATAAAATGATAATACCTGCGATATTATCATTTTATTTTCTCCTGCTTCCGCCCACAGCTTTGCGTGAGGTGGCAGTGGGAGGGGAGGAGTGGTAGCACCCTCTTAAAGTGCTCAATGACTGCTTGGACGGCCCTCTCAGGCACTTCGCATGTTCTCCATGGAGGCTAGCTTACAGCCTACATGGAGAACATGCCCAGTCCTCCATTCAGCGTCTGGGAGCCAAAAAACAGCGCTCAGACCAGTTGACTGGAAGCATGCGTGTGCTTCCTGTGCCTGAGTGAAGGAGGACTTCGGAGTAGAGACAGATGAGGAGGTGTCAAAAAGGTGCGTTTTTAATGTTTAATTTAATTTTTGCATAGTTGCTTCACCCACATTCTCTACCCTCGCGCGTCCTCCCCTACCTCATGCGTCTTCCCCCTCCTGCCTCCGCCCCTCTACCTCTGAACGGTGCCGACTGCACCTGTGAAGGTGACCTCTTAATTTGAAAATGTTGCCCGCTTCATATCCTGTACTCCTTCTCTTAGGTGTTTTTTCACTTTTGGTTTTGTTTACAATCTCTTCCTACCATTTACAGGGTGGCCAGGTATCACCACAGTTGATAACAACAACTCAGGATGCTGAAATCTTAGCTGATATTCAGCTCATCGCAGTCACAGACCTATTCAGTTGCATCATGTGTCGTTGCAGCAACATAGGTTTATGACTGAAATCTTGCCAGCACCACATCAATAACCCAAAATGCACAGAAGGTATCAATTGAATTTCTCAAGAGGTTTATGACAACCTGGCCATTCATTACACAACTAAAACAAACTTGTTGGAACCTTATTTAGCCAGCAAAAACACAACAGCCCCACCTTATTTGCAATAGACTCCTCCAGGGGAGGCTTACACAGTCTCTTCGCTCCCACAAGAACTGTCAACAATTGAATTTCTGTATCTTGTCAAGACAGCTGGCTGCCTCTCTGACCCATATCCACCTCAAATCTTCAAAAGCATTCTTTTAACAACTTCAGTAGCCATCCCAGTCAGTACACTCATCAACAACTCCTTCACGACATGAGTTTTCCCAGAACACTTAAAAAAGGCAACATTTTGCCCTTTATTAAAGAAAACTACTCTGGACACCTAAGACCCCAACAACTACAGAACTATAGCAAACCTACTATTCCAGAGCAAACGTATAGAAAAGCAGCATTAGCCCAGATGTCACAATTCATTGAAAACATTTCCCTAATTTCTGACTTTCAAACTGGATTCAGTTTAGGAAGAGGCACTGAATCTGCCATTATATGAATCTGGGATGACCTGAAAGAAACAGTAGACCAGAACGGGGTTGCTGTCCTTCTCTTGGACCTTTCAGTGGGCTTTGACTCGATTGATCAGGGCAAACTAATATAAACATTCGAGGAAGCCAGAATCAAGGGCACAGCTCTAGCTTGAATCACATCGTACAACACAATAGAACAAATATCATTGATACGCCTCCTTTCTCTTAAAAAACATACATTATGAAAGCAGGAGTCATTCAAAGTGCAATAATCTCACCTCACCCATGCATTTCAAAATGCCTTAAATTTTTAGTGAAACTAATCAGTGGTTTTCACTTCACCTTCCATAACTATGCAGATGATATGCAGATACTTCTGAAATTGGAAAAGGCAAAATCTGCAATTGCCTCTGGGCCGTTGATCAATGGATGACATGGAGTCAGATCAAACTGAATGCATCTAAAACTGAAATACTCAACTGTGGTGAATGGAAAACATATGACTGTCTCTGCACTGTCTGGCCTGATGAGCTAGTACCACCACCAAAAATATGTAAGGAGACATGAAATCACAAATTACCAGGGGTGCAAAGCTGTCAATGAATACCCGAGTGGATAAGGTAGTCAAATCAAGCTTGAACACTGCAACACACCTTCCTGCACATGGGACTCTCCCATAAGGTCCAAGTGACAATTGCTCTTGTCCTATAAAAACAGGCTTACGCAAATTGTCTATAGCATGGCTCACCTTTATAAACTATAAGAAGATTACAGAGAATTCAGTACTCTGCTGCCAGACTACTCCTAAATGTAAACACACAAGTATACGTCTCCCTTGCCTCAAGGGACATCCACTGGTTAGCAGTTGCCAGAAGATCCATCTTCAAGCTGATTTGTATCACCTACAAATCAATACATAACAAAGGACTGCTGTTCATCAGGACAAAAATGACTAAGTACATACAATAAAGGATCCTCTAGGCATATAAATAGTGAGCCTGGACGGAGTTCGCGGAGTTCCGCTTCGCGAAGTGCCAAAAAAAACCTGTTGCACTACGCGAAGCTCTGCAAGCAGCAGAGTGACTTAGGAAAATGGCGTTCACAGTAATTTTCAGCAACAGAACAGAGTTTTTCGGAGCTCCACGAGCTCCGTGTAACGCAGACTGCGGAAAACTCCACAAACTCCGCGAGCGGAGTCGAGTTCACCGCTCAGACGTAATATATAGTTATAGAGGCAGTATTATCAGTATGTGTGTTAACACACATTGTTTTCCCTGACCCAGGAATCAGGGGGTCCTTGTTATCTCACATAGTATTATCAGTATGTACATGTACAGTGATATGAGGATCTATACTTCATATAAGGATTGTATTATTGGCTGGTTGCATCTGTGAAGACATACATATATGTATTTTCTATGTCTACATATATTTATATAAAACAATATAATTAAAGAGTTGAATTGCTCCATACATAATAAGGCGTTTAATTTCATGTGTTGCATCATCATTCAGAATCTCAAGGCATCTAGAAAATATATATAAATATGTATATAAACTATATAATAAACTATCACATTCATTTGATGATTTCATCAGTGATGTCATTTGAGATGTCATAAATGATCTCGTAAATGATGTCATAGAACATGTCATGAGTGATGTCATATGTGAGGTCATAAGCAGTGCATGGCAGGGCTGAATTTCTGGGATTTTCTTTTGAAAATGTTAACGTTGTCATTGATAAATTCACCTAACTACCTATAAAAACATATCTTTTTATCACACCTAACTAAAAGGTTACTGTAACCCTTGTTTTTTTCAGGGGATTTCTAGTTTAAAAAGAAATGTAAAGCAATAGACCCTGCAGTCAACACCCCATACAGTCAACCCCACGCTACGCACAACCTTTGGCCGTGAGCACTGGGCGGTTGGCCACAGAGCGTGGGCCGCCCACCATAGACACCGAAATGCCTCTTTTTAGGTCTCGCTAGACGAAAGCAAAAGCAAAGCTTTTGCTGTCTATTCGAGACAACTAATGTAATCACTTTTAGGGGAATGTGGACAGCAGACTGTCACGAGCTTCTCCTGCCGGAGATTTGACCTCGTGAGCGCGCACGCCCAGCCTGGCGCCGTGCACGTCCCCTGCCACAGACACACACATGCACACGCAGGCAGGAAGGCCCACACACACACACAGACGCACCGCGCACCGCGCCCCCCCCCCCCGCCGCATACATAGAAGCGCCCCCGGCCGCTGCATACATGAGGCCTCACGCCCCTCCTCTCTATTCGGGACTCACCGGGTCGGCTGGCGCTCGGCGGCGGGCCGGTCTCTCCTTCTCCAGCGGGGGCTCCCTCTTCTGCGCGGGGGCTCCCTCTTGTGCACGGGCCCCCCCCCGCCATGGCTGGCACGGCATCTCCGGTCTCCCTCACGACTCGGGAGACCGGAGGACAACAGGCAAAGCTTCCGCAAGGCAGTCGGAGTGGACCCACCTCTTCCCGGCCCCGCCCACAACCAGGCGGCGGGCCGGACATCTGCTTCCGGTGTTTTCCTACGGGCTGCGGCGGTGATTGTTTTTTTGTTTTTAATGAGACTGGTGAGCCTCTTAAAGAGGTCTCATGACCGAATCTAATTCTGTATGTTTGTGTGTGATTACTACATTTTCAAATAAATCAGATTAATGAAATCCGGAAGTGATAAAGAAAATGCAATTCGTTGGAACGGTACTCTGTAGGTTATGTTCTAATATTAGATATTTTTGCATTGCAGAGTTTTATAATTCAAGGTGCCTTTTTATTAACTTGTTTTCGTGTGCAGCGCCGTCCCCACGCTCGTAATGGCCGCTCGGACAGCCTCTCCTTGCTTCATCCCCGCACCCCTCGCCTCGTATCACACCTCCGCTCAGGGAGCCTCTCCTCACTTCAGCCCCCACCTCTGAGTACATGTAACTTGTTTTTAAAGTTTCCTCCCCACGTACTCGCGTGTTTGTTTTTTTGCAAATATAAACAAGCAGCTGTCTTTGTTTCATTAAAGTGAAAGCGCGATGGAGCCCTGTGGTTGTACTGCTTAGTCTGGTCGCCGTGTGCTTTCAAGACCACTCATTGAAAGCCCTTTGGTAAATGCGTGCACAGACAGTGCTCTCGCCTATAGATTACAGGGCTAAATACCCGGGCAGCGCTTCCACCAGCCTTTAAATTACATGCCTGCCGGGCAGCGCTGCAGGTCCAGACTGTGAGCTTCCAGAGGTTACTGCCTTTAGCGCAGAGTTCCCCACAACGCGAAACCAACATCCGGGCTCGTCCCTCACACAAAATAAACCTAGCGTGCTGGTGATCAAAAACTATGACGTGATCATTAATAAAAGAGCCATTTAAATCTAAGAAGAAGCTGTTGAGGTTTTCTTTTCATTTAAGGCCAGCATGACAGTAACCATGTAGTTTTAGACACTAGGTCAACATCCTTCCCATGTGTTAAGTTTTTTACTAAGATCTTACAGTATTTCAGAAACACGTGTCACGCTAGCTGGTTGTGTCCGCCCCAGCTGTTCTTCGGGACCCAGCCGCCACCAAGTTTCCTCCCTTAACCGAGGCCATGGCTGACCTTCCTCCCATCTCTGCTGCCAAGTATAAGCTTCCTCCCACTCCGAGCCGTACAACCCTCAACTCTGCTCTCTGCTCCCTTCCAGAGCTGGGATCCACGACTCTGCTGCCTGCGGGCCCTAGCCCCACTGAACATCCCACCAAACCCAGGACCCGCTTCCAAGCAGCTCTTGGGCCCATTAGACTCCCGAGCTCGCCTCTCTCCGGCAGCAGTGCAAAAGCCAAGCATGCAGTCTTGGCATAATTTTTTCCTGCTGCTGTCCAGAGATATAGAAAATGGCCGGCCTGCGCGATATAGAAAATGACCTGCCTGCGCTCGTGTGACGGGAAGGAAAGGAATTCAGGGGGGGGGGGGTCAGTAACCCCAGATACCGCTTCCAAAGGAAAGGGTACCCCCATCAAACCTCCCTCTAAAATCGACTCCATGGGCCCCCACCAAGAAACAGAAAACATACGTCATGGGTGAGTAACAAGACCAGTTCATTAGTTTGCTTTTCCGGTTTTTCTTTGCTTTTTTACATTTATTTTTTGGGGGGATTGCTTGTTTGACTATTGAGATGGGCATAGTTTTAATATAGCTGGAATTGGATTGGAAAGCAATAGAACTGCTCCTTGTACTCCTGTTTTCTCAGGCTCGGCATGAGTAAACAGATGCCTCCGTTTTCCACGAGAAAAGAACCCGTAAAACGATGGGTAAGTGAGTGTTTATTTGACAGGTTCAGTGATAACGAGTCGACAATGGTCTTCGAAGGGTGTAGTCTGATGCATGCCCTGGACGCTCCATTATCTGGAGAGCTGGTAGCCTTACGTTAACTGAGACCATCAGACAATGTAGACATGAAGGAGGCAAACACTATGCAAGGGGTGCAAACAGACAACAGACACATGCATGTGATGAACGTGTTGATTCTGGGTGCACGGCAATCATTTGCAATCATTTGCAAAGGTCTCGCTTTTGCAAGAGTTTAAGCTATTAGCATTGTAGATGACAATGCCTTTTGTTTTAAAAACCAAAACATAAATGAAAGGCATTGTAATTTACAATGCCAATAGCTCAAACTTGCGTATATGCGAGACCTATTGCATTGCAAATGCTTGTTTGTAAATGGTTTTGTGATCCTGCAGGACTCTCATGCAAGCCAGTCCAGGATTCTGGTGCTCCCTTGCATCTCTAGTTGGGGCTTCAGCAGGAGACCAGCTGGATCGTAAAAAATATTTTTTACATTTGGCCCGTGGGGGGGGGGGGGGGGGGGGGGGGGTTAGGGGGGGATTCCGCTTGGCCCTCCACCCACAGGGTCCAGGGCACCAACTACCCTGTCGCTACATATGCTATTTGTTTCATTTTCAGGACAAGGGGACCAAGTTCCTGTGTCCTGAAAAGGCAGCATAAGCATTCCTCTTCATATTGATGACCGACAATCAAAGTACGAGCTCTTACCTATCTCGAGGGAGCCTCTTCCACCTACAGGAGCACGATGGTAGACTGGAAAAAGGCCCCCTTGGCCGATCATATCACTCTATTATTTTTTTTATTTTATTTTTTTTAAACCTTTATTCGCAACAAGTAGTGAAAGACAAGCATGAGATCATCAATGACGGATATACAAAGCATACAAAGGATTCAGGTGTAGTGCAGTGCAGCGGCATACATATAACGTCCGGGCGCCATATCCAGATGGGGAAGCACAGTGGGTAAAAATGAAGGTATGGCAGCAGCAGAGGCCAGGGACGAAACACATCATCACAGAGCATATAAACACAACGACAATACAAATAACAAATATATAGCTGTCCAAAGAGGAAAACAGCTACTGGGCTGCTGGTACCAAGTCACAGTGCAGTAGGTCCTGAGGCAAAGCATCGTAAGTAGCACCACAGGGGAGAGGGCCGGAAATCCTCACTCCCTCGCAGGTGAACATAGCGTACTCCCCGTATTGAAAGGAGCAGAAGTGCAAATAGAGGGGCACTCAGATCGTGTAGACTGTACCAGTGGTAGAGAAGCGTGTGATTCCAGCAACAGTTGCCCCATTAACCCACCCCAACCCGGTCGGCACTGTCAGAGTCAGAATCCTGCACAGCTCTGGTAAGGAGGTACACCTGCAGCGGGCTCCAAAAGTCTCTGGGCCTACAGCGCATAGGCATCATCTCTGCGTAAACATTGTATTGGTCCTGACAATAAATGACATCTTTCAACCAGTCCTCGAACTGCGGTATCCTGCCCCTCCCCCAGCAACAGGCCACGCGCCTTTTAGCCAGCAGCAGGGTGACATCCACAAACCTACGATACATCGCCGGCACCGCCTTGGTATAGCCCAACAGCAGGACCATAGGGTCAAGTGACACTCCATTTTCGGTCATAACCTGGAGAGCATCATGGACTCGCACCCAGTACTCCGAAACTACCCCACACTCCCACGCCAAATGAAGAAAATCGGCACCTGGCATATGACAACGAGCACACCTATCATCCTCCGCTAGCCGGAACCTGAGCTTCCTAGCCGGGGTGTAGTAAAAACGCTGTAGGAACTTGTAGTGTATGATCTTTAGGCGGCAGCTAGAGGAGATGTTGGCGGTCATACCACAACAATATTTCCATTGGTCATCAGAAATGGAAATGCCAAGCTCAGTATCCCATTGGGCACGCGCCCGTCCGGGCGGGACAGCACGTTGTTTCCTGATGGCACCATACAATCTGGACACCAAGTGACGTCCATCAGAAAGCAACAACACATGAAGCGGTAGGGTCACACCCGGCTCCTCAGGGAACTCAGGCAACAGCGATCTCAGGCCTTGTCGCAGCCGGACATAGTAAAACATTTCCAGCGGGGAGTACGCACCATCCCCGAAGAACCGCTCCGGGGTACGGAAGGTGCCCTCACGAAACAGGTCCCCCCAGGTACGTATCCCTAGGCGACTGCACAGGCGTTGGAACCCAGTTTCCTGCAGAAGAGACAGAGCAGGGTGATATATCAGAGGCAATGCAGGCGAGTAGAGAAAAACAACATCCAGCGCCTTTGCGATACGTTTCCATGCATCAACAGTGCAGGTGACCGTCGTTTGGTGTGTGTCAATGTCCCCAGCATTACCCAGGACCATGCCCTCCAATGGGAGAGGATGAGCAACCCACCGTTCAGCGGCCACCTGAGGCATAAACGGCGTAGGGCGCATCCAGTGGTATGCGTAGTGCGCTTGAGCGCTGAGATAATACAGTTCAAACTCTGGGACATCGAAGCCCCCGTCAACATAAGGTAGCGTCAGTGTGGTCCACGCTACTCGTGGCTGTTTGCCCCCCCAGAACAGCCGAAGCAACTCTGAGCGGAGACGTGTGAAAAAATAAGCCCCAGGATAATACGGAATGTTTTGAAACAAATATAAGAAGCGGGGTAATATCACCATTTTAATAAGAGATGCTCTACCCGCCATAGACAATGGTAAAGACATCCACCTCGTGATGCTGTCTGCCACCTTAGTTATAGCTACACCGTAATTAAGCCGTAGCGTCTCCTCCTTGAGCAAGGACACCACAATACCCAGATACCGCAGTTCCGAGTCACACCACTCAAGGGGATAGTCTAGTGGGAAACGATGAACTGCTGCAGTGAGTGGAAAGAGTTGGGACTTTAGCCAATTGATATGAACACCAGATATACCGCCAAAGACTACAAACTCACGCAGCAACGCATTAAGATTCGACTGTGGGTCCTTCACATAAAGGGTAACATCATCAGCATACAGGGATATGCCAATCTGTCGCTGAAGACAATTGAATGCGCTCTGTTGATGCAACTGTCGAATTCTACATGCAAGAGGCTCTATAGCAATGGCGAACAAGAGGGGAGAGAGTGGACACCCCTGCCTGGTTCCTCTCGTGATCGGGAAAGGGGAAGACAACACACCATTCACAACCACTCGGGCCATAGGGTCCGTGTAGAGTAATTTAACCCAGGAGACAAATATTCTGGGAAAGCCCATTCTGCACAAAACGTCAATTAAGTAACCCCATTCCACCGAGTCAAACGCTTTGGTCGCGTCTAGAAAAACAGCAGCCACTGGGAGCTCCGGGGATATGGTTGGAATCAAGGAGAATAAAGTGCGAAGATTATGGGACGTCGCCCGTCCAGGCACAAAACCGGACTGGTCAGGCAGCACTATGACGGGCATAAGTTCAGAGAGACGCATTGCCAACACCTTGGCCAGAATTTTAACATCACAGTTAAGTAACGAAAGAGGCCTATAGGAACCCACGTCCAGGGGGTCCTTTCCGGGTTTGAGCAACGAGGTGATAGCAACTTCCCTCATAGACCCTGGCAGGCGCCCCACCTCAAGGGATTCCTCGAATACCTCCCGCAGCACCGGGGCCATAATATCTACGTAACATTTATAAAATTCGGCAGGGAGACCATCAAGGCCTGTAGCCTTGCCATTATTAAGCGACATGATGGCGCTCCTGATCTCATCGACCTCCAGGGGCCTACCCAGAAAAGCCCTATGATCGTCAGAGAGCCAGCAAAGCGACAACTCATCCAAAAATCCCCCATATCTCACATCTCCCGAGTGCTGGGAAGTATACAAGTGTATGTAGTGTTGCTGAAACGTGTCCCTAATAGTCGTCGTGTCTGTACAGGGGGTACCATCCGCCAAGACCAGTTGCAAGACATCCGAGCTGTCCCTCTGGTGCCTCGTAAGCGCAGCCAGTACCTTCCCCGGTCTCTCGCCCTCACAATACCGTCTAGCCACCCAGTATTTCCCTCTATGCTTCGCTTCCCTGGCCGCTTCCTCCTCGTATTCCGAAAGTTTACCTCTAAACTGGTGCATGAGATCAGAGTCAGGGCCAGAAAGTAGTCCACACTCTAGGCGTCGTAGGTCGGCTTCTAGTTCAGTAAGTGTGCGAACAATAGTCCTGAGTACCCCACAACTTTTGGAAATCGTGACCCCCCGGATCGTAACTTTGAAAGCCTCCCATATCACCTCCACACTGTCCACGGACCCCCTATTCCTCGGAAAGAAAGCCTCTATTTCCTCGCCCAGCTCCGCCTTAAAGACGGGGCCCAGGAGGGCCGATGGGAAGAGCCTCCAGGGTGGGCGCGGTCGGTGCAATCCAGGCACCGATACCACAACCTGCACCGGACAGTGGTCAGAGTATGTCCTGGGGAGGTGTGTCACCCCATGCAATCCAGCCACTAGACCTCTGGAAAGGAAGACATAATCCAGCCTCGCCCAGGTACGGGCCTGCGTCGTGAAATGAGTGCCCTCCCGAGCAGTGGGGTGCACATATCGCCAGCTGTCTATCAACCCTGCCTCCTCCACAATGCCCTGCATGACATCCCTGGCCTGCATGTTGTACTGATGGCTCCCCTCCGATCTGTCCTCAAGAGCCCCCATTGCCAGGTTAAAATCCCCTCCCCACACAATATGGGACGCATCCACAGCAATAACATGACCCCTCAGTGCAAGAAAAAAAGCAGGAGTATCAACATTCGGCGCATAACAGTTCACAAAGAGCACAGTGATCTGCCCAATCCTCCCCCACAACAGTACATATCTCCCATCAGAGTCTAAGTGTGATCCCAGTTCCTGGAAGGCAAGTGATTTTTTAATCAATATTGCAACCCCCCTTGCATAAGAGGAGTACGATGAGAATTTCCTCACAGCGGCCCACCTCCCTCCGAACGCAGGTGCTGGCGACCGGCGCAGATGCGTTTCCTGTAGAAGCGCCACCTGTATGGCATGTCTGTCCAGATACTGCAACACATTACGACATTTCCTGGCATCATTGAGCCCACGCACATTCCAAGATAGAATCGATATCTTATCCAATACTTCGACCGACATTATTCATAAGGAATAAGTGCCAAGGAACCCTGAAACCCCGTAACAGGCACACCACTCGAGCCAAAACAGTAGGCCGTAGCCGCCACACAGTCACTCCACCTAGTAACTCGAAAAGTATATCCATCCATGCCGTCTTCCAAACCCAGAAACAACCCCCCTCTCCCAGAACCAAACAAAGCACAACCGTGCAACAGGCATGCAGCGCCACTCGAGAGCATGCCGACCGCAGCACAACCAGCAAGAGAAAGGAAAAAGACCAAAAAGTCCCCACCCCCCACCACCCACCTGACCAACCCCAACCAGTCAGGACCCTCTACCACCCCCCCTCCCCATACCCCAGGCATCCATCCATTCGTCCAGAAAGTCAATCTCACAACAAAGTAAAGTGTAAACATAGAAGGGGAATTCCCGATGGGGGTGCCCACCAGAGGTGCACTTCACCACCCACTCACACTCTGCCGCCCCTCCAGCCGAGTAGGCAAAGACACGAGGCAGGCACAGTGCTGGGGTGGGTGCCCGGAGCAAAGAATAGAAAAAAATAAAAACAACCATCGCCATCCCAAGAGACACACCATACAGCCTCTCGGAGAGGTCCGGAGGATCGTACATCCGCCCACAATAGCACATGTCTATGGAAAGATAGCCGTCAGCGGCAGGTACAGCAATACCAACATGAAGTGTTCACCATCGTCATCATCACATCAAAAACCTGATCAGGAGACCTCCTCCTCCCCCTCCGATTGGCGATCATTCTGTCCCAGTCCATCCTGGCGGCCAGCAGCAGCTCGTTCCCTCTTCAGCCGCTTCACAAAGTCTTCCACCTGCTGCGGATTCGTGAAAAAAGTCTGCTTCGCCTGATGAGTGATCCTTAGTTTCGCAGGGTAGAGCAAGGCGTAGTCCACCTGGAGGTCCCTAAGCTTCTTCTTAACTGCCAAAAACTTGCGTCGCTGTTCCTGCACCATCGGCGTGAAGTCTGGGTATACGGTAAAGTCCACCCCCTCGAAGGAGAGTGAGCGGGAAGTGCGAGCCGCACGCAGAGCAGCATCACGATCCCGATAGTTCAGGAGACGAGCAATGATAGGGCGCGGGGGCGCACCGGGGGCCGGTCGCGGTCCAAGCGAGCGGTGTGCCCGCTCCACAATGAACTGGGTAGAAAAGGCCTCCGCTCCAACTGCCCCAACCAACAGCCTCTCCACATACGTTTCCATCTTTCCAACATTCGTCGACTCCGGTACGCCTACTACGCGAATGTTGTTGCGCCGACTTCTCGCCTCCAACTCCTCATTCTTGGCGGCTATCACCCGCAGGATATTGTCCATTCTCGCCAATTGAGTGGTATGAGTGGCCGCAGTATCATCATGATCCGAAATGCGCTGTTCCGCCGTGGTCAGGCGTTCCTCATGGGCATCAAGTTTTTGCACCACTGCGTCCATGCGCGAGGATAGTTTGTCCACTTTGTCCACAATGGTAGCGAACCCTTGCCGCATCTCTAGCATCAACTGTTGAAAATCCGGGGCAGTGGGCTGCGTATTGGCATCAGCAGTGGGTGGGGGGGGGAGCGGGAGCTCCCCGCCTCCTGCGCCGAGCGAGCGCCTCTCCTAGAGGCCGCAGAGTCAAATGAGAGCTTAGGCTGCTTATTGTCCGGCTTGCCCATGGTCAACCAAACACAGACAGTCGTGGACACCTCAATAAGCACAGGCGAGGGGATCCCAGGGTACAAGTCCCCGCATACAAATCAGTGGGGCAGGTGGAAGCGTAAAAAAAAAAGACCCCAGGAACGGAGCGCAGTAGTGGTGCGGGCATGCAGATTCACCAGTAGATCCCAATGGTCACCCCACGCAGCTGCATCCAGGGAGGCAGGGGGCGAATACCGTAATATCAAGCAAGGGGGGGTTGAGAGGAGATGGTCGTGGTCTGTCACAGCACAGCAGAGACAGGTGAGGGCAGCGCTGCTTACCGGGTGCAACAGGAGCGATGCGCAGGCCACAGCTGCTATGCCGGTCAACAAGGATCAGTGCTGTTCAATCCGAGACTGGCCGGTCCAGCTAAATCACCCCAGGGGGTACTAGTGCGCAGAGCAGGTAGACGGGACCGGCCCCACAATAGCCAGTACAGCGTTCCGTCGCAGGCACTCGCACAGCAGGCTCTGCCACACAGCAGCCCCCGTGTCAGTTATGGCGCCAAATGAGGGAACAAAAGAGGGCTCTCCAGTAATGCGACCTCCCCCGGACCGTACCTTCAGCCACTGTCCGCATCCGGTCGCAGCACGCAGTGTACAAGTGTTCAGGGAAGTACCAACGACGGGGGCACGAGCAGGCAGATATGCCCCGCCACTCCCTTTCGTGCAGCAGCAATGTCCCGGCCCCGGGGGTGAGATCGGCGCCCCCGCAGCAGCTCCGCCACCGCTGCTCAGGGTGGTCACAATAGCGACGCTGCGCCCACTCCGTCAGCGAGCACGGGTCTCCGGCACAGCAGCCGAACAGGTCCGCAAAGTCCCAGAGGGGGGAGGGGAACAGGCCTCCACCCACGTGCAAAGCAGCGGCCCACAGTGCTCAGAGTCGCCGGGTCGCGGAGCGTCTGTCCCCCAGCGCGCCTGCCGGTGAACACTCCGGACCTCCTATCTCCGGCCAGGAACCATCAATCGGGCCAGGAGTTGGACCGAGTGTTGCACGTAGCCCTCCAGGGAAGATTCCGGTGTCAAATTAGGGATCGGCGACGGCCAAACAGGATAAATTACCGGATGAAGGCTCCGGGCAGCAGGAGCCTCACGGCAGTGCGGCCATGCTGCAGTGCGCCCTCTAGCGCCCCCCCCATATCACTCTATTATTTGAAGTTGCATGCCCACAGGACTCCAGAGAGTGTCTAGGTAACACAACTCTCCAGATATACATATATTTTGAACGGATGTATGACGTTACAATGCATGCTTTTACCACGCATGCTGTTACAATGCAAGTATTACAACGCAAACCTTTACAACGCATTACACTTTGGGGTGCTGGATAGTGAATAGTTTAATTTACTATTGCAACTCCAGTCCCCGTGGACACTAGGGAAGGTGTTGGATAGTAAATTAAAACTATTCCCTATCCTAGAGCGCCCCCTAGTGTAATGCGTTGTAAAGGTTTTCGTTGTAATACTTGCGTTGTAACAGCACTGCGTGGTAAAAGTTTCGTTGTAAAGGATGTTTCCCATTTTGAACCTAAATTTCTCAAACACTACTGAGCTGATTACACCAATTCACAACAGTTAGGTTTTCTATATAAAGATCTTGCTTTCTGCCAAATTTTAAGTAATTCTGTTCAGCTGTTTGGACTGTAGGGCTGTTAAAAAATCCCTATGGATATATCATGGGGACATTGCGTTTTGGCTTGAAAGATAACCCTGAAACGTTCATGGAAGGAGCTGAGGTGGATGAACTTTTTTTTGTCTTGGAATGTTTTGTGAAGAGTCAGCAAGTGCCTCCAAAGGTATAAGTAAACCAAAAAAAAACAATTTATTATGGTAGCTAGGTCCTACCTATAACTAAACAAAGAGAACTGCCACTATGTAATATATATGTGTGCATATTACTCATTCCCTAAATAAACCTCTCCATGCACTGCTTATGACCTCACATATTGCATCACTCATGACATGTTTTATCCCATAATTGATAATATCACTGAAACAAATGAAATGCCATCATTGATGACAAAAATGTGCATGAGGGGCACAGGTTATATAGGTGAGATCACTGAAACTGAAATTTCAGTGGTTATGTTTGTTTAAAAATGTATGTTTTCACTGACTTTTTCACCTAGCTAAAACACCCCTTTATTATTTTGAGTAAAGTATATATACACTGCATGCATACTTAGTCATGACAGAATATGCTTGTCAAGGTATGAAGAGGAGGTTGTTATACATGTGTCCTTGTACGTGGAAGTTCTAAGCAGATACGTTAATATGGGGGGAGGGAAATGCAAAAGACACCAGATACATTTGTATATCAGACCATGATAATATTGCTGCTTCTTTGTGCATATGGGTGTGTAGGGGAGTTTATGCCTTCTACTAATACTTCACTAGGTGTCATATGTGTATATGTATGCATGCATATTACTTCCTAATTAGATGTGTGGATATTGTCTCTATACATATTTGTTAAAATAATTATATATTTATGTGTGTGTATTATACATGAATAATTTCATTATATATATATATATATATATATATGTACATATATAGAAACACATACACACACACACACACACACACATATATATTCAGCAAACCATCCACTATAACGCGCACTCTGATCACAAAACTCCAGAAACGTCTCCAACTTAGAAAGGGGATTTATTTAAACATCATAAACCCTCTGTGACGCGTTTCGACCTTGACTGTCTTGATCACACACCGGAGTAAAGCTAATGCTGTCTTACATATACTTCCTTGTAAACATAAACAAAGGACTTAAGCACACATGTATGCATAGTAGCAATCATCATATACCCACCATATTGGAACTTGCAGATGTAGGTATAAAGAACCTAGTGTTAGTTTCACTGTAAAGTACTTTGTGCAGTCCTGTATTGTGCTCAGACTAAAACATATTGTGCAGTGCCTTTTTTACAAAGACTTGTGCTGATGATGCATTGGAATCACTTGCACAAAAAAAGCATTTTTGAGTGGCATTACATGGTGAGCCATGGCACAAAGGCGAGTGAGTGGTGTTGAGTGAGATTTGCACTCAAGGAACATCACCCAGTTCAAATTTCTATTCACAGACAACTACCCCCGGGTAAATTGCGTAATATGTGTAATTTCATTATGCATAGGTCATTTGTTGCACTATGCATTGGTATTATGCATAGGCCATTTGTGTATTATGGATGTGTAAGTTCATTATGCATAGGAATATCACACAACTTGACTTTTATTCATTGTTTGTGCATACTTTCCTTTGGCGCTAGTATTTCATGCAAAGCCAAGTGTCAATACATTTGTGAATATACCTTTTATGGGTATTCTACGGTGTTTGAGTTGTTCCTACCCCCATTGCTCTCCTTGCGTACATTAACAAGAGTTTGGCACAATGTGAAACAAAGCTTTTTGCAATGCACTCGTGTCAAATTTCGGGACCAAAAACGTTTTGCCCATTAAAGTTGCATGAACCTCTTGTTTGCATCAGTTTGTGTCACATATTCAGCTATAAGGCTATATGGGGACTTGGTGGGCTGTTAATGCATTGCAGTGGATGCCTCAAGGTGATTGTCCCCTTTCCACCCAATTAAATGCTGATCAAGATAAAAAGAGGTGGAGTTTTAAACCCTTTGTGAAACTTGAAGAAGTCTTCTACAAGAGTGAAGATCTTTGTAGAAAAAGGGAGCCTGTCTCAAAATCTATTGAAGTTAGCTGGGCGCGTGACCAGTTTCTGGTACTGACCTCAGAGATAGATGGTTTACAAGGGAGAAATCCCTTAGAGAGACCTGTTTATGTGCTGATGTTCTGAAAGGTATGATGCAGTGAGGGAAGGATGTTGTCTTGAACTGAGTACATTTTTTGACTGAAAGCCTGTACAGTATCTCCTGAGCAATCATGAAAGGACTGTCACATCTGAGCCCAACAATGGCTCTCTTTACAATGGCTTTATCACACATGTGTGGATACTATAAAGAGGACCTATTTAGTCAGCCTGGGCATGAAATTCTGCTCCGCTCGCGGAGTTTAAAGAGTTTTTCCCACTCCATGCAGCACGCAGAGTTGCAAACTTTTTTCCTCGCACGCCAACTCGCGATTGCCAGCGTTAAGTTGTCGAGCGTGAACCAGGAAAATCTTATTCCAGACCATCTCCTGGGAAGATTTCTCAACGTGGATGGTTACAGATGGCCGCAAACCACTTGTGTTGAGAAAACTTCTGTTCGCATTGAGGAAACTGTCGCTCGAGTAGAAAATCTACTCCAGCAGCAGAAAAAAAGCAGCACCCTTTTGCGCTGCACATTGTGTCCTTCACACTGATTTTCCAGTGCAGGGGAAAGACACAGCGCCAGTAATCAGCACGTATGGTAGGATCTAACACACTCCACCGCTTGTGGAACTCCGTGTAGCGCGGCACGCTTTTTTGGAAACTTTGTTGAGTTACGCTAGGCAGACTTCCACAAACTACACCCAGGCCTACTATTTAGCTTCTCACCTATAGACCTCATGTACGAAGATGTTTTACAGTTGCGACACATGTGATTTGCAAAAACACAGGGTTTGTAACTGCAACACATATTTTTAAAATGTATCAAACCCTTTTACAATTAAGAACATTATTTCTGGCTACTAAAAGGGCTTTTGTGATCCATTATGATTCAAAGTGAGAATCCTATCCCTTCTATTTGGTATTCCCAACGAAATGTTTCAATGGTGAGTAACTGCAATGAGATTGCAAACCACTGATCAGTTACCAACCCATGAGTTTAGGTGGTAACCGATATGCAAAGGGCAAGCTGGCACGTGGGACGGATTCTCCTTGGGGAATCATATCTTCAGCCTCGAGGTGTGCTGGCTTTTCTCTAAGGGAGCACTATCTGTTTCCACAGATGTATTCCCAAACAGGAAGCATTGTTTTGTTTTTTAAAGCAGCACATGTCCCTTTATTGGACATTGGCTACTCTTTTAACAAAATAGTTCTAATTTGTAGAAGCAAAACAGAGAAAGAGGTCCGCAGTCACATGCAGGACTTCATGACAGAAGGCTGCAAAATTTTAACTGCTAAATTAACATTAATTAGGCAGATCATTTTTGAGACACCCGGTAAATGTATAAATCGTGATCCAACAAAGTACATAGGTTCCATTGCAAATTGCATTGCCATTTGCGAAACAGTCGGTGTGCAAACCGCACATCCCTGCTTTGCAACAAGGAATACTAAGTACATCAGGCCCAAAGTCTCCTATCAGGCATCCTCCTGGGTTGATCAGGAATAGCATTCTTCTCGAGGAACTCCCCGACCTTTGTAATTCAGGACCATCATGGTGCACAGCTAAGTATAGGAAAGTCCAATATTAATGACATATTAGCAATGTTAACCTTTGCAAAATAGTCATGACCAAAAAATACAACGTTCAAAATGTCAACAAAAAACAACATATTTATTACATCACTTAATGGACCCCATTTAATTGTAGCTCACACAGTGTTCTTTTCAACGATTAATCTGGCACCTGCACCCAGTATCAGAAGCATTGCCCCTAGACTTACTAACTTTGTCACAGAAACGTTAATGTATTTTAAATTGTGTGTCTCAACATGTTGCTTGCATGAAGTCGCATATGCCGAGCTTTAAGTGGGCTGGACCCACTAAATAGCAGGTGCTGAGATGGGTCCCTATGGGGCTTTCCATGTTTGTCCTCAACCTCGGGGTGAAGAAAATAAATCTCAACTCTGCAGCCGAACCACCCTTCACTGCCTTTAAGGTAAGTTTAAAGAGACTCATTATAGTTCTTTCACAGCGTCATCATTTCAGAACTGAAGCATTTTTAATATTATATGCAACGAAGCCATAGCTGTAGTTGTTGCTAATGCATCTTATGCAACTAACAGCCATTAACTAATCCAAAAGCCCTGGTTTGTTGTAGGCAATCTTACTTGTTGTATTATATGTCTGGATTCAATCACAGAAGCAGCAAAATATCTGGTGGCACACTATGCTAAGCACAGATTTTTAGTTTATGCTTTTTAAGCCACACCCTTATCTGCATCGGCCACGCCCCTTTGGGAGACCCCCCAGTTTTTTCATCCCACTTAAAGCCCTAATCCTATGCATATACCTTTATTTCTGCTCTAGAATTATTACAGAGAAACAATTGACCAAAAGCCAAGTTCTTTACATAAGTAATGCTGTTACATAAGATTGGAAATCTTGCACTGTGCATTTCGAAGTACAGGTAGGGTGACCATATGTCCCGAATTTGACCGGACAGTCCTGGTTTAAAGGGCATTCTTTTTCCTGATGCATTTCGGTCACATTGACCTTTTCAAAGGAGGAGTCAGAGGCATCTTGAGAATGAGAAGCAATCAAACCTAATAGCTCCTTTTTAAATGTTTGTCCCCTGGTGGGCACCATGATAGGCTAAATCAATAGAGCATGCTGGTTTACGTAGTACGCTCTCAGTCCCACAATTCTTTCCCTTCAGTGGGCAATGCATGAATAGTCTTGCTTGTTTTCTTTACACCGTAATCCCAGTGCATACTGACTTTCAAGTTGCTGGGGTCCAAAACCAAGGTCCAATCCCTGGCGGCTGCCACTGCACTTGTTGCTTTCGCAAACAATTAAAGCAGGGTACATTTTCTTGCATCTAGCGCTCTTTTTCTCGTTGTATATATATATATATATATATATATATATATATATATATATATATATATATATATATATATATATATATATGCAGGGGCGTAACACAGGCCCCCGCAGCCCCCACCGTGCGGGGGGGGGGCAGAGTTGCAGGGGGCCCCCCTCAGCACAGTACGGAGGCCTGAGAGCTCCAGGTTAAATCCGGAGCGGCTTCCTGTGCTCGTACCAGGATCCAAAGGAAACTGAGAAGCAGAGGTCAACAATATGTTAATAGGGCACTGAGTAAAATGCAGTGTGTGTGTGTGTCTGTGAATCGAATTCAATTTCCCCATTATCTTCCCACGTGTCTCCAGCTCCCACTGACTTGCTTCATCTCTTAGCACTTGATGACCCTGGGTCAAGCATCAAATGCAATCATGAAACATTAACAATTTGAGCACAGTTGAGCTAGTAAAAAAATCATGCTTCGTGCAATATAATGATTGTGAAAAGGAATATCACTACAGCGCGGACAGATAAAAATGGACTACTGCAATCTACACAACAAGATAAGCCACACTTCGAGTTTACACACACACTCAAAAATGAAGTTGGAACGGTGGGTCCACAGATTGTTATGTTGGTCTCACCCTCCAGCAGCACCCGTCCCACTCAGGAAAACAAAAAGTGCAGGTGAGCAGCACATCTGAAAGCCGTTTTCTTTCACTTGCTGGAATGGCACAAGAAAGGACACCAATATAGGTGCAGTGAAAGAATGTACTTACTATCAGATCTCCTCCGTGCTGGAATACACCTGTCCTGTTCTGCTTAAAATGCTCCATTTCAATCTCAATGTAATTTTTACTGCTGGTCACTGTAGGGAACAGATCTCTTCTATATTGCCTTCAACTGTAGCTGCACGTTGATGATCTTTTCTCGCGCTAATTGATACATATGGAATGAAGGTAAGTAAAGCAATCTATGCCTTCTGCTCTGAATGCTTCCTATGCGTGAATCATGAATCTATGTGTTTTTTACATCAATGAATCTCATTAGAACTGTTTTTGTGGCAAACGCTACATTAAAATAATGTAATGCATCTTTAACCCGACTCGAACATAGCATTGAAAAAATGATTAATTATAAACCAACTGGTTGAAATATATCTAATCGAGAAAATGTTTAAATAAGCACCAGTCAATATCACCAGATTTTAGAACTAAAACTGATTTCATATTTTAACTTTTTAAAATTTCTTTTTTATTTGTAAATTTTCTATGTGGAGGGAATAATCTGCATGTCCTCTTTCATCAGCACTCTATGTTTATTACATTCTGCAAGGCTCTCCCCTCGAGTTCTAAGTGAAAAAACAGGAAAGGTGTGAATCAGGCACAGGTGCAGATTACAAACCCCAAACTGTATGTGTGATAAGTCTTTCAGGTCTTACCGGCTCACTGGAGTTTCTTAGTTTGTTGTGTTCAGGTCTTGCTGGACCATCCCAGCACCTCGGGCAGGTCTGCGTGCTCCAAAGAGTGGCAGCACACCGGGAGGCAATACTCAGGACTCCTCTGCCTAGAGCAATGGGCCATGTTCAGAGAGGGAGCAGTTCTGGTTTAGCGTGGTCCCAACTAGAGTGATGGCAAGCGTCTGGAGCTATTGGGTATTGCCGATTGGCCCACATCACTAACGGGTGACCTAGAACGTACACCGCAATTGGACCTTCTGACACACCGGGGTTACAGCCGTCACATGGGCTGATCAGAAATTTGGCAGTACGCAACTTCTGCAGTTTCAAACCCACATGGCAAATAACTTGGCAGGTTGTGCTGTCTCAGAGTTACGGTTCACGCTTGGATCTGTCAGGAGAGTCTTCGAGGCCCTTGAATGCCTGGTTCCTCCCTCCAGCACTCTCCAGCAGGCTGTTTTTGTGGATGCCCATAGCTATTGGGGGATGCACTGCACCTCCTCCTTTTTAGACAGTCTCCCCTCCAGCAAGGTAATCAGGCTCCCTTCCTCTCTCAGCTGGCGGGCAGGCTTACAGGTATTTCAGGACGAGTGCACAGCTTCTCCAGCAAGAGATCCTGACAAGGTGATGTCCCCTCATCTCTGGGAGAGTAGCTGTCAGGCAAAAACCAGCACTAGTTGCACCGCACCGATCTGCATACTCTGAAAATCATGCCCTTCCTTGGCCATAGAGAACTTTGAAGTGGAACAAGTGAGGCCCCACATTTTTTTATAAACAACTAGCAGTCATGAGTCGTACATCTACTGCTGACACTAGAAGCAGTTAGGATGGTTTTCCTTTCAATTGTCCTTTCCAGGCTGTTCTCCATATGCAGCCTTTGTGTAGAGTGAGGCCTCTTACAGCAGGGTACTCTCCAACGTGGATCACTCACAATCGACGCACAAAGAGGTGTGCGGTTTCTGCACCTGGCTTTCATCATCAGTCCAAATCAAGGAGAAATCAGGGAAAGACTAATGGACCGGCCTTACTTAAAGGTTTCTCTCCTTCACAATAGAGTCTGCAGTTGTACGCCTCACCGCTACCATTCACCAAATGGAAGTATTCAGAAAGACTACTACTTGCAGCTCCTTGCTAACCAAAAGGCCTAATAGAACACCAAAAGGAGCCCTGTCTTCTCCCCCAACCTTCAATATCTAGGGCTCCACTCTCCACCTACAGGATGGTGAGCAATACACATTCACTGTTTAGGAAAAGAGTCCTCTCCTTCATTTTGTGAAGGGCCTGGCCAAGGACACCCAAAAAAGATCAAACTGGCCTTCATTACTCTGGCTCACAGACACACAATGCAGGATATTAGCGCAAAGGACTGGGTGAATAAAAGCAGAGCTTTACACAAGTAGATGAGAAGGCCTCCACACAGTGACTCAGATAAAAAGGTCTGGTCACATATTTAACTATCAAACCAATAACCATGCTATGCTGCCACCACTGCTCTACATACTACACCATTGCAGTGGCGTAACACGCAACCCCTGTGGTGCAGGGGGGCACCTGATCAGCAGGGGACCCCCTCAGCACAGTACTCTGACCTGAGAGTTCCGGATTGAATCTGGAGTAGGGGCCCCCTCCATGTACCTTGCAGGGGGGCCCCCTCAACTTTCGTTACACCACTGTGTATATATATAGATATATATATACACACGTGTGTGTGGGTGTGTGTGTGTGTGTGTATATAACATACATATATATGATCCTGAGACATAATAGGACATTTAGTTCCATTTTCTATGTCTGTGCCAGTCCCAGTTTTCTCCATCTGAAAATCTGGTCACCTTACTAAGTACCGGTCTTCGAGGGGAAATGTCAACAGATGCAGAGTCATTAAAAAGCTCGCTTTGTGAAAGGACTTACCAAGAGACAACGACTACACGGACATTCATCACTGCGGCCACTAGAGGACAGCAACACACAGGAAATGAATTATTCATATTTGAAAATTTGAAAGCGATGTACAAAACATTAAAACCTCATGGTTTTAAAAATCCGAGATTCACGGAGAAACCAGGGGATTACCAAGAGGCATGGGACAGTCTGGTTGCTGATCAAGACAACCTGAAATTGAGCAGACCTTTTACCCAGTGTCTGTGTACTGATTCTTCGTTTTTTAAAGTAATATTCCTCAAAAGCTTAATCATGCTTTTCGTGAAAGCAACTATTTTCACCATTCCACACCCCTGAAAATAAATTAAATGTCTCATGAATGTCTGAAAGACAAATTCAAAGAACAACCCAGTTTGGGTGATTCTGTACCTTTAGGCACGTTAAAAAGTATTATCTTCATTTTATTTGTTCTCTGAAGTAAATGAGACACACAGCTCTCTAGAAAAACTCGAAAGAAATAATTTGAGTACAGTACAAATGGTACATATATTATACATATTAAAATCAGTGTTTAGGGCCTACCCCGAAGGGTGACGTGTAAGTGTTAAAAAAGGAAGGGTTAGGTAAGGCAAAAGGTTTATTTTACCAGTTCAAAATGGCAATATAAAGCTACACACACAGGCTGCAACTGCAGACCTCAGACGTGTTGTAACAGGCTATTTAAGTGGGTGGCACAATAAGTGCTGCAGGTCTACTAGTAGGCTTTGCTTTATAGCACTGGGCACCTGTGGAACCACTTTACTAGGGGCTTATAATTAAATTTAAATACAATTGGGTGTAAGCCAATTTTACCATGATTAAAGGAGAAAACACAAGCACTTTAGGACTGGTTAGCAGAGGTAAGGTGCACAGAGTCCTAAAAGCCAAATAAATGGGATCAGAAAACAGGAAGGGTGATGTTAAAAGGTTTGGAGGTGACCCTGCAGAGACGACCAGGCCCAACAGACATTATTCTACTTCTTGATCTCGCATTCAATATTTATTTTTATTCGGTGGCCTATATGTGATGTAATTTATCTGGAGCATCAAGAACATGCACCTCTCAGGGTGCATCCTGCAACTTCTACCTTTGAAGATATAAGTTATGAGATGCCTCCAAAGAGTTAGTGTATTTACAAAAAGTACATGAGAAAAGATGTGTATATTTAGCGCACTACCTTGATATATACTGCTCCTTAGCTATACCCATTTTTTATTCTCTTAAATGATCAGTCCTGAATCACGATTAAGTCCTTTTGAATAAAACATTTTGGAAACCTAAATAAATTAAAGTTGTATTATTTACACATTTTTAAGAGGGGCATCTTTTTTTTGTGTTAGGTACCTAGGCAGAAGGGAGCCCTAATTAACATGTAGTTCTCATTTGAACAAATGTATAAGTACTGGGACGAATTGGCACTCATTCACAAACTACATTTTATAGTGCATTTTGTAGTACTGCAAAATTTAGTACAACATGCTATTTGCAAACGTAGGAGAGGAGTTTATGCCTCTGCCTCTTCTATACATCTACGTGCGGAAATCTCCCTGACTGCAGAATCTCCACACATATTGATATATGTTTTAGTAGTAAATTTGGGATGGCCACAGGGGAGCAAGGAAGGGTTTGAGGAGAATCATGCAGGATCAGGGAGTTGTTTTGGGAGGGACATCAACCCACCCACACATAGGTATGCTCACAGCTAATCACAATATGCACTTCTATAGTTACCACAGCCAAACAGGACCTAAAACCATATTATAGAACTCCAGCTCAGGGCTTAGTAAGTGTAGTACCACACAAGGACAGCCATTAGTATTGCAACCCACTTCCATAGAAAATAAAGTTAGGAACTCAAAATCAAATCCAAAAGAGAACAGTTTTAAATTAAAATATTTCAACAGTTAGACTCCATCCCATTTTTCAAGGGGTGGGGATGTGTAAGTCTTCACTTTTGAGTAACCTTACACTCTGATTTAGTAAATAGCCATAAGTAGAAAAGTTGCTCAAAAGTGTAAGAGTAAATTTACATGTGTAAATAACTCACAAGTGTAAATCAACTTCGAGAATAGCCCCATCTATGTTTTGTTGAAACGTTCTGACTAGTTGCAGTAGGCCTTGGGATGGTCTACTGATATGTTCCTAATATGAAGACTACGTATACAAAAAAATTAAATGCAACTTCTTACATGTCTTTATTAGAGGCCTCTCTCCATTTATTAGTAAGTTCACAGAGTGCAGCGTTCCATCCACCTGGTACTGTGCATAGGCTCATGCACGACCTAGAGATGCCCTTCCTCCAAGCCAAATTTGTCAAGCACTCCAAGCAACAGGGCCAGGGGTTGGCTGTCCCAGGAGCTTCAGGCCTTGTGACTGCTGCAGCGTCCGTTTGTGGTTTCTCTTCTATCCTGGGGAGATCGAGGCCCTAAGACAAACTTACATTTCCATCAGCCCCCAGGGGATGAGGTACCCAGGGGCAAGACATTTCTCTCGGCAGGGTGCCCCAAGCACACCTCCCTCCCCACCACAAGGAATAAAAGAAATTGTACTGATCCCTGGGTATTTGAAGGGGGAGGGGGATTTGAGCAAATTGTGGAGCATATTCCTGCCTCGTCCCTGGGGGACCAGACTTCTTTTTCAGCTTTTTCAAGCCCATTTGGGCCAATTTCCACAATGTTGCTGTTGCTTAACTCACAGTGGTGATGTCTAGATACCAAAGGGGGATTCTGTAGACCCTCTGGCCTCTAAACGTTTTGTTTCTTCATTGAGCTTGGTTTCAATGTTCCTGATGCTGGCCCTGTCCTCAGTCTGGACTCCTGGCACCTGCCTTCACTGGGGGTTTCCTCAGCAGCCCCTCCACTGTCTAACAATAGAATACCCTCACTATTGTACTACTCATGCCCCATCGCATTGACCATCTTGCATGCCACCTGTGTGTCAGCAGCTAAGTCAGCGGCCCCCTCCTGATGGAGGTCACCCATCTGCAGCCAGTGTCCCCCAAACAGGCCCATCCCTCTACTGTTCATCAAAGGGTGTAAGGGGGCCAGAGCCACTGACCCTTAAGAAACCTTCCTAGTCCTCGGATGCCAGCTGGAGTCCAGAGGTCCCTAAATCCTTCCTTGCAGTCGACTCAGGTGGCTTTTCCTTCCAGCTGGGCCTTCCTTTGCTTTCGTCCCTCTTGGGTCCAAAAAGTTCACAACAGCCTCTGCCTGGTGCAGGTTTTTTTTTACCTTGATTTTTTCTTTAAACAGATATCACAGCAATCATTCAAATACAGATATCAGAGGCACGTTACCAATTACGCCGGGGGACTCCGTACACCACATATACAATACCAGTAGCTATGAGGTGGTAATTCATGGTACATTTGAAAGCAAGGGAATACATTCCATTCGTCCATCACATTTCACTACTCTCATTTTTCTCCCCCCCAGACGTGTCCTCATTCGCATTTGACTCATGCTGGTCATCCCCATCTTGGTCTGAGTTCAGAGCAGCATTGTACAATTGCCGCCACTCAAGGTCTTCCTGCAGTTTATCGTCCCTACAGTTTAGTTTGATGTGGACTTCTTCTGCTAAGGTGCACTCGTGTATGTCCCTAAGCCATGCTGTTATGTCTCGGCCCCTCTGTCCTAGCCCAGTGATAGCCACCCTGAGTTTAGCTAGTACCAACATCAGTTGTAGCAGCTTGTAAGCCATTTTTCTCTTCTTGGGTTTCTTGATGTGGCCCAACAAGGATTGCAATGGCTCCACCTCAATGCGAAAGCCTGTGCTCTCCTCCGCACTCTCTCCACCACCCGATCCCAGAACTGCTTCATCCCAGGGCATCTCCATGCTAAGTGTAATAAATCCACCTCCTCATCGTATTGAAGGCATGTGCCAGCTCTGGTCAGGGAGATGCCCCATAGTCTCACCAGTGATAGATAGGTGCGATGCAAAGAATTGTAGTGTATCAGTTTAAATCGCGCATTGCAGGACACTGTGTATGTAAAGATGCTTATAGCTGCCCAGGTCTTGTCATCCAGGGGCCCAGCTAAATCTGCATCCCAGGTTGCTTTTGCACGAGGAAGAGGGCCAGACAAGTCCATCCTCATTGCTTTCTACAGGAGGGAAATCTGCCTGCGCCCAGAGCTGCATGTGAGCAGTATATCCAGAGTGTGAGTTGTTTGCGGTATGTCAGGGTACGTGGGCCAGGTTATCTTTGCAATTTCCATCAGGCTGGTGTAGTGTAGATAGTGCCCTTGTCCTAATGCAAAATCGCCACAGGCCTGCTCGTATGTGATGAGTGTTTCATTCGGATAGAGGTCTGCTAAGACTTCGCATCCTCCCTCCCTCCACATCTGGAAGGACATATGTAAACTCATTTCCCTCACTGGGGCGAGTATCCATATAGAACTCTTCCTGTGGAACGGGGCGTGTCGCAGTACCTTCTCCACATATTGTTGTCAAATATTCGCGGTGTGGCGAACTATATAGGGCATATCGTCAGGGGCCCCCCTGCCCTGCACCAATGCAACTGGGAGTATGTCTGGGTGAGCTCGCCCTGCCAGCAATCTTTTCTCCCTATTGTCTCCGTCATGTAACTAACAGGACGCGTGCTATACTTGCGCCGAGTAGTAGTATGGGTCCAGTCTTTGAGGCTCTAAACCCCCCTTCTTGTACCGACGAGTTAATGTGCCCAATGTACTCTACTGCGCCGACTCACCCACAATAATGACACATCACAGAGTTCAGTTGCTTAAAAGACCTGATTGGGAACCGGACACAGTGAGTTTTGTAACACATACAGGCAGCAAGGTAGCACCACCATTTTGGAAACTGTCAGTCTGCCCATCAATGAGAGTGGCAGCAAGTTCCAAAAGGTCACAGAACGTCGGAGCATATCTAAGACCCTGTCTACGTTAAGGTGTATCAGCTGCGCGTTGTCATGTGCCACCTGCACGCCCAGGTACCGAAAAAGCACCCGCTCCAACCATATCCCAAGATTGGGGAGGTTCTTCAGAGGCAGTGTGGCCATGCCTGCAAGCGGGAAGATCGAGGATTTGCGCCGATTAAGTCGCAACCCAGAGACCTCTGCAAAATCCTCCAGACGTTGCAGGAGCTAGGGGATGAGAGGCTATATAAAAGAGGGTGTCAGTCGCATACAAGGAGATTACGTGCAATGTGTCACCTATCCGGTTGCCCTGGTGCAGGGGTTTTTAAGCGGGGGTGGAAACCTCTGGAAGGTAGGCACCTCTGACCAATCCGAGGGTCACAAATCGTCACTCCAACCCTGCCCGAACACTCCTGAACATCCTACTAGGAGACATTAAACATGGCGGCTTGAAGTGGTCTGTGGAAAGACAATCCTCCAGAAATCTCAAATCAAGTGAAGCTTTTTTAGGTCTCGCCTACACAGCGTGCAAGTGCTACATAGGAGATGTCATCTTGGAATTGCTCAGGACTTTTTGGGAAACTCGTGCATGTACTGCACTGTTCCCAATAAGCCCTCGTGCATGTGTGGCGCTTACCTTGCGGGAGCGAGCAGCGGCGCCATGTGTTTGCAATTATCGCGCCCACTGCTGCTCGCTCCCGTAAGGTAAACGCTGTAGATGGCCAGGGCCACGCTTGTTTCATTATTCCTTCCGTGTGTTTCTCCAATGGACACGTAGTCGGATGATTTATGAATTTTGATTGGGCTTTACTCTGGTATGGCCACATGATGGCGCCAGCGATCTTCTGATTGTTCTCAGCACAGTCTTCACGTTGCATTACAGACTTGAAAAATTATCAAATTGAAAAGGCCCACCTCTGCTTCTGATTTCTGCCTTCTTGGTGTGTAAAGTTGTAAATTATGGAAACTGCAAAATTCTATGGAAACATTTGGGAAGATTGTAACATTTGTAGCTTTGCCACTTCAACGCCTCCTCATATAAATACTTGCGCCTGAAAATCATGGGATCTGTCAAAATGTGTTTCAAATAAATCCTAGACCTTTTGGCACCTGTCTGATTGCCGCCCCACGACAGGGGGTAGGGCGAGGGTCCCTGCGTTTGCAGCCCAGGCCAGCTCGCCCATGTCCAAGGCCAGCCCTGGATGGAATGGTTATAATTAGGGCTCCCGGTTTTATGGTATTTATTTTTTGGACAATTCCGTCTGTATTTATCCATATTTATTTTTCGCTAACGTCATCTGTATTTATCCATATTTATTTTGGGTTCTGTGAAAAAATGAATCTGAAATGAGTATATTTCTACATTTATTTGACCGATAAATATGTACTCATGCCTGAAAGACTGACCAGTTTCAGGGATATAAACACGCTCAGACGACAAAATATGCTCTTATAAGAAAACATGCACATTTTAATATTAAGGTTGGGCATATCTTTTGCTGTTTAAGGCTCTTTACTAAAATCTATTAATTTTTGTAACACCCTTGCCTTTTGATCAACAGAGTTATTGGCCTAGTAGTCATGAATGACAGCATTTAGAATCACTCAAACAACTACCCAATTTCTGTTTTTATCCACATTTAAAAATAAATATAGACAGGAAAATACATGGTTTTCTGTCTGCATTTATCTGCACTGCAAAAATCAGTAAAAACGGAAAACAGGGAGCCCTATTTATAATTACAACTGCTGTCGACAACTGTGAATCATGGATGTCTTATTGTTGTTAAATGCAAAAACTGATAAAAACTCTAATAAAGAAATTCTTTTAAAAAAAATAAACAGCACATTATTTGGGACGATTTGAAATTGTTTAGGCAATGTTAATATTGGATAACCAAATTTGTATTAAAGAATGCAAAAGTTTGATAGCATAAGGTACTTGCAACATCCTTCCGGTGGTGAATTAAATAAATGAAACTCCTAGTTTGAAATAATTACTACCTTCTAACATTCATAATGTAGAGCATTCCATGAAACCACCCTTTGTAACTTGGGATTGTATTTCTAGACTTTAATATCCCTCCT
Source organism: Lissotriton helveticus (assembly GCF_964261635.1). Classification (NCBI taxonomy): domain Eukaryota; kingdom Metazoa; phylum Chordata; class Amphibia; order Caudata; family Salamandridae; genus Lissotriton; species Lissotriton helveticus. Next base: position 456,860,410 of record NC_136065.1, read on the forward strand.
TCCCTTTTTTGTGATATCCCACGGTGGATCTTTAGTTTAATAGCCCATGAACCTAATTTGGGGATAGCCTTTCTTTCTCACCAAGATCTATGTAAGCAATTCAGCCCTGAATGATGGCTAAGCGTGATTCTGGTCAACATTTAATAGGAGGAAGAGAGCTGTGAGCCTGTGGGTCCCAGCAGTTGGACTGAATTAAACATGATAAAAGGATACTAGTCTTACATATGTTGAAGGTTCTGATACTACATTATGTAAACTTATGATGTCATGGGTTAGTTTAGAGCCAGGGTAGGCTTTTGCCTTGCACCATCACCATAAATTGCCATAAGTAGGTGCTAGATTGCAGCAAATTGCCTCAAAAATAGGCACATTGCTGTGGGAAAGGGAGCACCCAAATAGCACAATAACTTTTTCCCCAGGACTTTTAAAATTCTTGCACTGCCCTATCTAAATCAGCCCAAAGGGAAACTCCCCAACCCTGCCACCATGTAATCTCTGCAGCAGTATGGGGTGGTCCACGTCTCATGTGTCCAGCAAAACCAGTATAGTTAGATGACCTGAATTTAACATGTGTTCAATGTTATCCGATATATCCAGCAATGTGGTTTTGGTACTCTGATCTGGTTGTAACCCCAATAGTCTGGTGATCAGTGGGGTGTAACTATCTAAAGCCTTGAATGGGTGTCATCCAGAATAGTGTGGTGTGTTGTTTTTATCCCACTTAGTAAATATTGATACCGTATAGTTAGGTGATGTATTGACTGAGTAAGGCAAATACTGTCTATTTGAGTTTTAAGGCACAAGTGGGGAGCTCTCCCTGGAGTTGGTATTTATTCCACATAAATAATTCTATATGTATTGAAGTCTTCACACACTTCTTCCACTGTTAAATTTCAAAAGGTTTGACCTGCTCCATTCATCAGGTGGAAATTCCACGGGGTTCGGTGTTAACCGCAAAACTTGAAATTCCGATTGCTGCACAAATTCTTTTTTGTACTGGGGGTCGTAGTTTTTCATCCTCACGTTATTTTGTCTTCCAGGACAGCTGTACCATGCTGTTCTAAAGAAATAAATGGCTGCCTTCACGGTTTAGCCTCTTGAGGATGCTGTCTGCACATTACCTGCTTTAGAAGCACCAATTGGAAAACAAACAAGCACTGGCAAAGCCAACAGATCTTGCCTATGGACGAGCTATTAGCTTTGTGAGCCTGGTGGGTGTGGTGAATGTGAAGGGGGATACATTGGTAGAGAACGGGATACAAAAAAAGCGATATGAAGTGACCAGCGCTGGATGCATCATACCACTTTTATTTGTCTGTTGGGAGAGGGGGAGATGAAATGGGCAGGGCAGGTGGGGGTTAGGTGAAACGGGGACAGGGTGGTTAGTGGCTAGAAGAATTTTAGGGCTGATGGGTAAAAGAAACTGGAATGACGTCGGATGGGAGGAGAAAAAAACAGGGGCTTCCTCTTTTATCTGCGCTTTGGGCATGTCACAAAACTGCCCTAGTTATGAAATCTGAATTAATGAAAACTGGCACGTAAACAGGCTGTAAGAAAGTGTGTGGCTTCTGAGAAAATCACAGGCCGCTGGACATTCGCAGATTACGTTAAAGAAGGAGTAAACCGCATAATTAGAACTTCGCTTCCTGGTTATCAGTTTTGGTACACAAAGAACAACTGCTGAATGCCGGCTCCACCACGTGTGCCCTGTCGTGTACCCTTCCTGCACCACGTATGCCCTGTCGTCTGATCCCAGCAAACTTTGGCAGTGAAGAGATTAGAGGGCCAGCTTCGATAAACAGATTTATAGTACTGAAAGTAGGCCCTGCTTCACAAAACCAGAAACACTGCAACTTTCCCAACTCCTGGGAGAGATGTAATTTGCTACCTTTGTGCTTTAATTATTTTGCAGGGTTTGATTTCTGTGCTATTCGATTTTCATTGTGCACTTAAACGAACGTTCTCTGTGGCGCGTAAGTAATTGCCGAGGCATAACAAAACAAAATAATATTGTATTATCCTCCTGGGCGCAATTGTCCTGCATTCTGCGGCCATTCATGTTTTTTTTGTTTTTTTCTCTCTACCTGATGTTGATATTGCATTTATGTTCTTCCTTCCATCATATTGTACAGTGCTCTGATATCCTTCGGGATCTTGTTCGTGCTATATAAAACTTTATAAATAAATAATTTATGAGGCAGTGCTCCAATCGCTTCTATGCCAAACAGCTGTCTGGCAAATGTTGGTTTCACCATGGTCAAGGGTAATAAGCGCAAGACAACACGCACCCAGCTGCAATTCGGGAAAAGAAAACTATGCTTTTCAACACAGCAGAAAAAGACTATTTTTGCATGTGCCATATTGATGCATCTCAAACAAATAAAGGAGCGCACCAAGCTAATGCAAAACGGCGCAGTAACGTTCCACAAACAACTACAATAAATGGTTCCGTGTCAAGGCCACAACTTTGCTCAAATGTATGCCACCCTAATTGATACCCACGTGTAGTGACGGGTATGGTATACAGTTATCATGCCGTGTGTTTGATTTGGTCTGTTTTATTTTTCTTCTATTTTCTAATCTGTTTCGGAGTTCCTGATGGCGTACGTGGAACGTAAACAAGCATTTGCAATTCAATAGGTCTCGCATTTTAGAAACTTTGACCTATTTGTATTGTAAATGACAATGCCTTTTTATTTTTGCAGGTGTTTTTTAAACACAAAATTAAATGGCATTGTCATTTACAATGTCAATAGGTCAAAATCTAGCAATTGCGAGACATATTTTTATTGAAAATGCTTGTTTCAAATGTTCTCAAGCTACACAAAGCTCAACAAGACTGCAGTATTTTAAAGGCCCCTGAGGGGATTAAGCACATGAAATATTGGATTTGTGGGAAGCAGCCCACACAAAAAGATAGCTTTATCAGAAGACATTTTTTGCCAAATTGTTTTTGCAGGAAAATTATTTAGCAAACTTTATTTTTGTAGGCATTTCACCCTTCTGTGATTGTGCAAAAGCCAAAATGTATGAAGTTTGAAAGGTTATCGCTATGGCAAACATTTTACAAGCAAAACTATAATTGTGTTCACCATTGCTCATCATAATATTTAAATGTACTGTCTAGGAAGAATTAACAACTCCAAAATTATTAATTCGAGGCTAAACAATCACATAGTCCAAAATTCCATTTAGTAGATTGTAGGTAACATTCACAACAACCCGGAGCACTGGAAAGTCCATCTCGTGGGCCCATTTCTTCACCATTTCAAGGAGAGGAGGGTGGGGACAGAGAAAGAGACAGTGAGGTGTGTGTACAGATGTTATCCAATGGTTTATCTGCCGCCAGGTTGAGACCTCTGCTAGTGGCGGAGTTCAGGAAATGTGCAGTCTCAGCAGATGCTCCGACCTCTTTTCAGCTTCGCAAGGGCAGGGCTAGGAGAGGGGCAGAGGAGGAAGCAAGAGGGACTTCAATATGTCCCCAGCCTCCCCCCCCCCTTCCCCCTCCACGGATCAGATACAGGAGGCGAGAGTCAGGCTACTGGTTCTGCCAAGCCAGCAGAGTTCTGCAGCTCGGGGGAGCTGAAGGCAGGCCGGAATGATCAAGGATAAGTACAATGACGTGGCTTGTGACCGGTCATGGAAATAAAAGAAGGACTTGGGGGACAGAGAGAAGGCGAAGGTCGGAGAAAGACAGAAGGGGGAGCTGGAAAGAGGGGTGATAAAATGGCAGAGATGGAAGTACTGAGCATAACTCACGTGTCAAGGGCAAGGTGTAACTTTACTAAAGTAAAAATAGGGATAGAGTAACATTGAAAGATAGTGCTTTTGATTCTTGTTTAGGGAGCATGATACTGACGGTAAAGGGAGCTAAGAAAGTGAATTACTGAAGATTTAAAAATGAAAATTATATCCAGAAATATTTCCAAATCAACACTTGCTAAGAACACTTCCAATAGACAGCTAAAAGTAGGAGGCTGCATCATGGAACATACATATAAGAAGCTGCATGTAAAGATTATAAAAGCGTTTAAAACACATAATTTAATTAATTTGGCTTAACAGTATAAATAAGGATTTACATAGAGGCTCTCTGGTATTTTAGGGCAAGAGGGAGAGTAAGACAACTTCTAAAGGCAGAAGACCAGCATAATTAGGGAGACTTCTATCTGTGTGGGGAAAAGTGGGTGATAATGAAGAGAACAGAAGAAATTAAAGTGGTGAAAGGAGGATAATGCACAGGAAGAGGTAGAGAAAAGAGGCTGATCAAGAATGAAGAGAAGTGGTGGAAAGAGAGGTGAGAGACGGGAGGAGATTGCAAAGAAATGGAAAAGAGGAAAGTGAGAAGGAATCACATTTAGAGAAAGATAGGGACAGAGTGATGTGAATTAAAGGAAAACAGATACACATACACTTTTCTGTACCTAAATGGCACCCTGGTGTACAGAGAAGCCCTTTATAAATTTAAATGCTCGTCATCATTTCCAGAATCAGAATTGTTGGGGGGTTTACATTCATAGGGTGCATCGTTGTAGGAGGAAAATCAACATATATTTCAGACCTGCAGCATTTGCAATTGTAGGGTGATTGTTCAGTTTGAGAATGTTCCTGGATGGGCTTATCTAAGAAGTAAAGGCCAGATGTACGATTTTCGGACTGCAAAAAATTGGTCTCAGACTCCGACCATTCATTTCATGACCAGTAATAATTTTTGAGATCACCCTATGCGCTAATATATCATTTCTTAAAAATATGAATTTCGTAGGTCAGAATCTGACTTACCTCATGAATATTAATGATGTGCTGAGTTCCCCAGGGTTCATCGCTCAACCCACCCCTTTTCAACATCTACTTTGAAGTGCTCGCCAACATCGTCAGATCAAATGGCATCTTCATCATATCCTACGCCAATGACTTCCAACTCATCCTATCTCTGACTGACAAGTCCACCACCACCACCAGAACCAACTTCTCCAAGTGAATGATCAGCGAAGCAGATTGTATGGGTGCCACCCGCCTGAACCTTAACTCTGACAAGACCGAAGTGTTGGTCTTCGGGAACGAGAACTCTCTCTGGGACTCCATCTGTTGGCCAGCAGAGCTCGGACCCACACCCATACCAACCAACCACACAAGAAACTTGGGAATCATTCTAAATGACCAGCTCAACAGGACAGCACAGGCCAACACAGTCTCCTGCTGCTTCAATATACTCTGTATGCTCACCAAGATCTTCAAGTGGCTACCCCAGAACATCAGATGCACCATCACCCAATCCATCATCACAAGTAGATTAGACCACAGCAGTGCACTCTATGCCAAGATCTCCAACCATCTCCTCCACCTACTCCAGACCATCCACCCACCGCAGCAGGACTCACCCTCAACCTCCCACTATGCAGACATGCTGGACCACATCTCAAAGAGCTCCACTGACTTCCCATACATAAATGTTGCAAATTCAAACTCCTTACACATGCATTTAAGGCACTCTACAACATCGGAACAACATACTATAACAACTGCCTTAATTTCCACCAGACACATGCGCTCAGCCTCACTCTCAATCGCACACAACCCCTGCATCCACAGAACGGGAGGCCTGGGTTTCTTCTAAAGAGCATTCAAGACCTAGAACAGCCTCCCTCTATACATTAGGGCCTACTCCTCAATTCTTGAATTCTGAAAAAAACGAAAGACCTGGCTCTTTTGGTGGCCTGCTGGGGTCAGAAGATCACTATGTCTGTGATTTCTTTTTAGTAAAGCAGATCTTTTTTTAATGCATCTAGTTTCCTTAATGGAAATGGGACTGCATTTACAAAGAAAAATGTTCTGCATTGAAAAAGAAAAATCTACTTTGTTTAAGAGTTGTCAGTGGTCCCAGCCTAGCATTAGACTTGAGAGATTAGATTGAGGCAGTATCAATTTCAGATAGGATCAGCCCACAGGTGCATTTTAGTCTCACTGTTTTTCTACTTGCTGTTTGGGTGTCTTCTTCCACCTCCATTGTAATGCATGAGAGAGACCTCCATTTTAAAGTATGAGGGACTATTTTGCAGTCAGCAAGCAGCCCAGGAGCACTGGGCAGCACGTGCTGACAAACACATGAAAAATTAATGCTGCAGAAAAGGGAAACAACCCTTTGTTCGGTAGCATCCATTATTGAGATTCTTTTGTTTGTGCATGTGCTCCAGTACACAAACAAGCACTGGGGAGCCAGTATCGCACGGTACAAATATCAAACCTACTGGCTTTGCCAATGCTTGATTAAATATCCATGCATGGTTGCATGCACAAAAACCTTTCTTTTCAAAGTACTGTACACCAAAATCGGAGGCTGTGCATATACATCTCAACTTTTTTTGAAGCAGCACATAACTGGCTGCTTTTGGCTGGTGCTGGGTCTGCAAGAATGCATTCTATACTGGGGTCTTCTTCTGAATCCACCTAAAGTCCTCACTATATAGAATTTCACAAAACAAACACATCTGGTTAAATCGATTCATACAGACATTACAATACATTTTCCACAAATTCATCCTCAATCTAAGGCTAAGGTATTGGATGATTATATCACACGTTCATTTGTATGTCATTTTTTTAATCCCATTTTTCCTGGGTATTATCTAGTGTAGCCCCACGGGTCCAACCCTGCCAAAAACCTACTTCTGGTAGGATCGATCCTTTGGATTTTAAACTGGCTCTCGACCTCTCTAGACCTATTCTGCCTGGAGAACTGGAGGAGTGTCTGTCAGGGTTCACCACTTGGGTGGCCAAGGCGGCGGCTTCTGCAGCCTCTCCCCAGTCTTTTAGACCGGCCAGAGACTCCCCGTCCAAACCCTGGTTTAATGCGACTTTCAAGGGTGCTAAGCATGATTGCAAGGTCCTGGAGCGTGCCTGGCGTCAGAGTGGATACTGTCCTATGGCTAAGAGGAAATTGAAAACTACGCAAAAAACCTACTATGAGGCCATCGCCGTGGCCAAAGGGCAATTCTTTGCTGCCCGTATTGACTCAGCTAGGAACAATGCCAAAGAAATGTTCTCTATAGTGCAGAATTTTACTTCACCCCGGGCCCAGGCGAGTGTTATTCCTTCTTCCCTCGCCTGGTGTGACACACTTTCCCGTTGCTTTAGAGAGAAAATTCAGGCCATTCAGGCTTCCTTCTCCTCGGGCAATGGCAGCCGCATGGGTCCTTTGGCTGGTCAACCTGCCGCCCCTGCCCGCTCTTTTTCAGCTTTTAGAGCCGTTGCCCCCCTGGAATCTCTTAAAATCCTCCGGGGGCTTAAGTCTGGCTCTCCTGCCGACTCTTGCCCGGCCAGGCTCCTGGCTGCGGTGGCAGAGAGCGTGAATGTTGAGGTGAATTGTATTGTCAACTTGTCCCTCCAAACTGCAGCGGTCCCTTCAAGGTGGATGCAGGCGAAGATACTGCCTCTTCTTAAGAAAGCCTCTTTGGACCCCCTTACTCCTGGGAACTATCGTCCCATCTCCCTTCTCGCGGCCATTGCTAAGGTCTGTGAGAAGGTTGTTAACAACTAACTCACAGAGTATGTGGAGACAGAGGGACTCCTGCACCCAGCACTATCAGGGTTTCGTGCCTCCCACAGCACTGAGACTGTCTTATTGGAGGTGGTGGAGGCTATTGGGGAGTGTCTGGACGGGGCGGGAGGGCTGCATTGATATTACTTGACCTCTCGGCCGCGTTCGACACGGTCGCCCATGCTCTCCTTCTGGCCCGACTGGCTGAGGTTGGGGTATCGGGAGCGGCCTGGAGTTGGCTTTGGTCCTTTTTGGACGAGCGGGTGGAACAGATTTGGCTCAGCCCTTTTTCCTCTTCCCCCCAGCTGGTCACCACTGGAGTCCCTCAGGGATCTTCCCTCAGCCCGCTCCTCTTTAACATTTATGTTACGCCTCTTTTACACCTGGCAGAGGAGCATGGGGCTAAGGTGATGGCCTATGCCGATGATACGCAGTTGATGTTCACCTGGGATAAGACCTCCATCTCCGCCTCAGCAGCTCAACAGTGCCTAGTCTCCATCTTTAAATGGCTGGCCGATGCGCAGCTGAAGTGTAATAAACAAAAATCTGAAATTCTTCTGTTTGACAGATTTCCCGCTGACTTCTGCGAGCAGTTGTGGCCCCCTGACTTCCAGCTCCTCCTGGTATCGGGACAGCCGGCAAAAAACCTGGGAGTCTGGTTCGATGAGAGCCTCTCCTTTTCCGCTCATTTCAAGAAACTGGCTGGCTGCTGCTTCGGTCTCAATAAGTCTCTGCGGACCTTTTTCCCGCTTCTTCCTCAAGCGGCTAGAGAAACCGTCACCTGCGCTCTGATCCTCTCCCGCCTGGACTACGCCAACGCTCTCTTTGTTGGGTCCCCTGGATATCTGCTTAAGGTAGTCCAGAACACGGCCGCTAGATTGCTATTGGGTATCTCGGCAAGGAATAGCGTGACCCTTCAATCACGCTCTCTTCATTGGCTTCCTGTTGCCGATAAGATCAGGTTCAAATCTCTAGTGTTGGCCAACCGTGCTCTCCATGGTCCCCTCTATCTGCAGAAGCGGTTTTCTTTTTACTTCCCGGCTCGTGCTCTTCGATCTGCGACCCAATGCTTTGCCCGGGTGCCTCGCTTTAGGCTTCAGAGGATGGGTGGCAGCTCCCTCACTGTGAAGGCCAGTGCAGCCTGGAATGCCCTCCCCCTTTCCCTGCGGTCCATTCAGAACCCTGCCACATTCAAAAAGAAACTTAAGGCTTACCTTTTTGTTTGCTAATCTCCTCTTGTACAACCTCTCAGGCATCGCGCCGGGACACTCATGAGTATCCGCGCGCGCTACAAGTGGAATTAACATAACATAACATAACATCTTTATCCATCTGCAGCCCGTCTCTGAATGCAAATTTATTTGCACTTTTTCATTTAGAAAACTTTAAATAGAATTTGCAGATTTCTAGACACCTCCCTCCTGCTCTGAAATGCAAGTCTGACATTGTTAAGTTCAATTCACATCTCTCTACTCATGTGGCAAACATATTTTTGTGTGTGGAAAAAACACTCCAATTCTGCTACGTGAATCTTTGAAATCTTTTTTTTAATGACACCTGTAAAAAAGGTTTAAAAACTAGCGTTTTGTTCGACCTTGATATTTTATTTTCAGCCAGTCTAATACAAGATATCACTATCTTGACTGATTGCATACCAAATTGAGAAGTTTCCCGCTCTGTAAAGATTTGCAAATGTGTTCTTGTCAGAGACATGAGAAATTGCCATTCCAGGATGACAAAATGGAGGACACAATCCCACTCTAATGGGCTTGTTGCGAGAAGGGTTTATTCAAAGGGACAGTTGGGAAGAAAAAAAGGTACATTATCCAATGAGATAAATACCATCTTAGACAGCAGTAGATGCCTGTAGTGCATGCATTAAAGCCTAATTAAACTTTAGAGCCTGAAGTTTGCTTGGAATCGTAAAAGTCTTTTGAAGTTCTTAAGAGCCAGAACATGTATTTTTTAGGAGGTTTGTCAGACCAAGAACAATTTCAGCTGAGTTGTCAGGGTATGGCAGTTGCATCTATTCTTATTTTGAATTAAGCATTTCTTTGTATTGCCACTGGCCTGCCCATGTGTGTACTGTAGATTCTTTCTGTGGTATGAATAAGGGGTGGACCCAGAAGTGGATGGGACTGCGGCCTCTGTGGGTGGGAGTGTGGTGTGCCCATGTATGGCAAGTGTGACCAGACCCAGATATTAGTACTGGTGGTGCCAATATGGTGGATGAGGACAAATTGTGGAAAGGAGATTACTGAATTGGTGTGATATGTGGCCTTTAGGGTGTTCCACTCATGAAAATCAGATGTACTTTTTGATATCAAGACTGATTTGAAAATGGCTGGGTCCAAACTGGAATGGCGTGGCAAGCAAACAAATTATGGAATTAACCCAAACCTGTGACTTGGGGTGAATGTTTGATTTGTTCAGCATTCCGTCCATCATCTGTTCTTTTTGCATTTATCACTTGTACAGCAGCTGTTGTGAGAACTGCTCATTATGTAACATTTAAAGTATGCACAGTATCAGTAAAGGTTTTCTATTTCCAGGATTTCCTTTGCGAGAATACTCAGCCTTGCTCTATATATGAATGCTCCCCGCTATGCTTCAACAGAATTCCTCCCATTGGAAATGGACCAATTGCAGTGGCCCACTTGCTGTCTCTCCAGCTGCTCAATTGCCCTCCCCTTACCTTGAAACACTATTAGGAACCCCCACATAAGTGCCAGTGGACACAGAGGCGCCTAATGTGACATTTGTTGTAATTCAAAGCAGGGATCAAAGTCCATGTTCATGCCAGTAAGCTCTTGCTTACTGTCCTAAACCTATGGAATAACATGCTTATTGTCCCCTGAAAGTGCTTGTTGCTTCGTCCGTGATATATATAGTGCTACATAAATAGAATTTCAATACAATAGTAGTTAATGCAGGAACAGTTTCCACAGCCTTCCAGGTTCAGGTTCAAAAACAAGTTTATTTAGACATTTGTCCATAAAACATTCTAAAAAAACACACTTAACAATTAAAACATTTAAAATGACCGCCCTCCTGGCTACCCCCCCCCCCCAACCCACTACATTTCATTATTAAAATGGTGTTTTCCAACTTCAGTGCCCTACAGGCCTAACCAGGGCCAGAGTAGAAACTAAAATCAAACTTGGCAGAAATGTGCAAACCAGGATGAACTACAAAGGTGGTAGAACGAAGGAGGCCTTTCATGATTGTGTAACGGTGGCTCAGAAAGCAGCCCCCTTGGGAAAATGCCAAACTAGCCAATCTGGCCCTTTAAGGGAGAGGTGTGGCGCCGCGGCCAGGGCGACTGACGCTGGAATCTGGGGATCAGGGTTCGATCCCCGGCTCCGGTGGCAGGTTAGCCCAGCACCATGTGACTCTGGGCAATAGCTTGCTTAATCTCCCCGACGGCCCCCAGCGCCTAGAGACACTTACGGGTGATTGTGCGCTTTACAAATGTGGATTATTATTTGTAACTCAGGCCATCACTTGGGACAAATGACAGCAGCATCAGTGGCTATTGGATAAGCGTGTATAGGCGGGTACCAGTTTCCTTCCGACAGATGGCACACCCATTCTCTTTCATAAGTATTCATGAGCCTATGTACGTTGAAGCCATGAGCAAGGAACATAGGGGCTGATTTATAGCTTGGCGGACGGCTTACTCCATCACAAGTTTGATGGATAGCCTGACCACTGTATTACAATTGAATTAGGATACAGTGTCGTAACACAGGCCCCTGCGGTGCGATGGGGGCCCATGTTCCCGGGGATCCCCTCAGCACAGTACTCTGCCCCGAGAGCTCCTTAATGTGTTCGGATGGGGCCCCTCCAGGTACCTTTCAGGGGCGCCATCAAATTTTGTTACGCCAGTATTAGGATATAGTAAATTTGTAATTGGACGGACGGGATATCCTTCATGTTTGTGACGCAGTACCCATCTGCCAAACTCTGAATCAGGCCCATAGATTGCTTCTTGGAATATACCAGTCAGTAAATTATGCAGCTGCCATCTGACTTCTGATAAGATATTGAAGACAGACTACACTGCTTGTTAACACTGAGCTGTGTGTGTGTGTGTGTGTGGGGGGGGTGGGGTTCTTTGCAACTGGAACCTCTTCTATGCATACCCTTGATGCAGACTGGGAAAAAAACTGTGGGGCATATTACCAACAAATAGCGATATTTATCGCTAAGTAGGCTTAGCGGCAATTTTTTTATCGCAGCGCATCACCGGATTTTATCGCTGAGATAACGTGCTATTAGCAACGTTTATCTCAAAAGTGTTAAAATTCCCAGCGATAGCGGCAAAATGCATGAATATCTCTGAGAATACAGCGATATTCACGCATTATCGCTAACAGGGTCTTAGCCATTATATCCATCTCCCATTGGATATAATGGCTAAGAACTGGACTGAGCAGGCATTAGTTTTTGGAGATATTCGCGCTAAGCGCGAATATTTCCATCGCTACGCCTGCGTTGGTAATAGGCGATAGCGATGTTAGCGACTGCTTTCAGTCGCTAACAGGTTGGGTATGCCCACTTTGCATGTCATTAGCGATGAATATCGCTGACATGCACAGCGGGCCCCAAACCGCTCGCTATCGCCTACATGCGGTTGCTAACTGCTGTTAGCGACAGCTTGCTAATAGGGCGATAGAATTATCGCCCCCTTGATAATATGCCCCTGTGTTTGTAGGTATATTTTGCAATTTCAGTTTTATAGATCATTTGTTGTACTTCTGATAGAACATACAATGATAGACACATATGGATCCAACTAGCTATAACAAATAAAGATTTCAGCATCAATTATATTAAAAAATGTCAATGTAGAAAGCTAAAAAGTATTTTGCAGCCCTGGTGAAAAAATATGCAATCTAAGCATTTTCCAGAATAGAATCCTAAACTAGGATGCCAGCCAAGACTACCGCATGTAACAAGAACATGACGTTACGCGTAGCTATTTGTATTGCACATTTACATGCTAGTCAAAGGCTTCACAGGTCCGGATGACGCAGCTTTGGAAAAAACATCCACCTCTGGCGCAATATGTATCACATGTGACTGTTATCATGTTGCGTTTTGTCTCAGCTTCTATTGCAAGTTATTCATTCAGAGAAATAAAAGAAATGGAAACCAGGCCAATCATTGGCTATCTCTCGTCCCCCATGAATTTAGTGAGAGAAGACAAGAGAGGGAGTTGTGTGACTCCAGAGCTGTGGAAGTGAAGGAGGTTGAATGGATAGAGGAGCATAATTAGGTATAATAATTTCAAGTGATGTAATTTCTTATTACAAGGGATGTTAAAACTTGCTTAAAATATGGCAAGAAAATTAGTGACAAGAATTCATGAGGAAATACACACGCACAGGTGTAACAACAATAACTACACCTTCTCCTACCTGGAGCAATCTCGAAGAGGTGCTTTCCAGATTCCTCTGCGTTGGGGATGAGTTCGGTCACTTGGTTCCCTTGCAGCTGGATGCACCCCTATGGAGAGAGAAACAAGAAACCATGATCTGGAGAGGAGCTTAGCACACGGGGAGCCAGGGAGACTCCAGTGGAAGGCCTCCATAGTGAACACAAACCCAGGAGTGAAAGAAGCTTGGCACAGGATAGCAGAAACCAGACCACATCATGCAGTGGACCACATCATGGAGTGCCACAACCTTTTACAATAATTATGGATTCCGAGCAGCACTAATACACACGTGCACGCATAGGTACATGCACATTAGTGAAGCTTTGCATAAAAAGAACCAGTCCACGTATCTTGGAATGAAGGAAGCTAGTAGAATGAAACAAGCATACTGAGAGAGGTACACTCTTAAAAAGGTAGTTTGTCGCAAAAGGAACCAGGAGAGCAACAGGAAAGCACAAGCATCAAGGAGTTCTATGCAATTTGTGAAAGAAACACTAACTGCAGAGGGCCAAGGTTTTTCTTAGGAGCCCGTGATTCGTATTGCTGAATGTCAATGTTGCCAAATACCAAGGCTACCTAGTCTTGATTCACCTCATGCCTCTTTCTTCCACCATCCTCACATTCTCTCTTGCTATGTCACTCTTGCGGGTGCTTTTTAGGTCGAGGCCTACTAGACAGCGCAGCTGTCTGATTTGCTAAAGACATCTTGTGTATTTTTTCTAAAGTTGACCTAGGAATGCATTCTGCCCGTTGCTTACCATTGGCTTTGTGGTTTGTAACTCACATTCCATTTTCTGGCTTTCTATTTGCCGGCTTTATTTGCTTTGGGTTGTCCATCTCGAGTTTGTCCCTTCTGTTGCCCCAACCTTGTTTACTGTATTCTTCCGTGAGCACGCTTTCTGTAAATAGGCCTTAAATCTTGTTCTTATCTTGTCACATTGGCTGTGCTTTCAAAGACAGTGGTCAAATGTCAGTATCTCTCTTCCAGAGACCCTGGTGTTTCGTTTTCTTTCTCTGACTGCAAAGTGAGTACCAATGTAAGAGGAGGGGTGTAGTATGTTTTTTTTGTTGTTTCAATTCTACCCTACTATAATCCACTCAATCTGCCCCACTCCAATCTACTCCACTCCACTCCGATCCACCTACCCTAATCCACCCCAGTCCACTCTTCCCCAATCTACCCCACTCCAATCTACCACAATATATCCCACTCCACTCTACCGCAACCTACTCCACTCCAATCCAATCCATCCCACTCCACACCAATCTATCCCACAACACCCCAATCTCCCCCAATTCAATCTACCCCACTCCAATCTACCACACTAATCTACCTAATTTACCCACTCAGCCCTACTGTAATCTACCAAATCCAACCTACTCCATTCAACCCGAGCCTACCCCAACTCCACTCTACGCCAATCCACCCCACTCCACTCTACCCCATCTACCCCATTCCACTCCACCCCAAACTTCCCCACTCCAATATACCCCACCCCACATTAACCCACTCCATGCCACTGACTTTTAGCCATGCTGAACAGCCACACTGGTCCACAACATGGCTAAAACCCATTGTCAATGCCAATGCTCTCGCATACGTGAGACCTATTGGCTTTGCAGATACTTGTTTATTCCTGCTTTCTCCTTATGTCAGTGTTTTCCTTTCTTTCTCGTCCTCCTTTTTCCTTTTTTCCTGCCTTTCTCTCTCACTCTGGGACAATGTCTGACAATGAAAAACACGTCTGGTGCTGGTGCCTACAACCGTCAACCACCTGCACAAATTAAGCACTGCCTGAAGAATGACAAAGAGAGGATCCTAGGTTTGTATGGGAAGATAGAAGGACGAACATGGATACTGAGAGAAATAAGCATCAAGGGCCGAGTAAAGGTTAGAGGACCAGGACCCGTGAAGTTACTTTTGTAAAGAAACAGGTATTAGATGAGACATCCAAGCTATTTTATCCGTAAAAGTAAGTTAAGTTTTCTGCAGCAGATGCCGGCAATTCCGTAAAATGTAATAAATTGCTGATCCATTTCAAATACAAGAAGGACAATTTTACGAATTTGGAAAGGAAAATATAAAAATCATTGCCTGCCCAGTATAAATTGCTTGCAAAGCATCAAGTCGCTTGTAAGAGTGTAACATTAACAGAGGGCTTGTAACTAGGGCTATCGGAAAGCTCATACCCTCTTTGTCCACCCTGGATATTCAATAGCGAAAGCATCAATTTTAGGAGCTTTAGTCATGGTTCAATTCAATTAAAGTAATTAGATGAATCCACCTGATTAAAATGATTTGCAGCAGGCCTGCACGCCTCGCAAGATAGTATGTCGGTGACATGGGGCCATCTGGTAACCCTGCACATATGACTCACTCACAGCGCGGTGGAGTCGTCTATCAGCAGTAATATTTCTGCTGTGCCTCAGGGAATCCATTTCTCCGTGCCCTCTGACCCCGCGCAGTAACGCACCGTAAGTGGCTCTGTACATTTCATGATGATGCGATCCAATGACCAGAATCGATGGCCTCTGCCTACTCTGCACTCTCTTGGTCTGTGCAGCCTCTTCCCTTATTAATGAGGGTTTATAATCCCGCTGGGAGCACGGAGAACGCCAATGGTTGTTTATTAGCAGGATGCGCAGAGGTTCACCACTAAGGAACCACTGGCAGTGCACAGGCGGCTGTTACTCAGTGACGAGGGCATGGGATGTTCAGGTAGTGTTTCCCAAATCAAGCAACAGAGACCGTGTACAGTGGGACATTTCTGCCACGATGCACACCTAGTGCATTCTGGGATTTGTATTACACTCAGAGGCATGGGCAGGGCCAAGTGAGCAATCCATCACTGGGAAACAGTGCTGGAAATGGAAAAAAGTATACTCTTGAATCAGTGCTTGAAATGGAACAATAGAAGTGCAGAATAGAAGTGTTTCTGAGATGTGCGGTACTCTCCAATTAAAAGTATTACCTCACTCTTGAGAAGGACTGGTACTCTCCCTCGTAAAATAAAAAAGTGCCGGTACTCTGTACAGGACAGTACCGGCCGATTTAAAGCACTGTCTGGAATCTCATGAACTTTTGAGGGGCACAGTTTGAGGGGCGCTGCCATGAGGAGTGGAACCAATGACACTGTACTGGGGTGAATGTATGACATTGTTCTGCATTCTATCCATCAACTGTTGTTTTGCATTTGTCACCCCCAGTGGGATGGGTATGCTCAGACGTGAGTCCCATGCTCTCCACACCACTGGAGTCAAGCTATCCTGGCTGAAGACGGCTGATAGCCAGAAACCGGTCCTAGGATGCTTGATTCCGGTCCAGGAAAGATATGGCTTGGCAATTCGGGCTGGACTGTTCCCATGAGGCACAGGGTCAAGGCTGATTTGCATATGGCCATGTCTGAACTGGGGTGGTGTGGAGTGCAAAAAATCGATGGATTTAGGCCCAGATCTCTGTACTGGGGTGAATGTATGACATTGTTCTGCATTCTGTCCATCAACTGTTGTTTTGCATTTGTCACCCCGAGTGGGATGGGTATGCTCAGACGTGAGTCCCATGCTCTCCACACCACTGGAGTCAAGCTATCCTAGTTGAAGACGGCTGATAGCCAGAAAACGGTCCTAGGATGCTTGATTCCGGTCCAGGAAAGACATGGCTTGGCAGTTCGGGCTGGACTGTACCCATGAGGCACAGGGTCAAGGCTGATTTGCATATGGCCATGTCTGAACTGGGGTGGTGTGGAGTGCAAAAACACAATGGATTTAGGCCCAGATCTCTGTACTGGGGTGAATGTATGACATTGTTCTGCATTCTGTCCATCACCTGTTGTTTTGCATTTGGAACCAATGACAGTCAATGCATTATTTTTTGTGGAAACTCTGATACCACCGAAATTGTCAACAAAGCAAAATGTATCACCAACTGAGAGTGTTAAGCAACGTTTTGCGTAAGATGAAAAATAAAGTGGTCCATAAAGGATATGTGGCCTAAGAAGAGTAATTAAGAATCTTTTATAAGAGGTGTGGTCTCTGTAAGTAAGAGTGTGTTCTTATATCGGCTCCCTCCTGCTTCTGGTCATCTTCCTCCTGACCCTCATCCTCTACATGATCCGCCTTCATCTCTTCATCATCTTCCTCCAGGTCTCTCCCCTTCCTGTTATGTCTGATCATCCTCCTTCTGGGACTATCTTCTGCTCTTCCTCTTCGTCTTTCTACTCTCGGTCCTCTTCCTCCTCTCTTGGATTTCTTACCGACCCTCCTCATAATCCTAGTCTTCCTTAGGGCCCTGCTCTTGCTTCTCCTAGTCCTAATCCCCCTATTCATTGTTCTAGTTCTTCTAGACCCTTGTCACCCCTTGTCTCCTTGCCCTCCTCCTCCTGCTGGTTCTCTTCTTAGTCCTCCTCATGGTCATCCTTCTTCTAGTTCTTCTGCTCAGCCTCCTGGTGCTCCTCTTTCTGGTCCTCAGCAGGTCCTCCAAGTCTTATTATAGGCACACATAGGTCTGGACCTGTTCATACCCCTCCTTGTCTGTTTATCCTAAATCCTTTTGATGCCAGTCCAGTTGGTGTTGAGCCCCATTATTCTGGTCCTCCTGATCCCCCTGGTCCTGTTCTTCCCAGCACAAGCAATGGCCCATACATATGGGCTGCCAAGGTCTCTCCGTTCTGTTTCCTGATCTTTTTATATTATACCAAATAGCGAATACTTGCTTACTATTCACTATTGGATTAATAATTAAAATGCTGACCGCCAAGTCGAGCAACTCCATGTCAGGTAAGTTGCTCTGTCTGTTAGCTAGCGCAGTTGCATAGAGGTGCTGGTGTCAGCTGTGAGACAGGTTTTCCAGGGCTGGAGATGTTCCAGCCCTGACTTTAGGGGTGTGACACACCTCAGTGCCGCGTCATTAGTGATGAACTGTAGCATCAGCCATACAAGTAACCATTTGCACTTTAGGTTTAAGCTCTGTACATGTCCAGCGCTAACTGTCAATCATCCTGTCACCTCACCCTCTTCCTTTTCATTGTGGGGTGAATGGGTCATGAACCTCTGTAACCCACCCCACCCCACATAGTGGTGAGTTAGTAGAGTGTGAAGTGCAAAAGAAGGAATATGAAAGCTGGAACCAGGCATCTCTGCAGTAGTTCCAACTTTCAGTTTGCTGTTTCATGCTCATGGTGATAGGGAGCTGTGTTCCTTCTGTCATGCCCCGAGGTCCCACTCGATGAGAAGTTCTGATTGCCTTGGTCCCTATAAATGACGCACCACTTCAACAGAACGCCGCTTTGCGTTCTAGCGTCTAGTTCCCTATTCTGCTTGTTCTGTCCCCGTAGGAATTGCCTGACTTCCGGTTTTTGTCAGTTGTGTTTCCTGTTCTGGTGCTCTGCGTCCTCCGTGCGGGCGTTCTACTCTGTTGTATCCTGCAGCCCTCCTTGGTGGTTTCGTTACCACGCTGACTCTTTCACCCTTGTGGGGGCATTTCTGATTCCTTTTGGCTTTTCTCCACAAACACGTTTGGAGCAATTCGTGTTTGTTTTATTTTCTGTTCGCCGTTTATTCCCCTGTTCCTGGTGCTCCGCCCGGCGGCCGGGTCTTTCCCCGTCGTCCGGCCGGGTACTGCCTATCACATATTCCCCTGTTCCTGGTGCTCCGCCCGGCGGCCGGGTCTTTCCCCGTCGTCCGGCCGGGTACTGCCTATCACATATTCCCCTGTTCTTGGTTCTCCACCCATCATCCGGCCGGCAACTGCCTGCCGCATATTCCTATTTGGTTCACTGGCCGGAGCTGTCTCCCGTTGGGTGAACCACCCAATCAGCCTTCCCTTCCCTTTGGCAGTTTGGAAATAATCTTTGTTTAGGGCACTTGCGTGGACCAGTGTATGGTGTGTTTCGATGCTCAGCTACTAGAATCACGGTAGCAGCGCGTTGCGCTGCCTCTATTATATTCTTGTATGTGGTTAACATTGTATTTGACAAAGTTGTGATATTTTCTGGCAGATTATACCTTGTACATACGTCAGAAAAAAAGGCTCGTACACGCACATTTCACCCTGGAATAGAGTGGGGTCCAAATCAAGTATTCCTCCGTAATTTCGATAAGATTAGCGTGGTGTGATTCACATATCATTTTCTTTTACATACTAGTATAAATTGGGGTATAGTGTTTATAATCTTTGTCTTTCGTTGCACAGAGAGCAGACACCGAAATTACCCACCATTGGTATCTCAAAGCCCAGACTATTAGCTGTGGTAGGTGATATCTATGTATATATAGGCATTGTACATGTACACTGTTTTGTAGCAAAGTATAGGTTGTAACGTCTTCCTTCCCTTACAGCCTGCCTCCTCATCAAGTGTCCACGCTGACGTTCCACAGTCAAGACCTGCTATTTCCCCCGTCTTTCCTTTTTTGTTTCCCTGTTTTCCCCTGGCGTGCCATTCGATACTCTAGAGGCTGATAGAGTCTGAAGGCCGTAGGGGAAGGCTGAGGACTACTCTTTAAGTTCCTGACGCTCCTGCGGAACAAGCCTGGAAATCATTACACCTTCCCCAAGAGGCCATCCAGCACTAGCAGCTGAAGGTACATAAAACATGTGTCAAATGTTTGTGGGTAACAGAGAGAGAGTATGTGTGTGTGTGTGAGAGAGAGAGTGAATGAAAATCTGCAAGTGAAAGTGAATGAGTGGGTGAGAATTAGCAAGTGTAAGGGAATGTAAGTGTAATGTTGTTGAGAATAAGTGAGTCAGAGTACGAATAAGTGAGAATAAAAGAGTGAGCCTGTGAGAGTAAGAGAGTGAGTGAGAGTGAATTCAGCAGTGAAAATGAATGTGTGTGAATGAATGAGAGTGAGCGAGTGTGAGGAAATATGAGCGCTAGTAAGAGTGAGGACGTGTGGTTGCAGATGAGCACAAATGAACATGAGTGAATGAAAGTAAGTCAGTAGGGGGTGTTGTTTAAGTGTGTTACTCTTGTCTGGATACTGTTTGCTCTGGCATGCTGGAGCTAATTCTTGCCATATTATGCACCACTGGAAAAATTCCAGCAGTGTCATATTGGTGGTAATTATTGGCATGAGGGGTTACTGGCAAGCTGTCTGAGATTCTTGGCTAATGGCAGGCACTGTTTAACCCCTTCGAAGCTGATGACGAGCTGGGCTCGTCATGAGGTAGCCTCCTCGCACGCTCATGACGAGCCCAGCTCGTCACGTAAAGTGCGATTTTAAAAAACCCAGCGTACGGGCGGAATTCCGCCCGCACGCATGCGGTTAATCTAGAGGCTCTTAGTATAGGGAGGACATTCACGGTATATGGGGAAGTGGGGGGGGGGGTGTTCATGAGAACATGCTGGCCCTAACATACTAGAGACAATTTTTAACATATGGGTCACAAAGGTTCTTGACATATGGAACCAATGGCATCTGTGGGGCATTCATGACAAATTGCTGGCTCTCAAACTCGGAAGGGCACCTACTGCACATCTTGAAAAGCACTGGACCAACTCCTGTAGAACATCATGCTTCATTGGCCTGGCACACCATTAGCAAATATGTGTGAAAATATGCTTTGAAATGCAATATTTGACCCCACATTTTTCAAAAGATTTTCTCTGGGAAGAACCCGTTTGATCCTTCCTAAAAGAAGTTGCATTTGCTCATTTGCTCGCTGGAATTTGAGGCTGGCATTACTCCTCACCGCTTTTAAAGATGACTAGCCTGCACTGTTTGGCACTGGCCAAATTGACCACAGACCACCTGGCCTTTATTGCTTTGAACCCACCCCTAGTCCTGGTCCTATTGGCTGTGGAACTCCCGGCCCTGTTCCTGTGGTCCTTCTCCTCCTGATCCCTTTTCTCCTGAGCTGATCATCCTGGCCCTGGTTCTCTTAATTCTCATGGTCCAGATCATGTTGTTATCCTAGTTCTTCGGGTCTTCGTTCCACTGTTGGTGGTCCCCTCCACAACCTCCCGCCTTGCTCCAGGTTAGTGAAATTTTACTGAACCCCTAAAGTTATTGTCAAAGTCACATTTGTTAAAATAAAGAATCTTCCACTGCTGTCTGAAATGTTGGTCAGAAACTGATGAGGAGCTAACCAGTGCAAACTCGCTCAGCACATGCTGCAAGCGCCCTCCCTAAAATCCTCAGGACTCGATTGCATCGATCTATCAACTAATGCCTTGGGAAAGTCATAGCCAGAAATGCCACTCAGTATGAAACACGTGTTAGCTTAATATTGTATCAATTCAAAACAAGACAGTAATGTTGCACTTTTCATCTTTTCATCAAAAGATTGCTACCAGAAGTATTACATTCATATCCTAGCCTAACAAGCATTTTATATTGTGTTCAAGAAGAGATTATTTGTTCTGACCAACGTCACTATGACAACAAATTTGGGAGGCACATGCATTCCAAATTTGCACTTTTTAATGTACTTAGAGCTTTGAGCCTTGGCGGTCATTAGGAGTGTGATAGGCACCCAACTCACTCCCAGTTTTACTTGAATAGGCTGTACGTAATAGGATCGCCCAAGAAGTCCTAAACCCAGCATATCGTCCTCCATGTTATTTAGGTGCTGACTTCAAGACCGTCTCTGTGGTTTTGTTTTCTTTTTGTTGTAGTTTCCGAATTTTTAAGCGGGGGGTGGAGAGCCAGGGCGGACATCATAAAAAGAGAGGGGCATATTATCAAGGGCCATTTCGCTGCTTATTTGGCTTTAAAAGCCAAAAAAGCAGCGAAAATGACATCGCCCTATCTACAAGGGGATGCTAAAATGCATTAGCACATGTTAGCACCTGTTTTCCTGATGCCTCACTTTGCATCTCTAATGAGATGCAAAGTGGGTGTCACTGGGCAGTACTCCTTGTAAATTATCGCTGATGTGCACACCTCGATATTTACAAGGAGGGCTACATAGTTTTGCAGACGTTAGTTTTTGGTGAAAACCGCGGTTTTCTCCAAAAACGAACATCTGCAAAAATGCTGACTTAGGTTTACTTACCATTGGGGTGGATTATGCTGATACAACCACAGGGTCGTTTCAGCAAGGTTATCGCCATTTTCCATGGAACATCACTGAAAAACCAGCGATGTTCCATGGAAAACACCGCTATCGCTGGAATAATTATGGCCATTGCGCTATGCGTTGTTAATACAGTGCTAGCATGGCAATAATTACCAGCGATAGCCGGCAATAACATTTTTCACGCTGAGTGCGGCCAGTGATAATTATCGCTGCCGCTTGATAATATGCCCCAGAGTTCTTTAAGTGCCACTTTCAACTCTCATTTGTTTCTTGCGGAGGCAAAGTGTAGCCAGGACGGGTGCCTAGTGTAGTCAAGACGCAGGGGCGTAACATAGGCCCTCGCAGCCCATGCGGTGCGCGGGGGGGGGGGGGGGGGCCCTTGGTACTGAACTCTGTCCGGGAGAGCTCCTGATTGAGCCCAGAGGGGGCCCCCCTAAGTACCGTGCAGAGAGGCCCCCTCACTTTTGCAGCGGCAAGTTAACTCTTAGGGTTAATGAAATTGCTGGAAAGATACACATTCATTCTTTTGTCACAGGTTAGAAGCATCAAAACATAGATAGCACAGGTGGTTTATGTGCTTACTTTAGAAAGTGTAAACTGAACATCATAGATTTGTATTTTATATAAGATCACTCAGTGGGCTCATGCTTTTGTTGCAGAGCGCCTTGTGTTGTCTAGGGAGTGTGTATTTATTTATATATTTATTTATCGCTCTAAAAGTATATTTTAGTGCTAGCGTGAAGAACTGAGGTTATTATCCGCTGAAGAAACAGAGCAGGTTACAGCTTTTCTGATGTTCATAAACTGTGGGATGATTTGGTTTTCTGTTCCCTAGGGTGCATCATGGACCTTAAATGTCCTGGCACCCCATTCGGTAGAGGGTAGTACACAATTAGCTTTCTTAATTAATCTTACAGTTCTGGTGGGTACATATTTCTTGATATTTTTACCAAGAAATGTAGACACACAGTAGTTGCAGATTTGCTTACTTTCTTAAATAAAATACAGTTCTGAAATGAATTGTTTTGGGCGACCTAAATAGCTGAATTTCCATAGTCTAGACCATGTAGAACTAAGGCATTGGCAACAGCGATTTTATATGAGAAAGAAATGTGTTTTGTCATTCTAATCTGGTGGTTGCATTTTATCGTCATATTGGCAATCTGTTTTTTGATATTAACATTGGAGTCTAAAATTGCTCCAGTGCCCTAAACTCAAGTAACTGGCTGAGGACTTTCATCAAGTGTGGATGGCCAGAATGAGGCTTCCAATAGATTAAAACTGTTACAAACTAGACATACGTGGAGTTTCATTAATCCAGCATAATTAAACAGAATTTTGAAAATTTTGCTTGCAAAAATTGCATGTATTGTCCGAGATTACACTATTATGCTGCCTTGCATAAATGAAATGTCCATTGCGGGGGGAAAACTCTAAGGAGCCAATTATGATGTTGGCCATAAAGCCTCCAACCTTAGGTCAGAGGCTTTATGACCAACATCGTCGGTTTCAATTCTGACCGGCTGATTATGAAACAGCCGGCCGGAATTGAAACCGGCCGGTCATTCCGTAAGGAAACAGTTTAAGCCACCTGGATTACGATGCACGATTTCCGGCGGGGTTTCCATGCTGGCTTTTCCGATAGGGAAACCCTGTTGTAAAGTGTTTTTGGGGGCCCCCTAGCAGGGCCCCCTTTTCCTTGCAGCCTTCGGTTCGGGGCTGAGGGGTACCCTCTTAATCCCTGCACCCCTTGGCAAGCACCTTGAGGCGCCGGCCAAGGGGTGCAGGGATTAACACAATTTCCCATTTCTCTATGGGAGCTTGTGTTACTGCCGGTTTATGGCTGGAACACAAGCTTACATACAGAAATGGGAGAATGCGACCGCACCATGTGGGATCACATCATAATTAGGCGGTTGGGACAGTGGACCGGGGTTCGGTCGGTCCTGTTTCCGCCACTGTGTCAGTCGGAGGAAAGTCCGACCAACATTGTGATAGGCCCCTTATTGTGGGAGTAGATTATTGGATTACTTTTGGTGCACATTTGTTTTGAAGGGGCTCTGCAGAGGAAATGCCCTAGAGAGTGAGGTTGCTGTACATACAGAATTATCTTCCTCTTCCTGCTATTAAGACTCTTCCTGTGTCCAGCTCTTGGTTATTTTGAATTTGGATTTTGTGTGGAAAGCATGACTCTCCCTTTGTTTGCAATCTCCACTGTATCATTCACCTTTAAAAGTTGAAATATTTACTTTCCTTTGGAAAATCATGTAAATTCAGTGTTGTTCTATGCAGAATGTCTGTTTGTTTGTTGCTGATGGCCTAGAGTTCAAATTAGGGAAGGTGCAGGCAGGCACATGTGATATTAAGGCTCAATTAACATTTCTGGATTGTGGAGGCCTGGAGTTAACATTACTACATTTTTCCCTTTTTTGTGCATGTTTTTCGAGATTTGTCTGCATACTATGGAGAGTTGCACTTTTTGAGACCTAGTCTGTAGTAGCCCTTGGATGTATTTTTTAATACGTTTTTTCACATTCTCACTGCTTGTGTGCTTGGGATATCGCTTATTGTTAGGGTTTGTGGATGGGCTTGTATTCATGCCAAACATGTTTTTTTCCCATCATATGCCTGTTGGTGGCTAGGGTCAAGGTAGCTCCAGGAGTCCTGGCCCATCATTTGTGTGTGTGTTCGTGTAAGATGGTTGAATAATTTGTTTTGCTTAACGTTTAGAAGTATTTTGTAGGTGTAACTGCTACCTTGAGCTGTTTGGCGCATTTTAAAGGTTTATTTTAAAATGTTCTCACTGTTTCCATTTTGCAGTATTGTTAAATTTATTGCTGGCATTTTACCAGGACCATGGATAGGCCCAGTCACATTTTGAGAGCATACTTTTGTAATACTTTTCTTAAAAGCCTACAAGATTTTGTTTATTGAGGGGGAGGAAGGGTCTCCAGCCAGGACAGCAATGCTCTTTGTTTTCCATGCCTCCATGTGCAACAGCCATTTTGTGGACCCTGTGTGCATCTATGTATGTGTCATTGGTGTCCTAAGTATAGAGAACCCCCCCTCAGACCGATTTGTGCATATATTGGCTCCCTTATGGAACCTCTTAGTAGATATGGTGACAATTTTTTAAACCCCTAGTCAGGATACAGTAGTACTATATAAATGACTCTGGACATATGATTTTTAAAATTGAGGTTTTAGAGTATGATAAGGACAGGGTGTTTTTCCATCACCCTTGACATCGAGGCTCTATATACCAACATTCCACAGGACAATACCATCAATATCATACATTGAATCCCGGAGGACTCCAGCATACTGGGAATCAATAATGATTTCCTTGTATCTTGTGTCAGGATGATCCTAAAAAATAATATTTTCCTA
This sequence comes from Lissotriton helveticus, assembly GCF_964261635.1. Lineage (NCBI taxonomy): Eukaryota > Metazoa > Chordata > Amphibia > Caudata > Salamandridae > Lissotriton > Lissotriton helveticus. The sequence goes on from NC_136065.1 coordinate 456,885,799, forward strand.
CTAAAGGATTAACTTTTTTTTTACAATTAAAAGGGACCAGCATGGGAGCCACCTGTGGCCCAAATCTCACAGGTCTATATGTATGTGATTTTGAAAAGTAACATCTATAATGAGGTGGCTCCTTTCTTCAAAAATCTAAAACATTGGTCACGCTTCATTGATGACATTTTCCTCAAATGGAGAGGCACAGAGAAAGACTTAGTGGACTATATTTTCTTGTTAAATCTGGGAGACATTCATTTACATTTTACTGCTAATATACAGGACCAAATGTAACTTCTTAGATCTCATTATCAAAGAAGGTGAAATTATTTTGTAAACCAACTGAGAAAAAATACATTAATACACTATTCCTGCTACCATCCTAGAAGCCAGCAGGACAATATACCTTTAGGACAATTTCTAAGTCTTCGAAGAAACTTTACCGCAGTTACTGATTTTTACAGCAATGCCAATTCCCTTAAAAATAAACTCAAAGATAGAGGGTACACTAATACATTGATAAAACATTCATACAAATGGGTAAGTATTAAAATAGGTACAGCATGTTTTCTAATGAAAGCAACAAATGATCTATGGACAAGCTGGAATTTGTTAGCAATTTCTCTGGCATTAGTAATAGGATAAAAAATCTGACCAACAGAAACTCTAAAATCTTGAATAGTGAACCGGGGAGGAAATTTGAAAAACCACTGTTTGTGGTCAGACGCAATAGAAATTCTATGAACACTCTAGTCCACACTTATAGAGAGGGAAAATCACATATTCCAACAGGTGTGGACTGAAATAGGAGACTAGTGGGCAGCTTTAGTTGTGGCAATTGCAGTATTTGCCAACATTGCATAAGAGACCTTAGGGTCTCCTGCCATGTGGTCTCCCATGAGATTCAGTTCCACTCCAATTGTCGCAATAAAAATATAGTTGATCTAATTTTATGTCCCTGTTGAAAGAGGTGTATTGATGAAACTGATGTGAATTGAGAGTTAATGGACATAAGTCAACCATCAGGTCAGGCAAGATTACAGGTCCCTTAGTTGAACATTTGAGAAAGGCTGGACATAGTGAAACTTAATTAAACTGGTTCAATTTAGAAAAACACGAGAGCAGGATGAGAGGTGTTGACCTGAACAGCAGAAGAAAGCTGAGGGAACAATCTTACATTTCAAAATTCAACTATTAGGTTAGGTCTTAATAGTAGAGAAGAATGGGAACACCTCACATGTCTGAAATAAGGCCACGATGGGGAACATGGGGTTCTTCCTTTACAGCTAGGTAGTAGGGACTGTTCTTCCTGTACAGTTAGGGTGTAGGGGGTGTAGGGACCCACTGGATTACAGGTAACAACTGTGACAATTACGCGTTAAGATGAAAGCACTGTATGGTGTGTGACATAAGGACTCAGCACTCTATTGACCTAAATACATCGTCATGCTTCACAGGAGTAATTATAACGTATTGGAGCTATTCACATACTTTTGGCCTCACGTTTCATAAATTAGGGTAGTTTTTGTTTGAAATATATATTTAAATTGGGAGCAAACAAATAGCCATTGTTTTTTTAAATACAAATTATCCCGGATTACACCATGATGGAGTTTTGATATATTACAATATATGATTCTCGTTAGCCTGAGTGGAATTAGTGAATAATGACAGCATTGGTTTAAAAATGGCTGCAATGCAACACTGGCTCCTGTGTAATCTTAGTAACAGTCTAGTTCCTTGGATGACGGTGCCGTTTTGCGCTTGTTACGGCAGACTTTAAAAGAGTAGTAAATTGGAAGATGCAAGATTATCGCATCTTGGAAGGACAGATGTATACCATGCGACACGGTAAGCCGGGGATGCCGTTTTGGTGTGCATTTTCGATCAAATGCTTTGTACTACGTGTATCTCTAGTCTCTATATTTATTGTAATTGCAGACTTTCAGCCAGATTCATCATTGTATAATCGGCTCGCAAAGGGCCAGATTCTGAGAATCCTGCCCTTTGCGAGCGCTATTTTTGCATTTGGGATTCATCATCCCAAATGCAAAAATCGCTGTTACAGAAAGCGCAAAATTGCGAAGAATCGCATTTAAGGAATCTCAATTAGAGATTCCTTAAATGCAATTCATGATCCTTTTAAAAATTGCAAATTCGCAATTTCTGCCCGCTATTTACCGCGAAGTCTGACTTCGTGGTAAATAGCGAAAACTTAGAAAAATGCACTTTAGTACATTTTTCTAAGTTGTATGTTACACACACACATGTCCTTTGGACATGTGTGTGCGCAACATCAGGCTACATTTACATTTCAGGGGTGCTACAGGGTGTCCTTTGGACACCCCTGGCACCCTTGAAATCGCATCCTTATTTGCGATGAGCAAATTGCTAATCGCAAATAAGGATTGACTCCCCATTCATTCCTATGGGCCTTAGGCTCATAGGAATGAATTGGGAGTCAATCCTTATTTGCGATTAGCAATTTGCTAATCGCAAATAAGGAAGCTGTAGAAATCGCAATTTGTTTTGCGATTTCTACATGAATCCCGTTTTGCGAGTCTTTAATAGCGATTCCTTAATAATTGCTATTAAGGACTCGCAAAACGGGACATTGATGAATCTGGCCGTATGTATCTGTTAAATTGAGCTCAGGTGCATGCCGAGTGCTCTTAAATTTGCCTCGGCACGCTATTAAACATAAAGACTATAATTTGGCACCAGCAACATTGCCGGCTTTTTGTTTAATTAAACACGGGTCCGAGTGTCTAGAATTTTTCCTCGGCATTTCCTTTATTATTGTCTGTTTCTGTAACTTCACATGGACTCAAGTGTTTAAAAGTGTACCCATGAAACTTAAAAACGAACTTGTGTTTAAATACACATGGGCATTTTTGGTTCAAACATTACGTTGCTTTTGTGTAGAGTCCCCAGTACCTGATTGCTTAATCCTTATTTGGATCCTTCCATAAATAATGGGACTATTTTTAACACAAAGATTAATTGTTACACATGTGTGCCTAATGCAGAAATATTCATTTATATTGGCATAGAGAAGTATTCTTCATAAAATGGCCTCTTTAGTTTATTTTATCTTTTTCAATTATCCCAATACAGGGTTTACATAGATTCCCACCTGCAAATTATAAAGATGCCTGGCCAACCTGAAATTTATCGAGGACAGATTCTGTTTACGAGACGGCAGTCTTGCCCTCCTTTTTGGTAAGGTTCTTTATGCATCAGACACTTATTGGATGGGACCTTTAGGGTGGGCAAGAGATTGAATGAGGTGGAATAACCCACTGTGTTTTGGGTTGATTTTGAGTTGGCACATATATTATATGTTTGTAGGTTCCTTTTTTTGGTTGAAGATAACCTTTTGATGCATTTGTGATGGGAACAATTTCTAAGCTCCGACAGTTCTGAATGTTATTCATAATTGCGAACAATTCATGTCTGAGGATGGTTTTAGGTTTGTACTTCTGTGTCAATGAGATTTGTCTTAACATGGTATCAAGGACACTTTTTGCTTTTTAATACTACAGGGATTATTTGGCTTTCCGGTTATCCTAAGTACAAAACCTATTTCCCTTTAGGAGACCAAGGCATTGTGTTCATGTCTACATCCAAGATTACATGTGATTCATTTTTTAGGTTGAGCATTCAAGACCGCCTGTATATACTATAGTATACACTTATATGTGTATGTACTTTGTGGGCTCTGGATATTAGCCCTAGGATTTGTCTGCTTCGGCTTAGGGCCTTTTTTCTGTTCAACTGCCTCTATTTAACTGTCCTAATAGAAAACCACCAGTAGAGGTCAGTAAATGACCAGAATTGCTTTTTGCTTGTTCAACGGCATCTCTTTAACTGTCTTGATATAAAACGACCAGTAGAGGTCAGTAAAATACCAAAATTGTTTTCTGCTGAGGGACTTTTTTTTCTTTTTTTGGGAACTGCCTCTATTTAAATCTCTTGATAGAAAACGACCAGCAGAGGTCAGTAAAATACCAGAATAACTTTAGCATTCTGTAGATTTCAGTCCATAGAAATTGTCTTCGACGAGTACCCGTAGACAATAATACTTTTTTCAAATCTTGTATTTTCAATGATATGACCACCGAAAGCCCTGATTTTATATTAAAAGCAGAGCTTTGGACTATACCATTTCCCGCTGAAAGGCAATATTTCTCTCCATGTGTTCCCATTCCTGGCGTGTCACTCAGTTTGGTGCTTACTTTCCCTCCATGTTAAAGAACAGTAGATGTTTCAGCACCCAGGCTAATGTGCTGCATAGCTAAATACATATAAGGTCCTAAAGGAGAGACCGACTGCATTGCAAATGATTATTTCAAAAAGGTAACAATTGTCCTTAACCACTCCTGTTGAGTGCGATGATATAGAAGGTTCCCTGATGGTATGAAAGGGATACTGATGAATGGATGTTAGTCTCCAACCATGACAGTTGTTGGTCAAGGATGTGATGGTGTATTTGTGCCACAGCCATCATGTTATGCCACAGGATATTGAGTCTGCACATATATATGAATATGTTTAAGCAATGAATATTGTTTTGTGTTATTGGTGTCTTTTAACATTGTTTAACGATTTGATTTACAGATGTGTGGTTTAAATGTTGCCTTAACAGGTTTTTATAGATATTCGTTTTGGGAGAGTGAATTGATATATTTGTCCTGAGAAAGGTGGTATATTCCAATTAAGACCACTGAAATGCGTTGATGGATTGTACAATCACAACTCACAGTTTTTGGACAAGTATAATATGTCAGTGTACTTATTCTATGATGCCCAACGACACTTTTTGTGAGAGTGTAACTCTTTCTGAATAATTGATTGGAGTTTTAAAGGTACTTTGACTCTACTTGGGCTTTACCACACTTGATCTATTGTTTTTATTTATATGTGATGTATTGCCATTTATATGTGATGTATTATTGATTGTACTCTTTATGTTGTATATAAAGGTATACTGTTGGGTTTCTACATAATATTTTTTTATGTATTGTTGATTCCATCCTGTATACGTGTTTTCATAAAGGACCCCGGTAGCAAATTTGGTTGAGTGTGTAGACTGGATGTAAGTAGATTGTTTTTTTGTGGCCTCAAAAGGGGAATCTTTTGGTAATTTGTAGGTGTACTTTTTGTCTTTGTTTTTCATGCCTCCTTCTTTTCTGGCCATGCAGAGAAGAGCATTTTGTTGCGGCTGTCTGTGTGTGTCAATCATAGATAGCCATTTTGGGCCTGGGCCACAGAGGTAAACTTACACATTTGTGTAAGTTTACTCTTTTTTGGTATGCATAAAACTGCATTTTAACAGTATGTTTATGACTGCAAGACTGCTATCGGGGTGGCAAAAAGATAGGCATGTTCTGAGTTTCCCTAGCCGCAAGAGCATGGTCAGGTAAACAAAAACCTGCCTCCACCCAGTGGGAGCATTTTCAAAGCTTTTCCTAGGTCGGAGAGCCGGACCCAGGTGATGGAGGCCCAAGGCCGTTAGAGGTTCTGGGGGGACACATGTCCTCTCCCAAATATGATTTTATGTGCCCCATTCCCTTAAATGTTTAATTGCACTAGAGGATGGGGTCACCAGGGCCTCAATGGAGCTTGGTGAGGGCGTCCGCACGCATGATGTGTTGGTGCACTGCCATTTCAGACACCACATTTTCAATTGAAATGACTATTACATTTGCACATAAAACTAAACATCACACACGGTAATGTGTGGAAATGACATCACCTAGTGTACCGCAAGGCTCATCCCTAAGTCCGACACTGTTTAATATCTATGTGTCGGACCTTGCTATTGTCATCAAAGCATTTGGGATGAGCCTAACCTCCTATGCCGATGACACCCAATTGGTATTGGCCATTAAAGGGGATGGTGAGGAGGTGGCCACACGTTTCACAAGAGGGATGGTGGCCATAGGTGACTGGATGGCCACCAATTGTCTTAAGCTTAATTCAGAAAAGACCGAAGTGGTCATTTTCGGTCACCTTTCTCCTGGCTGGTCATCAGTTTGGTGGCCAACATCGTTTGGAACGCCTCCCAGCCCAGCTCTTAAAGTTAGGAATCTTGGCGTCACCTTCGATGTGGGTCTCAATTTCATGGCGCATGCTAACAAAATTGCAGCCACGGCTCACATGAAACTCAAAATGATAAGGAAAATTCTACCTTTTCTACCGGATTCAGCCAGGAAAACCCTGATCAGTTCATTGGTGCTGTCCGCCTTGGATTATTGCAATGTCCTCTTCCTACAGGCCCAAAATCGAGTGACAAACAAGATGCAGTCAATTCAAAACGCAGCAGCCCGGCTGCTTTCGGGACTTCCCAAGTTTGCACCTGTTTCCAACACCATCAGGAAACTTCATTGGCTCCCGATACGCAGTCGAATTAAGTTCAAATCGCTGTGTATTGTCTACAAGGCACTTAACAATCATGGCCCCCACTTTCTCAAACATAATCTTGTACGTTACACACCAACTCGTTCTCTCCGCTCCACCCATCACAATCATTTAGGAGTACCACGCACTAGAACAGTCACCTGGGGCGACAGACGCTTTTTGGTTGCCGCCCCAAAACTCTGGAATTCCCTACCCTCTCATATCAGGACGAGCCCATCCCTGCTAATATTCCGTAGACAACTTAAGACTTGGTTGTTTGATCAATAGTTAGGAAGATTCGGTTGGTTCTCCTGGATGTTGACCTTTGCCCTCAGCCAGCGCCGAGACGCCTACGGGTATTCGCCGCGCTTTAAAAATGACAATAAATAAATAAAATAAATAAATACTGATTTGTTTTAATCATATTAAAATATTCGTTTTCACCATATTTCTGAATTACAAAAAAATTTGCTTCAAGTGCTTCATTAGTGCTTTCCTAATTCTTATTATACATTTGAAATATTTGCACACTTAATTTACAGACATTTACATTTTGTTGTGTGCTAGAAAAAACATTTTATTACCCAGTACCCGGCAAGATTGGAGCCTGACATTTGACCTCTGTCATTGAACACACAGCAAATGTGACAACATAAGAACAAAATATAAAGGGCTGTTTACAGAAAGCAAGGACTCCTGGAACACTACAAGGAACTCTGGTGAACAAGCTTTGCCCCAAGGGATGAATTAAGACATGCTGAACAGCCTAAAGCAAATAAAGCCAGCTAATAGAAATAGAAAACCAGAAAATATGAGCTGCAAACCACAAAACCAATGGTAAGCAATTAGTGGAAGGCATTCACAGGGAAGATTTTAGAATGCCCACAAGAAGTAGGATTCGACCAAAAAATGAGAAAGATGGGTGCAACAGGGATGGACGGGGTTAGATTAGGGAACACGGGTACGGAAGAACCAGTAGCAGGCTGCAGACAGTGGCCCTTCCTTTTTTAAATGGCCATGCATGTGCATCGCACAGCATGCCTTTTTGCATTATCTTTTTTTAATGCAAAATGAACTTTGCATCCTTTTTTTGTATGAAAGACAGGGAGACGCGTTTCATGTAATTACGGGTAATCATGCATAATTTCTTGAAAATGTTACCTAGTTACGCTAGTGTTAATTATACCAATTTTGCCCACATGTAATAAAAATTAGGAGGATATTATGTTTGGTAGGATTCAATTCAAGAACATTGTGTCCAATCCATGTAAAAATAGTAGTCATGTTGGCTTTCATGCTTGTTGGGACATTGCAATGATCATATTGCATGCTGATGATCAGCTAAGTGTCTGATTAATGGTATGTTGGTGCCTTGAAGATGTTTAGCAAGAAAGCCAGAGGTTGTATATGGAGGTTAAACCACATCAGGTGCAATGATGATCCCTGTGGGACTGCCCAGAGCATGGAGTAAAAGTAGATGAGAAGTTGCCCAGTTGCACTAATTGTGGTTTTATCAGAGATAAAGGACATGAGGTTCAATCCTGGTAATATAGGCCAGAGTGTTATGCTCCTGTATTAAAGAGCCGCTAGTAACCTGCAAGGCATAGGTTAAGTATCATCAAGGGAGTTTTCTTAATATGTTGTTATTCTAAGTTTGTTAAAATGATTTTCTGTAGGTAATAATATCCCCTTTATTACTAAGTGAAAAATAAATAGTTATAAGCATAATTACACAAACAGATATATTTTACAGTTTTACATGGCATGAAAAGTCCTACACTTCTTACACACGTTGCTTGATAGTGAGAAAATCTGCATCCAGTCCTTAATTTGTCGCTTTTCAACTTTTAAAGTGACAGGCCTTGTGCCTTTGCTTCTTTTGATGGGGTCTGATCCCGCTGTGATCCTTTGGCAGACAAGGACTCCGAGACTTCCCCCTCAAAGGGAGCTGCAGATTGTTTTCAGGGGCACTTGGTGAACTAGTTAGAAATGTTGGGGTGCCCCCCTAGGCATGTCGCCTTGTTGCCGGTGCCCCAACATAGGACTTGATCCCACACATTGCACTAGACATAGTAAGTTTCGCTAGGACTGGGCCGCTCCTGGATCCTGTCCACTAATGACTGCTGGATCTGGAATCCGGTTGGATCTTCCTATAATCCATCAATGTTGTAAAGTGCAGACAATGCACGGTGATCTGTAAAGCGCCAAGGAGCATGGATGGTGGAGTTAGTGTCTCAACACTGAAGAACACAAACACTGCACAATGATAAGCTGTTTGTCTTTGAGGATCATAAATAGTGCACTGTCAGCTGTGCGTCTCTATAGGACAAATACAGTGCATAATGAGTTGTTCATCACTGAGGAGTGTGCATTCAGGGCACAGGGAGATGTTCAGCACCACTGAGGTGTAGATCACTAAAGACTATGGCCTACGCACGCTGACCTGTGCATCACTGAGGAGTCGTCAAAGCATTTCGAGCTCTTCATCACTTGGCCATTGATGAGAACAAAGTGAGCATTCACCAATCATGGAGAAAAAGAGCATGTGCAGTGAGCTGTTTATCCCACTGTAGAGAAGGTTTATTGTGGGATGATCATGAATAAGGTCCTGGGCAGTGCTCGGGGAGCTGTACTTGTGAGAAGCAGCATTGGTCAGCTCCGCATTAAATGAGGATCCAACACAGCGCACACTGAGCTTCTCTTCATTGGGAAGCACCAAGAGAATACAGTGGGCTACGCACCTGAGGAGAACAGACAGAGCACTGTCAGCAGTTACCTGGAGAAACAGACAGTGCACTCTGACGTAGTCACTGGGTTATAAATAGAAACAGTTCATATTGAGCCGTTCTCCTAAGATGCACAGACCAGCCACAGTGGGATATGCGTTACATAAGGAGCAGGCGCAGTCCGGAGTAAAGAAATTTCCTGAGAAGTAAGACAGTGCTCAGTGAGCTGTTGATCTTGGGAGCATGAACCATGCTAAGTAGGATGCTCACCAAACGTGCACAAATAGTTCACAGTGAGCTGGTCATGGGTTACCTGTAACTTAGATACCTGTAGCTTTTTAGCATAGGCCTCTAAGTAACCTATTAGTAGATTCTTTATCCATGGACACAGGTTGACACCCTTACCTCAATGTGGATGAGATTCCCGTAAAACATGCAGGAATGAAATCTGGCAGAGGAACTGGCCAGCGACCTGTTCATAGCCAACCATCTCTCACCAGGGCGGGTCACAGATTTTTTTTTATCCCAACTGCAGATGTGCAGAGACAAACAATCAACAGCTGTTCCGTTCTGGATTTTGTTTCACCCTCAACCCCTCCTAATGTTCCCTTATATTTTAGTCTAAGCTCTGGTTATTATATGGACAACTGAAAAACCAGTCCCAGAACTCTGTCAGAAGAACCCTTAAGGGTTTCTGGGGGAGGTGAGGCCTTACACGTGATCATCTACCATTCCTTAAGGAAGTATCCTGCTTCGACTACCTTGCAAAGTGGCAGTTGTTTGGTGGTCGTATTTTTCAGGACGCCAATCTTAAGAAATATAATGTGAAGGCTAATTAGCATATGCAATGCACAATGACGGTGCATGTAGTAATGACACAGAAAGTGAAGTCACCGAAACTAAAATATCCTTTCCTTTAAATGAATAGGCCTATTTTACATTTCAAGACGAAATACAAAGTGTCCTCTAAAGTCTCTCTGAATGCAGTGATCCCACTGGTGAAATTACATGTATTCTAAAGAAACACAAAGCTTTCCCATAATCTCCAAAGTTGTAGAACTTTGCCTACCTGCAGGGTGTTAACGTTTTCGGACTTCACTCCGCTTCACCGAGAGTGAAAGTATACCCACAAACCCCCTCTGCAGGTCAGGAATCAAGATTTCTTGGTGCAGGATGTCTATTTGCTGGCAGTGGCATAAGAAAACGTTAGTGCCCCCCAACCTGCAGATTATGATGAAGGGCCCTCTCCCACTCACATCAGTAGGGGCTGAGGGGGGCCCCTCCAGGAATGGGTAAGCCTGGGCCCCCCCACACCGCGGGGCTGCGGGGGCCTTTGTTACACCCCTATTTGGTGGTACATCTGTGGGCACAAAAACCTAAGGTGGCTTGTGCAACACTCCTTGCATAAATATAAGCTCGGGGAGGTGGGAGTAGAGAGCGTTTGGAGGGAGCAGAGGGGTCTGGAGTGCTGCTGCAGAGGGCAGCTCGGGCTGAGTACAAAATGAGCATACATGGGTCAGTTTGTGTGGCAGAGGGAGGTATCAGTTTAGAGATTCAAAGTGTCCACAGTGATGGCAGTCCACCTCTCGACCTGCATGCAGCTGGAACTGTTTGCTGATACAGTGAAAGCCTATGAGTTTGCCCTTTTTATTGCAAACTTTGCAATTCGCAAAGCTAGGAAAGTTTATTTTAAAAAGTTGGATGTTGATAATTGCTTGACTTCAAAGTTTGGCACACCCCTTCACTACGAGTTAGCCAATAAACTACAATATGTGTTTAACTCCTATCTGAATTATGAGTTTTTTATAACTATTGTCAGATCAAACCTAACAAAATTCATCTTGGACTAAATGCAGAGATTTACTGGTACATGCAGATTTTGGTGCAGGAAGCATCAAACCATGCCTGCTTTCCCCTAAAACTGGTGCTAGGCAGTAATTATCACACCAGATAAATATAGAAGACCTCACATTGGGTTGCCTTCTGATTGGCTGAGTGCACAAACCATGCATGTTGCGTCTGTGCCTACTCAGAACTAGTCCACTATCCAGCTCCACATGCAACCACATATATTTTGACCCCTTTGAGACCATTTGAACAGCTTTACTAACTTGATCTGTTTGGATTTAAAAACCTCAATGGATCCTGGAGCTGCATCATGGCTCCTAGTCTGGATCTGGAAGGAGTGTCCCCTGCCAAACTTGTGGTCACCTCGGATGATACCTGGCTATTCTAATCTGCTCTGCCCCAAACTGCACCACAGAACCTTAAGATCTGACCAATTTGTACAAAACTACTTATAGATTTAAAATTTGACTCCTGGGAATTGCCACTCCCTTTACACTACACCAGCACTAGGAGTGCTTCTAGAAACCAGCATCATTGGAACGGTGAGACTATTGCCTATGGTACCAGAATTAGTGCCCATGGGTTTAGGAACCATACCTAGACAAATGATAATCAAGTGACTTTGTCCAACCTTGATGATAATTATAAAAAAAATATATATATGTTTGCCGCTGACAACTGAGCACTAGCACAGTCACCCAGCACCTCTTACCAGTAGATCCTGAGACATCATTCCCAGTAGCCAGCACTAACCACTGACTCCAAAAAGGGGGCCCTATGTGACCTAAGTACCTCCATTTGTTGTCCACATTCCTTGCAAGCTGAATGTATACTTGCATTCACTTTTTATAATAGATTTGTGACTCAGGTTTATGCCAAGAAATTTAGTTAGAAAATGAAAGCATAAAATAATCGAGAGTCATATGAATCTTCCTTTTCTTGTCATGAACTACAGTGCTCAATGGGGCACTCCTAAGGTTTCCCTCTCAGAAAGTCTAAGAATCAATGACCACTCAGATGCTGCTCGTGGTGCTGATTTCTCATTGGTGGACACTGACTGGTTAGAGTTTATGAAAGCTGTTTAAATTGTGGATCAAAAAGCAGAACATAACCCTTCTTACCTAACACTGTTTCCATGCTTATTTCTAGAACAGCTAGGACTGGAGACTTCAAGGTGTATATTAAAGTATTATTGTTCTAACAACTTTCAGAGTACATGCATTTTTAATATTAGGGTGATGACCAATAGTAGTGTATCCGTCTCAACGTTTACACCACATCGATGAGCTAGGTATTGATTGCTCAATTAAGGTACCAACCAAGGAGTGTGAAGGCACTATTGAAAGCCCATCTTGCTTTCTTACACCAAGTTCCTAATACACTGGTGAGTAGGGAATGTATGCACTTAGCTTTAAAAGGGCTAGATGCTCTCTGCAATGATAGCATCTGGGGAAAAGACTGAAACTATTCAGTTCTTTGCAATCATCACTTATGGCTCAGACCACCCGGATGACTTGGCCAACATCATGGTAGTTCTCCTCACATCACTGTCGTGACTTTTGTATAGTAAAGGAGGAAGAGTTTATAGAGATTTGTTCGCTCTTATTCCATGTTTATTTCCTTTCTTTTGTGAATGATCTGAGGTTTTCTCCCCTATTGTTGATCTATTAACCCTGGTACAGGACAGAGAGGTTACAGATCGAAAAGGGTTTGGAGATGAGGGCAGAGCTGAGTCATCGGAATAACCTCTTATATTTATTAATACCTGACAACATTTGCCCTTTTGGCATGGTGCCATGGCTTATGTCTTTTCTATTGAATCGTGTTAGTTTAGTGGGTGCACTATGAAAATGACACGATGCTAAACTTCGCTGTCAATCACTCTATTGGTTGGTGGTAGATGATAGTGTCACTTTGAAGATTACCTGCTGTGCCATAAGGCTCTGATGGGGAGGGCTCATGAATTCCTAACCAGAGGAATCCAAAGATTTACTCTTGCCTGTCCCCAGCGATAATGATCTAATGATCTGGGTCTACTTGCGCTTTCCTCGTTTTAAAAACCCCCACAAAACTTGGAAATGAGGTTTTAGAAAGTGTACCCCTATTGCAAGCGACACTTCCTGAGTTAAACTCAGGCTATGTTTCAGTATGAATTAAAAAAAAAATGTTTGCCTGACTTCAATGGCTCCTGTGATGTACATTGGCCTGTTTGACTTGCAGATGAATGTTGTAAAGCTCCAGCAGAATGTGTGTTTGGTTGCAGCCTACTATGCAAATTCTTTTATTCATTCATTCATTTGTCAATTCTACACCTGAGCACGGCATTCAGAAATTACATTCATCCCTTGAATATGTCCTGAAGCCTGTTTTTTGCCCCATCCTGATGTTGAACGCCTTGGCCATGTTCTGAACTCCTAAATTGTTGGCTGCTAACTTATCTCTAAACACAATCTGGTATTCCCAGAGCTTGCCCGACCCTCTAATAGTAACCTTAACAGATGTTCCAAAGTCGATACATGCCACATCTGACAAACTTCAGAAGCCCCTATGAAGGATTCCATGGGCATGTGCTTGGTTCCCTACCTGTGGTTTGGTTTCATCCTCATCCTTGTAGTAGAAGAGCTGGTCTCCACGGAGAACAAACCATCGCTGCTGCCAGTTCTTCATGATGTTCCTCTGTTTCTTCAGCCATCCTGACTTAAGTACTCGGTCCATGGGGCTTGGGGAGGGCACACGACTGGAGAAAGAGCTGTTGTGGTCGCCCATCACCAAGCTCTTCGATCGGGCTGCAAACCAAGGAGGAGGAAAAGACAAGCGGTCAGGGGACAGTTGAAAGACACAAAACTCATTTCATTGGGTGCAGATGCTGCAATAACAGATTGTGGCAGCCCAGGATGTGCTCGCTCTTCTGTACATTTGGAAATGGAGTAAATATAGCTGACATATACCTGCTGAAGATAAGACGCCTGCATGTACCAGGAAAACCTTGGTCAAAGTGAACTTGTTTTATAGATCTTGTAGTGGCTCAGCTCAGTATGCTCTAAAACACCCACACAATAAAGAATATTTTTGGCATGGAGTAGACAGTGTTTCATTTTACTTTCCTAATACTAGTTTTATGCAACTACCTCCTTTGATCAGCATTGTGAAAGCTTCCAGACATTGTAGGAAGTGGCTGATCACTTCACATGCTCTCTTAGCCGAGCAGCCTTCTGCACATGTACTCTTCCCAGAGAGCTGGAACCTTTGAGGAATCCTGTATATTCGACAGAATATGGTACAACTATTTTGAAACTACACATCTTGGGCCCTGGCAGTTATTGTACCCTAACAATATCAAAGTAACAGACTAATATCCACCACTGAAATTACCTCATATTTCACCATATTAATTCACCACTAATCCTCTATAGGCTCCCTGAATAGCATGCGTCAACAAGCGAGCGATAAATAAATACTAACCTTTGTCCTACTCTATCCTTCTGCTATCATTCCAAATCCAATTAACTGATTAACCTATCCACCACTTAAAATGTACGTGCATGTTTCACTATACTAATTCAACACTAATCCTCTGTGGGTCCCGGAGTAGCGTGCTACCCGCCGAAAAAGCGCTTCGACGCCTCGTCAGGGGTAGTAAGCGCTATATAAATGCAATTACAATACAATACAATAGTAATATTTAAATCCTACCAACCAGTGCAAGCATGGCACCCGCTTCTACTTTAGAGGCTTATACCCCAGCTACTGCAACCCTCTTAGCCTATAGCATCTTTTGGGCTGGGCACTAGTACACCATAAGACTTCCTTTCCAGTGCATAGACACAGTTACAATCTATAATAGGGCACATATAGGGGTCTGGTGCACTTTGAATATTTTGCCAGTTTCGCAGCAGCCATTTACATCTAAATAGCAATCCAAGGCCCTTGTGCAATCCGTGGTGCCTGTCCACTCCATCACAGCGTTTAAAGCCTACAATGATATGTGGACTTGGTCCTGGACCTTTGGGATGCACTCCATCTAGGTTTGCAACAATGTAGGGGCATCATTACAATAGAATAGCGGAGTGCAGCGTTAAGCTAAAATTGCAAACGCTGTGCTCTGCCATTCTGAAAATGCAGGGATGCACTGTATTCACAATGATACGGTGCACCCCTGTGTTTTTCCTAGCGCTTATGCTAAATTCAGCAGCTTAGCGCCAACGCAGGCACCCTTGCACCATAGTGCAGGATGCCTGCATTGAGGGACTGATTATTTATGTGCAGGAATTTTTCCCTTCCTGCACATAAACAATCACTAATGGTGCATTGTGCAGCACACGTAGAAGTTGCAAAATGCCATTTTTTAAAAAATGATTAATGTGTGCTGCACAATGCAGCACACATAGAAACCGCAAAAATGAGGAGAAATTAATTTCTCCTCATTTTGCCATGTGAAGACTAGGTTATTTTTGGTCTTAATTATGGCGCTGCCCCATATTTACGCCACCCTTGTAAATACTAGGTGGCTGTGCCAAAATCAATGCGTGTTGCAGCGGAACGCCCAGCACAACACCCGTTGCCCACTCCTTTCCCGCTAAGTGTAGTGTGAAAGGGGGCCGTATTTACAAGGCAGCGTTAAGCCAAGTTGAGCGGTTTAATGCCACCTTGTAAATAAGACGAAAGGATTATCGCTACAGGAACGTCACAAAAAGTGACATTCCTGTGGCAATAAGCCCTTGTAAATATGCCCCGTAGTTTTGCAGGCTGGTGCTACTTGGGTGTCTTGTCTAGATCACAGCAACCACTTCAGCGTAAATACCACTGAATGAGAAAGGAGTTTAAAGCAGTTGCAAGGATAGCTTGATCTGAGTTAATAGCTTCAGTGAGTTGGGCACAAGCATCCGAGGTACAGAACAGTAGGAATATTAAAAAAAAAAAATCTTTGATAACTTTCTAAATCTGAGAATTTATCCAAAGCAGTTTTCTTAAATTTGGGGACAGAACATTTTAATCAGTGGCCGTAAAGGACAGCACAGTGTTCTGTAAGACTACCTCATGAATACATATTTAAATGTAAGGGCCTGCTTTTTAGTTTCCTGACAGGATAAAGTGGAGCCACCACATAAAGAGCTTTGTGCATTAGGGATACAATTTAAAATCTCATCAGGTTTGCGATGAGCAAGAAATGCTGATACTATCCGAGGCCTGTGCTTTGATCTTTATTCCTCTGTCAACCCATTATAAGCAATCTGAGAGAGAGTAAACATTATATCAGATAGTTGGGAATCTAATGTTAAGTCAAAGTCAAGTCAAAAACTGCTTTATTCGATTTTGTTTAAAAACCATAAAAGCACAATAAAAAAGATTAAAAGTGACAAACACAATTACATAAACATTAAAATAGTTCATCATTATACATTTTACACCAAACACGTTAATATGACAAGAAGCAGCTTATATTGCTTACATAAGAATATTGGGCTCATTCAGTAAATATGAAAAATTAATACATGTAGTTCCTATTCCTAATTACAGCTTTTAAAAAAGACGACATAGCCAGCACAATCAATTCGTTTTCCAGCATTTGAAGCCTCAAGAATGCTGTTCTGCATTGTCTAAGTCCCCATTTCTTCAAGATAGTTATTAAAAATATTCTCCTGGGTAAATCATACAATTTGCAGAATAATATGCAATGTAACATCGATTGGGTGGAAATATCATCGCACGGGCATGGTACCAGATATTTAGACCATGAATTAACCTCTGGGAATGTAACCATTCTAAAAAAAGACCCCCATGGAAATGTGTTAATAACATACGAGAGTAACATCCTTGAACCTGTATCAAATAAGGTTGGATACCATGACATTGCAACATCAAATTGTTCTCAATAACTGAGATCTCACTTCTTTCAAAAAGCCAACGCTTGTTCTCTAAATAGTTCAAACAAGTTTCTTTCAAATTTTTCTTCAATATGCTTTCTAAACAGTTAGGAGAATCAAAATATTCAGGTTGACCAATGTCATACGATAATTATTTCACATACTTAATCCATAAAATCCTGGCTACCCTCTCTAATTTGAGACAGTCCTTAGTTATGTCTCTGTTAAAACCAGTCTCAACAGAGGACCACACCTTATGCCACAACAGAAGAGGATTACGTTTGATAATATCAGATATATAGGCCAGGCCGAGTTCCTTATGGCATGCAAATGTAGCAGTAGAACCCGGGACAGCTAAAAGATAACGCAAGAACTCGTTCTCACAGCGTTGAATTTTTTGAACATCCGCTATACCCCAGATCCTCGCCCCATATGTCGCAGTGGACACACATTTAGATTTATAAATGTCCACTAGCTCCGGAACTGGTCGGCCACCCAATTTGTTTGAAAAATTACGAACTGCACCTATGGCTCTGGAGAAAGACAATTTTCTCACGTTTACAGCGGATGACCATGAGCCCGATTTCTCAAAGATAATACCCAGGTAAGCAAATTTTGAGTTAATTATAATGTCTGATTTAGATTTAGTCAGGACAGCCAAATACATTTTCTTTGGCAGGTTGGAACACCTGCTTCAGTTCAAAGTGAAAGCTTTAATTATTGTGTCAATCCTGGGTTTCAGGGAGTGTTCGCTAGTTCACCATGCATCCAAGTTCATAACATTTTATTCAGAAGGCTGTGATGACACAGAGTTTAGTAGACATGTATAAACTGTCTGATTCTGCAGAGACCACTATTTTCACTTTTTTGTCTCCTTCTAAGCTAGGGATATACCTTCCTTTGGATTCAGAAATTCCCATAAAACAGGCTAAGGACCAACTCCTGCATGCACCTACCAGCAAAGTTAATGGATGACAACAAGCTCACTGCTTTGTTGGCAATCACACATCTCCTGTACTTTTTCCCCACCCTGGAAACACACTCAAGTGTACTATAGTTAAAGTAGAAATAAATTCACTTCCAGGGTGGGAAAGTGAGGGAACACCTCGTCTCAATGGAGGATTATTTGAAGGAGGGGTCATTGAAAAAATATATGTTTTTAATGTTCAAAGGCACATACGTCTCATATTATTTGTTGAAGCATATATATATATATATATATATATATATGAAAAAATCCTCGCCACACGCCACAAGCGCTACCAACTTGCTGCTGGTTGAAATGACGATGAGCTGAAACCCAATCTGGTGCCAAACAAAGGTGCTTTATTCGTGCATCTTAACGCCCAGCTTGTCTGGCATTACGCGTTTTGCCTGTGTCCACAGGCTTGATCACATGATGTGTTAACAAACACTGATGAGGGTACTTATAGTAAACATAGAAGGCGGGATAAACAAACCACCATTCTTGCACTGAAGCAATGGTCACTGAAAAAATACTCTTGGTGGATTTAAACATTCTGACAATAAAAGACAAAAATGCATTAAAATCGTATCCAACCAATAGACAATTTACAATATTTACCATAATAAATATGTGCAAATTACACAATATAGATGAAATAATACATAATAGCATACTTATAAAAACATCTATATAAATACTGATTTCCATTCCATTTTCAAAGTGCTAATACAACCCAAGTGGGTTTTGTAAAGTGCATATCGAATTCAATCAATTTGCTGTAAACTAATAGTACCCCCTCTCAGTGAGGAATCAATGTGCAAGTATTTTGCAAAGTGTTGCTATAAAGTGTGTAGTGCATTCATTAAAAAATTATTTTGGGTAAAGAGGAACTGCCTTTATTCATTCTTACTCTGATTGATGTTAATAACTGCTACGGCGTTTCATAGGACTGACTACATATCAAAATGTTCTATGCTGAGATGGAAATTGCAAATGGATAACATAGATACATACTACTCAAGACTACTTAGACCCCGTAAAATCTATATGCAAGTGTACAAATCTTCACTCCCATTCAGACCCCCCGGAGTCTTGCTGTCGAGTTCTATTATGTATCTAGTTTCCAGTATTCGTAGTAACGCCTCCCTATTACCACCCTGTTCAATGGCATCACACAATCTATAACATAGTATTGCAGATGCTTAGGGTCACTTTCATGAGTACTTTCGAAATGACGGGCCACCGGATATGCTTGATCTTTTCCAACGATGGCCCTGATGTGTCGCAGAACCTGTTTGTGAGCAGGCAGTCGGGTACTCCCTACATACCGTAACTCACAAGGGCACTGCAACACATAAACTGCATATTCTGTCTTGCAGGTTAGTCGTTTCTTTATGGGTACTGGTGCCTCTTTGAATGGAACCTGATAATGGGTCTTGTTGCAGCCGTATCGACAGGCTTTGCAAACAAAATACTTTTTAAATCCTCCACTCAGTGCCATCCAAGTCCCTAGAACAGGTTCCTCCAAATGGTTGTTGACTAGTTTATCTGACATAGACATAGATTTTCTAAAGGTTAGCTCCGGTTTTTTCGCAACCAACCCACCGATGACAGGATCCCCTGTCACTAAATTCCAATTACTATAGAAAATCTTTCTGATTTCACTGTGTTGTCTGTTGAATGTAACAATTGCCATAGGTTGACTGGATGAAGTGTCTTCAATCAACCCCTCTGTAGATTCTCTCGGTGTTAGAGCCTGAGTTCTTGTGACAGCTCTGGAACGGTCCATCCCCTATTGAGGACCTCCTCCGAGTACCCTCTGGCTAGGAACTGCTTCTTACTGTCTTCTTGGGCCCTAAAGCACTCCTGATCTGTACTACAGATCCTCCTGATATGCAACATTTCCCCGAAAGGAATGCTGCGTATCAGGTGGTGGGGATGTTGGCTTGCCGCATGCAAGACAGTATTGCCTGCTGTCGGCTTTCTATGCAATCTATTAGCCAGTCCTCCATCAGCTATATACACCTCTATATCCAGAAAGCAGACAGATGTATTGTCTATTGCAGAGGTGAATTGTAAATTCAGATCATTGTTGTTTAACTGCTCTACAAATAGTTGTGCCTCTTCCCTGGTGCCCTGCCAGATCAAAAATAGATCATCAATGTATCTAAGGTAGAGGGGAACATGGTTTTGCATAGTGACTAGATGTTGTCCCATGAGGACCTGCTCCTCCCACCATCCCATATGCAAGCATGCTAGGCTGGGGGAAAAGCAGGCCCCCATAGGCACTCCCCTAATCTGCTGATACACTTGATTGTTAAACAAAAAATAATTTTGCTCTAAACCAACCTGGATCATGGACAAAAGCATTTTGTTGTGTGATAAAAAATTCATGGCACGTTTGTTCAGATAGTGCTTGACTGCCTTTATCCCATCACAGTGTTTTATAGAAGTGTACAAAGAAGACACATCAAGTGTCATGAGCAAACATTCTGAATTCCAGACAACATCATTTAGTTTTCGAATAAAATCGGAGGAGTCCTGCACATATGACCTTAAACCTTTGACCCAGTCCTGCAAAAAGTAATCAATATACTTCGAAATGTTCTCAGTTGAGCTGTTGATGGCGGAAATGATGGGACGTCCAGGTGGCCTGTCCACACTTTTATGAACTTTCGGTATCAGGTAGAATGATGGTATCTCCGGATGCTCTTTCTTGAGAAAACCAAATTCCTCTTTGGAGATGAGATTTCCACTTCTCCATGCTACTAATTTGGAATTTCGATCTTGCCAAGCTGTTTTTATTGCTGCCAAATTGCTCTTTTTGTAACATAAGGGGTCCTGTAGTTGATTCTCCGCCTCACTAATGTACATTTGGCGCGGCCACAATACAATATTTCCGCCTTTGTCCGCTTGTCGGACAATTATATTTTTGTTTGAATCTAATTTTTTTATCAAGTTGTTATAACTTTGATTCATTATATATATATATATATATATATATATATATATATATATATATATATATATATATATATATATATATATATATATATATATATATATATATATATATATATATATATATATATATATATAAATCCATCTCTTTCCAAAGTTCTGTATCACGCTCTCAGATTCCCAAAAACACCAAACGAGTCAGCAGAGTCCAAGGATGTTTATTGACACCTTACGACATGTTTCGGCTTCCACGAAGCCTTGATCACGTAAGTTTGTGCATAGCGTGTGAACAAAGTAAATACTTTTCAGAAAACATAAACAAAGGACTCAGGTCGCAAGTAAAAAAGTGTCGGCCATCTTGTAATAATCTTACGATATGCAGATCACAAAAGGGTATGCTGTATCCACAGTTAATAGATGTGACTCACAATTCAATCGTTATAAACGGCACAAATTGTAAACAATTAAATATACAGCCTGAATAGTATATTCGATTCATTGTATTGTGTATAAAATTGTATAAAAAAATATATAAATTCATATGTGCCGTGACCACTTGAAACATAAATTTAAATAATAATGGGCAAACTTATAATCAGCAGGTTCAATTGCAAAGGCAAGAGGCAATCTTAAAAAAGAATAACAGATTGCAGCATGTCATGTAGTGGGAAAATGCCCAGTGTCTGGTCATGTATATGAGATATATACTGTCTATGTGACCAGCCCTGCTCGTGTGTGACAAACAGGGACCTCGGGTGTGTCAACGAGCATGCACATGCTGGGTAAAAGTAAATGCAAATATTTCAATACAAGTTACCAGGTGAAATACCTTGATTCTTGCATAACCTTGTGTGGGCTGCTGAAAGTGGTAAAGAAACATCTCAATCATGAGATGGAACTATCGTGCAACAAGACAAGTCTCTCTTGTAAAATGATGCTGTCATGCGACCTGGTTCCACAAATGTCAGTGCCTGAAGGTGAAGCCTGGAGTAGGCGTGCTCTTATAATGCTAACAGGAATGTGAAAGGACACTGAGCCTGGTGCAAGTGCAGTGAATTGCCTCAGTCCCTGTGACGTAAGACAATGCACATGCTTAAGTGATATTTACAAAGCCAAGCAAATCTTGAATCACTTTTCACCTGTAAAATAATGTAAGGCAGTGCCTTGTGTTGCCTTCCGTTAACTTGCATTGGGGAGGCGGTACATGGGTGGATTCAGGGTGTTCCCGTACATCCACCAATGTATTTTGATGCAAAACTAGATTGACCAAAGTCAGTAAATCTTGGTTTGTGTTACAACGATGCACCTACCCAACCTTTGCAAAAAAGGAGAATATCTTTATTTCTTTTCGCTTTTTATATTATTTTTAAGGAGGGGAGGTACATTATGACCTAATGAAGGCTTACTGTTTTATTAGTTATGACCCCTCTCACACTCAAAAACAGACAACAATAGTATAATATATGCTGCACATCCTCTGTATGTGTGTATACACACACACACACACACACACACATATCAAATGGATAATGTTCCCTATCTAGTGACGTGCAATTGCTACATACTCTAACCAGTTCATAATCGAACACAACAAAAGGTGCACAGGCCTGCAACCACACACATTTCCCTATTAAAGTACAGTGACCTCAATGTATGGACTAATTTAATTTAAGAACAACTACGTGTTAGTATTGCCAGTAATCTACAACAGTGGGTCCTACTCACTCCGGGCTATTTAGGCCGTTCTGACCATCGAGCCGGCGCGGTAGGGAGACGGTGGCAGTGTCTCCCAGACCCGCTGCTGTGCGAAGAGAGCGTCATTACTTGTAAGAGAAGTGGTAATTTCAGGGGGCTGCGAGAAGCGCCAAACAAACAGACTGATTTTAGAGTCTGTAACATTTTATTTGTTTAACTGTGTTTTACTGTGTTTTTAAATTGGACAGACTCACGTGTTCTTTTAAATCAGCTCCTCTCCCTCTAAATCTCCTGGGCTCAATTTCCCGCCTGCCCGCCTCGTTCCGACCCGGCAATAGTGCCGTTGTGCGGAGGGCGGACAGGCAAGAGCCAGGCAGACTGCACTTCCGGTTTCCCCGGAGTTGAGGTTAGCGCTCTAGTGGCTACCTCACTCCGGGCTATTTAGCCACGCCCTTCCCACAAGCGCGCAGCGGTTGCGCGCAGGGGGCGCCTTCGAGCGCGCCTAAGAAGCGCCGAAGAAAAGCCCGTCTGCGCCCGTCCGCGACAGGACGGGGCGAGGGGCGATGGACCCTGGTCCTTCCTCACAAACCGTCACCGGTAAGAATTCCCAACCCCTTCTATATTCATCCCTATTTTTACGCAGCCTTAGACCTGCCACATGTTGTAGCACAGTTATACCCTGGCATCGCATTGAGGCTGCCTACTCTTGCCCTGAATGTCGACATCTATCTAACAACAACGTGTCTCCCTCAGACCGTCATACCTTAGTCAAGGGTTTGAAAAGCTTTCTATTAAACGTACGTTCCTTACCTAAACATCAGCATCAGGTCTGGGACTTAATACATTCTATCCAACCGGACATATGTTTCCTTGTGGAAACCTGGTTAAAACCCCACACTGTTACAGCCATTGCAATGGGGATTCCCTCTGGCTATAAGATTAAACACCTTGACAGAGATATTAAAACCGGAGGCGGTTTAGCGATTATATATAGGGATCATATACATTGTACAATTATTGAACAACACTCAAACGCACAATTAGAAACCCTGCTTTTTAAATTTCACCTAACTAATCATTTCACCTGGAAAGGGGCCCTGGTCTATCGACCCCCGGGAGCAGATCCTAATTTTGCACTCACTCTTCAAGAAATCTTAGCCCCACATATAAAATCAAAAGAAGATTTTCTGCTTCTAGGTGATTTTAATATACACGTTGACCAGCCAATGTTGACCGAATCCATGGCTCTAATTACAGATTTATTGAATCTGGGCTTGGAATTAAAAAATCATGGACCTACTCATATAGGAGGACACATGCTCGATCTTATTTTCTCTAACTCTACTAAAATAAATTGTTCCTTGGCTACTAGCATATCGTGGACTGACCACTCTTTGTTGGAATTTACTCTACCAACTCCTGCGAGACCCATAAAGAATGTCCCCTCCCCCCCCTCTTGGAGACGTCAATGGCACAAAATTAATATCAATACGGCTCAAGAGGTATGGACAGATCCTATTTTTTTGCAATCCGATACAGCAGACATTGCTTTAGCCAAACTGAATGAATCTATCAAAAAAACCATTGACACCATTGCTCCCTTAAAAAGACACAAACAACACCTAGTATCAAAACAAGAAAAATGGTATACAAAAGAACTGAGAGCAGAGAAACAAAAATGTAGACGTTTCGAGAAAGCCTGGAGAAAAACCAAAACTGAAAACAATCGTTTGATTTTCCTAAAGGCCCAATCAGAATACTATAAAAACATTAAGTCAGCGAGGAAACTACAATTGACACAACAAATAGTAGAAGCAGGTAACAGCCCTAAAGAACTTTTTAATATTCTACAAAATTTTATAAAACCTACGGCGTGTGAAAGTTCAGACGACTTTTCACAGGAATTGTGTGACAAAGTCTCGCTGTTTTTCGAGGACAAAATTAACATCATCTACGAAAAGATATTAGTTGCCAACAATACCAGCAAAAGTCAAACTAAAATCGGCCCCACCGCAACTTCCGTTTCAGACAATAAAACCTCCTTGACGTTTTTCCCTTCCATTACCCATACAGAGCTTCTTACTCTCTGTACTCATATCAAAACAGGATCCCCCAATGACCTTGTACCAGCTAGAATGGTCGGTCCTTTGATCCCATTACTAGGTCCCCATATTCTTGAAATGGTAAACATCTCCCTCAGAACAGGCCAAGTCCCGGCAGATTGGAAAAAGGCAGTGGTGAACCCGATAAGAAAGAAGGCATCATCTCCCTGGACAGACCTATCCAACCTACGTCCCATCTCCCTCCTACCTTACCTAGGCAAGATCACGGAGAAGCACGTGAACACCTATCTCTCGAAACACCTTGAAGCGACGGAAGGCCTGGACCACTCCCAATCTGGGTTCAGGCCAAACCACAGCACAGAATCAGCACTTCAAACAGTGACCAATAACATCAAAATGGCACTGGATGATGGTTGCTCTATGATTCTGGTGCTGTTGGACCTTTCCGCCGCTTTTGATACGGTGTCTCAAAAGGTGCTTCTCCATCGCCTGAAGGAGGTGGGAATAGAGGGAGAGGCTCTGGCATGGTTGGAGAGTTTCCTGTCCGGGCGTTCCCAAGAGGTTAGGCTAGGCTCCCACAAGTCCACCCATCGGGAGCTCAATAAGGGGGTGCCACAGGGCTCCTGTCTGAGCCCTACACTTTTCAACATATATGTGGCCCCCCTTGCCAACCTAGCAAGATCTTTCGGGTTCACCCCTGTATCCTACGCTGACGACACCCAACTTCTTTTTCCCTTTAAAACTCTTACACCTGCAATAAAAAGATCTTTTGCAGAGGGGATGAGAGCCATTGCAGACTGGATGTCATCTAACTGTCTGCAGTGCAATGTCGGGAAAACTGAAGTTGTGTTGTTCGGTCAAGCGACGACACACTGGTCATCTGACTGGTGGCCTCTGGAACTTGGCCCTGTTCCCACCCCCAAAAGTAAGGTCAAGAACCTGGGAGTTTTATTTGACCAACAACTCATTTTTAAGGACCATGTCAATCAAGTAGCCGGCACCTGCTTCCGGGCTATAGGGATGCTAAGACGTGTCTTTCCCTATCTCCCGGATCACCATAGGAAAACTTTGGTGCAGGCTCTTGTTATTAGTAGGATCGACTACTGCAATGGATTGCTCCAAGGAGCCAATGAGGAGCAAATCAAGAAATTGCAGGTCATTCAAAATACAGCCGCAAGGATCGTCATGAATGCTCCTCCCAGGACACCATCCTGCCCCCTACTGTCTCAGCTTCACTGGCTTCCTGTGAAGAAGCGAGTTCATTTTAAGACTCTGTGCACTATACACAAGAGTCTAATGGGGATGGGCCCTAAGTATTTCATAGACATTTTTCAACCCTACATCCCAGGACGCTCCTTGCGTTCCAGCGACCAGCTACTACTCAAAATACCTAGAATTAAGAAAACCAGGCAAGGTGGCCGTGCACTGGCCCATACCGGACCTATCTTATGGAACTCATTGCCGTTCGGACTGAGGTCAATCACCAATCACATGGTGTTTAGAAAAAACCTAAAAACCCATCTGTTTCCCAGCTATTAATTGTCTTCCCATCCTTGGACACTGTCTCTTACTCTCTCTCTACCTGCAGTTATAGCGCGGAGATACCCTTTCGGGGGTCTAGTCTGGCGCTTTATAAGCATATAAAATAAAAAATAAAAAAATACTCAAAACGTTGTGTCTTACAGAAGACAATCCTGCAACATTGTGTCGGAACCTGAAGGCAACAACAGTATCTAACAGAAATAAATATTTATATACCATGTCAGTGGCAGCAAGCAACACTGTGTCTAACAGAAGGCAACATTGCAACAATCTCCATTAAAGAGAAGATAGCTAGTATCTAACAGTAACCAACCCTGCAAAGCTGCCAGGAACACCAGACACCACTGAAACATTTCCAGTCACATCAACAAACACCGTCATGAACCTTCCAACAACTTATACATATGTAGGACCTGAGTTGATCATATAGAAATATTAGTATTGTTACATGTGCAGAGTTTGTATCTATGAAACAAAACACCCCTTTACACCCACTCTTTACGCCGCTGTCCACATATGACGTTCAGTTCTGTAGAGTGCCATTTTTTTCCTGCATATCTCATGGTCTTTAAGTGTTTTATACTCACACTAGGGTTTATGGATATACATGTTTTTATCATATCTTAGTTTTTTAAAGTCCTTGATTTGATGGCGCAATCTGTAATGCAGTGCTTCCTTGTTTCTTCAAACTTGCTCTAATAGTTTCATCAAAGCATTGCTGCGTGTTCTTTATATGGGAATTTATTATCTGTTTAGAATTTGTAAATCAGTCATTTATGTTCTGTGATAGATGTGTTTGTATGTGAGTTTCTCAAAGATTTCCGCAAGTAAAGAACAAGAGAAGACAGACCTCAGAGCAGAAATGTAGCACTGCAGTAGTATGCAATTTGAGAAATTCAGATTACTGTGACAGAAGAAATCCGGATCCACCCCTGCATTGGGATGGTCAGTCAAACCTGCACTAGTGGATATACCTATTTTGTCCCATTAGTCGCCAGATCGGGACATGCCAAATTTAAAAGCAAACATGTTATAAAGTAAACACGGCTGTGGCTGAATTCAATATGATTAAATACACCCAATACTATATTTTGTTTCAATTTTGCTTGAGAAGAGTAAACACCATTCCATAACGTATTCAATGATGTACCTTAAATTGAAGGAGCAATAGACAAAGCATATCACAATAGCTGCAAAATAAGGAAATATCCAACATAGAAAAGCACATAAAGAGCAATTCTACGGTACCAAAGTCACTCAGCTCCATCTTGAATGCTAATCCTAGCAAGCAAGTTAGCAGCCAAGCCTGGTGGCAAGGGTCTGATAGTTAACCTTGCTGGAGATCAACCCACACCCATAGAATGGTGTCACCTGAGAGAATGATGAAACGCATATGATGAACAAGTAGTTGAGTGCCTTGTTATCCACCACATTCCAAACAGGAAACTGGAGTGCATCCAACCTCCTATATCCCACCAATAATAGATTAGATTATTTAACCAGGAGCACCTGATGACTCATAAGCAGATATTGTTTGAGGCAAGATGTGTAATTGCTTGGCAGTTACAAATCCTTAAAGAAAACCCAGGAGTATTATCTGAAGAAGTGAATTTTAGGGGGAACACATTTGGTCACAGATTAAAGTAGTAGCAGCACCAGCTACAAACTATATGTGTACCCTCCAATGACCATGCCACACAGGGAACTTAGTATTACATATCTTTATTCTGCTGTATGTAACTGCGAACTCAACATTCTGAAACAAGCTTTCATGGCATAGGGCTCTGACACTTACATTAGAGCACTATGAAGTCCTTTAGGAGCCAAAAGGTATCAATTGTAAAATATTGCAAGACACTACACTTGGTACCCCATCCCCCAGGCCCAATTTTCAAATATATGGGAGGGGGGCGAGTGGACCTTCTTGCTGAGCCGATGTTGGTCCCGGAGACGCCATCCCCTAGTGCAGATCATAATGCTTACGTAGGGACACTGTGGTTTCCTGCCCAGGAGAGTGTGGGCATACTTCTCAGGTAGGGAACAAAAGTTTGCTCTGGTCTGGCAGTAGCAGGTACAAATGCTGATCCCCCGGGCAGAATCAAAGGAATGGTGCTAACTCCTGTCAACACCCAGTATGGTGTTGGACGGGGAGACAGTAGGGGCCTTGGAGCCATGGTGCTTCCCCCAGTAACCCCAACAAAATTTAGCAATGGATGCCCCTCGCGGGCTTCGGGATGCCCATTTAGTAAAAGAATGCAGGCTCCAGCCAGCACCCACAATGGGGCCTCCCTCCCCCCCCCCCCCCACGGCCCCCAACTAAGATTTACACTGTGAGTGTTCCAGATGGGCCCTGGGGGACTGACAAACAATTAAACATAAAGAAAAAGTGGATAATAAAGGAGCAGCCAGTCAGTCAATATAACTTTATTCAACATGAGACCATTAAAGATAGGAACATGCCAAAAAGATCAAAGTACATTAGTACCAGAGCAATAAAAAATGACACAATGCATTTTTTGTAATAATGTTAAAATGTAAAACATTTAAAATGAATATTTGGACAACTATGGATGGTACTCAAAAACAATGTATACAGATTTCAGGCAATAGTTAAAAGATAATAAAAGAAGAGCCATAATTCATACACGTACTAAAAGCTAACATGCTTTTTAACTCAAGGATTTTCTCACTTTTAAAGGATTTTCTCACTTTTAGGGCTTGACAGACGGTAAAGTAACATTGTTCCGACTCAAGACGTAAAAGACATGACAAACCGATACTGTGGGAACTGGCACCAAATGAGTGCTTAACAGGCCACAAAAAAACATTCTGGTTTGAGTAGAAAAAACACAGAAAACCAAAAAGTGTGCAAAGGTTTTTTTAGCAGTACCTTCACAGGGACAAGGTGGTAGACTGTAAAACCATGAGCTCTGCTGAGGGTAAGCAACCAAAAAAATGAACTATACCTAGTCCGAATCGGGCTTGATAAAACCTATGGTCAGAGTTGGTTACCCAAAGGAGGGAATGTTCCACTCACACTTCTTGTTTAAGATCTAAATAACATGTTACTGTAGATGAGGAAAGTTGTTTAGAGAGTCTCATTTGGGATCAATGTTGGAAGAACACAGATTTTACATTGTTTTTTGCACTTCCAGTAATTTCATTTGGAGAGAAAAAGAAATGGGTCAGTCCAAGGTAAATAAAGGGCTTTATAATGTAGAATAACCAAGGGATAGAGGTAGTATGTTCTAACTTTACACAGTCCTCCAATATCTCTTTAGAAAACAAAGTAAATGGAGACTCCATATCTTAAGCCACAAGATCAGGGGGGCAACTGAAACTATGGGGCATATTATCAAGACAGGCGATAAAATTATCACAGTTTTAGCGGCAGAAAACTGCAGCTAAAACGGCTATAATGGGCTTGATAATATGCTCTATGTAATTCCAATTGAAGCCCATGTTAAATGTGAAGGACATCTAACATGGGCTTCAATTGGAATTCTATAGAGCATATTATCAAGCCCATTATCGCCATTTTAGCGGCAGTTTTCTGCCGCTATAATGGCGATCATTTTATCGCCTGTCTTGATAATATGCCCCTATGTTTTCAAGGTAAGAAAGTCCAGATTCTAGGTGGGTAATTAAGCTGGCTGTGCTCTTTGGTATAGCAAGGAGCATGCACAAGAACTTATTTTCTATTGTTTGCCATAAACCAGGTGATGTTTATCCCCTTACTCCTGCCACATATGTGCCCTGTGATGTGCATTTGGATCTATACAAGATGATTAGCTCTTTAATTGGTTTATGGCCAAAATTTACTCTATTGTCCCCTCCATCTTGTCAACTCTTTGGGTCAGAAATGTATCTGATCTTAAGTCAAATGACAGCAATATCTTAAGAAAGTTAAAGTTCTGGATTTTTGCAATGGGGATTCCTGTGATGGTATGGGGGCGAGAAAGAGTCTTTTTAGGCTCTCAAATCATAGAATAAGACATTGTGTGGTTGATGTTCAAGTTTAGCTTCCTCATAAAATCATAAAAAAATTCTAATAACGACTGAAAACTATTTGCAGTTCGAAATAATAGAAAAGTGTCATCCACGTAAAGAACCACTAGGATGACATGTTTCCCAATCCGGGGTAAATCTTTATCTCTTGACACCAGTTTGCTCTCTAGAGCATTAATGTAAAAAAAAAAAAAAAAAAAAGAGGGGCTAAAATACGGCCTGTCTGAGGGGTACAATCTTCATGCATGTCAAAATGGACCCGTGTCTTTGTCCCCTGGTGTAATCTTTTCAAAAGTTCAATCAATGCTGGGTGATCCCAGCTTTCCCCACCATTACCTTGAGCTTTTCCCTGTCCACCGGGTCAAAAGCGCTGGATAAATCCAGAAATGCCATATGGATTGCCTCAACCTTTGATTGCATGTATTTGCCTGAGATCATGAAGAGGTTCAATGTTTGTTCCACGGTTCCAACTCCTGGGCTGAAATCAAATTGCGCCCCGGAGAAAGAAGTAGTGTCGCTGGCCCATCCCTAAAGAAGGTGAAAGATTACCCTCCCTAGAATTGTAACAGAGGAATGCAAGAGATATATGGGTCTGTGACAGGAGGGCAGGTTCCTATTGCCCTTTTTAAAACTTTGGGACAATTGTTTTTTGTGTGCGTTTTTTAACATTTTTTTTATTATTTTTAGTTACAGTCACAGCAAACACATTGACTTTGATTTTAAGTGATCTCATAGCGCAATCAACAGAAGGCATTGTTCTCATTTTTGCATATATCCAACATGGTAATGTAAATAGCCCGTCCTCCCTCGTACTCTGTATTGGTCCCCTGCCCTCTCTGCATTATCCTATGTTTCAGCTTGTGTTGTCCCTTGTTCCTCCCCCTCTGAGTCCATAATATTGCATCCTGGGACCCCATATGTTTTTTTTTAATTTCTTCAGGCATCCACAGGCTTAATATGTCATTTTTTTAACATGTCATATGTTTATGGGATTTGTAGCGTGCACAGCTACTCAGAGTGTGTCCCAGCGTGAGCCCAGTGGAGAAAGAAGCAGAAGAATAATTAGCATACTAGATAAAAAGGAAGTTCTTAAGCCTTCCCTCCTCTCCATTCACGCAGTGTAGGTGGTTCAGGTGTTCCTTAGTGTTGTGCTACGTCTCGTTTGGCCACTACAAAACCCACATTTGCTAACAATAGCTTAGCTCTGGGAGGTCTATTTCAGTGGGATCTCCCAGTACTACGAATTTGGGGTCCATAGGTACCGTTTCAACCAGTATGGCACTATGTTCTTTCGTTATGGTGGTCCTGTAATTCTTGTCACTGGGCACTCCCATAGTGTATGTGCAAAAGTTTCCCTCTCGCTTTTACATCGGCGGCATTCTGGAGTGTCTTTTTTCCCCATTTTTTGTAATCGGCCCCTATCAGAATATGCCCTATGTAGTGTTTTAAATTGTATTAGGTGGTGGCGAGATTTAATGGCAACCTCAGCGCAGTCTCCCATTCAAGGTCATCCATGGTTCCTATTTCCAATTCCCACTTTGCCCTCAATTTTATCAGAGTGTCCGGCTTATTATTTATGAGAGTTTTGTAAGTTCACAAGGCAGCCTTTTCACAAATTTTTCCCATGAGCAATCTCCCTTCTAGAGGAGATATTCTCTGTGTCAACGGCTTGAGTTCTCCAGGCATGGGTCACTTGTAGATATTTGTAGTATTGGTTCTGGTGCAGCTCATATTCCTTCTGCAGTGTGGTGAAAGTAATAAGTTCCTTTCTCTCTAATATATCCCCTACTTTTGAGATGCCCAAAATCTTCCACCTCTTAAAACCACTTAATTTGGCAAATTCTAGCACTTTTGTTCCTTCCCACAATGGTGTTTCTTTTGTTACTCTGTCATTCCATTTCATCTGCCTTTCTGCCCTCTTCCATGCATTTTCCTCACT
Source organism: Lissotriton helveticus (assembly GCF_964261635.1). Taxonomy (NCBI): domain Eukaryota; kingdom Metazoa; phylum Chordata; class Amphibia; order Caudata; family Salamandridae; genus Lissotriton; species Lissotriton helveticus. Next base: position 456,917,796 of record NC_136065.1, read on the forward strand.
TGTGGGCCTCTAGCCGTTAATTAACGCCTCTACCTCCGTATAGGTAGAGGGTGTGTGAACGTGTATCAAAATGAGTTTGTTCCAGCGCACATGTAGGGTGATCTCCCTGCATGTGTTCCCAGACATTGACGACACTGAAATGTGCCACCCAATAGTATGTCTGGAAGGGATATGCCACCATCATATTGGTTTCGCTGCATGGTATTGAGTGCCATTCTTGGAGTGCTGGTGTTCCATAAGAACGTTCTTAGTGTCCCATCTATCTTTGAGAAAAGGAAACCTCTTCGGGGAGGGGGTAGTCTGTATTTTGGAGTATACATAATAACTTTGGCAGTGTTATCTTTTTTTACATAGCCGCTTTCCTGAGGAGTGTCAGGGGTAGAGCTTTCCAGCTCTCGAAGTCTTCACTAAATTCTGCAATGACTCTATATGTTATGGCTAAGGCTTTCTGTTTTATTTGCAGAGACATACATACCAAGTATTTGATCCCTTCCTTTTTGATCTTAAGTTGCCCGAGAGTGGCACTTGGGTCAAAACTTTGATTTGCCAGATATAAACAGGATTTACCCCAAATAATTTTTGTACCCCACATGCTCCCCATATCTCTCGAATATGTCAAAAATGCATGGGAGGGTATCACTAGGGTTTGTAACATAAAGGAGGACATTGTCCATGTAGAGTGATATACGTTTTGTCTTTTGCCCTATGTGGGTCTCCTCGAAAGCCAGATATCCCAGGGTGTGCCAAAATTACACAAGCCATGGGCTCTAATATTAGTGCAAAAAGCAGCGGGGATGGGGGCATCGCTGTGTGGTACCTCAACCTATAGGGAACTCTCTTGACACATTCCCATTCACTCGCACTCGGGCAAAGGGTTTTCATATAGGCAATCTATCCATTCCCGAAATTTAGATCCAAAACCAAATTTCTGGAGGGTTAACTTCAGGAAGGGCCAGTGTACCATGTAAAAAGTTTTTCAGCATCCAACGACAGTATCAAGTGTGGGTCTATTCCATTGTTTGTCACTCCTAGCCATTTATGTAGTCGGCGTAGATTTAGTCTGGTTAACCTTTTGGGCATAAAACCGGCCTGGTCGTGTTGTACTAGGTTGGATAGTCTATGGGCTAAAATGAGGGCCAGGACTTTTGCTTCTAAGTTTAATAGCGACATGGGTCGATATGAGCTACAGCTCGTGGGTGTCCTAGCCAACTTGGGGATTACTACTATTGTAGCACTTCTGAGATCATGCGAGAGGGTGCCAGTTACTCTGGCTTCTAGGAATACGCTGGCTAGGTAGGGGCCCAGCAAATACGCATTCTGTTTATAAAGTTCTGCAGGTATGCCATTGGGGCCTGAGGCTTTCCCAGGTTTCAGAGAGCCTATCGCTTCACTTATTTCCGCTAGTGTAATTGCCTGTTCTAGTTTTTGGGGACCTGTCTTATTAAAGTTAGTTGTGTTGATCTCTGAGAGATAGTTTTCTATCTGTGGAGCCTTTGCTAGTGGGTGCTCTGCATAGAATGTCTCATAATATCGGGTGAATTTGTTGGTTATGTTGGTGGGTGCATTATACTAATGTCCCCACTCTGAAGCTATTTTTGTTACTCAGCATGCTTAGGTTTCTTTTTTGCTTAGCCACACTAGCAGTCTGCCTGGTTTGTCTCCGGCGCCATATAGGTGGTGGTACCTGGCCTGAATTGCTGCCTGCGCTTCTCATTGCGCTAACGCTTGATATTCCTTACGGAGGACTAGCATCGTCTGTAGTTGTGTGGTATCTTCAGGTGTTGACATTTGGCTTTCGATTTGAAGGAATTTGGTTTCTATTTCTTCCATCTCTTCCTTTTCTCTTCTCTATTTGTGTGCAATTATGTTCTGTGACCTGTTCCACAAGACTGTTTTATATGCCTCCCAAAGTGTTACTATGGATGCTGCTGAGCTCTGTTTTCTTTAAAGTTCAATTCCATATCTAGTCTAATCTCTTGAGCTACCTTTGTATCTCTAAGCTCCCAGGCATTGAGTGTACAGCCCAGTTGAGTCAACTATCTTCTCTTGCCCACTGTAAGCCACTAGGGAGAGTGGTCCGAGAGGGCTCTAGCTAAATATTCAACTTTTTCTATTTCTGTCACTTCCCCTGCCGGAGCTAAAATATTATTTATTCTGAAGAAGACTCTGTGCACCCCTGAATAATACGAGTAGGCCCATGTCTGGGGGTGGTGCCTTCGCCAGAGATCTGTCAACCCCATTGTATTGAGGACAGGTCTAAGCTGCGTATCTCTGTATGTGCCAGTGTTCAGCGTGGTACAGTCCATTACGTCGTTAAAATCTCCCCGGACTAAGTGGATAGCGGTACAAGAGCCTACCTGCAAGAGAATATCAGTAAGTTTTACTAGTGTATGTGTCTGTAAGCGTGGGGTGCATAGACACTAATCAGTGTTATATCTCGCCTGTCCCAGATCCCCTTAACCGCCATATATGTCCCGTTGGGGTGAATCCATGTGCGTTCTATCCTAAATAGTGGAGATTTCCTAATTAGGATTGCCACTCCCCGGGCGCCTGAGGAGAAACCTGCATGTGCCAATGTCTTATATGCCCTATGGCCCAAAATCCACATTGCGCTCCCCTTGGGTGTGTTTCTTGGAGGAACATCACCTCGAGCTTCAACCGTTTAATGTATACTGCAACTAGACCTCGCTTCACCTTGTTTCCCAGTCCCGTCATGTTCCAGTACATGACAGAGTATCTGTAATGCTCAAACATCACTCAGTTGCTTGTTTGGCTGTCGAAAAGCATGTTTTAGTGAGTTTCCTGATTGCCCTATCTGTCTTTTAAGCTCTTGGTCTGTGTTGCTGTCTGTTTTCCAACGTTAGCCTATCTGTCTGTTTCTCAATTCCCCAACTTCCCCCCACACAACTCCCCACACTACCCCTTCCCTCACTTCTTCCCCTATGAGTCAGCATGACCAACTGTGCCGTGGGTGGTTTGGAGAGGCCTGTCGCCCACCCTCCCTCGAACTTTATTGTGCTTCTATCTTCCTAACCCTGCGATCCAGAGGCAAACATACACTTTAACTAGATTTATAATTTTGGATTATACTTTGAGTCCCCTCTTTGTGCAAGGAGAGTCTCTGTAAGGAAAGAAAAGCAAAAGAGAGGAAAACAAAGGAAACAAAAATAGTAGAAAGAATAAACACACTAGGAGGAGAGGCACCAAATGCCAGCTTACTGTCCCTTCGGCCTTCATCTGGCCCAGAGTGATTCATCCTTCCTCGCTTCCACTTTGCCTAGTCTGTGGAGGTATTTCTTGCACCGTTATGCCTGGGTCAAGTTCCTCCATGCGGGCGATTTTCTGCAATAGCGGGCGATCGCTTTCAGAGTCAGTCGAGAGTCCCCGCTCTGGGATCCGGGGTGGGCTGTCTTCTCGGTCAGGTCTTCGCGAGACTTTTCCCAGTTCTATCTTGTGGTTGGTTTTCTTTGGAGTCCGAGGCTTGGGTTGCTGCTTCCCTGGTTCTTCGTCTTCTAAGCAGGGTGTCTCTACTAAGCTCGCCTAAATGTCCCGAGCCGTGTTTTAATGTCAATCTTTGTGACCTCGCCTGTTGTCCAAAACGCAAATCCCCTTCGGAGGATCAATCTGGGCCCTTGGTTGTCTTCTAAGGGGGCGCTCTTCTATTCAGTTCCATGCCTCCTCCGGTGTTTGAAGGAACAATGTTTTGGCTTGAAATATAACCTTTAATTTGGCTGGGAAAAGTAACATATTTTGAATCTGGAGATTCTGTAGTTTTTCTAAACCCAAATCAAATGTTCTCCTTTGTTTTTGTACCTCTCTCGAATAGTCTGGGAACACCAATATTGTGGTGTTGGCGATTTGGATCTCCCCTATCCGACTCATCTCGCTGGAATATCAGGTCCCGGTCTTGATAGTTCAAAAAACAAGCAATTAAAGGTCTTGGAGGTGCCCCCGCCGGGGGCTTCAGACCCAGCATCCTGTGGGCTCTTTCAACCACAAAGCAGACTAAGAACTGTGCATTTTGGAGTGAATCCATGAGCCAATTATGAAGAAAAGCTCCCGCATCCGATCCTTTAATGGCTTCCGGAAAGCCTATGAATCGCAGGTTATTTCTATGAGATCGATTTTCTGCATCATCTACCTTCCAAGCAACTTCTTTCATAGTAGCGGAGAGAGACAGGACCTCGTTTTGTAGGGTGTGAGTAGTGTACTCTACTTCAGATATTCTTTGCTCTGCTAACGTGACTTTTTCAGAAATATTGCAGAGATCTTGTCTCAACAGCGTGACATTGGTACAGATTTCATCAATCTTGCCCTCCAGTGCTTCTCTGGAAGATAGTATTGCTTCTAGAAGGATTGTATTATCGGCTACCGCCACCTTTGCCCCTGCCGTTCCTGGAGGAGCACCCATCACCTTTGTGTAGTTGTCCATTTTTTTCTATCTTTGCAACGTTGGTTCCTTGTCTTTTGTTATCAGGCTCGGCACCCTGATGTTTTCCAGATAGCTGCGATTGTAGGTGTGGCTTGGTGAGGGGATCAGCTGGCATTCTCGTCTGGTGAAGAGGCCCTGTAGTCTTGATATTGGGTCACTTCTCCCAATACCCTCCCTCCTTTCAGGCACAAGTTGTGCTTTTGCCTCTCACCCACTCCTGGTATGGCACCTACTCAGGAGTGTAGCTGTGTCTTTAAGTCTCACGGGCATCACCCTTCAAGTCTGTATACAACCGTCCTGTTCTGGGTCAAGCACAGCTTCTCTGAGGCCAAATGCATGTTCTTGTCTCGAGTCAAAGGGACATTGCCTCTGCCATGCCATGGTGTAAGTATGTTTCCAATTAGTTAACAGGGTAGCGGGCCATCCTTACTATATCTATTACAAGTTGCGGGTTCCCTCCTGCTGGACAGGTGAATATTCTGCTGGGGAGCACACTTCTACCACCAATGGAGTTTTGTCTCCCTGTCCACTTGGGAGCCACCGACCAGATTGCAGCTAGTCCGGTTTGTGTCTTCACGACCTCTTGACTAGGCCGCAGCCCATGGGGAGACAGAGCAGTCCGGATGTTCTCCGCCCCTGCTGCCTCCCCACTCAAGACTGAGCGGGCTCCTCTGTGCCGGCCCCTTGGACTCGGCAGACCCTCTTGTGGCCTTGTTGTCTCAGGAGTCTCAAAGATTGACACCCGGAGCTGCTATAGAGGTGTTGAAGGACCCAACATGATGGGCTAGATTGGATCTCCCGTGTGCCAGGCCCCCCTCCGCTCACCTCCCCACCACCGATGGGGTCATGCTCTGTGCCTGCCTCGGGGGAGAAGAGAGTTCGTCCGTGTCCTGCAGTGCCCCCGATGTCACCTCGTCTCTTTCGCCGGCAGGGGTGTCTCCCGTTCCCGGGTCTATCTCCCTCTCTCGGGTCCCCAGGACACCCCACTAGGATATCCTGGTTATGATGTGTCTGGGTTTGAGTGGGGGACCAATGTCTCTCTTCCAGGGGTTCATTGCAATGTTCTGGGTCCAACCCGTTTATGTACCGGGCCCCTTGCCTCACCTTTAACAGCGGGTGAGGCCCACCGTTGATCGGGGCCATTTGTTTGCTCGGCCTCTCTGTGCTATCGGGTGTAGTGGGCCACAGTCCCTCTGGCTTCCAGGAGGGCTCTTCTTCTCGGGCCCTTGGGCCTCTCGGGCCTTCCTGCCGTCCCTCGGTCTCAGGAAGCTCCCCAGTCAGGCACCCGCTCCCTCTCTGATGGGGTGGGGTGGGAGATCCGTTAAATTTAATTTGGGCTAGTCGTCTCTGCGCCTGGCCCTTCCCGCTCACGTCTTTACATTGAATGATGCTGTAGACCCTGCTTCCAGCAGGGGAGGGCAAGAGAGGAGGTGGCCTGCCGCAATCGGCTGAGGCCTTGCTCACTTCTCCCCAGGTTGGTCCTTCTGGTGTTCCTGGGCCCATCCTCTGCAGCGTTTGGGCCTCCCAACAGCGCCTCTCTTCAGGGGGGTGAGGGGGGGGGGATATAGGCAAAGGCCCAACTGCATTCCATGCAGGGGCCCCGATGGTTTTTCTCCCGGTTTGTTTGTTTGTTGCGGGCGAACCCGTCCGTTCACCGCCATGTTGGTTTGCACCATCCCTTGTCTTCCAATTTCAATAAGTCCCCCTTTTTATTACTTCTGCTTCATTTGAAACCAGATTTCTTATCCTCAGTGGTTTCTCTCCCTTTGTCGCCTTCAACAGGCTTTTGGATTAGTTTCACGAGGCAGGATTTTGACAGGATTAATGTTAGACCGTCGGAGTGCTGGTCGGACACGTCTAGTCCGCCATGCTGATGGCCACGCCCCCAAGAGATGGGAATCTGGCCTTTCACTACGCTGTAAAAACATTTGTTAATAAGGGCGCCCAAAAACAGGGGTTTTGTTTGAAAACATCAATGGGTACCCCATCTGGCCCTGGGGCCTTTCCTGAGGAAGATTTAAGAATGGCTTAATGTCCAGGTGGCTCTTAAAAATTAAGTTTTCCCCAAATTTTCCGTGGTCAATCTTATCTCATATAAGGTGGATGCTCTTTAAATCAGATGGGCAATTCGTCCCTTGAAGTTTCAAAGGGGGCATGAAAGAACCATAACAATAGGATTGTGATCACTTAAAAGCAAAGACACAGTGTCGGAGTAAAGTAGGTGCAGGACTAAATGGAAGGAAAGGAAAATAAAATCAATTATGGAGCTTCTTCCTTTACCTGTAAATATGGGACAGGGACAGATTTTCTTAGAAAAATCAGTACTACAAGGTAAGTTAAACTTCACAATATTTTGGCTCAAGGTGTCCCGGTACAAGGTGTGTAAAAAGTGGGTCAAGTTCTCATTTGACCCATCCAAAATCCCACACACCTGCTTATTTCCTATAGGACAAATGGTAGAGTTAAAGTCGCCCATACAAAGGATTGCCTTCCTGTTCGGATGACTAAAGAGATAATCTGACAAAAATCCTTGACCAAATCAATAGGGTGAATAAGAAAATAGTTACAATAGAAATTAAGCAAGAGAACATCCGAAAACCTGGAATTGCAGGATTTGGGAACAAGATGAACATCATAGCTTTTCCACTTTTAGGAATCCATTTTTTAAGGGGACCAGGAGACCCGGGCCCCATTTGCTTGACCTGAAATAGATGGCGAGATCAATAAACAAAAGGATTGGAATCCTTCTATAAAGAAGTCATCCTGGGACCAGATCTCCTGACAGCAGACCACATCAAAATCCTTAATGAACTCTAGCCAGTCGGGACTGTCCTATTTTTTCTTGATGCCAGCAATGTTTCAGGAAATAAAGCAGAGTGGATCCATGATGGGTATGCCATTAGTATTTGATAAAGGGCCAGGGGGGTCTTCTGAGGAGGGAGTTAAAGTTTGATGCCAATGGTTCAACCAGTCAGTTTACCTCCAACAGCCCCTCTGAGATAGCAAAAGGATTGGAGTGGGTGAAGGCTGGGACAGATGTAGAACTTCCACTTCACAAGCAAGGGCCTCTGTAAGGAGGGAGGAGATGGCAAGGTGTGATAAAAATAGCTCAGTGGTAGTGCACAGATCGAATTTGGACCGTTAGTGTCTTTGGGATGATTTTATTACTACCCCACTAATCGTCTTCTGGGAAAGCCCTACACACCAACCCTCCTGACCATGATAATGTCATTAGCAAGTTTCATTGGACAGCCTGTATTTCTTTTTTTTTTTTTTTAAATGTTTATTATTGCAGGAAGAACATCTTCATCAAATATTAAGTACAACAAGAAGAAAAAAAAAAAGTAAAATGTTTCCTTTAACAGCTAAAGCAGGGAATAGACATATATAGTTTCAAAAGTACTTATTAGCAAAACATAATTAAAACATCAGATTTAACACTGGTCTCAAACATAATTATAGTTCAATAGAAAAAAAGGTTCACCAAATTTTTTCTTTCTTTTTCAAGGCATTGGGTCCTCTAAGTCTTGCTAAGGAAAGTTCCATAACATTAATTTTGTTTATCAAACGCCACCATTCCAATACGCTAGGAGGATCTTTTAAGATCCAAGATCTAGCTATAACTAGCCTAGCACATGCATATACAATTGTTAATAGATCTCTATACTGACTAAGGTTTTCTTGAATATCGAGTAGGATCAGCTGTGGCGAAATCGGTGGAGTATTAATTTGTTTCTTCAACAGAGCATCAGTTATCCCTTTCCAAAATATAGATAGCTTCGGACATAAAACAAACATATGCTCGATACCTGCTGCTTCCATGTCACATTTCGGACACTTAGTACGATCATTAGTCTGTTTACCGCGTGTCCAGCTAGATATTCTTTGTGGAGTATAATAAAGCTGAGTAACTGTTCGATATAGCTGGAGCCTTAAATTTGAGGATTGAACTACCCGGTTTATTTGGCATAATGAGGCTGAGATCTGTTTAGGGTTAATCTTAACTCCTAGTCTACTTGACCATTTAGCCGCTAGATTCCCACTATCGTCCCGTTTGTTTGCAATCAGATAGCCATAGCTTAGGCTTATAAGTGATTTACCTTTGTCTGAGTAGAGACATATTAAAGAGTCCGAGTGTGATACTTCTACAATCCTCATTTTACGGAGTAGAAAATCCCTGATTTGAATATATTTAAAATACATACCCTCATTTAATTCAAATCTAAGCCTAAATCTGCCAAAATCTAGAAAACCATTCGGGCCATAAAGGTCTCCCAAAGTAATAATTCCATGCCTAGCCCATATCTTTCCTAAACTGTCTGAAAAAATACCAGGAAGCCCAGGATTGTCCCACAGTCTAAGCTCAGCATTATAATAAGAATTTTTTTCTAGAGTCATAATTTGGTCCTAGATTTTCTTAATATGTCTCGCGGTCTTGAATTGAACTCTTTTGAAGTAGTTAGGATCATGTACGCGGAGTAAACATTGGTTGCAGTCAGGTCCCAGCATATAATGGTGGTAAAATAAAGAACTGTCATTTTTCAACAAGCTGCGTATGCGTAAAAAAAAGTAGCAAAAAAGTATAATCTAAAATCAGGAAACATCAAGAATCCCTTTTCAATAGGTAGCTTCAGTAATTTGATAGATCTCCAAGCTTTTTTATAGCCCCACACAAAATTGCTACAGATGCCTTCTAGTTTCTTAAAAAAAGTTTGTTAATTTGCAAGGGGATTGATCTAAATAAATACAGTAGTTTGGGCAAAATCTTCATTTTAATTAAATTAATACGCCCCACTAGGCTAAGCGGAATCGTGTGCCATTTTTTTAGAAGTAACGTGATTTCCTTTAACATGGAGTCATAATTATAGTTATCACCTTGTCTATATTGGCTGCTAGCTTGATTCCAAGATAAGTCGCGCTTTGGCATAGACCCAGAACTGGTTCGGGTGGTTTATAGTTAACAATAACTTGTGTCTTGCTTACGTTAAGTTTATAGCCGGACACGTCTCCAAAATTTTCAGCCTCCTGTATTATTGCCGGAATTGCTGTAACCAAATCAGTAGTAAATATCGCTATATCATCTGCGTAAGCAGTTATCTTCAGTTTTTTACCCCCGTGTTGTGCAGGTATAATACTATCCTGGGCTATCAATGCATTTAAGAAAGGCTCCAAAGATATCGCAAACAGTAGAGGGGACAGAGGGCAGCCATGCCTTGTTCCCCTCTCTATCAAAAACGTAGATGACTCCGTTCCCCCATAGCTGATCTTCGCCCTAGGTGCATCGTAGAGCGAACGTACCCAATCAAAATAGGCACCCTCAATACCAATTTTCTTCAAAACCTCCCACAGATACTCCCACCCCACTCGGTCAAATGCCTTTTCCGCATCTAACATTACCATCCCCAGTGGGGTGAGAATAGTTGAGGCGACATCGAAGGCTGTAATTGCCATATTTACGTGGGCTGTGGTATCTCTCCCGGTCACAAAACCATGTTGCCGGGAGTTAACTAAAACTGGCATTATGGGAGCTAAACGTTTGGCCAGAATTTTGGCAAATATTTTTGCGTCGGAGTTTATCAAAGAAATCGGCCGATAAGAGCCGCATTCTTCCGGGGGCTTATTTTTCTTTAAAAAGAAGGCTATTTTTGCAGTTTTCCAAGACATAGGAGCCGTTCTAGTCTCAGTTATAGAGTCCATCACTGTTTGCAAAAGAGGGAGTAATTCTTGTGCGCATACTTTATATAGCTCTATAGGCAAGCTATCCTCATCTGCCGCTTTACCCGAGGGTAGGGCAAGGGTTGCTTCATTTATTTCAGACATTGTTATTTTGGAGTTAAGCAGCTGCACAGCTTGAGTGTCTATAGGTGTAGGCATATGCTCATCAAGATACTGAAGTATTTTAGCAGTGGTGGGGACATTATCGGGTGTGCATAATTTACGATAGTATTTAGTAAATTGATCAAGAATCTGATCTGTTTGTACATAGTTGCATAGATCTAAGCCTTTAATTTGTTTAATCCTAGTTCTGGCTTTCTTATCAGCGACTTTATATGCAAGTACTTTTCCAATTCTGTCCCCTCCCTCATACTGAGCCAATTTATATTTATGGATTTTAGCGCTGTATCCTTCTCTTAATGACTTTTTGATGGAAGATTGTAGTTTTAGCAGCTCCATCCTTAATAGTTCAATATTGGATGTTTTTTGAATGGCAGCTTCTGCTAGCTGTTGCTCTACCCGCAGAATATTAGAAATAGTTAACTTAGTTTCTCTACGACTTTCAGCATTTTTCCTAAAAATAAACTGTTGGGCAAAGCCCTTAATGGTGCACTTACAAGCATCCCAAACTGTATTTATCTGAGCAGTGTTACTGTTTATTTCTATATATTCTTTAATATGTTCCTTTAAAAGTAAAACAAATTGTGAGTCGCTAAACAAATACCTTGGAAAAGTAAAAAGTCGTGCAGCCAGACTTTGCTCAGTAATTTTAAGTTCCATTAATATCGGGTTGTGATCCGAGGTAACCCTCGGACATAGTTCTATAGTACAATTTTCGAATATATGATCAGAAGCTCACACCATATCAATTCTAGAACAAGATCGATGAGGCGCAGAATAGTAAGTGAAACCAGCTAATTTTGGGTGTTTTAAGCGCCATATATCTTTTAAGTTGTGAATTCTACCCAGTTCCGTAATAGCAGCCCTAACCTTACGCATCCTCTTTGTACTGCCTAAACCAGTAGTGTCTATTTTATTATCCATAGCGCAGTTAAAATCTCCCATTACCAAAATTTCCCCCTCCCACTCCAATAGCTCAATATTTAACTGCTCCTACAATTTCGAATCATCAATATTAGGCCCATAAACCAAACAAAAAACAAATTTCTTAGTTTCCAGTTGAATTTGTGCAATCGCCCATGTACCCCGTACATCAGAAGCGGTTTTAATAATTTCCATCGGTAATATTTTCTGTTTAAGTATAGCAACCCCATGGATCGAAGCTCCTAAAGAGGAGCAAACAACCAAATCATAACCCATTTGAGACAGTAGCTTTCTGTCTTGGTAACCAATGTGTGTTACAGACAAAAGTGCTAAATGAAGCTTATACATATCCATTTCCTCTTGTACTAATTTCCTTTTCTGTTTGTTATTGAGACCAGCAACATTCCAAACTAAAAATATAATTTTGGACATTTCCTCTAATCATACAATTGTCTATACTCTGCACACAAAATTTTTTATTAATACAAACAAATCTAGTTTGTAAACATCTAAACAATCCTGCCTTCCTGCAATAAAGTTTTTCCCCCTTTCTTTACCCAACCCCGAACCAGAGCTTGCCCAGACCCTCCTCCCTTCCCCAGCCTGTATTTCTATTGCACCAATGGACAGCCGTATTCCTTAAACTATGCCAGCTTTCTTGTCCTCTGTCTGCTCTGGTGGAACTCCCACAAGGATAACGACATATGGTGTACAATCCAACGGGAGTTGCAAATGGTCCGTGCATTCTTGCATTGGGTCCAAGCTTCCTCGTATGGGGACTTGCGCTGATGAGTAAACCCCTACTGGCGGGCCTGGCAAGGCATGATTCAGAGTAGATGATGTGAGTGCCTTCGAACTAAGACTATGGAGCTGGGCAGGCATTGTGGTTTGGGAGCAGCTGGCTTCAAGCGGGGATGTGTCTCTTGGGTTGGAACAAGAAGTAGACATGGGCAAAGGATGAGGTTGGTGTAGATTGCCTGGATTTGATTGTAAGGAGGGACTTTGGGTCATTAGCGCTTGGACTTGATCCCCAAGGGCCTTGAACTGAGCAGAGATCTCATTCTGAGGCTCCAATATGGGAGATTCCAAATTTGTAAAAAAGGTTTGTACACCTCCAATAGGGCAACTTTGTGGAGAACAATATTAGATTCAAAGCAGAGCGAGGGCTCTCTGAGCTTTGTAGGTGGCTTTTTAGCACATAATGAGCCCTTTGGGAACCTCAGGGTTATTGTCACTGAAAGGCAGGTTTTTTAAATGAGCATCTAAAGTGATGCAAGGTCTTTGAATGACCACAACAGGGTCTAAAGGGGGTCTCGTAGCAAGTAAGTCCTCCTGGTTTTGGTCAGAGTTACTAGGTGAGGCGCATACATTCACTGTTCGGAGGAACCAGTACATTCTTTTGAAATAGTAAGCTTTTGTACCATGTCTATGCGGATTTCCACAATCTCCAGCTCGGAGGAAAGTGTCCCCTTTGCAAAGGTAAGGTAGGTTGTAATTGGAACTCTGTGGGGGAGCCCTTTAGCCCCTTGGGACCTCATGTCTGCAGTAATCTTTTTCCATATTTTAAATGTGAGCAGAAAAACAGGATGAAAAAACCTGCCTTATCCTCAGCAATTCTGTAAAGCTGGAACAAGAAGGGTTTTACCAAACCTCGGAGGCAAGAGACGGAGCACAGCCCAACCTCGTCGGGCTGCAGATGAGCTTGCTCTTGGCCCAGGCACAAGCCCCAGTGAGACGCGTGCAGCAGGGTTAAAGAACCTGCTTTATAGAGCTAATTGCAGCCACATGTGGGGAAAGCACTCAGGGCTGCCTCCAGGGGCCTGAGGATGTTGAAACCTGGAGTCCCCCATAGCCAACCCGATGCACTGGGCATTCCCGCTCATTTATTATTCACTGCCCCGACAAGGATCATCCATTAATGCCCTAGTGCTTTTTTAAAATATATATTTTCTTGCCGGTGCAGGACAGGGCCACCACCAAACATTTGTTAATGTTGTGCAGCAGCCCTCCAGCAAAAAAAAAACCAAAAACCAAACAGTAAGTCTCCTGGGTCATTAAATCCATTACTTCAGGAGAGCTTACCATATTTTTCTAAAGCACTGTTAGCTGGAGCTCTATGCTCTTCAGCTGAGGTTCAAGGCATTCTGTTTTTTTTATATGATTGCATTTTGTAGGCTAGAAAATGTCAACAGAAAGACTCAACGACATGTTGGTTTTATATTCTCTAAATAAAACTTTTTTTTTTACAACAATCACTTATTTAACATTGCATTGTGTGAAATAGTGAAATACACATTTGACTAACGTTATTGGTGCTTTTTGGACAAAGAAGACACATCTGCTTTATATATGGTGATATGCTCACCCTTGATAAATACAAAAACAAGGTAATGTATGGATTGCTCTGACACTGGCAATCACTCGGGCCACATCTGAATCCATTGTTTTTCCCCCACCATGCCACCTCAGTTTGGACCCAGCCATATGTAAATCAGTATTGACCCTGCTCCTCATGAGAACAGTCCAATCCGAACTGCCAAGCTAGGTCCTCCCTGACCCAGAAGAGGAATCTAGGACTGGTTTCACCCTATTTAGGGCTCTTTAGCCAGGCATAGCTTGGTTACAGAGACACAGTGAGGACCGGTTCAGGGAAGACATGGCCTGGCAGTTGTTCTGGACTGAACAAGGAGAATCCAGATTGTAAGTGAAAGGAGAAGAGTGTACAAATACAATTTTACAAAGGGAGAGTAAAAATATGGACTGTTTTGTGCTTGGAAATGGCACAGGCAGGATGTCAGAGGTAAATAACTTTACGACATAAAGTGAAGAAACCCTTTGGGCATATGAGCCTCTGGTTGAGGGGTGTGCAGTGTAGGCCAGGGAGACTGATCAAAGCTTGATGTTGAGAATAACCAATAGCGGAAAAAAATAACTCTGTTTAGATTTAATTCATTTTATGTAGATACCCTGAAAAGGTAGCATGCATCTATGTTGGACAACCTGGCCTAGTCACTTGTATTTATTTACGAGTGCAATTACAGAAGAAACACTGTGCTGTAGCTTTTATTTTACGTGAAATATTGACTGAGCTCTGAAAAACGTTGTGCTGAACAAATGCCTCTTTTGTATTTCCTAATCTATCACATTTGTGTTCACCTTGGGAAGATGTTCCTCCTGGTGCAGTGAGTTTCACTTATTGATTGGTTAGATGTCACGATCAATGAGAATGATTGTTTTGTATTGATTGTGAGACTTGACATATTCGTGTCCACCTCCTGGTAACAGCTGGACTCAGATGTCAACATCATGTTGTAACTTGTTGACAGCTCAGCTTCTATGGAATGAGGAGATAGCTACATTCCTGGAGCAATCTTCTTTGAACGGGGGGAGAATAAATTAAGCTGAGATGAGGAGTCAAAGAAGAAGCATTTATTGTAGATAAGCACTGGATTAGCCAATAGGTATTGCCTTTTGGACCTTATAAGTGTTCAGCTAGTGCTATTGGCTTTGACAATGTCTTTAATCTATGTTGTAGAGCAGTGTGGCTGCTGTGCAGCATGTTGAAAAGTTATAATACAAAAGTGTTCTATATATGGTTTGGCATTTCTTTCCCATTTCTCTCCTAAACCTTTTTTCCCCTTTCTCTATCTTTCTCTTTGTTGCTCTTTGAAGAAAACATTTGCTCTGAGCCCACTTGAAGTCCAAAACATATTTATGATGCAAAAATAGCAATATCGCAGCCGGAAAGACAGAGGTTTGCCTCCCTAAGCATATGATTAATTCATGCTCATTCCCCACGCAAATATTTCCTCACCCTCAATGGCTGTTCGTCAACTTGAGAGTTTATGCAGGAACCGTGACAGAATATGAAAATTTAGATAATTTTATAATTGCAGGGTTTTCTCAAGGGAAGAGTGCAAAGAAACAACAGTGACTATCATAGACTGTGCTAGCTTAATAGATAATTCTCACTTTGCTGTGCCAAGCAGGAAAAGGGTGTGTGTGCACATCAGAGCTGAGAGAACTCAAACATGTTTATATAACATAGCATACAAAATTGCTATGGGTCAATCAACATGTCTGTTGCTATTTTGGTATTGAAGCATTTCAAACGAGCAAATACATTCATAGTCTCCTGAAACGTAAGACTTGGTTAAAAAATGAGTGCCGGTGCCCATCACTGGTACACAATATACTCATATTTGTTCAAAGCAGGGCAACGTCTGTACGTCATGTCCATGGTTTTGGGGTGAAGCTGATAGATGAAAAGGGGACAGCAAAGTGATAGGCCCTTAGAAAACCAACAATATACATCACTGGACTAAGAGACACATGTAAAATAACCTTTAGCACTAAAGCGCAAGTCAGATCCCAGTTTAGTGTGATCCCCTCCCCAAAGAAAACCGAATGCAATGGACTGTCATGATTACATTAGACGTATTATGAAATTTGCAATAACAAATATTTATTTATCTCTGATAATTTATGACAACTCAGAGGGTCTCCCTCATGCACACCTCCTGCCTCAATGCAGGTAAAGGACTAAATTATAAAAAAATGTGCTCTTTCCAAAAGGCATGGCAGCAGCAACAACAACACCACAAGGCCTTCCATCAAAAACCTGGACCCCAGGCAATCCACCAGAAGAATTATTTGGTGAGATTACAGAATTATAATAATACATTTCTTGTGTTTGTTTCATAAGATGTTTTGCCTTTCTGGAGCTCTGTCTTGTATTTCCCCTTGTCTCAGAGTCACTCTAACTTTTGTAATATCTTTTTTTCTGCTGGTAGTTCTGCAAATCAAGTGGAAGAAAGAGAGTGTCAACGATATTTACAAAAGTTTAAAGGAAGGGTGACTTCTAGTGCATCCACAATCCAGTGGTTAAAAGATTCAGTGCTAAAATTTATGTCAGAATTAAAAAGATGCATAAGGTTTCCAAGGATTGAGGTGAGGAGATGTTTGTTCAGTTTAGACCAAGGATGTTTAACCTGGGATGATAATGCTTGATCCAGTACTTCTCTCTGCAGAGGGAGGAGGGATCTTAAACAATATTGCTTTGTAGACAAACAAAGCTACCTTGAATATCAATACAAATTGGACCAATCTGATGTTGCCAACGATAAGGTCAATGGAGTGGATAACTTGGTCAGTGGGTTCAGTCACTTTTGGGAGCTCAAGAGCAGAGCAAGATTTAGTTTCTTCTTGAGGTTCAGTAGCTGAGTATTTAGTGTTCTTCATATTGAAATCTAGAAGCAAAATTGAGTTGTTAGTTTCCAAACAAACGTATGGTAGAGCTTGGATGGCATGCGTGGTAAAATGGTGTGAAGGAACCAGGGGTCGGTAAATTAGAAGAGCTTTAATAGTACATTTAGGATTAAGAGTAACATTCAGGGGAAGAGATTACGACTCTTCTATCGGGCTAGAGAAGTGTTTCCTAAGCTGTGGTTTGGTCCTAAACCGATGTTTAGGGGGTTGTGAAAGTCCAATGTGTGTGTGTGTGTGTGTGGGGGGGGGGGGGGGGGTTATGTGGAAATTAGGACAGTGAAGAGATATCAGGAACAAAATAGTCATTCAGCCAAGTCTCTGTTATAAAAACAATCTGCAAATTGGTGACTAAATCAAGGATGTTTACTCATGTGCTGTGTTTAACTGTATAACGGGTATTTATGAGTGCACAGGTTAGGAAATGGGAACGATCCTCAGCTGCACTATGAGGCGGCATAGTTAGGATCAAGGCTACGCACTGATCTTTGATGGTGTTCCAATATGAAGGTCTTCTCTCCTCCATTGCTTTCTTGTGTGTACTTGTGTCAATATTACTATCACTAGCTGGAGAATTGTGTGTGCGGACATATGTTGTCCCATGGTGCTAGTCAGATACACTGTAGTATGGGTATGCCAGTATCAAAATGATGTTGTAGTCTAATTCAAAGGGATTTTAGAGCATGTCCTGATTGTATCCAATGTTTTCTACCTGATAATGATGTGTATTGTTGTTTGGTAGTTTGGTGATGTATCTTTGCATGATCCCGTTTGATCCTCATGTTGCTCCATATTGTAATTGTGTTAATACCAGGGGGGAAAGACAGCTTTAAGGGATTCAATTTAGAGTGAGTAAACTGCTACACCTCCCCAGGTAAGGTGTAATGAGAAGAAATATGTTTATTTCTCCTCATGTTACCCTTTTTCTATGAGTGCTGTATTCTCCTGCACACATAGAAAGAGGAAAATTCCTCAGTGGATTGTGTTTGTGCAGGAAGGTGCCCCTTTCTGCACAAAAACAATCCTGCTTACAATACAGGCACACTTGCATCCAGATACAAGTGTGCCTGCATTGGTGTTCATTGTGCGCTGGTGCGGGGAAAAGGCAGGAATGTGCGGTATTATTTTAACCTCATCGCTGCTAGAGAGTTTCCCCTGCTGTGCTGGACAGCAATAAAAACGGGTGTGGTCATGATGAGCTCAGCTCGTCATG
Organism: Lissotriton helveticus; assembly: GCF_964261635.1. Lineage (NCBI taxonomy): Eukaryota > Metazoa > Chordata > Amphibia > Caudata > Salamandridae > Lissotriton > Lissotriton helveticus. Next base: position 456,935,465 of record NC_136065.1, read on the forward strand.
AGCATGGAAGGGGTTAAATACGGTGCATTCCTGACCTTACACTATCACACAGCTCAGCGCAGCAAGGTGACCTGCTGTGCTGCGGGATTTCCACATGAATATACCCATGAAATGTATGTGAGAGAGGGGCTATAGAGAGATGAGGGGCCCTTTTGCCTGATGGTAGTGAGGGAATACGGGGAGGAAGTCATGGGGGGCGCCAAAACTGATTGTCGCAATGGGCACCACCCTCGCTAAAGCTGACCCTGAGTAATAGTGTAGATTGGTGGCCAGAGTACAACATTCATGATGTTGTTTCCTGGGTGAAGGCATGTTGCTGCCTGTTAGTTATGTACATTTAGAGGAAAGGCGGTATCTGCCTAATTATGTCCTGGCAGACAGCACTCTTGATGAAGGTTTGTTTGTTTGGCTTGAAGTTAATTGAGTAGCTAAGCAACGATGCAATAGACAAAACAAAATAAAGCTAACAAGGACATCTGCAGACATCCTGCATACATGCTTCCTAGTGATGCAGAAATGCCAGCCCTGCCTTACAACCTACAGATAAACATCCGACGTGTTAACTTGGACAGAAATTGAGGAGTCCAGCTTTTAAAAATGTTCAGACACTGCACATAAGTTAGGTAAAATTGCTGAAGATGAGGCAAAATTGGCAATCTTTACAGCCTTATGTGCACGTGTATATCAGACCTAGAAGTGACTTGGCAACTTTAAAAAGACAATCCAGGTGATAGTTTCAAAGATGGAGAGGATGTGACTGGCATGACAACCTTTTAAAAGATAATACACATGAGAGTGCCAAGCAAGAGAAGATCAGACTCATCTGAGAAACTTTGTATAAGGAGTGTCCAGCATTATTTCTAGAGGGCTGGGTCCTTGTCAAATTTGCAAGATAACATTTGACTATGTAATTGTTTTCCAAATAAATTCATTGTATGTAAATAAATCTTATGTGGATATCATTAAAATCTGGCATGAGTCCAGCCCTCCTTGAAATAGGCTGGACATCCCTTCTTTTGACGATAAGAACATAAAAGTTCAAAGCTGGAGAAGATGAGATTATTGCACATATGATTTTTCAAAACAGTTGCTACTGAGGCGGCAACTGTTGTTGCATCCTACTGAAATACACACATAAGGACCGATTACGAGTTTCTGCAGTGCAGGAGCGGGTGGTGTGCCACTTCTGCGCTCTCGCACCGCCAAGACTTGGCAGTTCTGCGGCGGTGCCTCTTTCGAAAGGCACCGCAAACTGCACGATAAGATGCCTGCACAGCATGGACTCGAAAGTCCATGTCATGCAGGAACTGGTGAGCATGCACATAGGGGGGCCATGTTATGCCCGCTATGTGCATTCACATGCGGAGGAGGCACAGGGGACCCTGTAGGAGGAACCTCTATGACACCAGCAGAAGAGAAGAAACTTGTAATATTCTTTGCCAGACAGCGGTGTTCCTGCCAAGCATATTGCAGCCCATGACCACCACAAAACCACCAGGGAACTTCAGTTCCTGCCACTGCCGCACCCCGGCGAGTCTTTTTATCCTTGAACTGGAAGACTCATAATCAGACCTTTAGTGTTATCAATGGTTAATATAATGATTAAGACCTCGCATTTTGATGATATCTAGTAATCTAAGTGAACTATAATTGGAAGAGAAGAGAAGAGAAGAGAAGAGAAGAGAGGAGAGGAGAGGAGAGGAGAGGAGAGTGGAGGGGAGGAGAGAGGATGGGAAGGTAGGTGGAGAGTAGAGGAGGAGAGGACAGGAGAGGAGAGGGAAAGGGAGGGGAGGGGAGGAGAGGAGAGAAGAAAGGAGAAGAGAGGAGAGGAGAAGAGAGGCGTCTTTACTGAAAGACATCGCAATGAAATCAAAAGATCCCAATAAGACTGAGCACGAGGAACAGTGTTTTGCTTGAAATAAAGAGACAATGAAGGCAACGAAATTCCCTGTTCTGGTATATGGTATTTCCACAAGGAAACCATCAGCTTGGTTAGAGCAAAAACAATTATTTCAGGCCTTGCCTGGAGAGAGGAGCTGTACGAAGGAGGCTGTTGTCAATGAAGAATAACGCAAAGTGATGTCACTGATTGAACATAAACCAGACACTTGTAATTGCACTCAGCATGTGGATTTTTGAGACTCAAAGCACATAAATAACGAGAACAGACACAGGAAGGGTTCGAAACCATCCACTTCTGTTTCGAGAACACACACAATCTACTTCCTTTTTATAGTGTACACTTCCCGTTTAAATTGGTTTAACAGTGAATTGATGGTGCAAATTCTATTAGTAAGAGAATGATCGTTATCTTGGTGACTCATATGCGTTGTGCTGAATAGTAATTTTATTTCTTTTAAATACTCCATCCACATGTGTATTAAAAAAAAGACATTAACATTCAAAGCCATGGGCTACATCACAGCCACCTTGCTGTGATGATCTCAGATGTATTGTCATTGAAAACTACAGCCATGGGTTGGGGTGACAGGTCCATGTTGGCTCTAAAATATCGTGTGTGTATACTTTGCGGCATACTCAGAAAGGCATTATGGAGTATGTAAAGCAGTATGTCGGTTGTGTTCTTTTACATACTTTTATAAGCCTTTGTGAATTGACACCAAATTCTTGAAAATAGGAATATTTAGGAAATATGGATATACAAACAGAAAAGACTATGTTCTTTTTACACTTTTACTATGAGGAAGCTTGAGGTATTGGGACTGATTCGCAAAGGCACATAACAGTATGTAAAAGAGTATTCCTGTGGAACTGTTAAAAATGGCAAATGTGTATGTACATAAGCGGCGTTCATTTGTGTTCATAGCTCCCCTTGTTGTAAGCAGAACGGATATTGCGAAAGCACCTAGTGTGTTATTCTGCCAGCATAGATCCATGCACACATGTACATGACAGCCATTTTAGGTACCATGGTCTCCCTGTTCACGATCACTCATCAGCGCACTTCCCTGACCCTGCAAGCATTCCCCCATGCACCCTGACTGCCCCCTCTCCCACATGCGCGAGTCATGAGCCCACCCCTCCCGCATGACTCTGTCCCTAAGAATCGCACCCCGCGCCTGACCAACACCTCCTGTCCCTCCGTGAATACCCCTCCTTTGATGACCTCTTCCTCCGAGCCTGAATGTTTGCACGGACCGCTGGTCATCCCTTAGCCCGAGGATACGGTTTATTGCCCACTACTTTATGCACTCGTCTCTCTTGGAAGAAGCTACTATTAATCATGGCCACCCCACCCCCTGAGACTCGATCAGGCACACACATTCCAATGGAATCAGCAGGACACTCAGCCGCATGATAGCCCCCTCCTATTTGCATGGAGAATAAGGGCCCTACTGTAGCCACGTGTTGGAATACCTCCATACTATACAATGTGTTGATTGTAATAAAGGATGCCTGTGTGCCATAAACCTGTGTATAAAAGACGAAGCCTCAGAGAAACTTGTTAGAGCACCTCCCGAAGACACCATGCGAGTGTCCCAAAGGACATGCTCTCCTCATGAGTAATAAACTCTGTTCTTGTTTTCCTACTTCCAGTGCCCGTCTCCTTATTTGGTAATTATTCAAGGTAAGAACGAAGAGTCGCCCTGCACCAGCAGCCTGGGCATCGGGTGCGATAGGGGCTGACTTTTTAACAATTGGCGCCCAAAACGCGGGGCCCATCAGCGACATAAGGTCCGGTAAGAGAGGTCCAGACGATGGGGTGAACATCTAAATGATTGGAGTATACCTGCCTTGAGAGGGCCCTCGTCCGGCTGCCGATTGAATGAGCTTCACCGATTCCGAACGGACCTCTCTCAAGTGACCTATTGTCCTGACTGGAATCCCACAGGAATGCTGCGGTAAAAACATGGAGAAAGAGAACGATCGGGCGCTGGAAAAAGGAAGGCGAAGAACTGTCCACATGGTCCGGTCCGGGTAAGGTCGTGACACACGACAAATTGCGAAATTGATTGATTGTTTGAAAATACTAGTATTGCCTATTGATTGCTTCTGGGAGATTCTCTATTTGCAAACAAACACAGAGTCGCCATACTCTGTTTAATCTTTGCAGATAGTGAAGGGTAGGCAACGCAAAACTTTAACACGTCGTGCCTATTTTTTCCTCCCCATTGATTGATTGATTGAATCGAGCATTAAATTGTTCGAAGTTGGTTCTCTTAGGAATCTTCTCTGCCTGCAAACGGGGAAGAATAGGAATATTCTCTCTCCCTTTGCAGAGAGTGAAGGGTAGGTAACGCAAACCTTTAACACGTCGTACCTATTTCGTTCCTCATTGATTGATTGATTGACCGAACATTGACTGTTCGGAATTGGTTCTTTTGGAGGTATTCTCTATTTTGCAAACGAGCACAGAAGTCGCCATACTCTAGTCTTTGCAAGTAGTGAAGGGTAGGTAATGCGGACCTTTGTCCCCCGTTGTAATCTGTCATACCTATCTACTCCCCACTGACTGATACGCCAGTCTCACCCGGACCATTTACTGGAGGTAGGTCACCTGGCCTGACCAGAGAACACCTCTAGTAAAAAGGACATATACAATAATAACGAAGTGATCACTGTAACCTGTTAACAGAAAAACTTTAGCATGAAACAACCTGGAAAGAAGGGAATAGGAAAACGAATTCAGTAGGCCACTGATGAAAAACGAACTTTTTATTAAATAACGAACAAGGAAAACGATAACAATACTTAATGGTAAAACCTATTTAGTAACCCGTAATAAGAAACCTGAAAACAATAAGAACGATAAACTGGGGAAAATGCAAGTCAGCAGAACATCCGCCCCCACTCTAGAAACTTCCAAAGTGGAGCAGGGTTACGGCCACGCCCAGCCGGAAACAACACATATAGGGCGGGTCCTGCTGCCAACAGTCGGCTGGAGATCATCACGTAGGGTATAGCCGGAGGAGAGGCCGAGGCCAAAGGGACCCGGCCAGGGGATTGCCTTGACAATGCCGGAGAGTTGCAGGGGGGGGAATGTCTATGTCCTCGACCCTCCCCTCTCTCTCCCAGTCCGGCCGCGGTGGCCCTTGAGAGTTGCAGGTAGTCCCGCCACATTCTCTCCCGGCCCGGCCACCAACGACCGGGGGCCGGGGCCGACGAGATCCAGCTGCAGCCGATGAGCCAAGGAGCCCGTTCATGGGGCCAGAGCAAGGGGCGTCCGGCCGACATCCACCGGAAGCCCGGCCCAAAGACGGACGGGACATTTTTTCCTTTTCTCCTTCGTAATAGCAGCGACAACACGCCAAGCGCCACTTCTTTCTTTTTTCTTCCGTAATGGCAGCAACAACACGCCAGGCGCCACTTCTTTCTTGTATAATGGCTGCGACAACTCTGGGGGGGGATGTCTTGCACATGCCTCCGACCCCCCCTCGTCCTCATCGCCTGGTCCGGCCATAACAAATGTCAAGCGAGACGCCGTGGGGTGCACTGGGAGGGAGAGACGGTGCGAACAGGCCTCTCCCGCCTCCCCAGGTGGAGGCTTCCCAACTGCACCCTCAGCGCTCCAGGCGCCCGGATAAGGGTTCTTCCACTGTGGCAATGCTGCAACGCCTCGCCCGGCAGGTGGGAGCCCGTCCGCTCATTTGACCCCGCGATCGCCGGTAGCTGCCAAACTCTCAAAATGGCGATCGACCTGGCAAGAGCGGGCCCAGCATGAAGGAATGGCCCGGTCACTTGTTGACTCCACTGTCATAGTTCTCCACAACCTTGAAGATTCTAGAGGAGCCACGGGAGTCCCCGACTCCCGCAAATACCCCAGATGGGGAGTGACTGCCATGATTGCCCACGGAACGATGGAAACGTAGCCGCAGGACGTCGGCGCTCCCATGCTGGCGCCAGTCTCAGTTTGAAAGACTAGAGTCCTATAGACCACAGTTCGGATCAGTTCCGGTGGAAGCACAGTATGACCCGGTAGGAACATTGTTGCCTCCCTCCCCCTCTTTTTGACTGATGGTTCAAACCACCGATCCCTTCTTTTTCCCTTTAACGGAACTTTGGACTGCCAAAGGAAGCTCTGGGCCAACCATGACTTAGTAGAGATTTAGACTATGCCTGAATCTGCCTGACTGCACTCAAAAATGGCGCCGATGCAAATGAAACTTTCAACTCCTTGTTGTACCCCGATTGTTCGGCCCTGGTGTCATGAGATATGTATGAAAGGGTTTTTTAACCACATGAATTGATATAGGATGTGTACAGATTATATGTTCGGACAATTAATGGATTCAGGATGTATACTGTCAGTTCGGGAAATGAATTGATATGGGATGGGTACTGGTTATAGGTTCGGACAATGAAGTGATATTGGATGGGTACTGGTTATGTGTTCAGACGGTAAATTGACATCAGATGGGTATTAATTGAACATTCGGACAATGAATTGTTGTTGAATTTGGCGCATCATGATTATTGAAAGTTCGAAATTTCGATGCTTATGATATTCGCTCACACTAAAGATTCAATATGATTTTTATTGCACTTGGCGCACTTTTTATGAAATAAACGACAACGGACTCCACTAAAAGTTTTTCTAATAAAGTATTCCCACATCTACAGTTCTAGCCTGCTCCGTGGCCGGCACACGGGGTTGTAGGCCCATATTTTTTTTGCACTGACATTCTTATTAAAGATTTTTGGAAAAAGCAAACGTAGTTGTCACGTGTGAATTAGTAAGTTTCGAATAAATGACCACTGTTTAAAGATTAAAAAGGTATAGTACGCAGAGATACTGCAAAAATGAATGGTACAGTTTTTGTTGTATGTACTTTGCACACTTTTGTACAGCTTAAAGCAACCGCTAAAAGATCCTGGAATTCAGTCTATACTTTATATGCTACCTGTATCAGAAAGATTGTACTAAAATGCCCCTAAGTCGCTCCAAAGGAGTGCCATCTGGCCTCCCTACATACGATCTGTAATACCACACTTGGGTGACCTATGCTATCCACCGGCTTCCGATAAACATCTCTCGCACACTAAAAGGTTCATCTGGGCTTAAATGCCGAATTGGCAAGAACTGCGTTCCGGGGAGATAGACCGCGTATGTAGTAAGTAAAAACCTTTTCGGGTTTATGCGCGCTGTTGTATTCTTAAATGCTGCCCCCACCCTTTCTTTTTCCCTCTTTCTGCAGGTCACCTTGGAACATCGATTAGGAATACAAAGAAGGAAAATGGTGATCTGGTGGACGAAGAAGACGGGAAAAAGGCGTTCGATTATGGTGCCCATGCACTCCGAATAATACCACCAAAAATAACGTGCACACATGATTAATCACTCCACGCTTAACTAAATAGGGAAAAGTTTAGGGTATATTTCGAGGTAGGGTTACACAAGTATCCTCCGCCGAGAGGACTAGGGATATTGCCAATATTTGAAAACCTACTACCTCCTTTTCCGCATCCTCATAGGCATATAACTAAAAGCTGCCCCATTGCTCTCCAATTGACACCAACTGTTGTCTCAGCCTGGAAACGCACTTGCTAAAAATGACTCGAATAAACCTCCTTGAGCATTAGCCCGACCAGGTTAGTCCATGACCAGTTGCCAAAGGCGTAAGTGTGTACAATCAAAGTCACCAGTAAGAGGCAACCAACGAATAAAAGATAAGAAAAAGGTAAAAAGAACTTAGGATGATAAAGATGCTCAGCTCACAGAAAAGGATAATTGTGGCCAATAACTGTTTTATGTTTTGTCTTGGATCTTTTTATGTAATACCTGTACTGTCTCCCCCGTCTGAGTTTGTGTGTACGTGATGTATGGATCTACGTCGTCCCTCCGCTTGTGTTTACGCATTACTTAACCCCTGCCGTTCTAAGTTGCGTGCGCACTGAATGGACCATTATTGTACACGTCTCTCTCTCCTCACGGCATACGAGTACCGAATGGTTCGTTTAGAGTACGACTCTCTCTCTCTCTCTCTCTCTCTCTCTCTCTCTCTCTCTCTCTCTCTCTCTCTCCCTCTCTCCAGAAGCCCCCCGTTTCCTCTTTTTCTTGTATGATGGCATTGTGTCCCTCCGACACAAACATAATTGGGTTTCCTCGAACGCAAAGGTGTTCAGCAAAATTGACCAAACCCAAAACGATTGAGACTTACCATATTACTACCCCTCCCTTCTACAAACAATAGAACCCGAGTTGGTAATGAAGGAAAGGACGGGTAAGACGACGGATGTCCCCTAATCTGGCCTTTTATAGGGGAACTATAACGTCAATGGTCTTCTGTTTCTCAGTTCGTTAGAAAATGCGATCCCCAATGTCCCGATTGCCCCACCCCCTTGCACCTAAGTGCGGATGTCCAGAGTACCCCACTTCCCCCGATCGACCCTAGCTCTCTGTCCAAAAGCACCCACTCGCCCCCGATCAACCCTATGATAATGCCCCTGCTTGCAAGAATTAGCCGACCCCGAAAGGAGATGTGATATTGTCGATACTTGGGTTAAAGGGAAGAACGAGTCTCTCCTTAAGGACTCGATTTTTTGTAACGTAATACATTGTGTACAAAAGTTCAATTTCTCTTATCATATATCGCAAATGAACGCCAAACAAGTCTATGAATTCAATATGCAATGCCCTTCTACAGACTCCATAAATAACGACCTCTGACTGTGACCGATGAACCTATCCCCCACCTACTCAGGAATAGGGAAGGAATTGAGATGTATATCTGTTCTCCCGACCAGTTTGTCTAACAACTTGTTTTTCACCCATTCAAAGATACAATCGCCAAAGGAGAGGAGCTGGACGTGACGCACAGCCTGGCCACAGATCATGGAGCACGTGTGACGACCAAAGGTGGAGCCGCAGAGCAACGAGACGCGGGACGAGGCACAACTTTCAAGTTCAGCTGATGAAGGAATAAGGGGCTGCCTTGAAGCCCTCGACTTGCTGACCCACTCGTGCCTGAAGTCCCCGTCCCTTTTTCCGACTGATGGGCCTGCCTGCTCATTGTCCTTTGCTCCCTTGGTCCCTTGGTGTGTTCGAAGATCTGGCCCCACTCCGCCCTCTCCTCCCTCGATTGTTCAACAAACTCTTTCATATAAAATTTGACTATGGACTGGGATTTTGTCACGGAAAAGGAAAGACACGCAGGTGCCCAGCATAAGGCACCCCTAAGACAATAAGTTAGGAAACAGGACTGTGATCTAACAGCAGAGGACTGATCGCACCCTGCAACGTGTAAGGACGAATCCGAGCTGGACCTATAGCTCCACCGCCGGTGCTCAGCAGCGCCAACAAAAGAAGACGGACTATGTTAAAAGACATTGCGACAAAGACCCTCCCCCCTTTCCAGAACTTTCTATTCGCCCCTTGACTAAATTACTTGTATCAAATTGAATACCTCCCTCAACCATTTTGTATTGCCTTTTAAGAAATGTTTCGTCGGTCGCTCATGTGGTTAGTTTTCCAAAATCCCCTCTAGTACTGACAAGTCTGAAGGTATCAGAGCGTTCTTCCTGTATGTTGATGTCACTAGAGAGAAAATGTGAAGCTGATTCTTATGTATCGGAACATTTTTCTTGGTTCTACACCGACTAAACATTATGCCGATCTCTAGGCTTGTATGAAGGACCCGACAGGTGTAAATTAACATGTATTGCATTCCGCCAATCACATCGACTAGGTAGAAATTGAACTTGCTTATGTAAAAAGCGGCGACTGTTAAAAATGGCAAATGTGTATGTACATAAGCGGCGTTCATTTGTGTTCATAGCTCCCCTTGTTGTAAGCAGAACGGATATTGCGAAAGCACTGAGTGTGTTATTCTGCCAGCATAGATCCATGCACACATGTACATGACAGCCATTTTAGGTACCATGGTCTCCCTGTTCACGATCGCTCATCAGCGCACTTCCCTGACCCTGCAAGCATTCCCCCATGCACCCTGACTGCCCCCTCTCCCACATGCGCGAGTCATGAGCCCACCCCTCCCGCATGACTCTGTCCCTAAGAATCGCACCCCGCGCCTGACCAACACCTCCTGTCCCTCCGTGAATACCCCTCCTTTGATGACCTCTTCCTCCGAGCCTGAATGTTTGCACGGACCGCTGGTCATCCCTTAGCCCGAGGATACGGTTTATTGCCCACTACTTTATGCACTCGTCTCTCTTGGAAGAAGCTACTATTGATCATGGCCACCCCACCCCCTGAGACTCGATCAGGCACACACATTCCAATGGAATCAGCAGGACACTCAGCCGCATGATAGCCCCCTCCTATTTGCATGGAGAATAAGGGCCCTACTGTAGCCACGTGTTGGAATACCTCCATACTATACAATGTGTTGATTGTAATAAAGGATGCCTGTGTGCCATAAACCTGTGTATAAAAGACGAAGCCTCAGAGAAACTTGTTAGAGCACCTCCCGAAGACACCATGCGAGTGTCCCAAAGGACATGCTCTCCTCATGAGTAATAAACTCTGTTCTTGTTTTCCTACTTCCAGTGCCCGTCTCCTTATTTGGTAATTATTCAAGGTAAGAACGAAGAGTCGCCCTGCACCAGCAGCCTGGGCATCGGGTGCGATAGGGGCTGACTTTTTAACAGAACTACTTGCCATACTGATAAATGATTTAGTGAATGAGAACTATTGTGATGTATGGCCCTGAGAACGATATGTACTATGACTTTTGTCTGTGACCAGACAGTGTGTTGCCTTTGTAAGGTTACACAGTGAAAGGGGATGGCTTTAGCCTATGTAAAATGCAAAATGCAGTAGCAGCTCCTTATCAGGGGCTTATGGCACAGCCCTGCTCCTGCCAGGCATCACTTACAGCCCTCTGCTGCTAATGTCTTTAACTGACTACTGACAGTGCACAGGTCAGCCCTCTCTGCCCAGTCTCAAGGCTCCTGATGCCAGAAGGATGGAAACTGAGGCATGATCCAGCTACAGAGTGTTGTTTAACCCCTTGCATGCTTCGTCATGGTGGGCAGGTGCTGACGACGGCCGGGGGACGTCCGAATCCCGCCCACTTTTAAAATCGCCCGCACAGCACGGAAATTCGCGGCGCATGCAAGGGGTTAAAAGCACAGTGCTCTGTAGATGGATGTTTGTTTTACTTTTGAGGTGAGTCATTCATCTACAATCCGCTCTTAAAGCAGTCAAGCATTTTATTTAGCAGACATACTGCACATGCCTCAGTCAGTACAGTATTTCTGCTGCAGTGTGACTGTCAGGGCAACACACATCAGTGTATTCCTCAGGCCAATGAGGAGCCACAAAGTGCAGCAGGGGCAGACCTTGCTGCTCTGACTGACTCCTCATTGGGAATTATGGCGTGATGGATTTAATGTCAAGCTGCAGATTCCTCCTCTGTTGCTGCCATGAAGCCTCTGAGTTGCCGGCGAAGGAAGCAAGGTCAGTAAAAGAAAATGGTTTCTCTGTGCATGTGTGTGTATGTGTTTGTGAGTGAATGACAGTGAATGTGACTGAGTGAGAGAGTGTATGTGGTGAGGGTGTATAAGAGGGTCAATGAGAGTGAAAGTGAGAATCTGAGTTTGAGAGAGTGTATGAATGAGTGAGTGTGCCAGAGTGATTGAAGATTGTGAGAGGGTGCAGTTGTGAGCCAGGGGTGTAGCTATTAATGGTACAGCAGGTGCAGTTGCACCAGGGCTCAGAGTTAATGAGTGTGAAAAGGTGAGTGTATGTAAGGGTGCTTGTTAGTGAGACTAAGAACTAGTGACCATGAGTTTGTTTGTGCAAGAGCAACAGTGAATGTGAGTGAGTATGAGTAAGAATGAGTAAGTGAGAGAGTGTGAGTTGAAGGCAGTGGGAAAACAGTAAAAGTGAGAGGGAGTGAGTATGAGTGAGAGTGAGAGAGTGTGAGTAAGAGTGCGTTTGTGTATTTTATGACTGTGAGTCCGCCGCTGGCCATGGCACACTCAATATAACTCTTGTCTTTTGGCAGCACTCAGGGTAACATGCTGTCACTCAGCCACTGGCATATCGGAGATCATTCTTAGCTTAAGGAAACATGGCTGGACTGGGAACTCAGAGCAACCCTGGCACCTTTGGCAGACCAGTCCCCAGGGGTAGGAGGGGGCACAAGTGTGAAGCACTGCTGCTTTTGTTACTAGGGGTCGATATTGCAGCACTGCTGCTCCCATCACTGCAAAATTGTCCCCCACCTTTCCAGCCCTCCGGGGATATGCCCAATGCCTGCTACGGCCAGTCGGGCCCTGTAAAAAAGAGACCCAAGACATAATGCAGGCCCTGACATACTAGACGTAATTCTTGGCATGGGGCCCCTGTAGAAAAATGCTGGCGCTTGCAGACTGGAGAACATTCTTGTCATGGGGCACCCGTGGGAAAAAGCTGGTGCTGGGACATTGTAAGTACTTCTTGGGGCAAGGGAGGCCATACATTGCAAAATGTAGACTTGAAATACTGGAAAACTTGAAATAAGGGGACGCCTCTGGCAAAATTTTAGCTCTGCCACACTGGAAGCAATTGTTTGACTTTGATATGACAGCCATGGAACATTGCGGCTGATGCTTGGTGGTGGGAGGGGCAGGGGCGAGAGGGGGACACAAAAACATTATAAAATGCGGATGTATGACGTTACAACGCATACTTTTACATCGCGTGCCTTTACAACGCGGTATTTACAACGAATACCATTACAACGCATAATGCTTTTAGGCGCTGGATAGTGAATTGTTTAATTTACTATTCCAACTCCAGTCCCCGTGGATAGTAGGGAAGGTGTTGGATAGTACATTAAAATTAAACCCATTCCCTATCCTAGAGCGCCCCCCAGCGCAAGGCGTTGTAATGTTTGCGTGGTAAAAGTTGCGTTGTAAAGGTTGTTTACTATAAAATGCTGGTTGTGAAATTCTGGAGATAACCTTTGACATGCAGGCCACCCATGACATATGGGAAATATCCATGGCAAAATTCTGGTACTGGAACATTGTGCATGATTTGTTGCATAATGCAAGACCAGCATCCTTTGCTGCTGGAATTCTGAAACCGTATGAACTTGGGGGTGGTGTGGAGGACCATGGCATTTGGCATGGTCATGAGTGTGTGACTGAAAAGAGTAACGCTTGCACAGTGTTGTGGATTGCAGACATGGAGCCTGAAGCTGCAACAGTAGCTTATGAGAACTCCTTTTACAATGACTGTTATTCTGATTTAGAATTTGGGTGATGACATTTCTGTTTTATGTGGTGGGTTTACCTCCTCTGTCAATGTAGAAGAGGAACAAAACCTACCAAAAAGGAGGAGGATGTTTCTCTGCCTAAATAGTATCTCTTTGGAAGGGCCTATTGATCATGAAATGTCTCAAGGAAAATCTATCACTTTTTGTTTCTGCCATTATTTGTGAAAACTAGAACCACACTCTGGAAGTGGGGTTAGAGTATACACTGGTAGTGTCCACATGACCAGTGTTCGTAACAAGTTGCAGATGTTTCCCAACATGTTGGGGACACTCAATGACCCTCCTATAAATGTCTGGCAACCTCCAAGTAGCACTATTTCATGGAAGCAATTCTGCCAGACAGTGGCTAATCAATCTCTGTATATTGTGCTGTTTGAAACATTTTCTGCCAGAGGCATCTCTTTACCTTGGCAGAAGAGATGTCAGTGCCAGAGGTGTTACTGCCAACGGGATATCTGTTGTTTCAAAAGTTATGATTGATGCTTACTCTTCTGGCATGATGTTATCATACGTCTACTATTTTCTGACAAATTTATCATTAACAGCCACCTCTAAATCAGGCTGTCCGATTTGTGGGGACTAACTCGAAGGCGTCTGCTTTGATTCCCAAGTGTGGGTCTTGGAGTGATACATTTTCAACATGGCTTTGCAGAAGAACATAAAGTGCACTGTGACGACACACTGATTACATGGCTGTAGCCAGTAGCGGCCCATGGAGAGAATTCCGTGGGGCGGTGAGGCGTGGCAGGGGAGGGGCGGGGGGTAGTAAACACCGGAATATGGATGAACTGAGGTAAGTAAACAATTAAATAAATAATATGAATTTTTTTGCGTGCGCTACATCGCATTTGTGCCTCCCCCACCCCACCTCACCGCCCCATGGAACTCCCTCCATGGGCTGCTACTGGCTGTAGCCGTCAATGCTGTGGCAGGTGCAGGGCTATTTCGGCCCGGTGGTTTTAGCGGCACCCTATGCCCCTGTTATACCAGTCTTTTTGTCAGGGGGCGTTTCTCTTTCTTGCACCCTTAATGTCCACCGTCTCTAAGAGTCATTATTTGGAAATCAATCCAGTACAATTTGCCTTGCAATGGGGAATGCAGCTTCTAAACTGGCATTACCTTGTGTGTTCTTGAAGAGTGTCCTCCTGCAGAGTTTACAGTGAAGACTGGAGAACTTTGAAAGTAGCAATGTTTGTTGACTGGTAGGTCAAGCGATATAATGGACAATCAAACAGGAATCAATCAGCCCCACTGTGTCACTAGGCAAGCAGTTGATGCTGGTCCTCAATCATGGACCTTGAGGTAGTTTGTCTTTCATGAGCCTGGGTCTGTCCTACTATGGCTCTGCATACTCGGCAAAGTTCAACCCCTTCCACACGTAGCTCTCAGTGACTAACATGGCGAGCACTTACAGGCTTTTCAAGGAGATATTGTGAGGGTGCTCATGCTTTCAGCTTAAGATCAACTAATAAGAGAATTTCCAGCTGAGTGCTTATCTTTTCAAGTAAGAAAGTGCTTTAATATACAGTAGAACACCATACTACACACAATGTTAAAAAAAACGTATTGCCATTGGGTACTATCTGGACCAGGGCTAAGCCTCTCCCACTTCCTTACCACGCACCGTTCTTCTCTGTCCCCCCTTGTTTATGTGGCCAACAGTAGTAACATTTAGCTCTGTTTTTCTTAACAAAAAGTGCTAAATGCAAAAGAACACAAATAGCGAGGAGCTTCTTGCGGTCGCTAAATGTTTTTTTGGGGTAGGAAATTTCCCCAACTTACAACTGGTATTTAGCACTACTTTTTTAGCCTTTTGTGCTATGAAGCAGAGTTAAATGCAGCAGATTGTGCTTGCTAAATGTGTTGTTGCAATAGACGCAGTAATGTGGAATTACTGAAATTACTCTGATTACTCTGGTGTAATCGGAATTCTGCCCAGACCTAATGCGTACTTGAGCCCAAATTTCATAACTAGTTCCACTGTCTTGTTTGCATCTGTGTGCACTGGCATTCAGAAATCCCAGTGCAGCCCAAAAACCAGTGTGCACAAAAACCTACAAAGATTGTCTCTTTCCAGCACAATGGATAAGTTAGCACTGTTGCTAAAGAGAGGGCAGCAGTCAAACTTAGGGAAGGAAGCACAAACTGCCTCTCCATGTTTCACTGAAGGTGGATCCCAATTTGCCTTTGGAGGGTTGTCAGATTCCTACACAATGGAGGTCACAGAACAGTCTGTGCCTCATCCCTAAGGAGTCCTGTGGGTGCAATAACTGTGCTCCATCTCTTGGTGGCACACAATGTGTTTCCCAACGACCTCTTTGCCCAAATTCCTCAATCTGTAAAGTTGAACAGGTGCAAAGGCAAAGGATTTCTCTGATCTGCATGGGGGAGCTCCCACTCTAATTAACAAAACCCCTTTACATTCTGCATGCATAAAATGGGCACCTGAGCAAGACCGCAGTAATACAACTATTAAAAACTATATTCTGGAGGGCTTGATCCAGCTAGTTCTAGGCCAATTTTATGTCCTAATTAATTAAAATCAAAATTATATAGCTGTGAGCAACTTCAAATGATAACCAGATCTGTTCAGTGAGGGTGTGGCTCAGGAGAGGGTCTTAAGTAATCTTGGGAGAGAAAAGTCAGGTCATAAGTTGACATGGAACAGATCATGATTAGTTTGAACTTAAACAGCACAATACAATTTTTAGAAGATGAGTGTGCCAGGATCACAGAATTGTATCTCCAAAGGTGTGACTGAAGAAAGCCTTGGCTTATACCCGAAAGAGCCCGATGGCAGAGGCACATGCATTTGAACATGTTTTGCTGCACCACTGTTGTAAGCTCCAGCCTACACCCTCAGACCAGCGACTATCAATGTACTGCATGGACATCATAGATCATGTTAAGGTAAAAGAATGGTTCAGTTAAAAAGTCTTTAAACTGATCTCATCTTTTAACCCTTTCCGTGCTCATGACGGTTTCATGCCGTCTTGAGTCACGGGCGGCGTGTGCTCATGATGGCGTGGAGCCTTCATGCCGCTGCTGCTCCGCCCACACGGGACTAATTGCCCGCTGGTGCGGGCGAATTAGCGAGTGGCGGGGTCATGACGACTCCATGCCGTCATGAGCACAAACCCATGACTCATGACGGCGTGGAGCCATCATAAGTACCGCAGGGCCACGCCCACCCCCTAGCCCCGCCCATGCCGATGTCCTCTCCAGTGGCATCAGGACATCAAGAGTCACGAAGATAGTGCTCCATAAATGTGCATACAAAAATAAGACAGATTATTTTTCTTCACATGAGGAGAGTTGGAATTTTATCCTGCGCTTCTTTGCTGGCAGAGTCTACAACTGGCAAGTGTACCTAAAGTGGTATTTTTTGTTTTTCTTGTGAGTGAGATTCTTGGTAGGGCCAGAGGTAAAGCAAAAGGTTTTTTTATGCAATCTTCGTGAAAATAAAGACATATTTACAACTTAGCAAAATTAGCAAACTTTTTAAGTTGGTAGATAGGGATGATTCCTACTCTGGCATTTGGCCCTTCTGCTTGCTGTGCACATTTGTTATGTTGTTATGTTATCAGTGTTTTTATAGCACTCTAACCACCCATGAGGGTATCAAGGCACGCTCTACAAGGTGTGTTGGCCCAGCCCTAGAGGCTTATTGCAAAAGTCAGGGGTTCAGCTTCTTGCGAAAGTCAAGAAAAGAGGAGGAGGCTCTGATGTGCTGTGGAAGGTCATTTCAGGCTTTAGGGGCCAGGTACGAGAAGATGCCGACCCCTGTGTATGCATGGTGTATCTGCTAGTGAGAGACAAGCAGAGACGTTTCTGTCACCCAGTGTTGTTAATGGTTCATATATGTGTATATATATATATATATATGAAGTAATCGTCTCCTCTCAATGAAAGAAGCAGGAACCTCAACGGGGAATTCAATGGCAGAGCCTTTAATAACAGATTGATGGCGAATGCATTTCGGCCGGTGTGGCCTCATCAGCGCCTGCGGTGGAGTAAACGGAAGTCCTGACGCTCTGCAGTTAGAGTGCACCTACTCGCGCTGGATAGGTGCGAATGATAGCTCCGCCCCTCAGTAAAAGGATCCCCAGGTGATGATGCGTAGGGTCAGAAATTTTCGGACTCCATTGCCCAGGATGCAGCAGTGGCTCCCAGGTGGGTAATACTGTGGGACGGTATTGGAGAAATCCAATAAAATAGCTATGGGAGAGGAGCATTTAAAAAACCTTTGAAATTCACTGAAAAAACCATAGGTTTCAGGCCTTATATAGTTAGGAATTAGCGTTTAAAAAACCTTGCAAATTCACTGAAAAAACCATAGGTTTCAGGCCTTATATAGTTAGGAATTAGCATTTAAAAAACCTTTGAAATTCACTGAAAAAACCATAGGTTTCAGGAGTTATATAGTTAGGAATTAGCTTTTAAAAAACCTTTGAAATTCACTCAAAAAACTATACGTTTTAGTGGTGTTATAGTTAGCTGGACATTTTACTCATACAAAACCATTGAAATTGCTCCTATATAGTTAGTTGTACTAACTATATTTCGCGCACCCGCAATCCACTGCTGATGATGTCACATATTAGATCATTCATGACATGGTCAGTGACGTCACTGATGACATCTCAAATGACATCACTGACTCTGGGACATTCTGTCATTGGGCTATAGTTGGGCTACATCTGGCTGATATTTGGGCTACATTTGTTTTTTTGTGTCTCTGGTGGCCATCTTTGGGCTACATTGGGCTACATTAGGCTACATTGGGCTACATTTGGGCTCTAACATATATGTAGCCCAATGTAGCCCAATATATATTTTTTCAAAGTTAATTTTCGTAAAAACCACTGGAGCACATATCTTAAGACATAGCAAAGGCACATCGGGCTACCAGTCCCTACAATTTTGCCAAGTTTGGTGGAAAACCATTCAGCCGTTCGGGCTAAAAGTGAGTCCAACCGCCCTATGGAAATTAACATGGGGAAAACACGTTTTGGGACCCCCTTTTATCTCGGCCCCCGCTTGACGAATCCCCCCCAAACTTTCAGGGAAGGACCAGAGCGCCGCGAGGCAAAGTTAAGAAAAATTTCAGGAAGATTCCTCAACTGGCGCCAAAGTTATTCCCAATAGAATGTTGCAATTTCCCTATGGAAAACAATCCTAACTATATATACCTACTGGCTATCGCCAGTAGGTAATATATAATTCATGAATATATCAATTCTGAATGCATATTTTTATTGTGTCATCCATTTGCTGCTATCGGATTCTCATTATTTGCACTATTTGTAAATATTATATTCTTTTATACATATCGGAATATTTGGGTTTTAACACTTTAGAATGTACATAGATGAATTTACTTATCATGTGCATATATATGCTAGTGTTTCTTATTGATCAAGTTTAGCAATTTCCACATGTTTTTATCTTGTATTTATTAATTTATATATATAATTGGTTGAAAATATGTAAATTGCTTAATCTTGAATCATGGTAGCCCACCAGGGCTTTATCCACTATTCCGTTGTATATGTTTGCAGCAATCACGTTATGAAGTATTTCCTTCATTTCTATGACCCAATGTAATGCACTGTCACTTTAAAAGTCCAGCTCGATGCACGCTGTTTGTCATGTGATCAAGCCTCCTTGGAGGCGAAACGCGTCATGGCGGCAGCGCTGGCTCCTATGAAATAAACACCGTTCACCAGCACCTTTTGGGTCGGCTCTTTGTTACAAGCATTCGGACTTCTGTTGTTCTGTGTGACAAGATTCGCCACATATGGTACCTATGCTTTCCAGGTACGAGCAAGACCCCTTCTCAACAGGGCAACGCGGCAGAAAGCTGTTTCCGGGTTTCCTGGGATCGTTTACTTTCTCCGGCGAGGAGAACGCTGCAACACCCCTGCCTTACCGTTGATGTGTTCCGGTTCGATAGCAGCCGGAGTTCCTTTGTCTTCATTGCCACGGAGACTGGATCTGAGCTTGAACCCCGGAGAACACCTTGGAAACGGCAGGGAGAAGTGTGAGCGACTACTGGTAGGACATTCATCTCCAATTACCAGTGTGTCGTTTGTGTGTTCTTAACAGCAGCCCCAACTATAGCGCTTACAATCATGGCCGCCGACAGACTGCGAAATCGAGCTCAGGCAGCTGATTCCATGTTTTTGGATTCCCCGGCTGGGGGGTCCTCTAATGTTACATCTACTGTACAGGAAACTGGAACAAACACTACACGGGACTTATTTAAAAAATTGGAACGTGCAATGAGAGCAGAGCAATCCAAGTGGTGGGAGCATCGGTCTCTTACCCGCTACTTGGAAGTAGGCCGAGTGCCCAGGGGGATTAGAAGCACTATTGCCCCCAGTTATGAAAATCCGGACCCAGCTATGTTAGCTGAGTGGGCGGAAGCGAACCTTAATTGCTCTAGCGTTTATTTGCGCATATTAGTTAAATATGCTGAAAGTGACCGAATCAAATTGCAGACCGAAATTGATGCCTTGGAGGAGGAAATTTCCAAGATAGAAGTCTCCGACACAATTAATAAAATGAGAACCGATATGATGACCCGTTTGGCCAAGGAAGAAGAGACAATAAAAAAAAGAAAAGCTTTTAAATTCGAGAGAGATCGGATCGACTACTTAAATGGACAAGTTTTCACCTTCGCAAAGAGGTATGATGCAGTTAAGGCAAAAGCACGTTCAAACATGATATCACGCCAACAAAAGGATGATACCTTGCTACCTGCTACCTCTTTTTCCAGCTGAAGCTCAGCTGTGGAGAGTGATCCGGAACCGGATTCAAACCGTGAAACATCTTTGGGGTTTACCAAGCTCACCCTGGCACAGGAGGTCGACTGTTTGTGCCAGGATCGACGCGAAACCCTAAGATCACACAAGCCCCGTGCACAACAACAAAAAAACAGCGGGCTAACAACAAACGCTGGCAGCGTCGGAAATGCCGTGCCCGGAAGCTCAAACGACAACAATCCGGGCAAAACGGGACGCTGGAATCGCAACCAACGGAAGACGCGGAAGCAGAAACAAAATCAGTAGTCAATCTCTCAAATATCAAACTCACTTCAGCTGAGACTGCGGTTCTTAATTTGGGACTTTCATATTGCCCTCCATGCAATATGAACTATGCTGACACCCGCATGGATATTTACAGGTTCACAAGGAAACTCAAACTTAAAAAATTCTTTGAACTACATCCGAAAAAGACTACTGAACCTGAAATTCCATCCAGTCCCACTTTTTCCAGCAGCCAAAGCTAGGCCAACTTTAATGCAATCTGGGATTTACAAAATCAGTCCTCCTTGGGGAATCTGAGGGATGTTCCTCTAGAATCAATTGAACAGCGAGTTACCCCTTTTAAGCCGAAATCCACCTTTCAACCAATCATGGTTCATGACAATCTGGACACATTTCAGGAAAGCGTGGTCCGTGACATCAAACATCTTTATACCGCCATCAACAAGAAAAAGTTTCACATTTCTAAACAAAATCAATGTTATAAACAACTAATTGTGAAACTCAAAAAGAACAATAATGTCATCGCCAAGCAGGCCGATAAGGGCGGCAACGTGGTCCTGTGGCCGAGGGACATGTACTTACAACAGGCGGATTCACAACTGAATGACATATCTTGTTACCGCAGAAGTAACATACAGATTGTTAAGAATACATGGACTGCACAATATCAAAAATTACTAGTGTGGAGAAGTGCGGGGTTACTCACACATGAGGAATTCAAATACCTTAAGAAAGATTATCCTGTCATTCCTTCTTGGTATTTACTACCCAAGATTCACAAAGACACCCATGTACCACCTGGCCGTCCGATCATCTCGGCCATAGACAGCTCTCTGGAACACGTGTCTAAATACATCGACTTTTTTTTGCAAAGCCATGTTAAAAATCTTCCTTCCTATGTTAAGGATTCTTTTGATTTTCTTGCAAAAATTGAACACTTCATCTGGGAGGACAACATGGTACTCATGACTTTGGATGTTTCATCCCTTTATACCTCAATCAGACATGAGGATGGACTCAGGGCTTTGGGCCATTACCTGAATAAAGACTTACCTCTCCCCACGGCACACAATAAAATGCTGGTTGACATGACCAGGATGTGCCTAGAACAGAATTTCTTCATTTTCAATGGAGCAATTTACCATCAGGTCAGAGGTGTGGCGATGGGGGCCTGTTTCTCACCTAGCTACGCGTGTCTTCACGTTGGGCTATGGGAGGAACAGGTCCTAGTCGGTCAGCACCATGATTTCTTTTCTTACAATATAGTTTTGTATTTGCGTTATATTGATGATGTTTTCTTGATTTGGAGGGGTAGTGAAGAAGAGGCCAGAAAGTTTGTTGATTTGATTAATTTAAACACCATTAATCTTAATTTCACGGCGAACTTTAGCACTGAGTCTATCTGGTTCTTAGATGTTGAGGTACTTGTGGAGGGTACTAGTCTTAACACCAGACTGTACAGGAAGCCGAGTGCAGGAAATACCATCTTGCACTCCAACAGTCAACACCCAGCACACTTAATTCGGAGCATTCCCTTTGGGGAAATTCTCCGAATAAGAAGAATCTGCAGCACAGATGCCGAATGCGCGGCTGCGCAGGAGGCATGCAGATTACGCTTCCTGGCTAGAGGCTATTCCACTGAAATTTTGGCCAAGGCTATCATACGTTCCAACTCAGTGAGCAGGCAGGAGGCATTAATACCCAGAATGAGGAATGCTCAACTGAATAATGATGTGATCAAGGATGCTCAAACTTGTTCCTCCAGAGCTATTTTAACATTTAACCGACAACACGGGGCTCTTCGTAAAATTATCAATAAAAATTTGAATTTAGTTCGCAGTGACCCTGTGATTGGTCACATGGTGGACACTAAACCGATTCTTACTTTTAGAAGATCCCCCTCAATGTCCAAGGCTCTGGTTAACAATACTCTAGAACCCAAGATTTCTACCACCTGGTCAGCATTGAAGAAGGGTTTTAAGACTTGCCCCCAATGTAAGGCCTGCCGCTTTGGCAGCAATAGGACACATTTTAAAAATCCTTTTTTCGAGCATCCTACCGCCATTTCTAAGTGGCTCACATGCAAAACAGAATATGTCGTCTATGTGTTGGAGTGCCCATGTGGGCTACAATATGTGGGCAGCACTAAGCTGCCCGCCCACAAGCGGATACTCCAACACATACGGGCAATTTCTGGACATGACCAAAATTATCCGGTTGCCAGGCATTTCCAGGACAAACATCTAGGTGACCCTGATTTACTTCTATTCTTTTTAATTGATTGTGTTGAGGCCTCAAGGAGAGGAGGTGACCGTGAGGCCAAGCTCCGTCTCCTGGAGACTCGATATATTCTGGAATTAAACACCAAAAATCCGAATGGCCTCAATGACAGGGAAGACCTTTATACTTGCCTCTAGAATCAACTTATATGCCTGCCCATGCCTGTCCGGATATTTTAATAATTATTGAACTGTTCCCTGTAAAGTTGTTTCCTGATGTACATAGGATGAATTTCTCTCTTTTTTATCTTCAGTATATAACCGTTTCTGATTTTAACCTTGGAATCACCAATGATTAATACTTTGCACTTTGCTAAACTTTGCACTTTACATTATGCACTTTATATGCCTATGACTATTTTTGTGACTTGCCCACTTGGGCTCAATTCTGAATGCATATTTTTATTGTGTCATCCATTTGCTGCTATCGGATTCTCATTATTTGCACTATTTGTAAATATTATATTCTTTTATACATATCGGAATATTTGGGTTTTAATACTTCAGAATGTACATAGATGAATTTACTTATCATGTGCATATATATGCTAGTGTTTCTTATTGATCAAGTTTTGCAATTTCCACATGTTTTTATCTTGTATTTATTAATTTATATATATAATTGGTTGAAAATATGTAAATTGCTTAATCTTGAATCATGGTAGCCCACCAGGGCTTTATCCACTATTCCGTTGTATATGTCTGCAGCAATCACGTTATGAAGTATTTCCTTCATTTCTATGACACAATGTAATGCACTGTCACTTTAAAAGTCCAGCTCGATGCACGCTGTTTGTCATGTGATCAAGCCTCCTTGGAGGCGAAACGCGTCATGGCGGCAGCGCTGGCTCCTATGAAATAAACACCGTTCACCAGCACCTTTTGGGTCGGCTCTTTGTTACAAGCATTCGGACTTCTGTTGTTCTGTGTGACAAGATTCGCCATATATATATATATATATAT
Source organism: Lissotriton helveticus (assembly GCF_964261635.1). NCBI lineage: Eukaryota > Metazoa > Chordata > Amphibia > Caudata > Salamandridae > Lissotriton > Lissotriton helveticus. The sequence goes on from NC_136065.1 coordinate 456,958,946, forward strand.
ATATATATATATATATATATATATATATATATCTATATATATGTAACTGGAGTCTTTCACGAAGTGAATTACATGCGCTCTCGGACAAGAAGGCAAGAAGAGGGTCAAAATAGTTGGTAATGCAGTTTAATGCACAACGCGTTTCAGCAAAGAAAGCCTTGTTCACGTGCAACCCCACACTCACAGACACCAAGTATAAATAAAGTTTTGCTATGCTGTAGGCTCATAGTCAACAACAAAGTAGGACTGGCAAACAGGTGGTTATGTGGCAGACATGTTGGAATGGTCAAACGGAATATACATCGTTCTACAATGCCTTACTCGTATTCGATGAATAGTACACACAATTAATTGATAATTCATGCAGTTTGCAAATCAGTAATTATAAAGGTGTAACTTGTAAACAAAACATATTTTGCGGAAAATCCCATTTTTTAGAAAAAACATATATACAACAATATCCGAATACCGGCTACTCAGTTAGCCAAGTGGCATGAAAAGGAGAAGTTGAAGCACATAATTTGCATCTATTGCCAGGAAAATATTTTTCAGCACTTGTCCCATTAGCTATGCTGTGACACATATATGTACATGAAAACAGCCTCTGTAATAGGCATAGATCCGGGCAACCTGCGCCCGTGCAGGTGTGATCCAGTGGTGGGCCCCCTCCTTTCCTCCTAAGGAATGAAACAGAACAAAAATAAAATTAAAATTAAAAGTGAAATGTGGGGCCCACCACTGGATCACACCTGCACGGGCGCACCCAACCTTTGCACTCCTGGAATCACTGCTCGAGTTTGTACCACACGTCCAGACACCATAGCTTTAAGGTTTGACCTTTCCAGTTATATAAGATTTTGGTCCATTGCAGAGAGAGAAAACAACAGCATTGGGCAGATACAACTACCAGGTATTGTTTGAATTTCACGGTTGGGTCGATGGTGACACTGACTTAGCAACACTCTCCTTAGTCGTTGCCCGGATCTATGCCTATTACAGAGGCCTCTGATGGACTTTACAAACTTTCATTATACATATATTTATTTAATTTTTGGTGGAAGAGATCCATGCTACGAAAGTGTATTTTACTTTTTAGGCTGAACCATCATATTTACAAGCTATGCAGCATTGGATGCTGTTAGCTTTGTTTTGAGTTGTGTGTTGTTTTCTCCAGCGCATTGAGCCTGAATTCAACACTGCAGAGATTGCTCCGCAGTCGTGGGCTGTTTTCATGTACATATATGTGTCACAGCATAGCTAATGGGACAAGTGCTGAAAAATATTTTCCTGGCAATAGATGCAAATTATGTGCTTCAACTTCTCCTTTTCATGCCACTTGGCTAACTGAGTAGCCGGTATTCGGATATTGTTGTATATATGTTTTTTCTAAAAAATGGGATTTTCCGCAAAATATGTTTTGTTTACAAGTTACACCTTTATAATTACTGATTTGCAAACTGCATGAATTATCAATTAATTGTGTGTACTATTCATCGAATACGAGTAAGGCATTGTAGAACGATGTATATTCCGTTTGACCATTCCAACATGTCTGCCACATAACCACCTGTTTGCCAGTCCTACTTTGTTGTTGACTATGAGCCTACAGCATAGCAAAACTTTATTTATACTTGGTGTCTGTGAGTGTGGGGTTGCACGTGAACAAGGCTTTCTTTGCTGAAACGCGTTGTGCATTAAACTGCATTACCAACTATTTTGACCCTCTTCTTGCCTTCTTGTCCGAGAGCGCATGTAATTCACTTCGTGAAAGACTCCAGTTACATTAATTTGACCGGACTGCTTCGCCGGTATTTGCGCCACCTTCCACGGGTTCCAAGTGCTCCAGAAGAAGCTTTTTGTTTTTCTCATATCTATATATATATATATATATAGATATATATTTATATATATATATATATCTATATATATATATATATATATAGATAGATATATAGATAGATATATATATATAGATATAATGGCAAACCTATAAGGAGTGCATTCCAAGTTCACTGTTAATTCTGTAGTGGGACACTGATCTGGAATTAATGATTCTGGATGTTATCTCCTCATGACTCTACAGGGATAATGAATTAAGCTCCTGGAAGGAGGAATAACATGCTCTAACCAGAATTAACTGGACCTTTTGCATAGGTTTTCCACTTTTCATAAAGTTTAGTGCAGGTGGTGAATATATGTAGATATATGTAGATGTATGTAGATGGGCTAATGAGAGTGGGGATTTTGAGTGGGTCAGGGAAGTCATCTGTGGGGTTGGTAAATGCTTGAGAGGGTGGGTGGGGTCCATGCTGTGCACCTACCCACAGCCCTTGCCAATCTCCCAACTGTATTTTTTCTGGAAGTGATCTTGGATTTTTGACCCCTAGAACTACAGACCACTGAGAGTTGCCTGGAGCAGTTTTCCCCCAAGGGATACTTCTCTGAGAAAGTTGGAATGGGGACCCCAGTCTAGTGTTAAATAAACATTTAAAATAATGATTGTCATTTATGCGCCACCTTTAAATACTCGATGCCGGTGTGGCTAGGTGCCAACGAAGATAGCCACCTTAGTTGAAGTTCTAGAACACTTTCTTCATGTGAATGTGAAAAGCTCCTAAATGTCTCTACTTCTCCACAACAGAAATTCTGAGCCTCCATACAGGTTCCACAAATAAGTTGTCACTCTGAAGACTACTTGCAAGCTTTTATTTTAATCCTCATGGATAGTGGGTGTTTCTCCTCAAGACAGCTGCCATTTTAGTGCTTTGCTATAAGCGCGCTTTCCATTATTCTTCATGTCGCTCCTAACGTCAGCACCTGTATACTGCAACACGCACTTTCAACAAACCTTTAAAACTGCCATCTTGAGGCGTGAGAAATTTTATCTCCTTTCCATTACATTTAACTTTAATTTCTTTCCTTTGGCTGCCACTTTGTCAAGATAAACAATGTTTTTATTTTGATACCACTGGCGTTGCCAGTCACATATAAATGATTATAAATGATTACACACTGGAAGCACTTGCACCCTATTCCAGTACATTACTCCTTTCACTTCATAGTGGCTACCATTTCATTGCACTGTTTGTCACACTGGGATTGTCCTCGCGATATATCTGACAAATCTCTTCATGATTTGAACTTCGACATTTCGTCACATACTATTTTAGAATAAACTTTCTTTGCAGAGAATTTGCTGTGTTCTTCAATTGCAGATATAGTAGAATTTTTCTGTGTGGGATTCTATTTACTCACATGGGCAAAATAAGAAAACTTAAATTATCTAATACTTCTCTCCACATTTTTCTCATCCTTCCCAACAACAAGAGACAACACCACTCAGACAATATGGAGGATCAAGGCAATCTGAGATAGGACAGTTTTCCAAATAAACCCTCTACAAAGTATGCAAACAATTCCCCTAAAAGACCGAAAAGGGATCCTCCTTCTCCCATTCCATCTACTTCATCAGATTCAATGGATTTACTATTGGAAGAAATTAGAGATGGATGATAAATGGAATCACATGTATCAAAGAGTGACAAAAGTTAAACAGCATGTCAGTGATTTAAAAGACTCTATGCAGAGAATGTATTCTCTACAACAAGAAATTTACCTCCTTAAGAAATAGGCAGAAGAATTATAAAATAGGAATAGAAGAAATAGCATTTGGATATATGGCCTGCCAGAGGACACTGAGGGCAATTACCCAATTGCTTTCTTTCAATCCTTTATTCTGAAATGCCTGGATATGCCTGATTCAATATCTTAAATGTCCAATGAGCACACAGATTGGGTCCACAAACCTGCACCTCTACTTTACCTGTTTAACCAAGAGGAGTTATTCTTCTTTTATAAGAATACACTGATTTACTCAAAGTCATCCTTGCAGTTAAGAGCAAACAACAAATCAACTGCTCTGGCCATAAGATCTATTTCTCCCAAGATTTCTCTAAACCTACTGCTGATCGCTGAAGGAAATTTCGAGATATGAGACCTGCTCTCCTTGCTCTTAATGCTCAATATGCATTATTTCATCTGTGCCTATTCAAAGTAACTTATAAGAATAAAAGTATGACCCATGAAGATCGTTTAAAACAAAAGCAATTCTTAAATAGTTGTAGAAATGACGCTATAGAAATATCACAATCTGCCATTTCTTTAACTTTGATTTCTCCATCTCAAATATAGCAATTCTTTGTTTGAAGTATTTCTCTTATTGTACTGTTTTCATCTTTATTTACTTGTAAACAGGTTTCTTTTTTACAGCAATATATTTCTGTTTCTGTATTATCGCTTTCTTGTGAATATCAATACTACTCCTTTTCTGGTCCTCCTGGAGTGAAGAAGTGCTGTCTAAATGTTGTGGTTTCACCATCCCTAATTGTTTGTGTACACAGTAGGTATGTGTTTGTTTTTTTATTTTTTGCTCCTGTCCTCTTGCTTCATGTTTCTACCCTCTTTCTTCTCGCCTTCTATTCTATCCTCCATTTCCCCTCTCCCTGTTGTATTTACCTATATTTTCATTACTCATGCTTTGTATTTCCCTTTATGCTATCACCTGTATCTTCATGCTCCCTCAACTACTTCTCAAATATTATCAAAGGTATTAGATAGCCTGTATCTATCAAATACTGTTTTATCCATATGGAACTCAAGATAATCCCTTGGTATGTCAAGGGGCTTGGTTCACCTATAAAGAGACAAAGGGTTACAGATAATTTACATAAACTTATATTTGATATTTCTTTTTTACAAGAATCGCCTACAAATGTCAATGAATCTGCCAAATTCGAACTTAGCTGGGTACGTAATGTTTTCTTCTCTCCTTCTAGTTAGAAGAAAAATTGTGTTATTATTCTTTGTTACAAAAAGCTAAAATTAGTTCATACAGCCCAGGAAATTGATACAGAAGGAAGATTTATATTTTTACGATTAACAATTCATAACATACCAGTTACATTGATTAACATTTATGGTCCACCTCAAGCTGGTCATGATTTCGGGAATCGCATATCATCATCATCATCATCATCATGATTTTATTGTTTGATTAATTAAAATCTTTACAATGTTTACAGATAATAAAAAACAATACCGCAACAAGTTTTAAAATACGAGTTAAAAAATGTCGTAGAGTCTGCAAATTGTCTATACATAGTCTTTACAGTTGTCATGGTCCCCGGACACAGCGTGTTAAGTCTGTTGGTTTCAGTTTAGTCATTATGTATTCCTTAAGTCTGTTCCTTTTCTAATATCTGTTTTGTTGCCATGGACATGAATTTGATTCCCCAACATGATAGTGTGGGGGAGGCACCGCTTAACCATCGTATGACCGCCTGTCTGCATGTGCGGATTTTCAGTGTGTTGAAGATTTCCCGCAGATATCTTCTTCTTAGGGCTTGCAGCGCAGGACATACACATAGTATGTGTTGCACTGTTTCGTTCTTGTATCCGCATAGTCTGCAGTTTGCACTTTCTTTTTTTCGTTTCCAGGAAGGCATTAGGTCTTTTGTGAAATGCATGCCCAGACGGTACGCTATTAGAGTTTTTTTTAAGTGCTGACAGTAGTGTTGGGCTAAGTAAACTTGCGGTTATTGGATGGAATAAGAGTTTACTACTTTCCAGGCATGTCTCCGTTTGCTTAGAATTATTTTGTCTTTGACCAAGGAGATCTTTTTTGCCGAACCATTTGCTATTTTGCAAAACTGCTTGTGGTCGATGTTTTTTTTCCACACTTCGTGGAGTCCCAGGGTTAACAAACTCTGGTTAAGGAATTCTCCCCAATGTGTGGTGTTAGGCTTTTCTACTAAAAGGTTTATTTCCTCCCAGCACAAGTTGTCCAAGGAGTCACTGGGTGCGGATCGGATCTTGTGGCAAAATTTTACAAATGTGGAGTTTGACCTAATGTCTTGGTTTTGGAAACCGAATTCTAGTCGAACTTGGGCTGCCGATGCTGTTTTTGGCAACCCAAACACCACTTTGTATATTTTGTTTTGAAGGCTGTTTAAGATTACCGATTCGCTCCCAAGCCATCCGATTAGTCCGTAAAACAAGGTAGGGATTATTTGGGCGGCCATGACTTTTAGTAAGTGGGTATAGATTGGACCACCCACAGTCTTTTGCAGTTGTCTCTATGCGTATATTAAGGATTGCGCTTTCCCTCTTAGTACCTGAATGTGCTTCTTTTTTGTATTACCCCGCTCGATGGTCATCCCCAGGTATTTGTACGAGTCCTCTTTTTCAAGGAGAGAATTATTAATTGTCCATGTGTATTTCAGTTTCTTGCGCTCCGTAATTCGAAGCACTTTGTTTTTGTTTTTGTTCAGCTCCAGGTTTTCCTCAGTTAAGTACTTAACCAGCGTATTCACTAGGCGTTGCAGCCCGACCGGTGTTTTGCTTAGTAAGACTATGTCGTCGGCGTACTGCATAATAGGTACCGGAACGTTGCCTAGTTTCGGTGCATGACTTTCTATTCCATCTATTTTTCTTCCGATGTCGGCAAGATATAGGTTAATGAGACTGGGTGCGAGGACGCAGCGTTGTTTTAGTCCGTCTTGTGTTTCAATTTTGTTGGTAAGGCTGCTACCATTACCTAGTTTGACCTTGGCCCATGTCTCTCTGTATAGTCTTGAAATTGCATTTATTAGACATTCCGGCATCCCTCAACCTCTTAATTTGCTCCACAACCTGGGCCTGCTTACGTGGTCGAATGCTGATTTTATGTCGACGAAACACGCATATAGGTGGTGTTTTCTTTTTTTGGCGTTGTCGGTTAGTAGGCACAGCGTAACCAGGTTGGTTGTTGTCCCCATCCCCATTCTGAATCCGATTTGAAACCTAGGTATTATTTTTGTTGAGGTTTCCCAATCCTGCAGTTCTTTCAACAGGCATGAGGCATACAGCTTTGCTTCTACGTCAATTAATGAAATTAAACGATAGTTTCCAGGCTCCTTCCGATCCCCTTTCTTGTGAATTGGGTGGATGATGTTACCTCTCCATGTTTCTGGAAGGATTCCTTTTTTACGGGCTCGGCGACGTCACCACTTCGTCAGAAGTGGGGAGGAGCTGCGAGCCGTATTGTAGCGGCTTTTTCGTTCATGCTGGATACATTTTTCTTTGCTCGTGCATTTTCAGTGCGCTATTTTATTATCTTATTAGTGATTGGTCGTCGCAGGTGCTGTTTCTTTAGTAGTCTTGATGCCATAGGGTATATCTAATGGTCGGCGGCCATTTTTGGCATATTGTGTGCGGTTACGCTCACGGCAGACCATTAATTTTAATTAGGAGCTGTCAGAGTGCCCGTGTAATGCAATCCAGATGGTCTGAGCGGTGAGCGCGTTCAATGTAAAATGACGAGAGGCGAGGCAGCAGGCGAGGCTCACAGAAGATGACTCATACGTGCTCCTCCACACTGTAGTTCTTGTGTTTCCTGAATACTCTCATTTCCAAAGGTGGGCATTTCCTTCCTTTCCTCGCACGCTGCGCTGCACTATTTTTGTCTGTAGTTTCTGGTTCTCTGTATAAACTTGGGTGTGTGCATCAATGCAGGATTTCCGGCGCAGCACACGAAAGGCCTTTCAAAAAGGGCAGCCTTTTTCGTCTACGGTTTCAAAGTCAAACCAGTCAGTGTGTGGATTTTCATGTCTCAGCCGCGTAATATGTTATTAATAAAAAGGAAATAAAGGAGAACGTATCTGGAATGATTCACTCATGCAACAACACGATACGAGGCCAGTCCCGTCTCCTCTTCTGAACCAGCTTGAAAACCTTATAGTGTCTACACCACCAGTGCTACCACCACCAGTACTACCACCACCAGTACTACCACTACCAGTACCACCACCTCCAGTACTACCACTACTACGACTACCAGTACCACCACCACCAGTACTACCAGTACCACCACCACCAGTACTACCACTACCACCACCACCAGTACTACCACTACCAGTACCACCACCAGTACTACCAGTACTACCACCATCAGTACTACCAGTACTACCACCACCAGTACTACCACTACTACAGCCACCAGTACTACCACTACTACAGCCACCAGTACTACCACTACCACCACCACCAGTACTACCACCACCACCAGTACTACCAGTACCACCACCACCAGTACTACCACTACCAGTACTACCAGTACCACAACCACCACCACTACTACCAGTACTACCACCATCAGTACTACCAGTACTACCACCACCAGTACTACCACTACTACAGTCACCAGTACTACCACTACCAGTAAAACCACCACCAGTACTACCATTACCAGTACCACCACCACCACCACTACTACCAGTACTACCACCATCAGTACTACCAGTACTACCACCACCAGTACTACCACTACCACCACCACCAGTACTACCACTACCAGTACCACCACCACCACCAGTAATACCAGTACTACCACCATCAATACTACCAGTACTACCACAACCAGTACTACCACTACTACAGCCACCAGTACTACCACTACTACAGCCACCAGTACTACCACTACCACCACCACCAGTACTACCACCACCACCAGTGCTACCAGTACCACCAACACCAGTACTACCACTACCAGTACTACCACTACCAGTACTAGCAGTACCACAACCACCACCACTACTACCAGTACTACCACCATCAGTACTACCAGTACTACCACCACCAGTACTACCACTACTACAGCCACCAGTACTACCACTACTACAGCCACCAGTACTACCACTACCACCACCACCACCACTACCACCACCACTAGTACTACCAGTACCACCACCACCAGTACTACCACTACCAGTACTACCACTACCAGTACTACCAGTACCACTACCACCACCACCAGTACCACCACCACCAGTACTACCAACACCAGTACTACCAGTACCACCACCACCACCAGTACTACCACTACCAGTACCGCCACCACCACCAGTACTACCAGTACAGTGAGTAGTGAGTAGAGTAGTGAGTAGAGTAGTGAGTAGTGAGTAGTGAGAAGAGTAGTGAGTAGTGAGTAGTGTAGTGAGTAGAGTAGTGAGTAGAGTAGTGCAGAGTAGTGAGTGCAGAGTAGTGAGTGCAGAGTAGTGAGTAGTGAGTAGAGTAGTGAGTAGTGAGTGTAGAGTAGTGAGTTGAGTAGTGAGTTGAGTAGTGAGTAGAGTAGTGAGTAGAGTAGTGAGTGCAGAGTAGTGAGTAGTGAGTAGAGTAGTGAGTGCAGAGTAGTGAGTAGTGAGTAGAGTAGTGAGTAGTGAGTAGAGTAGTGAGTAGAGTAGTGAGTAGAGTAGTGAGTAGTGAGTGCAGAGTAGTGAGTAGTGAGTAGAGTAGTTAGTAGTGAGTAGAGTAGTGAGTAGAGTAGTGAGTAGTGAGTGCAGAGTAGTGAGTAGTGAGTAGTGAGTAGTGAGTGCAGAGTAGTGAGTAGAGTAGTGAATAGTGAGTAGAGTAGTGAGTAGTGAGTAGAGTAGTGAGTAGAGTAGTGAGTAGTGAGTAGAGTAGTGAGTAGAGTAGTGAGTAGTGAGTGCATAGTAGTGAGTAGAGTAGTGAGTAGAGTAGTGAGTAGAGTAGTGCAGAGTAGTGAGTGCAGAGTAGTGAGTGCAGAGTAGTAAGTGCAGAGTAGTGAGTGCAGAGTAGTGAGTAGTGAGTAGTGAGTAGAGTAGTGAGTAGTGGGTGCAGAGTAGTGAGTAGAGTAGTGAATAGTGAGTAGAGTAGTGAGTAGTGAGTAGAGTAGTGAGTAGAGTAGTGAGTAGTGAGTAGAGTAGTGAGTAGAGTAGTGAGTAGTGAGTGCATAGTAGTGAGTAGAGTAGTGAGTAGAGTAGTGAGTAGAGTAGTGCAGAGTAGTGAGTGCAGAGTAGTGAGTGCAGAGTAGTAAGTGCAGAGTAGTGAGTGCAGAGTAGTGAGTAGTGAGTAGTGAGTAGAGTAGTGAGTAGTGGGTGTAGAGTAGTGAGTAGAGTAGTGAGTAGAGTAGTGAGTAGAGTAGTGAGTGCAGAGTAGTGAGTAGTGAGTAGAGTAGTTAGTAGTGAGTAGAGTAGTGAGTAGAGTAGTGAGTAGTTAGTGCAGAGTAGTGAGTAGTGAGTAGAGTAGTGAGTAGAGTAGTGAGTAGAGTAGTGAGTAGAGTAGTGAGAAGAGTAGTGGGTAGTGAGTGCAGAGTAGTGAGTAGTGAGTAGAGTAGTGAGTAGAGTAGTGAGTAGAGTAGTGAGTAGAGTAGTGAGTAGTGAGTGCAGAGTAGTGAGTAGTGAGTAGTGAGTGCAGAGTAGTGAGTAGAGTAGTGAGTAGTGAGTGGAGTAGTGAGTAGAGTAGTGAGTAGAGTAGTGAGTAGTGAGTAGAGTGTGAGTAGTGAGTAGAGTAGTGAGTAGAGTAGTGAGTAGAGTAGTGAGTAGTGAGTCGAGTAGTGAGTACAGTAGTGAGTAGTGAGTAGTGAGTGCAGAGTAGTAAGTAGTGAGTAGAGTAGTTAGTAGTGAGTAGAGTAGTGAGTAGTGAGTGCAGAGTAGTGAGTAGTGAGTAGTGAGTAGAGTAGTGAGTAGTGAGTAGAGTAGTGAGTAGTGAGTAGAGTAGTGAGTAGAGTAGCGAGTAGAGTAGTGAGTAGTGAGTGCAGAGTAGTGAGTAGAGTAGTGAGTAGAGTAGTGAGTAGTGAGTGCAGAGTAGTGAGTAGTGAGTAGTGAGTGCAGAGTAGTGAGTAGAGTAGTGAGTAGTGAGTAGAGTAGTGAGTAGTGAGTAGAGTAGTGAGTAGAGTAGTGAGTAGAGTAGTGAGTAGTGAGTGCAGAATAGTGAGTAGTGAGTAGAGTAGTGAGTAGAGTAGTGAGTAGTGAGTGCAGAGTAGTGAGTAGTGAGTGCAGAGTAGTGAGTAGAGTAGTGAGTAGTGAGTAGAGTAGTGAGTAGTGAGTAGAGTAGTGAGTAGAGTAGTGAGTAGTGAGTGCAGAGTAGTGAGTAGAGTAGTGAGTAGAGTAGTGAGTAGTGAGTGCAGAGTAGTGAGTATTGAGTGCAGAGTGAGTGTGCAGAGTAGTGAGTAGTGAGTGCAGAGTGAGTGTGCAGAGTAGTGAGTAGTGAGTGCAGAGTAGTGAGTGCAGAGTAGTGAGTAGTGAGTGCAGAGTAGTGAGTGCAGAGTAGTGAGTAGTGAGTGCAGAGTAGTGAGTACTGAGTGCAGAGTAGTGAGTGCAGAGTAGTGAGTGCAAAGTAGTGAGTGCAGAGTAGTGAGTGCAGAGTAGTGAGTAGTGAGTAGAGTAGTGAGTAGTGAGTAGAGTAGTGAGTAGAGTAGTGAGTAGAGTAGTGAGTAGTGAGTAGTGAGTGCAGAGTAGTGAGTAGTGAGTAGAGTAGTGAGTAGAGTAGTGATCAGAGTAGTTAGTAGTGAGTAGAGTAGTGAGTAGAGTAGTGAGTAGTGAGTGCAGAGTAGTGAGTAGTGAGTAGAGTAGTGAGTAGAGTAGTGAGTAGTGAGTAGAGTAGTGAGTAGTGAGTAGAGTAGTGAGTAGAGTAGTGAGTAGTGAGTGCAGAGTAGTGAGTAGTGAGTAGAGTAGTGAGTAGAGTAGTGAGTAGTGAGTAGAGTAGTGAGGTGAGTAGTGAGTAGTGAGTGCAGAGTAGTGAGTAGTGAGTAGAGTAGTGAGTAGTGAGTAGAGTAGTGAGTAGAGTAGTGAGTAGAGTAGTGAGTAGTGAGTAGAGTAGTGAGTAGAGTAGTGAGTAGTGAGTAGTGAGTGCAGAGTAGTGAGTACTGAGTAGAGTAGTGAGTAGAGTAGTGAGTAGAGTAGTTAGTAGTGAGTAGAGTAGTGAGTAGTGAGTGCAGAGTAGTGAGTAGTGAGTAGAGTAGTGAGTAGAGTAGTGAGTAGAGTAGTGAGTAGTGAGTAGAGTAGTAAGTAGAGTAGTGAGTAGTGAGTGCAGAGTAGTGAGTAGTGAGTAGAGTAGTGAGTAGTGAGTGCAGAGTAGTGAGTAGAGTAGTGAGTAGTGAGTAGAGTAGTGAGTAGTGAGTAGAGTAGTGAGTAGTGAGTGCAGAGTAGTGAGTAGTGAGTAGAGTAGTGAGTAGTGAGTGCAGAGTAGTGAGTAGAGTAGTGAGTAGTGAGTAGAGTAGTGAGTAGAGTAGTTAGTAGTGAGTAGATTAGTGAGTAGAGTAGTGAGTAGTGAGTGCAGAGTAGTGAGTAGAGTTTTGAGTAGAGTAGTGAGTAGTGAGTAGAGTAGTGAGTAGAGTGAGTAGAGTAGTGAGTAGTGAGTAGAGTAGTAAGTAGAGTAGTGAGTAGTGAGTGCAGAGTAGTGAGTAGTGAGTAGAGTAGTGAGTAGTGAGTGCAGAGTAGTGAGTAGAGTAGTGAGTAGTGAGTAGTGAGTAGAGTAATGAGTAGTGAGTAGAGTAGTGAGTAGTGAGTGCAGAGTAGTGAGTAGTGAGTAGAGTAGTGAGTAGAGTAGTGAGTAGTGAGTAGAGTAGTGAGGTGAGTAGTGAGTGCAGAGTAGTGAGTAGTGAGTAGAGTAGTGAGTAGTGAGTAGAGTAGTGAGTAGAGTAGTGAGGTGAGTAGAGTAGAGTAGTGAGTAAAGTAGTGAGTGCAGAGTAGTGAGTAGAGTAGTGAGTAGTGAGTAGAGTAGTGAGCAGTGAGTAGAGTAATGAGTAGAAAGTAGTGAGTAGAGTAGTGAGTAGTGAGTAGAGTAGTGAGTGGAGAGTAGTGAGTGCAGAGTAGTGAGTAGTAAGTAGAGTAGTGAGTAGAGTAGTGAGTAGAGTAGTGAGTAGTGAGTAGAGTAGTGAGTAGAGTAGTGAGTAGTGAGTAGAGTAGTGAGTAGTGAGTAGAGTAGTGAGTAGAGTAGTGAGTAGTGAGTAGAGTAGTGAGTGCAGAGTAGTGAGTAGTGAGTAGAGTAGTGAGTAGTGAGTGCAGAGTAGTGAGTAGAGTAGTGAGTAGTGAGTAGAGTAGTGAGTAGAGTAGTGAGTAGTGAGTGCAGAGTAGTGAGTAGAGTAGTGAGTAGAGTAGTGAGTAGAGTAGAGTAGTGAGTAGGACATCACAGGCAGCAGCTGTGCAAGCTTCTTACACTTACAAGGAGACCACAGGCAGCTGAGGTGCAATCTTCTCCCACTCACAAGAACGACATCACAGGCAGCAGCAGTACAAGCTTCTTACACTCACAAGGAGACCACAGGCAGCAGAGGTGCAAGCTTCTCACACTCACAAGAAAGACATCACAGGCAGTAACGGTGCAATATTCTCACACTCACAAGGAGATCACTGGCAGTACACACCACATGAACACACTCCATAACACATAGCAACAATACATTGGCATTTACAATGCCATTAGCTCAAACTCAAATAAATCCGAGCCCGATTGCATTTCTAATGCTTGTTTAAGATGTCATTGAATAGTGTAGTTAATAGGTCCGCCCAGAAATCCGTGTCTGTTTTGTAGACTGCGGTTGGGATGCCATTTGGACCCGGGGCCCCTTCTGATTTTAATTTCTGTAGTAGCCTTCTTATTTGGGCTTGGGTTATCGTTGGTTCTTCCTGGTTAAAATTTGGTTCTGTGGTGACACTGACGAGTGGGTTTGTACTATAATCCTCGCTCTCCCTTGGGCTCCCTTGTTCTTTTTTTTCGGTTCTTTTGGGATCCTTTATTAGGTAGAGATTCTTTACGTAGTTCTCCCATTCCGTGTTGCTGATCCCGGGATCCCGTTGTAGTGTCTGTCCCAGATTTAGTTCATTAATGATTACCCAGAACTCTCTGGAGGAGGGTTTTTTGGTGGAAATCAGTAGCCTTGTCCAAACCCGTTCTTTATATAGGCCTTTTGCTGCCCATAGTTTTCGCAGGTATTCCTTTCTCATATTTCTGAGATCTACAATGTTTGTATATTGGCTCTTTACTGCTGTTCGCTGGACCCTTGCTAGTTTCTTTTTTTCTTGTTTTAGATCCTTGTTAAACCAGGTCGCTGGTGCTCTTGTTTGATTTCTATTACCTCTCGGATGCGCTGAGTGGTTTTCAATTAAAACCTCCAACAAATTTTCCCAAATTTTTATTGGATCACCGTTGTCGAGGCTCCCGCGTTGCAGCATGAAGTTGGTAGCCGTTGTCATGATTTTTTGTGTGTCCTCGCCCCTCCATTTTATTTTTCGTAGGTTTAATTTTTCTGTTTCTTGGTTTAATGACCTTGTTCTCTCGGCTCTGGGTGCAATGATATTCAACCTGAGAATTTGCGGATAATGATCACTTTCCAGGCGCTGGACTATTGTGTATTCCACGATTAAGTTTGTCAAGTACGTTGTTACTAGTGTAAAGTCCAGTGCTGATTTAACGTTACCGCTCACATAGGTGATGCACGGTTGAGTCAGACCTTCCTTTTTTTATTTTTTAATATTGATAGGCCCATTTTTTCTATTTTCCTCTGGTTAATTTGAGTGGTCGCTTCTGCTGCCCCTTCATCTCTGTTCGTTCTAGTCGTTTTGGTGTTGTGTAAATTTTGGTTGAAGTCTCCTGAAATTATCATGGAGCATTGTTTGTTAGTTTTTTGTAAGGTTTTGATCAGGGTTAACAGTGTTTCCATTTTTTCCTTTTTTGTTTTCTGATCTGGATGTATGTAAATGTTTAGTATTAGCAGTTGTTGCCGGGGCTGTATTGTGATTTTTATGGCTTGAACCCAGTTTAGTCCAACATCCATTGTTTCTTGGGTCCAGTTGTATTTCTGTGAGATGAGGATTGATAAGCCTCCCCGGGGATGTCCATATTTCGTATGTTTTTCTGCTAATATATGATGGTCCGTGAAACCTGGGATTCCTATTTGTGATAAGTTCCATGTTTCTTGTAAAAGTATTATGTCCGACTTGTCGAAAAATGTTAGAGTTTCATGGTCCTGCTCCATGGAATTGAAGCCATGCACGTTCCAGGAGCATAGTTTAATTTGATCTCCACTTGTTTTATACTTTTGTCTGCCAGTTACTTGTTTTCTGAATCGCATATCCTCTAATCTAATGGACTATGTTGATGAAAACATTATTTTCAATGGAGATTGCAGTCAATTAATGGATTTCTTTCTTGATAGACATTCTAAGGTTAAATACATTCCCGACACCATGCAAAAACAATTTTTCAAAGCCATCGCCGAACGCTCCTTAAGTAACGCTTGGAGGCTTGCCAATCCAGGCAAACAAGAATACACTTTCTAATCACCGGTTTGTGTTTCCCAAACCAGAATAGATGTTTCTTAGTAAATGTTTAACCCAGCAAATAATTCATGCAACATTGGCCCTGTTCTATTCTCAGATTATGTTCGACTAACAGTAGATATGAATTTTGTTCCTTCCTCACAAGGGTCCCAAAATGGAGTCTTAATAATTCACTTTTATTTGATCATATCTTCACACCATTTTTTCAGTCTTCTGCTGGCTATTTATGTACCATCAACACTACATCTGACATGCCATTTCATTTAATTTGGTATTCTTCTTTTAAAACAAGAGTCAGAAATTTCATTAAAAGGTTTATTGCTGGGAAAAAGACTGATTACAACAAAACTAAAGGAAATACTTTCCTCCATAAAAAATCTAGACCATCTATATTACACTTATTGGTCTTCACAACATTTGAACGCTCTAGTAAATGCAAAATTTAAATTTAAGAAATATTCCTCTGAGAATGCATCTGCTTTTTTACTTAAATCTAGTGCAAGATACTATGGAGGCCCAAATAAAACAGGAACATTACTAGCCAGTTATTTAAAAGTCAAAAAGCAATGTACGATGATTAAGAGTGTTTATACCAAAATGGAAGCATTAACTTGCCAAGACAAATATCACAGTAATTTGTTGATACTATTAATCACTCTATACTATAGTGGTTCCTAGCCCAGCTAGCAAAATTTATGAATACTTTTCTTCCATTAATAAACCGTTCCCCCTCAGATATTCATTTCAACAGGAAATAATATTTCCATAGACAAAATTACCACAGCAATATATTTATTTAAAAAAGAATAATGTCCCCAGGCTTGATGGCTTCTTAATTGAATTGTATGTCCTCTGCTCTCCATTTTTACTACCCAAACTTCTTACTCCTTTTACTCACTTTGCAAATTTACAAGGTACTTTCCAAGATGCTCTAATTTGTCTAATACCCAAGGCAGACTGAGATCCTAAATGTTGTAAAACTTATTGACCAATTTCATTAGTTAACATAGCTAATTAAAAATGTTGTCAAAATCATAGCCTTGTGTTTAGAACCTTAGCTCCCCTATTTAATTGGTCAAGAATAGTCGAGTTTTGTTAGAGGTCGCTTTACGTCTGATAATACTAGATTTTTTAATGTTTTGAGTAAATCCTCCTTTTATAAATCCTTTATCTGCTGTCACCGTTGATGTAGAAAAAGCTTTCAATAGAATTAACTGGGACTCTATATTTTACTCACTTCAAGGGTTTGGTTTTGGCCCCAAATGTATTCTTTAATTTCGCTACTATTTTCTGGGACCAAAATTTGTCATTTTTGTTAAGGGCAAACCCTCTAAATCGTTTTCATTATAAGGAGGTGCACAACAAGGATGCCCATTAACACCAGTTCTATGTATTTTGAGGCTTTAACCATTTTTTATTAAAACACATCAAAAAGGAAACAAGACATTCTATATAGAGAAAGCCAATTAAAATGATCTGTTTATACAGATGATATCCTTCTATTTTTTGTCTAATCCTGAAGTTTTACTCCCTCATTTTCTTATGGATGTCAATTTTTTTGCTGCTGTTTCTGGCTATAAATTAAACTCTGACAATTTTTAGATACTGCAGCTGAAAACAATTTTGTCTAAAGCAAATGTTGGCTATTTTAAATTTTGCTCGGAATCCTAATTAAATAAATATTGAGACTTATGGCTTACTAAGTCTAGTGAAGATACTCTTAAACTCAATTTTGATGCTACTTATAATAAACTAAAATCTTTAATTTCTAGATGGAATCACCTTTTCCTTTCTTGGTGGGCTAGTCTTCAGTCCATAAAAATGATGATGGTACCAATCATTCTATATGCACTTGCCATAACTCCTGTACCTTTTCCAATTTCCTTAATTAAACAAATGGGCTCTCTTCTTTCTCGAGTTTTATGAAACAATACAATTTGCATCGACCATTATCGAAATTAGAAGTGCCAAAAGATGAAGGTGGTGTTAATATTCCAAACTTTATCTTATATCACAAAGCTTACCCATACTGACAGTACTCTTATTAGATCTCTGACCCTGATAACCCTTTCTACCCTTTATGGTGAGATGTAGAAAAATCGTTCATGCTCCCTTTTTCTTTCATAGAATTTCTGCACCTTACAAAAAGCCCCTCCACATCTATCTAACTGTATATTTAAACAAATGCCTACGCTAGTTCAACCACTTCCTTTACCTGATAAAATGGCCAGACTAACTTTTCTTAATTCACTTATATGGTTCAATAAATTAATTACAGTTAATCATAAATCCCATTACTGGTCATCTTGTCTCACCAGCTTATCTCACATGTGCATCTATTCTTTTCTCAGCTGCCAGATACTTACTGAACCTCCCTGTTTTATACAGACATAAATACAATATTGTGACACAAGTATTATCTGATACTCTTGAAAGCTATTCTCCTAGTCCCTCACCAAATACACATAACAAAACCTTATTACAGCTACTTTCTACCACCTCAAAGACTTCCATCATCTACAAATCATTAAGTAAATCCTATTGTGATGATGACCAACAATAAACTGCTTTGGGAACGTGATCTAAATGTCTAATAGTCCCCTTCATTATGGATCCAGATTTGGAGGTAGAAATAAAAATCTTCCTGCACTGCTACAGCTACACAAACTCTCTTCTTTACCTATAACAGATGATTAATCACACCAGAGTCCTTGCATAAAATGAATCCCTCCCTACAACATAATTGTTGGTCATGTAATGCTTCTAATGCAACTGTAGCACATTTGCTGTATTATTGTAAACATATTTCAGATTTTTGGCATAAAGTAAGCATCAAATTAACTATATCTTTCAGGTCAACATACTGTTTACTGTTACCAATATATTTTTAGGTAGTTATCGGAACAATTTCAGGCATGTTCCTATCATTGTTCATATAGTTCATCTTTTGATTGCTGTTGCATTCCAACAAATTACGAAACACCGGAAAGATAGTTCTAAAGTTGCTTTTGTGGCCTGATGTATGAAGCATGTTGCAATCATAGATTATATAGAGCATATAAAGCACACTTGACTCTAACCATCAAACAAGAATTGTTATCGACTCCTGTAACTTAATTTCTTTCCAAACTTTCAAAAGACTCTAAAATGCATTCTAAATAAAGTGAACTAATGCCAAAGCCACCTTGATGTATATTGTACAGAAGTGTTCACATTGTTTGTTTATATGGATACGTTATAATAGAATGCATATTTTCTTGCTATCATTCTATACACATTTTGGTTAATCAAAGTGTTTGCAATATTAAATGTCACTTCTCACATACCGTGTTCTCCTTCTGTCTCAATTCCTCCTCCTTAACATATTATACTAATGACTTTGTTCTATGTTACTTTCAAGCTATGCCAATGTTGTTTGTTATGTATACATTATCAATAAACTTCTTTTAAAACAAAAAAAAATACTCAATGCAAGGTTCTTCTTCCTGCTTTCACACCTAATTGTCTGACTGGGGGAAAATCACTTAATCTTACTAGGGTCAAATGCTGAATATGCAATGCAAATGTGTAAACCTGTACACAATTCCAATTACACTCTTATTAGTGCACAGCACTCTACTCCAAGCTTTGACCGATTATATTTTTCTGCAAACTCTCGCTTAACTGATGGAGTTCTAATTTTTAATGCCTGCTCAACCAGAAGCTTGGGCGTTGAAGAGATACGTTTTGACCTACTTATGAGTCCATAAGATCAACATAAGAGTGCAGGGTAAGCAGTACAAAGTTTGAGTTAATGGGCACAAATATATTATTTGAAAATAGCATGTTTGCAGAATCTGCTGTTTGGATCAACTATAATGTAACAAAAGCATGCATTAACACAGTAAGACCTACCAGCTCATTAGCTTAAATCACCCAAGAGCAAAATACCTATTGGCATTATTGGAAAGGATCTTACATGCACCAGGCATACTTTATTTTATTGAGGGTAAATGTACAAAATGAGAAACTTGACACAACATAAATGTCAGTTTGATAACTGGAAGACTCAGGACAAAAATTAAATAAAAGAACTTTGATACTACATTGAATGCAGGCTTTTTTAGACAAAATATAAATTTCAGAAAAACTAAAGCTAATTATGTTTGCATATATATGCATCTAAAATTCAGAGAGCACTCAGTTTATGAAGAGAAGTGTTTAGGATTTTTAATTTTCTACGATCAGCAGGCTGTAGCTCCACAGAGCCTGAACCTTCTTAAGCTCTGTGTGATGAACTATCCTTTTTTATGAGGATAAAATCAAAATGATTCGTTATTCTTTCAAGGGCAAAAGTGTGCTCCTTGCTCAGTCGCTCGGGCCCTGCGACTGATTCCACTTCTCTTTTTGTTCTTCTCAGCTGACTAGATTTGAGTAAATATCCCTCCCAGAGTTTACTAATCTTCTCACTGAGGTTTTCCTTTGGCTCACCTAGTGACCCATGTCCTTCCAAAGTGTTTCATATAAGTCCTATGGTAGCAACCTCAGCTCTGCTACATCTGTACAATCAATAGATGTTCTCTGTGACTCTGCAAATATCAATATCAGGAAACAGGCCATGGGAGTTCCTTTACTCAAAATGGCATCAGATGATCAATCTTTAATGAGTAATTGCTGCTCAAGATCTCTCTTACCTATCCCACAAGATACTTGAAAAAACTTTGAATAGGCACATTTTACATTACTTTAATCATTTCCATTTATATTACTTAGAAGGCAACCAACTTCTTGATGCTGCTCAATCTATCTTTCCTTCAGAACATAGTACAGAAACACGATTGCTATCTGTATTAGATGACTTCAGAATGATAAAGGACGGGGGCGAATAAACAGCCTTGGTTTTGTTAGATCTGTCAACTGCATTCAACATGGTCCCCTATTCCATCTTACTATCCCAGTTCGTGGAAGCTGGCATTCAAGACCAGGCACTGGATTAGATTGACTCAGATTTTAGTAACAGAACACAAGCAGTGTACTTAAACCATCATTGTTCTAGTTTCAAAGTGCTACATCATGGCATTCCCCAGTAATGTAGAAAGTAATGCTTCAGTATTAGCCAATTGTTTCGTTTGTTTTCAGTTTCTTTCCCATTGTAGTTATGTTCAAGAATGCCCCTCTGTGTGGTAATGTAAAGTCTATAATTTCATTCAACTGATGACCCTTTAAGTGAGTAGGTCTATGATTCCAACAACAAAACCTAAGTCAGCAATTATTATTTTGAAATGCATCGTTAGGGTTTGTACATGATCCTTACAATAAGAACTATCATAATAATAATCTTTTCTCTGAATTATCCATGGTTCTCCAGGGACTCTAAAAATTGATCTGACTTGCCTCAGTGGTACAGAAATTGTTCCTCCAAGCAAACATTAATTCTTCACAACCTAAGGAGATGAACTACTATCTCTTGTGTCAAAGAAAGAGGGGACTCATTATACCTAGCTTCAATGGAAGAGTTGAGATTACAGAGAGCTTGCACATCATATCCTGGGAGGGGGGAGACTTGGTGCATCACATCCTGGTAAGAGGAAAGCTACCTCAACATAGTGTGGGTAGGAAGGAGACCGGCCCATGTGCTGGACAGAGGTGAGAAGTGGCTCATTGTATCATCAGTGGGGGTGAAAGCAGACTCATCTTATCTTGTAACACAGGTTTGGAAAATTCATCATGCACTTTGACAGCTGCTGAGATGTTTTTTCATACTCTGTGTCCGCATTACAAGTTGGGAGAAATTACGTGGGATATTTGCCAGACGTGATAAATACCATTACCCTAGCATGAAGTATTTGTCGCACATTGTAAATCCCTCCTATTCTGAGTTTTTAAAAATTAGACATTAGAGGTAGAACAGATTTTTTTTTTAACAAACAATTCTGGATGTGTTTCTATTTTTCACAACCTTTTCCTCTGATAACTTGACCTGCTGTAATCTATATGGGGAAAATTGCAAGAATGAGATAATTATCAAACAACTTGTAATTCTGATCCCTGTGCAAACTCTTACTTTAATAGACATCAAAATGCAGCCCTTATTTGTAGTGACGAAATTAGTAAGAGGCCCATGCTAATCTGTCATAGTCTGCCATAGTCATAGATGATTCATCAAATCTTTGGTCCGAGACAGAGTAGCTTTTTTGCTGAGCACAGGAAAAGCTATTATGTAGTATCCTGAGACAAAATCTGTGTCAATGCCCAAAATATAACCAGTCACATTCTAGGTCAGACGTCAGCCTACTTCCCATCCTCCTGCTCATCAAGCTATTGTTGGATGCATGTTTTCAGCTCATCATAGTAATCAATGAAAGCTGTCTTCAAAGCCTTCACAGCTCAATCAATAATAGGATCAATACAAAGTCATGGATTCAAATGAGCTGAAAATGTTTCTTAAATCAATAAGAGTAATGAATGAGCTCCATTATTCTGCAATGGCTGCAGAAACACACAGGAACCGATGCAAGCCTGTAGGTACCGTGTAAACATACAAAGAGTTATTGATACAGAGGAAGGTAGGATATATATATACAGATACTGTCGCGTATCTAAAGAAAGGACACACACATTTAGATACATATACAGGCATGAAGAAAGGATATACAGACACAGATACTGATAAGGGCCTGAAGGAAGGATATACTCATACAAATACAGTTATAGAGAAAGGATATATACATATGAGGACACATTTAAAGTTGCAGAATGGATAAACACATGCAGGTACAGATTCACACCTGCAGGCACTGATTAAACACATACGGCCACATGCATCAAAGGTTTTTGGAATCGCAAACGGTGCGAATCGGAAAATTCGGCCGTTTGCGATTCCAAAATCACTTTTTGGTATGCATGAAAGTAATCGCAATTTTTTGCACTTCTTAAAAATGCGTTTGCATTTAAGGAATCGCATGTGTGCGATTCCTTAAATGCAATGCATGATTGTTTAAAAAATTGCGAATTCTTAAATAGGAGGTGCAAATTAACACGAGGTTGACCCTCGTGTTAATTTGCGAACTCTTTAAAAAATGCTCAAAAATGCATTTTTGAAAGTGTCATGTTACACACACACATGTCCTTTGGACATGTGTGTGTGAAACTTGCACTTTAAAAAACATTTCAAGGGTGCAGGGGGGGGGGGTCCTTTGGACCCCCCTCAGCACCCTTGAAATGCATCAACAAATTGCGATTCGGAAAATGCCTTCCCATTGATTCCTATGGGCCGTTTGGCCCATAGGAATCAATGGGAAGGTTTTTTCTTAATTGCGATTCGCAAAATATGAATCGCAATTAAGGAAAATTAAGAAAATGCAAAAATATTTGCGAAATGTTAATGCATAGGTATTTGCGATTTCTAAATTGCGATTCCTTAATTTTCGCAATTTAGGAATCGCAAATACCAACAATGATGCATGTGGGCAATACTCACAGGCACTGATCTGGAGCTAGAAGTACTTCAGTTTCATGTGATAATTATGGAGTCTGGAAGCAGCAGTGAGCAATACTAATCTGATGATTTTTCCTCTCTGGTCAGCAAGTCCTATCGAGTGTAGGTAATGCCGAATTAAAACAATAACAACCTCTGAACAAAATAAAATATTCCCATTGAAGGACTAATGTCTGCACTAAGTAATTTGTACTTAAAATTAGGGATGTTTGAAATGATAATTAGGGGTCACTGGCTACGCCAACATGGGTGGAGCAAAGTGTGCAGTGGCAACGTCACCGGTGACATTTTGTGCTTACAATTAATACACAAAAGTGTAATTTTCTTCACTTGACTCAGTGGTCAGACTTCTGAGCTGCCCAGATTGTCCCAATAAGGACTCATTTGAAGCTTCAAGCCCAGTCAGGGCACAAGGAAGTCCAATATATTTTCTTGAATGTCACCTTCTTAAACCTGGTGTGCATGGATTACAAGAATGGGTAGTACTCTTTCAGGCCAAGGGTAAGGGGCCCCATGACAAGGGATCCTTGTGCCAGCCCACTGCATCACAAAGTGTCCCTGGAGAGGGCTCCTCTGCTTGGATAGGTGAAGCAACTGTGACCTGGCACCGGCTCAGAGTTCTAGTTTGCCTTGGGGTGGAAGCCCTAATTTTGGGCTGCATTGTCCAGGCCGCAGTGTCCTAAAGTGCCTGGGGCAGGTTTACACAGAGTCCAGGAGGATATCCTGCTTGGCCAGGTGAAGAAGGTCTGACTGGGCCCCGGGTCAGAGCTCCAGCTGGCTCAGGGCTGGATGCCTCCTTCCCTGGGTCCCACTCTTTAGGAGGCTGAATCTCAAAGTGCCAAGGACAGGGTACCTGAGGCCCGGGAAGGGTTTCCCTGCTTGGCTGTGTGAAGAAGCTCTGACCGTGCCCTGGTTGTAAGCTCTTGCTGGCACTGAGGTGGAAAGACCCCTCCTCTGCTCCATTCTTTCTCGCCGCTGTGTCACAAAGTGCCAGGGATGGGGTCCTGCAGGCGCAGGAGGGCTTCGCCTGCCTTCCCAGGTTTAGATGCTCTGACCGGGCCTTGTGTCAGAGCTCCAGCAGGCTCGGAGGGTGAGAGCCCTGGGCTCTGTTCTTCAGCCTTCTGTGTCACTTAGAGCCTGGGATGGGGTCCCACAAGCCTGGGATTGATTCCCTGGACTGTCTGGGTTAAGCTCCAGTAGACAAGGGAGTGGAAATCCCCAGCTCTTGGCTTCCCTTCCCAGCCTGTTGTGTCACTTAAAGACTGTTTCGGGGTCCAACTAGGAGGGCCTTCTCTGCCTGCCCAAGGTTCCCCCTGCTCGGCCCTTGCCTCCATTTACCGCCCTGCTGTGCATGGCCGCTCTTAGATGGTGTAGCAATTTGGCTGGTTAATTCTGATAACTAACAAGACTACTCTATGCTAACATGTTACACAACCGCCAGTGTTTGCCGTTCAACTTTTTAGAGGGACAAGTGGCATTCATCCGCATGAGATCAAGTAGTAACAGGTCTGTGATGTCCTTAGTTAGCCGCTGCTGCATGCGCGCTACACTCAACGGATCAGCATGTGTCTGTTCTTCACCCCTTTGCCAACAGATGCAGGTAACACGCTAAACTCCATTCATGATAGGGATTGAGGATTTCAATTATTTATTATGAACAAGGAATTCCCAGTAAGTGTGGGTCATAAACCTGTGTTGATTAAGTCCCTGCCCTTTGTAGAGTTGATTAAGGTCCAAACATGAGCTGGGTTAAGATCTTCGTGAGACTGGTTAGTGTTATCCTACTGATGATGAGTTGTTGCAATAGTAATCCTGCTTGGTACGAGATGAGAGGAACCACATGTTCAAACATTTGGTGTATGTCCTTGGCTGAGGTGCAAAGATGGCAAACCCACCATCTGTGGGATTATAACTGAATGCCTCCGAGTCAGATTTCCGCTGATTGGCCTTGGATAGCCAGACTATGGGCCAGTGGGCAGAGTGGATCGCTTTGAGTCTGGAGTGCAGATGGAAGAGGGCCGTCTCTTCAGCCCTTATTGCACTGCATATTTGTGGGCACACTGTGCTAAATCATTTGTAGATAACCTAATTCTGGGTAAGGGTTTTGCACGTAGCAAAGCAGCTACCTCTCTGTTAGATACTTAAAGTCCTCTTCGGAGCTAAGCTTTTGTCTCTGTCTGTGGACGCCTGTGTACCTCCACCCATGGCATCCTTATGCCACCTGTCAGTGGAAGGGTCGGGATCTCGGCCTATTGGAAGCCACCTCCAACTACACCATCCAGCATGCTGTACAGGGCTCCAGGCAAGGCCCCCTTCCTTACCCGGGGAACAATTGCGTTGTACCGGAGCCCCTGCAGGCTGAACAGCTTTAATAATCCACAGCGAGAGATGGGCGAAGCCATGACTTTTGGCTGAGAGGCCACGATACTGCCAGCCAGGGCTCCACACCTGCTGGGTAAGGTGGCATCACACTGCGGAGGAATCTAGGGCTCCTGTCGGGATAAATTGTACCAGTAATACCCAATCAGAGATTGGTGAAACTATGGCTTTCACCTAGGAGGGCCATTCCCCTCAGGACAGTGGTGCCAGCCTGCATGGCAGAGCTTCCTACTCTCCCCGGGGATCAGTGGTGCACCACCTGGCAGGGTTTGCCAGGATTCAAGATTTCCACCAGTTAGCTTGTTGTCTTTGTGTTGGCAAAATAATTTGGAGAAAGATGGGGGTGCCAACCCAGTTAACCACATCACCAACTAAGCTGGCCTAATTTGAATTACACCCATGACTACTTAAAATAAAAGTAGGTCACTGTTGAGAAGTGCTGTATTGTCCTATGATTAGTATTAAAGCCTTGCCATGAAGTGCTGGTTCTGTTTCTTTAAACATATTGCATCTCTGCTAAAAAGTGGTCGTATTTTATTCCATTAGGAGTATGGAAGTCTGCTGAGAAGGTGTTGTACTATCCTATTACGAATGCAGAAGCGCTCATGAGAAGTGTTTGTATAGTCCTATTATGATTATAGATGTGCTGCTGTGAAATGCTGGCATTGTCCTTTTTTTTAGAACAGAAGACCTGCTAAGAATTGCTGGTTCCATTTCTTAAAATGCATTTCAGCTTTTCTGACAAGGGTTGCTAGTCTCCTATTATAAGATTAGAATTCTCAAAAATAAGACAAAACACAGTTTAAAGGCTTAAATCCAAAAACCATTTAATGCTAAATAGAAAGCCACACAGCAAAAGATCAAAGACAATTATCATTTCAACTGACCAAGGCTCTGGCTAGAAAAGGGTCAGTTGTAGCCAAAAGCTAAAATACATAGACAATTAGATGAGTATATTTTTAGGGTTTCTCTTACTACAAGTAAATGGGGCCTAATCATGTGACAGAAACTATCTAATGTGCAGGTTGCAGGGTCTTCTTCTCCCCAAGGAAGAATAGACCAGCTCTGAAGAGAGAAACAATCTTTCATATACATAATATTAGCCCCATTAACCTCACAAAATCCTGCATCCATTTGCCAGGTTTTAAAATTAGGTTACGCTGCAAGGAATTATGCAAGGTAAAACCCAGAACCCCATGGTTTCTAAGCCCACTAGAATCATGAAAATGAGCAAACTTATTCAGGATTGCAAGAAGTCTCAAACTAATATAAAACAAAATCTGTATTTTATTCATATGGTAGATAGTTCATGGTGGCTATATGTACAGGTATTTTCACAGCATTATATGAGAGTATGTCAGCATAATAATAGACAACATTGTACATTTGTTTTCGCAGAAGCCATGGTAAGAAGTACTGGCATCATCCTATTATGAAGCCCTCCTGGGGAGCCTTGATATTGTCCTACTATAAGTATAGAAGCCCTACCAAGAAGTGCTACCATTGTGCTTTTGTGAGTATAGCGGCCCTTCAGAGAAGTGATTATATTCACCTATAATGAGTGCAGACATTATCCCATGAAGTACTGGGTGTCTTTCTTTAGAATCAAAACTTTTTATTCAGTTTTGATTGCTGAATACAGCAGCAACCAAATACCATGATATACACATACTCACCTCAGGTTGATGAGTGCCATGTACTGGACTGTTGCCTAAAATTGTTTGTGATTGCAGTTGCATTGTCTGACAGCATTAACTTATCTGCAGGTGAGTAAAGCACAACCAGGCCCTGATTATCCTGGGCTTACTTGGCCTCCTTTTGTTCCAACACATCCTTTACTCAAGGTTCTCTTTTTACTCCTACTCTTCTCCATTAGCATATAGCTGCAATGAATTCTGAATTCAGGGCCTGTTCCCACACCCTGGTGCAGGGTAAGCCTGGGCGTAATTTGCGAAGTGGTGCTACGCGCAGCTATGCGTAGTGCACTTCACACTACCCGAACTACGCGAACTGCGTAGTGCATTGTGCAAAATGCTGTTCGCACTGATTGCACACTGCCGGATGCTTGTCCGCACTGTGCAATCAGTGCAAACTGCATCTTGCACAGTGCAAGCGGTCGTTTTCTGCCGCTCGAGTAGATTTCTACTCGAGCGGCAGCTTTCTCAACGCGGACTGGTAGTTTCTCATTGTGAGCGGTCGCGAGCATACGTGACCACTCGCAATGAGTAACCTGCCCTCCCCGCATTGAAAATCTCACCGGGAGGTTTATTTTCCACACTCGCAATCGGCAACTTGATGTTGCTGATTGCGAACGAGGAAAAAGTCTCGCCGGTATGTCATTTTGCTTGCTTGCGGTCGCCAACTTGACGTTGAGGACCATGAGCAAGCAAAAAATTACCGCTCCACTATCCTACGAGTGTTTGCATTGTGCTACGTGCAGTACGCATAGTCCAAAGTAGCCCAAACTTCGCAAACTACGCCAGCGTAGCGTAGTGCTTTGCCCAGGGTTAGTGCAGGGCCTGCCATACTGGGTTGCCGCAAGAAGACCTGCCTTGGCTCGGCAGTGTTGCTGAGTTATAATCTACTCCAAGGCCCCAAATGTTTCCAGGCAGCCACACCCAGGGTGAGCATGCCATCCCTGAAATTTCCCTGGTGCTTGGCCCAGCTGTACTTCACGCTTTCTGGGTGTGGGAACAGCAATCAAACACCACGCCAGGGGGCACCCAACATTGCTGCTGGGTATACAGAGTCCAAAAAGCAGGTCAGACACTCATCTGATGGGTCCACGTAAAGAGACACGGGGTGGACACCCACCTTTGAAGTCTCTAGCTCCAGGCACTTCCAAGCACTACACCCGTGGATATCATTTAGGAGTCGCCAGGAATCGCTCGTGCAACCCCTGGCAGGCCCCTCGCAACCCCTGGCAATGCCTTTGTGACCGTTAGCTTCAGAGGTGGTGAAATCAGTGCCAGGAACGCAGGGACAGCTTGTCCTTATGGGCATCGATTAGGGTCCAGCTCTCCTTGTTTTCTGTCAATATTTTTATACTAATAGCAAATAATGTTACCTTATTCACAATTAGCGGTATAAAAATGGAGTACAAATAGCTAGAAAAATACTTTTCCTGACAGATGAGGTAAGTTAAAAAAAATGTTTTTTAATGTATATTGTGTGCATGCTTGCCGGAGTGTTTGTATTAGTGAATGTGTATGTTACGTAAGCAGATTGTGTGTATGTGCGAATGAGTGAAAGCGAATGTCAAAGGCCATGTGATGTCCCTTACGCTACCACTCCGTGAAGCTAACAAAGCACTCTATCCCTCACTGGCTGGTTACAGCTAGCCTGCAGCATCTTACCTCACAGACACAGGCCTGTGTTTGTATTAGCCTTTACCACTTCTATTCCTCAGCTGTGCATGTCTTTTTCTACATTGATTTCTCGCCTCAGGATCACTTCCTTCCATCGGATGACTGACTACTTCACAAGATTTTCTTCCTCTGGTCAGCAGTTAAGCATTGTGGCATCTTCAGTCCCCTTTTCCCTCTGGGACCTGTCCCACTACTTCTGGCTGCACCTTCTGGATTGGCATCACTCACTCAAACTGAATCCCCAGCTCCTCGGCCTACTCCACCAGCCTCACCAGGGCAACCAACAGAGCCTACACCATCAGACCTGCATCTCTAACTTTATACCCTGTCTCAGCAGAGCTATTCGGCATTGGTTGCAGCTCCGAGGTTCCAGAAAATTGCTGCTCTGGTCTGCTCAGAGGTACTGGTATTGTATATTTCTGAGTATAGAGGCGCTTCTGGAAAAGGTCTGGTATTGTCCTATTGAGGCCAGCTGAGAACTGCTTGTGCTTTCCCTTGCAATCAACTTGCTGTAAATTCTTCCTGATTTCTCAGCATGCCCTGCATGAAGGTGACACGCAAAAGAAGAAAGACCTGGCAGCGAGGACTTTCTTCTTTTGCGCGTAATGTAATGTCCTACCTGGCGCCTTAGTTTTGACAACCCCCCCCCCCCACAGTTTTATCTCTGCATGAAGGTGAGGCATTCACTCACAGCATGCAGAGATGTTTGGGCAGCAGTGGCGTACCTCAAGCCCCCGCAGCCCCTGCGTTGCAGGGGCGGGGGGGGGGGCACCTCCGGGAGGGCCACTCCGGCACTGAGAGCTCTGGACTGGTTCCATAGCGTGTAATGGGGGGGCTGCATGTCCCCCTCAAGTTTCGTTAATCCACTGGTGGGCAGGCCCCAGCTGATGGGCGGATCAATGTTGCCTCTCTTACCGAGGGGGACAAACAATTGTGGGGATAAATCATTATCTCCGTTGTGGCTATACCAAATCGCCTTGACTTTCCCGAGATATTTTGGTCCATTGGGTCACTTTTGGTTGGGGGCAGACTTGAGGGGCTTGCTTGATAAGTAATTGCTCTTTTAGCTAACAAAACTTGGGGAGCCCCCTGCAAACTACATTGAGCCCCCTATCCCCCCACGCTACAGACCCAGTAAGGAGCTCTCAGGCCAGGGGCCTGTCGCCCATGCACAGTGTTGGAGGGGGCCCCGTGGAGCTCGGGCCCCCTTGGAGGTCGCACCCCCCCTGCATCGCAAGGGCTGTGGGGGCTATGATTTTGCCACTGCCCCCCACCTCCTCGCCCTACATGGGCACCCCGCTCTCCCTGCGTCCCTCTCCTCCCTCCACCACTTCACTCCCTCTCACCGTCTCCATCTAAGTGATGGCCCATTTCAATTAGTACAACCGAAATCAATCAGTGAGTTCGGCCCGCTCTGAAAATGTGACCACCAATCAATCAATAGGCAATTTCTTACAATCAATAACCTGTTAAAGCCAGGCTTCCTACTTGACAACCCCCTGAGTGAAATGGCAGGAAATTAAAATTGTCTTCTTGGATAAAAACAGAAATTATTATTCTTGAGATGGCAAACTTGTGCATTATCTAAAATGTGACTGGGGCTGACAAATGTTTGTGGTGCAGACAGTATATGTGATCATCGAAAAGGAAAATAATTCTAGCTAATGCCTGAAAGTGCCTGGTGCATCCATGCAGTCACTCATCCATCTGCCCATGCGCTCATTCACACCTGCTTGAACTCATTCATCTTTTCACACCTGAAATCACCCTTTTGGACTTCCACTGTACCACACACACAAACTTACATATCATTGAAGTGGCACTTTCTGCTAATTATCGGCCAGACGTATTGAATCTGCTGTCAGTTTGTGAGAGGTGTATGGTGCTTTCTGTAGTAACTTCCAGGGTACAAGTCCTAAAAAATAGAAGTGGGGGGATGCTGACGTCACGACAGGAAGTGATGTCACGAAAGGTGGCTTGCACCATCAGACTCATTGCCTCCCCTCGCTCACCCCTTAGATGCGATTGCCCTCAGAGAAGCCAGCGAGTGACCAGCATTCTGAATGAGCTGCGATCTCGCCCCAGAGAGGCCAAAGAGTGAATGTGTGGCTCCATTTGCTCCAGTAATCGAGCTCCTGGTAAAATAATTGGGGGACGCCGTACACCCGCATGGTACCCCGACTCGCGCCCACTAACTTCTACTCATTGTGAGTGTGCTAACGGAGTGATGTGACTGCTGATCTCTTAGGGGGCATGAGAGTGTTTTCCGTAACTGTGATTGCTAGCTTATGAGGGGTGTCACAGTGGTGTCTGTGGTTTACGTCTGCTGCTCTGTGAGAGATGAGAGTATTGTCAGTAGTGTGTTACTGCTAGTGTGTGATGGTGGTGTGAGTGCTGTTGGTAGTGTGAGGCTGCTACTGTGTCAGGGATGTGAGTGCTGTCTGCGGGGCGTGAGCACTGGTGTGTGTTGGGTTTAATGATGCCTCTGGTGCTGAATGACTGCTACTCTAATGGGTGGGAGTGATGTTGGTAGCGCAGGTGTGCTGGTATGGGGAGGCGAGAATGCTTCTGGTATTGTGTGAGTGTTAGCCAGCGAGACTGCTGTCAGTATTTTTATGGTTTCGCTTTTCCAAAATTAGGGTTTAAACAGTTCTACTTGTATTTCATTTGGGACACTGGCTGAAGACATGCTCTGCACTTATTGAATGACCACTGGGGTGCTTTCGGGTAGCCGCGCGCCCTACAAATTCAACAGAATCAAATAGAATAGAATAGAATAGTGATGAATGATTCAGACTCTTGAAACAACGCTGAAACAATCATTTTAATGTCCTCTTCCTCCACTTGTGAGCCTTGATTGTCTGTTTTACTTAAAAAGGATGGTAAAAGATTAGGGTGGGCATTAATGACCCAGGGCTCCATCAATTTTCTTGCATTTATTTGCATTTATCTGTGTTTGTAATTGATTGTTTTTGGACTTACTTACCTGAAACCTTGCATAGTGTCCCCAACCACCCTGCATGGACCGCTGACCACTTCTTCATCATGTGCACAACTGGTTGATTTTATTGACATCAACACGCATCAGTTACGTAGTAAAAAGTCTTATATCCCTCCTCCATGCTTACATATGCTGATACACCGCAACAGAACTCTGCCTCCCCCTCACATGAACAGCACTTCAGCAGGTTCCATCAGCTGCTCTCCCAGTGCACCACTTCTGAAGCCACTCAGGTTCACCCATATGCATAAATATCCATTAGAATACAGGCCCATCATGTGCAGGGCACAGTTGAGGTACAGTGAGCTGGAAAGGAGCAGCCACCTGACTGGATCACTATACAAAGTATGTGCCGAAGACGATATGCTCAATCATGTGCTGAAGAGTGCGATACTCGCACACTAGATAAACCAGAATAACCATCATAGACACTTTACCCACACTGCTGTCATCGTCTATTGGGATGGAGGGGCGATGTCTCTAGGGGACGCCCATGAGGGGTCAAAACAATTCATAACATGATCACTGAGCGGTGGGAGGATACCATAGGGTCTCAGCTGTTTGTTCACTGCAACGTGCTCTGCCCACCAGCCCACTTCATGCATGGCTGCGTCAATACATATTGGTGATGTGGCCATCTTAGGAACAGGCAATCTAGAGCACTCATTCCAAGTTGTACCCAGCCGCGGCCCATGCAGGTAAGAGTGGTAGGGGATTTCGACAGTCGACAGTCGACCATAAGGGGAAATTAAATAAATAATTAATTTTCCCTCGTCGTCATCTGTTGAAATTCCCTCCACCCGGCCCACTGCTCTTACCTGCCCAGCCGCAGATGGTTGTACCAGCCCTGCTGCTTCTCGCACACGCGGCATGATGCACAATTGCTATTTTTCAGCAGCAACCATCACTATTGGAGATGGAGTAGCTTGGACTGCTAGGGCAGAGGGTCCAGGGGCAGATGGATAGTGACAAGGCAGGTTTCTTGTAGGCAGTGGGTAATATCATTGCACTACCAGGACTGCTTATGTGTGAATGAGGGAACTGGTTTGAGGGTCAAATGGCAGTCACGTATGTAGAATGTCCTTAACATCTGGTGTGTTGAAGCCATCTTACTATTGGACCCAAACTGAGGACCTCGCACAATGGTAGCAATACCAAACAGTCCAAGCCGTATTCAGGTAGGTAGGGAGGGTCAGAAACTCAGGAATCTACAAAGCATCCAATAACACTATTATATTAATGTTTTTATTATTAAATAGAAAAAAACACTTTATTTTACACACAACTATATACAGAACATGACACTAAAATGTATATAGTAAAAACAGATCTCTTTAGCCCCCAGTGATCTGGAAATTTGACTAAGAGGGTCTTTTAGTGTTTAACAATGAAAAGTCTCTTCATATGGTATTTGTCATGGAATACACAATGTAAGCAGCTTCATACTCAATTTTTGTCACTGAGTTTTGGATTTAAAACCTATTCCTTTAGTATTTGTTATTAGGTTCATATTTTAAAACTCCTTCCTATTGCTTTAGTTAGAGATTCCACCATGCAAAATTCCTTCTCATTTCTTTTGTCAGAGAGTTTACAATGCAAAGCACCTACTATTGCAGTTGGCACTATGTTAAACAACGTACAGACCAGTGTATTTGAAACAAAGACAGTGATATAGTCTCCATCAGCTATGAAGAATGGAAGTACTTTGTAGGCGGCTATCACTACTGCTGCCAATATAATATCTGTAAAGAACAACTACAGAGGGGCAGAACCAAAGTCCCGGGTTCCCTGATACAGGATCTAAACTGAGCACAAAGTATACACCTTTCCCACTTCTAAGGGCAGTGAAGCAGAGCTGTCAAAGGGTTGGTGAGTGGGAACTAGTTAGAATCAACAACCCCCACAAAGCATGCAAGTGGATTTACATTCAGTGCTATTAGTTCAAATAATACTTTAACTCACGCGTAACAAAATAACAAACATAAAATTACAAAGATACATAATGAAAACCAAACGTCTATATCACCTCCTAAACTAGAAATGTGGGTAAGAAGGTCTTCCACTGTCAAACAATGCAAAGCCTCTTCCTAAGGTTAATGTCACAGTGTTCATAATGTTAAACACCTTTCCAGTAGTATTTGTCACAGAGTTTTCAATGTAAAATCCCTTTTTACTCCATTGTTACAGAATTCACATTGTAATTGACCGAAATACTCCAAACACCCAGTCTCCTTTCTCAGAAGCTATGACAGCAATCGCTTCTTGGATGATGGAGAATTTTCTCCAACTGAATGCTGGGAAAATAGAGAGCATGCTCTTCGGGGATGCGCTCTCGCTCTGGTCTCTAAAATGGTGGCCCCCTGAGATGGGCACTGCCCCCACCCCATAAACAGTAGTTAAGAACTTGGGCGTCCGTTTGGGCCAGAAACTTACCATGAAGGATTAGGTGGTGGTGAAGAACCGGGTTTTCTTAGAACCCAGCGGTGCCAGGGACACACCCAAAGTCTTCGAGTTCACCTGTCTTGGCAAACAGAGACACGGAATACTTCTAGGTGGCTTCAGAGATCAAATTTATTAGCTGCTGCTAGTAACAGTAATCTCAGCAATACAACACGGTGTACAACTCAAGAAACTGTTCAATTTTCATAGAGCAAGACATCAGTATTTATACACAATATTCTCATTATAAATGCACTCCCACTGCACAAAATTCTGACCAATAGGACACATTTTCTAACTGAGTATCACATTAACAAAAACCCAATTTACAGTAACCCAACCCAAAAGTTAATTATTAGGAATGTCCCAAATTCAATTTCCACAAGCCGGACAAACCCATAATTGAAAGCACTACCCATGTAATGAAAAGTCATAAGGAAAGAAACAATTCAGATGCTGATTAGGATAAGATATGTGCAAGGAAACTAAAAGTTAATGAGGTCCTGAACATTGATTGGCAATCTCAGACAAGAATCAAACCAAGGGAAATTGGCCTCGTGAAGGGTCAGTTTCAGGTGAAGAGGTCAGCGTCCTGCAGTTCACTCACAAGTCAGAAAGGGCAAGTTAATATGTACATGGACAACAAAGCACATGCTACTTTGTTCGTTCGTTTACTTCCAAGGCCTACGTGAGGGCAACATAAAATGGCGTCTCGAGCAACGCAAACAAAATGGAGTCCGGTCCCGAAAACCACGGAACCTTAGTCCCTCCTTTTGCCATTACGTAGGCAATGACCTAAACTCAAGTCAATCTGAATCCAGGTCTATATCTATTCTCATCAGGTCATTAAGGTGTTGCTGTAACATCATCTTATTATCTCTCACTTCTCACACAGATTGTAGCACAAAGGCCACAAATGGCGGGACCACACTGGATGCATAGGCAACACGAGAAAAGGATCGCTAAAGCCATACCAAGGAACGTTAGAATCTTCCATCCCCATTTGGACAGCAGTTCCCAAAACTGTCATGTATAGACTCAGCGGACTTATGTAACCTCAAGATGGCTTGGTACACTGTCAGGGCGTTATCTGGTATGAAAACGCAGCAACTAGACCCAATCAATTTACATACTCCACCTCTTTCAGCGAGTATAATATCTAAAGCAAAGCGGTTCTGTAATGTCATAAGGCGATCCGCTTGAAGCTCAGCTGTAATATTACTTAGAGCACCTGCAGTCTCATTTATAGTGGCCTCAACCACTCTCGTAAGCTGACGAATAGTCCTACCATTAGCCATAGGACCCCAAAAGGGGAGGAAACCCTTAAAGAAGTCTCCAACTTCTTGTGCAGCAGTGTCTTTCGCATCGATAACACCTCCACCATATCTTGTCTTCTGGTAGTAGAAAGCAGCTGTGTAGGTAGGGGAAAGCAAAAATGCCACATAACATGTGCCTGAAAAGTCAGAAGGCAACCATGTATATGCCCTATCATAACAAACAAAATACATGCCTTTGCCTGGCATGAACGGTGGAGATTTCTGGGACGAATAGACATAGGTGTGAGCACACACACTCTTACCAAGCTGAGCTCTCGGATTCTGACCATTACCTTCAAGACAAAAATGACCTCGGTGGGGTACAATCCAAATCGGGGGAGACCTTTTTCGTCTCTCCTTCTCAGTCAAACTAATGCTATATTCAGTCTTGTTCCAACCAATATATGCTCGTACCTCATCTTTAGGGATAGCATTATATGCATCAATATCTCTGACCATATCTACTATTCCCTGTATCAAGGCATTATTATTCGCATTATCTTTGACGGAACGTACAGGAGATGCTTCATTCGCATAGATAAACATTGACTGGAGTGCCCATACTGACCCATTAGGCGAAAAAGGCAAAACCAAATATGGCATTCCCTTATCAGTCGTATGCGGCATAAGACCACACACCCAACAATTCGTGGTATTTACAACTAGCTGATGCTGATGTAACATCCGTATAAACGAATTGTTCACAAATTCTAATCTTCGTGTCTGTTCATGTTCAGGCAACGTATGAAACTCATGTGGGGAAACAGTAGGAAAAGAAAGAGTAGGTTGGGAGGTTAATGCAAATGTCTGTTGTGATGCATAGAAAATCCAACCCACACAAGCTGTCGTAATATTCAAAATCATTAGAAAACACATTATAAAAAACATTTGTTACGAACCAATATACGCATTTGCACTCTGAAATCAAATCTTCTAACACCCTTGTTGAACTCAAAAGACTCCATCCTCTAACGTGCTGCTCACGGCAATTTTCCCTCTTCACTTAAGTGTGCGCCAAGATCGCACTAACGACCCTGAACCGCAGACCTTGCGTCAATACGCGGTTCACCCCTTAAGAACTTATACCGTGACCCTGCAGCTGAGTCCGGATGGTGACTCGAAAAAGAAAAAGTAAAAAAGTCTCTTGATCTGACAGGGTGTAATTCACTACATACATTTTTTTAGATTTATTTGTCCATTTCAAACGTCCTTTTTCGATCTCAGATTGTAGCGCTCTTTGCCAGGCACAGTCTGATCCTTAAAGAGGAGTTCCGGATTCATCGCGTCGAATCTCAGAGACGGAGGCACAGCAGCTTGCAGAACATCATCATCCTCGCGTTTCGACTGAGTCCATGTCAAATGAGCATCACTAAAAGGCACGAATCTAGGGATTGTCTCATAATCTGTGTCAGCTATTCCACCCCTCACCCACTGATCATACGGTAAAGGCAAAGGAACTTTCTTAGTATGGGTGGCATGCACCCAATTCTTTTTACCAGCTACTCTAACAGCAGCCCGGGTTACCAACAACACCAGAAAATGTCCAGTCCATCTCGGTTCCAAGTTCTTGGATCGCTGAAAATTCTTGATGAGAACTTAATCGCCAGGTCGGATCGCGTGGCCTGGATCTGTAGTAGCTGTCGGCAAATTGTCATAGACCTGTTGGTGGAGAACACGTAATTTAGCAGTCAAGTCATGTAAGTAATCCACCAACATAGGGTACTCAAGGCCACTGTACTTTTTAGGACGAGGCACACCCCAAACATTCGCTGGACGACCAAACACTATTTCGTATGGGCTAAGTCCCACACGAGAATGCACTGTCGTCCTTGTTGACAAAAGAGCCAACGGCAAGGCATCCGGCCATGTAAGACCAGTGCTCGCTTGTACCTTAGCTAATTTCAGCTTCAAGGTACCATTGTAACATTCAACAAGTCCAGCAGACTGGGGGTGATTCGCTGCGTGGAACTTCTGCCTGATACCCAATCCCGCACACACTTTCTTCATGACTCGGCCCACAAATTCACTCCCATTGTCCGACCGTACAATTCTCGGCAAACCAAATCTGGGGAAATACTCTTTGAGCAAAACCTTGGCTGTAGACAAGGCAGGATTATCCTTTAGGGGGTAGGCCTCTATCCATCTGGAAAAGGCGCAAACAACCACAAGGACATACTTCAGATTATTGCATCTCTCCATGTGAATGTAATCTAGCTGTATCACTTCAAATGGATACGTCGGAGAAGCAAAATGACCAGCTGGAGTTGAAGTTCCCTTGCCAGGATTATACTTCAGACAAATCATACAATGCTTCACAACATTCTCAGCACATTTCGGAATTCCAGCATTCTGCCATACTGGAGCCAACAACTTGCATATTCCCTTCGAACTAATGTGAGCCATTCCATGAGCCATAGTAACCACTGGGAGCACATACGCATTAGACAACAACCATCGCTGGTGTTCTGACAACTCAACCCAACAACCTGTCGAATCCAACCTACCCGTACTTTCTCTCCACGTACTCACTTCTTTCTCAGTAGCTTCAGCCTGAATCATCTTCACACTTTCTATTGTGTCTTCACACATTCCACTTTCCACAACCCATCTTGCAGGACCGGCCACATACATACGGCTCATCATGTCTCTCGCCGTTTCCTTCGCAACTTCATCCGCAAACGCATTCCCGCGACCTACATCATCCACAACTTTCTTATGTGCACTACACTTCACAATTGCAATCTGCTTTGGGAGAGCAAGAGATTCCAAAAGTTCATTCACTAACTGCCCATGCTGAATTTTTGTGCCATGGGAAGTAAGGAATCCTCTTTCTCTCCACAAACGTCCAAAACTATGGGCAACACCA
Organism: Lissotriton helveticus; assembly: GCF_964261635.1. Taxonomy (NCBI): domain Eukaryota; kingdom Metazoa; phylum Chordata; class Amphibia; order Caudata; family Salamandridae; genus Lissotriton; species Lissotriton helveticus. Next base: position 456,996,908 of record NC_136065.1, read on the forward strand.
AACGCATACTGGCTATCAGTATAAACATTCACTCGCTTTCCCTCTGACAATACACACGCTCGTGTCAATGCAATCAACTCTGCTGCTTGAGCAGAATTTTGTGCTATGCGTGCTGTCTCAATAACTGTATATAAAGTTGTGACGGCATATGCTGCAGTCGTTTCACCATTCGGAAGCTTAAAACACGAACCATCTACCCATAGGGTACCATCAACATTCTCAAGAGGAGTATCCTTCAGATCAACTCTAGCTTTCGTTTCTTCCTCTGTACGAAGAAAAAAATCATGCTGTTCTTGAGCATCCATCTCTGTAGAGATCGGCAACAACGTAGCTGGATTCAACACATTGCATCTTCTAATGTGAACATGACTAGCTAAAAGTGTCAACTCGTAACCTGAAAGACATGCACTAGTAAGGTGCTGTGTCTTGGTCCTGTTCAATAAAGTATCCACTGCATGTGGGACCATCACAATCAGCGTATTATCCAATACCAAACCAGCAGACTGTCGGATAGAAACAGCCGCTGCCGCTGTAGCTCTCAAACAACTCGGTAACGCCTCAGCAACTGGGTCTAACGTAGCTGAAAAATACGCACATGGACGCTGCTTATCTCTGAACTGTTGAGTCAACACTGACAATACACAACCTTCTCTCTCGTGAACATACAACGTGAAAGGTTTACTGTAGTCCAGAGTACCCAATACCGGAGCCGAACACAATGCATCACGTAATTCAGAAAAACTTTTCTGACACTCATCAGACCAAGGGAGAGGATGCGGAGTATCTTTAAGAGTCAGCGCCAACAGAGGCTTCGCTAGCAGGGAAAAGTTGGGGATCCATTGCCTACAATACGAGGTGATACCTAAGAAAGCACGTACTTCTCTCTGTGTGGATGGCACACTCATTTGCGCAATAGTTTGAAATCGTTCTGGGGTCAACCTTCTTCCCTCCTTCGACAAGAGATGACCTAAGTAGGTTACTTCTTGGCGACAATATTGCAACTTGGAAGGTGACACTTTATGATGAAGGTCAGACAAATACCGCAACAGAGAAAGAGTAGCCTCTTTACAAATCTCTTTGTCATCAGCGGCAACCAACAGATCATCAACGTACTGGATAAGAGTAGCACCAGTATGCAACACAAAGCTATCAAGCTGAGTTTTCAACGCCTGACTATAGATGGCGGGACTTTCACAATAACCTTGGGGAGCTCTCTTAAAGCGGAAGCTTCATCCTCCTAAAGAGGAGCCAAAAATATCCCTACTCTCCTCAGCAATCGGAATGCTAAAGAAAGCATTCTTCAAGTCAATAACAGAAAACCAGGCTGCCGAAGCAGGAATCAGAGTCAACAAAGCAGTGATATCAGGGACAACAGGAAACTGTGGCACCACAATCTTGTTGACCTCTCGAAGGTCGATCACAAACCGGTACAAAGGTGGCTGAGAAGCATCAGTACGCTTAAGGACAGGCAGAACAGGACTGTTACACACGTTACTTCTCGTTTCTTCAACCACACCCTTCTCAACCAAATCATAGACGATCGCTAGAAGAGCTCTCTCGCCATCGCTAGAGATTTTATATTGGGGAATACGAGGTAGCCTAGCATTTGATTTGAGGGTGACAACATAAGGTGCAATCTGCAAAAGACCAACTCATTAGGACCTGTAGCCCAACGTGTATCAGGAAGAGAACGCAATTCCAGTGGAAGACAATCTTTAGACACATACATCGGAGAAATCACTTTCTTACCTAGGGTAAGATGTACTCCCGAAGGAGAACAATGTAATGTCGCATACAATCGTTTCAGCAAGTCCAAACCCAACAGATTCTCATTGCAACCAGTCGTCAAAATAAGAGGAGCTTCCAATTCATAAGGACCAATAGAAAGGGGCAAAGGATTAGAAATCGGGTTACAAACTGGGGCGCCTGAAAATCCTACGGAAACATTCGTCAAGCCAGACAAAGGTGCGCCAGGAAGTTTAGAGTGCATAATAGAACTCTTCGTCGCACCAGTATCCAAAAGAAAAGGTTGTACCACACCTGATGTATTCACTTCAACATAAGGTCCACTCTGATTTACTGGAACTGATACTACTCCCTCTCTTTGCCCATGGCAGTCCTAACTATCATTATAACTAGCACTATCACTATCGACATAATATTCATCAACATAGTACTGTGCAGACTGACCACTCTGAACTTTCTGTCTGTCAAAATAATTCGCAGAGTTGTGAAGGGAAGAGGAACGATCATTCTGGGGTAACACACCACGTCCCCTACCCCATGGAGCTTGTTGGAAACCACCACGACCTCTCTGACCAGATATGCCATTCGCACGCTGTAACAAAGCCGGGCAATTATTCTTGAAATGACCTTCCTCTCTACAATAAGCACACTGATTAGGTCCAGGAAAGAATCGCGGAGCATAAGGCTCAGGTTTCTGTGTACAATCTCTGAAACTGTGGAGTTTGCTGAAACTGAGGCTGAGTCTGACGAGGCGGATACGCTTGCTGCAAAAGAACTTTCGTCTTTAGATCTTTAGTTTTCTTCTCTGCTTTATCCTTCTCATCTTTATCCCTATTCTCATAATATTGTGCAGTAGCCAATATCTGGGCCGACGAAGAAACAGCCCATGAACTCTCAGAGTCCTTTAACTTATTAGAAAGTTCGGGAAGCAAATTAAAGACAAATTTGTCCACGAACAACCTTTGACCACCTTCCGTACTCATGTCCTGACCACTATGATCCATAAACGTTTCTTCAAACCTCGTGAAGAAATCAGACACACTCTCGTCTTTCTTTTGTTTGCATGCTGCTAACTTGTCCCAATTCACTCGTAATGCAGGCATCATAGTTTTCATTAGATTAATAATCCTACCTGGTAATTCTGCAACTAAAGGTTCAGGTTTGGCACCTCCAACCTGTCGACCATCTTCAGCAACAATATTAGCCCACGTATCTCCTAATTCTGCCGCATGATTCTCATGACGAATCTTCGCCCACAAAGGTTGAGGAACTACATTACCCATCAACATATCTATGTCAGCTAAATTCATAATACACGCTTCAATTGTCTGAGACAACTCCTTGTAATAACCAGTAGGATTCTTACGGGGGTCAGGTAAGGTCTGCTTAAGAGCCAAGACCTCTGCTCGCTTCCAAGGAACATGTACCCACACTCGCTGAAAATGGGCTTCTGCAGCCTGAATACCCAGATTAACATCAGCCTGAACTGCCTCTCTTCAGGCAGGGGGTACCTCTCTCATAGGATACTGCTTCACTTTCCTCCTAACAGATGGATCAGGTTCATACAATGGCTGAGGCGGTAACCTAGACCTGAAGGCAAGTATCGTCTCTACAGCATCTGTAACATCAGATACCACTATCGCCCCTGTAGCAAACTCTGACTGAACATCAAGCACTTCCTGCGGAATCTGACCCAACTCATTATCTTCCCATTCCTGCCTCAAAAAGGCACACATTACATTAAAAACATACCTTTGCTTAGGCGGCTCCCACTGAAAGAAAACATCCATAACTGATGGCAAATTGTACCTAGAAGCATTCAAAATCCATCTACGAGCCAATAAATCCAACACTGCTCGTTCTTCGGAACTAGGAAGCTGACTACGTCTCGACTTACGTTCCGAAACAGGGGTCATACTCAGTGGCCTAAACAATGGAGACAACAGATTAGCAACAGTCTCAGTCATTCGTTTTCGAGCAGTAGGAGAAGAAGCAGACATAAGAACAGGATAATAAGTATTTAGAGGCAAAAGAGGTGTAGGAACAAGAGCAGTAGGAGTCGAAGATGCAGAAGTAGAAGGCAAAGGAGTTTGAGGCAAAGCTGGTAGCAAAGCTTGCGACCCTATAGTGGGTTGCGCAGTAGGAGGCGATACCATCTGTGGAGCACCGGGTGGCTGAACTACAGCAGGAGGTTGAACAACAAAGGGTAGAACAACCGGGGATAATGGAGGCGCAGTAGCACCCTGCACATAAGGGGGTGGTAATCTCAGTAAATGAGACATCAAAGGATCTTTTTCAAGGTCTTCCGTCACTTTCGGAGGAGAAGACGGCAAGGCCGGATAACATTTATCTATGGCCATGCAACACTGTCTATCTAAAACTTCACACACTCGATCTTCCTCATCTGAATTAAACTGTCTAGCAGCTTGTAGTTCTGACATATTCTTATCTTTCCTATCTCTCTTTGCTTGCTTAATTTCTCGCTGTTTGGCTTCCTTTCGCCAAAGGCGGAAAGAGTCAAACATTGCCGGCCGGGCTTTCTTCTTAAATAGCGCAACTTCCAGATTATCTAAAATATTTAATTCAAAACTACCATGTTGGGGCCATCGTAAGACACCATCTTTTTTAGTATAGCGGACCCACACTTCATTATAAGTAATAGGACCCACTCCGTGTTTTGAATAGAGCTCATAAGTCGGAGTTCCAACCGGAGGTATCGGACACGAATCCTCCAATCGGGAATCCCTGTTGCAACCACAACTAAACCATTTCCTAATTTTGCTAAGACCAGGCATCTCACTAATCTAGCTTCAAACTTCAAGGGGTAATCAACTATCGATACACTCGTAAATCTACGAGCCCCTCGGCTTTGATTTTTGCAAATATCAAATCAAAACCAAGATCCAAAACAAAGTCGTGGGAGCGACCCACTTATACTTAACCAAATATCTGTCACGCCACCAGAAGACCGTCTATCGTCTCGCTCTACAAAGGATCAATCAAGGGTCCAAGACAGGGCGGCAGTCAGGGCAGCAGTCCTTCGTAGCCGTTGGAAAAGCGGGAAGCCTCGCAGAAAAGACCTTCGGTCCACGTCGACATGCAGGGGTCAATGAAGTGGCGGCCTTCCTCCAGAATTTCCTCACGTGGCTCCTCACGATCCTCAGGCTTGGACTGGTACCGCTGAAGTCGCCCCACAGATGGGCGCCAACTGAAGAACCGGGTTTTCTTAGAACCCAGCGGTGCCAGGGACACACCCGAAGTCTTCGAGTTCACCTGTCTTGGCAAACAGAGACACGGAATACTTCTAGGTGGCGTCAGAGATCAAATTTATTAGCTGCAGCTAGTAACAGTAATCTCAGCAATACAACACGGTGTACAACTCAAGAAACTGTTCAATTTTCATAGAGCAAGACATCAGTATTTATACACAATATTCTCATTATAAATGCACAGCCACTGCACACAATTCTGACCAATAGGACACATTTTCTAACTGAGTATCACATTAACAAAAACCCAATTTACAGTAACCCAACCCAAAAGTTAATTATTAGGAATGTCCCAAATTCAATTTCCACAAGCCGGACAAACCCATAATTAAAAGCACTACCCATGTAATGAAAAGTCGTAAGGAAAGAAACAATTCAGATGCTGATTAGGATAAGATATGTGCAAGGAAACTAAAAATTAACGAGGTCCTGAACATTGATTGGCAATCTCAGACAAGAATCAAACCAAGGGAAATTGGCCTCGTGAAGGGTCAGTTTCAGGTGAAGAGGTCAGCGTCCTGCAGTTCACTCACAGGTCAGAAAGGGCAAGTTAATATGTACATGGACAACGAAGCCCATGCAACTTTGTTCGTTCGTTTACTTCCAAAGCCTACGTGAGGGCAACATAAAATGGCGTCTCGAGCAACGCAAACAAAATGGAGTCCGGTCCCGAAAACCACGGAACCTCAGTGGCCACCGCTAGTTCCTGTTTCCATATGTTGAGCCTTTTGCACAGAGTTTTTCCTCTCCTTCCTCTGTGTGTGCGTAAAATGCTCAGTCAGGCATTAGTAATGAGCCTTCTGGACTATTACAATGCCTTTATGATTGTGGCTTGCGATTCTTCTCTAAATAGACTCCAGGAGGTACAAAATACTGCTGCCCATCTTGTAAGGAACTTACCAACTAGAACATCCTCCCTTCCCTTCTTGCGTCAACTCCATTGTCTACAGATACGCAAGAGAGTCAGATTCAAGATATGTTGCATTGTACATAAAGCTAGGAATGGCAGAGGTCCCGGTTATTAAAATGAAAATCATATTCATTACCAGCCAAACAGATCCCTTCGCTCAGGAGAAAAATCCCTGCTTGTGACTCACCATTTTAGAAAAGTCCATACAGCTGGCAAAGCCTTCTTCTATTTGGCCTCCATTACTGGAATCAACTCCCAATACATCTTCGAAAATGTTCAGAAATTTTCAGAAATGTTTGGAAAACTTATTAAACAGAGTTCTTCTGAGTCTTGGTCTTTTGGTCTGTACAGTCTGCTATGTTCCCCATAGCACGGAGAAACCCCTCCAGGGGTGATTCAAGCGCTTTATAAATTAAATAAATAAATACCACTTCCTATTGTATTTGTCAGGGAGGTGCACACATGATTTCCCCTTTTTACTGTATTTGACAAAGCATTTGCATCAAGAATGTCTCTATCAGTTATGTGCAATCAAACAAATTCATAGCCTGGCTAACACAACTGCTGCCCAATCAAATGTCCATCAAAAACACAATCAATAAAGGGGTGGAGCCAAAAACCTGGGGACTCTATACTATCGGCTGAGCATTAAATACACCTCTTTGGCACTTGAACTTCAATCTAATAAGGCAGTGCAGCCCGAGGTTCACTCAAGGAGGTACTCAAAACTCGACAAAGCACACAGTAACACTTAATAAGTCAACAAGCCAATGTGAAGACAGTACCTTTACTTAAAAAAAAATCTAATATACACATTTAAATACTAAACATAACAGAAATGCAAATGTATGTTATGAAAACAAGCCATCAGTAGTCCTTGGACTAGAGATCTGTTTAGAAGGTTTCTCAGTGTAAAACATTGTAAAGCTCTACTTATAGTTAAGGCCACTGGAATTATGTGATTGTGCAGCGGCTTCGTTTTTTTGCATGATTATGGATTTGCAGTATTTGCCACATAATCCATCACCTGCTGCTTATTTTCCAGATCAAAAAAAATTGTATATTGTTCAAACGTTTCAAAAGTTACTAAAACTACAGCAACACGTGTTGTTCAGTATTTGAAGAGCCTTTGCAAAGGTTGAATGATCACCTTTTTATTGCTTATTGCTATATTAAGGTGTTAAACCGGTACTAACGAGGTACAAACTTTGTACAGGCTGTTAGCAAGTGTAAAAAAGACAAAATAATGAAGTAATACTATCACCACAGATGGCGCTTTAGATTGCATCATTTACCTTTTCTAGCAGCATAATTTAGTCAACTCAGCCACATAATTTAGCTCTCCCCACTGCATAATTCCAGTGGTCCAGCTTATAGTGTTTGTCAAGTCATTTAAAATGTAAAACAGTTTGGGACCGATTCACAAATGTAATCCGAGACAAAAGTCTAACTTTACAACTTTTGGTATTCACAGAAGTCATTTATGAGTTGCATTTTTACGTCCGTGGTCGGGCCGGGATCGCCGCACGCAGACTGTACTCTCCGCACCCAGGCCATACTCTCCGGCTTGGGCGATACTCTCCGGCTCGGGCCGGGTGAAGTGCAATTAATGGGCCAGAATGCAATTTTTACAAAACTGAACATGAGGAACGTGTAATAAATGGTAGAGGAGGTCATGAAAATCAGTTTGGGCAGGGAAAAGGGTGTTTCGGACACTACATTATATCCTAGAAAAGTTTGCTCCTTTGTATCATGGTACAGGCAGTGCACAATGTACGCCCCCTCAGTGTTGATTCTGGTTTCAACACTACAGTCAACATGAAGGGAAGCACCCTTAGTGTTCACTGTAGTGTTTACACTAGAGTCAAGGCTGAGAGGAGTGCACATTGTACCATGATACAATGGAGCAAACCTTTCTGGGTTATGATATAGTGTCTGTCCATACCCTTTTCCCTGCCCAAACTGTTTTTCATGACCTCCTCAAACATTCCTAATATTCCCTTTTGTAAACATTGCATTCTAGCCCATTGATTACACGTCACCCGGCCCGAGCCGGAGAGTATGGCTCGAGTCGGAGAGTATGGCCCGGGTGCGGAGAGTACAGCCCCAGCCGGAGAGTACGGTCCGGGTGCGGAGAGTAGGGCCCGGGTGCTGAGATTCCGGCCCGATTGCGGACGTAAAGATACGACCTGTAAATGACTTCTGTGAATAAAAAAAATGGTAAAGTGAGACTTTTGTCTCAGATTACATTTGTGAATCGGCACCATCAAATTGCATCTGTCACATAATTCACAATATGAAACCCCTCCCTGATGCGCATGTCACAGAGTTTACAGTGGTAAACCCCTTCCTACTTTATTTGTCCGAGAATTCAAATGCAAAACCACTTCCAACTGTAATAGTCACGGGTTCCCTTTTTACTGTATTTTACATGACACCTGCATTAATATTGTCTTTATCAGTTGTGCTAATGAAGATTTTCAAGAATGGCTGTATGCAATGAAAGGGAAATAGGGTTCCACATTGTTGGAGAGTTTCCTGAGATAATGTGCAATAGTTCTTTTTTTCTTGAACCTAAAAGATTCCAGCAGCATGGATTCTTACTTCTTAGGGAGCAGTCTCCCCACTGAGGAGACCCTTTTTGTGAGAGGAATCTTGTGGAGCCATGATGGAGGATTTGTGAGTTATGCAGACTACATTAAGGGCATTTCTAGCTTCGACAGGGAGCCATGTTTGACTGGTAAGTAAGGGTGTTATGTGTGTAAAGTGTTACTATGTTCAGGGTTCCTTTCAGTGGAGACTAAGAGTAATTTTGGAATGCCGGAAAGTAGGGCATTTCCAAAGCTAAGCCATCGCATGACTAGTGATTGCCCAATTGTTCTGAGGGTACAAGTGTTTTTTTCACCTGACCTGAAGTCTAAGTTTACCCTTGTGAATTGGGCACTTAGACTTCAGGCCTAAACTTAGACTACAGATCTAAGTATACCTTTGGGAATCAGGCCTACTATGCTTCCAATTTTTTTTAGATTGCCTTTGTGATGGTTCCAAGAGAGTCCAACCAGGATTGAACTGAAATGGATCTCTGCGGTGGGGAGATGAGTAGGAATTTTGTATATAGTACATTGAGCTTGATGTGACGACAGGAGTTACCCAGCCCAGGTCACCAGTTCCTTTACAGGCAATGGCACAAAATTACCCCTGACTCCTCAGCGGTTTTTACCTTTTCATGGGATACGGAACCCAGGAATGTTGAGGAGGGCCCAGCTCATTTCAGTGAGGCATCTAAAGCCGCCATTGATCAGATCGCCCCACTAAGAACTCGATCGTGTAAATCCAGGCAGCCAGGTTTACACTTGAGCTTCACGATGGAAAAAGTAATTGCAAACATTTGGAGAGACGCTGGCGACAAACTCATTTTACGAATGATAAAGAGAAATATAGGACAGCCCTTACCCAGTATCATAAAAACATAAAGCTGGCTCAGAAATCCTATATTACCCAATAGCTAAATCAGGCAGAGAATACACCTAAAGCTTTCAGATTCTGAAAACTTTCACAATTCCTAAGGCCTGTGATCTAGAGGAAGTTTCATCTCCAACCCTCTGTGATAAAATAGCTGACCATTTTATACAGAAAATAGATACTATTCATAATAAGATCACCTCTGCTGGCAGTTCACAGCTGATTGCCGCAGCTCTAGAACCCTCACCTTGCTTGAAGGTAAACTCACTGGTGAGTTTCCCTCCTCTAAATCTGGAGGAGGTGGAAACCTTAATGTGCAATGTGGAATCAGGTTCTCTGCTTTATGTTATACCTGCCAGAATCTCTTCCTCACTTGTTAAACAGCTGTCAGCCCCAATTTGCTCTCTACTTAATTTATCACTGAAGGAAGGACAGCTGTCTTTGGCATGGAAGGCGGCACAGATTATTCTGATTTGGAAAAATACCAAAGCCTCCATGGAAGACCGCTCTAATTTATGTCCAATTTCTCTCCTACCTCTCATGAGCAAACTGCTGGAAAAGCATATTAATAAACACCTGTCAGACCATATCGAATCGGCAGGTTACCTTGATTCATCGCAATCAGGCTTTCAGCCGAAACACAGCAATGAAACAGCCAAGGTGGCTGTCACAGATAACATCAGGCTAGCACTCGATAGCGGCCATTCCACTCTCCTGGTGTTATTAGATCTTTCCGCCGCATTTGATGCAGTCGACCACCAGACTTTGCTCAGGAAATTAGAGGAATCTGGTATTGGTTGAGTGGCACTGCAGTGGATGACAAGTTTCCTTACAAATCACTTCCAGACGGTTAATCTGGGGCTGTATCGTTCTAAATCTAAGGAACTGACCAAGGGAGGGCCCCAGGGCTCTTGTTTAATCCTCATCTTATTTAACATCTATATCGCTCTCTTGGCGCACTCCTAAGGAATAGTGGGTTCATCCCGATATCATATGCAGATGACACCCAACTTACCTTCTCTTTCAAGAAATCTTCCCAGACAGCTCAAGCCACCTTCTCCTCCTGCATGTTGGCAGTCTCTCAAAGGATGCATAACAACTTTTTACAACTAAACGCTGGATAGATTGAGATCATGCTATTTGGAGAGGCTCCACTGCTGTGGACCCCAGAGTGATGGCCAAAAGAGCTGGGAATTGTCCCAGTACCAAAGACAATGGTAAAAAATCTAGGGGTTCGTATTGATCAGACCATGGCCATGAAGAACCATGTAACCCACACGGTTGGCTCATGCTTACATGTGCTAAGCCTGCTAAGAAGAGTCTTCCCCTTCTTTCCCGATTCTACACGGAAGTCTCTTATTCAGACTTTAGTGTTGAGCAGATTGGACTATTGTAACACATTGCTGATTGCAGCCAACGAGTCTTCTCTGGATCACCTACAGGTGGTGCAGAATACGGTGGCTCGTTTAACACTGAATGCCCCTTACAGAACAGCCTCACTTCCCCTTCTCCAACAGCTTCACTGGTTGCCTGACCACGAACAAATATGTAAGCTTTGCTGCATTGCACACAAAGCAGTATGGCGTAAAAGACCTATTTACCTTGCGGAGAAACTTAATCGTTACATTCCCCATAGAGATCTCCGCTCTGGTTCGAAATTCCTCCTCAAGATACCTAAGGTCAAGAAGTTAAGGCCAGGGGGAAAAGCGTTTTCATATTTGGCACCTCTCTACTGGAACCAGCTACCCATTTCACTGAGGCAGTGGCCGGACCATCTGCAGTTTAGAAAGGCTCTGAAAACTGCTCTGTTCTAGTCTTGCCCCTAAGTGACAGCTTTCTTATTGCGGGTCCGTGAGCGCTGAGATACCCCTTTGGGGGTGGTTCAAGCGCTACATAAATCCATAAATAAATAAATAAATGGTTGAATATCTGCCAATGTTTTTCTTAAGACTCTAATGTCCTTCAAGGTAGATGTTTTTGTGTTCTGACCACTCGCTAGTGTGTTTCTGTACTTTGTATTGGGCTAGTACTCACTCTGTATTGTGTTACCACATAACCTCAATTATGTTACTAGACATTTGCAATATGCTTCTGCATCCATAGAGTGTCCCTTCACAGTTCTGGCAATTCTTTACATTTCTCTGTAGTGCATAATGAGTTACTGTACAATCTCCATTGCGCTACAGCACACCATATGGTGCCTCACTACTTGAAGTCTGCAGTGGCTATTTCATACCTTTTTATATATTACTGCATGATCTGCAGTGTTACTTCACACATATCAATGATTTACTGCATGTGCTGTGCAGTTGCATGCTGCGCAATGCTGCACTGCACACTCTGTAATGTGTTACCCGCTTTAGCACTCGTAAATTTATTGCGTAATTTTTGTAATGCATTCATGCATTCTGTTCAATGCGTTACTGCACACTCAACTAAGTGTTTACTTCGAATTGTGGAGTGTGTTACTTTTGTTCTGCAATATTAAGAAATGTGCTCACACATATCGCACACCATGCACAGTGCTACTGCTTAATGTGCAACATGCCACTATACATTCCAGTGTGACCAGTGGCTTAGCAAGGAGAAGGGGGGGCAGTCCACCCGAGTGGCCAGAGTGTTGCCAACCCCCCTACAATTTCTTAACTGCGGCATCATGGGCGGCAAACAGGAATCGCCAGAACCCCACCCCTGCTCTTACATGCGGCAAACGCAAGAACCGCCATGGGCGGCGGAAGGTCTAGCTACGCCACTGAGTGTGATACCACAACTTTCTAAGGCACGTTCTCAACTGAGTTAATGCACATTCTTCAGATTATTGCCCCACACCCCCTAATGCATACACACTGACATTTCATCACTCTTCACAGAATCTCCAGTTTTGCGCATATAGGGCACACTTCCTCTCAGATAGGACGTCGGTTCCTCCTCAGAATCCCTTGCAATAGAGATCGCCCAGACAGAAGTGCTGCTCACTCTTCATTCTCTATTTATATACAGAAGTTAATAGAAGCTCCTACTTAGTGAGTGAGTTCAGTCTGAAAATCTGAGAAAATTCACACCTCTGTTTTATTTAATATAGGGCCATATGTAGGTTGCCAAAAATGGGTAAATTAGCCGTTACCGACCGGTATTTAGCTTTTTCTAATGTAGGTGGCTGGATTTAAGGATTCGGTTATTTACAGATTCGGTAATTTAAGGAATTGGTAAATTACCGAATCCTTAAAATACCGAATCTGTAAATTACCGAATCCTTAAATCCCATGTAGGGAGCACTCAAGTGAGTGCATTTTTGATTTAAGGATTCGTTATTTACCACCAACTACAAGTTGGTGGTACATATCAAATACCTTTAACAAAGCAATTTTGTGCTTTTTAAAAAGTGCCATGTGGCAAACATACATGCCCTAAGGGCATGTATGTGTGCCACATGTGCACACATGCACGATTCAGGGGTGTCAATGTGACACCCTGCCACCCTTGAATATGCTCCCCCTATTACCGATTCGGTATTTACCGAATCGGTAATAGTGAATGTCTTCCCATTAATTACTATGGGCCTCCAGGCCCAAAGGAAGGAATGGAAAGGTATTCCTTATTACCAATTCGGTAAATACCGTATCGGTAATAAAGAATATTACCGAATCGGTAAAAATTACCAATTTTTTACCTACATACTATTTACCGATTCTTAAATATCGAATCGGTAAAATTCGGTATTTAGGAATCGGTAAATAGAAATTACCTACATCTTGCCCATAGTGATTAATTCTGTGGGATCCGATTTCCTAGTCGCCTTTTTGGCATATGTGGAAACTGTGACACAGGACACAGTGATCATGGAACTGGCGTAAGTGGAAAAGCGGGAATTAGCATAAAGGGTGTGTGAAAATCGTGTACTTTGCTCTCCATGCCTAATTACATGAACTTTCAGGAAAATTAAGTAAAATTACACGTAATTACATGAAATGCAAAGCTGCCATTTAGTGCAAAAAGTGTCCTTCCATCAAAAGGTGTAATTTTTACATTTTCACCTAACAAACATAATGAAAAATTCACAAATTTAAATAAATTATGATGATGTAATTTCCACGATTCTGAATCTAATTAGAATCCAAATCACATATGTTTACAGTTGACAACGCAAAACTTATCTTCTTAGGACAGAAATTTCAAAACCTCCTAATGAGAGTAGCAATTCATTCCTTTCTAGTAACAATCTGTCTGCCACCGTACCCTAGTACAGCGCCTCAGCAACGTCGGAATCCAGGAGAAGGCACTGGAGTGGATCATCTCCTTCCTCGCCGGAAGGACACAGAGAGTCCGCCTCCCCCCGTTCAGATCGGAGGCCACCGAAGTCATCTGCGGCGTTCCTCAAGGCTCCTCGCTCAGCCCAACACTCTTCAACGTCTACATGAGCCCTCTCGCAGCCATTGCACGCCAGCACAACCTCAACATCATCTCCTACGCCGACGACACCCAGCTGATCCTCTCCCTCACCAACGACCCCACCACCGCCAGAGCCAACCTGCACGAAGGGATGACAGACGTAGCCAAATGGATGTCGAACAGCCGCCTGAAACTGAACTCGGACAAGACGGAAGTCCTCATCCTGGGATCCTCACCCTCCGCCTGGGACGACTCCTGGTGGCCCCCCGCCCTGGGCAGCGCACCCAAACCAACAGACCACGCACGCAACCTGGGCTTCATCCTGGACTCCTCCCTCTCCATGACCAGACAAGTCAACGCCGTCTCCTCGTCGTGCTTCAACATCCTGCGCATGCTACGTAAGATCTTCCGATGGATCCCCACCGAGACCAGGAAGACGGTCACCCAGGCCCTCATCACCAGCCGTCTGGACTACGGCAACTCCCTCTACGCCGGATCCACTGCCAAACTCCAGAAGAGACTCCAGCGGATCCAGAACACCTCAGTACGACTCATCCTGGACATCCCCCGCCGCAGCCACATCTCCGGACACCTGAGAGACCTGCACTGGCTCCCGGTCAACAAGAGAATCACCTTCCGGCTCCTCACCCACGCACACAAAGCCCTACACAACCAAGGCCCAGGATACCTCAACAGCCGCCTCAACTTCTACGCTCCCAAACGCCAGCTTCGATCAACCAGCCACGCCCTCGCCGCCGTCCCCCGCATCCGAAGAGCCACCACAGGAGGAAGGTCCTTCTCCTACCTGGCCGCCAAGACTTGGAACTCCCTTCCGACCCACCTCCGCCTGACCCAAGACCACCTCGCCTTCAGGAAGCAGCTCAAGACCTGGCTGTTCGAGCAGTAGCGGACCCCCTCCCCCCAGCGCCTTGAGACCCTCCGGGTGAGTAGTGCGCTATATAAATGCTTTGATTGATTGATTGATTGATCTAGAATCATTTGACCCAGAACCATTGCAGCATCATCTGATGTGATGTAGCCAAGGGCTCCCATGGCCTAAACAGAGATTCTGCTGAATATATGCACCATTCCAGTATTTCATTAGCAAGTACCTCTTCCATTACACTGATGGGTATCTCCTATAGCAAATTACACTTAGGTTATTGAAACTTTCCTTCTTAAGGTTGAGGAACTTCATTTACAAATTACATTTTAATTTTTTTTTTACTGAAATGACTCATGGTGACTTTGTCAAATAGAGTTGAGAGATCTTTCAGAAGCTCTCAGGATTGTGCTACTGATTTCCTAAAACACACGATCTCAACAGAGACAATCTTGGTCAATTCTTGTATTGCTTTAAAGATCATTAAAGAAACAGTGATAACAACTGTCATCAACTTTTTCTGCTGGTAACTAAGAAAACCTCTGTTGACAATATTACAAGGAACAGCACCCCTCTTTACCTCACATCACTGGCCTCTCCTGTTAACCAATGGGCCCAGAGACCTGAAGGGGAATGGAAACTCCAAGACCCTGTTGTTCATTTAGAACATGACACAGTGCGTCCAACCCAGCTTGCCCTACACATATAGAATTTCTTGCTGAGTAAAGTCCCACAAATGTATGTCCAGAGCCTTATTTTTTAGCATCTTGTTGTCTGTCCCTGGTGGTTGTACGCTGCTCTTCCACCCAACAACTCCAAAATCCAAAGAAATGACAATAGCTAAATTTAAAACGTATGGATTGTGGCAGACTTGTTTATCTGTCAGAAAATGTTTTGTATCATGTAGATTATTGAATCCTTTTGGTTCCTATCCTGGAAATGTGTGCTGCACATCAAACTCTTAAGTGGACTTTTTGGTGAATGGTGCTCGTTGTCTCAATACCCGGCTCCTCAAAACCCTTGCTTGACAGCAGCATCACCTACTTTCCTTATGGTAAATGTCTGAACTTTATCTAATATTTCTGGTAGTTCCTTTTTTTTTAATAGAGTTTTATGTAGTGCGAACTAGGCCCGAAGGTATCGGGTATCAGAGCGCTTTACATAGCACCAGTTTCGTTACACAAGAATACATTCATTTTTTTTGTTAGGGAGATTAAGTGATTTGCCCAGAATCACAGGATGTTAAGCATTGTTGCCGAGACTCGAACCCGGTTCCCTAGCTTCGACGCTGACTGCTCTTCTTAACGAGTGATATGGTTATCCCATGATATGATTGTATTTTAATTGCATCAAGGTGCAGAACTCTTATATCCTTTTAGATGTGAATTGCACTAGAGAAACATACAAAATTAAGTGTACAGGTACATTGCAGATTTTTCCTATCTTCTTCATGCAATCTTGGACATTGCCACATAAAACGTTCTGGATGGAAATCTTTTATTGGCCCTATTCTCCAACATTAAACCAATACATCCCTTTGATGGCACTCAACATGCCAAATGAAGAAAAGCTCTTTATGGGAAACTAGAAAGACTGCATTTTGCTGCAGAACTTGGAGCTTCTTTCATATAGTCTCTGCAAACCCTCAAATAGTGCGTTGAAAATATCTAGTTTAGCATACGTAGGTATCAGGATTACTCCCCAAAGATTCGCCTTTGACAGAAAAGTTTACCTTTCCTTTAAGCATTTATGGTTAGGGCATCATGAAAATCTTTTGAATTGGCGTTTCGTTCATATTTCCTTTCTGATTCTAGTGTCGCTCCCGAAGCCTTATACGTTTGGGTGGCATGAAGATTGGTGTAGGACCAATACATTATTATGGCTTGAAAAAATATAGATGGGTTTTAATACTGATATGCAGCCTTATGTTAAAAGCATAAAGATGGACACCAAGAAGACTTGATGGACCTCACAGAATGTATATTACTTCCCCTCACTTCTAATGTAGATTATAGTTCTTTTTTGGTTCAAATTATTTTATTGTAATATGGTGATTCAAAGAAAGGGGTCCGGAAGAGGTACGGGGTATTGACAATCACAGTATGAAAAATACTTGTGAGACAGCATAGCATTCAAGAAAAGATCCAAATATAAAGATCCAATTGTAGATCTAAAGACCACTTCTGAATTCAAGGATATTAATTTGGCTGGAACCCACGAGGGTTGGGGGGGGGGTGCTTAGGGAATACGGGAGAGGGAAGACATAAGGGCACCCCAAGAAAGGGACAGGGAAAGAAACAGTGATAGAGGAAAGACAGAAAGAGAAAGAGAGAGAGAGAGAAGAGACATCAGTCTAAATTGGAAAGCTGTAGGCAATGTGACAGTATGTAGAGTAGTGTATTTAGGAGCCTAGAGAATGTAGGGAAGTAGGGTAGTCTACAATCTAGAGGATGTGGGAGTTGTTGTTAAAGGAGGTTTTATTTTTTGCATGTAAAGGTCTAAACTGTTCCATAATTTCTGAGATGACTGGCTGGTGTATTCATTGTTTGCGAGGATATTGTCTGCACTTCATGAGAAGCAAATTCATGCCCACCATGTGCTATATGAGAGATTGTGGAAGGATTTCCATTTGCCTAGAATGTTTTTGATTCCTATAGTTAGTAGGAGGTCCATAAAACTCATGTCTGATTGGTTTAGATGTGCAATAGAACAGCATATGTGAGCAGGTACCTAGACAGTTTTGGCAGATCCAGCATGTGTCAGAATCTAGAAGCACTACTTTGAAGAGTTTTTCAGGGGTCTAATAAGCTGTATGAGGTAACCAATATTTACATTGTAAAAGGTTGCAGGAGATTTTGTTTTTAAGATAGTATTTGCAAATTCTTTTCCATGGAAGCTCCTTTGAGGCAAAATTATAAGTGATTTGATTGGCTCAATCCATTTCGGTTGGATATTTGATGTGATTTTTTTTGTTGGTGAAGGATTTATTAATCGAAGATGTGATTGAGGCTTTGCAGATAGTTTATGAAGTAAGGGGATTCAGTCCGAATTGTGCAGGGTAGGGTTCTTTTTCATCGCGACCTTTAATTTGAGGAAATTGTAGAATTCAATGTTTTCAAGGATATAGGATTTTTGTAGTTCAACAAAAGTTATAGGAGAATTTGGTGGCCCTAGGTCTTTTATCCTCAAGATATTATTAAATGAATAATGTAGAGTAATGTTCTAAAGAGATCACTATTTGTTTACTGGATTCCCAGTAGCAGCCATGGATGCATAGAGACAAGGAAAGTGAGACCCTGAGTGCAGGGTTCAAACGCAGCTTATCACTTGAGTGGCAAAAGTTCAAACAATGCCGCTGAAGTTTTCAAAGTTTGGGGGAACTCTCCCTTGTCTGTGGACCTTTCCCTAGACTATTGACACATTGCTATTAGTAAGTTTCTGTGACCCAGTCCTGAACTTGTTCAGTGCTTCTGTATTCAAAGAAGCATATTCGCAACTGTGCCTAATTCTGTGGAACGATCTCATTTCTCAGCCACCCAGTTTGTTATTCTTTCATCTTCACTTCCACTTCCCTTATGTACAGGAGCTTGAAATTTGACCTAGACTCCTATCACAAGGCTTGTCAGCACTGCTATCATGTGGCCAGGACCTTTTGTTCAATGTACTTAATCAAGATGTACAGGTCCTGTCATTGAATCACGAGAAGGGACAGTTGCTGATCACTTATTGGGGAATTAATTTCACCCCCTTTGAGTGGCACGTTGTGACGCCACTTCTCATTTCTCTGCAACTTCCATGGAGAGAACAGGTCCAGGAATTGTTCCACCTCCCTAACTCTAGTAGGACACTGGGACCCAACCTACATGGTATTTGCTCCTGATTTCTAAGTCAGGATGTCAATATCAGAGGAAAGCTCTGTGCCTGTAAGGTACTGGTCTCTAACGTTCTGTAACTGCCTCTTCCAAAGTCCCAAGGCTACTGATACCTCTATAAATTTTAGATTTGGTATTTGTGAGCATAGAAAGTCTGTAAGTAACTATAAAATGTTCATATACATATGAACCTGAATCTCTGTTTCACGTCATCATTACCGCATTTTTCAATTCCAGTTAGAGGATCCAGAATCTACGTGATGTCGGCACAGAGGTTTCGTTTGTGAGTTTAGAACATTTGCCACCTGGTATTACACTGGTAATCATGGAAGAGTCTCTGGAGGCCACTTGTGCTTCAGGTTTCCTAGATAGCGCTCATAAATCTTCAGTTTTATTGCATTACACTTATTAACACTCCCTATGGGTTGATCCTTTTGCCTCCTAAAGCAGCTACATGGCTCAGTCATTTCCCTGTGAACAACTAACAGTTCAGCTATCCATTGGCCGCTTATGTGACATTTTCCTCCAGATCTCTCCCTCTCACTCCTGGTCACTCTTGATGAGGTTGTTTCCTTTGGAAGGGCTGTTTTGCATCCAGAAACGTCCATTCCAGTGGACCAAATTGGACTAACATGAGTTATCAGAGGGGGCATTGACTCACAGTAAGAACACAAGAAGGAAATAGCATGTTTCAGGGAGGAAATATATGCTAATCAACAGTTATAAATGGTTATTATATGAGAATAGGATTAATAAGTTAGCTGTTCCACACCGGACAGTGAACGTTGTGCTGTCGGGCTCAGAACTGCCTGATTTTTTGATAGTCCTGCTAACACTTAGATAGTCCTTCTGCTGATTTAGATGTGCACTGCTCACCCTATTTTCAATTTGGTTTCAATGGCACAATCCCTAGAACCAGCATTAATCTAATGGTTCCCCCACTGTTTTGCCATGATGGGGACATTGTAACTAAGATATGAGGTTGAAACGTTGACTTTATTGCAAACAGACTGTCCTCTTCCTCAGTTCTCTGAAAAGTTTCCTGATGTACCAAAACTAATGGACATAGTGCCTATACAATTATCCAAGTTGTTTGTTTCATTGTATAGACACATTAATACTTGCCTTTACTGAGTGCACCGTACGGTTGAAGAGTGATTAGATTACATAATTGATGTTCAGTTGATTTCTTCTGCATTATTTGCCTAAGTATTTAAGTTACTATTACGATCACCAATCTGTGATATAAATGAGCACTAAGTGAACCAATGTTTTCCTATACTGTTAATTATCCCAGGCTCCTAAAGGCACATTGGGCTGTCCCGGGGCTTTGTAGAATGCCAAAAGTGGAGGGTCTCTAAAAGAGGCGTGGCCCATGCAATTACGGTCGTGGCTTAAACAAATAAACTGCATTTCCGAGACTCCTATAGTGTGCCACAAAACTGGTGTTTCGTTGACTCTATGAGATTTCTGTTATTGCATCCAGGTATGTAAAACAACTGACATAAACCTTAATACAGCCAGGGCTATTGGCTTTGTCAATGATAGTCACCTGTTTAATATAAAGTATATAAAAAGAAATAGGTATGTAAATGCAAACATGGATTACCTTAACGTTTTTCACATTAATTCAAAATTGATCATTGTTTTTTACCCGTAAGTTTAAAAGGACAATAATATATGACACGATAGGGACCCTTTTCAATGTTTATTTTTAATTACTACCTAATCAGTGATCCTGATGCATCCGCCTATTTCAAGCTCTGGGCTGACCTTGTGTTTCTTTACTAGGCTGGTACATATTGGCCAAGGGAGTCTAATGAACTATCACTTCTGATTGATATTAAAACAGAAATGTGGAAGATGAGGTAGAAGACATATGTTATGTTCTATTTAGAGAGGGTGGTGAGAGAAAAACCCATGTAATGGATAAAAGTTTCCAATTCTGCTCATAGTTGCTGGGAGAATGGGTGCCTTTTCTCAAGGAAGCAAAAAGAACAATTGATGGACAGAATGCAGTAAATGTCATACATTCACTCCAGTACAAAGATCTGGGCCTAAATCCATTGTTTTTTTGCTCACCATACCATTTCAGTTTGGACCCAGCCATATGCAAATCAGTCTTGAACCTGTGCCCAATGGGAACCGTCCAGCCCAAACTGCCAGGCCAGGTCCTCCCTGGAGTGGAAACAAGCATCCTAGGACCAGATTCGGGCTTTCAGCCCTCCTCAGACAGGATAGCTCAACTCCAGTGGCATGGAGAGCACGGGACCCATGTGTGGGCATACGCGTCCCACTCGGGGTGACAAATGCAAAAAGAACAATTGATGGACAGAATGCAGAACAATGCCATACATTCACCTCAGTACAAAGATCTGGGCGTAAATCCATCTTTTTTTGATCACCGTGCCATTCCAGTTTGGACCCAGCCATATGCAAATCAATCTTGACCCTGCGCCCAATGGGAACAGTCCAGCCCGAACTGACAGGCAAGGTCCTCCCTGGACTGGAAACAACCATCCTAGGACCGGTTTCGGGCTCTCAGCCCTCATCAGCCAGGATAGCTTGGCTCCAGTGGCAAGGAAGCACTGGAAGCACGTTGTGAATGTGTCCCCAAGCCTTCATTTACTTTCCACACATGCACTTGGGTGTTTAATTTTTTCTAATTTACATACATACCGGACCAGGGACTTCCAGGCCACTGAGGCGCAGCCCAGAAAAAGCATCTGCAATGCATAGGATGATCGAGCAGTGCAAAAACATCATTATAGACAGACATCTATACATATAAATGGTCTATTACGAAGTCTGCCCGACACAGTCTCGTAAACGGGACCAACCGACCTTCAGTGGGCGGTCCTGACCCCCTCATCTTGATGCGACTGAACAGTACTCCCATTCTGCTATAGGAGCTCGAGTTCGTGCTGTAAACCAGAAGTAACACAAGCTCCCATAGAGGAATGGAAGTCTGTGTTCATCCCTGTACCGTCTGGCAGACATGTCAGGGTGCCTGCCAAATGGTGCAGGGATGAAAAGGGGGGCACCAGAGGTGCCCATTTGGCCCCCAACCGGAGGCCACAGAGGCAAAGGGGCCCTGCTAGGAGCCCCCATACTCGCTCTCCGGCAGGCTTTCCATGTCGGAAAGCCAGACATGGAAAGCCTGCCAGAGACTGAGTATCATAAACCCAAGGGCAGAAAGGCCACCCTTTGGGATTATGGGCCGGCCTCAGACCGGCCGACTGGCTCCTTGAGCCCTTTGGAAGTCAGCTGGAATGACCGGCCGGTTTAATTTCTGACTATCAGCATTGTAATGCGGCGGTTGGAAATTAAACCAAGATGTGGCCCGGAAAGGCTCCGACCAACAGTGTTGGCCTTTACGGGCTGCATCATGATCGGCCCCATAATGTTACAAGCTAAAGTGGTGAAAGATGATCAGGCAAATAAAGTATCACTGCTATTGTAGGAAGACAGAGACAGATCCGTGCAATAGCAGAAAACCACAGTCTGAAACCGTGTGATATATGTCTGTCTATAATATGTTTTTGCACTGCACATGTGTATATATTTATATACACATATCAATCAATCAATCAATTAAGGGTTTGTCAAGTATGACTACTCACCTGTCAGGGTCTCAAGGTGCTGGGGGGGGATGGCTCCGTAGGGTGCTGGGGTCATCTGAAGAGCCAGATCTTGAGGTCCTGCCTGAACTAGGGTAGTCTAGGGCTTACATATATATTTATATAAAACAAGTAAGGTGTAGGGACATAATTAAATAAGTACTTTCTTGCTGGCAGGACATCTTCTAATGCCAAAAAAGGCAAATTGAGGATCATATCTTTCTACAGTGAATGATCATCAGGATGGGACTAAATTCCCTACATCAGCAAGGCTAGCCAGCACACTGAGAGCAGCCTTAAAACTGCATGGTGCAGTGTCATTTTTATTTTTGGGGTAAAAAGTGTCTACAGGGCCACAGTTCTTGAATGAAGGATTCTAGAAAGGGCTTTCCTCTCTTAGGGCAGAGGTGAGCTGCTGGTTCAATCAACACGCTATGGTGCCTGTAGATGGCATTCAGAGAAGCTCATTACGAGTTGTCCAGGTTAGGGAATTACACTTAATGGCTACTGTTGTTTCAGATCAAAGCCCTCTTGCTAAAGGTGAGAGCAGGGATAATGGGGGAGAGGCAGTGGCCTAGTTAGCCGTACTTTTACCTGGGGCAGCACCTAAGATTGCCTCCCTGGGGAGTGGCAGCCAATGGCCGACTTGTTCTCAGTGGACCCGACAGATGACTTGCTCTCAGAGCTGGGGGGAGGGGATGGAATGCCACCCCTGAAAACAGTGCCATCCGGGAATGACCGCCCCCACGTTCCCCAGCTACGCCACTGGGGAGAGGTTGGACAAAAGGAAGAGACCGGACAGAGGAGATCGAAAGTAAGGTTAACTTGTGGGGACATATAAAAGGTGTTTTTTTCACCAGGTTCACATGTTTTTCTGAAAAGAGCTGGGAAAAGAGTAAACAAATTGAGAACTACCAAACCAGCACCATAGTGCTCTCCTAGCCAAAACAACGGAAGTAGTGTAGGTTTCCTTTAACCACATTATCTCTTTTCATTCTAAATGACTTTCACTACAAATGATGAAAGTGGGAGCTGTCTGGGAGATAATTCTAGAAGGTCAGGAGTTAGGGTGTATAACATTTGCATAATTTGCTTTTCTGTAATTTTTCAAAATTACAGGAAATTGCTTATAATTACATGAAATGAATATCCAACATTTTATGCTATATTTTGGCACTAAGTGAGCCCTCACGTCAATTTTAGGCACAATGATACATTTGAACAAAAACACCATGAACAACAGCCACTAACGATCTGTTATTCCTGCAAGTTCTCAGTAACATTTTACAGTGAATTGTGTGCAATTACGCAAAGTGATGTAATGGTGTAATTTCTGGATTTTTGTGTGCCAAGTGTAACAGGGAAATCCCCAAATTAAGCAAATTACACTGGTGTACATTACATTTTTGCCAAGAATTACTGTGTTCATTCGCTTTTGTCTGGAACTTTTTTTGGTTAATTTCCCGTGGCTGCATGCATTTATGATACTTCTACTAAAGCTGTTCACACTGTTTAAGCCCCATTCACTGTCAAGATAGGGTCTCTTTCCACGGAAAATGCAGACAGCTTCTAACAGTATGCTTGCTTTTTATTACTTAGCTGTGTAAAGCAGATGCATTAGCCTTAGAACATTTGTGCCATTTCCTATTCATGCCGCAGTACATTTCTTTGCACTTTGTATGAATTATCTGATTGATTTTTTCAACTTAATCTATTTGGTTATCATGACCAAATTCTGAATGTTGTAATAAAAATTGCATGTTAAAAATAAATGTAATATACAAGAGCTATGCTATATTTTATTACTAAACAGAAAGCCACAAGTGCAGTTACCTTGCAGACAACATGTTAATGATTTGAATGATGCGGCAGGTGCAGTAGCACCAGGCCCAAAAGTTGTCAGACCTCCTCTAGACACATAATATTGCTATATTTGACTACTAAACAGGCAGGCGCAATTGCAGTTACCCTGCAGTTAAAAGGGACTTGATTTGAATGGTGCAGCAGGTGAAGTGGCACCAGGGCCAAGAGCTCTAGGGACCCCACTAAATCCAGATTATTCAGCAGGTGCAGTAGAACCGGGGCCAAAAGTTCTCATAACTCCCCTAAACACCAACTATTAGCATATTTTACTACTAAACAGGCAGTCATAAGTGCAGTTATCTTTCAGGCACCAGGGTCATGATTTGAATGGTGCAGCAGGTGCAGTGGCACCGGGTCCAAACATTGTCATTACTCCTCTAAACACCTAAGATTGCTAAATTTACTACTATAAAGACATACACAATTGCAGTTATCTTGCATTTAAAAGGGGCTTTATTTGAATGGCTCAGCAGGTGCAGTGGCACCGGGGCAAAAAGTTCAAGGGACCCGACTAAACGCAGAATATTGCTAAATTGTACTACTAAACAGGCAGTCACAAGTGCAGCTATCCAGCAGGCACTAGGGCACTGATTTCAATAGTGTTGCAGGTGGAGTGGCAAGGGGCAAAAAGTTTTCAGAACTATTCTAAACACCAAATATTGCTATATGTTACTACTAAATAAGCAGTCACAGGTGGGGTAACTTGCAGGCACTAGGGTCATGATTTCAATGGTGCAGCAGGTGCAGTGAAACCAAGGCCCAAAGCTCTAGGAACCTTTCTAAACACCAAATATTGCAATATTTTACTACTAAACAGTCAGTCACAAGTGCAATTACCTTACAGGCAATAGAGCCATGATTTTAATAGTGCAATAGGCGCAATGACACTGGGGTTCAAACGCCAAATATTGCTATATTTTTGTGCTAAACAGGTAGTCACAGATGCAGTTACCTTGCATGCACCTTAGGCATGATTTGAATGGTGCAGCAACTGCAGTGGCACCAGGCCCAAAAGTTGTCAGAACTCCTCTAAACACATAATAATGCTATACATTAATTAATTCTAATATTTCCCGGTTTCATTTCATTTTTCAAAATGTTGTTATTACTTACCCTCACCATACCACTAGTAACAGCACAATATATTGTCTTTTTGTACATAAACAAGTCATAAAACTTTAACAGACTGTCTGTAACTTATATTGTACAACTACTCAGCAAGCTACAACTTACAACAAAAAACAGCTTATAATTAATCACATAGGGAACATCTAATGCATTTACCAATGCTTGTTAAATCTACTGCTCATATCACCAATTATTGCCCTATTTTCATCCTTTTGTTCATTAGACATTATTTCTGCCTCACACATGTTACCTTATAGATGACTGACCTATTCCTCTGATTGCCCTCTCTTTTTTTGGTGTGCAAACATTGACCTTCCCTCTCCCTCATGGCCAAACTGGTGCGGTGTAGCTTCCTACATATTTTAGTCGTTATTACAATTATAAGCTGTGCATTTATTTAAGAGTTTTCTATAGCCCTTGCTAAACCTGACGGTATCAGAGTGCCTTACAACATTGTTAAGCAATATCAGTCAATAATAACACGGTATAACATTGTCAGACAATAATAATACAGTATGATTCAAGTGTTGAGTGTTGAACCAATGTAGAGTCCTTGGGGATGCATGCAGAAAGTGAAGTAGTAATTGCATCTCTCACATACCCTCACCCATCACCCGATCATGCACTACATCTTTAATACAATAATGTCACCTAGGTGGCCATCACTCATAACATGTAAACACTTCCCACATAGACTCAAAACAAGACCAACATCCTGCCAATCAAACTCCCTACACAAGGGAGCTTGCTACCCATGCGCATAAGCACTTGAGTGCCCCAAATAGAAGTAGTATGCACTATGCAAATGATACAATACCCTAGAAACAACCAGTCAAGACTGGTTGACAAGTAGCGATAAGTGACAGGTCATTATATTGCTATATGATTCAGCTATCACCATAGAATATATGTCACAGTTATGAATATAAAAGGTAAATAAACCAATCTTATTTGGATAGTTGCAGAATATATCGAGTTGAGTTCAGTGATCAGAATAAAATACAAGATCTATGCCAGCATCACAGGATCAGCAGGTCTATAAATTGGTGATGCTACTTCTAAATCAAGAAACGTTTGATTGCTTGTTTGAAAGTGTTGGAAGATGGAGTTTTCCTTATGAACAATGAGAGACACTTCTATAGATTCAGGGTTGTGCCAGAGTAGGCATCTTTCAATCTTTTATGCTGGATGTCTGATTTTTGTCAAGAATGGAGCAGTGGCAATCGTTGGGTGCTCATGGGAAGCACCCAGAGGATATGACGTCCCATACCCTTTGACTTTCATTACGTCACAAGAAGTGACATCATATGAACCTTTACCCTGATTTTTTCCAGGAAGTCAGGTCACTTAACCCTAACACCACAACAATTGACATAGTTGAACTTCCATGATAGCAGCATGTTTAATATAACAGCATAACGCGAAATGACTATTTTAGACACCCCCTATACTGTGGAGCTGACATGGTGTGCTAAGACAATAAAACCTGATGTTCCCCAGGAGTTTACCCCAAATGAGGTATTGGTGCCCACATATATGAAACATTACTGCCATCGTGCAGAAGCCATCATTTTGTTGTGGGTGCCCCCATATTCCATTGGTGCTCCTTTATATGATATAGAATTTACCAGTGCCAGAATTTTGGAGTTTATACCATCCTTATACCATAGGTGCCCCATGTGTGAAAAATTACCTCAGTGTGCCAGGGCTAGCATTTTCTCACGGTTGCCAATTTCCCATATATCAGCTTGTCCACCTTTCTGCCAAGAATTACCTCCATTGTACTATTACTAGCATTCTGTCACTTGTGTTCACATGCCAAGAATTTCCTCAAGTGTGCCAGTATTTTTCTACCGATGCCCTATACGCCATCAATGACCTTGAGTATTCGGTATCAGTATTTTACCACTGGTGCCCATTATGCCAAGACTTACCCCCACTGTGCCAGTATTTTGTCATAGGTATCTCTCATGATAAGAATTGATTCAAGTATGCCAGTATTTTGCCCTAGGTAACTCAATGAGACAATAATTACATTCAGAATGCCAGGGCGTAAGATAAACTTGCAAGCATTACATAACTTTCTTGTTCACATTCACTCACTCACGCTCATTCTGTCACTCACTCTCACTCTGACATTCATTCTCACTCGCACTCTCTTACACACCGTCAGACTCATAGCTATTCATTCTCTTTCACTCACTTGCATTCACTCTTAATCTCACTCATACCTAATCCCATCCAGGCCCAGGTTTATCTAATGCTTTGCACAAGGTTTCCATTCCTTTTGTGATGCCAACCTGGTGCAAAATGTTAGGGTGGACTTTACTATCCAACACAAGCCAGTATTTGCTTTGGATAGTATCCTGAAGTGATGCAAAGCTATACTGTGCTCTGCTTTGCATTATTTTGGGTCAAGGGGTTGTCCTTTGGGTAGTGCAGGGGTGTTTCCGTGCAGCCATCCATGGATTTTGATGCATATCCCTTTCTACAAACATTAGCAGACTGGAATCTGTGTCAAAATCTTACACCTCCTCAAGGCAGGTGTTATGTAGAGAAATGCTTTAATTTTTCCTTGTTTTTCCAACTATGTGTGTGCTGCATTGTATAGCACACAAAGTGGAAAAAGCCTTAGAGTATAGTTTTTGTGCTAGACGGGAGCCCTACCAGTACAAAACCTATTGTTCAGACAACTTACACAACCTTGTACTATGCCACAAAGTTCTGTGTGTTGGCGCACAACTGACAAAAGTGTGGGAGTGCAGGGGGTGAGAAAAAGTTAACCATATCTTAGTCGATATGATGTATTTTTCCTCTCTATTTTTTACACAGGACAGCACAGCAAATTTGGTGCGACTTTGCCTAGCATCAAAGAATAGCAAAACTGGGCCTCAATCTCACAAAGTCTCATTCACTACCTCTCACACCTTTTTACTCACACGCATACTTACACTTACAGACACACTTCCTTACGCATATAGACACACTTGCTCACACATACACATGCTCTCTCATTTAAACGTAGTCTCACCTGCAAGCACGCCCATAGCATGCATTTAAAACAATTTTTGCTCACTAGAGCTGTCACATGAGGTCCTGTTTCAGATAAGTGAGCTCCATTTTTAGGTCGAAGCCTGCGTTGCAGCGCATGCGCTGCTGCAGGCGAGAGTTCTTGTAAACAAAAAGGGGTATGAAACCACGCCCCTTCTGCCATTGTCCGGCCTCGCGAAACGGAGGCCTGCCATTGGACAATGCCCCTGTCCGGATGATTTGCCCGGCTGTGATCCCTCCTTTTCAGGACTCCGTGACCTGACTTCTGGTGTCGCAAACCGATTTCCAGAAACGTTGCTATGGCAACCATGAGGCCGGTCACGGAGTCATGGAGGGGAGGGATTCAGTAGCTGTTTCCGCCCCTTTTTTTTTTGTGCGTGCGGTTTTCGTCATTGTTGCCTTGTTCTCCTTGCTGGAAGGGGGCATTGCAGTGGACCCTCCTTGTTTAATGTACTTTTACCGCTGTGTATAGTACTTTACATTGGAAATGAGACCTTAATTATGCTTTTAGGGAGCAGGAACAATGGGTCTGGGCCTACGCCTACTCCGACAATATTAAATTAAGAAATCGAACTTTAAGATAATCTGGTCAATGTTTTCGTGCAACTCGTGTTTGTTACACAAAATTCTGCATCGCCTGAGGAGCCAGTGAAGGGCGGGGTATGGCTGTGCTGCTCGCCCAGGACAGAAGCCGTCTTTCAAGACACTGACAGGGTTTTGAGCGCATATATGACAATTAATTCTCTTTTCTGTAAATGTCCGCAGGCGTTTCATTTCCTGGGAGTACTCCGTGAACCCGACAGACGTGTGTCCTTGCAGTCTGTCTACGTCATGGCTCCTTGGTGCGACAACCGACAAGCCCTCTGTGTCATGTGACACAGAGGGCTTGAATGTGCCTGCGTAATCCCGGCGCTCAGCTTCTGGGAGGTGACAATGTGTGCTCTTAGATTTATAGTCGACTCTACTGACGTTAAACACTATCTCCAGCACGCTCGGGTTACTGCTTCCGCGCCTCGCGGTTGCAAATCAAGTGACCCCCTTCTCCGTGTCACGCAGTTGTTATATATTCAGAGACAACAAGGTGCTTTCTGTGGTAGCTGTGCCTGCAGGGAAACAGTTCCTTTCGCTTCTCTTCCATGTTTTTCGAGTGGGTGGGATATTATGTAGGCCAGGCGAAGGGGGCAGTTTTAATAAGATATGTGTGTTATCAGCCTCAGGCCTGTGTTGGTTGTTAACTTTCAAGACCTCTCATATTATTTTGCGGATTTTTGTAGCGCAGTAAAGGCTCCGAAGAGAGTCAAGGCGCTGCGTTAAGAGACACACAGAGGTAAACGTGTAGCCAGACCGTGTTGTTTCTATACAGCTTTTTTGCTTCTATTGTTTCCTATGAACCGTTAACAACAAAAAGGGAAATACTCCCGAAACAATCCGGATTAAAGGGTTCCTGTTCACCAAAGCGTGCGATGTGTCCCTCAAACTTTGCACAAGGAGCTAGTGATTAAAAGTACTGCTCCCTGAAGCTGTGCGAACGCCAACTGCAGGCCTTACTAACCTGGAAGGAGTTCGAAGCCCGCTGTAGTTGAGTATTCAAGAAGTGTCATTCCTCTGGCACGAGACGCCTCTTGTGTACCCCAAAACTAGGGTGACCAGAATTTTCAAGCCAAAAACCGGGACATTTCACTAAAATAGAAGGGCTACAATTTTATTATAACTGAGCGCACAGACTGATATCGCTCATCATTGTAGAATTACAGAAGAGGCGATAAGAACATAATTAAAATAAAAATTTTAAAGCCAGTATCATGCCTGTTAATTAAACCATTTTCTTCTAACAGCTGACAACTATCCCTGCTTTGTAAAACATAAACAGACACCTGCCACCGTTTTCAGTCAACTCTCTCTAAAAACCGGGACATTTGATTTCCGGAAATCTGTCAGGACAGCAGGTGAAACCTTGGTACTGTCCCTGCAAATCTGGGACGCGTGGTCAAACCTCCCAAAACGCACAGAAACACAACAAACATTGGCATAGCCAACAGGTCTCGCCTTTGGGCCTTATAAGTGCTGGGCCTTATAAATGCTTAGCCATGCAACAGTTGATGTTGTTGCACCAAGGAAATTGTGCTGCATAACTAAATACTTATAAGGTCCCAAAAGCGAGACCTATTGGCTATGCCAATGCTTGTTATTACACCAATCTTATTCACTATTATTATAATGAAAAATAGGCAGAAAATAAGGAATGCGGAGCCGTCCCTGTGTTCTTGGCACTGATTGTGCCATATATGAAGACTTGGGTTCCAACGGGCAAGCCAGGTGTTGCAGCTGCGACTCATGGCAACCACTGAATAACGTCCATGTTTTTCCATGTGGACCTATATTGCTGCCCTTTAAAGGAAAAACACTGATCCATTTCTTAACAGTGATATCTCAACCATGACTGACAAAACATAATCCTTGTCAGCAAGGTAGCTCTGTTTACATTTCACTTGTTTTACTTAATTTACTTCCCTAATAGTATTTGCTTTTTCCAGGAAGTTGTTTTCTTTAGGTTTTTTTCATGTTCACAGCATATTACTCTTGAATTGTGCGTACTGTGAACCGGGTCGTTTGTAGATATCTGTGTGAGTTCAGGTTGTGGTGCTTGTTCATCATGGGCTGTGATTGACAGCTCTGGAGTTGAGGCTGAAGTCAGTGTGAGGTTATCCCAGAGCCTGCCAGGGAGTCATTAAGCTATTCACAATATATGCTCATCCAATCCACAGAGTGATGTTGACAGGTGTCACTTGTAATTGGGAGTATATGTTGTGAACGGGGTACAAACCTGTTGAAATATTGACAGGGCAAAAGTAAAACAAAATAAAGTGCGCCCAGGTGAAAGTGTGTGTGGGAATGGTAAAGTGAAGAAGATTCTAGGAAGAAAACGCAGAAGGCAAAAGTAAAATGACGGTGGGGAATGCGAAAGATATGTATGAAATAGGAAAGTATTTCAGGAAGTTGTGCGAAACAAAGGAGTGTGTGTGTATCATGGCGAGACTGTGGAGGAAAGTGGAGTGAGGGGAGAACAGGAGTGATTGTGACAACACTATCTTTTCCACCAACATTCAGATAGGATTATTTTGCAGTCTCTTATTTCCAGAAATTAAATGTTTCCAATTCTACTTTGCAGTCTCTTATTTCCAGAAATTAAATGTTTCCAATTCTACTTTTTATGAACAATATCATTGTTAGTTACGTACTGCTAACAAACGTTGCAAAGCCATAGGATTGGCTCCTTTTAGGTGCATTTTTGTTATTGTGTGATATCTCTGGATGCGATAATAGCTCACAAAAAGGCACTCACATACTAGTCAGGTGGTTGTGGTGTCAGGCACACTATTTAACTTTACATGTTTTAAGCCCTGCGATTAATTTCATAAGCCATGCTGAGTGGAAAGGATTCATAGTTACGCTTCTTTGGCCACTTCCCTTTCCGAGGCACCCCCCCCCCCATTTTTTCATCTCACTTAAAGCCCGGGGGAAGGTCCAAGTGCACCCTAAGGGGGAAAGAACATGGTGGGCTTTGACTGGGAAAGACAGAGATGGGCCTCATTGACAGTATCATGGGAGGGGGTCCAATAGTTGGGGGCATCCAGCTCCACCCTCTTACCTGCCATATCCGGGCAGCAATCACCAGACCTCCCTCCCCCTGCTCTTCAGTATTCAGTGAGACCGTCACGGGGTGGAAGTCCGAGGAATCGGATGTACGACATTACAACGCATGCTTTTACATCGCATGCTTTTACAACGCGAGTTTTACAACGCATACCATTACAACGCATAGTGCTTTGGGGCGCTGGATAGTGAATTATTTAATTTACTATTCCAACTCCAGTCCCCGTGGATAGTAGGGAAGGTGTTAGATAGTAAATTAAATATATTCCCTATCCTAGAGAGCCCCCCAGCGCAATGCGTTGTAATGGTTTGCGTTGTAAAAGTTGCGATGTAAAAGCATCGCGTGGTAAAAGTTGCGTTGTAAGTGATGTTTCCCGAGGAATCACCAGCAACCCTTGCCAGTAGCGGCCGGTGGTGGGAGTGCTGCGGGGTGGTAGTGGAGCAGGTTGGGGGGTAGTAAACTACGGCATACGGCCGAACAGAGGTAGGTAAACAAATAAATAAATAAAACGAAGTTCATTGCGCACGCTGCATTGCAAAATGCAATTCAGCATGCGCAACAAAATTTGTTTTATTTATTTATTTGTTTACTTACCTCCGTTTGGCCATATTCCATAGTTTACTACCTCTCACCCTGCTCCTCCCCTGCCCCGCCCCACCACCCCACAGCACTCCCTCCACCGGCCGCTACTGCCCCTGCTCTTCACTGCAGCCACCATGGGCAGCAAACTCAGGGACCGCCATGGGCGGCCAAGGGTCTAGCCACACCACAGCTCATTGAGACAGATAAGAGGCACCCCGAGGACAACATTAACCCTTACTCCTGGAACAAGAAAACAGTGTCAAGGGAAGCATTTCCTGGGAGGGACATACGCGGTGAGAGCAATCCAGGGACGGGCAGTAGAGGAGGAAGAGAGCAGAGAGGAACGCCATGAACAGAACGGATGAGAGGGGGAGATGAGCAAAGGATTGACCAAAGAGAAGAAAAAGACCGCGACGGCCAGGGTGTAGGGTAGGACGGGTCTGGGGAGGTGAAGGTATAAAAAGTGGGTGTGAGATGTCTGAGGCTTGCAAGGAGTCTGTTTTGCAGGACACTGCCCACTCCTCAGCTAGGTCCAGAGCAGAGGTCGTTGTGGGCAGTGTCTGAAGAGCTCGACCAGCCCTTCTTTTTTAATTTTCAAAAACAGTCCCCTACTTTTACTTAAAAGACAACCGTCCAGGACAGTTAATTGCAACTATTTGAGATCTCAGCTGAAGCTGAAGAGAGGGAGTATTCCAGTGCTGTGAAGCCAAGAGAAGGACAGAGGTCTAAACAAGAAACAAGCTTCTTGCCAGGGTATCTGCTGCCTGAAACAAATGTAAATGTGAGCAATTGGAAAATGTTCATATATAAAGGCTGCTTAGAAGTTGGTATTGCCTTTGATGGAGATCCCTTGAAGTTTTGTGAGGACAAAGATGTACTCTTTTTGAGCGGTACTGTAAGAGTGTTATCAACTAACCAATGGAGGGTGCGCTTTTAATAGAGAGTTAAGAAAAAAGGTTTACACATTTATTTTGATCTTATAGCTAAATCGTTTTGTCCATTTTGTGGCAATCCATTTTATACTGTGTGTAATGCAAGTTTAAAGTAATGACTTACATGTTCACTATCCCCAGTGAACATGCAAGTCATTACTTTAAACTTGCATTACACACAGTATGTCACAGGCTGTGACCTCATAACACTAAAAACACACATCACTTTTCCTCACTGCACCAACTAGAATTTAATTCTGTGGGTCTCTGATACAACATACACTTTCTTCCATATGTATACAGACGATACGTAACTCTACTTAAAAATCTCCTTCCTGGATAACATGATCTAACTCAACTCTACCCTATCGTCTACTCAAAATTTACTAACTGAGAACCATCTCCTGCTCACCACCTCCAAAACTGGATTCTGTTTTGCAGGACACTGCCCACTCCTCAGCTAGGTCCAGAGCAGAGGTCGTTGTGGGCAGTGTCTGAAGAGCTCGACCAGCCCTTCTTTTTTAATTTTCAAAAACAGTCCCCTACTTTTACTTAAAAGACAACCGTCCAGGACAGTTAATTGCAACTATTTGAGATCTCAGCTGAAGCTGAAGAGAGGGAGTATTCCAGTGCTGTGAAGCCAAGAGAAGGACAGAGGTCTAAACAAGAAACAAGCTTCTTGCCAGGGTATCTGCTGCCTGAAACAAATGTAAATGTGAGCAATTGGAAAATGTTCATATATAAAGGCTGCTTAGAAGTTGGTATTGCCTTTGATGGAGATCCCTTGAAGTTTTGTGAGGACAAAGATGTACTCTTTTTGAGCGGTACTGTAAGAGTGTTATCAACTAACCAATGGAGGGTGCGCTTTTAATAGAGAGTTAAGAAAAAAGGTTTACACATTTATTTTGATCTTATAGCTAAATCGTTTTGTCCATTTTGTGGCAATCCATTTTATACTGTGTGTAATGCAAGTTTAAAGTAATGACTTACATGTTCACTATCCCCAGTGAACATGCAAGTCATTACTTTAAACTTGCATTACACACAGTATGTCACAGGCTGTGACCTCATAACACTAAAAACACACATCACTTTTCCTCACTGCACCAACTAGAATTTAATTCTGTGGGTCTCTGATACAACATACACTTTCTTCCATATGTATACAGACGATACGTAACTCTACTTAAAAATCTCCTTCCTGGATAACATGATCTAACTCAACTCTACCCTATCGTCTACTCAAAATTTACTAACTGAGAACCATCTCCTGCTCACCACCTCCAAAACTGGATTCCTTCTCATCTCTCCTCCGAACTACATCCCCAAGCTAGATCTATGGTTGAATCATCGCACGGCTTTCAACTGCACCCCCCTCATTATACACTCAGCCAAATCTCTCGGAATCACCCTGGGAAAGCCCCTGACCATGAATAATCTCCTTTCTTTTTACCCCCTTCCCCTCTCCACCCTTCCGACCTGGATCGTTTTCCTCCTCCTTTTTCTGCCCTCTTCGGACCTAGCTCCTCATTACCCCCAGCTCCACAGGAGGTTCTTTGTTCCCCCTGCCCTCCCCTACCCCCTGACACATCGCGCTAGCCCCACCCAGCTTCTCCGGGCAATGACCTTCATTCTTCCTCAACAAACTAACAAAAGGGGGGAGGGAGAGGAGGAAGTGGATTCAGTCTCCCCTGGCAATTTACATAAACAAAATGGAATCCACTCAAGTGGTGGTAGTGATCCCTACAATGGTGGGGAGCACATAGTGTTGTTTTGAATACCCCTCACACATCAACAGGCCCCTTGGTGTCATGCTTCATCATCGGGGCCTTCGCACCCCTCTACGGGATGCGGCGTGCTGCGACTCACGACTACGTAGGAGCACTTTAGGTGAACTATGTGTTGGTGTGTGTAAGAGGCAAGATGAGTGAGTGGTGAGGTGAAAAGTGATAGTTAAAAGATACCTGGCTGGTAGGAAAATAATAATAAAAAGTTTGTATTAGGGCCTCAGCTGGTATCATTAAAAGGGTGCAGGGTGAGGTTATCTGTTATATGTTAGGGAACAGAAACCTCAGAAGTGCGTCGACATGTTTCGGAGTGTAGGAACTCCTTCTTCAGGACGAGGATATGCACAACTACCCTCACCTTACTCACATGGGGTGTAGATGTAAAAGTGTACTCTACAAAAAATGAAAAGGTGAAATGTACCTATTGGTGTTATTTAGCGAATAAGGTCTGTTGCACCCAATTGGCGATAGTGGTACAGAACTTATGGACCAAGGCTAGCTGGCCTCATGAGCCAAAGCGATCATCGGAGCCGCGTTGAGGGGAAGGCAGCCCACCAGGTCTTGCAGAATCCGTTGTCACATTGAGCAGGAAGAAAGAACCCCCAAAACCACGCTTTGGCTCATGAGGCCAGCTAGCCTTGGTCCATAAGTTCTGTACCACTATCGCCAATTGGGCGCAACAGACCTTATTCGCTAAATAACACCAATAGGTACATTTCACCTTTTCATTTTTTGTAGAGTACACTTTTACATCTACACCCCATGTGAGTAAGGTGAGGATAGTTGTGCATATTCTCGTCCTGAAGAAGGAGTTCCTACACTCCGAAACATGTTGACGCACTTCTGAGGTTTCTGTTCCCTAACATATAACAGATAACCTCACCCTGCACCCTTTTAATGATACCAGCCGAGGGCCTAATAAAAACTTTTTATTATTTTTTTCCTACGAGCCAGGTATCTTTTAACTATCACTTTTCACCTCACCACTCACTCATCTTGCCTCTTACACACACCAACACATAGTTCACCTAAAGTGCTCCTACGTAGTCGTGAGTCGCAGCACGCCGCATCCCGTAGAGGGGTGCGAAGGCCCCGATGATGAAGCATGACACCAAGGGGCCTGTTGGTGTGTGAGGGGTATTCAAAACAACACTGTGTGCTTCATTCTTCCTCTCCTTCCCCATACAGCACGGCCCAATCCGTCAAACCCGGTCCTGATGAAGATCCTCACTAGATAGGATCGAAACGCCGTCGACCCTACGTACAGCACGACTCACGGCGCATTCTCGACTTTGGTTCCCAAAACAAATATTTATTACCCATTTATTGATGAAGAACCATTGCTTTTGTAAATATTGTCTTTAACTTTGTCACCTTGTGTCCTTTGCTGTGTTCTCCCACCTGTCACTCGCGCCGTCACTCTTTGTTTCACGAGCACAAAGTGCACAAAGCCCCCTTGGGTTGCCATCGCATTTTATGCTAACAGTGCTTCTACAACTGTCCTGTGTAAAATGTTTTTAATATATGATGCTACATACACTTTCCAAAATTGATACCGAGAGTCTCACTTCTTTTTTTTGCGACCTTGTAATGTTTTGTACATACACGTATATTTGTCTGTCTCAGTGAATCCGATTGAGATATTGTTGCTTGAAACATATATATACCCAGATCTCAATTTGGTCTACGGGTTATACTCCTGTTGTTTTCCCCTTGACTCCACTATGGGCATCTCTGAATGCAACGGCCAGACTGGTTACAGGTACCAAACAAAATGTGCAGATATCCCCAGTCCTAAAATTTCTTAAATGGTTGACCAACGAAGCACAAATTCAGTTAAAAATTGCCGTTCTAGCGCACAAAGCCCTCCACTTGAAAACGCCCTGGTACCTAGCGCAAACACTTGAACTATCCTGCGGGGGTAGAGCCTCAAGAAGCGCCAACACTTTCCTCCTGAACCACAAATCTTTAGGAAAAAGAGAACTTGCCAGCGAGCCTTCTCCGGCGGCGCCACAGAGATATGGAACTCCATTCCACCAGAAATACGCAGAATCTCCTCAACGATTGCTTTCAAACTGAAAGTCAAAAAATTCTTAATGAACAAATTCCTACCTTAATTGGGCTAGGTTCACCTGCTCAAGATCATTGATCCTACAACCATTGGACCATGATTGGATGTTGCTCTTCTTTATCTCATAGTGTGCCCCCCGTTTAGTCCGCTATGTACCTGCTTACTGTGTTACCCTCCTTTGGCCCATGCGTCTTGTATTTATGTGATTATTCTTGCTTTTATTCCTACTTAATGTCAATAATTTATGTTACCCCC
Organism: Lissotriton helveticus; assembly: GCF_964261635.1. NCBI lineage: Eukaryota > Metazoa > Chordata > Amphibia > Caudata > Salamandridae > Lissotriton > Lissotriton helveticus. Next base: position 457,034,383 of record NC_136065.1, read on the forward strand.
CATCCATCCTTTTTGTAAAGCGCTCTGATATCCGTCGGGATCTTGTTTGTGCTATATAAAACTTTATGAATAAATAAATACACAGACTAGAGGTATGCGAGCCAACAAATTAACACGGAGAGCCAAGCCAGAGCTAATCCAAGGGTCTGTCTAAGCTCTTAGAGACCACTCAAGAGCCAGTCCTGAAATGATTGCTATGTAAATCCTACAACATCAAATACAATAATACAAGGTCTCCTCAGAATTCAACAAAGTGTATTTATATAATATGTAGAAGCTTTGGCATTTATATGTCACAAAATTATAGCACTTTGCTTAGAAGTGCTTATTAAAAGTGACAGTTCTTGAACCATTAGTGAACTAAGAGGCAAGACAGCTGTCATGTAAACCCTGGATATGGTCCAGATTATTATAGAGGGACAATATAGTCTATTAAATCAAACACCGTAGGTTTTTGTACAACTGGTACTCTGAACTCACATGAGTGAAAGGCTTTCATGCGCAATAATGAAGAAAAAAGGAGTTTTGGTGAAATAAAATATTTACCTCACTTCACACATGTTAAGTGGTGAAGCCGTGATTTATCCAGGTTATCTGGTTTCACTTTGTACAAATCAGCCACTAAATCGGTATCTAATTGTCTTGCCATATGTTAAGGCTTTGTGTTTACCACCTTAGTGAATTTTTCTGCAGATTTTATAGAACGCAAACTTGACCCAAATGCCAAAGGTTTTGGGGCACTTTACAAGAGCACCAGCAGGTGGGCAACTAGAGCCAAATTTCGGCGGAGGGCTGAAAAAGATTTCGGGGGGGGGGGAAGGGAGGGCTTAATTCTTCCAGTCATAGGCAGAGTGACTCTAAGAAGGGGTAAAAACACAACAAAAGCTTCATTAACAAGTAAATTGTCTTTTAAAGACCTGTGAAGTACTTGGGTGCACCTGTGTGTGTGCCCGGGAAGCTGTCTCAGCCGGGCTGACAGACACAACAGGGGGGTGGGGGGCGGGGGTGCTGAAGCCCGGTAAGCCCAATAGGTGTTGCGCGCCTGAGCACCAGTTACATTACACAAGATTTATAGGCACAAGGAAATTAAGTGTTTTGCCCAAAATCACAGAATATTGAGTTGACACTCGAACCTGGTTACCCAGTCCCAAAGCCAGCAGCTTTGGTCATACCACCACATCCTGGTTGCAGGGAAGATGACAGGTATGACCTGAAAGTTCAGCTTGTTATGGGCTTGAGGTTCCAACAAGACCTCACCTCGAGTTGACCCAGAGCCGGGTTTCAGGCTTGAGGCTGGCTCGAGCTTTTAGTTTGCTTGTCCACCTCGAATGCAGGCATGTGCAGTGATCACATTAACCAATAGAGGTTTCATAATGTAAAGTAGTGCATCTCTCACTGGTTAGGTTAGCCTGCATTTTGTTTCCATTTAAGGTGTGCGTTATTTTAAATGCAATTAACTGAAAAATGTTGAAAGACCAACAAAAGAGTTACAGAATATTTTGTTCATTTTAGACACCTTTGATCCCGCCCCACACTCACTGACCCCACCGCCATTGCACTCAGGATCCACTTACCTCTCCTGACCGGCCTCATCTTGGGACTCAGCATTTTCCTGAGCTTTGCTTTCACCGCCTTGGCATCATTCAGACATCCTGTGCCCCGCTAGCACCATCACTATACCACCATGTGCCATGACAGCAGAGCTATGCTCCTCCGCCTGTGGTTCCGTTATGAGTATCACTGACCCACCCTGCCTTGCGCTTTGAAGACAGAATCACAGATCCAGGCGCTAGTCGTTCGACTGTTGTATCGTTCCTCTGGGCTGCGACCATGCTCCGTGCTTATGCTCCGGTGACAACACAATTCACCCAGGACCACGCGCCCCGAACGCGAGCTCCATCCATGTGCGCTATCAGCAGCATCCCTCGGCCAGCATGTGCATGCTCTCGGCCAGACGCCTCACTCAGCCACCCCCACCCTCCATGTGCTCCGCAGCGGCTCCTCCTGACACAGCCATTTTCCGTCCAATCCGAGACTGGTTCTATCCCAGGGGATGCAGAAGCACCGCTCGCCGCTCACTTCCAGGAAGCCCCCAGAGCCACAGACGCCTCCCACTCCATGACCCGGCCCTACACAGTCAGCGCCTCTCACTGGCAGGATCCCCGGGGACCAGCAGCTCTCCTCGGGGGCAGGCGCTAGCTGCACAGGGCTGCCTGCTCTGAGCGAGGAGCACGCTGCACAGGACTATCCCCTTCAAACGTGAGAGAAATTAATATCCGCGGGTACAACTACGAGACGCCAAATGAAAGGGACTCACAGCTCCTAGAAGCCTCTCCCACGTGTCCTCTCGATCTATGGGTCCCTCTACGCAGCCGTCCATCCTCACTCACTGGAGTTCAGTGCAGTCCCTACTCTATTGACAGAAATCCCCTGAACAAGCACTCTCCCCTACCCTACCCCCACCCCACTGTCCATCGCTTACACAGACTCTGAGCACCCCCTTCTCAGGCCTAAAAGAGAGGATGTGGCGTAACGGTCAGAGCTGTCGACTTTGGGAGTCTCCGCGTCGGCTCAACATCCTGGGATTGTGGGCAAATAAATCAGTTAATCTTCCCCCACCTACCAAAATCGAATGTGTCCTTGTGTAATGTATGCGAATGGTGCTCACGTGAAACGATCTAATAACTTCGGGTAGAGTTCAAGCTTTATAAAACTGCAAACAAATACAAATAATAAAAGACATTTCCTCGGAGTTGCCACTCCCGCCCCATGGCAGCTTCCTTCCTATAGGCAGCAGCACTGTACTCTGACACCCAGCAGCAGACCTCAACAGACACCCCACCCTTCGCGCGTCTAGACCCCCTCACAAACACCACTGCATTAAGACTCAGGGGAGCCCCCCTGCGCGCACCTCCTTGCACTCTCAGACCCGGGAGCGGGTGGCGTGCAGCGTTCTACTAAATCCACCTCACTGCATTATTTATCCAGCCATGCAATTAATTCCCCTCCAACTCGCCATTAAGTGCCTGAGTAATACTATCTATAAATCACGGGTCGCAGGCAGCCAGAGCTGGGCCGGGTGCTCCTCCTAATTGGCCCTGCATCGGGGTTATTAATCTGCCTGCGCAGCGCTGAGGGCGCCCTGGGCCTGCAGCCCCTCCCCGGCCTGCTGGGAAGCTGCTGTCTGTAGACTCCGAGGTGCGGACCAGCGCTCAGGAAAAGAGCCAAGTCATGGCTCGTGCAGGCAGACCTGCGCAGTCCTTAAAAGACACCCTTTTACTCCTGGGGCGGTCTCTGTCCAATGGGAAGCATTTCAGAAACACACTGAAAGAATGAAAGGTGCCTGTTCGCGCTTAGAAAGCAACTAGCAATAAGTATGTCGTGTGATTGTGATTGGTCAATATTCTAAGGACTGTGTTTTTCCCTCCAAATTACCGAACGGGTGTCAGTGGTATCTGTGAGACATAAGTGCGTTTGGCTTGTCTACATTCAAGGTGGTGCTGGATTTTTGTCCCAATTGGTGAAATTATATTTTGCTCTCGAACACCATCTCCCTCGTGTGGCGTACCCCCTGCCGAAAATTGCTGTGGGAGTGCCATCCAAATAGTTTTAAAAAACCGAGTCGAATGGGCATAAACCATTTTTTTTAAAATTCAGCTTCAGGTGATGGCAGCCCATGGTGCAGACTTCTTCCGGCGCCCATGGATGAGACCAGTCTCCCAGTGTGAATCTACTCAGTCAGACCCCAATGTATGGTTGCCAGGTTGGCACATGTAGTCAGGATGCCATGTTTCCTAGTTTGAACTTTTCTTTGACAAACTAATGTCTTTGAGTTGTAGTCAATTACACAAGGGATCACTGATAAATTCACCAGTGGTCAGGGGGGTTTTGAGAGGAAGGAGACTGGAGTATATCCTCCCCACGAGACCTAAATCACAAAAAATACTCCAATTACACTCTTTTCAAGACCAGTTCTCAAATAGTGTGTTTTATAAAAATAATAATCAACTAATGTGGTATGGACTATGCAGCTAGCCACTTAGGGAAATGGGATCATACTAATCATGTCCCTGCTGTGTAAGGGGAAAACAACTAGTTCTTTTTAGTTACCCTCACACACCCTAGTGGTGTCATGCTTCATCATCGGGTCACCCCGACCCCTAAAAGTCGAGGTGGGCTCAACCACAGTGTTGGGTAGCTCTTAGTAAGATGAAGACAGGGGGACTTAAATATAAAAAACCTAAAACTGACCCCTGGTTTCCCTTTATTTTTGGGTCAGATCGGGTTATTAAAAAATTATAAAAAACTGGTCTTTTTGGATTTTAATGGTCCTAAGACCCTAGTGTAAGTGCCGACATGTTTCAGTCCACAAGGGCCGTAAAGGTCCAGGACTTTCTTCAGGGCAAATTTCGAATCCCCCTTTATGTGTGGGGAATTATAGGAGGGAAGTCCCTATCCTATTTGTCATTCAAGGGAAGAGTAGCTTCTCCTTGTGAGTGTATGATTGTGTCTCTGTATTGCCAGGCTCCATCCAATTTTTGGGGGGTATTTTGCCACTCAAAGGACCGAGGGTACCAATGTATTTATTATATTTATAAAACACACTATTCTAGAACTGGTCTTGAAAGGAGTGTAATTGGAGTATTTTTTGTGATTTGAGTTGTAGTCATCAATCAATCAATCAATCAATCAATCAATCAATCAATCAATCAATCAACCAACCAATCAATCAACCAACCAATCAATCAATCAATCAATCAATCAATCAGTCTTGTATAGTGGGACTGGTCACCCCTGGGGGACTACAGGCACTGGGGTTCTGTGAGACTTTGTCGAAAAGCCATGTCTTGAACCTCTTCCTGAAGTCTTCAGACGAGGGGGCCGTTCGCTGTGGAGGTCGTTCCAGGACTTGGCGGCGAGGTAGAAGGAACGACCTCTGCAGCAGCTCCAACGGATACGGGGGGTATGTGCCAAGGCGAGGGAGGAAGAGAAGAGCTCACTGGTAGGTCGGTGTAGTATTAAGCGGTGTTTGATGTAGGTGGGTCTGGAGTTGTGGATGGCTTTGTAGGCATGTGACAGGAGTTTGAAGAGGCATCTTTTCTGGACAGGGAGCTAGTGTAGGCTTTTGAGGTGGGGGTGGCGCTGGTTCTTCTGGGGAGGTTGAGGATGAATCTTCCTGCAATGTTTTGGACAGTCTGGAAGCAGTTGAGAAGCTGTTTGGGGGTCCCAGCATAGAGTGTGTTGCCGTAGTCAAGGCGGCTGGATACGAGAGCTTGGGTGACTGTTTTCCTTGTGGAGGCTGGGAGCCATCGAAAAATTCCACGTAGCATGCGGAGGGTGTGGAAGCAGGATAAGGCTATGGCATTGACATGTTGCTTCATGCTCGGTTGGCTGTCCAGAAGGATTCCAAGGTTAGATGCATGGTTGGTGGGGGTTGATGTGGGGCCGAGCTCGGTGGGCTACCAGGTGTCATCCCAGGGAGAGGGCTTGTGCCCAAAGATGAGTACTTATGTTTTGTCCGAGTTGAAGTTTAGGCAGTTGGACTTCATCCAGGTGGCGACGTCGGACATGGTGTTTCGGAGGTTGGCTTGGGTGGTGTTGGAGTCTTCTGTGAGGGATAGAATGAGCTGCGTATCGTTGGCATATGAGATGATGTTAAGTCCGTGGGTGCTGACAATGTCTTCGAGCAGTGTTATGAAGGCATTGAAGAGGGTTGGTGTAGGAAAGTAGGATCTACATCTATGGTTACCCCCACTTTTTGCTTGATGTGATGCTGTATTTGACTACTCTGACAGGGAGCCTGCCAATCAGGACCCAAGTCTATTTTCTGTCCCCCTAAATTGTTGTGTTCAGTGCTTAGGTACATCCCAGATTGGATACAGGGGTACCCTTATAAGTCTCTAGTATATGGTACCTGTTAGATTTGGGTGTCTCTAGTTGGCACATGTCGGTACTTTTGACAAATAGGGACCCTTGCCTCAAGTCAGGGTAAGGGGGTACACTCCTAAAATAACCTCTGCCCTGCTCACCCCCTTGGTAGCTTGGCAGGAGCAGACAGGCTTATCTCAGAGGCAGTGTGTAAAGCATTTGTGAACACATACAGTAATCAAGTGACAACACTACAGATGGACACCACACAGGTTGTATATCAAAAATAAGTAATCTTTATATAGACTTATCACAAGACCACAAACAACACACATCCACAATACTGTACTTAAAATGGTAGCTTTAGCTTGGTTCTCTTTAGTTCTTAAAATGCGACACTTTGAGTCAATGTACTTTAAGATGCGACACGCAGGACAACGAAAGTGTTGCAACGATGGAAATGCGGCAAAGATCCGGTGCAAAGAAATAAAGCCGTCAAGTTCTTTCTGATGCGGCACGCTTCTCCGATGTTGCGAGAAGTCTCGGCTCGATGCGTCAGCTGCAGCGGCGACACGCTTGTTCAGTGATACAACAACAGCGGCTTTGGCGGCGACACTCTTCTCGACGATGCGAGACGCTTCCGCTCGATGCGACAACTGCAGCAGCCTTGTCCAGTGATGCGATGACAACAGCTCCAACGGCGGCACGCTTCTCCGTGGATGGGAGGCACTTTTTGTGATGCGGTGCAATGCGACAGCTACAGAGGCGACATCCTTACTCAGAGATGCGACGGCAGTGGCTGCGATGGCGACACGCTTTTCCGGGGTTGCGGGACGGTTCTTGAGATGCGGTGCAATGCATCAGCTACAGCGGCGACATCCACGATGTGACGGCAGTGGCTGCGATGGTGACACGCTTCTTTCTCTTGAGTCACGCATCCAGCTCCTTGCGACACGCAGTCCCTCAGAAGGCCCAAAACAGCAGCAGTCTGTTGTCCCTGAGAATTCAGCAGGAGGCAAGCTCTTTTCTCAAGACCTTGGAGATCCTTCACAAGTTGAATAAGGTGCACACAAAGTCCTTTCTCCTTTATTTGGCAGTCAGTCAACCACTGCAGGCCAATCCCCCAAGCAGAACTTCAGCTTAGGGATAGTCTCTCCTCAGTTTCCTCAGGTTCCTCTCCTCAGCAAAGGTTTCTTCTTGTAGTCCAAAAGTGATCTAATTTCTTGGGATCGGGGTCCCAATACTTCTACCCCAAAATCCTTTGTCCTCTGGGGACAGAGGGGCCTTTGTCTAGTCCAAACCAGTTCTGGAGCACTCTGTTTACATCACTCCTTCTTTCCTTTCACAGTGCAGGGCAGAAACATCAGACACCCCACAGGAGGTGGAGCCAGCATTGTGGAGGGAAGGCACAGCCCTGGAGCACTTTGTTGACATGACTTTCTTCTCTCCTTTGACAGTGCAGGGCAGAGACATCAGATGCACACAGGGGGTGGAGCCGGCATTGTGGAAGGCAGGCACAGCCCTATTCAGGTGCCAAGTGCAACTCCTCCCGCCCATCTACATGCAGATCTCTCTATTCACCACTGGACTGACTCATCCTGTCTCCTGGAATCCCCCAGCCCTGTCACTCAAACTCCAGACAAGGAATACACAACCTAGCAGAGGCAGGCTTGGATAGTTAGACAAGAAAATACCTACTTTCTAAAAGTGGTATTTTCAAACAAACACAGAATGTTAAAACCAACTTCACTAAAAGATGTATTTTATCATTCTGAGTTCAGGCATACTAAACTCGAATTTCTACCACGTTCCCTGAGTCAGTTAGGATTATAAAATGTAATAATCTAACTGCACATTCTGGCCTATGGAGAACAGGTAGCCTTGCAATAGTTAAAAACGAAAATTGCTGTAATTCACTATTAGGACACACACACCAGGGCATGTCTTACCTTACACTTACAATGCACCCTGCTCTTGGGCCTACCATAGGGGTGTCTGATATGAAGAAAAGAGAAGGTTTAGGGACTGGCAAGTGGGTGCACTTGCCCAGTCAGCATGGCAGTACCAGACTGCACACAGGCTCTGCAATGGCAGGCCTCAGACACACTTTTACAGGCTGCTTCTGTGGGTGGCACAACCAGTGCTGCAAGCCCACTAGCAGCATTTGGTTTACAAGCCCTGGGCACACTCAGTGCACTGTACTAGGATCTGACAAGTAAGCTAAATCAGCCAATCATGGAATCACTAATTCATACATTCATTTATAATAGGGAGAGCATATGCACTTTAGCACTGATCAGCAGTGGTAAAGTGCCCAGAGTCATAAAACCAACAAACACAGGTCAGACAAAATACAGGAGGAAGGCAAAAAGTTCAGGGATGACCCTGCAAAAAGGGTCAAGCCCAACAGTACCCATGTACCCAGGGCATGGGTACCCTGGAGGGCTTCCATGGGCTGAAGAATGTTTTGTGCCACGCATGAGAGACCATTCAAAATGGAACTACAGGCCTGCCATTGTAACCTGTGTAAGTTGGTGCTTGCACCACTTACTAAAGACATAGGTTTACTAAATCTAAGGGTTACTGCACTAAAAACCTATAAGCCACCCCTATAGCAGGCCTTTGCAATACTGAAGGCAGGGTGCTTGGTTCTAAGTGAGAAGGTGCCCCAGTAACCTATGTAGTCCATTCTCCCAGAGTTGTCAGTAAAGCAGAAATATACTATATAGAGGGGCACAGTGCAATCGAGTGATGACCATCTAAAAACAGCTGCAACAAAGTTTGCGGAGTTTTCCACACTCTGCGCTCCTTGGAGCTCGCGGAGTGCAGAAAACTTCACTCTGCGTAGTGCAGCAGAGTTTTTTTTGCTGCTCGCGGACAGTAAGTTGGTGAGCGCGAGGTGCCGCTTGGGTAGAATTTCTACAGGTGAGGCAGGAAGATCAGTATGAATAACAGTTTGCACTGCACTCCGCCACTTGTGGAACTCCGCTGAGGTTTGTTGTCACTTTGCGGAGTTCTGCATATTGAAACTCCATGAACTATGCCCAGGCATGATCACGGGTACCATAGTTGCGGTTGTGCACTCACTGTGGCCTAAACTGGCAAACTGCTCATGAATTTACCTACAATAGATACTAGGGTGCACTCAATGGTTTGCAATGACAAATTGGCTTGTGTTTCAGAACATGAAACCAGCGCCATTCCTCAACGCAGATAGGAAGGAAGAGCGCACTTTCACATGACAAGGACAGGCTGTGCACATGGCTTGCCCAGGCCCAAGCACCTTTGGTCCCAGTACGCACACACCACCCTGCTTGGTCTAGTCAGATGCGAGTGGACCCCCTCATGAGTATGTTTGCACTCTCCTGGCCCTCAACAGTAGCCCAGGCACCTTGCCGCCAGCACCATGGATGCAAGTGCGCAGCAGGCCTTACCCGAAGGTAAGAACACTAGGTTTGCAGGTATACGCTCATCAACCAGGCAGGATGGGCACCTATCCGCCTTGCCAAAGGTGCCAGGGTGCATCCTCCAGCCTGGGATATATGACGTTAAAACGCATGTTTTTTCAACGCATACCGTTACAACGGGACTTTTACAACGCCAATACTATTACCACGCATGTATTTACAACGCATTTTTTTACAACGCAGGTACCTTTACAACGCATACCATTACAACGTAAGTATTGGTAAGTATATATTTTTTTTTTAATTGTATATTATTTAAAATTAATATAATGTAATGTAATTGTATTTAATTTAATTTAATTTAATTTAATTTCATTTAATTAATTTAATTTAAATTTAATTTTATTTTATTTTTACCCTGTATCCCTTTACCCAAAAACCCAAAACTGACCCTGAACCCTAAAAATACCCCTTTACCCAAAAACCCAAAACTGACCCTGAACCCTAAAAATACCCCTTTACCCAAAAACCCAAAACTGACCCTAAACCCTAAAAATACCCCTTTACCCAAAAACTGAAAACTGACCCTAAACCCTAAAAATACCCCTTTACCCAAAAACTGAAAACTGACCCTGAACCCTAAAAATACCCCTTTACCCAAAAACTGAAAACTGACCCTGAACCCTAAAAATACCCCTTTACCCAAAAAACTGAAAACTGACCCTGAACCCTAAAAATACCCCTTTACTCAAAAACCCAAAACTGACCCTAAACCCTAAAAATACCCCTTTACCCAAAAACTGAAAACTGACCCTAAACCCTAAAAATACCCCTTTACCCAAAAACTGAAAACTGACCCTGAACCCTAAAAATACCCCTTTACCCAAAAACTGAAAACTGACCCTGAACCCTAAAAATACCCCTTTACCCAAAAAACTGAAAACTGACCCTGAACCCTAAAAATAACCCTTTACCAAAAAACTGAAAACTGACCCTGAACCCTAAAAATACCCCTTTACCCAAAAACTGAAAACTGACCATGAACCCTAAAAATACCCCTTTACCCAAAAACTGAAAACTGACCATGAACCCTAAAAATACCCCTTTACCCAAAAACCCAAAACTGACCCTGAACCCTAAAAATACCCCATTACCCAAAAACCCAAAACTGACCCTGAACCCTAAAAATACCCCTTTACCCAAAAACCTAAAACTGACCCTGAACCCTAAAAATACCCCTTTAAAAAAAACCTAACATATAACATTTTAAATATAATTATATACTTACCAATACTTACGTTGTAATGGTATGCGTTGTAAAAGTACCTGCGTTGTAAAAACATGCGTTGTAAATAAATGCGTTGTAATGGTATTTGCGTTGTAAAAGTTCCGTTGTAATGGTAGTGCGTTGTAAAAAATGCGTTGTAATGTGTGTTTACCTCCAGCCTGCCATGGCTGGCCGGCATGTATCCAAAACAGCAACAGGGACGGTGCGCCCACCTCTATGTGACTCGGTAGACCAGCCCAAGTTCTGGAGCAGTGCATCAGCACCTCTTCCTTACCTGTGTGCATGCACTTCTCCACGTCTCTGACAGTGAGGATGAGCGGAGTGCCCTGAGGCCACTAAAGAGATTCAGAAACTCCCCAGTATCCATGGGGATAGTCGAACTGATTTGAACACTGCACTGTTAGTAGTAGCACTGCTCTCCGACCACTAGCCACTGGCCAAATGGAGAGCATAGTCCAGACCCGATGGTTGGATCAGACAGGCTAGAGATGAGCCCACCTGACGCAGCTTGCTGTTGGATGGTCAAACAGGAGGTAGGTGCTGCACCTGGAAGAGTAAATGTCAGTTTATGGGCTCGCACTTTCTTAGTTGTGGAAGAAGAGTAGCAATGTGTGTTGCACTGAGTGTTCTGGTGGCAATAATCGCTTGTAAATATGCCCCTGTGTTTCTCTAAAATCAATGTATTCTTTTTGTCTCAAATGTTATCACATTAAACTCTGACCAAGTAACCACTCCGTTAAAACATGACAAATACACCTATTCATGTTCTCGGCCTTCTTCCTATGCAGATGGATACACCGAGAAATGTTTAGTCTATTTCTACTTGATAAGCCTTGAAGGTCAGGCAGGAATATCTGGTTGAACAGCTGCAATTGATATCTTCTCCTTCGTGTCTGCAGGGCCTAGAGGTACATGACTCGGGAAACAACCTTTACAACGCAACTTTTACAACGCACTACTATTACAACAAAACTTTTACAACGCAACATCCATTACAACGCATGCATTTACAACGCAACCATTACAACGCATGACACTACAACGCACACCACTACAACGCATGTCATTACAACTCAGTCATTACAACGCATACCATTACAACGCATAACATTACCATCCAATACTTACCCTACTGTTGCCCCCCCTGGAGTTAGAATAGTAATTTTACCCCTACACTATCCAACACTTACCCTACTGTTACACCCCCTGGAGTTAGAATAGTAATTTTTACCCCTACACTATCCAACACTTACCCTACTGTTGCACCGCCTGGAGTTAGAATAGTAATGTTACCCGTACACTATCCAATACTTACCAAAACATGCAATGTAATGTTATGCGTTGTAATGGTATGCGTTGTAAAGGTATTATACGTTGTAATAGAGAGAAAAAGAAAGGTGGTGGTTTAGCTATTATTTACCATCGCTCACTCAGAGGGTCCTTCCAACAGGGGCCAATAGGTCCAGATGAGACTCTTCTTTTTAATTTTACCCTATCTGACCACCAAACGTTCAGAGGTTGCTTAGTCTATAGACCTCCTGGGACGAAAGCACCTTTTTTTCTAGCTCTGGGTAAAATAATAGAAACAGCTGCCACTGCCCAAACGTTCACTTTACTAGGCGATTTTAATTTTCACCTAGAATGTGGCTCGGACCCAGACACATGCGATCTTACTGACCTGCTACAGGGAGTGGATCTGAGGCAATTGGTCAGCGGTCCCACCCATAAGGCAGGCATACCCTGGATGGTATCTTTTCAAATCACCCGAGCCTTAATGTGCTTTCAGTCCAGCCCATATCCTGGTCTGACCATTCAGCAGTCTATTTCAACTTTGTCTTAGCCCTACCTGGGAGATCATCCAGAGCCAGACTCGCTCCACGACAGATTAGGAAATGGAATGACATAAAACAAGACGAGCTGGAATGTGTACTAAAGTCAACCTTGGAGCCGCTCTCAGGAAACACGGAACAAGCAACCCGGGCCTACACGAGATGGCTTGAGGACGCATGTTTACAACTGGCTCCCCCTAAAACCTTTTTCCCCACACGGTCTACCCCCTCCGCCCCCTGGTTCTCCGAAGAGATCAGGGACCATAAAATTGTGTGCAAGAAAAAGGAAAAAATCTGGCGGACAACCTTTAGCGAGTCAGATAAAAAAATTCTGAACACTGAGCAAAGAGCGTATAAAGAGAAGATCCAGCAAGCTAAGCGAGCTTTCTTTACGAAGGTTAAAGAAGCCAGCAATGCCCCGAAGGAGCTTTTTCGAACGGTGTCCTCTCTGGCAGTCCCGAAGACCATTGAGGTACCCCCCAGCCTTCTTCTTTGTGAGAAACTGGCTACCTTTTTCCGTGAAAAAGTTGAAAAAATCTTCTCTCCTTTAGACACTCAAATAAAAACCTTGGTGGAGCCTCCCACTAACAACGCGAAATCAGACAACGGTCCAGAAAAACTTCTATGTTTCTCCCAAATCAGTGAGGAAGAGGTAAGGAGCCGACTTCCGAAGATAAAATCAGGCTCCCCTCATGATCTCTGCCCTGCCGCCATCGCTAAATTAGGACCAGTTACTATTGCAGCCGGACTCGCCCCCCTCCTCAATCTTATGCTGGATAGTGGGGAATTCCCCGCAAAATGGAAACAAGCCTCAATTTTACCTCTCCTCAAAAAAAACAATTTGGATATAGCCGACTTAAACAACTATCGGCCAATTGCAAGACTGCCCCTTCCAGCCAAAATTATGGAAGGCTTTCTAAATACGCAGTTAAGCACCTTCTTGAGAACAGGAGAACATCTAGACCCCTGCCAACATGGTTTCCGTGCAGAACATAGCACGGAATCCGCCTTAATCAAATCGGTGGAAGACATCAGAAGAGTGCTGGACGGAGGAGGTAGAGCCGCCTTGATCCTGCTGGACCTTTCCGCGGCCTTCGACACGGTCCATCACAAGTTGTTGGTGGACCGGTTGAGGGCCTGCGGAATTCAAGGTAAGGCGCTGAAGATCTTGCAGGCCTTCCTCTCCAACAGGACTCAGACGATGGCACTGGGGGATTTTGAATCACGCCCCTTTACACTCCCTTGCGGAGTGCCCCAGGGTTCCTCCTTGAGCCCGACCCTTTTTAATGTCTATGTTTCCACTTTAGCCCCGATAATTCGAACCTTCGGTTTTAACCTTACAGCTTATGCGGACGACACGCAGATAGTGGTGTCTCTGCTGCCGGGGGACATAGACAGCACTGCGGACAGGTTCAAAGGCTGCATGCAAGAAGTGGGTGTTTGGATGGCTCAAAACTGTCTTAAGTTAAACTCTTCGAAGACAGAAGTGCTACTCTTTGGCTCAAAAGATAACTTCTGGTCCCCAAGATGGTGGCCTGAAGAAATGAGAACTCTGCCTGCCCCAGTGACTAAGGTGAAAAATCTTGGCATTCTGGTGGATGACTCTTTATCTTTTAAACCTCAGATCAATGCCCTTGTCTCATCCACCCATTTTGTCCTTAAAACAATTAGGAAAGTGCTACCATTTTTGGAGCAAGAGCATAGAAAAACAGTGGTCACAAGTCTAATTCTATCTCGGTAGACTACTGTAACAGCCTTATGCTGAACACCCAAGTTGGCGTACTAAATAAACTCCAGACCTTACAGAATGCTGCCGCACGCCTGATAACAGATACACCTAGGTTCGCATCGGTGGCTCAGGACCTGGCAAAACTTCACTGGCTGCCAGTGCGGAAACGAATTACCTTCAAAGCACTTTGTGTGGTCTTCAAAGCAGTGCACGATCTGGGCCCTAGTTGCATGAAGGAACTATTCTTCTGGTACAAGCCGGCAAGATCTCTCAGATCTGGTCAGCAGGCATTGGTATCAGTCCCTAGAGTCAAGAAAGCAAGATGGGGAGGCAGGAGCTTTTCCTTAGGAGCTGCCGTAGCCTGGAACAAGCTTCCCCTCTACATTAGACAATTGCCCGATCTCTTATCCTTCAGAAAGGCACTGAAGACTTGGCTCTTCATCCATTAAAGCACCTACCCACACACCAGTTTAATCGGTTAGCGCCAGGACACCTCCGGGTAACAGAGCGTTCTAGAAATGTAAAAAATAAATAAATAAATAAATAATGGAATGCGTTGTAAATGTAGTTTTTAAAATTTCGTTGTAATGGCATGCGTTGTAATGGAATGTGTAGTAATGGATGTTGCGTTGTAAAAAATGTGTTGCAAAGGTATGCGTTGTAAAAGTGTGCGTTGTAATGTCATACATCCACATGACTCACGGGGGCCCTCTAGTGTAAACCTTCCTGGTACAAAATGTGCATCGGTTTTAAGAGAATCTTACACTCCATTTCTATATCTTCCATACATGGCCAGACTGGGAACTGAAACCGGCCTTGGTAAACTGCTCTCCGACCCCCTGAGGGGGGTGCAGCCGAACTTTTTGCTAGGGCCAGTTTCAATGGGCCAATATTGCCGTCCTCCGGTAACAAAAACGGCCCTTGGGGGGCCCAAAACCAGTCCCCACCATGGCGGACCACCGAGGAAACGGCTGGTGCCGGCTACGGCCAGCAGGGGTGTAACAGGCCCCCGCAGCCCTGGAAATGTGGGGGCGAGCTGCAGCCCCCCCCCCCCCCCCCCCAGCACAGTCCTCTAGTCCGAAAGCTCCTGATAAAATCCGGGGGGCCTCCTCAAATTTCGTATGCCACTGAAGGCCAGTCCGGCCCTGCTGCCATAATTAGAGAGAAGAGAGAGCAATGTGATAAGAATGGAGAGACACCTAAAAGCTGGACTTGCTCTCAAGTAAATGCGCTTCACAAAACCTTTGGGTCACAGAGAGCATACTATTGACGTCGACAATCGACACCCGAATCGCAGTCAGGCCCAGCACACCTTGCTTTTCACTTTTCAAAGCAGGAACAATACAAGGTCTGACATACCTCATATTTGGCGGTTAAAAGTAGGCAATCGCCTCAGTTCTTGTAGCCCTTGATAATGTTAGTACAGCCTGAGGCTAAGCTCTTGAATCTATTTTAGACAGCTACATTGAGGCATACATTCCCACCAAGATATTTGTACTAAAATAATTCCATACAGAAACCTCAGAAAAATTTGAAATGTCAGACTGTGCACTATACAATGCATGTAGGATCAGAATTTTATATGACGTGTATATCCTAAATAAAACCAAAGATTCCAGGCTTGTGGGAAGAGATACTGCCAGGGTCATCTTGGTGACATCAGGTTCCAATGCCACCTGGTGCCGAATTACAAATAGGACGCAAAGTCGCACTCCATACCCCGGCAACCCAAAAACGGTGTATACCCTATTTAGACAAGGTTCCCCCTTATAATGCAATATTCCCAGAGCAGACGCAAACTCTGACAGCATCCCGCATTAGGAAGTGTTTATCAGCAAAGGATGGAGTTTTAAACTGCAGCTCCATATTCAGTGTGAGAGAACCCACTAACTTAAGAGTTGCCCTCAGGTCAAAATGCTCCCTGTTACGGGATGGGTCACAGAGACATCCGCGACCCCATCTGTAATACCAACATGCAGTGGCGGCTCCTCCGCAATGACTGAGGAGAATCGTCCCACTGCATAGCTAGGAGCAAGCAAAAAAAAAAAAAAAACAATGTTCAGCCGACTCTGAGCAGGTGCTGTTGGGAGGGGCAGGAAGGGGGAGGAGGAGTGCTATGTGCACTCCACTCCCTAAGTACTCATGTGTGTTTTGCCGGCTGTCTCAGGCCGACCAAAACACACATGCGCATATAGCCCATGGAGAGAAACCCCACAGACTCCCTGGCCTGAGCAGAGCGTCTTTCTAGCCCGCTCAGGCCAATCCCCGTGCTGCAGAGCACGGGATTGGATGGAAGTCTGTCCCATGGGCTGCTGGGACCTGGCAGGGAGAGGAGAGGCGGTGCGACGCAACGTTGAAGGCGGGCAGCGGATAAAGGTTTGATTATAAAATTTTATATAAAGCATTTCTAACCCCTCCCACCTCACCACCCTTTGTTTATGGCGGTGCCACTGCCAAAATGCATTGGGAGTACATGAAACAGGTGCTAACTCCTGTTGCAGCCCGGGGCACTTTGTGTAATGCAGCCACTGTTATTTATGCAGCATCCATCTTGTCGCACTGCTAAGCAGAACTGAAGCCACGAAGCCTGAGATAAAAACTGGAAACATAGAGGACATGGCCACACCGGTTTTCTTTTTCATCCTCACATTATCCTCATTATCCTTCCTAACCCTCACGCTCCAAAGAAAAGAAGGTTAACATACATAGACCAGCATCTCCCCTTACACTCTGTGGGGCTTATTTACAAGCCTCTTGCGCCACTTTTGCGTCATTTTTAACATGGGAAAAGTGACATATGGGTGGTGCAAGGGGCTTGTAAATAAGCCCCTGTGTGCTCCTGAGCATGTTGTTCTTCCCAAAGAAACCTGTGCAATCTTCAATGCACACAATCTGAGAGCAAGACATGGTAGAGAGGAGAAGATAGTGTATGGGAAGTTGGAATAAGTCTGTCTGAGTGTACATTAAATAAAACAGAACTGCAATGCAGCAACATTGCCTCTCTCTTATCCCTTTCTTCTCTCTTGCTCTACTGAACAGCTCTATCCTTGCTCCCTTTCCCCCAAAAAGCACCAGGGAACAAATGTCATGTACCTCACAATCGAGCACAAAAAAATGATTTACCGGTAAATCGATTACAAAGGTAACCAAAGCAAAAGAGAATTGCTTGCATTTAAAAGAAAACAATTACATTTGAATCCTGTGAACAAGCTCTTTTTTATATTTGTATTTATTTTTTGCTGCTTCATATACCGGAAACTTGCCCGAGGGGAATGTAAGCGTCTTACATGAGCACCAGATTACATTACACAAAGTCAAATCCATTACTTGGTTATTGAGTGGTACCAAGGTCAATGATCAGACCTGCTATCTGAGTCGAGAATTTTTGGTGCAGTAGATGCTGTATCACATGGATTATTTACACATTATTTGGCAGACATCTTAATCTTGTTTGTCAGCAACCGTTGTGTACTAACCTGTAGCTAAATTTCAATTCTGTGCCACGTTTGAGCACGTGGCTCTAATTGCGTGATTTGAGCATATTCTCTAACAGTTACTCTGGAAGATCTCATGAGCTGAAAATTGATCTCCCCCACACACACACATAATTTAAACAGCATTTAAACGTATTCTTTCTAAAAAAAAAATGACAGTGCTCAATTTGAGCCGGAGGTTTCCGGTGCTCAGCACCAGCACTTAATTGTCAGCACCGGCGCTTGTGACAGCCAGCCACAAGGTGGCGCTATCTAGTTAATTTAGAGATGACCACAACAACAGTTCATTATTAATGCTATATTAATTAAACAAGACTATTACCTGCCACCCAAGCCATTCTTATAGTTTTGGAGGTGTGACGAATTGTCAGATTTGTAGTCGTTTGATGGGTAGTAGTTGTGTTGTTACTATCATTGGCAGCATTGTGTTGTTACTATAATTGGCAGCATAGCAGGGCAATATGTTTTTGTTTTTACAAATTTTGCACTGCAATCAATTCATACATTTCTCTGAGTAAGCCATTTTCTTAGAGGAACGAATTGGTGCTTGTGGAATCTGGTGTAAGTAGGTGAAGCAGTTTCTTCTGTGCAAGTGAGCAAATAAATATCATCTGTACCTCAAGTCTTCTTATGGCAGCTTCAGGGGGTGTGAGTTGCACATGCAATGTTGTCATCAGAGTCAAGTGGAACTTCTTTTGAACAGATTCAGGCAGACTTATTACTGCCTGACTGTACGTTTAATGAGGAGAAGTTGAAGAATGTAATTATGTGCCCGGAGTGAAGAAGGGATGAATGGGATATGAAAAAATCTTAAACATTCCTGAGGAGAAAAACACAGTACAGAAGTCACCAAGATTTACTGAAGGACCAGTCCCAGGACCGGAGGTCACAATATGTCCTACAGGGTAAAGTTTACAAGATTCTTTCAAAATAACGTCGTCAGAGAAAAGTTTGGTTCCTCTAAATATTCTCAAGCTGAGGCAAAAACACTACAAAATTCCCTAAAGATGTAACCCACATATTGGGGAGTAAAAACACACATGAAGCAAAGGAAAAGCGGTTTACCATTTAGCATCAATGAAGTGAAAGGTTGAAGGAAAATGGCCGACAGGCTGCTTGTGACAATGCTTATGTGCTGTGAATATATACTCCGAGAGAGAGAGGGGAAATAAACCAAGGCATATCCTCCTTGTAATAACAGAAGTACATGCAGCTGAGGTTTTTATTGAAAGGTTACTGATATACCCTACAAGAATCTTAAAATATTTTTGAGCAATCACCTCACCCACAACTTATCATAGCATGCTTCATTCAAAGGTGATTTCCCAGACCTAGGTAGGTGTATACTATCTTGGTGAACTCAAAAATTGCTGGGAAATGTTTGGAGAAATGAATGTTGGATTATGCCAGGGATCCAGATAAGGGTTAAAAATATCTTGAGGTAAACCCAAGGTAATATCCTTAATTATTGGGTACCTTAGATATGGTTTAAAAGTCATATATTTTGAATATCTGAAGAGGTATAATTATTTATCTATCCAGCAACCTAAACCAACATGTTTCGGCCCATCAGAAAGCCCATTCAGGACTTTGGCCTTCGTCAAGGCTCCAATAATCCCTGCCGATCTACTCACTCATGCCATGAATAAATCATGAGGCCTAATATTCTCATACCTTGCTTGTTTTCTCATTTATGACACCCTTATATAAGGGTGATTCAGGATTTTACTGGTCAGAACAGGGATGAGCTCCCCTGTAGTCACACATTCATCAAGAGGATGTGCCTGCCTGCACGTCTCTACTCTGCCCTGTCTGCTGGTCACCGAACAATGCTTATGTGCTGTGATTGTCTATGTGTGAGAACCTTTTCCCAGAGGTCCATGGGCAATTAGGGGTCACTGAACTCAGGCTGTATAAACTGGAACCATCAACCACTGGAGTCCATGGGTTTAGTCTTAATTGTTGGACCCAAACAAGATCAAATCGGTACATCCCTTCTGTACTTGACTCTCAGTGTAGCAAAGTCGAACAGTCCAAGGCAGACAACAAAGTTATAATACCTTTCATTGTCATAAAGGAGACGTTCATGAAGTCCTTTTGCAAGCACTACCTATGTGCGCTACAATCAGGGTAGGCAATGCCTCTCTGATGTTGTGCACTTGTGCATTCAGCATGGCACATAAATTGAGGATACTTCAGACAGGGCCTATGCCCAACTGGTATATTTTGCACGTCTGGTGTCTCCCGACTTGTAAGCAAAGGCAGATGTATTGCAGTGCTTATAGTCTGGTGGAGGTGATCGGGTGGCAGCAGAGCTCGCAGTCATGGGGATCTTACTTTTGAGCCCAAACTCAAGCCCCACCTACCAAACAAGCAAATGACCATCCCAGGATGCAAGTGTGACACTCTTCCAGATATTGTTGGGTTTAATGCAGCACTCTGAGAATCTTGGAATTAGTCTATGGTTACAGTTGCGTCAGCACTGTGGCCCCTCTAGGTGCTTAGACGTGCTGTGGAATACACTCTTGTTACATTTTGGGACACAGTCAGTCACAGGTGTCAATGCAACCTTCACAAGAAAGAATGGCCTGGGCCTCAATGCAGCCTCTTGATGCAGGTCAGGTCCCATGTCATTGTTTTCAGAGTCTCCTCACCTTAGCCGTTTCAGCCTCTACTTCATCTGAGAGGATCTTCTTCATGCCATAACACCTCTCATGTCCTTCTTGAACGGTCAGCTCTCTCCCTCGTAGTAGGATGCTAGCAGCCCTCTGGCAAGTTCAGCTAGGCTTACTTGAAGGTTACAGGTAAATAGCCAGTGAAGGGGATTTAGGGGTCAGTACCCCAATGGTGGAGCTCAAAGAAATCACCTGGTCGCCATTGGTGTGAGACCCCAAACTTCTGTTCAGGAAATCTTGGCATAATAACAGGAAGAGTCTGCATCATCCTTATATCCAAGTTTCAGACAGTATTTGGGTGCTCAGGCAGCTCAGTTCTATGACAGATTCTGGGCAGTCCTTCAATTTTGTGAATTCATGCAGTATGTGCCATGTTCAACCATGCCTTTATGACATGTGTTAACAGAAAGGCAGGGAAGCTTGGATTCTTCTCTCAGAAGCAAACCAACACTAGAGCACAAAGGCAAAAGAAGCTGATCCAATTAAAAGCAACTGCCTAGTTTACCAGGGTACATACATAAAACCAGATCAACCACTTTTGTACGCTGACAGGGGAGGCACGTTTAAAGAAAGTAAAGGTAAAGGCATTTTTTATGGGTAGTATATTCAAGCTCTGGAGGAAACAAGCACACTGGCTAATTTAATCTTACCACCACCACATTCTAGGATGGTATTTGGAGAACTATTTCTACTCACAAAGATACATATAACATACTCACGAGCACACCATGAACTTTGATTCACCAAAATGCCACGGGTAGCGGAAGTGACATCACATGCCCTTTGACCTGTGACAACATCGTAGGAAATGACATCACATATTATCATCCCTGCCAGCATTACTGGAAGTGATGCCATGTGACTTTAGATCCTGATGCTATCATTGGTAGCGACACCACCAAAGTTAAAAAAAAGAAAAACAAACAAGAGCAAAATTACGACCACGTTAATAAAATAAGAAAAAACATGATAGAGGAAGTACACATCTGTTTTAGTTATTACATATATTTCAACAGGGCTGCAATCATATCAGAGTTGAAACCATCACATGCCCAAGGGGCAGCCATCATCTGACAGATGGCCATCCTATGCTGCCCAATTGCAGACCCAGCGTCAAATTACTGCCCACAATGCCTGCCTCAGCACCCCATGAAAGGAAACAACTATGGCTGGGAGGCACAAAGATGATGAATAGCTTTGGCTGTAGCAGTGCAGGCTTCAATCATACTTTAAGACTCCGGCTAGGAGGGCTCGGGGGATTCTCCCCAGAGAAAATGTTGGAAAAAATTGGTCATTTGTCACACAGATTGGCTCAAAAAGCCAATGATGTGCCAAGCCAATATAGCTTGACACCACTCAGGTGTTGGAGTGGGCCCCACTTTTTCAAAGTGTGCAGTGGTTGCCGCCTGTATGTCAATGGCTAGACCCTCTATAAAACAGGTGAACCCCTTTTGCTAAGAATTATGTAAAGTTTGGCAGTGCCAGACGTTTGCTAAGAATTTTCCCCATTTACTTACAATCACACATTTTACTTACCAATTTGCCAGGCAGGCCCATCTTGAACTTACCTCTGCTACGCCACCATCAGTCACCTGGTGCCGAACCAGGCATTTGAACCCTAGTTGTTTAACTGGAAGTCAGGAACTTATCCACTGGACCACACTGGTTTCCACGTCAGTAGCCTAGCAAATCGTCCCTATATCATGGTCATCCTTTTCATGAGCAATGGAAGTCACAAGCAATGACACAAGAGCCTGTATGTTGCTAATAGCTACTACTGCAAGGGTCTAGACCATCAATGAGTTATAGCACAATGGTAAGTCTTGTATCTCTAGTAGCACAGACTTTCATAGGACAAGGATTTGAATCCTACCAATGCTGTCAAGGTATCTCAAGGTGGAACACTTTCAAACAGTGATTTTATTTTCATTTTCCAAGTTTATTTTCACTTGGAAAAACAAAGGAGGAAAGTGGCCACTATTTTTGCACTTGTGCATCAGAATAACAAATCTCTTCCCTCCTGATCTTCCCCCAACTTCCTTCTTCTCCAGTAGGTGCAATAGGGACAAACTGGGGTGGCGTAGTGGGCAAAAGGACAATGGATTTAACCCAGATCTTTTGACTGGGGGATAATGTTAAAGCCTTATCTTTCTTTATCAATCTATTCCTTCTTTTTACTTTAAAGTTGGTGCATTGTAGAGCACAAATGTGGCCTGGGGGTATAACTGAGCACAAGAATTCAAGAAAGTTGCTACGCTGATAGTAAAATAGGTTGGATGGTGGTCAGTTTTTAATTTTGGTGTGAGAAGATCTCTCAAATCAGGGCTTGGGGTGCTGTGAGATTGGCTAAGAATAAAGATCAGGTATGAGCTCTGGCTAATTAAATGATGGGTAAAGTTTGAGGCAAGTGGAACTCCCTTCATTAGGTGCAACAAAAAGCTAAAACAGTTGTTTTCTTCAAGAGGAAGAAAAGAGAAAAGTCAGGTCTTTGCTTCAGAAGGTCTGCATCATGCCTGCTATAGCAGGCGAAGGAATGAAGTATCGCAGCAAGGCGCTGTGGCTTTAAACACTCCCTTCCTTCATTTGAAGGAAGCCCTTGAATGCCCTCAAACACCCAAATTCTGTATAGTGGATGACTGCAGGCAGTTTGAGACCTTGCTAAATGAGGGTGACGTCCCCATGTGCGGTATTCAAGTGGCAAAATCCTTAGTTTAAGATAGGAAGGCTGCTTTTGAATTTGACTGAAGACCATATGTTGGAAGCTGTATCCCGGTGCAACCGGTGACTGTCTCAGAAGAAAGTAAGAATGGGAGGACAGTATTTGCATAGTACAGCCCTCTTTTCATTCCCATTATTATGCTGCGGTTGCCGTGTAGCATTACTAGAGGTCAGGAGTATGAACATAGGAGCACAGTGAGGCTTTTCTTCTGCTTGCTGACATACCTCTAGTTCATGTTCCTCTTGCAGGGCCTAAGGAGTGGAGGACTGCGATGACTGAGTGAATGAGTAACGAGGAATGGCTGGCCTGTATATGTGGGGAAGGGAGAATGTTTGGAAGGTAAACAACATGATAAAAGTGTCAAAGCATACTAGTTTGCTGAGTGATTGAGTGAGTGTGTCACCTCTCTCATTGAAGGGACATGTGAGAGAGGAACAGCAGCTATATATCCTTCAGGTGGGAGAGGAAGCACAGATGAATAGTTCCCTCAAATATATACACTTACACTTAGCCTCCCTTTGTGTTGCTTCCCACAACCAAATTCCTGCTTCTTTAACAACACACCCCCTCACGCCATCCCTTCATGTTGCTTTCCTCCCACAGAGTTTTTTTTTTGTCATCTAGACATGCTGCCGCTGGGTTGCTGTACAACATGGCTAAAAAGCAGGGACAAAGCCAATAGGTCCCATAAGCAAGCCCTATTGTCATTGGTGATTCTTGTTGGATTTTCTGGCAAGTGGCCCGGTAGCATTGAGGAGGAAAAGTGAAAAAAAAGCATGTGAAAAACTGATGCTTAAGAAAGGAAAACAGCTAATTTTCTCTGTACCATTAATTTTTCTGATGCTTCATTCTGATCTTGCTCCCCACTGCTGCGAGGAAAGAAAAATTTGCAAAGGCACTAAATTTGACACTTGCACGGCATGCACATGTCCGATCCACACACCATCCAAATGTCAAGATTTGCTAATGCTTTTTTAACATGTGACCTCCCTGTAACACCCTGTTTTTCATGAAAGAACAGGCTGATTGCTCGGATAAACAGCTAACAGCTTGTCTTTTATCTTTGAAAGTTTCACTTGTTTAGCCGGGATAAAGGTAATTTTAATCAGAGTATCTGCTCTATCTCACCACAAAGGTCATTTTAATCAAAGTGTCTGCACTATATTAAGACTCTGTTTCAGACAAAGGAGAGCATTTCCTCAAGATTTTACTGGTGCCAGTTTACATTTCAGTGTCACCCTAAGTGGGAAGGGTATGCTCAGACGTGGGTCCCATGCTCACTACACCACTGGATTCAAGCTAGCCTGGCTGACGAAGGGTGATGCCCTGAAACCGGTCCCAGGATGCTTCTTTCCGGTCCAGAGAGGACCTGGCTTGACAGTTCAAGCTGGACTCTTCCCATAAGGAACAGGGTCAAGACTGATTTGCATATGGCTGGGTCCAAAATGGGGTGGTGTGGTGAGCAAAAGAATGATGGATTAAACCCAGATCCTTTTGACTTGGGTGAAAGTTTGCATTGTCCAGCATTCCGTCCATCAACTGTTACTTTTGCATACGTCACCCTAAGCGTGATGGGTATGCCCAGACCTGGGTACCGTGCTCACTACACCACTGGGTTCCAGCTAGCCTGGCTGATGAATGGTGATGCCGTGAAACCGGTCCCAGGATGCTTGGTTCCGGTCCACTGAGGACCTGGCTTGGCAGTTCGGGCTGGACTGTTCCCATAAGGAACCGGGTCAAATCTGATTTGCATATGGCTGGGGTGGTGTGGTGAGCAAAAGAATTATGGATTAAAATAAGATCCTTGTGACTGGGGTGAATGTTTGCATTGTCCAGCATTCCGTCCATCAATTGTTTCTTTTGCATACATTGCAGTGAAGTCAGATGTTGCAATGCATTCTGTAACCTTTGGCAGCAGGCCAAGTCTGCTGAATCAGCAGGGTCAGACGGGGACATAAAATAGGCCTAGGCACCAAGAAAAAAGTGGCCCCCTTTAGTGAACAAGATAGCTAAAAAAAAAGTTGCATACATTTGCAAATCAGAACAGTTTTAAAATTGTGAAAACACTATTAAGTGTATTTTCCAAGACATGGGAGACTGCATGCATTTGTGTTTGCTGCAAGCAATGTCTGTGATAATAGCGGGGAAAATAACATTGAAAACCAGCCCACCTGTCCATAAAACAGGCCCAGAAACTGCTAAAAAAAACGGGCAACACCCTGATCTGTCAGACTAGCCTATTGGGCACTACCTGATTGCCCCATAGGACAGTCCGACCCTGCTTATCATAGTGGTGCATACGATACACAAGCTTTTGTTGTGTAACATGTTTAATGAAAAATAATATGGCGCTCAAATACACAGGATCCACAGCTCTGTAATGCCATACATGCTCAGTGTACATATGCAAAAACAACAGTTGATGGACAGAATGCAGAACAATGTCAGACATTCACCACAGTACACAGATCTGGACCTAAATCCGTCATTTTTTTGCTCACCATGCCATTCCAGTTTAAACCCAGCCATATGCAAATAAGTCTTGACCCTGTGCCTCATGGGAACAGTCCAGCCCGAACTGCCAAGCCAGGTCCTCCCTGGACTGGAAACAAGCATCCTAGGACCGATTTCGGGGTTTCACCCCTCTTCAGACTGGCCAGGATAGCTTAATTCCAGTGGCATGGAGAGCACGGGACCCATGGCTGGGCATACCCGTCCCACTCTGGGTGACAAATGCAAAAACAACAGTTGATGGACTGAATGAGAACAATGTCATACATTCACCCCAGTACAGAGATCTGGGCCTAAATCCATCATTTTTTTGCTCACCATGCCATTCCAGTTTAAACCCAGCCATATGCAAATCAGTCCTGACCCTGTGCCTCATGGGAACAGTCAAGCCCGAACTGCCAGGCCGGTCCAAGTCATATCATCAGGGACAGTTTGTGTAGGTAAGACCAGTGGGGAGGTGGGAAGGGGTGGGGGGAGGGACTCGACAGAAGACAACGAGGGAACATTAATTATTTATTTAATTTTCCCTAGTCATCGTCTGTGGAGTCATGTGGAGTCCTCCCCTCCCCCCAACCCCGCCCTACCGGTCGTACCTGCACGTGCCGCTCCTGCATATCATGTGCATTCACTTCCAAAGATAAATTACAATAATAATAACAATGACACTAATCAAGCTAACTTGCTTTCTATATGAAAATTCCAATCATACTATTGCCATTTACAGGTGCTGTAAAACACGGATTGGTGTCACTACAACGCATGCTTTTACCACGCATGCCTTTACAACGCGGTTTTTACCACGTAGTCCATTACAACGCATAATGCTTTTAGGCGCTGGATAGTGAATTATTTAATTTACTATTCCAACTCCAGTCCCCGTGGATAGCAGGGAAGGTGTTGGATAGTATATTAAATACATTCCCTATCCTAGAGCGCCCCCCAGCGCATTGCGTTGTAATGGTTTGCGTGGTAAAAGTTGCGATGTAATGGTAGTGCGTTGTAAAAAATTCGTTGTAACCGTGCTACACCGTAAAACACTGTTACTTCTATTGTGGAGGAGTGTGGCTCACTGATTAGAGCGGCAGACCCTGATGCTGAGGTCTGGCCCGGGACCAGGGTTCAATTCCCGTCGTGGCAGGGTCTTGAGCTCAAATGTCCGCGGACCTGATAATTCTCGGCACGGTGCCTACTCTAATCATGGGGTCCCACGCTGCAACTCTGGGCAATAGCTTGCTTAGTCTCCACACCGGCCCTAATCGCTAAGGATGCCTGGCTTCACAAGAGGGGTGCCCATGAGTTGGGTGCCTCACAGGAACAGGCCAGGACGGGTTCCTCAGCGGTTTATTCAGCGCGGGGACACACCGATAAGTGTAACCATGCGCTTTATAAGCTTCAGAATTACAATTTTCTATTACCCACTTCACAGACACTCAGTTAATTATATTGTAAGTCTGAAAGGCTGAGTTGGCCCTACTATTTCTGACCTTGCCATATTAAATTAACACATACACAGACACACACCAGCAATTGCATACCCCCATCACAAATGGATATCAGAAGTTAAGTTGTCAAGCAATCTTGCCTGTGCACTTTCATTTAAATTGTGCAGGTAGGGTACCAAAGCCCTTCACAGTGTATGCACCACAAACACAGCCCATGACTTCCTACATGTTGCATGTCAGCTGCATCTAAATCGATGCCTCTGGGTGAGAACTGTTACAATGCTGATTTACTTTAAAAGTAGCACCTTTCATTTTTTCCAAAGGCCTACAGGCTTTTTATGTGGTCCATGTCTGCAGCAGTGGTCAATATGTAAAATAAATAAGTGCTGGACTCTCATCAGGAGGCAGCTTGCACCAGCCCATTTCTCCTGTAGTGCCGCCTAACACAGAATCAACTTCTAACCATGAAAGTGGGGGAGAGGATGTGGTGGCCTGAGCTGCAGACTTCAGAGCTGGGGACCCAGGTTCGTGTCTCGCCGTGGCTCAACTCCCTGTGATTCTGGGCAAATTATTTAATCTCCTTGTAAATGAAGGTGTTCTTAATTGATGCTCATGAAAAGCGCTGTTGTTGATGATTATGTGCCGATGCTGAGCATCAGAAACCACCAGCTCATAGTAGGCACTGGCACTCTTCCGCCTCTGAAAGGCAACACAAGCACTATTAAATGTCCAAAAAGTGCTAATATGTATCATAAAATTGTTTTCTTATGACCAAACAGTGACATCATATGTAGAGCCCCTATGATAGTAGAGACTATAATGTATCTGTATATGATTACGGTGGTGGTCATGAATCAAGTGCCAGTGGGCACAAGTGCTGGGTTCGCAGTGCTAGTGAGGAAGTGTCACTAAACTGGGTCATGGATTTGAGCAGGTTCCCCGGGTTCGTAGACAATGGAATGTTTCCCCTTTTTTGCACGCAAGTGCTGTATTGGTCCAAACAGAGTCATGCTAATAAATATTAATAGATTGCGAGGTTGTGCTCAGCTAATGTTTGTATGTATATATCAAAGTGTCAGTGAAGGGAGGCGATTGACAACCAGACATTTACAAATACCAAAGTGTGCTTGTCCAGTTCTGCTCTGCTGGGTTAGTTGGAACTTCAGCATATCAAAATCTGGGATTGTAATATTAGTTATAAGGCATAGGGGGCTCAGAAATATTGCTTGAAACAGTTGTACCCTTTTAGAGCAAGGGCCCGGAAACTTAAAGGCATCCACACCTTGTATAATGCATAAAGTGTACATATGTATTATATGGAATGTAAGGGACTTGTCTGAAATGCTGGAAGGTACACATAGCATTTTTACACGCGACCCACCTCATACCGACAAATCTGGAAAGTCAAAATACTTCTTGTTTTCTAGCAGGAGCTTAATATGGGTAGACACTGGGATCGCTGATTCAGCAGACAGTGAAGGTGGAGATACTGTCAAATGCGGTAGACTAGAGGGTGCTCCTCTGATCATATCTAGCTTGTATGCTCCTAACACAGGGCGGATCCAGTTTCTCGACTCCTCGATCCCCACACATAGTTCAATGCAGAGAAAAAAAGTGATCTGGAGATTATTATACATTGTTAAATTTTGATCACAATGGGTCCCCTGCCCTGCTATCAGGAACAGAGAGTGATTCTGCATCATAAACACTTCTGTGTTGGTTACAGCAAGGGCAGTTGGTTAACATTCAATATAGAACATACCCAGAGGAAAGAGAATATTTTTATTTTCCCCCTGCATTACTTACACATGAGATTTGATAAACGTCTTGGAATGGGAGGGATTGCGAGATTAAGGATAAATACTCAGTACCTGGCCCAGAGTGAGTTTGATCACAATCGAGGGAAGGTAACCCCAGCATTGTCACTATGGCTCCTACAAACGAAACCGCTCTATGATCCAGCCTCTCACACAATTGTGACAGAACAAATTGAGCTTTACTTTGAAAAAAGTGAGTGTATCGCTTCAAGTGAAGCATTCAAATGGGATACTTTTAAAGCTGTAATAAGGGTAGTTTGCATCAAGATTACAAACGGTATAAAACAACTTTTGACCAAGAAATAAAGGTGCTGCATATGAGGATAAACACCAACAATGTCTAGGTGAATTTACTGATGCTAGAATGAAATGTTCTGTGATGGTTGAACAATGGTCTATTGTAAATTACAATGACTATATGGTCGGGCCTCATAAAGGAGGTTGCTGGCCAGGCTGGTATGATCAGACATGGACAGAAAACTGATATGAGCAATGAGCTCAGAAGTGGGTGTGATTTAGAGCTCGCAGACTGATATAAACGGAGTCTCTGTTCATTATTGTTGGAGCTTATATTATCCATGCTCACTGGTTAATATAGCCAAGATTACTGAGTATTTAGACTTTATTCCACTAAGGAGGCTGTCTCCCCATCAGGGAGCACATATGAATGGGTCAAATTCCTCCAATGAACTACAAGGGGCCGTACTAGAGTTGCCCAATGGGAAAACACTGGGTATTTACTGGCTTTAACTATAATGTTATGCCCCATTTAAAGCAAAGTTTGTGCTGAGATTTGTGAAATGTACACAGAGGCTTTAGAAAAGAGGTATTTTCCTGTGTCAAATAGGGAATCTCTCTTAGTGGTCTTACTGAAAATAGGCAAGGGTCCAGTGCGTGTGAAAACCTACAGGCTGCTATCTCTGCAACACACAGAGAATAAGATCCTGGTGAAAGGTTTTGCAAATAGAGCATTGGAGGCAGTAGGGACCCTAATCTAAATGAGTTTATCCCTGATCGTAATAACCACTTAAATATTTGTCGCCTTTTCTGTTTTATGGCTTGAGTGTTGCAGGCGAACCTTATCACTGGTGGTAACCTCCCTTGATATTGAAAAGTAGTTATACATTGTACTGTGGCCATACTTGTTTGCTGTCCTGGTGGAGATTGGCTTCCAAGATAATATGCTGCAATGGATCTGCTTATTATTTACACTGTGATTAATGAGTGTTTGTGCAGGACTCAGTTTCTAAACAACGGCCCATCTGTAGAGGAACTAGGCAGGCCTGGCCCTTATCCTCTGTACTCTTTGCATTGGCGATGGAACCTCCAGTGGTCATGCTACAAACGAAAGCCACGTAATGGGATATAAAGCTTTTGGGTGGTTCACACATAATTTTGCTACATGTGGATTATACTTTGCTATTCATGAGATACCTTGCAGCAATGCAAGTCATGCTTGAAAATTAACTGGGGGAAATCCTTCAGGGGACAATGTCCCTCCAATGCTAGGGACCCTGCTAGTTACTCCATTTCGGAGCCTGAAACATTTAAATATCTGAGAGTCCGAATTGTTGGTGATACTGATCATTTGTTCACAGGTAACTTAGGCATGGCTTTGACCTCAAAGAGATGCACGAGACGTGTGTCTGGGTTACCTTATGCACAGCTCGAGTCACTCATAGGAGTGTAAATCAAAGATCCTTGGTAGTAATCAAATGAGTTTTTTTTCAATTTTTTAGTGAAGTTAAACACAGTATCCAAACATATACGAAGTACAACATATAGTTCTCTTTCTTTTTCTTTTGATTGTACCACCTTTTCAGCCCGAAATGCATTGGGATTTGTTACTGAATTGTATTTGAAGAACTGTGCACTATAAGCTTGGATTTTGGGAATTTGAACATTTTCCATGAACAAACTTTCAGTTTTCATATAAAAGAAATACAATCAAAAGAGAAAGAAAGAGAACTATATGTTTTACTTCGTATATGTTTGGATACTGTGTTTAACTTCACTAAAAATTTTAAAAAACTCATTTGATTACTACCAAGGATCTTTGATTTACACTCCTATGAGTGACTCGAGCTGTGCATAAGGTAACCCAGACACACATCTGGTGCATCTCTATATTTCATGACAAAAGGTTTGCAGGACCTTTTAGCCTTTTGCACGCAATAGAACATTGAGTTAAGAATTTGATTCTATGAAATAACCACTATAGATTAACTGTTTGAACCGAGTGCATCTAGGTTGCCTTACCTTCCGATTTCAATATATTCTGCACCGCAACCACCTTGCACCACCCCTGAAAAATTCCACTTTACAAACCGCAATCATGACATCTTTCGACGACATAGCTCACCTTACAGAAAACAAAGCACAAACAAAAGCTTACACCCCAGCAGAAGCTGCAGACATTTATGGACTCATCAAAGAGGTGAGGAAATTTGATGTTTCCTCCGGTCCAGTTCAACAACAGATAAAACAACTAGAGTATCTCATGCGACGTGAAATCAATCAACGTCTGCACGCCACAACGCTCATTCAATACCATTGAGTAAGTAGGATTCCCCGTGGACTACGTCTAGAAATAAAACCTATGCTATTCAAAATGAATAAAAAATTAATGGAAAGATAGTACGCTGTCCTAAATAAATGCTCCCTCGATCTCATCTTATTGATAGTTGAACAACTTTCTCAAGTCCTTGTAGATTTAGATACTGAAATAAAAGACTTGCAAGCTACTTTAACCCAACGTATGGAAACAGAAGCCTTAACTTCCCCCTTAGAAGATATCAACAAAAGGTTGGACTCCTATGCTAAAGACCTCCATGAGCGTAAAATCAGAAAGCTTCGTCGAGACACAATCGACTATAAACTTGACGAGGTCTACTCTTGGGCCGAAGTATATGCACAAAAAAGAACATGGCAGAAAAAATCTGACACAGCGTCATCTGATGAAAGTGTAGTTTCCATCACCAACACTCAAATATCCAGACCGCCTGTATCTACAATATCCATAAGTGATCCAGCTAAAGGTACTCCTTCGACATCAAAGTCTTTTTTGTCCACCAGCCCAGCTGCAAACGCACCGCCCACGGAACCTGCACCTCAAAAACCCGGAGAGGCCACAGAGTCAGGAAAACAGACCAGAAGGAAGAAACACTAGTTGTTAACATTTCCTCAAAACAGCTCACTCAAACTCAAACGGCGGTATTGAGTCGAGGTTGCTCCTTCGTACCGACTAACCAAGCAAGAAGCCTAGATGCTCAGATTGAGTTGTTCAGATTTACTAGACAATTAAGGCTACGTTACTTTTTCTCCACCATTGATTCTCCCATTTCAATTTCTGAATCTACTGAGCTACAAGAATTCAAACCAAAAAGTTCATTCATTTCGCCAATTTCACATAAGGCTATTGATCTTTTCGAGACTCTAGTAAAACAAGACATTGCGAAACTACCGCTTACATCTCACTCTAAACAAAATTTATCAAAAAGTGAAAAGGATGCATTACGCTCATTACAAAATGACAACGATCTACATTTTACTCGTGCTGACAAAGGTGGCGCACTTGTAGTCATGGACCAAGAAAAATATGAACACAAAATAGAGGACATGTTAAAAGATACAACCACATATCTTCCTTTGACGTTTGACCCAACCAACGAATTCTTGAAAGTGCTTGACATCATTCTCAATAAAGCTCTAGAAATGAAATGGATTACTTCAAAAACAAAAGAATACTTATTCAACAGGTACCCGCGCAGACCCCGCCTGTATATGCTCCCCAAGATCCACAAATCCCTAACAGATCCCCCACTTAGGCCGATCGTCTCAGGGTGTGATTCGAAACATGATAACCTAGGAAGATATTTAGACACCTTTCTTCAACCCATTGTTAAAGCTGGTGATACTTATGTACAAGATTCAACACATCTACTCAATATTCTCGGTTGCATCAATATCCCACCTGATGAAGAAATCTGGTTAAGCACAGTAGATGTCGTTTCCCTGTACACCTCTATTCCTCACTTAGAAGGCATAGAAGCCATTGAGTGGGCACTACTCAGAACTGATGATTTAAGAGCTAATCGAGTGTTTTTACTTGAAATCCTACAATTTTGTCTCTTTCACAGCTATTTCCAATGGAAAAATCTTTTTTTCGTACAGTCAAACGGTACTTCAATGGGATTTCCAGGAGCCCCCAGCTATGCAAACATCTTCATGATGAAATTCGAAACAGAAAACATCTTGTCAAAAGTTGAATGGTCAGAACATCTATTACTGTTTAAACGGTATATAGCTGACATTTTGATCATTTGGCGAGGTCCACGCGCCCTACTTGAAAACAACATTCTCAAACTGAATGACATTCATCCACGCATTCAGTTTACTTTTCAAATTGAAGATACGAGTATCCCATTTCTGGATGTACTAATCACTATTCAAGAACAGCAAATTACCACTTCATTGTTAACCAAAAAGACTGATCGCAACAACGCTCTGGCCTACCAGAGTTTCCATCTTTGGTCACTCAAACGCCACCTGCCATACAG
Organism: Lissotriton helveticus; assembly: GCF_964261635.1. Classification (NCBI taxonomy): domain Eukaryota; kingdom Metazoa; phylum Chordata; class Amphibia; order Caudata; family Salamandridae; genus Lissotriton; species Lissotriton helveticus. The sequence goes on from NC_136065.1 coordinate 457,067,721, forward strand.
TCAATTTCTACGTATCAAGCGGATACACTCTGATGAACGGACTGGCATGCAGACAATTGAAAAATTCAAAGAGAAATATAAGGAAAGAGGGTACCCACCCTCAATCGTTGAACAAGCGGAAATCAGAGCTCACACCCTCAAAAGAGAACAACTACTGACTAAATCCACAAAGACTGACACCCCAAAAAGAGAAGATTTTGTCTCCACTTATTCCACTCAATCAAAAATGTTAAAAACCATCATAACAGACAGATGGTCTCTATTGAGATCAGAACCAGATTTCAAAGACATGTTTCACGAAACACCGATGTTCGCTTACAAAAGAGCAAGTAATCTAAAAGAAATTTTGAATAAGTCACCGACTCCTCACGTAACACACAAAGGAATGTTAACCTGTATGGACTGTTCTAACTGTGGGAATATGATCAAAGGCAACATTATTAACCACCCAAGATCAGGAAAACCAATTCATCTCAAATTTAATGCAACTTGCAACAGTCATCACCTGGTGTATTTCATAAAATGCCCATGCGGCCTATTTTACGTAGGCAAAACTGAAAGAACACTGAGAACTCGGATTACTGAACACAAAAGTCGCATTAGGACTCAAACCACGAGCTCTCCAACAGCAGAACATTGACGTAATATGAAACACAATATAGCACAACTAAAATGTGGGGTACTTGAAATAATAGATCCTCGACCGGACAGAGACACCAACAAATATTTATCTCAGCGTGAAACACACTGGATATGGTTTTTGCAGACACTGACCCCACTAGGGCTTAATGATAAATTTGAATTAGCATGTTTTCTCTAAATAGTGGATTTTTAGTATCTTAATACTGGATATGTACTTTGTGTGTAAATATTTACTGTTTTTCGCATTTAAATTCATATTGAGTCAAACATTATGATCACAACTTGAATTTCTTTCTTCTTCCCAAACATTTAATACCTATCTGTTGTCAACTGGATCTCTACACCCTGAGCTTTAACCTATTTTTTCATTTTAATTTACTGAATATTTCCCCTTTTCAATATGGCTGAACACTTTCTTTCCTTTTCCAAACTATAGTCCTATCTTCATTTCCACTCTTTTTTAGCTACCACCCACAAACGTAAACCCTCGGCTCGTATGACGTTAACGCTTCTTGTTTGGTATCCACCGTGTCTCCGGCATGCCGTTTCGTGTTAAAACACCGGTAAGAAGATTTAAGTTTAGCACGCTTGCACGAAAATAATTTAACTTTTGGCTTTCACGTTTTACAAGCAACCCGTTTATTTTAATTTTTTTTATAGTCTTCGTTTTACTTATGATTATGGCATCTCAGACTCTTTAACGACAACCATTACGGTAAGCCATACATGCACTTTTTTGATTCCACGCTCACTCTAGTGAGAAGCGTGGTTACTCATAGAGAATTTCATCCTTCTAATTATTTAGGTTCTAATGACCATCGTGATGGCACATACCGTTTGAATTATTCACCCAGCTCCGTAAGTGACTTGCATAACCTCGCATGCACAATATACCTGCATGTTCACAAAATCTGGCTTTTCTACATCACAGTCACTTTTACTTCACCTTATGAACCCTCGCCGACGATCACTTCAGATCACCTCACACCCAACATTCTCCGTGTTCGTTTCAGATATAAATGACTTATTCACTACTATATCACCCGCTTTTTTCACTCTTCATGTTTCACTTTAGGACTTCGTATTTTATCTTCATCACTCAGTTCCTTTAATTTATTCCTACTTTGATCCTCTTATTCATTTACCTCACCTTTCGCCTCCCTTCCTCGCCTCAACTCTTATGTTGATAGATAATCTGCAGCTTAAGATTTCAATCACTAAAATGTGATATTGTTTCCCTAGATTCCCCTGATGAAGGGCCACCTTTTCAGCCCGAAATGCATTGGGATTTGTTACTGAATTGTATTTGAAGAACTGTGCACTATAAGCTTGGATTTTGTGAATTTGAACATTTTCCATGAACAAACTTTCAGTTTTCATATAAAAGATATACAATCAAAAGAAAAAGAAAGAGAACTAGATGTTTTACTTCGTATATGTTTGGATACTGTGTTTAACTTCACTAAAAAATTGAAAAAAACTCATTTGATTACTACCAAGGATCTTTGATTTACACTCCTATGAGTGACCCGAGCTGTGCATAAGGTAACTGTTGTGGGTTGTAAATAAATTCAGAAGAGAAGAATGTTTAAACCTTTGGTTTAATCTTAGAGCAACGAGCCACCGCACCACTCTCAAGCACAGAGTGGCTTCAACTGTTATAACTTGGAATTGGAACATTAAGTCATTTTGACAAGCTTGGAATTCTTTTCAGAACAATAGTAAGCATTGGTAGATACAACATTACCTTTTTTTTCCAAATAAAGTAAAATAAACAAAAACAAGAAAAATATAAACAAGAAAATTAACCAAACACAAGAGCAAAAAACAACAAGCTGATGGTAGTAAATATGCACATAAGAAACAGCCAAAATTAATGAACATATTCTGGAGAAACATTTAGCGTAACTAAACAGCAATAAATCATGAACATATTCTAGAGAAACGCTCAGGGTAACTTCAAAGGAAGGCGGATCACACGTGTTGATCTCCTAATATGAGGGACAGACCCCAATTGAGAGACACTCCCAGTAGAGCTTCCAAAAGGAACATTTCTGAAAAGAACATCATTTGAGAGCGGCGTGTAGTTAGAACAATTTTTCACCTTAACTATTTTTCCAAGATTCCACCAATGCCCACCCTTCACCATGACTGCATTGCCACATACCTTCTCCACGCAAACAGGTTCACCAAAAGAGTCACCACCCTTCCTGACAACCCTATAGTTTTTGACACGCACCATGTCACCAGGCAAAATATCCATTTTTTTTACAGAATTCTTGACATCATATCTGAGAGCCATTTTTTCTTGGGCATTCTTAACACGAGTTTCTAACTCAGAACTGTCAATATGACAAGAAATTTTCTTTTTAACAGTTCTCAAAAGCCAAGCAGGATATAAAGTAGAAGTGGGTACCCTACCCCTAAGAGATACAAATGGTGCAATGTTAGTGATGGAATGAGATATTGTGCAATAAAACCAAATCATTGATTTCACCGCATTTTCAACATCAAATTTGTTATTCTTGGCCCATTTTATGCACTTCACAACTACTCGATTCATTCTCTCAACAAGTCGATTCGTTTGAGGATGTCCCACGGAGCTCTTCAAGTGCTTCACACCAGACTCTGACAGAAAAGTGTTCATCTCAGAGCTAAAAAATTGTACCCCATTGTCCGATACCATTGACTCTGGGAACCCCTCCCTCAAAAATATTTCTTTAAGAAAAAGAACAGCAGAACTTGCAGTGGGATTGGCACAAAATTTAACTTCGGGCCACTTGCTATGAAAATCCATCAACACAAAAGCGAAATGTAAATTATTAGGAAGGAAATTAAAAGGGCCCACTAGATCTATGCTAACTTTCAACCATGGTTTAGAAGGAAAAGGAATGGGCTGTAAAGGAGGTGTTATAACTTTCAACCCCTTTTCTGCACTGGAACAGACACAACACTCTTTAACTTTTTCCTCAACATCGCGATCCATTGATGGCCACCAATAATGTAACCTCAAACGTTTCTTGGTCATGGTTACACCAAGATGACCTTCATGTGCACGATCTATTAACCCCAAACGAAGCTGCAAAGGAGGAACACATCTCTCATCTCTCATTACAATTCCATCTTCAATAGACAGATCACCAGAAACTTTCCAAAAAGGTTGAATGGCAAAAGAAACACTCTTTTTTTAGGCCAACCATCAACTATGTACTCTTTGACCTTTGCAAGGGTGGAGTCGGCACTCACGGCATCCAGCCATTCCTTTTCACTACCAGACACATTCTCACACACATTTAAAGCCGCAATAAAACAATCTTCCCTATCTTCTTCCACATCTAAACACTTGTCGTCTGCTAAAGGAAGTCTTGAAAGCAAATCAGCTGTTACATTTTCCTTGCCAGGAATGTGTTTTACAACAAAATCATACTGAAGCAACTTAGTTGTGAGACGAGCAATACGAGGAGTAGCATATTTGACCATATCACCATTCAAAATGTAAATTAAAGGCTTGTGATCTGTTTGAATTACAAACTTCCTTCCCCAAATGTAGCTACGAAACTTTTCGCAAGCCCAATAGCAATCCAAAAGCTCCTTCTCTATCACCGAGCAATTTGTTTCAGGGTCCCTTAAAATTCTTGAAGCAAAACTGATGGTAACATCCCTACCATCCACCCTTTGAGTAAGTACAGCACCCAGACCATAATTACTCGCATCAACAGTGACAGTACAACTCACATTAGGATCATAAGCTTTAAGACTTTTTGCATTGGTCATTTCCAATTTGACTAAATCAAAAGTCTGTTGACAGACATCATCCCACACAAATGTCACACTAGACCTAAGCATATTAGAAAGAGCTTTCATTTTGCTAGCATAGTCGGGAATGAAACGAGCATAAAATTCACAAAGACCCAAAAATGAGCGCAGCTCATCCTTGTTCTTGGGGACAGGACAATCAACCACAGCCTTGACCAAACCCGGTCTGGGAGAAACTCCGCCACCAGAAACTAGATGTCCTAAAAATTCAACCTCCTTCTTCCAAAATTCACATTTGTTTTTCTTCACAACAATACCTTTCTCTTCAAACTTAGAAAGAACAGACTTAAGAATGAGATCATGTTGTTCCAAAAACTTACTGAAGATCAGCACATCATCCTGAAAGATGACTACACCCTTAACATCCTTAAGAACATTCTGCATAACTCTTTGAAAGACTGAGGCCGCCGAAGCGAGACCAAAAGGCATTCTACAGAACTGGAAAGACCCAAAAGGAGAATTAAAAGCAGTGTAATGTCTAGATTCAGCATCCAAAACAACCTGGTGATACGCAGAGGCCAGATCAATCTTAGAAAACCACTGCGCCTCTCTCAACTCCTCCAAAAGATCACCAATCTTAGGGAGTGGATGAGCATCCACCCAGATCTCTTTGTTAAGACTTCTAAGGTCACAACATAAACGAATCTCACCATTTTTTTTACGAGCTCCCACCAATGGACTAAGCCACAGACTCGACTCAATAGGCTCAATTATGCCATTCTTTTCCATTCTCTCAAGTTCCGCTTTAAGATCAGCTCTTAAACTAAAAGGTACTGATCTTACTTTGTGTTTTATAGGCACAGCATTGTCCTTAACCTTTATTCTATGCTTAAAACCAGAAATCTCTCCAAGATAATCCGAAAAAACACTAGGAAATCCTCTCTCTAGACACAGTGGATCAGGGAAATCTCGAACCACAAGTACTTGTTCTTTTGCACCAGGTCTCAACTCCATCCCAAACAAACCCTGATGGAACCAACCCAAAATATTCAAACCACGGACAGCAACGTAAATTTTCCAATGAATCCTTCTTCCCTTAAATTCCAAAATATCTTCAATGAACCCCTCTAATTCTATTTTATGCCCTTCGTAGGACACAGGGGCTCTATCTGGAGGGAATAGTTTCCTATCTTCCCACGATTGCTTAAATAAGTCAAGAGTAATCATTGTTATCCTGGCACCAGAGTCCACAAGCAAATTCAGACACACATCCCCAACCAGAATGTCCACATAAGGATCAATGCACTCTGAGGGGTCACCAGTTACCACATCACCATCGGTAACAGTAACAATCATGTTCTTGCAATCTTTAACAATGCTAGACTCTAACACATGCTCCGACACTTGTGCTTCACCAATGACACAATTAACATTATCAGGTTTACTGACATTTGCCTGACACACCTTGGCTAAGTGACCCAACTTGCCACATTTATAACATTTAGAATTTTTACCTGGACAGAAACTATTCTCTTTTGAATGTGGAGGATAACCACACCTATGACATACGTTTTTCTTGAAAAAACCTCTCTCATTCAACTTTTCCTTCTTGGGGAAGTTAATTTTAGGAGGCGTAGCAACAACAGCATTCACACTATCTTTACTAATTTGTACAGTGCTTAATTCCTTTATCGAAGTTTGAGCAAGCTCAATACTTTTAGCTACCTTTATAACCTCCTCCAATGTGGGATTACCTAAAGTGAGAAGCTTCTGTTGAATTTGTTTATCACTGCAGTGAGCTATAAATTGGTCTCTTACCAATTGATCACGATACTCTCCAAACTGACATTCAGCACATAACTTACGTAAGGCACTCAGATAAGTATCAACATCTTCACTCTGAATTTGTGTCCTTTTAAAAAACTTGTGTCGTAAGACAACTAAACTAGGTTGAACATCAAACTTAGTAACAAGTTTCTTTATAGTTTCTTGGTACTCATCAAGTACTTCACCCTCCATATGAACTAAATCTGGTAAATGTTTGTACACTTCCCTTCCTTCAAATCCCAGACAATTTAATAACAATTTTTTTTTCTCTCAGCTCCATATCTGGATGCACCAATCGCACCTATGTAGGTCTCGAAAGTATCAAACCATTGCCTCCAATGGATTGGTGGCGGACCTGGGGTTTCTAAAAAGGGAGGTGGTTGATTAACAGATTGCATTGTAGAAGACATAAGAAAGTGACATAAAATTGACTCAAAAAAACAGGTACAAAATGTTACGTTAATATAACATTACATTCATGAATCAAAATATGCCTGAGGGCACTCTGTCAACGTTAGAAGAAAAAATATATAGGGTAAAAGATGCAAAATAACCACTCCAAGAACTGACCTTAATTAAAGTGCTTAGCTACAATGGTATAAATAGATGTTTATCGTGAAACTTTTTAATGCTGACCATCCTAGAGGAAATAAAATTAAAATGCTGTGAAGTATGGTTTTTAACGCTACGAGGCAGTACTATTGCGTTAAAGAATCACGAAACAGTTACCGCGTAATAAATACAGCGCTTCAAATCCCACACGATGTCACAATGTTTTTCACTCAGCGGCGTAAATAAAAAAAAATTCCACACGGTGTCAGGATGTCTTTGTTTCTGCAGCGTAAATAGTTCAGGGCCTCACACCGGAATTCCAAGAGCTTGCGTAGCACGTTAGACACGCTGAAGTTCTAATGACGTGGAGTGCAATTACCAACTTCCCATGCACGTTCCAAGACGACATCAGACAGAGAAGATACTAGCCGAGTAAAGATCGAGCAACACTGGGGATTCCTCTCAACGGTCACAGCAGAAATAGATCAGACCGGACTGGAAACTGACAATTGCTTTAAGCCACAGCTGCGTATCTCGACAGAACCAAAACCTTGGTTGAACACGGAGCAAACTGAAGGTGAGTCTACACAGTCAAATACTTGTTAAAACAGCAAATGGCTCGAACAAAAAAACGACCGACCCTATGACCTCCTCACCGGAGATAAAATACACACTGCCGCTGGGGAAAATAAATCTCCCTTCGAAAACAACAGCCGCTGGGGTCACTGGGGTGGCAACATTTTTCTGTTAGATAGATGTAAAGCAGTAAGCTGTCACTTCTCCAAAAAAACGAATTGTATGCAGCAGTGGCTCGTATTTTCCTTCAGTCCTCGTCGCCAAAATTATGTTGTGGGTTGTAAATAAATTCAGAAGAGAAGTATGTTTAAACCTTTGGTTTAATCTTAGAGCAACGAGCCACCGCACCACTCTCAAGCACAGAGTGGCTTCAACTGTTATAACTTGGAATTGGAACATTAAGCCATGATGACAAGCTTGGAATTCTGTTCAGAACAATACTAAGCATTGGTAGATACAACAGTAACCCAGACACACGTCTGGTGCATCTCTATATTTCATGACAAAAGGTTTGCAGGACCTTTTAGCCTTTTGCACGCAATAGAACATTGAGTTAAGAATTTGATTCTACGAAATAACCACTACAGATTAACTGTTTGAACCGAGTGCATCTAGGTTGCCTTACCTTCCGATTTGACCTCAAAGAGGCAGTCGATTTCCTTTTGGACTAGACTGCTGTTGCACCCCATGATTAGGATTGCCATCACCAATATACTGCTCCTGCCCTGGTTTGCTGAATTATTTATTATATCTCACAGAGAGAGATACAGGGTGTTAGTGGTTTCAGGCCAGCCTCCAGTAACTGATCAAATCACAAAATTGGCGTGACACACTAGTGTTTCACTCAATACATTATTTAGTGATAAATGCACGTGAGATTCATTGATCTACCAGCAGTCACTGCCTACTTTTTTTCCAGGTATTTTCAGGCAATTCCAAGAATTGGACGAGAATGGCTCACTCACGTAATGTGACATGCGCCATAATTTGCCACCTCGTCCCACCCTAGTAAGATGGTAACACAAGGGCGACTCAACCTCAGGCTGAGGCTTACCCAAGGGAGTTCTTAGATATTACTTATCTTATCTGGATAAAACTCAGATCCAGCTGACTGGTTAAAAACACCTTAGGTTAAACCACAAAAGTGTCCTTTTATTCTAGTGGTGTCCTAGGTATATTAAAAGGTTACAAAAGAGCCTCCTGTAGTTACTCTTTAGTAACCTTTTATTTTATCTATACCTGCATCCAATAATTACTGGGTGTGTTAACCGCATGCGTGCGGCGGCTATTTTTGCGCTACGCTCGTCATGAGCGCCGAAGGGGTTAAATACCTCAACCTTCATTCAATTGTGGCAGGTGATACCTGGCAAAATATTACAGGGGGAAAATATATGGTATTAACAGTTTCATGCAGATTTTGTTGCGTTAAACACCAACATCTGCATGTTATTTGCCAAAGCCTCGTAATAGGTCCAGAATCAGAATGCACCATGATTAGTTTACAAGTAGAATTCTTGAATGTCCCCCAACAGGCATTACTTTCTCTTATTGGGTACCTACCATGGAACATACTATTTATTAGGCCAACTCCCTCGCTCTCCTTTCCTTTATATGGCACACAATGAACATGGAAAAATAATATGTACATCCCTGTAGTAATGTTGAGTCAGAATGTATATGCTTCAAGAAGGAGCTTCCTAAAAATAATAAAGTGGTGAGCAATATCATTTAGCACTTTCATAAAAATCCTTAGCGATTACCCACATCTTAAAGAAACGGAAGCTCATTCACAATTAAGGAGCTAATTAAGCAAAACAAGGAAAAAAACAGGGAAAACATGTGGATGGTGCACAGTAACTAGACACAGAGAGGCAGAATGTAAGAACCTAGAAGAAGTAAAAAAAGAATTACGAGAGCATAGGTATGGCAAGAACAGTTGTGTGGCAAGGGTGCCATGGGTCCTAATGCAAGCAAGGAAAATGGGTCATCAACCCTACGGTTACATATTAAAAGACAATCCCATTTGAGATGCTGAGGACCCCATACACACTACTGATCCACAGTGCCTCTGCAACTACTTCGCTAATATTAGCTATATTCCTGCCAGAAAGCATATACCAATATCCTGAACTCTGATTAATAGTATTTGTCCAATAAAAAGTATAATCACCTTCAAACGCAGATCCCTCTTCACTCTTATAAACTTCTGGTTCTTCCAGCTTGGGACTCAATGTGCTGCCCCCTCATCCTCCTCTTCTACCGCTCTCAGCTCTCTACCTCACATACATCCTCAGCTTTCTTTGACCTGTACTATCTTAACCTAACTCTTCCTTTACCTCTAATCGAATAGTCTACTATTACCTCCCTCTTCCCAAACCCATTCACACACACTTCCAACTTTACTCTAGCTTGGGCTGTTTCTCACCTCAATTTAGATCTTCTCGTCTATCTTCTGTCTGCAAAGTTTGACTCCTCTTTTCTCCCACCCATCAGTACCCATCTGTTTCTGTTCACACTTCACTTTTTTTACTCTTATTGCATTCTTCCCTCACTCTTATTGTTTGAAATTGTCTCTTGTACTAAATAATTCATCTCTCTCCTTCATTCTCCCTATATTACTTTGTTCTAAGTTCTCCTATCTTTCTGTACCCTTGCTCCCCCGTCTCTCTGCCGTCACCTTCTTTTTCACGCTATCAATCAGTAGACGTTCCTTCTCACCTTATTTCTAGGTTCTCGCCTACTGCCTTGCACATCGCTCTGGACTCCTCTTCTCTTTCACACTTTAACTCAGTTCTTAAACTCTCCTCACCCAATAAGTTTGCTACCTCTGAATCTCTCAGCGCTGAGATGCCCAAGGGTAGTCACTCGCTTTACAAATCCCATAAACATAAACATAAACATAAACCGTGCTCTAACCTCATCATTCTTTACCCTATCTCTCTCACCCCATCTCTCTGCCATTTTCTTTTTTTACTTTCTTTCTCACATCCATCCTCAATTTCCTCCTTTTTCCCCACCTCTTCCCTCTGTAGTCTCTTTCTCCTCTATCCATTTACCCAGTTGTATTACTGCCTCTCACCCTAACAATTTATTTCTTGTCTCTTATCTTATTACTTTGTTATTCCCTTTTCTCTCTTTCTGACTCACTTCTCTCCATCTCTCACACCCTATCCTTCTATACCCTTCCTCTCTCCCACCTTATCAGTTTCCTCTGACTCTTACACCCTGTCACTCTATTCTTTTTCTTTCAGGCTAACACCACACTCTCTGTCGTCTTGTCCTATCACTATGTGCCTTTCTCTTCCTTCCCCTTCACTCTGTTCTCTCCTCCCTCATCGTTCTGATCCTTTCTTTTTTAATCATCACTGCTTCACCCCAGCTGCCTTGTAGTACCTAGGACCCCCAGGACCTGTGTGTTTTGGATGACCTAAACTGAGGGCTTGGTGTGCAGACAGACTCTGGACACCACAAAGGATGAGTCGGCTGTTATTGCAGCTAGCTCTACAGTGCCACTACCACCCCCTGTGTTCTACAGCGGTGTGTGTAGTTTCTGCCACCCACTGAACATGACAACCCTGATTCCTCAGGTATCGTGGAAAACAATGCGGTACCGTTCGCTCAGTCACACATGCTTACTTTTCTCAGAATACACATGAATGACAATTGGAAAGGTTTCAATAATTATTTATTGATCAAGTGCTCGTCTAGTATGAAACATGTTCGCTGCGACAATCAAAAGAAAGGAGCAGACAAATGTGATCGCTAATACCAATATCGTAAATAGTAGATACATTTCTACCATAGTGCTAATAAGATGAGTAAAAGCAGATTATATGAAACAATAGCATTGGCGTACTCCTACGATGCGTAGCCTACCTAAATGTACCTAGCCTAGATATGTAGGTGAAGCCTGTGTATGTAAGTGCTAGGATATATCCTAATGGAGCCAAGAATCCCGTGGGGAAGTGCTAACGCCTCACCTGATGGTTCTGAATGAAGAACTCCGTCTCTGCATTGAGGATGGCACAGGGCAAGGGATGTCAGGTCTCTGCCTGTCGAAGGATAAGCCTGCAGATCCTTGATGCAGCCTGGAAGGAATTCTCCTCTCTGTCTGTAAGGGGGAGTGAGGGTCTTTTATACTAAAATAGTCACTCCAGGGGTTCTTCTAGAATCCATATGTTTTGAAAACATTCTCTAATCCTTTACTAAACAAAATACTCATGCACAGCTGGCTGTTGGCCATGGATGAAAAACGTAGTAACCCTTATACATAATAAATCTACTGTGCCTGGGGACATGTTTATGTACGTCAGGTACAGGGATTAAGATAGGATACCCAGAGCCTGGTGTCAAAGAGACAGAAGTAAGCTACTAGGTAAAAGGTCACCTGTGCAGGACCGTTATGTTGTGTGGATGGGACAAAGTGTATGTAATTGGTATGTACATGATGGGACTATCCTAAAGGACATGACACCGCCTCTTGTCTGACACGCATTGCTGTCAGCTATCATACTTAAATATATTTATTTCCAACTGCACTCATCATAAATGAAAGTCCAGATTACATAATTTGTGAGCATACATTGGAAAATCATATGTTGCCTACTGAGCAAATGCAGAGATCAACAAGTTCCTATGTATGTATGCACTGGTACTTTTATTGTGCAAACCTACTTGTGAAGCATGGTAGACTATCTACTAGATTGTGTACATCAAGGCAGGATTGCACAAATGCGTTTTGTACACAAGTAGGCACAGGGAAATTAAATGATTTGTCCAGAATCACACAATGTTGAGTCTGGCCTAGATTCTACCTCGGGCCCCATGCTACAAAGGCCCATGCAGCCTAAACATCAAACCTCTGATGCATGCTATTTGGACACAAAGATGTATAAAGAAGTAAAAACAAGGCAACGCACCTTTCCTTTCTATGCATCCACCACATTGAACAACATCCCTGTATCCATCAGAACTATCTCAACTCTGCTCCAATTGATGATCACCACATCACAATGCACTCACACTATACCTCTGTACCCAGAAACCAGCTACACTCCAATCAGATATGTATTGGAGCCTTACCTTTGGCCCTGTACATGCTCTGCTGCCTTTTAATTGGGTGCGTGCTATAAAAAAGACATGCATTCATACATGCATATGTTCCATAAATGTGATAATGCCATGAAGTCAAAAGTTGCCACTGCTCTACATCATGCTTAATCCTGACTGACATGCAAGGCCTGCAAAGGGTTCGGGTCAAAGTCAGCCTAGTCCTGAGCCTGTGTGCTTCTTCATCTCACTAGAACTGTGCTCCCAGGCTCATCATACTTACAGGTAGACTCAAAGAATCACTGCCCTGAGGCAGAACACTTCCTTTTGGCACTTGCTTATGGCTTGGGGCTAAGCTGCTTTGTGATTGGATGACTGATGCTGAAGTCATCCAATCACAAAGGAACTCCACTCAAGAGAAGCAGCAAATCTTCCTCCTTATAGTCAATTGAGCCTGAAAGAACTTCAGCTTCAGAATTCTTCAAGTGAGTGCTGCTCCTCTCCTTTGCCTGTCTGGAACCAGTGCTATGAAAATAAATGAAAGAGACATTTATAAAGCGCATGGCTACCCAGGAGCATCCCAGCGCTAGGCCAGACTCGAGAGAAGCAGAAAGAACTAAGGGAACAGGAATGTTTTCAGTTGTTTTCGAAAGACAAGATGATTGGGTACCCTGCGAAGACACAGTGGCAGGGAGTTCCAGAGTTTGGCAGCGTTATAAGAAAAAAGCTGTCCACCACTTCTAGCCTTCTTGATCCTGGGGACATCCGCCAGATGCAGCTCGTCTGACGGTGGTTTCCTATTAGCCTTGTAGGGACGGATCGTGGCCGAGTTAATAGGAGGCCCATTCCCTTGCATGGATTTATGCACTAGGCACAAGGCCTTAACGCTGATTCGTTCCTGCACCGCGAGCCAGTAAAGGGAATGGAGAGCCGGTTTTGCCGATTGTCTATTGGAAACTCCAGTAAATAACCTGGCTGCACTGTTTTGAACAGTCTGGAGTTTAGCGACTATAGTAGTGGGGGCACCCAGGTATAGGGCATTTCCATATTCTAGTCTGGAAAGTATAAGTGATTGCACCAGAATGATTTGGACATTGCGTTTAAACCCTCCTGAATCTAAGCTATTGCTTTCATTATCTTGTTACCCCATTCAAAAAGAGTAGCAGGGATGGCTCTAGCCCTAGTGGCATCCGAAGCAACAATGTTTTTTGCCCCTTCCTCCATCCATGGTGGAGGCAGTGACACGGATACAGGTAGATGTAACTTCTTGTAATATTTTGTAGCCAACTCTAACTGACTTCATGCAGGCATGGATGTTAACCGTAGGAACCGAGGACGAAAGCATTGGACCATCGAAAGACCTCTCACCATTGGCCGCTGAAATTACATTAATCTTTTTTTGCAATGTTAGCTATTCTCGATATAGGACGTGTTCCTAGCTAGAGATGTTCTCATTCTATGCATCCCTACCCTGCCATGCCTCTTTGGCAGGTTGCTGTGTTAGCCTGACTTGCCATAAGCTACTGCTTACAGTGATTTATTTTCTTTCCTTACGCTTTTTGAGGAGATGTTCTGTTTTTTTTTATACTGATCAGCTACAGCTGTGATTCTCTCCTTCTCACCTGCATTGACAGTTTCTACTGCAATTATCCGGAGAACTCGGCTCAGCCTCCAGAACTACCCTTTATGGGGCGTTCGATCTTCCTTTTAGTTATCTGACTTTGCTCTAAAATCTACTTGCTCTTTTCCATAAGAAACTGTTTATGGGTACTTGTTAGGATAGAATGGGTCCTTTAGTTTAGAATAGGGACAATACTCTGCATGGAACACACTGTTCTCATTCCTCTGTGGTTGTTCCAATCTTACTTCTTCTTATTTCTGTAAAGAACAACAATTCTGACTAATCTACTAAAATGAGAAAATACATTTTTAAAACTTCACCTACCCTCTCTAATGTCATTTTTGTAAAAAGCTCTATTTTAAAACAGTGGCAAAGATTCATCGACTGTGAATAGCGCAAAACTTCCAGGTTCTCTAAGTAAGTTTTAAAGTGACATCATTTCTGGAAATGTTTACCAGATTTCTGTGCTTGCAATAACATTGGCCATTTCTGGCTTTTCAGTCAACAGCATATTGCATTGTTGAACTTGTAGTTTTGATTTTAACTCTTTAATTATGGGCAAAAAAATCCCAGATTGTGAGTGTTATTGGCCAAATTGCCAGAATTGGCACTTGTAAGCTATATTTGAAAATTATACAAA